>NW_028276170.1:12965000-15365000 GCF_052056855.1 Sturnus vulgaris
TCCCGTCAGACAGGAGGTCACAGCCGTAGAGCCGCTGTACGGTGCGGAGACCTGGGGGGATTGTACCCAGAGTCCCAGTCCCACAGAGCCCCTTTCCAGTCCTATGGAGCCCCAGAGTCTGATGGAGACCCACAGAGCCCCATTACAGCTCCATGGATCCACATCCCAACCCATGGATCCCAACTCAGCCCCACTGTTCCCATCCCAATCCCACAGATCCCATCCCAGCCCCATGGATCCATATCCCAAACCCATGGATCCGCATTCCAACCCATGGATCACAAGATATCCCATACCAGCCTAATGGATCCCCATCTCAGCCCCTTGGCACCCTGTGAATCCACATTCAAGCCCTACGGATCCCCATCTCAGCCCCACGGATCCCACCCCAGCCCCACAGGTCCCTGCACTCACCCCTGCTCTGGTTGTACCGGTCCCGCAGTGTCTCCAGGTTCCAGGCATCCATGTGCTGGTTCCTCACACAAATCTGAGTCTGGCCATCCCAATATCCCGGCTCGGCTCCATCCTCCATCCACTGTGTCAGTGGCACCGCCCGGCCCCGCTCGCTGTCACAGCGCAGGAAGGGGATCCCATCCAGGTATCCCATGGCCATGAATTGGGGGATCCCCGGGCTGGGCTCTGACACGGCCACGTGCAGGTTACGCAGGGAGTGGAGAACTGGGGGGACACGGAGATTTGAGGGGGTTGAGGGGGTTATGGATCAATGAAAGAGGAACTGGGAGAGCCGGGAAGGAAGTGCATGAGGTCCCAGTGTCCAGGAATGGGGGCTCAGGGGACTCCCAGTGTCAAGGAAAGAGGGATACAAGGACTAGGAGAGCTGGAACAGGGGTTCCAGGGAATCCCCGGGCCCAGGAAAGGGGTTCCAGGGGTCCCCAGTGCCAAGGAAAGAGGGGTCACAAGGTGAGGAGACCTGAGATGGCAGGAATGCGGGACTCAGGGGTCCTTGATGCAGAGGGAAAGGGGGAGTGGGGATTGAGAAAAGCAGGAATGGGGGTCCATGGGGTCTCAGGGTCAAGGAAAAGAGGGATCTGGGGATGGGGATGGCGGGATGGATGGAAAAGGGCGTGCAGGGGGGGATTGGTACTGGATAAGGGAGTGTAGGGGGGGTCTCAGTGCCCGGGATGGGAAATTCAGGGGGGTCCCAGAACCCAGAATCCCCCCGGGACCCTCCATGACCCTCCAGAGACCTTCCTGGAACCTCTGAGACTCCCTCACAGGACGAGCAAGGGGTGGAGAACTGGGGGGACGCAGAGATTGGGGCGGGTAGGAAGTGGAACGGGGAGAGCCGGGAAGGGTCCAAGGTTCAAGGAAGGGACTGGGAGAGGCGGGATGCGGGATCCAGGGGGTCCCTGTGCCCAGGAAAGGGGGTCCGGGGGTCCCCGGTGTTGAAGGAAAGGGGGTCTGGGAGCTGGGAGAGGCAGGAATGGAGGGCATGGGGATCTTTGGGTCACGGGAAAGGGGAGGCTGGGGTTGGGAGAGGCCAGCAGATCTCGGACGCGCAGCTTGGGAGGCGGGAAAGAGACTGAGGGAGTGCAGTGGGAGAGAGAACAGGGGGGAAGGGGGAATTCCAGGGAATTCATCTGGATCCCATTGGATCCCCGCTGCGACCCCCCTGAGACGCCTGGGACGCCCGGGACCCTCTGGGACTCCGTTTCGGGAAGCGGCGGGAGTGGAAAACGGGGAGGACACGGAAAGTTGGGAGGTCTGGGGGATCCAAAGGTAGAGGAAAAGGGCAGGAACGGGGTCTGGGAAAAGTGGGATGCGCGAAAAGGGGCTGCAGGGGGGTCCTAGGCCCAGAAATGGAGATTCAGGGGTGTCCCAGTGCCCAGGAATGGGGGTTCAGGGGGGTCCCGGTGCCCGGAAATTGGTGATCAAGGGGGTCCCCGTAGCCAGGAATGGAGGTTCAGGGGGGTCCTGGAGAAGGGCACTGGGGGGTCGCAGGAGGTTTAGAGGGTTCCGGTGGCCGGAAATGGAAGTTCAGGGTGGTCGCGATTTCAGGTGTCCCACTCACCTCTTGTCGCGCCCCCCGGGTCCCAGAGCAGCCCCAGGAGGCCCAAGAGCAGCCCCAGACCCAGCGCTGGAGCCATCGCTCTGCTCCGCTGCGGGCCCGCCCGGCCCCGACCCAGCACTGGCCCCGCCCCCAGAGCCGCCTCCAGCTTCGCCATTGGCGCCGCTATTTCCTGTTCGCCAATAGCAGCCCGCTTTCTCAGTGACGTCACAAATCGCCGGGTAGATCCCGGTCCCGCAGGTTGGGACGCGGAAGCGAAAGCGACTGAGTGAGCGCGGTGCGGGGGAGGGGACGGGGGAATTCCAGGGAATTCCTCTGGATCCCCGCTGCGAGTCCCCTGGAGCCCTCTGAGAATCACCTGGGATCCGTCTTACAAAGCGCCGGGAGTGGAGAACTGGGAGGACACGGAAATTTGGGAGATCTGGAGGTGCAAAGGTGAAGGAAAAGGGCGGATCTAGGGTCTGGGAAGGGCAAGATGCCTGAAAAGGGGGTGCCGATGAGCAGAAATGGGGCTTCGGGGAGGCCTCTGTGCCAAATGAGAGGTTACAGGGGGTCCCGGTGCTGGGGAAGGGAATTGAGGGAGGTTACAGGACCCAAAATGGGGATTCCGGAGGTTTCCGTGCCCGGAAATGAAGGTTTAGGGGGTTCCCGGTGCCCAGGAATTGCGGCTCTGGGGGGGTCCCACTCACCTCTCATCGCGCCCCCAGGAGCCCCAAGAGCAGCCCCAGACCCAGCGCTGGAGCCATCGCTGCCGTCCTCGGTCGCAGCTGTGGCGCAGCTCGAGAGATGCGAAAGTGAAAGTGCCCGAGGGAGCATGGGGAGAGGGGGAAAGGGGGAATTCCAGGGAATTCACCTGGATCCCCTCCTGGGACCTCTCTGGATCCCTCAGGGATCCATCTGGGACCCTGCACAGCCGCGCACTGCGGGACCCCCGGGCCGGGCTGTGCTGCGCTCCCGGAACCTGCGCTCGAACTCTGCCCGGAACCCGCCGGGTTCGGCCCGGAGCGGGGGGAGCTCCGCGATCCGCGGATCCGATTTTTCCTGCGGCTGCGGGTCCCATGCGGAGCAGGACTGGGCGCTGTGACCCCGATCCCTGATTCCCAGTCTCCTCTCTCTCCTTTTCCCGTTCTCTCCCTTTCCTTTGGGTGATCATACATCCCAGAGCAGCTGGAGAGCCCGTGCCCAGTTCGGGTTTCCCAGGAAAAGGAGGCCTGGGAGTGAGGTGCCCTGGGCTGGCCGGGAATGGGGGTTTGGGCGTCCCCGGGATCACGGAAACAGGGGAGCCAGGGACTGGCAGAGGAGGATTCCCGAGAAAAGGGGTGCAGGGGGGTCCCAGTGCATGGGAGTGGGGCAGGGCGGCTGCCGGGAAGGGACTGGGATGGGCTGGGACAGACTGGAACATCGAGGTACACCAGAACTGGGACAAGAACTCACTGGGAGCAGAACTGCGTCATTATGGATCATACTGGGACCACACTGAGGGTTAGTGGAAGCAACTGGGAGCATGCAGGGGTCAACTGAGATACTGAGAGAGCCTATTAGTGTCTTGGATCATCCTGGGACTGACTGAAATCATACTGGGAGTGATCAGATCTGTAGCAGGGGTGATTAAGAGAAACTGGAATAATGCAGTTGTAACTGGGATCATACTGGGAGCAGCTGGCCCAGGCTGGGGTCATACTGGGACTGACGGGGTCCAACTTGGAGTGATGGAATAACACTGGAAGTATCTGGGAGTAACTGGGATTATACTGGAGGTGGCAGGGATCAAACCGGACTCATAGTGGAAGTGTCTGGGAGATACTGGGATCATACTGGGGTGACTAGACTTATACTGGGAGCAACTGAGACCATCGGGGGGGGAAATGGCTTCATAGAAGGTGTGACTGGGTTCATACTGGAACTGGGGCGACACTGAACTCTTATTGAGAGGGACTGAGAGTGAAAGGAACCATACTGGGAATGACTGGGGGCGACTGGGATCCTACTGGGAGTGATTTGGAACATACTGGGAATGCCCAGGATCATACAGGGGGAGACTGGGAACCACCGGGGAGGCGGCCCCAGCGCAGGTGGGAGCCGCGCTCGGTTGTGCGGGGGCTCGGGGCTCGCTGCGGGCCTCGGGGGCGGCAGGGGGCTCTGGCGGGTTGGTTGTGCCGGTGCCGGCCCGTGTTGGCGCTGGGCTGAGGGCGCTGCGGGAGCGGCTGCCCGCGGTCTCCTTCCCGCTGGGGCCTCGGCAGGAGCCGGTGCCGGAGCAGCGCTGGCTCGTCCCGGGTCCTGGGGGTAGCACAGCGGTGGCTGCCCCGTCCTCGGGACGCTGCGCTGGAGCCGCCTCCGAGTTCCGCCGCGGCCCCTCCTGGGCCACCACAGACGCTGCGGTAATGGCGCCTTTGCTGCGCCAGGGGCGCCTCGCCTGCAGCACTGGGGCGGGGCTTGTCCCCCTCTGCCCAATCAGAGCGCGAGAACGAGGAGTGACGGCATATTCAGCCAATCGCAGCGAGGGGCGGGCTCTGCACACGGCACGGACTCCTCCTCCCTTTCTCCGAACTCTGCCATTTCTCGGAAACCTCGCCTGAGGCGGGGCCCTGGCGCTGGGCCCGGCCCGGGCAGGAGGCCAAGGAAGCGCTGCTGCCCTGAACCGCCGGGAGCTCGGGGTGAGTCCGGGATGGAGACGGGACCCACCTGCAGCCTCTGTAGGAGCCCCGGCCGGAGCACGGGATGACTGAGAGAGGCCAAAACCTCTCTGTCACTTCCCTCCTCACACTGCGCAGGGAACAGAACACATTAAGAAAGGCTCAAGGGTCTGGATAAGGGCGGGGAGAGTTTAATCACTGGTCAATACACCTGACTTGGGGAAATTAATTGAATTTATTATTGTGATAAATGTGATTCGTGCTAATTGTAGTTATATTAGCAAAATTGTATTTAGATCAATAGAAGATAATTGTTACAGAGTGCGGGGGGAGATGGGTGAGACAGGACAAAGGACATCTTCCACATGTTGGGAGTCGAAGGAGGATGTTGGAAGCGAATAGTAGAAGGACGTAGGTCTGATAAGTAGCATTTAGAAATAGAATTTTGACCTGGAAATGGGCCAAAATGGGACGATTCCAAGCATGGGATTTAATTCAAGTCTTGTTATGGAAAACATCTGCTCAGTCACACAGTGGGCATGCACTACCTGCAGGTCACACAGCGGACACTGATGAAGATGATGAGCCTTCATCGGAAATAAGACCCTCAAAAGGATGAGAGACCCCCTAACCCATTAGTAGAGCATGCGCCGTGCAGTATAGTTACGTAGATTTTAGGAATAGAAACTAGGAGGAGTTCTCTAGAAACTTCTGTAGCACATAGTATATAAATAGGATTTTTGGCCTTGATGCTTTGGTACGTGAGGAATGGGAGCCACTCCCCGTATCCCCGGTCGGTTTTGCTTATGCTTTATACGAACCTCAATTATACTAAATTAAATTCTCAAATATATGCATTTTGATTGTATTCTTCTCCAATACTTTAATTGTATCCATTTATAATTGTTACTATTAAAATTTTGCTGCTACATTTAATCTCGTTGCTTGATAAACTGGAAAAATAGAACGTCATTCATAACATTATCAAACAAGTCAGAGCAAGAGAATGAGAAAATAATTCCTACAAAAACATCTTCCCCTCACCCTTCCCGGATTTCCCGTTATTCTCCATTCCCTCCCCTGTCCCCACACAGGGGATGGAGGTCACAGTCAGATCGTGTCACTGTTCCCGGTTCCTGTCTGCAGTACAGAGGTGGCTGCCCTGTCCCCGGGACTGCACCTTGGAAGGTTCAGACTTCTCGATCTGTCCACTCCATCTCCCCCTCCAATGTGCACCACACACACCTGCTTTTTTTTTTTTTTTTTTTTTAGTAAAACAATATTCATAATTCTCTTGTCTGTTCTTCTCTAGTTCAAGAATTTAACACAGCCTTGGCTGAACAACAGTCCATGCCAATTAGCACCATTTTCTAGAAGTGACAATCTCTTTTGTTCCTTCTTACCTACAAGTCCCTGGCCCTGTTTCCAAGCAGATTCCCAGGGTTTGTTTAAGTCACATTCACCCTGTTCCTTTCACCCGTCACTGCCGGAGCCCCCTCACCTGCTCGCCCTCGCAGGTTCCTCCAAAGGCGTGTCCCTGCCCGCGGGCTGAGCTGGGCTGAGCTGGGCTGGGCTGGGCTGGGCCGGGCTGAGCTGGGCTGGGCCGGGCTGAGCTGAGCTGGGCTGGTCTGGGGGCAGCGAGCCCGGCAGAAACCAACACCCGCGGGACGCTTTGGTTCGCAGGGCCCGAAGGTCCGGGGTTCCTCCCTTTCCCCTGTTCCACTTGGTTTAGGATTAAATTTTTGGAGGGGATAAAAGCGTGTTTTTTCTCCAGCACTGGGTGGGTTTTTCCCTTGCATGGAGCACTTGGGCCTTCCCCGGGCCCCTTCTGCCCTCTTGCAGAACCAGTGGCATTTCCCACCACGCACAGTTTGTAACCAAGGGGCGGCTGCAGCCGAGGAGGCTCCAAGCGCCTCCTTCCAGGCTGACTCTGCAGATGCCGAGGCTGCTCTGGGCTCTGCCGGGGCTCAGCTCTGGGCGAGGCTGGGCCCGCTCTCCCCTCGCATTGCTCGGGGCAGCTGAGTCACAGGGGGAGAAGGCAGGGACACAAGGGTATTGAGGTTTTAAGAGAGTTTTTATTCAAAAAACTGCCATAACAAACAGTCCTAACGACCCTAAGTAACTAGCAGTGCTAACTACCATAACTAACTAGTCCTAACTACTGTAACAAAGAGCTGTTCTCAAGTGCTTCGTCTCCTCTGCTGCACCCGTGGTTGCTTTGCTGCAGCGATCAGAGGGGTCAGGCTGGAGAGAGGCTTGGCTGATGATAAAAATGGGTGCTGCCCAAAGGATAAAAAAGAAAGAAATGAACCATTACTTTCCAGAGTCAAGTTCCTGGACGAAGGGGAATGGTTTGAAACTCAAGAGACGGAAGCGAGCTCAGATTAGGTCTAAGGAAGAATTTTTTTTTACCAGAGGAAACACTGACAGAGGGTGCCTGGAGATGTGGGAGGTGCCTCCTCCCTGGAAGCATCCAAGCTCAGGTCAGGCAGGGCTCTGACCCACTTGAAGATGTCCCTGCTCGTTGTGGGTCACCAGGTCCAGATGACCTCGAACGGACCCAGCCAACCCCAACCAGGCGAGGATTCTGCTTGCTTTGCGTGTGAAAAGCAGCGAGGCTGGAGATTATCGGAGGGGAGGTCCCCCCCCAAGAAAAGCCCTCCCTGGCGCTGCTGTTTCCCCTGCAGCCGCTTCGCGCTCACCTGCAGCAGCTCCTGGGCAGAGAAGCGCCGCTCGTCGTCCGAGTCCAGGCTGCACTCGAGGAAGTCCCGCAGCAGAGCCGACAGGCGCCGCGGCTCCTGCAGCTGCGGGGTCCCGTTCTGCCGGATCAGAGCCCGAGCCTGCAGGAAAAGCAAAGGCAGCGCTGTGCCAGCTTCCTTCACACCCACAGCTGCTCACATCGACCCCGGTAACTCAGCCCCAGCTCCGGGGGCAGTTTCCTCCCCGGCAGAGATGCTGCTCACGGCTCATTTTTCTATGCCAGCCAAAATCCCCAAACCCTGATGCAGCCACAGCCATTGCAACACCCAAATGATCTTGCCTTGAGAGGCAATTTCGTTGTCTGACTTTGTTAGTAGGAACCTCCATCAGAAACAGCACATTTTGCTCCTCCAAATACGGACACCAGCTTTACAGGCCATTTTCAAGAGTCAATGTGGTCTGTGTGTGTTATTTCAAAGGATTCTTGCATCAAACACGTCTGCAGTGCCACTGACACTGAAGTAAATGAATTCCTGATGCCCCATCCCAGAAATTGCCAGGCAAGGAACAGGAGGTTGGGGTTGCTAGAAGCTCAGGCTTGATGACAGAGAAAGTAGCTTGGACTAGGAAGGAAATATGTTGGACTATGGGGATGTTAAGCAATCATCTTCATGTTTTAGACAAGCTTCCCAGTGAGAAAAGTCACGGGGAAGTTCAACTTAAACCTCTCTTAAAAACCTCTTTTAGAAACTCCTTCAGAAAACTTGTTGGGTTTGGGGAAGGGTTTTGGGGTTGGTTTGTGGTTTTTTTGCAAGATAACATTAGAGCTGATACACTGGCTTCACATTTTCAGGTCATCCTCATAGACAGAAGAGCTGCAACAATTTGAAACCCAAAGCAAATTGTTGCTGGAGACTGCAGAATATTCATCTGTGTTCAGGCTCGAGTCTTCTGGGAATTCCCTTCCCAATATGCAGAAACCTCCAGCAGCTCCTCCCAGTGCAGGGTCAGCCTGTGCTCACAGGCCTCTGCAAACCCTGGAGAATTTGCCTCTTACCACAGCCCCTGTTTCCTTGAAGTAAGGAGGTTCTCCTTCCACCATCTTGATGGCCACAATGCCGAAGGACCAAATGTCCACCTTGGAGCCATAAGGAGACCTGGTCACAACTTCTGGGGCCATCCAGTGAGCAGTGCCCACCATGGAGCTGCACTGGTCCTGCTCAGGGCTGAGCTGAGCACAGAGGCCAAAATCAGCTGAGGACAGAAACAAACACTGTCAAAGACAGCTGCAATGAGGAAACCAAGCACAAAGATTCCCCACTCTCAGTGTGAGAATGCAGTAGTGAAGTCAGCTGGAAAAGTCCTCAGGGCTGTGGCCAAGGAATGATGGAACTGGACCCTTAAACAAACCCTCAGCGTTCATGCAGTGGCTTTTACTGATTCCCTTGCAGTTTAGATTCTAACTCCCGTCCCTCTGGAAGGGCCATGCCCAGAGCAAAGCCATTCCTGACACTCTGCTCCTCTCCTGAGCTCTCTGCACGGGGCAGCTGCTCTCAGCTGGCAGCAGGGGCCAGGCAGTGCCAGCAGCAGCACTTGTGGGGCTCTGACCATCACTGGAAACAGCCTCACACTCACACCCCGGGGGCACCGTGCCTGGCCACGAACACCCACCCAGCTTGACAGAGCCAGCCATTCCCAGAAGGATGTTGGAGCTCTTCAGATCGCTGTGGATCACCCGGTTGGAATGGAGGAAATCCAGGCCCTGCAGACACTGAGAGACAACAAGAAACACAAGGGTAAAAATCAGTGGCCAGAACGCATCACACAAGAAAGGACAGTTTGGAATTCTCCCAGCAGCAACTTTGCTGTGACAGGCCAGGAGACAGTGCAGACAAGCTCCAGGAAAATGGTTCAAGGCAAAGCTGAGAACAGCAAATCAAATCAAATCAAAGAAAGACAGAGAGAGTACCACAGCAGCAGGAAAGAGGACAAGAACAGAGTAGAAGTGTAGTGATACTGGCAGGCCACTGACTTCAGAGGCTCTTTCTTCTCCAATTCATAAAAACAACACAGAAACAAAGCCCTGAGCATGGAGCCCCTCCTGCTCTCACAGCCTGTTTGGAAGGACCATCGTGTCCAAGCCATGGGAAGCACAAGCAGGATCCCTCACCTCCCGACTGACAGCTGCCATCTCTCCTTCAGCCATGTGTGTCTGTCTGACAACGTCCTGCAAAGTTCCTCCATCCATGTATTCCATCACCAGCCAGAGATCTTCATCAACGAGGAAGCTGGAACAGGAAAACAACAGCATGGAGATGAATGTGCACTGCTCAATTTCCCCATGGAAAAGCCTCGAGTGGAGTTTTGTTTCCAGGCCACTTGTCAATGAGAACACGAGCAGATGGAGAGACATTCCTGCACAGGCCTTGGAATCTGCACAGTCTGAAGGAGAAGGAGACACCTGTGAGAAAGGAGATGCCTTAGATGGCAACAAGTGAAAAACGCAGTTTAGCAACAGCCCAGATCAGTGTGGAACCACAACACTTGCCCCCAGCTGGTTCAGCATCTGAACTCATCAGTTCCACCATTCCCTCCAGAACAAGGCAATGCAACTTCCAGAGTTATCCAGGCAAGGAGGTCAAAAGCTGGGACAAAAGTTATCAACTGTTTGGAAAACCTTGCACAAAGTCCCTTCAGAAACAGGCAAGGCCATTGAAAAATGGGCAAATGAGACATTTCTGGAAACCTGGACTTCCTGGCATCTGCAGCAATGGAAAGGAGTTGGGAAGAAGAAGCCAAGGGAAATAATTTCTGCCATGGTTTATCAGCACTTGTCATAAGGCACAGCAAAGGGGTTCAGCTTGAAGAAAAAAACAAACAAAAGCATGGAGGGAGTGAACTGCCAGGCTGTTGTTGAAGATATGGCCGGGTCAGGCTTTTTTCAAAACAGGCTACAGACTATGGATGAAAGATTAACACAGGGCCCTTGCACAGGATAAGACCTGAAGCACTCACCTGTCCAAAGAGTTGACAATGTTGGGGTGGTTCTTGCCTTTCAGGAGCAGGATCTCATTCACAGCTCGTTCCCTGTTCTGCTCTCTGAGACTCATTTTCTTTATGGCCACCTGAAGTGACATTGCAGACCTTTAGCTGGAGGGGTCTGTGGCAGGAGACCACAGCAAACATAGAGTGAATCTTTTTGGAGCGACAGAGCCAGGCTGTGCCAAACTGCCTTGGCATGGGACACCAGAGCTCAGCAAGTGCCATTCCCACAGCGCATTCCTCTGCTGGCTGGGGGCTGCTTACAGGACACGTGGCCAGAGACATTTGGCCTTGTAAGCTCTGCAGAAATGGTCCCTCAGAAAACAACATTTTCTGCACCTACAGAATCTGCATCTTCTCAAATGGCCTTAGTTTATCACCACTCCGATGATGATGATGATCATAATCATCATTATTATGATTTAAACACATTTTGCAAGCAGAAGGTAATTCTGGTGCTGTGAAACAGAGCAAAACAGCCCAGAACCCTTTAGCAATTCTATGGGTCTTGGTCATGATTTCAAATGCCACTGCTCTGTTTGGGATTGCACAACAAAGCAAACACAGACATCTATTGCTGAGGTGAAATGTATCACAGGGTGTCACTGACACCAGACCCAGTTGTGTTTCAGCTGCAGCGTTGAGGAGAGAGCTTTGCTCTGGACATCCATCTTCTCATTTCTCTCCCTCTCTCTCTGTGAACAGCTGCAGTAGGACTAAAACCCCAAACTGAGCCCAAGCATGATCTCTCCCTAATTAGGCCTAATTAGGCCTTTGAAGATGAAAAGCAGGAAGGAAAAACTGATAAATAGTGTTCCTGTCCAAGGCTGGGATGAAGATAAATTGAGCCTCAATTCCACCTGCTGATGCATTCATGGTTTTAGATATGAAGACCAAGCCATGGTGTCCGGCTCTGACAGACACCACTGCCCTCCTTGCATTCCTCTGGGCACTTCAGAAGCACCAAGTCTGTCCCAGCTGTGTTCTGAAGGCTGACACTGCTCTGCCTTCAGAGGAGCAGCCTGTGCAGGAAAGCTCTGCTGGGCCCCCGAAGCTGCAGCCACAGCCCCCAGCAGAGGGGAAAGCCCTCGAGAGCTGCCAGACGTGCTGGACGTGGTGGCACTGACCTCTCCTCCAGTGGCCCTGTCGAGTCCTTTACAAACAGTTCCAAAAGCCCTGGAGACAAAACAGCAGAGAAGAAAGAATCAGAGCTTTAGGTCCTGGGAGTGAAAGGCAGCCCAGACAGGAGATCTCTGCTGCCTGCAGCATTCACAAAACACCTGCGTGCACCGACCCTTCAAACAGCAGTGCAGCAGCCACCAGCCGTCTGCCAGGCAAGGTGTGCAAGAGAAAACTGAGCCCAACACGAAGGAAAAGGGCTGGAGCGATTGTCCACACTGAATTCCTTTAGTTCAAAACCTGAGGTGCGGGGTGGGTGTCTAAAGAACTGGAAAAGAATGTATTTCATCCTTTTGCATTTCCTGCCTAAGACTTGCAGGATCCACAAGGGCCCTGCCATCAGGCAGGTGATGCATTTTCCCCTCGAGTGCAGCAGCTCTGTGTCTGTTACTGAATGTATGGGGTTTATTACCTGTGCTGAAAAAAGCACTTATTAGTTCTTCTTGAGAACTGTTTTCTGAGAGTCACCAGATGGTGAGTTGCTCTTTAGGGCAATCAAATTCCAGGCACAGAAGATCTTGCAGGTCCTGCTCCTTGCTGCAGGCAGGACACTGCCAGCCTCAGGGGCCTTTGACTGTGCCTTCTGACCACAGTTATCAATTCTGATCAAAACTGAGAGACAGCAGGATCATACCCCAGTGTCGGAGGGTGTTTGGAGCTCTCCTGACTCCAGCAAAATACCTGGGCCCTGCTTGTGCAGAAGGAACTGCCATGCACTTACCCTTGGCCAATCTGCTCCAGTCCCAGGTATTTCTCAGCAGGCTCCCCCACGCTCACGATGTTCCCTGAAAGAAACCACGTGGAAGATGCTCCCTCACAGATGGAGACCCCCTCCTTGCAGCAGAGCCAGAATGCAGCCCCACTCCCTGGGGCCATGAGCCCCTTGGTGTCAGCTGGGGAAGGACAATGAATGACTCGGTGACATTCAGCTGCAGAGCAGCACTGGGTGCAGCTCATGCTGAGACACACACACAGCACCCTGCTCTGGCACACAGGAACAGAACAGACGTACTCAGCTGCATCAGGCACCGCTCCCCTGTCCCCTCTGGCTGCAGGGCTGTGCTGCTGTCAGAATGTTCAGCCCAGGATCCCGCAGCGGAGGGAGGTTCAGTGTCCTCTTCCCAAGCAGAGGGAGGTTCCTCGTCCTCTTCCCAAAATGCTGCAGGTTCTCCATCCTCTTCCCGAGATGCTGCAGGTTCTCCATCCTCTTCCCAAGCCACGAGACGTTCACCATCCACATCCTGTGCTGGGATATGTTCACCCTCCTCTTCCCGAGCCACAGGATGTCCTCTGTCCTCATCCCACACCGGGAGATGTCCATCGCCCTCATCCCACGCCATGGGAGCTTTTCTATCCTTGTCCCATGCCAGGGGACATCCACCATCCTCCTCCCGTGCCGGGAGATGTCCACTGTCCTTGTCCCACACTGCGGGAGCCTTGCTGTTGTATTCCCAAACCACGGCGTGTTCGCCCTCGTCCCCCAGAACAGCGGGAAGCTCACTGCTGTCTTCTTCCCCTTTGGAAGCAGAGGGAGCCAGAGGAGGTGCTGATGCAGCTTTGGTGCCCTGAGGACAGACAGCAGCGTGAGGGACAGGAAGTTCTATCTCAGTTACCACCTTATTTATCCTCAGCTACACATCCAGCTGCACGGAGCACAAACAGAGTTCAGAGTTGTTCACACAATGGGCTAAAAGTGACATTGCCACTTATTGTTGGGAATTCGATATTTCACCATGGCTAAGGCAAATCCTCTGCCTGCAAAACCAGACCTGCAGCTCTTCTAAAACTCTTCAGCAGAAAAAGAGAAAACTGCCAGGGATCCCTTTGCTGCTGCAAAGACCCTGACAGGAACTTTCCTTCAGCCTCCCAGGATGGCACTCGGCTGCCACACACAGAGCTCACAACTTGCTGCACAATTCTGAACACCAGAGGTTTCTTCCCACTCACCGAAGGAGGAGCTGCTTGGGATCCACGCATGAGGTGCCCTGCAATGGGAGAGGGAACATGAACCAGATGCTGGTAGGAAAAAAATTGCCTGTTGTGGGAAATGCCACGGAGCAAGGCAACCCCAAGAGAATATTTTGCTTTCATAGCATCCCTCCAGGAGCCACAGTCCCTTCACAGAGCAAGCAAGAGAACAGCACAAAATCCTGGGCTGTGTCAGCAAACAAAGGGAGTTCCAGGCTCCACTGCCACAGACGCCCTGCTCGAGGGAACAGAACCCCCCAGGCCTCATTGCAAACGCCTCGCTGGCTGCAGACACCCCCTTTTCCAGCTGCAGCTGCTGGCAGGAACTCTCCCAAACCAACGGTGTCTTCATGGCAATTTGGTTACAAAGTCAACTCAAAGGTCCAGAGGAAGAACAGAAAGCACACAGCAAGCCCAAAGCCACAGATGCTGCACCGAGATAAAACCTCGACTTACTTGCCAAGTGAGTTAAAAAATACCCCGAATAAGCCACAGAGTACAGAGTGCAAACTGCAGCAACCACTTGCTGGATCATTGTGGCCGCGCTGCACACGTCTGCAGGCTGCACCCCTGCAGGCACACACGGACACGGGTCAGGGCTGGGCTGGCTGCCGAGAATGCCTCGGGCAGGAGGATCTTCCGGCAGTCAGCAGGCACCCAGAGCCTCTGGGCACTGAGGCCTCTGTGTCCCACAGCAACGGGAGCACCACTGGGATGTGGCAACGCCTCCTGTGACATCACAGCAGCAGCTCACGGAAAGAACGCTTGGAAGGTTCTCTGTGTCCCAAAGGAGCACAAAGAATCCTCCAGGGCACAGCCTACTGCCCAAAGGATCCAAGAGGAACTCTGAAAATGCAGCAAACAAGGACACCCCATAGTCCAGCCTGAACACTGAGTGGGAACAAGGAAGGGACAAAACCAAAGGAAACGTGACCTTTAGTCACTGATGCTTCTGACTAAAACCAGCAAGGCTTGTTCCATCTGGGATCTTTGTTCTAGTTCTAAAAACAAGCAAAGTTCTCCACTCTCAATTTACAGAATGGAGAAACTGGGGAGGAGGTGGGATTAGGAAGGAGGAGGAGTAGGAAGAGGAGGAGGAAGATAGGAAAAGGAGGAGCAGTAAGAGGAGGAGCAGGAGCAGGCAGAGAAGGAGAAACAGGAGGTTCCTGTGCTCCCTGTGGCAGCAGCAGCCCCGGCCACGGGACCGTCGCCCCCACCGCATCCTGCAGGTGAGCGGGGAGGGAAAGCTGGTCCCAAATCTATCGGGGGGTCCCTGAGAGGGTTTTTTTATTGGGGTGTGTTTGGAGCTCGCAGATTGAGGAATTGAACCCCAAATATCGCCTGGCATCACTGGGAGGTTTTTTTCTGTGTGTATGTTTGGATCTTGCAGGACCCCAAAGCTGAGCCCCTTGGGGGAATCTTCTGGGGGTCCATGTGGCCATTGCCCAGTGTCGGCAGGGGGGAGGACATTGGTCCTGGGGACCCCGGGAGAGCAGAGGAGAGGAACCCCTGGGACCTCCAGAGTAGGGAGAGCAGAGAGGGGTGATCTCCGGCAGCCTGGAAAGGGGGGGAGTCTGGAGAGGAGGGACCCCTGGGATCCCAGGGATCTCAAAGTGAGGCATCAGTGAAGAAGGGACCCCATGGACCCCCAAAAGCCCCTGGATCATCCCTAAGCAGGACCCTGGAGAAGGGGGAAACCCTGGAGCCATTGGACCCCCATCATCCCAGGGAAGAGAAACCTCTGGAACCCCAAAGTGGAGAGATCAGAGATGGGGAACACCTTGGGAGCTTTTTTTTGCTGAATCTTGATATTTTGGAGAATTTCATGGACGCAAGACACCTCCTACATTCTAGAGATGGATTTGGGCAGGAGGAGCCCCCAGCCCGAGGAGCCCCCACCTTGTTTTTCTCCCCAAACCAGGATTTGTCATTCCCAAGCTACGGCTGGATGGACGAGGAAGAAAAGCCTCACAAGTGCTTGGAATGTGAGAGGAGGAGGAAGAAAAGCTCCACAAGTGCTTGGAATGTGAGAAGAGCTTCCACTACAGCTCCCAGCTGAGGGAACACCAGAACATCCACACTGGAGAATGGCCCTATGGGTGTGGGAAATGTGGGAAGAGTTTCAGCTGGAGCTCCAGCCTCACCAAGCACCGCAAGATCCACACCAGGGAACGGTCTGGAATGTGGGAAGACCTGGAATGTGGAATTCTGAGCTCATCACCCATCAGCACGTCCACTCCAAGGAGAGGCCCGATCGAATGATGGAGACACGAAGGGACCCAGAGCTCTCACTTGACCCGACACGAACGGAGTCACCACGAAGGGAAGCCCTTTGAGTGCCCCGAGTGTGGGAAGAGCTTCGTGCTCTGCTCCAGCTCCATCCCCCACGGGAGGATCGGTGTTGGATGATCCCCAGTGACCCCCGTTGGGCAGAGCCCTGGTGATCCGTGGTCCTGGTGATCCCCGTTGAGTGAGAGGAAGCTATTGGAGAGATTTCTTTCCCTCCTCTTCATGTTGCTGTGATTTGGTTGGTAATAAATTCCCTCGCTGTGCCCAGGCTGGGTCTGTTGTCCCGTGCCGGAGTTTGCTGAGGGATCTCTCCCGGTCCTTATCCCCACCCAGGAACTCTCGGTTCCATTTTTTTGTCCCCTGTGCGGCTGCCGAGGGCAGGGACAGAGCGACTTTGGGGGGTGCCTGGCATCGGGCCAGCCCTCGCCATGGGCACCCTGAGATCCCGCACCCACCTGGGCACACATTTCTGGGCACACCTGAGCTCCCACCTGCCCAGCGCCCCAAGGTTCCCCCTCCGCAAAGAAACCCCACCCGGGGCTGCGATCCAAAAGCAGCCGGAGCGCGCTGCGGCAAATCAAAGTGCGAAGAGTTGATGACTCCTCAGTTGCCAGGGGGAGCCTCAGAAAAACGGGTCCCCAAAAGTGCTCTCAGCCAATCAGAGCGCGCGGCACTTCTGAGCCCGGCCCTGCTCCGGCCTGGTGCTCCCAGTGCAGCCCCGGCGGCTGCTGTGGGGCTGGCGGCACCTGCTGGGCGCTGGCCACGGGGCGAGTGGCGGCAGCTGGGGCCCTACTGGTGGTGCTGGGAGCACCCCCTGGTGCGGGCGCGGAGCTCTCGGGTGAGCGGGAGGGGAGAAGGGGGAAAAGGGGGCAGTGGGAGCCCGAAATGGAAGGGGGAGGAGGAGGGGACCCCCAAAGGAAGAGCGAGAGGGGCTGAGGATTGGGGAACGTGAGGAAGGGGTGGGAGAGGGTCGGAAAGTGGGGAAAAGGGGAGGGTGGGGCCTCAAAATCGAGGGAGAGAGGGTTGGGGATTGGAAGAAATGGGTGGGAAAGGGGAAGGAATGGGACCCCAAAAGTGATTTGGGAAGCGGCTGGAGGTGGGAGGGGAGAGGAAATTGGGGGAAGTGTGGAAAAGAAGAAGTGGGAGCGCGGGCAGGAGGGTCCCATGGCGGCCGTGGGGCACAGGGGGTGCGGGGTGGGGATCCGGGGTGGCCCCCGGACCTCTGGGGGGGTGGCGAGGAGGCACCCCCTGAGCTGTGTCCTGCACACACAGCGGTGTTCCAGAGGATGGGAAAGTGCGAGTGTCACTTCATTAACGGCACGGAGAAGGTGAGGTTCGTGCTGAGGCACATTTACAACCGGGAGCAGCTCGCACACTTCGACAGCGATATGGGGCTTTACGTAGGGGACACCCCGCATGGGCAACAACTGGCCCAGTACCGAAACAGCGACCCGGAATTACTGGAGTATTATCGGGCTCGGGTGGACACGTCCTGCAGGTACAACTACGACTTGTACGCCCCGTTCCTCGTGGAGCGCAGACGTGAGCGTGGGGCAGAGCGTGTCCCCACAGGCCCTGCCCTGGCAATGACCCTGGAGCCCCTCAAAACCTCTCTGGGAATCACCCCAGAGCCCCTGGCGTACATGTGCCGATTCCCGGGGCCTCCCATCCCTCCCAGTGGCCCCCGTGGCTCTCCCAGTCCATCCTGGTGCCCCCCGCGCGTCTGTCTCATGCATGGTTGGAACTGACGCCTCTCAGCCAATCAGAGCGCGGCTCTCTGATGACTCATCAGTTGCCAGGCAGATCCGCAGCGCCGAGTGCCCCGCGCTGGACTCGGCCTCCCAGGGCCGGGCGCTTTTCCCCCAGATCCTCCCAGTGCTGCCCCAGTACACCCCAGTGAGGCCCCAGTCCCTCCCGCACCTTCTCAGCCCATTCCCAGTCCATTCCGAGTCTGATCTCAGTTCATTCTCATTTCAAACTCAGACCTCTACCCACTCTCCCAGTTCCCTCTCAATCCATTCCTGTCTCTCCCAGTCCGCCCCCAGTGTATTCCCAGTCCATTCCTAGTCCCTCCCAGTCTATTTCCAGTCTCTCCTAGCCCATTCCCAGTCCTTCTCAGTTCCACACCACCCCTCCCCTCTCTCTGCCAGTTCCCCCAAGCTGATCCCAGTGCGTCCCCACTCTCTCCCAGTGCCCCCCAGTGTCTCTATCTCGCTGGTGCCCTCGAACTCCCAGCCCGGTCCCGGCCGCCTGCTCTGCTCCGTGATGGACTTCTGCCCACATCCATGAGATGGTTCCAGGGCCAGCAGGAGCTCCCGGAGCACGTGGTAGCCACCGACGTGGTCGCCAACGGCGAATGGACCCACCAGCTCCTGGTGCTTCTGGAAACCACCCCTGGCTTGGGGTCAACTACACCCGCCAGGTGGAGCACGTCAACCTGGAGCAGCCGCTGAGACAGCACTTCGGTACGGGGGAGGCACTGGGATGTGCTGGGAGTAACTGGGAGGGAGTTGGAGACAGCCTGGTCTAAATGGGGAGAGGGCCTCGGGGTCTGGAAGGGCTGGGAAGGGATTTGAAGGATGCTGGGGAGGGAGTTATGGGGTTCCGGAGGTGCTGGTGGGCACTGGGAGGGAGTTTGCGGGTGCTGGATGTAACTGGGAAGGAGTGTGGGGATGCTGAGTGTAACTGGGAGAGTGCTTGAGTGAGTCTGGAGGGGATGAAAGGAGACTGGGGATGGAAAAGCAGGAGTTGGAATGACGTTAGTTGTGCTGGAAAGAGAGTGGAAGGGTGCTTGGTGAGTCCCGGAGGGGCTGGGAAGGGACTGGAAAAGGTTTTGGGGGTCCCGGAGTAGTGGGGGGAAAGTAGGAGGGGGCTGTGAGACCCTGAGAGGGACAGGAGGGGCTTTGGTGGGTCCTGGAGAGGCTGGAAAGAGATTAGGAGGAGGTTAAAGGGGGCCCTGGGTGGGCTAGGGGGGATTGGGAGGGTGCTTGGAGGGTCTCGGGGTGTCCATGAGAGGTTTTGGGGCGTCCTGACCCCTGTAGACCCCCAGAGATGCCACCAGACACCGCCCGCAGCAAGGTGCTGATGGGGATCGGGGGCTCCGTGTTTGGCTTCGTCTTCCTGGTGCTGGGGCTCGGCTTCGACCTGTGAAAGAAGATGGGGGGGAGGTGTCCCGGAGCGTATGTGCTCCCCCTGAGGCCCCCAACCGGGTGTCACCCCCTTTTCTCTGCTCTACTGAGCCAGCAGAGGCTTCAGCCCCGCCCTGTGGCCTCCGACGCAGCCAGGACCCCCTGCTCCGATCCCACACTGATTTTGGGGGTGTCGTGTGTTCTCCTCAGCCCCGCTGGGAGCCCGGCTGCGCCCAGTGCTCCCAGTAAAGTTTCCCAGTTTCCGCAGTCCCCTTTATTGTGGGGTGAGACTGGGGAGGGACTCGGGGGGACCCCGCGGGGGGATCGTGACTGGAGGGGAGGGCGGGTCCAGGTGGGGAACACTGGGTGCTGCGGGTCTGCCCGGCAACCGGTGAGTCATCACAGCTGCTCTCCCTGATTGGCTGAATCTTCTTCATCGCATTCTCTGATTGGCTGAGGAGAGGCCCGGGAGTTGAGAGAAGGAACAGGAGAGATCCCGCCCCGAGCACCGGCACGGGAACAACAGAGCCAGCCTGGGCACAGCGAGGGAATTTATTATAACCAAATCACAGCAGCACAAGGAGAAGGGAAAGAAATCTCTCCAACCCCTTCCCCCCACCCAACAGGGATCACCAGGGCTCTGCCCAACGGGGGTCACTGGGGATCATCCAACACCGATCCTCCCATGGGGGATGGAGCTGGAGCAGAGCACGAAGCTCTTCCCACACTCAGGGCACTCGCAAGGCTTCCCTTAGTGGTGACTCCGTTGGTGTCTGGTAAAGGTTGATCTGTCAGAAAAGCTCTTCCCACACTCAGGACACTCGTAGGGCCTCTCCCCAGTGTGGACGCGCTGGTGTCTTCTCAGGGCAGAGTTATGCCCAAAGCTCTTCCCACATTCCAAGCAGGTGTAGGGCCGTTCCCCTGTGTGGATCACCTGGTGCCGGATCAGGTTGGAGCGCTGGCGGAAGCTCTTCCCGCATTCCCCACATTCATAGGGCTTTTCCCCAGTGTGGACCAGCACATGCTGCATC
This sequence comes from Sturnus vulgaris, assembly GCF_052056855.1. NCBI lineage: Eukaryota > Metazoa > Chordata > Aves > Passeriformes > Sturnidae > Sturnus > Sturnus vulgaris. The sequence goes on from NW_028276170.1 coordinate 12,985,000, forward strand.
AGATTAGACATCGTCATGAATCCCTTCTCACATTCCCCACATTTGTAGGGCCGTTCCCCAGTGTGGATCATCTGGTGCTGGATCAGCCCAGAGCTCCGGCTGAAACCCTTCCCACATTCCAAGCACTTGTGGGGCTTCTCTCCTCCAGGAGACTTCTCCAACAACTCTGAGCTCCGACTGCATCTCCAGCCTCCTTCCTGGCTCGAGGAGGGTCTTTGCTCCTCACAGCTCACTAGGCTGGGTTTGCAGCCCCTCGTCCCACGGGATCTCCGGGGCTTTTCTTCCTCCTCCATCTGTTCACACCTTGGGAACGTAAAATTCTGGTTTGGGGAAAAAAACAAGAGGGGAGTGCCTTAAATTGCGGGTCCCTCCTTGCCCAAATGGAAACCAGGAAGTTATTGAGCATATGATGCCTGGAAGAACCTACAAAATACCAAGAATCAGCCTAAAAATCCTCCAAAACATCATGACACAGATAAAAAACTCCCCAAAAAGCAAGTTTCAGCCCAAATCCCTTACAAAATATAAAGATTGAGCCTCTGCAAAAAATCAAAGCACCAACATTTAATCCAATAAACCGCACAAACACCAAGATTCACCCCTGTGAAAATCATGGATGGTCCTCTTCAGTCACCTGCTGCATGCGGGGAGACCAACGCTCCTGGGGCTGGGGCAGAGGCTGCACATACAGGGAGGAGTTGAACATTGTGCTGCTTCCCATTTCTGCTCCTCCTCTGGTGTCCCTACTCTTCCTCACACTCCTCTTCCTCCCATTATTCCTCTTTCTCCTGCACAATCCCACCTTCTCCTCCCAAGGTCATGCTTTGACCATTTTGTTCTTCAATTCTGCTTCACCTTCCCTTCTCCTGCTGCCCCCAGGCCCAGCACCCACTGCCGGCTCCCTCTTCCCCCCAAACCCACAGCATCCCAGCGCAGGGGCAGCCATGGAGCTGGGGCAGCTCGGGCTGGGGCAGCGCTGGGCTCGCGGCCGCTCCCGCCCGCACTCGCTCCCCACTGCAGCCGCTGCCGCCACCACAGCGCGGGGGGGCCCGGCCTTGGCGCTCCCCCCCTCCCACCTCCCCAAATTCCCCTGCCGGGGGGCGCTGGGGCCAGGAGACAGACGAGTGACAGATCAGAGGGGCTGGGAAGAGTCGGCAGCCAGAGAGCACTGAAAATCTCAGCAGTGACTACAGTGGGATCTTCGGGGACTAAACATGGCAGGGTACCCATGGAGGGTAGAAAGGGAAAGCCACGAAGGGCTCCCAGCAAAAGGGATGATGATTCCAAAATATCTCTGAAGGGTCCCTTGAGAGCATGTTGAGGGAGTTTGCACATTCTCCCAGAGGTAATCAAGGACCAAATATTAAGAACTACCCAACTTAGAAGCAACGAACACTAAACCAATGGATTCCAAAGGGTTTAAGACTGTATAAAGTTCAGGAAAAATCTAGTAAAACTCACATGTCATGGAATGATTTTCTCTGCACACTCAGGCAATTATGTGTGGATGAAATGATTTCTGTTGCACATCCTGCCCAGAATCAAATAATGCCTTGACTCTCTAACACTAAAGATATCAAGTAAAAAGCAGATTGTGGGGGGGCCACATGTGAGTCACGCAATGCTTGCTCTGGAAGAGAACCTTTGGTTCCAGGCAGTCAGAAGAGCTTTAGAAACGCAGATTAACACTGCTGGGGAAAATACCCATTTATCATTCGAACTACAGGACTAGATGACAAGATGTCCTCGAAATAATAATGAAGCAGACAGATCCAGCTCCTGGCCTTCATGACAACCAAACCACGCCAAAGATGAAGGCCACATTTGTGGAAAATTAAATTATTCAAACTACTATTTGCAAACAGATGATAATCGAAAACTGGTGAAACAGATAACAAAGGAAAGTAGAAAGTAGCTCATATTCTGGTAGAAAAGCAGAAAGGATGAGAATTAGACAAGTTTTTGGGGTTCCATGGGTTAAACGAATGCAGTTCCTCCTCTGATGTGCTGCAGCAACTCTCATCTTTTTACCATGCACGACACCTTGCTGAGTGCAGCTCATTCAGCAGGTGAGCAAGGGGATGCAGGTGGCAGCCAGGCCTCCTGATCCAGAAACGGCTACAAAAGGACAGGCAGTGAGGTCACTGAGAATAATCCCAAACCAAAGAGGAAATGAGAGTGAACCAGTGGTAATTAAATTTAGTAAAGATAATTACTGAGAAAATGAGAACGGGATTTGAGAGGAGTAAGATGAATATGCCTGGAGATAGGGCCAGGGATTTGTATAAAAGGAAGTAACGGGAGAAACCATCATCTTCAGAAAAAGTTACTAATTTCCAGAGACAGCTGCTCAGCCAAGATCCTGCTCAGTGCCTGACCTTCGAGAAGGAGAAACACTTAACAAAGCCATGAATATCGCATGTTATACAAAAAGAGGGGTGCATATTAACATGCAGTAGGCGGATCGGGAAGTCTGAACCTTCCAAAAACGTCAGCCAGAGGGGAAAGGGAGAGGGGGAATGCAGCCGGGAAAATGAGAATAAAAAGGAGGCTGCGTACTACAACAATCGGGGAGACCGCATGGCAAATGCCGCATGGCCTCTCTCTTTGTTCATCAATAAAGTCACTTTTACAGGACTCCTCCGTCTCCTGCGGGCACACAAACCTCTGGCCACGGGAATTTTCCCGCACAGCCCCGGGCACAGGGCAGACACCTCTGTGCCACCCACAGCAACCGGGACGAGCCAGCGCTGCTCCGGCACCGGCTCCTGCCGAGGCCCCAGCGGGAAGGAGACCGCGGGCAGCCGCTCCCGCAGCGCCCTCAGCCCAGCGCCAACACGGGCCGGCACCGGCACAACCAACCCGCCAGAGCCCCCTGCCGCCCCCTCGGCCCGCAGCGAGCCCCGAGCCCCCGCACAACCGAGCGCGGCTCCCACCTGCGCTGGGGCCGCCTCCGAGCTCCGCCGCCGCCTCCCCGGGCTCCGGCCGCTGCCGCCGCTGCCGGGCCCGCACAGACGCTGCCACAATGGCGCCTTTGCTGCTCTGCCCAATCAGCGCGCGACAACCAGGAGTGACATTGGCACAATCAGCCAATGGCAGCGAGGGCCGGGCTCTGCACACGGCCCAGCCTCGGCCCGCGCTCTCAGGGCCCCCCGGGCTGTGGGAGGGCAAAGGCGGAGATGAGGAACAGCCCTGGAACGGGCCCGGGCCCGAGCCGCCATTGGCCTGGAAACACAAACGAAGTTCTCCGCAGCTCCCGGCACGCCTTTCCCAGCCCTGCGTGTTTTCTGGCTCAGCGGGAAGCCCTGGAGCCTCACTTCTCCTCTCCCCTAATTAGGAGCATCAGTGCATGGCTTTGATTTCCCCCAAAAAGGGAAAACTGCCCCAAATCCCTATGGACGAGTGGGGGAGGGGAAAGATTTCTGGCAGAAAACTCCAAAAACTCAGAGCAGTGTAATGAGAATAAATGAAGACCCTTTAAACCAGCTTTCCGCCACCCATCCCTCCTTCCAGCTGTACCTCCTACCCCGGCAGTGCAGAAACGACTCTCACTTTTTAAAATTTTAATGGTTTATGAAACCTTAAAAAAATATAATACAGGTCTTATGACAAACGACGCTGTTGTTTTGGGGTTTTTTTTAAGTCTCATAGGTTTATTAAACTTTAGCATAAAAATACGCCAAAAGACTGAATAAGGAGAAAAATCAGCGCTGGTAGCACAGGACTAAAGCAGCAGACCCGGGTGTGATTTGGGGTTCCGGGGGGGTCCCCGGGCTACCCCCGCCTCCCCCGATCTCGGCCAACGGGTGCGAGCGGCGCGGCCCCGCTGCTGAGCACTGACCCCGCCCCGGGGGCCGCCGGGACCCCCCCGAAAAAACCCGCACCTGCACCCCCCTTCAGTCCCTCCGACCTTCCCAGTCCTGGGGGAAAAGGGGGAAAGGGGAGGACCTGGGGCTTGATCACCCGGAGACCCCCGGGGTGAGGAGTAGGAGGAGGGGGATTGGGCTCGAGCTGGGTGGGGGGTCCCGCGCGAGGATTTCGGGGGGGTTCGCTCGAGGAATTTTTGGGGTCCTCGTGCGACGGATCCTCGTGCATAGGGCTCCTCTCGTGCCACCGTCTCGTCGTGTCACCCAGACCAGTTTGGGGAGCTCTTTGTGTCACCCAGAGGATTCTGGGGGCTCCTCGTGTCACTGAGAGCCCTGCGAGTGACACTGAGAGCCCTGTGTCACCAAGAGCCCCTCAAATGCCCCCAGCTCTTTGTGCCACCAGAGCCCCTGGAGTGCCACCAGCTCCTCGTATCACCGAGAGCCCCTCGTGCCACCAGGACCTCGTGCCAGAGAATTTGGGCAGAGTCTCTGTGCCACCCGGAGCCCCTGAGTGTCACCGGCCCCGTGCCAGGGTCCCCTGTGTCACCGGGGTCTCTCTCTGTGTCACACACCAGAACCCCCTCCGAGCACCAGGACCCCCGAATTTAACCGTCCTCGTGCACCGGGACCTCCTCAGGACCCTCGAGTTTCCTCTCTCCCCTCCTCGTGCACCGGCATCACCGGACCGCCCCCCCCTTTCCCGAGGAATCGCCGGAGACCCCCTCCATCAATCACCGGGCACCGGGACCACCAGAGGACCTCCCCCATCAATCAGCACCATCACCGTGCACAGGGACTCCCCCCCACCATCGAGCAGTGACACCCCCTCATCGTGCACCGGGACCGCCGGACCCCCCCTCAAACATCGCCAGCCTCGGGCACCGAGATCACCGGAGACCCCTCCATGAGTCACCGGGACCCCCCGTCATGCACCAGGACCACCGGAGACCTCCCCAGGAATCACCGGACACCCCCTCACGAATCACCGGGCACCGGGACGCCCCCTCGGGCACCGGGACTGGACCCCCCCCTCGTGTACCGACCACCCTCCGGTGCACAGGGCCCGGACCCCCCTTTGTGCCCCCCCTGCCCATCCCGGGGATTCCGCCCCTCCCCTTTGACTTCCCCCGGGAACAGGAGCGGGAATGGGGGGGGGGGGCGTGCGCTGGGGGGGCACCGGGGTGTCCCCAGCACCGGGGAGAGTCCCTTGGGACTTTCCCCCCCCTCCTCCGGTTATCACCAGGGCCCCCCCCAATTTACCAGGTCTCCCCCTATTCGCTGCAACCCGTTCACCAACCCCCCCAAAGCGCTGGGACCCCCCCCTCACTCACCTCCCCTGCCCCACCCATGGGACCCCCCCAACTCACTGCGCCCCCCCCGTCACCAGGACCCCAAAATCCATGGGACTCCCCCCACACTCATCAAGACTCCCCCCAAATCCATGGGAACCCTCCCTCCCCCCCACTCACCACCCCCTTCTCAGCACTCCCCGGGCCCTCCCCATTGATCGAACGCCCCCATGGCCCCCCCAGCCCCTCGCCCTCGCATTGGGCCCCCCCGGGGCCGAGGCAGAGCCCTCCCTGAGGGACACCCCTCATCCCCGGCCTGCAGCCGCCCATGGAGCCGCTGACCACAACTCCCTGCCTGCGTCCATCCGGCCAATTCCTCTGGCCCCGCACAGCCCAGCCTGCAAAGCCAGCACCTGCTGGGCACCTGCTCCATGACACTTCCAGGGGCTTGGGCTGCTGAAGGGCTGCTGGCCTGGGCCCTTTGTGACACAGGGCCGTTCTATCGGGTTCCTGGGTGCTGTTGGCCATTCTGTTGTCCTGGTGACATGGCACAGCCCCGCCCTGCAGGGGTATATACGGGGCACAGGGCCCTGCGCTGCCCAGTGCCAGGAGTGCCACTGGCTCAGGAGGAAGCAGCTCCTGGGACCTCTGTGCTCTAGACGACGTTACACATGGAGGAGGAAAAGGTGAACCCTGTTATAAATGAGAGACAAAAGTCTCGATATTCAGCAAAATTTAGATTGCTTTAGTTGATATAGAAAGAGCAAGCAGCGCTGGGGAACGTGAGGGGTCACCGCCCACTCCACGCTCCACCGAACCTCGGTTTGCAGCCTCTTCTTATACTGTGGGTTCTCGTTGTACACAAATTCACAAAGCCTCTGGGTGATAATCAGTCACAGATAGCCATCCGGTCCTTGTAGATAAGCACCAGAGAAGTTCTGGGAGTCTGGTGCTTGAGATAGGCAGTATTGATTAGACAAAGGCAGGAAGGGCTTTTTGGGAAGTCTGATTTTGCAAGCTGGTAGTCGATACAACTTATTTGAAAAACATAACATATTATAATGTAAGATAATACAACATAATATAACATAACAATGTGATTTTAAACAGAATTATTTAATCATATAATTTCCTTTATCTAGTGTCCATGCTTCATTTCAGAGCTTAGTATTCTGGTTTATACAAACCACAATGCTTTTGTGATTAACACGAATCTTTTATCAATTGTCACAATTTCCCCACTTCTCTTTTTTTATCCCATTGATTCGTGTTCTGGTTTCAAATTTTGTCAGTACCTCTTGTACTAGATTTAATTCATGTACTGCCATTAATTTTGTTGCCTTCTCAGGGTCTATTGGTATTGTAGCAACTTGCATTCTTTGAACCAGCGACTGGATTAGTCGAATGAAGCTTGGAACAAGACAAGGGATAAACAGTAGTCCTAATAATGCACATGTTAACATAAACCCTAATTTCTTCCACCAAGCTCCCCCCCAACAGTTTATTCCACCAATTATCATTAAGCATAGAGTTTCAGTTTTGTACAGGTACATGGGCTAATCGTTTTATTTCTTCTGCAATTTTAGTAATTACTTGACCATTATCATCAATTTCTAAGCAGCATGCAGAATTATTAAACTTCCCACACACTCCCCCTCGATATTTCTGTTTGATTTCACTGTAACAAATGCTCTGGCCCTAATCCTCCCCCGCCCTGCATGGCCATTGTTCATCTGCATTCCTCTACAGATCCAACAATGAGTTAAGTTCAGTAGTAATTTCTTTCATTAATTCTACAAATAATTTTTTCCCGAGGTGGGTAAGTCCCGTTCGCTGAGTTGTTGTTTTATTCTCTCACAGAAGTTAGAACTTCCCCCACGGTTTGTCCTTTTTCCCTTGAACATTTTAGTTTTTTGGGTTTTTTTAATCAATTCCTCCTTGTAGTGATCTTGCACTCCTCCCTGATCTGAATATCCCCACATACCTTCTTTTGTGAAGCAGAGGTGTGTCTCTCCTACTGGGCAACTTTGGTATGCTGATGGAGCCCACCCTCCTTTTCCCAAATTGGTGGCCACTTCTTTCCATAATAGTGCATAATGTGTTTATTACAGCAGGCCGAATTGATGTGTGTGTGGAAGGCAAGGGTGGATACCGTGCATCCCCGTACCCAATTGTATGGTGACACTTGGAACAAGCATCAGCATTATTTCCTTTTATCATCATTAGCAATAGGATGACTCCCATGACCATTTTCATCCCTCTGCCTCCCTCAAGGCCTACGGGGTTGCTGCCAGTAGCCGAGGTTTGTTTGATCTTCTCGGCAGCAGGGAATATGTCCTGGGCTCTCCCACTTTGTCTTTCTCTTTTGGTAGTGTTTCTTAATTTTGTCCCAGCTTTTAGCTTTAACATTCCAGTACGAGGTACAGCAGTAACAGCACAGTATACACAACCCTTCTGACACTTTCTTGTCAATACCTCTGTTCTGGTTTTCCTTCTTTTTTTTTTTTTTTTCCTTATTCCTCCCACCAGTTATGATCATCAATTTCGATTTCTCCTTGTGCTGATAGGGTATTAATACTGTAATAGTTTCCTTATATTCTTTTTTTATACACTGGACGCATAATGCGAATGGGGGATACCCACCATAGGAATAACACCACAACAACTCAGTACAATATGGACACCTTTTCTTGACGAATGGGTACACCTGGGTTTGGGGCAGGTGACTTTCAGTCCTGATTAGGAGACCTTCGAGACGAATTGATGTGATATTGACATCAAGTCTTCCCAATTCGCCCTTTGAGGTCTCCAGGCTCAGATGTCACTGCCCAGCCTGCAGTAGGAGGGGTTACAGGACCCTTGACTCTACTCACATGTGTCCATCCCTTTCCAGCTGTCCTCACAGCTGTTTCAGTCGTTAACAGAACTAAATACGGTCCTTCCCATTTTGGAGCTAGATTTTCTTCTTTCCATACTTTAATTAACACATGTTGTCCTGGCTTAATTTTATGTATGGCAAATCTTAGAGGGACAGTTTGAGTTAAAAATCCCCCTCTCTCTTAATTCTTCCAAGTTTTTGCTGATTGTTATTATGTAATTCTGAAGAGAAGGGCCCTGAACTAAGGTCGGATCAAGGTGTACTCCTTTAGGGCAAGGCATACCATACAGCATTTCATATGGTGAAATCCCTGTTTTTGAATTTGGCATTGTTCGTATATTAGACAGGGCTAGTGGGAGGCACTTTGTCCATGGCATTTTAGTCTCAATCATTAATTTTGACAGCTGTTGTTTTAATGTTTGATTCATCCTTTCAACCCTGCCAGAACTCTGAGGGTGCCAAGGTGTGTGATACTCCCAGCTGATGCCCAGTGCCGGGGTCAGTGACTGCAGCACCTTTGATGTAAAGTGCGTCCCCTGCTCTGAGTCTATTGCTCGAACCAGGCCATACCTTGGGATTATGTGTTCCAACAATATTTTGGCTACCACTTGTGATGTGGCTCTAGCTGCAGGGTATGCCTCTACCCAGTGGGTTAATTGGTCTACTATCACTAGTAAATATTTCCACCTTCCTATTTTTGGGAATTCTCTAAAATTTATTTGTATTCTTTCAAAGGGTCTGTAAGCAGATTCCGTCCTCCTGACGGACCTTGTCACATACCTTTTTTATTAATTTTCTGACAAGTTAAACAACCCTGTACGCTCTGCTTTGCAATATCAAAAATGCCGATGCATCCAAAAAATTTTAAAAATTGGTCTGCTAGTGCTCTGGTTCCCCAATGTGTTTGTTGGTGTAATTGTTCAATAATTTGTCTGGCCTGGGTCTTAGGTAAAATTTCCCTGCCATCTGGTAAAACCCATTTGTTCTCATGCTGTTCTGCCTTTATTTTTTTTATCGTTGCTTTTTCCTGAGGAGTAAATAGCTTCTGTAATTCCTGGTTTGGGCTGAGATCTTTAACTGTAGTACTTAATACAGAAACCGGTTTTTGCTCCAATGCTGCTTTTTTTGCTTCTTTGTCAGCCAGATTATTCCCCCTTGTATGGTAGCTTGTTCCTTTTTGGTGCCCTCTTATATGGACCACAGCAATTTCAGTGGGGCCCCTAAGAGCCTCTAGTATTCTAACAATTAATTCTTGATGTGTCAACCCCCGTCCTTGAGTGTTAATTAACCCCCTTTCTTCCCAAATTTTACCAAATGTGTGGACTATGCCATAGGCATACTTAGAATCCGTATATATCATCCCTTTTTTACCTTCTAAATAAGACAATGCCCTATAAAGAGCAAATAGTTCACAAGCCTGAGCGGACCCTGCTGCGTTTAAGGGTCCGGATTCTACTAATTTCAATTCTTCTCCTCCTACTATGGCATATCCCAATTTTCGTTTTCCTTCCACCACTCGAGAAGATCCATCTATAAACAATTTTTCTCCATCCTTAAATTCAACTTCTCCCAAGTCAGGTCTAATTTTTGTTTGTAATTCTATAACATCCACACAATCATGTTCTAAATTTTCTCCCGGTTCCCCATATAGGAATTGTGCAGGACATTGAGCAGTTGTTGCTTTTAGCTCCAAATCTGGGGAAGTGATTAGAATAGCTTCATATTTTAATATTCGGGCATCAGTTAACCATTTCTCAGCTTTTTGATTCAGAATTCCCCTTACGTTATGAGGGGTGTGGACCACTAGGGCTGCCCCAAAGGTAATTTTTCGGGTTTCTTCAATTAAAAGTGCTGTGGCCACTGGGGCCTGGAGGCATGTGGGCCAACCCCGACTGACAGGGTCGAGCAGTTTAGAATAAAATCCCACTGGCTTTCGACTGCCTGCCCATTCCTGGCTGAGCACCCCATGTGCTGTTTGATCAGAGGTGTTTACAAATAACTGAAATGGTCTCTCCAAGTCTGGGAGACTGAGTACAGGGGCTTGAATTAAAGCATGTTTGACCTTTTCAAAACTTTTATCATCCTCTTCTGTCCATTTTAGGCAATTAGTGGTAAGTTTTTTATATAGAAATTTCACTTTCACACTAAATCCCTCTATTCATTGATGACAGTATCCCAGGATTCCCAAAATTTCCTCACTTCATTTTTGGTTTTTGGAGGTCCCAGGCTTAGTATTACAGACACTCTGGAATTTCTTTTTCCCTTTACTTAGCCAATGTCCTAATTATTTTACTTCCGGTTCTGTGAATTCTAATTTAGCTTCGGATACCTTCAAACCCTGTTGTCCCAAAAAGATTAAAAGTCATGTAGTCCCATTTCTCGTCTTTTACTGCTATTAATAGATCATCTAGGTATTGTAACAATTTCACCCCATCTGGTGACTCAAAAGATTGCATTAATTCTTCTAGGGCTTGTCCAAAGAGATTGGGAGATTCTGTAAAGCCCTGAGGCAATACTGTCCAACGCAGTTGTTGTTTCCTGCCCTTATCAGGATCTTCCCATTCAAAGGCAAAGCAATCTCTGCTACTTTCCTCTAACGGGCATGCCCAGAAGGCATCTTTTAGATCTATTACACTATACCAAGTGTAGTCAGGGGACAAATCCTTTAAGAGAGTGTAAGGGTTTGCTACTACAGGAAATTTGGTAACAGTTCGCTGATTTATAGCCCTCAAATCCTGTACCAATCTGTAATTCCCGTCTGTCTTTCTGACAGGCAGAATAGGAGTATTATGTGGGGACATACATGGTTCCAAAGCCCCCTGTTGCAAAAGGTTTTCTATGAGAGGCTTAAGGCCCCGTCTCCCTTCCAGTGATATTGGATATTGATGAACTCGGATAGGTAAATCGGGATCAGTGATTTTCACTTTGATAGGTTTCATTTTTAACTTCCCTATTTCCCCAGGGGTGTACCACACCTCAGGACATATTTGCAACTCGTCCTTTTAGGTTAAAGCAAAAATTTTAAGCTGCCTTTGGGATACTTCAATTTTCAAATCCAATGCTGTTATTAAATCCCTCCCCAATAAATTCTTTTCTGCCTCTGGCAGTAACAGCAGATCTTTTAATTCAGTTTTGTTCTGGGTCTCAATTTGCACATTTTTAATAATAGGGACCTGAAATGGTTCACCTTTTGCTCCAGCCACGAGTGCTGTTTCTCTACTAGGTTTACACCCTTTTGGTAGGTGTTTAATTGTGGATTTTTCGGTTTCTGAATCTACTAAAATTCCACCTCCTCTTCCTGGGGACCGATCCTTAATTTTATCAAGGGCTCTTTGGATGGTATGGTCCCCAGTACATACAGCCTCTGACATCCCTATTTGTCTTCCTGGAACTTTTTTTTTTTCATCCTGTACCCGTTCCTTACAATTTTTATTTATATGACCTTTCTTGTTACATTAAAAGCAGGTTCGCCTTGGTGAATTATTTCCTGCTTCATTTCCTTGTTTCAGGGGGGGGTTTTCGTGGTTTCCCTCCCCCTTTCTGCTGGGTTTCTTTCTGTGTTTCACGAACTGCAGCTATAAAGATTTTAGCTTTTGCTTTTTGCTTCTCTTAGCAATTCTTGTAACCCTCGATCTTGCCAATCGTCTAACTTTTCTAATTTCTTTCTAATATCTCCCCATATTCGAGCAACAAATTGGGTTTTGCCTGACCCACTTGTGTGTCAGGGTCTATCCCGGAGTACATTTGGAGATTTTTCCTCAGCCGCTCCAACCAGTCAGTCGGGGATTCGTCCTTTTTTTCTTGTTCACTAAAGGCTTTATTAATATTTTGTCCTTTAGGAACTGATTCTCGGATACCTTTAACGAGTATCCATCTTAAGTCCATCATATTCTGGTGATGGACATCATTCTGATTATCCCAGTTAGGATTATTTAATGGCCATTTCTGGTCTCCCCTAGGTCCAATCTGATGCTCCCGGTCCCATACCCTCATTCCAGCCTGTCTGATCATTTCCCGTTCCTCCGTGGTGAATAGGATACTTAATATAGATTGTAATTCCATCCAAGTATACATACTTGGTCCGAGGAATTGATCTAGTCTCTCTGATACCCTTATAGGATCTTCTAATAGTTTCCCATTTCTTTTTTAAAGTTTCTCACTTCCCCTGTGTTCAAGGGAACATTTACAAATCCAATTAATCCAGCCTGTTGTCCTGCTAATGGCACTTCCCTCAGGGGGTAAAGGCGAGCCTTTGTGTCGTTATCTCCCTCCTCTCTGGTGATACCATCTCTCCGGTATGGACCAGTATAGAGCATACAGACCAGTACAGACCAGTTTGGGTGAGCTGAGCTCCAGGCTGGGCATGGGCTGGCCGTGGGGCTGGTGGTGCTGTGTGTGAGTATAAACCAGTATAGACCAGTATAAACCAGTATAGACCAGTATAGACCAGTATGGACCAGTACAGACCTGTACAGACCAGTATGGACCAGTAGAGACCTTCCCCTGTCCCAGGATGGGGACACTGGGCTGGCACTGGGAGCACTGGGAGGGAACTGGTTTGGTGACATTGAGATGGTGACATTGGTATGGGGACAATGAGTTGGTGACACTGGGATGGGACTGGGATGGAACTGGTGGCACTGGGACACAACTGGGAGCACTGGGACAGGGACACTGGGACAGGATGGGGGATACTGGGATGGGACAGGGACACTGGAATGGAACTGGGAGCACTGGGCTGGTGACACTGGGACAGGACTGAGGACACTGAGACTGAACTGGGGACACTGGGGTGGTGCCATGGGTGGCACTGGTGACACTGAGATGGCACTGGGGACACTGGGACAGGACCAGTGACACTGGATTGGTGACACTGGGACAGAACTGGTGGCACTGGGATGGAACTGGGGACACTGGGATGGTGACACTGAGCTGGCACTGGGAGCACTGGGCTGGCACTGGGAGCACTGGGCTAGTGGCACTGGGACAGGACTGGTGGCACTGGGCTGGTGACACTGGTATGGGTCAATGAGGGGGTGGCACTGGGCTGGCACGGGGACACAACTGGGAGAACTGGGACAAGAACACTGGGACAGACTGGGGGACACTGGGATGGCACTGGGGACACTGGGCTGGTGATGACATTGGTATGGGGACACTGGGGATGTGGTACTGGGACAGGACTGGTGGCACTGGGATAGGACTGGGGACACTGGGCTGGAACTGGGTTAGTGACACCAGGCTGGTGGCACTGGGTTGGTGACACTGGTATGGTGACAATGGGGGGGTGGCACTGGGACACAACTGGGAGCACTGGGACAAGAACACTGGAACAGGATGGGGGACACTGGGATGGCACTGGGAGCACTGGGAGGGAATTGGATTGGTGACATTGGTCTGGTGGCACTGGGCTGGCACGGGGGACACTGGGATGGTGACATTGGTATGGTGGCAACGGGATGGTGACACTGGGCTAGCACTGGGAGCACTGGGAGGGAACTGGTTTGGTGACATTGAGATGGTGACATTGGTATGGGGACAATGGGGTGGTGGCACTGGGAGAGAACTGGAGACAGATTGAACTGGGAGCACTGAATGGTGACACTGGGACACAACTGGTAGCATTGGGATGGAACTGGTGACACTGGGACACAACTAGGAGCACTGGGACAGGACGGGGGACACTGGGATGGGACTGGAGACACTGGGAGGGACTGGAAGCACTGGGATGGTGACATTGGTATGGTGGCAATGGGGCAGTGACACTGGGCTGGCACTGGAATCACTGGGAAGGAACTGGGAACACTGAGCTGGTGACACTGGGACAGGACTGGGGACACTGGGATGGGAATGGCTTGGTGGCACTGGGTTGGTGACACTGGGCTGGTGACACTGGGACAGGACGGGGGACACTGGGGCAGCTCTGGTGGTGCTGGGGTTGAACTGGGGACAATGGGATTGAACTGGGGACACTGGGCTGGTGACACTGAGACTGAACAGGTGGCACTGGGATAGTGACACTGGGGCAGCCCTGGGGACACTGGGCTGGTGGCTCTGGGGTGTCCTCAGTGCCACTGCTCAGGTGCCACTGTGCTGGTTGCCCTGCTGCTGTGTCCCCGGTGCCACCTGTGCGGTGTCCCCATGTCCCCGCAGTGTCCCTGGACTCGGCCCGCGCTGCACTGGGGGTGGCCAAGGACAGTCACCTGCTGCTGGCCCTGGGCACGGTGGCCGTGTCCTGCCAGGTGACCCTGCAGGCCTCGGCGACATCGTGGTGACACCTGGCCAGCAGTGGCCGTGAGCACCGGGCCATGGCCCAGCGCCTGCGTGACTGTGCCCAGCGGGTGGCGACCGCCAGGGCCAGTGCTGAGGCCACCGCGGCCACCAGCAAAGTCACTGTGGATGTCCAGGGGCGGCTGGAGACAGTGACATGGCACCTGGGGACCTTGGTGGATGCTGTTAACTGGGACATGGTGGTGAAACATGGGGGACATGGCGACAGGGGATCCCCAGAGCTGCCCAGGCCCTCGGGGACATCGTGGTGGCCTTGGGGACATCGGTGGAGGGACACAAGAAGGTGACACGAAAGCTGGAGGTGGCCCAGGATGTGGTGGTGGGGCAGGGGTAGGGACAGGGTGGGGACATGGAAGTGGCACTGTCACGCCGAGGGATACTGGGGACCTTGGTGTCCTTGCCTTGGGGACATCAGGGCCACCCTGAGGTCGCCTGTCCTGTTTTGGGTCACTACGATGTCCCTGCAGTGTCCCCACAGGACCGCAGTTTGTCCCCCTGAATCGTTAAAAACCGGAATAATCACGGACAAAGGCGCTGTAACTAATTAAAGTGACAAAGTGGTGTGTTTATTCACCGGCACGGGAGTCACCTCCCAAAGGCGTGACCACCCCGAACAAGGTTCTTTGCCCTCTATTTATTGCCCAAGATCTTACATACAATACATGTGCATAACCCCAGCACCTCCCATCCCCACCCCATATTAAAATGAGCCCATTCGTCCTTCACGCGTGCGCAGTTCTTCTCTTGAATTGGGTCGGTGGTCTCGAAATGGGTCAGTGGCCTCAAAGGATGAAGTCAGGAGAGTCTTCATCAGGTCTCTGTGATCCTGTGGCACGATCCAAGGCCTCGTGCTTCATAAATAACGGTTTATTATTTTATGTTCTTCTATATGTAAGTTCATAATAGCAGACCATTATACCAATTAGCTCTTGCCTAAGCATCAAGTAATTACCTACCTAACTCACATCTTGGCCATGGAAACTCCTTCTACCCTTAGCAAAAATCTTAACTCTTTCAAACCATGATTCAACTCTCCACGTCTGTGCCCCACCATGTCTTTGTCCCTCTGTATCCACACCCATGTCTCAGTTCAGTGTCTTTATTTTCACCTGTGTTGGTTGTTTTAAAAGGATGAAGAGAAATGAAAAGCAAATCGAGGCCAAAAGAAAAGGATTTCCGTGTCTGTGTGACCTGAGGACCAATGTGCTTGAGTGGGAGGGAATAATATTTTTTGGAGGACTTTCCACCCCACTGTCTCCAAAAGCTTGGTCTTTACCTCAGTTCATCACCATTTGGCTGCGGAAGACAACCTTGGGCAATAGGAAATGAAAATCCTGGAATCAGTGAGGTTGGAAAAGATCTCCAAGACTGTTCAGTATTCCTGGATGCCAGCAGGAGATAGGATTGAACACAGAAGATTTTCTGGGGATCAAATCTGCTCTCCGCAAGGAATTCCCAATGTCAGTTTGAGCCCTGATGGACGTTCCTGCCCCTGCATTCATCCAGGTGCCCACAGGGAGACAGGATGATGCAGAGACCCCCCACAGCCAGGTGTCTTCCCAACACGAATCACCAGCACCATGGATCACCAGGGCTCTGCTCAACGGGGGTCACTGGGGATCATCCAACACCGATCCTCCCATGGGGGATGGAGCTGGAGCAGAGCACGAAGCTCTTCCCACACTCGGGACACTCACAGGGCTTCCCTTAGTGGTGACTCAGTTGGTGTCGGGTCAAGACTGAGTTGTCTGAGAAGCTCTTCCCACACTCAGGACACTCGTAGGGCCTCTCCCCAGTGTGGATGCGCCGGTGGACAGTGAGGGTGGAGTTGTGTTTGAATCCCTTCCTGCAGTCGGGGCAGCGGAAGGGCCTCTCCTCTGTGTGAATCCGCTCATGTAGGAGGAGATTGGAGCTGGTCTGAAACCTCTTCCCACACTTGGGACACTCGTAGGGCCTCTCCCCAGTGTGGATGCGCTGGTGGTATTTCAGGGCAGAGATCCACCCAAAGCTCATCCTACATTCCAAGCAGATGTAGGGCCGTTCCCCAGTGTGGATCACCTGGTGCTGCATCAGATAAGAAATAGTGCTGAAGCTCTTCCTGCATTTCCCACACTCGTAGGGCTTTTCCCCAGTGTGGATCATCTGGTGTTGCATCAGCTCAGAGCTCCACCTGAAACCCTTCCCACATTCCAAGCACTTGTGGGGCTTCTCCCCTCCAGGAGTCTTCTCCACCAGCTCTGAGCTCTGCCTGGATCTCCGGCCGCCTTCGCGGCTCAGGGAGGGTCTTTCCTCCTCGCAGCTCCCTGGGCTGGGTTTGCAGCCCCTCCTCGTGAGAGATCTCTGGGGCTTTTCCCCCTCCTCCATCCACCCACAGCATGGGAATGACAAATCCTGGTTTGAGGGGAAAAAAAAGAGAGCACTTTGGGCTGGGGGTTCCTCCTTCCAAAGTTCATCTCAGGAAATCATTTGGCATCTTGTGTCTTTAAGAACCTTGAAAACACAACGATTCAGCCCCAAAATTATCCAAACATCAAGACATAGATCAAAAACTCCCCAAAAAGCAAGTTTCAGCCCAAATCCCCTCCAAAATATAAAGATTCAGCCCCTGCAAAAAACCAAAGCACCAACATTTAGCCCAATAAAGCTCACAAACACCAAGATTCACCCCTGTGAAAATCATGGATCATCCTCTTCGGTCACTTGCTGCATGTGGGGGGAGCAACGCTCCTGGGGCTGTGGGAGAGGCTACAGATACAGGGAGGAGTGGAACATTGTGCTGCTTCTCATTTCTGACCCTCCTGCGGTGTCCCTACTCTTCCTCACACTCCCGCCCATTATTCTTCTTTCTTCTGCACAATCCCACCTGCTCCTCCCACGTGCAGCGTTTGACCATTTTCTTCTTTAACCCTGCTTCTCCTTCCCTTCTCCTGCTGCCCCCAGGCCCAGCACCCACTGCCGGCTCCTTCTTCCCCCCAAACCCACAGCATCCCAGCACAGGGGCAGCGATGGAGCTGGGGCAGCTCGGGCTGGGGCAGCGCTGGGCTCTCGGCCGCTCCCGCCCGCACTCGCTCCCCACTGCAGCCGCTGCCGCCACCACAGCGCGGGGGGGCCCGGCCTTGGCGCTCCCCCCTCCCACCTCCCCAAATTCCCCTGCCGGGGGGCGCTGGGGCCCGGGCCGGGCGCAGGTGGCTCCAGGTGGGCAACGCTGGGAGCTGCGGCTCTGCCTGGACACTGTTGCGTCATCACCGCCGCGCGCTCTCATTGGCTCAGCGCTGCCCGAGGGGCGGGGCTGCACCAAGCCGGGACACCCTGCTCCAGGGGGGATGGCCCCAAAACGGGGGACCCCCATGCAAGGAACAACAGCAAAGGGTCTCTACAAACACAGGCTGCGAATCCGCTTGGACACAGGGCCGGGGACGTGGACATAAGGAAGTGACAGCAGAAGCCATCAGGGTCAGAAAATGTTATTAATTGACCACACAGACTGCTGCTCAGCCAAGCTCCTGCTCAATTCATGAACTCCCAGAAAAAGAAGAAAGACTTAACAGAGCCATTAGCTATACAAAACTGGGGTGCATATTATGGGAGGAATGCAGTGGGAGAAATGGGAAGTCAGTACCTCTCAAGTACTTCACCCAGTTGGAAAACGGAGAGGGAGATGTGGCCGGGAAAATAAGGATGAAAAGGAGGCTGTGTCCTCCAACAATTGCAGAGACCCCAAGGGAAAAGGCCAGTGGCCTCTTCCTTTTTTTATGAATTAAATTACTTTTACAAGACTCCTCTGTCTTCTTTGTGCACAGAAACCTCTGCTGATGTGAATTCTTCCTCACACCTTGGGGCTCGGCCAGAATTCCTTCCCCCGTCCGGGGTGAGGGGCAGTGAGTGGAGCTGAAGGTGCCTCACTCAGTTTGGGTGATCGGCTCCCTTGGGTGGCGGCGGCACCGGGCATGGATTGGGTACCCGAGAGTGACCAGGAGACAGACGAGTGACAGATCAGGGGGGGCTGGGAAGAGTCGGCAGCCAGAGAGCACTGAAAATCTCAGCAGGGACTACAGTGGGATCTTCGGGGACTAAACACGGCAGGGCACCCATGGAGGGTAGAAAGGGAAAGCCAGGAAGGGCTCCCAGCAAAAGGGATGATGATCCCAAAATATCTCTGAAGGGGCCTTTGGCAGCATGTTGAGGGAGTTTGCACATTCTCCCAGAGGTAACCAAGGACATGGACGCCAAGGGGGGCAATAAGGGAAGTCCAGAAGGGATTTGGACAACAGGGGATGGATGGTGTTGGTGTGCTGAGAAGGGACTGGTTCAAGGGGAGTGTGCAGGAATATGGGTCAGGAGAGAAGAAGCAGGAGCAATGTATGTGGGAAAAAAATGAAGGATGGTAAAGAGGAGGAAGAGAAACATACTGAGGATGGGGATGTTTTTCAGCAGGGTTTGATTCTCAAGAGTTACCAGCTGATGCAGATCCTTTGTATCCCCGGTTGCCAGGACAGGCACACAAGGAGGTCAGGATTGCAGGGGGTTTCTCTGTGCTGGGCAGCGGCAGGAGCGGGCGCAGAGGGGCGGCACCGGGAGCACGGGCTGGGGGCCTGTGGGGAGCTGCGGGGCCGGGCCGGGGCTGTGGGGCAGCCGGGGCTCAGCGCCGGGCGCTGCCTGAGCCCAGCACCCCCCGGCAATTGCAGGCCCGGCAGTGGCCCCCGGCCCCCAGGAGGCTGCGGGACGCCCCGGCCGCTGCCCGGCCCCGTGGAGCTGCCGGCCCTGCCCGCCGGGGGGGCCGCGTTTGGACACTGCGGCAGGACAGGCACCGGCTCTGGGATACGGGCTGGCCACGGCAGCCACAGCACAAGGAGCAGCAGGACAAAGGAACAGCTGGGAAATGGGCATTGGACGTGCAAGCATCCAGATTCGCTTTTAAGCATTTTCCTTGGGTCAGTGCAGAAAGGAATGATTGAGCAGAAAGCTCAGCAGCTGTCAGAGGATGAGCACCCCCAGGCACTGAGGGGGCTGCAGGAGGGGCAGAAGAAGCCCCTGGAGCACTTGGTCACAAAGGCACAGCACGGGAATGCAAGAAGGGATGAGGAAAAGGCCAAGGGGAAGGCAAAGGCCATGGCAGAGTTTCTACAGCCCCTGAGGGATGAACCCCAGGGCCCAAGGGGGCCCCAGCACCCAGGGGAGGGTTTGAAATGCAAGAATTTTCATTTGCACCTAATTGTGATTGTAATGTACTGAGAAGGGATTTGATGGCTAAAATTCGAATGCAAATGAACATTGTAAAAGGTGGTACAGAGTCAAGTTCTCTTTTGCCTTTGTGTCAAATGTCTGGCAAGGCCTAAGCTGAAGTTAACTCAGATGTTTGGGCAGCTCCAGAAAAATAGGGAAAATTAGATATGGAGCCTCTCCAAATCTCTTTGAATCAACCAGGACAAGTGGTGTCTAAAAGCAATACCCTGTTCCAAGAGAGGGAAGGGAAGGCTTACAGCCTCTTATTGAGTCCCTGCTAAAGGCAGGGCTTTTGAAGCCAGGGATCTCTCCCTATAATGCTCCTATCCTGCCAGTCAAAAAATCAGATGGAATCGAAAGAATGGTGCAGGACATAAGAATAATAAATGAGATTATTAAACCTAGGCACTCCACAGTCTCAGATCCTTACACCATCTTGAACCAGGTGCCCTCCTCACACTGACACCATTCAGTCCTTGATGGCAAAGATGCTTTCTGGGGATGCCCACTCACACAGGATGGTAAACTGGATTTTGCCTTTGAGTGCGAACAAGAGGTAGAAGGGAAAATGGAAAAGACATGGACGGTCCTTCTGCAGGGATGCACGGAAGCACCAGCCTTATTGGGGCAAACCTTGCAGAAAATATCACAAGAATTTACCCCACCCGCAGGGATTGGGTTAATGCAGGATGTGGACTACTTGCTCCAATCAGGAAGAAAAGAAGCCTCTAGAAATAATATTTGAGTATTTGAAAAAAAAGAGCAAATGCCAGAGAAAATTTGGGACATATTTTGACTGAAGTTTGGTGGTGTCTTGACCTAGAGAGGGTCTGGGGAATGTCAGAAGTCAAACAGGACTGAAAAGGAGGTACAAGATTTCTGAGCATTAATAGGAATTTGCAGGACCTGGATTGAGGATTCTCTGTTCTACCCATAACATTGTATCACTTTTTAAACCCCAATCACCTCAATGTTCTGGTATGGACATAAGAAAAGGAATAAAATCTGAGAAAATGAAAAATAACAAAATGATTGGTGCCCCACCTATGGCTCTTCAAGACTCAGGAAAGAAATCTGAATCCTACGTGTGTTATAAGTACATATTATATTATTGGCGTTTAGCAAGTATTAAAATGAGTGTTATATGTTGGAAAACATTGCTGCATGAACATAGTTTCTTTTATTACTGCGATTAAAAGAACTTAGTAGTGATAAATATATTTTTTTGGACTGCAACATTTTGATGTAAAAAGCTTTTTTTCATGTAACTAACTCAGAGAATGGTAAAAATGATAATCAGGAAATTCTTCACATTCCTGGATTATGGGACACTAAAACCCCAGGGAAGGCAAAAATAATGATTTACAGGTTGGAGGGGAATGATTCAGAATAATGCAGGAAGGTCTATGAATATGCAACATGTTACTGCATTTAGGAAGTGTTTTCTGAGTCAGTGTGTGCCCTTGGCTGAAGGCCAAGCATCCGGCCATTATAACCTTTGGCCAGAGCCAGGGCAGATATTCAATTCTCTCCCTTGGAATTGATCTTTGCAATTCCTTACCCTGGGAATTCTCCACCTAGTGCGGGCTGGAGATAAGGGATGGATATTTCAAGCAGTCTGTGGCCAGAATCCTGTCTCTTGTGAAATCTCTGCCACAGGAAGCTGGGCTGGCACAGAGCCTGCCTTGGCACTTTGCTGTTCACAGCATCCACCCAGGACTCTGCCTCTCAATTACACTCACACACGGGGCTGCCTGCGATTCCACTGTTGGAAAATATACCAAATTTTAAAAGGTTTCTTTTACCTTCCATTTGTCTAGTCAGGCTCGGTTTGCCCTTGTCCCGGGAAAGAAATTTTAAAAGTTTTTTTCTAAGGAATGTTAGACCACTCAACAGAGATGAGTTTAACACCTCAACAGACTGGGAATAGCCCGAAAGATTCCCACAAAGATAACAACATTCAACAAAACATCAAGGAAACATCAGCAAACATCAAGGAACACCCACCCCAGACACTGCCCCGGCATAGATGGAGACACCTGGTCTGGAAAAGACTGAGAAGGAAATCCAGGAATGTGGATCTAATTAACATCAAAAGAGGAGAAATCCGTGTGCAATAGGAAACCAAATACTAAGAACTACACAACCTGGAAGCAATAAACACTATTTCATAGGGTTCGGACAGTAAAACGTTTAGGAAAAATCTAGTAAAATTCACATCTCATGGAATGATTTTCTCTGGGCTATGCGTGGATGAAATTATTCCTGTTGCTCATCCTGACCAGGATCAAGTAATGCCTTGACTCTCTGACATTAAGATATTGCTGAAGAGTTTTTGTTTTTCCTGCAGTTTCAGTGACAAGATTACACAATTAGAAAATTTTTTCATATTAATCCAACTTTTATTTTATCATTTAGATTCAGACCAGGGGTGTGACAAGCAATTTTTACTCCTAGGAGAAGATGTAGAAAAGACTTCCTTGCACTGGAATATTTTTCTATATATTTGTGGCTGACTCTTAATGATGGCAGAATTTCGGAATGGGTTTTTCAATGCTCACCTTTAAGCTGCATTTTGCAAACTTAGAAGAGTATTAATCGTAAGGCTTTAACACATAAATAGTTAATAAAAAATCGTTAAAATAAAAAAAAAAAGAAAAATAAAGCAGATTGTGAGGGTGGACGTATGAATCACCTAAGGGCTGCTCTGGAAGAAAATCCTAGTTCCAGGCAGCCAGGAGAGGAGTTTTAGAAATGCAAATTAACATTGCTCTGGAGAAGTGTGGACAATGCCCCAGGGCCTTCTTGCCAGGGGGAGGAATTTCCCTGAGTCCATCTGCCCCTCACCCCCAGCTCTGCCTGCTTGCACAGATGGAATTTGCACAACTAAAGGCAGAGCCCAGAGTGAGGATATCTGACTGCAACAGAAATTGGTTAAGCTGCAAAGGGAAACAGCAAACGGAGAATATTGAGCAAATTTCATGAAAAAAAAAGTGTGTGTGCGGGGATCATCCCTCTCCCCAAAGCAATGAGGTGTTTTTGCTAGTCCAGAGAAATCAGTTGGGAATCCAAACATTTTGTAATTTCATAAGATAAAAGTGGTCAATTGATGCAGCCGTGGCAGGAGGAGCACCCCAAAAAGGGAAAAAGATGAACGGCCACCAGAACAAATGCTACAACACCATGGACCAGCCCCTGGGATCCCTAACGAATTCATATCAGGACACAGAAAACCCATCCATAATTTGAGTGGCATAATTAGGTTTAAAAGTATCCTTGAAATAATAACCAAGCAGACAGCTCCAGCTCCTGACCTTCCTGACGACCAAGCCACTGAAATGAGGAACGAGACATTTCACCATGGGATGGGATCAGATTATCTACTTACAGAAGAAGGAGGAGTTTGTGGAAAATTAAATGACGCAAACGGCTGTTTGCAAACAGATGATAACCGAAAAGTGGTGAAACAGATAGCAAAGGAAATATGAAAATATCTCGTATTCCGGAGAAAGGATGGGAATGGGACACGTTTTCGTGGTTCCCTGGCAGACCATGGCTTAAACGAATGCTGCTCCTCCTCTGACGTGCTGCAGCAACTCTCAGCTTTTTACCATGCACGACACCTTGCGCCAAAGAGGATGCGGGAAAAGAAATTGAGTCAATGGAAATTAAAAGTTTGTAAAGGCAATTCTTGAGAATATGAGAGAAGGAAGGATTGAAAGCAGTAAGATTAATATCGTAGTAGGGGTGCATATTAAGAGGGACATGCAGTAGGCGGATCGGGAACTCTGAAGCTTCCAAGTAGCTCAGCCAGAGGGGAAAGGGACAGGGAGATGCAGCCGGGAAAATGAGGATAAAAAGGAGGCGGCGCTTTAGAGACCGCATGGCAAATGCCGCATGGCCTCTCTCTTTGTTCATCAATAAAGTCACTCTTACAGGACTCCTCTGTCTCCTGCGGGCACACAAACCTCTGGCCTCGGGAATTTTTCCGCACAGCACCGGGCACAGGGCAGACACCTCTGTGCCACCCACAGCAACCGGGACGAGCCAGCGCTGCTCCGGCACCGGCTCCTGCCGAGGCCCCAGCGGGAAGGAGACCGCGGGCAGCCGCTCCCGCAGCGCCCTCAGCCCAGCGCCAACACGGGCCGGCACCGGCACAACCAACCCGCCAGAGCCCCCTGCCGCCCCCTCGGCCCGCAGCGAGCCCCGAGCCCCCGCACAACCGAGCGCGGCTCCCACCTGCGCTGGGGCCGCCTCCGAGCTCCGCCGCCGCCTGTGGCTGAGGAATTCGATGGGATGTGTTGCCTTAACCTTTCTGACCACTCCCAGTCCATCTATGCCAGCATTCAAGCCCTGAAAGAAGGTGTCAATAAACTTCGGGTAGATCATGGGTACGACTGGCTGAACTGGCTCTTAGGGCACTGGGGTCTCACTGGCTGGGTCAGGAATTTAGTTCAAATAGGTTTGTATGTATTAGGCATCATATTATGCGTTGTAGTAGTTATTCCTTGTACTTTACAGTGTGTTAAGAATTTAATCGACAAATCGCTTAAGAGTGTATTTTTACCTAAAGGAAGCGGGGGAGATGTGGATATGGGTAATGCAAATGAGACTGATAGTACTGCAGATTTAATCAGCAAATGCAGCCTGACAACGAGGATGCCTGGCAAGAGCAAACAGAGATCTGACTGCAAGAGGACTGGATCAAATCTGGGTTATGGGAAATAAGATTTTACTAAGTCCAAATGTAAAGTTTGTCTATGTGACAGTTTGTCTATGTAAGGTTTGTCTATGTGATTGCAGGAAAATATTACCAGCCTTCCTGTAAATGGTATATAAGCACATGTAGTGCTCAGTAAAAATTGGATTTTGATCACCATTCAGTGTCCCTGTCTCTCTCTCATCGTCGATAGTTCAAGTACTCCCAGTGGGTTCCTGGAAAGAGAATGGTGGCACATCTACTGCCTGCTACCCCCCTCTAGGCAATATTCAACTGTTTAGTTCACAGACTCATCTTCCAGCACTCTTAGTGGGGTCAGCAGAGCCACTTCCCACTGGTGGGGGCAAAGAGCACCCTCTGTGCCTTTGTGGTGGGAGCAGACAGTGTTGTCTCAAAGGAAAGGTCAGAGAGAGACCAAGCTGGACCTCTGCCTCCTGCACCGAAATCAAACAAAAAGAAAAGTCAAATATGAAATAAAGGAAGGAGAAAAGTAGTGAGCTAAAATTTATTTTTTTAAACTACGGAGAAAAGCCTCTTGTTTCATCTACAACACATAAAAGTTTTTTGAAGTGAATATGACTGTTCTAACTGTACGTATAAACAAGAGCATTGATATTAAAGGAAACAAATGTTAAGATTGCTGTAATCTCCTGTTTAAATAATAAAAAAACCCTACTGTTCCCCCAAGAAAAAGAAAAAATCTCTGTACTCAAAAATAAACTGTTTTTTGTTTAACCTGTTATAATCCTTAAAGTGTGCCTTGTAAATTAACACAGTACTTAATAAAAGTTATGAGAAAAACTGTTAATCTGAAAAAAGGGTTTTTAGATAGTAATCAGATTTCCATTCTCCTGGGCAGCTAATCACTGTAACATCAAAACCACAAGAAAACTGTTCGTTATTCTAAGTTTTTTTCTTATAGTTTCTCTTAATAAAATTTCAATTTCTACCGTTTAAAGTTAAACCTGTTTTTTACCTTTGTCCTAATCCTATTTCAAAACAAAAACATTTTCAAATTAATAAACCAAAACCACTGCATCTAACTTCAGTGATTCCAGGATTTTGATTTCCTGTTGCCCGAGGGTGTCTTCCGCAGCCAAATGGTGATGGACTGGGGAAAGACCAAGATTTTGGAGACAGTGGGGTGGAAACTCCTCCAAAAATGTTCTTCCCTCCCTCCCAAGCATGTGGATCCTCTACTTGCACAGACATAGAAATTCTTTTATTTTGGCCTTGATTTGTTTTTCATTTCTCTGCATCCATTTAAAACATCCAACCCTGGGGTGAAAATAAAGACACAGAACTGAGACATGGGTGGGGACATGGAGGGACAATGACATGGTGGGACACAGACATGGAGAGTGACATGGGGACACATGGACATGGAGGGGGATGTGGCCATTCATGGGGACATGGGGGGACACGGGCATGGATGGAGATGTGGGGGACAGTGACAGGGATGGAGACATGGTGGGGACACAGCCATGGGTGAGGACATGGTGGGACATGGCCAGTGACATGTGGGGACACGGCCACGGCCGGTGCCATGGGGGGAACTTGCAGGGGCTGTGGGGGATGCTGGCTTGGAGGGAGTTGAGGGTTCCTGGCAGGGACTTGGGGCTCGCTGAGGCCTTTGGGGACCCCAGGCCGAGCGGCTCCGGCTGCGCTGGGAGACCCTGGCGGAGGTTCTGGGGCAGCTGCTCAAGGACCCCCTGCCCTGGAGCCCCAGCCGGGCATTGGGCTCCTGGAAGGGAATGAACGTCCTTGTCCCCAGCAGGACAGATTTCTTATTTCTTGCAGGTGCAAATGGTTCTCTTACCAGAATAGCTTGTTGTGTTAATTGTTTTCATGCTTAAGATTGTTTTCACATGAGAACAAGCAAGTAACTTAGCTGCACATAGAAGAAGTGACAGGCTAGCTATTAATTTAGCAGAGAGCAAGACCTGATTTTATGAAGCCTTCCTTTTATAATTTATCTACCTGACTGCAACATCTCACCCTTTTTCATTAATTCAAAGAAGGCTCATATGTTCTGATGATAAAATAGCTCTCTCTTGTGAGGGTGTTATCTCCTTAAGGTTATCACTGGTTATCTCTTAGATATGGGATAAGATACATAAAAGACAGATTACAATCAACAAAACTTAGCAAATTCTATCATGTCATTGACACAGGGTTTCACAGCATGAGAAAACAAAAGAATAATGTCCAATGTCTCCTAGGGAAATGGGAATAAATGACCATTGTTTTAAAGTCCAAATAGTCCATTAGCTGGAAATGTTGATCTTTGACATCACTGAATGTGCTCTTGGATCCTGGAACA
The DNA here is from genome assembly GCF_052056855.1 of Sturnus vulgaris. Taxonomy (NCBI): domain Eukaryota; kingdom Metazoa; phylum Chordata; class Aves; order Passeriformes; family Sturnidae; genus Sturnus; species Sturnus vulgaris. The sequence continues at coordinate 13,011,590 of NW_028276170.1, forward strand.
GGGAATAACTGAAGAAGGTTAGTAGGAACACTATACCATGATGTTGACACAAGGCTTTTGTTGGCAATTTGCCTGTAAATTTCCAGACACAGCCATGTCTTGGCAGTCCTACTTCTGGTTTTGTTCTGGCCACGAAGGCTGCATGGTGATTAGGTTCTTTTTCTTCTCAATTGACTTCATTTTCTTGGAGGCAATTGATGTTTGGCTGAATAAACAGGTGACTACTTTGAACTTGTTGATGATCAAAACACATGCATACCTTCTCCTTAAGTTAATGAATTGATTTGACTTTGTCATTGTACATTCAATTGAAGAGCCTTACAAAAAAATTTTACTTTTTTTTGGCATAAATATTGCAAAAAAAAATTTATAATTATATAAATTTAGGAGCTAATTCCCCCTTCCGTGTTTTAAAAACAGCATGCATGACTCTTGCCATGAACATGAAGGGAAGTTCAAAACAAAACAATACATGTACTAAAACAAAAACTTACAGTAACTGGGAATAATTCTGATACAACAATCCAAAACATTTCCGATAACAGATATAATTAAAAACACTTGTGAAATTAGATTATTACCAAACATTAAAACATTGTACCATCATCCCAGTGTCTGCAACAGCTGATAAACCTCAAATCAGTGAAGAACTGGATAAGCGTCTGTTGGGGATTGGTTTTTCCTTTCCTCTCTGCCTGTGGAATTTTTTCCCATTGACATGCTAAGAAGCACTGATGGTTAGGTCCTGGCACCAGGGAGGGCATCCCTGGTTTTTTGGGAGTTTCTCTCGGAGGGCGGGGGGAGGGAAAGGGGGAACACGGTGAGATTGGAAGCAGGTAAAGGAGGGTGGGGGGCAGTTGCTGGCTCTCGCTCGCTTTTGGCTCTCGGAGCAGAAAGGTCATTGCTACCCCCCCACCATCCCAACGCCGGGAGCTGCCTCTCTGTTTTGGACCCCGCAGCCCTGCTTGGACGCCCTCGTGCTTCAGCTTGCTGTTTTCCCAGCATCCTGCCTCTCCTCCATCCCTTCCCATCTGGGACACAGCTGCCATCACCCCCAGCCCCTGCAGGTGCCGGGATCGTCACATCTGCCCCGTCCACCGGGAATCTGCCAGCGCTCACTGCCAGCGGTGACGGTGACTGCAGCACAGGGGAAAAGTGCCTGAGGCCCAGAAGGACTGGAACTGGGTTCCTGTTCTGCTTCTTGTTAATTCCAGAGTTGTTGTTCTGTTTGCCTTGTTAGATATACTAGTAAAGAACTGTCATTCCATATCTTGGCCTGAGAGCCCCTTAATTTCAAAATTATACTGATTCAGAGGGAGGGATTTACTTCCTCCATTTCAAGGGAAGGCCCTGCTTTCCCTAGCACACACCTGTCTTTTATTCAAACCAGGACAGATTTTGGCACCCAACGGTAGAACCTGTGGGCATTGAGTGGAAAGGCTGGGAAAGCAATAACAGTTCTTGAGTGACCTGATTTTGTGTTTTAGGTGGCACCATGTTGTCCAGCTTACCCTGGTTTGGGCTGCACGTGGTCACTGCTACATCTCTCCCATTTGCAGGCCCTTATTTGAACATGGGTCCTATCACTAAGGCTACTGTGACTATTATCCAGTTCATTCTGTGGGTTGATAAGGTGAGGAATTCATGGGTTTTTAACTTCCTCTGGAAGATGGCAACGTGGGTTCAGAGCTATTGCACTCTTAACTGTGTGTTTTTGGGGTTACTTCAATAATGGTACTTACTGTGAGGAAAATAGCATGGGAAATTTTCTCCCTTCCCTTCATCCAGTCCACCGTTTAGGTCCACCCCACCAGTTTTCAAAGGCTTCAAAGCCTTCAAATCTTCTCTAAATGCTAATGCATTTACAGTGGCTGGTGTTGCTGATATGCCTGTTAAACCTGTTCTATTTAACATTCAGAGATAAGGGGAGATTGATTTGGATAACAACCCTGATACCTACCCCAGGAAATCGGGATGCTGCTGCAGAGACTGACCCTGCCCCACAGCCCACTTCAAAAATGAACCACCCGGATTGGGTGGGTGTTTTAGTGAAGGAGATGTGTGAGATGGGCCAGATGCTGAAGGAGTACCTTTCCCCACCTGGTGAGAAACCCTCCCTTGTAACGGCTTTTTCCTCGGCCTAAACAGAGTCTTTCACCCTCCACCGGTCTAGCTCAGGTGTTGGGGTGATATTCCTCTGGGCCTTAGCCACAGAGACGTAGATAAGATATCAAAAGAGGCTCTTTCCCCTGATAAAGTTACAGGTTTATTTCTCGTGGGTAGTGAGTGAAAAGGGAAGGGAAAAGAGCGGGGGAAGAGAGAGAAAAGAGGGGGAAGAACAGCGTAAAAGCGTGGGGGGGAAAAAGAGAACGGGGGAAGAGAAAAAAGGGGGGAAAAAAAGAAAGAGCGGGATAAGAGATCTGGGGAAAAAAGAGATGCGGGAAAAAAGTGGGGGAAAAAAGAGAGAACGGGATAAGAGTGGGGGGAAAAGAGAGAGAACGGGATAAGAGAGCGAGGTCAGCGGGTCCTGACCTTTTCTAGGGTCTGGAAAGGGGGGGCGGGGAGAAATTGGATCCCAGCCAGCTCTGTGTGGCCAGGAGGGGAGAGGGACCAAGATACAGGGCACAGCAGGGGTCACGGGATGTACCATTTACAATGTATCTAGGGAACGCAACATCTCCCCCTGCCTTAAAGAGGGAGAGTCTGATGGTGCAGCAGTGGGACCCACAGACATTACATCTGTCCAGGTTCCAGCTGAACTGCAAGGGCAATCACAGCCAGCAATAGTCACCCCTGTGGAAACAAAGAAGTCTAAGATGAAAACAAGGCACCTAGATAATAAGGATAAGAAAGGAGGGCCCTCACAACCAGCAGGGGAGCCAGAGGTTGAGATCATCCCCAAGTCCCTGTCGTACAAAAGTCTCCATACTCTGCAAAAAGACATTGAGTGACGAGGCCGTGAGGCTTTTACCACCTGGTTACTGCAGGTGTGAGACCTTATGGGTACAGGTGTGCAACTGGATGGTCCTGAGGCAAGGAATTTGGGACCCTTGACCCAGGACTCGGGTGTGGACCAGGTATTTGTAAGGGAGCCAGGCCTCCTTTCCCTCTGGGAGCGACTTTTAATGAGTGTGAGAGAGAGGTTTGTCCACAGAGAGAGAATGCAGGAGCACCACCATAGAATGTGCTGGAAGACCCTTGAGGAAGGGATCCAAGAGCTGAGAGAAGTGGCAGTGCTGGAGGTGCTCTTTGGGAGGGATGGACAGCATGACAATGACCCTGACAAGGTCAGGTGCACAGGGCAGATGTTGTGGAATCTGGCAGACCTGGGCCCATCTCAATACACCACCTTCATTGCAACAATTAATGCTGATAATAACAGAGACAGTGGGTTCTGTTGCCAACAAGCAACAAGCTTAGATATTTTGGGAGTATGATCAATGACCCGGTGCAGGCTCATGTCTCTGCTGTAATTGTGAGCCTCCAAGAGGAGATGAGGGAGATGAGGGAGGAGGTGAGGAAGAACAGTTCCCAAGCAACACCAGTGCTGTCATATCACGAGTTCCTGGAACACATTTTCAAGCCCTTCCAGCTGTTTCTGTCTTGCATCACAAAATTTGGCATGTGTTTTGACCTTTTAAAGGACTTGTTGCATGCATTAACAATCCAAGGGGTTGCTTTCATCGTGCCCCATCCATCCCACACGGCAGCTCTTTCCATGGCCTGGAAGAAGCAGGAGACAGCAAGGATCAGCTGGAAGGCGCTGGCCACGAATGTCCCTCCCGCAGGCCCCTGGAAGGTCTCTGTGCTCTGCCCACGCCGCCCCTCGTGCGCGCAGGGAGCAGAGCCCTCCCAGCCGGGACAGGATTCCTAATGGTTGCTGGTGTTTTTTTCTAGGGAGACTTCCTGCCCAATGCAGGCTTCCCCTCAGGATGCCTGATGGTCTCTGGTGGTTTCAGTGGGGACAGCTCCTGCTCAATGCAGGCTTCCCCTTGGGATCCCTCATGGCAGCTGTTGCTGAGGTTGCTGCATGGTTGCAGGCCTGAGCTGTCGCCTGTCCCCAGCCCCTGCCCGCTGAGGGCCTGCTCTTCCAGCCTGCTGGGCATGGGGCTGGCTGCTTTGGAGTTGGGCTTCACCTTTTCCTTCTCCATGTGCAACTGTCTGGAGCACAGAGATCCCGGCTGCTTCCTCCTGAGCCAGTGGCACTCCTGGCACTGGGCAGCGCAGGGCCCTGTGCCCCGTATATACCCCTGCAGGGCGGGGCTGTGCCATGTCACCAGGACAACAGAATGGCCAACAGCACCCAGGAACCCGATAGAACGGCCCTGTGTCACAAAGGGCCCAGCCCAGCAGCCCTTCAGCAGCCCAAGCCCCTGGAAGTGGCATGGAGCAGGTGCCCAGCAGGTGCTGGCTTTGCAGGCTGGGCTGTGCGGGGCCAGAGGAATTGGCCGGATGGACGCAGGCAGGGAGTTGTGGTCAGCGGCTCCATGGGCGGCTGCAGGCCGGGGATGAGGGGTGTCCCTCAGGGAGGGCTCTGCCTCGGCCCCGGGGGGGCCCAATGCGAGGGCGAGGGGCTGGGGGGGCCATGGGGGCGTTCGATCAATGGGGAGGGCCCGGGGAGTGCTGAGAAGGGGGTAGTGAGTGGGGGGGAGGGAGGGGTCCCATGGATTTGGGGAGAGTCTTGATGAGTGTGGGGGGAGTCCCATGGATTTTGGGGTCCTGGTGACGGGGGGGAGCGGTGAGTGGGGGGGGTCCCATGGATGGGGGAGGGGCGGTGAGTGAGGGGGTGATCCTGGCGCCCTGGGGTGTTCCCAAGTATCCGGGGGGGTCCCAGCACTTTGGGGGGATTGGTGAACGGGGGGGGCAGTGAATAGGGGGAGCCCCGGTAAATTGGGGGGGTCCCTGGTGATAACCGGAGGACGAAGGGGGGAAAGTCCCGAGCCCCAAGGGACTCCCCCCGGTGCTGGGGACACCCCGGTGCCCCTCCAGCGCACGGCCCCCCCCATTCCCGCTCCTGTTCCCCCATGAACCCCCAAATCACACCCGGGTCTGCTGCTTTAGTCCTGTGCTCCCAGCGCTGATTTTTCTCCTTATTCAGTCTTTTGTTGTATTTTTATGCTAAAGTTTAATAAACCTATGAGACTTTAAAAAGCCCCAAAACCAACAGCGTTGTTTGTCATAATGCTTTATTATATTTTGTTAAGGTTTCAGAAACCATTAAAATTTTAAAAAGTGAGCGTCGTTTCTGCACTGCCGGGGTAGGAGGTGCAGCTGGAAGGAGGGAGGGGTAGCGGAAAACTGATTTAAAGGGTCTTCATTTATTCTCATTACACTGCTCTGAGTTTTTGGAGTTTTCTGCCAGAAATCTCTCCCCTCCCCCACTCATCCACAGGGGTTGGGAGAAGTTTTCCCACTCTGGAGGAAATCAAAGCCATGCACTGATATTCCTAATTAGGGGTAGGAGAAGTGAGGCTCCACGGCTTCCTGCTGAGCCGGAGGCAGCGAACACGCAGGGCTGGGAAAGGCGTGCCGGGAGCTGCGGAGAACTTTGTTTGTGTTTCCAGGCCAATGGCGGCTCGGGCCCGGGCCCGTTCCAGGGCTGTTCCTCATCTCCGCCTTTGCCCTCCCACAGCCCGGGGGGCCCTGAGAGCGCGGGCCGAGGCTGGGCCGTGTGCAGAGCCCGGCCCTCGCTGCCATTGGCTGATTGTGCCAATGTCACTCCTGGTTGTCGCGCGCTGATTGGGCAGAGCAGCAAAGGCGCCATTGTGGCAGCGTCTGTGCGGGCCCGGCAGCGGCGGCAGCGGCCGGAGCCCGGGGAGGCGGCGGCGGCGGCGGAGCTCGGAGGCGGCCCCAGCGCAGGTGGGAGCCGCGCTGGGTTGTGCGGGGGCTCGGGGCTCGCTGCGGGCCGAGGGGGCGGCAGGGGGCTCTGTCGGGTTGGTTGTGCCGGTGCCGGCCCGTGTTGGCGCTGGGCTGAGGGCGCTGCGGGAGCGGCTGCCCGCGGTCTCCTTCCCGCTGGGGCCTCGGCAGGAGCCGGTGCCGGAGCAGCGCTGGCTCGTCCCGGTTGCTGTGGGTGGCACAGAGGTGTCTGCCCTGTGCCCGGGGCTGTGCGGGAAAATTCCCGTGGCCAGAGGTTTGTGTGCCCTCAGGAGACAGAGGAGTCCTGTAAAAGTGACTTTATTGATGAACAAAGAGAGAGGCCATGCGGCATTTGCCATGCGGTCTCTCTAAAGCGCCGCCTCCTTTTTATCCTCATTTTCCTGTCTGCATCTCTCTCTCCCATTCCCCTCTAGCTGACGTTTTTGGAAGGTTCAGATTTCCCGATCCACCTACTGCATGTCCTCGTTAATATGCACTCCTACTATGATATTAATCTTACTGCTTTCAATCCCTCCTTTTCTCAAGAATAGCGCTTACAAACTTTTAATTTCCATTGACTCAATTTCTTTTCCTGCATCCTGTTTCGTACAAGGTGTCTTGCATGGTAAAAAGCTGCGGGTTGCTGCAGCACGTCAGAGGAGGAGCAGCATTCGTTTAAGACATGGTCTGCCAGGGAACCACGAAAACGTGTCCCATTCCCATCCTTTCCCTCTTTGGACTGGTACATGAGCTACTTTCTTATTTCCTTTGTTATCTGTTTCACCACTTTTCGGTTATCATCTATTTGCAAACAGCAATTTGAATGATTTAATTTTCCACAAACTCCGCCTCTTTCTGTTAATAGATAATCTGATTCCATCCCATGGTGAAATGTCTCGTTCCTCATTTCAGTGGATTGGTCGTCAGGAAGGTCAGGAGCTGGAGCTGTCTGGTTGGTTATTATTTCAAGGACACTTTTAAATCTAATTATGCCACTCAAATTATGGATGGATTTTCTGTGTCCTGATATGAATTCTTTAGGGATCCCAGGGGTTGGTCCATGGTGTTGTAGCATTTGTTCTGGTGGCCGTTCATCTTTTTCCCATTTTTGGGTGCTCCCTCCATCCAGGGCTGCATCAATTGACTACTTTTTCTTATTAAATCATCAAATACTTGGATTCCCAACTGATTTCTCTGGACTAGCAAAAACACCCCAGTGCTTTGGGGAGAGGGATGATTCCCCCCCCCACACTGTTTTTTATTAAGCTTCCACAACATTCTGCGTTTGCTGTTTCCCTTTGCAGCTTAACCAGTTTCTGTTGCAGTCAGATATCCTCACTATGGGCTCTGCCTTTAGTTGTGCAAATTCCATCTGTGCAGGCAGGCAGAGCTGGGGGTGAGGGGCAGATGGACTCAGGGAAATTCCTCCCCCAGGTAAGAAGGCCCTTGGGCATTGTCTGCACTTTTCCTGAGCAATGTTAATTTGCATTTCTAAAGCTCCTCTGCTGGCTGCCTGGAAGGGATGCCTTTGCTCCAGAGCAGCCCTTAGGTGATTCACACCTGCACCCTCACAATCTGTTTTTTTATTTTTTTTTTTAACGATTTTGCATTAAATATTTATGTGTTAAAGCCTTACGATTAATACTCTTCTACGTTTGCAAAATGCAACTTAAAGGTGAGCATCGAAAAACCCATTCCGAAATTCTGCCATCATTAAGAGTCAGCCACAAATATAGAGAAAAATATTCCAGTGCAAGCAAGTCTTTTCTACATCTTCTCCTAGGAGTAAAAATTGCTTGTCACACCCCTGGTCCAAATCTAAATGATAAAATAAAATAAAAGTTGGATTAATATGAAAAAATTTTATAATGGTGTAATCTTGTCACTGAAACTGCAGGAAAAACAAAAACTCTTCAATAATGTCTTTAGTGTTAGAGTCAAGGCATTACTTGATTCTGGTCAGGATGAGCAACAGAAATAATTTCATCCATGCATAGCCCGGGTGTGCAGAGAAAATCATTCCATGAGATGTGAATTTTACTAGATTTTTCCTAAACTTTTTACTGTCCGAACCCTATGAAATAGTGTTTATTGCTTCCAGGTTGTGTAGTTCTTAGTATTTGGTTAATTAGATCCACATTCCTGGATTTCCTTCTCAGTCTTTTCCAGACCAGGTGTCTCCGTCTCGACCAGGGGCAGTGTCTGGGGTGGGTGTTCCCTGATGTTTGCTGATGTTTCGTTGATGTTTTGTTGAATGTTGTTATCTTTGTGGGAATATTTTGGGCTATTCCCAGTCTGTTGAGATGTTAAACTCATCTCTGTTGAGTGGTGCAACATCTCTTAAAAAAAAACCTTTAAAAATTTCTTTCCTGAGAGAAAGGCAAACCGAGCCTGACTAGTAAAATGAAAGGTAAAAAAAACCTTTTAAAATTTGGTATACTTTCCAACAATGGAATCGCAGGCAGCCCAGTGTGTGAGTGTAATTGAGAGGCAGAGTCCTGGGTGGATGCTGTGAACAGCAAAGTGCCAAGGCAGGCTCTGTGCCAGCCCAGCTTCCTGTGGCAGAGATTTCACAAGAGACAGGATTCTGGCCACAGACTGCTTGAAATATCCATCCCTTATCTCCAGCCCGCACTAGGTGGAGAATTCCCAGGGTAAGGAATTGCAAAGATCAATTCCAAGGGAGATAATTGAATATCTGCCCTGGCTCTGGCCAAAGGTTATAATGGCCGGATGCTTGGCCTTCAGCCAAGGGCACACACTGACTCAGAAAACACTTCCTAAATGCAGCAACATGTTGCATATTCATAGACCTTCATGCATTATTCTGAATCATTCCCCTCCAACCTGTAAATCACTGTTTTTGCCTTCCCTGGGGTTCTGGTGTCCCATAATCCAAGAATGTGAAGAATTTCCAGATTATCTTTTTTACCATTCTCCAAGTTTGTTACATGAACATAAGATTATGACATTATACTGGAACAAAAATATATTTATCACACAACTCGTTATAACTTTTGTTTATTTATGTATATTTATTTATATTTATAAGTTTTGTTAATTGCAGAACTAAGAGAAACTATGTTCATACAACAGTATTTTCCAGCATATGGCATTCATTTTAATATTTGCAAAAACTCAATAATATAATGTACACTTATAACACACATAGAATTCAAATTTCTTTTTCTCAGTCTGGAGGAGACATAGCTGGTGATCCAATCATTTTGTTATTTTTCATTTTCTCAGGTTTTTTTCCTTTTCTCCTGTCCATACCACCACACTGAGGATATTTGAGTTTAAAAAGTCATACAATGTTGTGGCTAGAGCAGAGAATCTTCAATCCAGGATCTCCAATTCCCTATTAATCCTCAGAATTCTTGCACCTGCTTTTTAGTCCTAGATTACTTCTGAGATTCCCTGGTCCCTCTCTGGGCCAATACACCACAAACCCTCAGTCAAAATATGTCCCAAATATTTAACCCTTTTCTCCAGCATTTCCTCTTTTATTTCAAATAGACAAAAATGCTTTTTAGCCTGAACATTCAGCCATTTCACAGAGGCTTCTTCTGCCACTTCTTGTCCTCCTGATTGCAGCAAGTCATCCACATCCTGCATTAACCCAATCCCTGGGGGTGGGGTAAATTCTTGTGATATTTTCTGCAAGGCTTGCCCCAATAAGGCTGGTGCTTCCGTGCATCCCTGCAGAAGGATCGTCCATGTCGTTTCCATTTTCTTTTCTACCTCTTGTTCCCACTCAAAGGCAAAATCCAGTTTACCATCCTGTGTCAGTGGGCATCCCCAGAAAGCATCTTTGCCATCAAGGACTGAATGGTGTCAGTGTAAGGAGGGAACCAGGTTCAACGTAGTGTTAGGATCTGAGACTGTGGAGTGCCTAAGTTGAATAATCTTATTTATTATTCTTATGTCCTGCACCATTCTTTCGATTCCATCTGATTTTTTGACTGGCAGGATAGGAGCATTACAGGGAGAGATCCCTGGCTTCAAAAGCCCTGCCTTTAGCAGGGACTCAATAAGAGGCTGTAAGCCCTTCCTTCCCTCCCTTGGAATAGGGTATTGCTTTTAGACACCACTTGTCCTGGTTGCTTCAAAGAGCTTTGGAGAGGCTCCATATCTGATTTTCCCTATTTTCCTGGAGCTGCCCAAACTTCTGAGTTCACTTCAGCTTAGGCCTTGCCAGACAATTGACACAAAGACAAAACAGAACTTGACTCTGTACCACCTTTTACAATGTTCATTTGCATTCGAATTTTGGCCATCAAATCCATTCTTAGTACATTATAATCAAAGTTAGGTGCAAATTAAAAATTCTTGCATTTCAAACTCAGTCCCCTGGGTGCTGGGGCCCCCTTGGGCCCTGGGGTTCATCCCTCAGGGGCTGTAGAAACTCTGCCATGGCCTTTGCCTTCCCCTTGGCCTTTTCCTCCTCCCGTCTTGCATTCCCGTGCTGTGCCTTTGTGACCAAGTGCTCCAGGGGCTTCTTCTGCCCCTCCTGCAGCCCCTCAGTGCCTGGGGGTGCTCATCCTCTGACAGCTGCTGAGCTTTCTGCTAAATCATTCCTTTCTGCAGTGACCCAAGGAAAACGCTTAAAAGCTGATCTCGATCCTTGCACGTCCAATGCCCATTTCCCAGCTGTTCCTTTGTCCTGCTGCTCCTTGTGCTGTGGCTGCCGTGGCCAGCCCGTATCCCAGAGCCGGTGCCTGTCCTGCCGCAGTGTCCAAACGCGGCCCCCCCGGCGGGCAGGGCCGGCAGCTCCACGGGGCCGGGCAGCGGCCGGGGCGTCCCGCAGCCTCCTGGGGGCCGGGGGCCACTGCCGGGCCTGCAATTGCCGGGGGGTGCTGGGCTCAGGCAGCGCCCGGCGCTGAGCCCCGGCTGCCCCACAGCCCCGGCCCGGCCCCGCAGCTCCCCACAGGCCCCCAGCCCGTGCTCCCGGTGCCGCCCCTCTGCGCCCGCTCCTGCCGCTGCCCAGCACAGAGAAACCCCCTGCAATCCTGACCTCCTTGTCTGCCTGTCCTGGCAACCGGGGATACAAAGGATCTGCAGCAGCTGGCAACTTTGGAGGATCAAATCCTGCTGAAAAACAACCCCATCCTCAGTGTTTTCCCTTCCTCCTCTTTACGATCCTTCATGTTTTTTTGCCACATAGATTGCTCCTGCTGCTTCCTTGCTGAACCCTATTCCTGCACACTCCCCTTCACCCAATCCCTTCTCATCACACCAACAGCATCCATCCCCCTGTTGTATGAATCTGTTCTGGACTTCCCTGATTGCCGCCTGAGTGTCCCTGTCCTTGATTACCTCTGGGAGAATGTGCAAATTTCATCAACATGCTCCCAAGGGACCCTACAGAGATATTTTGGGATTGTCATCCCTTTGGCCCGGAGCCCTTTCTGGCTTTCCCTTTCTACCCTCCACGGGTGCCCTGCCATGTTTAGTCCCCGAAGATGCCACTGTAGTCCCTGCTGAGATTTTCAGTGCTCTCTGGCTGCCGACTCTTCCCAGCCCCCCTGATCTGTCACTCGTCTGTCTCCTGGCCCCAGCGCCCCCCTGGATGGGAATTTGGGGAGGTGGGAGGGGGGGAGAGCCAAGGCCGGGCCCCCCCGCGCTGTGGTGGCGGCAGCGGCTGCAGTGGGGAGCGAGTGCGGGCGGGAGCGGCCGAGAGCCCAGCGCTGCCCCAGCCCGAGCTGCCCCAGCTCCATCGCTGCCCCTGCGCTGGGATGCTGTGGGTTTGGGGGGAAGAGGGAGCCGGCAGTGGGTGCTGGGCCTGGGGGCAGCAGGAGAAGGGAAGGTGAAGCAGAATTGAAGAACAAAATGGTCAAACGATGCCTGTGGAAGGAGCAGATGGGATTGTGCAGGAGAAAGAGGAATAATGGGAGGAAGAGGAGTGTGAGGAAGAGTAGGGACACCAGAGGAGGAGCAGAAATGGGAAGCAGCACAATGTTCAACTCCTCCCTGTACCTGCAGCCTCTGCCCCAGCCCCAGGAGCGTTGGTCCCCCCGCATGCAGCAGGTGACTGAAGAGGACCATCCATGATTTTCACAGGGGTGAATCTTGGTGTTTGTGCGGTTTATTGGATTAAATGTTGGTGCTTTGATTTTTTGCAGAGGCTCAATCTTTATATTTTGTAAGGGATTTGGGCTGAAACTTGCTTTTTGGGGAGTTTTTTATCTGTGTCATGATGTTTTGGAGGATTTTTAGGCTGAATCTTGGTATTTTGTAGGTTCTTCCAGGCATCATATGCTCAATAACTTCCTGGTTTCCACTTGGGCAAGGAGGGACCCGCAATTTAAGGCACTCCCCTCTTGTTTTTTTCCCCAAACCAGAATTGTACGTTCCCAAGGTGTGAACAGATGGAGGAGGAAGAAAAGCCCCGGAGATCGCGTGGGACGAGGGGCTGCAAACCCAGCCTAGTGAGCTGTGAGGAGCAAAGACCCTCCTCGAGCCAGGAAGGAGGCTGGAGATGCAGGCGGAGCTCAGAGCTGTTGGAGAAGTCTCCTGGAGGAGAGAAGCCCCACAAGTGCTTGGAATGTGGGAAGGGTTTCAGCCGGAGCTCTGGGCTGATCCAGCACCAGATGATCCACACTGGGGAACGGCCCTACAAATGTGGGGAATGTGAGAAGGGATTCATGACGATCTTTAATCTGATGCAGCATGTGCTGGTCCACACTGGGGAAAAGCCCTATGAATGTGGGGAATGCGGGAAGAGCTTCCGCCAGCGCTCCAACCTGATCCGGCACCAGGTGAGCCACACTGGGGAACGGCCCTACACCTGCTTGGAATGTGGGAAGAGCTTTGGGCATAACTCTGCCCTGAGAAGACACCAGCGCGTCCACACTGGGGAGAGGCCCTACGAGTGTCCTGAGTGTGGGAAGAGGTTTCAGACCACCTCCAATCTCCTCCTACATGAGCGGATCCACACAGAGGAAAGGCCCTTCCGCTGCCCCGACTGCGGGAAGGGCTTCAAGCAAAACTCCACCCTCACTGCCCACCGGCGCATCCACACTGGGGAGAGGCCCTACGAGTGTCCTGAGTGTGGGAAGAGCTTCTCACAGAGCTCAGCCTTGACCCGACACCAACGGAGGCTCCACTGAGGGAAGCCCTGTGAGTGCCCCGAGTGTGGGAAGAGCTTCGTGCTCTGCTCCAGCTCCATCCCCCATGGGAGGATCGGTGTTGGATGATCCCCAGTGACCCCCGTTGGGCAGAGCCCTGGTGATCCCCGTTGGGTCGGGGGAAGGGGTTGGAGAGATTTCTTTCCCTTCTCCTTGTGCTGCTGTGATTTGGTTGGTAATAAATTCCCTCGCTCTGCCCAGGCTGGCTCTGTTGTTCCCGTGCCGGTGCTCGGGGCGGGATCTCTCCTGTTCCTTCTCTCAACTCCCGGGCCTCTCCTCAGCCAATCAGAGAATGCGATGGAGAAGATTCAGCCAATCAGGGAGAGCAGCTGTGATGACTCACCAGTTGCCGGGCGGACCAGCAGCACCCAGTGTTCCCCACCTGGACCCCACCCTCCCCGCCAGTCACGATCCCCCCGCGGGGTCCCCCCGAGTCCCTCCCCAGTCTCACCCCACAATAAAGGGGACTGCGGAAACTGGGAAACTTTACTGGGAGCACTGGGCGCAGCCGGGCTCCCAGCGGGGCTGAGGAGAACACACGACACCCCCAAAATCAGTGTGGGATCGGAGCAGGGGGTCCTGGCTGCGTCGGAGGCCACAGGGCGGGGCTGAAGCCTCTGCTGGCTCAGTAGAGCAGAGAAAAGGGGGTGACACCCGGTTGGGGGCCTCAGGGGGAGCACATACGCTCCGGGACACCTCCCCCCCCATCTTCTTTCACAGGTCGAAGCCGAGCCCCAGCACCAGGAAGACGAAGCCAAACACGGAGCCCCCGATCCCCATCAGCACCTTGCTGCGGGCGGTGTCTGGTGGCATCTCTGGGGGTCTACAGGGGTCAGGACGCCCCAAAACCTCTCATGGACACCCCGAGACCCTCCAAGCACCCTCCCAATCCCCCCTAGCCCACCCAGGGCCCCCTTTAACCTCCTCCTAATATCTTTCCAGCCTCTCCAGGACCCACCAAAGCCCCTCCTGTCCCTCTCAGGGTCTCACAGCCCCCTCCTACTTTCCCCCCACTACTCCGGGACCCCCAAAACCTTTTCCAGTCCCTTCCCAGCCCCTCCGGGACTCACCAAGCACCCTTCCACTCTCTTTCCAGTACAACTAACGTCATTCCAACTCCTGCTTTTCCATCCCCAGTCTCCTTTCATCCCCTCCAGACTCACTCAAGCACTCTCCCAGTTACACTCAGCATCCCCACACTCCTTCCCAGTTACATCCAGCACCTCCAAACTCCCTCCCAGTGCCCACCAGCACCTCCGCAACTCCATAACCCCCTCCCCAGCATCCTTCAAATCCCTTCCCAGCCCTTCCAGACCCCGAGGCCCTCTCCCCATTTAGACCAGGCTCTCTCCAACTCCCTCCCAGTTACTCCCAGCACATCCCAGTGCCTCCCCCGTACCGAAGTGCTGTCTCAGCGGCTACTCCAGGTTGACGTGCTCCACCTGGCGGGTGTAGTTGACCCCAAGCCAGGGGTGGTTTCCAGAAGCACCAGGAGCTGGTGGGTCCACTCGCCGTTGGCGACCACGTCGGTGGCAACCACGTGCTCCGGGAGCTCCTGCTGGCCCTGGAACCATCTCATGGATGTGGGCAGAGTAGAAGTACATCACGGAGCAGAACAGGCGGCCTGGGCCGGGCTGGGAGTTCGAGGGCACCAGCGAGATGGAGACACTGGGGGGCACTGGGAGAGAGTGGGGACGCACTGGGATCAGCTTGGGGGAACTGGCAGAGAGAGGGGAGGGGTGGTGTGGAACTGAGAAGGACTGGGAATGGGCTAGGAGAGACTGGAAATAGACTGGGAGGGACTAGGAATGGACTGGGAATACACTGGGGGTGGACTGGGAGAGACAGGAATGGATTGAGAGGGAACTGGGAGAGTGGGTAGAGGTCTGAGTTTGAAATGAGAATGAACTGAGATCAGACTCGGAATGGACTGGGAATGGGCTGAGAAGGTGCGGGAGGGACTGGGGCCTCACTGGGGTGTACTGGGGCAGCACTGGGAGGATCTGGGGGAAAAGCGCCCGGCCCTGGGAGGCCGAGTCCAGCGCGGGGCACTCGGCGCTGCGGATCTGCCTGGCAACTGATGAGTCATCAGAGAGCCGCGCTCTGATTGGCTGAGAGGCGTCAGTTCCAACCATGCATGAGACAAATGCGCGGGGGGGCACCAGGATGGACTGGGAGAGCCACGGGGGCCACTGGGAGGGATGGGAGGCCCCGGGAATCGGCACATGTACGCCAGGGGCTCTGGGGTGATTCCCAGGGAGGTTTTGAGGGGCTCCAGGGTCATTGCCAGGGCAGGGCCTGTGGGGACACGCTCTGCCCCACGCTCACGTCTGCGCTCCACGAGGAACGGGGTGTACAAGTCGTAGTTGTACCTGCAGGACGTGTCCACCCGAGCCCGATAATACTCCAGTAATTCCGGGTCGCTGTTTCGGTACTGGGCCAGTTGTTGCCCATGCGGGGTGTCCCCTACGTAAAGCCCCATATCGCTGTCGAAGTGTGCGAGCTGCTCCCGGTTGTAAATGTGCCTCAGCACGAACCTCACCTTCTCCGTGCCGTTAATGAAGTGACACTCGCACTTTCCCATCCTCTGGAACACCGCTGTGTGTGCAGGATCCCCACCCCGCACCCCCTGTGCCCCACGGCCGCCATGGGACCCTCCTGCCCGCGCTCCCACTTCCTCTTTCCCACCCTTCCCCCAATTTCCTCTCCCCTCCCACCTCCAGCCGCTTCCCAAATCACTTTTGGTGTCCCATTCCTTCCACTTTCCCACCCATTTCTCCCAATTCCCAACCCTCTCCCGCTCAATTTTGAGGCCCCACCCTCCCCTTTTCCCCACTTTCCCACCCTCTCCCACCCCTTCCTCACCTTCCCCCAATCCTCAGCCCCTCCCGCTCGTCCTTTGGGGGGTCTCCTCCTCCTCCTCCTCCCCCTTCAATTTCGGGCTCCCACTGCCCCCTTTTCCCCCTTCTCCCCTCCCGCTCACCCGAGAGCTCCGCGCCCGCACCAGGGGGGGCTCCCAGCACCACCAGTAGGGCCCCAGCTGCCGTCACTCGCCCCGTGGCCAGCGCCCAGCAGGTGCCGCCAGCCCCACAGCAGCCGCCGGGGCTGCACTGGGAGCACCAGGCCGGAGCAGGGCCGGGCTCAGCAGCGCCGCGCGCTCTGATTGGCTGAGAGCACTTTTGGGGACCCGTTTTTCTGAGGCTGCCCCTGGCAACTGATGAGTCATCAACTCTTCGCACTTTGATTTGCCGCAGCGCGCTCCGGCTGCTTTTGGATCGCAGCTCCGGGTGGGGTTTCTTTGCGGAGGGGGAACCGTGGGACGCTGGGCAGGTGGGAGCTCAGGTGTGCCCAGAAATGTGTGCCCAGGTGGGTGCGGGATCTCAGGGTGCCCATGGCGAGGGCTGGCCCGATGCCAGGCACCCCCCAAAGCCGCTCTGTCCCTGCCCTCGGCAGCCGCACAGGGGACAAAAAATGGAACCGAGGGTTCCTGGGTGGGGATAAGGACCGGGAGAGATCCTTCAGCAAACTCCGGCACGGGAACAACAGACCCAGCCTGGGCACAGCGAGGGAATTTATTACCAACCAAATCACAGCAACATAAAGAGGAGGGAAAGAAATCTCTCCAATAGCTTCCTCTCACTCAACGGGGATCACCAGGACCACGGATCACCAGGGCTCTGCTCAACGGGGTCACTGGGGATCATCCAACACCGATCCTCCCATGGGGGATGGAGCTGGAGCAGAGCACGAAGCTCTTCCCACACTCGGGGCACTCACAGGGCTTCCCTTAGTGGTGACTCCGTTGGTGTCGGGTCAAGTGAGAGCTCCGGGTCCCTTCGTGTCTCCATGACTCGATCGGGCCTTCCCCTGGTGGGCACTGATGGGTGATGAGCTCAGAATTCCACATTCCAGGTCTTCCCACATTCCAGGCCGTTCCCTGGTGTGGATCTTGCGGTGCTTGGTGAGGTTGGAGCTCCAGCTGAAACTCTTCCCACATTTCCCACACCCATAGGGCCATTCCCCAGTGTGGATGTTCTGGTGTTTCCTCAGGTGGGAGCTGTAGTGGAAGCTCTTCTCGCATTCCAAGCACTTGTGGGGATTTTCTTCCTCCTCCATCCAGCCGTGGCTTGGGAATGACAAATCCTGGTTTGGGGGGGAAAACAAGGTGGAGGCTCTTTGGGCTGGGGGCTCCTCCTGCCCAAATCCATCTCTAGAACGTAGGAGGTGTCTTGCATCCATGAAACTCTCCACAATATCAAGATTCAGCCACAAAAAAAAACCACTTCCAAGGTGTTCCCCATCTCTGATCTCTCCACTTTGGGGTTCCAGAGGTTTTTCTTCCCTGGGATGATGGGGGTCCAATGGCTCCAGGGGTTCCCCCTTCTCCAGGGTCCTGCTTAGAGATGATCCAGGGGCTTTTGGGGGTCCATGGGGTCCCTTCTTCACTGATGCCTCACTTTGAGATCCCTGGGATCCCAGGGGTCCCTCCTCTCCAGACTCCCCCCCTTTCCAGGCTGCCGGAGATCACCCCTCTCTGCTCTCCCTACTCTGGAGGTCCCAGGGGTTCCTCTCCTCTGCTCTCCCGGGGTCCCCAGGACCAATGTCCTCCCCCCTGCCGACACTGGGCAATGGCCACATGGACCCCCAGAAGATTCCCCTAAGGGGCTCAGCTTTGGGGTCCTGCAAGATCCAAACATACACACAGAAAAAAACCTCCCAGTGATGCCAGACGATATTTGGGGTTCAATTCCTCAATCTGCGAGCTCCAAACACACCTCAATTAAAAAAACCCTCTCAGGGGCCCCCCGATAAATTTGGGACCAGCTTTCCCTCCCCGCTCACCTGCAGGATGCTGTGGGGGCGACGGGGGGCACAGGAACCTCCTGTTTCTCCTTCTCTGCCTGCTCCTGCTCCTCCTCTTACTGCTCCTCCTTTTCCTATCTTCCTCTTCCTACTCCTCCTCCTTCCTAATCCCACCTCCTCCCCAGTTTCTCCATTCTGTAAATTGAGAGTGGAGAACTTTGCTTGTTTTTAGAACTAGAACAAAGATCCCAGATGGAACAAGCCTTGCTGGTTTTAGTCAGAAGCATCAGTGACTAAAGGTCACGTTTCCTTTGGTTTTGTCCCTTCCTTGTTCCCCCTCAGTGTTCAGGCTGGACTATGGGGTGTCCTTGTTTGCTGCATTTTCAGAGTTCCTCTTGGATCCTTTGGGCAGTAGGCTGTGCCCTGGAGGATTCTTTGTGCTCCTTTGTGACTGTCTTCGGTTTGAGTTGTTAATTTAAAGAAACTTATTTTTTTCTGTTGTGAGACAGAACCAGCAGCAAAAGAGCAAGGCAGGCCTAAAATTTGAGAGAGTCTAAAAGAAAATTTATTAATTACACAAACAAAAAGAAAGGAAAAAAAATTTAGAATAAGATTTTTCAGATTATTCCTTCCCTTTCTCTCCTAATCTTTATAACAACGGAACAAAAATATAACAAATACTTTGGTCAGTCCCTAAATTTAGTTTTTCTTAGTTCACTTCTGGAGAGAGAAGCCTCTTCTTGTTGAAGTTGTAGGGATTTTTCCTACAAGAAGGAAAAAGACAGTTTTATTGTGGTTTTATCTTTTACGATTTGTATCCGCCTGGGAACCTGCAACCGTGACGCTCCTCCCAACTCTACAGCCGTCCCAAAGCTGTAGATGTGGGCCATGTCTGTCCCATGGGGTATTACTTTTAAGAATGAAATGTTCGACAGCAAAGATTCTCTCTGTCTCCTTTTTCTCTGCTCAGGCTTCATTTTCAGAAAACTGAAATCCCCTTCTTTTCTCAGGACAGAAATTCTCAACACAGGTGCTTTTTAGTCAAATCATTTATTAAATGGAACATTTCCATCCCCCCATGTCTTTTTCTATGGTTTATAGGAATATTCAGTACATCAGTTCATCCCTACAATTTTACAGAAAAATTTTCAGCCATTTCAGCATCTTCTTATTTTCTTTCCATCTTAGAAACTTAGCTCTTACATCACTGACTTCAGAAATCTTCTTATTCCCTTTCATATTAAAAGGAAAGGCTGAAGGCTTTGCAAATCTAATCTGAGCACTAAAGAGTTAAAGTTTAACACAACTACAAGAGTTGGGCCAGGCTCAGGCTGTGCTGGGGAGGGCAGCTGAGGTGTCAATCAGCCTTTCTGGGGCTGGGCTGCAGCCCCACACTGCTCATGGCCACCCGGGCAGGCCCGGCCCGTCCGGCAGCAGCAAGAGTCGGCCTCCCCGCACGCCAGAGCCGCAGGCCCGTGGAGGAGGAAGCTGTGAAGGTCTTATCACAAAACATTTTCTCCCCCTGGCCATCGGGTCCCCCTCGTTGACAAAAGGGGCCCAAGCGGCCTCCCGAGCCTCCCCCCCGCATGGGGGAGGGAGAAGCTCGGGTTGGTGTTACCTGCTCAGCCGCTGGAAAGACAAAGAGGCTCAGTTCTGGATTACCTTCCTCAAAATGTGTGTGCACGGAGCGAACTAACTTTCTCTAATTGGCTGTTGCAGGTATCCCAACCCCCACAGAAAAAATTCCCTTAGGAAGAATCTTTTCTGAGTTTCTTCTTCCTAAGTCAACCTATCACAGTGACACAGAGAACCTTCCAAGCGTTCTTTCCGTGAGCTGCTGCTGTGATGTCACAGGAGCGTTGCCACTTCCCAGTGGTGCTCCCGTTGCTGTGGGACACAGAGGCCTCAGTGCCCAGAGGCTCTGGGTGCCTGCTGACTGCCGGAGGATCCTCCTGCCCGAGGCATTCTCGGCAGCCAGCCCAGCCCTGACCCGTGTCCGTGTGTGCCTGCAGGGGTGCAGCCTGCAGACGTGTGCAGCGCGGCCACAATGATCCAGCAAGTGGTTGCTGCAGTTTGCACTCTGTACTCTGTGGCTTATTCGGGGTATTTTTTAACTCACTTGGCAAGTAAGTCGAGGTTTTATCTCGGTGCAGCATCTGTGGCTTTGGGCTTGCTGTGTGCTTTCTGTTCTTCCTCTGGACCTTTGAGTTGACTTTGTAACCAAATTGCCATGAAGACACCGTTGGTTTGGGAGAGTTCCTGCCAGCAGCTGCAGCTGGAAAAGGGGGCGTCTGCAGCCAGCGAGGCGTTTGCAATGAGGCCTGGGGGGGGTTCTGTTCCCTCGAGCAGGGCGTCTGTGGCAGTGGAGCCTGGAACTCCCTTTGTTTGCTGACACAGCCCAGGATTTTGTGCTGTTCTCTTGCTTGCTCTGTGAAGGGACTGTGGCTCCTGGAGGGATGCTGTGAAAGCAAAATGTTCTCTTGGGGTTGCCTTGCTCCGTGGCATTTCACACAACAGGCAATTTTTTTCCTACCAGCATCTGGTTCATGTTCCCTCTCCCATTGCAGGGCACCTCATGCGTGGATCCCAAGCAGCTCCTCCTTCGGTGAGTGGGAAGAAACCTCTGGTGCTCAGAATTGTGCAGCAAGTTGTGAGCTCTGTGTGTGGCAGCCGAGTGCCATCCTGGGAGGCTGAAGGAAAGTTCCTGTCAGGGTCTTTGCAGCAGCAGCAGCAAAGGGATCCCTGTCAGTTTTCTCCTTTTCTGCTGAAGAGTTTTAGAAGAGCTGCAGGTCTGGTTTTGCAGGCAGAGGATTTGCCTTAGCCATGGTGAAATATCGAATTCCCAACAATAAGTGGCAATGTCACTTTTAGCCCATTGTGTGAACAACTCTGAACTCTGTTTGTGCTTCGTGCAGCTGGATGTGTAGCTGAGGATAAATAAGGTGATAACTGAGACAGAACTTCCTGTCCCTCACGCTGCTGTCTGTCCTCAGGGCACCAAAGCTGCATCAGCACCTCCTCTGGCTCCCTCTGCTTCCAAAGAGGAAGAAGACAGCAGTGAGCTTCCCGCTGTTCTGGGGGACGATGGTGAACACCCCGTGGTTTGGGAATACAACAGCAAGGCTCCCGCAGTGTGGGACAAGGACAGTGGACATCTCCCGGCACGGGAGGAGGATGGTGGATGTCCCCTGGCATGGGACAAGGATAGAAAAGCTCCCATGGCGTGGGATGAGGGCGATGGACATCTCCCGGTGTGGGATGAGGACAGAGGACATCCTGTGGCTCGGGAAGAGGAGGGTGAACATATCCCAGCACGGGATGTGGATGGTGAACGTCTCGCTGCTTGGAAAGATGATGGAGAACCTGCAGCATCTCGGGAAGAGGATGGAGAACCTGCAGCATTTTGGGAAGAGGACGAGGAACCTCCCTCTGCTTGGGAAGAGGACACTGAACCTCCCTCCGCTGCGGGATCCTGGGCTGAACATTCTGACAGCAGCACAGCCCTGCAGCCAGAGGGGACAGGGGAGCGGTGCCTGATGCAGCTGAGTACGTCTGTTCTGTTCCTGTGTGCCAGAGCAGGGTGCTGTGTGTGTGTCTCAGCATGAGCTGCACCCAGTGCTGCTCTGCAGCTGAATGTCACCGAGTCATTCATTGTCCTTCCCCAGCTGACACCAAGGGGCTCATGGCCCCAGGGAGTGGGGCTGCATTCTGGCTCTGCTGCAAGGCGGGGTCTCCATCTGGGAGGGAGCATCTTCCACGTGGTTTCTTTCAGGGAACATCGTGAGCGTGGGGGAGCCTGCTGAGAAATACCTGGGACTGGAGCAGATTGGCCAAGGGTAAGTGCATGGCAGGTCCTTCTGCACAAGCAGGGCCCAGGTATTTTGCTGGAATCAGGAGAGCTCCAAACACCTTCAGACACTGGGGGATGATCCTGCTGTCTCTCAGTCCTGGTCAGAATTGATAACTGTGGTCAGAAGGCAAAGGCCCCTGAGGCTGGCAGTGTCCTGCCTGCAGCAAGGAGCAGGACCTGCAAGATCTTCTGTGCCTGGAATTTGATTGCCCTAAAGAGCAACTCACCATCTGGTGACTCTCAGAAAACAGTTCTCAAGAAGAACTAATAAGCGCTTTTTTCAGCACAGGTAATAAACCCCATACATTCAGTAACAGACACAGAGCTGCTGCACTCGAGGGGAAAATGCATCACCTGCCTGATGGCAGGGCCCTTGTGGATCCTGCAAGTCTTAGGCAGGAAATGCAAAAGGATGAAATACATTCTTTTCCACTTCTTTAGACACCAACTCCCACCTCAGGTTTTGAACTAAAGGAATTCAGTGTGGACATTCGCTCCAGCCCTTTTCCTTCGTGTTGGGCTCAGTTTTCTCTTGCACACCTTGCCTGGCAGATGGCTGGTGGCTGCTGCACTGCTGTTTGAAGGGTCGATGCACCCAGGTGTTTTGTGAATGCTGCAGGCAGCAGAGATCTCCTGTCTGGGCTGCCTTTCATTCCCAGAGCCTAAAGCTCTGATTCTTTCTTCTCTGCTGTTTTGTCTCCAGGGCTTTTGGAACTGTTTGTAAAGGACTCGACAGGGCCACTGGAGGAGAGGTCAGTGCCACCACGTCCAGCACGTCTGGCAGCTCTCGAGGGCTTTCCCCTCTGCTGGGAGCTGTGGCTGCAGCTTTGGGGGCCCAGCAGAGCTTTCCTGCACAGGCTGCTCCTCTGAAGGCAGAGCAGTGTCAGCCTTCAGAACACAGCTGGGACAGCCTTGGTGCTTCTGAAGTGCCCAGAGGAATGCAAGGAGGGCAGTGGTGTCTGTCAGAGCCGGACACCATGGCTTGGTCTTCATATCTAAAACCATGAATGCATCAGCAGGTGGAGACTGAGGCCCAATTTATCTTCATCCCAGCCTTGGACAGGAACACTATTTAGCAGTTTTTCCTTCCTGCTTTTCATCTTCAAAGGCCTAATTAGGCCTAATTAGGGAGAGATCATGCTTGGGCTCAGTTTGGGGTTTTAGTCCTACTGCAGCTGTTCACAGAGAGAGAGGGAGAGAAATGAGAAGATGGATATCCAGAGCAAAGCTCTCTCCTCAACGCTGCAGTTGAAACACAACTGGGTCTGGTGTTAGTGACAGCCTGTGACAGTGGATGTCTGTGTTTGCTTTATTGTGCAATCCCAAACAGAGCAGTGGCATTTGAAATCATGACCAAATCCCACAGAATTGCTAAAGGGTTCTGGGCTGTTTTGCTCTGTTTCACAGCATCAGAATTACATCCTGCTTGCAAAATGTGTTTAAATCATAATAATGATCATCATCATCGGAGTGGTGATAAACTAAGGCCATTTGAGAAGATGCAGATTCTGTAGGTGCAGAAAATGTTGTTAAGAGCTTTGAGGCTGACAGCTGAGGGACCATTTCTGCAGAGCTTACAAGGCCAAATGTCTCTGGCCACGTGTCCTGTAAGCAGCCCCCAGCCAGCAGAGGAATGCGCTGTGGGAATGGCACTTGCTGAGCTCTGGTGTCCCATGCCAAGGCAGTTTGGCACAGCCTGGCTCTGTCGCTCCAAAAAGATTTGTTCTGTGTTTGCTGTGGTCTCCTGCCACAGACCCCTCCAGCTAAAGGTCTGCAATGTCACTTCAGGTGGCCATAAAGAAAATGAGTCTCAGAGAGCAGAACAGGGAACGAGCTGTGAATGAGATCCTGCTCCTGAAAGGCAAGAACCACCCCAACATTGTCAACTCTTTGGACAGGTGAGTGCTTCAGGTCTTATCCTGTGCAAGGTCCCTGTGTTAATATTTCATCCGTAGTCTGTAGCCTCTTTTGAAAAAGCCTGACCCGGCCATATCTTCAACAACAGCCTGGCACTTCACTCCCTCCGTGCTTTTGTTTACTTTTTTTCTTCAAGCTGAACCCCTTTGCTGTGCCTTATGACAAGTGCTGATAAACCATGGCAGAAATTATTTCCCTTGGCTTCTTCTTCCCAACTCCTTTCCATTGCTGCAGATGCCAGGAAGTCCAGGTTTCCAGAAATGCCTCATTTGCCCATTTTTCAATGGCCTTGCCTGTTTCTGAAGGGACTTTGTTCATGGTTTCCCAAAAAGTTGATAACTTTTGTCCCAAGTGCTGTATGGCCTCCTTGCCTGGATAACTCTGGAAGTTGCATTGCCTTGTTCTGGAGGGAATGGTGGAACTGATGAGTTCAGATGCTGAACCAGCTGGGGGCAAGTGTTGTGGTTCCACAATGATCTGGGCTGTTGCTAAACTGCGTTTTTCACTTGTTGCCATCTAAGGCATCTCCTTTCTCACAGGTGTCTCCTTCTCCTTCAGACTGTGCAGATTCCAAGGCCTGTGCAGGAATGTCTCTCCATCTGATCGTGTTCTCATTGACAAATGACCTGGAAACAAAACTCCACTCGAGGCTTTTCCATGGGGGAATTGAGCAGTGCACATTCATCTCCATGCTGTTGTTTTCCTCTTCCAGCTTCCTTGTTGACGAAGATCTCTGGCTGGTGATGGAATACATGGATGGAGGAACTTTGCAGGACGTTGTCAGACAGACACACATGGCTGAAGGAGAGATGGCAGCTGTCAGTCGGGAGGTGAGGGATCCTGCTTGTGCTTCCCATGGCTTGGACACGATGGTCCTTCCAAACAGGCTGTGAGAGCAGGAGGGGCTCCATGCTCAGGGCTTTGTTTCTGTGTTGTTTTTAAGAATTGGAGAAGGAAGAGCCTCTGAAGTCAGTGGCCTGCCAGTATCACTACACTTCTACTCTGTTCTTGTCCTCTTTCCTGCTGCTGTGGTACTCTCTCTGTCTTTCTTTGATTTGATTTGATTTGATTTGATTTGCTGTTCTCAGCTTTGCCTTGAACCATTTTCCTGGAGCTTGTCTGCACTGTCTCCTGGCCTGTCACAGCAAAGTTGCTGCTGGGAGAATTCCAAACTGTCCTTTCTTGTGTGATGCGTTCTGGCCACTGATTTTTACCCTTGTGTTTCTTGTTGTCTCTCAGTGTCTGCAGGGCCTGGATTTCCTCCATTCCAACCGGGTGATCCACAGAGATCTGAAGAGCTTCAACATCCTTCTGGGAATGGCTGGCTCTGTCAAGCTGGGTGGGTGTTCGTAGCCAGGCACGGTGCTCCCGGGGTGTGAGTGTGAGGCTGTTTCCAGTGATGGTCAGAGCCCCACAAGTGCTGCTGCTGGCACTGCCCGGCCCCTGCTGCCAGCTGAGAGCGGCTGCCCCGTGCAGAGAGCTCAGGAGAGGAGAAGAGTGTCAGGAGTGGCTTTGCTCTGGGTATGGCCCTTCCAGAGGGACGGGAGTTGGAATCTAAACTGCAAGGGAATCAGTAAAAGCCACTGCATGAACACTGAGGGTTTATTTAAGGGTCCAGTTCCATCATTCCTTGGCCACAGCCCTGAGGACTTTTCCAGCTGACGTCACTACTGCATTCTCACACTGAGAGTGGGGAATCTTTGTGCTTGGTTTCCTCATTGCAGCTGTCTTTGACAGTGTTTGTTTCTGTCCTCAGCTGATTTTGGCCTCTGTGCTCAGCTCAGCCCTGAGCAGGACCAGTGCAGCTCCATGGTGGCTCACTGCTCACTGGATGGCCCCAGAAGTTGTGACCAGGTCTCCTTATGGCCCCAAGGTGGACATTTGGTCCTTCGGCATTGTGGCCATCGAGATGGTGGAAGGAGAACCTCCTTACTTCAAGGAAACAGGGGCTGTGGTAAGAGGCAAATTCTCCAGGGTTTGCAGAGGCCTGTGAGCACAGGCTGACCCTGCACTGGGAGGAGCTGCTGGAGGTTTCTGCATATTGGGAAGGGAATTCCCAGAAGACTCGAGGCTGAACACAGATGAATATTCTGCAGTCTCCAGCAACAATTTGCTTTGGGTTTCAAATTGTTGCAGCTCTTCTGTCTATGAGGATGACCTGAAAATGTGAAGCCAGTGTATCAGCTCTAATGTTATCTTGCAAAAAAACCACAAACCAACCCCAAAACCCAACAAGCTTTCTGAAGGAGTTTCTAAAAGAGGTTTTTAAGAGAGGTTTAAGTTGAACTCCCCCCTGATTTTTCTCACTGGGAAGCTTGTCTAAAACATGAAGATGATTGCTTAACATCCCTGTAGTCCAACATATTTCCTTCCTAGTCCAAGCTACTTTCTCTGTCATCAAGCCTGAGCTTTCAGCAACCCCAACCTCCTGTTCCTTGCCTGGCAATTTCTGGGATGGGGCATCAGGAATTCATTTACTTCAGTGTCAGTGGCACTGCAGACATGTGTTTGATGCAATTTAAAATAACACACGCAGACCACACTGACTCTTGAAAATGGCCTGTAAAGCTGGTGTCCGTATTTGGAGAAGCAAAATGTGCTGTTTCTGATGGAGGTTCCTACTAACAAAGTCAGACAACGAAATTGCCTCTCAAGGCAAGATCATTTGGATGTTGCAATGGCTGTGGCTGCATCAGGGTTTGGGGTTATTGGCTGGCATAGAAAAATGAGCCGTGAGCAGCATCTCTGCCGGGGAGGAAACTGCCCCCGGAGCTGGGGCTGAGTTACCGGGGTCGATGTGAGCAGCTGTGGGTGTGAAGGAAGCTGGCACAGCGCTGCCTTTGCTTTTCCTGCAGGCTCGGGCTCTGATCCGGCAGAACGGGACCCCGCAGCTGCAGGAGCCGCGGCGCCTGTCGGCTCTGCTGCGGGACTTCCTCGAGTGCAGCCTGGACTCGGACGACGAGCGGCGCTTCTCTGCCCAGGAGCTGCTGCAGGTGAGCGCGAAGCGGCTGCAGGGGAAACAGCAGCGCCAGGGAGGGCTTTTCTTGGGGGGGGACCTCCGATAATCTCCAGCCTCGCTGCTTTTCACACGCAAAGCAAGCAGAATCCTCGCCTGGTTGGGGCTGGCTGGGTCCGTTCGAGGTCATCTGGACCTGGTGACCCACAACGAGCAGGGACATCTTCAAGTGGCTCAGAGCCCTGCCTGACCTGAGCTTGGATGCTTCCAGGGAGGAGGCACCTCCCACATCTCCGGGCTCCCTCTGTCAGTGGTTCCCCTGGTAAAAAAATTCTTCTTTAGACCTAATCTGAGCTCGCTTCCATCTCTTGAGTTTCAAACCATTCCCCTTCGTCCAGGAACTTGACTCTGGAAAGTAATGGTTCATTTCTTTCTTTTTTATCCTTTGGGCAGCACCCATTTTTATCATCAGCCAAGCCTCTCTCCAGCCTGACCCCTCTGATCGCTGCAGCAAAGCAACCACGGGTGCAGCAGAGGAGACGAAGCACTTGAGAACAGCTTTTTGTTACAGTAGTTAGGACAGTTAGTTAGGGTCGTTAGGACTGTTTGTTATGGCAGTTTTTTGAATAAAAACTCTCTTAAAACCTCAACACCCTTGTGTCCCTGCCTTCTCCCCCTGTGACTCAGCTGCCCCGAGCAATGCGAGGGGAGAGCGGGCCCAGCCTCGCCCAGAGCTGAGCCCCGGCAGAGCCCAGAGCAGCCTCGGCATCTGCAGAGTCAGCCTGGAAGGAGGCGCTTGGAGCCTCCTCGGCTGCAGCCGCCCCTTGGTTACAAACTGTGCGTGGTGGGAAATGCCACTGGTTCTGCAAGAGGGCAGAAGGGGCCCGGGGAAGGCCCAAGTGCTCCATGCAAGGGAAAAACCCACCCAGTGCTGGAGAAAAAACACGCTTTTATCCCCTCCAAAAATGTAATCCTAAACCAAGTGGAACAGGGGAAAGGGAGGAACCCCGGACCTTCGGGCCCTGCGAACCAAAGCGTCCCGCGGGTGTTGGTTTCTGCCGGGCTCGCTGCCCCCAGACCAGCCCAGTCCAGCCCGGCCCAGCTCAGCCCAGCCCAGCCCAGCCCGGCTCAGCCCAGCTCAGCTCAGCCCAGCCCGCGGGCAGGGACACGCGTTTGGAGGAACCTGCGAGGGCGAGCAGGTGAAGGGGCTCCGGCAGTGACGGGTGAAATGAACAGGGTGAATGTGACTTAAACAAACCCTGGGAATCTGCTTGGAAACAGGGCCAGGGACTTGTAGGTAAGAAGGAACGAAAAAGATTGTCACTTCTAGAAAATGGTGGTAATTGGCATGGACTGTTGTTCAGCCAAGGCTGTGTTAAATTCTTGAACTAGGGAAGAACAAAGACTTAAGAGAATTATGAATATTGTTTTGTTTTACTAAAAAAAAAAAAAAAAAAAAAAAAAAGCAAAAAAGCAGGGGTGTGTGCACATTGGAGGGGGAGATGGAGTGGACAGAGCGAGAAGTCTGAACCTTCCAAGGTACAGTCCCGGGGACAGGGCAGCCACCTCTGTACTGCAGACAGGAACCGGGAACAGTGACACGATCTGACTGTGACCCCCATCCCCTGTGTGGGGACAGGGGAGGGAATGGAGAATAACGGGAAATCCGGGAGGGAGGGAAGGGTGAGGGGAAGATGTTTTCGTAGGAATTACTTTACTTCTCATTCTCTTGCTCTGACTTGTTTGATAATGTTGAAAATTTTTATTAGTAACAATTATAAATGGATACAATTAAAGTATTGGAGATGAATACAATCAAAATGCATATATTTGAGAATATAATTTAGTATAATTGAGGTTCGTATAAAGCATAAGCAAAACCAACCAGGGATACGGGGAGTGGCTCCCATTCCTCACGTACCAAAGCATCAAGGCCAAAAATCCTATTTCTATACTATATGCTACAGAAGTTTCTAGAAAACTCCTCCTAGTTTCTATTCCTAAAATCTACATCACTATGTTGCATGGTGCATGCTCTACTAATGGGTTAGGGGGTCTCTCATCCTTTTGAGGGTCTTATTTCCGATGAAGGCTCATCATCTTCATCAGTGTCCGCTGTGTAACCTGCAGGTAGCGCAGGCGCCCTGTGTGACTGAGCAGATGTTTTCCGTAACAAGACTTGAATTAAATCCCATGCTTGGAATCGTCCCATTTTGGCCCATTTCCAGGTCAAAATTCTATTTCTAAATGCTACTTATCAGACCTACGTCCTTCTACTATTCGCTTCCAACATCCTCCTTCGACTCCCAACATGTGGAAGATGTCCTTTGTCCTGTCTCACCCATCTCCCCCCTCACTCTGTAACAATTATCTTCTATTGATCTAAATACAATTTTGCTAATATAACTACAATTAGCACGAATCACATTTATCACAATAATAAATTCAATTAATTTCCCCAAGTCAGGTGTATTGACCAGTGATTAAACTCTCCCCGCCCTTATCCAGACCCTCGAGCCTTTCTTAATGTGTTCTGTTCCCTGCGCAGTGTGAGGAGGGAAGTGACAGAGAGGTTTTGGCCTCTCTCAGTCATCCCGTGCTCCGGCCGGGGCTCCTACAGAGGCTGCAGGTGGGTCCCGTCTCCATCCTGGACTCACCCCGAGCTCCCGGCGGTTCCGGGCAGCAGCGGTTCCTTGGCCTCCTGCCCGGGCCGGGCCCAGCGCCAGGGCCCCGCCTCAGGCGAGGTTTCCGAGAAATGGCGGAGCTCGGGGAAAGGCAGGGGGAGTCCGTGCCGTGTGTAGGGCTCGCCCCTCGCTGCGATTGGCTGATTCTGCCGTCATTCCTCGTTCTCGCGCTCTGATTGGGCAGAGCGGGGACAAGCCCCACCCCAGTGCCGCAGGCGAGGCGCCCCTGGCGCAGCAAAGGCGCCATTACCGCAGCGTCTGTGCTGGCCCAGGAGCGGCGGCGGCGGAGCTCGGAGGCGGTTCCAGCGCAGCGTCCCGAGGACGGGGCAGCCACCGCTGTACTACCCTCAGGAACCGGGACGAGCCAGCGCTGCTCCGGCACCGGCTCCTGCCGAGGCCCCAGCGGGAAGGAGACCGCGGGCAGCCGCTCCCGCAGCGCCCTCAGCCCAGCGCCAACACGGGCCGGCACCGGCACAACCAACCCGCCAGAGCCCCCTGCCGCCCCCGAGGCCCGCAGCGAGCCCCGAGCCCCCGCACAACCGAGCGCGGCTCCCACCTGCGCTGGGGCCGCCTCCGAGCTCCGCCGCGGCCTCCCCGGTGGTTCCCAGTCACCCCCTATATGATCCCGATCATTGCCAGTATGTTCCAAATCACTCCAGGTAGGATCCCAATTGCCCCAAACATGGCCCAAGTGGCTCCCAGTCATTCCCAGTATGGTTCCTTTCACTCTCAGTCCCTCTCGGTAAGAGTTCAGTGTGGCCCCAGTCATTTTCAGTATGAATCCAGTCACACCTTCTGTGATGCCATTTGCCCCCGCTGTGGCCCCAGTTGTATCCAGTATAAATCCAGTCACCCCAGTATGATCCCAGTAACTCCCAGATACTCCCACTATGAGTCCGATTTGATCCCTGTCACTTCCAGTATGATCCCAGTTACTCCCAGTACTATGCTAGTCACTGGCAAGTGTGACACTGTCAGTCCCAGTATGACCCCAGCCTGGGACAGCTGCTCTCAGTATGATCCCAGTTACAACTGCATTATTCCAGTTTGTCTTATTCACCCCTACTACAGATCTGATCATTCCCAGCATGATTCCAGTAAATTCCAAGATGATTCAAACCACTAGTAGTCTCTCCCAGTGTATCTCACTTGTCCCCTGCATGCTCCCAGTAGCCCTCAGTGTGGTCCCAGTATATCCCAGTGTGATCCCTAGTGCCCCAGTTCTGCTCCTAGTGAGTTCTTGTCCCAGTCCTGGTGTACCTCGGTGTCCCAGTCTGTCCCAGTCCCTTCCCAGCAGCCGCCCTGCCCCATTCCTGGGCAATGGGACTCCCCTGCACCCCCTTTCCCGGGAATCTTTCTCTGCCAGCCCCTGGATCTCCTGTTTCCGTCACCCCGGGGACCCCCAGACCCCCATTCCCGGCCAGCCCAGGGCACCTCACCCCCAGGCCTCCTTTTCCTGGGAAACCCGAACTGGGCACGGGGCTCTCCAGCTGTTCTGGGATGTATGATCACCCAAAGGAAAGGGAGAGAACAGGAGAGGGAGAGAAAGAAGGAGATTGGGAATCAGAGATCGGGGTCACAGCGCCCAGTCCTGCTCCGCCAGGGGTGGGATCAGCACCCGCAGGAAAAATTGGATCGCGGTGCTCCCCCCGCTCCGGGCCGAACCCGGCGGGTTCCGGGCAGAGTTCGAGCGCAGGGTCCGGGAGCGCAGCACAGCCCGGCCCGGGGGTCCCGCAGTGCGGGGCTGTGAAGGGTCCCAGGTGGATCTCTGAGGGATCCAGATGTGTCCCAGGAGCGGATCCGGGTGAATTTGCTGGAATTCCCCCTTTTCCCCTCCCTCCCGCGCTCCCTTGGGCACTTTCACTTTCGCATCTCTCGAGCGGCGCCACAGCTGCGACCGGGGACGGCAGCGATGGCTCCAGCGCTGGGTCTGGGGCTGCTCTTGGGGCTTCTGGGGGGCCCGGGGGGCGCGACAAAAGGTTAGTGAGACCCTCCGAAACCGGGACCCCCCTGAACCGCAATTCCTGGGCACCAGGATCCCCCTAAATTTCCATTTTCGGGCACCGGGAGCCCCCTAAAACTCCGTTCCCGGGCACGAGATCCCCCGGAATCCCCATTTTAGGTCGTGTGACCCCCAAAAATCCCCTTCCCCAGCACCGGGACCCACCTGTACCTCCTTCCCCAGGACAGGGACACCCCGTAGCCCCTCTTCTGGCACGGAGATCCCCTTGAACCCCAATTTCTGGTCACCGGCACCCCTTGAACCCCCATTTTCGGTAACCAGAACCCCCTTGAGCCCTGAATTCCGGGAAGGAAACTCCCCCTTAACACGCATTCCCCAGCACGGGAACCCCTGAACCCTCGGTTTTGGGTACGGGGACTCCCCCGTACTCCCTTCCCCAGCACCGGGACCCCCCTGCACCCCTATACCCGGGACTGGGATCCCCCCGCACCCCCTGCAGTGCCCTGGGAGCCCCCTGCACTCCCATTCGCAGATCCACCATTTTCCTCGGCTTTTGGACCCCCAGATCTCCCGAATTTCTGCGTCTCCCCATTTCTCCATTCCCGGCGTTTCCTGGAACGGGGTTCCAGGGGGTCCCCCGGGGTCCTAGGGGGTCTCAGCGGGGACCCAGTGGGATCCAGATGAATTCCCTGGAATTCCCCTTTACTCCCATCTCGTTTTCGCGTCTCCCAAATTGCGTCCCCAGGATCCGCTCGCCTCTCCCTGCCCCAGCTCACCCTTTCCCGTGACCCAGGGACCCCCTGGACCCCCATTCTTGTGCACAGGGACTCCTGGATCCCCCATCCCGTCTCTCCCAGTCCCTTCCTTGAAACTTGGACCCTTCCTGAATCTACCAGTTCTGCTCCTGACTCTTGGACGCCCCCACACTCCCCCAGTCTCTGCGTACACCCCAGTTCTCCATCCCCTGCTCGTCCTGCGGGGGGTCCTGGGAGGTCCCAGGGGGAATTCAGGGGAATTCCCAAGGTTTTCTTTGTCCCCTCCTCGCGTTCCCCCAATCACTTTCGCGTCTCCCAAGCTGCGGCTTCGGGATCCGCCCGGGAACCGGTGACCGCCCCCTGCACCGGGACCCTCCTGAACCCCCGTTGCTGGGAACGGGGACCCCCCTGCACTTCCATTTCCGGACGAACCCCCCTTCCTGGGCACAGAGACCCGCCTTGAGCGTTCATTTCGGGGCACCAGGAACCCCCTGTACTCCCTTCCAAGTCCTGAAAACCCCTGCACCCCCTTATCTTGCACCTGGAACCCCCCTGAACCCCCATTCCCGGGCACGGAAACCTCCCTGAATCCCCATTTCTGGGACCAGGACCCCTCTGAACCTCCATTTTCAGGCACCAGGACCTCTTGAACCCCAGAAGCTGGGAAGGGAACCCCACTGAACCCAATTTCCTGGGCACCGGGACCCCCTGAACCCCCATTCCGCTGCACCAGGACCCTTCCAGCCCTCTATTCCTGTGAACGGGAACCGCCGTGCACCCCCTTCCCCAGCACCAGATCCCCCCACGCCGTTATTTGGCACCAGGACCACCCTGAACCCCGATTTACCGGCACGGGAACTCCCCTGAACCCCCATTCCTGCGCACGGGGACGGCCCTGAATCTCCATTTCGGAGGAACCGGGACCACCTTCCCCAGTTCCGGGACCCCCTGAACCCCCATATTGAGGATCGGAACCCCTCTGAACCCCCAGTTCTGGTGCATCGGGACCCCCATGTATCCCCTTATCCAGCACTGGCACCCAGCTGAGCCCCCTTATCCGGCACCAATGCCCCCCGCACCCCCTTTCCAGACCCTCTCCCTCTCGGAGACCCCAGCCCCCCTTTTCCTTGTCCTCGGGACCCCCTGGACCCCCATTCCTGCCTTTCCCAGCTCCCGCCCTCCACTTTCCTCAACCCGTGCAACCCCTTTCCTGGGCATAGGGACCCCCTGGACCCCCCATTGCCTTCACCCCAGGACCCCCTAAACCCCTATTCCTGGGCATGGGGACCCTTCCCGCATCCCTTTATTCGGTACTGAGACCCCCTCCTGAACCTCCTTCACGTCTACTGGGACCCCCTGCATCCCCTTCTCGGGCATCCCGCCCCTCCCAGACTCCAGACCCGCGTTTTTCCTTCACCTTTGCACCCCCAGATCTCCCAAATTTCTGTGTCTCCCCTGTTCTCCACTCCCGGCGCTTTCTTAAGAGGGGTTTCAGGGGGTCCCAGGTGGGTCTCAGAGGGCTCCAGGGGGGTCGCAGCGGAGATCCAGAGGAATTCTCTGGAATTCCGCCGTCCCCTCCCCCCGCCGCGCTCCCTCGGTCTCTTTCGCTTCCGCGTCCCAACCTGGGAGACCGGGATCTACCCGGCGACCGATGATGTCACAGAAAAATCGCGTTACCATTGGTGAAAAGGAAATAGCAGCACCAATGGCGGGGCCGGAGGAGGCTCTGGGGGCGGGGCCGGGCGGGCCTGCGGCGGAACAGCGCGATGGCTCCAGTGCTGGGTCTGGGGCTGCTCCTGGGGCTCCTGGGGGATCTGGGGGGTGCGACGAAAGGTGAGTGAGACCCCCCGAAACCGCGACCCCCCTGAACATTCATTTCCAGGCACCGGGAACCCCCTAAACCTTCATTCCCAGGCATGGGGAGCCCTCCATAGCCCCATTTTGAGTCCTGTGACCCTCCCATCCCCTTCCCCATCACCAGGACCCCCCTGGACCCCCATTCCTGGGCACGGGGGACCCCCCTGGACCCCCATTTCTGGGCACTGGGACCCCCTTGAGGGCCAGTTACCGGGCATCAGGACCTCCCTGTACCCCCTTCCCCAGCACCGCAAAACCCCTGCACCCCCTTATCTGCCACTGACACCCCACTCATTTCCCGTTCTTTGACATCCAGATCCCTTTGAACCTCGAATCGCAGCACGGGAACCCCCCTGAACCCCCATTCCTGGGCACTGGGACACCCGTGAATCTCCATTTTCGGGCCTGGGACATCCCTGCACCCCCTTTTCGTGCATCCCGCTTTTACCAGACCCCAGTCCCGCCCTTTGGACCCCCCGGACTTCCCAACTTTCTGTGTCCCCCCCGTTTTCCACTCCAGCCGCTTCCTGAAACGGGGTCCCAGAGAGTCCCGGGCGTCCCAGGGGTCTCAGGGGGGTCGCAGCTGGGATCCAATGGGATCCAGATGAACTCCCTGGAATTTTCCCTTTCCCCTCGTCCCCTCCCCAACCGCATCCCCTCGATCTCTTTCCCGTCTCCCAGGCTGATCCTTCGGGATCCACTCGCCTCTCCCAGCCCCAGACCCCTTTTCCAATGACCCTGCGACCCCATGGACCCCCATTCCTGCTTTTCTCAGTCCCCCTTTTTCTCTGCATCAAGGGCCCCCGAGCCCCCCATTCCAGTTATCCTGGGTCTCCCCACCTTGTGACCCCTCTTTCCTGGGCACCTTTCCTGGAACCCCCATCCCACCTCTCCCAGTCCTTGTATCCTCCTTTCCTTGGCACTGGGAGTCCCCTGAGCCCCCATTGCTGGACACTGGGACCCCATGCACCCCCTTTCCATCTCTCCCAGTTCCCCTTTCATTGATCCATAACTCTCTCAACGCCCCCAAATCTCCGTGTCCCCCCAGTTCTCTACTCCCTGCATTTCCTGCACGTGGCCGTGTCGGAGCCCAGCCCAGGGATCCCCCAGTACATGGTCACGGGGTTTGTGGATGGGATCCCCTTCGAGCGCTACGACAGCGAGCGGGGCCGGGCGGTGCCACTGGCACAGTGGATGGAGGATGGAGCCGAGCCAGGATAGGAAGACCCAGAACTACGTGAAGGACCAGGATGTGGATGCCTGGAACCTGGATAATCTGCGGGACCGGTACAACCAGAGCAGAGGTGAGTGGGGGGATCCATGGGGCTGGAATGGGATCGCTGGGGCTTGATTGTGGATTCACAGGGCGCCAAGGGGATGAGATGGGGATCCATTTGGCTGGTATGGATATCTTGTGATCCATGGGTTGGGATGTGGATCCATGGGGCTGGGATGAGGCTCTGTGGGTCTCCATCAGATTCTGGGGCTCCATCGGGCTGGAATGGGGCTCTGGGACTGGGACATAATTCCATGGGTCTCTGTGGGTGCAATCCCCTCAGGTCTCCACACCGTACAGTGGCTTTATGGCTGTGAACTTGTATCCGATGGGAGTGTCCGTGGATCCTATCGGAGTGGCTATGACGGGGGGGAATTTGTCTCCTTTGACCTGGGATCCAGGAGATTCGTGGCGGCCGACAGCGCTGCTGAGATCACCAGGAGGCGCTGGGAACGTGAAGAGAATGAGGCTGAGGAGTGGACAAATTACCTGGGGCAAGAATGCCCAGAATGGCTCCAGAAATACGTCAGATACGGGCAGAAGGAGCTGGACCACAAAGGTGGGAGCAGAATTCCTGTGGGAATGTGGGACTTGGGAACGGAGGACTTGGGAATGCAGTAATTCCAGTGGGAATTCCATGGGCAGAT
Source organism: Sturnus vulgaris (assembly GCF_052056855.1). NCBI lineage: Eukaryota > Metazoa > Chordata > Aves > Passeriformes > Sturnidae > Sturnus > Sturnus vulgaris. The sequence continues at coordinate 13,047,284 of NW_028276170.1, forward strand.
CTCACCCCTGTCCCATTCAAGTGGGAATTCCATGGGCAGATCTCACCCCCATCCCATTCCCATGGAATTCCATGCATGTCTCTCACCGTAATCCCATTCCAGAGCCCCCTGATGTCCATGTGTCTGGAAAAGAGGAACATGGGACGCTGATCTTGTCCTGCCACGCGTACGGATTCTACCCCAGCTCCATCACAGTCAACTGGATGAAGGGGGATGAAATCTGGGATCAGGAGACGGAGTGGGGCGGGATCGTTCCCAACAGTGACGGCACCTTCCACACCTGGGCCAGGATCGAGGCGCGGCCGGAGGAGCGGGAGCAGTACCAGTGCCGGGTGGAGCATCCCGGAATGTCGGGGCCCGGGATCTACGCTTGGGGTGAGGCTGGGAATGTGGAATGTGGGAATTGGGAATTTGGAATGCCCAAATGGGGATTCCCCTCCCCCTGCTCACCATCCCTCGTTTCCCAGATCCAACATCTGGCAGGAATCTCACTGTGGTGGTCGCTGTGTCCATCATCGCTGCCGTCCTCATCCTCATTGTCCTCATTGGATTCGTTGTCTGGAAGCACCAATCCGGTAACGCACGGGATGGGGGCCGGGAAGGGGCATGGATCCACTTGGCACTGTTCTGGGAATCCTGTACCACCAACGCTGATCCCACTGTTTTTCCACAGGGAAGAGGGACAGGAATGAATACAGCATGGCAGTCAGTGAGTACCAGTGGTGGATCCAGCTCTGGATCCACTCTGTGCAGATCTCAGGATGGATCCTGGGGTTAATCCTGGTGTGTGATCCGTGCTAGAATCTCATGGATTTTCTCTTTCTGCAGGAAATGATGTGGGAACAACGGCTTGACCGCAGGTACGGAGAGGGATGAGGGTGGGATTCCAGAGAGGGATCAGGGCAGGATTGGATAGATTGGGATCAGGGAGGGACTCTGGATCAGAGCAGGGGTCCAGAGCAGGATCAGATGGAATTGTGGAGTGGGATCGGGGCTGGATTCTGGAGCGGGATCAGCTGGGATGGATGGAACAGGATTGGTTGGAATTCCAGAAAGGAATTGGGGCAGGATGGGTAGGGCGAGATTGCGTGGAATAGATGGAGCAGGATTGGTGTGGGATGGATGAAGTGGGATCAGGGAGGTCTTCCAGAGCAGGATGAGTTGGATGGATGGAGCAAGTTTGGGACAGGATCAGGTGGAATTCCGGAGCAGCTCTCACTCTCCATGGGCTCCAGCAAGGTCCATCCTGCGGGATGGGGACAGGGACAGGGTGACACCATGACCCTCTCTCATCCCAGCAGGAATCACTGCCTGAGCAATCCCCAGAGATGGATCCAGCCCCTTCCTGTGGTAGTCGATTTGGCTGAGATGGACTGGGATTTAGCCCAAATTCCCTATAAAGAAAGCACAAATTTAAGACCTTGGGAGGCAGGCTGTTAAAAAGCAAGGCCTTAGACATTAGGTCTGGCCCCTGCCCTGCAGATGCAGAGGCTTTAGCCTAAAACCATGGGCTTTGTAAGGACATGTCAGGCATGCCTAGGCACGTTCCTAATTCTCATTTGTCTTTGGACCTTTGCCCTCGGGTATCCCTGTGTATATCCCTCCCCCTGGTCTTTGGATGCAGCCTCTCAGATCACATGTTCACAGATGGATTAAAAGGATATCACAGGCACACCATCATTCCCATCCCACTTATTATTATTATTATTATTATTATTATTATTATTATTATTATTATTACTAGCCACGCCGTAACCCGGTCAGGCTGGTGAAGTTGTCACAAAGGGAAAAACCCCCATTGCATTACAACAGGCAGCCATATCAGATTCCACATGTTCCAGGTTAAATTCACGTGAAGGGGAAACTGGATTTACAGAGATATCTAATGGCTTTAGGTTCCATGTTGCAGAAGCTCCAGAATTACATCCTGCTATCCAGACCCATAGGACTGGACACACCTGCACATCCCTTCCAGCCTGGACACTGGGTCTATGTGAAGTGGTGGGACAGTGATCCTCTACAAGCCAAGTGGAGAGGACCATTCCAAGTCCTGCTAACCACCCTCACCTCAGTCAAAGTTGCTGGCAAAGGACCTTTTATTCACTGCTCCAGAGTTAAGGGTTCTGTTCCTGAAACAACTGAAAATAGAGACTGATGCAGATGAAAACATTTTTTAAATTAATCCTGTGCCTAAAGAACTGTTCATAATAATCCTGATTCTTCTTTGCATGATAGCCAACTGTGCAAGACATTACTACTGTTAAGATATTTACTGTTAGATATTTATATATTATTAGATATTTATCTGTTGTTAGATGTTTACTGTTGTTTGATATTTATCTATTAGATATTTATTTACTGTTAGATACTTACTGTTGTTACATATTTACCTATTTATTGGGGGTTAGCTTTCTTTTCTTTTGTTCCTTCTTACCTATAGAATTTTTCCCATGAATTGCTAGAAAATTCTAACTGCAGCTACTGGTTAGTGCTTTAGAAAACAAAAGGTTGGCCTGGCCCAGGTAAAAAGGAGGGCGGGGGTGGGCAGCTACTCAAGGCTTTGGGTTTTGGAAGACACGTTTGGAGCTGCTCTTGCTCAAGGAGAGGAAATCCCCATGACCCAGCACAGAGCTGCTGCTCCTTCTCCTCTGGGGTGAGCCTCTGCTCGTAAGAGCAGCCACTGACCTAAGGCCTTATTAACCCCTTCCTCACTAAAAGAGGCACCGATCACCCTCTGCTCACACCCAGCTGCCGCTGCCCGCTGCTCCTTCAGCGCTGCTCTGAGTTTCTCTGCGCTGAAGCCCCGCCCTGCCCTGCCCTGCCGGGACGTCCTGCCCTGCCCTGCCGGGACGTCCTGCAGTTCCAACTCCTGCCGAAAAATTGCCTGATACATCTCGTCCACGAGCCCAAGATCTTTTGTTCATTCCTGCTGTTCTAGCTTAGTGCTTTTCAGAGTCCGGCAGGGGCACTGGGATTGACTGCCCCAGGGCTTTGAGAAGCAAATCCTCTCCTCCATCCTTTCCCATCTCGGCCAGAAATGCTGTCACAGGCTCCCTGGTTCTGTTTGTTATTAATTCCATAGTTGTTGTTTTCTTGCCTTGTTATACATACCAGTAAGAAACTGTTATTCCTATCTCATATCTTCGATTAAAACCCCCTTAATTTCAAAATTATAATAATTCAGAGGGAGGGGGATTTACATTCTCCAGTCCGAGGGAGAGTCCTGCCTTCCCTAGCAAACACATGTCTTTCAAACTGAAAGAAATTTTGGTGCCCAACATTCTCTGCGGAGAACTTTGTTTGTGTTTCCAGGCCAATGGCGGCTCGGCCCGGGCCCGTTCCAGGGCTGTTCCTCATCTCCGCCTTTGCCCTCCCACAGCCCGGGGGGCCCCGAGAGCGCGGGCCGAGGCTGGGCCGTGTGCAGAGCCCGGCCCTCGCTGCCATTGGCTGATTGTGCAAATGTCACTCCTGGTTGTCGCGCGCTGATTGGGCAGAGCGGGGACAAGCCCCGCCCATTAGGCGGGGTGCAGCAAAGGCGCCATTGTCGGACAGTGTGTGCGGGCCCGGCAGCGGCGGCAGCGGCCGGAGCCCGGGGAGGCGGCGGCGGAGCTCGGAGGCGGCCCCAGCGCAGGTGGGAGCCGCGCTCGGTTGTGCGGGGGCTCGGGGCTCGCTGCGGGCCTCGGGGGCGGCAGGGGGCTCTGGCGGGTTGGTTGTGCCGGTGCCGGCCCGTGTTGGCGCTGGGCTGAGGGCGCTGCGGGAGCGGCTGCCCGCGGTCTCCTTCCCGCTGGGGCCTCGGCAGGAGCCGGTGCCGGAGCAGCGCTGGCTCGTCCCGGTTGCTGTGGGTGGCACAGAGGTGTCTGCCCTGTGGCCGGGGCTGTGAGGGAAAATTCCCGTGGCCAGAGGTTTGTGTGCATAAAGGAGACAGAGGAGTCCTGTAAAAGTGACTTTATTGATGAACAAAGAGAGAGGCCATGCGGCATTTGCCATGCGGTCTCTCCAGTTGTTGTAGTACGCAGTCTCCTTTTTATTCTCATTTTCCCGGCTGCATTCCCCCTCTCCCTTTCGCCACCGACTGAGGTACTTTGAAGGCTCAGACTTCCCGATCCGACTACTGCATGTCCTCGTTAATATGTACCTCTCCTTTTGTATAACATCCGATATTCATGGCTTTGTTAAGTGTTTCTCCTTCTCGAAGTCAGGCACTGAGCAGGATCTTGGCTGAGCAGCTGTCTCTGGAAATTAGTAACAGTTTCTGAAAACGATGGTTTCTCCCATTACTTCCTTTTATACAAATCCCTGGCCCTATCTCCAGGCATATTCATCTTACTCTACTCAAATCCTCTTCTTATTTTCTCAGTAATTATCTTTACTGACTTTAATGTCCATTGGCTTAGTCTCTTTTCCTGGATCCTCATTGGTTTGGGATTATTCTCAGTGACCTCACTGCCTGTCCTTTTGTAGCCGTTTCTGGATCAGGAGGCCTGGCTGCCACCTGCATTCCCTTGCTCACCTGCTGAATGAGCTGCACTCAGCAAGGTGTCGTGCATGGTAAAAAGATGAGAGTTGCTGCAGCACATCAGAGGAGGAACTGCATTCGTTTAACCCATGGCGCCCCAAAAACTTGTCTAATTCTCATCCTTTCTACATTTCTACCAGAATATGAGCTACTTTCTACTTTCATTTGTTATCTATTTCACCAGTTTTCCGTTATTATCTGTTTGCAAATAGCAGTTTGAATAATCTAATTTTCCACAAATGTGGCCTTCATCTTTGGCGTGGTTTGGTTGTCATGAAGGTCAGGAGCTGGGTCTGCCTGCTTCATTATTATTTCGAGGACATCTTGTCATCTAGTCCTGTAGTTCGAATGATAAATGGGTATTTTCCCCAGCAGTGTTAATCTGTGTTTCTAAAGCTCTTCTGACTGCCTGGAACCAAAGGTTCTCTTCCAGAGCAGGCATTGCGTGACTCACATGTGGCCCCCAAAATCTGCTTTTTACTTGATATCTTTAGTGTTAGAGAGTCAAGGCATTACTTGATTCTGGGCAGGATGTGCAACAGAAATAATTTCATCCACACATAAGTGCCCGGGTGTGCAGAGAAAATCATTCCATGACACGTGAGTTTTACTGGATTTTTCCTGAACTTTATACAGTCTTAAACCCTTTGGAATCCGTTGGTTTAGTGTTCATTGCTTCTACGTTGGATAGTTCTTAATATCTGGTATCCTATTGGCCCCGTATTACTTTTCCTCTGATGTTAATTAGGTCCACATTCCTGGATTTCCTTCTCAGCCTTTTCCAGGCCAGGTGCCTCCATGTATGCCGGGGGCAGTGTCTGGGCTGGGTGTTCCTTGATGTTTGCTGATGTTTCCTTGATGTTTGTTAGCCTTGTGGGTATCTTTTGGGCTATTCCCAGTCTGTTGAGATGTTAAACTCACGTTCATTTAGTGTAACATCCCTTTAAAAACACACTTAATAATTCCTTTCTCCAAGACAAATGCAAATCAAGCCTGCCTAGAGAAATAATTCTGAAAACATTTTTCAACTTGGTGTATTTTCTGACCATGGAATGCCTGGCAGCCCAGTGTGTGAGTGTAACTGAGGGGCAGAGTGGAATTGTGCCGTTGTCTTCCCCAGCAGCTGTGGCAGTGCAGGCACAGAAAGCAGCGAAGCTCCAGCAGTGGCAGCAAGGATTGGCCCCAGTGTGTGGAGATGCCAAAGGAGGGTGCCCAGGCAGAGGATTTCAGCAGAGGATCTGTGGGCAGGCCCAGGGGCTTGGCCCGATGTGGAGCCCTGGCTGCTGCTGCGTTGCCTTCAGTGCAGGGTCAGTGGTGCCCTCCCATGCTGCTCCTGCAGCCGGGAATTCCAAATCTCCGGGGTTTGAGAGCCCCTGAGCCCAGGGTGAGGGGTCCCCCCGTGTTGAGCTGTGCTGGCGGCTGTTTCTGTGCTCAGGGACTCTTGGAATGGGCCATGGCACTTGGCCACCAGTGGTGCTTCTTTGCACTCCTTAGGCAGGACCAGATGTCCTGGTTGGATGTTGTGAACAGCAAAGTGCCAAGGCAGGCTCTGTGCCAGCCCAGCTTCCTGTGGCAGAGATTTCACAAGAGACAGGATTCTGGCCACAGACTGCTTGAAATATACATCCCTTATCTCCAGCCCGCACTAGGTGGAGAATTACCCGGGCAATGAATTGCAAAGATCACTTCCAAGGGAGATAATTGAATATCTGCCCTGGGTCTGGCTCTTATTCTTGCCCAAGCCAATGGCAAAAGCTGTATCCATTGCATCTTGGTTTCTATCACCAGCTTCCAAAGGAGTTTCTTTATTTCCCCATTCCTTCTTTCTACCTGCCCAGAGCTCTGGGGGTGCAAGGGCTTGTGGAGGTCCCATTGTATTCCTAAAGCAGCCATAACCCCCTGAAGGATCTTTGCTGTAAAAAGAGTTCCCCATCTGAGAGTCGGTTTTTTCCACAATCCTTTATCTTGGAGTTGTTTTAGAAATACCTTAATAAACGATCCAGTGATTGCTGAACAATGTCACAGTGTTAGCTGGCTTACACTGGGCAGTGAATTTGGCCTCTGCTAAGAGAAGTGGCCTGGCCTAACAGACAGGCCCCCAGAGAGCAGAGATAGGCTGGAACTCATTGGGTTACATCCTTGTCTGTCTTCAATTCTGTCCTAAGCTGCAGGGGCTATTGCTCAGAGGGCTGAGCAGCCTAAACTTGGAACCAATCACAGGCGCTTACCTGGGAACATTAAGAAAGATATTTAAGAAAAAGTCAGAAAAATAAAGAGGACTTTTACATAAGGATCAGAGAGTGCTGTGTTTTCTCTCTCAAGTACAGCAGCAGTCGAGTCAACAGAAGAAGTCAGAATTGCGTTTGCCACCCTGTTAGCTGCCATGCTGTCACCAGAAGATATTTGAGCCTTCCTGCTCAGGGCATTTCAGTGCCAGGCTCTTCCAAGCACACCCAGCTCCGCCGGTTGAGCTGACCATGCAGGCGGTAATCTGAGCTTGGTCTAATTCCCTTTCCTTCATCAGAGCGTGTCTTGGAGCTCTTTTCCCTTCTCCTGCCCTTGCAGACCCATCCATAAACACATTTTGTCCCTCAGGCCAGGGAATGTCTCTTAAATCTCTCCCAGCCTGGCTCTGGAGCTCTGTCACTTGAATGCAGTCATGGGTTTGTTCCCAGCCCCCTGTGCAGGCTGTTCAAACAGGAGCCTGGGTTAAACCCTTGCCCTGTCCTCAATTCTAAATCCTCCTGTGCCACTGAACAAGTTTCATTCTGTAATCACCGAGCACTGCTCATCCATGTAGAGGCTCCTTTGGTTATCAAAGCTTTCACTTGGTGCCAGACTTGAACAACAGGAGATCTCCTGCCATCAGTTTTTGGGCCTCAGGTCTCATTAAAGCTGTGGCTGCACAATTCTGCAGACAATGAGACCACTCTGGCCACTGGGTTAAACATTTTAGAATGAGAATTCCTTTGGCATGGCCCTGTTTAACATCCACATCCAATTCAAATTTTTTTTCTGAGTCTGGTAGAGCCATGGCTGCAGCATCAATCATTTGTTTATTTCATTATCTTAAGTTTTGTTCCATTTCTTGTATCCATACCACAGCATTGAGACTATCTGGTGTTTAAAAGTCACAAAGTGTTCTGGCTAGAACAGAGAATCCTCAATCCAGATCCTGCAATTTCCTATTAATCGTCATACTTCTTGCAACTCCTTTTTAATCCTGGGTTATTTCTGAGCTTCCCTGGTCTCTCTCTGGGTCAATACACGAGAAGCCTACAGTCAAAATATGTCCCAAATATTTTACCTTTTTCTCCACCATTTGCCCTTTTTTTTAATCAAATATTTAAAGATGCTTTTTAGCCTGAACATTCAGCCATTTCACAGAGGCTTCTTCTACCACTTCTTGTCCTCCTGATTGCAGCAAGTCATCCACATCCTGCATTAACCCAATCCCTGGGGGTGGGGTAAATTCTTGTGATATTTTCTGCAAGGCTTGCCCCAATAAGGCTGGTGCTTCCGTGCATCCCTGCAGAAGGACCGTCCATGTCTTTCTCATTTTCCCTTCTATCTCTTGTTCCCACTCAAAAGCAAAATCCAGTTTACCATCCTGTGTGAGTGGGCATCCCCAGAAAGCATCTTTGCCTTCAAGGACTGAATGGTGTCAGTGTGAGGAGGGCACCTGGTTGAAGATGGTGTAAGGATGTGAGAGCCCCTGGGTGCTTGAGTCTTAATATGCACTCCACTTTTGTACAGCTAGTGATATTCTTGGCTCTGTTAAGTCTTTGTTCTTCTGGGAGTTCATGAATTGAGCAGGACCTTGGCTGAGCAGCAGTCTGTGTGGTCAATTAATAACATTTTCTGACCCTGATGGCTTCTGCTGTCACTTCCTTATGTCCGCGTCCCCGGCCCTGTGTCCAAGCGGATTCGCAGCCTGTGTTTGTAGAGACCCTTTGCTGTTGTTCCTTGCATGGGGGTCCCCCGTTTTGGGGCCATCCCCCCTGGAGCAGGGTGTCCCGGCTTGGTGCAGCCCCGCCCCTCGGGCAGCGCTGAGCCAATGAGAGCGCGCGGCGGTGATGACGCAGCAGTGTCCAGGCAGAGCCGCAGCTCCCAGCGTTGCCCACCTGGAGCCACCTGCGCCCGGCCCGGGCCCCAGCGCCCCCCGGCAGGGGAATTTGGGGAGGTGGGAGGGGGGGAGCGCCAAGGCCGGGCCCCCCCGCGCTGTGGTGGCGGCAGCGGCTGCAGTGGGGAGCGAGTGCGGGCGGGAGCGGCCGAGAGCCCAGCGCTGCCCCAGCCCGAGCTGCCCCAGCTCCATCGCTGCCCCTGCGCTGGGATGCTGTGGGTTTGGGGGGAAGAGGGAGCCGGCAGTGGAGCAGGAGAAGGGAAGGAGAAGCAGGGTTGAAGAACAAGATGATCAAACGCTGCACGTGGGAGGAGAAGTTGGGATTGTGGAGGGGAAAGAGGAATAATGGGAGGAAGAGGAGTGTGAGGAAGAGCAAGGATACAGGAAGAGGAGGAACAGAAACAGGAAGCACCACAAGTTTCCACCCCTCCCTGTGTCTGGAGCCTCTCCCCCAGTCCCAGGAGCTTTGCTCCCCCCCCACATTCAGCAGGTGGCCGAAGAGGGGGATCCATGATTTTCAGAGGGGCGAATTTTGGCGTTTATCAGCTTTAGTGGGCTAAATGTTGGTGCCTTGGTTTCTCTGCGGGGCCTGAATCTTTTTATTTTGGAGGTATTTTTGGCTAAATCTTGCTTTTGGGAGAGTTTTTGATTTGTGTCTTTATGCTTGGATAATTTTTGGATTGCATTGTTGTATTTTGCAGGGTCTTACAGACAGAAGATGCTCAATGACTTCCTGAATTGCACTTTGGAAGGAGGAACCGTCAGCCCAAGGTGCTCTCTTGTGTTTTCCCCCAAACCAGGATTTGTCATTCCCAAGGCGTGGGTGGATGGAGGAGGTAGAAAAGCCCTGTAGATCCCTCTCGAGGAGGGGCTGCAAACCCACCCCAGGGAGCTGCGAGGAGGAAAGACCCTCTCTGAGCCGGGAAGGCGGCCGGAGATCCAGACAGAGCTCAGAGCTGGTGGAGAAGCCTCCTGGAGGGGAGAAGCCCCACAAGTGCTTGGAATGTGGGAAGGGTTTCAGGTGGAGCTCTGAGCTGATCCGACACCAGAGGATCCACACTGGAGAACGGCCCTATGAGTGTGGGAAATGCGGGAAGAGCTTCAGGACTATTTCAACTCTGATGAAGCACCAGGTGATCCACACAGGGGAACGGCCCTACACCTGCTTGGAATGTGGGAAGAGCTTTGGATGGATGTCCTACCTGAGAAACCACCAGCGCATCCACACCGGGGAGAGGCCCTACGAGTGTCCCAAGTGTGGGAAGAGGTTTCAGACCAGCTCCCATCTCCTCCTACATGAGCGGATTCACACAGAGGAGAGGCCCTTCCGCTGCCCCGACTGCGGGAAGGGATTCAACCGCAACTCCCATCTCACTGACCACCGGCGCATCCACACTGGGGAGAGGCCCTACGAGTGTCCTGAGTGTGGGAAGAGCTTCTCAGACAGCTCTAACTTGACCAAACACCAACGGAGTCACCACTAAGGGAAGCCCTGTGAGTGCCCCGAGTGTGGGAAGAGCTTCGTGCTCTGCTCCAGCTCCATCCCCCATGGGAGGATCGGTGTTGGATGATCCCCAGTGACCCCCGTTGGGCAGAGCCCTGGTGATCCGTGGTCCTGGTGATCCGTGTTGGGAAGACACCTGGCTGAGGGGACTCTGCCTCATCCTGTCTCCCTGTGGGTACCTGGATGAACACAGGGGCAGGAACGTCCATCAGGATCCAAACTGACATGGGGAATTTCTTGGGGAGAGTGAACTTGTTGACTTTCAACCCTAGGAAATCTTCTTTGTTCAGTCCTATCTTCTGGTGGCATCCAGGAATACTGAATGATCTTGAAGGTCCTTTCCAAACTCCATGATCTTGCAATTTTGATTTTTGATTACTAAAGAGTGTCTTTCACAGCCAAATCGTGATGAACTGGGGCAAAGACCAAGATTTTGGAGACAGTGGGGTGGAAACCCTTCCAGAAAAGGTTCTTCCCTCCCACCCAAGCATATGAATCGTCAGCCAGCACGGACACCGAAATCCTTTTCCTTTGGCCTTGATTTCCTTTTCATTTCTCTTCATCCCTTTAAAACATCCAACCTTAGGATAAAAATAAAGACACTGAACTGAGACATGGGTGGGGACAGGGGGAAAAAGACATGGTGGGGACACAGACATGGAGAGTGACATGGGGACACATGGACATGGAAGGGGACGTGGCCATTCGTGGTGACATGGGGGGACACAGGCATGGATGGAGATGTGGGGGACAGTGACAGGGATGGAAACATGGTGGGGACACAGCCATGGGTGAGGACATGGTGGGACATGGCCAGTGACATGTGGGGACACGGACACGGCCGGTGCCATGGGGGGAACTTGCAGGGGCTGTGGGGGATGCTGGCTTGGAGGGAGTTGAGGGTTCCTGGCAGGGACTTGGGGTTCGCTGAGGCCTTTGGGGACCCCAGGCCGAGCGGCTCTGGCTGCGCTGGGAGACCCTGGCGGAGGTTCTGGGGCAGCTGCTCAAGGACCCCCTGCCCTGGAGCCCCAGCCGGGCATTGGGCTCCTGGAAGGGAATGAACGTCCTTGTCCCCAGCAGGGAAATCCCAGCACCCCCAGGGTGTCGGGGGCAGCTGAGAGGCCACAACAGGGAGGGGAAAGCCAGACAGAGCTGTCCACCTCTAAAACTGCACCCTAAAAATCCCAGAACTTTGGTATTCCACCAGAAAGGAGCTTTCAAGAGGTGCCTGAACTGAGGGAAAAGGGGATGGGACCCCCAGAGGTAGCAGGAGGGCCCGAGGGCCCTGGAAGCCTCAAAAAGAAGCATGAGGTCAGGGGTGGTTGACTGGGGGACAGTGGAAAAGGGCTGGAAGAGCATGGGAAAAGAGGGGGCTGGTACCCCTAAAGAATTGGTCAGGGCCCTGGGACCGCCAAATTGCATTGAGAGAGGTCCCACTCCTCCTCCTTTCTAGTCCTGCCTCCTCTCCACTCCTTCTCCCATTACTTCCTCAGTCCTCCTCCTCCATCCCTTTTCCTGCTCCCCCTGTGCCCAGCGCTCACTCTTCACCCCCCCGTTTTTCCCAAAACCCTCACATCCTGTGGTAGGAGCTGGGATGGAGCCAGGGCAGGTCGGGCTGGGGCAGCGCTGGGCTCTTGGGCCAGCCTGGGCACCCCCCCATGCACCCCCTCCCCAAATTCCCCTGTTTGTTTATTGGGGTCCTGGCACCTTTGGGGTTGGGGCGGTGCCGTGCTGGGGTTCAGGGTCTTCCCAAGGCCCCCTAGAGCAGGGTGAGAAGGGGGGGACACGACCATTCCTGGGGGTCCCCATTCCTGATCCATGCTGGGGCCAGTTCTGCGACCCCCCCCAGTCATGGCTCCCCCTGCGGGGTCCCTCCAAGTCCTTCCCCACTGGCCCCCAATAAACAGGACCATGCGAACTGGGAAGCTTTATTGGGAATACTGGGAGCAGCCGTTCGGGGGCAGAGTGACACCGGGCTGGGGGTCCCCGGGGGGAGCACACACGTTCACCCGAGTCCCGCTGCCCCCCAGCCAGGTGAGCTCCCAGCAGCACCAGTAGCACCAGTAGGGCCCCAGCTCCCCCGACACGCCCCATGCCCAGCGCCGGGCGGTGCCGCCAGCCCCAAAGCAGCCGCGCTGTGCCCTGGGGGGGTCCCCGCGGCCCCGCCCCACGCGGCACTGGGAGCACCAGTCCGGACCAGTTGGAAGCGTGGGCGGGCGGCACCAGAACCCACGGAAGTGAGTCCACCACAAGGCGTTTAGAACCCCCCAAATTGGCGGAAAGCATCAGGATTCTCCCAAAAAAGGGGTCACATCTGCCCATAAACTAACTGGGAAATCCCCCAAAGCGTTTATGACCCTCTAAAACTGGTGGAAAGCAGCAGGATCTTCCCTAATATCGACTTCTGTGCTAGTTACACCTGGGGAGAAGAAACTCAAGAGAGCAATTCTCTCTGTGAGAACTCCCTCTGGGAGTTGATGGGACCAATTGGAGGCTGGTTTGGTTATTGACAGCCTGAACAACCAATTGGAGAAAGTTAGTTCGCTCGGTGAGCACACATTTTGAAGGCGGTAACCCGGGAAAAAACTCTCATTTATTTCCGGTGGCTGAGCAGGTAACAACGGCCCAGCCCGGGCTCCCTCCCATGTGGGGGGAGCTCGGGAGGCCGCTGGGCCCCGTTTGCAAACCAGGGAACCCGATGGCCGGGGGGAGGAAAGGCTCATTGATGAGACCTTAGCCCGGCTTCCTCCCCTACGAGCCCGCGGCTCTGGGGGGGCCCGGCTCCTGCTGCTGGCTCGGAGCAGCTTTGGAGGGGCCGAGCCCGCCCAGCCCCCGCACGGCCTGGGGGAGGCAGCCGGGCCCTGTCTGGAAGCAGGGGTGGCCATGGGCAGTGCGGGGCTGCAGCAAGCTCCAGAAAAGCTGATTAACATCTCAGCCGCCCCCACACCCAGCGCCGAGACTTCTGTGTGAAACTTTAGTGCTCAGGTAAGATTTTGCAGACCTCCGGCTTTCCTTTGAATATGAGAGGGGAAAAAGGAGATGCTCCAAAGTCAGTGAAGCAAGAGCTAAGTTTCTTTAGATGAAAGGAGAATGAGGAGATGCTGTGAAGATGGCTGAAAATCCTTTTGTAAGATTGTAGGAAAGAACTGAGGCACTGAATATTCCTATAAACCATGGAGAAAGACATGGGGAGGTTGGAGATGTTCCATTTGATAGATTGTTAATCAAAATGCATCTGTGTTGAGAATCCTTCACCCCGAGGAGAAAAGGGGATCTCTTTTTCTGGAGATGGAGCATGAACAGAGAGAAAGAGAGATGCAGAGAATTTTAGCTTGGAACAGTTAATTCTTAAAACTAAATACCTCATGGGTTTAACATGGCCCATAAGCACAGCTTTGGGAAAGCTGTGAAGATTGGAGGAGCTTCATGACTTTGCAAGTTTTTTCCCAGGCGGATGCAAATCGTGAAAGTGAAGCCATGAGAGGACTTTTTTTCCCTTCTTGTGAAGTCGCTATGGCCTGACAAGAGGAAACTTCTCTCTCCAAAGTGAATTGAATAGGACTATTTAACTTGGGAAATGGCTGAAGTAGGTTTTGTATGTTTGTTTTGTTGTTATGAAGGTTGGGAGAGGTAAGGAAGGAGTGGTCTGAAGATCTTCTTCTGAATTTGCTTTTCTTTCTCTTTCTTTGTGTAGTTAATAAAGTTTTTTATACCCTTTTTAAGTTTTAGTCCTGCCTTGCTCTTTTGCTCCTGGTTCTGTCTCACAACAGAAAAATGAGTATATTTAAATTGGCAAGTCAAAACTATAACAATGGAGGAGAGTGTCAGCAGCTGCAGCTAAGGGCTGGTGTCCCATCAGAGTCTCTAACGATGGCACCAACGCTGCTGCCTTGGGACAGCCGACTCTGGAAGGCGAGTGTGCCCTCGAGCAGAGCCACTGAGGTCAGTCAGGGGGACAGGCTGCAGCTGAAGCTGCCAAGTGTTGCTGTGATTCTGGCAAGTCAAGAGAAAACCATGGTGACCACTTTCCCTTACACCCTTTGCCAAGCCACGAAAAATTGTGCACACAGCATCCCCTCTTTTGGCATCCTGTCTGGTGTGGATGTCTTCCTGAGGAGGTACAAGCCTTCTGGGTGCTGCTGTTCCTGTGCACACTCTGGTCATTTTTCTCTGGTGTCCAGAGCCACGTTGACAGCAGCAGCTCCACAGGCCAGCTCCAGGAGACATCGTTCTTGCCATGGTGGCAGCAGCTCTGTGGGTCCCGAGCTCAGTGTCAGGGGAGTCTTGGCCACACAGCACAGTGGCCTGGACAGCTCTGGGGACCCGGGCTGATCGCCAGCGCTGCCACTTCCCACTGCTCCTCGCCTGCAGCAGCCAGTGGCCGTGCTCCAGCAGGGCCTCCTTGTCCCTGGCCAAAGCAGCCTGGGCACCTCGGGGCTGTCCCCACCGTCCTGCTGAGGCCAGGCCTCGAGGGCTTCTGCCACGGGCACCAGAGACGCGTCGGGGAAGCGCCAGAGCAGCCGGCTGGCAGGAAGAAGGTGGCTGTCTGGGGGCTGCTTATGGCCTCTGCCACCCAGTTCCTCAGGGCTTCCCACCAACCCATCCACACAAGTCCTCCTGGCCCATCACAGCCTCCCGCCACCCAGCGCCACACGCATCCCCCTCACGCCTTCCCACTGCCTTCTCCGGGCAGGCCTTGGCAGCACCGCAGCCCTTCATGGCCTCCCACTGTCCCGTGCCCTCCACGCCTCCCCCAGGCCTGCCTGGCTGCTGAAGGAGCTCCAGAGGAGCCGCATCAAGAGGCACCTCAGAGCCCTCAGCAATCCAGCCAGCAACACACGGGCAGGACACAGATGGCGCTTCCAGGCTGGCAGAGGGGTGCTGGCCATCTCCAGGGACCGGTCTCTCAGGGATCCCCGCCGCAGCTCCGGCCTCTGCCCGCCCGCTCTGTCAGAAGCCTTAAGGCTTCCACAGAACCACCAAAGGCCCAGCGCCTTTTGGCCACTTTCCCTTCCACTCCGCACGCTTGGCCAACTTGGCGAGCACAAGCACCCTTTTTGCCCTCTTCCCCATGGGCCTGAAGACTCTGGGCACCAAAAGAAAGCTCCTGGACCTCTGTGTATGACAACAGCAATTTACTAATCCTACAGTGGGGTGAAAGAAAGTGCTTGCAGAGCAGAGGTGTTCCCTGCAGACTCAGGTGGCCCCAGCAGACGCAGCCTCCCGGATCAGTTCTCCATGGTGCTCACACAGGACAACCAGCCCCTGAGACACAGGGAAGGCCGTGACTTCCAGAGCCGGCGGAATCCATCTCGCATCTGCTGGAGTCGGGAGGAGGGAATGCTCTGTACAGCTCTGTTGATGTACAGAGTCTGAAGAGCCAGGCATGAGATGGCAGGGCTGGTGTCATCTGTCATGTCCTGAAGGGCTGGAAGAGAGAGGAACAGAGCCACAGTCAGAGCCTGCATCTGCAGGGACCTGGGGAGACCCTCCTGCCCCATCCATCCCACACGGCAGCTCTTGCCATGGCCTGGAGGAAGCAGGAGGCAGCGAGGATCAGCTGGAAGGCGCTGGCCACAAATGTCCCTCCCGCAGGCCCCTGGAAGGTCTCTGTGCTCTGCCCACGCCGCCCCTCGTGCGCGCAGGGAGCAGAGCCCTCCCAGCCGGGGCAGGGAACGCAGCTGCCAGCGCCAGCCCCCGCTGACAGCCCGCTGGCCTCACTCACCCCTGCACATGAGCTGCAACTCTCGCTGCTGCTCTCTCAGGAACCGCCCGGCCATCCCTGCCAACACAGAGCCTGTCACGGCCCCAGCCGCACAGCTGCTCCGCAGCGGCGCTGCCAGCCCTGCGGCCACAGCAGCGCCTTCCCCTGCAGGGCTCAGGCCCGGCCCTCGCCGCATCCTGACGCCCAAGGACACGGCTGCGAGAGGGCGGCAGCGGCGCCGAGGGCAGGCGGGGCTCCAGAGCCCCGGCCCGGATGGCGCTGCCGGGGCAGCAGGCGGGGCTGGGGCCGAGCTGCGGCGGGGCGGGGAGGGAGCCGGGCTTGTGGCTCACCAAGAAACCTGAGGGCCGCCTCTCGCAGGGGCTCCTGTGGGCTCCGCAGGTACGGCAGCGCCTGGCGCAGCAGCTCGGCCGCTCGGCTCCTGTCCTGTGCCAGCTGGAGAGAGCGGCAGGGCACGGAGGGAAGGGTTGGCGCGGGCTCTGTCCCTTGGCCCCGGCCTGCCCTGCCCGCACAGCCCTGAGCGGGGCAGAGGGCCCGGCAAGGCGCGGGCTTGATGGAGCTCGGGGCTCCATCAGCTCCGGCCCTGGGGCCAGAGGAGCCTGGAGAAGAGCCCGCGTGGGCAGCCCAGGGAAGGGAGCAGCGTTCTTACCAAGCACTCGCCAAACCTCCACATCTGATCCGCCATCAGCAGGTGCTCAAGATCTCTCCTCTTCAGGAAGCTTAGTGCAGAAAGCAGCGTTTCACAAGAGGCCTGCAGAGCAGCAGAGACCCAGAGATGGCACTGCAGCCCAGGGCACAGGACCTGCCTCTCTGTGCCAAGGCCAGGAGGAGGCTGGAGCCCATGAGGTGCCCGGGTGCAGGGAGACAGCTGAGCCCCCTGCCAGGAGGACAGCAGCGCCCAGGAGTCCTCACCTCTGCCACACGCATGTTCTCATCGTGGCAGTTGAAGAAGAGTGGCAGCAGGCTCTTGCTCACAAGCATCTTGAGGGGCTTTTTACCCTTGGCCGCTACCAACCTCATCACCTCTTGGAAGAGGCGAATGGAGAGCAGCTGCACATGGCGGTTGTCCTGTTGGAAAGGAAGCAAAAGCCCTCCTCATCAGCTGCTCCAGACCCCTCTGTGCACAGCCCCAAAAATCCACGGGGCACCACACTTGGGGGCAGCACCCAGTGGCCGTGGCTGGGGGCACAGAGCCTTACGTTGTCCAGCAGTGGCCAGAGCGCGCCAGCCAGCCGCAGGGCGATGGGGCTGGGTATTGCGAGGTGTCTGTGCGAGAGCAGAAAGCTGAGCACCGCGACGGTCATCTCAACGATGTCTTCATCTGCATCCCGCAACAGGTCCACAAGGCTTTCTGTCAGGCTGTACATTCTAATGCTCTGCATGGAAGACAAGGCAGGGCAAGCCCACGCTGCTGCTGCTGCTGCTGCCGTGGAGCCCAGGGGCCGAAGGCCTGTCCTGAAGCGCTCGGGCAGCTGAACAGCAAGGCAGGAGAGCTGGGAGCAGCTGCCACAGCTCCCAAAGCCCAACCAAGCCCAAGGGGCTGCTTTCCCCAGCCCCACGCTGCCAGCACAGCTTCAGCCGCTGCTGTCTTCTCACCATCGAGGGGTCCTTGCTGAGCTGCACGAGGCCTCTGAGCACCAGGCGACGCATCTCCCTGGACGTGCTCTGCAGGCGCCTTGCCATGATCTCCAGGAGGCTGTCACCCCATTCTTTGATGTCCAGGAGGTCCAGGACCTGAAATGCACAAAGCAGTGACCGGGGTGCCCAGCTGGCAGGAGCTCAGAACTGCACAGGGCTGAGCCAAGGCAGCAGCACAGGGCACGGGCACCGTCCCAGGCAGCTGCGGCTGTGAGAGGGCAGAGAGGTGGGAGGCAGCTCAGCTGTGCTGCCCATGGGGCTCACCTCCACAAGGAACGCCATGGCGGGCAGCTGCCAGTCTGAAATGTCTTGTCTGAGGAGCTCCAAGAGGCAGGAGATGAAGCTGCAACACCAGATCATGGAGACACAGCGCATCTCCCTGGTGGGGGGGAAAAGGCATCATTGCCCCTGAGCCGAGAGGGCAAAGCTCTCCCAGGAGTGACCCACGGAGCTCTGGTCTTTTCCCAAGCCCCCCGTGGGCGCTTTGGGAGGCGGCTGTTCCCGGGCACCCTCCTGTGACAGCCTTTTCCAGTCTGCTCGTCCGTCTCTTTGTGACAAAGCCCTCTCACCCATGCCCATGGGAACTGTGTGGGGCACCCTGGGCACAAGTGCCGGGGGCAGCAGGGAGAAGGGGGTCTCACCTGGCCAGGAGTCCCACTGCATAGTGGTGGGTGTCAGTACAGAGCAGCGTGTCCCAGCCAGCCTTGCCTTCCATGGCCACCACAACACGCTCACAGTGCACTCGGCAGAGCAGGACCTTCAGGGTCTGCACCGCAAACCTGTGTGCAGAGCAAAGCCCAGGTGATGCTGGCAGCCCTGGCTCCTGCCTTGGAAGGGATGGGGAGACTGGGAGGACTGGGATGGAGCACCTTTGGGGGTTGGTGGCAAGGCCCAGTTGCTCCTGGCACCCCTTCCAGAAGGTATCAACCTCCTCTGGCGTATCCAGTGCGCTGATGTAAACTTGGAAGAGCAGACACAGAAAGAGACGGGGAAAATACTCCAACACTATAGGTGGGCACCAGGTCAGGTTGAAGACCCTCCACAGTGTCACGGTTGCCTGAAAAAATGAACCACCCAGAGACAACACTCAGTGCCAAGACATCCGTGTGGCAGGACCCGAGCATGCCAGGGAGAGGCCGGGGGAGACACCTCGGGGTCACCCAGACTGGTGCCCCTGAACCTTGCCCCTAAGGCAGGTTTCAGCGCAGTGCCTGAGGCAGAGAGATGCAGCTGGGGGGAGGACAGAGAGCTAGCTGCTGGAGAGGTGGCCTAGGGGCAAGCCAAGGTCAGTTGCAGGAACTCACAGCCAGGGCAAAGACTCCTGTGCTGTCGCCATCGGAGGTGTACACACTGTCCACTGGCCAGGCGTTCAGCACATTGGGGAGTATCTGCAGCGCCGGCTCCGCAGTCCCAGTGGAGGACATGATCACTCCCCACATGGCCGTAGCAGCTCTGTGGGGTCAGAGCTCTGTGTCAGGGGGGTCTGGGCCACAGCACTGTGGCCTGGGCTGCTGCAGGGGCCCGCGCTGGCCGTCAGCCCTGCCTCTGCCCACCGGCCCTCGCTGGCAGCACCCAGCCAGCCCACGGGGGTGCAGGCATCTTGAGGGGCAGGGAGGGAGCGTGGCAGCACGCTCAGGGGCTGACATGGCAGCACTGGCAAACGGAGGAGCCAGAGGCTCCTGGAACTGTCCCCCTGTCTGGCAGTCACCAGGGACAGGCTCTACAGGGTAACGGGCCGGGGAACCCTAAACCCTCAAGGCAGGTGGGGCTGCCGTACCTGTCACCCGATGGGGCCCAGCGCAAGAGAGTCATCAGCACATCGCAGGGGTATTCCCTGGTCAGCTCCAGAAGGGCCTTGTCCAGCCTGTGCCCAGCAGACTCATTGGCCGTGAGCCACTTGTGGATGTACCTCACCATGGCTGGCACCTGCAGAAGGCCCGGGGAGACTTGGACACCTGCCCGAGCAGCAGGTTCCCCAGCTTCCCCTGAGAAGTGCTGCCCTTCCTACCCTATTGGTCTGGGCCTCAAAGACTGAAGGAACCCAGCAGAGCTGGCTTGAGGTGCCACACAATTCCTGGGGTGATCAAGCCCTGGCCACAGGCTGCTTACTTGCTTTCGATTGGAGACACCCTTCTCCACAAGCAAATCCAGCATGGCAGCCCCGGTCTCAGCAGTGAAGAGGGGAAAGTTTGCCAAGAGCCCAGTGCCCACACCGGTGGTCTCTTCCCACCAAATGCACATGATGAATTCATAGATCATCTGCAGGAGAAGGGCAGGAAGAGAGGGAGAATCCATGGAGTGCTCCAAGCACGGTGCTGGGCTGAGCAGTGACAGCAGGCCCAGCCCAGGTGGGGATGGCTGCAGTACCTGCGCTGTTCTGCGGAAGCGGCCACGGGCAGGGTCCTGCTCTTGTGTCGGGTCCATGGCGGCCCCTGGCAAAGAGCGAGCGCAGCCAGGGCTGAGGGGCTGTGGGAGAGGCCGGGGAACACAGGCCAGCCCTGCATTACCAGGCAGGGACAGCCCTGGGATGCTCCAGGGATGGGGTGTGGCTGCCAGGGCGTTCAGCCCCAGCCCCTCTTCTGTCCTATCCATGGGCATGGTGGATGGGATGGGATGGGATGGGATGGGATGGGATGGGATGGGATGGGATGGGATGGGATGGGATGGGATGGGATGGGATGGGGCTAAGCTGGCTGCAGGCACCAGCTCTGTGGCCCAGCTCTGCTACTCACCCTCCTGCAGCAGCTGGATCTGCTCCAGCTCTTCAGGCTGCTGTGCTGAGGGAGCTGCAGCCTCCTCCTCCTCCTTCACCCAGGCCAGCCTGGGCACTCTGGGTGGTGTCTGCTCCATGTCACTGTTTGGAGTTGGGAGTGCTTGCAGGAGAGATGTCTCAGGAAAAGCTCCAGATGGGCAAGTGCTGCAGTTGTGCCTTGTAGGCAGCTGCAACAGAGAAGCCTTGGGAAGGCTACAGGACACCGTGTCCTGCAGTCTGTCCTCGAGGTCACCTGCAGAGGAAACGCTTTGGAAAAGCTCCGGGTCAGTAGGGAACAAGCTGGCTGTGTGGGGGCTCCTCACAGCACCGCTCTCTCCGTCCTGTCCCGACGAGTGCACCGAGCACTGTGGTGTGGTCGTGTGGCCGCCAGCACCTATGTCACGATGTGTCACAAAGGGTCACCCTTGTACGCTCTGTCCCTTTCCTATTGCACGGTGACCACGGTGCACTGTGTCACAAACAGCCCTAGGACACACCTCCACGTGCCCTGGGGACACCCACCCCCCCCCAAAGTGGCCCAGCTTGCAAGGAAGACGTTCCCCCAGGGTTCGAGGACAGCCCAACAGGAATTTTAGGAATGGCTCAAACAACAAGCAGATGCTCCTCTGCTCTGCCTGCTCCGGGCAGCAGAAGGAGCCCCCACGGTTGCCGATGCAGCTGCAGCAGCAAGGGCATCTGGGCCTTCCACAGCAGCTGCCAGGGCCTCTTTGGGACAAGACCCGGTGCTGGGTGGCCGTCACACACACAGGAGTGTGACACAGACACGGGACGTATGGCCCAGGGCACGAATGCTGCTCTGAGCCCTGGGAGCAGTGAAATCAGCAGGTGTGGCAGAGTCCCTGCCAAAGGAGACCTGCCGCCCCCAAGGCCTGCCAATGCTGGTGCCTGCTCCTGTCACAGAGACCTGTGTCCCCTGGGGACTTCTCTGCCAGAGGACAGCCAAAGCCCACGTGCATTGGTGTGTGTGCTCCTTTCTGCAGGCGGCTGTTGGCAGGAGCACCTGGTGGCAACACTTGGTCTCTGTCAGAAGCTGTTACTCCTTCCTGGAATGATTTTTGCTTGGAAGTGATTATGTGCAGTGTCCACGCATCTCCCCAGCCCATCAGTGCCTCACACACGAGGTGACCACCAAGCCACTCTCCGGCCATCTGACCCGCAGCTGAGCCCTTCCCAGAGTGCCCGCACCCGCAGGGAGCGCAGGGCTGGATTTGGCCGCCAGAGAGTTGGTGACCCTCGTGAGATCCTCGGTGCATTTAGTTCCTACAGGAGTGTGGGCACCGCTGGGAAATGATCTGCATGCCTTGTTAATTGGATGTTCTTCCACCGCTAGCCTGGGACAGGATCTCTCCCGGTGCTCCTCTCAACTCCCGGGCCTCTCCTCAGCCAATCAGAGAAGGCACCAAAATAATTGAGCCAATGAGAGCGCGTGGCGCTGATGACTCCTCAGGCAGTCCCAGAGCGCCCAGAGCTCCTCACCTGGACTCCACCCGCGCCCCGCCCCCAGCGCCCCCCGCCAGGAGAATTTGGGGAGGGGGTATCGCGTTTTATCTTCTTTTTTGTTGTTCCAGAGTCAGGATTAAATGCTCGAGAGACGGAATTTCGTGTTCGGACTCAGATGTTTATTAATTCTTATCTATATTACAGTGAGTTCTACAGCACTTACAGCTAACAGGCTAAAAATGGCGACGTACCTCTCTCTACAAGGCCTTTTAAGGGCCAATGAGTCCAATTTAAAAAAGACACCATAATAGCCCAAGAACCAATCAGCCATGACCTGCAATGGGGAATTTTCTATCTAATTACAGAAGTACCACCTAGAGCCATGAAGAGAGTGAAGAAGAAAGAAACCTCCGCCCTAAAATCTCCATCTTATTTAATATATATTACTACATTCTAAAATCACAAATTTTATTTTTCCACTATGTGACACTGCACATTTCTATTCCAACAACACACCAGTGATCCCAGTTCTATCAGTCAATTCTGGAAACCTTCTTCACAGGCTCAGGTCAAAAGCAGTGTTTTCCTGGGGGTCAGTGCCTGTCAGCAGAGAAAGCCCAAACCCCTCAGTTTCCAGGGTTCCAACAGGGGGAGGTGTCAGACCCTGCCCAGCGCTGGCCATGGGGCGTGTGGGGCAGCTGGGGCCCTACTGGTGCCACTGGGAGCCCCCCGGGCTGGGGGCGCGGAGCTCTCGGGTGAGCGGGAGAGGCGGGAAGTGGTGGAACGGTGGGAACGGTGGGGAGACAAAGGGAAATGGGGAGATGGGACCCCGAAACAGATGTTGGGGAGGGCTGCTGACTGGGGAATGTTGGGAAAGGGGGAGGAAAATACAGAGAAGCCTGGAAACGAGGAACTGTGACTGTGGGAAGAAGGGTCCCATGACGGCCGTGGGGCACTGGGGGTGCCGAGTCGGGGTTGCCCCGGAGCTCTTGGCTACTGTGGGCTGCTGGGGGGACAGCCCCGGACCTGTGTCGTGCACACACAGCGCTGTTCCAGGAGATGGTTTAGTCCGAGTGTCACTTCATTCACGGCACCGACCGGCTGAGGTTCGTGGAGAGGAACATCTCCAAGCGGGAGCAGTTCCTGCACTTGGGCAGCGATGTGGGGCTGCACGTGGGGACACCTCCTTTGGGGACAAGGCTGCCAGGCACTGGAACAGCGACCCGCAATGGATGGAGTACAGACGGGCTGCGGTGGACAGGCACTGCCGGCACAACTACGACTTGTCCAGTCCGTTCCTCGTGGAGCGCAGAGGTGAGCGTGGGGCAGAGCGTGTCCCCCCCTCGGGCCCTGCCCTGGGAATGACCCTGGAGCCCCTCAAAACCTCCCTGGGAATCACCCGAGACACGTCAGCCCTTCTTGTGCCCATCCCCGGGGCTTCCTGCCCCCTCACCCCAAGTGACTCCAGTGGATCTCCCAGTCCATCCCAGTCTCTCCCAGTGTCCTCACAGTCCCTCCCAGTGTCACCAGAGTCCTCCCAATTCCTCTCAGTCCACAGGTATTCCATTCCCTGTCCACTCCCAGAGCAGAAAAATCTCTCCAACCCCTTCCCCCCACCCAATGGGGATCACCAGGACCACGGATCACCAGGGCTCTGCCCAACGGGGGTCACTGGGGATCATCCAACACCGATCCTCCCATGGGGGATGGAGCTGGAGCAGAGCACGAAGCTCTTCCCACACTCCGGACACTCACAGGGCTTCCCTTAGTGGTGCCTCCGTTGGTGTTTGGACAAGTGAGAGATCTGTGAGAAGCTCTTCCCACACTCAGGACACTCGTAGGGCCTCTCCCCAGTGTGGATGCGCCGGTGGACAGTGAGGTGGGAGTTCCGTTTGAATCCCTTCCCGCAGTCGGGGCAGCGGAAGGGCCTCTCCTCTGTGTGAATCCGCTCATGTAGGAGGACATGGGAGCTTGTGTAAAACCTCTTCCCACATTTGGGACACTCGTAGGACCTCTCCCCAGTGTGGATGCGCTGGTGTCTTCTCAGGTTGGTGCTCGACTGAAAGCTCTTCCCACATTCCAAGCAGGTGTAGGGCCGTTCCCCTGTGTGGACCACCTGGTGCCGGATCAGATGGAAGCTGTCTCTGAATCCATTCCCACATTCCTCACACTCGTAGGGCTTTTCCCCAGTGTGGATCCTCTGGTGCCGGATCAGCTCAGACCTCCGGCTGAAACCCTTCCCACATTCCAAGCACTTGTGGGGCTTCTCCCCTCCAGGAGGCTTCTCCACCAGCTCTGAGCTCTGCCTGCATCTCCGGCCGCCTTCCCGGCTCAGGGAGGGTCTTTCCTCCTCGCAGCTCCCTGGGCTGGGTTTGCAGCCCCTCCTCGTGAGAGATCTCTGGGGCTTTTCTGCTTGCTCCATCCCCGCACACCTGAGGAATGAAAATTCCTGGATTAGGGGGAAATAACAAGAAGAGAGCTCCATAAACTGGGTGTTCCTCCTTGCCCAAGTTCATCTCTGGTAGTCATTGAGCATCTTGTGTCTGTAATAACCTCCCAAACACCAAGATTCCTGCTTCAAATCCTCCAAACTTTAACACACGGATCAAAAACTCCCCAAATAACAAGCTTCAGCCAAAATCCACTCCAAAATTGTGCTGGTTTGAAAGCAAAACCAATGAGAGAATCAGTCAGAAATACAATTCTATAGGAAAAAAGATGAGAGAAATAAAATACATGCAATAGTCGAAAAGAAAACAACTGACAGAATCAGAATACAACCTGACACCCCGCTAGTTAGGGTGGTGGTAGCAATCCCGATGAAGTGGTCTTGTTGTAGTAGTGATGCTGTAGAAAGGTCTGGTAGCTCTTGTCCTCTGGAAACCAGTGGGTAAGGGCTGCCTTGGTGTTCCAAATCTCAGATTTTATCTAGGTAGGAAAGGCTTGGCTCCTCCCCCTGGCTGGAGCATCTCCCAATGGGATGATGGAATTTTATCAGTCATGCAGTGGCACTCAATGGCCCATTAACAGAAGATATCTCCCTGGAGGAAGGATGGGTTGTGGAAAAGATAAAGAACACTGCCCCAGCTGGTTTTAACAGATGGCCCATTAGCAGAGGATATCTCCCACAGAGATAAGGATCACTGCTCCATCTGTTTTTATCCACCACTCTTTGTTCTTTTGTTTCTTCCCAGGACCTCCGACTAGTTACTTCATGTTTGCTGCTGATTTCTTCTCCCTTTTGAAGATGAAAATGGTAAAAGTGTCTTTGACCTGCCTTGCTGGATATTGTAAAGAGGAACAGTCATCTACTGCAAGTGGAAGTGTCACAGGTGGAGCAGAGTTCTGTGAGTGCTGTATCAAACCAGACCTCGTCAGACCTGCCAGAACAACTGGTCCATGCTGCCCTTCACTGCTCTGCCTGTTCCCCACTGTTTCATGCCAGAGTAATTTAACTGCTGTTAACTGGGTGTGTGTTTCACTCGAGCCAGTCCAGCAGAACCAGCAGAAAGCAGCCCCAGAATGAATGGGGCTCTGCAGAGGAGCCCCAGACTATTCATCAGCCTGCCCGCAGAACTGGCTCCAACTCTGAACCCTTGTGACCACACTCTGAAGAAGACACACTTCTGATATTTCTGAGGCACTTATGACTGAGGCACTGCACGTGCTTGTGCAGGTAAGAATCCCAAAGTTCTTTTTCTTACTTCAGGAAAAACCCTGCAGCAGTGCATACCCAGCATCTGCTATCAGCACATTCTGGCTGCACGTGCAGGAGAAGCAGCAGCAGCATTGTACACGTGGGTTTGTTAAGCTGAACTCCCCTACACTTTGAACAGTGCTCATCACAAATATATTTAATGGCACACCGATGCCATACATTTCTCCTAAAAGCCTCCCTTGTAACTAAACTTTACTGGAAAGTTAATGCCGAGGATGAACGAGCAACTTCGGTCTCAGTCCGGAGGTGGAGGGGTTCTAAACACTGACTTTGCGAGAGCAGCATCTCTCCTGAAGCGCTCGGGGCCACCCGAGGCGCCGCCGGGAGCGCGGTGCAGAAGCCGGCCCGGACTCAGCCGCAGCGCCGGGCACCGCGCATCGCTGCTCTGCAGGGCGGCCCGCACGTCCTCCAGCAGCTGCCGCAGGCTGCCCTTCTCCTGCTGCAGCTCGGCCATGCGCTCCTCGGCCCGCTCCAGCGCCACCATCTCCTCGCAGCGCTCTCGGGAGCAGGGCCCCGGCGGCCGCCGCTCGGGCTCGGCGGGGGCTGCGCGGGCGGATGTGGCTCTCGATGTGCTCGCCCTCCCGGCCCAGCGGCAGCCGCGGCCCCGCGCGGGTGCTGAAGTGGCCGCAGAGCCGCGCGTGGAGCAGGCGGAAGGTGAGCTCGGCCCAGAGCCCGTCCCACAGCCCCGCGCACTCCTCGGGCTCCGCCGTCTCCTCCGGCCCCAGCGCCCGGCACAGCGTGCGGGACTCCTCGCCGGGGATGCGGCCCGGCCCGGCGCAGTCCCGCTGCTGGAAGATCTCCTGCAGGGACTGCTCCGGGCCGCTGGCCAGCACGACCATCTCGTTCTCCACGCCGCGCTCCAGCCCGTAGCGGTGGGCGAGGGCGCTGAGCAGCCACTGCGTGCGCCGGGCCGGCCGCCCGGAGGGGTCCCAGCCCTCAGGCGGCTCCATCGCGCCCGCCCGGCCCGCGGCGCTGCCCGAGCATCCTGAGCGCCGCCCGCCCGAGCGCTCGGCCCCGGCCCCGGCACGGAGCGCCCGGCTCGCCCCGCACGGAGCCGCGTCCGCCTTTGTCCGGCAGGAGCAGGGACTCGGGCAAAGCGGGCAGGTGCCGCCCTGCTCCCTTGGTCTGCCAAGCCCGAGCCCCAAGTGTGGGTTTATTCCTTAGCTAATTTCTCCCTGCTTTCTCTCTGACACAAGCAAGACGATAGCATCGCACAATCCAGTTTGACAAGTAAGGCTTGTGAACGTGTGAGTGCTTCCACTAATTAAAAAACTCGATGTGCTTGAATGTCGACCTTCTGTTCGCTCAGGCTCCTGACCTCTGTAGATGAGGTGACTTCCAGGTGTTGGTGTGTGGGTGTTAAGAGGTCTGTGTTAGAGATGAGTAAGTGTTCAACTCGTTCAAACGAGCTGCCCAAAGCAGTGACGTTGGTCTCTCTTTGCCTGGGGAGCAGGACCGGCATTGTTGAACGCAGGCAGCAGCACGAGCAGGGCTCCTCCAGCAGCAGGGACACACCAGGAGCCAGAGGGGACCGTGGCACCAGAGGGGACCGTGGCACCAGCCGTGCCCGAGGCCTGAACAGGCTGCCAAAGTCAGGTGGTGCTGACAGGCTGCGTTAACAGCCCAGGTAAGGCGTGGTGAGGAGCCAGGGCTGGGGGCCACCCAAGGAGTCCTGTCAAGAGCAAATCGTTCTAATATTCTCTCTAGGACAAAAAGGGAACAAACCAGTCCAGTTGATATGTGAGGAAAAAGAATTCAAGTTCGTTTAAAACGCTGCTTAATACAGGGTTGGGTTTCTTTTGAGTGAACTGGTGTTAATAAATATTCGGTCCCATATGATGGGGTTTCTCTGCAAATAGGCCTTGATGGGAAATTACTGAATACCTTTTGTTTTGCTCTTTCTTAAGTTGAGCACCTGAGTAGCTTTGTTGAGGAATGGAGAACTATTTGTAGGTCAGTATTTTCTCAGGAGGAGCCTTAAATTTTAGCACAGGAGGAAGGACAGGCAAAGGTTTGAAAGCCTTCCTCTGCTGAAGTGACACACTTTGAGAGGAGTCTGTGAGGAGAAGTCCCCTCAGGCACTGCCAGGGCTGTTTGCCTCCTCTGCAGGCTCAGTATTCTGAGAGTTCCACAAGCCTCAGATGCCACTGTATTTTCCCCTGAATATTTTTTTGTCGTGCAGTACACAGGGAGAATATTTTGTGCTAGATTCTCCTCTGGGCTGAGAGGAATGTTGAATTTGTCTTTACAAATGAGCTCTGGATCTGCCTGTAGATAAGGCTAGCACTGAGAGATAAAAGAAACAATGGGATGGATTCCACTGATTGATGAATGGAAAAAGATGTTTGCCTTTACAAACAAACTGTAAGGCTGCTGATAAACCAAATTGGATATCAAAAGATGGAAGAAGCAAGGGGGGAGGGGAAACTATGAATTATATAAAAAATAAAAATGAAAAGGGAGGGTTATACATTAGAGGGGAATTTCAGGTATCAGGCGTTCCGAGAAGTCTGTGCCTCTCAAGTACCTCAGCCAATGGGGAAAGAGAGAGGGAAATGCGGCTGGGAAAATAGGATAAAAAGGAGGCTGCGTCCTCCAAAAATTTGAGAGATCCCAGGGGAATGTCCCATGGCCTCTCCCTTTATTCGAATAAAGCAAAAAGGATTCCTCTGTCTCCTTTTTGGACATAAACCTCTGGTGTTTGTGGATTAATTTTCCTGACAATTTTGGGAGCTCGTCCGGGATCTTTCCACCGTCCGGGGCGGCGAGTGGAGCTGAAGGCGCCTCACCCAGTTTGGGTGATCAGCTCCCCTTGGTGCCGGCCGGTACCGGGCGATCCATTGGGTTCCCGAGACTGTCCAGGAGACAGACGAGTGGCGGACCAGGGGGGTCCGTGAAGAGTCCACAGGGAAGGACCACTGAAAATCTCACCGGTGAGTAAAATGGGATCTTCGGGGAGCAAACCTGGGAGGGCACCCATGGAGGGTAGCACAGGTAAAACGGGGCACCCAGAGAGGGTTGGAAAGGTGAAGCCGGGAAGGGGCCCCGGCAAATGGGATGACGATCCCATAATACCCCCGGAGAGTCCCTTGGGGAGAATGCTGAGGTCTTGGGAGAGATTGTATATTCACCCAGAAGTAACTATGGAAATAATGGTAAAATATTGTTATTTTGTGTGGCCAGAGTATAAGTTGGCAAGGGGACTTATATGGCCACCTTATGGAACAGATAAAATTCATTTGTGATGAATTTTGTGAAGGTACTTAGAGGAGAATTGGAAAGGATGGATTGAAAGGGAATGTGGATTAATATGGGTCAGACAAGAAACAAGAGAAATTTATGTGTTAAGAAAAAAGAGGAGGAAGAGGAAAGTGGTGAGGATTGGAATGTTTTTCAGCTCCTTCCCCCGTCTTGTCCTCCAGTGTTGCTAGCTGACCCAGGGTCAGCTGCAGGTCGTCTGTATCCTCAACTTTCAGAGCAAGGGGATCAGGGAAATGTTATTCCCACAGCCCCACCTGAGAAGGGTGATGGTGTAGGGGGAGGGGAGCAGCATGTTGTATCACCCCCCAGAACTAGAATTTGAACTCAGTTTAGGGCATCAGAAGCCCCCCAAGAGACAGGGGTACACCAGATGCCACTCTGTCAAGTTCCTTTGGGGGGTCAAGGGGGAGGATTTGGGTTTGTAATTGTACCACTTACTACCCAAGATATAAGAGGGTTGAAAAAAGAATTACCCCCATATTTGGATGATCCCATAGGGGTGGGGGAAAAGATAGAGGAATATTTGGGAAATGGGGATTATACATGGAAGGATTGGGATTTTCTTTTGGGAATTTTGTTTGGGTCATCAGAGAAACGAATGATTTTGCAGAAAGCTCGGCAGCTGTGGGAGGATGAACACCCACAAGCAGCAGGGGGGGCTGGACCCAATGCACCTACGGTGGGTGATGCCATCCCCCAGGCAGACCCCCAGTGGGACCCAAATAACCAGGCCAGTCTGGCTCACCGTGATTGCCGTGCTTATTTGATCAGGGCAATCAAGTCAGCGGCTCCCAGAACGAACAACATAGCTAAGGCTCTGTCGTTAGAACAGGAGAAACAGGAAAGCCCTCATTGGTTGGAGAGGATTAGGGATGCCTTGAGGAAGCACGGGGGGATGGATCCTGAAGGGCCAGCCTTCAACACATTGCTTAAGGTACAATTTGTTACTAAGGCCTGGCCTGATATAAGGAAAGAAGTACAGAAAGATGAAGAGTGGCAGAATAAGCCTCTAGAGGAATTGGTTAGAAAAACACAGCAGATATATGTAAGAAGGGATGAGGAAAAGGCAGAAGCTAAAGCAAGGATGATGGCAGAGTTTTTGCAGCCCCGGAGGAATAAACCACAGGGTCCAAGGGGTCCCCAGGGACAGAGGGGACGGGGTCGGCCACAAGGAAGGGGCAGAGGGATTCCCTCCTCGGCAGGGGACAGCCGACCCAAACAGCGGCTGGGGAAGAACCAGTGTGCTGTCTGCAGGGCAGAAGGGCATTGGAAAAACGAGTGTCCGCAGAAACAACTGGACCCTGAGGAGGAGGAAGTCCAGAGGATAATGGAAATGGATTGTTAGGGGTGTCAGGGGCTCCTATTATACCAAGGACCCACCACTCAGGAGCCCTTGGTAACTTTTAAGGTGGGTCCGGATCGAGAGGAGGTGTGTTTTCTGGTAGACACGGGGGCCTCTCTGTCCACTTTAAGTTTTATACCTAAGGGGGGAAATTGTCAAAAAGATCCTTGGTTATTCAAGGAGTAAGTGGGAAGGATGAGCGAGTGCATTTTATTCAACCGCTGTTAATAGATGTGGGGGACAGATTTGAAGTGCATGAATTCTTGTTTGTTCCTAATTGTGATTATAATTTACTGAGAAGAGATTTGATGGCTACAATGGGAATGCAAATTAGCATTGTAAAAAAGTGACACGGAGTCCGAAACTGTGATATCTTTGTGTAAAATGTCTGAGAAGTCTTATGCTGAAATAAGTCAGGAAGTATGGGCAGCCCCAGGGGCAAATTGGTTAATGTCCCATCTTATCTCTTCCAGATGCAGAAAAAAAAAAATGAAAAATTTCAACTATATGTGGATGTCAAACAGGGTCATGCTAAAGGAATTTTGGTGCAAGAGCATGGGGGAACACGGAGGCCTGTTGCCTGTTTTTCTAAGTTGTTAGACCCGGTGCCAGAGGCGGCCCCATTGTCTGCAGAACTGTGCAGCCACAGCTCTGATGGTGGCTGAGGCCCGAAAGCTGACAAGGGGAGGGCATCTCATTGTTAAAGTCCCACATCAGATTAAAGCTTTGTTAACTGAGAGAGCCTCTAAGTGGATGACGAGTGCTCGATTATTACAGTAGGAATCTTGTTTAATGGAACAGGAGGATTTAGAATTTAAAGGTGGGGAAATTTTTAATCCAGCCTCTTATTTAAATGGCCCTGGAGAAAAGGGGGGGCAGGAAGAAATCCATGATTGTATCCAGGTTATAGACCTCCAGACACGGGCTAGGGAAGATCTACGGGATATTTCCTGGCCTGAGGGAGAGAACGTGTTCATTGATGGGTCCTCCAAGGTGGTAGAAGGGAAACGATTTACAGGATACTCTATCGTGAATGGGAAGCAATTAAAGGAAGGGGGGAGGTTACCACACACCTGGTCAGCTCAGACAGCAGAGCTGTACGGGCTTGTGAGAGCCTGTGAATTATACCAGGACAAGACATTAAATATCTTTACTGATTCTAAATATGCATATGGGGTGATACATGCATTTGGAAAACTATGGGAAGAAAGAGGTTTATTAAGCTGCAGAGGAAAGACATTAGCTCACGAGAACTTAATCTCTCGCCTACTGGAGGCAGTGAATTTACCAAAAAAAAGGTGGCAATAATCCACATTAAGGGGATCAGGCAGGATGGTCGGAGGAGGCAATAGGAAACCGACTGGCTGATGAAGAAGCTCGCAAAGCTGCATTGTTGCCAGAAGTCTCTAAGACCCTGCCTTTGCTCCCAGTAACTGCACCGCTGCCAGAGAAACTCTCTTTTCCACCAGAGGAACTTGAGATAATTAAAAAGAGTGGGGCAGAGAAAAGAGAAAATAATTGGTTTACAAGGGATGGTAAGCAGTGGATACCAAAAGCTCTGGCCTTACAATTGTTAAAACAACTTCATGGAGTCATTGGGGCTCCCGAGGACTGGCAGAAGCCTTCCTCGAAATGAACACTGCTGTTGGTCTCTTTAGCCTGGCAAAGCGAGCTATTGAAGGCTGTTTGACTTGTGCTAAAACCAACAACAAAGTTACAAAGAAACTGGCCAGGGGAGGGAGGCGTTGGGCAGTACGTCCCTTCCAGAGATGCCAGGTGGATTTTACTGAAATGCCTCGAGTGGCAAGATTTAAATATCTTCTGGTAATAGTATGTCAATTAACCGGGTGGCCAGAAGCATTTCCAACTGTGTCAGCAACTACAGGATCAGTTGTTAAAGTATTTTTGGAACAAATAATTCCAAGATAAGGGATGGTGGAAGCAATAGATTCAGATAGGGAAACTCATTTTACAGGAAAAATTCTTCAAGGAGTTATGACTGCTTTAGGAATACGGTGGAACCTCCATACCCCCTGGCACCCACAAAGTTCGGGCCAGGTTGAGAGGATGAATGGAGAAATAAAGAAACATCTCCTGAAGCTGGTAATAGAAACTAAGATGCCGTGGGTACGGCTCCTGCCCCTGGCTTTAGCAAGGATAAGAGCCAGACCCAGGGAAGATATTCAATTATCTCCCTTTGAATTGATCTTTGGAATTCCTTACCCTTGTAATTCTCAGCCGAGTGGGGGGATAAAGATAAGTGATGTGTATTTAAAACAATATGTGGCTCGGATACTGTCTCTTGTGAAATCTCTTTGACAGGAAGCTCAGCTGGCACAGACCCTGCCTTTGGACTTTGCTGTTCACAACATCCAACCGGGACACTGGGTCCTGGTTAAGGAGCGGGAAGAAGCACCACTGGTGGCCAAGTGGCGTGGACCTTTCCAGGTGTTGCTGAGCACAGACACAGCCGTCAAGACAGCTGAACACGGCTGGACCCATCACACTCGGGCCAAGGTCTCTGCAGCCCCAGAGATTTGGACATCTCAGCTGGAGGAGAAGGACGGGAAGCCGCGACTGACACTCGGCAGGAGGGGACTGGAGCAGCAGCCAGGGCGTCGACATCGGGGGAAGCCTCGTGTGCCCACCCACAGAGTGCCTGCTGAAATAGTCTGTGTGGGCATCCCTCCTCTCAGATCTCCAGGCACTGGGGGCCAACCCTTGCTGTCATTGTTTTCTTTATGTTAAGCCTTTTCTGTGCCTTCACTCGCCACAAGTGGTGTGAAAGACAACGTGAAAGTAAAAATTAAGTTAGGAAATTAGATTACACAATCAGAATGTTTCTCTTAATAATGTTACCTTTATATTATCACTTAGGTAGGAGCCAAAAATGGGAAAATAATTGTTTTGACCTTAGGAGAAAAAGTAGCAAAAACCTTTATGGGAATGGGACATGTTTTCTTGGCTACCTGGTGGACTATAGGTTAAACAATTACTTTTTTTCCTCTTATGTGCTGTAGCAACTCTAATCTTTTTACCATGCACGATCCCTTGCTTAGTACAACTTATTCAACATGTGATCAAAGGGATGCAGGTAATAGCCACGCCTACTGATCCAGAGATGGTTACAAAAGGACAGAAAT
Source organism: Sturnus vulgaris (assembly GCF_052056855.1). NCBI lineage: Eukaryota > Metazoa > Chordata > Aves > Passeriformes > Sturnidae > Sturnus > Sturnus vulgaris. Next base: position 13,080,464 of record NW_028276170.1, read on the forward strand.
TGATGTCACTCCAAATAATTACAAAACCAAAAAGAACTCAGGAACAAGAAATTAAGTCAATGATAGCTAAAGTTTGTAAAGACAATTATTAAACAAATAAAAGAGGAGGGATTGAGAGGAATGTTAAATTTGTCTTTACAAATGAGTTGTGGATCAGCCTGTAGATAAGGCTAGCACTGAGAGATAAAAGAAACAATGGGATGGATTCCACTGATTGATGAATGGAAAGAGATATTTGCCTTTACAAACTAACTGTAGGCCTGCTGATAAATGAAATTGGATATCGAAAGATGAAAGAAGCAACGGGGGGGAAACTATGAATTCTATAAGAATTAAAAATTAAAAGGGAGGGTTCTACATTAGAGGGGAATTTCAGGTATCAGGCATTCCGGGAAGTCTGTGCCTCTCAAGTACCTCAGCCAATGGGGAAAGAGAGAGGGAAATGCGGCCGGGAAAATAGGATAAAAAGGAGGCTGCGTCCTCCAAAAATTTGAGAGATCCCACGGGAATGTCCCATGGCCTCTCCCTTTATTCGAATAAAGCAAAAAGGACTCCTCTGTCTCCTTTTTGGACATAAACCTCTGGTATTTGTGGATTAATTTTCCTGACAGAAAGAACTTTGGGATTCTTCCCTGCACAAGAACGTGCAGTGCCTCAGTCATAAGTGCCCCAGAAATATCAGAAGTGTGTCTTCTTCAGAGTGTGGTCACAAGGGTTCAGAGTTGGAGCCAGTTCTGCGGGCAGGCTGATGAATAGTCTGGGGCTCCTCTGCAGAGCCCCATTCATTCTGGGGCTGCTTTCTGCTGGTTCTGCTGGACTGGCTCGAGTGAAACACACACCCAATTAACAGCAGTTAAATTACTCTGGCATGAAACAGTGGGGAACAGGCAGAGCAGTGAAGGGCAGCATGGACCAGTTGTTCTGGCAGCTCTGACGAGGTCTGGTTTGATACAGCACTCACAGAACTCTGCTCCACCTGTGACACTTCCACTTGCAGTAGATGACTCTTCCTCTTCACAATATCCAGCAAGGCAGGTCAAAGACACTTTTACCATTTTCATCTTCAAAAGGGAGAAGAAATCAGCAGCAAACATGAAGTCACCAGTCAGAGGTCCCAAGAAGAAACAAAAGAACAAAGAGTGGTGGAAAAAAACAGGTGGAGCAGGGATCCTTATCTCTGTGGGAGATATCCTCTGCTAATGGGCCATCTGTTAAAACCAGGTGGGGCAGTGTTCTTTATCTTTTCCACAACCCATCCTTCCTCCAGGAAGATATCTTCTGTTAATGGGCCATTGAGTGCCACTGCATGACTGATAAAATTCCATCATCCCATTGGGAGATGCTCCAGCCAGGGGGAGGAGCCAAGCCTTTCCTACCTAGATAAAATCTGAGATTTGGAACACCAAGGCAGCCTTTTTCCATTGAATTCCAGAGGAAAAACCAGACATTTCCATTTCATCACTGAACCTTTGGAGGAAAACTGCACCCTTCTAGAGGACCAGTGCTCAACTGAACAACATCTGTCATCCAGGAGGACTGCAGCCACCATTTAATGGGACTGCTACCAACACCCTGACTGACGGGGTGTCAGGTTGTATTCTGACTCAGTCAGTGTTTTGGGTTTGTTCTTTGTAATGCTGTAGTTCCATTTTAATTTTTCCTCTTAAAGAACTGTAATTTCTATTCCCATACCTTTCCCTGAGAGCCCCTTAATTTCAAAATTAAAATAATTTGGAGGGAGGGGGTTTACATTCACCATTTTAAAGAGAGGTTCCTGCCTTTCTTAACAGACCCCTGTCTTTCAAACAAAGACAGGAGGTTTTTGGTTCTGAATCCTGGTGTTTGGGAGGTTCTTACAGACATGACATGCCCAGTCCTCCTGAATTCTGGAGATGAACTTGGGCAAGGAGTTTATGGAGCTCTCTTCCTGTTTTTTCCCCAAACCAGGATTTTTCATTCCCAAGGCGTGGGGGGATGGAGGACGGTGAAAAGCCCCATAGATCCCTCATGAGGAGGGGCTACAAACCCAGCCCAGGGAGCTGCGAGGAGGAAAGACCCTCCCTGTTCCAAGAAGGTGGCCAGAGATCCAGACAGAGCTCAGAGCTGGTGGAGAAGCCTCCTGGAGGGGAGAAGCCCCACGAGTGCTTGGAATGTGGGATGGGTTTCAGCTACAAGTGCAGGCTGATCCAGCACCATATGATCCACACTGGGGAAAAGCCCTACGAGTGTGGGGAATGCAGCAAGAGCTTCAGCAACAGCTCCACCCTGATCCAGCACCAGGTGATCCACACAGGGGAACGGCCCTACACCTGCTTGGAATGTGGGAAGAGTTTTGGGTGGATGTCCTCCCTGAGAAGCCACCAGCACATCCACACTGGGGAGAGGCCCTACGAGTGTCCCAAGTGTGGGAAGAGGTTTCAGAGAAGCTCCAATCTCCTCCTACACGAGCGGATTCACACAGAGGAGAGGCCCTTCCGCTGTCCCGACTGCGGGAAGGGCTTCAAGCAACATGGCAACCTCACTGTCCACCGGCACATCCACACTGGGGAGAGGCCCTACGAGTGTCCTGAGTGTGGGAAGAGCTTCTCACAGAGCTCTCACTTGACCCGACACCAACGGAGTCACCACTAAGGGAAGCCCTGTGAGTGTCCCGAGTGGGAAGAGCTTCGTGATCTGCTCCAGCTCCATCTCCCATGGGAGGATCGGTGTTGGATGATCCCCAGTGACCCCCGTTGGGCAGAGCCCTGGTGATCCATGGTCCTGGTGAACCCCATTGGGTGGGGGGAAGTTGTTGGAGAGATTTCTCTCTCTTTTCCTTCTGTTGCTATGATTTGATTGGTAATAAATTCCCTTGCTGTGCCCAGGCTGGGTCTGTTACACCCATTTTGCTGTTTTGTGTGTTTGCTCTCCCTGTTTTAATCTGACCCTGGAGCTCCTGGTTAAACTTTCTCTTCCCTTGCAGCTGGAGGAGCAGGATCAGAGTGGCTTTAGTGGGTGCCTGGCATCGGGCCAGCGTCACCCAGGCCATGGGCACCCCTGAGATTCCAGTGTGGGGATGCATTCCCCCACTCCTAGATAAAGTCCCACCCAAACTGCGGCCAGGATGAAACATGGTTATGACTGGAGCCCACTCTCTATCAACAGAAATCCAAAAGGAGACCTTTGAGCTCTCCTTGGCCACCGTGGGCTGTGACCAGCAGTCTCCCTCTGAGGGGGCTCTCAGAGCCAGCAAACCCTCGGCTTTGCTGTGCCTGGAGGATCACTGAAACACGACGTGTCCTGGGCCCATACCCTCACTGCTCAAGGCCCCATCCTTCGGCCAGTGGGAGATGCAAAAACATCTGAAGGGAGGATTTCACTGAGCTCTGGGGGGAATTGTTTGCACTGACTGTTCCTGTCTGTGTGTGCCCCTGCACATATGCTATAGCAAATCTGGGAGAAATACAGCTTTCCTAGATGTGGAAGTACCTTGGATATCTAAGTTAGGCCTGTAAGCAAGGTTCAGTTATAGTTATGAAAATACTTAAATGCTGTTAAATGCTAAGTGTTTTGCTAAGTTCTTAAATGTAAGTCATAAGTGTTGTTATTGTATTAAGTTGCTAAATACAACTTGGAAGTTACAGCTGTAAGTTAGGTTAAATGCTGTTAAGTGTTATTGCTCTGTGGAATTGTTAATGTTATCAGTTAAGTTAGGTATAAGTTCGGTGTTGTTGTCTGTTGAATTGCTAGGCCTAAGGTATAAGTTAAGTTACAAATTAAGGTAGAAGTTAAAGAGTTGTTTAAGTTCTTTTTTTAAGTTTTTTTTTTAAGTTGTTAAGTTTTTAGGCCGTGTTCCTTTTAATCCCTGCATGCACCTAAACACAGCACACACCCACCCACACTCCCCTAGGGAGTTCCCAGTTAATTTCAGTTCTGATTGCATGGATTTTATTTGGTGTTGTTCTTGCCTTGTTGTGCCTCACCTGTCCTGTAGGCAGTAGAGTGAGTCTTGCCAACAAACCTATTGTACTTTGTTGCTTAATATTAAATCTGACTTTTGTTCATGTCTTTGTCACCGATTTTTAAGCGATCTCAAACGCTCTCATTCATGACAGCACCACAATGTCCCGCATCACCGAGGGCCCTGACACACGCCCGTGTCACAAAGGGCCACCCCCGGCACCCAAGAGCAGAGGGACAGCCTGGAAGCGGCCCGGAGCAGCCCCGGCCTCGTGGCCTTGTAGCCCCTGGCGTGGCCAGAGCCCTGGGAGGCTTTGGGGTCCCGACTTTGGTGTCCCAGGGGTTCCCCGTCTCCAGGCTCATCCCTTCTCCAGGCTCCCCTCACTCCCGGCTCTCGGGGTCCCCCCTCTCCAGGCCCCCATTTCAGGCTCCGGCACTCCCGGGGCTCTCCCCTTTTCGCTTTCCCCCCCTCAAGGCTGCTCCCCTCGCCCTGCCAGTCCCGGGCGATCGCCACGGGGCTCCGGGGACCTCCATCCCCCACCCACCGCCGGGGCTCTGTCTGCAGCCGCCACCCAGACATCCCCAAAAAACCACCCGGGGACCCCACAGGATCCCCCAAAAGGGGATTTCGGGACAGCTTTGGAGCCCTGCAAGATGCAAACATCGCTCCGCCCGCCGTCTCCCGAAATACACAAACAGGGAGACCCAAAGATACTTCGGGTGAGCTCCGAATATCCCTCGCCCTCTCAAAAAACCCCTGCCAGGACGGCCCAAGATATTGGGGGCGAGGTCCCTCTCCCGGGTCACCTATGTCACGAAAATTAATCCACAAACACCAGAGATTTATGTCCAAAAAGGAGAGAGAGGAGTCCTTTTTGCTTTATTCGAATAAAGGGAGAGGCCATGGGACATTCCCCTGGGATCTCTCCAATTTTTGGAGGACGCAGCCTCCTTTTTATCCTATTTTCCCGGCCGCATTTCCCTCTCTCTTTCCCCATTGGCTGAGGTACTTGAGAGGCACAGACTTCCCGGAACGCCTGATACCTGAAATTCCCCTCTAATGTATAACCCTCCCTTTTCATTTTTATTTTTTACATAATTCATAGTTTCCCCTCCCCCGTTGCTTCTTTCATCTTTCGATATCCAATTTCATTTATCAGCAGCCCTACATTTGTTTGTAAAGGCAAATATCTCTTTCCATTCATCAATCAGTGGAATCCATCCCATTGTTTCTTTTATCTCTCAGTGCTAGCCTTATCTACAGGCAGATCCACAGCTCTTTTGTAAAGACTAATTCAACATTCTTCTCAACCCCTCCTCTTTTATTTTTTAATAATTGTCTTTACAAACTTTAGGTATCATTGACTTAATTTCTTGTTCCTGAGTTGTTTTTGGTTTTGTAATTATTTGGAGTGACATCAATTTCTGTCCTTTTGTAACCATATCTGAATTAGTGGGCGTGGCTATTACCTGCATCCTTTTGATCACATGTTGAATAAGTTGTACAAAGCAAGGGATCATGCCTGGCAAAAAGATTAGAGTTGCTACAGCACATAAGAGGAAAAAAAGCAGTTGTTTAACTTATAGTCCACCAGGTAGCCAAGAAAACATGTCCCATTCCCATCTTTTTCAGCTTTGGACTGGTACATGAGCTAATTTTTTTTATTCATTTTGCAATTTGTTTCACCACTTTTCCATTGTCCTCTATTTGCCTATTTAGGCAATAAGTGTCTTTTTCAGAAGAATGAATCAGCCATGGACTTCCTTCCTCATCCCAAAATCCTATTCCATTACAGACTTTACTCAGGGTGCTAATCTACTATTGAGGTTCAACTGGGCTGGCCACCCATGGCCAGTTTTCAGATTCTCCTGGACCTCCCCCAACAATTGCTAAGGTTAAAGGTTTTTGCTACTTCTTCTCCTAAGGTCAAAAAATTATTTTCCCATTCTTGGCCCCAACCTAACTGATAATATAAAGGTAACATTATTAAGAGAAACATTCTGATTGTGTAATCTAATTTCCTAACTTAATTTTTACTTTCAAGTTGTCTTTCACACCACCTGTGGCGAGTGAAGGCACAGAAACGGCTTAACATAAAGAAAACAATGACAGCAAGGGTTGGCCCCCAGTGCCTGGAGATCTGAGAGGAGGGATGCCCACACAGACTATTTCAGCAGGCACTCTGTGGGTGGGCACACGAGGCTTCCCCCGATGTCGACGCCCTGGCTGCTGCTCCAGTCCCCTCCTGCCGAGTGTCAGTCGCGGCTTCCCGTCCTTCTCCTCCAGCTGAGATGTCCAAACCTCTGGGGCTGCAGAGACCTTGGCCCGAGTGTGATGGGTCCAGCCGTGTTCAGCTGTCTTGACGGCTGTGTCTGTGCTCAGCAACACCTGGAAAGGTCCACGCCACTTGGCCACCAGTGGTGCTTCTTCCCACTCCTTAACCAGGACCCAGTGTCCCGGTTGGATGTTGTGAACAGCAAAGTCCAAAGGCAGGGTCTGTGCCAGCTGAGCTTCCTGTGGAAGAGATTTCACAAGAGACAGTATCCGAGCCACATATTGTTTTAAATACACATCACTTATCTCTATCCCCCCACTAGGCTGAGAATTACAAGGGTAAGGAATTCCAAACATCAATTCAAAGGGAGATAATTGAATATCTCCCCTGGGTCTGGCTCTTATTCTTGTTAAAGCCAGGGGCAGGAGCCGTACCCACGGCATTTTAGTTTCTATCACCAGCTTCAGGAGATGTTTCTTTATTTCTCCATTCATCCTCTCAACCTGACCCGAACTCTGTGGATGCCAGGGGGTATGGAGGTTCCACCATATTCCTAAAGCAGTCATAACTCCTTGAAGAATTTTTCCTGTAAAATGAGTTTCCCTATCTGAATCTATTGCTTCCACCATCCCATATCTTGGAATTATTTGTTCCAAAAATACTTTAACAACTGATCCTGTAGTTGCTGAAACAGTTGGAAATGCTTCTGGCCACCCGGTTAATTGACATACTATTACCAGAAGATATTTAAATCTTGCCACTCGAGGCATTTCAGTAAAATCCACCTGGCATCTCTGGAAGGGACGTACTGCCCAACGCCTCCCTACCCTGGCCAGAACAACTTTGTTGTTGGTTTTAGCACAAGTCAAACAGCCTTCAGTGGCTCGCTTTGCCAGGCTAAAGAGACCAACAGCAGCGTTCATTTCGAGGAAGGCTTCTGCCAGTCCTCGGGAGCCCCAGTGACTCCCTTCATGAAGTTGTTTTAACAATTGTAAGGCTAGAGCTTTTGGTATCCACTGCTTACCATCCCTTGTAAACCAATTATTTTCTTCTTTCTTCTGCCTCACTATTTTTAATTATCTCAAGTTCCTCTGGTGGAAAAGAGAGTTTCTCTGGCAGCGGTGCAGTTACTGGGAGCAAAGGCAGGGTCTTAGAGACTTCTGGCAACAATGCAGCTTTTCGAGTTTCTTCATCAGCCAGTCGGTTTCCTATTGCCTCCTCCGACCATCCTGCCTGATGCCCCTTAATGTGGATTATTGCCACCCTTTTTGGTAAATTCACTGCCTCCAATAGGCGAGAGATTAAGTTATCGTGAGCTAACGTCTTTCCTCTGCAGCTTAATAAACTCTTTCTTCCCATAGTTTTCCAAATGCATGTATTAACCCATATACATATTTAGAATCAGTAAAGATATTTACTGTCTTGTCCTGGTATAATTCACAGGCTCTCACAAGCCCGTACAGCTCTGCTGTCTGAGCTGACCAGGTGTGTGGTAACCTCCCCCCTTCCTTGAATTGCTTCCCATTCACGATAGAGTATCCTGTAAATCGTTTCCCTTCTACCACCTTGGAGGACCCATCAATGAACACATTCTCTCCCTCAGGCCAGGGAATATCCCGTAGATCTTCCCTAGCCCGTGTCTGGAGGTCTATAACCTGGATACAATCATGGATTTCTTCCTGGCCCCCCTTTTCTCCAGGGCCATTTAAATAAGAGGCTGGATTAAAAATTTCCCCACCTTTAAATTCTAAATCCTCCTGTTCCATTAAACAAGATTCCTACTGTAATAATCGAGCACTCGTCATCCACTTAGAGGCTCTCTCAGTTAACAAAGCTTTAATCTGATGTGGGACTTTAACAATGAGATGCCCTCCCCTTGTCAGCTTTCGGGCCTCAGCCACCATCAGAGCTGTGGCTGCACAGTTCTGCAGACAATGGGGCCGCCTCTGGCACCGGGTCTAACAACTTAGAAAAACAGGCACCAGGCCTCCGTGTTCCCCCATGCTCTTGCACCAAAATTCCTTTAGCATGACCCTGTTTGACATCCACATATAGCTGAAATTCTTTTTCTGCATCTGGAAGAGCCAAGACTGGGGCATTAACCAATTTGCCCCTGGGGCTGCCCATACTTCCTGATTTATTTCAGCGTAGGCCTTCTCAGACATTTTACACAAAGATATCACAGTTTCGGACTCCGTGTCACTTTTTTACAATGCTAATTTGCATTCCCATTGTAGCCATCAAATCTCTTCTCAGTAAATTATAATCACAATTGGGAACAAACAAGAATTCATGCAATCTGTCCCCCACATCTATTAACAGTGGTTGAATAAAATGCACTCGCTCATCCTTCCCGCTTACTCCTTGAATAACCAAGGATCTTTTTGACAATTTCCCCCCCTTAGGTATAAAATTTAAGGTGGATGGAGAGGCCCCCGTGTCTACCAGAAAACACACCTCCTCTCGATCCGGACCCACCTTAAAAGTTATCAAGGGCTCCTGAGTGGTGGGTCCTTGGTATAATAGGAGCCCCTGACACCCCTAACAATCCATTTCCATTATTCTCTGGACTTCCTCCTCCTGAGGGTCCAGTTGTTTCTGCGGACACTCGTTTTTCCAATGCCCTTCTGCCCTGCAGACAGCACACTGGTTCTTCCCCAGCCGCTGTTTGGGTCGGCTGTCCCCTGCCGAGGAGGGAATCCTTCTGCCCCTTCCTTGTGGCCGACCCCGTCCCCTCTGTCGCTGGGGACCCCTTGGACCCTGCGGTTTATTCCTCCGGGGCTGCAAAAACTCTGCCATCATCCTTGCTTTAGCTTCTGCCTTTTCCTCATCCCTTCTTACATATATCTGCTGTGTTTTTCTAACCAATTCCTCTAGAGGCTTATTTTGCACTTTTCATCTTTTTGTACTCCTTTCCTTATATCAGGCCAGGCTTTAGTAACAAATTGCACCTTAAGCAATGTGTTGAAGGCTGGCTCTTCAGGATCCATCCCCCCGTGCTTCCTCAAGGCATCCCTAATCCTCTCCAACCAATGAGGGCTTTCCTGTTTCTCCTGTTCTAACGACAGAGCCTTAGCTATGTTGTTCGTTCTGGGAGCCGCAGACTTGATTGCCCTGATCAAATAAGCACGGCAATCACGGTGAGCCAGACTGGCCTGGTTATTTGGGTCCCACTGGGGGTCTGCCTGGGGGATGGCATCACCCACCGTAGGTGCATTGGGTCCAGCCCCCCCTGCTGCTTGTGGGTGTTCATCCTCCCACAGCTGCCGAGCTTTCTGCAAAATCATTCGTTTCGCTGATGACCCAAACAAAATTCCCAAAAGAAAATCCCAATCCTTTCACGTATAATCCGCATTTCCCAAATATTTCTCTATCTTTTCCCCCACCCCTATGGGATCATCCAAATATGGGGGTAATTCTTTTTTCAACCCTCTTATATCCTGGGTAGTGAGTGGTACAATTACAAACCCAAATCCTCCCCCTTGACCCCCCAAAGGAACTTGACAGAGTGGCATCTGGTGTACCCCTGTCTCTTGGGGGGCTTCTGATGCCCTAAACTGAGTTCCTCTTCTAGTTCTGGGGGGTGATACGACATGCTGCTCCCCTCCCCCTTATCCTTCTCAGGTGGGGCTGTAGGAATAACATTCTCCTGATCCCTTTGCTCTGGAAGTTGAGGATACAGACGACCTGCAGCTGGCCCTGGATAAGCTGGCAACACTGGAGGACAAGACGGGGGAAGGTGCTGAAAAACATCCCAATCCTCACCACTTTCCTCTTCTCCTTTTTCTTTTTTTTTTCCTTAACATATAAATTTCCTTAAATGCCTCCACAAAATTCAACACAAATGAATTTTATCTGTTCCATAAGGTGGCCATATAAGTCCCCTTGCCAACTTATACTCTGGCCACACAAAATAACAATATTTTACCATCATTTCCATAGTTATGTCTGGGTGAATATACAATCTGTCCCAAGACCTCAGCATTCACCCCAAGGGACTCTCCAGGGGTATTATGGGATCGTCATCCCTTTTGCCGGGGCCCCTTCGCGGCTTCACCTTTCCAACCCTCTCTGGGTGCCCCGTTTTACCTGTGCTACCCTCCATGGGTGCCCTCCCAGGTTTGCTCCCCGAAGATCCCATTTTACTCACCGGTGAGATTTTCAGTGGTCCTTCCCTGCGGACTCTTCACGGACCCCCCTGGTCCGCCACTCGTCTGTCTCCTGGACAGTCTCGGGAACCCAATGGATCGCCCGGTACCGGCCGGCACCAAGGGGAGCTGATCACCCGAACTGGGTGAGGCGCCTTCAGCTCCACTCGCCGCCCCGGACGGTGGAAAGATCCCGGACGAGCCCCCAAAATTGTCAGGAAAATTAATCCACAAACACCAGAGGTTTATGTCCAAAAAGGAGACAGAGGAGTCCTTTTTGCTTTATTCGAATAAAGGGAGAGGCCATGGGACATTCCCCTGGGATCTCTCCAATTTTTGGAGGACGCAGCCTCCTTTTTATCCTATTTTCCCGGCCGCATTTCCTCTCTCTTTCCCCATTGGCTGAGGTACTTGAGAGGCACAGACTTCCCGGAACGCCTGATACCTGAAATTCCCCTTTAATGTATAACCCTCCCTTTTAATTTTTAATTCTTACAGAATTCATAGTTTGCCCCCCTCCGTTGCTTCTTTCATCTTTCAATATCCAATTTGATTTATCAGCAGCCCTACAGTTTGTTTGTAAAGGCAAATATCTCTTTCCATTCATCAATCGGTGGAATCCATCCCATAATTTCTTTTATCTCTCAGTGCTAGCCTTATCTACAGGCAGATCCAGAGCTCATTTGTAAAGACAAATTCAACATTCCTCTCCAAGGGGTCCTGTCTGAGGCAGCAGTGATGATGGTGGAGTGGGAGGAGGAACAGGCACGGCAGTGCCAGAGATGGCTACAGGCTGGGCACAGGCTGGCCATGGGTCTGATGGTGCTGTGCAGTGCCGTGTGTGAGTAAAAACCAGTATGGACCGGTATAAACCAGTATAAACCACTAAAATCCTGTATAGACCACTATAAACCAGTATGGACCAGAATAAACCAGTATAGAGCAGTACAAACCAGTGCAGACCAGTTTAGGTGAGCTGGGCTCCAGGCTGGGCATGGGCTGGCCGTGGGGCTGATGGTGCTCTGTGTGAGTATAAACCAGTAGAGACCAGTATGGACCAGTACAGACCTGTACAGACCAGTATGGACCAGTAGAGACCTTCCCCTGTCCCAGGATGGGGACACTGGGCTGGCACTGGGAGCACTGGGAAGGAACTGGTTTGGTGACATTGAGATGGTGACATTGTTTTGGGGACAATGAGTTGGTGACACTGGGATGGAACTGGGATGGAACTGGGGGCACTGGGATACAACTGGGAGCACTGGGCTGGTGACACTGGGACAGGACTGAGGACAATGAGACTGAACTGGGGACACTGGGGTGGTGCCATGGGTGGCACTGGTGATGCTGAGATGGCACTGGGGACACTGGGACAGGACCAGTGACACTGGATTAGTGACACTGGGACAGAACTGGTGGCACTGGGATGGAACTGGCCACACTGGGTTGGTGACCCTGAGCTGGCACTGGGAGCACTGGGCTGGCACTGGGACCACTGGGCTAGTGGCACTGGGACAGGACCGGTGGCACTGGGCTGGGGACACTGGTATGGGTCAATGATGGGGTGGCACTGGGCTGGCACGGGGACACAACTGGGACAACTGGGACAAGAAGACTAGGACAGGCTGGGGGACACTGGGATGGCACTGGGGACACTGGGCTGGTGATGACATTGGTATGGGGACACTGGGGATGTGGTACTGGGACAGGACTAGTGGCACTGCGATAGGACTGGGGACACTGGGCTGGAACTGGGTTAGTGACACCAGGCTGGTGGCACTTGGGTGGTGACAGACAGAACTGGTAGCACTGGGTTGGTGACACTGGTATGGTGACAATGGGGGGGTAGCACTGGGATGGGACTGGGAGCACTGGGATGGTGATACTGAGAGGGAGCTGGTGGCACTGGGACACAACTGGGAGCACTGGGACAAGAACACTGGAACAGGATGGGGGACACTGGAACAGGACTGGGAGCACTGGGAGGGAACTGGATTGGTGACATTGGTCTGGTGGCACTGGGCTGGCATGGAGGACACTAGGATGGTGAAATTGGTATGGTGGCAATGGGGCAGTGACACTGGGCTGGCACTGGAAGCACTGGGAAGGAACTGGGAACACTGAGCTGGTGACACTGGACAGGCCTGGGGACACTGGGATGGGAGTGGCTTGGTGGCACTGGCTTGGTGACACTGGGCTGGTGACACTGGAACAGGACTGGGGACACTGGGGCAGCTCTGGTGGTGCTGGGGTTGAACTGGGGACAATGGGATTGAACTGGGGACACTGGGCTGGTGACACTGAGACTGAACGGGTGGCACTGGGATGGTGACACTGGGGCAGCCCTGGGGACATTGGGCTGGTGGCTCTAGGGTGTCCTCGGTGCCACTGCTCAAGTGCCACTGTGCTGGTTGCCCTGCTGCTGTGTCCCCGGTGCCACCTGTGCGGTGTCCCCATGTCCCCGCAGTGTCCGGGGACTCGGTGCGCGCTGCCCTGGGGGTGGCCGAGGACGGTCACCTGCTGCTGGCCCTGGGCACGGTGTCCGTGTCCTGCCAGGTGACCCTGCAGGCCTCAGTGACATCGTGGTGACACCTGGCCAGCAGTGCCCGTGAGCACCGGGCCATGGCCCAGCGCCTGCGGGACTGTGCCCAGGGGGTGGCAACCGCCAGGGCCAGTGCCGAGGCCACCGCGGCCACCAGCAAAGTCACTGCGGATGTCCAGGGGCGGCTGGACACAGTGACATGGCACCTGGGGACCTTGGTGGATGCTGTTAACTGAGACATGGTGGTGAAACATGGGGGACATGGCGACAGGAGATTCCCAGAGCTGCCCAGGCCCTCGGGGACATCATGGTGGCCTTGGGGACAATGCTGGAGGGACACAAGAAGGTGACATGAAAGCTGGAGGCGGCCCAGGACATGGCAGTGGGGCAGGGGTAGGGACAGGGTGGGGACATAGAAGTGCCACTGTCACCCCGAGGGACACTGGGAACCTTGGTGTCCTTGCCTTGGGGACATCAGGGCCACCCTGAGGTCGCCTGTCCTGTTTTGGGTCACTACGATGTCCCTGCAGTGTCCCCACGTGACCGCAGTTTGTCCCCCTGAATCGTTAAAAACCGGAATAATCACGGACAAAGGCGCTGTAACTAATTAAAGTTACAAAGTGGTGTGTTTATTCACCGGCACGGGAGTCACCTCCCAAAGGCGTGACCGCCCCGAACAAGGTTCTTTGCCCTCTATTTATTGCCCAAGATCTTACATACAATACATGTGCATAACCCCAGCACCTCCCATCCCCATCCCATATTAAAATGAGCCCCTTCGTCCTTCACGCGTGCGCAGTTCTTCTCTTGAATTGGGTCGGTGCTCTCGAAATGGGTCAGTGGTCTTGATGGATGAACTCAGGAAAGTCTTCATCAGGTCTCTGTGACCTCCTGGAACAATCCAAGGCCTTGTCCTTTGTGACTAACGATTTATTATTTTACCTTTTTCAATACATAAATTCATAATAGCAGATAATTATACCAATTAGCTCTAGCCTAAGCACCTAGTAATTATTAACTTAGCATTTACCTACCTAACTTACATCTTGGTCATGGAAACCACTTTTACCCTTAGCAAAAATCTTAACTTTTTAAAACCATGATTCACCCCTTTCTGTCTCTCTCTCTTTAACTCTCATTCTATCACAAAACTGAGTAGTTCGCCCTCAATAAAGTGCAATTTTTTTAGAGCAACCTGATTTGTCCTTCTGTTCTTGTCTTTTGTACCTCTGAGATCAAAATGAAGCATCACGACTCCCCCCTCTACTAACAGTGGATCGGGACACCTTCCCGCCCCTCCCGCTCACCCGAGAGCTCCGTGCCCCCAGCCCGGGGGGCTCCCAGTGGCACCAGTAGGGCCCCAGCTGCCCCACACGCCCCATGGCCAGCGCCGGGCAGGGTCTGACACCTCCCCCTCCCCAAATTCTCCTGGCGGGGGGCGCTGGGGGCGGGGCGCGGGTGGAGTCCAGGTGAGGAGCTCTGGGCGCTCTGGGACTGCCTGAGGAGTCATCAGCGCCGCGCGCTCTGATTGGCTCAATTATTTTGGCGCTTTCTCTGATTGGCGGATGAGAAGCCTGGGAGTTGAGAGAAGCAATGGGAGAGATCCCACCCCGAGCACCTGCATGGGAACAACAGACCCAGCCTGGGCACAGCAACGGAATTTATTACAATCAAATCACAGCAGCACAAGGAGAAGGGAAAGGAATATCTCCAACCTCTTCCCCCACCCAATGGGGATCACCAGGACCACGGATCACCAGGGTTCTGCCCAACGGGGGTCACTGGGGATCATCCAACACCGATCCTCCCATGGGGGATGGAGCTGGAGCAGAGCACGAAGCTCTTCCCACACTCGGGGCACTCACAGGGCTTCCATTAGTGGTGACTCCGTTGGTGTCGGGTCAAGTTAGAGCTCTGTGAGAAGCTCTTCCCACACTCAGGACACTCGTAGGGCCTCTCCCCAGTGTGGATGCGCCGGTGCTTGATGAGGGTGGAGTTGACATTGAATCCCTTCCCGCAGTCGGGGCAGCGGAAGGGCCTCTCCTCTGTGTGAATCCGCTCATGCATGAGGAGATTGGAGCTGGTCTGAAACCTCTTCCCACACTTGGGACACTCGTAGGGCCTCTCCCCGGTGTGGATGCGCTGGTGTTTTCTCAGGGCAGAGCTCCAGCCAAAGCTCATCCCACATTCCAAGCAGGTGTAGGGCCGTTCCCCTGTGTGGATCACCTGGTGCCACATCAGGTGAGAGATCCTTGTGAAGCCCTTCCCACATTTCCCACACTCGTAGGGCCGTTCCCCAGTGTGGATCCTCTGGTGCCGGATAAGACGGGACCTGTCTCTGAAGCTCTTCCCACATTCCCCACACTCGTACGGCTTCTCCCCAGTGTGCATCCTCTGGTGCTGGATCAGATCAGAGCTCCACCTGAAACTCTTCTCACATTGCAAGCACTTGTGGGGCTTCTCCCCTCCAGGAGGCTTCTCCACCAGCTCTGAGCTCTGCCTGGATCTCCGGCCGCCTTCCCGGCTCAGGGAGGGTCTTTCCTCCTCGCAGCTCCCTGGGCTGCGATTGCAGCCCCTCCTCAAGAGAGATCTCTGGGGCTTTTCTGCCTCCATCCCCGCACACCTGAGGAATGAAAATTCCTGGTTTAGGGGGAAATAACAAGAAGAGAGCTCCATAAACTGGGTGTTCCTCCTTGCCCAAGTTCATCTCTGGAAGTCATTGAGGATCTTATGTCTGTAATAACCTCCCAAACACCAAGACTCCCACCCAAAATCCTCCAAACTTTAACACACGGATCAAAAACTCCCCAAATATCAAGCTTCAGCCAAAATCCCCTCCAAAACTGTTCTGGTTTGAAAGCAAAACCAGTGAGAGACTCCAAATCTGAAATACAATTTTAGAGGGAAAAAGAGAAGAGAAATAAAATACATGCAATAGTCGAAAAGAAAACAACTGACAGAATCAGAATACAACCTGACACCCCGCTAGTTAGGGTGGTGGTAGCAGTCCCGATGAAGTGGTCTTGTTGTAGTAGTGATGCTGTAGAAAGGTCTGGTAGCTCTTGTCCTCTGGAATCCAGTGGGTAAGGGCTGCCTTGGTGCTCCAAATCTCAGATTTTATCTAGGTAGGAAAGGCTTGGCTCCTCCCCCTGGCTGGAGCATCTCCCAATGGGATGATGGAATTTTATCAGTCATGCAGTGGCACTCAATGCCCCATTAACAAAAGATATCTTCCTGGAGGAAGGATGGGTTGTGGAAAAGATAAAGAACACTGCCCCACCTGGTTTTAACAGATGGCCCATTAGCAGAGGATATCTCCCACACAGATAAGGATCACTGTTCCACCTGTTTTTTTCCACTACTCTTTGTTCTTTTGTTTCTTCCCTGGACCTCTGACCGGTTACTTCATGTTTGCTGCTGATTTCCTCTCCCTTTTGAAGATGAAAATGGTAAAAGTGTCTTTGACCTGCCTTGCTGGATATTGTGAAGAGGAAGAGTCATCTACTGCAAGTGGAAGTGTCACAGGTGGAGCAGAGTTCTGTGAGTGCTGTATCAAACCAGACCTCGTCAGACCTGCCAGAACAACTGGTCCATGCTGCCCTGCACTGCTCTGCCTGTTCCCCACTGTTTCATGCCAGAGTAATTTAACTGTTCTTAATTGGGTGTGTGTTTCACTCGAGCCAGTCCAGCAGAACCAGCAGAAAGCAGCCCCAGAATGAATGGGGCTCTGCAGAGGAGCCCCAGACTATTCATCAGCCTGCCCGCAGAACTGGCTCCAACTCTGAACCCTTTTGACCACGCTCTGAAGAAGACACACTTCTGATATTTCTGAGGCACTTATGACTGAGGCACTGCACGTGCTTGTGCACGTAAGAATCCCAAAGCTCTTTCTTACTTCAGGAAAAACCCTGCAGCAGTGCATACCCAGCATCTGCTATCAGCACATCCTGGCTGCACGTGCAGGAGAAGCAGCAGCAGCATTGTACACGTGGGTTTGTTAAGCTGAACTCCCCTACACTTTGAACAGTGCTCATCACAAATATATTTAATGGCACACCGATGCCATACATTTCTCCTAAAAGCCTCCCTTGTCACTCAACTTTGCCAGAAAGTTAATGCCGAGGAAGAACGAGCAACTTCGGTCTCAGTCCGGAGGTGGAGGGGTTCTAAACACTGACTTTCCGAGAGCAGCATCTCTCCTGAAGCGCTCGGGGCCACCCGAGCCGCCGCCGGGAGCGCGGTGCAGAAGCCGGCCCGGACTCAGCCGCAGCGCCGGGCACCGCGCATCGCTGCTCTGCAGGGCGGCCCGCACGTCCTCCAGCAGCTGCCGCAGGCTGCCCTTCTCCTGCTGCAGCTCGGCCATGCGCTCCTCGGCCCGCTCCAGCGCCACCATCTCCTCGCAGCGCTCTCGGGAGCAGGGCCCCGGCGGCCGCCGCTCGGGCTCGGCGGGGGCTGCGCGGGCGGATGTGGCTCTCGATGTGCTCGCCCTCCCGGCGCAGCGGCAGCCGCGGCCCCGCGCGGGTGCTGAAGTGGCCGCAGAGCCGCGCGTGGAGCTGGCGGAAGGTGAGCTCGGCCCAGAGCCCGTCCCACAGCCCCGCGCACTCCTCGGGCTCCGCCGCCTCCTCCGGCCCCAGCGCCCGGCACAGCGTGCGGGACTCCTCGCCGGGGATGCGGCCCGGCCCGGCGCAGTCCCGCTGCTGGAAGATCTCCTGCAGGGACTGCTCCGGGCCGCTGGCCAGCACGACCATCTCGATCTCCACGCCGCGCTCTAGCCCGTAGCGGTGGGCGAGGGCGCTGAGCAGCCACTGCGTGCGCCGGGCCGGCCGCCCGGAGGGGTCCCAGCCCTCAGGCGGCTCCATCGCGCCCGCCCGGCCCGCGGCGCTGCCCGAGCATCCTGAGCGCCGCCCGCCCGAGCGCTCGGCCCCGGCCCCGGCACGGAGCGCCCGGCTCGCCCCGCACGGAGCCGCGTCCGCCTTTGTCCGGCAGGAGCAGGGACTCGGGCAAAGCGGGCAGGTGCCGCCCTGCTCCCCTTGTCTGCCAAGCCCGAGCCCCAAGTGTGGTTCTTATTTCTTAGCTAATTTCTCCCTGGTTTCTCTCTAACACAAGCAAGACAATAGCATGGAACAATCCAGTTTGACAAGTAAGGCTTGTGAACGAGCGAGTGCTTCCACTAAATTAAAAACTCAATGTGCTTGAACGCCGACCTTCTGTTCGCTCAGGCTATCTCACCTCTGTAGATGAGGTGACTTCCTGGTGTTGGTGTGTGGATGTTAAGAGGTCTGTGTTAGAGATGAGTAAGTGTTCAACTCGTTCAAACGAGCTGCCCAAAGCAGTGATTTTGGTCTCTCTTTGCCTGGGAAGTAGGACCGGGGTTGTTGAACGCAGGCAGCAGCACGAGCAGAGCTCCTCCAGCAGCAGGGATATGCCAGGAGCCAGAGGGGACCGTGGCACCAGAGGGGACCGTGGCACCAGAGGGGACCGTGGCACCAGCCGTGCCCGAGGCCTGAACAGGCTGCCAAAGTCAGGTGGTGCTGACAGGCTGCGTTAACAGCCCAGGCAAGGCGTGGTGAGGAGCCAGGGCTGGGGACCGCCCAAGGAGTCCTGTCAAGAGCAAATCGTTCTAATATTTTCTCTAGGGCAAAAAAGGAGCAAACGAGTCCAGCTGATATGAGAGGAAAAAGAATTCAAGTTCGTTTAAAACGCTGCTTAATACAGAGTTTGGTTTCTTTTGATTGAACTGATACTAATAAATATTTGCTGACATATGGTGGGGTTTCTCTGCAAATAGGCCTTGATGAAAAATTTCTGACCACCTTTAGTTTTGCTCTTTCCTAAGTTGAACACCCGAGTAGCTTTGTTGACGAATGGAGAATTGTTTGTAGCTCAGTTTTTCTCAGGAGGAGCCTTACATTTTAGTACAGGAGGAAGGAAAGGCAAGGGTTTGAAAGCCTTCCCGTGCTGAAGTGACACACTTTGAGAGGAGTCTGTGAGGAGATGTCCCCTCAGGCACTGCCAGGGCTGTTTGCCTCCAATGCAGGCTCAGTATTCTGGGAGTTCCACAAGCCTCAGCTGCCACTGTATTTTCCTCTGAATATATCTTGTCGTGCAGTACACAGGGAGAATATTTTGTGCTAGATTCTCCTCAGGGCTTTGAGGTGAATCTCAGTAATAGTCGTGATTTTCATGTCCAGATGTACTTTTTACAGATAATAAGGAAAAGGGAAGAGGTACCATGGAAAATTAGTTGCTCAAAATGTGAGTGGCCAACCACACAAAAAATTAAGTCTGAACTGAAGAAGATTTTTATTGTTTTCCCTCGATAGGTGGAGTAAAACACGCAGTGCTAAAAATGTTCTTTGAAGAGATTCAGCCAGCACCCAGGTGTATGAAAATCAAAACATCAAAGGATGAGGCAGGGCATGGGAAGAATCTTCAGCCCTTCCTGTTGAAGGCCCAACAGTATGAAAACTGCCTCTGGATGTTATCCATAGATACCATATGTTATTTGTAGAGAAGAGCAGATGCCCCAAGCTGTTGGTGGCCCTGACGAGCAGGGGATGTGTCTTAGGTCACAGATGTGACCAAAAGTATGTATTCTATCACCATATGTGGGACAGTGATCCTTATCTGTGTGGGAGATATCCTCTGCTAATGGGCCATCTGTTAAAACCAGGTGGGGCAGTGTTCTTTATCTTTACTGCAATCTATCCTTCCTCCAGGAAGATATCTTCTGTTAATGGGCCATTGAGTGCCACTGCATGACTGATAAAATTCCATCATCCCATTGGGAGATGCTCCAGCCAGGGGGAGGAACCAAGCCTTTCCTACCTAGATAAAAACTGAGATTTGGAACACCAAGGCACCTTTTTCCACTGGATTCCGGAGGAAAACTGGACCTTTCTGCATCATCATTAACCTTTGGAGGAAAACTGCACCCCTCTACAGGAGCACTGCTTCACCTGAACCACATCTGTCACTCCAGGAGGACTGCAGCCACCATTTATTGGGACTGCTACCAACAGCCTGACTGACAGGGTGTCAGGTTGTATTCTGACTAGGTCAGTGTTTTGGGTTTGTTCTTTATAATACTGTATTTCTATTTTAATTTACCTGGTGAAGAACTGTTATCCCTATAGCCATATCTTTGCCTATGAGCCCCTTAATTTCAAAATTTTAATAATTTGGAGGGAGGGCGTTTACATTCTCCATTTCAAAGAGAGGCTTGTGCCTTTCTTAGCAGACCCCTGTCTTTCAAACCAAGACAGGAGGATTTTGGGTCTGAATCTTGGTGTTTGGGAGGTTCTTACAGACACAAGATGCCCAAAGACTTCCAGAGATGAACTTGGGCAAGGAGGAACACCCAGTCCATGGAGCTCTCTTGTTTTTTCCCCACACCAGGATTTTCTATTCCCAAGGTGTGGGCAGATGGAGGAGGAGGAAAAGCCCCGGAGATCCCACTTGAGGAGGGGCTGCAAACCCAGCCCAGGGAGCTGCGAGGAGGAAAGACCCTCCCTGAGCCAGGAAGGCGGCCGGAGATCCAGGCAGAGCTCAGAGCTGGTGGAGAAGCCTCCTGGAGGGGAGAAGCCTCACAGGTGCTTGGAATGTGGGAAGGGTTTCAGCTGGAGCTCAGGGCTGATGCAACACCAGATGATCCACATTGGGGAAAAGCCCTACGAGTGTGGGAAATGCAGGAAGAGCTTCAGCACTATTTCTTATCTGATGCAGCACCAGGTGATCCACACAGGGGAACGGCCCTACACCTGCTTGCAATGTGGGAAGAGCTTTGGATGGAGCTCTGCCCTGAAATACCACCAGCGCATCCACACTGGGAAGAGGCCCTACGAGTGTCCCAAGTGTGGGAAGAGGTTTCAGAGAAGCTCCACTCTCATCAGACATGAGCGGATTCACACAGAGGAGAGGCCCTTCCGCTGCCCTGACTGCGGGAAGGGATTCAACCGCAACTCCAACCTCATCAGGCACCGGCGCATCCACACTGGGGAGAGGCCCTACGAGTGTCCTGAGTGTGGGAAGAGCTTCTCAGACAACTCAGTCTTGACCCGACACCAACGGAGTCACCACTAAGGGAAGCCCTGTGAGTGCCCCGAGTGTGGGAAGAGCTTCGTGCTCTGCTCCAGCTCCATCCCCCATGGGAGGATCGGTGTTGGTGATCCCCAGTGACCCCCGTTGAGCAGAGCCCTGGTGATCCGTGGTCCTGGTGATCCGTGTTGGGAAGACACCTGGCTGGGGGGGGTCTCTGCATCATCCTGTCTCCCTGTGGGCACCTGGATGAACACAGGGGCAGGAACGTCCATCAGGGCTCAAACTGACATTGGGAATTCCTTGAGGAGAGCAGATTTGTTGACTTTGATCCCCAGAAAATCTGTGTTCAATCCTATCTCCTGCTGGCATCCAGGAATACTGAACAGTCTTGGAGACCTTTTCCAGCCTCACTGATTCCAGGATTTTCATTTCCTATTGTCCAAGGTTGTCTTTCACAGCCAAATGGTGATGAACTGAGGCAAAGACCAAGATTTTGGAGTCAGTGGGGTAGAAAGTCCTCCAAAAAATGTTTTTCCCTCCCACTCACACATAGGACCTCAGCTCACACAGACACCGAAATCCTTTTCTTTTAGCCTCGATTTGCTTTTCATTTCTCTTCATCCTTTTAAAACAACCAACACGGGTGAAAATAAAGACACTGAACTGAGACATGGGTGTGGATACGGAGGGACAAAGACATGGTGGGGCACAGACATGGAGAGTTGAATCATGGCTTTAAAGAGTTAAGATTTTTGCTAAGGGTAGAAGGAGTTTCCATGGCCAAGATGTAAGTTAGGTAGGTAATTACTTGATGCTTAGGCAAGAGCTAATTGGTATAATTATCTGCTATTATGAACTTATGTATGGAAGAACATAAAATAATAAACCATTAATCATGAAGCACGAGGCCTTGGATCATGCCAGAGGTTCACTGAGACCTGATGAAGACTCTCCTGACTTCATCCATCGAGACCACTGACCCATTTCGAGAGCACAGACCCAATTCAAGAGAAGAACTGCGCACGCGTGAAGGACGAATGGGCTCATTTTAATATGGGGTGGGGATGGGAGGTGCTGGGGTTATGCACATGTATTGTATGTAAGATCTTGGGCAATAAATAGAGGGCAAAGAACCTTGTTCGGGGCGGTCACGCCTTTGGGAGGTGACTCCCGTGCCGGTGAATAAACACACCACTTTGTAACTTTAATTAGTTAGAGGGTCTCTGTCCGTGATTATCCCGGTTTTTAAGGATTCAGGGGGACAAACTGCGGTCACGTGGGGACACTGCAGAGACATTGTAGTGACCCAAAACAGGACAGGCGACCTCAGGGTGGCCCCGATGTCCCCAAGGCAAGGACACCAAGGTCCCCAGTGTCCCTCGGGGTGACAGTGCCACTTCCATGTCCCCACCCTGTGCCTGCATCCCCGGCCACCTCCAGCTTTTGCATCACCTCCTTGTGTCCCTCCACCAATGTCCCCAAGGCCACCATGATGTCCCCGAGGGCCCGGCCAGCTCTGGGGAACCCCTGTCGCCATGTCCCCCACGTGTCACCACCAAGTCCCGGTTAACAGCATTCACCAAGTACCCCAGGTGCCATGTCACCGTGTCCAGCCACCCCTGGACATTGTGATGACCTTGCTGGTGGCCGCAGTGGCCTCGCCACTGGCCCTGGCTGTTGCCACCCACTGGGCGGTCTTGCAGGCGCTGGGCCATGGCCCGGTGCTCACGGGCGATGGTGGCCAGGTGTCACCGCAATGTCGCTGAGGCCTGCAGGGCCACCTGGCAGGACACGGCCACCGTGCCCAGGGCCAGCAGCAGGTGACTGACCTCGGCCACCCCCAGTGCAGCGTGCACCGAGTCCAGGGACACTGCAGGGACATGGGGACACCGCACAGGTGGCACCGGGGACACGGCGGCAGGGCAACCAGCACAGTGGCACCTGAGCAGTGGCACCAGGGACACCCCTGAGCCACCAGCCCAATGTCCCCAGGGCTGCCCCAGTGTCACCACCCCAGTGTCACCCATTCAATCCCAGCACCACCAGCCCCGTGTCCTCAACCCAGGGCCATCCCAGTGTCCTCAGCCCTGTCCCAGTGGCACCAGCCCAGTGGCACCAGGGCTACCAAGGTGTCACCAACCCACTGTCCCCAGTTCCATCCCAGTGCCACCAGTTCTATTCCACTGTCACCAGCCCAGTGTCACCAACCCAGTGCCACCAAGCCACTCCCATCCCAGTGTCCCCAGTCCTGTCTCAGTGTCACCAGCCCAGTGTTCCCAGTTCCTTCCCAGTGGTCCCAGTGCCAGCCCAGTGTCACTGCCCCACTGCCACCATACCAATATCACCATCCCAGTGCTCCCAGTTCCCTCCCAGTGTCTCCAGTCCCATCCCAGTGTCCCCCATCCTGTCCCAGCATCCCTGTCGCAGTGCTCCTAGTTGTGTCCCAGTGCAACCAGTTCTATCCCAGTGCCACCAGTTGTGTCCCAGTGTCACCATCCCAGTGCTCCCAGTTCAATACCAGTGTCTGTAGTTCCTTCCCAGTGCCACCACCCCATTGTCCCCATACCAATGTTACCATCTTAATGTCACCAAACCAGTTCCCTCCCAGTGCCAGCCCAGTGTCCCCCATCCCGTTCCAGTGTTTTTGTCTCAGTGCTCCCAGTTGTGTCCCAGTGCCACCGCCCCATTGTCACCATACCAGTGTCACCAACCCAGTGCCACCAGTTCTGTCTGTCACCACCCAAGTGCCACCAGCCTGGTGTCACTAACCCAGTTCCAGCCCAGTGTCCCTAGTCCTATCCCGGTGCTACCAGTCCTGTCCCAGTACCACATCCCCAGTGTCCCCATACCAATGTCATCACCAGCCCAGTGTCCCCAGTGCCATCCCAGTGTCCCCCATCCTGTCCCAGTGTTCTTGTCCCAGTTCTCCCAATTGTGTCCCCGTGCCAGCCCAGTGCCACCCTGTCATTGACCCATACCAGTGTCACCAGCCCAGTGCCACCAGTCCTGTCTCAGTGCCACTAGTCCAGTGCTCCCAGTGCCAGCTCAGTGTCACCATCCCAGTGTGGCCAGTTCCATCCCAGTGCCACCAGTTCTGTCCCAGTGTCACCAATCCAGTGTCACTGGTCCTGTCCCAGTGCCCCCAGTGCCATCCCGCTGTCACCACCCCAGTGTCACCTGTCCCTTCCTAATGTCCCCATCCCAACGTCCCCTCCCAGTGCTCCCAGTTCCATCCCAGTGTCCCCAGTGCCATCCCAGCATCACCACTGCCACCCATGGCACCACCCCAGTGTCCCCGTTCCCTCTGCCCCTTCGAGCCATTTCGTCCCTGGACCCTTCGAGAAGGAATAAACTCCGCCTTGGATCACCACACGTGGCTCCCGTCCCTCTCTCCACCGTCGGCAGAAGCGGGGCTCGCACAAGAGAGCTGAAATCCCTCTCGTCCCGAGAGCGGGAACGTGCCTGTAACCCCCAGGCCGTCTTTCTAAAGACGCTTCTCTGGAAGGTCTCGGCACCAGCGCTCGCCCCTCGCCCACCGGCTCCTTCCAGCCGGTGCCGCCGCGATAACCGGAGCCCAAAGACCGGGACCTCCGCGAAAGAGTTCCTGGAGAAGCGTCTCCTGCAGCACCAACTGCAGGACACAAGCCGCTTTTCGGGACGAGCACAGCTCCCCGAGCACAGCTCTCCGCGTTCTACTGGAAGCTGTCTGAGGGGCGACGGGGACCTTCTGTGGAACATCTCTGGAGACCAATCGCCGGCCCGACGGCCTCCCCAGCAGCTTTTCTGTTGACCCAGTGGGCTTTGGTTAGCCCGAAGAAATGACTGAGTTAAGATAAACCGGGGTCTTCTTCCTTTAGTTTTTTCTTTTACTGCTGGGTGGGAGATTGGAGTTTTGAGGATGGGCAATTTGATCAGTAGTGCTAAGTTCAGCCCTCCTCAAAAGGACATTTATTACCAAGTTGTGAACACTCTTAAGTTATCAAAAGCGGAACTTAAAAGGTTTTTCTTTGTGTGATAATTGATAAAAGATTCGTGTTAAACACAAAAGCATTGGGGTTTGTATAAACCAGAATACTAAGCTCTGAAGTGAAGCATGGACACTAGATAATGGAAATTATATGATAAAATCATTCTGTTTAAAACCATCTTGTTATGTTATATTATGTCGCATTATGTTACATTATATTATGTTATATTATGTTATGTTTTCCAAATAAGTTGTATCGGCTACCAGCTTGCAAAATCGGACTTCCCAAAAAGCCCTTCCTGCCTTTGTCTAATCAATGCTGCTTATCTCAAGGACCAGACTCCCAGAACTTCTCTGGTGGTTATTTACAAGGACCAGATGGCTATCTGTGACTGATTATCACCCAAAGGCTTTGTGAATCTGTGTAAGGATGTTTATTCAACCACCACTGCTTATGACATCAAAAAACCAAAAATTATTGATTACAACGAGAAACCACAGTATAAGAAGAGGCTGCAAACCAAGGTTGGGTGGAGCGTGGAGTGGACGGTGACCCCTCACGTTCCCCAGCGCGCTGCTTGCTCTTTCCATATCAAATAAAGCAATCTAAATTTTGCTGAATATCGAGACTTTTGTCTCTCATTTATAACAATTTGGTGCCGATACCCGGGACGTCCTTGGAGCCCTGAGAGGCACTGCGATTTCGGGGAGGCGCCCCACTGCTGTGGCCCCGGTTCGTCAGTGATTCTCGGGACCCATCGACGTCCCGCACCATAGAGACTGAGCAAGGAAAATCTCCCCGGAAGACCGCGGCAAAATCACCTGGAATTCTCGTGCACGAAGAGCCAGACAGGAGCATCGGACTGTGAGTATCTGTGTGGTTTGGTGGGGATGACTGTGTGCTTGCCTGAATGAGACGTGGCCTTTGCTGCGAAGCGAGAGTGGAGTCCTTCTATCCGCGTTTCCAGCATCCCGCGAGGGACCTGGCCGGTGACCGGACGAAGCGAGTGAGCACAAAGGGAGAGACTGCTTTTCTTGTCCTAGCCCAGGTAGAGGCTGGGTCCTTCCCATCCTAGCCCAGGCAGAGGCAGGATCCGGGGATGGGGGAAGGGGGAGGAAAAGAAAAGCAGATTGCAACACACCAGTCACGGAGGGAGAAGGGAAAAGCTGCATTTCCCATCCCAGCCCAGGTAGAGGCGGGTTCCAGTCCATCCTGACCCGAGGAGAGGCAGGGGTTCAAGCAGAACACATCGGGGAGTACAAACACCTCAAGACAGTCCCTTGAGGTAAAAAAGGGACAAAAGGGAGTAAGATTTTGAGTCCCAAGGACCCATGAAGAGGTTCAAGTTCATTTGGTCCACAAGGAGACTGGGAAAATAAAGACAAGACAAGTAGGTTGCCAGAAATAGCACCATTGGGAGTAATATTAAGATGTTGGGACACAGGGGTGGTATACAGAGGAAAAATTAAAGAAAAATTAATTCAGTATTGCATGGTGGAATGGACCAGAGAAATGATCCGTAAAGATAACCTATACTGGCCCATGTTCGGATCATTTGAGGGTTGGATTTGTCGGGCATTAAACACATATGTGGCTCATAAAGAACCATTTAACAGAGAGGAATGTGAGTATGCTGCCCTGTGGGCAAAACAGTCCAAGCCATCCTTGATATATACTTCAAAAGAAAAAGAGGATGAGGATAGAAAAAAGGTTACCTGGGAACCCCTCGATAATCTCCCACCTCCGTATAATACAGAAAATACAGGAGACCCCCCCCACGCACCCACTTCTCCTCCTGGTACTCCCATAGCTCTGAGAACTCGCTCCAGCAAAGGAATACCAGGAGAGATGGTATCACCAGAGAGGAGGGAGATAACGACACAAAGGCTCGCCTTTACCCCCTGAGGGAAGTGCCATTAGCAGGACAACAGGCTGGATTAATTGGATTTGTAAATGTTCCCTTGAACACAGGGGAAGTGAGAAACTCTAAAAAAGAAATGGGAAAACTATTAGAAGATCCTATAGGGGTATCAGAGAGACTAGATCAATTCCTCGGACCAAGTATGTATACTTGGATGGAATTACAATCTATATTAAGTATCCTATTCACCACGGAAGAACGGGAAATGATCAGACAGGCTGGAATGAGGGTATGGGACCGGGAGCATCAGATTGGACCTAGGGGAGACCAGAAATGGCCATTAAATAATCCTAACTGGGATAATCAGAATGATGTCCATCGCCAGAATATGATGGACTTAAGATGGCTACTCGTTAAAGGTATCTGAGAATCTGTTCCTAAAGGACAAAATATTAATAAAGCTTTTAGTGAAAAAAAAATAAAATTAAAAGATGAATCCCCGACTGACTGGTTAGAGCGGCTGAGGAAAAATCTCCAAATGTACTCCTGGATAGACCCTGACACACAAGTGGGCCAGGCACTCCTCAAAACCCGATTTCTTTCTAATATCACGGGGAGATATTAGAAAGAAATTAGAAAAGTTAGATGATTGGCAAGATCGGGGGTTACAAGAATTGCTAAGAGAAGCAAAAAGCAAAAGCTAAAATCTTTATAGCTGCAGTTCATGAAACACAGAAAGAAACCCAGCAGAAAGGGGGAGGGAAACCACGAAAACCCCCACCGAAACAAGGAAATGAAGCAGGAAATAATTCACCAAGGCGAACCTGCTTTTACTGTAACAAGAAAGGTCCTATAAAGAAAAATTGTAAGGAACGGATACAGGATGAAAAAAAAAAAGTTCCAGGAAGACGAATAGGGGTGTCAGGGGCTGTATGTACTGGGGACCATACCATCTAAAGAGCCCTTGATAAAATTAAGGATCGGTCCCCAGGGAGAGGAGGTGAAATTTTAGTAAATAAAGAAACCGAAAAATCCACAATTAAACACCTACCAAAAGGGTGTAAACCTAGTAAAGAAACGGCACTCGTGGTTGGAGCAAAAGGTGAACCATTTCGGGTCCCTATTGTCAAAAATGTGCAAATTGAGACCCAGAACAAAAGTGTATTAAAAGATCTGCTGTTACTGCCAGAGGCAGAAAAGAGTTTATTGGGGAGGGATTTAATAATAGCGTAGGATTTGAAAATTGAAGTATCACAAGGGCAGCTTAAAATTTTTGCTTTAACCCAAAAGGATGAGAAGCAAATATGTCCTGAGGTGTGGTACACCCCTGGAGAAATAGGGAAGTTAAAAATGAAACCTATCAAAGTGAAAATCACTGATCCTGATTTACCTATCCGAGTTCATCAATATCCAATATCTCTGGAAGGGAGACGGGGCCTTAAGCCTCTCATAGAAAACCTTTTGCAACAGGGGGCTTTGGAACCATGTATGTCCCCACATAATACTCCTATTCTGCCTGTCAGAAAGACAGACGGGAATTACAGATTGGTACAAGATTTGAAGGCTATAAATCAGCGAACTGTTACCAAATTTCCTGTAGTAGCAAACCCTTACACACTCTTAAACCAGTTGTCCCCTGACACACTTGGTATAGTGTAATAGATCTAAAAGATGCCTTCTGGGCATGCCCGTTAGAGGAAAGTAGCAGAGATTGCTTTGCCTTTGAATGGGAAGATCCTGATAAGGGCAGGAAACAACAACTGCCTTGGACAGTATTGCCTCAGGGCTTTACAGAATTCCCCAATCTCTTTGGACAAGCCCTAAAATAATTAATGCAGTCTTTTGAGTCACCAGACGGGGTGAAATTGTTACAATATGTAGATGATCTATTAATAGCAGGAAAGGACGAGAAATCTACAAGAAATTGGACTATAAAACTTTTAAACTTTTTGGGACAACAGGGATTGAAGGTATCCAAAGCCAAATTACAGTTCACAGAACCAGAAGTAAAATATTTGGGACATTGGCTAAGTAAAGGGAAAAAGAAATTGGATCCTAATAGAATCTCTGGAATATTAAGTCTGGGACCTCCAAAAACCAAAAAACAAGTGAGGAAAATTTTGGGATTGCTGGGATATTGTTGCCAATGGATAGAGGGATTTAGTGAGAAAGTAAAATTTCTATATGAAAAACTTACCATTAATCGCCTAAAATGGACAGAAGAGGATGATAAAAGTTTTGAAAAGGTCAAACCTGCTTTAATTCAAGCCCCTGTACTCAGTCTCCCAGACTTGGAGAGACCATTTCAGTTATTTGTAAACACCTCTGATCAAACAGCATATGGGGTGCTCACCCAGGAATGGGCAGGCAGTCGAAAGCCAGTGGGATTTTATTCTAAACTGCTCGACCCTGTCAGTCGGGGTTGGCCCACATGCCTCCAGGCCCCAGTGGCCACAGCACTTTTAATTGAAGAAGCCCGAAAAATTACCTTTGGGGCACCCCTAGTGGTCCACACCCCTCATAACGTAAGGGGAATTCTGAATCAAAAAGCTGAGAAATGGTTAACTGATGCCCGAATATTAAAATATGAAGCTATTCTAATCACTTCCCCAGATTTGGAGCTAAAAACAACAACTGCTCAAAGTCCTGCACAATTCCTATATGGGGAACCAGGAGAAAACTTAGAACATGATTGTGTGGATGTTATAGAATTACAAACAAAAACTAGACCTGACTTGGGAGAAGTTGAATTTAAGGATGGAGTAAAATTGTTTATAGATGGATCTTCTCGAGTGGTGGAAGGAAAACGAAAATCAGGATATGCCATAGTAGGAGGAGAAGAATTGAAATTAGTAGAATCTGGACCCTTAAACGCAGCATGGTCTGCTCAGGCTTGTGAACTATTTGCTCTTTATAGGGCATTGTCTTATTTAGAAGGTAAAAAAGGAACGATATATACGGATTCTAAGTATGCCTATGGCAGAGTCCACACATTTGGTAAAATTTGGGAAGAAAGGGGGTTAATTAACACTCAAGGACGGGGGTTGATATATCAAGAATTAATTGTTAGAATACTAGAGGCTCTTAGGGGCCCCATTGAAATTGCTGTGGTCCATATAAGAGGGCACCAAAAAGGAACAAGCTACCATACAAGGGGGAATAATCTGGCTGACAAAGAAGCAAAAAAAGCAGCATTGGAGCAAAAACCGGTTTCTGTATTAAGTACTACAGTTAAAGATCTCAGCCCCAACCAGGAATTACAGAAGCTATTTACTCCTCAGGAAAAAGAAACGACAAAAAAATTAAAGGCAAAACAGCATGAGAATAAATGGGTTTTACCAGATGGCAGGGAAATTTTACCTAAGACCCAGGCCAGACAAATTATTGAATAATTACACCAACAAACACATTGGGGAACCAGAGCACTAGCAGACCAATTTTTAAAATTTTTTGGATGCATCGGCATTTTTGATATTGCAAAGCAGAGCGTATAGGGTTGTTTAACTTGTCAGAAAATTAATAAAAAAGGTATGTGACAAGGTCCGTCAGGAGGACGGAAAACTGCTTACACACCCTTTGAAAGAATACAAGTAGATTTTACAGAATTACCAAAAATAGGAAGGTGGAAATACTTACTAGTGATAGTAGACCAATTAACCCACTGGGTAGAGGCATACCCTGCAGCTAGAGCCACATCACAAGTGGCAGCCAAAATATTGTTGGAACACATAATCCCAAGGTATGGCCTGGTTCGAGCAATAGACTCAGAGCAGGGGACGCACTTTACATCAAAGGTGCTGCAGTCACTGACCCCGGCACTGGGCATCAGCTGGGAGTATCACACACCTTGGCACCCTCAGAGTTCTGGCAGGGTTGAAAGGATGAATCAAACATTAAAACAACAGCTGTCAAAATTAATGATTGAGACTAAAATGCCATGGACAAAGTGCCTCCCACTAGCCCTGTCTAATATATGAACAATGCCAAATTCAAGAACAGGGATTTCACCATATGAAATGCTGTATGGTATGCCTTACCCTAAAGGAGAACGCCTTGATCCGACCTTAGTTCAGGACCTTTCTCTTCAGAATTACATAATAACAATCAGCAAAAACTTAGAAGAATTAAGAGAAAAGGGGATTTTAGCTCAAACTGTCCCTCTAGGATTTGCCATACATAAAATTAAGCCAGGACAACATGTGTTAATTAAAGTATGGAAAGAAGAAAATCTAGATCCAAAATGGGAAGGACTTCATTTAGTTCTGTTAACGACTGAAACAGCTGTGAGGACAGCTGAAAAAGGATGGACACATGTGAGTAGAGTCAAGGGTCTTGTAACCCCTCCTACTGCAGGTTGGGCAGTGACATCCGAGCCTGGAGATCTCAAAGGGCAAATCCAGAGCTCTCGATGTCGGCACCAGATCAATTTGTCTCGAAGGTTTCCCAAACAGGACAGAAAGTCACCTGTCCTGAAGCCAGGTGTGATTGTAATCTGTTCACCAAAAAGAGTTGTCCATATTGTACTGAGCTGTGGTGGTCTCATGCCTATGGTGGGTATCCCCTATTAACATTATGTGTCATATGTAGAAGAAAGGAACAGAAGGAAACTGTTAAGGTGCTAAATACCCTATCAGCACGTGGAGAAATCGAAATTGATGATCATAACTGGTGGGAGTTATTTGAGAATGGAACAAGAGGAAAAAAGAAAGCCAGAGCAGAGGTATTGGCAATAGAGTGTCAGAAGGGTTGTGTATACCGAGCTGTTACTGCTGTACCTCGTACTGGAATGTTAAAGCTAAAAGCTGGGACAAAATTAAGAAACACTACCAAAAGAGAAAGACAAAGTGGGAGAGCCCAGGACATATTCCCTGCTGCCGAGAAGATGAAACAAACCTCGGCTACTGGCAGCAACCCCGTAGGCCTTGAGGGAGGCAGAGGGATGAAAATGGTCATGGGAGTCATCCCATTGCTAATGATGATAAAAGGAAATAATGCTGATGCTTGTTCCAAGTGTCACCAGACAATTGGGTACGGGGATGCACGGTATCCACCCTTGCCTTC
The DNA here is from genome assembly GCF_052056855.1 of Sturnus vulgaris. Taxonomy (NCBI): domain Eukaryota; kingdom Metazoa; phylum Chordata; class Aves; order Passeriformes; family Sturnidae; genus Sturnus; species Sturnus vulgaris. The sequence goes on from NW_028276170.1 coordinate 13,112,299, forward strand.
CACACACACATCAATTCGGCCTGCTGTAATAAACACATGATGCACTATTATGGAAAGAAGTGGCCACCAATTTGGGAAAAGGAGGGTGGGCTCCATCAGCATACCAAAGTTGCCCAGTAGGAGAGACACACCTCTGCTTCACAAAAGAAGGTATGTGGGGATATTCAGATCAGGGAGGAGTGCAAGATCACTACAAGGAGGAATTGATTAAAAAAAAAAAAATAACTAAAATGTTCAAGGGAAAAAGGACAAACCGTGGGGGAAGTTTTAACTTCTATGAGAGAATAAAACAACAACTCAGCGAACGGGAATTACCCACCTCGGGAAAAAATTTATTTGTAGAATTAATGAAAGAAATTACTACTGAACTTAACTCATTGTTGGATCTGTAGAGGAATGCAGATGACTGAACAATGGCCATGGAGGAGGGGAGGGATTAGGGCCAGAGCAGTTGCTACAGTGAAATCAAACAGAAATATCGAGGGGGAGTGTGTGGGAAGTTTAATAATTCTGAATACTGTTTAGAAATTTATGATAATGGTCAAGTAATTACTAAAATTGCAGAAGAAATAAAACGATTAGCCCATGTACCTGTACAAAACTGAAACACTATGCTTAATGATAATTGGTGGAATAACCTGTTGGGGGGGAGCTTGGTGGAAGAAATTAGGGTTTATGTTAATATGTGCATTATTAGGACTATTGTTCATCCCTTGTCTTGTTCCATGCTTCATTCGACTAATCCAGTCGGTGGTTCAAGGAATGCAAGTTGCTACAATACCAATAGACCCTGAGAAGGCAACGAAATTAATGGCAGTACATGAATTAAATCTAGTACAAGAGGTACTGACAAAATTTGAAACCAGAACACGAATCAATGGGTTAAAAAAAGAGAAGTGGGGAAATTGTGACAATTGATAAAAGATTCGTGTTAATCACAAAAGCATTGTGGTTTGTATAAACCAGAATACAAAACTCTGAAATGAAGCATGGACACTAGATAAAGGAAATTATATGATAAAATAATTCTGTTTAAAATCACCTTGTTATGTTATATTATGTTGTATTATCTTACATTATGTTATGTTATGTTTTTCAAATAAGTTGTATCGGCTACCAGGTTGCAAAATCGGACTTCCCAAAAAGCCCTTCCTGCCTTTGTCTAATCAATACTGCCTATCTCAAGGACCAGACTTCCAGAACTTCTCTGGTGCTTATCTAGAAGGACCGGATGGCTATCTGTGACTGATTATCACCCAAAGGCTTTGTGAATTTGTGTACAACGAGAACCCACAGTATAAGAAGAGGCTGCAAACCAAGGTTGGGTGGAGCGTGGAGTGGGCGGTGACCCCTCACGTTCCCCAGCGCTGCTTGCTCTTTCTATATCAAATAAAGCAATCTAAATTTTGCTGAATATCGAGACTTTTGTCTCTCATTTATAACAGGGTTCACCTTTTCCTCCTCCATGTGCAACGTCGTCTAGAGCACAGAGGTCCCAGGAGCTGCTTCCTCCTGAGCCAGTGGCACTCCTGGCCCTGGGCAGCGCAGGGCCCTGTGCCCCGTATATACCCCTGCAGGGCGGGGCTGTGCCATGTCACCAGGACAACAGAATGGCCAACAGCACCCAGGAACCCGATAGAACGGCCCTGTGTCACAAAGGGCCCAGCCCAGCAGCCCTTCAGCAGCCCAAGCCCCTGGAAGTGGCATGGAGCAGGTGCCCAGCAGGTGCTGGCTTTGCAGGCTGGGCTGTGCGGGGCCAGAGGAATTGGCCGGATGGACGCAGGCAGGGAGTTGTGGTCAGCGGCTCCATGGGCGGCTGCAGGCCGGGGATGAGGGGTGTCCCTCAGGGAGGGCTCTGCCTCGGCCCCGGGGGGGCCCAATGCGAGGGCGAGGGGCTGGGGGGGCCATGGGGGCGTTCGATCAATGGGGAGGGCCCGGGGAGTGCTGAGAAGGGGGTGGTGAGTGGGGGGGAGGGAGGGGTCCCATGGATTTGGGGGGAGTCTTGATGAGTGTGGGGGGAGTCCCATGGATTTTGGGGTCCTGGTGACGGGGGGGGAGCGGTGAGTGGGGGGGGTCCCATGGATGGGGGAGGGGCGGTGAGTGGGGGGGGGTCCTGGCGCCCTGGGGTGGTCCCAAGTATCGGGGGGGGTCCCAGCGCTTTGGGGGGGTCGGTGAACGGGGGGGCAGTGAATAGGGGGAGACCCGGTAAATTGGGGGGGTCCCTGGTGATAACCGGAGGAGGAGAGGGGGGAAAGGAGCGAGCTCCAAGGGACTCCCCCCTGTGCTGGGGACACCCCGGTGCCCCCCCAGCGCACGCCCCCCCCCCCCATTCCCGCTCCTGTTCCCGGGAGAAGTCAAAGGGGAGGGGCGGAATCCCCGGGATGGGCAGGGGGGGCACAAAGGGGGGTCCGGGCCCTGTGCACCGGAGGGTGGTCGGTACACGAGGGGGGGGTCCAGTCCCGGTGCCCGAGGGGGCGTCCCGGTGCCCGGTCATTCGTGAGGGGGTGTCCGGTGATTCCTGGGGAGGTCTCCGGTGGTCCTGGTGCATGACGGGGGGGTCCCGGTGACTCATGGAGGGGTCTCCGGTGATCTCGGTGCCCGAGGCTGGCGATGTTTGAGGGGGTGTCCGGCGGTCCCGGTGCACGATGAGGGGGTGTCACTGCTCGATGGGGAGGGGGAGTCCCGGTGCACGGTGACGGTGCTGATTGATGGGGGAGGTCCTCTGGTGGTGCCGGTGCCCGGTGATTGATGGAGGGGGTCTCCGGCGATTCCTCGGGAAAGGGGGGGGCGGTCCGGTGATGCCGGTGCACGAGGAGGGGAGAGAGGAAACTCGAGGGTCCTGAGGGGTCCCGGTGCACGAGGACGGTTAAATTCGGGGGTCCTGGTGCTCGGAGGGGGGGTCGGTTCCTGGTGTGTGACACAGAGAGAGACCCCGGTGACACTGGGGACCCTGGCACGGGGCTGGTGACACTCAGGGGCTCCGGGTGGCACAGAGACTCTCCCCAAATTCTCTGCCACGAGGTCCTTGTGGCACGAGGGGCTCTCGGTGATACGAGGAGCTGTTGGCACTCCAGGGGCTCCTGGTGGCACAAGGAGCTGGGGGCACTTGAGTGGCTCTTGGTGACACAGGGCTCTCAGTGTCACTCGCAGGGCTCTCAGTGACACGAGGAGCCCCAAAATTCCTCTGGGTGACACAAAGAGCTCCCCAAACTGGTCTGGGTGACACAAGGAGACGGTGGCACGAGTGGAGCCCTATGCACGACGATCTGTCGCACGAGGACCCCCAAAATTCCTCGAGCGAACCCCCCCGAAATCCTCACGCGGGACCCCCCACTCAGCGCGAGCCCAACCCCCCCCTCCTGCTCCCCTCCCCGGGGGTCTCCGGGTGATCCCGCCCCAGGTCCTCCCCTTTCCCCCTTTTCCCCCAGGACTGGGAAGGTCGAAGGGACTGAAGGGGGGGTGCAGGTGCGGGTTTTTTCGGGGGGGTCCCGGCGGCCCCCGGGGCGGGGTCAGTGCTCAGCAGCGGGGCCGCGCCGCTCGCACCCGTTGGCCGAGATCGGAGGGGGCGGGGGCGGCCCGGGGACCCCGCTGGGCCCCCAAATCACACCCGGGTCTGCTGCTTTAGTCCGGTGCTACCAGCGCTGATTTTTCTCCTTATTCAGTCTTTTGGTGTATTTTTTTTTGCTAAGATTTAATATACCTTTATAATTTTACAAAGTGAGCGTCGTTTCTCACACCCTGCACTGCCGAGGTAGGAGGTGCAGATGGAAGGAGGGAGGCGTGTGGAAAGCTGGTTTGAAGGGTCTTCATTTACTTCTCATTATCCTGCTCTGAGATTTTGGAGTTTTCTGCAAGAAATCTCTCCCCTCTCCCACTCATCCCCTGGGGTTGTGGGGCAGTTTTCCCATTTTGGGGGAAATTAAAGCCATGCACAGACGCTCCTAATTAGGGGTAGCAGCACTGAGGCTCCAGGGCTTCCCGCTGAGCCGGAGGCAGCGAACACGCAGGGCTGGGAAAGGCGTGCCAGGACCTGCGGAGAACTTTGTTTGTGTTTCCAGGCCAATGGCGGCTCGGGCCCGGGCCCGTTCCAGGGCTGTTCCTCATCTCCGCCTTTGCCCTCCCACAGCCCGGGGGGCCCTGAGAGCGCGGGCCGAGGCTGGGCCGTGTGCAGAGCCCGGCCCTCGCTGCCATTGGCTGATTGTGCCAATGTCACTCCTGGTTGTCGCGCGCTGATTGGGCAGAGCAGCAAAGGCGCCATTGTGGCAGCGTCTGTGCGGGCCCGGCAGCGGCGGCAGCGGCCGGAGCCCGGGGAGGCGGCGGCGGAGCTCGGAGGCGGCCCCAGCGCAGGTGGGAGCCGCGCTGGGTTGTGCGGGGGCTCGGGGCTCGCTGCGGGCCGAGGGGGCGGCAGGGGGCTCTGGCGGGTTGGTTGTGCCGGTGCCGGCCCGTGTTGGCGCTGGGCTGAGGGCGCTGCGGGAGCGGCTGCCCGCGGTCTCCTTCCCGCTGGGGCCTCGGCAGGAGCCGGTGCCGGAGCAGCGCTGGCTCGTCCCGGTTGCTGTGGGTGGCACAGAGGTGTCTGCTCTGTGCCCGGGGCTGTGCGGGAAAATTCCCGTGGCCAGAGGTTTGTGTGCCCGCAGGAGACAGAGGAGTCGTGTAAAAGTGACTTTCTTCATGAACAAAAGGAAAAGCCATGCGGCATTTGCCATGCGGTCTCCCCGATTGTTGCAGTACGCAGCTTCCTTTTTGTCCTCATTTTCCCGGCTGCATTCCCCCTCTCCCATTCCCCTCTGGTTGACGTTTTTGGAAGGTTCAGACTTCCCGATCCGCCTACTACACGTCCTCGTTAATATGCACCCCTCTTTTTGTATAACATCCGATATTCCTGGCTTTGTTAAGTGTTTCTCCTTCTCGAAGGTCAGGCACTGAGCAGGATCTTGGCTGAGCAGCTGTCTCTGGAAATTAGTAACTTTTTCTGAAGGTGATGGTTTCTCCCGTTACTTCCTTTTATACAAATCCCTGGCTCTATCTCCAGGCATATTCATCTTACTCCTCTCAAATCTCGTTCTCATTTTCTCAGTAATTATCTTTACTAAATTTAATTACCAGTGGTTCACTCTCATTTCCTGGATCCTCTTTGGTTTGGGATTATTCTCAGTGACCTCACTGCCTGTCCTTTTGTAGCCGTTTCTGGATCAGGAGGCCTGGCTGCCACCTGCATCCCCTTGCTCACCTGCTGAATGAGCTGCACTCAGCAAAGTGTCGTGCATGGTAAAAAGATGAGAGTTGCTGCAGCTCATCAGAGGAGGAATTGCATTCGTTTAACCCCTGGAACCCCAAAAACTTGTCTAATTCTCATCCTTTCTACATTTCTACCAGAATATGAGCTACTTTCTACTTTCCTTTGTTATCTGTTTCACCAGTTTTCGGTTATCATCTGTTTGCAAATAGCAGTTTGAATCATTTAATTTTCCACAAATGTGGCCTTCATCTTTGGCGTGGTTTGGTTGTCATGAAGGTCAGGAGCTGGATCTGTCTGCTTCATTATTGTTTCGAGGACATCTTGTAATCTAGTCCTGTAGTTGGAATGATAAATGGGTATTTTCCCCAGCAGTGTTAATCTGCGTTTCTAAAGCTCTTCTGACTGCCTGGAACCAAAGGTTCTCTTCCAGAGCAGGAGTTGCATGACTCACATGTGGCCCCCCACAATCTGCTTTTTACTTGATATCTTTAGTGTTAGAGAGTCAAGGCATTATTTGATTCTGGGCAGGATGTGCAACTGAAATAATTTCATCCACACATAAGTGCCCGGGTGTGCAGAGAAAAGCATTCCATGACACGTGAGTTTTACTAGATTTTCCCTTAACTTTTTACAGTTTGAACCCATAGACATCCATTGGTTTAATGTTCATTACTTACAAGTTGTGTTCTTAGTATTTGGTTTCCTATTGCAGGCGGATTTCTCCTCTTCTGATGTTAATTAGATCCACATTCCTGGATTTCCTTCTCAGACTTTTCCAGACCAGGTGTCTCCATCTGGGCCAGGGGCACTGTCTGGGGTGGGTGTTCCTTGATGTTTGCTGATGTTTCCTTGATGTTTTGTTGGATGACGTTCTCTTGGTGGGAATCTTTTGGGCTATTCCCAGTCTATTGAGATGTTAAACTCATCTCCATTGAGTGTAACATCTCTTAAAAAACCACTTAAAAATTCCTTTTTTGAGGACAAATGCAAATGAAGCCTGAGTAGAGAAATAATTTTTAAAACATTTTAAAACTAGGTATATTTTCCGACCATGGAATCCCCGGCAGCCCAGTGTGTGAGTGTAACTGAGGGGCAGAGTGGAATTGTGCCGTTGTCTTCCCCAGCAGCTGTGGCAGTGCAGGCACAGAAAGCAGCGAAGCTCCAGCAGTGGCAGCAAGGATTGGCCCCAGTGTGTGGAGATGCCAAAGGAGGGTGCCCAGGCAGAGGATTTCAGCAGAGGATCTGTGGGCAGGCCCAGGGGCTTGGCCCGATGTGGAGCCCTGGCTGCTGCTGCGTTGCCTTCAGTGCAGGGTCAGTGGTGCCCTCCCATGCTGCTCCTGCAGCCGGGAATTCCAAATCTCCGGGGCTTGAGAGCCCCTGAGCCCAGGGTGAGGGGTCCCCCCGTGTTGAGCTGTGCTGGCGGCTGTTTCTGTGCTCAGGGACTCTTGGAATGGGCCACGGCACTTGGCCACCAGTGGTGCTTCTTTGCACTCCTTAGGCAGGACCCGATGTCCTGGGTGGATGCTGTGAACAGCAAAGTGCCAAGGCAGGCTCTGTGCCAGCCCAGCTTCCTGTGGCAGAGATTTCACAAGAGACAGGATTCTGGCCACAGACTGCTTGAAATATACATCCCTTATCTCCACCCTGCACTAGGTGGAGAATTACCAGGGCAATGAATTGCAAAGATCACTTCCAAGGGAGATAATTTAATATCTGCCCTGGGTCTGGCTCTTATTCTTGCCCAAGCCAATGGCAAAAGCTGTATCCATTGCATCTTGGTTTCTATCACCAGCTTCCAAAGGAGTTTCTTTATTTCCCCATTCCTTCTTTCTACCTGCCCAGAGCTCTGGGGGTGCAAGGGCTTGTGGAGGTCCCATTGTATTCCTAAAGTAGCCATAACCCCCTGAAGGATCTTTGCTGTAAAAAGAGTTCCCCATCTGAGAGTCTGTTTTTTCCACAATCCTTTATCTTGGAGTTGTTTTAGAAATACCTTAATAAACCATCCAGTGATTGCTGAACAATGTCACAGTGTTAGCTGGCTTACACTGGGCAGTGAATTTGGCCACTGCTAAGAGAAGTGGCCTGGCCTAACAGACAGGCCCCCAGAGAGCAGAGATAGGCTGGAACTCATTGGGTTACATCCTTGTCTGTCTTCAATTCTATCCTAAGCTGCAGGGGCTATTGCTCAGAGGGCTGAGCAGCCTAAACTTGGAACCAATCACAGGCGCTTACCTGGGAACATTAAGAAAGATATTTAAGAAAAAGTCAGAAAAATAAAGAGGACTTTTACATAAGGATCAGAGAGTGCTGTGTTTTCTCTCTCAAGTACAGCAGCAGTCGAGTCAACAGAAGAAGTCAGAATTGCGTTTGCCACCCTGTTAGCTGCCATGCTGTCACCAGCAGATATTTGAGCCTTCCTGCTCAGGGCATTTCAGTGCCAGGCTCTTCCAAGCACACCCAGCTCTGCCGATTGAGCTGACCATGCAGGCGGTAACCTGAGCTTGGTCTAATTCCCTTTCCTTCATCAGAGCGTGTCTTGGGGCTCTTTTCCCTTCTCCTGCCCTTGCAGACCCATCCATAAACACATTTTGTCCCTCCGGCCAGGGAATGTCTCTTAAATCTCTCCCAGCCTGGCTCTGGAGCTCTGTCACTTGAATGCAGTCATGGGTTTGTTCCCAGCCCCCTGTGCAGGCTGTTCAATCAGGAGCCTGGGTTAAACCCTTGCCCTGTCCTCAATTCTAAATCCTCCTGTGCCGCTGAACAAGTTTCATTCTGTAATCACCGAGCACTGCTCATCCATGTAGAGGCTCCTTTGGTTATCAAAGCTTTCACTTGGTGCCAGACTTGAACAACAGGAGATCCTCCTGCCATCAGTTTTTGGGCCTCAGGTCTCATTAAAGCTGTGGCTGCACAATTCTGCAGACAATGAGGCCACTCTGGCCACTGGGCTAAACATTTTAGCACAAGAATTCCTTTGGCATGGCCCTGTTTAACATCCACATCCAATTCAAATTTTTTTTCTGAGTCTGGTAGAGCCATGGCTGCAGCATCAATCATTTCTTTATTTCATTATCTTAAGTTTTGTTCCATTTTTTGTATCCATACCACAGCATTGAGACTATCTGGTGTTTAAAAGTCACAAAGTGTTCTGGCTAGAACAGAGAATCCTCAATCCAGATCCTGCAATTTCCTATTAGTCGTCATACTTCTTGCAACTCCTTTTTAATCCTGGGTTATTTCTGAGCTTCCCTGGTCTCTCTCTGGGTCAATACACCAGAAGCCTGCAGTCAAAATATGTCCCAAATATTTTACCTTTTTCTCCACCATTTGCCCTTTTTTTTTATCAAATACTCAAAGATGCTTTTTAGCCTGAACATTCAGCCATTTCACAGAGGCTTCTTCTACCACTTCTTGTCCTCCTGATTGCAGCAAGTCATCCACATCCTGCATTAACCCAATCCCTGGGGGTGGGGTAAATTCTTGTGATATTTTCTGCAAGGCTTGCCCCAATAAGGCTGGTGCTTCCGTGCATCCCTGCAGAAGGACCGTCCATGTCTTTCTCATTTTCCCTTCTATCTCTTGTTCCCACTCAAAAGCAAAATCCAGTTTACCATCCTGTGTGAGTGGGCATCCCCAGAAAGCATCTTTGCCTTCAAGGACTGAATGGTGTCAGTGTGAGGAGGGCACCTGGTTGAAGATGGTGTAAGGATGTGAGAGCCCCTGGGTGCTTGGGTCTTAATATGCACTCCACTTTTATATAGCTAGTGATATTCTTGGCTCTGTTAAGTCTTTGTTCTTCTGGGAGTTCATGAATTGAGCAGGACCTTGGCTGAGCAGCAGTCTGTGTGGTCAATTAATAACATTTTCTGACCCTGATGGCTTCTGCTGTCACTTCCTTATGTCCACGTCCCCGGCCCTGTGTCCAAGCGGATTCGCAGCATGTGTTTGCAGAGACCCTTTGCTGTTGTTCCTTGCATGGGGGTCCCCCGTTTTGGGGCCATCCCCCCTGGAGCAGGGTGTCCCGGCTTGGTGCAGCCCCGCCCCTCAGGCAGCGCTGAGCCAATGAGAGCGCGCGGCGGTGATGACGCAGCAGTGTCCAGGCAGAGCCGCAGCTCCCAGCGTTGCCCACCTGGAGCCACCTGCGCCCGGCCCGGGCCCCAGCGCCCCCCGGCAGGGGAATTTGGGGAGGTGGGAGGGGGGGAGCGCCAAGGCCGGGCCCCCCGCGCTGTGGTGGCGGCAGCGGCTGCAGTGGGGAGCGAGTGCGGGCGGGAGCGGCCGAGAGCCCAGCGCTGCCCCAGCCCGAGCTGCCCCAGCTCCATCGCTGCCCCTGCGCTGGGATGCTGTGGGTTTGGGGGCAAGAGGGAGCCGGCAGTGGAGCAGGAGAAGGGAAGGCGAAGCAGAGTTGAAGAACAAGATGATCAAACGCCGCACGTGGGAGGAGAAGTTGGGATTGTGGAGGGGAAAGAGGAATAATGGGAGGAAGAGGAGTGTGAGGAAGAGCAAGGATACAGGAAGAGGAGGAACAGAAACAGGAAGCACCACAAGTTTCCACCCCTCCCTGTGTCTGGAGCCTCTCCCCCAGTCCCAGGAGCATTGCTCCCCCCCCCCACATTCAGCAGGTGGCCGAAGAGGGGGATCCATGATTTTCAGAGGGGCGAATTTTGGTGTTTCTCAGCTTTAGTGGGCTAAATGTTGGTGCCGTGGTTTCTTTGCGGGGCCTGAATCTTTTTATTTTGGAGGTATTTTTGGCTAAATCTTGCTTTTGGGAGAGTTTTTGATTTGTGTCGTTATGCTTGGATAATTTTTGGACTGCATTGTTGTATTTTGCAGGGTCTTACAGACAGAAGATGCTCAATGACTTCCTGAATTGCACTTTGGAAGGAGGAACCGTCAGCCCAAGGTGCTCTCTTGTGTTTTCCCCCAAACCAGGATTTGTCATTCCCAAGGCGTGGGTGGATGGAGGAGGTAGAAAAGCCCTGTAGATCCCTCACGAGGAGGGGCTGCAAACCCAGCCCAGGGAGCTGCGAGGAGGAAAGACCCTCCCTGAGCCGGGAAGGCGGCCGGAGATCCAGGCAGAGCTCAGAGCTGGTGGAGAAGCCTCCTGGAGGGGAGAAGCCCCACAAGTGCTTGGAATGTGGGAAGGGTTTCAGCTACAGGTCCCAGCTGATCCTACACTGGAGGATCCACACTGGGGAGAAGCCCTATGAGTGTGGGAAATGCGGGAAGAGCTTCAGGACTATTTCAACTCTGATGAAGCACCAGGTGATCCACACAGGGGAACGGCCCTACACCTGCTTGGAATGTGGGAAGAGCTTTGGGTGGATGTCCTACCTGAGAAACCACCAGCGCATCCACACTGGGGAGAGGCCCTACGAGTGTCCCAAGTGTGGGAAGAGGTTTCAGACCAGCTCCCATCTCCTCCTACATGAGCGGATTCACACAGAGGAGAGGCCCTTCCGCTGCCCCGACTGCGGGAAGGGATTCAACCGCAACTCCCATCTCACTGACCACCGGCGCATCCACACTGGGGAGAGGCCCTACGAGTGTCCTGAGTGTGGGAAGAGCTTCTCAGACAGCTCTAACTTGACCAAACACCAACGGAGGCTCCACTAAGGGAAGCCCTGTGAGTGCCCCGAGTGTGGGAAGAGCTTCGTGCTGTGCTCCAGCTCCATCCCCCATGGGAGGATCGGTGTTGGATGATCCCCAGTGACCCCCGTTGGGCAGAGCCCTGGTGATCCGTGGTCCTGGTGATCCGTGTTGGGAAGACACCTGGCTGAGGGGACTCTGCCTCATCCTGTCTCCCTGTGGGTACCTGGATGAACACAGGGGCAGGAACGTCCATCAGGATCCAAACTGACATTGGGAATTTCTTGGGGAGAGTGAACTTGTTGACTTTCAACCCTAGGAAATCTTTGTTCAATCCTATCTTCTGGTGGCATTCAGGAATACTGAATGGTCTTGGAGGTCCTTTCCAACCTCAATGATCTTGCAATTTTGATTTTTTATTACTAAAGCATGTCTTCTGCAGCCAAATCATGATGAACTGGGGCAAAGGCCAAGATTTTGGAGACAGTGCGGTGGAAACACCTCCAGAAAAGGTTCTTCCCTCCCACCCAAGCACATGGATCCTCAGCCAGCATGGACACAGAAATAATTTTCTTTTGGCCTTGATTTCCTTTTCATTTCTCTTCATCCCTTTAAAACATCCAACACTGGCTTGAAAATAAAGACACTGAACTGAGACATGGGTGGGGACATGGGGGGACAATGACATGGTGGGGACACAGACATGGAGAGTGACATGGGGACACATGGACATGGAGGGGGACGTGGCCATTCGTGGTGACATGGGGGGACACGGGCATGGATGGAGATGTGGGGGACGGTGACAGGGATGGAAACATGGTGGGGACACAGCCATGGGTGAGGACATGGTGGGACATGGGCAGTGACATGTGGGGACACGGCCACGGCCGGTGCCATGGGGGGAACTCGCAGGGGCTGTGGGGGATGCTGGCTTGGAGGGAGTTGAGGGTTCCTGGCAGGGACTTGGGGCTCGCTGAGGCCTTTGGGGACCCCAGGCCGAGCGGCTCCGGCTGCGCTGGGAGACCCTGGCGGAGGTTCTGGGGCAGCTGCTCAAGGACCCCCTGCCCTGGAGCCCCAGCCGGGCATTGGGCTCCTGGAAGGGAATGAACGTCCTTGGCCCCAGCACGACAGATTTCTTATTTCTTGCAGGTGCAAATGGTTCTCTTACCAGAATAGCTTGTTGTGTTAATTGTTTTCATGCTTAAGATTGTTTTCACATGGGAACAAGCAAGTTACTTAGCTGCACATAGAAGAAGTGACAGGCTAGCTATTAATTAGCAGAGAGCAAGACCTGATTTTATGAAGCCTTCCTTTTATAATTTGTCTACCAGACTGCAACATGTCACCCTTTTTTGTTAATTCAAAAAAGGCTCATATGTTCTGATGATAAAATAGCTCTCTCTTGTGAGGGTGTTATCTCATTAAGGTTATCACTGGTTATCTGTTAGATATGGGATAAGATACATAAAAGACCGATTACAATCAACAAAACTTAGCAAATTCAAATTTCACAGCATGAGAAAACAAAAGATAATTTCCAATGTCTCCTAGGGAAATGGAAATAAATGACCATTGTTTTAAAGTCCAAATAGTCCATTAGCTGGAAATGTTGATCTTTTACATCACTGAATGTGCTCTTGGATCCTGGAACAGGGAATTACTGAAGAAGGTTAGTAGGAACACTATACCATGATGTTGACACAAGGCTTTTGTTGGCAGTTTGCCTGTAAATTTCCAGACACAGCCATGTCTTGGCAGTCCTGCTTCTGGTTTTGTTCTGGCCACGAAGGCTGCATGGTGATTAGGTTCTTTTTCTTCTCAATTGACTTCATTTTCTTGGAGGCAATTGATGTTTGGCTGAATAAACAGGTGACTACTTTGAAGTTGTTGATGATAAAAACACATGCATACCTTCTCCTTAAGTTAATGAATTAATTAGACTTTGTCATTGTACATTCAATTGAAGAGCCTTACATAAAAATATTTTACTTTTTTTTGGTGCAAATATTGCAAAAAAAATTTTATAAATATATAAATTTAGGAGCTAATTCCCCCTTCCTTGTTTTAAAAACAGCATTCATGACTCTTACCATGAACATGAAGGGAAGTTCAAAACAAAACCATACATGTAGTAAAACCAGAAACTTAGAGTAATTGTGAATAATTCTGCTACAACAATCCAAAACATTTCCGATAACAGATATAATTAAAAACACTTGTGAAAATAGATTATTACCAAACATTAAAATATTGTACCATCATCCCAGTGTCTGCAACAGCTGATAAACCTCAAATCAGTGAAGAACTGGATGAGCGTCTGTTGGGGGTTGTTTTTTCCTTTCCTCTCTGCCTGTGGAATTTTTTTCCCATTGACATGCTAAGAAGCACTGATGGTTGGGTCCCAGCACCAGGGAGAGCCTCCCTGGTTTTTTGGGAGTTTCTCTCGGAGGGCGGGGGGAGGGAAAGGGGGAACACGGTGAGATTGGAAGCAGGTAAAGGAGGGTGGGGGGCAGTTGCTGGCTCTCGCTCGCTTTTGGCTCTCGGAGCAGAAAGGTCATTGCTACCCCCCCACCATCCCAACGCCGGGAGCTGCCTCTCTGTTTTGGACCCCGCAGCCCTGCTTGGACGCCCTCCTGCTTCAGCTTGCTGTTTTCCCAGCATCCTGCCTCTCCTCCATCCCTTCCCATCTGGGACACAGCTGCCATCACCCCAGTGCCCCTGCAGCCGCACGGGGATCGTCGCACCTGCCCATCAGGAGCCTGCCAGAGCTCACTGCCAGCTGTGACAGCAACTGCACCAAAGGGGAAAGTGCCCGTGGCCCAGAGACTGGAACTGGGCTCCTGTTCTGCTTCTTGTTAATTCCAGAGTTGTTGTTCTGTTTGCCTTCTTAGATATACTAGTAAAGAACTGTCATTCCTGTCCCCATATCTTGGCCTGAGAGCCCCTTAATTTCAAAATTATACTCATTCAGAGGGAGGGATTTACTTCCTCCATTTCAAGGGAAGGCCCTGCTTTCCCTAGCACACACCTGTCTTTTATTCAAACCAGGAGTGATTTTGGCACCCAACGGTGGAACCTGTGGGCATTGAGTGGAAAAGCTGGAAAAGCAATAACAGTTCTTGAGTGACCTGATTTTGTGTTTTAGGTGGCACCATGTTGTCCAGCTTACCCTGGTTTGGGCTGCACGTGGTCACTGCTACATCTCTCCCATTTGCAGGCCCTTATTTGAGCATGGGTCCTATCACTAAGGCTACTGTGACTATTATCCAGTTCATTTTGTGGGTTGATAAGGTGAGGAATTCATGGGTTTTTAACTTCCTCTGGAAGATGGCAACGTGGGTTCAGAGCTATTGCACTCTAACTGTGTGTTTTTGGGGTTACTTCAATAATGGTACTTACTGTGAGGAAATGACAGAAGGGGAAATTTTCTCCCAACCCTTCATCCAGTCCACTGTTTAGGTCCACCCCACCAGTTTTGAAAGGGTTCAAATCTTCTCTAAATGCTAATGCTATACTACAGTGGCTGGTGTTGCTGATATGCCTATTAAACCTGTTCTATTTAACATTCAGAGATAAGGGGAGATTGATTTGGATAACAACCCTGATACCTACCCCAGGAAATTGGGATGCTGCTGCAGAGCCTGACCCTGCCCCACAGCCCACTTCAGAAATGAAACACCCGGATTGGGTGGGTGTTTTAGTGAAGGAGATGTGTGAGATGGGCCAGATGCTGAAGGAGTACCTTGCCCCAGCTGGTGAGAAACCCTCCCCCTGCCTTCAAGTGGGAGAGTCTGATGGTGCAGCAGTGGAACCCACAGACATTACATCTGTCCAGGTTCCAGCTGAACTGCAAGGGCACTCACAGCCAGCAATAGTCACCCCTGTGGAAACAAAGAAGTCTAAGATGAAAACAAGGTACCTAGATAATAAGGATAAGAAAGGAGGGCCCTCACAACCAGCAGGGGAGCCAGAGGTTGAGATCATCCCCAAGTCCCTGTCGTACAAAAGTCTCCATACTCTGCAAAAAGACATTGAGTGACGAGGCCGTGAGGCTTTTACCACCTGGTTACTGCAGGTGTGAGACCTTATGGGTACAGGTGTGCAACTGGATGGTCCTGAGGCAAGGAATTTGGGACCCTTGACCCAGGACTCAGGTGTGAATCAGGTATTTGTAAGGGAGCCAGGGTCCCTTTCCCTCTGGGAGTGTCTTTTAATGAGTGTGAGAGAGAGGTTTGTCCACAGAGAGAGAATGCAGGAGCACCACCATAGAATGTGCTGGAAGACCCTTGAGGAAGGGATCCAAGAGCTGAGAGAAGTGGCAGTGCTGGAGGTGCTCTTTGGGAGGGATGGACAGCATGACAATGACCCTGACAAGGTCAGGTGCACAGGGCAGATGTTGTGGAATCTGGCAGACCTGGGGCCATCTCAATACACCACCTTTATTGCAACAATTAATGCTGATAATAACAGAGACAGTGGGTTCTGTTGCTAACAAGCAACAAGCTTAGATATTTTGGGAGTATGATCAATGACCCGGTGCAGGCTCATGTCTCTGCTGTAATTGTGAGCCTCCAAGAGGAGATGAGGGAGATGAGGGAGGAGGTGAGGAAGAACAGTTCCCAAGCAACACCAGTGCTGTCATATCACGAGTTCCTGGAACACATTTTCAAGCCCTTCCAGCTGTTTCTGTCTTGCATCACAAAATTTGGCATGTGTTTTGACCTTTTAAAGGACTTGTTGCATGCATTAACATCCAAGGGGTTGCTTTCATCGTGCCCCATCCCTCCCACACGGCAGCTCTTGCCATGGCCTGGAGGAAGCAGGAGACAGCAAGGATCAGCTGGAAGGCGCTGGCCACGAATGTCCCTCCCGCAGGCCCCTGGAAGGTCTCTGTGCTCTGCCCACGCCGCCCCTCGTGCGCGCAGGGAGCAGAGCCCTCCCAGCCGGGACAGGATTCCTAATGGTTGCTGGTGTTTTTTTCTAGGGAGACTTCCTGCCCAATGCAGGCTTCCCCTCAGGATGCCTGATGGTCTCTGGTGGTTTCAGTGGGGACAGCTCCTGCTCAATGCAGGCTTCCCCTTGGGATCCCTCATGGCAGCTGTTGCTGAGGTTGCTGCATGGTTGCAGGCCTGAGCTGTCGCCTGTCCCCAGCCCCTGCCCGCTGAGGGCCTGCTCTTCCTGCTTGCTGGGCATGGGGCTGGCTGCTTTGGAGTTGGGCTTCACCTTTTCCTTCTCCATGTGCAACTGCCTGGAGCACAGAGATCCCGGGAGCTGCTTCCTCCTGAGCCAGTGGCACTCCTGGCACTGGGCAGCGCAGGGCCCTGTGCCCCGTATATACCCCTGCAGGGCGGGGCTGTGCCATGTCACCAGGACAACAGAATGGCCAACAGCACCCAGGAACCCGATAGAACGGCCCTGTGTCACAAAGGGCCCAGCCCAGCAGCCCTTCAGCAGCCCAAGCCCCTGGAAGTGGCATGGAGCAGGTGCCCAGCAGGTGCTGGCTTTGCAGGCTGGGCTGTGCGGGGCCAGAGGAATTGGCCGGATGGACGCAGGCAGGGAGTTGTGGTCAGCGGCTCCATGGGCGGCTGCAGGCCGGGGATGAGGGGTGTCCCTCAGGGAGGGCTCTGCCTCGGCCCCGGGGGGGCCCAATGCGAGGGCGAGGGGCTGGGGGGGCCATGGGGGCGTTCGATCAATGGGGAGGGCCCGGGGAGTGCTGAGAAGGGGGTGGTGAGTGGGGGGGAGGGAGGGGTCCCATGGATTTGGGGGGAGTCTTGATGAGTGTGGGGGGAGTTCCATGGATTTTGGGGTCCTGGTGACGGGGGGGGAGCGGTGAGTGGGGGGGTCCCATGGATGGGGGAGGGGCGGTGAGTGAGGGGGGGTCCTGGCGCCCTGGGGTGGTCCCAAGTATCCGGGGGGGTCCCAGCGCTTTGGGGCGGTCGGTGAACGGGGGGGGCAGTGAATAGGGGGAGCCCCGGTAAATTGAGGGGGTCCCTGGTGATAACCGGAGGAGGGGGGGGAAAGGAGCGAGCCCCAAGGGACTCCCCCCGGTGCTGGGGACACCCCGGTGCCCCCCCAGCGCACGGCCCCCCCCGCCCATTCCCGCTCCTGTTCCCGGGGGAAGTCAAAGGGGAGGGGCGGAATCCCCGGGATGGGCAGGGGGGGCACAAAGGGGGGTCCGGGCCCTGTGCACCGGAGGGTGGTCGGTACACGAGGGGGGGGTCCAGTCCCGGTGCCCGAGGGGGCGTCCCGGTGCCCGGTGATTCGTGAGGGGGTGTCCGGTGATTCCTGGGGAGGTCTCCGGTGGTCCTGGTGCATGACGGGGGGGTCCCGATGACTCATGGAGGGGTCTCCGGTGATCTCGGTGCCCGAGGCTGGCGATGTTTGAGGGGGGGATCCGGCGGTCCCGGTGCACGATGAGGGGGTGTCACTGCTCGATGGGGGGGGGGAGTCCCGGTGCACGGTGACGGTGCTGATTGATGGGGGAGGTCCTCTGGTGGTGCCGGTGCCCGGTGATTGATGGAGGGGGTCTCCGGCGATTCCTCGGGAAAGGGGGGGGCGGTCCGGTGATGCCGGTGCACGAGGAGGGGAGAGAGGAAACTCGAGGGTCCTGAGGGGGTCCCGGTGCACGAGGACGGTTAAATTCGGGGGTCCTGGTGCTCGGAGGGGGTTCTGGTGTGTGACACAGAGAGAGACCCCGGTGACACAGGGGACCCTGGCACGGGGCCGGTGACACTCAGGGGCTCCGGGTGGCACAGAGACTCTGCCCAAATTCTCTGGCACGAGGTCCTGGTGGCACGAGGGGCTCTCAGTGATACGAGGAGCTGGTGGCACTCCAGGGGCTCTGGTAGCACAAAGAGCTGGGGGCATTTGAGGGGCTCTTGGTGACACAGGGCTCTCAGTGTCACTCGCAGGGCTCTCAGTGACACGAGGAGCCCCCAGAATCCTCTGGGTGACACAAAGAGCTCCCCAAACTGGTCTGGGTGACACGAGGAGACGGTGGCACGAGAGGAGCCCTATGCACGAGGATCCGTCGCACGAGGACCCCCAAAATTCCTTGAGCGAACCCCCCCCGAAATCCTCGCGCGGGACCCCCCACCCAGCTCGAGCCCAATCCCCCTCCTCCTACTCCTCACCCCGGCGGTCTCCGGGTGATCCCGCCCCAGGTCCTCCCCTTTCCCCCTTTTCCCCCAGGACTGGGAAGGTCGGAGGGACTGAAGGGGGGTGCAGGTGCGGGTTTTTTCGGGGGGGTCCCGGCGGCCCCCGGGGCGGGGTCAATGCTCAGCAGCGGGGCCGCGCCGCTCGCACCCGTTGGCCGAGATCGGGGGGGGGCGGGGGTAGCCCGGGGACCCCCCCGGAACCCCAAATCACACCCGGGACACCCGGGTCTGCTGCTTTAGTCCTGTGCTACCAGCGCTGATTTTTCTCCTTATTCAGTCTTTTGGCGTATTTTTATGCTAAAGTTTAATAAACCTATGAGACTTAAAAAAAACCCCAAAACAACAGCGTCGTTTGTCATAAGACCTGTATTATATTTTTTTAAGGTTTCATAAACCATTAAAATTTTAAAAAGTGAGAGTCGTTTCTGCACTGCCGGTGTAGGAGGTGCAGCTGGAAGGAGGGATGGGTGGCGGAAAGCTGGTTTAAAGGGTCTTCATTTATTCTCATTACACTGCTCTGAGTTTTTGGAGTTTTCTGCCAGAAATCTTTCCCCTCCCCCACTCGTCCATAGGGATTTGGGGCAGTTTTTCCTTTTTGTGGGGGAAATCAAAGCCATGCACTGATGCTCCTAATTAGGGATAGGAGAAGTGAGGTTCCAGGGCTTCCCGCTGAGCCAGAGCCACCGAAAACAAGGGGCTGGGAAAGGCGTGCCGGGAGCTGCGGAGAACTTCGTTTGTGTTTCCGGGCCAATGGCGGCTCGGGCCCGGGCCCGTTCCAGGGCTGTTCCTCATCTCCGCCTTTGCCCTCCCACAGCCCGGGGGGCCCTGAGAGCGCGGGCCGAGGCTGGGCCGTGTGCAGAGCCCGGCCCTCGCTGCCATTGGCTGATTGTGCCAATGTCACTCCTGGTTCTGGCGCGCTGATTGGGCAGAGCAGCAAAGGCGCCATTGTGGCAGCGTCTGTGCGGGCCCGGCAGCGGCGGCAGCGGCCGGAGCCCGGGGAGGCGGCGGCGGAGCTCGGAGGCGGCCCCAGCGCAGGTGGGAGCCGCGCTGGGTTGTGCGGGGGCTCGGGGCTCGCTGCGGGCCGAGGGGGCGGCAGGGGGCTCTGGCGGGTTGGTTGTGCCGGTGCCGGCCCGTGTTGGCGCTGGGCTGAGGGCGCTGCGGGAGCGGCTGCCCGCGGTCTCCTTCCCGCTGGGGCCTCGGCAGGAGCCGGTGCCGGAGCAGCGCTGGCTCGTCCCGGTTGCTGTGGGTGGCACAGAGGTGTCTGCCCTGTGCCCGGGGCTGTGCGGGAAAATTCCCGTGGCCAGAGGTTTGTGTGCCCGCAGGAGACGGAGGAGTCCTGTAAAAGTGACTTTCTTCATGAACAAAAGGAAAAGCCATGCGGCATTTGCCATGCGGTCTCCCCGATTGTTGTAGCACGCAGCCTCCTTTTTATTCTCATTTTCACGGCTGCATTCCCCCTCTCCCTTTCCCCTCTTGCTGACGTTTTTGGAAGGTTCAGACTTCCCGATCCGCCTACTGCATGTCCTCGTTAATATGCACTCCTCTTTTTGTATAACATGCGATATTCCTGGCTTTGTTAAGTGTTTCTCCTTCTCGAAGGTCAGGCACTGAGCAGGATCTTGGCTGAGCAGCTGTCTCTGGAAATTAGTAACAGTTTCTGAAGGTGATGGTTTCTCCCGTTACTTCCTTTTATACAAATCCCTGGCCCTATCTCCAGGCATATTCATCTTACTCCTCTCAAATCCCGTTCTTATTTTCTCAGTAATTATCTTTACTAAATTTAATTACCAGTGGTTCACTCTCATTTCCTGGATCCTCTTTGGTTTGGGATTATTCTCAGTGACCTCACTGCCTGTCCTTTTGTAGCCGTTTCTGGATCAGGAGGCCTGGCTGCCACCTGCATCCCCTTGCTCACCTGCTGAATGAGCTGCACTCAGCAAGGTGTCGTGCATGGTAAAAAGATGAGAGTTGCTGCAGCACATCAGAGGAGGAACTGCATTCGTTTAACCCATGGAACCCCAAAAACTTGTCTAATTCTCATCCTTTCTACATTTCTACCAGCATATGAGCTACTTTCTACTTTCCTTTGTTATCTATTTCACCAGTTTTCGGTTATCATCTGTTTGCAAATAGCAGTTTGAATAATTTAGTTTTCCACAAATGTGGCCTTCATCTTTGGCATGGTTTGGTTGTCATGAAGGTCAGGAGCTGGATCTGTTTGCTTCATTATTATTTCGAGGACATCTTGTCATCTAGTCCTGTAGTTGGAATGATAAATGGGTATTTTCCCCAGCAGTGTTAATCTGCGTTTCTAAAGCTCTTCAGACTGCCTGGAACCAAAGGTTCTCTTCCACAGCAGGCATTTCCTGACTCACATGTGGCCCCCCACAATCTGCTTTTTACTTGATATCTTTAGTGTTAGAGAGTCAAGGCATTACTTGATTCTGGGCCGGATGTGCAGCAGAAATAATTTCATCCACACATAAGTGCCCGGGTGTGCAGAGAAAATCATTCCATGACATGTGAGTTTTACTAGATTTTTCCAGAACTTTTTACACTCTAAACCCTTTGCAATCCATTGGTTTAGTGTTCATTGCTTCTAAGTTGGGTAGTTCTTAATAATTGGTATCCTATTGGCCCCATATGTCTTTGATGTTAATGAGGTCCTCACTCCTGGGTTTCCTTCTGAGCCTTTTCCAGACCAGGTGTCTCAATCTATGCCGGGGGCAGTGTCTGGGGTGGGTGTTCCTCGATGTTTGCTGATGTTTCGTTGATGTTTTGTTGAAGTTTGTTCTCTTTGTGGGTATCTTGTGGGCTATTCCCAGTCTGTTGAGATGTTAAACTCATCTCTGTTGAGTGGTGGAACATTCCTCAAACTGAATCATAGTTTTAAAGACTTCAGGTTTTTGCTAAGGTTAGAAGTAATTTACATGACCAAGATGTAAGTTAAGTAGGTAAATGGTAGGTTAATAATTACTAGATGCTTAGGTAAGAGCTAAATTGGTATCATTATCTGCTATTATAAATTTACATACAGAAGAATGTAAAATAATAAACCCTTATTCACGAGGCATGAAGCCTTGGATCGTGCCAGAGGGTCACAGAGACCTGATGAAGACTCTCCTGACTTCATCCTTTGAGAGCACTGACCCATTTCGAGACCACCAACCCAATTCAAGAGAAGAACTGCCACACATGAAGGACTAATGGGCTCATTTTAATATGGGAGGGGATGGAAGGTGCTGGGGTTATGCACATGTATTGTATGTAAGATCTTGGGCAATAAATAGAGGGCAAAGAACCTTGTTCGGGGCAGTCACGCCTTTGGGAGGTGACTCCCGTGCCGGTGAATAAACACACCACTTTGTAACTTTAATTAGTTACAGCGCCTTTGTCCGTGATTATTCCGGTTTTTAATGATTCAGGGGGACAAACTGCGGTCACGTGGGGACACTGCAGGGACATCGTAGTGACCCAAAACAGGAGCTGGGCTCCAGGCTGGGCATGGGCTGGCCGTGGGGCTGATGGTGCTCTGTGTGAGTATAAACCAGTAGAGACCAGTATGGACCAGTACAGACCTGTACAGACCAGTATGGACCAGTAGAGACCTTCCCCTGTCCCAGGATGGGGACACTGGGCTGGCACTGGGAGCACTGGGAAGGAACTGGTTTGGTGACATTGAGATGGTGACATTGTTTTGGGGACAATGAGTTGGTGACACTGGGATGGAACTGGGATGGAACTGGGGGCACTGGGATACAACTGGGAGCACTGGGCTGGTGACACTGGGACAGGACTGAGGACACTGAGACTGAACTGGGGACACTGGGGTGGTGCCATGGGTGGCACTGGTGATGCTGAGATGGCACTGGGGACACTGGGACAGGACCAGTGACACTGGATTAGTGACACTGGGACAGAACTGGTGGCACTGGGATGGAACTGGCCACACTGGGTTGGTGACACTGAGCTGGCACTGGGAGCACTGGGCTGGCACTGGGACCACTGGGCTAGTGGCACTGGGACAGGACCGGTGGCACTGGGCTGGGGACACTGGTATGGGTCAATGACGGGGTGGCACTGGGCTGGCACAGGGACACAACTGGGAGAACTGGGACAAGAAGACTAGGACAGGCTGGGGGACACTGGGATGGCACTGGGGACACTGGGCTGGTGATGACATTGGTATGGGGACACTGGGGATGTGGTACTGGGACAGGACTGGTGGCACTGCGATAGGACTGGGGACACTGGGCTGGAACTGGGTTAGTGATACCAGGCTGGTGGCACTTGGGTGGTGACAGACAGAACTGGTAGCACTGGGTTGGTGACACTGGTATGGTGACAATGGGGGGGTAGCACTGGGATGGGACTGGGAGCACTGGGATGGTGATACTGGGATGGGACTGGGAGCACTGGGATGGTGATACTGAGAGGGAGCTGGTGGCACTGGGACACAACTGGGAGCACTGGGACAAGAACACTGGAACAGGATGGGGGACACTGGAACAGGACTGGGAGCACTGGGAGGGAACTGGATTGGTGACATTGGTCTGGTGGCACTGGGCTGGCATGGAGGACACTAGGATGGTGAAATTGGTATGGTGGCAATGGGGCAGTGACACTGGGCTGGCACTGGAAGCACTGGGAAGGAACTGGGAACACTGAGCTGGTGACACTGGACAGGCCTGGGGACACTGGGATGGGAGTGGCTTGGTGGCACTGGCTTGGTGACACTGGGCTGGTGACACTGGAACAGGACTGGGGACACTGGGGCAGCTCTGGTGGTGCTGGGGTTGAACTGGGGACAATGGGATTGAACTGGGGACACTGGGCTGGTGACACTGAGACTGAACGGGTGGCACTGGGATGGTGACACTGGGGCAGCCCTGGGGACATTGGGCTGGTGGCTCTAGGGTGTCCTCGGTGCCACTGCTCAAGTGCCACTGTGCTGGTTGCCCTGCTGCTGTGTCCCCGGTGCCACCTGTGCGGTGTCCCCATGTCCCCGCAGTGTCCGGGGACTCGGTGCGCGCTGCGCTGGGGGTGGCCGAGGACGGTCACCTGCTGCTGGCCCTGGGCACGGTGTCCGTGTCCTGCCAGGTGACCCTGCAGGCCTCAGTGACATCGTGGTGACACCTGGCCAGCAGTGCCCGTGAGCACCGGGCCATGGCCCAGCGCCTGCGGGACTGTGCCCAGGGGGTGGCAACTGCCAGGGCCAGTGCCGAGGCCACCGCGGCCACCAGCAAAGTCACTGCGGATGTCCAGGGGCGGCTGGACACAGTGACATGGCACCTGGGGACCTTGGTGGATGCTGTTAACTGAGACATGGTGGTGAAACATGGGGGACATGGCGAGAGGAGATTCCCAGAGCTGCCCAGGCCCTCGGGGACATCATGGTGGCCTTGGGGACAATGCTGGAGGGACACAAGAAGGTGACATGAAAGCTGGAGGCGGCCCAGGACATGGCAGTGGGGCAGGGGTAGGGACAGGGTGGGGACATAGAAGTGCCACTGTCACCCCGAGGGACACTGGGAACCTTGGTGTCCTTGCCTTGGGGACATCAGGGCCACCCTGAGGTCGCCTGTCCTGTTTTGGGTCACTACGATGTCCCTGCAGTGTCCCCACGTGACCGCAGTTTGTCCCCCTGAATCATTAAAAACCGGAATAATCACGGACAAAGGCGCTGTAACTAATTAAAGTTACAAAGTGGTGTGTTTATTCACCGGCACGGGAGTCACCTCCCAAAGGCGTGACTGCCCCGAACAAGGTTCTTTGCCCTCTATTTATTGCCCAAGATCTTACATACAATACATGTGCATAACCCCAGCACCTCCCATCCCCATCCCATATTAAAATGAGCCCATTCGTCCTTCATGCGTGGCAGTTCTTCTCTTGAATTGGGTTGGTGGTCTCGAAATGGGTCAGTGGTCTCGATGGATGAAGTCAGGAGAGTCTTCATCAGGTCTCTGTGATCCTCTGGCACGATCCAAGGCCTCGTGCTTCATAAATAACGGTTTATTATTTTATGTTCTTCTATACCTAAGTTCATAATAGCAGATAATTATACCAATTAGCTCTTGCCTAAGCATCAAGTAATTACCTACCTAACTTACATCTTGGCCATGGAAACTCCTTCTACCCTTAGCAAAAATCTTAACTCTTTCAAACCATGATTCAACTCTCCATGTCTGTGCCCCACCATGTTTTTGTCCCTCCGTATCCCCACCCATGTCTCAGTTCAGTGTCTTTATTTTCACCCGTGTTGGTTGTTTTAAAAGGATGAAGAGAAATGAAAAGCAAATCGAGTCTAAAAGAAAAAGATTTCAGTGTCTGTGTGAGCTGAGGACCAATGTGCTTGAGTGGGAGGGAAAAATATTTTTTGGAGGACTTTTCACCCCACTGTCTCCAAAATCTTGGTCTTTGCCTCAGTTCATCACCATTTGGCTGCCGAAGACAACCTTAGGCAATAGGAAATGAAAATCCTGGAATCAGTGAGGTTGGAAAAGATCTCCAAGACCGTTCCTAGATATTCCTGGATACCACCAGGAGATAGGATTGAACACAGAAGATTTTCTGGGGTTGAAAGTCAACAAATCTGCTCTCCTCAAAGAATTCCCAATGGCAGTTTGGGCCCTGATGGACGTTCCTGCCCCAGCATTCATCCAGGTGCCCACAGGGAGACAGGATGATGCAGAAACCCCTCAGCCAGGTGTCTTCCCAACACGGATCACCAGGACCAAAGATCACCAGGGCTCTGCCCAACAGGGGTCACTGGGGATCATCCAACACCGATCCTCCCATGGGGGATGGAGCTGGAGCAGAGCACGAAGCTCTTCCCACACTCGGGGCACTCACAGGGCTTCCATTAGTGGTGACTCCGTTGGTGTTTGGTCAAGTGAGAGATCCTGGAGAAGCTCTTCCCACACTCAGGACACTCGTAGGGCCTCTCCCCAGTGTGGATGCGCCGGTGCCTGATGAGGTTGTCATTGCGGTTGAATCCCTTCCCGCAGTCGGGGCAGCGGAAGGGCCTCTCCTCTGTGTGAATCCGCTCATGTAGGAGGAGATTGGAGCTGGTGTGAAACCTCTTCCCACACTTGGGACACTCGTAGGGCCTCTCCCCAGTGTGGATGCGCTGGTGTTTTCTCAGGTCAGAGCTCCATGCAAAGCTCTTCCCACATTCCAAGCAGGTGTAGGGCCGTTCCCCCGTGTGGATCACCTGGTGCTGGATCAGGTTGGAGCTGTTGCTGAAGCCCTTCCCACATTCCCCACACTCGTAGGGCTTCTCCCCAGTGTGGATCCTCTGGTGTAGGATCAGCTGGGACCTGTAGTTGAAACCCTTCCCACATTCCAAGCACTTGTGGGGCTTCTCCCCTCCAGGAGGCTTCTCCACCAGCTCTGAGTTCCACCTGGATCTCCGGCCGCCTTCCCGGCTCAGGGAGGGTCTTTCCTCCTCACAGCTCCCTGGGCTGGGTTTGCAGCCCCTCCTCGAGAGAGATCTCCGGGGCTTTTCTGCCTCCTCCATCCCTGCACACCTGAGGAATGAAAATTCCTGGATTAAGGGGAAATAACAAGAAGAGAGCTCCATAAACTGGGTGTTCCTCCTTGCCCAAGTTCATCTCTGGTAGTCATTGAGCATCTTGTGTCTGTAATAACCTCCCAAACACCAAGATTCCCACCCAAAATCCTCCAAACTTTTACACACGGATCAAAAACTCCCCAAATATCAAGCTTCAGCCAAAATCCCCTCCAGACATGTGCAGGTTTGAAAGCAAAACCAATGAGAGAATCAGTCAGAAATACAATTCTATAGGAAAAATGATAAGACAAAAAAAATACATGCAATAGTACAAAAGAAAACAACTGACAGAATCAGAATACAACCTGACACCCCACTAGTTAGGGTGGTGGTAGCAGTCCAGATGAAGTGGTCTTGTTGTAGTAGTGATGCTGTAGAAAGGTCTGGTAGCTCTTGTCCTCTGGAAACCAGTGGGTAAGGGCTGCCTTGGTGTTCCAAGTCTCAGATTTTATCTAGGTAGGACAGGCTTGGCTCCTCCCCCTGGCTGGAGCATCTCCCAATGGGATGATGGAATTTTATCAGTCATGCAGTGGCACTCAATGGCCCATTAACAGAAGATATCTTCCTGGAGGAAGGATGGGTTGTGGAAAAGATAAAGAACACTACCCCAGCTGGTTTTAACAGATGGCCCATTAGCAGAGGATATCTCCCACAGAGATAAGGATCACTGCTCCACCTGGTTTTATCCACCACTCTTTGTTCTTTTGTTTCTTCCCAGGACCTCCGACTAGTTACTTCATGTTTGCTGCTGATTTCTTCTCCCTTTTGAAGATGAAAATGGTAAAAGTGTCTTTGACCTGCCTTGCTGGATATTGTAAAGAGGAACAGTCATCTACTGCAAGTGGAAGTGTCACGGGTGGAGCAGAGTTCTGTGAGTGCTGTATCAAACCAGACCTCGTCAGACCTGCCAGAACAACTGGTCCATGCTGCCCTTCACTGCTCTGCCTGTTCCCCACTGTTTCATGCCAGAGTAATTTAACTGCTGTTAATTGGGTGTGTGTTTCACTCGAGCCAGTCCAGCAGAACCAGCAGAAAGCAGCCCCAGAATGAATGGGGCTCTGCAGAGGAGCCCCAGACTATTCATCAGCCTGCCTGCAGAACTGGCTCCAACTCTGAACCCTTGTGATCACACTCTGAAGAAGACACACTTCTGCTATTTCTGAGGCACTTATGACTGAGGCACTGCACGTGCTTGTGCAGGTAAGAATCCCCAAGTTCTTTCTTACTTCAGGAAAAACCCTGCAGCAGTGCATACCCAGCATCTGCTATCAGCACATCCTGGCTGCACGTGCAGGAGAAGCAGCAGCAGCATTGTACACGTGGGTTTGTTAAGCTGAACTCCCCTACACTTTGAACAGTGCTCATCACAAACATATTTAATGGCTCACCGGTGCCATACATTTCTCCTAAAAGCCTCCCTTGTAACTAAACTTTGCTGGAAAGTTAATGCCGAGGATGAACGAGCAACTTCGGTCTCAGTGCGGAGGTGGAGGGGTTCTAAACACTGACTTTCCGAGAGCAGCATCTCTCCTGAAGCGCTCGGGGCCACCCGAGGCGCCGCCGGGAGCGCGGTGCAGAAGCCGGCCCGGACTCAGCCGCAGCGCCGGGCACCGCGCATCGCTGCTCTGCAGGGCGGCCCGCACGTCCTCCAGCAGCTGCCGCAGGCTGCCCTTCTCCTGCTGCAGCTCGGCCATGCGCTCCTCGGCCCGCTCCAGCGCCACCATCTCCTCGCAGCGCTCTCGGGAGCGGGGCCCCGGCGGCCGCCGCTCGGGCTCGGCGGGGGCTGCGCGGGCGGATGTGGCTCTCGATGTGCTCGCCCTCCCGGCCCAGCGGCAGCCGCGGCCCCGCGCGGGTGCTGAAGTGGCCGCAGAGCCGCGCGTGGAGCCGGCGGAAGGTGAGCTCGGCCCAGAGCCCGTCCCACAGCCCCGCGCACTCCTCGGGCTCCGCCGCCTCCTCCGGCCCCAGCGCCCGGCACAGCGTGCGGGACTCCTCGCCGGGGATGCGGCCCGGCCCGGCGCAGTCCCGCTGCTGGAAGATCTCCTGCAGGGACTGCTCCGGGCCGCTGGCCAGCACGACCATCTCGTTCTCCACGCCGCGCTCCAGCCCGTAGCGGTGGGCGAGGGCTCTGAGCAGCCACTGCGTGCGCCGGGCCGGCCGCCCGGAGGGGTCCCAGCCCTCAGGCAGCTCCATCGCGCCCGCCCGGCCCGCGGCGCTGCCCGAGCATCCTGAGCGCCGCCCGCCCGAGCGCTCAGCCCCGGCCCCGGCACGGAGCGCCCGGCTCGCCCCGCACGGAGCCGCGTCCGCCTTTGTCCGGCAGGAGCAGGAACTCGGGCAAAGCGGGCAGGTGCCGCCCTGCTCCCTTGGTCTGCCAAGCCCGAGCCCCAAGTGTGGTTCTTATTTCTTAGCTAATTTCTCCCTGGTTTCTCTCTAACACAAGCAAGACAATAGCATCGCACAATCCAGTTTGACAAGTAAGGCTTGTGATAGAGGGAATGATTCCACTAAATAAAAAACCCAATGTGCTACAATGCCGCTCAGGCTTCCTCACCTCTGTAGATGAGGTGACTTCCTGGTGTTGGTGTGTGGATGTTAAGAGGTCTGTGTTAGAGATGAGTAAGTGTTCAACTCGTTCAAACGAGCTGCCCAAAGCAGTGATTTTGGTCTCTCTTTGGCTGGGCAGTAGGACCGGCGTTGTTGAACGCAGGCAGCAGCACGAGCAGGGCTCATCCAGCAGCAGGGACACGCCAGGAGCCAGAGGGGACCGTGGCACCAGAGGGGACCGTGGCACCAGCCGTGCCCGAGGTCTGAACAGGCTGCCAAAGTCAGGTGGTGCTGACAGGCTGCGTTAACAGCCCAGGCAAGGCGTGGTGAGGAGCCAGGCCTGGGGGCCACCCAAGGAGTCCTGTCAAGAGCAAATCGTTCTAATATTCTCTCTAGGACAAAAAAGGAACAAACCAGTCCAGTTGATATGTGAGGAAAAAGAATTCAAGTTCGTTTAAAACTCTGCTTAATACAGGGTTGGGTTTCTTTTGAGTGAACTGATGCTAATAAATATTTGGTCCCATACGGTGGGGTTTCTCTGCAAATAGGCCTTGATGGGAAATTTCTGACCACCTTTAGTTTTGCTCTTTCTTCGGTTGAGCACCTGAGTAGCTTTGTTGAGGAATGGAGAATTGTTTGTAGGTCAGTATTTTCTCAGGACGAACCTTAAATTTTAGCACAGGAGGAAGGAAAGGCAAAGGTTTGAAAGCCTTCCCGTGCTGAAGTGACACACTTTGAGAGGAGTCTGTGAGGAGAAGTCCCCTCAGGCACTGCCAGGGCTGTTTGCCTCCTCTGCAGGCTCAGTATTCTGGGAGTTCCACAAGCCTCAGCTGCCACTGTATTTTCCTCTGAATATTTCTTGTCGTGCAGTACACAGGGAGAATATTTTGTGCTAGATTGTCCTCTGGGCTTTGAGGTGAATCTCAGTAATAGTGGTGATTTTCATGTCCAGATGTACTTTTTATAGATAATAAGGAAAAGGGAAGAGGTACCATGGAAAATTAGTTGCTCAAAATGTGAGTGGCCAACCACACCAAAAATTAAGTCTGAACTGAAGAATTTTTTTATTGCTTTCTCTCAAGAGGTGGGGTAAAACACGCAGTGCTAAAAATGTTCTTTGAAGAGATTCAGCCAGCACCCAGGTGTATGAAAATCAAAACAGCAAAGGATGAGGCAGGGCATGGGAAGCATTTTTAGCCCTTCCTGTTGAAGGCCCAACAGTATGAAAACTGCCTCTGGATGTTATCCATAGATACCATATGTTATTTGTAGAGAGGAGCAGATGCCCCAAGCTGTTGGTGGCCCTGACGAGCAGGGGATGTGTCTTAGGTCACAGATGTGACCAAAAGTATGTATTCTATCACCATATGTGGGACAGTGATCCTTATCTGTGTGGGAGATATCCTCTGCTAATGGGCCATCTCTTAAAACCAGGTGGGGCAGTGTTCTTTATCTTTTCCACAACCCATCCTTCCTCCAGGAAGATATCTTCTGTTAATGGGCCATTGAGTGCCACTGCATGACTGATAAAATTCCATCATCCCATTGGGAGATGCTCCAGCCAGGGGGAGGAGCCAAGCCTTTCCTACCTAGATAAAAACTGAGATTTGGAACACCAAGGCACCTTTTTCCACTGGATTCCGGAGGAAAACTGGACCTTTCTGCATCATCATTAACCTTTGGAGGAAAACTGCACCCCTCTACAGGAGCACTGCTTCACCTGAACCACATCTGTCACTCCAGGAGGACTGCAGCCACCATTTATTGGGACTGCTACCAACAGCCTGACTGACAGGGTGTCAGGTTGTATTCTGACTAGGTCAGTGTTTTGGGTTTGTTCTTTATAATACTGTATTTCTATTTTAATTTACCTGGTGAAGAACTGTTATCCCTATAGCCATATCTTTGCCTATGAGCCCCTTAATTTCAAAATTTTAATAATTTGGAGGGAGGGCGTTTACATTCTCCATTTCAAAGAGAGGCTTGTGCCTTTCTTAGCAGACCCCTGTCTTTCAAACCAAGACAGGAGGATTTTGGGTCTGAATCTTGGTGTTTGGGAGGTTATTACAGACACAAGATGCCCAAAGACTTCCAGAGATGAACTTGGGCAAGGAGGAACACCCAGTCCATGGAGCTCTCTTGTTTTTTCCCCAAACCAGGATTTTCTATTCCCAAGGTGTGGGCAGATGGAGGAGGAGAAAAAGCCCCGGAGATCCCACTTGAGGAGGGGCTGCACACCCAGCCCAGGGAGCTGCGAGGAGGAAAGACCCTCCCTGAGCCGGGAAGGTGGCCGGAGATCCAGGCAGAGCTCAGAGCTGGTGGAGAAGCCTCCTGGAGGGGAGAAGCCTCACAAGTGCTTGGAATGTGGGAAGGGTTTCAGCTGGAGCTCAGGGCTGATGCAACACCAGATGATCCACATTGGGGAAAAGCCCTACGAGTGTGGGAAATGCAGGAAGAGCTTCAGCACTATTTCCTATCTGATGCAGCACCAGGTGATCCACACAGGGGAACGGCCCTACACCTGCTTGCAATGTGGGAAGAGCTTTGGATGGAGCTCTGCCCTGAAATACCACCAGCGCATCCACACTGGGGAGAGGCCCTACGAGTGTCCCAGGTGTGGGAAGAGGTTTCAGAGAAGCTCCGATCTCCTCAAACATGAGCGGATTCACACAGAGGAGAGGCCCTTCCGCTGCCCCGACTGCGGGAAGGGATTCAAGCACAACTCCACCCTCACTCTCCACCAGCGCATCCACACTGGGGAGAGGCCCTACGAGTGTCCTGAGTGTGGGAAGAGCTTCTCACAGAGCTCTCACTTGTCCAAACACCAACGTAGGCACCACTAAGGGAAGCCCTGTGAGTGCCCCGAGTGTGGGAAGAGCTTCGTGCTCTGCTCCAGCTCCATCCCCCATGGGAGGATCGGTGTTGGATGATCCCCAGTGACCCCCGTTGGGCGGAGCCCTGGTGATCCGTGTTGGGTCGGGGGAAGGGTTTGGAGAGATTTCTTTCCCTTCTCCTTGTGCCGCTGTGATTTGGTTGGTAATAAATTCCCTCGCTGTGCCCAGGCTGGCTCTGTTGTTCCCGTGCCGGTGCTCGCGGCGGGATCTCTCCTGTTCCTTCTCTGAACTCCCGGGCCTGTTCTCAGCCAATCAGAGAATGCGATGAGGAAGATTCAGCCAATGAGAAAGAGCAGCTGTGATGACTCACCGGTTGCCGGGCAGACCCGCAGCACCCGGTGTTCCCCACCTGGACCCCACCCTCCCCGCCCAGTCACGATCCCCCCGCGGGGTCCCCCCAAGTCCCTCCCCAGTCCAGCTCCCAAGTCAAAGGGACCGAGGCGAACTGGGAAGCTTTACTGGGAGCACTGGGAGCAGCTGGGCTGGGGGTTCACACGTTGCCCCCAAAATCAGCGGGTGCATGGATCTGGGGGTCCCAGCTGGTTGAAGGCCACTGCTGCTGGCTTAGGAGCTCTGTGGGCAGAGAAAAGTGGGTGACCCTGGGTGGGGGCCCCAGGGGGAGCACACACGCTCGAGGATAGGGGGCACACGACTCCCTAGGGCCCCCCTCACCTTTCACAGGTAGAGGCTGAGCCCCAGGGCCAGGAAGCCGAAGCCAAACACGGAACCCTCGATCCCCATTGGCACCTTGCTGCGGGCAGCGTCTGGCGACATCTCTGGGTGTCCAGAGGGGTCAGGACCCCCCAAAACCTCTCAGACACCCCAAGCCCCTACAAGCACCTTCCCAATCGTCCCCAGCCCACCCAGGATCCCCTGAAACCTCCTCCTAATCTCTTCCCAGCCTCCCCAGGACCCACCAAAGCACCTCCTGTCCCTCTCAGGATCCCACAGCCCCCTCCCCATTGCCCCCCACTGCCCAAGAACCCCCAAACCCTCTCCCATTCCCTTCCCAGTCCCACCAGGGTTCACCTAGACCCTCCCAGTCTCTTCCCATCACCACCAACCACATTCCAACTCCTGCTTTCCAATCCCTGATCTTTTTCCAACCCCTCCAGACTCACTCAAATTCCTCCCAGTTACATCCAGCACCCCCAAACTCCCTCCTAGTGCCCACCAGGACCCCTAGAACCCCATTCCACCCTCCCCAGCATTCTTCAAACTCCTTCTCAGACCTTCTAAACCCCTGAGCCCTACTCCCAGTTTAAAGTAGACTGTCTGAAACTCTCCCTCAGTTACTTCTAGCACACCCTAATCCTTCTTCCAGCTCTCCCGGTTCCTCCCCCACTCCCCCCACACTGTGGGGTCCGGGCCGTGGCCCAGTGCCGGCTCAGGGGGTGCTCCAGGCTGACGTGCTCCACCTGGAGCTGGAGCTGACCCCGTGCCGGGGGGGGTTTCCAGCAGCACCAGGAGCTGGTAGAAATCCAGTCCCCATTGGAGACCAGGTCGGTGGCCACCACGTGTCCCGAGAGCTCCTGCTGGCCCTGGAACCAGCTCAGCTGGATGTCGGCAGGGTAGAAATCCATCAGGGAGCAGAGCAGGCAGCTGGGGCCGGGCTGGGAGCTCGAGGTCCGCAATGAGATGGACACACTGGGGGGCGCTGGTAGAGAGTGAGGACACACTGGGATCAGCTGGTGGGAACTGGGAGAGGTGAAGGAGGGCTGGTGTGGCACTTTGAAGGACTGGGAATGAAATTGGAGAGAGTGGGGTAACACTGGGAGAGAGTGGAGTGGATTGGGATAATGAGAGAGAGGGTAGCAGTCTGGAATTAGACTGAAAAGGACTTGGAATGGACTGGAAGGGACTGGGAAGGCACTGGGAGAGAGGGTGGAGGTCCCGGGTTGGAATTAGAAATACTGGGAGTGGACAGAGAATGGAATGGCTGTGGACTGAGAGGAATTTGGAGGGACTCTGGTGACAGTGGGAGGGACTGTGAGGACACTGGGAGAGACTGGGATGAACTGGAAGAGCCACTGGAGTCACTTGGGCTGAGGGGGCAGGAGGCCCCGGGGATGGGCACAAGAAGGGCTGACGTGTCTCGGGTGATTCCCAGGGAGGTTTTGAGGGGCTCCAGGGTCATTCCCAGGGCAGGGCCCGAGGGGACACGCTCTGCCCCACGCTCACCTCTGCGCTCCACGAGGAACGGGCTGGACAACTCGTAGTTGTGCCGGCAGTGCCTGTCCACCGCAGCCCGTCTGTACTCCATCCATTGCGGGTCGCTGTTCCAGTGCCTGGCAGCCTTGTCCCCAAAGGAGGTGTCCCCACGTGCAGCCCCACATCGCTGCCCAAGTGCAGGAACTGCTCCCGGTTGGAGATGTTCCTCTCCACGAACCTCAGCCGGTCGGTGCCGTGAATGAAGTGACACTCGGACTAAACCATCTCCTGGAACAGCGCTGTGTGTGCAGGACACAGGTCCGGGGGTGTCCCCCCAGCAGCCCCCCAGCAGCCCACAGTAGCCAAGAGCTCCGGGCCCCCGCCACACGCCCCATGGCCAGCGCCGGGCAGGGTCTGACACCTCCCCCCTGCTGGAACCCTGGAAACTGAGGGGTTTGGGCTTTCTGTGCTGACAGGCAATGACCCCCAGGAAAACACTGCTTTTGACCTGAGGCCGTGAAGAAGCTTTCCATAATTGTGTGATAGAACTGGGATCACTGGTGTGTAGTTTGAATAGAAGTGTGTAATGTCCCATGGTGGAAAATTTAGAATTTGTTGGTTTAGACTATATTAATACATATAAAACAAGATGGAGGTTTTAGGGTGGAGTTTCCTTTCTTTTTCACCTTCTTCACGGGTATAGGCGGTACTTTTGTAATTAGATAGAAAATTCCACATTGCAGGTCACGGGTGATTGGTTCTTGGGCTATTATGGTGTCTTTTTTTAATTGGACTCATTGGCCCTTAAAAGGCCTTGTAGAGACAGGTACGTCACCATTTTTAGTCTGTTAGCTGTAAGTGCTGTAGAACTCACTGTAATATAGATAAGAATTAATAAACATCTGAGTCCGAACACGAAATTCCATGTCTAGAGCATTTAATCTCCACTCTAGAAAAACAAAAAAGAAGATAAAATGCGCTAGCCCCCTCCCCAAATTCTCCTGGCGGGGGGCGCTGGGGGCGGGGCGCGGGTGGAGTCCAGGTGAGGAGCTCTGGGCGCTCTGGGACTGCCTGAGGAGTCATCAGCGCCGCGCGCTCTGATTGGCTCAATTATTTTGGTGCCTTCTCTGATTGGCTGAGGAGAGGCCCGGGAGTTGAGAGGAGGACCGGGAGAGATCCTGCCCCAGGCTAGCGGTGGAAGAACATCCAATTAACAAGGCATGCAGATCATTTCCCAGCGGTGCCCACACTCCTGTAGGAACTAAATGCACCGAGGATCTCACGAGGGTCACCAACTCTCTGGCGGCCAAATCCAGCCCTGCGCTCCCTGCGGGTGCGGGCACTCTGGGAAGGGCTCAGCTGCGGGTCAGATGGCCGGAGAGTGGCTTGGTGGTCACCTCGTGTGTGAGGCAGTGATGGGCTGGGGAGATGCGTGGACACCACATGATCAGAGAGCTGACTGGGTAAAGGGACACGGGAACAGTGACACCGCAGTGACAGGCAGCCAATGCGGGCTTGGTTCAGTAAAGTTTGGGTTCAGTTTCTCTTGGGGGTTGTTTTTATTTTTTTTTTTTCCCTCGCCTCGCTGTCTGGAATTTTTTCCCATTGACATGCTAAGATGGCTAGTGATAGGGGAGACTCCCTGACCCTTTTTGGAGTTTCCCTCGTAGGGCAGGGGGGATGGGGGAGAAGAGGGAGAACATCACAAGATCAGGGGCAGGTAAAGGAGAGGTGTGTGTAGCTGCTCGCTCTCTCGCTCGTTTGGCTCGGAGATGGATGGCCACTGGAAAACCTCGCCCTGCCATCCCAATGATGGGAGCTTGGCTGTGGGACCCCGCACTCTCCTGGTCTGATGCTCTCCCACTTCAGCCTGCCACCTCCACACAACCTATTGCAGCACTGGGACTGACACTGCCTCCAAGGATCCATGAGCAGAGTCTCTCCTCCGCCCTTCCCACCCAGGACACAGCCGCCATCACCCCCAGCACTCCTGCAGCCACACGGGATCAGCGCATCTGCCCCTGCCCACCGGGAGCCGGCTGGCACTGACTGCCAACTGGGACGGTAACTGCAGCAGAGGGGAAAGGTGTCCACAACCAGAAGAACTGTTACTGGGTTCCCGTCTTCTATTTGCTGTTAATTACTTAGCTGTTGTTGTTTTGTTTGCCTTGTTATATATATATACACATACTAGTAAAGAACTGTTATTCCTATCCCCGTATTTTTGCCTGAAATCCCCATAATTCCAAAATTATACTAATTCAGAGGGAGGGATTTATTAGCTCCATTTCCAGGGAAGGCCCTGCTCTTCTCCAGCACACACCTGTCCTTTTTAAAACCAGGACAGATTTTTGGCGCCCAGCATGGCCCCTCTCCCTCTGGGAATGGCTTTTAATGAGTGTGAGAGAGAAGTTTCTCCACAGAGAGAGAATGCAGGAGCACC
Source organism: Sturnus vulgaris (assembly GCF_052056855.1). Classification (NCBI taxonomy): domain Eukaryota; kingdom Metazoa; phylum Chordata; class Aves; order Passeriformes; family Sturnidae; genus Sturnus; species Sturnus vulgaris. Next base: position 13,147,883 of record NW_028276170.1, read on the forward strand.
ATCATAGAATGTGTTGGAAGACCCTTGAGGAAGGGATCCAACAGCTGAGAGAAGTGGCAGTGCTGGAGGTGCTCTTTGGGTGGGACAAACAGCATGACAATGACCCTGACAAGGTCAGGTGCAGAGGGCAGATGGCAAACCTGGGGCCATCTCAATACACCACCTGTACTGCAATGGTTAGTGCTGACAGCAGCACAGAAACAGTGGGTTCTGTCATCAACAAACTTAGACATTAGGAGAGTACGATCAATGGCCCAATGCAGGCTCATTCCACCCGAACCCCTGCCTCTCCTTGGGTCAGGATGGACTGGAACCTGCCTCTACCTGGACTGGGATGGGAAAAGCAGCTTTTCCTTTCTCCCTCCATGACTGGTGTGTTGTAATCTGCTTTTATTTTCCTCTCCCTTCCCCCTGCTTTTCCTGGGTCCTGCCTTTTCCTGGGCTAGGATGGGAAGGACCCAGCCTCTACCTGGGCTAGGACAAGAAAAGCAGTCTCTCCCTTTGTGCTCACTCGCTTCGTCCGGTCACCGGCCAGGTCCCTCGCGGGATGCTGGAAACGCGGATAGAAGGACTCCACTCTCGCTTCGCAGCAAAGGCCACGTCTCATTCAGGCAAGCACACAGTCATCCCCACCAAACCACACAGATACTCACAGTCCGATGCTCCTGTCTGGCTCTTCGTGCACGAGAATTCCAGGTGATTTTGCCGCGGTCTGCCGGGGAGATTTTCCTTGCTCAGTCTCTATGGTGCGGGACGTCGATGGGTCCCGAGAATCACTGACGAACCGGGGCCACAGCAGTGGGGCGCCTCCCCGAAATCGCAGTGCCTCTCAGGGCTTCAAGGACATCCCGGGTTTCGGCACCAAATTGTTATAAATGAGAGACAAAAGTCTCGATATTCAGCAAAATTTAGATTGCTTTATTTGATATAGAAAGAGCAAGCAGCGCGCTGGGGAACGTGAGGGGTCACCACCCACTCCACGCTCCACCCAACCTTGGTTTGCAGCCTCCTCTTATACTGTGGGTTCTCGTTGTAATCAATAATTTTTGGTTTTTTGTTGTTATAAGCAGTGGTGGTTGAATAAACATCCTTACACAAATTCACAAAGCCTTTGGGTGATAATCAGTCACAGATAGCCATCTGGTCCTTGTAGATAACCACCAGAGAAGTTCTGGGAGTCTGGTCCTTGAGATCAGCAGCATTGATTAGACAAAGGCAGGAAGGGCTATTGGGAAGGCTGACTTTGCAAGCTGGTAGCCAATACAACTTATTTGGAAAACATAACATAATGTAACATACTACAACATAATATACCATAACAAGGTGATTTTAAACAGAATGATTTAATCATATAATTTCCTTTATCTAGTGTCCATGCTTCGCTTCAGAGCTTAGTATTCTGGTTTATACAAACCCCAATGCTTTTGTGATTAACACGAATCTTTTATCAATTATCATACTGAGAACCCCAAAACTCCCCCTGGACCCTCACCTGGGAAACCCCAAATCCTTGGAAATTCTCACATGGGAAACCCCAAATCCTTGGGAATGCTCACCTGGGATCCCCCCCAAAAATCTCATTTGGGTACCTGGGAACTCCAAAACCCCCTGGAGCCTCATCTGGGAAACCCCAAATCCTTGAGAATTCTCACTTGGAACCACCCACACCCCACCCAAACCCTCCCCAGAACTCCCCAACTCCTCCCCCACCCCCTAACCCCCATTTCCTGTCCCCAGTTGTCCCCCCCTGCCCTCCCCCCCGAGCTGGGCCAGGCGGATACCATGTGGCGCCGAGCCCTGGTGGCCCTGGTGGCCCTGGTGGCCCTGGCCAAGGCCTTGAGGACACCGAGCACCGTCCCCGCGGCACTGGCTGAAGCCAAGGTCACGCTGTATCAGGCCCAAGTGGCCCTGGAAGAGCTGAAGGACTCCAGAAAGGCCGAGGTGGCCCCGGCAGTGGCCCGGGGGACACTGGGGGACGAGGACGAGCAGGAGCTGCGGGGCTCCAAGGGGTCCTGGCTGAGGCAGCAGTGATGATGATGCTGGAGCAGGAGGAGGAAGGGGCACAGCAGTGCCAGAGCTGGCTATGGGCTGGGCACAGGCTGGCCATGGGGCTGATGGTGCTGTGCACTGCTGTGTGTGAGTAAAAACCAGTATGGACCAGTATAAACCGGTATAGACCAGTATAAACCAGTATGGATCAGTATAGACTAGTTTGGGTGAACTGGGCTCTGGGCCAGGCACAGGCTGGCCATAGGGCTGATGATACTGTGTGTCAGTAAAAACCAGTATAAACCAGTACAGACCAGTAAAATCCCATATAGACCACTATAAACCAGTATGGACCAGTATAAACCAGTATAGAGCAGTACAGACCAGTACAGACCAGTTTGGGTGAGCTGAGCTCCAGGCTGGGCATGGGCTGGCCATAGGGCTGATGGTGCTGTGTGTGAGTAAAACCCTGTATAAACCAGTATAGACCAGTATAAACCAGTATAGAGTAGTATGGGCCAGTACAGACCTGTACAGACCAGTTTGGACCAGTAGAGACCTTCCCCTGTCCCAGGATGGGGACACTGGGCTGGCACTGGGAGCACTGGGAGGGAACTGGTTTGGTGACATTGAGATGGTGACATTGTTTTGGGGACAATGAGTTGGTGACACTGGGATGGGACTGGGATGGAACTGGTGACACTGGGACACAACTGGGAGCACTGGGACAGGGACACTGGGACAGGATGGGGGATACTGGGATGGGACAGGGACACAGGAATGGAACTGGGAGCACTGGGCTGGTGACACTGGGACAGGACTGAGGACACTGAGACTGAACTGGGGACACTGGGGTGGTGCCATGGGTGGCACTGGTGACGCTGAGATGGCACTGGGGACGCTGGGATGAAACTGGGAACACTGGGAGGGGACATTGGGATGGGGACATTAGGAAGGGACTGGTGACACTGGGGTGGTGACACTGGGATGGAACTGGGGACACTGGGATGGTGACACTGAGCTGGCACTGGGAACACTGGGCTAGTGGCACTGGGACAGGACTGGTGGCACTGGGCCGATGACACTGGTATGGGTCAATGATGGGGTGGCACTGGGCTGGCACGGAGACACAACTGGGAGGACTGGGACAAGAACACTGGGACAGGATGGGGGACACTGGGCTGGCACTGGGGACACTGGGCTGGTGATGACATTGGTATGGGGACACTGGGGATGTGGTACTGGGACAGGACTGGTGGCACTGGGATAGGAGTGGGGACACTGGGCTGTAACTGGGTTAGTGATAGCAGGCTGGTGACACTTGGGTGGTGACAGAACTGGTGGCACTGGGTTGGTGACACTGGTATGGTGACAATGGGGCGGTGACACTGGAACAAAACTGGTAGCACTGAGACAAGAACACTGGGACAGGATGGGGGACACTGGGCTGGCACTGGGAGCACTGGGAAGGAACTGGATTGGTGACATTGGGCTGGTGGCACTGGGCTGACACGGGGGACATTGAGATGGTGACATTGGTATGGGGACAATGGGGTGGTGACACTGGGACACAACTGGTGGCACTGGGACACAACTAGGAGCACTGGGACAGGGACACTGGGACAGGATGGGGGACATTAGGATGGGACTGGAGACACTGGGAGGGAACTGGGAGCACTGGGATGGTGAAATTGGTATGGTGGCAATGGGGCAGTGACACTGGGCTGGCACTGGGAGCACTGGGAAGGAACTGGGAGCACTGAGCTGGTGACACTGGGACAGGACTGGGGACACTGGGATGGGAGTGGCTTGGTGGCACTGGGTTGGTGACATCTGGGTAGCCCTGGTGCCACTGGGCTGGTGCCACAGGGACAGGTCTGAGGACACTGGGATGACACTGGCTTGGTCACACTGGGCTGGTGGCACTGGGACTGAACAGGTGATACTGGGATGGTGACACTGGGGCAGCCCTGGAGACACTGGGCTGGTGGCTCTGAGGTGTCCCCAGTGCCACTGCTCAGGTGCCACTGTGCTGGTTGCCCTGCTGCCGTGTCCCCGGTGCCACCTGTGCGGTGTCCCCATGCCCCCGCAGTGTCCCTGGACTCGGCGCACGCTGCTCTGGGGGTGGCCGAGGACAGTCACCTGCTGCTGGCCCTGGGCACGGTGGCCATGTCCTGCCAGGTGGCCCTTGGCGACATCGTGGTGACACCTGGCCACCACCACCTGTGAGCACTGGGCCATGGCCCAGCACCTGTGCGACCGCGCCCAGCGGGTGGCGATGGCCAGGGCCAGCACTGAGGCCACCGCGGCCACCAGCAAGAAGACCAAAATGTCCAGGGGCGGCTGGACACGGTGACATGGCACCTGGGGTACTTGGTGAATGCTGTTAACCGGGACTTGGTGGTGACACGTGGGGGACACGGCGACAGGGGTTCCCCAGAACTGGCCGGGCCCTTGGGGACATCATGGTGGCCTTGGGGACAATGCTGGAGGGACACAAGGAGGTGATGCGAAAGCTGGAGGCGGCCGGGGATGCAGGGACAGGGTGGGGACACGGGGTGGCACTGTCACCCCGAGGGACACTGGGGACCTTGGTGTCCTTGCCTTGGGGACATCGAGGCCACCCTGAGGTCGCCTGTCCTGTTTTAGGTCACTACAATGTCCCTGCAGTGTCCCCACGGGACTGCAGTTTGTCCCCCTGAATCGTTAAAAACCGGAATAATCACGGACAAAGGCACTGTAACTAATTAAAGTTACAAAGTGGTGTGTTTATTCACCGGCACGGGAGTCACCTCCCAAAGGCGTGACCGCCCCGAACAAGGTTCTTTGCCCTCTATTTATTGCCCCAGATCTTACATACAATACATGTGCATAACCCCAGCACCTCCCATCCCCACCCCATATTAAAATGAGCCCATTCGTCCTTCACGTGTGCGCAGTTCTTCTCTTGAATTGGGTCGGTGGTCTCGAAATGGGTCAGTGGTCTCAAAGGATGAAGTCAGGAGAGTCTTCATCAGGTCTCTGTGATCCTGTGGCACAATCCAAGGCCTCGTGCTTCATGATTAACGCATTATTATTTTATTTATTATTTAGGTTCTTCTATACCTAAGTTCATAATAGCAGATAATTATACCAATTAGCTCTTCCCTAAGCATCAAGTAATTACCTACCTAACTTACATCTTGGCCATGGAAACTCCTTCTACCCTTAGCAAAAATCTTAACTCTTTGAAACCATGATTCAACTCTCCATGTCTGTGCCCCACCATGTCTTTATCCCTCCATATCCACACCCATGTCTCAGTTCAGTGTCTTTATTTTCACCCGTGTTGGTTGTTTTAAAAGGATGAAGAGAAATGAAAAGCAAATCGAGTCTAAAAGAAAAGGATTTCCTTGTCTGTGTGAGCTGAGGACCAATGTGCTTGAGTGGGAGGGAAAAACATTTTTTGGAGGACTTTCCACCCCACTGGCTCCAAAATCTTGGTCATTGCCTCAGTTCATCACCATTTGGCTGCGGAAGACAATCTTAGGCAATAGGAAATGAAAATCCTGGAATCAGTGAGGTTGGAAAAGATCTCCAAGACCGTTCCTGGATATTCCTGGATACCACCAGGAGATAGGATTGAACACAGAATATTTTCTGAGGTTGAAAGTCAACAAATCTGCTCTCCTCAAAGAATTCCCAATGTCAGTTTGGGCCCTGATGGACGTTCCTGCCCCTGTGTTCATCCAGGTGCCCACAGGGAGACAGGATGATGCAGACCCCCCCAGCCAGGTGTCTTCCCAACACGGATCACCAGAACCAAAGACCACCAGGACTCTGCCCAACGGGGGTCACTGGGGATCATCCAACACCAATCCTCCCATGGGGGATGGAGCTGGAGCAGAACACGAAGCTCTTCCCACACTCGGGGCACTCACAGGGCTTCCCTTAGTGGTGACTCCGTTGGTGTCGGGTCAAGTGAGAGCTCCTGGAGAAGCTCTTCCCACACTCAGGACACTCGTAGGGCCTCTCCCCAGTGTGGATGTGCTGGTGTTTTCTCAGGGCACAGCTCCATCCAAAGCTCTTCCCACATTCCAAGCAGGTGTAGGGCCGTTCCTCTGTGTGAATCACTTGGTGCTGCATCAGGTAGTTGCTGTCCCTGAAGCTTTTCCCACATTTCCCACACTCGCAGGGCTTTTCGCCAGTGTGGATCCTCTGATGCCGGATCAGCTGGGACCTGTAGCTGAAACCCTTCCCACAATCCAAGCAGTTGTGGGGCTTCTCCCCTCCAGGAGGCTTCTCCATCAGCTCTGAGCTCTGCCTGGATCTCCGGCCGCCTTCCCGGCCCAGAGAGGGTCTTTCCTCCTCGCAGCTCCCTGGGCTCGGTTTGCAGCCCCTCCTCGTGAGGGATCTCCCCGGCTTTTCCTCCTCTTCGCTCTGCCAACGCCTAGGGAATGAAAAATCCTGGTTTGGGGAAAAAACAAGAGGGTAGTGCCTTGAGCTGGCGGTTCCCCCTTGCCCAAGTTCATCTCAGAAAATCATTGGGCATGTTGTGTCTGTAAGAACCGCTAAAGCACCAAGATTCAGTCCAAAAATCCTCCAAACCTCAAGATACACATCAAAAACACCCCAAAAAGCAAGATTCAGACAAAACCCCCTCAAAATACAAAGTTTCAGCCCCTGAAAAAAAATAAAGCACCAAGTTTTACCCCAATAAAGCTTTCAAACACCAAGATTCACCCTTCAGAAAATCATAGATCCCGATCTTTGGTCACCTGCTGCATTTGGAGAGGGGCAATGCACCTGGAGTTGAGGGGGGAAGGCTGTAGGTACAGGGAGGGATGGAAACTTCTATTGCTTCTCCTTTCGGCTCCTCCTTCTCCCGTGTCCATGCTTTTCCTCACATTTCTCTTCCTCCTATTCTTCCTTCTCATGCACAATCCCACCTTCTCCTCCTATATGCATCGTTTGATCATTTTGTTCTTCAACTCTGCTTGTCCCTCCCTTCTCCTGCTGCCCCCAGGCCCAGCACCCACTGCCGGCTCCCTCTTCCCCCCAAACCCACAGCATCCCAGCGCAGGGGCAGCGATGGAGCTGGGGCAGCTCGGGCTGGGGCAGCGCTGGGCTCTCGGCCGCTCCCGCCCGCACTCGCTCCCCACTGCAGCCGCTGCCGCCACCACAGCGCGGGGGGGACCGGCCTTGGCGCTCCCCCCCTCCCACCTCCCCAAATTCCCCTGCCGGGGGGCGCTGGGGCCAGGAGACAGACGAGTGACAGATCAGGGGGGCTGGGAACAGTCGGCAGCCAGAGAGCACTGAAAATCTCAGCAGGGACTACAGTGGGATCTTCGGGGACTAAACATGGCAGGGCACCCATGGAGGGTAGAAAGGGAAAGCCAGGAAGGGCTCCTGGCTAAAGGGATGATGATCCCAAAATATCTCTGAAGGGTCCCTTGGGAGCATGTTGAGGGAGTATGCACATTCTACCAGAGGTAATCAAGGACATAGAAACCCAGCAGCACAATAAGGGAAGTCCAGAAGGGATTTAGACAACAGGGGATGGAGGTTGTTGGTGTGCTGGGAAGGGATTGGGTGAAGGGGAGTGTGCAGGAATATGGTTCAGGCAAGAAGAAGCAGGAAGAATCTTGTGGTAAGAAAATGGAAGATGGAAAAGAGGAGGAAAGGAAAACACTGAGGATGGGGTTGTTTTTCAGCAGGGTTTGATTCTCAGAAGTTGCCAGCTGCTGCAGATCCTTTGTATCCCCGGTTGCCAGGACAGGCACACAAGGAGGTCAGGATTGCAGGGGGTTTCTCTGTGCTGGGCAGCGGCAGGAGCGGGCGCAGAGGGGCGGCACCGGGAGCACGGGCTGGGGGCCTGTGGGGAGCTGCGGGGCCGGGCCGGGGCTGTGGGGCAGCCGGGGCTCAGCGCCGGGCGCTGCCTGAGCCCAGCACCCCCCGGCAATTGCAGGCCCGGCAGTGGCCCCCGGCCCCCAGGAGGCTGCGGGACGCCCCGGCCGCTGCCCGGCCCCGTGGAGCTGCCGGCCCTGCCCGCCGGGGGGGCCGCGTTTGGACACTGCGGCAGGACAGGCACCGGCTCTGGGATACGGGCTGGCCACGGCAGCCACAGCACAAGGAGCAGCACGAAGGAACAGCTGGGAAATGGGCATTGGACGTGCAAGGATCGAGATTAGCTTTTAAGCATTTTCCTTGGGTCAGTGCAGAAAGGAATGATTTAGCAGAAAGCTCAGCAGCTGTCAGAGGATGAGCACCCCCAGGCACTGAGGGGGCTGCAGGAGGGGCAGAAGAAGCCCCTGGAGCACTTGGTCACAAAGGCACAGCAGGGGAATGCAAGAAGGGATGAGGAAAAGGCCAAGGGGAAGGCAAAGGCCATGGCAGAGTTTCTACAGCCCCTGAGGGATGAACCCCAGGGCCCAAGGGGGCCCCAGCACCCAGGGGCTCTCACATCCTTACACCATCTTCAACCAGGTGCCCTCCTCACACTGCCACCATTCAGTCCTTGATGGCAAAGATGCTTTCTGGGGATGCCCACTTACACAGGATGGTAAACAGGATTTTGCCTTTGAGTGGGAACAAGAGGTAGAAAAGAAAATGGAAAAGACATGGACGGTCCTTCTGCAGGGATGCAGGGAAGCACCAGCCTTATTGGGGCAAGCCTTGCAGAAAATATCATAAGAATTTATCCCTAGGATTTACCTAGGAATTGGATTAATGCAGGATGTGGATGACTTGCTGCAATCAGGAGGACAAGAAGTGGCAGAAGAAGCCTCTGTGAAATGGCTGAATGTTCAGGCTAAACAGCATTTTTGAGTATTTGAAACAAAACAGGAAATGGTGGAGAAAAGGGTTAAATATTTCTGACTTATTTTGACTGAGGATTTGTGGTGTATTGGCCAAGAGAGGGACCAGGGAATCTCAGAAGTAATCCAGGACTAAAAAGCAGGTGCAATAATTCTGAGGATTAATAGGAAATTGCAGGACCTGGATTGAAGATTCTCTGCTCTAGCCACAACATTTTATGACTTTTTAAACCCAAATATCCTAAATATTGTGGTATGGACAGGAGAAAAGGAAAAAACCTGAGAAAATGAAAAATAACAAAATGATTGGACCACCAGCTATGTCTCCTCCATACTGAGAAAAAGAAATTTGACTTCTATGTGTGTTCTAAGTGTACATTATATTATTGAGTTTTTGCAAATATTAAAATGAATGCTATATGCTGGAAAACATTGCTGTATGAATATAGTTTCTTTTAGTTCTGCAATTAAAAAAACTTATAAATAGTTGTGTGATAAGTATATTTTTCTTGGAGTATAATGTAAAAATCTTTTGTTCATGTAACAAACTTGGAGAATGGTAAAAAAGAGAATCAGGAAATTCTTCACATTCCTGGATTATGGGGCACCAAAACCCCAGGGAAGGAAAAAATAGTGATTTACAGGTTGGAGGGAAATGATTCAGAATAATGCATGAAGGTCTATGAATATGCAACATGTTGCTGCATTTAGGAAGTGTTTTCTGAGTCAGTGTGTGCCCTTGGCTGAAGGCCAAGCATCCGGCCATTATAACCTTTGGCCAGAGCCAGGGCAGATATTCAATTATCTCCCTTGGAATTGATCTTTGCAATTCCTTACCCTGGGAATTCTCCACCTAGTGCGGGCTGGAGATAAGGGGTGTATATTTCAAGCAGTCTGTGGCCAGAATCCTGTCTCTTGTGAAATCTCTCCCACAGGAAGCTGGGCTGGCACAGAGCCTGCCTTGGCACTTTGCTGTTCACAGCATCCACCCAGGACTCTGCCTCTCAATTACACTCACACACTGGGCTGCCTGCGATTCCACTCTTGAAAAGTATACCAACTCTAAAATTTTTTTTACATTCCATTTTACTAGTCAGGCTGGGTTTGCCTTTCTCTCAGGAAAGAAATTTTAAAAGGTTTTTTTTAAGGAATGTTGAACTGCTCAACAGAGATGAGTTTAACATCTCAACAGACTGGGAATAGCCCAAAATATTCCCAGAAAGATAACAACATTCAACAAAACATCAATGAAACATCAGCAAACATCAAGGAACACCCACCCCAGACACTGCCCCGGCATAGATGGAGACACCTGGTCTGGAAAAGACTGAGAAGGAAATCCAGGAGTGAGACCTCATTAACATCACAGGAGGAGAAATCCAGGTCCAATCGGAAACCAAACACTAAAAACTACACAACCTGGAAGCAATAAACACTAAACCAATGGATTTCATTGTGTTCAGACTGTAAAATTTCAGGAAAAATCCCGTAAAATTCACATCTCATGGAATGATTTTCTCTGCACACCCGGGCTATGTGTGGATGAAATTATTTCTGTTGCACATCCTGACCAGGATCAAGTAATGCCTTAACTCTCTAACACTAAAGATATTGTTGGAGAGTTTTTTATTGTCCCTGCAGTTTCAGTGACAAGATTACACCATGAGAAAAATTTTTCACATTAATCCTACTTTTAGATTGTCAGTTAGGTTTGGGCCAGGGGTGTGACAAGCAATTTTACTCCTAGGAGAAGAGGTAGAAAAGACTTGATGGCATTGGAATATTTTTCTATATATTTGTGGTGGCTCTTAATGACGGCAGAATATCGGAATGGATCTTTAGAAGCTCACCTTTAAGTTGCATTTTGCAAACCTAGAAGAGTATTAATGGTGAGGCTTTAACGCATAAACTGTTAATAAAAAATCGTTAAAAAAATAAAAAAGAAAAATAAAGCAGGTTGTGAGGGTGGACGTGTGAATCACCTAAAGGCTGCTCTGGAAGAAAATCCTAGTTCCAGGCAGCCAGGAGAGGAGTTTTAGAAATGCAAATTAACATTGCTCTGGAAAAGTGTGGACAATGCCCCAGGGCCTTCTTGCCTGGGGGAGGAATTTCCCTGAGTCCATCTGCCCCTCACCCCCAGCTCTGCCTGCTTGCACAGATGGAATTTGCACAACTAAAGGCAGAGCCCAGAGTGAGGATATCTGACTGCAACAGAAACTGGTTAAGCTGCAAAGGGAAACAGCAAACGGAGAATATTGAGCAAATTTCATGAAAAAAAGTGTGTGTGGGGGGGATCATCCCTCTCCCCAAAGCAATGAGGTGTTTTTGCTAGTCCAGAGAAATCAGTGGGGAATCCAAACATTTTATCATTTCATAAGATAAAAGTAGTCAATTGATGCAGCCGTGGCAGGAGGGAGCACCCAAAAAAGGGGAAAAGGTGAACGGCCACCAGAACAAATCCTACAACACCTTGGACCAGCCCCTGGGATCCCTAACGAATTCATATCAGAAGACAGAAAACCCATCCATAATTTGAGTGGCATAATTAGGTTTAAAAGTATCCCTGAAATAATAACCAAGCAGACAGCTCCAGCTCCTGACCTTCCTGCTGACCAAGCCGCTGAAATGAGGAACGAGACATTTCACCATGGGATGGGATCAGATTATCTATTTACAGAAGAAGGAGGAGTTTGTGGAAAATTAAATGATGCAAACGGCTGTTTGCAAACAAATGATAACCGAAAAGTGGTTAAACAGATAGCAAAGGAAATATGAAAATATCTCGTATTCCAGAGAAATAATGGGAATGGGACACGTTTCCGTGGTTCCCTGGCAGACCGTGGCATAAATGAATGCTGCTCCTCTTCTGATGTGCTGCAGTAACTCTCAGCTTTTTACCATGCACGACACCTTCCGCCAAAGAGGATGCAGGAAAAGAGATTGAGTCAATGGAAATTAAAAGTTTGTAAAGGCAATTCTTGAGAAAATAAGAAAAGGAAGGATTGAAAGCAGTAAGATTAATATCGTAGTGTGGGTGCATATTAACGAGGACATGCAGTAGGCGGATCGGGAAGTCTGAACCTTCCAAGTATCTCAGCCAGTGGGGAAAGGGAGAGGGAGATGCAGACGGGAAAATGAGGATAAAAAGGAGGCGGCGTTTTAGAGACCGCATGGCAAATGCCGCATGGCCTCTCTCTTTGTTCAGGAATAAAGTCACTTTTACAGGACTCCTCTGTCTCCTGCGGGCACACAAACCTCTGGCCACGGGAATTTTCCCGCACAGCCCCGGGCACAGGGCAGACACCTCTGTGCCACCCACAGCAACCGGGACGAGCCAGCGCTGCTCCGGCACCGGCTCCTGCCGAGGCCCCAGCGGGAAGGAGACCGCGGGCAGCCGCTCCCGCAGCGCCCTCAGCCCAGCGCCAACACGGGCCGGCACCGGCACAACCAACCCGCCAGAGCCCCCTGCCGCCCCCGAGGCCCGCAGCGAGCCCCGAGCCCCCGCACAACCGAGCGCGGCTCCCACCTGCGCTGGGGCCGCCTCCGAGCTCCGCCGCCGCCTGTGGCTGAGGAATTCGATGGGATGTGTTGCCTTAACCTTTCTGACCACTCCCAGCCCATCTATGCCAGCATTCAAGCCCTGAAAGAAGGTGTGAATAAACTTCGGGTAGATCATGGGTACGACTGGCTGAACTGGCTCTTAGGGCACTGGGGACTCACTGGCTGGATCAGGAATTTAGTTCAAATAGGTTTGTATGTATTAGGCATCATATTATGCATTGAAGTAGTTATTCCTTGTATTTTACAGTGTGTTAAGAATTTAATCGACAAATCGCTTAAGAGTGTATTTTTAGTTAAAAGAAAGGGGGGAGGTGTGGATATGGGTAATGCAAATGAGACTGATAGTACTGCAGATTTAATCAGCAAATGCAGCCTGACAACGAGGATGCCTGGCAAGAGCAAACAGAGATCTGACTGCAAGAGGACTTGATCAAGTCTGGGTTATGGGAAATAACATTTTCCTGAGTCCAAATGTAAAGTTTGTCTATGTGAGAGTTTGTCTATGTAAGGTTTGTCTATGTGATTGCAGGAAAATATTACCAGCCTTCCTGTAAATGGTATATAAGCACATGTAGTGCTCAGTAAAAATTGGATTTTGATCACCATTCAGTGTCCCCGTCTCTCTCTCATCGTCGATAGTTCAAGTCCTCCCAGTGGGATCCTGGAAAGAGAATGGTGGCACATCTACTGCCTGCTACCCCCTCTGGGCAATATTCAAGTGTTTAGTTCACAGACTCATCTTCCAGCACTCTTAGTGGGGTCAGCAGAGCCACTTCCCACTGGTGGGGGCAAAGAGCACCCTCTGTGCCTTTGTGGTGGGAGCAGACAGTGTTGTCTCAAAGGAAAGGTCAGAGAGAGACCAAGCTGGACCTCTGCCTCCTGCCCCTCACCCCACAAGGGCAGGAGGGCACAAAGCTGAGCTTTTTTTTTTCTTTTTCTGTCCTGTCATTTCCGGGAGCTTGACTATCTCGAAGGAGAGGATTAGAAGGATTTCTTGAGGATCACTGCCAGTGCACAGCACACATGGCATCCCTCACCCCTTACATCATCATGGGATGGAGGGGTAGGAACCAACAACAGCCCTACCCCACTGCTCCAGAAGCCAAAATCCCCATGCAAGCATTTAGTTATGGCCTTCTTAGAGAACCACCTTCCCACCCAAATCTTCCCCTCTGCAGCAGCTCATTCCCACAGGAACTGGCAGAGCAGATGGGGTTTGGACATTGGCTGGCTTCCATTGCACTCCTTGCCCTGGAGCTGGCATGGCAGGAGAAGGGCTCTGGTGAACCTTCTCCTCCTCCCATGTAGGCTCTAACCCAGCTGCCACAACTTCAAGTTCTCAGAGCACTTCTGGGCTCTGAGCAGCGGCCACGGGAGGAGGAGATGCAACTCCAAAGGCAGCAGTTCCCAGGCCCAGCTCCTGCCATCCCAGTGGGGCTGTTCAGTGGTTCAGGAGAGGAAGGGAAGGGGAAGTGCAGGTGGCAGTAGCTCATTTCAGACTGAAAGAGGGAAAGGTAATTTATTCACTTGGAAATCCCTGCATTCAAGCACTGATCCTAAACTGAAAGAGAAGTAGCACCTGCTCGTGTTAAATTTGGGTGAAGAACAACTGCTACATTTGATATGGTAAGCAGTTCAATTATCTGAGGGAAAATGTAAAGCAAAAATTATCATTCACAGAGAGACAGAAAACAGCAGGAGTTGGCAAAAGGGAGGAGGACAAGAAAGCACACCCCAAGTCAGTGTTTCATCCAAATCCAGGATTTTCTGTTTGTAAGGAGTGGGGTCCCCCCAGGTCCCTCCCCAGTCCTGCCCCCCCAGTAAACGGGACCCGGGTGAACTGGGAAGCTTTATTGGGAACACTGGAGCAGCTGTGCTTGGGCAGAATGACAGCGGGGCTGGGTGTGGGACACACGACTCCTCTAAAATCAGTGCGGGGATGTGTTGGAGTCAGTAAGTCAAGAGTTTCTCTGAATCCTTCAGAGAGAGATTAGACTGCAGGGATTGAATTAAAGTCTTGAGATGGATTGAAATATGTTAAGCCTCTCACACATAAAGCAGAGGTGAAGGTTTAGGTTGTAGTACGAGGGAGCAATAAGTAAGTAAATGGAATAAGTTTTAAGTGCTTTTAGTGAGTAAAAGGTCTTAGAGGCCAGAGAAGTAGTACATGTTCTAGTGAAGGTTGAAAGACATGCTAGTGTTTCCTTCGGGGCTCCAAGAACCTCGCTTCAGACATAATAGAGTTAGAGTTATGAATATTCCCATCTCACTGACCATCGTCGCATCCACACTGGGGAGAGGCCCTACGAGTGTCCTGAGTGTGGGAAGAGCTTCTCACAGAGCTCTCACTTGACCCAACACCAACGGAGTCACCACTAAGGGAAGCCCTGTGAGTGCCCCGAGTGTGGGAAGAGCTTCGTGCTCTGCTCCAGCTCCATCCCCCATGGGAGGATCGGTGTTGGATGATCCCCAGTGACCCCCATTGGGCAGAGCCCTGGTGATCCGTGGTCCTGGTGAACCCCATTGGTTGTTGCTATGATTTGATTGGTAATAAATTCCCTCGCTGTGCCCAGGCTGGGTCTGTTACACCCGTTTTGCTGTTTTGTGTGTTTGCTCTCCCTGTCTTAATCTGATCCTGGTGCTCCTGGTTCAACTTTCTCTTCCCTTGCAGCTGGAGGAGCAGGATCAGAGTGGCTTTGGTGGGTGACTGGCATCGGGCCAGCGTCACCCAGGCCATGGGCACCCCTGAGATTCCAGTGTGGGGATGCATTCCCCCACTTCTAGATAAAGTCCCACCCAAACTGCGGCCAGGATGAAACATGGTTATGACTGGAGCCCACTCTCTATCAACAGAAATCCAAAAGGAGACCTTTGAGCTCTCCTGGGCCACCGTGGGCTGTGACCAGCAGTCTCCCTCTGAGGGGCCTCTCAGAGCCAGCAAACCCTCGGCTTTGCTGTGCCTGGAGGATCACTGAAACACGACGTGTCCTGGGCCCATACCCTCACTGCTCAAGGCCCCATCCTTCGGCCAGTGGGAGATGCAAAAACATCTCAAGGGAGGATTTCACTGAGCTCTGGGGGGAATTGCCTGCACTGACTGTTCCTGTCTGTGTGTGTGCCCCTGCACATATGCTATAGCAAATCTGGGAGAAATACAGATTTCCTAGATGTGGAAGTACCTTGGATATCTAAGTTAGGCCTGTAAGCAAGGTTCAGTTATAGTTATGAACATACTTAAATGCTGTTAAATGCTAAGTGTTTTGCTAAGTTCTTAAATGTAAGTAATCAGGGTTGTTTTTGTATTAAGTTGCTAAGTACAACTTGGAAGTTATAGCTGTAAGTTAGGTTAAATGCTATTAAGTGTTACTGCTCTGTGGAATTGTTAATGTTATCAGTTAAGTTAGGTATAAGTTCGGTGTTGTTCATCTGTTGAATTGCTAGGCTTAAGGTATAAGTTAAGTTACAAATTAAGGTAGAAGTTAAAGAGTTGTTTAAGTTCTTTTTTTAAGTTTTTTTATAAGTTGTTAAGTTTTTAGGCCGTGTTCCTTTTAATCCCTGCATGCACCTAAACGCAGCACACACCCACCCACACTCCCCTAGGGAGTTCCCCGTTAATTTCTGTTCTGATTGCATGGATTTTATTTGGTGTTGTTCTTGCCTTGTTGTGCCTCACCTGTCCTGTAGGCAGTAGAGTGAGTCTTGCCAACAAACTTATTGTAATTTGTTGCTTAATATTAAATCTGACTTTTGTTCATGCATTTGTCACCGATTTTTAAGCGATCTCAAACGCTCTCATTCATGACAGCACCACAATGTCCCGCATCACCGAGGGCCCTGACACACGCCCGTGTCACAAAGGGCCACCCCCGGCACCCAAGAGCAGAGGGACAGCCTGGAAGCGGCCCGGAGCAGCCCCGGCCTCGTGTCCCTGTAGCCCCTGGCGTGGCCAGAGCCCTGGGAGGCTTTGGGGTCCCGACTTTGGTGTCCCAGGGGTTCCCCGTCTCCAGGCTCATCCCTTCTCCAGGCTCCCCTCACTCCCGGCTCTCGGGGTCCCCCCTCTCCAGGCCCCCATTCCAGGCTCCGGCACTCCCGGGGCTCTCCCCTTTTCGCTTTCCCCCCCTCAAGGCTGCTCCCCTCGCCCTGCCAGTCCCGGGCGATCGCCACGGGGCTCCGGGGACCTCCATCCCCCACCCACCGCCGGGGCTCTGTCTGCAGCCGCCACCCAGACATCCCCAAAAAACCACCCGGGGACCCCGCAGGATCCCCCAAAAGGGGATTTCGGGACAGCTTTGGAGCCCTGCAAGATGCAAACACCGCTCTGCCCGCCGCGTCCCGAAATACACAAACAGGGAGAACTAAAGATACTTCGGGTGAGCTCCAAATATCCCTCCCCCTTTCAAAAAAACCCTGCCAGGACCGCCCAAGATATTGGGGGCGAGGTCCCCCTCCCGGGTCACCTATGTCAGGAAAATTAATCCACAAACACCAGAGGTTTATGTCCAAAAAGGAGACAGAGGAGTCCTTTTTGCTTTATTCGAATAAAGAGAGAGGCCATGGGACATTCGCCTGGGATCTCTCAAATTTTTGGAGGACGCAGCCTCCTTTTTATCCTATTTTCCCGGCCGCATTTCCCTCTCTCTTTCCCCATTGGCTGAGGTACTTGAGAGGCACAGACTTCCCGGAACGCCTGATACCTGAAATTCCCCTCTAATGTATAACCCTCCCTTTTAATTTTTAATTCTTATAGAATTCATATTTCCCCCCCCGTTGCTTCTTTCATCTTTCGATATCCAATTTCATTTATCAGCAGCCCTACAGTTTGTTTGTAAAGGCAAATATCTCTTTCCATTCATCAATCAGTGGAATCCATCCCATTGTTTCTTTTATCTCTCAGTGCTAGTCTTATCTACAGGCTGATCCACAGCTCATTTGTAAAGACAAATTCAACATTCCTCTCAATCCCTCCTCTTTTATTGTTTAATAATTGTCTTTACAAACTTTAGCTATCATTGACTTAATTTCTTGTTCCTGAGTTCTTTTTGGTTTTGTAATTATTTGGAGTGACATCAATTTCTGTCCTTTTGTAACCATCTCTGGATCAGTAGGCGTGGCTATTACCTGCATCCCTTTGATCACATGTTGAATAAGTTGTACTAAGCAAGGGATCATGCTTGCCAAAAAAGATTAGAGTTGCTACAGCACATAAGAGGAAAAAAAAGTAATTGTTTAACCTATAGTCCACCAGGTAGCCAAGAAAACATATCCCATTCCCATAAAGGTTTTTGCTACTTTTTCTCCTAAGGTCAAAACAATTATTTTCCCATTTTTGGCTCCAACCTAACTGATAATATAAAGGGAACATTATTAAGAGAAACATTCTGGTTGTGTAATCTAATCTCCTAACTTAATTTTTACTTTCACGTTGTCTTTCACACCGCTTGTGGCGAGTGAAGGCACAGAAACAGCTTAACATAAAGAAAACAATGACAGCAAGGGTTGGCCCCCAGTGCCTGGAGATCTGAGAGGAGGGATGCCCACACAGACTATTTCAGCAGGCACTCTGTGGGTGGGCACACGAGGCTTCCCCCGATGTCGACGCCCTGGCTGCTGCTCCAGTCCCCTCCTGCCGAGTGTCAGTCGCGGCTTCCCGTCCTTCTCCTCCAGCTGAGATGTCCAAATCTCTGGGGCTGCAGAGACCTTGACCCGAGTGTGATGGGTCCAGCCGTGTTCAGCTGTCTTGACGGCTGTGTCTGTGCTCAGCAACACCTGGAAAGGTCCACGCCACTTGGCCACCAGTGGTGCTTCTTCCCACTCCTTAACCAGGACCCAGTGTCCCGGTTGGATGTTGTGAACAGCAAAGTCCAAAGGCAGGGTTTGTGCCAGCTGAGCTTCCTGTCGAAGAGATTTCACAAGAGACAGTATCCGAGCCACATATTGTTTCAAATTCACATCACTTATCTCTATCCCCCCACTAGGCTGGGAATTACAAGGGGAAGGAATTCCAAACATCAATTCAAAGGGAGATAATTGAATACCTCCCCTGGGTCTGGCTCTTATTCTTGTTAAAGCCAGGGGCAGGAGCCGTACCCACGGCATTTTAGTTTCTATCACCAGCTTCAGGAGATGTTTCTTTATTTCTCCATTCATCCTCTCAACCTGACCCGAACTCTGTGGGTGCCAGGGGGTATGGAGGTTCCACTGTATCCCTAAAGCAGTCATAACTCCTTGAAGAAGTTTTCCTGTAAAATGAGTTCCCCTATCTGAATCTATTGCTTCCACCATCCCATATCTTGGAATTTTTTGTTCCAAAAATGTTTTAACAACTGATCCTGTAGTTGCTGACACAGTTGGAAATGCTTCTGGCCACCCGGTTAATTGACATACTATTACCAGAAGATATTTAAATCTTGCCACTCGAGGCATTTCACTAAAATCCACCTGGCATCTCTGGAAGGGACGTACTGCCCAACGCCTCCCTCCCCTGGCCAGTTTCTTTGTAACTTTGTTGTTGGTTTTAGCACAAGTCAAACAGCCTTCAGTGGCTCGCTTTTCCAGACTAAAGAGACCAACAGCAGCGTTCATTTTGAGGAAGGCTTCTGCCAGTCCTCGGGAGCCCCAATGACTCCCTTCATGAAGTTGTTTTAACAATTGTAAGGCTAGAGCTTTTGGTATCCACTGCTTACTATCCCTTGTAAACCAGTTATTTTCTCATTCCTCTGCCCCACTCTTTTTAATTATTTCAAGTTCTTCTGGTGGAAAAGAGAGTTTCTCTGGCAGCGGTGCAGTTACTGGGAGCAAAGGCAGGATCTTAGAGACTTCTGGCAACAATGCAGCTTTGCGAGCTTCTTCATCAGCCAGTCGGTTTCCTATTGCCTCCTCCGACCATCCTGCCTGATGCCCCTTAATGTGGATTATCGCCACTCTTTTTGGTAAATTCACTGCCTCCAATAGGCAAGAGATTAAGTTCTCGTGAGCTAACGTCTTTCCTCTGCACCTTAATAAACCTCTTTCTTTCCATAGTTTTCTAAATGCATGTATCACCCCATATGCATATTTAGAATCAGTAAAGATATTTACTGTCTTGTCCTGGTATAATTCACAGGCTCTCACAAGCCCGTACAGCTCTGCTGTCTGAGCTGACCAGGTGTGTGGTAACCTCCCCCCTTCCTTTAATTGCTTCCCATTCACGATAGAGTATCCTGTAAATCGTTTCCCTTCTACCAC
This sequence comes from Sturnus vulgaris, assembly GCF_052056855.1. Taxonomy (NCBI): domain Eukaryota; kingdom Metazoa; phylum Chordata; class Aves; order Passeriformes; family Sturnidae; genus Sturnus; species Sturnus vulgaris. The sequence continues at coordinate 13,167,454 of NW_028276170.1, forward strand.
CTTGGAGGACCCATCAATGAACACGTTCTCTCCCTCAGGCCAGGGAATATCTCGGAGATCTTCCCTAGCCCGTGTCTGGAGGTCTATAACCTGGATACCATCATGGATTTCTTCCTGGCCCCCCTTTTCTCCAGGGCCATTTAAATAAGAGGCTGGATTAAAAATTTCCCCACCTTTAAATTCTAAATCCTCCTGTTCCATTAAACAAGATTCATACTGTAATAATCGAGCACTCGTCATCCACTTAGAGGCTCTCTCAGTTAACAAAGCTTTAATCTGATGTGGGACTTTAACAATGAGATGCCCTCCCCTTGTCAGCTTTCGGGCCTCAGCCACCATCAGAGCTGTGGCTGCACAGTTCTGCAGACAATGGGGCCGCCTCTGGCACCGGGTCTAACAACTTAGAAAAACAGGCAACAGGCCTCCGTGTTCCCCCATGCTCTTGCACCAAAATTCCTTTAGCATGACCCTGTTTGACATCCACATATAGCTGAAATTCTTTTTCTGCGTCTGGAAGAGCCAAGACTGGGGCCTTAACCAATTTGTCTTCTAATTTCTTAAAGCTTTTTTCTCCTTCTGGTGTCCACACCACGACATTAGGACTGTTTTGAGTTAAAAAGTTATATAAAGGTCTGGCCACCACAGAAAAATCCTCGATCCATGCTCTGCAGTACCCCACCAACCCTAAAAACTGCCGTAACTCCTTTTTAGTCTGGGGTAATGGTACCTGTAAAATCCCTTGTATCCTTTCTGGATCAATACACCGTAACCCTTCGAACAGAATGTGTCCCAAATATTTGACCTTCTTTTCTACCAACTGTGCTTTCTTTTTGGATACTCTAAGTCCCTTTTTTGCAAGAAAATTAAGCAGCTTTACAGTAGCCTCTTCAACCACCTTTTCCTGTTCCCCTGATAAGAGCAAATTATTTACATACTGCAACAACTTGACTCCTAAGGGTGGAGTAAACTCTCTTAATATTTTCTGTAAAGCTTGCCCAAACAGAACTGGTGACTCTGTATATCCTTGAGGGAGTACTGTCCATGTCAATTGTTGTTTTATCATTTTCCCTCCTTCCTCCTGTTCCCACTCAAAAGCAAAATACTGTTTACTATCTTCTGTGATTGGACACCCCCAGAAAGCATCCTTCAAATCCAGTACAGAATAATACTGATGTGAAGAAGGGATTTGATTTAGGATTGTGTATGGATCTGGAACTGTGGGATGCCTTGGTTTGACAATCTCATTTATTATTCTTAAATCCTGCACCATTCTGTAGGTTCCATCTGGTTTCTTAACCGGCAGGATAGGAGTGTTACAGGGAGACATACACGGCTCTAAAAGACCTGCTTTTAGCAGGGACTCAATAACAGGCTGTAACCCCTTCTTTCCCTCCCTTGAAAGAGGGCATTGCTTTTTAGACACCACTTGTCCTGGTTGCTTCAAAGTAATTTGGAGAGGCTCTATGTCCAGTTTCCCATATTTCCCTGCAGCTGCCCATACTTCCGGATTTATTTTAGCATAAGCCTTTTCAGACATTTTACACAAAGATATCACAGTTTCGGACTCTGTGTCACTTCTTACAATGCTAATTTGCATTCCCATTCTAGCCATCAAATCTCTTCCCAGTAAATTACAATCACAATTAGGAACAAACAAGAATTCAAGCAGTTCATATCTGTCCCCCACATTTATTAACAGCGGTTGAATAAAATGCACTCGCTCATCCTTCCCGCTTACTCCTTGAATAACCAAGGATCTTTTTGACAATTTCCCCTCCTTAGGTATAAAATTTAAAGTGGACGGAGAGGCCCCCGTGTCTACCAAAAAACACACCTCTTCTCGATCCGGACCCACCTTAAAAGTTATCAAGGGCTCTTGAGTGGTGGGTCCTTGGTATAATAGGAGCCCCTGACACCCCTAACAATCCATTTCCATTGTCCTCTGGACTTCCTCCTCCTGAGGGTCCAGTTGTTTCTGCGGACACTCGTTTTTCAAATGCCCTTCTGCCCTGCAGACAGCACACTGGTTCTTCCCCAGCCGCTGTTTGGGTCGGCTGTCCCCTGCCGAGGAGGGAATCCCTCTGCCCCTTCCTTGTGGCCGACCCCGTCCCCTCTGTCCCTGGGGACCCTTGAACCCTGCGGTTTATTCCTCCGGGGCTGCAAAAACTCTGCCATCATCCTTGCTTTAGCTTCTGCCTTTTCCTCATCCCTTCTTACATATATCTGCTGTGTTTTTCTAACCAATTCCTCTAAAGGCTTATTTTGCCACTTTTCTTCTTTTTGTACTCCTTTCCTTATATCAGGCCAGGCCTTAGTAACAAATTGCACCTTAAGCAATGTGTTGAAGGCTGGCCCTTCAGGATCCATCCCCCCGTGCTTCCTCAAGGCATCCCTAATCCTCTCCAACCAATGAGGGCTTTCCTGTTTCTCCTGTTCTAACGACAGAGCCTTAGCTATGTTGTTAGTTCTGGGAGCTGCTGACTTGATTGCCCTGATCAAATAAGCACGGCAATCACGGTGAGCCAGACTGGCCTGGTTATTTGGGTCCCACTGGGGGTCTGCCTGGGGGATGGCATCACCCACCGTAGGTGCATTGGGTCCAGCCCCCCCTGCTGCTTGTGGGTGTTCATCCTCCCACAGCTGCCGAGCTTTCTGCAAAATCATTCGTTTCTCTGATGACTCAAACAAAATTCCCAAAAGAAAATCCCAATCCTTTCACGTATAATCTGCATTTCCCAAATATTCCTCTATCTTTTCCCCCACCCCTATGGGATCATCCAAATATGGGGGTAATTCTTTTTTCAACCCTCTTATATCCTGGGTAGTGAGTGGTACAATTACAACTCAAATCCTCCCCCTTGACCCCCAAAGGAACTTGACAGAGTGGCATCTGGTGTACCCCTGTCTCTTGGGGGGCTTCTGATGCCTTAAACTGAGTTCCTCTTCTAGTTCTGGGGGGTGATACAACATGCTGCTCCCCTCCCCCTACACCATTATCCTTCTCAGGTGGGGCTGTAGGAATAACATTTCCCTGATCCCCTTTCTCTGAAAGGTGAGGATACAGACGACCTGCAGCTGGCTCTGGGTCAGCTGGCAACACTGGAGGACAAGACGGGAGAAGGAGCTGAAAAACATCCCAATCCTCACCACTTTCCTCTTCCTCCTCTTTTTTCTTAACACATAAATTTCTCTTGTTTCTTGTCTGACCCATATTAATCCACATTCCCTTTCAATCCATCCTTTCCAATTCTCCTCTAAATACCTTCACAAAATTCAACACAAATGAATTTTATCTGTTCCATAAGGTGGCCATATAAGTCCCCTTGCCAACTTATACTCTGGCCACACAAAATAACAATATTTTACCATCATTTCCACAGTTACTTCTGGGTGAATATACAATCTGTCCCAAGACCTCAGCATTCACCCCAAGGGACTCTCCGGGGGTATTATGGGATCGTCATCCCTTTTGCTGGGGGTCCTTCCCGGCTTCACCTTTCCAACCCTCTCTGGGTGCCCCGTTTTACCTGTGCTACCCTCCATGGGTGCCCTCCCAGGTTTGCTCCCCGAAGATCCCATTTTACTCACCGGTGAGATTTTCAGTGGTCTTTCCCTGTGGAATCTTCACGGACCCCCCTGGTCCGCCACTCGTCTGTCTCCTGGACAGTCTCGGGAACCCAATGGATCGCCCGGTACCGGCCGGCACCAAGGGGAGCTGATCACCCAAACTGGGTGAGGCGCCTTCAGCTCCACTCGCTGCCCCGGACGGTGGAAAGATCCCAGACAAGCCCCCAAAATTGTCAGGAAAATTAATTCAAAAACACCAGAGGTTTATGTCCAAAAAGAAGACAGAGGAGTCCTTTTTGCTTTATTTGAATAAAGGGAGAGGCCATGGGACATTCCCCTGGGATCTCTCAAATTTTTGGAGGACGCAGCCTCCTTTTTATCCTATTTTCCCGGCCGCATTTCCCTCTCTCTTTCCCCATTGGCTGAGGTACTTGAGAGGCACAGACTTCCCGGAATGCCTGATACCTGAAATTCCCCTCTAATGTATAAACTTCCCTTTTCATTTTTAATTTTTATAGAATTCATAGTTTTTCCCCCGTTGCTTCTTTCATCTTTCGATATCCAATTTGATTTAGCAGCAGCCTTACAGTTTGTTTGTAAAGGCAAACATCTTTTTCCATTCATCAATCATTGGAATCCATCCCATTGTTTCTTTTATATCTCAGTGCTAGCCTTATCTACAGGCAGATCCAGAGCTCATTTGTAAAGACAAATTCAACATTCCTCTCAGCCCAGAGGAGAATCTAGCACAAAATATTCTCCCTGTGCACTGCACGACAAGAAATATTCGGAGGAAAATACAGTGGCAACTGAGGCTTGTGGAACTCCCAGAATACTGAGCCTGCAGAGGAGGCAAACAGCCCTGGCAGTGCCTGAGGGGACTTCTCCTCACAGACTCCTCTCAAAGTGTGTCACTTCAGCAGGGGAAGGCTTTCAAACCTTTGCCTTTCCTTCCTCCTGTGCTAAAATTTAAGGCTCCTCCTGAGAAAATACTGAGCTACAAACAATTCTCCATTCCTCAACAAAGCTACTCAGGTGCTCTACCAAAGAAAGAGCAAAACTAAAGGTGGTCAGAAATTTCCCATCAAGGCCTATTTGCAGAGAAACCCCATCATATGGGAGCAAATATTTATTAGCATCAGTTCACTCAAAAGAAACCAAACTCTGTATTAAGCAGCGTTTTAAACGAACTTGAATTCTTTTTCCTCACATATCAACTGGACTGGTTTGTTCCTTTTTTGTCCTAGAGAGAATATTAGAACGATTTGCTCTTGACAGGACTCCCTGGGTGGCCCCCAGCCCTGGCTCCTCACCACGCCTTGCCTGGGCTGTTAACGCAGCCTGTCAGCACCACCTGACTTTGGCAGCCTGTTCAGGCCTCGGGCACGGCTGGTGCCACGGTCCCCTCTGGTGCCACGGTCCCCTCTGGCTCCTGGCGTGTCCCTGCTGCTGGAGGAGCCCTGCTCGTGCTGCTGCCTGCGTTCAACAACGCCCGTCCTGCTCCCCAGGCAAAGAGAGACCAAAATCACTGCTTCGGGCAGCTCGTTTGAACGAGTTGAACACTTACTCATCTCTAACACAGACCTCTTAACACCCACACACCAACACCTGGAAGTCACCTCATCTACAGAGGTGAGGAAGCCTGAGAGAACAGAAGGTCGACGTTCAAGCACATTTGTGGGACACATATTGAGAAAGTAACAAAATTACAGCCTGAATAATATTCCAGGCTGGAGCTTTTCAGCTCTGTTCCCAGCCGATAAGCTGGTCCAGCTCAAGGCTAGGGAGAATTTCTCCCAGGCTAATAATTTGGTCAAAATAAAAAGGAATTAGTAACAAAGATAGAACAGCTGTTGTGATGTGTGACCAGGCCCTGGGAATGGGGTGTCTTCTCTCTGAACCAATCACCTTTTTTCTACTCTGGGAATTACGAGTCATGCTATATTTCTGAATAAACTTGTCTCTTTCTTCCTGTCATGAAAGATGACCATGTAGCTGTGCATTTTATTTCCGCCGCACTTAAAGGGTTAAAACCCGATTCCACGGCTACACACATTGGGTTTTTAATTTAGTGGAAGCGCTCACTCGTTCACAAGCCTTACTTGTCAAACTGGATTGTGCGATGCAATTGTCTTGCTTGTGTCAGAGAGAAACCAGGGAAAAATCAGCTAAGAAATGAGAACCACACTTGGGGCTCGGGCTTGGCAGACAAAGGGATCAGGGCGGCACCTGCCCGCTTTGCCCGAGTCCCTGCTCGTGCCGGACAAAGGCGGACGCGGCTCCGTGCGGGGCGAGCCGGGCGCTCCGTGCCGGGGCCGGGGCCGAGCGCTCGGGCGGGCGGCGCTCAGGATGCTCGGGCAGCGCCGCGGGCCGGGCGGGCGCGATGGAGCCGCCTGAGGGCTGGGACCCCTCCGGGCGGCCGGCCCGGCGCACGCAGTGGCTGCTCAGCGCCCTCGCCCACCGCTACGGGCTGGAGCGCGGCGTGGAGAACGAGATGGTCGTGCTGGCCAGCGGCCCGGAGCAGTCCCTGCAGGAGATCTTCCAGCAGCGGGACTGCGCCGGGCCGGGCCGCATCCCCGGCGAGGAGTCCCGCACGCTGTGCCGGGCGCTGGCGCCGGAGGAGGCGGCGGAGCCCGAGGAGTGCGCGGGGCTGTGGGACGGGCTCTGGGCCGAGCTCACCTTCCGCCAGCTCCACGCGCGGCGCTGCGGCCACTTCAGCACCCGCGCGGGGCCGCGGCTGCCGCTGGGCCGGGAGGGCGAGCACATCGAGAGCCACATCCGCCCGCGCAGCCCCCGCCGAGCCCGAGCGGCGGCCGCCGGGGCCCTGCTCCCGAGAGCGCTGCGAGGAGATGGTGGCGCTGGAGCGGGCCGAGGAGCGCATGGCCGAGCTGCAGCAGGAGAAGGGCAGCCTGCGGCAGCTGCTGGAGGACGTGCGGGCCGCCCTGCAGAGCAGCGATGCGCGGTGCCCGGCGCTGCGGCTGAGTCCGGGCCGGCTTCTGCACCGCGCTCCCGGCGGCGGCTCGGGTGGCCCCGAGCGCTTCAGGAGAGATGCTGCTCTCGGAAAGTCAGTGTTTAGAACCCCTCCACCTCCGCACTGAGACCGAAGTTGCTCCTTCATCCTCGGTATTAACTTTCCAGTAAAGTTTAGTTACAAGGGAGGCTTTTAGGAGAAATGTAAGGCATCGGTGTGCCATTAAATATATTTGTGATGAGCACTGTTCAAAGTGTAGGGGAGTTCAGCTTAACAAACCCACGTGTACAATGCTGCTGCTGCTTCTCCTGTGCGTGCAGCCAGGATGTGCTGATAGCAGATGCTGGGTATGCACTGCTGCAGGGTTTTTCCTGAAGTATGAAAGAGCTTTGGGATCCTTCCCTGCACAAGCACGTGCAGTGCCTCAGTCATAAGTGCCTCAGAAATATCAGAAGTGTGTCTTCTTCAGAGTGTGGTCACAAGGGTTCAGAGTTGGAGCCAGTTCTGTGGGCAGGCTGATGAATAGTCTGGGGCTCCTCTGCAGAGCCCCATTCATTCTGGGGCTGCTTTCTGCTGGTTCTGCTGGACTGGCTCGAGTGAAACACACACCCAATTAACAGCAGTTAAATTACTCTGGCATGAAACAGTGGGGAACAGGCAGAGCAGTGAAGGGCAGCATGGACCAGTTGTTCTGGCAGGTCTGACGAGGTCTGGTTTGATACAGCACTCACAGAACTCTGCTCCACCTGTGACACTTCCACTTGCAGTAGATGACTGTTTCTCTTCACAATATCCAGCAAGGCAGGTCAAAGACACTTTTACCATTTTCATCTTCAAAAGGGAGAAGAAATCAGCAGCAAACATGAAGTAACCAGTCAGAGGTCCCAGGAAGAAACAAAAGAACAAAGAGTGGTGGAAAAAAACAGGTGGAACAGTGATCCTTATCTGTGTGGGAGATATCCTCTGGTAATGGGCCATCTGTTAAAACCAGGTGGGGCAGTGTTCTTTATCTTTTCCACAACCCATCCTTCCTCCAGGAAGATATCTTCTGTTAATGGGCCATTGAGTGCCACTGCATGACTGATAAAATTCCATCATCCCATTGGGAGATGCTCCAGCCAGGGGGAGGAGCCAAGCCTTTCCTACCTAGATAAAATCTGAGATTTGGAACACCAAGGCAGCCCTTACCCACTGGTTTCCAGAGGACAAGAGCTACCAGACCTTTCTACAGCATCACTACTACAACAAGACCACTTCATTGGGACTGCTACCACCACCCTAACTAGCGGGGTGTCAGGTTGTATTCTGATTCTGTCAGTTGTTTTCTTTTCTACTATTGCATGAATTTATCTCTTTTCCTATAAAATTGTATTTCTGACTTGGAGACTCTCACTGGTTTTGCTTTCGAATCAGCACAATTTTGGGGGGGATTTTGGCTGAAGCTTGTTATTTGGGGAGGTTTTGATCTGTGTGTTAAAGTCTGGAGGATTTGGGGCAGGAATCTTGGTGTTTGGGAGGTTATTACAGACACAAGATGCTCAATGACTTCCAGAGATGAACTTGGGCAAGGAGAAACACCGAGTTTATGGAGCTCTCTTCTTGTTATTTCCCCCTAAACCAGGAATTTTCATTCCTCAGGTGTGCGGGGATGGAGGAGGCAGAAAAGCCGCGGAGATCCCTCAGGAGGAGGGGCTGCAAACCCAGCCCAGGGAGCTGCGAGGAGGAAAGACCCTCCCTGAGCCGGGGAGGCGGCCGGAGATCCAGGCAGAGCTCAGAGCTGGTGGAGAAGCCTCCTGGAGGGGAGAAGCCCCACAAGTGCTTGGAATGTGGGAAGGGTTTCAGCTGGAGCTCCAACCTGATCCGGCACCAGATGATCCACACTGGGGAAAAGCCCTATGAGTGTGGGAAATGTGGGAAGAGCTTCAGAGACAGCTCCAGCCTGCTCTGGCACCAGATGATCCACACAGGGGAACGGCCCTACACCTGCTTGGAATGTGGAAAGAGCTTTGGCAACAGCTCCAACCTGAGACAGCACCAGCGCATCCACAGTGGGGAGAGGCCCTACGAGTGTCCCAAGTGTGGGAAGAGGTTTCAGACCAGCTCCAATCTCCTCCTACATGAGCGGATTCACACAGAGGAGAGGCCCTTCCGCTGCCCCGACTGCGGGAAGGGCTTCAAGCAAAATGGCAACCTCACTGTCCACCGGCGCATCCACACTGGGGAGAGGCCCTACGAGTGTCCTGAGTGTGGGAAGAGCTTCTCACAGAGGTGTAACTTGACCCAACACCAACGGAGTCTCCACTAAGGGAAGCCCTGTGAGTGTCCCGAGTGTGGGAAGAGCTTCGTGCTCTGCTCCAGGTCCATCCCCCATGGGAGGATCGGTGTTGGATGATCCCCAATGACCCCCGTTGGGCAGAGCCCTGGTGATCCGTGTTTCTGGTTATCCCCGTTGGATAAGGGGAAGGGGTTGGAGAGATTTTTTTTCCTTGTCCCGCTGTGATTTGGTTGGTAATAAATTCCCTCGCTGTGCCCAGGCTGGCTCTGTTGTTCCTGTGCCGGTGCTCGGGGCGGGATCTCTCCTGTTCCTTCTCTCAACGCCCGGGCCTGTTCTCAGCCAATCAGAGAATGCAATGGAGAAGATTCAGCCAATCAGAGATAGCAGCTGTGATGACTCACCGGTTGCCGGGCAGACCCGCAGCACCCAGTGTTCCCCACCTGGACCCACCCTCCCCCCCAGTCACGATCCCCCCGCGGGGTCCCCCAAGTCCTCTCCCAGTCCCGCCCCACAATAAACGGGACGGGGCGAACTGGGAAACTTTACTGGGAACACTGGGAGCAGCCAGGCTGGGACAGAGTGACAGCAGGGCGGGGGGGAACACACGATCCCCCCTAAATCAGCGTGGGGACCGAGCGGGGGGTCCCTGCCTCACCCGAGGCCATGGGCAGGGTCTGCCGCCACTGCTGGGTCAGGAGCTCTGTGGGCCGAGAAAAGGGGGTAGCACCTGACTGGGGGCCCCATGGGGAGCGCACACGCTCCGGGGTCGGAACACGACCCCCGGGACCCTCCCCCCACCCTTCTTGCACAGGTAGAAGCCGAGCCCCAGCTCCAGGAAGACGAAACCCAACACGGAGCCCCCGATCCCCATCAGCACCTTGCTGCTGGCGGTGTCCGGCGGCATCTCTGGGGGTCCACAGGCGTCAAGACCTCCCAAAATCTCTCACAGACACCCCAAGCTACTCCAATCACCCTCCCAGTCACCTCTAACCCACCCAGGACTCCTTAAATCCTCCTCCCAATATCTTCCCAGCCTCTCCAGGACCCACCAACGCTCCTGCTTTCCATCTCAGCATCCCATAACCCCCTCTCAGTTGCCCCCCACCACCTCAGGACCCCCAAACCCTCTCCCAGTCCCTACCCGGTCTCACCAGGACTCACCAGAACTCCTCTCAGTCTCTTCCCATCACAGCCAACCTAATTCCAACCCTTGATTTCCAGCTCCAGATCTTTCTCCATCCCCTCCAGGCTCACTCAAATCCCTCCCTGTTCCCCCCAGCTGATCCTAGTGTGTCCCCACTCTCTCCCAGTGTCCCCTAGTGTGTCCGTCTCACGGTGGCCCTCGAGCTCCCAGCCCGGCCCCAGCTGCCTGCTCTGCTCCATGGATTTCTACACTGCTGAGATCCAGGTGAGGTGGTTCCAGGGCCAGCAGGAGCTCTCAGGGCATGTGGTGGCCACCAGGACCAGGTCCCCAACAGGAGATGGCTGGTGTGGCACTGAGAGGGACTGGGAATGAAACTGGAGAGAGTGGAGGAACACTGGGAGAGAGTGGATTGGATTGGGGCAATGGGAGAGAGGGTGGAGGTCTGGGAGTGGACTGGGAATGGAATGGCTGGGGACTGAGAGGAATTGGGAGGGACGCTGGTGACACTGGGAGGGACCGTGAGGACACTGGAAGAGACTGGAATGGAGTGGGAGAGCCACTGGAGTCACTTGGGGTGAGGGGGCAGGAGGCCCCGGGGATGGGCACAAGAAGGGCTGACGTGTCTCGGGTGATTCCCAGGGAGGTTTTGAGGGGCTCCAGGGTCGTTCCCAGGGCAGGGCCCGAGGGGACACGCTCTGCCCCACGCTCACCTCTGCACTCCACGAGGAACGGGCTGGACAACTCGTAGTTGTGCCGGCAGTGCCTGTCCACCGCAGCCCGTCTGTACTCCATCCATTGCGGGTCGCTGTTCCAGTGCCTGGCAGCCTTGTCCCCAAAGGAGGTGTCCCCACGTGCAGCCCCACATCGCTGCCCAAGTGCAGGAACTGCTCCCGCTTGGAGATGTTCCTCTCCACGAACCTCAGCCGGTCGGTGCCGTGAATGAAGTGACACTGGGACTAAACCATCTCCTGGAACAGCGCTGCGTGTGCAGGACACAGGTCCGGGGGTGTCCCCCCAGCAGCCCCCCAGCAGCCCACAGTAGCCAAGAGCTGCGGGGCAACCCCGACTCCGCACCCCCAGTGCCCCACGGCTGCCATGGGACCCTTCATCCTGCAGTCCCAGTTCCTCTTTTCCACCCTTCTCTGTATTTTCCTCCCTCTTTCCCAACATTCCCCAGTCACCAGCCCCCCCCAACATCTGTTTGGGGATCCCACCTCCCCATTTCTTTTTCTCTCCCCACTGTTCCCACCATCCCACCACTTCCCGCCCCTCCCGCTCACCCGAGAGCTCCGTGCCCCCAGCCCGGGGGGCTCCCAGTGGCACCAGTAGGGCCCCAGCTGCCCCACACGCCCCATGGCCAGCGCCGGGCAGGGTCTGACACCTCCCCCCTGTTGGATCCCTGGAAACTGAGAGGTTTGGGCTTTCTGTGCTGACAGGCACTGACCCCCAGGAAAATGCTGCTTTTGACCTGAGGCTGTGAAGAAGGTTTCCTGAACTGAGTGATAGAACTGGGATCACTGGTGTGTTGTTGGAATAGAAATGTGCAGTGTCACATAGTGGAAAATTAAAATTTGTGATTTTAGAATGTAGTAATATATATTAAACAAGATGGAGATTTTAGGGTGGAGGTTTCTTTCTTCTTCACTTTCTTCATGGGTATAGGTGGTACTTTTGTAATTAGATAGAAAATTCCACATTGCAGGTCATGGGTGATTGGCTCTTGGGCTATTATGGTGTCTTTTTTTAATTGGTCTCATTGGCCCTTAAAAGGCCTTGTAGAGAGAGGTACGTGTCCATTTTTAGCCTGTTAGCTGTAAGTGCTGTAGAACTCACTGTAATATAGATAAGAATTAATAAACATCTGAGTCCAAACACGAAATACCGTCTCTCGAGCATTTAATCTCGACTCTAGAAAAACAAAAAAGAAGATAAAACGTGATAGCCCCCACCTCAAATTCTCCTGGCGGGGGGCGCTGGGGGCGGGGCGCGGGTGGAGTCCAGGTGAGGAGCTCTGGGCGCTCTGGGACTGCCTGAGGAGTCATCAGCGCCGCGCGCTCTGATTGGCTCAATTATTTTGGTGCCTTCTCTGATTGGCTGAGGAGAGGCCCGGGAGTTGAGAGGAGGGCCGGGAGAGATCCTGCCCCAGGCTAGCGGTGGAAGAACATCCAATTAACAAGGCATGCAGATCATTTCCCAGCGGTGCCCACACTCCTGTAGGAACTAAATGCACCGAGGATCTCACGAGGGTCACCAACTCTCTGGCGGCCAAATCCAGCCCTGCGCTCCCTGCGGGTGCGGGCACTCTGGGAAGGGCTCAGCTGCGGGTCAGATGGCCGGAGAGTGGCTTGGTGGTCACCTCGTGTGTGAGGCAGTGATGGGCTGGGGAGATGTGTGGACACCACATGATCAGAGAGCTGACTGGGTAAAGGGACACATCAACAGCGACACCGCAGTGACAGGCAGCCAATGCGGGCTTGTTTCACTAAAGTTTGGGTTAAGTTTCTCTTGGGGGTTGTTTTTATTTTTTTTTTTCCCCCGCCTAGTTCTCTGGAATTTTTTCCCATTGACATGCTAAGATGGCTAGTGATAGGGGGAGACTCCCTGACCCATTTTGGAGTTTCTCTCGTAGGGCAGGGGGGATGGGGAGGGAAGAGGGAGAACACTGCAAAATCAGGGGCAGGTAAAGGAGAGGTGTGTGCAGCTGCTCGCTCTCTCACTCGTTTGGCTCAGAGAAGGATGGCCACTGGAAAACCTCGCCCTGCCATCCCAACGCCGGGAGCTGCCTTTCCTCGGCTGTGGGACCCCGCACTCTCCTGGTCGGACACTCTCCCACTTCAGCCTGCCACCTCCACACAACCTATTGGAGCACTGGGACTGACACTGCCTGCAAGCATCCATGAGCAGAGTCTTTCCTCCACCCTTCCCACCCAGGACACAGCCGCCATCACCCCCAGCACTCCTGCAGCCACACGGGATCACCGCATCTGCCCCTGCCCACCGGGAGCCGGCTGGCACTGACTGCCAACTTGGACAGAAACTGCAGCAGAGGGGAAAGGTGTCCACAACCAGAAAAACTGTTACTGGGTTCCCGTCTTCTATTTGTTGTTAATTACTTAGTTGTTGTTGTTTTGTTTGCCTTGTTATATATATGTATATATACTAGTAAAGAACTCTTATTCCTATTCCCATATGTTTGCCTGAAAGCCCCATAATTCCAAAAGTATACTAATTCAGAGGGAGGGATTTATTAGCTCAATTTCGAGGGAAGGCCCTGCTTTTCTCCAGCACACACCTGCCCTTTTTCAAACCAGGACAGATTTTTGGCACCCAACATGGCCCCTTTCCCTATGGGAGTGGCTTTTAATGAGTGTGAGAGAGAGGTTTGTCCACAGAGAGAGAATGCAGGAGCACCATCATAGAATGTGCTGGAAGACCCTTAAGGAAGGGATCCAAGAGCTGAGAGAAGTGGCAGTGCTGGAGGTGCTCTTTGGGAGGGATGGACAGCATGACAATGACCCTGACAAGGTCAGGTGCACAGAGCAGATGTTGTGGAACCTGGCAAACCTGGGGCCATCTCAATACACCACCTTTATTGCAATGGTTAATGCTGAAAGCAGCCGAGAAACAGTGGGTTCTGTCACCAACAAACTTAGAAATTAGGAGAATATGATCAATGGCCGATGCAGGCTCGTGTCTCTGCTGTGATTAAGGAACACAAAGAGAAGTTTAAAGAGGAGATGAGGGAAGAGATGAGGAAGATCAGTGCAGCACCAGTGCGAGTCACAGGCCCCAAAGTCAGAGCCCAATGTCCCCCAGCTAGAGAGAGGGTACACTCCACGAGCTGACCTGTGTTTCTTTCTGCGTGGCCATGGGGAAGACATGAGAAGGTGGGATGGGAAACCCACTTCTGTCCTGGCAGCACGGGTGCATCAGCTCAGGGGGGGAAACACAAACTGAGGGAGCTCTGATAAAGTGAAGGTAGCCTCAGCCTCCCATGACCGAGGTGCAGGGTATTACAGAAGGGAGGATGATGTGTCAGATCCCCTTGATGGAACCTCCAGCATGTATCCCCAGGAAAGAAAAAATAACCAGGGCTAGAGGGGCCCTGCCTCTAGCCAGAGAGAGGGACGGGAAAACCGGGTCTTTTGGATGGTGTGGATCCAATGTCCTGGCACGTCAGAGCCACAGAAATACAGAGTGTTAGTTGATCCTGATGCACAGAGTACCCTAATGCCATTGGGACATGTGGGGACAGATCCTGAGTCCATTGCTGCGGTGATTGCAGGAATTGACTCTGCTGGAGGCTGAGGTGAGCCTGACTGGGAAGGAGTGGCAGAAACATCCAAATTTGACCAGCCACTTCCCTGGTGGACGTTGCCCATGGTGTCTCTGCTGCAGCTCTTGCTGCTTTGTCCAGTCCATGGCTCTGGGCCCCTTCTCTTTCTTCTCTGGAAAATCACATTCCTGTATCTCCATCTGCTTCGTCTTTTTGTAAGAATCTTCTATTTACAAGGGTCCCCAGCAGGTTCTTCTATTTACAAGGTCTGGACCTCCACAGCTCTCGACTGCTGGCAGCTCTTCCCAGTCACCTTCCCCCACTGGGGTTCCAACTCCACCACTATCCCCACAGCCGGGCTATTGCCTATCACATCGGGGTCACCACTCATTGCAGTTGAGACAGAGCAAAGACAAAAAACTCCATGTTTGTGCAACAAAAACCAACTTTTATTGAGGGCTGTTCTCCCTATATAGCCTTTGAAGTCTGCACGGTTAGCTCTGCTTGGCTAAATTAGTTGTCACCTTGCTAAGTGGCCAGTGGCTGCCCATGTCCCAAATGGCCTAGACCTGCTCCCCAACAGCCCAGACTGCTCAAGTTATATCATTACAGTAGTTATATTATTATTTACATTATAAAATTACAATCGGGATTAGTTATAACTGGAAGGCCTCCAGGCCAGCTGTTAGCTACTACAGGTTTAGTGCTGGCCAAATCTTCCACTAGAATTATTTACTCATTTCCTGATGTGAGATAGGATTAGGAGGAAGGCAAAGCCGGCTCAAGCTTTAAAGGGTATAAAGAAAGAACTTTATTAACAGAACTAAAAGAATTACAAGAATCAGAATAAAACCTTCAGAACACTTCTCTGTAAGGCTTTTTCTCGGCCCAAAACAGGGTCTTTCACCCTTCCTCCGGTCTAGCTCAGGTGTTAGGGTGAAATTCCCCTGGGCCCTAGCCACAGAGACGTAGTTGAGATATCAAAAGAGGCTCTTTCCCCTAATAAAGTTACAGGTTTATTTCTCGTGGGTAGTGAGTGAAAAGGGAAGGGAAAAGAGCGGGGGAAGAGAGAGAAAAGAGGGGGAAGGACAGGGTAAAAGCGTGGGGGGGGGAAAGAGAACAGGGGAAGAGAAAAAGCACGGGGGAAGAGAGTGGGGGGAAAAAGAGAAAGAGCACGGGGGAAGAGAGAGATGCGGGATAAGAGAGCAAGGTCAGTGGGTCCTGACCTTTTCTAGGGTCTGGAAAGGGGGGGCGGGGAGAAATTGGATCCCAGCCAGCTCTGTGTGGCCAGGAGGGGAGAGGGACCAAGATACAGGGCACAGCAGGGGTCATGGAATGTACCATTTACAATGTATCTAGGAAACGCAACATCTCCCCGTTTTTTGTTTAACAAAGTTGAAAGAAGGATATTGGTATCATTCAAATTACGATTTTGCCCACCACTTGTAGCTGGTGGGAGGGTTAGATTGTTTCAAGTCCTTCATTTCTATGTGATTGACTACTGAGGTAGAGGGAATGAGACTATGAATAGCCTTGAAAACCAAGTGACGTAGGATCCCGAATGCCATTATTACAAGGAAAAGAATAACAAAAATTAACATAATTGTTTTGACTATAGATGTCCACCACCCTCTGAGTCCCCAGCCTTTGAACAGTCCATTGAACCAATCTTCAGATTCTTGCTTCACTTGTCCGATCAAGTTGTTCATGTTTCGGAGGGCAGCATGGATGTTAGGAGCTTTCGAGGTCAGGTCCATACAGTAAAGTCCTTCAAATTCCTGGCACTCATGTCCGTGCAGTAGCAAGAGAAAATCTATTTTCTTGTTGGAGCGTCTGTGCCAGGGTCACCCAGGTGTTCTGACGTGGCTGAGGGACGATCCATGCAGCTGCTAGACTGTTCAGTGTTAGCAGGAAGACAGCTTGGATGGGGTTCATCACAGGACTGAGAGAAGAGAAGGTTTTCTCTAGAAGGAAAAACAAACATTATAAAACCTATTAAAAGTCTCTATCTGCCGGAATGCCACCTTCTATGAGGATTTCTTTTCCTTTTTTCCGGCGGCGTCTTCTTTTTGAAGCCACTGCTACCTGCTCCTCGTTCTCCTCAGTCGGAGCAGGATGTCAGGGCCTGAGGGAGTGGATACACATGCATAGCCACGCCCCCAGGTAACAAGCTCATAGGGACCTTTGATTTCCCAGGTTTCTGGGTCCCTAATCAAAACTGGAGGATGTTGGGATAACTTGAATTGTTTACTACTGTTAAAGTGACGTACCACAGGTGGACTCATGTTTTCAAATGAACAATTTAGGAAATTGATAGTAAACATGGCTTTGCAGAGCTTCTGCTGTGGAGACATCCACACAGTTGAACTGCTCTGTTTAGCCAAAACCTGTTTGAGTGTCTGATTGGCTCGCTCCACTATACCTTGGCCTGTGGGGGAGTGGGAGGTGCCAGTTTTATGTTCCACTCCCCACTGCTGGACGAATTCCAGGAACTCCTTGGACTTATACGCTGCGCCCTGATCAGTTTTGATTTCCTTAGGGATCCCCAATACTGAAAAGGCTTGCACTAGGTGTTGTTTAGCATGCATAGCCCTTTCTCCTGCATGGGCAGAGGCATAGACTGCGCCTGAATATGTGTCAATGCTTACATGCACATATTTGAGGCGACCAAAACTAGGAATGTGTGTGATGTCTGTTTGCCATACCTCACAACTGCCAAGACCTCGGGGGTTTACCCCCATGCCTATTGAGGGCATGGTGTGCAGCTGACAGTTGGGACAGGTGGTCACAATGGCTCGAGCCTGACTCCGTGTTAGCTGGAACTGACGCATTAGACCTGGTGTATTCTGGTGATACTGCTAGTGGCTCAGCTTTGCCTGTTGGAAGATGTCAGGAAGGTGTGCTGGTTCTGCTGGGGTTGCTTGTTCTGCTGGGGTTGCAAGGGAGTCTGCCTGACGGTTCCCTTCTGCAATTTCGCCTGGCAAATCTGTGTGTGATCTCACATGCACAACATAGAACGGGTGTTCTCTATGAGAAATCAAATAAATTAGTTTGGAAAGCAACCTGAAAAGCTGCTCATTTTCGATGTCTCTGAGCACTGCCTGCTCTGCCCTGGACACTATCCCCGCTACATAGGCTGAGTCTGTCACCAAGTTTATTGGCTCTGAGAACTTTTCAAAGGCTCTCACGACTGCTGCCAGTTCAGCTACCTGGGGTGACCCTTCCACAAACTCAACATCAGCTTCCCAATGCTGAGTCTGAGGATCTCTCCAAGTCATCACCAACTTGTGGGATGCCCCAGATGCATCCGTGAACACTGTGAGAGCTTTGAGTGGTCTCCGACTCCTCTTCTCACGAGGAATGAGGTGGAATTCCTCATTAAACAGCTTGTGAGATGGGGCATGGACTGATATTTGTCCTCTGTAGCTGTCCAGGGCTAATTGGAGACTGGCATTGCTCTGGAGCAAATGCTCAAACATCTCTTTAGTCAATTTGTCAGGAGAGTTCTTTCCCTCCTCAGACAGTTTAACAGGGAGGTGAATACATGTGAAGTCACAACCAGCTAGTTCATGCACTCTGATCCTTGCTTTCCGAATCAGTTGTGCTATTAACTCTTGTGGCTTAGTGATAGTTTTGGATCTCTGGTGGGAGAGGAAGACCCACTCTATGATTAAGAGTGACTCTCTCTGCTCCTTGATCCATTGGAATATTAACCCGTGTAAGTGTGGCAGTTTTCCTAGGACAATGAATTTGAAGGGCAGCTCGGGCTGGTAACGGTGAGCTTGCCTCTCTCCTAAGGTCTTTTGTACCTTTTCGATTGCAGTCTTTGCCTCTGGGGTCAGTTCCCTGGGAGAAAGCAGCTCTCTCTCCCCTTTCAATAAATTGAAGAGAGGTTCTAGGTCCTCATTAGTGAGGCCTAGCCAGGGCCTAACTCAATTCAATGACCCACAGGGAATGGAGATCTGCTAAGGTTTTTGGATTACAATTAATTTCCAATTTCTGCGGAACAATGATCCGTGCAGTAATTTCCAGGCCCAGGTACTTCCAAGGTGGCATCCTTTGGACTTTGTCCTCCTGCAATTCAAATCCAGCAGAGGTTAAAACTTTAACCACTAGGTCAAGTGTGTCCTGGAGTAGAGAGTTATCGGGTGCACACACTAGCACATCATCCATGTAATGAAGGATGATGGCCTCCCCTCTCTGGGCACGCACCTGGGACAGCAATGAGGCCACATACCACTGGCAGATGGAGGGACTACATTTTAATCCCTGGGGCAAAACTCTCCAGTGGTAGCGCTTCATTGGGGCCTCTCGATTGATGGTAGGAACCGAGAAGGCAAACCGTGGGGCATCCTCTGGGTGTAGGGGAATATGGAAGAAGCAGTCCTTCATGTCTAGAACAGCCAATTGCCAATCTCTGGGAAGCATTGTTGGAGAAGGCATTCCAGGTTGGAGAGACCCCATGTCTTCAATTACTTTGTTTATTTCCCGGAGGTCGTGGAGCAGCCTCCACTTGTCTTTCCCTGGTTTCTTTATCACAAAAATCGGGAAATTCCACGCACTTGTGGTCTCTTCTATGTGGCCTTTAGCCAATTGTTCCTCCACAAGCTCCTCAAGCGCCCTGAGCTTCTCCTTACTCATCGGCCACTGTGCTACCCACTTTGGGGTATCATCTAGCCATTTCAACTTTTGGGTAGGGCGCCCCACAGTGGCCGCTTCTAAAAATCCCGAGGAGTTTTAGGAATAATCAATTTCACCCCCCACTGGGACATGGTGTCTCTCCCCCATAGAAGGCATTTATAATCTGTAACAAATGGACGGATGCTAGCCAATTTTCCATCCGGCCCCTCAATTTGTACGATGCTTTTTGATATTTTTGCCAATTTGATTCCTCCTACACCCTGGATTCTGCCTGCCACAGGCTGAAGTTCCCAATGTGACGGCCACATCCTTTCGGGTATGATAGTCACATCAGCACCCGTGTCCAGTACCCCCTCCACATGGAGGTGATCTGATCCACAGGTTAGGTTGCACGCCAGAGAGGGCTTGTCCTCACCCACCACTTCTGCCCAGTAGACTTCAGGTGATTTTCCATCTACTGGGACCTCCTGTGGAACAGGAATGGCCTGGGCAAGGATTTGTCCCTCAGCCAGGTAATATGGTGGTAGAGGACATCGTGCCAAGAGAATGAGGCCAGTTATGCTTCCCTTGATGGTCATGGGAACCACCTCAATCTCTAGGGGTGTGTGTGCTGTGTCACCGACCACAAAGTACTCACTGTCCAGTTTCATGTGGTTTAACGTCACGTCCTGTGTACTGTTAGGTAAGTCCACTGTTATGACTGTCCAATCAGGTGACCTGAAATGAAAACCTCTGGTAGTCACAAGCCTAAAACGGCCTAGTGGCTTCCAAACCTTGTTAACTGAACCTTTGATATTTTCATTGACATACATCCCCACACCCTCTATCCCATCCTCCCCCTTTTTGTTTATGAAGAGACAGTCTTTTGCAAGTGTGGAGCCCGCAGTATTTATAGCCGAGCGCGCTATGGTGTTAATGGCGGGTACGCGCTGTAAAGCTAGTTTTTTTGTTTGTTGGTTTTCTTCTGTTTCTGGTTGTGTGGACAGTCCCTGGCGAAGTGTCCTGGCTGCTTGCACTGGAAGCAGATGATGTGCTGCAGTTGCTCTGGTGTCATTGGTTGCTTCTTGGCTTCTGGTGTTACAGCTGCCATGGTCCTTGGGTGTGCCAGTCCTGGATTTCTTTCGTGTCCACTGAACAGTTCTGCTTTTCTGGCGCAGGCTTCCATCATCTGTGCTAAGCTAGGTGCTGGCTCCAGGGGAAGGCCAAGGATAACCCTACGGCAGGTTTCATTAGCATTCCTCTGAGCCATTTCTTTAATTAATTCAGCTTGTAATACTGGATCAGACACTTGTCTTTCTACTTGTGTACGAAGGCGGTCCACAAACTGTAAGAAACTCTCAGAAGTAAACTGTTTAATGTTAATATAACTGCCTTTAGTATCTACTCTTGGTAATTGATTAAAGGCTTTTTCTGCAGCATTGCATATTTTATCTAGGACAGACTTAGATAGTACTCTGGTTTGATTTTCAGGGCAATGCCAATCTTTCTCCCCACATAGGTGTTCATATGTCATATCATTATTATCAGCATCCTGTGCATTATCTGAGCTTTTTAAAAGCTCTTGTAAAAGCACTTTTAAAGATCTTTTCCACAGGCTTTCCCATAGATCATATTCGGAAGGAGTTAACAGACACCGGAAAAGCTCTTTGATATCATATGGAACCATTTCGTTTGAATTAAAAGTGGCTCTCATCATGCCTTTAAAGATTTCACTATTCCTACCAAATTCTCTTTGTACTTTACAAATTTCTTTTTTATCTTGGTAGGACAAAGGCTGATAACTTCTTTTTCCGTTTCTCTTACCAAGATAAACTACAGGAGCAACTGATGGTACATACTCTTTCTCCTGGTGCTGACTTTCAGGTTTAGGCACCCCCCCCCCACCCGGCCCGGGAGGCCGCCCACCCCCCCCACCACGGGAGCATCATCCATCCCCCAGGGGCTGTGAGCTGATCCCTCCCCACCCCCACCCCCACCGGCACTGAACCCAGCAGGGGCTACATTGCCCTCCCCCACCCCGCAGCAGCTTGGAGGGAAGGAATGTGAAACCGGAGAGGGGGAGGGGTGGTGGAATCCAGGGTTGCAACACCTGTGGGCGGGGTCGCCAGGTACCAGGCAGGACAGGGTCTTGGAGGGGGGAGGGGGCGGTGGAGCCGAGGGCAGGGATGAGTTATGGGAGGGGACAGGCTTAGGGGCAGGGACCAGAGGGTAAAGGGGGTTGCGGGATGAAGGAGGAGACACGTGGCTGTCACCATATCGGCCCCCCCCCACTCCCTGGACCGCATGTCCAGTGCTATCTGGGACCCCAATCCTGACCTGTCCAGATACGGCCACGTGTTCGTGGCCTGGAGGGGAAGGGGACAAGGAAGGAGAGCTGATAATTTTAGAAAAATCGTCAGAACCGGGATACTGGGGAGGATTTGGGGTTTCAGCACAGTTACAGCCGTGCTGAGCATGCTGCATTTCCAAGGGAGACCCAAGGGTGCTTTCCAGGTTATGGTTATAGGGATTTTTGGAAAGGGAAGGTGAGTTTGAATCATTTTGCTGCTGCTGTCTGTTGTTTTCTGTCTGAATTAAAACTTTCCGAATTTGTAAGAATATCGGAAGGAATACAGAGGCAGTTTTATCTCCATTTTCTACTTTTAAAGTTAATAAATCCCCTATTTCATCCCAAAATGAAATCGAATTTATATTTTGCAATTCAAGGTCCGATATTTCAACAGACAGCCAGCTGGCAAAACGGGCTAGTTTTTTATTAGATATTAAAACATTTCCTGAACTTAGTATTTCTTTGAGTTGTTTTGTTATACTCTTTTGTAAGGCAGATTGCTGTATCCCCATAGTGTTAGCAATTTGCACTATATCTACCCCACTACAGTTAAAACACAGGAAAGGAGTTAGTTGTTAAGACATGCTAGGTACACTACGGTTTTCAGGCTTTACTAGATGCGGAACCGATGTTAATTTCGCCGTTTTTTGTCAGCAAAACCTATGTGTGGCGCCCGCGCCGCTGTAGGGACCACCCCCGCGCCGCAAACACCCGTAAAAACCGTAAAAACGCAAAAAAACCCCCCTGTGCCGCAGCTTTGAAACCGATCAAAGCTGCCTGCCTGCTGCGCCGCGCCTGGGGTGGCCGCGTCCAGCCCCCCCCCAGCCCCCGCGCCGCACCACGTGGCCGAGGGCTTCCAAGCTGCGCGCACGCTGCAAACATGCCCACACCGCCTGTCCTCCCGAGAACGGCTCCGGGCCGGCAAAATGCCACCGGTGAGACCCCCCGCGGAGCTCCGGGAACTACCCGCCGGAAAGGGACGCTTAACTCACCTTTTCTCTTGCAGGCAGACACGTCTGTGTACACGGTAGTGGATCCACATCCTGAACCGACCTGTCTGGGACTGACAGGCTGCCGGTTCGTGCTGAAAAGTCTTCGAACTGCACAAAATGCAGCTTAAAGAAATTTTAGCTAGTTGATCAGCTCCTATGCTGGTCGAATCCCGAAATTAGGGATCACAGCGAAACGTGGGTGCTTTAAAGAAACCACGCACGTGGAGCGCCAACTGTAACGGCTTTTTCCTCGGCCTAATACAGAGTCTTTCACCCTCCTCCGGTCTAGCTCAGGTGTTAGGGTGATATTCCTCTGGGCCTTAGCCACAGAGACATAGATAAGATATTAAAAGAGGCTCTTTCCCCTGATAAAGTTATAGGTTTATTTCTCGTGGGTAGTGAGTGAAAAGGGAAGGGAAAAGAGCGGGGGAAGAGAGAGAAAAGAGGGGGAAGAACAGGGTAAAAGCGTGGGGGGGGAAAAGAGAACGGGGGAAGAGAAAAAAGGGGGGAAAAAGGAAGAGCGGGATAAGAGATCTGGGGGAAAAAGGAGATGCGGGAAAAGAGAGGGGGGAAAAAAGAGAGAACGGGATAAGAGAGCGAGGTCAGCGGGTCCTGACCTTTTCTAGGGTCTGGAAAGGGGGGGCGGGGAGGAATTGGATCCAAGCCAGCTCTGTGTGGCCAGGAGGGGAGAGGGACCAAGATACAGGGCACAGCAGGGGTCACGGAATGTACCATTTACAATGTATCTAGGGAACACAACAGGAACTGGGGGGAAGTTTGGTCTCCCCCAATCTTTACTAGGACTGGGGACACCCCAGTGACATCTCATGTTCTCTCCACAGTGAGGTGGTGCCATTGCTGTTGGCGATGTGAGTATCCTGAATTCTTCTGCTGAACCAGAGCCTCCCCTGTCATGGCCATGACCCTCCAGGCCATCCCAGTGCACCCCAGTGCGTGCCTGTACACCCCAGAGCTTCCCAAGGCTGCCCCTTCCCCAGGGTCCCCATTGTATTCCCACCCATCTCAGTGCACCCCAGGCACTCCAAAGATCCCCATGCCCAGTCCAATTCCTCTCCTCTTTCCCTCCACTCCCTTCCCTTTCTCATTCTCCATGACAGTATCCCCAAATCCCCCTCCTGGACTCCCAAAGCCCCTCCCAAACCCAACAATTTTGGTCCTCTGCCCCTGCTTTCCCCTGCCCCCACCCACCTCCCACTTCAGCCCCCATGTCCCCCACTGGAATTCCTGCCTCCCCACCTGCATTCCCCCATTCCCATCCCTTCCACTCCCCCAGCCCCATCCCCTGGGTCCCCAAAGTTCCCCCAGTTCAGTGTCTTTGGGGCCCTCACATCCCACTCCATCCCCTCCTCCTTGGAAGCCCCAAGTTCCCCTCGCTCTCCTCGTCTCCATCCCCACCGTGGTCCCTGCAGGAACAGGGATCGGGTGAAACTGCCTGGAGTGGGACTGGGGGGAGCAGAAGGGATTTTTCCCCCTCAGACTGGGGACAGCCACAGGGCGTGGGGACACCTGTGACTCTTGAATTCCCACAAGGACCATTCCAGACTAAACCTTTGCTCTCCATCTGCAGACAGTCATAGGAGGAGCTGCAGGTGGATGCATTGTGGTAAGTCCTGGAATTGGGGCACCAGTGTGGGAACTGGGGGCCAGTTGGGTCCCCCCGTGCCTTGCTGGGACTGGGGACACCCCGGTGACCAGTGACATCTCCCCGTCTCTCTGCAGAAGAAGAACGGCGTCCAACGAGTGAAGAGGTCTGAGGTGGGTACCCGCAGTTCTGCTGGGCCCAGAGCTTCCCCTGTCCTCGTCATCACCCCCAGTGCACCCCAGCACACCCCACTGTGCCCCAGTACACCCCAGCCTGCCCCAGTATCTCCCAACCAGCCCCAGTATCCCCCAGTGTGGCTCTAACCCCCCCTTTCTCCCTAGCCCCTCGTGGCTGAGCAGGTGGAGCTTCTGCGGGAGTGATGCCTGGCTGCCCCTCTGGATGCCCTGGTGAGAAATCTTGGGGGATTCCAGCCCCACAAAAGATCCTCGGGGACCAGGGCAGATTCTTGAGCCCTCTGGGGTGGGCAGAGCTTGGGAAAGTCAGAGGGACATGGAGGGGGCTGTCCCTGATCCATGTGCTGGGGTTCGGTGGACAGAGCTGTCCCCAAGGCTTCCCTTGCACTGGGGGACTCTAGGGACACCCAGTGTCCCTGTGGAGCAGCAAGGGCTCTGGGAGGTTTTGGGATATTCCAGGGTGAGGGGCTCTGGGAGCCCCATGGATGTCAGGAGCCAAGTCCAGTCCCAGGTGTATTCGGGGCTCCAAATCCCTTCTCCTGCTGCAGGTCCCTGCAAAGAGAGGGGTGGGAACAAGGTCCCTCTCGTGTCCCAGTGGACACAGGTGTCAGAAAGGGGTTCTTGCCTTTCCTTAGAAAATACCTGTCTTTCAAACCAAGACAAGGTGACATTGGCCCGATGCCAGGCACCCACCAGAGCCACTCTGACCCTACCCCTCGAGCTGCAAGGGAAGAGAAAGTTTAACCAGTAGCTCCAGGAGCAGATTAAGACAGGACGAGCAAACACAGCAAACAGCAAAACGGATGTCACAGACATAGCCTGGGCTCAGCAAGGGAATTTATTACCAACCAAATCATAGCAATAGAAGGAAAAGAGACAGAAATCTCTCAAACCCCTTCCCCCTCACCCAACGGGGATAACCAGGAACACAGATCACCAGGGCTCTGCCCAACGGGGGTCACTGGGGATCATCCAACACCGATCCTCCCATGGGGGATGGAGCTGGAACAGATCACAAAGCTCTTCCCACACTCGGGACACTCACAGGGCTTCCCTCAGTGGTGACTCCGTTGGTGTTGGGTCAAGTTGCACCTCTGTGAGAAGCTCTTCCCACACTCAGGACACTCGTAGGGCCTCTCCCCAGTGTGGATGCGCCGGTGCCTGATGAGGGTGAAGTTGTGCTTGAATCCCTTCCCGCAGTCGGGGCAGCGGAAGGGCCTCTCCTCTGTGTGAATCCGCTCATGTAGGAGGAGATTGGAGCTGGTCTGAAACCTCTTCCCACACTTGGGACACTCATAGGGCCTCTCCCCGGTGTGGATGCGCTGGTGTTTTCTCAGGTCAGAGCTCCATCCAAAGCTCTTCCCACATTCCAAGCAGCTGTAGGGCCGTTCCCCAGTGTGGATCACCTGGTGCTGGATCAGGTTGGAGCTGTTGCTGAAGCCCTTCCCACATTCCCCACACTCGTAGGGCTTCTCCCCAGTGTGGATCCTCTGGTGTAGGATCAGCTGGGACCTGTAGCTGAAACTCTTCCCACATTCCAAGCACTTGTGGGGCTTCTCCCCTCCAGGAGGCTTCTCCACCAGCTCTGAGCTCTGCCTGGATCTCCGGCCGCCTTCCCGGCTCAGGGAGGGTCTTTCCTCCTCGCAGCTCCCTGGGCTGGGTTTGCAGCCCCTCCTCGTGAGAGATCTCCGCGGCTTTTCTGCCTCCTCCATCCCTGCACACCTGAGGAATGAAAATTCCTGGTTTAGGGGGAAATAACAAGAAGAGAGCTCCATAAACTGGGTGTTCCTCCTTGCCCAAGTTCATCTCTGGAAGTCATTGAGCATCTTGTGTCTGTAATAACCTCCCAAACACCAAGATTCCCACCCAAAATCCTCCAAACTTTAAGACACGGATCAAAAACACCCCAAATATCAAGCTTCAGCCAAAATCCCCTCCAAAATTGTGCTGGTTTGAAAGCAAAACCAGTGAGAGTCTCCAAGTCATAAATACAATTTGATAGGAAAAAAGATAAGAGAAAAATAATACATGAAATAGTAGAAAAGAAAACAACTGACAGAATCAGAATACAACCTGACACCCCGCTAGTTTTGATGGTGGTAGCAGTCCAGATGAAGTGGTCTTGTTGTAGTAGTGATGCTGTAGAAAGGTCTGGTAGCTCTTGTCCTCTGGAAACCAGTGGGTAAGGGCTGCCTTGGTGTTCCAAATCTCAGATTTTATCTAGGTAGGAAAGGCTTGGCTCCTCCCCCTGGCTGGAGCATCTCCCAATGGGATGATGGAATTTTATCAGTCATGCAGTGGCACTCAATGGCCCATTAACAGAAGATATCTTCCTGGAGGAAGGATGGGTTGTGGAAAAGATAAAGAACATTGCCCTACCTGGTTTTAACAGATGGCCCATTAGCAGAGGATATCTCCCACACAGATAAGGATCATTGCTCCACCTGTTTTTTTCCCCCAGTCTTTGTTCTTTTGTTTCTTCCCAGGACCTCTCACTGGTTACTTCATGTTTGCTGCTGATTTCTTCTCCCTTTTGAAGATGAAAATGGTAAAAGTGTCTTTGACCTGCCTTGCTGGATATTGTGAAGAGGAACAGTCATCTACTGCAAGTGGAAGTGTCACAGGTGGAGCAGAGTTCTGTGAGTGCTGTATCAAACCAGACCTCGTCAGACCTGCCAGAACAACTGGTCCATGCTGCCCTTCACTGCTCTGCCTGTTCCCCACTGTTTCATGCCACAGTAATTTAACTGCTGTTAATTGGGTGTGTGTTTCACTCGAGCCAGTCCAGCAGAACCAGCAGAAAGCAGCCCCAGAATGAATGGGGCTCTGCAGAGGAGCCCCAGACTATTCATCAGCCTGCCCACAGAACTGGCTCCAACTCTGAACCCTTGTGACCACACTCTGAAGAAGACACACTTCTGATATTTCTGAGGCACTTATGACTGAGGCACTGCACGTGCTTGTGCAGGGAAGGATCCCAAAGTTCTTTCTGTCAGGAAAATTAATCCACAAACACCAGAGGTTTATGTCCAAAAAGGAGACAGAGGAGTCCTTTTTGATTTATTCAAATAAAGGGAGAGGCCATGGGACTCCCTCGGAATCTCTCAAATTTTTGGAGGACGCAGCCTCCTTTTTATCCTATTTTCCCAGCCGCATTTCCCTCTCTCTTTCCCCTTTGGCTGAGGTACTTGAGAGGCACAGACTTCTCGGAACGCCTGATACCTGAAGTTCCCCTCTAATGTATAACCCTCCCTTTTAATTTTTACTTCTTATAGAATTCATAGTTTCCCCCCGTTGCTTCTTTCATCTTTCAATATCCAATTTGATTTATCAGCAGCCCTACAGTTTGTTTGTAAAGGCAAATATCTCTTTCCATTCATCAATCAGTGGAATCCATCCCATTGTTTCTTTTATCTCTCAGTGCTAGCCTTATCTACAGGCAGATCCACAGCTCATTTGTAAAGGACAAATTCAACATTCCTCTCAACCCCTCCTCTTTTATTTTTTAATAATTGTCTTTACACACTTTAGCTCTCATTGACTTAATTTCTTGTTCCTGAGTCTTTTTTGGTTTTGTAATTATTTGGAGTGACATCAATTTCTGTCCTTTTGTAACCATCTCTGGATCAGTAGGCGTGGCTATTACCTGCATCCCTTTGATCACATGTTGAATAAGTTGTACTAAGCAAGGGATCATGCATGGTAGAAAGATTAGAGTTGCTACAGCACATAAGAGGAAAAAAAGTAGTTGTTTAACTTATAGTCCACCAGGTAGCCAAGAAAACATGTCCCATTCCCATCCTTTTCATCTTTGGACTGGCACATGAGCTAATTTTTTAAATTCATTTTGCAATTTGTTTCACCACTTTTCCATTGTCATCTATTTGCCTTATTTTAGGCAATAAGTGTCTTTTACAGAAGAATGAAGCAGCCATGGACTTCCTTCCTCATCCCAAAATCCTGTTCCATTACGGACCTCACTCAGGGTGCTAATCTACTATTGAGGTTTTACTGGGCTGGCCACCCATGGCCCGTTTTCAGATTCTCCTGGCCCTCCACAGACCCAACAATTGCTAAGGTTAAAGGTTTTTGCTACTTCTTCTCCTAAGGTCAAAAAAATATTTTCCCATTCTTGGCCCCAACCTAACTGATAATATAAAGGGAACATTATTAAGAGAAACATTCTGATTGTGTAATCTAATTTCCTAACTTAATTTTTACTTTCACGTTGTCTTCCACACCGCTTGTGGCGAGTGAAGGCACAGAAAGAGCTTAACATAAAGAAAACAATGACAGCAAGGGTTGGCCCCCAGTGCCTGGAGATCTGAGAGGAGGGATGCCCACACAGACTATTTCAGCAGGCACTCTGTGGGTGGGCACACGAGGCTTCCCCCGATGTCGACGCCCTGGCTGCTGCTCCAGTCCCCTCCTGCCGAGTGTCAGTCGCGGCTTCCCGTCCTTCTCCTCCAGCTGAGATGTCCAAATCTCTGGGGCTGCAGAGACCTTGACCCGAGTGTGATGGGTCCAGCCGTGTTCAGCTGTCTTGACGGCTGTGTCTGTGCTCAGCAACACCTGGAAAGGTCCACGCCACTTGGCCACCAGTGGTGCTTCTTCCCACTCCTTAACCAGGACCCAGTGTCCCGGTTGGATGTTGTGAACAGCAAAGTCCAAAGGCAGGGTCTGTGCCAGCTGAGCTTCCTGTCGAAGAGATTTCACAAGAGACAGTATCCGAGCCACATATTGTTTTAAATACACATCACTTATCTCTATCCCCCCACTAGGCTGAGAATTACAAGGGTAAGGAATTCCAAACATCAATTCAAAGGGAGATAATTGAATATCTCCCCTGGGTCTGGCTCTTATCCTTGCTAAAGCCAGGGGTAGGAGCTGTACCCACGGCATTTTAGTTTCTATCACCAGCTTCAGGAGATGTTTCTTTATTTCTCCATTCATCCTCTCAACCTGACCCGAACTCTGTGGATGCCAGGGGGTATGGAGGTTCCACTGTATCCCTAAAGCAGTCATAACTCCTTGAAGAATTTTTCCTGTAAAATGAGTTCCCCTATCTGAATCTATTGCTTCCACTATCCCATATCTTGGAATTATTTGTTCCAAAAATACTTTAACAACTGATCCTGTAGTTGCTGAAACAGTTGGAAATGCTTCTGGCCACCCGGTTAATTGACATACTATTACCAGAATATATTTAAATCTTGCCACTCGAGGCATTTCAGTAAAATCCACCTGGCATCTCTGGAAGGGACGTACTGCCCAACGCCTCCCTCCCCTGGCCAGAACAACTTTGTTGTTGGTTTTAGCACAAGTCAAACAACCTTCAATAGCTCGCTTTGCCAGGCTAAAGAGACCAACAGCAGTGTTCATTTCGAGGAAGGCTTCTGCCAGTCCTCGGGAGCCCCAATGACTCCCTTCATGAAGTTGTTTTAACAATTGTAAGGCTAGAGCTTTTGGTATGCACTGCTTACCATCCCTTGTAAACCAATTATTTTCTTCTTTCCTCTGCAGTTTAATAAACCTCTTTTTTTCCCCATAGTTTTCCAAATGCATGTAATACCCTATATGCATATTTAGAATCAGTAAATATATTTACTGTCTTGTCCTGGTATAATTCACAGGCTCTCACAAGCGCGTACAGCTCTGCTGTCTGAGCTGACCAGGTGTGTGGTAACCTCCCCCCTTCCCTTAATTGCTTCCCATTCACGATAGAGTATCCTGTAAATCGTTTATCTTCTACCACCTTGGAGGACCCATGAATGAACACATTCTCTCCCTCAGCCCAGGGAATATCCCGTAAATCTTCCCTAGCCCGTGTCTGGAGTTCTATAACCTGGACAAAATCATGGATTTCTTCCTGGCCCCCCTTTTCTCTAGGGCCATTTAAATAAGAGGCTGGATTAAAAATTTCCCCACCTTTAAATTCTAAATCCTCCTGTTCCATTAAACAAGATTCATACTGTAATAATCGAGCACTCGTCATCCACTTAGAGGCTCTCTCAGTTAACAAAGCTTTAATCTCATGTGGGACTTTAACAATGAGATGCCCTCCCCTTGTCAGCTTTCGGGCCTCAGCCACCATCAGAGCTGTGGCTGCACAGTTCTGCAGACAATGGGGCCGCCTCTGGCCACCGGGTCTAACAACTTAGAAAAACAGGCAACAGGCCTCCGTGTTCCCCCATGCTCTTGTACCAAAATTCCTTTAGCATGACCCTGTTTGACATCCACATATAGTTGAAAATTTTTTCTTTTTTTCTTGCATCTGGAAGAGCTAAGACTAGGGCATTAACCAATTTGTCCCTGGGGCTGCCCATACTTCCTAATTTATTTCAGCATAAGCCTTCTCAGACATTTTACACAAAGATATCACAGTTTCGGACTCCGTGTCACTTTTTTACAATGCTAATTTACATTCCCATTCTAGCCATCAAATCTCTTCCCAGTAAATTACAATCACAATTAGGAACAAACAAGAATTCATGCACTTCAAATCTGTCCCCCACATCTATTAACAGCGGTTGAATAAAATGCACTCGCTCATCCTTCCCGCTTACTCCTTGAATAACCAAGGATCTTTTTGACAATTTCCCCCCCTTAGGTATAAAATTTAAGGTGGACCGAGAGGCCCCCCCCCGTGTCTACCAGAAAACACACCTCCTCTCGATCCGGATCCACCTTAAAAGTTATCAAGGGCTCCTGAGTGGTGGGTCCTTGGTATAATAGGAGCCCCTGACACCCCTAACAATCCATTTCCATTATCCTCTGGACTTCCTCCTCCTCAGCGTCCAGTTGTTTCTGCGGACACTCGTTTTTCCAATGCCCTTCTGCCCTGCAGACAGCACACTAGTTCTTCCCCAGCCGCTGTTTGGGTCGGCTGTCCCCTGCCGAGGAGGGAATCCCTCTGCCACTTCCTTGTGGCCAACCCCGTCCCCTCTGTCCCTGGGGACCCCTTGGACCCTGTGGTTTATTCCTCCGGGGCTGCAAAAACTCTGCCATCATCCTTGCTTTAGTTTCTGCCTTTTCCTCATCCCTTCTTACATATATCTGCTGTGTTTTTCTAACCAATTCCTCTAGAGGCTTATTTTGCTACTTTTCTTCTTTCTGTACTTCTTTCCGTATATCAGGCCAGGCTTTAGTAACAAATTGTACTTTAAGCAATGTGTTGAAGGCTGGCCCTTCAGGATCCATCCCCCCGTGCTTCCTCAAGGCATCCCTAATCCTCTCCAACCAATGAGGGCTTTCCTGTTTCTCCTGTTCTAACGACAGAGCCTTAGCTATGTTGTTAGTTCTGGGAGCCGCTGACTTGATTGCCCTGATCAAATAAGCACGGCAATCACGGTGAGCCAGACTGGCCTGGTTATTTGGGTCCCACTGGGGTCTGCCTGGGGGATGGCATCACCCACCGTAGGTGCATTGGGTCCAGCCCCCCCTGCTGCTTGTGGGTGTTCATCCTCCCACAGCTGCCGAGCTTTCTGCAAAATCATTCGTTTCTCTGATGACCCAAACAAAATTCCCAAAATAAAATCCCAATCCTTCCATGTATAATCCGCATTTCCCAAATATTCCTCTATCTTTTCCCCCACCCCTATGGGATCATCCAAATATGGGGGTAATTCTTTTTTTAACCCTCTTATATCCTGGGTAGTGAGTGGTACAATTACAAACCCAAATCCTCCCCCTTGACCCCCCAAAGGAACTTGACAGAGTGGCATCTGGTGTACCCCTGTCTCTTGGGGGGCTTCTGATGCCCTAAACTGAGTTCCTCTTCTAGTTCTGGGGGGTGATACAACATGCTGCTCCCCCTACACCATCATCCTTCTCAGGTGAGGCTGTAGGAATAACATTTCCCTGATCCCCTTGCTCTGAAAGTTGAGGATACAGACGACCTGCAGCTGGCTCTGGGTAAACTGGCAACGGTGGAGGACAAGACGGGGGAAGGAGCTGAAAAACATCCCAATCCTCACCACTTTCCTCTTCTCCTTTTTTTCTTAACACATAAATTTCTCTTGTTCCTTGTCTGACCCATATTAATCCACATTCCCTTTCAATCCATCCTTTCCAATTCTCCTCTAAATACCTCCACAAAATTCGACACAAATGAATTTTATCTGTTCCATAAGTGGCCATATAAGTCCCCTTGCCAACTTATACTCTGGCCACACAAAATAATAATATTTTCCATCATTTCCATAGTTACTTCTGGGTGAATATACAATCTATCCCAAGACCTCAGCATTCTCCCCAAGGGACTCTCCGGGGGTATTATGGGATCGTCATCCCTTTTTCCGGGGCCCCTTCCCGGCTTCACCCTTCCAACCCTCTCTGGGTGCCCCGTTTTACCTGTGATACCCTCCATGGATGCCCTCTCAGGTTCACCTGTGCTACCCTCCATGGGTGCCCTCTCAGGTTCACCTGTGCTACCCTCCATGGGTGCCCTCCCAGGTTTGCTCCCCGAAGATCCCATTTTACTCACCGGTGAGATTTTCAGTGGTCCTTCCCTGCGGACTCTTCACGGACCCCCCTGGTCCGCCACTCGTCTGTCTCCTGGACAGTCTCGGGAACCCAATGGATCGCCCGGTACCGGCCAGCACCAAGGGGAGCTGATCACCCAAACTGGGTGAGGCGCCTTCAGCTCCACTCGCTGCCCCGGACGGTGGAAAGATCCCGGACGAGCCCCCAAAATTGTCAGGAAAATTAATCCACAAACACCAGAGGTTTATGTCCAAAAAGGAGACAGAGGAATCCTTTTTGCTTTATTCGAATAAAGGGAGAGGCCATGGGACATTCCCCTGGCATCTCTCAAATTTTTGGAGGACGCAGCCTCCTTTTTATCCTATTTTCCCGGCCGCATTTCCCTCTCTCTTTCCCCATTGGCTGAAGTACTTGAGAGGCACAGACTTCTCGGAACGCCTGATACCTGAAATTCCCCTCTAATGTATAACCCTCCCTCTTCCTTTTTATTTTTTATATAATTCATAGTTTCCCCTCCCCCCTTGCTTCTTTCATCTTTTGATATCCAATTTGATTTATCAGCAGCCTTACAGTTTGTTTGTAAAGGCAAACATCTTTTTCCATTCATCAATCAGTGGAATCCATCCCATTGTTTCTTTTATCTCTCAGTGCTTAACCGTATCTACAGGCAGATCCAGAGCTCATTTTTAAAGACAAATTCAACATTCCTCTCAGCCCAGAGGAGAATCTAGCACAAAATATTCTCCCTGTCTACTGCATGACAAGAAATATTCAGGGGAAAATACAGTGGCATCTGAGGCTTGTGGAACTCCCAGAATACTGAGCCTGCAGAGGAGGCAAACAGTCCTGGATGTGCCTGAGGGGACTTCTCCTCACAGACTCCTCTCAAAGTGTGTCACTTCAGCAGGGGAAGGCTTTCAAACCTTTGCCTTTCCTTGCTCCTGTGCTAAAATTTAAGGCTCCTCCTGAGAAAATACTGACCTACAAACAATTCTCCATTCCTCAACAAAGCTACTCAGGTGCTCAACTTAAGAAAGAGCAAAACAAAAGGTATTCAGTAATTTCCCATCAAGGCCTATTTGCAGAGAAACCCCATCATATGGGACCGAATATTTATTAACACCAGTTCACTCAAAAGAAACCCAACCCTGTATTAAGCAGCGTTTTAAACGAACTTGAATTCTTTTTCCTCACATATCAACTGGACTGGTTTGTTCCTTTTTTGCCCTAGAGAGAATATTAGAACGATTTGATCTTGACAGGACTCCTTGGGTGGCCCCCAGCGCTGGCTCCTCACCACGCCTTGCCTGGGCTGTTAACGCAGCCTGTCAGCACCACCTGACTTTGGCAGCCTGTTCAGGCCTCGGGCACGGCTGGTGCCACGGTCCCCTCTGGTGCCACGGTCCCCTCTGTCTCCTGGCGTGTCCCTGCTGCTGGAGGAGCCCTGCTCGTGCTGCTGCCTGCGTTCAACAATGCCGGTCCTGCTCCCCAGGCAAAGAGAGACCAAAATCACTGCTTTGGGCAGCTCGTTTGAACGAGTTGAACACTTACTCATCTCTAACACAGACCTCTTAACATCCACACACACAACACCAGGAAGTCACCTCATCTACAGAGGTCAGGAGCCTGAGCGAACAGAAGGTCAGCATTGAAGCACATCGAGTTTTTTAATTAGTGGAAGCACTCACACGTTCACAAGCCTTACTTGTCAAACTGGATTGTGCGATGCTATCGTCTTGCTTGTGTCAGAGAGAAAGCAGGGACAAATTAGCTAAGGAAGAAACCCACACTTGGGGCTCGGGCTTGGCAGACAAAGGGAGCAGGGCGGCACCTGCCCGCTTTGCCCGAGTCCCTGCTCGTGCCGGACAAAGGCGGACGCGGCTCCGTGCGGGGCGAGTCGGGCGCTCCGTGCCGGGGCCGGGGCCGGGGCCGAGCGCTCGGGCGGGCGGCGCTCAGGATGCTCGGGCAGCGCCGCGGGCCGGGCGGGCGCGATGGAGCCGCCTGAGGGCTGGGACCCCTCCGGGCGGCCGGCCCGGCGCACGCAGTGGCTGCTCAGCGCCCTCGCCCACCGCTACGGGCTGGAGCGCAGCGTGGAGAACGAGATGGTCGTGCTGGCCAGCGGCCCGGAGCAGTCCCTGCAGGAGATCTTCCAGCAGCGGGACTGCGCCGGGCCGGGCCGCATCCCCGGCGAGGAGTCCCGCACGCTGTGCCGGGCGCTGGCGCCGGAGGAGGCGGCGGAGCCCGAGGAGTGCGCGGGGCTGTGGGACGGGCTCTAGGCCGAGCTCACCTTCCGCCAGCTCCACGCGCGGCTCTGCGGCCACTTCAGCACCCGCGCGGGGCCGCGGCTGCCGCTGGGCCGGGAGGGCGAGCACATCGAGAGCCACATCCGCCCGCGCAGCCCCCGCCGAGCCCGAGCGGCGGCCGCCGGGGCCCTGCTCCCGAGAGCGCTGCGAGGAGATGGTGGCGCTGGAGCGGGCCGAGGAGCGCATGGCCGAGCTGCAGCAGGAGAAGGGCAGCCTGCGGCAGCTGCTGGAGGACGTGCGGGCCGCCCTGCAGAGCAGCGATGCGCGGTGCCCGGCGCTGCGGCTGAGTCCGGGCCGGCTTCTGCACCGCGCTCCCGGCGGCGGCTCGGGTGGCCCCGAGCGCTTCAGGAGAGATGCTGCTCTCGGAAAGTCAGTGTTTAGAACCCCTCCACCTCCGCACTGAGACCGAAGTTGCTCGTTCATCCTCGGCATTAACTTTCCAGCAAAGTTTAGTTACAAGGGAGGCTTTTAGGAGAAATGTATGGCATCGGTGTGCCATTAAATATGTTTGTGATGAGCACTGTTCAAAGTGTAGGGGAGTTCAGCTTAACAAACCCACGTGTACAATGCTGCTGCTGCTTCTCCTGCACGTGCAGTCAGGATGTGCTGATAGCAGATGCTGGGTATGCACTGCTGCAGGGTTTTTCCTGAAGTAAGAAAGAACTTTGGGATTCTTCCCTGCACAAGCACGTGCAGTGCCTCAGTCATAAGTGCCTCAGAAATATCAGAAGTGTGTCTTCGTCAGAGTGTGGTCATAAGGGCTCAGAGTTGGAGCCAGTTCTGCAGGCAGGCTGATGAATAGTCTGGGGCTCCTCTGCAGAGCCCCATTCATTCTGGGGCTGCTTTCTGCTGGTTCTGCTGGACTGGCTCGAGTGAAACACACACCCAATTAACAGCAGTTAAATTACTGTGGCATGAAACAGTGGGGAACAGGCAGAGCAGTGAAGGGCAGCATGGACCAGTTGTTCTGGCAGGTCTGACGAGGTCTGGTTTGATACAGCACTCACAGAACTCTGCTCCACCTGTGACACTTCCACTTGCAGTAGATGACTGTTCCTCTTCACAATATCCAGCAAGGCAGGTCAAAGACACTTTTACCATTTTCATCCTCAAAAGGGAGAAGAAATCAGCAGCAAACATTAAGTAACTAGTCGGAGGTCCTGGGAAGAAACAAAAGAACAAAGAGTGGTGGATAAAAACAGATGGAACAGTGATCCTTATCTCTGTGGGAGATATCCTCTGGTAATGGGCCATCTGTTAAAACCAGCTGGGGCAGTGTTCTTTATCTTTTCCACAACCCATCCTTCCTCCAGGGAGATATCTTCTGTTAATGGGCCATTGAGTGCCACTGCATGACTGATAAAATTCCATCATCCCATTGGGAGATGCTCCAGCCAGGGGGAGGAGCCAAGCCTTTCCTACCTAGATAAAATCTGAGATTGGGAACACCAAGGCAGTCCTTACCCACTGGTTTCCAGAGGACAAGAGCTACCAGACCTTTCTACAGCATCACTACTTCAACAAGACCACTTCATCGGGACTGCTACCACCACCCTAACTAGCGGGGTGTCAGGTTGTATTCTGATTCTGTCAGTTGTTTTCTTTTGTACTATGGCATGGATTTTATTTCTCCAATCTTTTTTCCTATAGAATTGTATTTCTGACTGATTCTCTTATTGGTTTTGCTCTCAAACCAGCACATGTCTGGAGGGGATTTTGGCTGAAGCTTTTTATTTGGGGAGTTTTGATCCGTGTGTTAAAGTTTGGAGGATTTGAAGCAGGAATCTTGGTGTTTGGGAGGTTATTACAGACACAAGATGCTCAATGACTACCAGAGATGAACTTGGGCAAGCAGGAACACCCAGTTTATGGAGCTCTCTTCTTGTTATTTCCCCCTAAACCAGGAATTTTCATTCCTCAGGTGTGCGGGGATGGAGCAAGCAGAAAAGCCCCAGAGATCTCTCAGGACGAGGAGGGACTGCAAACCCAGCCCAGGGAGCTGCGAGGAGGAAAGACCCTCCCTGAGCCGGGAAGGCGGCCGGAGATCCAGGCAGAGCTCAGAGCTGGTGGAGAAGCCTCATGGAGGGGAGAAGCCCCACAAGTGCTTGGAATGTGGGAAGGGTTTCAGCCGGAGGTCTGAGCTGATCCGGCACCAGAGGATCCACACTGGGGAAAAGCCCTACGAGTGTGAGGAATGTGGGAATGGATTCAGAGACAGCTTCCATCTGATCCGGCACCAGGTGGTCCACACAGGGGAACGGCCCTACACCTGCTTGGAATGTGGGAAGAGCTTTCAGTCGAGCACCAACCTGAGAAGACACCAGCGCATCCACACTGGGGAGAGGTCCTACGAGTGTCCCAAATGTGGGAAGAGGTTTTATACAAGCTCCCATGTCCTCCTACATGAGCGGATTCACACAGAGGAGAGGCCCTTCCGCTGCCCCGACTGCGGGAAGGGATTCAAACGGAACTCCCACCTCACTGTCCACCGGCGCATCCACACTGGGGAGAGGCCCTACGAGTGTCCTGAGTGTGGGAAGAGCTTCTCACAGATCTCTCACTTGTCCAAACACCAACGGAGGCAGCACTAAGGGAAGCCCTGTGAGTGCCCCGAGTGTGGGAAGAGCTTCGTGCTCTGCTCCAGCTCCATCCCCCATGGGAGGATTGGATGATCCACAGTGACCCCCGTTGGGCAGAGCCCTGGTGATCCGTGGTCCTGGTGATCCCCGTTGGGTGGGGGGAAGGGGTTGGAGAGATTTTTCTGCTCTGGGAGTGGACAGGGAATGGAATGGCTGGGGACTGAGAGGAATTGGGAGGGACTCTGGTGACACTGGGAGGGACTGTGAGGACACTGGGAGAGACTGGGATGGACTGGGAGATCCACTGGAGTCACTTGGGGTGAGGGTGCAGGAAGCCCCGGGGATGGGCACAAGAAGGGCTGACGTGTCTCGGGTGATTCCCAGGGAGGTTTTGAGGGGCTCCAGGGTCATTCCCAGGGCAGGGCTCGAGGGGACACGCTCTGCCCCACACTCACCTCTGCGCTCCACGAGGAACGGGCTGGACAACTCGTAGTTGTGCCGGCAGTGCCTGTCCACCGCAGCCCGTCTGTACTCCATCCATTGCGGGTCGCTGTTCCAGTGCCTGGCAGCCTTGTCCCCAAAGGAGGTGTCCCCACGTGCAGCCCCACATCGCTGCCCAAGTGCAGGAACTGCTCCCGGTTGGAGATGTTCCTCTCCACGAACCTCAGCCAGTCGGTGCCGTGAATGAAGTGACACTCGGACTAAACCATCTCCTGGAACAGCGCTGTGTGTGCAGGACACAGGTCCGGGGGTGTCCCCCCAGCAGCCCCCCAGCAGCCCACAGTAGCCAAGAGCTCCGGGTCCCCGCCACACGCCCCATGGCCAGCACTGGGCAGGGTCTGACACTTCCCCCTGTTGGAACCCTGGAAACTGAGGGGTTTGGGCTTTCTCTGCTGACAGGCACTGACCCCCAGGAAAACACTGCTTTTGACCTGAGCCTGTGAAGAAGCTTTCCAGAATTGACTGATAGAACTGGGATCACTGGTGTGTTGTTGTAATAGAAATGTGCAGTGTCACATAGAGGAAAAATAAAATTTGTGATTTTAGAATGTAGTAATATATATTAAATAAGATGGAGATTTTAGGGCGGAGGTTTCTTTCTTCTTCACTCTCTTCATGGCTCTAGGTGGTACTTTTGTAATTAGATAGAAAATTCCCCATTGCAGGTCACGGGTGATTGGTTCTTGGGCTATTATGGTGTCTTTTTTTAATTGGACTCATTGGCCCTTAAAAAGCCTTGTAGAGAGAGGTACATCGCCATCTTTAGCCTGTTAGCTGTAAGTGCTGTAGAACTCACTGTTATATAGATAAGAATTAATAAACATCTGAGTCCGAACACGAAATTCCGTCTCTCGAGCATTTAATCCTGACTCTGGAACAACAAAAAAGAAGATAAAACGCGATACCCCCCTCCCCAAATTCTCCTGGCGGGGGGCACTGGGGGCGGGGCGTGGGTGGAGTCCAGGTGAGGAGCTCTGGGCGCTCTGGGACTGCCTGAGGAGTCATCAGCGCCGCGCGCTCTGATTGGCTCAATTATTTTGGTGCCTTCTCTGATTGGCTGAGGAGAGGCCCGGGAGTTGAGAGGAGGAGCAGGAGAGATCCTGCCCCAGGCTAGCGGTGGAAGAACATCCAATTAACAAGGCATGCAGATCATTTCCCAGCGGTGCCCACACTCCTGTAGGAACTAAATGCACCGAGGATCTCACGAGGGTCACCAACTCTCTGGCGGCCAAATCCAGCCCTGCGCTCCCTGCGGGTGCGGGCACTCTGGGAAGGGCTCAGCTGCGGGTCAGATGGCCGGAGAGTGGCTTGGTGGTCACCTCGTGTGTGAGGCAGTGATGGGCTGGGGAGATGCGTGGCCACTGCACATAATCACTTCCAAGCTAAAATCATTCCAGGAAGGAGTAACAGCTTCTGACAGAGACCAAGTGTTGCCACCAGGTGCTCCTGCCAACAGCCGCCTGCAGAAAGGAGCACACACACCAATGCACGCGGGCTTTGGCTGTCCTCTGGCAGAGAAGTCCCCAGGGGACACAGGTCTCTGTGGCAGGAGCAGGCACCAGCATTGGCAGGCCTTGGGGGCGGCAGGTCTCCTTTGGCAGGGACTCTGCCACACCTGCTGATTTCACTGCTCCCAGGACTCAGAGCAGCATTCGTGCCCTGGGCCATACGTCCCGTGTCTGTGTCACACTCCTGTGTGTGTGACGGCCACCCAGCACCGGGTCTTGTCCCAGAGAGGCCCTGGCAGCTGCTGTGGAAGGCCCCGATGCCCTTCCTGCTGCAGCTGCATTGGCAACCGTGGGGGCTCCTTCTGCTGCCCTGAGCAGGCAGAGCAGAGGAGCATTTGCTTGTTGTTTGAGCCATTCCTAAAATTCCTGTTGGGCTGTCCTCGAACCTTGGGGGAACGTCTTCCTTGCAAGCTGGGCTACTTTGGGGGGGTGGGGGTGTCCCCAGGGCACGTGGAGGTGTGTCCTAGGGCTCTTTGTGACACAGTGCACCGTGGTCACCGTGCAATAGGAAAGGGACAGAGCGTACAAGGGTGACCCTTTGTGACACGTTGTGACATAGGTGCTGGCGGTGACACGGCCACACCACAGTGCTCGGTGCACTCGTCAGGACAGGACGGAGAGAGCGGTGCTGTGAGGAGCCCCCACACAGCCAGCTTGTTCCTTACTGACCCGGAGCTTTTCCAAAGCGTTTCCTCTGCAGGTGGCCTCGAGGACAGACTGCAGGACACGGTGTCCTGTAGCCTTCCCAAGGCTTCTCTGTTGCAGCTGCCTACAAGGCACAACTTGCCCATCTGGAGCTTTTCCAAGACATCTCTCCTGCAAGCAGTCCCAACTCCATACAGTGACATGGAGCAGACACCACCCAGAGTGCCCAAGATGGCCTGGGTGAAGGAGGAGGAGGAGGCTGCAGCTCTCTCAGCACAGCAGCCTGAAGAGCTGGAGCAGATCCAGCTGCTGCAGGAGGGTGAGTAGCAGAGCTGGGTCACAGAGCTGGTGCCTGCAGCCAGCTTAGCCCCATCCCATCCCATCCCATCCCATCCCATCCCATCCCATCCCATCCCATCCCATCCCATCCCATCCCATCCCATCCCATCCCATCCCATCCAACATGCCCATGGATAGGACAGAAGAGGGGCTGGGGCTGACCGCCCAGACAGCCACACCCCATCCCTGGAGCATCCCAGGGCTGTCCCTGCCTGGGAATGCAGGGCTGGCCTGTGTTCTCCGGCCTCTCCCACAGCCCCTCAGCCCTGGCTGCGCTCGCTCTTTGCCAGGTGCCGCCATGGACCCGACACAAGAGCAGGACCCTGCCCGTGGCCGCTTCCGCAGAACAGCGCAGGTACTGCAGCCATCCCCACCTGGGCTGGGCCTGCTGTCACTGCTCAGCCCAGCACCATGCTTGGAGCACTCCATGGATTCTCCCTCTCTTCCTGCCCTTCTCCTGCAGATGATCTATGAATTCATCATGTGCATTTGGCGGGAAGAGACCACCGGTGTGGGCACTGGGCTCTTGGCAAACTTTCACCTCTTCACTGCTGAGACCGGGGCTGCCATGCTGGATTTGCTTGTGGAGAAGGGTGTCTCCAATCCAAAGCAAGTAAGCAGCCTGTGGCCAGGGCTTGATCACCCCAGGAATTGTGTGACACCTCAAGCCAGCTCTGCTGGGTTCCTTCAGTCTTTGAGGCCCAGCCCAATAGGGTGGGAAGGGCAGCACTTCTCAGGGGAAGCTGGGGAACCTGCTGCTTGGGCAGGTGTCCAAGTCTCCCCGGGCCTTCTGCAGGTGCCAGCCATGGTGAGGTACATCCACAAGTGGCTCACGGCCAACGAGTCTGCTGGGCACAGGCTGGACAAGGCCCTTCTGGAGCTGACCAGGGAATACCCCTGCGATGTGCTGATGACTCTCTTGCGCTGGGCCCCATCGGGTGACAGGTACGGCAGCCCCACCTGCCTTGAGGGTTTAGGGTTCCCCGGCCCGTTACCCTCTAGAGCCTGTCCCAGGTGACTGCCGGACAGGGGGACAGTTCCAGGAGCCTCTGGCTCCTCCGTTTGCCAGTGCTGCCATGTCAGCCCCTGAGCGTGCTGCCACGCTCCCTCCCTGCCCCTCAAGATGCCTGCACCCCCGTGGGCTGGCTGGGTGCTGCCAGCGAGGGCCAGTGGGCAGAGGCAGGGCTGACGGCCAGCGCGGGCCCCTGCAGCAGCCCAGGCCACAGTGCTGTGGCCCAGACCCCCCTGACACAGAGCTCTGACCCCACAGAGCTGCTACGGCCATGTGGGGAGTGATCATGTCCTCCACTGGGACTGCGGAGCCGGCGCTGCAGATACTCCTCAATGTGCTGAACGCCTGGCCAGTGGACAGTGTGTACACCTCCGATGGGGACAGCACAGGAGTCTTTGCCCTGGCTGTGAGTTCCTGCAACTGACCTTGGCTTGCCCCTAGGCCACCTCTCCAGCAGCTAGCTCTCTGTCCTCCCCCCAGCTGCATCTCTCTGCCTCAGGCACTGGGCTGAAACCTGCCTTAGGGCAAAGGTTCAGGGGCACCAGGCTGGGTGACCCCGTGCGGTGTCTCCCCCGGCCTCTCCCTGGCATGCTCGGGCCCTGCCACACGGATGTCTTGGCACTGAGTGTTGTCTCTGGGTGGTTCATTTTTTGCAGGCAACCGTGACACTGTGGAGAGTCTTCAACCTGACCTGGTGCCCACCTATAGTGTTGGAGTATTTTCCCCGTCTCTTTCTGTGTCTGCTCTTCCAAGTTTACATCAGCGCACTGGATACGCCAGAGGAGGTTGATACCTTCTGGAAGGGGTGCCAGGAGCAACTGGGCCTTGCCACCAACCCCCAAAGGTGCTCCATCCCAGTCCTCCCAGTCTCCCCATCCCTTCCAAGGCAAGAGCCAGGGCTGCCAGCATGACCTGGGCTTTGCTCTGCACACAGGTTTGCAGTGCAGACCCTGAAGGTCCTGCTCTGCCGAGTGCACTGTGAGCGTGTTGTGGTAGCCATGGAAGGCAAGGCTGGCTGGGACACGCTGCTCTGTACTGACACCCACCACTATGCAGTGGGACTCCTGGCCAGGTGAGACCCCCTTCTCCCTGCTGCCCCCGGCACTTGTGCCCAGGGTGCTCCACACAGTTCCCATGGGCATGGGTGAGAGGGCTTTGTCACAAAGAGACGGACGAGCAGACTGGAAAAGGCTGGCAGAGGAGGGTGCCCGGGAACAGCCGCCTCCCAAAGCGCCCACGGGGTGCTTGGGAAAAGACCAGATCTCCGTGGGTCACTCCTGGGAGAGCTTTGCCCTCTCGGCTCAGGGGCAATGATTCCTTTTCCCCCCACCAGGGAGATGCGCTGTGTCTCCATGAT
The DNA here is from genome assembly GCF_052056855.1 of Sturnus vulgaris. Lineage (NCBI taxonomy): Eukaryota > Metazoa > Chordata > Aves > Passeriformes > Sturnidae > Sturnus > Sturnus vulgaris. The sequence continues at coordinate 13,210,174 of NW_028276170.1, forward strand.
CTGGTGTTGCAGCTTCATCTCCTGCCTCTTGGAGCTCCTCAGCCAAGACATTTCAGACTGGCAGCTGCCTGCCATGGCGTTCCTTGTGGAGGTGAGCCCCATGGGCAGCACAGCTGAGCTGCCTCCCACCTCTCTGCCCTCTCACAGCCGCAGCTGCCTGGGACGGTGCCCGTGCCCTGTGCTGCTGCCTTGGCTCAGGCCTGTGCAGTTCTGAGCTCCTGCCAGATGGGCACCCCGGTCACTGCTTTGTGCCTTTCAGGTCCTGGACCTCCTGGACATCAAAGAATGGGGTGACAGCGTCCTGGAGATCATGGCAAGGCGCCTGCAGAGCACGTCCAGGGAGATGCGTCGCCTGGTGCTCAGAGGCCTCGTGCAGCTCAGCAAGGACCCCTCGATGGTGAGAAGACAGCAGCGGCTGAAGCTGTGCTGGCAGCGTGGGGCTGGGGAAAGCAGCCCCTTGGGCTTGGCTGGCCTTTGGGAGCTGTGGCAGCTGCTCCCAGCTCTCCTGCGTTGCTGTTCAGCTGCCCGAGTGCTTCAGGACAGCCCTTCGGCCCCTGGGCTCCACGGCAGCAGCAGCAGCGTGGGCTTGCCCTGCCTTGTCTTCCATGCAGAACATTAGAATGTACAGCCTGACAGAAAGCCTTGTGGACCTGTTGCGGGATGCAGATGAAGACATCGTTGAGATGACCGTCGTGGTGCTCAGCTTTCTGCTCTCGCACAGACACCTCGCAATACCCAGCCCCATCGCCCTGCGGCTGGCTGGCGCGCTCTGGCCACTGCTGGACAACGTAAGGCTCTGTGTCCCCAGCCACGGCCACTGGGTGCTGCCCCCAAGTGTGGGGCCCCGTGGATTTTTGGGCCTGTGCACAGAGGGGCCTGGAGCAGCTGATGTGGAGGGCTTTTGCTTCCTTTCCAACAGGACAACCGCCATGTGCAGCTGCTCTCCATTCGCCTCTTCCAAGAGGTGATGAGGTTGGTAGCGGCCAAGGGTAAAAAGCCCCTCAAGATGCTTGTGAGCAAGAGCCTGCTGCCACTCTTCTTCAACTGCCACGATGAGAACATGCGTGTGGCAGAGGTGAGGACTCCTGGGCGCTGCTGTCCTCCTGGCAGGGGGCTCAGCTGTCTCCCTGCACCCGGGCACCTCATGGGCTCCAGCCTCCTCCTGGCCTTGGCACAGGGAGGCAGCTCCTGTGCCCTGGGCTGCGGTGCCATCTCTGGGTCTCTGCTGCTCTGCAGGCCTCTTGTGAAACGCTGCTTTCTGCACTAAGCTTCCTGAAGAGGGGAGATCTTGAGCACCTGCTGATGGCGGATCAGATGTGGAGGTTTGGCGAGTGCTTGGTAAGAACGCTGCTCCCTTCCCTGGGCTGCCCACGCGGGCTCTTCTCCAGGCTCCTCTGGCCCCAGGGCCGGAGCTGATGGAGCCCCGAGCTCCATCAAGCCCGCGGCTTGCCGGGCCCTCTGCCCCGCTCAGGGCTGTGCGGGCAGGGCAGGCCGGGGCCAAGGGACAGAGCCCGCGCCAACCCTTCCCTCCGTGCCCTGCCGCTCTCTCCAGCTGGCACAGGACAGGAGCCGAGCGGCCGAGCTGCTGCGCCAGGCGCTGCCGTACCTGCGGAGCCCACAGGAGCCCCTGCGAGAGGCGGCCCTCAGGTTTCTTGGTGAGCCACAAGCCCGGCTCCCTCCCCGCCCCGCCGCAGCTCGGCCCCAGCCCCGCCTGCTGCCCCGGCAGCGCCATCCGGGCCGGGGCTCTGGAGCCCCGCCTGCCCTCGGCGCCGCTGCCGCCCTCTCGCAGCCGTGTCCTTGGGCGTCAGGATGCGGCGAGGGCCGGGCCTGAGCCCTGCAGGGGAAGGCGCTGCTGTGGCCGCAGGGCTGGCAGCGCCGCTGCGGGGCAGCTGTGCGGCTGGGGCCGTGACAGGCTCTGTGTTGGCAGGGATGGCCGGGCGGTTCCTGAGAGAGCAGCAGCGGGAGTTGCAGCTCATGTGCAGGGGTGAGTGAGGCCAGCGGGCTGTCAGCGGGGGCTGGCGCTGGCAGCTGCGTTCCCTTGCCCCGGCTGGGAGGGCTCTGCTCCCTGCGCGCACGAGGGGCGGCGTGGGCAGAGCACAGAGACCTTCCAGGGGCCTGCGGGAGGGACATTCGTGGCCAGCGCCTTCCAGCTGATCCTCGCTGTCTCCTTCCTCCAGGCTATGGCAGGAGTTGCCGTGTGGGAGGGATGGGGCAGGAGGGTCTCCCCAGGTCCCTGCAGATGCAGGCTCTGACTGTGGCTCTGTTCCTCTCTCTTCCAGCCCTTCAGGACATGACAGATGACACCAGCCCTGCCATCTCATGCCTGGCTCTTCAGACTCTGTACATCACCAGAGTTGTACAGAGCATTCCCTCCTCCGGACTCCAGCAGATGCGAGATGGATTCCGCCGGCTCTGGAAGTCACGGCCTTCCCTGTGTCGCAGGGGCTGGTTGTCCTGCGTGAGCACTGTGGAGAACTGATCCGGGAGGCTGCGTCTGCTGGGGCCACCTGAGCCTGCAGGGAACACCTCTGCACTTCAAGGACGTTCTTTCACCCCATTGTAGGATTAGTAAATTGCTGTTGTCATACACAGAGGTCCAGGAGCTTTCTTCTGGTGCCCAGAGTCTTCAGGCCAATGGGGAAGAGGGCAAAAAGGGTGCTTGTGCTCGCCAAGTTGGCCGAGCGTGCGGTGTGGAAGGGAAAGTGGCCAAAAGGCCCTTGGCCTTTGGTGGTTCTGTGGAAGCCTTAAGGCTTCTGACAGAGCGGGCGGGCAGAGGCCGGAGCTGCGGCGGGGATCCCTGAGAGACCGGTCCCTGGAGATGGCCAGCACCCCTCTGCCAGCCTGGAAGCGCCATCTGTGTCCTGCCCGTGTGTTGCTGGCTGGATTGCTGAGGGCTCTGAGGTGCCTCTTGATGCGGCTCCTCTGGAGCTCGTTCAGCAGCCAGGCAGGCCTGGGGGAGGCGTGGAGGGCACGGGACAGTGGGAGGCCATGAAGGGCTGCGGTGCTGCCAAGGCCTGCCCGGAGAAGGCAGTGGGAAGGCGTGAGGGGGATGCGTGTGGCGCTGGGTGGCGGGAGGCTGTGATGGGCCAGGAGGACTTGTGTGGATGGGTTGGTGGGAAGCCCTGAGGAACTGGGTGGCAGAGGCCATAAGCAGCCCCCAGACAGCCACCTTCTTCCTGCCAGCCGGCTGCTCTGGCGCTTCCCCGACGCGTCTCTGGTGCCCGCGGCAGAAGCCCTCGAGGCCTGGCCTCAGCAGGACGGTGGGGACAGCCCCGAGGTGCCCAGGCTGCTTGGCCAGGGACAAGGAGGCCCTGCTGGAGCACGGCCACTGGCTGCTGCAGGCGAGGAGCAGTGGGAAGTGGCAGCGCTGGCGATCAGCCCGGGTCCCCAGAGCTGTCCAGGCCACTGTGCTGTGTGGCCAAGACTCCCCTGACACTGAGCTCGGGACCCACAGAGCTGCTGCCACCATGGCAAGAACGATGTCTCCTGGAGCTGGCCTGTGGAGCTGCTGCTGTCAACGTGGCTCTGGACACCAGAGAAAAATGACCAGAGTGTGCACAGGAACAGCAGCACCCAGAAGGCTTGTACCTCCTCAGGAAGACATCCACACCAGACAGGATGCCAAAAGAGGGGATGCTGTGTGCACAATTTTTCGTGGCTTGGCAAAGGGTGTAAGGGAAAGTGGTCACCATGGTTTTCTCTTGACTTGCCAGAATCACAGCAACGCTTGGCAGCTTCAGCTGCAGCCTGTCCCCCTGACTGACCTCAGCGGCTCTGCTCGAGGGCACACTCGCCTTCCAGAGTCGGCTGTTGCAAGGCAGCAGCGTTGGTGCCATCGTTAGAGACTCTGATGGGACACGAGCCCTTAGCTGCAGCTGCTGACACTCTCCTCCATTGTTATAGTTTTGACTTGCCAATTTAAATATACTCATTTTTCTGTTGTGAGACAGAACCAGGAGCAAAAGAGCAAGGCAGGACTAAAACTTAAAAAGGGTATAAAAAACTTTATTAGCTACACAAAGAAAGAGAATGAAAAGCAAATTCAGAATAAGATCTCTAGAGCACTCCTTCCTTCCCTCTCCCAACCTTCATAACAACAAAACAAAGACAGAAAAAACTACTTCAGCCAGTTCCCAAGTTAAATAGCCCTTTTCAGTTCACTTTGGAGAGAGAAGTTTCCTCTTGTCAGGCCATAGGGACTTCACCACAAGAAGGGAAAAAAACAGTCCTCTCGTGGCTTCACTTTCATGATTTGCATCTGCCCGGGAAAAAACTTGCCAAGTCGTGAAGTTCCTCCCACCTTTACAGCTTTCCCAAAGCTGTGCTTATGGGCCATACTCATGGGGTATTTACTTTTAAGAATTAACTGTTCCAAACCAAACATTTTCTTCATCTCTCTTTCTCTCTGTTCATGCTCCATCTCCAGAAAAAGAGATCCCCTTTTCTCCTCGGGGCAAAGGATTCTCAACACAGATGCCTTTGATTAACAATCTATCAAATGGAACATCTCCAACCTCCCCGTGTCTTTCTCCATGGTTTATAGGAATATTCAATACATCAGTTCATCCCTACAATCTTACAAAAGGATTTTTCAGCCATCTTCACAGCATCTCCTCATTCTCCTTCCATCTAAAGAAACTTAGCTCTTGCTTCACTGACTTTGGAGCATCTCCTTTTCCCCTCTCATAGTCAAAGGAAAGCCGGAGGTCTGCAAAATCTTACCTGAGCACTGAAGAGTTAAAGTTTCACACAGAAGTCACGGCGCTGGGTGTGGGGGCGGCTGAGATGTTAATCAGCTTTTCTGGAGCTTGCTGCAGCCCCGCACTGCCCATGGCCACCCCTGCTTCCAGACAGGGCCCGGCTGCCTCCCCCAGGCCGTGCGGGGGCTGGGCGGGCTCGGCCCCTCCAAAGCTGCTCCGGGCCAGCAGCAGGAGCCGGGCCCCCCCAGAGCCGCGGGCTCGTAGGGGAGGAAGCCGGGCTAAGGTCTCATCAATGAGCCTTTCCTCCCCCCGGCCATCGGGTTCCCTGGTTTGCAAACGGGGCCCAGCGGCCTCCCGAGCTCCCCCCACATGGGAGGGAGCCCGGGCTGGGCCGTTGTTACCTGCTCAGCCACCGGAAATGAATGAGAGTTTTTTCCTGAGTTACCGCCTTCAAAATGTGTGCTCACCGAGCGAACTAACTTTCTCCAGTTGGTTGTTCAGGCTGTCAATAACCAAACCAGCCTCCAATTGGTCCCATCAACTCCCAGAGGGAATTCTCACACAGAGAATTTCTCTCTTGAATTTCTTCTCCCCAGGTGAAACCAGCACAGAAGTTGATATTAGGGAAGATCCTGCTGCTTTCCACCAGTTTTAGAGGGTCATAAACGCTTTGGGGGATTTCCCGGTTAGTTTAGGGGCAGATGTGACCCCTTTTTTGGAAGAATCCTGATGCTTTCCGCCAATTTCAGTGATTCTAAACGCTTTGTGGTGGACTCACTTCCGTGGGTTCTGGTGCCGCCCGCCCACGCTTCCAACTGGTCCGGACTGGTGCTCCCAGTGCCGCGTGGGGCGGGGCCGCGGGGACCCCCCCAGGGCACAGCGCGGCTGCTTTGGGGCTGGCGGCACCGCCCGGCGCTGGGCATGGGGCGTGTCGGGGGAGCTGGGGCCCTACTGGTGCTACTGGTGCTGCTGGGAGCTCACCTGTCTGGGGGCCAGCGGGACTCGGGTGAACGTGTGTGCTCCCCCCGGGGACCCCCAGCTCGGTGTCACTCTGCCCCCGAACAGCTGCTCCCAGTATTCCCAATAAAGCTTCCCAGTTTGCCTGGTCCTTTTTATTGGGGGCCAGTGGGGAAGGACTTGGAGGGACCCCGCAGGGGGAGCCATGACTGGGGGGGGTCGCAGAACTGGCCCCAGCATGGATCAGGAATGGGGACCCCCAGGAATGGTGGTGTCCCCCCATTCTCACCCTACTCTGGGGGACCTTGGGAAGATCCTGAACCCCAACACGGCACCGCCCCAACCCCAAAGGTGCCAGGACCCAATAAACAAACAGGGGAATTTGGGGAGGGGGTGCATGGGGGGGGGGGTGCCCAGGCTGGCCCAAGAGCCCAGTGCTGCCCCAGCCCGACCTGCCCTGGCTCCATCCCAGCTCCTACCACAGGATGTGATGGTGTTGGGAAAAACGGGGGGGTGAAGGGTGGGCGCTGGGCCCAGGGGGAGCAAGAAAAGGGATGGAGGGGGGCTGAGGAAGGAGCAGGAGAAGGACTGGAGAGGAGGCAGGACTAGAAAGGAGGAGGAGTGGGACATCTCTCAGTGCAATTTGGTGGTCCCAGGGCCCTGACCAATTCTTTAGGGGTACCAGCCACCTCTTTTCCCATGCTCTTCCAGCCCTTTTACACTGCCCCCCACTCAACCACCCCGACCTCATGCTTCTTTTTGAGGCTTCCAGGCCCCTCCTGCTATCTCTGGGAGTCCCATTCCCCTTTCCTTCAATTCAGGCACCTCTTGAAATCTTCTTTCTGGTGGAATCCCAAAGTATTGCGATTTATAGTGTGCAGTTTTGGAGAAGGACAGCTCTGTCTGGCTTTCCTCTCCCTGTTGTGGCCTCTCAGCTGCCCCCGACACCCTGGGGGTGCTGGGATTTCCCTGCTGGGGACAAGGACGTTCATTCCCTTCCAGGAGCCCAATGCCCGGCTGGGGCTCCAGGGCAGGGGGTCCTTGAGCAGCTGCCCCAGAACCTCCGCCAGGGTCTCCCAGCGCAGCCGGAGCCGCTCGGCCTGGGGTCCCCAAAGGCCTCAGCGAGCCCCAAGTCCCTGCCAGGAACCCTCAACTCCCTCCAAGCCAGCATCCCCCACAGCCCCTGCAAGTTCCCCCCATGGCACCGGCCGTGGCCGTGTCCCCACATGTCACTGGCCATGTCCCACCATGTCCTCACCCATGGCTGTGTCCCCACCATGTTTCCATCCCTGTCACTGTCCCCCACATCTCCATCCATGCCCGTGTCCCCCCATGTCCCCAGGAATGGCCACGTCCCTCTCCATGTCCATGTGTCCCCATGTCACTCTCCATGTCTGTGTACTATCATGTCTTTCTCCCTACCCAAGTCTCAGTTCAGTGTCTTTATTTTTATCCCAAAATTGGATGTTTTAAAGAGATGAAGAGAAATGAAAAGCAAATCCAGCCCAAAATAAAAGGATTTCTGTGTCCATGCTGGCTGAGAATCCAGCAGGGAAGGAGTGAGGGAAGAATACTTTTGGAGGTGTTTCCACCCCAATGTCTCCAAAATCTTGGTCTTTCCCCCAGTTCATCACCATTTTTCTGTGGAAAACACCCTTGGACAATCAAAAAATCAAAAATCAAAATCAAAATCCTGGAATCTCTGAGGATGGAAAAGACCACCAAGACCATTCAGTATTCCTTGAAGCCACCAGAAGATAGGACAGAACACAAATTTTCTGGGGTTGAACATGAACAAATTCACTCTCCCCAAGGAATTCCCAATGTTGGTTTCCGTCCCAATGGACGTTCCTGCCACTGTGTTCATACAGGTGCCCACAGGGAGACAGGAAGATGTAGAGTCCCCCCAGCCAGGTGTCTTCCCAACATGGATCACCAGGACCACGGATCACCAGGGCTCTGCCCAACGGGGGTCACTGGGGATCATCCAACACTGATCCTCCCATGGGGGATGGAGCTGGAGCAGAGCACGAAGCTCTTCCCACACTCAGGGCACTCACAGGGCTTCCCTTAGTGGAGCCTCCGTTGGTGTTGGGTCAAGGCTGAACTCCTGGAGAAGCTCTTCCCACACTCAGGACACTCGTAGGGCCTCTCCCCAGTGTGGATGCGCCGGTGGACAGTGAGGGTGGAGTTGCGGTTGAATCCCTTCCCGCAGTCGGGGCAGCGGAAGGGCCTCTCCTCTGTGTGAATCCGCTCATGGACGAGGAGATTGGAGCTGGTCTGAAACTTCTTCCCACACTTGGGACACTTGTAGGGCCTCTCCCCAGTGTGGATGCGCTGGTGCCTTCTCAGGTTGGAGATGTGTCCAAAGCTCATCCCACATTCCAAGCAGGTGTAGGGCTGTTCCCCTGTGTGGATCACCTGGTGATGCATTAGACCAGAGATGTCTCTGAAGCTCTTCCCACATGCCCCACACTCGTAGGGCTTTTCCCCAGTGTGGATCATCTGGTGCCGGATCAGCTTGGAGCTGTAGCTGAAACCCTTCCCACATTCCAAGCACTTGTGGGGTTTCTCCTCTCCAAGAGGCTTCTCCACCAGCCCTGAGCTCTGCCTGGATCTCTGGCCGCCTTCCCAGCTCAGGGAGGGTCTTTCCTCCTCACAGCTCCCTGGGCTGAGTTTGCAGCCCCTCCTCCAGAGGGATCGCCGGGAATTTTCCTCCTCCTCCATCTGCCCACCCCATGGGAATGAAAAATCCTGGTTTGGGGAAAAAACAAGAGGGGACTGCCTTGAGCTAGCGGTTCTTCCTTCCGATGTACAGCTGAGGAAGACACTGGTCGTCTTGTGTTTCTAAGAACCTCCCAAACACCAAGATTCATCCCAAAAATCCTCCAAACATCAAGACACAGATCATAAATTCCCAAAAAAACCAAGATTCAGCCAAAACCCCCTGCAAAATATAAAGATTCAGGCCTAGCAAAAATACAAAACACCACGTTTTAGCCCAATAAAGCTCAGAAACACCAAGATTCACCCCTCTGAAAATGGTGGATCCCACTCTCCAGTCACCTACTGAATGTGGAGGGGTGAGCCAACGCCCTGGGACTGGAGGGGCGCTGTAGGTTTGGAATCTTGTGCTGCTTCCCATTTCTGCTCCTCCTGTGTCCCTGCTCTTCCTCACACTCCTCTTCATCCCATTATTCCTCCTTCTCCCGCACAATCCCACCTTCTCCTCCCAAGGTCATGCTTTGACCATTTTCTTCTTCAACCCTGCTTCTCCTTTCCTTCTCCTGCTGCCCCCAGGCCCAGCACCCACTGCCGGCTCCCTCTTCCCCCCAAACCCACAGCATCCCAGCGCAGGGGCAGCGATGGAGCTGGGGCAGCTCGGGCTGGGGCAGCGCTGGGCTCTCGGCCGCTCCCGCCCGCACTCGCTCCCCACTGCAGCCGCTGCCGCCACCACAGCGGGGGGGGGCCCGGCCTTGGCGCTCCCCTCCTCCCACCTCCCCAAATTCCCATCCAGGGGGGCGCTGGGGCCCGGGCCGGGCGCAGGTGGCTCCAGGTGGGCAACGCTGGGAGCTGCGGCTCTGCCTGGACACTGCTGCGTCATCACCGCCGCGCGCTCTCATTGGCTCAGCGCTGCCCGAGGGGCGGGGCTGCACCAAGCCGGGACACCCTGCTCCAGGGGGGATGGCCCCAAAACGGGGGACCCCCATGCAAGGAACAACAGCAAAGGGTCTCTACAAACACATGCTGCGAATCCGCTTGGACACAGGGCCAGCGACGTGGACATAAGGAAGTGACAGCAGAAGCCATCAGGGTCAAAAAATGTTATTAATTGACCACACAGACTGCTGCTCAGCCAAGGTCCTGCTCAATTCATGAGCTCCCAGAAGAAAAAGGAAGACTTAACAATGCCATAAACATCGTTACAGGAATATGGTTCAGGAAAGAAGCAGAAGGAGGAATCTATGTGGTAAGAAAATGGATAATGGAAAAGAGGAGAAAGAGAAAAATACTGAGGATGGGGATGTTTTTCAGCAGGCTCTTATCCTCAGAAGTCACCAGCTGCTGCAGATCCTTTGTATCCCCGGTTGCCAGGACAGGCACACAAGGAGGTCAGGATTGCAGGGGGTTTCTCTGTGCTGGGCAGCGGCAGGAGCGGGCGCAGAGGGGCGGCACCGGGAGCACGGGCTGGGGGCCTGTGGGGAGCTGCGGGGCCGGGCCGGGGCTGTGGGGCAGCCGGGGCTCAGCGCCGGGCGCTGCCTGAGCCCAGCACCCCCCGGCAATTGCAGGCCCGGCAGTGGCCCCCGGCCCCCAGGAGGCTGCGGGACGCCCCGGCCGCTGCCCGGCCCCGTGGAGCTGCCGGCCCTGCCCGCCGGGGGGGCCGCGTTTGGACACTGCGGCAGGACAGGCACCGGCTCTGGGATACGGGCTGGCCACGGCAGCCACAGCACAAGGAGCAGCAGCACAAAGGAACAGCTGGGAAATGGGCATTGGACGTGCAAGCATCCAGATTTGCTTTTAAGCATTTTCCTTGGGTCACTGCAGAAAGGAATGATTTAGCAGAAAGCTCAGCAGCTGTCAGAGGATGAGCACCCCCAGGCACTGAGGGGGCTGCAGGAGGGGCAGAAGAAGCCCCTGGAGCACTTGGTCACAAAGACACAGCAGGGGAATGCAAGAAGGGATGAGGAAAAGGCCAAGGGGAAGGCAAAGGCCATGGCAGAGTTTCTACAGCCCCTGAGGGATGAACCCCAGGGCCCAAGGGGGCCCCAGCACCCAGGGGCTCTCACATCCTTAGACCATCTTCAACCAGGTGCCCTCCTCACACTGACACCATTCAGTCCTTGATGGCAAAGATGCTTTCTGGGGATGCCCACTCACACAGGATGGTAAACTGGATTTTGCCTTTGAGGGGGAACAAGAGGTAGAAGGGAAAATGGGAAAGACATGGACGGTCCTTCTGCAGGGATGCACGGAAGCACCAGCCTTATTGGGGCAAGCCTTGCAGAAAATATCACAAGAATTTACCCCACCCCCAGGAATTGGGTTAATGCAGGATGTGGATGACTTCCTGCAATCAGGAGGACAAGAAGTGGTAGAAGAAGCCTCTGTGAAATGGCTGAATGTTCAGGCTAAAAAGCATCTTCGAGTATTTGAAATGTAAGAGCAAATGCTGGAGAAAATAGTTAGACATATTTTGTCTGAAGGTTGGTGTTGTATTGACCCAGAGAGGGTCTGGAGAATCTCAGAAGCAATCCAGGACTGAAAAGGAGGTGTAAGAATTCTGAGCATTAATAGGAAAATGCAGGACCTGAATTGAGAGTTCTCTGTTCTACCCATAACATTGTATCACTTTCTAAACCCCAATAGCCTCAATGTTGTGGTATGGACAGAAGAAAGGCAACAAATAAAATGAAAATGAAATATAACAAAATGATTGGTGCCACAGCTATGGCTCTTCCATACTCAGAAAATAAATTTGAATCCTTGGTGTCTTATAAGTACATATTATATTATTGGCTTTTTGCAAATATTACAATGAATGCTATATGTTGGAAAACTTTGCTGTATGAACACAGTTTCTTTTAGTTCTGCGATTAACAGAACTTAGAAATAGTAGTGATCAATATACTTTTTTGGACTACAACATTTTGATGTAAAAAGCTTTTGTTCATGTGACTAACTCAGAAAATGGTAAAAAAGATAATCAGGAAATTCTTCACATTCTTGGATTATGGGACACCAGAACCCCAGGGAAGGCAAAAATAGTGATTTACAGGCTGGGCACAATGATTCTGAATAATGCATGAAGGTCTATGAATATGCAACATGTTGCTGCATTTAGGAAGTGTTTTCTGAGTCAGTGTGTGCCCTTGGCTGAAGGCCAAGCATCCGGCCATTATAACCTTTGGCCAGAGCCAGGGCAGATATTCAATTATCTCCCTTGGAATTGATCTTCAGAATTCCTTACCCTGGGAATTCTCCACCTAGTGCGGGCTGGAGATAAGGGATGGATATTTCAAGCAGTCTGTGGCCAGAATCCTGTCTCTTGTGAAATCTCTGCCACAGGAAGCTGGGCTGGCACAGAGCCTGCCTTGGCACTTTGCTGTTCACAGCATCCACCCAGGACTCTGCCTCTCAATTACACTCACACACTGGGCTGCCTGCGATTCCATTGTTGGAAAGTATACCAAATTTATTTTTTTTTTATATTCCATTTTACTAGTCAGGCTCGGTTTGCCTTTCTCTCAGGAAAGAAATTTTAAAAGGTTTTTTTAAGGGATGTTGCACCACTCAACAGAAATAACCACTGCAACAACCTGGGAATAGCCCAAAAGATACCAACAAACAGAACGACATTCAACAAAACATCAAGGAAACATCAGCAAACATCAAGGAACACCCACCCCAGACACTGCCCCGGCATAGATGGAGACACCTGGTCTGGAAAAGACTGAGAAGGAAATCCAGGAGTGAGATCCTAATTAACATCACAAAAGGAGAAATCCGGGTCTCCTAAGAAACAAAACACTAAGAACTACACAATTTAGAAGTAATGAACATTAAACCAATTTATTTCTATGGCTTTAAACTGTAAAAAGTTTAGGAAAAATCTAGCAAAATTCACGTCTCATGGAATGATTTTCTCTGCACACCCGGGCTACGTGTGGATGAAATTATTTCTGCTGCACACCCTGACCACAATCAAGTAATGCCTTGACTCTCTAACACTAAAGATATTGTTGGAGAGTTTTTTATTTTCCCTGCATTTTCAGTAACAAGATTGCACCATTAGAAAAATTCTGCATAACAATCCTACTTTTATATTGTCAGTTAGGTTTGGACTAGAGGTGTGACAATCAATTTTTACTCTTAGGAGAAGAAGTAGGAAAAACTTGATTGCATTGGAATATTTTGTACATATCTCTGTGTGGCTCTTAATGATGGCAGAATTTCAGAATGGGTTTTTCGAGACTCACCTTTAGGTTGCATTTTGAAAAACTAGAAGAGTATTAATGGTGAGGCTTTAACGCATAAACTGTTAAGAAAAAATCGTTAAAAAAAATTAAAAAGAAAAATAAAGCAGATTGTGAGGGTGGACGTGTGAATCACCTAAAGGCTGCTCTGGAAGAAAATCCTAGTTCCAGGCAGCCAGGAGAGGAGTTTTAGAAATGCAAATTAACATTGCTCTGGAAAAGTGTGGACAATGCCCAAGGGCCTTCTTGCCAGGGGGAGGAATTTCCCTGAGTCCATCTGCCCCTCACCCCCAGCTCTGCCTGCTTGCACAGATGGAATTTGCACAACTAAAGGCAGAGCCCACAGTGAGGATATCTGACTGCAACAGAAATTGGTTAAGCTGCAAAGGGAAACAGCAAATGGAGAATATTGAGCAAATTTCATGAAAAAAAGTGGGGGGGGATCATCCCTCTCCCCAAAGCAATGAGGTGTTTTTGCTAGTCCAGAGAAATGAGTTGGGAATCCAAACATTTTATCATTTCATAAGATAAAAGTGGTCAATTGATGCACCCCTGGATGGAGGGAGCACCCAAAAAAGGGAAAAAGATGAACGGCCACCAGAAGAAATCCTACAACACCATGGACCAGCCCCTGGGATCCCTAACGAATTCATATCAGGACACAGAAAATCCATCCATAATTTGAGTAGCATACTTAGGTTAAAAAGTATCCTTGAAATAATAACCAAGGAGACAGCTCCAGCTCCTGACCTTCCTGCTGACCAAGCCGCTGAAATGAGGAACGAGACATTTCACCATGGGATGGAATCAGATTATCTATTTACAGAAGAAGGAGGAGTTTGTGGAAAATTAAATCATTCAAATTGCTGTTTGCAAATAGATGATAACCGAAAAGTGGTGAAACAGATAACAAAGGAAATAAGAAATTAGCTCATGTACCAGTCCAAACAGGGAAAGGATGGGAATGGGACACGTTTTCATGGTTTCCTGGCAGACCATGGCTTAAACGAATGCTGCTCCTCCTCTGATGTGCAGCAGCAACTCTCATCTTTTTACTATGGAAGACACCTTGCACCAAAGTGGATGCAGGAAAAGAAATTGAGTCAATGGAAATTAAAAGTTTGTAAAGGCAATTCTTGAGAAAATAAGAAAATGATGGATTGCAAGCAGTAAGATTAATATCGTAGTAGGAGTGCATATTAAGAGGGACATGCAGTAGGTGGATCGGGAAGTCTGAACCTTCCAAGTACCTCAGGTGGTGGCGAAAGGGAGAGAGAGATGCAGACGGGAAAATGAGGATAAAAAGGAGGCGGCGCTTTAGAGACCGCATGGCAAATGCCGCATGGCCTCTCTCTTTGTTCATCAATAAAGTAATTTTTACAGGACTCCTCTGTCTCCTGCGGGCACACAAACCTCTGGCCACGGGAATTTTCCCTCACAGCCCCGGGCACAGGGCAGACATCTCTGTGCCACCCACAGCAACCGGGACGAGCCAGCGCTGCTCCGGCACCGGCTCCTGCCGAGGCCCCAGCGGGAAGGAGACCGCGGGCAGCCGCTCCCGCAGCGCCCTCAGCCCAGCGCCAACACGGGCCGGCACCGGCACAACCAACCCGCCAGAGCCCCCTGCCGCCCCCTCGGCCCGCAGCGAGCCCCGAGCCCCCGCACAACCGAGCGCGGCTCCCACCTGCGCTGGGGCCGCCTCCGAGCTCCGCCGCCGCCTCCCCGGGCTCCGGCCGCTGCCGCCGCTGCCGGGCCCGCACAGACGCTGCCACAATGGCGCCTTTGCTGCTCTGCCCAATCAGCGCGCCAGAACCAGGAGTGACATTGGCACAATCAGCCAATGGCAGCGAGGGCCGGGCTCTGCACACGGCCCAGCCTCGGCCCGCGCTCTCAGGGCCCCCCGGGCTGTGGGAGGGCAAAGGCGGAGATGAGGAACAGCCCTGGAACGGGCCCGGGCCCGAGCCGCCATTGGCCTGGAAACACAAACAAAGTTCTCCGCAGCTCCCGGCACGCCTGTCCCAGCCCCGCGTGTTCGCTGCCTCCGGCTCTGCGGGAAGCCCTGGAGCTTCACTTCTCCTACCCCCTAATTAGGAGCGTCATTGCACGGCTTTGATTTCCCTCACAAAATGGGAAAACTGCTCCAAACTGCTGTGGATGAGTGGAGGGGAGAGATATCTGGCAGAAAACTCCAGAAACTCAAAGGAGGACAATGAGAAGTAAATGAAAACCCTTCAAACCAGCTTTCCCTCACCCCTCCCTCCCTCCTTCCAGCTGCACCTCCTACCTCGGCAGTGCAGGGTGGGACAAACGACGCTAACTTTTTTAAACTTTATGAGTTTATTAAATCTTAGCATAAAAATACAACAACAGACTGAGAAAGGTGAAAAATCAGCGCTAGGAGCACAGGACTAAACCCCCACGTGCTCCCCTACAGAATGGATGTTCTGCCTTTTATGGCCCTGGGCCCTCCCAAAGTCTTGTCGCTGAACTCCTTCTCTGCCGTCCATTGCTGGAGACTCCTTTCTTACATCTGCACTGGAGGTCAGGTGTAGGAACAAGCCGGCCCTCCCCAAATGCCCCGACTGCCTGAGCCATGTTGTGACAACAATGCAAGGGGGAGGGGAAAGAGGACTATGGGAGGATATATTACAATAACATCATTATACATCCACAAAATTTATCTTAACATACACACACTGTTCATCCTTTAATTGTGAGAGCCAACCATCACATTACTCATCTATAACAATGGGGACTGCGCCGGTCCCCATAAATCAGAGGGGGACAGAGCTAGCACCAGTCCCCCTGAATCAGTGGGGACAGAAACTACCCCCTGCCCACCTGGGTATTGCATCAGCCTAATAGGTGTGTACAAAAGGTTATACATATTCAAACATTTTAAAGTAGTTCCTCCCCCATCCCACCTTTTTCAAGCATGTACAGTTTTCCCAGTCCTCATCATTTGTTACTTTTCAATACATTCAACAGGTTTTGATTCCTTCATTGGTTAAATGTTAACATTACAACCACTCTTCATCAACACTGGTATCACAACACAACATTCTCATTAAAAGATATCTAATCTTTAGCAAAACTTCTTTTTCAAAAGTCAACCTTATATAACACATAGTATTCACTCTAACAATTACTAAACCAACACTGTAATATATTTATCACAGCAGCCTGGAGTTCAGAGCCAGGCTTGGGCTAGGGAGTGTGACTGGGGCTGCCATTGGGCTTAGGTCCAAGAACAACGGTGTTGGCCTTAGGGCAGGAATTGGGGCTGAGTTTGGGAGTTCAGGCTAAAGCTGGCATTGGAGTGTGGGCTTATCAAGGATAGAGAGATGGGGACTACTGATTTGTAATCAGAATTCGATTTTTACTGCAAGCTACATATGCTTATATACCATTTTCAGGAAGGTAAGTAATTTTTTCTACATTCATTGGTTAAACATCACAAAGACAAACTTTACATTTCTCCTTACATTAAACTTTATATTTCATTTACATTTCAAACTTCACATTTTTACTTAGTTAAATCTTCTTTTCTGTCAGCCCGACTTGATCCCATCTTCTTGTAATCTTCAAAGCTCTGTTTGTTCTTGCCAAGGCATCTTGGTTATCAAACTGCATATGCTAATTAATTTACAGTGCTATCAGTCTCAGTTACCACAGCTTAAAACAATGGATTAAGCTTCATTATTAAGCTTACATATTTCTATTGTCTTGCTTAAAATATTTTCCTGAGGCCTGTCTCTACATCGTTTCTTGTCCTTGCATCTTCAGCATTCTTGCATTTCTCCATCCTGAGATTTGCTGTCACACAGCTTTCTGAGAGTTTTATACCTTTTCTATTCCCCACAACCAGCACCCCCTGAACCCCCATTTTCAGGCACCAGAACCCCTTTGAGCCATGACTTCTAGGAAGGAAACTCCCCCTTAACATGCATTCCCCAGAAGGGGAACCCCCTGAACCCCCATTTCTGGGCACGGGGAATCCCTTGCACTTCCATTTCTGGGCAAACCCCCCTTCCTGGGCACAGAGATTCTCCTGAATGTTCATTTCGGGACACCGACATCCCCCTGTACCCCCTTCCCCAATCCTGAAAACCCCTGCACCCCCTTATCTGGGACCTGGAATGCCCTGAAGCCCCATTCCCGTGCACGGACACCCCCCTGAACCTCCATTTCTGGGCACCGGGACACCCCTGAACCTCCATTTTCAGGCATCGGGACCCCTTGAACCCCAGAACCGGGAAGGGAAACCCCCTGCACCCCATTTCCTTGACCCTGGGATCCCCTGAACCCCCATTACTGAGCATGAGGACACCCCCTGCACCCCCTTATTCGGTGCTGGGACCCCCTCCTGGACCCCCGTCACGTGTACTGGGACCCCCTGCACCCCCTTCTCGGGCATCCCGCCCTTCCCAGACCCCAGACCCGTCCTTTTCCTTCACCTTTGTACCCCTGGATCTCTCAAATTTCCGTGTCCCTCCAGTTGTCCTCTCCCGGCCCTTTCTTAATGGGGATCCCAGGGGTCCCAAGTGGTTCTCCGAGGGCTCCAAGGAGGTCGCAGCGGGGATCTAGAGGGATCCAGAGGAATTCTCTGGAATTCCCCAGTCCCGTTCCCGCACCGCGCTCACTCGGTCTCTTTCGCTTCCGCGTCTCAACCTGCGAGACCGGGATCTACCCGGCGACTGATGGCGTCACAGAGAAACATGGCTGCCATTGGCGAACAGGAAATAGCGGCGCCAATGGCGGGGCCGGAGGCTGCTCTGGGGGCGGGGTCAGAGTTGGGGGCGGGGCTAGACTGAGTCGGGTCCGGGCGGGCCAGCGGCGGAACGGGACGATGGTTCCAGCGCTGGGCCTGGCGCTGCTCCTGGGACTTCTGGGACTCCTGGTGGGCCCGGGGGGCGCGACGAGCGGTGAGTGGGACCTCCCGAAACCGGGGCCCCCCTGAACATTCATTTCCAGGCACCGGGGACCCCCTAAACCTTAATTCCCGAGCAGGGGAACCCCCCCGGGATCACCATTATGGGAACTCTGACGCCGCCCCCATCCCCTTCCCCACCACGAAGATCCCCGTCTACCCCCTCATCTGTCACCAGGACCCCCCTGAACCCCATTCTTGAGCACGGGGACCTCCTTGATCGCCAGTTTCCGGGCACCGGGAACCCCCTGCACCCCTTTATCTGGCACCGGCACCCCCCTGAACCCCCATTCCTGGGGATCAGGATCCCTTTGAACCCTGAATCGCGGACCAGGAACTCCCCCAGAACTTCCGTTTCCGGGCACTGGGAACCCCCTAAACCTTCATTCCCGGGTATGGGAAACACCCCATAGCCCATTTCGGGACCTGTGACCCCCCCATCCCCTTCCTCGGCACCAGGACCCCCCTGTACCTCCATTTCTGGGCACCGGACCCCCTTGAGCACCAATTTCCGGGAACCGGGACCCCCCTGTACCCCCTTATCTGGCACCGGGACCCCCCATAACCCCCATTCCTGGGGATCAGGATCCCTTTGAACCCCGAATCGCAGACCAGGAACTCTCCTGAACCCCCATTCCTGGGCACTGGGACACCCCTGAATCTCCATTTCCGGGTCTGGGACGCCCCTGCACCCCCTTTTCGTGCATCCCGCTTTTGCCAGACCCAGTCTCGCCCTTTGGACGCTCCGGACCTCCCAACTTTCCGTGTCCTCCCCATTTTCCACTCCCGCCGCTTCCTGAAACGGGGTCCCAAGGGTCTCAGGGGGGTTGCAGCGGGGATCCAATGGGATCCAGATGAATTCCCTGGAATTCCTCTTTTCCCCCCGTCCGCTCCCCCACCACACTCTCTCGGTCTCTTTCCCGTCTCCCAGGCTGCGCCTCTGGGATCTGCTCACCTCTCCCAGCTCCAGACCTCCCTTTCCCGTGACCCAGGGGCTCCCTGGACCCCCATTCCTGCTTTTCCCAGCTCCCAGACCCCCCCTTTCCCAGACCCCTGGACCCCTTTCCTGGGCACAGAGATCACGTGGATCCCCCATTCCGCCTCTCCCAGTCTCCTCCTTGACCTTGGACCCTTCCCGGCTCTCCCCGTTCTGCTTCTTGCCCTCCCCTAAACTCTGTGTCCCCCGAGTTCTCCATCCCCTGCTCGTCCTGCGGGGGTGTCCCAGGGGGTCCAGGAAGGTCCCTGGAGGGTCATGGAGGGTCCCAGGGGGGATTCTGGGCTCTGGGACCCCCTTGAATTTCCAGTCCCGGGCACTGGGACCTCCCTGCACTCCCTTATCCAGTATCAATCCTCCCCTGTATCCCCCTTCCCATCCATCCCGCCTCTCCCAGCCCCAGCCCCCCTTTTCCTTGACTCTGAGACCCCTTAGACCCCCATTCCTGCTTTTCTCAGCCCCCAGCCCCCCTTTCCCTCTGTATCAAGGACCCCCGAGCCCCCCATTCCAGTCATCCCGGGTCTCCCTACCTTGTGACTCCACTTTCTTTGGCACTGGAGTCCCCTGGACTCCCTTTCCTGGACACAGGGATCCCCTGAAACCCCAATCCCACATCTCCCAGTCCTTGTATCCCCCTTTCCTTGATGTTGAGCCCCCATTCTTGGACACTGGGACCCCATGCAACCCCCATCCCACCTCTCCCAGTTCCTCTTTCCTTGATCCATGACCCCCTCAACACCCCCAAATCTCTGTGTCCCCCCAGTTCTCCACTCTCTGCGTTACCTGCATGTGGCAGTGTTGGAGCCCAGCCCTGGGATCCCTCAGTTCATGATGATTGGGTACCTGGATGGGATCCCCTTCGTGCGCTATGACAGCAAGCGGGGCCGGGCAGAGCCACTGACACAGTAGATAAAGGATGGAGCTGAACAGGGATTTTGGGATAGGAGGACCCAGACCTGCGAGAGGAGGCAGCAGGTCACTGTCGGGAACCTGCATATACTGCAAGACTGGTACAATCAGAGTGGGGGTGAGTGAGGGGATCCGTGGGTTGGGATGTGGATCCATGGGGCTGGAATCAGGCTCTGTGGGTCTCCATCAGATTCTGGGGCTCCTTAGGGCTGGAATGGGACTCTGTGGGGCTGGGCACAATTCCATGGGTCTCTGTGGGTACAATCCCCCCAGGTCTCCACACTGTACAGCGGCTTTATGGCTGTGATCTCCTGTCTGACGGGAGTGTCCGTGGATCCTACCGGGATGGCTACAATGGGCAGGATTTCACCTCCTTTGACCTGGGATCCAGGAGATTCGTGGCGGCCGACAGCGCTGCTGAGATCACCAGGAGTCGCTGGGAACGTGAAGGGAACGATGCTGAGAGCTGGACGAATTACCTGGGGCACATCTGCCCAGAACGGCTCCAGAAATACGTCAGATACGGACAGAAGGAGCTGGGCCACAAAGGTGGAGCAGAATTCCTTTGGGAATGTGGAATTTAGGAATGAGGAACTTGGGAACATTCCTGTAGGAATTCTATGGGCAAATCTCACCCCCATCCAATTCTAGTGGGAATTCCATGGACAGATCTCACCCCCATCCCATTCCCATGGAATTCCATGGTTAGATCTCACCCCCATCCCATTGCCATGGAATTCCATGGATGTCTCTCACCGTTATCCCATTCCAGAGCCCCCTGATGTCCATGTGTCTGGAAAAGAGGAACAGGGGACGCTGATCTTGTCCTGCCACGCGTACGGATTCTACCCCAGCTCCATCGCAGTCAACTGGATGAAGGGGGATGAAATCTGGGATCAGGAGACGGAGTGGGGCGGGATCGTTCCCAACAGTGACGGCACCTTCCACACCTGGGCCAGGATCGAGGCGCGGCCGGAGGAGCGGGAGCAGTACCGGTGCTGGGTGGAGCATCCTGGAATGTTGGAGCCTGGGATCTACGCTTGGGGTGAGGCTGGGAATGTGGAATGTGGGAATTGGGAATTTGGAATGCCCAAATGGAGATTCCCCTCCCCCTCCTCACCATCCCGTTTTTCCCAGAGCCGACAGCTGGCAGGAATCTGGTGACCTTGGTGGTCACTGTGTCCATCATCACTGCCATCATCATCCTCATTGTCCTCATTGGATTAATTGTCTGGAAGCGCCAATCTGGTAACACAGGATGGGGGTCAGGATGGGGCACGGATCCACCTGGCACTGTTCTGGGAATCCTGTGCCACCGACAATGTTTTTCCACAGGGAAGAGGGACAGGAATGAATACAACACGACAGCCAGTAAGTACCAGTGGTGGATCCAGCTCTGGATCCCCTCTGTGCAGATCTCAGGATGGATCCTGGGGTTAATCCCAGTGTATGATCCGTGCTGAAATCTCATGGATCTTCTCTTTCTGCAGAAAATGACCTGGGAACAACGGCTTGACCGCAGGTACGGAGCGGGATCAGGGTGGGCTATCAGAGGGGGATCGGGCAGGATGGACAAATTGGGATCAGGGAGGGCTTCTGAATCAGAGCAGGGGTCCAGAGCAGGATCAGATGGAATTGTGGAGTGGGATCGGGGGTGGATTCTGGAGCAGGATCATTTAGGATGGATGGATGGATGACGGATGGATAGTGGATGGCTGGATGGATGGATGGATGGATAGTGGATGGCTGGATGGATGGATAGGTGGATGATGGATGGGGTAGGATCAGTTGAAATGGATGGGGCAGGATCAGGGAGAGATTCCAGAGAGGGATCAGTTGGGATGGATGGAGAGGGATTGGGTGAGATAGATGGAGAGGTATTAGGTGGGATGGGTGGGTGGGTGGATGGATGGAGCAGGATTGGAGCGGGATCAGGTGGGATTCCGGAGCAGCTCCCGCTCTCCATGGGCTCCAGCCAGGTCCATTCTGCAGGATGGGGACAGGGACAGGGTGACACCGTGACTTTCTCTCATCCCAGCAGGAATCACTGCCTGAGCGATCCACGGAGCTGGATCCGGCCCCTTCCCTCATCCTGGGAAACCGAGATCTGCCAGCAGAGCTCATCCCAGTGCTCCCACCCATGCACAGCTCTTGCTAACGGATCAATTTCCCATTTTCCTGCGTTTTAAAGCCAAGAACTGTGGGAATGCAGCTAAAGAGCAAGACTGGAAGCAGAGCTCAGCTTGTAACAAGTGACAGATGTGTTAGCCATTGTAGGCTGCAAGCCTTGGCAAGAGTAAGTGGGATTCTGAAGAAGGAATGTAAGAGATAAGAGAGTGCTTGGTACGATGTGGTTAGTGTGCTGTTTTGTGGGGAATCATGCAAGGACTATACATATCTGTTTGTGGACACTGTTAGAAAGCTAGGAAAATTACAGCCTGAAAAATTACTTTCAGGCTGGAGCTTTTCAGCTTCATTCCCAGGCTGATAAGTTGGTTCTAGCTTCAGCTGGGGAGAAAATCTCCCAGGATGATAATTTAGTCAAAACAGAATGAAATCCGGTCAAAACAGAATGGTATTCACAAGAAAGATTAATACCTGGTGTTTTTCTGTGAGACACATTCTAAGGTATGGTCTCATGGATGTTTTTCCCAGTTATCCAACGAGCTACTATCCTGTCTTAACTCTCCATAATATGCTTAAAATATGGGTTTTGCATTCAATAAAGTTAGTCTTTTTTACCCTAAAGAGACCCATGTGTGTTGCTGTCTTTGCTGTCTCCTTTTCCTCTCTCTCTAGCGCAGTAACCACACCTGATGTCTTGGTTTGAAAGACAGGGATCTGCTAAGAAAGGCAGGAGCCTCTTTTAAAATGGAAAATGTAAATCCCCTCCCTCCAAATTATTATAAATTTGAAATTAAGGGGCTCTCAGGCAAAGATATGGGAATGACAGTTCTTTACTAGGAAAAATTAAAATAGAAATACAGTATTACAAAGAACAAACCCAAAACACTGACCTAGTCAGAATACAACCTGATACCCTGTCAGTCAGGGTGTTGGTAGCAGTCCCATTAAATGGTGGCTGCAGTCCTCCTGGATGACAGATGTGGTTCAGTTGAAGCAGTGCTCCTGTAGAAGGGTGCAGTTTTCCTCTGAAGGTTCAGTGATGATATAGAAGGGTCTGGTTTTCCTCTGGAATCCAGTGGATCCTCTGATGTTCCAAATCTCAGTTTTAATCTAGGTAGGAAAGGCTTGGCTCCTCCCCCTGGCTGGAGCATCTCCCAATAGGATGATGGAATTTCATGAGTCATGCAGTGGCACTCAATGGCCCATTAACAGAAGATATCTTCCTGCAGGAAGGATGGGTTGTGGAAAAGATAAAGAACACTGCCCCACCTGGTTTTAACAGATGGCCCATTAGCAGAGGATATCTCCCACACAGATAAGAATCACTGCCCCACAGATGGTGATAGAATTTGTACTTTTGGTCACATCCTGTGACCTAAAACACATCCCCTGCTCGCCAGGGCCTTGAGGGGCAGCTGTCCAGCTGGGCCAAGGTGTGCCAGCAGCTCCAGCCTTGCTGGGGAACCTTGCCAGCTCTGGGCCCTGCTGTGCAGGAGGGTCCCTGTGTGAGCTGGGGCCTCAGCCACTCCTCTCTCCACACTCGCCCTGCTGCAGCTCCACCATCCCGGCCAAGAAGGCGCGACTCTCCCTCGCCCCCAGGGAGCCCCAGGACCGTCCGGTTTGACAGCTCTCACACACGGCCTCAGCAGCAGCAGTCGCCCAGGAAAGCAGAGCACCAGCCCTCCCTGCCTCCCCCACGGCCCCCCAGCCCGGCCGTGAAGCGGAAGCCCCCCGAGATCCCCCCACCTCCTCCCCTGCCCAGCCAGCCACCCTGGTCCAGCTAGGACTGAAACTGGGCCAGCCACGGCAGGACTTGGGCCACCAACAGCTTGGGGCATCTGCTCTTCTCTACAAATAACACTTGTTAGCTATGGATAACATCCAGAGGCAGTTTTCATACTGTTGTGCCTTCAACAGGAAGGGCTGAAAATGCTTCCCGTGCCCTGTCTCATCCTTTGCTGTTTTGATTTTCATACACCTGGGTCCTGGCTGAATCTCTTAAAAGTACATTTTTAGCACTGCATGTTTTACCTCACTTCTCAAGGGAAAGCAATAAAAAAATTTCTTCAGTTCAGACCTCATTTTTAGTGTGGTTGGCCACTCACATTTTGAGCAACTAATTTTCCTTGATACCTCTTCCTTTTTCCTTACTATCTATAAAACGTACATCTGAACATGAAAATCACCACTATTACTGAGATTCACCTCAAAGTCCAGAGGACAATCTAGCACAAAATATTCTCCCTGTGTACTGCACGACAAGATATATTCAGAGGAAAATGCAGTGGCAGCTGAGGCTTGTGGAACCCCCAGAATACTGAGCCTGCAGAGGAGGCAAACAGCCCTGGCAGTGCCTGAGGGGACTTCTCCTCACAGACACCTCTCAAAGTGTGTCACTTCAGCAGGGGAAGGCTTTCAAACCTTTGTCTTTCCTTCCTCCTGTGATAAAATTTAAGGCTCCTCTTGAGAAAATACTGAGCTACAAACAATTCTCCATTCCTCAACAAAGCTACTCAGGTGCTCTACCTAAGAAAGAGCAAAACTAAAGGTGGTCAGAAATTTCCCATCAAGGACTATTTGCAGAGAAACTCCATCATATGGGAGCAAATATTTATTAGCATCAGTTCACTCAAAAGAAACCAAACTCTGTATTAAGCAGCGTTTTAAACGAACTTGAATCCTTTTCCTCACATATCTGCTGGACTGGTTTGCTCCTTTTTTATCCTTGAGAGAATATTAGAACGATTTGCTCTTGACAGGACCCCTTGGGTGGTCCCCAGCCCTGGCTCCTCACCACGCCTTGCCTGGGCTGTTAACGCAGCCTGTCAGCACCACCTGACTTTGGCAGCCTGTTCAGACCTCGGGCACGGCTGGTGCCACGGTCCCCTCTGGTGCCACGGTCCCCTCTGGCTCCTGGCGCGTCTCTGCTGCTGGAGGAGCCCTGCTCGTGCTGCTGCCTGCGTTCAACAACGCCGGTCCTGCTCCCCAGCCAGAGAGAGACCAAAATCACTGCTTTGGGCAGCTCGTTTGAACGAGTTGAACACTTACTCATCTCTAACACAGACCTCTTAACATACACACACACAACACCAGGATGTCATCTCATCTACAGTGGTGAGATAGCCTGAGCGAACAGAAGGACGAAATTGTAGCGCATGGGGTTTTTTATTTAGTGGAAGCACTCACTCGTTCGCAAGCTTTACTTGTCAAACTGGATTGTGCGATGCAATTGTCTTGCTTGTGTTAGAGAGAAACAAGGGAGAAATTAGCTAAGAAATGCGAACCACACTTGGGGCTCGGGCTTGGCAGACAAAGGGAGCAGGGCGGCACCTGCCCGCTTTGCCCGAGTCCCTGCTCCTGCCGGACAAAGGCGGACGCGGCTCCGTGCGGGGCGAGCCGGGCGCTCCGTGCCGGGGCCGGGGCCGAGCGCTCGGGCGGGCGGCGCTCAGGATGCTCGGGCAGCGCCGCGGGCCGGGCGGGCGCGATGGAGCCGCCTGAGGGCTGGGACCCCTCCGGGCGGCCGGCCCGGCGCACGCAGTGGCTGCTCAGCGCCCTCGCCCACCGCTACGGGCTGGAGCGCGGCGTGGAGAACGAGATGGTCGTGCTGGCCAGCGGCCCGGAGCAGTCCCTGCAGGAGATCTTCCAGCAGCGGGACTGCGCCGGGCCGGGCCGCATCCCCGGCGAGGAGTCCCGCACGCTGTGCCGGGCGCTGGGGGCGGAGGAGGCGGCGGAGCCCGAGGAGTGCGCGGGGCTGTGGGACGGGCTCTGGGCCGAGCTCACCTTCCGCCAGCTCCACGCGCGGCTCTGCGGCCACTTCAGCACCCGCGCGGGGCCGCGGCTGCCGCTGGGCCGGGAGGGCGAGCACATCGAGAGCCACATCCGCCCGCGCAGCCCCCGCCGAGCCCGAGCGGCGGCCGCCGGGGCCCTGCTCCCGAGAGCGCTGCGAGGAGATGGTGGCGCTGGAGCGGGCCGAGGAGCGCATGGCCGAGCTGCAGCAGGAGAAGGGCAGCCTGCGGCAGCTGCTGGAGGACGTGCGGGCCGCCCTGCAGAGCAGCGATGCGCGGTGCCCGGCGCTGCGGCTGAGTCCGGGCCGGCTTCTGCACCGCGCTCCCGGCGGCGCCTCGGCTGGCCCCGAGCGCTTCAGGAGAGATGCTGCTCTCGCAAAGTCAGTGTTTAGAACCCCTCCACCTCCGCACTGAGACCGAAGTTGCTCCTTCATCCTCAAAATTTAGCAAAGTTTAGTTATAAGGGAGGCTTTTAGGAGAAATGTATGGCATCGGTGTGTCATTAAATATGTTTGTGATGAGCACTGTTCAAAGTGTAGGGGAATTCAGCTTAACAAACCCACGTGTACAATGCTGCTGCTGCTTCTCCTGCACGTGCAGCCAGGATGTGCTGATAGCAGATGCTGGGTATGCACTGCTGCAGGGTTTTTCCTGAAGTAAGAAAGAACTTTGGGATTCTTACCTGCACAAGCACATGCAGTGCCTCAGTCATAAGTGCCTCAGAAATATCAGAAGTGTGTCTTCTTCAGAGTGTGGTCACAAGGGTTCAGAGTTGGAGCCAGTTCTGTGGGCAGGCTGATGAATAGTCTGGGGCTCCTCTGCAGAGCCCCATTCATTCTGGGGCTGCTTTCTGCTGGTTCTGCTGGACTGGCTCAAGTGAAACACACACCCAATTAACAGCAGTTAAATTACTCTGGCATGAAACAGTGGGGAACAGGCAGAGCAGTGAAGGGCAGCATGGACCAGTTGTTCTGGCAGGTCTGACGAGGTCTGGTTTGATACAGCACTCACAGAACTCTGCTCCACCTGTGACACTTCCACTTGCAGTAGATGACTGTTCCTCTTCACAATATCCAGCAAGGCAGGTCAAAGACACTTTTACCATTTTCATCTTCAAAAGGAAGAAGAAATCAGCAGCAAACATGAAGTAACCAGTGAGAGGTCCTGGGAAGAAACAAAAGAACAAAGAGTGGTGGAAAAAACCAGGTGGACCAGTGATCCTTATCTCTGTGGGAGATATCCTCTGCTAATGGGCCATCTGATAAAACCAGGTGGGGCAGTGTTCTTTATCTTTTCCACAACCCATCCTTCCTCCAGGAAGATATCTTCTGTTAATGGGCCATTGAGTGCCACTGCATGACTGATAAAATTCCATCATCCCATTGGGAGATGCTCCAGCCAGGGGGAGGAGCCAAGCCTTTCCTACCTAGATAAAATCTGAGATTTGGAACACCAAGGCAGCCCTTACCCACTGGTTTCCAGAGGACAAGAGCTACCAGACCTTTCTACAGCATCACTACTACAAGACCACTTCATCTGGACTGCTACCACCACCCTAACTAGCGGGGTGTCAGGTTGTATTCTGATTCTGTCAGTTGTTTTCTTTTGTACTATTGCATGAATTTATCTCTTTTCCTATAAAACTGTATTTCTGACATGGAGTCTTTCACTGGTTTTGCTTTTGAATCAGCACAATTTTGGAGGGGATTTTGGCTGAATCTTGATATTTGGGGAGGTTTTGATCTGTGTGTTAAAGTTTGGAGGATTTTGGGTGGGAATCTTGGTGTTTGGGAGGTTATTACAGACATAAGATCCTCAATGACTTCCAGAGATGAACTTGGGCAAGGAGGAACACCCTGTTTATGGAGCTCTCTTCTTGTTATTTCCCCCTAAACCAGGAATTTTCATTCCTCAGGTGTGCGGGGATGGAGGAGGCAGAAAAGCCCCAGAGATCTCTCTCGAGGAGGGGCTGCAAACCCAGCCCAGGGAGCTGCGAGGAGGAAAGACCCTCCCTGAGCCGGGAAGGCGGCCGGAGATCCAGGCAGAGCTCAGAGCTGGTGGAGAAGCTTCCTGGAGGGGAGAAGCCCCACAAGTGCTTGGAATGTGGGAAGGGTTTCAGCTACAGCTCCCAGCTGATCCGACACCAGAGGGTCCATAGTGGGGAGAAGCCCTATGAGTGTGGAAAATGCAGGAAAAACTTCAGCACTATTTCTGATCTGATGAAGCACCAGGTGATCCACACAGGGGAACGGCCCTACACCTGCTTGGAATGTGGGAAGAGCTTTGGGTGGAGCTCCAACCTGAAAACACCAGCGCATCCACACCGGGGAGAGGCCCTATGAGTGTCCCAAGTGTGGGAAGAGGTTTCAGACCAGCTCCAATCTCCTCCTACATGAGCGGATTCACACAGAGGAGAGGCCCTTCCGCTGCCCCGAATGTGGGAAGGGATTCAGGCACAACTCCACCCTCACTGCCCACCGGCGCATCCACACTGGGGAGAGGCCCTACGAGTGTCCTGAGTGTGGGAAGAGCTTCTCACAGAGCTCTCACTTGACCAAACACCAACGGAGTCTCCACTAAGGGAATCCCTGTGAATGCCCCAAGTGTGGGAAGAGCTTCGTGCTGTGCTCCAGCTCCATCCTCCATGGGAGGATTTGTGTTGGATGATTCCCAGTGACCCCCATTTGGTGAGGGTGAAGGGGTTTGAGAGATTTCTTTCCCTTCTTCTTGTCCTGCTGTGATTTGGTTGGTAATAAATTTCCTCTCTGTGCCCAGGCTGGGTCTGTGATGCACATTTTGCTGTTTGGTATGGGATGCTTCCCCTTTTTACACCAACCCAGGAACTCTGGGTTAAACTTTTTCTCCCCTGTTGCAGCTGGAGAGGCAGGGTCAGTGGCTTTGGTGGGTGCCTGGCATCGGGCCAGCATCACTCAGGCCATGGGCACCCCTGAGATCCCAGTGTGGTGATGCATTCCCCCACTTCTAGAGAAAGTGCCCACCCAGACTGAGGCCAGGATGAAACATGGTTATGACTGGAGCCCACTCTCTTGTGACCCTGTCAGCAGAAATCCAAAAGGAGACCTTTGAGCTCTCCTGGGCCACCGTGGGCTGTGACCAGCAGTCTCCCTCTGAGGGCGCTCTCAGAGCCAGCAAACCCTCGGCTTTGCTGTGCCTGGAGGATCGCTGAAACACGACGTGTCCTGGGCCCATACCCTCACTGCTCAAGGCCCCATCCTTCGGCCAGTGGGAGATGCAAAAACATCTCAAGGGAGGATTTCACTGAGCTCTGGGGGGAATTGCTTGCACTGACTGTTCCTGTCTGTGTGTGTGCCCCTGCACATATGCTATAGCAAATCTGGGAGAAATACAGCTTTCCTAGATGTGGAAGAACCTTGGATATCTAAGTTAGGCCTGTAAGCAAGGTTCAGTTATAGTTATGAACATACTTAAATGCTGTTAAATGCTAAGTGTTTTGCTAAGTTCTTAAATGTAAGTCATAAGTGTTGTTATTGTATTAAGTTGCTAAGTACAACTTGGAAGTTATAGCTGTAAGTTAGGTTAAATGCTGTTAAGTGTTATTGCTCTGTGGAATTGTTAATGTTAAGTTCTAAGTTAAGTTAGGTATAAGTTTGGTGTTGTTCGTCTGTTGAATTGCTAGGACTAAGGTATAAGTTAAGTTACAAATTAAGGTAGAAGTTCAAATGTTTTTAGGCCGTGTTCCTTTTAATCCCTGCATGCACCTAAACACACCACACACCCACCCACACTCCCCTAGAGAGTTCCCAGTTAATTTCTGTTCTGATTGCATGGATTTTATTTGGTGTTGTTCTTGCCTTGTTGTGCCTCACCTGTCCTGTAGGTAGTAGAATGAATTTTGCCAACAAACTTATTGTACTTTGTTGCTTAATATTAAATCTGACTTTTGCTCATGCATTTGTCACCGATTTTTAAGCGATCTCAAACGCTCTCATTCATGACAGCACCACAATGTCCCGCATCACCGAGGGCCCTGACACACGCCCATGTCACAAAGGGCCACCCCGGCACCCAAGAGCAGAGGGACAGCCTGGAAGCGGCCCGGAGCAGCCCCGGCCTCGTGGCCTTGTAGCCCCTGGCGT
Organism: Sturnus vulgaris; assembly: GCF_052056855.1. Classification (NCBI taxonomy): domain Eukaryota; kingdom Metazoa; phylum Chordata; class Aves; order Passeriformes; family Sturnidae; genus Sturnus; species Sturnus vulgaris. Next base: position 13,239,668 of record NW_028276170.1, read on the forward strand.
GGCCAGAGCCCTGGGAGGCTTTGGGGTCCCCACGTTGGTGTCCCAGGGGTTCCCCGTCTCCAGGCTCATCCCTTCTCCAGGCTCCCCTCACTCCCGGCTCTCGGGGTCCCCCCTCTCCAGGCCCCCATTTCAGGCTCCGGCACTCCCGGGGCTCTCCCCTTTTCGCTTTCCCCCCCTCAAGGCTGCTCCCCTCGCCCTGCCAGTCCCGGGCGATCGCCACGGGGCTCCGGGGACCTCCATCCCCCACCCACCGCCGGGGCTCTGTCTGCAGCCGCCACCCAGACATCCCCAAAAAAAACACCCGGGGACCCCGCAGGATCCCCCAAAAGGGGATTTCGGGACAGCTCTGGAGCCCTGCAAGATGCAAACATCGCTCCGCCCGCCGTCTCCCGAAATACACAAACAGGGAGAACCAAAGATACTTCGGGGGAGCTCCAAATATCCCTCTCCCTCTCAAAAAATCCCTGCCAGGACCACCCAAGATATTCGGGGCGAGGTCCCCCTCCCCGGTCACCTACACAATACGGGGGGGCCGATACTGCGGGCGCGAAGGGGCTGCAGATCCAGAGAGCGATGGACGCACGGGCTGTCGCCTCTCGCTGCTCCTCCTCCTCTTCTTGCTCCTCCTCTACCCCTCCTCTTCCTCCTGCTCCTCCTCCTCCCTGTCCTGCTCCTTCTCCTCCATCCCTTGGCTGCCGGCGAGGAGCTGTCTCGGGTGAGCGGGGCTGGAAGGGGAGCGGTGGGAAAGGGGTGGGAGAGGGGGTATAAAGGGAGATGGGAGAGCGGGAAGAGGGTTCCCAGGGAGGGTGTCCACGTTAAGCCCAGGACCCCCAATCCCCTCCGTGTCCTGCCAGCCCCTCCCGGCGCTGTGGGGTCCGGGCCGTGCCCCAGTGCCGGCTCAGGGGGTGCTCCAGGCTGACGTGCTCCACCTGGAGCTGGAGCTGACCCCGTGCCGGGGGGGTTTCCAGCAGCACCAGGAGCTGGTAGAAATCCAGTCCCCACTGGGGACCAGGTCGGTGGCCACCACGTGGCCCGAGAGCTCCTGGTGGCCCTGGAACCAGCTCAGCTGGATGTGGGCAGGGTAGAAATCCATCAGGGAGCAGAGCAGGCAGCCGGGGCCGGGCTGGGAGCTCGAGGGAAGCAGCGAGATGGACACACTGGGATGGGCAGGGGGCCCCTCCAGTGCGGATCTGCCCCCCCATCCAAGCCGCAGATAATCGCTCCAGGGATCGAGTGCTAAGGGACAGGGAACCACCTTTCTTCCATCCCAACTCCATCTTTCCCTCCCCTCTCCCCCTCTTTCTCATCATTCCCCAAATCTACTGACCCCTCACGACTCAATGTGGGTTTCCCAGCCCCCTCCCCCAATCTTTGGGCGTCCCAGCTCCCTCTTTTCCCCCATCCTTTGGCCCATTCCCAATCATCACTCCAACATCAAACCCCCTGCCCCGTGCTTGCTTTTGGGGGTTCCAGGCCTCTCCTGCTCAATCTCGGGTTCCCAACCCCCTCTTTCACTCTTTTTGGACAACTCCTGACAGCTTTTTTCTGGGAGGAATCCCTGATTTTCAGTATTTTTGGGGTGTAGTTTCAAAGCGGACAGCTCCAGGTCCCTCCTGCTACCTCTGGGGATCCAACCCCCTTTTCCCCAATTCAAGCACCTCTCGAAAGCCCATCAGGTGACTCACATATTCTCTCCTTCTTCTCTCCCCTCCCCCCTCCCGCTGATTTTATTTTTCGGTCTCTTTTTAAAATAAGATTCTATTAAATATTACAGGGCTTCTTGTTTTGCCAAATGCAGCCTAAAGGAGAACAGTGAACATTACAAATTCCATACCAAAATTTTGCCATCACTAACAGCCACTCATAAACATAAACAAAAAATCCCCAAAGGAATAAAGATTTTTTCTGCTTATTCCCCTAACACTAAAATGTGGTTCCCACACCCTTGGCCCAATCTTAACTGAAAATATAAAAGTAGGATTATTAAGAAAAAACATTCTAATGGTGTAATCTTGTCACCAAAACTGCGGGAGGACCCAAAACTCTTCAACACCATTTCTACTGTTAGAGAATCAAGGCATTACTTGATTCTGGCCAGGATGTGCAACAGAAATAATTTCAGCCATACATAGCCCGGGTGTGCAGAGAAAATCATTCCATGATACGTGAGTTTTACTAGATTTTCCCTTAACTTTTTACAGTCCAAAACCTATAAAAATCCATTGGTTTTATGTTCATTGCTTCCAAGTTGTGCACTTCTAAGTATTTAATTTCCTATCGGGCCCGGATTTCTTCCCCTCTATATTAATTAGATCCGCACTCCTGGATTTCCTTCTCAGCCTTTTGCAGACCAGGCATCTCCAACAATGCCAGGGGCAGTGTCTGGGGTGGGTGTTCCTTGATGTTTGCTGATGGGCCGTAATGGTCGTTATCTTTGTGAGTATCTTTTGGGCTATTCCCAGTCTGTTGAGATGTTAAACTCATCTCTGTTTAGTAGTGGAAAATTCCTTAGAAATCTCTTTAAAATTCGTTTCCCCAATGCAAAGGCACATGAAGCCTGAGTATAGAAATAGATTTTTAAAATTACACTCGGTATATTTTCCAACCATGGAATCCCCGGCAGCCCAGTGTGTGAGTGTAACTGAGGGGCAGAGTGGAATTGTGCCGTTGTCTTCCCCAGCAGCTGTGGCAGTGCAGGCACAGAAAGCAGCGAAGCTCCAGCAGTGGCAGCAAGGATTGGCCCCAGTGTGTGGAGATGCCAAAGGAGGGTGCCCAGGCAGAGGATTTCAGCAGAGGATCTGTGGGCAGGCCCAGGGGCTTGGCCCGATGTGGAGCCCTGGCTGCTGCTGCGTTGCCTTCAGTGCAGGGTCAGTGGTGCCCTCCCATGCTGCTCCTGCAGCCGGGAATTCCAAATTCCTTTGGCATGGCCCTATGTAACATCCACATCCCATTCGAATTTCTTTTCTGACTCTGGTAGAGCCATGGCTGTGGCGTCAATCACTTTGTTTTTTCATTTTGTCAAGTTTTGTTCTTTTTCTTATGTCCATACCATAATACTAGGGCTGTCTGGGGTTAAAAAGTCGTACAATGTTCTGGATGGAACAGAGAATCCTCAATGCAGGTTCTGCAAATCCCTGTTAATCCTCAGAATGTTCCCAGCTGCTTTTTAGTGCTGGGTAATATTGCTTCTGAGATTCCCTGGTCCCTCCCTGGGTTAATACACCACAAACCTTGAGTCCAAATATGTCTGAAATATTTTACTTTTTTCTCCACCATTTGCGCTGTTTTTTCAAATAATAAAAAATATTTTTTAGCCTGAACATTCAGCCATTTCACAGAGGCTTCTTCTGCCACTTCTTGTCCTCCTGATTGGGGAAAGTCATCCACATCCTGCATTAACCCAATCCCTGGGGTGGGGTAAATTTTTGTGATATTTTCTGCAAGATTTGCCCCAATAAGGCTGGTGCTTCCGTGCATCCCTGCAGAAGGACCGTCCATGTCTTTTCCATTTTCCCTTCTACCTCTTGTTCCCACTCAAGGGCAAAATCCAGTTTACCATCCTGTGTGAGTGGGCATCCCCAGAAAGCATCTTTGCCATCAAGGACTGAATGGTGTCAGTGTGAGGAGGGCACCTGGTTCAAGATGGTGTAAGGATGTGAGAGCCCCTGGGTGCTGGGGCCCCCTTGGGCCCTGGGGTTCATCCCTCAGGGGCTGTAGAAACTCTGCCATGGCCTTTGCCTTCCCCTTGGCCTTTTCCTCCTCCCTTCTTGCATTCCCCTGCTGTGCCTTTGTGACCAAGTGCTCCAGGGGCTTCTTCTGCCCCTCCTGCAGCCCCCTCAGTGCCTGGGGGTGCTCATCCTCTGACAGCTGCGGAGCTTTCTGCTAAATCATTCCTTTCTGCAGTGACCCAAGGAAAATGCTGAAAAGCTAATCTGGATGCTTGCACGTCCAATGCCCATTTCCCAGCTGTTCCTTCGTGCTGCTGCTCCTTGTGCTGTGGCTGCCGTGGCCAGCCCGTATCCCAGAGCCGGTGCCTGTCCTGCCGCAGTGTCCAAACGCGGCCCCCCCGGCGGGCAGGGCCGGCAGCTCCACGGGGCCGGGCAGCGGCCGGGGCGTCCCGCAGCCTCCTGGGGGCCGGGGGCCACTGCCGGGCCTGCAATTGCCGGGGGGTGCTGGGCTCAGGCAGCGCCCGGCGCTGAGCCCCGGCTGCCCCACAGCCCCGGCCCGGCCCCGCAGCTCCCCACAGGCCCCCAGCCCGTGCTCCCGGTGCCGCCCCTCTGCACCCGCTCCTGCCGCTGCCCAGCACAGAGAAACCCCCTGCAATCCTGACCTCCTTGTGTGCCTGTCCTGGCAACCGGGGATACAAAGGATCTGCAGCAGCTGGCAACTTCTGAGGATAAGAGCCTGCTGAAAAACATCCCCATCCTCAGTATTTTTCTCTCCCTCCTCTTTCCATCATCCATTTTCTTCCCACATAGATTTTTCCTGCTGCTTCTTTCCTGAACCATATTCCTGCACACTCCCCTTCACCCAATCCCTTCCCAGCACACCAACACCATCCATCCCCTGTTGTCTAAATCCCTTCTTGACTTCCCTTATTGCCTCCCTAGGTGTCCATGTCCTTGATTACCTCTGGGAGAATGTGCAAACTCCCTCAACATGCTCCCAAGGGACCCTTCACAGATATTTTGAGATCATCATCCCTTCTGCCGAGAGCCCTTCCTGGCTTTCCCTTTCTACCCTCCATGGGTGCCCTGCCATGTTCAGTCCCCGAAGATGCCACTGTAGTCACTGCTGAGATTTTCAGTGCTCTCTGGCTGCCGACTCTTCCCAGCCCCCACCCTGATCTGTCACTCGTCTGTCTCCTGGTCACTCTCGGGTACACAGTCTGTAGGAATTACTGCGTTGGGATTGTAGGGACAAACTGAGGCGCTCTGGTCTTGAAGTTTGCAGTTTATTTGGTAGGGCGTGGGTATATATAAGGCCCTGCTAGGAACTCCAGCTGCAGCTCAGAGCAGGACGGAGAGAGAGGGATAGAGCAAGAGTTAGAGCAGAGAGCGTAAGAGAGTAAGAAAGATGGCAAGAGTAAGTACATAAGAGTGAGATTTTCCCGTTTACGATACAAGAAATTTCCTTCTATGTTGAATATTCTAGTTTCCACTAACCTCTCTTATAGAAGATACAAATTGTCTAACATTTGTATGCAACCTATAGGAATGACTATATTACCATGTTTTACTGCTTTTCTTATCTCTAAATTTTACCTGGGACCCTTCGTGCCATGCCTAGGGAGGATGTCTGTTTGCTGTTTGGTATTCGCAGCATCTAACAAAGGGGCCTTCAGGCATTCAGTTGCTTTCAGCCACACAGTCAAAAATGGCTATCATTTCTATTTTGCTTATATTTTTCCTAGTCTCAAAGTCTTTTGTTAGGCACTCGTATTTATAAGGTTTCCCTAATTCATCCTTCCCAACCCCAATCCATGCCCGATGCCGCTGCCACCCAAGGGAGCTGATCACCCAAACTGGGTGAGGCACCTTCAGCTCCACTCACTGCCCTCCACCCCGGGCGGGGGAAGGAATTCCTGCCGACCCCCAAGGTGTGTGGAAAAATTCACATCACCAGAGGTTTCTGTGCTCAAAGAAGACAGAGGAGTCTTATGAAAGCAATTTCATTCATAAAACAAGGGAGAGGCCATGAGCTATTTCCCATGGCGTGTCTGCAATTGTTGGAGAGCACAGCCTCCTTTTCATCCTAATTTTTCTAGTTGCATCTCCCTCTCCTCATTGGATGAAGTATTTGAGAGGTACAGATTTCCCAATGCACTCACTGCTTCATCCCCTGAATATGCACCCCACTTTTGTATAGCTAACGATATTCACGGATCTGTTTAGTGTTTGTTCTTCTTCTGGGAGTTCATGAATTGAGCAGGACCTTGGCTGAGCAGCAGTCTGTGTGGTCAATTAATAACATTTTCTGACCCTGATGGCTTCTGCTGTCACTTCCTTATGTCCACGTCCCCGGCCCTGTGTCCAAGCGGATTCGCAGCCTGTGTTTGTAGAGACCCTTTGCTGTTGTTCCTTGCATGGGGGTCCCCCGTTTTGGGGCCATCCCCCCTGGAGCAGGGTGTCCCGGCTTGGTGCAGCCCCGCCCCTCGGGCAGCGCTGAGCCAATGAGAGCGCGCGGCGGTGATGACGCAACAGTGTCCAGGCAGAGCCGCAGCTCCCAGCGTTGCCCACCTGGAGCCACCTGCGCCCGGCCCGGGCCCCAGCGCCCCCCGGCAGGGGAATTTGGGGAGGTGGGAGGGGGGGAGCGCCAAGGCCGGGCCCCCCCGCGCTGTGGTGGCGGCAGCGGCTGCAGTGGGGAGCGAGTGCGGGCGGGAGCGGCCGAGAGCCCAGCGCTGCCCCAGCCCGAGCTGCCCCAGCTCCATCGCTGCCCCTGCGCTGGGATGCTGTGGGTTTGGGGGGAAGAGGGAGCCGGCAGTGGGTGCTGGGCCTGGGGGCAGCAGGAGAAGGGAAGGAGAAGCAGAGTTGAAGAACTAAATGGTCAAACGATGCACGTGGGAGGAGCAGGTGGGATTGTGCAGGAGAAGGAGGAAGAGGAGTGTGAGGGGCAGTAGGGACACAGGATGAGGACGAGGAGTAGCAGAAACGGGAAACACCACAAGATTCCACCCCTCCCTGTATCTGCAGGCCCCCCTAGCCCCAGGAGCGTTGCACCCCCGACCTGCCGCGGGTGATCAGGGAGAAGGATCCATGATTTTCACAGGGGTAAATCTTGGTGTTTCTGAGCTTTATTGGGCTAAATGTTGGGGCTGAGGTTTTTCTGTGGCGACTGCATCTTTATATTTTTTTCCTCGGTTCCAATGTAAAATGTGCCCAAAAGTATGTATTCTATCACCATCTGTTGAAGCCAGCTGGGGTAGTGATCCTTATCTCCGAGGGAGATATCCTCTGTAAATGGGCCATATGCTAGAAAACAGGTGGGGGAGTGTTCTTGATCTTTTCTTCCATCCATCCTTCCTCCAGGACGATATCAGGTATCTTCTGTTAATGGGCCATTGAGTTCAATACATAACTGATAAAATTCCATCATCCCGTTTTGCGATTCTGCACCCAGGGGGAGGAGCCAAACATTTCGTACCTAGATTCAAACTGAGATTTGGAACACCAAATCATCCCTTACCCACTGGTTTCCAGAGGACAAGAGCTACCACACCTTTCTACAGGATCACTGCTTCAACAAGACCACTTCATCTGGACTGCTACCACCACCCTAACTAGCGGGGTTTAAGGTTGTATTCTGACTCTGTCAGTTCTTTTCTTTTGAATTGCATGTATTTTATTTTTTTCTCTTGTTTTTTTCTATTAAACTGTATTTCTGACTTGGAGTCTCTCACTGGTTTTGCTTTCAAATCAGCACAATTTTGGAGGGGATTTTGACTGAATCTTGGTGTTTGGAGGTTATTACAGACGCAAGATGCTCAATGACCTGCAGAGATGAACTTGGGCAAGGAGCAACTCCCAGTTTATGGAGCTCTCTTGTTTTTTCCCCAAACCAGGACTTTTCATTCCCATGGCGTGAGGAGATGGAGGAGGCAGAAAAGCCCCGGAGATCCTGCAGGAGGAGGGGCTGCAAACCAAGCACAGGGAGCTGCGAGGAGGAAAGACCCTCCCTGAGCTGGGAAGGCGGCCGGAGATCCAGGCAGAGCTCAGAGCTGGTGGAGAAGCCTCCTGGAGGGGAGAAGCCCCACAAGTGCTTGGAATGTGGGAAGAGTTTCAGCTACAGGTGCAGGCTGATCTGGCACCAGAGGATCCACACTGGGGAAAAGCCCTATGAGTGTGGGAAATGCGGGAAGGGATTCAATGAGATCTCCGGCCTGCTCCAGCACCAGGTGATCCACACAGGGGAACGGCCCTACAGCTGCTTGGAATGTGGGAAGAGCTTTGGATGGAGCTTTGACCTGAAAAAACATCAGCGCATCCACACTGGGGAGAGGCCCTACGAGTGTCCTGAGTGTGGGAAGAGCTTCTCACAGAGCTCTAACTTGACCCAACACCAACGGAGGCACCACTAAGGGAAGCCCTGTGAGTGCCCCGAGTGTGGGAAGAGCTTCGTGCTCTGCTCCAGCTCCATCCCCCATGGGAGGATCGGTGTTGGATGGTTGAAAAAAACACAAAAACACAAAAACCAACCAACCAAACAAAAAACCCCAAAACCCAAACAAACACACAAACAAACAAAAAAAAACCCCAAAAACAAAATAAAACCAAAAACCCACTAAAATAGTGATACGCACAGAAGCAATATAAAAACACCAAAATCAAACAAAAAGAATAGTCAACTTTGAAATAAAGAATGGAGAAATGTCATGAACTAACATTTCGCTTTTTTTAAACTATGGAGAAAAAACTCTTGTTTCCTCTAAAACATGTAAAAATATTTTGAAGTGAATATGACTGTTCTAACTGTACATATAAAGAAAAGCATTAATATTAAACAAATGTAAAAATTACAGTAATCTTCTAGGTTTTAGTAATAGAAAACCCCTGCTCTCCCCCCCAAAAAAAAGAAAAAGGAAAAAACTCTATTTTAAAAAATAAAGTAAGGTTTTTTTTAACTGTTATAATCCTTAAACTGTGCATCAGAAGTCAATATAGTCCTCGATAACAGTTATGAGAAAAACTGTTAGTCTGTATAAAGGATTTTTAGATAGTAATCAGATTTTCATTCTCCTGGGAAGCTAATCACTGTAACATCAAAACAAAAAGAATCCGTTTTCTTGTGGAGGAATCTCCATAGACTGAAAAAAAGTCTCCTCTTTCAAGTAAATGAGTGAAAAACTATTTTAGAGATGGTAGACTGAGTTGTTTTTGTACGTGTTTAGTATTAAAAAAAATGTATGGAAGAAAAAGCAGTAGACTAAAGTTTTCTTCTAAGGGTTTTTTTCATATAGTTTCTAGTAATAAAATTTCTCTTTATACCATTTAAAGTAAATCCTGGTTTTTGTCTACTTCTTAATCCTCTCTAACAACAAAAAAATTCAAATTAATAAACCAAAACGACTACATTTAACCTCAGTGATTCCAGGATTTTGATTTCCTTTTACCCAAGGGTGTCTTCTGCAGCCAAATGGTGATGGACTGGGGCAAAGACCAAGATTTTGGAGACAGTGGGGTGGAAACTCCTCCAAAAAATGTTCTTCCCTCCCTCCCAAGCACATGGATCCTCTACTTGCACAGACACAGAAATCCTTTTATTTTGGCCTTGATTTGCTTTTCATTTCTCTTCATCCCTTTAAAACATCCAACACTGGGGTAAAAATAAAGACACAGATCTGAGACATGGGTGGGGACATGGGGGGACAATGACAGGGTGGGACACAGACATGGAGAGTGACATGGGGACACATGGACATGGAGGGGGACGTGGCCATTCATGGTGACATGGGGGGACCCAGGCATGGATGGAGATGTGGGGGACAGTGACAGGGATGGAAACATGGTGGGGACACAGCCATGGGTGAGGACATGGTGGGACATGGCCAGTGACATGTGGGGACACGGCCACGGCCGGTGCCATGGGGGGAACTTGCAGGGGCTGTGGGGGATGCTGGCTTGGAGGGAGTTGAGGGTTCCTGGCAGGGACTTGGGGCTCGCTGAGGCCTTTGGGGACCCCAGGCCGAGCGGCTCCGGCTGCGCTGGGAGACCCTGGCGGAGGTTCTGGGGCAGCTGCTCAAGGACCCCCTGCCCTGGAGCCCCAGCCGGGCATTGGGCTCCTGGAAGGGAATGAACGTCCTTGTCCCCAGCAGGACAGATTTCTTATTTCTTGCAGGTACAAATGGTTCTCTTACCAGAATAGCTTGTTGTGTTAATTGTTTTCATGCTGAAGATTGTTTTCACCTGGGAACAAGCAAGTAACTTAGCTGCACATAGAAGAAGTGACAGGCTAGCTATTAATTTAGCAGAGAGCAAGACCTGATTTTATGAAGCCTTTCTTTTATAGTTTGTCTATCTGACTGAAACATCTCACCCTTTTTCTTTAATTCAAAGAAGGCTCATATGTTCTGATGTTAAAATAGCTCTCTCTTGTGAGGGTGTTATCGCATTAAGGTTATCACTGGTTATCTGTTAGATATGGGATAAGATACATAAAAGACCGATTACAATCAACAAAACTTAGCAAATTCTATCATGTCATTGACACAGGGTTTCACAGCATGAGAAAACAAAAGAATAATGTCCAATATCTCCTAGGGAAATGGGAATAAATGACCATTGTTTTAAAGTCCAAATAGTCCATTAGCTGGAAATGTTGATCTTTGACATCACTGAATGTGCTCTTAGATCCTGGAACAGGGAATAACTGAAGAAGGTTAGTAGGAACACTATTCCATGATGTTGACACAAGGCTTTTGTTGGCAATTTGCCTGTAAATTTCCAGACACAGCCATGTCTTGGCAGTCCTGCTTCTGATTTTGTTCTGGCCACGAAGGCTGCATGGTGATTAGGTTCTTTTTCTTCTCCCTGGGCTTCATTTTCTTGGAGGCAATTGATGTTTGGCTGAATGAACAGGTGACTACTTTGAACTTGTTGATGATAAAAACACATGCATACCTTCTCCTTAAGTTAATGAATTAATTAGACTTTGTCATTGTACATTCAACTGAAGAGCCTTACAAAAAATATTTTACCTTTTTTTGGAATAAATATGGCAAAAAAAATCTTTATAAATATGTAAATATTTAGGAGTTAATTCCCCCTTCCTTGTTTTAAAAACAGCAATCATGACTCTTGCCATGAACATGAAGGGAAGTTCAAAACAAAACAATACATTGTAGTAAAACAAAAACTAAGAGTAACTGGGAATAATTCTGCTACAACAATCCAAAACATTTCCGATAACAGATATAATTAAAAACACTTGTGAAAATAGATTATTACCAAACATTAAAACATTGTACCATCATCCCAGTGTCTGCAACAGCTGATAAACCTCAAATCAGTGAAGAACTGGATAAGCGTCTGTTGGGGGTTGTTTTTTCCTTTCCTCTCTGCCTGTGGAATTTTTTTCCCATTGACATGCTAAGAAGCACTGATGGTTGGGTCCCAGCACCAGGGAGAGCCTCCCTGGTTTTTTGGGAGTTTCTCTCGGAGGGCGGGGGGAGGGAAAGGGGGAACACGGTGAGATTGGAAGCAGGTAAAGGAGGGTGGGGGGCAGTTGCTGGCTCTCGCTCGCTTTTGGCTCTCGGAGCAGAAAGGTCATTGCTACCCCCCCACCATCCCAACGCCGGGAGCTGCCTCTCTGTTTTGGACCCCGCAGCCCTGCTTGGACGCCCTCCTGCTTCAGCTTGCTGTTTTCCCAGCATCCTGCCTCTCCTCCATCCCTTCCCATCTGGGACACAGCTGCCATCACCCCCAGCCCCCTGCAGGTGCCGGGATCGTCACATCTGCCCCGTCCACCGGGAATCTGCCAGCGCTCACTGCCAGCGGTGACGGTGACTGCAGCACAGGGGAAAAGTGCCTGAGGCCCAGAAGGACTGGAACTGGGTTCCTGTTCTTCTTCTTGTTAATTCCAGAGTTGTTGTTCTGTTTGCCTTCTTAGATATACTAGTAAAGAACTGTCATTCCTATCCCCATATCTTGGCCTGAGAGTCCTTTAATTTCAAAATTGTTCTCATTCATAGGGAGGGATTTACTTCCTGCATTTCAAGGGAAGGCCCTGCTTTCCCTAGCACACACCTGTCTTTTATTCAAATCAGGAGTGATTTTGGCACCCAACGGTAAAACCTGTGGACATTGAGTGGAAAAGCTGGAAAAGCAATAACAGTTCTTGAGTGACCTGATTTTGTGTTTTAGGTGACACCATGTTGTCCAGCTTACCCTGGTTTGGGCTGCACGTGGTCACTGCTACATCTCTCCCATTTGCAGGCCCTTATTTGAACATGGGTCCTATCACTAAGGGTACTGTGACTATTATCCAGTTCATTCTGTGGGTTGATAAGGTGAAGAATTCATGGGTTTTTAACTTCCTCTGGAAGATGGCAACGTGGGTTCAGAGCTATTGCACTCTAACTTTGTGGTTTTGGGGTTTAATTCCATAATGGTACTTATTGTGATGAAATGACAGAAGGGGAAATTTTTTCACTTCCCTTCATCCAGTCCACCGTTTAGGTCCACCCCACCAGTTTTCAAAGGCTTCAAAGGGTTCAAATCTTCTTTAAATATTAATGCATTTACAGTGGCTGGTGTTGCTGATATGCCTGTTAAACCTGTTCTGTTTAACATTCAGAGATAAGGGGAGATTGATTTGGATAACAACCCTGATACCTACCCCAGGAAATTGGGATGCTGCTGCAGAGCCTGACCCTGCCCCACAGCCCACTTCAGAAATGAAACACCCGGATTGGGTGGGTGTTTTAGTGAAGGAGATGTGTGAGATGGGCCAGATGCTGAAGGAGTACCTTTCCACAGCTGGTGAGAAACCCTCCCCCTGCCTTAAAAAGGGAGACTCTGATGGTGCAGCAGTGGAACCCACAGACATTACATCTGTCCAGGTTCCAGCTGAACTGCAAGGGCACTTGAGCCAGCAATAGTCACCCCTGTGGAAACAAAGAAGTCTAAGATGAAAACAAAGCACCTACTTAATAAGGATGAGAAAGGAGGGCCCGCACAACCAGCAGAGGAGCCAGAGGTTGAGATCATCACCAAGTCCCTGTCATACAAAAGTCTCCATACTCTGCAAAAAGACATTGAGTGACGAGGCCGTGAGGCTTTTACCACCTGGTTACTGCAGGTGTGAGACCTTATGGGTACAGGTGTGCAACTGGATGGTAACTGAGGCAAGGAATTTGGGACCCTTGACCCAGGACTCAGGTGTGGACCAGGTATTTGTAAGGGAGCCAGGCCTCCTTTCCCTCTGGGAGTGCCTTTTAATGAGTGTAAGAGAGAGGTTTGTCCACAGAGAGAGAATGCAGGAGCACCACCATAGAAGGTGCTGGAAGACCCTTGAGGAAGGGATCCAAGAGCTGAGAGAAGTGGCAGTGCTGGAGGTGCTCTTTGGGAGGGATGGACAGCATGACAATGACCCTGACAAGGTCAGGTGCACAGGGCAGATGTTGTGCAATCTGGCAGACCCGGGGCCATCTCAATACACCACCTTCATTGCAACAATTAACGCTGATAATAACAGAGACAGTGGGTTCTGTTGCCAACAAGCAACAAGCTTAGAAATTTTGAGAGTATGAGCAATGGCCCGGTGCAGGCTCATGTCTCTGCTGTAATTGTGAGCCTCCAAGAGGAGATGAGGGAGATGAGGAAGGAGGGGAGGAGGAACAGTTCCCAAGCAGCACCAGTGCGAGTCACAGACCCCAAAGTTAGAGTACACTCTGAGTATTTTATTGATAACTTACATCTTGCACTTCATACATTAAACTGTGTTAATCAGACTCTGTCATATCACGAGTTCCTGGAACACATTTTCAAGCCCTTCCAGCTGTAGCCCAAGGGAAGCTGTTTCTGTCTTGCATCACAAAATTGGCAGATGTTTTGCAAAGACAGCCCTTTAAAAAGCACTTGTTACTTGCATTAACATCCGAGGGGTTGCTTTCAATGACAGACAAAAAGCCCCATGAACAAACAGAAACCAACCAAACAACATATTAAAAACTTTATTTTTAGCTCTTGCTTTTAATATTTTCCAAGCTGGCCTCCTCTAACACTGCAGTGTTTTTCTTTGAACAGAGAAACACCTTTGCCAGAGGATGTGACTTAACAAGGCAAACAGAACTTACACACAATGGATATATTAAAGCTAAACAGGCAGAGTCCCATTTCACAATCATCATCATTTATTTTCTGTTTACTTTGTTTTCAGAAGGGTGGGAACTGTATCTCAGATCCCCTGGCTAGTTTGGTGCCATAGCCACTGATTACCTGTCCTTTCTAATTATCTGTCCTTTCTGTAGTTCCTCTGGCCATTTGTTGCTCTTTGATCGCTGCCTCCTTCACCTGATTTTTATATTTTTCTGGATTTGTGGGGGGTTTTGTATAGGTTTTGATTTTTTCTTGGTGGTTGTTTGGTTTGCCTGTTTTGTTGGGTCACAGTTTTGGTTTTGTTATTTGGTTGGGGTTTTTTCCAGTTACCAGTAGGAATCAGCTTGTGATTTGGATTGTCAAGTTTTGAAGACAGGTGTTGCACATAAAGGTTGTTTTTGTTTTTAAAGTCATCTCACACACAGCTCTGCAAGGCCCTGTGACTTTGAGGACTGTGGGCTCTCAGACAGCAAATTGTGCATGAATAGGAAACTTGTAGTTCCGATCTGCATTACACACAGCAAAATGTAAAGTGTTTGGAATGGAATAAATTCTAACCTTTTTTTTTTTTTTTTTTTTTTTTTGCTGCCATGCCATAAAATTGTGTCAGATTCGTCAATGAACTCGGTTCTTCCAGGATGGAGTGTGCAAGGATAATCCCTTAGCTCCTGTGTGGAGCTGGTGTGCACCAGGCCAGACACAGCACTGTCACCCATAGCCAGCCTCTGTCTGCACAGAGAGCAGGGAGCTGCAGCTCTGAGGAACTCAGGGCTTGGTGAGCAAACACACCAAACCCCTCATTTAGATCAGTTCCTTTACTGGACTATTTGTTGCTATGTATTTAGTATATATTTATTTATAGTATATGCTGCTGGTATATTTTTAGATCCCCTCCCAATGCTGAAAAAAAAGAACCCTGGCAGTTTGCTTTAGCTGTGAAGTCAAGAGACTCATTTCAACAGGTTCCAGCTTTGCTCCTTGTTTGAATTCAAAGCAAGCAAAAACCTCTTCTGTTGGTCACATCAAACCAGCATAAGTCTGTGAAAGACAGAAGAGTGTAAAAGTTAGTTCATTTTCTAGTACTTACAGTCTTCTAATTCAGCCATGGGATAATTATGCCATAATTCACTAGATCAAATAACTGGTAAAAGCAATAGAAAAGAAATTTTTTAAAGCTAGGTTTAACAAAAGTGGATTAATTTCATAAACAAAACCATGTAGTAAAAATATAGTAATTTAAACTTCTCAAAGCCCTTTGATAATGGAGCCCTGCACCCCAGTCATGTGCAGTGCAGCCTCAGCTGTCCCTTTGAGCCCAGAGCTGCCAAGGGTCAGGGCTGGGATGAGCCTTCACCCAAAAGTGAATCCAAAATCAGTCGAGAACAGGGCTCACACACAGAGCAGAGTCTCAAGACCAAAGCCAAACCTCCATCGGGTTGGACTTGTTTAAACACTGAATTGTAGAAAATTTGCTCATCCTGTAACATCATTATTACCATGAAACTTTACATGAGCTGCTAAATAACCACATTCCCATCCTGAAATGCATTCCCAAATATTGTTGTGCACTTGCTCTGCCTCTGCCACTGCTCCTGGGGCTGCTCTTGGCCACGCAGCCTCAGTGGGAGCCAGCACTGGCTGCAGCCCCAGAGGGCTCCCCAGGACAAGGCCCAGCAATTAAGAGGCCAATTAAAGCACTGGGCAGCAGCAGAACCCTTATCAGAGTTATTGGGACAACAGGGACTTGCCACAGCTCCACAGCAGCATGACCATGAGCCAGGCTACCAATGCAATGAGCAGAGTTTTAATAAAACTGCAGAGAAAAATCAGCAACTTACCGTCCTATCTGATAGAGCTTCCGAATGCCAAAATAGCAGCAGAGCAGGACAAGTGGCACAGTGAACATTGTCACTACTGTGCCGATCATGCAGGACCAGCGCACATCCTGGGGGCAGACAATTCTTGGAAGGCGCTCTGGATCCTGAGCATCTATTCCTGTTTCAGGGATAACATCTGTGGGAGCAATGGGGAGCGTGAGCCCGTGCTGGGCTCCACTGCTGAGCTGGCAGCTCGCTGCATACGGCCAGGACGTTCTCTGTTTGCCCCAGAGCTGGGGCCTGCAGGCACCTTGGCACCCCTTGGCACAGGCTGTGCCACCCAACAAAGCCCAGGAGGCCGGGAGGAGAGCCCGGGGCCAGCGCAGCTGCTTGGGCAGTCGCTGCTTCCAGGGAGCCGCGCCCAACCCATCCCTGAGCAGCCACTGCCAGCCCCGACCCTCCCTGCCCCGTGACAGCTCCCCCAGCCCAAGGGGACAGAGCCAGGCCCTGTCAGGACACACTGGAGCCCTGCTCTCCCCCTCTGCCCTTTCCCCACCATGGTCACCCCTTGCAGCCCCTCCCAGGTTTCGGGCGGTGTCTCCCACGGAGGGATCCCAGCAGGATTGCTCAGCCTGGCTGAGCCTGGCACAGCAATCACCTTCTGTGGCTCTGCCTGGCATCTCCTCCCTTTGTGTACCAGGGGCTGGCACGGAGCCATTGCTTCCTCCAGGAAGCGCTGCCTTCACCAAGGCCTTTTGGTCCACCTCTGGAGAAAGGAAGAGGCGCAGCTGGATCAGATGGAACCATTCCCCATTGGGGAGGGGGCATCTTCAGTAAGTAATATTTGTCAAAGACATGGATAAGGATCAGGAAAAGGCCCAGGCTCTTGGGGTTGCCACTGGGCCCTCCCTCCTCCAAACAGCCACCCCTCCTGATCTACCCTGAGACCAGGAAATTTCAGGGATCTCAGGGTGTGCATGGCCTGTGGGACACTTTGGGCTCCCTGTCAGATGATGCCAAAAGCCTTCCTGCAGAGGCTGGGGAGAAGCTGCAGCCAGGCCAGGCTGGGAAACAGCCCTGCAGGCTGTGACAGCAGCAGTGGGACAGCGAGGCTGCCATGGATCCCTTCCTGCTGTGCCGGGCACGACGTGTCCAGATGTGCAGAGAAAGCCCCCGGCTGCTGAGTGTCAGGAGAAGGCTGAGGGAAATGCACCCACCACGGCGTCTCTGCAGATCACTCAGCATCTGGTCCATGTATATGGATCCCTTCAGGGACTGATTGTCTCCTGTAAGTTTGTTCCTCCCTCTCGGAGGACCTTAACAGAAAGTATTTCAATTCACCCGTGAATGGATCCCACAACAGCAGTGCTCAGCCTGTGGGCTCAGCAGGGACACACCACTCACCCCTGCCATGGGAGCCCGGCTTGTGTGCAGCAACCAGCCCTGGAGCTTGAAAAGTGCTCCCTGCAGACACACCTGTAACTCAACAGCCACAGAAGCTTCTGTCACCTGGTTCCTGCCAGGTTGTCAAAGATTATTCTTTGGTGGAAAGCTGAGAAGATACCTGCAGGAGGCTCCAGAGGCTGCAAATCTTCATGAATCCAAGCTGCTGGAATAACATTCCTAGCACTCTCACCTAGAGGGGAGCACAGATGAGAACCATTTCCATGGTGTACTGGGATCCCCTTCTGCCTTAGGGAACTGGACACTGCAAGGGGGTCGGGTAAGGCTGTGGGAGCCGGATGTGAATGGACATGGCCAAAGCTGCAGAGGGGCCTGGGGAGCTCTGGGCTGGCTCTGGTCACTCTGCACACTCTTTCCATGCCATGTGCAACATCCCTGGAGGGGCAGTTGCAGCATCCATGGCCTCTGGGGATTCTATCAGTCCTCAAGAGGAAAACCGCCCTAAATCCCTGGGGAAAACTGCAGCAGGCAGTGCCACAAACATCCCACCCAACCTCCCTCCCTCCTCCTGCTGGGCCAGCTCCCCCAGTCCAAGGGAACAGAGCCAGGCCCTGTCAGGACACACTGGACCCTGCTCTCCCCCTCTGCCCTTTCCCCACCATGGTCACCCCTTGCAGCCCCTCCCAGGTTTCGGGCGGTGTCTCCCACGGAGGGATCCCAGCAGGATTGCTCAGTACCCGAGTGCCCTGAGCCTGCTCGGGATAATTCCTCTGGGCTGTGCCGGTCTTGTCCGGCCTGTGCCCGCACTGCCAAGCAGCAGAGATGGCAGCTCAAGGCTCAGCAGGGCTCAGGCCCAGAGGCACAGCAATTACCTCCAGTGACTCTGCCTGGCATCGCCTCCCTTCCTGCAGCAGAGGCTGCCAATGAGCCACTGCTTCCTCCGGGAAACTCCGCCTTCAGCACAGTCTTTCCTTTCATCACTGGAGAAAGGAAAACCAGATCAGATGGAACCGTTTCCCGCTGGGAATGGGACATCTTCAGGAGGCAGTACTGGTCAAAGACATCTTCACTTTCTGATCTACCCCAAGACCAGGAAATTTCAGGGATCTCAGGGTGTGCATGGCCTTTGGGACACTTTGGACTCCCTGTCAGATGATGCCAAAGGCTTTCCTGCAGAGGCTGGGGAGAAGCTGCAGCCAGGCCAGGCTGGGAAACAGCCCTGCAGGCTGTGACAGCAGCACTGGGACAGCGAGGCTGCCATGGATCCCTTCCCGCTGTGCCGGGCACGGCGTGTCCAGATGTGCAGAGAAAGCCCCCGGCTGCTGAGTGTCAGGAGAAGGCTGAGGGAAATGCACCCACCACGGCGTCTCTGCAGATCACTCAGCATCTGGTCCAGCAGTTTGGATGCCTCCACGGATTTCTTTTCTCCTACGCCGTGGTTCTTCCATCTAGGAGGACCTGAAGGGAAAGTAGTTCCATTTCT
Organism: Sturnus vulgaris; assembly: GCF_052056855.1. Taxonomy (NCBI): domain Eukaryota; kingdom Metazoa; phylum Chordata; class Aves; order Passeriformes; family Sturnidae; genus Sturnus; species Sturnus vulgaris. The sequence goes on from NW_028276170.1 coordinate 13,258,186, forward strand.
TTTCAGGCTGCTGTGGCAGTGAGTGCAGAGAGTGCTCCAAGGCACTCCCCTAGCTGTGCCTTCCACTCAGGAGCAGGGGCAGAGGGAGCACATGCCTGCAGTGGCCCCACAATGGGATGGAAGGAGCCCCTTGTGGGGCAGTCAGGGGAGAAAGGACTCCCTGGAGCTGCCAGCAGCTCTGAACCCAGCCCCGGCCAGGGCCAGGGCTTGGCAGTGGCAGCGGGAGCAGCTCAGACTGCCTGGGGCCGGCAAAGGAGCCACACAAGGCACAGCCCCGGGGCACAGCCCTGGGGCCTTCCCTTCCCTCTCTGCTCTTCTCCGTGGCTGCACAGAGCACATGGAAGGAGACACTGGCATTGCACACGGGAAGAGGATTGACAGCTAAATGCTCCTTCCTCCCACTGACAGCGATCCTGTGGGATCAGTCAGGGCTCCAGAAGGGAGCAGGGCAAGGTTTCCACAATGCCTCCACCCTGAGATTATGGAAAGGGAAACATGACAGGAATGAGCTCTTGCCACAGTGACAGAGATTATTTTGTCAGGAAAGGCACACTGAGAACTTGCCTCCACCATGCTCTAGAATCTTCATCCTGTCATTCACCAGTTTTTCAAAATAATCCATGTCCCAGTCTAGAAGGGAGCACAGATGAGAACCATTTCCATGGTGTTCTGGGATCCCCTTCTGCCTTAGGGAACTGGGCACTGCAAGGGGGTCGGGTAAGGCTGTGGGAGCCAGATGTGAATGGACATGGCCAAAGCTGCAGAGGGGCCTGGGGAGCTCTGGCTGGCTCTGGTCACTCTGCACACTCTCTCCATGCCCTGTTCAACATCCCTGGAGGGGAAACTGGGCCAGCCCAGGGCCCGTGTGGGCTCTCTGCCTCCCACTGAGGAAAGCCTCCCTAAAGCCCTATGGAAAACCATCCCCAACGCTCCCTGGGGAGAAGGGAGCGCTGTCCCAGGAAAGGGGAGCCAGGCCCCCAGCTCACCTGCTCCCTGTGCTCTCCACGGAGCTGCCTGGGCAGCCCTGGCAGGCAGGGCCAGTGCCAGGAGGAGCAGGAGGAAGAGGCGCAGAGCAAGGGCCATGGTGCCTTGCCCTGTGCCAGTCCCGCAGCTCTTGCTGCCCCCGCTGTCCTGACACCGCTGTCCCAATGTCAGCACCACTGCCGCCGCCGCCGCTGCTGCCGCAGCAGTTGTGCTCAAGGCCTGACTGCTCGGTGCCTGTGGTGCTGTGCAACCACGGGGCTCTGGCACCTCTGCGACCTCAGAGCCTGCTGTGACCTCAGCCTGCTGTGACCCCAGAGCCTGCTGTGACCTCACGGCCAGGGTGGAATTTTGTGGGGAGTGGGATCTATGTTCTTTGGGAGGGAGCTCATCCTGCCCAGCAGCTCTGTCCAAGGGCTGTGACACAGTCCCAGACCAGCTGATCCCATAGTCTGGGGGATGAAGGGATGGAGAGCAGCTCTGCCGGGAAGGGCTTCTGGGTGGTTCTAGATGAGAGGCTGGACATGAGCCAGCAATGACACATCCAAAGGAGTGAATGTTGAAGGAGGTAATTCCACCCCTCTGGTCTGATGAGACCCCACCTGGAGTACTGCATCCAGCTCTGGGTCCCAACACAGGAAGGACATGGTCCCGTTGGAGCTAGTCCAGAGGAGGGACAAAATGATCTGAGGGCTGGAGCCTCTCTGCTTTGGAAACAGGCTGGGAAGCTGGGGGTGTTCATGCTGGAAGAGAGAAGGCTCCAGGGAGACCTGATTGCTGCCTTTCAGTACCTTAAGGGGGCTTGTAAAAAAGATGGGACAGAATTTTTAGTGGGGCCTGTTGTGACAAGACCGAAGGGTAATGATTTTAATCTAAAAGAAGTAGATTCAGACTAGACATGAGAAAGACATTTTTTACACTGTGGGTTTTGAAACCCTGGCACAGGTTACCCAGAGAGGAGGGCAACCATCTCTGCAGACATTCAAGCTCATGCTTTGAGCAACCTGATCTAAGTAAAGGTGTCCCTGCTCACTGCAGGGCATTGGATCAGATGGCCTTTAAATGTCCCTTCCAACTCAAGCCATTCTGTGCTCCTGTGCACCTTCAAAGCAGCGCTGGATTAATGCTGGGGTGACAGTGCTGGCACCTGTATTTTGGTACTTGTAGCATTTAGCAACTGGCCAAGAGAGGATTGATGGGCTGGACAGTGAAGTCTGCAAACAACAGACAGTGTGCTCAAACAGAAACAGGAGAGGAACACGGCTTCCAGTTCAGATAAATGCCGGCATTTTGTCTGCCCATTTCTTGTTAAGAAACAAAGGAATGTCCTGAATATCCCTTTATGTGGGTGTGCTATTGGCTGTGTCAGTTCTTGTGTTATGTAAAACAGGTAAGTTGTTACAGCTTCTTGCCCCATTTATCACTGGATAAAACCCAAATATGCATTGCTTCATGTTTACTTCTTCCAAGTAAAGGCAAATTTTGTTCATTATTGAGCGGGACATATTCATCTGCTCACAAGCAAATTCCCTTTGCCATTCACACAATGTTGATTTGCTCTAATCTGACTCCAATTAAAACCTACCTCTCACTGTAATTAAGGCTGATGCATTGTCAGGCCAAGTGCTGACTAATTTGTCCTGGTGTCTGGCACTGTCGAGAGTTTTTCTGTAATTAAATGACATTTGAAGGCAGGTGTATTCTACCATACTTCTGGCATACTAGAAACGAAAAACAGCCTTTGAAACGGGATTTTATCCTTTCTTCCTCCTCCCAGGAATTTTAATCTCTGAGGTCTAAGCTCTTCAGCTGCCTCACAAACATTGTTTTAATTCAGACAGGCATCCATGCAGTGAGCAACAAATCAGGACTGTGTCAGTGAAGCTTGAAGCAATGTAGGTTTATAGCACTAAAAATAATAATACATTACACAGGTAATCCATTACACAGTCAAGTATTTCCCAAACAACTCTACCTATCCTCAGGGATGTTTCAAAAAGGATTGTAGTAAAAGCTGGGAGCGGGGAGAGAGAATGTCAACAAAATTAAAAATACAGCTTTCTGAGACCATTCTATTTCTACAAAAACAGAGTCAAAATTGTTCATATATGGAAGATTAACTAAGACGTGAATGACAGATTGTCAAAATAATTGCTTGGAGAACAAAAAAAACCTAAATAAAAATAAGTTTATGTGTGGATTTATAAGTAAACCATTATGTAAACAAAAACAAAACAAAACCCCCAAAACCTCAGATCTGCCATAACTAAAAACAGTAAGGCTGTTTCATCTGTCTCAATATTAAAAAATCACTGAAAAGGATCAGAGATCCTCAAGACCATTACTATATACAGAAGCATCCAGGTATTGGGAATAAATGAAGGAAACTGTAGTGTGCAATTCACAGAGGTCACCTGGAATTTATTGGTGGATTTGTTGCAAAATTTCTGAGTGCAGACTGCAAAAGCATAGGGGCTTATCAGACCACGTGTGGGCATTTACACAGCAGTCTGAGGGATGTTTCTGGGACCGACTGCAGGGAAGAAGAGCAACACACAATTCCTGGGACAATCTCTTTCCTGGCTGTAGACTCTTTGACAGTCTGCCCCCTTGGGCAAAGCACTTTCCAAGCTCCTTTGTTGGTTGCTGCACACAAGCCCAGCTCCCATAGCAGGGGTGAGTGGTGTGTCCCTGCTGAGCCCACAGGCTGAGCACTGCTGTTGTGGGATCCATTCTGTGGCTGGGGGAGCTGTCACGGGGCAGGGAGGGTCGGGGCTGGCAGTGGCTGCTCAGGGATGGGTTGGGCGCGGCTCCCTGGAAGCAGCGACTGCCCAAGCAGCTGCGCTGGCCCCGGGCTCTCCTCCCGGCCTCCTGGGCTTTGTTGGGTGGCACAGCCTGTGCCAAGGGGTGCCAAGGTGCCTGCAGGCCCCAGCTCTGGGGCAAACAGAGAACGTCCTGGCCGTATGCAGCGAGCTGCCAGCTCAGCAGTGGAGCCCAGCACGGGCTCACGCTCCCCATTGCTCCCACAGATGTTATCCCTGAAACAGGAATAGATGCTCAGGATCCAGAGCGCCTTCCAAGAATTGTCTGCCCCCAGGATGTGCGCTGGTCCTGCATGATCGGCACAGTAGTGACAATGTTCACTGTGCCACTTGTCCTGCTCTGCTGCTATTTTGGCATTCGGAAGCTCTATCAGATAGGACGGTAAGTTGCTGATTTTTCTCCGCAGTTTTATTAAAACTCTGCTCATTGCATTGGTAGCCTGGCTCATGGTCATGCTGCTGTGGAGCTGTGGCAAGTCCCTGTTGTCCCAATAACTCTGATAAGGGTTCTGCTGCTGCCCAGTGCTTTAATTGGCCTCTTAATTGCTGGGCCTTGTCCTGGGGAGCCCGCTGGGGCTGCAGCCAGTGCTGGCTCCCACTGAGGCTGCGTGGCCAAGAGCAGCCCCAGGAGCAGCGGCAGAGGCAGAGCAAGTTCACAACAATATTTGGGAATGCATTTCAGGATGGGAATGTGGTTATTTAGCAGCTCATGTAAAGTTTCATGGTAATAATGATGTTACAGGATGAGCAAACTTTCTACAATTCAGTGTTTAAACAAATCCAACCTGATGGAGGTTTGGCTTTGGTCTTGAGTCTTTGCTCTGTGTGTGAGCCCTGTTCTCGACTGATTCCCAATCAGCCTTGGAGCCACTTTTGGGTGAAGGCTCATCCCAGCCCTTGGCAGCTCTGGGCTCAAAGGGACAGCTGAGGCTGCACTGCACATGACTGGGGTGCAGGGCTCCATTATCAAAGGGCTTTGAGAAGTTTAAATTACTGTATTTTTACTACATGGTTTTGTTTATGAAATTAATCCACTTTTGTTAAACCTAGCTTTAAAAAAATTTCTTTTCTATTGCTTTTACCAGTTATTTGATCTAGTGAATTATGGCATAATTATCCCATGGCTGAATTAGAAGACTGTAAGTACTATAAAATGAACTCATTTTTACACTCTTCTGTCTTTCACAGACTTATGCTGGTTTGATGTGACCAACAGAAGAGGTTTTTGCTTGCTTTGAATTCAAACAAGGAGCAAAGCTGGAACCTGTTGAAATGAGTCTCTTGACTTCACAGCTAAAGCAAACTGCCAGGGTTCTTTTTTTTCAGCTTTGGGTGAGGATATAAAAATATACCAGCAGCATATACGATAAATAAATATATACTAAATACATAGCAACAAATAGTCCAGTAAAGGAACTGATCTAAATGAGGGGTTTGGTGTGTTTGCTCACCAAGCCCTGAGTTCCTCAGAGCTGCAGCTCCCTGCTCTCTGTGCAGACAGAGGCTGGCTATGGGTGACAGTGCTGTGTCTGGCCTGGTGCACACCAGCTCCACACAGGAGCTAAGGGATTATCCTTGCACACTCCATCCTGGAAGAACCGAGTTCATTGATGAATCTGACACAATTTATGGCATGGCAGCAAAAAAAAAAAAAAAAAAAAAAAAAAAGGTTAGACTTGATTCCATTCCAAACACTTTACATTTTGCTGTGTGTAATGCAGATCGGAACTACAAGTTTCCTATTCATGCACAATTTGCTGTCTGAGAGCCCACAGTCCTCAAAGTCACAGGGCCTTGCAGAGCTGTGTGTGAGATGACTTTAAAAACAAAAACAACCTTTATGTGCAACACCTGTCTTCAAAACTTGACAATCCAAATCACAAGCTGATTCCTACTGGTAACTGGAAAAAACCCCAACCAAATAACAAAACCAAAACTGTGACCCAACAAAACAGGCAAACAAAACAACCAGCAAGAAAAAATCCAAACCCATACAAAAACCCCCACAAATCCAGAAAAATATAAAAATCAGGTGAAGGAGGGAGTGATCAAAGAGCAACAAATGGCCAGAGGAACTACAGAAAGGACAGATAATTAGAAAGGACAGATAATTAGAAAGGACAGGTAATCAGTGGCTATGGCACCAAACTAGCCAGGGGATCTGAGATACAGTTCCCACCCTTCTGAAAACAAAGTAAACAGAAAATAAATGATGATGATTGTGAAATGGGACTCTGCCTGTTTAGCTTTAATATATCAATTGTGTGTAAGTTCTATGTGCCTTGTTAAGTCACATCCTCTGGCAAAGGTGTTTTTCTGTTCAAAGAAAAACACTGCAGTGGAAGAAGAGGCCAGCTTGGAAAATATTAAAAGCAAGAGCTAAAAATAAAGTTTTTAATATGTTGTTTGGTTGGTTTCTGTTTGTTCATGGGGTTTTTTGTCTGTCTTTGAAAGCAACCCCTCGGATGTTAATGCAAGTAACAAGTCATTTTTAAAGGGCTGTCTTTGCAAAAAACCTGCCAATTTTGTGATGCAAGACAGAAACAGCTTTCCTTGGGCTACAGCTGGAAGGGCTTAAAAATGTGTTCCAGGAACTCGTGATATGACAGAGTCTGATTAACACAGTTTAATGTATGAAGTGCAAGATGTAAGTTATCAATAAAATACTCAGAGTGTACTCTAACTTTGGGGTCTGTGACTCGCACTGGTGCTGCTTGGGAACTGTTCCTCCTCCCCTCCTTCCTCATCTCCCTCATCTCCTCTTGGAGGCTCACAATTACAGCAGAGACATGAGCCTGCACCGGGCCATTGATCATACTCTCAAAATTTCTAAGCTTGTTGGTTGTTGGCAACAGAACCCACTGTCTCTGTTATTATCAGCGTTAATTGTTGCAATGAAGGTGGTGTATTGAGATGGGCCCAGGTTTGCCAGATTCCACAACATCTGCCCTGTGCACCTGACCTTGTCAGGGTCATTGTCATGCTGTCCATCCCTCCCAAAGAGCACCTCCAGCACTGCCACTTCTCTCAGCTCTTGGATCCCTTCCTCAAGGGTCTTCCAGCACATTCTATGGTGGTGCTCCTGCATTCTCTCTCTGTGGACAAACCTCTCTCTCTCACTCATTAAAAGCCACTCCCAGAGGGAAAGGACTCCTGGCTCCCTTACAAATACCTGGTCCACACCTGAGTCCTGGGTCAAGAGTCCCAAATTCCTTGCCTCAGGACCATCCAATTGCACACCTGTACCCATAAGGCCTCACACCTGCAGTAACCAGGTGGTAAAAGCCTCACGGTGCATCATACAATGTCTTTTCACAGATTACCTCGATACAACAGGGACTTGGTGATGATCTCAACCTCTGACTCCCCTGCTGGTTATGAGGACCCTCCTTTCTTATCCTTATTTTCTAGGTGCTTTGTTTAAATCTTAGACTTCTCTGTTTCCACAGGGGTGACTGCTGCTGGCTGTGACTGCCCTTGTGGTACATTTGGAACCTGGACAGATGTAATGTCTGTGGGTTCCACTGCTGCACCATCAGACTCTCCCTCTTTAAGGCAGAAGGAGGGTTTCTCACCAGCTGGCGAAAGGTACTCCTTCAGAATCTGGCTCATCTCTTTCCCCTACCTACTCTGGGTGTTTCATTTCTGAAGTGGGCTGTGGGGCAGGGTCAGGCTCTGCAGCAGCATCCCAATTTCCTGGGGTAGGTATCAGGGTTGTTATCCAAATCAATGTCCCCTGATCTCTGACTGCTAAATAGAACAGGCATATCAGCAACACCAACCACTGTATGATATCATTAGCATTTAGAGTGGATCTGAACTCCTTCAAATCTGGTGGAGAGGACTTAAAAAACTGGGTGATGGGTTGGGAGTACATTTTCCCTGCTGTCACTTCTTCACAGTAAGTACCATTATTGAAGTAAACCCCAAAACTACACACTCAGAGTGTGAAAGCTCTGAATCCATGTGGCTGTCTTCCAGAGGAAGTTAAAAATCCATTAATTTCTCTGCTGATCAACCCACAGAATGAACTGGATAATGTCCACAATAACCTCAGTGATAAGACCCATGTTCAAAAAAGGGCTTGCAAATGGGAGAGATATAGCAGTGACCACATGGAGCCCAAACCAGGGTAAGCTGGACAGCATGGTGTCACCTAACACAAAACTTAGGTAATTCAAGAGAACTGTTATTCCTTTTTCACCCTCCTCTCAAAGCCCTCAGGCCCAAATCTCTCTTGGCTTGGAAGACAGGTATTTGCCAAAAGAGACAGTAGCCTCTCTTTGAAATGGAGAGTATAAACCCCCGTTCTTTTCACTTGACTATAATTTTGAAATCAAGGGGCTCTCAGGTAAAGATATGGGGGGTAGGAATAGCAGTTCTTTACTAATATATCTAACAAGACAAACAAAACCAACAGCTATGAAATTAACAGCCAACAGAACAATAACTCAGTTCTAGTCCTTTTTTGGCCGCAGACACCCTCTCCTTGCCCTGCAGTTACCGGGGCTGTGGGCAGGTCCCGTCCCCGCAGCTGCGGGAGGACCGGGGCAATGGCTGCGGCCTCGTCCCGGGTGGGAGAGGGATGGGCAGAGACTTCTCTGCTCACGGTGTCGGTCACGGTGCCCAGCAGGGTGTCCGGAGCTGGGAGACCGAAAGCGGGAAAGGGAGCAGTGCGGTGTCCCACAGCAGAGAACGCGGCTCCCGGCGCTGGGATGGCGAGGGGGTGGCGACAGCAGCACCGGCGTCTTTCCTCCGACTCCACGAGCGAGAGAGAGACTCCCAAACCTCTCCTTTACCTGCTGCCTGCACATCGCGGTGTTTCCCCCTCTTCCCTCCCCTCGAGGGAAAACCAGCCGTCTGAGCCAGGGGGGAGCCACAGCTTCTTAGCATAACAATGGGGAAAATTCCACAGAGAGAAAAAGGGGAACACCCAACCTCCAACAAACAGTCATATTCACTTCATAATATTTGTATGTGTTATATAGAAACAAAAGTATTTTGTCCGTAGTTTAAAAAAAGAGAAATTTTAGTTCATGAGTTTTCTCCTTTCTTTATTTAGGATTTGACTTTTCTTTTTGTTTTATTTTGGTGTTTTTATATTGTTTCTGTGTGTATTACTATTTTGTCTTTGTTGTTGTTGTTGTTTTTTTCAATTTAGGAGCGAAAATAAAGTATCTGTAAAGTTTTATTCTGGGCATTGAAAGAGTTAATACCTTGCCCAGGCAGCAGAGGGTTTTGTGATTCTTATCAGGTGGGGCAGTCAAGGCCACGCTGGGGGCTGGGTGAGGACTGTAGGGTTTAGTCAGAGGAGCCGTGATGAGTTTCTGGTTTCATGGCTGTTCTCCAGCACCCGCTGCACTCAATTCCAGCCAAGGGCTGGGGGTTCTTCCTCCACCCTGCCCAGCAGGGCACCACCAGAAGACAGGATTGAACACAGAAGATTTTCTGGGGTTGAAAGTCAACAAATCCACTCTCCCTAAGGAGTTCCCTATGTCAGTTTGGGTCCCAATGGACGTTCCTGCCCCAGCATTCATCCAGGTGCCCACAGGGAGACAGGATGATGCAGAGCCCCCCCAGCCACGTGTCTTCCCAACACGGATCACCAGGACCACGGATCACCAGGGCTCTGCCCAACGGGGGTCACTGGGGATCATCCAACACCGATCCTCCCATGGGGGATGGAGCTGGAGCAGAGCACGAAGCTCTTCCCACACTCGGGGCACTCGTAGGGCCTCTCCCCAGTGTGGATGCGCCGGTGGCTGATGAGGTGGGAGTTGCGTCTGAATCCCTTCCCGCAGTCGGGGCAGCGGAAGGGCCTCTCCTCTGTGTGAATCCGCTCATGTAGAAGGAGATTGGAGCTGGTGTGAAACCTCTTCCCACACTTTGGACACTCGTAGGGCCTCTCCCCGGTGTGGATGCGCTGGTGTTTTCTCAGACTGGAACTCCACCCAAAGTTCTTCCCACATTCCAAGCAGGTGTAGGGCCGTTCCCCTGCATGGATCACCTGGTGCTGCATCAGATGAGAAATAGTCCTGAAGCTCGTCCTGCATTTCCCACACTCATAGGGCCGTTCCCCAGTGTGGATCCTCTGGTGCCGGATCAGGTGGGAGCTCCACCTGAAACCCTTCCCACATTCCAAGCACTTGTGGGGCTTCTCCCCTCCAGGAGGCTTCTCCACCAGCTCTGAGCTCTGCCTGGATCTCCGGCCGCCTTCCCGGCTCAGGGAGGGTCTTTCCTCCTCACAGCTCCCTGGGCTGGGTGTGCAGCCCCTCCTCGAGAGGGATCTCCGGGGCTTTTCCTCGTCCTCCATCTGCCAATGCCTTGGGAATGAAAAATCCTGGTTTGGGGAGAGAACAAGAGAAAACAGCTCCTAGGACTGGGAGTTCCTCCTTGCCAAAGTGCAAATCACGAAGTCACTGTGCATCTTGTGTCTGTAAGAACCTCCAAAACATCAAGATTCAGCACAAAATCTCCAAACATCATGACAAAGATCAAAAACTCTCCAAACATCAAGACTCAGCCAAAACTCACTGCAAAATATAAGGATTCAGGCCCAGCAAAAAAAACAAAGAATCAACATTTAGGCCAAAAAAACTCAGAAACACCAAAGTTCACCCCTCTGAAAATCGTGGATCCTCCTCTCCGGTCACCTGTTAAATGTTGGGGGGGGACCAACACCCTGGGACTGGAGGGACGCTGTAGATAGAGGGAGGTTTGGAATCTTGTGCTGCTTCCCGTTTCAACTTCTCCTTCTCCTCCTGTGAACCTGCTCTTCCTCACATTCCTCTCCCTCCTATTCTTATTCGACCTCCTGCACAATCCCACCTTCTCCTCCCTCGGGCATCGTTTGACCATTTGGTTCTTCAACCCTGCTTCTCCTTCCCTTCTCCTGCTGCCCCCAGGCCCAGCACCCACTGCCGGCTCCCTCTTCCCCCCAAACCCACAGCATCCCAGCGCAGGGGCAGCGATGGAGCTGGGGCAGCTCGGGCTGGGGCAGCGCTGGGCTCTCGGCCGCTCCCGCCCGCACTCGCTCCCCACTGCAGCCGCTGCCGCCACCACAGCGCGGGGGGGCCCGGCCTTGGCGCTCCCCCCCTCCCACCTCCCCAAATTCCCATCCAGGGGGGCGCTGGGGCCAGGAGACAGACGAGTGACAGATCAGGGGGGCTGGGAAGAGTCGGCAGCCAGAGAGCACTGAAAATCTCAGCAGGGACTACAGTGGGATCTTCGGGGACTAAACATGGCAGGGCACCCATGGAGGGTAGAAAGGGAAAGCCAGGAAGGGTTCCCGGAAAAAGGGATGATGATCCCAGAATATCTCTGAAGGGTCCCTTGGGAGCATGTGGAGGGAGTTTGCACATTCCCCAGAGGTAATCAAGGACATGGACACCCAGAGGGGCAATAAGGGAAGTCCATAAGGGATTTAGACAACAGGGGATAAATGGTGTTGGTGTGCTGGGAAGGGACTGGGTGAAGGGGAGAGTGTGCAGGAAGGAATATGGTTCAGGCAAGAAGCAAAAGGAGGAATCTATGTGGGAAGAAAAAGGATAATGGAACAGAGGAGAAAAATACTGAGGATGGGGATGTTTTCCAGCAGGCTCTTATCCTCAGAAGTTGCCAGCTGCTGCAGATCCTTTGTATCCCCGGTTGCCAGGACAGGCACACAAGGAGGTCAGGATTGCAGGGGGTTTCTCTGTGCTGGGCAGCGGCAGGAGCGGGCGCAGAGGGGCGGCACCGGGAGCACGGGCTGGGGGCCTGTGGGGAGCTGCGGGGCCGGGCCGGGGCTGTGGGGCAGCCGGGGCTCAGCGCCGGGCGCTGCCTGAGCCCAGCACCCCCCGGCAATTGCAGGCCCGGCAGTGGCCCCCGGCCCCCAGGAGGCTGCGGGACGCCCCGGCCGCTGCCCGGCCCCGTGGAGCACCCAGGGGCTCTCAGATCCTTACACCATCTTCAACCAGGTGCCCTCCTCACACTGACACCATTCAGTCCTTGATGGCAAAGATGCTTTCTGGGGATGCCCACTGACACAGGATGGTAAACTGGATTTTGCCTTTGAGTGGGAACAAGAGATAGAAGGGAAAATCGGAAAGACATGGACGGTCCTTCTGCAGGGATGCACGGAAGCACCAGCCTTATTGGGGCAAGCCTTGCAGAAAATATCACAAGAATTTACCCCACCCCAGGGATTGGGTTAATGCAGGATGTGGATGTCTTGCTGCAATCAGGAGGACAGGAAGTGGCAGAAGAAGCCTCTGTGAAATGGCTGAATGTTCAGGCTAAAAATAATCTTTCAGGATTTGAAAAAAAAAAAAGAGCAGATACTAGAGAAAAGAGTTAAATATTTGGGACATATTTTGTCTGAAGGTTTGTGGCATCTTGAACTAGAGAGGGTCTGGGGAGTCTGAGAAGTAATCCAGGACTGAAAAGGAGGTGCAAGAATTCTGAGCATTACTAGGAAATTGCAGGATCTGGACTGAGGATTCTCTGTTCCAGCCAGAACATTGTATCACTTTCTAAACCCCAATAGCTTCAAGGTTGGGGTACGGACAGAAGAAAGGGAACAAAAGCTGAGAAAATGAAAAATAACAAAATGATTGGTGCCGCAGCTATGACTATTCCAGAATCAGGAAAGAAATTTGGATTCTACGTGTGTATAAGTACATATTATATTATTGTCTTTTTGCAAATGTTAAAATGAATGCTATCTGTTGGAAAACTTTGCTGTATGAATATAGTTTATTTTAGTTGTGCAATTAAAAAAACTTATTAACAGTTGTGTGATAAATATATTTTTCTTGGAGTATAATGTAAAAATATTTTGTTCATGTAACAAACTTGGAAAATGGTAAAAAAGATAATCAGGAAATTCTTCACATTCCCGGGTTATGGGACACCAAAACCGCAGGGAAGGCAAAAATAGTGATTTACAGGTTGGAGGAGAATGATTCTGAATAATGCATGAAGGTCTATGAATATGCAACATGTTGCTGCATTTAGGAAGTGTTTTCTGAGTCAGTGTGTGCCCTTGGCTGAAGGCCAAGCATCCGGCCATTATAACCTTTGGCCAGAGCCAGGGCAGATATTCAATTATCTCCCTTGGAATTGATCTTTGCAATTCCTTACCCTGGGAATTCTCCACCTAGTGCGGGCTGGAGATAAGGGATGTATATTTCAAGCAGTCTGTGGCCAGAATCCTGTCTCTTGTGAAATCTCTGCCACAGGAAGCTGGGCTGGCACAGAGCCTGCCTTGGCACTTTGCTGTTCACAGCATCCACCCAGGACTCTGCCTCTCAATTACACTCACACACTGGGCTGCCTGAGATTCCATTGCTGGAAAATATACAAGCTTTAAATTTTTTTCACATTTCATTTCACTAGTCAGGCTCGGTTTGCCTTTCTCTCAGGAAAGAAATTTTAAAAGTTTTTTTTTAATGGACTGTTAGACCACTCAACAGAGAGGAGTTTAACATCTCAACAGACTGGGAATAGCCCAAAAGATTCCCACAAAGATAACAACATTCAACAAAACATCAAGGAAACATCAGCAAACATCAAGGAACACCCAGCCCAGACACTGCCCCTGGCCCAGATGGAGACACCTGGTCTGGAAAAGACTGAGAAGGAAATCCAGGAATGTGGATCTAATTAACATCAGAAGAGGAGAAATCCGTGTGCAATAGGAAACCAAACTCTAAGAACTACACAACCTGGAAGCAATGAACACTAAACCAATGGATTTCAATGGATTCGGACAGTAAAAAGTTTAGGAAAAATCTAGTAAAATTCACATCTCATGGAATGAATTTCTCTGCACACCCGGGCTATGTGTGGATGAAATTATTTCTGCTGCACACCCTGACCAGGATCAAGTAATGCCTTAACTCTCTAACATTAAGATATTGTTGGAGAGTTTTTGTTTTTCCTGCAGTTTCAGTGACAAGATTACACCATTAGAAAAATTTTCATAATAATCCTACTTTCATATTCTGAGTTGGGTTTGGACCAGGAGTGTGAGAATCAATTTTTACTCCTAGGAGAAGTAGAAAAATCTAGATTGCATTGGATTTTCTTTGTGTATATTTGTGGGTGGCTCTTAATGATGGCAGAATTTCAGAATGGGTTTTTTGATGCTCACCTTTATGTTGCATTTTGCAAAACTAGAAGAGTAATAATGGTGAGGCTTCAACACATAAACTGTTAGTACACAATTGTTAAAAAAAAGAGAAAATTAGGTGTAGATCACCTAATGGCTGTTCTGGAATAGAAGCATTGGATCCAGGCACATCCAGGAGAGGAGCTTTAGAAATGCAAATTAACACTGCTAGGGCAATGTGTGCACAATGAACCAGGATGATCTTCATGCCTGGGGGAGGAATTGGGCTGATTCCCTCTGTCTCTCACCCCAAGCTCTGCCTGCTTGCACAAATGGAATTTGCACAACTAAAGGCAGAGCCCATAGTGAGGATATCTGACTGCAACAGAAATTGGTTAAGCTGCAAAGGGAAGCAGCAAACGGAGAATGTTGGAAAAGCTTTACTAAAAAAAGTGGGGGGGAATCATCCCTCTCCCTGCTCCAACCTGAGCTGTCACTGTCCAGGTTATATAGGGTGTATTGGGGCACTGGGGTGTTTTTGGTGCCACAAGTTCAGGGAAATGAATTGGAAATTCAAGTATGTGGTGATTTAATTAGAGAAAAGTGGTAATTGATGCAGCCCTGGATGGAGGGAGCACCCAAAAACGCAAAAAAGATGAACAGACACCAGAGCCAATCCTACAGCACCGTGGACCAGCCCCTGGGAACCCTAACGAAGTCATACCAGGACACAGAAAATCCATCCATAATTTGATTGGCAGAATTAGGATAAAGAGCTTCCTCGAAATAATAACCAACCAGACAGCTCCAGCTCCTGACCTTCTTCCCCATCAATCCACTCAGATGAGGAATGCAACGTTACCCCATGGGATGGAATCAGATTATCTATTAACAGAAGGAGGAGGAGTTTGTGGAAAATTACATGACTCAAACTGCTGTTGGCAAATAGATGAGAACTGAAAAGTGGTGAAACAGATAAGAAAGGAAATAAGAAAATAGCTCGTATTATGGAGAAAGGAAGGGAATGGGACACGTTTTCGTGGTTCCCTGGCAGACCATGGCTTAAACGAATGCTGCTCCTCCTCTGACGTGCTGCACCAAGTCTCATCTTTTTTACAATGCACGACACCTTGCTCCAAAGAGGACGCAGGAAAAGAGATGGAGTCAATGGAAATTAAAGTTTGTAAAGGCAATTCTTGAGAAAATATGAAAATGAGGGATTGAAAGCAGTAAGATTAATATCGTAGTAGGGGTGCATATTAACGAGGACATGCAGTAGGCGGATCGGGAAGTCTGAACCTTCCAAGTATCTCAGCCAGAGGGGACGGAAATGCGGACGGGAAAATGAGGATAAAAAAGGAGGCTGCGTTTTAGAGACCGCATGGCAAATGCCGCATGGCCTCTCTCTTTGTTCATCAATAAAGTCACTTTTACAGGACTCCTCTGTCTCCTGCGGGCACACAAACCTCTGCCCACCGGAATTTTCCCGCACAGCCCCGGGCACAGGGCAGACACCTCTGTGCCACCCACAGCAACCGGGACGAGCCAGCGCTGCTCCGGCACCGGCTCCTGCCGAGGCCCCAGCGGGAAGGAGACCGCGGGCAGCCGCTCCCGCAGCGCCCTCAGCCCAGCGCCAACACGGGCCGGCACCGGCACAACCAACCCGCCAGAGCCCCCTGCCGCCCCCTCGGCCCGCAGCGAGCCCCGAGCCCCCGCACAACCGAGCGCGGCTCCCACCTGCGCTGGGGCCGCCTCCGAGCTCCGCCGCCGCCTCCCCGGGCTCCGGCCGCTGCCGCCACTGCCGGGCCCGCACAGACGCTGCCACAATGGCGCCTTTGCTGCTCTGCCCAATCAGCGCGCGACAACCAGGAGTGACATTGGCACAATCAGCCAATGGCAGCGAGGGGCGGGCTCTGCACACGGCCCAGCCTCGGCCCGCGCTCTCAGGGCCCCCCGGGCTGTGGGAGGGCAAAGGCGGAGATGAGGAACAGCCCTGGAACGGGCCCGGCCCGAGCCGCCATTGGCCTGAGAACACAAACAAAGTTCTCCGCAGCTCCCGGCATGCCTTTCCCAGCCCTGCGTGTTCGCTGCCTCCGGCTCTGCGGGAATCCCTGGAACCTCATTTCTCCTACCCCCTAATTAGGATCATCAGTACATGCCTTTGATTTCCCCCCAAAAAACGGAAAACTCACCCAGATTCTCTGAGGGGACAAGTTTCTGGCAGAATACTCTAAAAAGTCAGAGCTGGATAATAAGGAGTAAATTAAGACCCTTAAAAACTGCTTTCCCCCACCCCTTTCTCCTTCCAGCTGCACCTCCTACCCCGTCAGTGCAGGGTGTGAGAAACGGCGCTCACTGTGTAAAATTTTACAAGTTTATTAAACCTCAGCAAAAAAAATACAACAAAAGACTGAATTAGGAGAAAAATCAGCGCTGGGAGCACAGGACTAAAGCAGCAGACCCGGGTGTGATTTGGGAGTCCAGGGGGGTCCCCGGGCCGCCCCCGCCCCCCCCCGATCTCGGCCAACGGGTGCGAGTGGCGCGGCCCCGCTGCTGAGCACTGACCCCGCCCCGGGGGCCGCCGGGACCCCCCCGAAAAAAACCCGCACCTGCACCCCCCCTTCAGTCCCTCCGACCTTCCCAGTCCTGGGGGAAAAGGGGGAAAGGGGAGGACCTGGGGCGGGATCACCCAGAGACCCCCGGGGTGAGGAGCAGGAGGGGGAGGGGCTCGCGCTGAGTGGGGGGTCCCGCGTGAGGAGTTTTGGGGGTCCTCGTGCGACGGATCCTCGTGCATAGGGCTCCTCTCGTGCCACCGTCTCCTTGTGTCACCCAGACCAGTTTGGGGAGCTCTTTGTGTCACTGAGAGGAATTTGGGGGCTCCTCGTGTCACTGAGAGCCCCACGAGTGTCACCAAGAGCTCCTCGATTGCCACCAGGAGGAACGGGGGGACTCCTCGTGTCACCGAGAGCCCTGCGAGTGACACTGAGAGTCCTGTGTCACCAAGAGCCCCTCAAGTGCCCCCAGCTCTTTGTGCCACCAGGAGCCCCTGGAGTGTCACCAGCTCCTCGTATCACCGAGAGCCCCTCGTGCCACCAGGACCTCGTGCCAGAGAATTTGGGGAGAGTCTCTGTGCCACCCGGAGCCCCTGAGTGTCACCAGCCCCGTGCCAGGGTCCCCAGTGTCACCGCGGTCTCTCTCTGTGTCACACACCAGGAACCGACCCCCCCTCCGAGCACCAGGACCCCCGAATTTAACCGTCCTCGTGCACCGGGACCCCCTCAGGACCCTCGAGTTTCCTCTCTCCCCTCCTCGTGCACCGGCATCACCGGACCGCCCCCCCTTTCCCGAGGAATCGCCGGAGACCCCCTCCATCAATCACCGGGCACCGGGACCACCAGAGGACCTCCCCCATCAATCAGCACCGTCACCGTGCACCGGGACTCCCCCTCCCCATCGAGCAGTGACACCCCCTCATCGAGCACCGGGACCGCCGGACCCCCCTCAAACATCGCCAGCCTCGGGCACCGAGATCACCGGAGACCCCTCCATGAGTCACCGGGACCCCCCCGTCATGCACCAGGACCACCGGAGACCTCCCCAGGAATCACCGGACACCCCCTCACGAATCACCGGGCACCGGGACGCCCCCTCGGGCACCGGAACTGGACCCCCCCCTCGTGTACCGACCACCCTCCGGTGCACAGGGCCCGGACCCCCCTTTGTGCCCCCCCCTGCCCATCCCGGGGATTCCGCCCCTCCCCTTTGACTTCCCCCGGGAACAGGAGCGGGAATGGGGGGGGGGCGTGCGCTGGGGGGGCACCGGGGTGTCCCCAGCACTGGGGGGCGTCCCTTGGGGCTCGCTCCGTTCCCCCCTCTCCTCCTCCGGTTATCACCAGGGACCCCCCCAATTTACCGGGGCTCCCCCTATTCACTGCCCCCCCTTCACCGAACGCCCCAAAGCTCTGGGACCCCCCGGGATACTTGGGACCACCCCAGCGCGCCAGGACCCCCCCTCACTCACCGCCCCTCCCCCATCCATGGGACCCCCCCACTCACCGCTCCCCCCCCCGTCACCAGGACCCCAAAATCCATGGGACTCCCCCCACACTCATCAAGACTCCCCCCAAATCCATGGGACCCCTCCCTCCCCCCCACTCACCACCCCCTTCTCAGCACTCCCCGGGCCCTCCCCATTGATCGAACGCCCCCATGGCCCCCCCAGCCCCTCGCCCTCGCATTGGGCCCCCCCGGGGCCGAGGCAGAGCCCTCCCTGAGGGACACCCCTCATCCCCGGCCTGCAGCCGCCCATGGAGCCGCTGACCACAACTCCCTGCCTGCGTCCATCCGGCCAATTCCTCTGGCCCCGCACAGCCCAGCCTGCAAAGCCAGCACCTGCTGGGCACCTGCTCCATGCCACTTCCAGGGGCTTGGGCTGCTGAAGGGCTGCTGGCCTGGGCCCTTTGTGACACAGGGCCGTTCTATCGGGTTCCTGGGTGCCGTTGGCCATTCTGTTGTCCTGGTGACATGGCACAGCCCCGCCCTGCAGGGGTATATACGGGGCACAGGGCCCTGCGCTGTCCAGTGCCAGGAGTGCCACTGGCTCAGGAGGAAGCAGCTCCTGGGACCTCTGTGCTCTAGACGACGTTACACATGGAGGAGGAAAAGGTGAACCCTGTTATAAATGAGAGACAAAAGTCTCGATATTCAGCAAAATTTAGATTGCTTTATTTGATATAGAAAGAGCAAGCAGCGCTGGGGAACGTGAGGGGTCACCGCCCACTCCACGCTCCACCCAACCTTGGTTTGCAGCCTCTTCTTATACTGTGGTTTCTCGTTGTACAGAAATTCACAAAGCCTTTGGGTGATAATCAGTCACAGATAGCCATCTGGTCCTTGTAGATAACCACCAGAGAAGTTCTGGGAGTCTGGTCCTTGAGATAGGCAGTATTGATTAGACAAAGGCAGGAAGGGCTTTTTGGGAAGTCTGATTTTGCAAGGTGGTAGCTGATACAACTCATTTGGAAAACATAACATAACATATTATATAATGTAACATAATACAACATAATATAACATAACAAGGTGATTTTAAACAGAATTATTTTATCATATAATTTCCATTATCTAATGTCTATGCTTCACTTCAGAGCTTAGTATTCTGGTTTATACAAACCCCAATGCTTTTGTGATTAACACGAATCTTTTATCAATTATCACATCAGTCAAATCCAAAACAGTGGGAACATTCTGACAAGTCTCCGAGAAAATCCTAATGTATTTAACACTAATGCTCCGAAGAAGATCAGATCTTAATCTGTAAACACATTCCTGGTAGTCAGAGGCCATCTCACTAGTAGAGGGGAGAAGCTTCCTGCAGATGCAAGAGCCTCCTTGGTTTCATGTGAATCTTTCCCGCTGCAAAGCGTGGGGGGTCCCCCACTGGAACAGGGACAGCGTTCTGGGAACTGACTGTAGGCTGAACACAAGTGGCTCCAGGACACTTCCTGCTGGGACACTTGCCTCTGGGAACAGCTTCTTGGAGAAGTCTGGGCTCCCCTTTTTACTTCCAGGCATTTTCTGTCCATCTGCATCCTCAGGGATGAGGCTGTTTGTCTCATAGCCGTGGCTCTGAGGGAGCAGGGACGCCTGTCCAAAGGGCTGCCTCCCTCTGCACTCTGGCTGCTCTCACCCAGGCTCTGGCAGGGGTGAAGGCTCTTGCAGAAATATCCCAAGGCTGGAGATCTTCCTCACCCTGCTCCTCCACTGCTGATGCCACAGAGTTCCCTGCAGGAACCTGTTCAGCACAACACCAAGGGTCTTCTCCTGTGGCACCACCACAGCATCCTTAAAGCCATGGACTAGCAAGTGACAGCTCCTGGAAATTGCTGCTGTGTGTCTGGCTGTAGGAAACCCCCTCTAGAACGCCCTTGGTGTCTATTTTGGCTTTCTGGACTTTGATGGCCAATCTGCATTGATTGCCAGCGAAAATCGCGAGGGTGCGGCGTGAGCAGCGGCCGAAAGCGCTGAGCGGGGCCATCAAACCCAGCCCAGCAACTCCCGGCGTTCGCCAGCCCAGAGGTGGCGCGGACAGCGCGGCCGAGGGTGGAGAACCAGCCCGGCTGTGCGGGAGGGCTCTCACGTGGGAATGTGGTTCTCTAAGAAGGCCATAACTAAATGCTTGCATGGGGATTTTGGCTTCTGGAGCAGTGGGGTAGGGCAGTTGTTGGTTCCTACCCCTCCATCCCATGATGATGTAAGGGGTGAGGGATGCCATGTGTGCTGTGCACTGGCAGTGATCCTCAAGAAATCTTATGAATCCTCTCTTTTAAACTAGTCAAGCTCCTGGAAAAGATGGGTCCAAAAAAAACGTGCTCAGTTTTGTGCCCTCCTGCCCTTGTGGGGTGAGGGGCAGGAGGCAGAGGTCCAGCTTGGTCTCTGTTTGACCTTTCCTTTGAGACAACACTGTCTGCTCCCATCACAAAGGCACAGAGGGTGCTCTTTGCCCCCACCAGTGGGAAGTGGCTCTGCTGACCCCACTAAGAGTGCTGGAAGATTAGTCTGTGAACGAAACAGTTGAATATTGCCTAGAGGGGGGTAGCAGGCAGTAGATGTGCCACCATTCTCTTTCCAGGACCCCACGGGGAGTACTAGAACAGAGGTCTGTGAGGCTGAGAGGTTGAATATTGCCTGGGAGGGTGGCACTGGATGTGACTCGTCTCATGTGGGCACTGGCCTGACCTTTCCTGTTTGTGCAGAACAAGCTCACTGTTCACCGCGGGTGTTCTCTTTCCAGCACAGATTCTCTGTGTGTTGTTTGCACTGGGAGGAAGATTTCTAGGTTGTCTTTTGTTTCTTCATTAAAGGCGAATGATGGTGGGCAGAGCTCTGCAGAGAGTGAGATGAAGAAAGGAACAGGGTTGGTTGCCCCTAAAACATGAGAGGAGATGAACAGTCCCATTGTCCCCCCCTGAGCCTCGCCAGAGTGAAATGACCAAGAAATTGTCCCCAAAGACCGGGTTTTGTGAAGCCTTGTGCTGCCTGCAGGAATGCGGGACCTGTCTTCGAGTATGTGTGTGGGGGAGGGTTGTGAAGTAAGAAGAACTTCTAGTGACATATTTTAACTAATTGTAGGCATGAACTGTGCCACAGTGTCCCACCCATACTCCCCTCTCCTGTCCCCATCCCCACCGTGTCATGATCCCACAGAGAGACCCACAGGGGGGTCGGGGCCAGGAGGGCTCTAGAAAAGTGCAGTGCACACGTGTGCCAGTGTGCAGAGCTCTGTGTGCACACACAGACACCGAAGTGCACACGTGTGTCAGTGTGCACAGCTGCACACACGGATATTTTCTAGCGTGTCCAGATGTAAGAGTGCCCGTCCTGCTTTGCACAGTGTCCATGTGTGCGGGTGTGCACAGCACTGTTCACATCTGTGCACTGCTGTGTACACGTGTGTGGAGTCTGTGCACAGCTCTGTGCTTGTAGGTGTGCACAGCTCCGCAAGGGTGAGCACGGCTCTGTGTGGGACATCCGTGTGTCAATGACACTGCACGTATTCGTGTGCACGAGCTCTCTAAGGACAACAGGTCTTGTGCTTGTGGGCAGGTGAGCATTAGTGGAGACTGTGCCTAGGTGGGTGTGTGTGTAGCACGGATGTGCTGGGGTGGGGGTGTGTGTGTGTGTGTGTGTGTGTGTGTGTGTGTCTGTGTGTCTGTGTGTCTGTGTGTGCCCGTCTGTAAGAGCCAAAACGAGCTATGTGGGGCTCCAGACGGCTCTTTAAAATGCTGTTTTTTGTATCCAGATGATACCGCAATTCACAGGTCGTGGAGCCTTTTCAGCCACAGCTGTAGGTTCGTCTGAAGCTTCTCTAGTTCTGGTTACACTGCATTCTATACTTTCCATTACAGAGCATCCTTTACTGTTACCTATAGCCTATCCTTACTACTAACATTACCATATTCATGTTACTATTGTCCAATCACCAAAGGTTAGTATGACACACTTTAAGCTCGAAGTACTTTTTCAGTTTTCTTGCATTGGAAAATTCTGAGATCTTTTCTCTACTTGCCACGCCAGCTTTCTTGTTTGTCTGTGAAAATCTTTTTGCTTGTTAAGAACATCTTTTGTTTGAGATGGATTTATCCTTTGCTCTAAGTCACACAAGCCCCGTCCCCCTCGCTCGCTCTTTGTCTCCTGGTGGCGGCGGCCCCGGGGCCGGGCTCTCCCCGGCTCTGCCCAATCAGCGTGCGAATTCGAGGAGTGACAGCGGAATCAGCCAATCGCCGCGAGGGGCGGGCTCTGCACGCGGCACGGACTCTGCTCCCTTTGCCCGAGCTCCGCCATTTCTCGGAAACCTCGCCTGAGGAGCGGGCAGGAGGCCAAGGAACCGCTGCTGCCCTGAACCGCCGGGAGCTCGGGGTGAGCGGGAGCTGAGGGCGCTGGGAGCTGGGGGTGAGTCCGGGATGGAGCCCAGACCCACCTGCAGCCTCGGCAGGAGCCGATGCCGGAGCAGCGCTGGCTCGTCCCGGTTGCTGTGGGTAGCACAGAGGTAGCTGCCCTTGTCTCTGGGGCTCTACGGGATAATTCACGTGGCGAGAGGTTTGTGTGCACAAAAGAGACAGAGGAGTCCTGTAAAAGTCACTTTATTCATGAACAAGGGGAGAGGCCATGCGGCATTTGCCATGCGGTCTCTAAAACGCAGCCGCCTTTTTATCCTCATTTTCCCGGCCGGATCTCCCTCTCCCTTTCCCCACTGCCTGAGGTACTTGGAGGGTTCAGACTTCGCGATCCGCCTACTTCATGCCCTCGTTAATATGCACCCCTCCTTTTGTATAACATCCGATATTCCTGGCTCTGTTAAGTGTTTCTCCTTCTCGAAGTTCAGGAATTGAGAAGGATCTTGGCTGAGCAGTTGTCCGTACCAATTAATTTTCTGAAAATGATGGTTTGTCTTGTTACTTCCTTTTGTACAAATTCCTGGCCCTGTCTCCAGGCACATTCATCTTACTCTGTTCAAACCCTCTTCTCATTTTCTCAATAATTATCTTTACTAACTTTATTACCATTGACTTAGTCTCTTTTCCTGGATCCTCTTTGATTTTGGGATTATTCTCAGTGACCTCACTGCCTGTCCTTTTGTAGCCGTTTCTGGATCAGGAGGCCTGGCTGCCACCTGCGTCCCCTTGCTCACCTGCTGAATGAGCTGCACTCAGTGCATGGTAAAAAGATGAGAGTTGCTGCAGCACATCAGAGGAGGAACAGCATTCGTTTAACCCATGGTCTGCCAGGGAACCACGAAAACGTGTCCCGTTCCCATCCTTTCTACATTTGGATTGGAATATGAGCTGTTTTCTTCTTTCCTTTGTTATCTGTTTCACCACTTTTTGGTTATCATCTGTTTGCAAATAGCAGTTTCAATCATTTAATTTTCCACAAACTCCTTCTTTTAATAGATAATCTGATTCTATCCCATGGTGACATGTCTCATTCTTCATTTCCTTGGATTGGTGGGCAGTAAAGTCAGGAGCTGGAGCTGTCTGTTTAGTTATTATTTCGAGGACAGTTTTTAACCTAATTATGCCACTCAAATTATGGATGGATTTTTTTTGTCTCCTGGTACGAAATCATTAGGGCTTCCAGGGGCTGGTCCGTGGTGTTGTAGGATTTGTTCTGGTGGCCGTTCATCTTTTTCCCATTTTTGGGTGCTCCCTCCAGCCAGGGCTGCA
Source organism: Sturnus vulgaris (assembly GCF_052056855.1). Classification (NCBI taxonomy): domain Eukaryota; kingdom Metazoa; phylum Chordata; class Aves; order Passeriformes; family Sturnidae; genus Sturnus; species Sturnus vulgaris. The sequence continues at coordinate 13,281,804 of NW_028276170.1, forward strand.
TCAATTGACCACTTTTCTCTAAATAATCATCAAATACTTGGATTCCCAACTGATTTCTCTGAACAGTGACAGCACATGTTGGACTGGGGAGAGGGATTATTCCCCCCTCCCACATTTTTCATGAAGTTTTCACAACGTTTTCCTTTGCTGTTTCTCTTTGCAGCTTAACCAATTTCTGTTGCAGTCAGATATCCTCACTATGGGCTCTGCCTTTAGTTGTGCAAATTCCATCTGTGCAAGCAGGCAGAGCTTGGGGTGAGGGGCAGAGGAAATCAGCGAAATTCCTCTCCCAGGGAACAAGACCCTGGTACATTGTGCACACTTTGCCCTAGCTGTGTTAATTTGCATTTCTAAAGCTCCTCTCCTGGCTGTGCCTGGATCCAATGCTTCTATTCCAGAGCAGTCATTGGGTGATCCACAAGTGCACCCCCCACAATCTGCATTATTTTTTGCCATTTTTTTTTCCTTTTTAACAATATTTCTTAAATGTTTATGCATTGAAGCATCACCTTTAAAGCTTTTCTGGTATTGCAAAATCCACCCTAAACGTGAACATGGAAAAACCCATATGGAAATGTTGCCATCATTAAGAGCCACTCAAAAATATACACAAAAATTTCCAATGCAATCAAGATTTTCCTACTTCTTCTCCAAGGAGTAAAAATTGCTTGTCACATCCTTGGCCCAAACCTAACTGACAACACAAAAGTAGGATTATTCTCCACTAGATGGAGAATTACCAGGGTAAAAAATTTCACACACCAATTCCAAGGGAGATAATGGAATATCTGCCCTGGATCTGGCACTTTTTCTGGCCAAAGCCAATGGCAAAAGCCGTAGCCATGGCATCTTGGCTTCTATCACCAGCTTCCAAAGGTGTTTCTTTATTTCCTGTTTGTTCTTTCAACCTGACCTGAGCTCTGGGGGTGCAAGGGCTTGTGAAGGTCCCATTGTATTCCTAAAGCAGCCATGGATGCACGTGGGAGGAGCAGGTGGGATTGTGCAGGAGAAAGAGGAATAATAGGAGGAAGAGTAGGGACACAGGAGTAGGAAGAGAAGAAACAGGAAGGAGCACAAGGTTCCCCCCTCCCTGTATCTGCAGCCTCTCCCCAGGCCTCAGGAGCATTGTCCCCATCGCATGCAGCAGGTGACCGGAGAGGGGGATCCATGATTTTCACATGGGTTAATCTTGGTATTTCTGAGCTTTATTTGGCTAAATGTTGGTGCTTTGGTTTTTTGCAGCAGTTGAATCTTTCTATTTTGGAGAGGGTTTTGGCTAAATCTTGGTGTTTGTGGGGGTTTTGATCTGCGTCATGATGTTTGGAGGATTTTTGGTTTGAATCTTGGTGTTTTGGAGGTTCTTACAGACACAAGATGCCCAATGAGTTCCTGAGTTGCACTTGGACAAGGAGGAACACCCAGCCCAACACACTCTTCTCTTGTTTTTTCCCCAAACCAGGATTTGTCATTCCCAAGGCATTGGCAGATGGAGGAGGAAAAGCCCCGGAGATCCCTCTTGAGGAGGGGCTGCAAACCCAGCCCAGGGAGCTGTGAGGAGGAAAGACCCTCCCTGAGCCAGGAAGGCGGCCGGAGATCCAGGCAGAGCTCAGAGCTGGTGGAGAAGCCTCCTGGAGGGGAGAAGCCTCACGAGTGCTCTGAATGTGGGAAGGGTTTCAGGTACAGCTCCCAGCTGATCCAGCACCAGAGGATGCACACTGGCGAAAAGCCCTATGAGTGTGGGGAATGTGGGAAGGGATTCATCAACAGCTCCAGCCTGATCCGGCACCAGAGAGTCCACACTGGGGAAAAGCCCTATGAGTGTGGGGATTGTGGGAAGAGCTTCAGGAACAGCTCCAACCTGCGCCAGCACCAGATGATCCACACTGGGGAAAAGCCTTACGAGTGTGGGGAATGTGGGAAGGGATTCAGAGACAGCTTCTGCCTGATCCGGCACCAGATGATCCACACAGAGGAAGGGCCCTACGAGTGTGGGGAATGTGGGAAGAGCTTCACCGACAACTCCAGCCTGATCCGGCACCAGGTGATCCACACTGGGGAAAAGCCCTACCAGTGTGGGCAATGTGGGAAGAGTTTCAACTACAGCTCCAGCCTGATCCGGCACCAGGTGATCCACACAGGGGAAGGGCCCTACAGCTGCTTGGAATGTGGGAAGAGCTTTGGGTGGAGCTCCAGCCTGATAAACCACCGGCGCACCCACACTGGGGAGAGGCCCTACGAGTGTCTCAAGTGTGGGAAGAGGTTTCAGAGAAGCTCCACTCTCGTCAGACATGAGCGGATTCACACAGATGAGAGGCCCTTCCGCTGCCCCGACTGCGGAAAGAGATTCAACCGCAACTCCACCCTCACTCTCCACCGGCGCATCCACACTGGGGAGAGGCCCTACAAGTGTCCCAAGTGTGGGAAGAGGTTTCAGACCACCTTTAATCTCCTCGTACATGAGCGGATTCACACAGAGGAGAGGCCATTCTCCTGCCCTGACTGCGGGAAGGGATTCAAGCAGAACTCCACCCTCACTGTCCACCGGCGCATCCACACTGGGGAGAGGCCCTACGAGTGTCCTGAGTGTGGGAAGAGCTTCTCCAGGAGCTCAACCTTGACCCAACACCAACGGAGTCACCACTAAGGGAAGCCCTGTGAGTGCCCCGAGTGTGGGAAGAGCTTCGTGCTCTGCTCCAGCTCCATCCCCCATGGGAGGATCGGTGTTGGATGATCCCCAGTGACCCCCGTTGGGCAGAGCTCTGGTGATCCCTGTTGGATAGGGGAAAGGGGTTGGAGAGATTTCTTTCCCTTCTCCTTGTGCTGCTGTGATTTGGTTATAATAAATTCCCTCGCTGTGCCCAGGCTGGCTCTGTTGTTCCCGTGCCGGTGCTCGGGGCGGGATCTCTCCTGTTCCTTCTCTCAACTCCCGGGGCTGTCCTCAGCCAATCAGAGAATGCGATGAAGAAGATTCAGCCAATGAGAGAGAGCAGCTGTGATGACTCACCGGTTGCCGGGCAGACTCACAGCACCCAGTGTTCCCCACCTGGGCAGGTGTAAGGGTCGGTCCGAAATTCCCCTCGATTTTGCCTCCCGACCGTCGCAAGGAGACCTCGAGGACCCCACCCAGGCTGACTCTGGACAATGGTTTACTGGCCGGGCCAGGTGGATGCTCATGACTGTGTGCTGGTGTATTGTGTTCACTGGACCGTGCTGTCGTGGCACCAACCAGAGACTGTGTTGTACCAACTGAGGACTGCTTGTCCGTACTTGTCTCCTGCAGCACCACACAATGGTCCATAAAACTTCCCACCTCTTGGCCAGAGGCCACTCGCTTTGGAGAAGGGCTATAAAAGAGCGACCCTCTGGGAAAGACCCTTTGAGATCTCTCCACTGATGAAGACCCCCTGGAGAAGACCCCTGAGATCTCCCCACGGACGAAGACTCGTCTATCGGATGACCCGTGAGGACGCCCGTCTCATCTGTTGGTAGCTATTCTCCCATCCCTTCCTTTCCTTCCCCTTTCCCTATACTTTGTTTCCTATACCTCTCCCCTTTACCGTAACTGAATTGTTGGCATTTGATGAAATGCATTGCTGTTGTTGAATAAACTGATTTTCTGCTGTTGAATAAACTGATTTTGTCCCCTGCATTTTGCCTGTTTGCACCTTTGAGATCAAAAGAACCATCACGACCCCCACTCTGCATTAATATCGGATGGTGACAGCAGGGTCTGCAGCGGCTGCTGGGACAGGAGCTTTGTGGGCAGAGAAAAGGGGGTAACACTGAGCCAGGGTTCCCCAGGGGGAGCACACAGGCTCTGGAGGAGGGGGCCCACGACTCGTTAGGACCCCCTCTCACCTTCTTGCACAGGTAGAAGCCGAACTCCAGTGCCAGGAAGATGAAGCCCAGCACGGAGTCCCCAATCCCAATCAGCACCTTGGTGTCGACGGTGTCTGGCAACATCTCTGGGGGTTCACAAGGGTCAGAACCCCCCCAGACCTGTCACAGATACCCGAAACCCCTCTAAGCACCCTCCCAATTGCCTCCAGCCCACGTAGGACCCCTTAAAATCTCCTCCCAGTCTCTTTCCAGCTCGACCAACCTCATTCCAACCCCTGCTTTTCCATCCCTGATCCTCCATCCCCTCCAGACAAACTCAAATCCCTCCCAGTTACACCCAGCATCCCCAGACTCCCTCCCAGTGCCCACCAGGATCCCCGGAACCCCATCCCACCCTCCTCAACATCCTTCAGACTCCTCGGCCATTCTAGAACCCCCAGCCTTACTCCCAGTTTAAACCAGGCTATCTCAAACTCTCTCCCTGTTACTCCCAGCACACCTCAATCCCCTCCCAGACCCCCCAATGCCTCCCCACTCCCCCCACACTGTGGAGTCCGGGCCGTGCCCCAGTGCCGGCTCAGGGGGTGCTCCAGGCTGACGTGCTCCACCTGGAGCTGGAGCTGACCCCGTGCCGGGCAGGGTTTCCAGCAGCACCAGGAGCTGGTAGAAATCCAGTCCTCATTGGGGACCAGGTCGGTGGCCACCACGTGTCCCGAGAGCTCCTGCTGGCCCTGGAACCAGCTCAGCTGGATGTCGGCAGGGTAGAAATCCATCAGGGAGCAGAGCAGGCAGCCGGGGCCGGGCTGGGAGCTCGAGCGCCGCAGTGAGATGGACACACTGGGTGGCGCTGGGAGAGAGTGGGAACACTGGGATAAGCTGGTGGGAACTGGGAGAGGTGAAGGAGGGCTGGTGTGGCACTTTGAAGGACTGGGAATGAAATTGGAGAGAGTGGGGGAACACTGGGAGAGAGTGGAGTGGATTGGGATAATGGGAGAGAGGGTAGCGGTCTGGAATTGGACTGAAAAGGACTTGGAACAGACTGGAAGGGACTGGGAAGGCACTGGGAGAGAGGGTGGAGGTCCCGGATTGGAATTAGAAATACTGGGAGTGGACAGGGAATGGAATACCTGTGGACTGAGAGGAATTGGGAGGGACTCTGGTGACACTGGGAGGGACTGTGAGGACACTGGGAGAGACTGGGATGGACTGGAAGAGCCACTGGAGTCACTTGGGCTGAGGGGGCAGGAGGCCCCGGGGATGGGCACAAGAAGGGCTGACCTGTCTCGGGTGATTCCCAGGGAGGTTCTGAGGGGCTCCAGGGTCATTCCCAGGGCAGGGCCCGAGGGGACACGCTCTGCCCCACGCTCACCTCTGCGCTCCACGAGGAACGGGCTGGACAACTCGTAGTTGTGCCGGCAGTGCCTGTCCACCGCAGCCCGTCTGTACTCCATCCATTGCGGGTCGCTGCTCCAGTGCCTGGCAGCCTTGTCCCCAAAGGAGGTGTCCCCACGTGCAGCCCCACATCGCTGCCCAAGTGCAGGAACTGCTCCCGGTTGGAGATGTTCCTCTCCACGAACCTCAGCCGGTCGGTGCCGTGAATGAAGTGACACTCGGACTAAACCATCTCCTGGAACAGCGCTGTGTGTGCAGGACACAGGTCCGGGGGTGTCCCCCCAGCAGCCCCCCAGCAGCCCACAGTAGCCAAGAGCTCCGGGGCAACCCCGACTCTGCACCCCCAGTGCCCCACGGCTGCCATGGGACCCTTCTTCCCGCTGTCCCATTTCATCTTTTCCACGCTTCTCCGTATTTTCCTCCCCCTTTCCCAACACTCCCCAGTCTCCAGCCCCCCCCCCCCAACATCTGTTTGGTGGTCCCACCTCCCCATTTCCCTTTCTCTCCCCACCGTTCCACCACTTCCCTTCCCGCCCCTCTCGCTCACCCGAGAGCTCCGCGCCCCCAGCCCGGGGGGCTCCCAGTGGCACCAGTAGGGCCCCAGCTGCCCCACACGCCCCATGGCCAGCGCCGGGCAGGGTCTGACACCTCCCCCGTGTTGGAACCCTGGAAACTGAGGGGTTTGGTCTTTCTGTGCTGACAGGCATTGAACCCCAGGAAAACACTGCTTTTGACCTGACGCTGGGAAGAAGGTTTCCAGAATTCAGTGATAGATCTGGGATCACTGGTGTGTTGTTGGAATAGAAATGTGCAGTGTCACATAGTGGAAAATTTAGAATTTGTGATTTTAGAATATAGTAATATATATTAAACAAGATGGAGATTTTAGGGCGGAGGTTTCTTTCTACTTCAATTTCTTCGCGGGTCTAGGTGGTACTTTTGTAATTAGATAGAAATTGGTTCTTGGGCTATTATGGTGTCTTTTTTAAATTGGACTCATTGGCCCTTAAAAACCCTTGTAGAGAGAGATACGTATCCATTTTTAGCCTGTTAGCTAGAAGTGCTGTAGAACTCACTGTAATATAGATAAGAATTAATAAATATCTGAGTCCGAACACGAAATTCCATGTCTAGAGCATTTAATCTCGACTCTAGAAAAACAAAAAAGAAGATAAAACGCGATACCCCCCTCCCCAAATTCTCCTGGCGGGGGGCGCTGGGGGCGGGGCGCGGGTGGAGTCCAGGTGAGGAGCTCTGGGCGCTCTGGAACTGCCTGAGGAGTCATCAGCGCCGCGCGCTCTGATTGGCTCAATTATTTTGGTGCCTTCTCTGATTGGCTGAGGAGAGGCCCGGGAGTTGAGAGGAGGACCGGGAGAGATCCTGCCCCAGGCTAGCGGTGGAAGAACATCCAATTAACAAGGCATGCAGATCATTTCCCAGCGGTGCCCACACTCCTGTAGGAACTAAATGCACCGAGGATCTCACGAGGGTCACCAACTCTCTGGCGGCCAAATCCAGCCCTGCGCTCCCTGCGGGTGCGGGCACTCTGGGAAGGGCTCAGCTGCGGGTCAGATGGCCGGAGAGTGGCTTGGTGGTCACCTCGTGTGTGAGGCAGTGATGGGCTGGGGAGATGCGTGGACACCACATGATCAGAGAGCTGACTGAGTAAAGGGACACGGGAACAGCGACACCGCAGTGACAGGCAGCCAATGCGGGCTTGTTTCAGTAAAGTTTGGGTTAAGTTTGGGTTAAGTTTCAAGTATAAAAAGGTTCAGTTGGTTACAATAAACGATCTTCTTCGGAGCAAGCAATCAAGTCCGTGTGTCTTTGTTCCTCATTGCTACACATGACCATGAGATGGCCATGACGATGACTCAGCTGTGATCCTGACATGACCATCATATGATTGTGGCCATGAGCTGACCACAAGACGAGCACAAGATGAGCATGACCATGAGATCACCATGACTTGGGGGTTGGCTTTCTCCTTTCCTCTCTGCCTATGGATTTTTTTTCCCATAGACATGCCAACAAGCACTGATGGCTAGGTTTCAGCAGTGATGGTTAGTGACAGGGGGAGGCAGAGCCTTCTTGGTATTTTGGGGGTTTCTCTTGGAGTGCCAGCGGAGACAGGGGGGAAGGAAAGGGGGAACACTGTGGAATTAGAAGCAGGTAAAGGAGGGTGGGGGGCAGTTGCTGGCTCTCGCTCGCTTTTGGCTCTCGGAGCAGAAAGGTCATTGCTACCCCCCCACCATCCCAACGCCGGGAGCTGCCTCTCTGTTTTGGACCCCGCAGCCCTGCTTGGACGCCCTCCTGCTTCAGCTTGCTGTTTTCCCAGCATTCTGCCTCTCCTCCATCCCTTCCCATCTGGGACACAGCTGCCATCACCCCAGTGCCCCTGCAGCCGCACGGGGATCGTCGCACCTGCCCATCAGGAGCCTGCCAGAGCTCACTGCCAGCTGTGACAGCAACTGCACCAAAGGGGAAAGTGCCCGTGGCCCAGAGACTGGAACTGGGCTCCTGTTCTCTTTGTTGTTAATTTCATAGTTGTTGTTATTCCTATTTCCATATCATTGCCTGAGAGCCCCTTAATTTCAAAATTATACTAATTCAAAGGGAATGGATTTATTTTCTCCATTTCAAGAGAGGGCCCTGCTTTCCCTAGCAGACTTTCAAACCAAGACACACTTCCTGACCAGCAAGGGAGAGTTCTCCCTGCAGTTGATCACCCCAATACGGTATATTTTTGTCAGCTCTGAATTTCCCTTCTCCACCTTCAGGAGAAGAAAAAAGTCTGACTTTGTCTCTCGGGTTTCCTGATCATTCATAACTGAAAGCTGTTGAGGTCCTGAACTTGCTCCCATGGTGTTGGACCCATTGTGCCCCCCCAAATATCTTCCTTTACCCTATAAACAACTGACATAGATGGAAAGCACAGTAACAGGTCGAGTTGCAGGAATGCACGAGCTACAAATCTGTGCCACCTTCTGTCTGCTGCCCTGACCTGCCAAAATAGGGCTTGGAGAAAGTTTTTTTTATAAATGCACATGCTCTTTATTTTTTCTTTTCTTTTATGAGAGCTGCCAACCCTTTTGTACCCTGAATGTCTCTCCAAGTCTCTACCCAAAGGCCTGACCCAAGCTGTGATCCTTCCAGCCAGGACCCCACCGTGAGGGGGTGGCAAGAGCTCTGTGTCAGCCCGGGTCTGGAGGCTGAGCTGGGAGTGATAATTATCCCTTTTCTAATGTCCTGTGAGCGGTGACTGCCAATTCTCCAAGGGCTGTGACACATTTTCACCAGGAGTGTGATGTCCATTGTTAAAAGTTTCCATTTTTACAAAGAAAACATTTTCAGTTTCGTTTTCTCTCTGTAGTGGAAGAAGAAAAATCACGGCTACTATTGTAAATAAACCAAAAGCGTTTCAGGCAGCGTTTCAGAAGTTGAAACATCGACTCCTCAGGGCACAGCCTCAGCCTTTTTACAAGGCTTCCTTTGAATGCAATGTGGAATTTCCTTAAATAGGAACTGCTGGTTGATGCTTCCTGAGATGGATTTTTTCTCTTGGATGCAACTGTCTCCAAACTGGAGGATATTTAACAAAATGATAAGTAAATCAGTTTTGTCTCATTTAGGGTGTGGAATGCCAGAGCGATGCAAAGAACTGGTAGAAGCAGGATATGATGTTCGACTCCCAGACAAAGAAAATGTGACTCTTCTTCACTGGGCAGCGATAACAGAGAGGAGCTGGTGAAGTGAGCTGGGAGTCCCTGTGACAGGAACAGCAACAGCATATTCTGCCACTGTTACCTATAATGACTTTGTTGCTTTTGGACTTGAAGACAGAGGAATGCCCTGCTTGAGAAGAAAAGGGTAGAATTCAAATCTTAATGAACTTAGCTTTGTGAAAATGTCACCAAAATGGAAAGATAGCCCATTCTCTGCATTCCCGAGCAGCAGGGAGGCAGGGAAAGCAGGCACATTGGATCCCATTGCCGAATTGCAGCGTAGCAAAGTCCCGAAGCCGAATGCACAAAAGCTCCCACAGCGACCATGCAACTGACTGCACTGATCCACTGATGGAAGGGAAGCAGCCAGGGTTACACCCCAGTCACTGAACTCCAGGATTAAACCAAGATTCTTTTGCTCTAGGTAGATTTTCTAGGAGAAAATCCCAACCAGATATTCTCAAGAGGTAAAAAGCACACAGTTTACTAGCAAACTGGCAAAAAAGTTTTACAGGCAAACTAGAGAAAATTAAGGAACATTGTCAAAAGAGTAAACACAATACCACAGCATAGACTTAGCCCACAGAACACAGAAAACCTTTACACTCATTTGATGTTACCGTCCGTGAGAGAGAAGAAAGAGGGAACCAAAAAGACAGGAAAGATAAAAAAACCAGACATCTGTCTATGGAGTCCTGGGTTCCAGTGATGTAAAACTCCAAGATGAAGGTAGGGCTAAAGGATCATGTGCTTGCCTTATGGTGATCCTTCTTCCTTATGGTGTCCCCAAACCTTTTCAGCCCATCCTGGGCCTTCCTCCCCAGAGGGACTTCTGGTCTTTTGGCCACTTGGGTGCCTCCAGTGTGCCATGACTGACAGACATTGTGGAGCAGAGCACTACCTTCCCAGAGATCTGATCTACTCCTAGCACACATTCCCAGCCCCTCAGGATGTCTCACAAAAGATTACCTTTTCCAGACTCTGACAGGCAGGACCCACCCCCCACAAAATCTTGGGCAGAGCGTACACCTTTAGCACAATGTGAAACTGCCTAGGCAGCCTTTAAAAACTCGTGTCTGAGAGCAAACCCCTCTGTCCTCCTCAAGGTTTCCTGGCAGTCAAATCCTAAAGACACAGCGACCATCTTTTTGGCACAAAGGGTCATGGGACCGATACTTTATCACTAGGAATCCCTCCTAAGCCAGCATCCTTCCAGAGAGTTGGAGAGAAAGAGAGAAGGTCCTCCCTGAGCCTCCTTTCCTGCAGGCTGAGCCCCCATCTCCCTCAGCCGCTTCTCATCTGACTTGTGCTCCAGAGCCCGCCCCAGCTCAATTCTCTGCACACACTCGAGCACCTCAAAGTCTTTCTTGTAATGAGGAACCCAAAACTGACCCCAGGATTAAGGTGAGACCTCAGCGGTGCCCAGAACAGGGGGACAGTCACTGTCCTGGTCATGCTGGCCACACTATTGCTGACACTGGCCAGGATGCCATTGTCCTTCTTGGCCACCTGGGCACACCTGGGCTCGTGTTGGCCAGGTCTCGGTCAGCACCTCGAGGTCTTTTTCTGTGGGATGATTGGAAACTGCAGGGAACGATCAGTGGAATGCGGACAGTTTAGTAACAACTCCAGGGGGCCCGGTCTGATTTCGGGACTCTTTGGCCGCTTTGGTAACAAGCCAAGTCAGCCCAGTTCCCCTTAAGGGCTCTGTGGCCGCCTGAAGTCACCAGCCCGTAGCCCTGCAGGGGGATGTTGTAACCCAAGTGCAGGTGTAAGCTATTTCTTTGGACACCAGTTCCCACTCTTGCAGAACGTTGGGGTTTATTTATGGATCCCTCGTGCCCGCTGGCCGAAGCGCCTCCTGCCCCCGCTGTTGTTGCTGTCGGAGCTCGCAGCGCAGCCCTGCAGGAACGGCCGCTGCGCGCGGGCCCCGCTCCGCCGCTGCCCCGGTGACGGCCGAACCCTGGGCGCGAGCACCGCCACGGGGGCGGGGCCTGCGCCCCTCGCGCTGCTCGGCCACCAATGGGGAGCCGTGGGACGGGCGGGGCGGGCGGGGATTGGCTGGGGCCGGTGGGCGGGGGCGGGGCCCGGAGGGGCCGGGCCCGGCTGAGGGGCCGTTGGTGCGGCAGAGTGGGAGCGGCGGCGGCCGGGGCGGCGTGGGGGAGCGGAGTGCGGTGGGGAAGGGACCGACCCCCGGTGGGAGAGAAACCGACCCCCGGCGAGAGAGGGACCGACCCCCGGCGAGAGAGGGACTGGCCCCCGGTGAGGAGCTGAGTGGCCTCTGGCGAAGGAGTGGCCCATAACGAGTGCCCCTCGCGGCGTGGTCTCGCGTCCTGTGCCCAGTACCAGCGCTCTCTGACTGATCCACATCTGTACTTGCATCTGTTTGACATCTGGAACAGGACTCCCATGCTGACCTCCATGGCTGCTGGCATATATTTATTCTCTTTGTGTCACTTTTCAGGTACATTATTGAGTTATGATCCGGATGCAGTGTCTGGTTTCCCACACAGCTGTTGAATGAATCCTTTTGCACAAAAGGTGGTGGATGATGCACTGGCATTTACTCTTTGGTGTTTCACACTTTCCAAGGCATTTTGGAATCCAAATGAAGCTTATGTACTTAGATATTAAATATGTAGGGAATGTAGTCAAATATTGCTTGTGTGACGTATTCCTTAATGAGTTCTTTTAGAAAAAGCAACTATATACAACAGTACCCATTTGTTTTAAATTAATACACAAGATCAAAATTAAAGGACAAGGAGCCGAATCTAATTACCAACTGTGCTGCCTCCCCACCAAAAAAGGGTGACAACCTTACATGCAATCCATTTTTAGAGCTGTGTGACAGGTTAGATGTATTAGTAGTCTAGAATCACAACATCTGTATACTGCTGTATTGGCTTACCCAATACTTAACAGAAACTTAATAGTAATATTTGGTATATGTATGTAAGGGATAGTGTTTTGAGGGGTTTTGTCTTATATGCATTTACTGTGAATACATTCTCTCTCTTCTCGGTGGTTTTGTATGTGTCCATGCCTGACTTCTGCCATAAACTTCTCCCTGCCTATGTGGGAGGTGTACAAGAAGGTGCTGTCAGCCCTGCTGGGAAGGTCTTCCTTGGAATACATGCACACCATGGAATCCTCTGAAGTTATACTATGTCTGTTCTTAGAGTATTTAATAACCATTGTGTAGCCAGAGCAAAGGTGGACATAAAGGCTCTCACCTTCCTCACGTGTTCAGTTCAAACAAAACCAGAAAGCAATCTATGTCATCTTTTAGAATAAGTTATAGCATTTGTATCTCTTAAAATTAGTAACACTGTTGATCTGGTAGGCACCACATCATCAATGGAAAAGTACTGGTTGATGATTTTGGCACTTAAAATTGTCACTGGACTATTGCTGGTATTTGACAAGATAGTTTTACCTGCTCAAGCTCCATGAACCCAAGGGACTTGAGCAAAATGTGTGATGTGAACTGTTAGAAAGAGTACTACAGTTGTTACTGTTATAAATGAGAGACAAAAGTCTCTATATTTAGCAAAATTTAGATTGCTTTATTTGATATAGAAAGAGCAAGCAGCGCTGGGGAACGTGAGGGGTCACCGCCCACTCCACGCTCCACCCAACCTTGGTTTGCAGCCTCTTCTTATACTGTGGGTTCTCGTTGTAATCAATAAATTTTGGTTTTTTGTTGTCATAAGCAGTGGTGGTTGAATAAACATCCTTACACAAATTCACAAAGCCTTTGGGTGATAATCAGTCACAGATAGCCATCCGGTCCTTGTAGATAACCACCAGAGAAGTTCTGGAAGTCTGGTCCTTGAGATAAGCAGCATTGATCAGACAAAGGCAGGAAGGGCTTTCTGGGAAGTCTGATTTTGCAAGCTGGTAGCCGATACAACTTATTTGGAAAACAGAACATAACATATTATAATGTAACATAATAGAACGTAATATAACAAAGTGATTTTAAACAGAATTATTTAATCATATAATTTCCATTATCTAGTGTCCATGCTTCACTTCAGAGCTTAGTATTCTGGTTTATACAAACCCCAATGCTTTTGTGATTAACACGAATCTTTTATCAATTATCATACTGAGAACACCAAAACTCCCCCTGGACCCTCACCTGGGAAACCCCAAATCCTTGGGAATGCTCACCTGGGATCCCCCCCAAAAATCTAATCTGGGTACCTGGGAACTCCAAAACCCCCTGCAGCCTCATCTGGGAAACCCCAAATCCTTGAGAATTCTCACTTGGAACCACCCAAACCCCACCCAAACCCTCCCCAGAACTCCCCAACCCCTCCCCCACCCCCTAACCCCCATTTACTGTCCCCAGCTGTCCCCCCCTGCCCTCCCCCCCGAGCTGGCCCAGGTGGACACCGCGTGGCGCTGAGCCCTGGTGGCCCTGGTGGCCCTGGTGGCCCTGGTGGCCCTGGCCGAGGCCTTGAGGACACCAAGCACCGTCCCCACGGCACTGGCTGAAGGCAAGGTCACGCTGTATCAGGCCCAAGTGGCCCTGGAAGAGCTAAAGGACTCCAGAAAGGCCAAGGTGGCCCCGGCAGTGGCCCAGGGGACCCTGGGGGACGAGGACGAGCAGGAGCTGCGGCACCAAGGGGTCCTGGCTGAGGCAGCAGTCATGATGATGCTGGAGCGGGAGGAGGAAGGGGCACAGCAGTGCCAGAGCTGGCTATGGGCTGGGCACAGGCTGGCCATGGGGCTGATGGTGCTGTGTGCTGCTGTGTGTGAGTAAAAACCAGTGTGGACCAGTATAAACCAGTATGGACCAGTATAGAGCAGTACAGACGAGTTTGGGTGAGCTGGGCTCCAGGCTGGGCATGGGCCGGCCGTGGGGCTGATGGTGCTTTGTAGGAGTATAAACCAGTATAAACCAGTATAAATCAGTATAGACCAGTATGGGCCAGTACAGACCTGTACAGACCAGTATGGACCAGTAGAGACCCACCCTGTCCCAGGATGGGGACACTGGGCTGGCACTGGGAGCACTGGGAGGGAACTGGTTTGGTGACATTGAGATGGTGACATTGGTATGGGGAAAATGAGTTGGTGACAATGGGATGGGACTGGGATGGAACTGGTGGCAGTGGGACATAACTGGGAGCACTGGGACAGGGACACTGGAACAGGATGGGGGATACTGGGATGGGACAGGGACACTGGAATGGAACTGGGAGCATTGGGCTGGTGGCACTGGGACAGGACTGAGGACACTGAGACTGAACTGGGGACACTGGGGTGGTGCCATGGGTGGCACTGGTGATGCTGAGATGGCACTGGGGACACTGGGACAGGACCAGTGACACTGGATTGGTGACACTGGGACAGAACTGGTGGCACTGGGATGGAACTGGGGACACTGGGTTGGTGACACTGAGCTGGCACTGGGAGCACTGGGCTGGCACTGGGAGCACTGGGCTAGTGGCACTGGGACAGGACCGGTGGCACTGGGCTGGTGACACTGGTACGGGTCAATGACGGGGTGGCACTGGGCTGGCACAGGGACACAACTGGGAGCACTGGGACAAGAACACTGGGACAGGATGGGGGACACTGGGATGGCACTGGGGACACTGGGCTGGTGATGACATTGGTATGGGGACACTGGGGATGTGGTACTGGGACAGGACTGGTGGCACTGCGATAGGACTGGGGACACTGGGCTGGAACTGGGTTAGTGACACCAGGCTGGTGGCACTTGGGTGGTGACAGAACTGGTGGCACTGGGTTGGTGACACTGGTATGGTGACAATGGGGGGGTAGCACTGGGATGGGACTGGGAGCACTGGGATGGTGACACTGAGAGGGAACTGGTGGCACTGGGACACAACTGGGAGCACTGGGACAAGAGCACTGGGACAGGATGGGGGACACTGGGCTGGCACTGGGAGCACTGGGAGGGAACTGTTTTGGTGACATTGAGATGGTGACTTTGGTATGGGGACAATAGGGTGGTGGCACTGGGAGGGAACTGGAGACACAGATTGAACTGGGAGCACTGGATGGTGACACTGGGACACAACTGGTGGCATTGGGATGGAACTGGTGACACTGGGACACAACTAGGAGCACTGGGACAGGGACACTGGGACAGGATGGGGGACACTGGACACTGGGATGGCCTGGAGACACTGGGAGGGAACTGGGAGCACTGGGATGGTAAAATTGGTATGGTGGCAATGGGGCAGTGACACTGGGCTGGGAAGGAACTGGGAACAGTGAGCTGGTGACACTGGGACAGGACTGGGGACACTGGGGCAGCTCTGGTGGCGCTGGGGTTGAACTGGGGACACTGGGATTGAACTGGGGACACTGAGACTGAACGGGTGGCACTGGGATGGTGACACTGGGGCAGCCCTGGGCTGGTGGCTCTGGGGTGTTCTTGGTGCCACTGCTCAGGTGCCACTGTGCTGGTTGCCCTGCTGCCGTGTCTCCGGTGCCACCTGTGCGGTGTCCCCATGTCCCCGCAGTGTCTCTGGACTTGGCACACTCTGCCCTGGGGGTGGCCGAGGACAGTCACCTGCTGCTGGCTCTGGGCACAGTGGCCGTGTCCTGCCAGGTGACCCTGCAGGCCTCGGTGACATCGTGGTGACACCTGGCCACCATCGCCTGTGAGCACTGGGCCATGGCCCAGCACCTGCGTGACTGTGCCCAGGGGGTGGCGACCGCCAGGGCCAGCGCCGAGGCCACCGCGGCCACCAGCAAGATCACTGCAGATGTCCAGGGGCAGCTGGACACGGTGACATGGCACCTGGGGTACTTGGTAGATGCTGTTAACAGGGACATGATGGTGACACATGTGGGACATGGCAACAGGGGTTCCCCAGAGCTGCCCAGGCCCTCGGGGACATCGTGGTGGCCCTGGGGACCTCGGTGGAGGGACACAAGGAAGTGATGTGAAAACTGGAGGCAGCCCGGGATGCAGGGACAGGGTGGGGACATGGAAGTGGCACTGTCACCCCGAGGGACACTGGGGACCTTGGTGTCCTTGCCTTGGGGACATCAGGGCCACCCTGAGGTCGCCTGTCCTGTTTTGGGTCACTACAATGTCCCTGCAGTGTCCCCACGTGACCGCAGTTTGTCCCCCTGAATCGTTAAAAACCGGAATAATCACGGACAAAGCGCTGTAACTAATTAAAGTTACAAAGTGGTGTGTTTATTCACCGGCACGGGAGTCACCTCCCAAAGGCGTGACCGCCCCGAACAAGGTTCTTTGCCCTCTATTTATTGCCCAAGATCTTACATACAATACATGTGCATAACCCCAGCACCTCCCATCCCCATCCCATATTAAAATGAGCCCATTCGTCCTTCACACGTGCGCAGTTCTTCTCTTGAATTGGGTCGGTGCTCTCGAAATGGGTCAGTGGCCTCAAAGGATGAAGTCAGGAGAGTCTTCATCAGGTCTCTGTGACCCTCTGGCACGATCCAAGGCCTCGTGCTTCATAAATAACGGTTTATTATTTTATGTTCTTCTATATGTAAGTTCATAATAGCAGACCATTATACCAATTAGCTCTTGCCTAAGCATCAAGTAATTACCTACCTAACTCACATCTTGGCCATGGAAACTCCTTCTACCCTTAGCAAAAATCTTAACTCTTTAAAACCATGATTCAACTCTCCACATCTGTGCCCCACCATGTCTTTGTCCCTCCGTATCCCCACCCATGTCTCAGTTCAGTGTCTTTATTTTCACCTGTGTTGGTTGTTTTAAAAGGATGAAGAGAAATGAAAAGCAAATCGAGGCTAAAAGAAAAAGATTTCCTTGTCTGTGTGAGCTGAGGACCAATGTGCTTGAGTGGGAGGGAAAAACATTTTTTGGAGGACTTTCTACCCCACTGTCTCCAAAATCTTGGTCTTTGCCTCAGTTCATCACCATGTGGCTGCGAAAGACAACCTTGGGCAATAGGAAATGAAAATCCGGGAATTAGTGAGGTTGGAAAAGATCTCCAAGACTGTTCAGTATTCCTGGATGCCAGCAGGAGATAGGATTGAACACAGAAGATTTTCTGGGGATCAAATCTGCTCTCCGCAAGGAATTCCCAATGTCAGTTTGGGCCCTGATGGACGTTCCTGCCCCTGTGTTCATCCAGGTGCCCACAGGGAGACAGGATGATGCAGAAACCCCTCAGCCAGGTGTCTTCCCAACACGGATCACCAGGACCAAAGATCACCAGGGCTCTGCCCAACGGGGGTCACTGGGGATCATCCAACACCGATCCTCCCATGGGAGCTGGAGCAGAGCACAAAGCTCTTCCCACACTCGGGGCACTCACAGGGCTTCCCTTAGTGGTGACTCCGTTGGTGTCGGGTCAAGTGAGAGCTCTGTGAGAAGCTCTTCCCACACTCAGGACACTCGTAGGGCCTCTCCCCAGTGTGGATGCGCCGGTGGACAGTGAGGGTGGAGTTGCGGTTGAATCCCTTCCCGCAGTCGGGGCAGCGGAAGGGCCTCTCCTCTGTGTGAATCCGCTCATGTAGGAGGAGATTGGAGCTGGTCTGAAACCTCTTCCCACACTTGGGACACTCGTAGGGCCTCTCCCCAGTGTGGATGCGCTGGTGTTTTCTCAGGTCAGAGCTCCATGCAAAGCTCTTCCCACATTCCAAGCAGGTGTAGGGCCGTTCCCCTGTGTGGATCACCTGGTGCTGGATCAGGTTGGAGCTGTTGCTGAAGCCCTTCCCACATTCCCCACACTGGTAGGGCTTCTCCCCAGTGTGGATCCTCTGGTGTAGGATCAGCTGGGACCTGTAGTTGAAACCCTTCCCACATTCCAAGCACTTGTGGGGCTTCTCCCCTCCATGAGGCTTCTCCACCAGCTCTGAGCTCTGCCTGGATCTCCGGCCGCCTTCCCGGCTCAGGGAGGGTCTTTCCTCCTCGCAGCTCCCTGGGCTGGGTTTGCAGCCCCTCCTCGTGAGAGATCTCCAGGGCTTTTCTGCCTCCTCCATCCCTGCACACCTGAGGAATGAAAATTCCTGGATTAGGGGGAAATAACAAGAAGAGAGCTCCATAAACTGGGTGTTCCTCCTTGCCCAAGTTCATCTCTGGAAGTCATTGAGCATCTTGTGTCTGTAATAACCTCCCAAACACCAAGATTCCTGCTTCAAATCCTCCAAACTTTAACACACGGATCAAAAACTCCCCAAATAACAAGCTTCAGCCAAAATCCCCTCCAGACATGTGCTGGTTTGAAAGCAAAACCAATGAGAGAATCAGTCAGAAATACAATTCTATAGGAAAAAAGATAAGAGAAAAAAAATACATGCAATAGTACAAAAGAAAATAACTGACAGAATCAGAATACAACCTGACACCCCGCTAGTTAGGGTGGTGGTAGCAATCCAGATGAAGGGGTCTTGTTGTAGTAGTGATGCTGTAGAAAGGTCTGGTAGCTCTTGTCCTCTGGAAACCAGTGGGGAAGGGCTGCCTTGGTGTTCCAAATCTCAGATTTTATCTAGGTAGGAAAGGCTTGGCTCCTCCCCCTGGCTGGAGCATCTCCCAATGGGATGATGGAATTTTATCAGTCATGCAGTGGCACTCAATGGCCCATTAACAGAAGATATCTTCCTGGAGGAAGGATGGGTTGTGGAAAAGATAAAGAACACTGCCCCACCTGGTTTTAACAGATGGCCCATTAGCAGAGGATATCTCCCACAGAGATAAGGATCACTGCTCCATCTGTTTTTATCCACCACTCTTTGTTCTTTTGTTTCTTCCCAGGACCTCCGACTAGTTACTTAATGTTTGCTGCTGATTTCTTCTCCCTTTTGAAGATGAAAATGGTAAAAGTGTCTTTGACCTGCCTTGCTGGATATTGTGAAGAGGAACAGTCATCTACTCCAAGTGGAAGTGTCACAGGTGGAGCAGAGTTCTGTGAGTGCTGTATCAAAGCAGACCTCGTCAGACCTTCCAGAACAACTGGTCCATGCTGCCCTTCACTGCTCTGCCTGTTCCCCACTGTTTCATGCCAGAGTAATTTAACTGTTCTTAATTGGTTGTGTGTTTCAGTCGAGCCAGTGCAGCAGAACCAGCAGAAAGCAGCCCCAGAATGAATGGGGCTCTGCAGAGGAGCCCCAGACTATTCATCAGCCTGCCCGCAGAACTGGCTCCAACTCTGAACCCTTGTGACCACACTCTGAAGAAGACACACTTCTGATATTTCTGAGGCACTTATGACTGAGGCACTGCATGTGCTTGTGCAGGTAAGAATCCCAAAGTTCTTTCCTACTTCAGGAAAAACCCTGCAGCAGTGCATACCCAGCATCTGCTATCAGCACATCCTGGCTACACGTGCAGGAGAAGCAGCAGCAGCATTGGACACGTGGGTTTGTTAAGCTGAACTCCCCTACACTTTGAACAGTGCTCATCACAAACATATTTAATGGCACACCGATGCCATACATTTCTCCTAAAAGCCTCCCTTGTAACTAAACTTTACTGGAAAGTTAATGCCGAGGATGAACGAGCAACTTCGGTCTCAGTCCGGAGGTGGAGGGGTTCTAAACACTGACTTTGCGAGAGCAGCATCTCTCCTGAAGCGCTCGGGGCCACCCGAGGCGCCGCCGGGAGCGCGGTGCAGAAGGCGGCCCGGACTCAGCCGCAGCGCCGGGCACCGCGCATCGCTGCTCTGCAGGGCGGCCCGCACGTCCTCCAGCAGCTGCCGCAGGCTGCCCTTCTCCTGCTGCAGCTCGGCCATGCGCTCCTCGGCCCGCTCCAGCGCCACCATCTCCTCGCAGCGCTCTCGGGAGCAGGGCCCCGGCGGCCGCCGCTCGGGCTCGGCGGGGGCTGCGCGGGCGGATGTGGCTCTCGATGTGCTCGCCCTCCCGGCCCAGCGGCAGCCGCGGTGCTGAAGTGGCCGCAGAGCCGCGCGTGGAGCTGGCGGAAGGTGAGCTCGGCCCAGAGCCCGTCCCACAGCCCCGCGCACTCCTCGGGCTCCGCCGCCTCCTCCGGCGCCAGCGCCCGGCACAGCGTGCGGGACTCCTCGCCGGGGATGCGGCCCGGCCCGGCGCAGTCCCGCTGCTGGAAGATCTCCTGCAGGGACTGCTCCGGGCCGCTGGCCAGCACGACCATCTCGTTCTCCACGCCGCGCTCCAGCCCGTAGCGGTGGGCGAGGGCGCTGAGCAGCCACTGCGTGCGCCGGGCCGGCCGCCCGGAGGGGTCCCAGCCCTCAGGCGGCTCCATCGCGCCCGCCCGGCCCGCGGCGCTGCCCGAGCATCCTGAGCGCCGCCCGCCCGAGCGCTCGGCCCCGGCCCCGGCACGGAGCGCCCGGCTCGCCCCGCACGGAGCCGCGTCCGCCTTTGTCCGGCAGGAGCAGGGACTCGGGCAAAGCGGGCAGGTGCCGTCCTGCTCCCTTTGTCTGCCAAGCCCGAGCCCCAAGTGTGGTTCTTATTTCTTAGCTAATTTCTCTCTGGTTTCTCTCTGACACAAGCAAGACAATAGCATCGCACAATCCAGTTTGACAAGTAAGGCTTGTGAACGAGTGAGCGCTTCCACTAAATTAAAAACCCAATGTGCTTGAATGTCGACCTTCTGTTCTCTCAGGCTCCTCAGCTCTGTAGATGAGGTGACTTCCCGGTATTGGTATGTGGGTGTTAAGGGGTCTGTGTTAGAGATGAGTAAGTGTTCAACTCGTTTAAACGAGCTGCCCAAAGCAGTGATTTTGGTCTCTCTTTGCCTGGGGAGCAGGACCGGCGTTGTTGAACGCAGGCAGCAGCACGAGCAGGGCTCCTCCAGCAGCAGGGACACGCCAGGAGCCAGAGGGGACCGTGGCACCAGAGGGGACCGTGGCACCAGCCGTGCCCGAGGTCTGAACAGGCTGCCAAAGTCAGGTGGTGCTGACAGGCTGCGTTAACAGCCCAGGCAAGGCGTGGTGAGGAGCCAGGGCTGGGGACCACCAGAGGAATCCTGTCAAGAGCAAATCGTTCTAATATTCTCTCTAGGACAAAAAAGGAACAAACCAGTCCAGTTGATATGTGAGGAAAAAGAATTCAAGTTCGTTTAAAACGCTGCTTAATACAGGGTTGGGTTTCTTTTGAGTGAACTGGTGTTAATAAATATTCGGTCCCATATGATGGGGTTTCTCTGCAAATAGGCCTTGATGGGAAATTACTGAATACCTTTTGTTTTGCTCTTTCTTAAGTTGAGCACCTGAGTAGCTTTGTTGAGGAATGGAGAACTATTTGTAGCTCAGTATTTTCTCAGGAGGAGCCTTAAATTTTAGCACAGGAGGAAGGACAGGCAAAGGTTTGAAAGCCTTCCTCTGCTGAAGTGACACACTTTGAGAGGGGTCTGTGAGGAGAAGTCCCCTCAGGCACTGCCAGGGCTGTTTGCCTCCTCTGCAGGCTCAGTATTCTGGGAGTTCCACAAGCCTCAGATGCCACTGTATTTTCCCCTGAATATTTTTTGTCGTGCAGTACACAGGGAGAATATTTTGTGCTAGATTCTCCTCTGGGCTGAGAGGAATGTTGAATTTGTCTTTACAAATGAGCTCTGGATCTGCCTGTAGATAAGGTAAAGCACTGAGAGATAAAAGAAACAATGGGATGGATTCCACTGATTGATGAATGGAAAAAGATGTTTGCCTTTACAAACTAACTGTAAGGCTGCTGATAAATGAAATTGGATATCAAAAGATGAAAGAAGCAAGGGGGGAGGGGAAACTATGAATTATATAAAAAATAAAAAGGAAGAGGGAGGGTTATACATTAGAGGGGAATTTCAGGTATCAGGCGTTCCGGGAAGTCTGTGCCTCTCAAGTACCTCAGCCAATGGGGAAAGAGAGAGGGAAATGCGGCCGGGAAAATAGGATAAAAAGGAGGCTGCGTCCTCCAAAAATTTGAGAGATCCCAGGGGAATGTCCCATGGCCTCTCCCTTTATTCGAATAAAGCAAAAAGGACTCCTCTGTCTCCTTTTTGGACATAAACCTCTGGTGTTTATGGATTAATTTTCCTGACAATTTTGGGGGCTCGTCCGGGATCTTTCCACCGTCCGGGGCAGCGAGTGGAGCTGAAGGCGCCTCACCCAGTTTGGGTGATCAGCTCCCCTTGGTGCCGGCCGGTACCGGGCGATCCATTGGGTTCCCGAGACTGTCCAGGAGACAGACGAGTGGCGGACCAGGGGGGTCCGTGAAGAGTCCGCAGGGAAGGACCACTGAAAATCTCACCGGTGAGTAAAATGGGATCTTCGGGGAGCAAACCTGGGAGGGCACCCATGGAGGGTAGCACAGGTGAACCTGAGAGGGCACCCATGGAGGGTAGCACAGGTAAAACGGGGCACCCAGAGAGGGTTGGAAAGGTGAAGCCGGGAAGGGGCCCTGGAAAAAGGGATGACGATCCCATAATACCCCCGGAGAGTCCCTTGGGGTGAATGCTGAGGTCTTGGGACAGATTGTATATTCACCCAGAAGTAACTATGGAAATAATGGTAAAATATTGTTATTTTGTGTGGCCAGAGTATAAGTTGGCAAGGGGACTTATATGGCCACCTTATGGAACAGATAAAATTCATTTGTGTTGAATTTTGTGAAGGTATCTAGAGGAGAATTGGAAAGGATGGATTGAAAGGGAATGTGGATTAATATGGGTGTCCTGGTTTTGGGCAAATTTGGGGGAAAACCTCCAGAAGGAGCCCCCAGACAGCAAACCCTACGACTTCTCCCTCCTCCACCCCACCGGGTTCGGGAAGAATTTCCTTGGAGAAGAGTGGGAGAAAAAACCTGTTTATTTAACAAGCAAGACACTCCCCAGCACAGGGAAAAAAGACAACACCACCTGACAAAAAAACTCTTTCACCGTTCTGAAGGGATGACAAACTCAGTCTCTCTGGCGAGTGGTC
This sequence comes from Sturnus vulgaris, assembly GCF_052056855.1. NCBI lineage: Eukaryota > Metazoa > Chordata > Aves > Passeriformes > Sturnidae > Sturnus > Sturnus vulgaris. Next base: position 13,304,632 of record NW_028276170.1, read on the forward strand.
GCTCAGTTATCAGTCTCTGGCGCTGGGGATGACTGCTGCAGGTGACAAAGTGTAGCCTCCCGGTGTTTCTTGGGGTTCCCAGGTCCCCGTCCGTTCAGATGGTATCCAGGAGAGGGAGGGGACGGGGTGGAAGAGAAAACAGTCCAGGGAAAAAGTTGGACTGCCTAGCTGAACTAACTAATAAGCAGAAAGTAAGGGCAAAGCGAAGGAAAGAAAAAGGCAGAAGCGAGCAAGCAGGCAAGCAAGCAGGCAAGCAAGCAAGCAAGCAAGCAAGCAGGCAAGCCGAGCTAAAACCTTTCCTAAACATAGACCATGGGGGAGGTGAGCCGGCTGATAACAAGACAAAACAAAGCTTCACTCTCAGACTCAGTCCTGGAAGCACAGGACATAATACCAAACATAATCAGGACACACGATTGGAGATAGAAACACCATAACATCACCTTAGGACATTCCACCCCTTATCTCCATATCGTGAACATACTAAACAGCATGTAAAATCTTCAGCAAGTAGAAATTTTCATTTTTCACTTATTCGGACACATTTTCTTCCATCTCACTTGCTCAGACCTTTGACACTTACATATTTCCTTCTGTCTCATGCTGCCTCACCCCACAATCAGATCTCCCTGAGGCACACATCGTGTTGTTCCATCTCTCTGCATTACCCACCATGTACAACCTGGTCCTTGAGCAAAGACAATCCCACGAATGGGTTTGTCTGTACTCGGGGCAGAATTGATCCAAACTGCCTTCCCTAACAAACCTCTGATATGTGCCACTGGGACTTTGTCTCCATCTACTATATTCAGGGACTCAGACTGGGCAGGGCCCGCTCGGTTGGTGGAACCCCGGGTGTTAACTAACCAAGTGGCCTTTGCTAAATGCTGCTCCCAGTTTTTGAATGATCCCCCACCCAATGCTTTCAAGGTGGTTTTTAACAGTCCATTGTACCTTTCCACCTTCCCTGCAGCTGGTGCATGATAGGGGATATGGTACACCCACTCAATGCCATGTTCCCTAGCCCAAGTGTTGATAAGGCTATTCTTGAAATGAGTCCCATTGTCTGACTCAATCCTCTCAGGGGTGCCATGCCTCCAAAGGACCTGCTTTTCCAGGCCCAGGATGGTGTTACGGGCTGTAGCGTGAGACACAGGGTAGGTCTCCAACCATCCAGTGGTGGCTTCCACCATGGTCAGTACATAGCGCTTGCCCTGGCGGGTTTGAGGCAGTGTGATGTAGTCAATCTGCCAGGCCTCTCCATACTTGTACTTGGACCACCGCCCCCCATACCAGAGGGGCTTCACCCGCTTGGCTTGCTTGATGGCAGCGCACGTCTCACAGTCATGGATAACTTGAGAAATACTGTTCATGGTTAGATCCACCCCTCGGTCTCGTGCCCACTTATATGTGGCATCTCTGCCCTGATGACCTGAGGCATCATGGGCCCATCGAGCCAGGAACAACTCTCCCTTGTGTTCCCAATCAAGGTCTATCTTCGACACCTCTATCTTTGCAGCCTGATCTACCTGCTGATTGTTTTTCTGCTCTTCATTAGCCCTACTTTTGGGAACATGGGCATCTACATGGCGAACCTTCACAGGTAATTTCTCTAACCGGGTAGCGATATCTTTCCACTCTTCGGCAGCCCAAATTGGTTTTCCTTTACGCTGCCAGTTAGCCTCTTTCCATCTCTCTAACCATCCCCACAGAGCATTGGCTACCATCCATGAATCGGTATAAAGGTAAAGCTTTGGCTACTTCTCTCTTTCAGCAATGTCTAAGGCCAGTTGAACCGCTTTGAGTTCAGCAAGTTGACTGGATCCACCCTCTCCTTCAGTGGCCTCTGCTACCCGTCGCGTGGGGCTCCATACGGCTGCTTTCCACCTCCGATTCATCCCCACAATGCGACAGGAACCGTCGGTGAATAGAGCATAGCGTGTTTCCTCTGCTGGCAGTTGGTTATATGGTGGAGCTTCTTCAGCCCGTGTCACTGGTTCTTGTTCCTCATCTGTGACACCAAAACTTTCACCTTCAGGCCAATTTGTAATTACTTCCAAAATCCCAGGGCGATTCAGTTTTTCAATCCGGGTGCGCTGTGTAATGAGGGCAATCCACTTGCTCCATGTAGCACTGGTGGCATGGTGGGTTGAGGGAACCTTTCCTCTGAACATCCACCCCAGCACTGGTAGTCGGGGTGCCAGAAGGAGTTGTGCTTCTGTGCCAACCACCTCTGAGGCTGCTTGGACCCCTTCGTAGGCAGCCAAGATCTCCTTCTCTGTTGGGGTGTAGTTAGCTTCAGACCCTCTGTAGCTCCGACTCCAAAATCCTAATGGTCGGCCTCGAGTCTCACCAGGCACCTTCTGCCACAGGCTCCAGGACAGACCATGGTTCCCGGCTGCAGAGTAGAGCACGTTCTTCACATCTGGTCCCGTCCTGACTGGGCCAAGGGCTACTGCATGAGCAATTTCCTGCTTTATCTGGGCAAAAGCTTGTTGCTGCTCAGGGCCCCAATGGAAATCGTTCTTCTTGCGGGTGACCAGGTAAAGAGGGCTCACAATCTGACTGTACTCAGGAATGTGCATCCTCCAAAAACCTATGGCGCCTAAGAAAGCTTGTGTCTTTTTCTTGTTGGTTGGTGGGGACATAGCTGTGATTTTGTTGATGACATCAGTAGGAATCTGACGCCGTCCATCTTGCCACTTCACTCCCAGGAACTGGATCTCTCGAGCAGGTCCCTTAACTTTACTCTTCTTGATGGCGAAGCCGGCTTCCAGGAGGATTTGGATGATTCTCTCTCCTTTCTTGAACACTTCTGCTGCTGTGTTCCCCCACACAATGATATCATCAATATATTGTAAATGTTCTGGAGCCTCACCTTTTTCTAGTGTAGTCTGGATCAGTCCATGGCAGATAGTAGGACTGTGCTTCCACCCCTGGGGCAGTCGATTTCAGGTGTACTGCACTCCCCTCCATGTGAAAGCGAACTGAGGCCTGCACTCTGCTGCCAGAGGAATGGAGAAAAATGCATTGGCGATATCGATAGTGGCGTACCACTTTGCTGCCTTGGACTCCAGCTCGTACTGCAGTTCCAGCATGTCCGGCACGGCAGCGCTCAGTGGTGGAGTCACTTCATTCAATGCACGATAGTCTATGGTCAGTCTCTATTCTCCTTCAGATTTACGTACAGGCGAGATGGGGCTGTTGAAGGGTGAGTGGGTTTTGCTGACCACCCCTTGGCTCTCCAGCTCACGGATCATTTTATGGATGGGAACCACAGCATCTCGAGTTGTTCTGTATTGTCGGCGATGCACTATGGAAGTGGCAATTGGTACCTTTTGCTCTTCTCCTTTCAGAAGTCCTACAGTACTTGGATTCTCAGACAGTCCAGACAAGGTGTTCAATTGCTGGATGCCCTCTGTCACCACAGCTGCTATCCTAAATGCCCACCTGAATCCTTTTGGATCTTTAAAATACCCCCTTCGGAGGTAATCTATGCCCAAAATGCATGGGGCCTCTGGGCCAGTCACAATAGGATGTTTTTTCCATTCATGTCCAGTCAAGCTCACATCAGCTTCCACCAAGGTAAAGTCCTGTGATCCACCTGTCACACCAGCAATAGAAACAGATTCTGCCCCCACATATCTTGATGGGACTAATGTGCATTGGGCACCAGTATCAACCAAAGCTTTATACTTTTGTGGTTCCGATGTGCCAGGCCAACGAATCCACACAGTCCAGAAGACACGATTTTCCCTCGCCTCTCCCTGGCTAGAGGCAGGGCCCCTCTAAGCCTGTTTATCTTTCTTTCCTTGGGCATATGTCTTAGAGGTTCCTTCAAGGGGATCAGATATATCATCATCATCATACTTGGCAGCTTGGCTACGGGCAACTGGAGCTGCTCTCCTTTTGGTGGAACTTCCTCTTTGGGTCTTGCCTTCCTTCAATTCACGCACCCGTTGTGCCAGAGCAGCAGTAGATTTTCCATCCCATCTCCTCATGTTTTCTCCGCAATCACGTAGGAAGAACCACAGCTCAGCTCGTGGGGTGTACCTCCTCTCCCCATCAGGGGAACGTCTGCGTTGGATACCAGGACCTCTAATTTGTACTGCTGAGATTTGGAGAAGGTCCTCTTTAATCTCCTCCCTGAGTCTTTTATGATTCTCCTCTATCTTGTCTTCTAATTTCTGCAGACGTGTTTCCACAGCTGCAATTCTGGCATGTGTTGGGCCATGCACAGCATCTGCATATGCTCGGAGCTTCTTTGCCATATCAAGCACGGTCTCATCCCTCTCATCCCGCTTCATTATTGCTAAAGCAGAAGCGTATTCATGGGGCCCAAGTCGTACAAGTTTTCGCCACATCACAGATGTACATGGTACCAAGTCTGGATTCCTCACGCCTGGCTCTACTCTGGGGTCAGGGGTCTCAGCCCCTCTAGAAATCTCAGCTCTCATTCTAGAGAAACTGCAGACTGTATAGAGAAAGCTTACTATATTAAACACCAGAAAGATGGTCTCTTTAACACTCAGGGGGAACTGAACATTCTCTAATAAGGATGTAACAAATTCAGAGGAGAAGAAGGAGAACAAAGGCTGAAAAGCCTCATCCCCTGCTTCTCCTCTAACAAACTGAGTGCACAACCACAACCAAGAACCATACATTCCTGGAACAGATTCCAGCACCTTTATAAATCTCCTGCAGGCCATTAAAACCAAGCCCAGCCCGATGGATATTTTGGTCAATGCCCCTCTGCTACAGAAACTACGCATTAGGGACAATACCGGAGCTATTTCTGGATAAGCAAATAAACCCAGGGACCACAAAGGTATTAAGACTTCAAAAAACCCTAGGGACCAAAATCCCATGCAGGCCTCCACCCCAAAAGACATGAATTCCAACAACATAGCCAATAACTGCTCTATACCAACACAAAAGAATTTGAACCAAATTATTATTATTATTAGAACAGGGTTTTTTTCCCACTTTCTCGAGCCTCGAGTTGGGCGCCAATTTATTTGTCCTGGTTTTGAGCAAATTTGGGGGAAAACCTCCAGAAGGAGCCCCCAGACAGCAAACCCCACGACTCCTCCCCCCCCACCCCACCGGGTTCGGGAAGAATTTCCTCGGAGAAGAGTGGGAGAAAAAACCTGTTTATTTAACAAGCAAGACACTCCCCAGCACAGGGAAAAAAAGACAACACCAGCTGACAAAAAAAACTCTTTCACCGTTCTGAAGGGATGACAAACTCAGTCTCTCTGGCGAGTGGTCGCTCAGTTATCAGTCTCTGGCGCTGGGGATGACTGCTGCAGGTGACAAAGTGTAGCCTCCCGGTGTTTCTTGGGGTTCCCAGGTCCCCGTCCGTTCAGATGGTATCCAGGAGAGGGAGGGGACGGGGTGGAAGAGAAAACAGTCCAGGGAAAAAGTTGGACTGCCTTGCTGAACTAACTAATAAGCAGAAAGCAAGGGCAAAGCGAAGGAAAGAAAAAGGCAGAAGCGAGCAAGCAGGCAAGCAAGCAAGCAAGCAAGCAAGCAAGCAGGCAAGCAAGCAGGCAAGCAAGCCGAGCTAAAACCTCTCCTAAACATAGACCATGGGGGAGGTGAGCCGGCTGATAACAAGACAAAACAAAGCTTCACTCTCAGACTCAGTCCTGGAAGCACAGGACATAATACCAAACATAATCAGGACACACGATTGGAGATAGAAACACCATAACATCACCCTAGGACAATGCAGAATAATGCATGAAGTTCTATGAATATGCAACATGTTGCTGCATTTAGGAAGTGTTTTCTGAGTCAGTGTGTGCCCTTGGCTGAAGGCCAAGCATCCGGCCAGTATAACCTTTGGCCAGAGCCAGGGCAGATATTCAATTCTCTCCCTTGGAATGGATCTTTGCAATTCCTTACCCTGGGAATTCTCCACCTAGTGCGGGCTGGAGATAAGGGATGTATATTTCAAGCAGTCTGTGGCCAGAATCCTGTCTCTTGTGAAATCTCTGCCACAGGAAGCTGGGCTGGCACAGAGCCTGCCTTGGCACTTTGCTGTTCACAGCATCCACCCAGGACTCTGCCTCTCAATTACACTCACAAACTGGGCTGCCTGCGATTCCATTGCTGGAAAGTATACCAAATTCAATTTTTTTTACATTCCATTTTACTAGTCAGGCTCGGTTTGCCTTTCTCTCAGGAAAGAAATTTTAAAAGGTTTTTTTTAAGAGATGTTGCACCACTCAACAGAGATGAGTTTAACATCTCAACAGACTGGGAATAGCCCAAAAGATACCAACAAAGAGAACGACATTCAACAAAACATCAAGGAAATATCAGCAAACATCAAGGAACACCCACCCCAGACACTGCCCCGCCATAGATGGAGACACCTGGTCTGGAAAAGACTGAGAAGGAAATCCAGGAGTGGGACCTCATTAACATCATAGGAGGAGAAATCCAGGTCCAATCGGAAACCGAACACTAAAAACTACACAACCTGGAAGCAATGAACACTAAACCAATGGATTTCAATGGGTTCAGACTGTAAAATTTCAGGAAAAATCTAGTAAAATTCACATCTCATGGAATGATTTTCTCTGCACACCCGGGCTATGTGTGGATGAAATCATTTCTGTTAATAATCCTGACCAGAATCAAGAAATGCCTTAACTCTCTAACACTGAAGATATGGCTGGAGAGATTTTTATTGTCCCTGCAGTTTCAGTGACAAGATTACACCATGAGAAAAACTTTTCACATTAATCCTACTTTTAGATTGTCAGTTAGGTTTGGGCCAGGGGTGTGACAAGCAATTTTTACTCCTAGGAGAAGAGGTAGAAAAGACTTGATTGCATTGGAATATTTTTCTATATATTTGTGGTGGCTCTTAATGATGGGAGAATTTTGGAATGGATCTTTAGAAGCTCACCTTTAAGTTGCATTTTGCAAACCTAGAAGAGTATTAATGGTGAGGCTTTAATGCATAAACTGTTAATAAAAAATCGTTAAAAAAATAAAAAAGAAAAATAAAGCAGGTTGTGAGGGTGGACGTGTGAATCACCTAAAGGCTGCTCTGGAAGAAAATCCTAGTTCCAGGCAGCCAGGAGAGGAGTTTTAGAAATGCAAATTACCATTGCTCTGGAAAAGTGTGGACAATGCCCAAGGACCTTCTTGCCAGGGGGAGGAATTTCCCTGAGTCCATCTGCCCCTCACCCCCAGCTCTGCCTGCTTGCACAGATGGAATTTGCACAACTAAAGGCAGAGCCCATAGTGAGGATATCTGACTGCAACAGAAACTGGTTAAGTTGCAAAGGGAAAACAGCAAACGGAGAATATTGAGCAAATTTCATGAAAAAAAGCGTGTGTGGGGGGATCATCCCTCTCCCCAAAGCAATGAGGTGTTTTTGCTAGTCCAGAGAAATCACTTGAGAATCCAAACATTTTATCATTTCATAAGATAAAAGTGGTCAATTGATGCAGCCGTGGCAGGAGGGAGCACCCAAAAAAGGGAAAAAGATGAACAGACACCAGAACAAATCCTACAACACCATGGACCAGCCCCTGGGATCCCTAACGAATTCATATCAGGACACAGAAAACCCATCCATAATTTGAGTGGCATAATTAGGTTAAAAAGTATCCCTGAAATAATAACCAAGCAGACAGCTCCAGCTTCTGACCTTCCTGCTGACCAAGCCACTGAAATGAGGAACGAGACATTTCACCATGGGATGGGATCAGATTATCTACTTACAGATGAAGGAGGAGTTTGTGGAAAATTAAGTGACGCAAACGGCTGTTTGCAAACAGATGATAACCGAAAAGTGGTGAAACAGATAGCAAAGGAAATATGAAAATATCTCGTATTCCGGAGAAAGGATGGGAATGGGACACGTTTTCGTGGTTCTCTGGCAGACCACGGCTTAAACGAATGCTGCTCCTCCTCTGACGTGCTGCAGCAACTCTCAGCTTTTTACCATGCACGACACCTTGCGCCAAAGAGGACACAGGAAAAGAAATTGAGTCAATGGAAATTAAAAGTTAGTAAAGGCAATTCTTGAGAAAATGAGAGAAGGAGGGATTGAAAGCAGTAAGATTAATATCGTAGTAGGGGTGCATATTAAGAGGGACATGCAGTAGGCGATCGGGAAGTCTGAACCTTCCAAAAACGTCAGCCAGAGGAGAATGGGAGAGGGAGATGCAGACGGGAAAATGAGGATAAAAAGGAGGCTGCGCTTTAGAGACCGCATGGCAAATGCCGCATGGCCTCTCTCTTTGTTCAGGAATAAAGTCACTTTTACAGGACTCCTCTGTCTCCTGCGGGCACACAAACCTCTGGCCACGGGAATTTTCCCGCACAGCCCCGGGCACAGGGCAGACACCTCTGTGCCACCCACAGCAACCGGGACGAGCCAGCGCTGCTCCGGCACCGGCTCCTGCCGAGGCCCCAGCGGGAAGGAGACCGCGGGCAGCCGCTCCCGCAGCGCCCTCAGCCCAGCGCCAACACGGGCCGGCACCGGCACAACCAACCCGCCAGAGCCCCCTGCCGCCCCCTCGGCCCGCAGCGAGCCCCGAGCCCCCGCACAACCGAGCGCGGCTCCCACCTGCGCTGGGGCCGCCTCCGAGCTCCGCCGCCGCCTGTGCGTGAGGAATTCGATGGGATGTGTTGCCTTAACCTTTCTGATCACTCCCAGCCCAGCTATGCCAGCATTCAAGCCCTGAAAGAAGGTGTGAATAAACTTCGGGTAGATCATGGGTACGACTGGCTGAACTGGCTCTTATGGCACTGGGGACTCACTGGCTGGGTTAGGAATTTAGTTATGTTATGAGTGGTTTTCTATTTTTCCAATTAAACAAACAACAAAGATTTTTTTAATAGTAACAATTATAAATGAATACAATCAGAAGTATTAAAGATGATTACAAAAATTATTGAAACTAAATACCATCCAAGTAAAGTATTACAGTTGTATAATTTGGGATGGATAAAATTTGAGAGTAAGTGTTTTAGTATAATTGAGGTTCGTATAAAGCATAAGCAAAACCGACCGGGGGTACGGGGAGGGGCCTGCCCTTCCTCTCGTACCAAAGCATTCGGGCTAACAATCCCACTTATATACTATAGGCTACAAAAGTTTCTAGGAAGCTCCTCCTAGTTTCTATTCCTAAAATCTACGTAACTATACTGCACGGTGCATGCTCTACTAATGGCTTAGGGGGTCTCTTATCCTTTTGAGGGTCTTATTTCCGGTGAAGGCTCATCATCTTCATCAGTGACCGAGGTGTGACCTGCAGGTAGCGCAGGCGCCCTGTGTGACTGAGCAGATGTTTTCCATAACATGACTTTAATTAAGTCCCATGCTTGGAATCATTCCATTTTTAACAGCTTCAAGGTTGAAGCTGTATTTCTAGATGCCGCTTATCAGACCTCCGTCCTTCTACTATTCTTATCTGACTTTCTTCTAACCTCCTTCTTCGACTCCCAACATCTGGGAGATGTCTTTTATCCTGTCTCACCCATCTCCCCCCCTTTCACTCGGTAACAATAGTCTTTTATTGATCTAAATACAATTTTGTTAATATAGTTACAATTTAATTAGCACGAATCACATTTATCACAGTTAAAATAGGTTTGTATATATTAGGCATCATATTATGCATTGTAGTAGTTATTCCTTGTATTTTACAGTGTGTTAAGAATTTAATAGACAAATCGCTTAAGAGTGTATTTTTAGTTAAAAGAAGCGGAGGAGATGTGGATATGGGTAATGCAAATGAGACTGATAGTACTGCAGATTGAATCAGCAAATGCAGCCTGACAACGAGGATGCCTGGCAAGAGCAAACAGAGACCTGACTGCAAGAGGACTGGATCAAGTCTGGGTTGTGGGAAATAAGATTTTACTAAGTCCAAATGTAAAGTTTGTCTATGTGAGAGTTTGTCTATGTAAGGTTTGTCTATGTGATTGCAGGAAAATATTACCAGCCTTCCTGTAAATGGTATATAAGCACATGTAGTGCTCAGTAAAAATTGGATTTTGATCACCATTCAGTGTCCCCGTCTCTCTCTCATCATCGATAGCTCAAGTACTCCCAGTGGGGTCCTGGAAAGAGAATGGTGGCAACATCTACTGCCTGCTACCCCCCTCTAGGCAATATTCAACTGTTTAGTTCACAGACTCATCTTCTAGCACTCTTAGTGGGGTCAGCAGAGCCACTTCCCACTGGTGGGGGCAAAGAGCACCCTCTGTGCCTTTGTGGTGGGAGCAGACAGTGTTGTCTCAAAGGAAAGGTCAAACAGAGACCAAGCTGGACCTCTGCCTCCTGCCCCTCACCCCACAAGGGAAGAAGGGCACAAAACTGAGCACCTTTTTTATCTGTCTTGTCATTTCCAGGAGCTTGACCATCTCGAAGGAGAGGATTAGAAGGATTTCTTGAGGATCACTGCCAGTGCACAGCACACATGGCATCCCTCACCCCTTACATCATCATGGCATGGAGGGGTAGGAACCAACAACAGCCCTACCCCACTGCTCCAGAAGCCAAAATCCCCATGCAAGCATTTAGTTATGGCCTTCTTAGAGAACCACATTCCCACCCAAATCTTCCCCTCTGCAGCAGCTCATTCCCACAGGAACTGGCAGAGCAGATGGGCTTTGGACATTGGCTGGCTTCCATTGCACTCCTTGCCCTGGAGCTGGCACGGCAGGAGAAGGGCTCTGGTGAACCTTCTCCTCCTCCCATGTAGGCTCTAACCCAGCTGCCAGAACTTCAAGTTCTCAGAGCACTTCTGGGCTCTGAGCAGCGGCCACGGGAGGAGGAGATGCAACTCCAAAGGCAGCAGTTCCCAGGCCCAGCTCCTGCCATCCCAGTGGGGCTGTTCGGTGGTTCAGGAGAGGAAGGGAAGGGCAAGTGCAGGTGGCAGTAGCTCATTTCCGACTGAAAGAGGGAAAGGTAATTTATTCACTTGAAATCACTGCATTCAAGCTCTGATCTTAACCTGAAAGGGAAGTAGAACCTGCTCGTGTTAAATTTGGGTGGAGAACAACTGTTACACTTGATATGGTAAGCAGTGCAGATGTAAGAAAGGAGTCTCCAGCAATGGACGGCAGAGAAGGAGTTCAGCGACAAGACTTTGGGAGGGCCCAGGGTCATAAAAGGCAGAACATCCGTTCTGTAGGGGAGCACGTGGGGGTTTAGTCCTGTGCTCCCAACGGTGATTTTTCTCCTAATTCAGTCTTTTGGTGTATTTTTTTGCTAAAGTTAAATAAAACTTTGAGAGTTAAAAAAAGGAAAAACAAGAGCGACCTTTGTCACAAGCCCTTTATTATATTTTGTTAAGGTTTCATAAACCATTAAAATTTTAAAATATGAGCGTTGTTTCTCACACCCTGCAATGCCGGGGTAAGAGGTGCAGATGGAAGGAGGGAGGCTTGGGCGAAAGCTGGTTTGAAGGGTCTTCCTTTACTTCTCATTACCTTGCTCTGAGTTTTTAGAGTTTTCTGCCAGAAATCTCTCCACTCCTCCCACACTTATCCCCTGGCGTTTGGGGCAGTTTTCCCGTTTTGGGGGAAATCAAATCCATGCATAGACACTCCCAATTAGGAGGTAAGGGCAGTGAGGCTCCAGGGCTTCCCGCTGAGCCGGAGCCAGCGAACACGCAGGGCTGGGAAAGGCGTGCCGGGAGCTGCGGAGAACTTTGTTTGTGTTTCCAGGCCAATGGCGGCTCGGGCCCGGGCCCGTTCCAGTGCTGTTCCTCATCTCCACCTTTGCCCTCACCCAGCTCGGGGGGCCCTGAGAGCGCGGGCCGAGGCTGGGCCGTGTGCAGAGCCCGGCCCTCGCTGCCATTGGCTGATTGTGCCAATGTCACTCGTGGTTCTCGCGCGCTGATTGGGCAGAGCAGCAAAGGCGCCATTGTGGCAGCGTCTGTGCGGGCCCGGCAGCGGCGGCAGCGGCCGGAGCCCGAGGAGGCGGCGGCGGAGCTCGGAGGCGGCCCCAGCGCAGGTGGGAGCCGCGCTCGGTTGTGCGGGGGCTCGGGGCTCGCTGCGGGCCGAGGGGGCGGCAGGGGGCTCTGGCGGGTTGGTTGTGCCGGTGCCGGCCCGTGTTGGCGCTGGGCTGAGGGCGCTGCGGGAGCGGCTGCCCGCGGTCTCCTTCCCGCTGGGGCCTCGGCAGGAGCCGGTGCCGGAGCAGCGCTGGCTCGTCCCGGTTGCTGTGGGTGGCACAGAGGTGTCTGCCCTGTGCCCGGGGCTGTGCGGGAATATTCCCGTAGCCAGAGGTTTGTGTGCCCGAAGGAGACAGAGGAGTTCTGTAAAAGTGACTTTCTTCACGAACAAAAGGAAAAGCCATGCGGCATTTGCCATGCGGTCTTCCTGATTGTTGTAGTACGCAGCCTCCTTTTTATTCTCATTTTCCTGCCTGCATTCCCCCTCTCCCTTTCCCCTCTGGCTGACGTTTTTGGAAGGTTCAGAATTCCCAATCCGCCTACTGCATGTCCTCGTTAATATGCACCCCTCTTTTTGTATAACATGCGATATTCCTGGCTTTGTTAAGTGTTTCTCCTTCTCGAAGGTCAGGCACTGAGCAGGATCTTGGCTGAGCAGCTGTCTCTGGAAATTAGTAATTTTTTTCTGAAGGTGATGGTTTCTCCCGTTACTTCCTTTTATACAAATCCCTGGCCCTATCTCCAGGCATATTCATCTTATTCCTCTCAAATCCCGTTCTCATTTCCTCAGTAATTATCTTTACGAAATTTAATTACCACTGGTTCACTCTCATTTCCTGGATCCTCTTTGGTTTGGGATTATTCTCAGTGACCTCACTGCCTGTCCTTTTGTAGCCATTTCTGGATCAGGAGGCCTGGCTGCCACCTGCATCCCCTTGCTCACCTGCTGAATGAGCTGCACTCAGCAAGGTGTCGTGCATGGTAAAAAGATGAGAGTTGCTGCAGAACATCAGAGGAGGAACTGCATTCGTTTAACCCAAGGAACCCCAAAAACTTGTCTAATTCTCATCCTTTCTACATTGCTACCAGAATATGAGCTACTTTCTACTTTCCTTTGTTATCTGTTTCACCAGTTTTCGATTATCATCTGTTTGCAAATAGCAGTTTGAATCATTTAATTTTCCACAAATGTGGCCTTCATCTTTGGCGTGGTTTGGTTGTCATGAAGGTTAGGAGCTGGATCTGTCTGCTTCATTATTATTTCGAGGACATCTTGTCATCTAGTCCTGTAGTTCGAATGATAAATGAGTACTTTTCCCCAGCAGTGTTAATCTGCATTTCTAAAGCTCTTCTGACTGCCTGGAACCAAAGGTTCTCTTCCAGAGCAGGCATTTCCTGACTCACATGTGGCCCCCCATAATCTGCTTTTTACTTGATATCTTTAGTGTTAGAGAGTCAAGGCATTATTTGATTCTGGGCAGGATGTGCAACAGAAATAATTTCATCCACACATAAGTGCCCGGGTGTGCAGAGAAAATCATTCCATGACATGTGAGTTTTACTAGATTTTTCCTAAACTTTTTACAGTCTAAACCCTTTGCAATCCATTGGTTTAGTGTTCATTGCTTCTAAGTTGGGTAGTTCTTAATAATTGGTATCCTATTGGCCCCATATGACTTTGATGTTAATGAGGTCCTCACTCCTGGATTTCCTTCTGAGCCTTTTCCAGACCAGGTGTCTCAATCTATGCCGGGGGCAGTGTCTGGGGTGGGTGTTCCTCGATGTTTGCTGATGTTTCCTTGATGTTTTGTTGAAGTTTGTTCTCTTTGTGGGTATCTTGTGGGCTATTCCCAGTCTGTTGAGATGTTAAACTCATCTGTGTTGAGTGGTGGAACATTCCTCAAACTGAATCATAGTTTTAAAGACTTCAGGTTTTTGCTAAGGTTAGAAGTAGTTTACATGACCAAGATGTAAGTTAAGTAGGTAAACGGTAGGTTAATAATTACTAGATGCTTAGGTAAGAGCTAAATTGGTATAATTATCTGCTATTATGAATTTACATACAGAAGAATGTAAAATAATAAACCCTTATTCACGAGTCATGAAGCCTTGGATCGTGCCAGAGGGTCACTGAGACCTGATGAAGACTCTCCTGACTTCATCCTTTGAGACCACTGACCCATTTCGAGACCATCAACCCAATTCAAGAGAAGAACTGCCATGCATGAAGGATTAATGGGCTCATTTTAATATGGGGTGGGGATGGGAGGTGCTGGGGTTATGCACATGTATTGTATGTAAGATCTTGGGCAATAAATAGAGGGCAAAGAACCTTGCCACCCACCAGTGAATAAACATAGCACTTTCTAACTTTAAATAGTTAGAGGGTCTTTGTCCATTATTATACTGTTTTTCTTAATTATTCAAAACAATCTCTTTAAAATTCCTTTCCCCAGTGCAAAGGCACATGAAGCCTGAGTAGAGAAATAGATTTTTTAAATTACACTCGGTATATTTTCAGACCATGGAATCCCGGGCAGCCCAGTGTGTGAGTGCAACTGAGGGGCAGAGTGGAATTGTGCCGTTGTCTTCCCCAGCAGCTGTGGCAGTGCAGGCACAGAAAGCAGCGAAGCTGCAGCAGTGGCAGCAAGGATTGGCCCCAGTGTGTGGAGATGCCAAAGGAGGGTGCCCAGGCAGAGGATTTCAGCAGAGGATCTGTGGGCAGGCCCAGGGGCTTGGCCCGATGTGGAGCCCTGGCTGCTGCTGCGTTGCCTTCAGTGCAGGGTCAGTGGTGCCCTCCCATGCTGCTCCTGCAGCCGGGAATTCCAAATTCCTTTGGCATGGCCCTATTTAACATTCACACCCCATTCCAATTCCTTTTCTGACTCTGGTAGAGCCATGGCTGTGGCATCAATCACTTTGTTTTTTCATTTTCTCAAATTTTGTTCTTGTTCTTTTCATACAATAATATTAAGGCTGTCTGGTGTTAAAAAGTCATACAATATTCAGGCTGGAACAGAGAATCCTCAGTGCAGGTGCTGCAATTCCCTGTTAATTCTCAGATTTGTCCCAGCTCCATTTTAGTGCTGGTTAATGTTAGTTCTGAGATTGCCTGGTCCCTCTCTGGGTCAATACACCACAAACCTTCAGTCAAAATATGTCCCAAATATTTAACCCTTTTCTCCAGCATTTGCATTTTTTTTCAAATACTCAAAGATGCTTTTCAGCCTGAACATTCAGCCATTTCACAGAGGCTTCTTCTACCACTTCTTGTCCTTCTGACTGCAGCAAGTCATCCACATCCTGCATTAACCCAATCCCTGGGGTGGGGTAAATTCTTGTGATATTTTCTGCAAGGCTTGCCCCAATAAGGCTGGTGCTTCCGTGCATCCCTGCAGAAGGACCGTCCATGTCTTTTCCATTTTCCCTGGAAAAACAGTGACCCCATGGGCACAGGAGCTGTAGAAACTCTGCCATGGCCTTTGCCTTCCCCTTGGCCTTTTCCTCCTCCCTTCTTGCATTCCCCTGCTGTGCCTTTGTGACCAAGTGCTCCAGGGGCTTCTTCTGCCCCTCCTGCAGCCCCCTCAGTGCCTGGGGGTGCTCATCCTCTGACAGCTGCTGAGCTTTCTGCTAAATCATTCCTTTCTGCAGTGACCCAGAGAAAGTCCTTAAAAGCTAATCTCGATCCTTGCATGTCCAATCCCCATTTCCCAGCTGTTCCTTTGTCCTGCTGCTCCTTGTGCTGTGGCTGCCGTGGCCAGCCCGTATCCCAGAGCCGGTGCCTGTCCTGCCGCAGTGTCCAAACGCGGCCCCCCCGGCGGGCAGGGCCGGCAGCTCCACGGGGCCGGGCAGCGGCCGGGGCGTCCCGCAGCCTCCTGGGGGCCGGGGGCCACTGCCGGGCCTGCAATTGCCGGGGGGTGCTGGGCTCAGGCAGCGCCCGGTGCTGTGTGGAACAGGCAGAGCAGTGAAGGGCAGCATGGACCAGTTGTTCTGGCAGGTCTGACGAGGTCTGGTTTGATACAGCACTCACAGAACTCTGCTCCACCTGTGACACTTCCACTTGCAGTAGATGACTGTTCCTCTTCACAATATCCAGCAAGGCAGGTCAAAGACACTTTTACCGTTTTCATCTTCAAAAGGGAGAGGAAATCAGTAGCAAACATGAAGTAACCAGTCAGAGGTCCAGGGAAGAAACAAAATAATAAAGAGTGGTGGAAAAAAACAGGTGGAGCAGGGATCCTTATCTCTGTGGGAGATATCCTCTGCTAATGGGCCATCTGTTAAAACCAGGTGGGGCAGTGTTCTTTATCTTTTCCACAACCCATCCTTCCTCCAGGAAGATATCTTCTGTTAATGGGCCATTGAGTGCCACTGCATGACTGATAAAATTCCATCATCCCATTGGGAGATGCTCCAGCCAGGGGGAGGAGCCAAGCCTTTCCTACCTAGAGAAAATCTGAGATTTGGAACACCAAGGCAGCCCTTACCCACTGGTTTCCAGACGACAAGATCTACCAGAACTTTCTACAGCATCACTACTACAACAAGACCCCTTCATCTGGACTGCTACCACCCCCCTAACTAGCAGAGTGTCAGGTTGTATTCTGATTCTGTCAGGTGTTTTCTTTTGTACTATTGCATGGATTTTTTTCTCTTATATTTTTCTTATGAAATTGTATTTCTGACTTGGAGTCTCTCACTGGTTTTGCTTTCAACCCAGCATAATTTTGGAGGGGATTTTAGCTGAAGCTTGATATTTGGGGAGTTTTTGATCCGTGTCTTAAAGTTTGGAGGATTTTGGGTGGGAATCTTGGTGTTTGGGAGGTTATTACAGACACAAGATGCTCAATGACTTCCAGAGATGGACTTGGGCAAGGAGGAAGACCCAGTTTATGGAGCTCTCTTCTTGTTATTTCCGCCTAAACCCCGAATTTTCATTCCCCAGCTGTGCGGGGATGGAAGAGGCAGAAAAACCCCGGAGACCTCTCACGAGGAGGGGCTGCAAACCCAGCCCAGGGAGCTGCGAGGAGGAAAGACCCTCCCTGAGCCAGGAAGGCGGCCGGAGATCCAGGCAGAGCTCAGAGCTGGTGGAGAAGCCTCCTGGAGGGGAGAAGCCCCACAAGTGCTTGGAATGTGGGAAGGGTTTCAGCTACAGGTGCAGGCTGATCTGGCACCAGCGCATCCACACTGGGGAGAGGCCCTACGAGTGTCCAAAGTGTGGGAAGAGGTTTCAGACCAGTTCCAATCTCCTCCTACATGAGCGGATTCACACAGAGGAGAGGCCCTTCCGCTGCCCCGACTGCGGGAAGGGATTCAACCGTAACTCCACCCTCACTGTCCACCGGCGCATCCACACTGGGGAGAGGCCCTACGAGTGTCCTGAGTGTGGGAAGAGCTTCTCACAGAGCTCTCACTTGACCAAACACCAACGGAGGCACCACTAAGGGAAGCCCTGTGAGTGCCCCAAGTGTGGGAAGAGCTTCGTGCTCTGCTCCAGCTCCATCCCCCATGGGAGGATCGGTGTTGGATGATCCCCAGTGACCCCCGTTGGGCAGAGCCCTGGTGATCCGTGGTCCTGGTGATCCGTGTTGGGTGCGTGGGAATGGGTTGGAGAGATTTCTTTCCCTTCTGCTTGTACTGCTGTAATTTAGTTGGTAATAAATTCCCTCGCTGTGCCCAGGCTGGCTCTGTTGTTCCCGTGCCGGTGCTCGGGCCGGGATCTCTCCTGTTCCTTCTCTCAACTCACGGGCCTCTCCTCAGCCAATCAGAGAATGCAATGGAGAAGATCCAGCCAATCAGAGAGAGCAGCTGTGATGACTCATCGGTTGCCGGGCAGACCCGCAGCACCCAGTGTTCCCCACCTGGACCCCACCCTCCCCCCCAGTCACGATCCCCCCGCGAGGTTCCCCCAAGTCCTTTCCCAGTCCCACCCCACAATAAACGGGAACAGCCGCGTGTGGGCAGAGTGACAACGGGGCTGGAGAGGACACAAGATCTCCCCCAAAATCAGCACGGGGACGAAGCAGGGGGTCCTGGCTGGGCATGAGGCCACGGGGAGGGGCTGCAGCCACTGCTGGTTCAGGAGCTCTGTGGGCCGAGAAAAGGGGGTAGCACCTGACTGGGGGCCCGAGGGGGTGCACACACGCTCCAAGGGACCCCCTCTCACCTTCTTGCACAGGTAGAAGCCGAGTCCCAGCGCCAGGAAGACAAAGCCCAACATGAAGCCCCTGATCCCCATCAGCTTTTTGCGGCGGGCAGTGTCTGGCAGCATCTCTGGGGGTCCACAAGGGTTAGGATCTCACAAAACCTCTCACAGACACCCCAAGCCCCTCCAAGCACCCTGTCAATTGTCCCGAGCCCACCCAGGACCCCTTAAAACCTCCTCCCCATCTCTTACCAACCTCCCCAGCACTCACCAAAGCCCCTCCTATCCCTCTCAGGATCCCATAACCACTCACTTTCTCCCCACTGCCCCCGGACCCCCAGACCCTTTCCCAGTCCCACCAGGACTCACAAAGACCTGTCCCAGTCTCTTCCCAGCACAATCACCCTCATTCCAACCCCTGCTTTCCAATCCCTGATCTTTTTCCAACCCCTCCAGACTCACTCAAATCCCTCCTAGTTACACCCAGCACCCCCAAACTCCCTCCCAGTTACTCCCAGCACACACCAATCCCCCTCCCATCTCCCCCAGTGCCTCCCCAACTCCCCCCACACTGTGGGGTCCGGGCCGTGCCCCAGTGCCAGCTCAGGGGGTGCTCCAGGCTGACGTGCTCCACCTGGAGCTGGCCCCGTGCCGTGGGGGGTTTCCAGCAGCACCAGGAGCTGGTAGAAATCCAGTCCCCATTGGGGACCAGGTCGGTGGCCACCACGTGGCCCGAGAGCTCCTGCTGGCCCTGGAACCAGCTCAGCTGGATGTCGGCAGGGTAGAAATCCATCATGGAGGAGAGCAGGCAGCTGGGTCTGGGCTGTGAGCTCAAGGGCAAGAGTGAGATGGGCACTGGGAGAGAGTGGGGACACACTGGGATCAGCTGGGGGGACCTGAGAGAGATGGGAAAGGGCTGGTGTGGAACTGAGAGGGACTGAGAATGAAACTGGAGAGAGTGGAGGAACACTGGGACAGAGTGGAGTGGATTGGGGCAATGGGAGAAAGAGTGGAGGTTTCGGATTGTACTGAAAAGCTTTTGGAAAGGACTGGGAGGGCACTGGGAGACAGCAGAGAGATTTGGGGGAGCACTGGGATACACTGGGAGAGAGGGTGGAGGTCTGGGAGTGGACTGGGAATGCAATGGCTGTGGATTCAGAGGAATTGGGAGGGACTGTGAGGACACTGGAAGAGATGGGGTGGACTGGGAGAGCCATCAGATTCACTTGGGGTGTGGGGGCAGGAGACCACAGGGATGGGTATCTTAGTTTGAGAGACAGTTTTAAAGAGGACAGTAGTTTTGTCTCCTCTATAGGGTTCCAATAATACCTTTCCACCAATAGGTAATAATTAGTAGATGAAAGTGGAAAAAAACCTCCAACAGTTACTAACAAACAGTAAGTCCACAAGGCAAAGGGGAAAAAAAGTAAATGATTTCTAAATATTAAATTGTCAGACCTTACCCCACGCACATACCTGGGACAAAAGACCCAAAATTCCCCGCTCACCACACTCGGTACAGGTTGCGCCGACTTCTTCCCCAGGGGAAAAACCAACCAGGGGCTGTCCCGAAGGAGAGGAAAGCCCGGGTCTCGCCTGCCCTTGAACTCCTCCCCAGCCGGGCTCCGCGGGCACGGTCCCGGCAGGCGAAGCAGCGGGGCTGAAGCCTCGGGCTGTTTTCTCTCCCGGCTCGGCCCGGCTCGCAGCGGCTTTGGGCTGCAGCGGCGCCGCTCCGCTCCTGCCGGCGCGGAGCCCCCGGGCTGCGACACAGCAGCTGCTCAGTTCGCCTCCAGGCACGGCAAGGCTGCCCCTGCAGCCTCTCCGAGCCAAGAAAAGAGAAAAAATCCTGTTTCCTGGGCCAAAACCGCTTTTCAGCCAAACAGAAACCCACGATGCACAGAGAGAGCCGCGGAAAACCCGAGCAGCGAGGCTTCAAAACGCCCGCGGAATGAACAAGGAGCCTCTCCCCGCCCCGGCCCCGCACACATCCCCTCCCGGGCTGCCGGGGTTTAGATACAATAACCATTCTTTGGGCACAAAGCAGAGGATCATGGAATTACCATCACCGTAACTCACTGCAAGAGAATCGTGTACACAATAATCACGTGTATCTATCTATAAAAGCATGTACTGAACTCTGGATCCAGCAAAGTGCTCTAGGACAGGAGCAGAGAGGATGAACGGACACCAGGGGAGATGGGGAATGTACGGACACAGCAAACCCTCCAAGGGCTTTAACCTCATTCCCAGCTTTTCCGTGCTTCCAGGGCTTTGACTGCTGGAATTGAATGAACTGAGATGTCACTGTGAAAAGCAGAGCAGTCTGGAACCAGAACTGGAGTCTGGAACTGCTGCTGGAGTTAAAGTCTGGACTTATCACATCTCAGATTTGAAAATATATTGAATAAAAAACTCCAGTACCCACAACCTTTCCCAGCACATACCTCTTCGCACATTACAAAATACAACGGAATTATTTCTATAGGGTAAAAAATAAAGTAAAATGGATATTGAAAATGTTCCTGATAAAAAGTCATGTTGAGAAAACAGAAAATAACGAAGTGTGTTTAAAAAAGCCGGCTGTGATTTCTCAGGTATTGGGCTCAGGGTCAGCTCCGAGCCGGGCTCTGTCTCCCAGGTGCCCAAGTGCCCGGGCCAGCTCTGAGCAGCCTCTCCCGGCTCTCCAGCCCGGCTTTGCCCCGGCTCTGCCCCGGGCAGGCACTCGGTGTTTCCGTGGTGCCCCTGCCCCGCTCAGCTCCCCGTGCCCTGCAAAGGCGCCGAGGCTGCGCTCGGTGCCCCTGGGTGTCACTGAGCGAGGCACTGACGAGCCCCGGTGCCCGGGCACAGCCCTGAGGGACACCCCTCGTCCCCGGCCTCCCGCGGGACACGGAGCCACTGCCCACAAGGTCCTGGCACGTCCGGCCCGGCCAATTCCTCCTGCCCCGGCCAGCCCGGGCTGCAGCCCCAGGGCTCTGCAGGCCGGGGCTGGGGCTGCCGGCTCCCACCGTGGCCAAAGCCTCCCAGGGCTCTGGCCACGCCAGGGGCTACAAGGCCACGAGGCCGGGGCTGCTCCGGGCCGCTTCCAGGCTGTCCCTCTGCTCTTGGCTGCCGGGGGTGGCCCTTTGTGACACGGGCATGTGTCAGGGCCCTCGGTGATGCGGGACATTGTGGTTCTGTCATGAATGAGAGCGTTTGAGATCACTTAAAAATCGATGACAAGGGCATGAACAAAAGTCAGATTTAATATTAAGTGACAAAGCACAAGTTTGTTGGCTAGATTCACTCTACTGCCTACAGGACAGGTGAGGCACAACAAGGCAAGAACAACACCAAATAAAATCCATGCAATCAGAACAGAAATTAACTGGGAACTCTCTAGGGGAGTGTGGATGGGTGTGTGCTGTGTTTAGGTGCATGCAGGGATTAAAAGGAACACGGCCTAAAAACTTAACAACTCTAAACAACTCTTTAACTTCTACCTTAATTTGTAACTTAAGTTATACCTTAGGCCTAGGAAATCAACAGACGAACAACACCAAACTTATACCTAACTTAACTTATAACTTAACATTAACAATTCCACAGAGCAATAACACTTAACAGCATTTAACCTAACTTACAGCTGTAACTTCCAAGTTGTATTTAGCAACTTAATACAATAACAACACTTATGACTTACATTTAAGAACTTAGCAAAACATTTAGCATTTAACAGCATTTAAGTATGTTCATAACTATAACTGAACCTTGCTTACAGGCCTAACTTAGATATCCAAGGTACTTCCACATCTAGGAAAGCTGTATTTCTCCCAGATTTGCTATAGCATATGTGCAGGGGCGCACACACAGACAGGAACAGTCAGTGCAAATAATTCCCCCCAGAGCTCAGTGAAATCCTCCCTTCAGATGTTTTTGCATCTCCCACTGGCCGAAGGATGGGGCCTTGAGCAGTGAGGGTATGGGCCCAGGACACGTCGTGTTTCAGCGATCCTCCAGGCACAGCAAAGCCGAGGGTTTGCTGGCTCTGAGAGGCCCCTCAGAGGGAGACTGCTGGTCACAGCCCACGGTGGCCAAGGAGAGCTCAAAGGTCTCCTTTTGGATTTCTGCTGACAGGGTCACAAGAGAGTGGGCTCCAGTCATAACCATGTTTCATCCTGGCCTCAGTTTGGGTCAGCACTTTCTCTAGGAGTGGGGGAATGCATCACCACACTGGGATCTCAGGGGTGCCCATGGCCTGGGTGATGCTGGCCCGATGCCAGGCACCCACCAAAGCCACTGTCCCTGTCCCTCCAGCTGCAACAGGGGAGAAAAAGTTTAACCCAGAGTTCCTGGGTGGGTGTAAAAAGGAGAAACATCCCGTACCAAACAGCAAAATGTGCATCACAGACCCAGCCTGGGCATGGAGAGGAAATTTATTACCAACCAAATCACAGCAGGACAAGAAGAAGGGAAAGAAATCACTCAAACCCCTTCCCCCTCAACCAATGGGGGTCACTGGGGATCATCCAACACCGATCCTCCCATGGGGGATGGAGCTGGAGCAGAGCACGAAGCTCTTCCCACACTTGGACACTCACAGGGCTTCCCTTAGTGGTGACTCCGTTGGTGTTTGGACAAGTGAGAGCTCTGTGAGAAGCTCTTCCCACACTCAGGACACTCGTAGGGCCTCTCCCCAGTGTGGATGCGCCAGTGCCTGATGAGGTTGTAGTTGCGGTTGAATCCCTTCCCGCAGTCGGGGCAGCGGAAGGGCCTCTCCTCTGTGTGAATCCGCTCGTGTAGAAGGACACTGGAGCTGGTCTGAAACCTCTTCCCACACTTGGGACACTCGTAGGGCCTCTCCCCGGTGTGGATGCGCTGGTGTTTTCTCAGGTCAGAGCTCCATCCAAAGCTCTTCCCACATTCCAAGCAGGTGTAGGGCCGTTCCCCAGTGTGGATCACCTGGTGCCGCATCAGGTAGTTGCTGTCCCTAAAACTCTTCCCACATTCCCCACACTCATAGGGCTTTTCCCCAATGTGGATCCTCCGGTGCTGGATCAGCCTGGATCTCTGGCTGAAACCCTTCCCACATTCCAAGCACTTCTGGGGCTTCTCCCCTCCAGGAGGCTTCTCCACCAGCTCTGAGCTCTGCCTGGATCTCCAGCCGCCTTCCCGGCTCAGGGAGGGTCTTTCCTCCTCGCAGCTCCCTGGGCTGGGTTTGCAGCCCCTCCTCGAGAGGGATCTCTGGGGCTTTTCTGCCTCCTCCATCCCCGCACACCTGGGGAATGAAAATTCCTGGTTTAGGGGGAAATAACAAGAAAAGAGCTCCATAAACTGGGTGTTCTTCCTCGCTCAAGTTCATGTCTGGATGTCATTGAGCATCTTGTGTCTGTAATAACCTCCCAAACACCAACATTCCTACCCAGAATCCTCCAAAGTTTAAGACACAGATCAAAACCTCCCCAAATATCAAGATTCAGCCAAAATCCACTCCAAAACTGTGCTGATTTGAAAGCAAAACCTGTGAGAGAATCAGTCAGAAATACAAATTCATAGGAAAAACATAAGAGGAAAAAATACATGCAATAGTACAAAAGAAAACAACTGACAGAATCAGAATACAACCTGACACCCTGCTAGTTAGGGTGGTGGTAGCAGTCCAGATGAAGTGGTCTTGTTGTAGTAGTGATGCTGTAGAAAGGTCTGGTAGCTCTTGTCCTCTGGAAACCAGTGGGTAAGGGCTGCCTTGGTGTTCCAAGTCTCAGATTTTATCTAGGTAGGAAAGGCTTGGCTCCTCCCCCTGGCTGGAGCATCTCCCAATGGGATGATGGAATTTTATCAGTCATGCAGTGGCACTCAATGGCCCATTAACAGAAGATATCTTCCTGGAGGAAGGATGGGTTGTGGAAAAGATAAAGAACACTGCCCCACCTGGTTTTAACAGATGGCCCATTAGCAGGGGATATCTCCCACAGAGATAAGGATCCCTGCTCCACCTGCTTTTTCCACCACTCCTTGTTCTTTTGTTTCTTCCTGGGACCTCTGACTGGTTACTTCATGTTTGCTGCTGATTTCTTCTCCCTTTTGAAGATGAAAATGGTAAAAGTGTCTTTGACCTGCCTTGCTGGATATTGTGAAGAGGAACAGTCATCTACTGCAAGTGGAAGTGTCACAGGTGGAGCAGAGTTCTGTGAGTGCTGTATCAAACCAGACCTCGTCAGACCTGCCAGAACAACTGGTCCATGCTGCCCTTCACTGCTCTGCCTGTTCCCCACTGTTTCATGCCAGAGTAATTTAACTGCTGTTAATTGGGTGTGTGTTTCACTCGAGCCAGTCCAGCAGAACCAGCAGAAAGCAGCCCCAGAATGAATGGGGCTCTGCAGAGGAGCCCCAGACTATTCATCAGCCTGCCCGCAGAACTGGCTCCAACTCTGAACCCTTGTGACCACACTCTGAAGAAGACACACTTCTGATATTTGTGAGGCACTTATGACTGAGGCACTGCAAGTGCTTGTGCAGGTAAGAATCCCAAAGTTTTTTCTTACTTCAGGAAAAACCCTGCAGCAGTGCATACCCAGCATCTGCTATCAGCACATCCTGGCTGCACGTGCAGGAGAAGCAGCAGCAGCATTGTACACGTGGGTTTGTTAAGCTGAATTCCCCTACACTTTGAACAGTGCTCATCACAAACATATTTAACGGCACACCGGTGCCATACATTTCTCCTGAAAGCCTTCCTTGTAACTAAACTTTGCTAGAAATTAATACCGAGGATGAACGAGCAACTTCGGTCTCAGTGCGGAGGTGGAGGGGTTCTAAACACTGACTTTCCGAGAGCAGCATCTCTCCTGAAGCGCTCGGGGCCACCCGAGGCGCCGCCGGGAGCGCGGTGCAGAAGCCGGCCCGGACTCAGCCGCAGCGCCGGGCACCGCGCATCGCTGCTCTGCAGGGCGGCCCGCACGTCCTCCAGCAGCTGCCGCAGGCTGCCCTTCTCCTGCTGCAGCTCGGCCATGCGCTCCTCGGCCCGCTCCAGCGCCACCATCTCCTCGCAGCGCTCTCGGGAGCAGGGCCCCGGCGGCCGCCGCTCGGGCTCGGCGGGGGCTGCGCGGGCGGATGTGGCTCTCGATGTGCTCGCCCTCCCGGCCCAGCGGCAGCCGCGGCCCCGCGCGGGTGCTGAAGTGGCCGCAGAGCCGCGCGTGGAGCTGGCGGAAGGTGAGCTCGGCCCAGAGCCCGTCCCACAGCCCCGCGCACTCCTCGGGCTCCGCCGCCTCCTCCGGCCCCAGCGCCCGGCACAGCGTGCGGGACTCCTCGCCGGGGATGCGGCCCGGCCCGGCGCAGTCCCGCTGCTGGAAGATCTCCTGCAGGGACTGCTCCGGGCCGCTGGCCAGCACCACCATCTCGTTCTCCACGCCGCGCTCCAGCCCGTAGCGGTGGGCGAGGGCGCTGAGCAGCCACTGCGTGCGCCGGGCCGGCCGCCCGGAGGGGTCCCAGCCCTCAGGCGGCTCCATCGCGCCCGCCCGGCCCGCGGCGCTGCCCGAGCATCCTGAGCGCCGCCCGCCCGAGCGCTCGGCCCCGGCCCCGGCACGGAGCGCCCGGCTCGCCCCGCACGGAGCCGCGTCCGCCTTTGTCCGGCAGGAGCAGGGACTCGGGCAAAGCGGGCAGGTGCCGCCCTGCTCCCCTTGTCTGCCAAGCCCGAGCCCCAAGTGTGGGTTTATTCCTTAGCTAATTTGTCCCTGCTTTCTCTCTGACACAAGAAAGACGATAGCATCTCACAATCCAGTTTGACAAGTAAGGCTTGTGAACGTGTGAGTGCTTCCACTAATTAAAAAACTCGATGTGCTTGAATGTCGACCTTCTGTTCGCTCAGGCTCCTGACCTCTGTAGATGAGGTGCCTTCCTGGTGTTGTGTGTGTGGATGTTAAGAGGTCTGTGTTAGAGATGAGTAAGTGTTCAACTCGTTCAAACGAGCTGCCCAAAGCAGTGATTTTGGTCTCTCTTTGGCTGGGGAGCAGGACCGGCATTGTTGAACGCAGGCAGCAGCACGAGCAGGGCTCCTCCAGCAGCAGGGACACGCCAGGAGCCAGAGGGGACCGTGGCACCAGAGGGGACCGTGGCACCAGCCGTGCCCGAGGTCTGAACAGGCTGCCAAAGTCAGGTGGTGCTGACAGGCTGCGTTAACAGCCCAGGCAAGGCGTGGTGAGGAGCCAGGGCTGGGGGCCACCCAAGGAGTCCTGTCAAGAGCAAATGGTTCTAATATTCTCTCTAGGATAAAAAAGGAACAAACCAGTCCAGTTGATATGTGAGGAAAAAGAATTGAAGTTCGTTTAAAACGCTGCTTAATACAAGGTTGTGTTTCTTTTGAGTGAACTGATGCTAATAAATATTTGCTCTCGTATGGTGGGGTTTCTCTGCAAATAGGCCTTGATGGGAAATTTCTGACTACCTTTAGTTTTGCTGTTTCTTAAGTTGAGCATCTGAGTAGCTTTGTTGAGGAATGGAGAACTATTTGTAGGTCAGTATTTTCTCAGGAGGAGCCTTAAATTTCAGCACAGGAGGAAGGAAAGGCAAAGGTTTGAAAGCCTTCCCCTGCTGAAGTGACACACTTTGAGAGGTGTCTGGGAGGAGAAGTCCCCTCAGGCACTGCCAGGGCTGTTTGCCTCCTGTGCAGGCTCAGTATTCTGGGAGTTCCACAAGCCTCAGCTGCCACAGTATTTTCCCCTGAATATTTTTTGTCGTGCAATACACAGGGAGAATATTTTGTGCTAGATTCTCCTCTGGGCTGAGAGGAATGTTGAATTTGTCTTTACAAATGAACTCTGGATCTGCCTGTAGATAAGGCTAGCACTGAGAGATAAATGAAACAATGGGATGGATTCCACTGATTGATGAATGGAAAAAGATATTTGCCTTTACAAACACACTGTAGGGCTGCTGATAAATGAAATTGGATATCAAAAGATGAAAGAAGCAAGGGGGGGGAACTATGAATTCTATAAGAATTAAAAATGAAAAGGGAGGGTTATACATTAGAGAGGAATTTCAGGTATCAGGCGTTCTGGGAAGTCTGTGCCTCTCAAGTACCTCAGCCAATGGGGAAAGAGAGAGGGAAATGCGGCCGGGAAAATAGGATAAAAAGGAGGCAGTGTGCTCCAAATATTTGAGAGATCCCAGGGGAATGTCCCATGGCCTCTCCCTTTATTCAAATAAAGCAAAAAGGACTCCTCTGTCTCCTTTTTGGACATAAACCTCTGGTGTTTGTGGATTAATTTTCCTGACAATTTTGGGGGCTCGTCCGGGATCTTTCCACCGTCCGGGGCAGCGAGTGGAGCTGAAGGCGCCTCACCCAGTTTGGGTGATCAGCTCCCCTTGGTGCCGGCCGGTACCGGGCGATTGATTGGGTTCCCGAGACTGTCCAGGAGACAGACGAGTGGCGGACCAGGGGGGTCCGTGAAGAGTCCGCAGGGAAGGACCACTGAAAATCTCACCGGTGAGTAAAATGGGATCTTCGGGGAGCAAACCTGGGAGGGCACCCATGGAGGGTAGCACAGGTAAAACAGGGCATCCAGAGCGAAGGGGCCCCGGCAAATGGGATGACGATCCCATAATACTCCCGGAGAGTCCCTTGGGGTGAATACTGAGGTCTTGGGACAGATTGTATATTCACCCAGAAGTAACTATGGAAATTATGGTAAAATATTGTTATTTTGTGTGGCCAGAGTATAAGCTGGCAAGGGGACTTATATGGCCACCTTATGGAACAGATAAAATTCGTTTGTGTAGAATTTTGTGGAGGTATCTAGAGGAGGATTGGAAAGGATGGATTGAAAGGGAATGTGGATTAATATGGGTCAGACAAGAAACAAGAGAAATTTATGTGTTAAGAAAAAAAGGAGAAGAGGAAAAAGAGGAGGAAGAGGAAAGTGGTGAGGATTGGGATGTTTTTCAGCACCTTCCCCCGTCTTGTCCTCCAGTGTTGCCAGCTGCAGGTCGTCTGTATCCTCAACTTTCAGAGCAAGGGGATCAGGGAAATGTTATTCCTACAGCCCCACCTGAGAAGGGTGATGGTGTAGGGGGAGGGGAGCAGCATGTTGTATCACCCCCCAGAACTAGAATTTGAACTCAGTTTAGGGCATCAGAAGCCCCCCAAGAGACAGGGGTACACCAGATGCCACTCCGTCAAGTTCCTTTGGGGGGTCAAGGGGGAGGATTTGGGTTTGTAATTGTACCACTCACTACCCAGGATATAAGAGGGTTGAAAAAAGAATTACCCCCATATTTGGATGATCCCATAGGGGTGGGGGAAAAGATAGAGGAATATTTGGGAAATGCGGATTATACATGGAAGGATTGGGATTTTCTTTTGGGAATTTTGTTTGGGTCATCAGAGAAATGAATGATTTTGCAGAAAGCTCGGCAGCTGTGGGAGGATGAACACCCACAAGCAGCAGGGGGGGCTGGACCCAATGCACCTACGGTGGGTGATGCCATCCCCCAGGCACACCCCCAGTGGGACCCAAATAACCAGGCCAGTCTGGCTCACCGTGATTGCCGTGCTTATTTGATCAGGGCAATCAAGTCTGCGGCTCCCAGAACTAACAACATAGCTAAGGCTCTGTCGTTAGAACAGGAGAAACAGGAAAGCCCTCATTGGTTGGAGAGGATTAGGGATGCCTTGAGGAAGCACGGGGGGATGGATCCTGAAGGGCCAGCCTTCAACACATTGCTTAAGGTGCAATTTGTTACTAAAGCCTGGCCTGATATACGGAAAGGAATACAGAAGGATGAAGAGTGGCAGAATAAGCCTCTAGAGGAATTGGTTAGAAAAACACAGCAGATATATGTAAGAAGGGATGAGGAAAAGGCAGAAGCTAAAGCAAGGATGATGGCAGAGTTTTTGCAGCCCCGGGGGAATAAACCACAGGGTCCAAGGGGTCCCCAGGGACAGAGGGGACGGGGTCGGCCACAAGGAAGTGGCAGAGGGATTCCCTCCTCGGCAGGGGACAGCCGACCCAAACAGCGGCTGGGGAAGAACCAGTGTGCTGTCTGCAGGGCAGAAGGGCTCTGGAAAAACGAGTGTCTGCAGAAACAACTGGACCCTCAGGAGGAGGAAGTCCAGAGAATAATGGAAATGGATTGTTAGGGGTGTCAGGGGCTCCTATTATACCAAGGACCCACCACTCAGGAGCCCTTGATAACTTTTAAGGTGGGTCCGGATCGAGAGGAGGTGTGTTTTTTGGTAGACACGGGGGGCCTCTCGGTCCACCTTAAATTTTATACCTAAGGAGGGGAAATTGTCAAAAAGATCCTTGGTTATTCAAGGAGTAAGCGGGAAGGATGAGCGAGTGCATTTTATTCAACCGCTGTTAATAGATGTGGGGGACAGATTTGAACTGCATGAATTCTTGTTTGTTCCTAATTGTGATTGTAATTTACTGGGAAGAGATTTGATGGCTAGAATGGGAATGCAAATTAGCATTGTAAGAAGTGACACGGAGTCTGAAACTGTGATATCTTTTTGTAAAATGTCTGAAAAGGCTTATGCTGAAATAAATCCGGAAGTATGGGCAGCTCCAGGGAAATATGGGAAACTGGACATAGAGCCTCTCCAAATTACTTTGAAGCAACCAGGACAAGTGGTGTCTAAAAAGCAATGCCCTCTTTCAAGAGAGGGAAAGAAGGGGTTACAGCCTGTTATTGAGTCCCTGCTAAAAGCAGGTCTTTTAGAGCCGTGTATGTCTCCCTATAACACTCCTATCCTGCCGGTTAAGAAACCAGATGGAACCTACAGAATGGTGCAGGATTTAAGAATAATAAATGAGATTGTCAAACCAAGGCATCCCACGGTTCCAGATCCATACACAATCCTAAATCAAATCCCTTCTTCACGTCAGTATTATTCTGTACTGGATTTGAAGGATGCTTTCTGGGGGTGTCCAATCACAGAAGATAGTAAACAGTATTTTGCTTTTGAGTGGGAACAGGAGGAAGGAGGGAAAATGATAAAACAACAATTGACATGGACAGTACTCCCTCAAGGATATACAGAGTCACCAGTTCTGTTTGGGCAAGCTTTGCAGAAAATATTAAGAGAGTTTACTCCACCCTTAGGAGTCAAGTTGTTGCAGTATGTAGATGATTTACTCATATCAGGGAAACAGGAAAAGGTGGTTGAAGAGGCTACTGTAAAGCTGCTTAATTTTCTTGCAAAAAAGGGACTTAGAGTATCCAAAAAAGAAAGCACAGTTAGTAGAAAAGAAGGTGAAATATTTGGGACACATTCTGTCTGAAGGGTTACGGTGTATTGATCCCGAAAGTATACAAGGGATTTTACAGGTACCATTACCCCAGACTAAAAAGGAGTTACGGCAGTTTTTAGGGTTGGTGGGGTACTGCAGAGCATGGATCGAGGATTTTTCTGTGGTGGCCAGACCTTTATATAACTTTTTAACTCAAAACAGTCCTAATGTCGTGGTATGGACACCAGAAGGAGAGAAAAGCTTTAAGAAATTAAAAGACAAATTGGTTAAGGCCCCAGTCTTGGCTCTTCCAGATGCAGAAAAAGAATTTCAGCTATATGTGGATGTGAAAGAGGGTCATGCTAAAGGAATTTTGGTGCAAGAGCATGGGGGAACACGGAGGCCTGTTGCCTGTTTTTCTAAGTTGTTAGACCCGGTGGCCAGAGGCGGCCCCATTGTCTGCAGAACTGTGCAGCCACAGCTCTGATGGTGGCTGAGGCCCGAAAGCTGACAAGGGGAGGGCATCTCATTGTTAAAGTCCCACATCAGATTAAAGCTTTGTTAACTGAGAGAGCCTCTAAGTGGATGACGAGTGCTCGATTATTACAGTAGGAATCTTGTTTAATGGAACAGGAGGATTTAGAATTTAAAGGTGGGGAAATTTTTAATCCAGTCTCTTATTTAAATGGCCCTAGAGAAAAGGGGGGCCAGGAAGAAATCCATGATGGTATCCAGGTTATAGACCTCCAGACACGGGCTAGGGAAGATCTACGGGATATTCCCTGGCCTGAGGGAGAAAATGTGTTCATTGATGGGTCTTCCAAGGTGGTAGAAGGGAAACGATTTACAGGATACTCTATCGTGAATGGAAAGCAATTAAAGGAAGGGGGGAGGTTACCACACACCTGGTCAGCTCAGACAGCAGAGCTGTACGGGCTTGTGAGAGCCTGTGAATTATACCAGGACAAGACAGTAAATATCTTTACTAATTCTAAATATGCATATGGGGTGATACATGCATTTAGAAAACTATGGGAAAAAAAAAAGAGGTTTATTAAGCTGCAGAGGAAAGAAGAAAATAATTGTTTTACAAAGGATGGTAAGCAGTGGATACCAAAAGCTCTAGCCTTACAATTGTTAAAACAACTTCATGAAGGGAGTCATTGGGGCTCCCGAGGACTGGCAGAAGCCTTCCTCAAAATGAACGCTGCTGTTGGTCTCTTTAGCCTGGCAAAGCGAGCTATTGAATGTTGTTTGACTTGTGCTAAAACCAACAACAAAGTTACAAAGAAACTGGCCAGGGGAGGGAGGCGTTGGGCAGTACGTCCCTTCCAGAGATGCCAGGTGGATTTTACTGAAATGCCTCGAGTGGCAAGATTTAAATATCTTCTGGTAATAGTATGTCAATTAACTGGGTGGCCAGAAGCATTTCCAACTGTTTCAGCAACTACAGGATCAGTTGTTAAAATATTTTTGGAACAAATAATTCCAAGATATGGGATGGTGGAAGCAATAGATTCAGATAGGGGAACTCATTTTACAGGAAAAATTTTTCAAGGAGTTATGACTGCTTTAGGGATACAGTGGAACCTCCATACCCCCTGGCACCCACAGAGTTCGGGTCAGGTTGAGAGGATGAATGGAGAAATAAAGAAACATCTCCTGAAGCTGGTGATAGAAACTAAAATGCCGTGGGTACGGCTCCTGCCCCTGGCTTTAGCAAGAATAAGAGCCAGACCCAGGGGAGGTATTCAATTATCTCCCTTTGAATTGATGTTTGGAATTCCTTACCCTTGTAATTCTCAGCCTAGTGGGGGGATAAAGATAAGTGATGTGTATTTGAAACAATATGTGGCTCGGATACTGTCTCTTGTGAGATCTCTTCGACAGGAAGCTCAGCTGGCACAGACCCTGCCTTTGGACTTTGCTGTTCACAACATCCAACCGGGACACTGGGTCCTGGTTAAGGAGTGGGAAGAAGCACCACTGGTGGCCAAGTGGCGTGGACCTTTCCAGGTGTTGCTGAGCACAGACACAGCCGTCAAGACAGCTGAACACGGCTGGACCCATCACACTCGGGCCAAGGTCTCTGCAGCCCCAGAGATTTGGACATCTCAGCTGGAGGAGAAGGACGGGAAGCCGCGACTGACACTCGGCAGGAGGGGACTGGAGCAGCAGCCAGGGCGTCGACATCGGGGGAAGCCTCGTGTGCCCACCCACAGAGTGCCTGCTGAAATAGTCTGTGTGGGCATCCCTCCTCTCAGATCTCCAGGCACTGGGGGCCAACCCTTGCTGTCATTGTTTTCTTTATGTTGAGCTGTTTCTGTGCCTTCACTCGCCACAGGTGGTGTGAAAGACAACGTGAAAGTAAAAATGAAGTTAGGAAATTAGATTACACAATCAGAATGTTTCTCTTAATAATGTTCCCTTTATATTATCAGTTAGGTTGGGGCCAAGAATGGGAAAATATTTTTTTGACCTTAGGAGAAGAAGTAGCAAAAACCTTTAACCTTAGCAATTGTTGGGTCTGTGGAGGTCCAGGAGAATCTGAAAACGGGCCATGGGTGGCCAGCCCAGTAAAACCTCAATAGTAGATTAACACCCTGAGTAAAGTCTGTAATGGAACAGGATTTTGGGATGAAGAAGGAAGTCCATGGCGGCTTCATTCTTCTGAAAAAGACACTTATTGCCTAAATAGGCAAATAGATGACAATGGAAAAGTGGTGAAACAAATTGCAAAATGAATTTTAAAAATTAGCTCATGTACCAGTCCAAAGATGAAAAAGATGGGAATGGGACATGTTTTCTTGGCTACCTGGTGGACTATAAGTTAAACAACTGCTTTTTTTCCTCTTATGTGCTGTAGCAACTCTAATCTTGTTGCCAGGCATGATCCCTTGCTTAGTACAACTTATTCAACATGTGATCAAAAGGATGCAGGTAAGAGCCACGCCCACTAATTCAGACATGGTTCCAAAAGGACAGAAACTGATGTCACTCCAAATAATTACAAAACCAAAAAAGACTCAGGAACAAGAAATTAAATCAATGAGAGCTAAAGTTTGTAAAGACAATTATTAAAAAATAAAAGAGGAGGGGTTGAGAGGACTGTTGAATTAGTCTTTACAAAAGAGCTGTGGATCTGCCTGTAGATAAGGCTAGCACTGAGAGATAAAAGAAACAATGGGATGGATTCCACTGATTGATGAATGGAAAGAGATATTTGCCTTTACAAACAAACTGTAGGGCTGCTGATAAATGAAATTGGATATCGAAAGATGAAAGAAGCAACGGGGGGAAAACTATGAATTCTATAAGAAAAATGAAAAGGGAGGGTTCTACATTAGAGGGGAATTTCAGGTATCAGGCGTTCCGGGAAGTCTGTGCCTCTCAAGTACCTCAGCCAATGGGGAAAGAGAGAGGGAAATGCGGCCCGGAAAATAGGATAAAAAGGAGGCTGCGTCCTCCAAAAATTGTAGAGATCCCAGGGGAATGTCCCATGGCCTCTCCCTTTATTCGAATAAAGCAAAAAGGACTCCTCTGTCTCCTTTTTGGACATAAACCTCTGGTGTTTGTGGATTAATTTTCCTGACATAGGTGACCCGGGAGAGGGACCTTGCCCCCAATATCTTGGGCGGTCCTGGCAGGGTTTTTTTGAAAGGGGGAGGGATATTTGGAGCTCACCCGAAGTATCTTTGGGTCTCCCTGTTTGTGTATTTCAGGAGGCGACGGGCGGAGCGATGTTTGCATCTCGCAGGGCTCCAAAGCTGTCCCGAAATCCCCTTTTGGGGGATCGTGCGGGGTCCCTGGGTGGTTTTTTGGGGATGTCTGGGTGGCGGCTGCAGACAGAGCCCCGGCGGTGGGTGGGGGATGGAGGTCCCCGGAGCCCCGTGGCGATCGCCCGGGACTGGCAGGGCGAGGGGAGCAGCCTTGAGGGGGGGAAAGCGAAAAGGGGAGAGCCCCGGGAGTGCCGGAGCCTGAAATGGGGGCCTGGAGAGGGGGGACCCCGAGAGCCGGGAGTGAGGGGAGTCTGGAGAAGGGGCAGCCCGGA
This sequence comes from Sturnus vulgaris, assembly GCF_052056855.1. Classification (NCBI taxonomy): domain Eukaryota; kingdom Metazoa; phylum Chordata; class Aves; order Passeriformes; family Sturnidae; genus Sturnus; species Sturnus vulgaris. Next base: position 13,338,974 of record NW_028276170.1, read on the forward strand.
GAAGGGATGAGCCTGGAGACGGGGAACCCCTGGGACACCAACGTGGGGACCCCAAAGCCTCCCAGGGCTCTGGCCACGCCAGGGGCTACAAGGCCACGAGGCCGGGGCTGCTCCGGGCCGCTTCCAGGCTGTCCCTCTGCTCTTGGGTGCCGGGGGTGGCCCTTTGTGACACGGGCGTGTGTCAGGGCCCTCGGTGATGCGGGACATTGTGGTGCTGTCATGAATTAGATTGAAATCCATTGAAATCCATTTATCCACTCATAATGAATGAGTATTTAAGATCGTTTGAAAATCGGTGACAAGGGCATGAGCAAAAGTCAGATTTAATATTAAGCAACAAAGTACAATAAGTTTGTTGTCAAGATTCACTCTACTGCCTACAGGACAGGTGAGGCACAACAAGGCAAGAACAACACCAAATAAAATCCATGCAATCAGTACAGAAATTAACTGGGAACTCTCTAGGGGCGTGTGGGTGGGTGTGTGCTGTGTTTAGGTGCATTCAGGGATTAAAAGGAACACGGCCTAAAAACAACTCTAAACAACTCTTTAACTTCTACCTTAATTTGTAACTTAATTTATACCTTAGGCCTAGGAATTCAACAGAGAAACAACACTGAACTTATACCTAACTTAACTGATAACTTAACATTAACAATTCCACAGAGCAATAACACTTAACAGCATTTAACCTAACTTACATCTATAACTTCCAAGTTCCACTTAGCAACTTAATACAAAAAACAACACTTACGACTTACATTTAAGAACTTAGCAAAACACTTAGCATTTAACAGCATTTAAGTAAGTTCATAACTAGAACAGAACCTTGCTAAGAGGCCTAACTTAGATATTCACGGTAGTTCCACAACTAGGAAAGCAAGATTTCTCCCAGATTTGCTATAGCATATGTGCAGGGGCACACACACAGACAGGAACAGTCAGTGCAAGCAATTCCCCCCAGAGCTCAGTGAAATCCTCCCTTCAGATGTTTTTGCATCTCCCACTGGCCGAAGGATGGGGCCTTGAGCAGTGAGGGTATGGGCCCAGGACACGTCGTGTTTCAGCGATCCTCCAGGCACAGCAAAGCCGAGGGTTTGCTGGCTCTGAGAGGCCCCTCAGAGGGAGACTGCTGGTCACAGCCCACGGTGGCCCAGGAGAGCTCAAAGGTCTCCTTTTGGATTTCTGCTGACAGGGTCACAAGAGAGTGGGCTCCAGTCATAACCATGTTTCATCCTGGCCTCAGTTTGGGTTGGCACTTTCTCTAGGAGTGGGGGAATGCATCACCACACTGGGATCTCAGGGGTGCCCATGGCCTGGGTGATGCTGGCCCAATGCCAGGCACCCACCAAAGCCACTCTGACCCTGCCCCTCCAGCTGCAAGGGAAGAGAAAGTTAAACCAGGAGCACCAGGATCAGATTAAGACAGGACAAGCAAACACAGCAAACAGCAAAACGGCGTCACAGACACAGCGTGGGCACAGTGAGAAAATTTATTCCAAATCAAATCATAGCAACAGAAGGAAAAGAGAGAGAAATCTCTCCAACCCCTTCCCCCCACCCAAGCACGGATCACCAGGGCTCTGAACAACGGGCGTCACTGGGGATCATCCAACACCGATCCTCCCATGGGGGATGGAGCTGGAGCAGAGCACGAAGCTCTTCCCACACTCGGGGCACTCACAGGGCTTCCCTTAGTGGTGACTCCGTTGGTGTCGGGTCAAGGTTGAGCTCTGTGAGAAGCTCTTCCCACACTCAGGACACTCGTAGGGCCTCTCCCCAGTGTGGATGCGCCGGTGCCTGATGAGGGTGGAGTTGCGGTTGAATCCCTTCCCGCAGTCGGGGCAGCGGAAGGGCCTCTCCTCTGTGTGAATCCGCTCATGTTTGAGGCAATCGGAGCTGGTGTGAAACCTCTTCCCACACTTGGGACACTCGTAGGGCCTCTCCCCAGTGTGGATGCGCTGGTGTCTTCTCAGGCTGGCGCTCCACTGAAAGCTCTTCCCACATTCCAAGCAGGTGTAGGGCCATTCCCCTGTGTGGACCACCTGGTGCTGGATCAGGCGAGAGCTGTAGTTGAAACACTTCCCACATTCCCCACACTCATAGGGCTTCTCCCCAGTGTGGATCCTCCGGTGCTGGGTCAGCTGGGACCTGTAGCTGAAACCCTTCCCACATTCCAAGCACTTGTGGGGCTTCTCCCCTCCAGGAGGCTTCTCCACCAGCTCTGAGCTCGGCCTGGATCTCCGGCCGCCTTCCCGGCTCAGGGAGGGTCTTTCCTCCTCACAGCTCCCTGGGCTGGGTTTGCAGCCCCTCCTCGAGAGGGATCTCTGGGGCTTTTCCTCCTCCTCCATCCCCGCACACCTGAGGAATGAAAATTCCTGGTTTAGGGGGAAATAACAAGAAGAGAGCTCCATAAACTGGGTGTTCCTGCTTGCCCAAGTTCATCACTGGAAGTCACTGAGCATCTTGTGTCTCTAATAACCTCCCAAACACCAAGATTCCCACCCAAAATCCTCCAAACTTTAACACACGGATCAAAAACTCCCCAAATATCAAGCTTCAGCCAAAATCCCCTCCAGAATTGTGCTGGGTTGAAAGCAAAACCAGTGAGAGGCTCCAAGTCAGAAATAAAATTTCATAGGAAAAAAGAGAAGAGAAATAAAATCCATGCAATAGTACAAAAGAAAACAACTGACAGAATCAGAATACAACCTGACACCCCGCTAGTTAGGGTGGTGGTAGCAGTCCCGATGAAGTGGTCTTGTTGTAGTAGTGATGCTGTAGAAAGGTCTGGTAGCTCTTGTCCTCTGGAAACCAGTGGGTAAGGGCTGCATTGGTGTTCCAAAGCTCAGATTTTATCCAGGTAGGAAAGGCTTGGCTCCTCCCCCTGGCTGGAGCATCTCCCAATGGGATGATGGAATTTTATCAGTCATGCAGTGGCACTCAATGGCCCATTAACAGAAGATATCTTCCTGGAGGAAGGATGGGTTGTGGAAAAGATAAAGAACACTGCCCCACCTGGTTTTAACAGATGGCCCATTAGCAGGGGATATCTCCCACAGAGATAAGGATCACTGCTCCACCTGGTTTTTTCCACCACTCTTTGTTCTTTTGTTTCTTCTTGGGACCTCTGACTGGTTACTTCATGTTTGCTGCTGATTACCTCTCCCTTTTGAAGATGAAAATGGTAAAAGTGTCTTTGACCTGCCTTGCTGGATATTGTGAAGAGGAACAGTCATCTACTGCAAGTGGAAGTGTCACAGGTGGAACAGAGTTCTGTGAGTGCTGTATCAAACCAGACCTCGTCAGACCTGCCAGAACAACTGGTCCATGCTGCCCTTCACTGCTCTGCCTGTTCCCCACTGTTTCATGCCAGAGTAATTTAACTGCTGTTAATTGGGTGTGTGTTTCACTCGAGCCAGTCCAGCAGAACCAGCAGAAAGCAGCCCCAGAATGAATGGGGCTCTGCAGAGGAGCCCCAGACTATTCATCAGCCTGCCTGCAGAACTGGCTCCAACTCTGAACCCTTGTGACCACACTCTGAAGAAGACACACTTCTGATATTTCTGAGGCACTTATGACTGAGGCACTGCATGTGCTTGTGCAGGTAAGAATCCCAAAGTTCTTTCTGTCAGGAAAATTAATCCACAAACACCAGAGGTTTATGTCCAAAAAGGAGACAGAGGAGTCCTTTTTGCTTTATTCAAATAAAGGGAGAGGCCATGGGACATTCCCCTGGGATCTCTACAATTTTTGGAGGATGCAGCCTCCTGTTTATCCTATTTTCCCGGCCGCATTTCCCTTTCTCTTTCCCCATTGGCTGAGTTACTTGAGAGGCACAGACTTCCCGAAATGCCTGATACCTGAAATTCCCCTCTAATGTATAACCCTCCCTTTTAATTTTTAATTCTTATAGAATTCATAGTTTTCCCCCCCGTTGCTTCTTTCATCTTTCAATATCCAATTTCATTTATCAGCAGCCCTACAGTTTGTTTGTAAAGGCAAATATCTCTTTCCATTCATCAATCAATGGAATCCATCCCATTTTTTCTTTTATCTCTCAGTGCTAGCCTTATCTACAGGCTGATCCACAACTCATTTGTAAAGACAAATTCAACATTCTTCTCATGGCCTATCTTGTTCTAACTGAAAAATGTAAGCAATATTCTTAACTCTAACTCTATTATGTCTGAAGCGAGGTTCTTGGAGCCTCGAAGGAAACACTAGCATGTCTTTCAACCTTCACTACAACATGTACTACTTCTCTGGCGTCTAAGACCTTTTACTCACTAAAAGCACTTAAAACTTATTCCATTTACTTACTTATTGTTCCCTCGTGCTACAACCTAAACCTTCACCTCTGCTTTATGTGTGAGAGTCTTAACATATTTCAATCCATCTCAAGACTTTAATTCAATCCCTGCACTCTGATCTCTCTCTGAAGGATTCAGAGAAACTCTTGACTTAGTGACTCCAACACATCCCCACACTGATTTTAGAGGAGTCGTGTGTCCCACACCCAGCCCCGCTGTCATTCTGCCCAAGCACAGCTGCTCCAGTGTTCCCAATAAAGCTTCCCAGTTCACACCACTCCCGTTTATTGGGGGGCGGGATTGGGGAGGGACCTGGGGGGACCCCACTCCTTACAAACAGAAAATCCTGGATTTGGGTGAAACACTGGCTTGGGGTTTGCTTTCTTTTCCTCTTCCTTTTTGCCAACTCCTGCTGTTTTCTGTCTCACTGTGAATGCTAATTTTTGCTGTACACTTTCCCCCAGATAATTTAATTGCTTACCATATCAAATGTAACAGTTGTTCTTCACCCAAATTTAACACGAGCAGGTGCTACTTCTCTTTCAGGTTAAAATCAGAGCTTGAATGCAGGGATTTCAAAGTGAATAAATTACCTTTCCCTCTTTCAGTCCAAAGTGAGCTACTGCCACCTGCACTTGCCCTTCCCTTCCTCTCCTGAACCACCGAACAGCCCCACTGGGAAGGCAGGAGCTGGGCCTGGGAACTGCTGCCTTTGGAGTTGCATCTCCTCCTCCCGTGGCCGCTGCTCAGAGCCCAGAAGTGCTCTGAGAACTTGAAGTTGTGGCAGCTGGGTTAGAGCCTACATGGGAGGAGGAGAAGGTTCACCAGAGCCCTTCTCCTGCCGTGCCAGCTCCAGGGCAAGGAGTGCAATGGAAGCCAGCCAATGTCCAAACCCCATCTGCTCTGCCAGTTCCTGTGGGAATGAGCTGCTGCAGAGGGGAAGATTTGGGTGGGAATGTGGTTCTCTAAGAAGGCCATAACTAAATGCTTGCATGGGGATTTTGGCTTCTGGAGCAGCGGGGTAGGGCTGTTGTTGGTTCCTACCCCTCCATGCCATGATGATGTAAGGGGTGAGGGATGCCATGTGTGCTGTGCACTGGCAGTGATCCTCATGAAATCCTTCTAATCCTCTCCTTCGAGCTAGTCAAGCTCCTGGAAATGACAGGACAGAAAAAGAAAAAAAAAAGCTCAGCTTTGTGCCCTCCTGCCCTTGTGGGGTGAGGGACAGGAGGCAGAGGTCCAGCTTGGTCTCTCTCTGACCTTTCCTTTGAGACAACACTGTCTGCTCCCACCACAAAGGCACAGAGGGTGCTCTTTGCCCCCACCAGTGGGAAGTGGCTCTGCTGACCCCACTAAGATTGCTAGAGGATTAGTCTGTGAACGAAACAGTTGAATATTGCCTAGAGGGGGGTAGCAGGCAGTAGATGCTGCCACCATTCTCTTTCCAGGATCCCACTGGGAGTACTTGAACTATCGACGATGAGAGAGAGACGGGGACACTGAATGGTGATCAAAATCCAATTTTTACTGAGCACTACATGTGCTTATATACCATTTACAGGAAGGCTGGTAATATTTTACTGCAATCACATAGACAAATCTTACATAGACAAACTCTCACATAGACAAACTTTACATTTGGACTGAGTAAAATCTTATTTCTCATAACCCAGACTTGATCCAGTCCTCTTGCAGTCAGGTCTCTGTTTGCTCTTGCCAGGCATCCTCGTTGTCAGATTGCATTTGCTGATTCAATCTGCAGTACTCTCAGTCTCATTTGCATTACCCATATCCACATCTCCCCCGTTTCTTTTAACTAAAAATACACTCTTAAGCGATTTGTCGATTAAATTCTTAACACACTGTAAAATACAAGGAATAACTACTACAATGCATAATATGATGCCTAATACATACAAACCTATTTGAACTAAATTCCTGAGCCAGCCAGTGAGTCCCCAGTGCCCTAAGAGCCAGTTCAGCCAGTCGTACCCATGATCTACCCAAAGTTTATTCCCACCTTCTTTCAGGGCTTGAGTGCTGGCATAGATGGGCTGGGAGTGGTCAGAAAGGTTAAGGCAACACATCCCATCGAATTCCTCAGCCACAGGCGGCGGCGGAGCTCGGAGGCGGCCCCAGCGCAGGTGGGAGCCGCGCTCGGTTGTGCGGGGGCTCGGGGCTCGCTGCGGGCCGAGGGGGCGGCAGGGGGCTCTGGCGGGTTGGTTGTGCCGGTGCCGGCCCGTGTTGGCGCTGGGCTGAGGGCGCTGCGGGAGCGGCTGCCCGCGGTCTCCTTCCCGCTGGGGCCTCGGCAGGAGCCGGTGCCGGAGCAGCGCTGGCTCGTCCCGGTTGCTGTGGGTGGCACAGAGGTGTCTGCCCTGTGCCCGGGGCTGTGCGGGAAAATTCCCGTGGCCAGAGCTTTGTGTGCCCAAAGGAGACAGAGGAGTCCTGTAAAAGTGACTTTATTGATGAACAAAGAGAGAGGCCATGCGGCATTTGCCATGCGGTCTCTAAACTGCGGCCTCCTTTTTATCCTCATTTTCCCGGCTGCGTCTCCCTCTCCCTTTCCCCTCTGGTTGAGGTACTTGGAGGGTTCAGACTTCGCGATCTGCCTACTGCATGTCCCTCTTAATATGCACTCCTACTACGATATTAATCTTACTGCTTGCAATCCCTCATTTTCTTATTTTCTCAAGAATTGCCTTTACAAACTTTTAATTTCCATTGACTCAATCTCCTTTCCTGCGTCCTCTTTGGCGCAAGGCGTCGTGCATGGTAAAAAGCTGAGAGTTGCTGCAGCACGTCAGAGGAGGAGCAGCATTCGTTTAAGCCATGGTCTGCCAGGAAACCACGAAAACGTGTCCCATTCCCATCCTTTCCACATTTGACCAGAATATGAGCTACTTTCTCACTTCCTTTGTTATCTGTTTCACCACTTTTCGGTTATCATCTATTTGCAAACAGCAATTTGAATGATTTAATTTTCCACAAACTCCTCCTTCTTCTGTAAGTAGATAATCTGATCCCATCCCATGGTGAAATGTCTCGTTCCTCATTTCAGCGGCTTGGTGAGCAGGAAGGTCAGGAGCTGGAGCTGTCTGCTTGGTTATTATTTCAAGGACACTTTTTAACCTAATTATGCCACTCAAATTATGGATGGATTTTCTGTGTCCTGATATGAATTCGTTAGGGATCCCAGGGGCTGGTCCATGGTGTTGTAGGATTTGTTCTGGTGGCCGTTCATCTTTTCCCCTTTTTTGGGTGCTCCCTCCTGCCACGGCTGCATCAATTGACCACTTTTATCTTATGAAATGATAAAATGTTTGGATTCCCAAGTGATTTCTCTGGACTAGCAAAAACACCTCATTGCTTTGGGGAGAGGGATGATCCCCCCCACACTTTTTTTCATGAAATTTGCTCAATATTCTCCGTTTGCTGTTTCCCTTTGCAGCTTCACCAGTTTCTGTTGCAGTCAGATATCCTCACTATGGGCTCTGCCTTTAGTTGTGCAAATTCCATCTGTGCAAGCAGGCAGAGCTGGGGGTGAGGGGCAGATGGACTCAGGGAAATTCCTCCCCCTGGCAAGAAGGCCCTTGGGCATTGTCCACACTTTTCCAGAGCAATGTTAATTTGCATTTCTAAAACTCCTCTCCTGGCTGCCTGGAACTAGGATTTTCTTCCAGAGCAGCCTTTAGGTGATTCACACGTCCACCCTCACAATCTGCTTTATTTTTCTTTTTTAATTTTTTTTAGCCATTTTTTATTAACAGTTTATGCGTTAAAGCCTCACCATTAATACTCTTCTAGGTTTGCAAAATGCAACTTAAAGGTGAGCTTCTAAAGATCCATTCTGAAATTTTGCCATCATTAAGAGCCACCACAAATATATAGAAAAATATTCCAATGCAATCAAGTCTTTTCTGCCTCTTCTCCTAAGAGTAAAAATTGCTTGTCACACCCCTGGCCCAAACCTAACTGACAATCTAAAAGTAGGATTATTATGAAAAATTTTTCTCATGGTGTAATCTTGTCACTGAAACTGCAGGGACAATAAAAAACTCTCCAGCAATATCTTTAGTGTTAGAGAGTCAAGGCATTACTTGATTCAGGTCAGGATGTGCAACAGAAATAATTTCTTCCACACATAGCCCGGGTGTGCAGAGAAAATCATTCCATGAGGTGTGAATTTTACTAGATTTTTCCTGAAATTTTACAGTCTGAACCCATTGAAATCCATTGGTTTAGTGTTCATTGCTTCAAAGTTGTGTAGTTCTTAGTATTTGGTTTCCTATTGCAAATGGATTTCTCCTCTTCTGATGTTAATTAGATCCACATTCCTGGATTTCCTTCTCAGTCTTTTCCAGACCAGGTGTCTCCATCTTTGCTGGGGCAGTGTCTGGGGTGGGTGTTCCTTGATGTTTGCTGATGTTTCCTTGATGTTTTGTTGAATGTCGTTCTCTTTGTGGGAATATTTTTGGCTATTCCCAGATGTTAAACTCATCTCTGTTGAGTGATGCAACATCCCTTAAAAAAAACCTTTTAAAATTTCTTTCCTGAGAGAAAGGCAAACCGAGCCTGACTAGTAAAATGAAAGGTAAAAAAAATTTAAATTTGGTATACTTTCCAGCAATGGAATCGCAGGCAGCCCAGTGTGTGAGTGTAATTGAGAGGCAGAGTCCTGGGTGGATGCTGTGAACAGCAAAGTGCCAAGGCAGGCTCTGTGCCAGCCCAGCTTCCTGTGGCAGAGATTTCACAAGAGACAGGATTCTGGCCACAGACTGCTTGAAATATACATCCCTTATCTCCAGCCCGCACTAGGTGGAGAATTCCCAGGGTAAGGAATTGCAAAGATCAATTCCAAGGGAGATAATTGAATATCTGCCCTGGCTCTGGCCAAAGGTTATAATGGCCGGATGCTTGGCCTTCAGCCAAGGGCACACACTGACTCAGAAAACACTTCCTAAATGCAGCAACATGTTGCATATTCATAGACCTTAATGCATTATTCAGAATCACTCTCCTCTGACCTGTAAATCATTTTTTCCTTCCCTGGGGTTGTGGTGTCCTATAATCCAGGAATGTGAAGAATTTCCTGATTATCTTTTTTACCATTCTCCAAGTTTGTTACATGAACAAAAGATTTTTACATTATACTCCAAGAAAAATATATTTATCACACAGCTATTTATAAGTTTTGTTAATTGCAGAACTAAAAGAAACTATATTCATACAGCAATGTTTTCCAGCATATAGCATTCATTTTAATATTTGCAAAAACTCAATAATATAATGTACACTTATAACACACTTAGAATTCAAATTTCTTTTTCTCAGTGTGGAGGAGACATAGCTGGTGGTCCAATCATTTTGTTATTTTTCATTTTCTCAGGTTTTTTTCCTTTTCTCCTGTTCATACATCCCTTATCTCCACCCTCCACTAGGTGGAGAATTACGAGGGTAAGGAATTCCAAAGATCAATTCCAAGGGATATAATTCAATATCTGCCCTGGGTCTGGCTTTTATTCTTGCCAAAGTCAATGGCAAAAGCCGCTACCATGGCATCTTGGTTTCTATCACCAGCTTCCAAAGGAGTTTCTTTATTTCCCCATTCATTCTTTCTACCTGACCTGAGCTCTGGGGGTTCCAGGGCTTGTGGAGGTCCCATTGTATTCCTAAAGTAGCCATAACCCCCTGAAGGGTCTTTGCTGTAAAATGAGTTCCCCATCTGAGAGTCTGTTGTTTCCACAATCCCTTATCTTGGAGTTATTTGTTTTAGAAATACCTTAATAAGCGATTTGGTTATTGCTGAAGAAGTCAGAACTGCTTTTTTCACTCTGTTAGCTGCCATGCTGTCACCAGCAGATATTTGAGCCTTCCTGCTCAGGGCATTTCAGTGCCAGGCTCTTCCAAGCACACCCAGCTCTGCCGGTTGAGCTGACCATGCAGGGGTAACCTGAGCTTGGTCTAATTCCCTTTCCTTCATCAGAGCGTGTCTTGGAGCTCTTTTCCCTTCTCCTGCCCTTGCAGACCCATCCATAAACACATTTTGTCCCTCAGGCCAGGAAACGTGTCCTAAATCTCTCCCAGCCTGGCTCTGGAGCTCTGTCACTTGAATGCAGTCATGGGTTTGTTCCCAGCCCCCTGTGCAGGCTGTTCAAACAGGAGCCTGGGTTAAACCCTTCCCCTGTCCTCAATTCTAAATCCTCCTGTGCTGCTGAACAAGTTTCATTCTGTAATCACCGAGCACTGCTCATCCATGTAGAGGCTCCTTTGGTTATCACAGCTTTGACTTGTTGCCAGACTTGAACAACAGGAGATCTGCTGCCATCAGTTTTTGGGCCTCAGGTCCCATTAAAGCTGTGGCTGCACAATTCTGCAGACAATGAGACCACTCTGGCCACTGGGCTAAACATTTTAGCACAAGAATTCCTTTGGAATGGCCCTGTTTAACATCCACATCCAATTCAAATTTCTTTTCTAATTCTAAAGGAGCCGTGTCTGGGGCACCAATCATTTTGGTTTTATTTCATTTTTTGAAGTTTTGCAATTTCTCATGTCCATACCACAACATTGAGGCTATCTAGGCTTAAAAAGTCAGACAATCTTCAATCCAGGATTGAGGATCCAATTGCAGGTCCTGCAATTATCTATTCAGTCTCAAAATTCTCCCAGCCCCATTTTAGTGCTGGGTAATGTTACTTCTGAGATTCCCTAGTCTTTCTCTGGGTCAATACACCACAAATCTTCAGTCAAAATATTTAACCTTTTTCTCCACCATTTGTGGTTTTTTTTTTCAAATATTCAAAGATGCATTTTAGCCTGAACATTCAGCCATTTCACAGAGGCTTCTTCTGCCACTTCTTGTCCTCCTGATTGCAGCAAGTCATCCACATCCTGCATTAACCCAATCCCTGGGGATGGGGTAAATTCCTGTGATATTTTCTGCAAGGCTTGCCCCAATAAGGCTGGTGCTTCCGTGCATCCCTGCAGAAGGACCGTCCATGTCTTTCTCATTTTCCCTTCTACATCTTACTCCCACTAAGAGGCCAATTCTAGTTTACCATCCTGTGTAAGTGGGCATCCCCAGAAAGCATCTTTGCCATCAAGTCCTGAATGGTGTCAGTGTGAGGAGGGCACCTGGTTCAAGATGGTGTAAGGATGTGAGAGCCCCTGGGTGCTGGAGCCCCCTCGGGCCCTGGGGTTCATCCCTCAGGGGCTGTAGAAACTCTGCCATGGCCTTTGCCTTCGCCTTGGCCTTTTCCTCCTCCCTTCTTGCATTCCCCTGCTGTGCCTTTGTGACCAAGTGCTCCAGGGGCTTCTTCTGCCCCTCCTGCAGCCCCCTCAGTGCCTGGGGGTGCTCATCCTCTGACAGCTGCTGAGCTTTCTGCTAAATCATTCCTTTCTGCACTGACCCAAACAAAATGCTTAAAAGCTGATCTCGATGCTTGCACGTCCAATGGCCATTTCCCAGCTGTTCCTTTGTCCTGCTGCTCCTTGTGCTGTGGCTGCCGTGGCCAGCCCGTATCCCAGAGCCGGTGCCTGTCCTGCCGCAGTGTCCAAACGCGGCCCCCCCGGCGGGCAGGGCCGGCAGCTCCACGGGGCCGGGCAGCGGCCGGGGCGTCCCGCAGCCTCCTGGGGGCCGGGGGCCACTGCCGGGCCTGCAATTGCCGGGGGGTGCTGGGCTCAGGCAGCGCCCGGCGCTGAGCCCCGGCTGCCCCACAGCCCCGGCCCGGCCCCGCAGCTCCCCACAGGCCCCCAGCCCGTGCTCCCGGTGCCGCCCCTCTGCGCCCGCTCCTGCCGCTGCCCAGCACAGAGAAACCCCCTGCAATCCTGACCTCCTTGTGTGCCTGTCCTGGCAACCGGAGATACAAAGGATCTGCAGCAGCTGGTAACTTCTGAGGATGAGAGCCTGCTGAAAAACATCCCCATCCTCAGTATTTTTCTCTTCCTCCTCTTTTCCATCATTCTTTGTCTTCCCACATAGATTCTTTCTGCTGCTTCTTGCCTGAACCATATTCCCTGCACTTCTCATCACACCAACACCATCCATCCCCTGTTGTCTAAATCCCTTCTGGACTTCCCTTATTGCTCCCCTGTGTCTCCCTGTCCTTGATTACCTCTGGGAGAATGGGCAAACTTCCTCTACATGCTTCCAAGGGATCATTCAGAGATATTTTGGGATCATCATCCCTTTGGCCAGGAGCCCTTCCTGGCTTTCCCTTTCTACCCTCCATGGGTGCCCTGCCATGTTTAGTCCCCGAAGATCCCACTGTAGTCCCTGCTGAGATTTTCAGTGCTCTCTGGCTGCCGACTCTTCCCAGCCCCCCTGATCTGTCACTCGTCTGTCTCCTGGCCCCAGCGCCCCCCGGCAGGGGAATTTGGGGAGGTGGGAGGGGGGGAGCGCCAAGGCCGGGCCCCCCCGCGCTGTGGTGGCGGCAGCGGCTGCAGTGGGGAGCGAGTGCGGGCGGGAGCGGCCGAGAGCCCAGCGCTGCCCCAGCCCGAGCTGCCCCAGCTCCATCGCTGCCCCTGCGCTGGGATGCTGTGGGTTTGGGGGGAAGAGGGAGCCGGCAGTGGGTGCTGGGCCTGGGGGCAGCAGGAGAAGAGAAGGAGAAGCAGGGTTGAAGAACAAAATGGTCAAACGCTGCACGTGGGAGGAGCAGGTGGGATTGTGCAGGAGAAAGAAGAATAATGGGCGGGAGTGTGAGGAAGAGCAGGTACACCGCAGGAGGGTCAGAAATGGGAAGCAGCACAATGTTCCACCCCTCCCTGTATCTGTAGCCTCTCCCCCAGCCCCAGGAGCCTTGCTCCCCCCATATGCAGCAAGTGACCGAAGAGGATGATCCATGATTTTCACAGGGGTGAATCTTGCTGTTTGTGAGCTTTATAGGGCTAAATGTTGGTGCTTTGGTTTTTTGCAGGGGCTGAATCTTTATATTTTGGAGGGGATTTGGGCTGCAACTTACTTTTTGGGGAGTGTTTGATCTATGTCTTGATGTTTGGATAATTTTTGTGCTGAATCGTGGTGTTTTGGAGGTTCTTATAGACACAAGATGCCAAATGACTTCCTGAGATGAACTTTGGAAGGAGGAACCCCCAGCCCAAGGTGCTCTTTTTTTTTTTCCCCTCAAACTAGGATTTGTCATTCCCATGCCGTGGGTAGATGGAGGAGGAGGAGGAAAAGCCCCAGAGATCTCTCAGGACGAGGAGGGGCTGCAAACCCAGCCCAGGGAGCTGCGAGGAGGAAAGACCCTCCCTGAGCCGGGAAGGCGGCCGGAGATCCAGGCAGAGCTCAGAGCTGGTGGAGAAACCTCCTGGAGGGGAGAAGCCCCACGAGTGCTTGGAATGTGGGAAGGGTTTCAGGTGGAGCTGCAAGCTGATCCGGCACCAGATGATGCACACTGGAGAACGGCCCTATGAGTGTGGGAAATGTGGGAAGAACTTCATGACTATTTCTCATCTGATGGAGCACCAGGTGATCCACACAGGGGAACGGCCCTACACCTGCTTGGAATGTGGGAAGAGCTTTGGGTGGATCTCTGCCCTGAGATACCACCAGCACATCCACACCGGGGAGAGGCCCTACGAGTGTCCCAAGTGTGGGAAGAGGTTTCACACCAGCTCCGATTGCCTCAAACATGAGCGGATTCACACAGAGGAGAGGCCCTTCCGCTGCCCCGACTGCGGGAAGGGATTCAACCGCAACGACATCCTCACTGTCCACCGGCGCATCCACACTGGGGAGAGGCCCTACGAGTGTCCTGAGTGTGGGAAGAGCTTCTCACACAGCTCAGCCTTGACCCGACACCAACGGAGTCTCCACTAAGGGAAGCCCTGTGAGTGCCCTGAGTGTGGGAAGAGCTTCGTGCTCTGCTCCAGCTCCATCCCCAATGGGAGGATTGGTGTTGGATGGTAGAAAAAAACACAAAAACACAACAAACAAACAAAAAACCCCCCCAAACAAACAAACAAAACAACAAAAAAAAACCCAAAAAACCAAAACCAAAAACCCACCAAAATAATGATACGCACAGAAGCAATATAAAAACACCGAAATCAAGCAAAAGGAATAGTCAGCTTCGAAATAAAGAATGGAGAAAAGTCATGAACTAACATTTCTCTTTGTTTTTAAACTATGGAGAAAAAACTCTTGTTTCCTCTAAAACATGTAAAAATATTTTGAAGTGAATATGACTGTTCCAACTGTACATATAAAGAAAAGCATTAATATTAAAGTAAACAAATGTTAAAATTGCAGTAATCTCCTAGGTTTAAATAATAAGAAAACCCCTGCTGACCCCCCCAATAAAACAAAAAGGAAAAAACTCTATTCTCAAAAATGAAGTAAGGTTTTGTTTAAACTGTTATAATCCTTAAACTGTGCATCAGAAGTTAATATAGTCCTCAATAAAAGTTATGAGAAAAATTGTTAGTCTGTATAAAGGATTTTTAGATAATAATCAGATTTCGATTCTCCTGGGTAGCTAATCACTGTAATATCAAAACAAGAAGAATCCGTTTTCTTATGAAGAAATCTCCATAGACTGGAAAAAAGTCTCCTCTTTCAAGTAAATGAGTGAAAAACTATTTTAGAGATGGTAGACTGAGTTGTTTTTGTATGTGTTTAGTATTAAAAAAAATGTATTGAAGAAAAAGCTGTAGCCTAAAGTATTCTTCTAAGGGTTTTTTCTTATAGTTTCTAGTAATAAAATTTCTCTTTATACCATTTAAAGTAAAACCTGTTTTTTGTCTACTTCTTAATCCTCTCTCACAACAAAAAAATTCAAATTAATAAACCAAAACTACTACATTTAACCTCAGTGATTCCAGGATTTTGATTTCCTATTACTCTAGGGTATCTTCTGGAGCCAAATGGTGATTGACTGGGGCAAAGACCAAGATTTTGGAGACAGTGGGGTGGAAACTCCTCCAAAAATGTTCTTCCCTCCCTCCCAAGCACATGGATCCTCTACTTGCACAGACACAGAAATTCTTTTCTTTTGGCCTTGATTTGCTTTTCCTTTGTTTTCATCCCTTTAAAACATCCAACACTGGGGTAAAAATAAAGACACTGAACTGAGACATGTGTGGGGACAGGGGGACAATGACATGGTGGGGACACAGACATGGAGAGTGACATGGGGACACATGGACATGGAGGGGGACATGGCCATTCCTGGGGACATGGGGGGACACGGGCATGGATGGAGATGTGGGGGACAGTGACAGGGATGGAAACATGGTGGGGACACAGCCATGGGTGAGGACATGGTGGGACATGGCCAGTGACATGTGGGGACACGGCCACGGCCGGTGCCATGGGGGGAACTTGCAGGGGCTGTGGGGGATGCTGGCTTGGA
Organism: Sturnus vulgaris; assembly: GCF_052056855.1. Taxonomy (NCBI): domain Eukaryota; kingdom Metazoa; phylum Chordata; class Aves; order Passeriformes; family Sturnidae; genus Sturnus; species Sturnus vulgaris. The sequence continues at coordinate 13,354,641 of NW_028276170.1, forward strand.
GGGAGTTGAGGGTTCCTGGCAGGGACTTGGGGCTCGCTGAGGCCTTTGGGGACCCCAGGCCGAGCGGCTCCGGCTGCGCTGGGAGACCCTGGCGGAGGTTCTGGGGCAGCTGCTCAAGGACCCCCTGCCCTGGAGCCCCAGCCGGGCATTGGGCTCCTGTAAGGGAATGAACGTCCTTGTCCCCAGCACGACAGATTTCTTATTTCTTGCAGGTGCAAATGGTTCTCTTACCAGAATAGCTTGTTGTGTTAATTGTTTTCATGCTTAAGATTGTTTTCAACTGGGAACAAGCAAGTTACTTAGCTGCACACAGAAGAAGTGACAGGCTAGCTATTAATTTAGCAGAGAGCAAGACCTGATTTTATGAAGCCTGCCTTTTATAATTTGTCTACCTGACTGCAACATCTCACCCTTTTTCATTAATTCAAAGAAGGCTCATATGTTCTGATGATAAAATAGCTCTCTCTTGTGAGGGTGTTATCTCATTAAGGTTATCACTGGTTATCTGTTAGATAAGGGATAAGATACATAAAAGATCGATTACAATCAACAAAACTTAGCCAATTCTATCATGTAATTGACCCAGGGTTTCACAGCATGAGAAAACAAAAGAATAATGTCCAGTGTGTCCTAGGGAAATGGGAATAAATGACCATTGTTTTAAAGTCCAAATAGTCCATTAGCTGGAAATGTTGATCTTTGACATCACTCAATGTGCTCTTGGATCCTGGAACAGGGAATAACTGAAGAAGGTTAGTAGGAACACTATTCCATGATGTTGACACAAGGCTTTTGTTGGCAATTTGCCTGGGAATTTCCAGACACAGCCATGTCTTGGCAGTCCTGCTTCTGGTTTTGTTCTGGCCACGAAGGCTGCATGGTGATTAGGTTCTTTTTCTTCTCACTGGGCTTCATTTTCTTGGAGGCAACTGATGTTTGGCTGAATGAACAGGTGACTACTTTGAAGTTGTTGATGATAAAAACACATGCATACCTTCTCCTTAAGTTAATGACTTAATTAGTCTTTGTAAATTCAATTGGTGAGGTTTACCTAAAATATTTTCTTTTTTTTGGTATAAATATTGCACTATTCATATTTCCTTAGGCGTTAATTTCCCCTTCTTTGTTTTAAAAACAGCATGCGTTACTCTTGCCATGAACATGAAGGGAACATCAAAACAAAACAATATATATAGTAAAACCAAAAACTTACAGCAATCGGGAATAATTCAGATACAACAATGCAAAACATTTCTGATAACAGATATAATTAATAACACATGTGAAATTACAGGATTACCAAGCACTACAACATTGTACCATCATCCCAGCGTCTGCAACAGCTGATAAGCCTCAAATCAGTGAAGAAGTGGATAATCATCACCGGAAAATGATTTGGGACGAAATGAGCGCAGAGCCGCCTGTGGCTGCAGTGCAGAGGCAGCTCCCAAGTCGGGCAGCAGACGGCTGGGGGGAAGCTCCGGGCCCCGCGGGGAGAACGGGAGCCTGAGCCGGCGGCGCTGAGCAGCGGGGGCTGCAGCCACCCGAAAGGGGGGTGGGAAAGCGCCACAGCGGGGAACGGGGGGGCTGTGATACCCCCTGAGCCGGGGCCTGAATCCTTAAAAACCGGAATAATCACGGAGAGAGACCCTCTAACTAATTAAAGTTACAAAGTGGTGTGTTTATTCACCGGCACGGGAGTCACCTCCCAAAGGCGTGACCGCCCCGAACAAGGTTCTTTGCCCTCTATTTATTGCCCAAGATCTTACATACAATACATGTGCATAACCCCAGCACCTCCCATCCCCATCCCATATTAAAATGAGCCCATTCGTCCTTCACACGTGCACAGTTCTTCTCTTGAATTGGGTCGGTGCTCTCGAAATGGGTCAGTGGTCTCGATGGATGAAGTCAGGAGAGTCTTCATCAGGGCTCTGTGACCCTCTGGAACAATCCAAGGCCTCTTGCTTTGTGATTAACGGTTTATTATTTTACGTTCTTCTATACATAAATTCATAATAGCAGATAATTATACCAATTAGCTCTTGCCTAAGCATCCAGTAATTGTTAACTTAGCATTTACCTACCCAACTTACATCTTGCTGATGGGAACTACTTTTATCCTTAGCAAAAATCTTAACTTTTTAAAATCATCATTCATCCCCCACTCCTTCTTCAAATTTAGTAAATTATTTTACTAATAACAATGCTTTGTTTACTTTTCATGCTTTAGCAGTTCTGGTAGGAAAAGCTTCTGGCCACCCTGTAAAGGCATCTGTTAATAACAACAGGTATCAGTACCCCCCTCTCCTGGATAGTTCTGAAAAATCTATTTGCCATTGCTGCCCAGGTCTATAGAATTTTTCTAATTTGTGTAGGCTTTGGTTTGGGAATATTTTTAGGATTACTTTGGAGGCAAGGCTACATTGGCGAGTCGCCTGAATTACTGTGCTTTGTAAGTTTCTGGCGATGATTCAATTTTTCAAATAATTGCACAGAGCATCAATTCCCCAATGTGTTTTCTCATGTTCCTTTTTCACTAATAACTATAACATGTAAGAGGGGATCACAAGCCTTCCTTTTCCTCTGGAATAGCCCACCCCTCCTGATTATAACTTTCATTTTTTTCCCTAATGAGCTTTTTGTCCCTTTTATTGTATCTTGGCTTACCTTCAATAGAGATATGCCCATCTGGAATTAAAGCTGCCTCAATTGTTTTAGTAATTACCTCACCTTTAGCTGCTTCTCTTGCCTTTCTGTCCGCCAGCTCATTTCCTTCTTCCAATTCAGAGCTCACTTTTTGGTGTGCCTTGATGTGCATTATAGCTACCTTTTCAGGTAACTGAACTACATCTCATAGTTTTAGTACTTCTTGTGCGTGTTTAATATTTTCCTTGTGAGTTCAGCAGTCCTCTTTCTTTCTAAATAGCTCCGTGTGCATGAACCACCCCAAATGCACACCTTGAGTCTGTATAAATGTTAATTTCTTTTCTTTTCACCAGCTCTAAGGCCTGGGTTAAGGTGATTATTTCAGCTTTTTGTGCAGGTGTTTGTTGGCAATGGTCCAGACTCTGTTACCTCCCTGTTTGTGGTAACTGCATACCCAGCGTGTCTTTTTCCACTGATGATGGAGCTGCTCCCATCACTGAACCAGGTCTCAGCGTCCTCGAGAGGGGTGTCCTGCAGATCCGGGTGAGTGCAGTAGGTGTCTGCAATGGTCTCCAGGCAGTCATGGATCACTGGTTCTCCCATACTCCCGCTGAGGAAAGAAGCTGGGTTCACAAGGTTAGTTACCACAATTCCAATATCATCTTGTTCTACCAGTATGGCCTGGTACTTCAGCAATCTCTGTGGGGAAAGCCAATGCCTCGCTTTCACCTCCAGGACTGCAGACACTGTGTGGGATACTAACAAAGTCATCTTCTGGCCCAGGGTGAATTTGTGTGACTCTTGGGTGTTCAGTGCTACTGCAGCAACAGCTCTGAGGCACCCTGGCCACCCCTTGGCTGCTGTGTCCTGCTGTTTGCAGAGGTAGGAGACTGCCCTCCAGTACGGGCCCAGGTCCTGTGCTGATATTCCCAGAGCAATCCCTTGTTTTCATGAGAAAACAGAAAGAATGGTTTACTCACGTCTGGAAGTCCCAGGGCTGGAGCTGACATGAGTCCCTTTAGCTGGTTGAAGGCTCGTGATGCTTCTGTTGTCCCCTGAAGATCCCTGCTCCCTTCCCTGATTAAGGCACACAGGGATTTAACTAACAGTCCATAGTTATAAATCCACAGTCTGCACCACCCTGTCATGCCTAGAAAGGTTCTCAGTTCTTTCACTGTCTGGGGTTTCAGGGTTTGGCATATTGCTTCCTTATGGTCTTGCCCCAAGGCCCTTTTTCCTGCACTCACTTCATAGCCCAGGTAAATAAGTGTCTGCTTCACCATCTGGGCTTTCTTTTGGGATACCTGATACCCCTGCAGGCCCAAAAAGTTTAGGAGGCTTACTGTGCAATCCACACATGCCTCCTGGGTCTGGGTGCCTATTGAGAGCTCATCCACGTACTGGATGACACATACATTCAATATGCTTCACATACTGAAGCAGCTGTCCTTCTCCTGGTGGGGATTCCCAAGACTCCAAATCCATTGCCAGCTGCTCTCCAAATATGGTGGAGGAGTTCTTGAACCCCTGGGGTGGTACACACCATGTGAGCTGAGTTTTATGTCCAGTTTTGGAATTCTCCAATTCAAATGCAAAAATTTTCTGGCAGGCTTTGTGGAGAGGGAGGCAAAAGAAAGCATCCTTCAAATCTAAAAGGATAAACCAGGTTAGTTCAGGTGTTAAATGAGTTAACAAGGTGTAAGCGTTGGCAACCACTGGATATAAATCTTTTCTTATTAACAGCCCTTAAATCTTGTACTAACCTATATGATCCATCAGGCTTTTTCATGGGCAAAATAGGAGTATTAAAATCAGATTGACACTCTTTTAATAGTCCTATTTGCAAAAAGTTCTCGATGATTAGACTGATTCCTTCTTTGCCTTCCTTTTTCAAGGGACATTGTTTGACTCTTACCAAATGTTTTCCCTCTTTGAGCCTGATTTGCACTGGTAAAGCATTCTTTGCCCTCCCTGGTATTTTAGAGGGCCATACTCCAGGGAACACCTGATCCGTTATTTTCTTAATAAATTCCTTCTTAATTTTCAGCTTCTCTGGTTACTAGCATTAAGCTTAACAATTCCACGTATTGTTGATCTTTTACCTCCAAACTAATTTTCCCATCTTTGAATATTTTTACTTCCAATTGCTCTAGCAGATCCCTGCCCTAAAGTGCAGATGGAGCTTTAGGCAAGTACAAAAATCAATGAATTCCCCCTCTAGGGTAGGGCCCTCTGGTCCCCTTCAATCCTCCTTTACCTGAGCCACCACCCCTTTTTCGGTCACCTCTTCTCTGTTTGTCACCCCTTCTTAGTTCTGGACACTGGTTTTTCCAGTGTCCAAATTTCTAGCAAAATGGTTTTTTCCTGGTCGAGGTGGTCCTTGTTTTGGGGCATCTTGCTCATGTTTCCCTTTTACATTTTCCTGTATTATTGATAGTTATTTCTTCGTCCCTGGTTTACACCCCTGTTCCTGATTGCTGAAAACTCTCCACGCCTTGTCCAGCAAAGTCTCTAAGCCCCAGCTCGTTGGGCCCCAGATCTTCTGGAGCCTGATGTCACTTGTAGATTGCCCTAAAAACAAGTTTACCAACTGTTGTGTTCTGTCAGTGGATTCAGGATCCAGGGTGGTGTGTCGGTGCATTGCCTCTCACAACGGGTCTAGAAATTCAGAAGGGACCCTGTTTAATAGCATACAGGGCTGACCAGTTCATGGTTCTAGGAATTGCTCTTTCCAGCCCCTTCACTATCAATTCCTGGTATTTTGTTAGCTGTGCTGATTCCTCTGGCCTATTAGGGTTCCAGCCTGGATCCTGAAGGGGAAATAAATCCTTAATGTCCTCCTGTGTTGTTCTGCAATCATCCTCGGCCAGATCTTCAGCCACCTTCAAAGCCAACTGCTTCTCTGAGTCTGTTAAAGAATCAAGCAGTAGCTGGAGGTCAGTCCAACCAGGCCTGTGCTGTCTAACCATAAACTTCATTCTCTTAGCAACACCTATTGGATCGCTCTGATAACTCTTAGCAATCTTTTCCCAGGAATCCAGATCCAATGCAGAAAAGGGAACTTTAACTGGCACTGTTGTTCCCTCGGAGGTTACTGTCTCCCTCAGAGGAGCCTCTCTAATTTGTTTTCGGGTCCTTGATGCTGTGGGACCCTGTGGGGAGGGCCCATCCTCCTCACTGTCACTGGGGTGACGGAGGGTACAGTCAGGTTGGCTCTCATGCTTTGGGAATTGGTGGGAAATCCTGCTTTAATTCCTGTTCTCCCGAGGGAAGGTGATGCAGGGGATGAAGTGGGGATAGAGGCTCCCTCCCCTTTCCTGCCTTTTAGAGGGTGTTTTAAGCAATTCTTCTTTTTCTTTTTCCTGAGCTTCCATACTATATATCTTGTCAGGATGTGTGCATCTTTGGTTTATTGAACACTTACTGCAACGTCACTTGGATTTTCCCCTGTTAGCTTTATTATCTTTTTCCAGAGCCAACACTGAAGGGTCAGATGGTGGCCTAATCCCACAATCCCTTTGCCACTTGTAGTGATTCCAAAGGGTGGAAAACTTCAGGATAATAACCTCCTGCAATTTTTGTTCACGCCTAAGTAAAAGCATTAGCTGTAACAGTTTCATAGCGACGCATCCCAGCTGGTGGCCATTTCACCCCTCCTCAAGTCTATAAAGTGGCCACCACTGCGGGCACAGCTTAACAAACTCTCTCTTGGTTTCTGTACCACCATGGCCCACCAGCTCTTTCCAACGTGTCAAAATACATCCCAAGGGGCTGTCTTTAGGAATCTCTCTGCTCTCACTCGCCCCCATGCTGAGAGTTCCTCCTCTCTCAACGCCTTTTAATCTTGTCCCAACTCCGAAGCTTCACCTGGTGATAATCAGGTACAAAGGTACACTGAGCACACTCACCCCTAAGGATCTGTGCTGGTTTCTGTGGGGTTCCTGAAATCCCGTTTTCTAACAGCTCAAATATTCTATTGCTACCGTGTGCCTCCTGACCAGTGACCAATAAAATCCATATAACTATCTGGGAAGCCTTTTATTCCTTTCTGTGACAAAGATCGCAAATTCCATTTCTAGGCATCCTCCACTTGTGTACTCGCCAGACCCACAATTCTCGACAAATTACACAACGAAACACAACCCACAGGTTACAGTCACAGCTCCCCCTTGGACAGGGAAGTTCCTTTGGCCTGGGATCCCCCTCCCTGAACCTTCTATTCCTAGGCATATAATTTTACCAGCAGGAGAGAAAGGGAAAAGATAAAAGCAACTGAAGGAAAAGGGTTAACAGTGAAAGCAGCGAACCAAATCACTGAAGCTCTGCAATTATAATCTTTGACACAAGATGGCTGTGTTGCCTAAAGAATGAAACCCTTCAACACAAAATGGCGATATCTTTCTAAAATACTCACAACGCGCACTACACAACTAAAAAAAAAGTTCCTTTTTATTCACCTCTAAAGGAATTCATGTATCACAACCAAACACTTCCAAACACTTCACTCACAACACTTTTACAAAATGGCAAAATTCAAAACAAAAATTCGTTTTCTCCCCCTTCAAATTTCTGATCACAGTTCGCTGGCAAACCAAGCCTCTCTCGTTGTACCTTGGGCTGAATATTCACAAAGCCACGCCGAAAATCCGGCAAACTTCGGCCAAGGCACAATTCCTCTGCGGGGGGAGGGTAGCTCTGAACTCACGTCTGCCTCTCCCCTCCGCACCTAGGGACCAACAACACTCTGTCAGAATAGTGCCCCACACACTGGTGATTTTAAAGCCTCACAAACAACTAACTATATTTTCTCGCAGTTAAAACAGCCTCAATTAAAACTTCGGGGTTGGACGGAAACCGAGAAATGTTGCTCAAAGCTGCAAACCCGCAGTACCGGGTACCGGGGTTACTCCCGACTGTGCCGGATGTAATTTCAAACCGCACCCACACTGCTCGCTTCCTTTAAACACAAAACAAACAGCTTAAACACAAAACTGCCGCTCTCACCCGGTAATACACCGTTCACAATCTGACTGCTTGCACACACACACAGCCAAAGCTCACACACACAGCCAAAGCTCTCACACACAGCCAAAGCTCACACGCATCAACCAAAACTCACACACACAGCCAAAGCTCACACACACACAGCCAAAGCTCACACACACAGCCAAAGCTCACACACCACCCCAGCCCCCGCGATTCAAGTGTAATACAAGTGCTTTGGGTTCCTCCGCCCTCCCGGGTGTATCTCTTCTGCTAATCAGCCGCAAATCTCAAAATTCTTCCACAACCTACACATACATAAATTCAAAACACATACAATACTTTGCGAACATGCTCCCAAAACCACACAAACCAAAGTACATACAGCACACCGCTAACCCACAGTCTAAGCACACAAAACAAGTTCCATCCACACGCTCAAGAACACACGCGCATCTGGAGCACACAGACTGTGATCACCATATTCTGCAACCCAAAAATGGAGTCACCCACACACCACCACTCGTGACGGATCCCTCAAGCTAAAGCCCACCACGCTGCTTTTAAACCACAGATAGAACTGGAGCCACCACAGCTCCCGTACCACAGCCCTGCCATGAACGCTGTTATTGCCCTGCCCCAGCTCTGCCCACGCTGCCGGGCGAGCTCCGCTCCCCGCGGCCGCCACCGGCCCCGCTTCGGGACAAGAGTTCCTGGGGCTGTTACTGATCTCACCCGGAACACAAACCACTGCCAAATTCCACGGAAAGTTACAAACAAATCCACTTCAGGCTTTTTCACTGCGCGCTTGACGTCTCGCAGCATCTTATCAGTTTGCCTTTCTTAAAGGTGGTTATCTTTAATTTTTAACCATACCTTTTTTGTCCGTATCTCCGGCAGATCTCGTTCTTTCCCCCGGGGTGCCAGCGGGGAAAAGGAACCCTCTTCCTAGGAAGATCCCAGGTGGGCGCCCAAGAGGGATCCCGAACCTCGCTGGCCCTCGGCCAGAGAGAAGAGAGTCCTGCTGCGGTCACCAAATGATTTACCAAAATAAGAGTATTGGCCTATTACTGATACCCAACTGTGACGGACAAAAGACTCTTTAGCAATTTAAAGTTAGAAAGTGTATGTTTATTCAGTGCTGGACAGCAGCCTGAGGTAACCCTCCAATACACACTGCAAAATTACAGGTGATCACAGAGTCGATTTATTGACAAAAGCTTCAAACAAATATATATTCATAATACCAGCCTCTCCCATCCCCCCCCGCTTCTTGTGGTAATTAGCTTGAATGGCTATTAAGCATGCGTGGTTGGCTTCTTGAATTAAGTCTGGGGTCGTTTTTGTGGGGAGGGGTCTTAAAAAGAGGAAGAAAGGCGAGTCTTCCTCGCCCTGAACTCTCGACCCTTTCTATCGACGACAATACAAATGGCTTCTGGGAGAACTCCAATTTTCCCTCCCTTCATGACTTTGAATAAGTTTCTGCTTGCAATTGAAACTACTTACTAGTTTCATCTGTTCCCGTTGCAAGCACAGCTGAGCAAACATAAAATGACAGTCAATAAATTATTTAAGTTTCAGATAACCATCTGAAGGCCAGTTTCTTCTAACTTCTAACTCTTAATTATTTTCAGCAAGGCCTATGTTTATTCAGCGCCGTTTAATAAACTCTAGTAAATAACTAACTTTTAACTAATCCTAATTTCTCTAAGACTAAGTGTTTCACTTGGGTGACACATTGTAGTGTATGCACCCCATGCCACAGCAGCTGTACACAAACTAAAGGGGGGACATTGGCTGGCCGGGAATAGGATGCTTAAATACCAATCGCTGTTATTAGAGCAGGATGGTGTTACCTTGGAAACAACTTCTGTTGTTAAGCCTGCCATGTTTCTGTCCTCCACCTTAACTGACGATGTGCCTGATCAGGACTGTTTGCAGACAATTGAAGAGGTCTATTCCAGCTGGCCAGACCTGAAGGACGTGCCCCTGGAAAATCCAGATCAGGAGCTTTTTACAGATGGCAGCTAGCCCAGAGAGGACATGAAAACATTTCAACATTTTTGTGTTGAAAATCTTTTGAAACATCTAAAACAGGTAATAATAGGAAAAGGAATGACTGACATTGTACAATCAGTAGTGAGCAAATATAAAATCTGCTGTAGAAACAACCCGGATATGAGGAAAAGAGTTGTGTTAGGAGTAACAAAGGCCAGGCATCTTCCTGGAGATTACTGGCAAATAGATTTTGCAGAGTTACCAGGCAAAGAGGGACACTGGTCCATACTGGTATTAGTTGACACTTTCAGTGGATGGCCGGAAGTTTTCCTCTGTTGCACTAACACAGCCAAGGAAGGAGTGAAAGTTTTGCTCAATTATGTAATTCCAAGGTTTGGGGTTCCCTTGGGGATGTCATCAGATAGGGAACAGCACTTTGTCACAACAGTGGTTAAAGAAGCGAGCCGGATTTTGGGAATTACTTGGGATCTGCACACACCTTACAGACCCCGAGCGAGTGGTGAAATTGAACATATGAATGGGACCCTCAAAACACAAATTAGTAAACTTTGTCAGGAAACATCCATGACATTGGTTCAAGCCTTGCCTGAAGCTTTACTGAGTATCCACATCCAACCGAGGTGGAGGGAAAACATCAGTCCCTATGAAATACTGTATGGCAGCCATATCAGATTCCACATGTTCCAGGTTAAATTCACATGAAGGGCAAACTTGATTCACAGAGATATCTGATGGCTTTGGCTCCACATTGCAGAAGCTCCAGAATTACATCCTGCTATCCAGACCCATAGGACTGGACACACCTGCACATCCCTTCCAGCCTGGACACTGGGTCTGTGTGAAATGGTGGGACAGTGATCCTCTGCAAGCCAAGTGGAGAGGACCATTCCAAGTCCTGCTGACCACCTTCACTGCAGTCAAAGCTGCTGGCAAAGGATCATGGATTCACTGCTCCAGAGTTAAGAAGGGTTCTACTCCGGAAACTACTAAAAGAACAGAGATTGATGCAGATAAAAATATGTTTTCAATTATTCCTCTTTTATGCCCAAAGAAATGTTCATAACAATCATTATTCTTCTTTGCATGATAGCGAACTGTGCAAGACATTTCTACTGTTAGATATTTATCTATTATTAGATATTTATCTGCTGATATTTCTTATTGTTATTTACTATATTTTAGATACTTATCCATTATTAAACACCTATTATTAGCAGATATTTAGAATAGAGACTTGACAAGGTAAAGGCCTTGTTAAGCTTTTAAAGGGGGGAAAAGATGCCTTAATTTTCAACTTTCATATTTTTCAGATTCTGTGCTGCCCTAGTGCGTGACTCTGAACTTCAAATAAAGTGTTAGCAAGTTCTCTTCACAGCTTAGTTAGACAAAACAATCTTTTTCCAGTCTGAGAACCAAGGACACCGTTGCAGCTTCAGGCCCAAAAATTGTAAACAATAATGAATTGAGGAGAGCAATCTGGGTGAATGAGACTTCATAACCTAGAGCTCTAATTGGACAATTAACCCCAAGATGTAAATTGACCAAAACTGATAAAAGTGTGGAAATCTGTGACTGCTCGTCCATCTTGGGTAGAGCCACGGCCGGGCTCTTGTACTGCCCAAGGTGAATCCTTTGAAGGCCTTTTAGTAAAAACCTCCTTGACTCCTTTAACTCTGTCCAGCCTCTCTGGGCATCAGTTGGAGATTCCCCAGTGACCCTGGTGATCCATGTTGGGAACACACCTGGCTGGGGGGGCTCCACATCTTCCTGGCTCCCTGTGGACACCTGGATGAATGCAGGGGCAGGAACGTCCATTGGGACCCAAACTGACATTGGGAATTCCTTGGGGAGAGCAGATTTGTTGACTTTCAACCCAAAAAAGTCTTCTGCATTCAGTCCTATCTTCTGGTGGCATCCAGGGATACTGAATGGTCTTGGAGGTCATTTCCAACCTCAGTGATTCCACGGTTTTTATTTCCTATTGCCCAGGGGTATCTTCTGCAGCCAAATGCTGATGACCAAGATTTTGGAGACAGGGGGGTGGGAACCCCTCCAAAACAGGTTCTTCCCTCCCACCAAAGCACATGGATCCTCAGCTGGCATGGACAAGGAAATCCCTTTCTTTTGGCCTTGATTTGCTTTTCATTTTTCTTCATGGAGTAAAAATAAAAAAACAGAAGCTCTTCTCGGGATAAAAAACAAAGACATTGAACTGAGACATGGGTGGATGTAGTAATTATGTTGAGATAGACATGACTGGCATCATCAGCAGTCCTTTATTAAAAACTTTTCATGCCTTATTTCAATGGACTTCTCTTAGGCAACTCTGACTCCTTCCCTCACAGGCAGCTCCACACAGCTCTGACTCCTCCTCTCCTCTCTGCAAGTTTCCTTCTTCCTTCTACATGACTGGCTAAACCCCAGCCTGTCCCTTATCTGGCCACCTAACCCTGTCTGTCACAACAACTTCTTACCTTATCTGTCCCTGGCACAACCCCATGTCCCTTGTCTCCTCACAGCACAGCCAGCAGACTCCACCCCAAACTGCAGCAGATCCTCAGTCTCAATCTCCAGCTGTGACTGTGACTAGTGGCCAGCTAGCCCACTCTTTTATAAAACACCCATCCTCATTGGGCAGGCAAGGCTGTTTCCACTCCTCAGTAATCAGTACAGGTGTAGTTCATTGGGAAACATTGCCTTCTAGCCTTTCAACCTATCTTCCCACAAATTCCCCCTTTTTTATTTAATCAAAATAAATTGACATGATGACACATTCACATATTTCACCTCAGACTAACAGTTATACAATTGTTTGGGCAACACATCACAATAAGGACATATACTTGAAATCTCAGTTCTCAAATATCACAAGTAGTTTGCCTAGCTTTACTTCATGATTGTTTCCTTCAGCAAGTTCTTATATAAGAAATAATTGTCTGCATGCTGTAGATTGATTAGACATTTACCTTTCCCCAGAGCCAAGAGTCTTATTATTTTTCTCCTCACATATAACCAATTTATTCCATTTTCATTACCCAAAGTGAAAGTTTACAGCAGCATTAACAACCACATCCAATTAATTCTGATTGATTCTTCATTCTTTTCTCATTGATTGTTAGCTTTCTTTTTTAATTTACTTTGGTTTAGTTTGGCTTTTAGCAGTACAGAACATCAACCTAAGGATTCTCTTAGCTCTGAAATGCCTTTGTGAATTAAGCTTGATACATTACCCAGATTCTCACAGTACATACTATTAAAGCTCAAGAAGCAGAAAGCTGCAATTCATAAACACAATATACATGTTTCAGCATCAAACAGACACATTGCATTCAACAGCAGAACCACCATCTCCAGCTTTTCCTGTGTCTTGTTCCTTTAATTACTTCACTTGTTCCTTCTTCAGCTGAGTTGCTTTTGTAAAGTTATTTTAGCTAACTGCTGTGCAGGAGTAACATATTGGAACTTGGCTCTTAATTCATCTTTTTGGGGGACACAGAGGCAGCTCTGGCAGGCTCTGCTTCAGGGACAGGCACATTCTCAAGCCGAACTTCATTCTTCTCTTGCTCCCCATTAACTTCAATTTCTTGCTCTCATTCTTCTTCCACCTCCTGCTCTGTTTTCTATTCTTTTAGAGTCTCATAGAGCAATCTCCAGGTGGCAGTCAAATTTGCAGCTGCCTTGTCCCCTTTGCATACTGCATCCCATGGACTTTCCCCAACTTCTTTCCATACTCTAACACTAATGGCAGTACTTTCATCAATCTTAATAACATATTTTTTTTTCCCCAAGTGTTTTTTTAATACACATAAAACAGTCTGTTGCCAGTGGCTCATCTGGATAAGCATCCCTTCAGGTGTCACAGTCAATCAGGTTCAGACCAGCGGCTTCCCCCACTGCTCTCAGCTTCACTGGGCTCCATCTCTGGCTGTACCTCACCCTACAGCCCAAGTCCAACCACGCTGGCATCACCATTATGTAGTAACTATGTTGAGACGGACTGGACTGATACCATCATCAATCCTTTATTAAAAACTTTACATGCCTTCTTTCTGTGGACTTCTCTCAGCCAACCCTAACCCCTTCCCTCATAGGCAGCTCCACACAGCTCTGACTCCTTTCTTACAGGCAGCTCCACACAGCTCTGACTCTGTCTCTCCTCTCTGCAAGTTTCCTTCTACATGACTGGCTAAACCCCAGCCTGTCCCTTATCTGGCCACCTAACCCTGTCTGTCACAACAACTTCTTATCTCATCTGCCCCTTGCACAACCCCATGTCCCTTCTCTCCTCACAGCACAGCCAGCAGACTCCACCCCAAACTGCAGCAGATCCTCAGTCTCAAGCTCCAACTGTGACTGTGACTAGTGGCCAGCTAGCCCACGCTTTTATAAAACACCCATCCTCATTGGGCAGGCAAGGCTGTTTCTACCTCTCAGTAATCAGTACAGATGTAATTCATTGGGAAACATTGCTTTCTGCACTATCCTTTCAACTTATCTTCCCACACTTATTCTGTAAGGCTTTTCTTATTTCCTATAGTTATGGTCACCATCATCTCATGGTCATGGTCACCTCACAGCCACCTCATGGTCACAATCGTCTCACAGCCATGGTTGTGTCATGATCATCTCATGGTCTTGATCACCACATAGCCATGGTGTGTTGTGGTCATCTCATGGCCACCTCTTGGTCAAGATGTGTCATGGTCACAGTCATGATAATCTCATGGCCTTCAGTATTTCATGGCCGTGGTGGTGTCATGGCAATCTCATGGTCATCTCATTGTCACCATCATCTTGTGGTCATCTCATGGTCACGGCCATCTCATGGTCATGGTCATTTCCTGATCACCGTCATCTTATGCTCACGGTCATCTCACTGTAATGGTCACCTCATGATCATGTCATGGTCACCTCATGGTCATCTCATGGCCACGACCACATCAGGGTCACCCCAAGGCCATGGCTGTGCCACAGCCAACCCATGGTCATCTCTTGGTCCAAATCATCTCTTGGTCAGGGTTGTGGTTGTGTCATGGTCATATCATGGCCATGGTCACTCTCATCCCATGGCCATCTTGTACTTGTGTCATGGCCATGGTCATGGCCAGGGAACCTCTCCAAGCCCCAGTTTTGGAACACTCAAGGACCACTGGGGGCAACGATGCCTGGCCTGACCCCTCTCCCATCCCACTGCCCTTCCAGGAGCCTGACATGGCCAAACCTGTCGGGGCTTGGCCTGCCCTGACCCCGGGCTGGTGTCAGTGAAATGGCTAAATAAATAATAAAGGGACAGGAATGACTAAAGGGCTAGAAACTGAAAGTGTAAGGAGAAATAAAAAGGGTGCACAAAGGCCCCTTTAGAAGACCCTAAAATGGGGTTGAGCAGACACTGATACAGACTATGAAGGAATGTTCTAGAAAGCTTCCAGCCAATCACAGACCCTTGTGCAGTCTCTATTTGCATGGTTATGCCCAGTAGTTCCCATAATCCTTTTCTTCTCCTCTACTGCTCGCCATAGTGTAACTGGATGTTGTCTGTCTTGGCTCCTCAGTGTCCAGGGTTGTTACCTGCTGTGGGGCCGGTTCACAGCCCGTCCCTTCCAGGATGGACTGCTACACAGACTCTCCTGGGGACACATGGGATATGGGGCATGGAGCAGGAAACAAAACCTGGGGGATGGAATTGGGTGTGGCTGAGAAGCCCTCATTTTGCTCCTGGTGTCCCCATCCCAGTCCTGGTGTCCCCATTTATGTGTCCCCATCCCAGTCCTGGTGTCCTCACACTGATCCTGGTGTCCCCATTCCCATGAATGTGTCCCCCACCCTAGTCCTGGTCTTCCCATCCTGCTCCTGGTGTCCCCGTCCCAATTCCTGCTGTCCCCATTCCCATTCCTGCTGTTCCCATCTCTGTCCCTTGCTGTCCCTATCCCATCCTGGTGTCTCAATCCCCGTGTCCCCATCCCTGTCCCCAGTGTCCTTATCCCTGTCCCCAGTGTCCCTATTCCCACTCCTGGCTCCCAGTGAGGAACTGTCGGCCACTGGAGGAGGGAACCCGGATTTATTGCCCCAAGCAGGATTTATTGCCCAAAGTAGGATAATTTCACACCGGAAAAAAAGCATTGGGAATATTTGTAATTCTTAGCTTTAAAACACTAGAAAATGGGAAATGTATCTGTTAGCAAAAGCTGTGGGTGGATGGGAACAGTGGGATGAGCTCTGCTGGCATCTCCTGGTTTCCTGGGAAGAGGGAAGGGGCCGGATCCAGCTCCATGGATTGCTCAGGCAATGATTTCTGTCGGGATGAGAGAGGGTCACGGTGTCACCCTCTCCATGTCCCCATCCCACAGGATGGACCTGGCTGGAGCCCATGGAGAGTGGGAGCTGTTTCAGAATCCCACCTCATCCCGCCCCAATCTTGCTCCATCCATCCCACGCGATCCCGTCCCATTCATTCTGCCCTAATCCCACTCTGGAATTCCACCCAATCCCTCTCCATCCATCCCACACCTACTCCATCCATCCATCCATCCATCCATCCATCCATCCATCCATCCATCCATCCCAACTGACCCTGCTCCATCCAACCTGCACCAATCCTGCCCCATCCATCCCACCTGATCCCACTCCAGAATCCAGCCCCGATTCCACTCCACAATTCCATCTGATCCTGCTCTGGACCCCTGCATTGATCCAGAATCCCTCCCTGATCCCAATCTGTCCATTCTGCCCCGATTCTCCTCTGGAATCCCACCCTGATCCCATTGTGTACCTGTACTCAAGCCGTTGGTTCCCATGTCATTTCCTGCAGAAAGAGAAGATCCATGAGATTCCAGCACAGATCCAGTTAATCCACTGGGATTAACTCCAGGATCCATCCTGGGATCCAAACGGAGAGGATCCAGAGCTGGATCCACCACTGGTACTCACCGGCTGCCATGTTGCATCCATTCTGTCCCTCCTCCCTGTGGAAAAACAGTGGGATTGGCGTTGGTGGCACAGGATTCCCAGAACAGTGCCAGGTGGATCCGTGCCCTTTCCCAACCCCCATCCCATGTGTTACCGGATTGGCGCTTCCAGATGACAAATCCAATGAGGACAATGAAGATGATGATGGCAGCGACGGACACAGCAATCACCACGGTGAGATTCCTGCCAGATGTCGGCTCTGAAAAATGTGGGATGGTGAGGAGGGGGAGGGGAATCCCCATTTGGGAATTCCAAATTCCCAATTCCCACATTCCACATTCCCAGCCTCACCCCAAGCGTAGATCCCGGGCCCCGACATTCCAGGATGCTCCACCCGGCACCGGTACTGCTCCTGCTCCTCCGGCCGTGCCTCGATCCTGGCCCAGGTGTGGAAGGTGCCGTCGCTGTTGGGGACGATCCCACCCCACTCCGTCTCCTGATCCCAGATTTCATCCCCCTTCATCCAGTTGACTTCAATGGAGCTGGGATAGAATCCGTACGCGTGGCAGGACAAGATCAGCATCCCGTGTTCCTCTTTTCCAGACACATGGACATCAGGGGGCTCTGGAATGGGATAACAGTGAGAGACATCCATGGAATTCTATTGAGTCCATGGGTGAGATCTGCCCCTGGAATTCCCACTGGAATTGGATGGGGGTGAGACCTGCCCATGGAATTTCCACTGGAATAGGATGGGGTGAGATCAGCCCGTGGAATTCCCACCGGAATTATCACGTTCCCAAGTCCTCCATTCCCAAATCCCACATGAATTCTGCTCCCACCTTTGCGGTCCAGCTCCTTCTGTCCATATTTGACGTATTTCTGGAGCCACTCTGGGCATTCATGCTCCAGGTAATTCGCCTGCCTCTCAACCTCGTTCGTTTCACTTTCCCAGTACCTCCTGCTGATCTCAGCAGCGCTGTCGGCCGCCACGAATCTCCTGGATCCCAGGTCAAAGGAAATGAGTTCCCGCCCATCGTAGCCATTCCGGAAGGACCCACGGACGCTCCCATCAGATAGGAGCTCACAGCCAAAAAGCCATTGTATGGTGTGGAGACCTGGGGGAATTGTACCCACAGAGTCCCAGTCCCACAGAGCCCCATTCCAGCCCTATGGAGCCCCAGAGTCTGATGGGGACCCACAGAGCCTCATCCCAGCCCCATGGATCCACATCCCAACCCATGGATCACAAGATATCCCATACCAGCCTAATGGATCCCCATCTCAGCCCCTTGGTGCCTTGTGAATCCACATCCAAGCCTCATAAATCCCATTCCAGCCCTATGGATCCCCATCTTAGCCTCATGGAAACCCACCCCAGCCCCATGGATGCCATCCCAACACCATGGATGCCACCCCAACCCCACAGATCCTATCCCAGCCCCACAGATCCCCCCCACTCACCCCTGCTCTGGTTGTACCGGTCCCGCAGTATATCCAGGTTCCTGGCATCCATGTTCTGGTTCCCCACGCAGATCTGGGTCTCCCTATCCCAATATCCCGGCCCGACTCTATCCTTTATCCACTGCGTCAGCGGCTCCATCCGGCCCCGCTCGCTGTCATAGCGCACGAAGGGGATCCCATCCAGGTATCCAATCATCATGAACTGAGGGATCCCAGGGCTGGGCTCTGACACCGCCACATCCAAGTAATACAGGGAGTGAAGAACTGGGGGGACACAGAGATTTGAGGGGATTGAGGGGGTCATGGATCAATGAAAGGGTAACTGGGAGAGACGGGAAGGGGGTGCATGGGGTCCCAGTGTCCAGGAATGGTGGCTCAGGGGACTCCCACTATCAAGGAAAGGGGGATACAAGGACTGTGAGAGGTGGGATGGGAGTTCCAGGGGATTCCTGTGCCCTGGAAACGGGGCTCAGGAGTCCCCGGTGTTGAGGGAAAGGGGGGGTTTGGGAGCTGGGAAAGGCAGGAATGGGGGTCCAGGGGGTCCCTGGGTCAGGGGAAAGGGGGATCTGGGGCTGGGAGAGGCGAGCGGATCTTGGAGGCGCAGCCTTGGAGACAGGAAAGACACCGAGGAAGTGCGGTGGGGGAGGGGACGGAAGGAAAGGCCGAATTCCAGGGAGTTCATCTGCATCTTATTGGATTCGCGCTGCGACCTCCCCTGAGACCCCTGGGGCGGCCGGGACCCTCTGGGACCCCGTTTCAAATAGCGGCGGGAGTGGAAAACGGGGGAGACAGGAAAGTTGGGAGGTCCGAGGCAAATGTGAAGGGCGAGACTGAGGTCTGGGAAAGGGGGATGCCGGAAAAGGAGGTGCAGGGTGTCCCAGGCCTTGAAATGGAGATTCAGGGGTGTCCCAGTGCCCAGGAATGGGGGTTCAGGGGGCGTCCCGTACCGCGATTCGGGGTTCAAAGGGATCTTGATCCCCAGGAATGGGGGTTCAGGGCGGTCCCGGTGCCTGATGAGGGGGTTCAGGGCGGTCCCGGTGCCGGGGAAGGGGGAGTCACAAAACCCAAAATGTGGCTATGGGAGGTTCCCGAGTCCAGGAATGAAGGTTTACGGTTTAGCCCGGAAATGGAAGTTCAGAGCGGTCGCGGTTTTAGGGGTCCCACTCACCTTTCGTCGCTCCCCCCGGGTCCCAGAGGAGCCCCAGGAGCCCCAAAAGCGGCCCCAGACCCAGCGCTGGAGCCATCGCGCTGCTCCACTGCGGGCACGCCCGGCTCCCCCCGCCCGGCTCCCCCCGCCCGGCTCCGCCCGGCTCCCCTCGGCTCCCCCCGCCCGGCTCCGCCCGGCTCCCCCCGCCCGGCTACGCCCCAGCACTGGCCCCGCCCCCAGGGCGGCCTCCGGCCCCGCCATTGGCGCCGCATGTTCCTGTCCGCCAATGGCAGCAGTATCTCTCAGTGACGTCATCAGTCGACGGGTAGATCCCGGTCTCGCAGGTTGGGGCGCAGAAGCGAAAGAGACCGAGGGAGCGCGGTGGGGAGAGGGGTCGGCGGAATTCCAGAGAATTTCTCTGGATCCCTCTGATCCCCGCTGCGACCTCCGGCGGCCCTTTGAGAACTATCTGCAACCCCCTGAAACCCCCCTTAAGAAAGCTCCGGGAGTGGAGAACTGGAGGGACACGAAAATTTGGGAGACCTGGGGGTGTAAAGGTGAAGGAAAAGGGCGGGTCCGGGGTCTGGGAAGGGCGAAATGCCCGAGAAGGGGGTGCAGGGGGTCCCAGTAGACGTGACGGGGATCCAGGAGGGGGTCCCAGTACCGAATAAGGGGGTGCAGGAGGTGTCCTCATGCCCAGTAATGGGGGCTCAGGGGGTCCCAGGATCAAGGAAAGGGGGGTGAAGGCAATGGGGGGTCCAAAGGGTCCTGTGCCCAGGAAAGGGGGGGCACGGGTTGAGGAAAATAGAGAGTGGGGGCTGGGAAAGGCAGGAATGGGGGTCCAGGGGCTCCCGGAGTCAAGGAAAAGGGGGACTGGGGTCTCCGAGAGGGAGAGGGTCTGGAAAGGGGTGCGGGGGGACATTGGTGCTGGATGAAGGGGTTCAGCTGGGTGCCGGTGCTGGATAAGGGGATACAGGGGGGTTCTGGTGCGCGGGAATTGGGGGTTCAGGGGAGTTCCGGTCCTGAATATGGGGGTTCAGGGGGTCCCGGAACTGGGGAAGGTGGTCTCAGTTCCTCCGAAATGAAGATTCAGGGAAGTTTCCGTGCCCAGAAATGGGGTTTTCTAGGAGTTCCCATGCCGGTAACTCGGGGTTCAGGGGGTCCCGGTTCCCAGGAAATGGGGTTTCGGGGGTGGTTTCCGTGTACGAGAATGGGGCTTCAGGGGGTTCCACGTTCCAGGTAAGGGGGTTCAGGGTATTTTTCGACTGGGCAAGGGGGTACAGGGGGTCTCGGTGCCCCGAAATGAACGTTCAAGGGGGTCTCTGTGCCCAGGAAGCGGAGTTCGTCCGGAATTGGAAGTGCAGGGGGGTCCCTGTTCCCAGCAACGGGGTTTCAGGGGGGTCCCGGTGCAGGGGGCGGTCACCGGTCCCCGGGCGGATCCCGAAGCCGCAGCTCGGGAGACGCGAAAGTGATCGGGGGAACGCGAGGAGGGGGAGGAGACAGAGGAAAACCTGGGAATTCCTCTGAATCCCCTCCGGGACCTCCCAGGACCCCCCGCAGGACGAGCAGAGGGTGGAGAACTGGGGTGGACGCAGAGACTGGGGGGTCTGGGGGCGTCCAAGAGTCAGGAGCAGAACTGGTAGATTCAGGAAGGCTCCAAGGTTCAAGGAAAGGACTGGGAGAGGCGGGATGGGGGATCCAGCGGGTCACTGTGCCCAGGAAAGGGGTCCAGGGGTCCTCGGTTTTGAGAAAAGTGGAATTTGAGAGCTGGGAAAGGCAGGAATGGGGGTCCAGGGGGTCCCTGAGTCACGGGAAAGAGGGAGCTGGGGCTGGGAGAGGCGGGCGGATCCCGGGGACACAGGATGGGCGAAGGGAAATCGAGACGGGAGGAAAGGGGAATTCCAGGGAATTCATCTGTTCCCACTGGATCTCCTCTGAGATCCCCTGGGACCCCCCGGGACCCCGGGGGACCCTCTGAAACGCCCTTCCAGGAAGCGCCGGGAATGGAGAACTGGGGAGACGCAGAAATTTTGGAGATCTGGGGGTCCAAAAGCCGAGGAAGAGGGCGCATCTGGGGTCTGGGAAGGGCAGCATGGCCGGGAATGGGAGTGCAGGGGTGTCTCAGAGCACTGACGGGGGTGCGGGGGAATCCCAGTCTCGGATAAGGGGGTGCAGGGGAAAGGAGTACGGGGCTGTCCCCGTGCCAAAAATGGGGGTTCAGGGGTTCCCGTTGTGGTAATTGATAAAAGATTCGTGTTAATCACAAAAGTCTTGGGGTTCGTATAAACCAGAATACTAAGGTCTGAAGTGAAGCATGGACGCTAGATGAAGGAAAATATATGATTAAATCATTCTGTTTTAAATCACCATGTTACGTTATGTTGTGTTGTGTTATGTTTCCCAGATAAGTTATATCTGCTGCCAGCTTGCAAAATCACACTTTTGGATAGTCCTTCCTGCCTTTGTTTGATCACTGCTGCCTATCTCAAGGACCAGACTTCCAGATTTCCCTGGTGGTTGTCTACAAAGACCAGATGGTTATCTATGAGACTGACTATCGCCCAGAGGCTTTGTGAGTTTGGATACAGATGTTTATTCGACCACCACTGCTTACTTGGCAAAATTATGACAGGAAAAACCCCAAAATTAATGATTATAATGAGAAACCATAGTATAAGAAGAGGCTGTAAACCAAGGTTGGATGGAACGTGGAGTGGGCGGTGACCCCTCGAGTTCCCCAGCGCTGCTTGCTCTGTCTATATCAAATAAAGCAATCTAAATTTTGCTGAATATCGAGACTTTTGTCTCTCATTTATAACAATTGGGAGGTGAGAGGAGTGATGGGATCTGGGGAGATCCAGACCATTGCCAGATCGTGGTCAGCTCATGTTCATCACGTGGTCACTCATGGTCATCTTATGGTCATCTCCCAATCACCATCATCTCATGCTCATGGTCGCCTCATGGCCAGGATCATGTTATGGTCATGGGCATGCCGTGGTCATCTCTTGGTCACAATACCTCATGCCCATGGTCATCTCACAGTCATCATCATGTCATGGTCACAGTCATGGACATTTCTTGATCACCTCATGGCCATGGTTGTGTCATGGTCATCTCATGGTCACTACATGATCCTGGGCACCACATGGCTGTGTCATCATCATCTCATGGTCACAGTCCTCTCATAGTCATGGCCGTCTCTTGGTCATCTCACAGTCACAGTCATGTCATCATCACAGTCATGGTCATTTATTTCCTGATATCCATCATCTCATCTTCATGGTCAACTCTCAGTAATGGTCACCTCATGGTCATGGTCATCTCATGGTCATGGTCATCTCCTTATCGCCATCATCTCATGGTCATGGTCATCCTGTGGCCACAATTATTTCATAGCAGTGGTCATATTGTGGTCACCTCATGGTCATCTCCTGATCTCCATCATCTCGTTCACAGTCATGGTTGCATCATGGTTATTTCTTGTTCTTGGTCATCTCCTGATCCCCATCATCTCATGTCCATTGTCGTCTCACTGTAATAGTCATCTCAGGGTGATGGTTGTGTCATGGTCATCTCATGGTCATGGTCATCTCATGGCCACAGTTCTGTCATGGTCATCTCATATCAGGGGTCGAAGGTGGTCCCCAACAATCCTTTTTAGGCTTTGCGGATATCAGGGCAGAAGTGGCAAAAATTAAAGAAGAACGGAACAACAACCACAACTCAGAAACATAAAAAAATTTATTAATAATGAAAGTAAATGTGGGATGAGGCCCAAAAATCCAAATACAACAACTGAGAGGACAAGGTCACTTTAGGAGCCTGGGGTTGAAGACAAAGATACAGGGAGGTCCAAGGTGTAAATATGGGGTAAGGGAGGGGGTAGAGTTGAGCTTAGGGTCCAATGGGGAAAGGGGAAAGTGGGGCAGAGGTGGAGTAAGGGCAGGTAGGATCCAATGGGGTAGGTTGGGTGGAACATTGCATCAGCTGAGGGCCAATGGGGATACAAGGAAGGGAGAACAGTCTGGAACTGGGAGAGGTGATAATTAACTGGGAAATGAGGGTTAGGAATATGCATGAGGTATTAACATAGGCAATCCCATAACTCTTCATAACATTCTTCTGAGGTCACCACAACTTAAACAAATGCCTCCCAAAGTTTAGGGTTGGGATATAATTTTTCTTTGGTGATGGTTGCCTGTCCTGGGATACTGGTCAGGCTGACTCCCACATCTCCCCCTTTCTGTTTAACTGTAAAAATAGAACTGAAAGATTTTTGTAAAACTCTGTAAAAACATCCTAACAGACAAGGAACAACTCACAGTATAATGACAACAATTATGAAGATAAGTAACCCCGTATTCATTATAGACAACACCTACCCCTTGATTTCCCAACTTTTAAAGAGTCCATCAAACCAGTCTTTGTCATCATAAATTCTTAACTTTTTGACTCCCATCTTTGAGGACTTGAATACTTTTGTGTATAGACTCACTATGGTCTGAAAGGTTCACGCAGCACATGCCTTCGAAGTCTTGGCATCCGTGTGCCAACAGCAAGAAATCTATGGCAGCTCTGTTTTGTAACGTTGTGTGTGTTAGGCTGTCAACATCTGTTAAAAGGTCATTTAGAGATAGAAGTAGCATTGGTTTATTTACATAACCAACATCCTAATTTTCCTAATTGCGTTATTGCTTGTGCAGCACCTACCCACAGTACAAAAGCAGAGGCAACAATCCTCTGTCCTCTATTCCAAAATTCTATTTCACTGGTACAGTCGAATTGGAACTGATGTGCAAAGCGGTTTATTTCCCTATTTTTGTCATTGCCAATTAGTGTTGTGACATTGGGAGTTAGTAAAGCAAGCCTACCA
Source organism: Sturnus vulgaris (assembly GCF_052056855.1). Classification (NCBI taxonomy): domain Eukaryota; kingdom Metazoa; phylum Chordata; class Aves; order Passeriformes; family Sturnidae; genus Sturnus; species Sturnus vulgaris. Next base: position 13,378,685 of record NW_028276170.1, read on the forward strand.
AGGCTACATGGGCTGCCTTTAATACGAGATGGAATGGCAGGCCATGCTCTGTCCCCACAAATAAGAAACGTGCCTGGTGGTAATTGCAAAGGGGCATCGATTTAGATGGATGTCATGAGGTATAATTGCACCATAGGCTCTCATTTTTATACCTTGGATGGTGGGGAGAAACATCCCACAGTGCTGGTTCATCTGGTTTTACAATTTGGGGCTTAGCACCATTAGATGTTACCAATTGAACTCTTTTTCTATAATGAAAGGTAAAGCAGTAATCCATTCGAGCTGAGCCAAACAGTTCCAATTCTTGAGCCTCTAATGGTGCATGTGGAAGGCTGCGAGGCCACGAATCTCAAAAATCTACAGGATTGTATTTCAGCTTACCAATGGGACTGTTCCTTTGCATATTACAGATGGCCTTTTTATTTACTGGCCACTCATCTATTGCCAGACCTACCAGCCATGTTGAAGAGGGGTTATTTGGGGTGGGAACAGATAATCATAAAGTCTCCTGGTGTGTTATGTTCGCTAAAGACTTGCTGTTAGGAGTTGTGAGTACTGGAATTTTCTGGTGGGTTGTCCTTTATTGGCTGTAGGTAAGGTTTGATGGTTTTGGCTGGTATCCACCGAGGTCCTCTATCTGTGGAGACACAACTGTATCCCTTCCCCCAATTATTAATTGAAATGGTCCTAAAATTTGATTTGTTTCAGGCTCTTTTACTAACACTGGTGGTCATCAGCATCATCAGCTTGTGGATTTCTGTTACAGCACGAGGCTGGCTCATGCTCCAGTGCAAGTTTTTTTGATGGCAGCCTGGGGAAATTGCCTTTAAAAGAAAACTGTTTAGCCGGGGGTTCGTTTTGACCAGGAACTGCGTATCTCCCTTTTCTCTGTGGACAGTCTTTTCAGAAATGCAAAGCATGTGGGTTGGTACTGTGATTGTGGGCTTTAAAAGGAAACTGCACAGCCACCAGGGCTTTTGCAACTCCTTGCCCCATGGCCTGGGCCTGTCCTGCTGCCACATTCATCCCGAGACGATTGCACGCCTCGATCATCTGGAGGATCATCAGTGGTGTTTCTCGTGGCAGGGCGTGCAACACCTTTGGACACTCAGAGTTACCATGAGCTACTGCCAATGTCTCTAACAGTTTGTTGCTGGTCCTATCATCAGGGATTTGTTTTTCCAATGCTTGTTTTAACTGGTCTATAAATTCCATGTATGTCTCTCCTGGCTCTTGCCTAATATTAGTATACTCTGAGTTAGGATTGCTGCCATCTGATACATGGACCAATGCTTTTAACAAAAATTTTTAACTTCATTGAATACTTGCCTGGGGACTGCTGCTGCTTGCTCCTCAGGTTGGCTAAATTGTCCTTCCCCGGTTAGGTGGCCCATCATTTATGTTGTGTCATTCAAACATAACTGAAATTTAACCCAAACTTTACTGAAACAAGCCCGCATTGGCTGCCTGTCACTGCGGTGTCGCTGTTCCCGTGTCCCTTTACCCAGTCAGCTCTCTGATCATGTGGTGTCCACGCATCTCCCCAGCCCATCACTGCCTCACACACGAGGTGACCACCACCCCACTCTCTGGCCATCTGACCCGCAGCTGAGCCCTTCCCAGAGTGCCTCTTGGTGGATAAAAGTGAACATAGTGAACAGGATTTAACAAAAATAGAAGAGGCCCTTATTCTCTAAGGCGTTCCTTATTTCCTACAGTTATGGTCATCACCATTACCTCATGGTCATGGTCACCTAATGGTCACCTCACAGTCACCTCATGGTCACAATCATCTTGCAGCCATGGTTGTGTCATGATCATCTCATGGTCTTGATCAGCACATAGCAATGGTGTGTTGGGGTCATCTCATGGTCACCTCTAGGTCAAGATCCTGTTATGGTCATCTCACAGCCTTCAGTATTTCATGGCCATAGTGGTGTCAAGGTCATCTTGTGGTCATCTCATGGTCACGGCCATCTTGTGGTCATGGTCCTTTCCTGATCACCATCATCTTATGCTTCTGGTCATCTCACTGTAATGGTCATCTCATGATCATGTCATGGTCACCTCATGGTCATCTCATGGCCACGACCACATCAGGGTCACCTCAAAGCCATGGTTTTGCCATGGCCAACCCATGGTCATCTCTTGGTCCAAATCATGTCATGGTCAGGGTTGTGGTTGTGTCATGGTCACTCTCATCTTACGGCCATCTCGTGCCCATGTCATGGCCACGGAACTTCTCCAAGATCCTGAGCCCCAATTTTGGGACACTCAAGGACCTTTGGGCACAATGAGGCCTGGCCTGACCCCTCCCCCCATCCCACTGCCCCTCCAGGAGCCCAACGTGGCCAAACCTTCCTGGGGACACCTCGGACATGGGACACAGAGTGGGAAATGAATCCTGAGGGATGGAGCTGGGTGTGGTCGGCAAGTCCCAATTCTAGTCCTGCTGACCCCATCCTGCTCCTGCTGTCCCCATTCCACTCCTGGTGTCCCCATTCCCATTCCTGCTGTTCCCATCTCTGCCCCTGCTGTCCTTATCCCACTCTGCAGTCCCCAACCCTGCCCCTAGTGTCCCCATCCTTATCCCCAGTGTCCCCATTCCTGGCTCCCAGAGAGGAACTGCCAGGCACTGGAGGAAGGAACCTGGATTTATTGCCCCAAGCAGGATTTATTGCCTCAAAGCAGGATAATTTCACACCAGAACTGAAGTATTGTGAATATTTGTGGTTCTTGGATTTAAAATACTGGAAAATCAGAAATGGATCCATTAGCAAAAGCTGTGAGTGTCTGGGAGCAGCAGGATGAGCTGTGCTGGCAGCTCTTGGTTTCCTGGGAAGAGGGAAGGGGCCAGATCCAGCTCCATGAATCACTCAGGCGGTGATTCCTGCTGGGATGAGAAAATCTTCCAGGTCACTGCTGGCTCTGCAGGAAAATCCAATGCAAACAGTCAAGTCAGGTGCCTGAAGGATTTTCTGACCTGTGCCACAACAGGTCCCTTCTGTGAGGTCAGTGTCCCGTGAGGAGGGAACATCTCCTGGAAATGTCACGGAATGTCAGTGGAGAATGGAGGCACTGGCAGCTCGTGGCAGCCCTGGCAGGGACTGTCACTGATCTGTGTCCTCGGGGTGACCCTGACAGGGGCCTCTGAGCTGGGACAGCAGCGCAGGACCCTGGGCTGGGAAGGTCAGCCCCAGCTCAGGGCCAGCGCTGGGAGCAGGGCAGGACAGGGCAGGGCCATCCCTGGGGCCAGGGGAGCTTCGGGAGCTGTGTCCCAGTGCCAGCCCGGTCTGGAGCCACAGCCCTGCTGGGCACAGAGCCCCTGGGAGCCGATGGCTGGGCCAGCTCAGCACAGCGGGCTTGGGCTGATCCAGCAGGACACGGTGGCCGTGGCTGTGCCAGGGGCTCTGCCCGGGGATCTTCCCCTGGGGGCCTGGAGCAGTCTGGGGCTGCAGGGACAGGAATGGGCTGGAGCCGGGCACTGCCACCACCCCAGCACTGCCACAAGGCCAGCCCCGGTGTCCCAGTGCCACCATTGCCCGGTGCTCCCCAGGGCACCTGCAGGGACTGGAGATCCCGGTCCCCCAGCTGCTGCCATGGCCCCTGACCCCGCTGTGCTCCCCCTGCCCCTTCTCCCTGATCCCGGGGTGCTGCTGCCCCAGGAAGAGGGGTCAGTGCAGCCCCAATGAGCCCAGGGGCTGCAGTGGGAACAGGGACAATCCTGCTCTGACACTCCAGGTTTGGGGCTGGGCTCAGCTCCGGGGTGTCCTGCAAGGAACGCTCTGGGAGGGGAGGGGTACCGGGAGATGGGGGGTGTGGGGCTGGGGGCTGTTGGAGGATGGATTGTGTTGGAGTGGGGGTGTCCCCACAGGGTCCCCAGCTGCCTTTGGATCCCTGCCTGCCCCCCTCGGCCCCCCGGGTGCCCGGTCCCCTCCAGGGGCAGCTGCCCCGTGCAGGAAGCTGCAGGGATGCGGGGAGCGGGGCTGGATCCGTGCCACAGCCGGGATGGACTCTGTGCCAGGGCTGGGCTTGTGGCCAGGGCTGGGGGCTGTGCCAAGCCGGGCTTTGGCCTGGGGGCTGTCAGGGAGGGCGCAGGGAGGAGTCCCGGCAGGGATAAAGGTGCTCCAGGCCTGCTGCAGCCTCAGCCAGCGCTGCCCAGTGCGAGAGGAAGATGAAGGTGGCTGTGCTCAGCGTGGCCCTGCTCTTCTCCGTCCTGCTGTGCCTGCCGGCACAGAGCGAGGTGAGGCTCCAAAGGCACGGGCTGGGCTCAGGTCTGAGGGCTCTTCCCAATGCAGGGGCTCCGCCGGGCTCCCCGGCCCCGGGCCGTGCCGCTTTCTCCTCGCCACCATTGCCTCTGTCCTTCCCCTTGCCGCAATTCAACTCCCGCTGCCAGAGCCCGGCTTCCCCACGGATGCTCGGACCCGGCTCCTCCCTGCGAGGGCCCCAGAGCTTTCCTGTGCTGCTATCCCCAAATCCCGTCCTTTTGGGCCTCCCCATCCCATCCCATCCCATCCCATCCCATCCCATCCCATCCCATCCCATCCCATCCTCTTGATCCCCTCGGGCATCTCCCCAGCATCTCCTCTCTTGCCCACACAAGAACAAAGACCAGTCCCAAACTAGGCTGAAGTGGGACCAAGAGGTCCAAACTCATTTAAGTACAGACTAGGCTGAACTCGGCCTAACTGGGATGAACTGTTCCAGTCCCAAGCCAGGCTGAGCTGGCACAAACGGGGAAATGCCTCCCCCTCTGCCCTGCACCCCTCAAGCCCCCAGATGATTCCCAGGGTCTTCTCTCCAGTCTTTGCCCTCAGTTCATTGCCTTTCACCCTGCAGTGATGTTCCCAAATCCCCTGGCACCCCCTGCTCAGAGCAGAGGACAGCCATGGGTGGGAGGTGGGGGGCTGGGGACTCCTGTGTCCCCCCAGCCCCTCAAGGGCCAATCCTGACCAACCTTTGCTCTCCTTGCCCAGGCCACCTTTGATGGCAGTGGTGGAGCTCTATGTGCTGGGGTAAGTCCTGGAGCTGGGTTCACCAGTGTGGGAACTGGGGGGAAGTTTGGTCTCCCCCAATCTTTACTAGGACTGGGGACACCCCAGTGACATCTCATGCTCTCTCCACAGCGAGTTGGTGGCATTGCTTTTGGCAAGGTGAGTACCCCGAGTTCTTCTGCTGAACCAGAGCCTCCCCTCTCATGGCCATGACCCTCCAGGCCATCCCAGTTGCACCCCAGTGCGTGCCTGTACATCCCAGAGCTTCCCAAGGCTGCCCCTTCCCCAGGGTCCCCATTGTATTCCCACCCATCTCAGTGCACCCCAGGCACCCCAAAGATCCCCATGCCCACTCCACTTCCTCTCCTCTTTCCCTCCACTCCCTTCCCTTTCTCATTCTCCATGACAGTATCCCCAAATCCCCCTCCTGGACTCCCAAAGCCCCTCCCAAACCCAACAATTTTGGTCCTCTGCCCCTGCTTTCCCCTGTCCCCACCCACCTCCCACTTCAGCCCCCATGTCCCCCACTGGAATTCCTGCCTCCCCACCTGCATTCCCCCATTCCCATCCCTTCAACTCCCCCAGCCCCATCCCCTGGGTCCCCAAACTCCCCCCAGTTCAGTGTCTTTGGGGCCCTCACATCCCACTCCATCCCCTCCTCCTTAGAGGGCCCAAGTTCCCTTTGCTCTCCTCGTCTCCATCCCCACCGTGGTCCCTGCAGGAACAGGGATTGGGTGAAACTGCCTGGAGTGGGACTGGGGGGAGCAGAAGGGATTTTCCCCCTCAGACTGGGGACAGCCACGGGGCGTGGGGACACCTGTGACCCTCTGAGTCCCACAAGGACCATTCCAGACTAAACCTTTGCTCTCCATCTGCAGGTAGTCATAGGAGGAGCTGCAGGTGGATGCATTGTGGTAAGTCCTGGAATTGGGGCACCAGTGTGGGAACTGGGGGCCAGTTGGGTCCCCCCGTGCCTTGCTGGGACTGGGGACACCCCAGTGACCAGTGACATCTCCCCATCTCTCTGCAGAAGAAGAACGGCGTCCAACGAGTGAAGAGGTCTGAGGTGGGTACCCGCAGTTCTGCTGGGCCCAGAGCTTCCCCTGTCCTGGTCATCACCCCCAGTGCACCCCAGCACACCCCACTGTGCCCCAGTACACCCCAGCCTACCCCAGTATCTCCCAACCAGCCCCAGTATCCCCCAGTGTGGCTCTAACCCCCCCTTTCTCCCCAGCCCCTCGTGGCTGAGCAGGTGGAGCTTCTGCAGGAGTGATGCCTGGCTGCCGCTCTGGATGCCCTGGTGAGAAATCTTGGGGGTTCTCCAGCCCCACAAAAGATCCTCGGGGACCAGGGCAGATCCCTGAGCCCTGTGGGGTGGGCAGAGCTTGGGAAAGTCAGAGGGACATGGAGGGGGCCGTCCCTGATCCATGTGCTGGGGTTAGGTGGACAGAGCTGTCCCCAAGGCTTTCCTTGCACTGGGGGGCTCTGGGGACACCCAGTGTCCCTGTGGGAGCAGCAAGGGCTCTGGGAGGTTTTGGGATATTCCAGGGTGAGGGGCTCTGGGAGCCCCATGGATGTCAGGAGCCAAGTCCAGTCCCAGGTGTATTCGGGGCTCCAAATCCCTTCTCCTGCTGCAGGTCCCTGCAAAGAGAGGGGTGGGAGCAACGTTCCTCTCGTGTCCCAGTGGACACAGGTGTCACGACTTGGGCTTTGCCTTTCAGGTCTGGAACTGGTGATGACACCCAGGGCCTGTCCCCCTCCAGCAGCATGAGGAGATGATCATCTCTGGATAATCCCCCTGATCCCCTGGGAGCCCTGGGAATGTCCCTGGAATAATCAATAAACCCCTTCAGCAAAACAACTTTGTGTATGCACGTGTGCCAGTTCTCATGTCTGGGTGTGTGTTCCCCTGTCCATGTGTGTGTTCCCACATCCCTCTGTGTTCCTGTGTCCCTGTGTGTTATCTCCATGTGTGTTCCCATGTCCGTGTTCTGTGTCCCTGTGTGTTCTGTGGCCCTTGTTCATCCCTGCGAGTCTCCAGTCCCTCCCCCACCATGACCAGAGTGACTCCAGGGGCTCCCAGGGGTCTCTCTCTCCCCCCCACCACTGTGTGCCCTGGGCAGGGCAGGCTGGGACACCCTGGAATGTCCCCCTGGAGCTGGGAGGGACGAGGGGCACCCAGAGCAGCCTCTGGAGCCCCCAGGGTTTGGGGCACAGAGGGAAACAGGTTCTGCCCAGGGCTCTGGGAGCCCCATCCCCAGGGAGCACAGGCTGGGCTCGGGGCAGGAGAGGATCATGGCCAGGAGCCTGGATCCCTGGCTCCTCTGCTCCGTCTGGGAGTGACAGAGCTTCCCTGGCCAAGGATCAGCACTCGTGGCTTCATGGCTCTTGGCAATGAGGGGGTTAAGGTCACTTGAAGAATCTTGGGCTGTTCAGATCCCATCCTTGAGGTGCCTCTGCCCAAATTCAGGGGCAAATGGGACCAAAGTCAATAGTCTGGAATTTACTGAACAATGAAATGCCAGGGAGAGAAAGGAGGAAGGGCAGGAAGAGAGGGAGGAGGGAGGGAGAGAGATCAATCAGAAGGTCAGCACCACCCATGGATCCAGCAGTGTCCTGTTGGTCCTTCTTCCCCTGGAGCTTCTGGGTGGTGGGGGGTCCTGAGGTCATTCTGAACTTCTCCCTGTTTATCCATTTTAGCAAACTCAGGAATCAGTGCTCATGGGCTACACCCCTCTCTAATGCCATTGGTTTAACGATTCCCTGGCCTTGGGTGCTGATGATTCCAGGCTCAGGCTGACTCTTCTGTTCAGCCGGAGGTTTCTGGGCTTGGTGGTGGCCATGGATCAGTGGTCACCATCTGCCCCTCTGGAATTCCCTTTGACCCAGTCACAGCTGATTCCAGCACCAGTGCTGAGTTGGATTTCCTTGTCCACCACCAGGGTCCATTCTGATCCCCCAGCTTTGTTTACCTCCCCCAAGGTCCAAGATGGCCTGAGGACAATTGTCCCACCTGGATCTTACCTTAGGGTGCTCCATTCTGTGCTTGTCTCTTGGCAGAATCCCTCTGTGGGGACAGTGTTTGGGATGGGCAACTGCTGCTCCTTAGTCCCAACACCAGTGGAGCCTCCCCAGCCCCCAGGAGTCCTGCCTGGGTGTCCCCAAGGTGTCCCCTAAGTGTTCCAGCCCAGTGACCCCCTGGTGACCCCCTCCAGCCCCACTTCATGCAGCTCCCAGAGCACAGCGAGGTCTTTGAGGGTCTGGACTGTGACATCTTTGAGGCTCCAGAGCCGATGGCGCTGCCAGTGCTGGTCCCCATCGAGATGTGAAATGCCCTCAATAAGGAGCAGGGGTGGCCTTCATCATCACCATCACCATCATCTTCATCACCACAACCACCCACATCATCAGCCTTATCCTCTGCAACATTATCATCTTCATCACCCACACTGCCATCATCATCTCCCAATACCATCAACCTCCATCATCATCACCACAACACCAACAGCCCCATCTTCATCATCACCTTCATCTTCATCACCCACACCCTTGACACCATCACCCTGACACTGCTCACACCATGTCCCCACAGCCCCCTGTCCCAGCATTCCCAATCCCCCTGTTCCCATGAGCTGATGTCCCACCTGAACCCTGCCCTCTGCTCATGGGTCACCTCCATGGTCACCTTCACAGTCCAAGGTCACCTCCAGCTCTTCCCTGTCCCCACCCTCTCACTTCCTGTGTCCCTTCGACCATCTCCAGGTGCTCTTGACCATCTCCATGCCCCCACTACCATCTCCCTGTCCCCTCCTCATGTCCCACCACCACATCCCGTTCACCTTGAACATCTCCATATCCCCCTCATGTCCTCCCCATGTCCCAACCACCTCTCCACATTTCACTGCTCATCTCTGTCCCCAGTTCCATCTTCCTGTCTCCTCCAGCTCCTCCCTGTCCTCTCCACATTTGAAACCACCATGTCCAGGTCACCTCCACGATCTCCAGGTCTCCTTGACCATCTCCTCCTGCTGACTATCCCCATCCCCATGACACCACCACCATGTCCATGTCCTCTCATGTCCATGTCCTCTCCATGTCCCCAACTCCATGTCTGGGTCCTCTCTTGTCTCTACCCCCACTGTCATCTCCATGTCCCCTCTGCTGTCCCCTCCACCATGGCTCGGCCACCTCGATCTCCTCCCTGTCTCCCCCTCGCAATGTCCCTCTGTTCCCCTCTTCCCCCATCTCCATCTTCTGCCCTCAGCCCAACCTTGTCCAACCCCTCGGCCACAGCCCCGCCCAGAGGAACACCCCTGGTACTGTCACCACACCCCTGGAACTGTCACCACACCCCTGGCACTGTCACCACACCACTGGCAGTGTCACCGTACCCGTGACACAGTCACCACCACATCCCTGGCAGTGCCACCACACCTCTGGCACTGTCACCGCACCCTTGGCACTGACACCACCACACACCTGGCACTGCCAGCACCACACCCATGGTACTGCCACCATCACACCGCGGGCACTGTCACCACGCCCCTGGCACTGTCACCACGCCACTCCCCCGCCCCCGCCTTGTTTTCCCTTTCATATCCCAGTGTTCCTATCACAGCTACTGCGGGAACACCCCTGTCACTGTCACCTCCTGTCACCCCCATGTGTCCGTCACCCCCGATGCCTCTGTAACCCCCCCACGTGACACTGACGGGTTGCGGCAGGGTCTGAATTAGGGGGGGCAGGTTGGAGGAATCACCTGATGTCATCTGGTGTCACCCCAAGTGTCCCCCCCGTCCATGGGGCGCCACCCAAGTGTCCCAAATGCCCTCGCCACGCTCATTTGCTGTCAATAAAGGGAATTTCCCCTCCCCCATCCCAAACCGCCTGCGGGTTTTTTGGGGGGTGGGAACCCCCAGGGCAGCCAATCACAGCCCAGGGTCGGGCATTGGGGCGAGGCGGGGCACGCCCCCCCAGGTAAGAACCCCCGAGCCCCAATTCGGGCTTCAGTCGCCTCCAACCCTGGACAGGTCAGTGGGGCGCCCCTCCCCCACCTGGGAGTCTCGGGAAGGGGAGGGGGGAGGGGTGGGTGATGTGGCCACTCCGGACCGGACTTTGGACCCCCCTGAGCTGGGGGGAAGGGGCAGGAGCGGGGAGAGGGACCCACATTTTGGGTGCCCATGGAGGGGCGGGACCCACATTTGATCTCCTTCCTGGACTCCCAGATCCATCCCAGGACCCCAATAACTCCCAACATCCCCCCTGCACCCAAAAATATTTTCCAAAATCCCCTTAGGACCCCAATATCCCCTCCAAGACCCTCCTAGGACCCTCAACCTCCCCCCAGGAGCCGCCCAAAATCCCCTTCCCAGGACGCAATAACCTCCCGACAAGCCCTTCCCAGGACCCCAATATCTCTTCAAGGACACTCCTGGGACCCTCAACCCCTGCAGCAACCCCTCAAAATTCCCCAAATCCTGCAAAGACGAACCCAAATTTCCCCCTCAACGCCTCAAAACCCCTCCAAACACCCTCAACGCCCAAATATCTCCCTGAAAATCCTTCCTGGATCCCAATACCCTCTCACGGACCTTCCTAGGACGCCAACAACCCATCCCCAAGACCCCAAATCCTTCCCCACGACCCCAAATCCCTCTCCATGACCCCAAATCCCTCCCCAAGATCCCAAATCCCTCCCCAGGACCCCAAATCCCAGTCCTGCAGCCCACAAGCAGCGCCTCTGTCTCTCTGCCCAGGCTCCCCCGGACCATGTCCCGCTCGCCCCCGGCCCGCTCGCCGCCCCCGCCCGGGGCTGGGCCCCCCCGCCCCCCCTGCACCGCCTGCGCTCCCTGGCGCGCTCCCGGCTGGACGAGGACGCGCCCTGGCCGGACGCGGCGGTGGCGACCGTGGGGGACAGCGCGACCCGAGCGCAGCTGCTCAGCAAGGCCGGGGGGCACTCGGGGGGTGTCCTGGCCGGGGCCCCCTTGGCCGAGGCCGTTTTCGGGGTGTCGGGGTGCCGGGTCACCTGGAGGGTGCCCGAGGGGGCGGCGCTGCCCCCCGGGCGGGTGTTGGTGGCCGAGGTGGAGGGTCCGGCCGCGGGGGTGCTGGCAGCGGAGAGGGTGGCCCTCAATATTTTGGGGCGCTGCAGCGGGGTGGCCTCGATGGCCGCGAGGGCTGTGGGGGTGGCCCGGGCCCAGGGCTGGGCGGGGGTCGTGGGGGGCACCCGAAAAACCACGCCCGGGTTCCGCTTGGCGGAGAAATACGCGCTGGGGGTGGGGGGCGCTGACCCCCACCGGGCAGGTTTGGGGGGACTCCTCCTCCTCAAGGACAATCACCGAGCGCTGGCGGCGGCAGCGGGGGGGCTCGAGCAGGTGGGGACGCCGAACTTTGTGGGGACAATTGGGAGGGGGCTTGAATTGGGGGGTTCTGGGTGTGGGGGGACTCCAGAATTTGGGCGGTAATGGCGGCAGGATCCCTGGATTTTGGGGAAACCCGGAGACTGGAGGAGCAGCACCCCAGTTTGGGGGGGAAATTGGAGGGGGACCTTTGAATTGGTGGGTTCTGGGCTGTAGGCGTGACAACACCAATTTCGGGGGTGTGGGGAATATGAGGTCTGGATTTAATGGGGGTTTTGGTGGAGGGGGCTCGACTTTTTGGGGCTTGACGGCTTGGGGTACCCCGAATTTCGAGGGTGGTGGGGAAGCACCAATATTTAAAGGGGGGTACCAATTTTGGGACAGACTCTTGGATTGGGGTATTGTGGGTGTGGACTGATCTGGGAGGACCCCTGAATTGGGGGGGATGGGTGCGGGGGGCTCCCAATTTGGGAGGGAAACTGGGGGGTCACCCCTGAATTGGGGGAAGATCATGCGTTGAGTAACTCTAAATTTTGGTGTTTGTAGTTGGGAGAAGCCCAACTTTGGGGGTAGCAGACAATCTTGAATTGGGGAACTCTGGGGGAGAGAACCCCAATTTTTGGGGATCAATGTGGGGGGGGAGGGCAGTGGGGGGGCCCAATTTTAAGTGAATGACTGGGGGGAGCCCCCATTTTACCCTGCCCCACACTGGGGCGTCCCTCTGGGGTTCTCCCTGACCCCCCTCTTCCCCAGATGATTTTGGGGGTGCGCCGGGCCGGGGGCTTCACCCGCCGGTTGGGGGTCGAGTGCTCGAGTGCGGACGAGGCGCTGGCGGCTGCTGGGGCTGGGGCTGACATCGTCCTGCTGGACAACCTGAGACCCCAGGTGAGCCCCAAAATCGGAAGGGGCCAATAGTGGTGGGACCCCAAGTGTGGGCTGGACCCCAAAAATGGGAGTTTGGATTCTAAAAATGGGGATAAATGAAAAAAATGGGCACAGATCTCCGAAAAAAGGTGGGTAAAGGCATAGGTTTCACCTCTGCCCCCACCAGGTGAGCTTCCAAAATCTGGCAAGGGCCCCCAAGAATGGGAGGACCCTCCAGGTGTGAGGCTGGACCCAAAAATGAGGGTCAAGATCCTTTAAAAAGAGAGGCAGACCAGTGAAATGGCTTGAACCCAAAAAAGTGGGGATTAACCACATAGATCCTGACTCTGTTATCCCCAGCTGAGCCCCCAAAATCGAGGGGAGTGGCAAAAATGGGGGACATGCCAGGGTAAGGCTACACCAGTAAAATGGGGATCTGCTGTAAATGTGGGGCAGCCCCAAAGATACGAGGGGGAATCCCAATTTCGGGGGAGTCAGAGGGTTGGATAATCCAAATTTGGGGGGTTTGGGGTGAAGGGACCCTTGACTTGGGGAGTTTAGGTGGGGGGAATTGTAATTTGGGGGTTAGTGGGTGGGCAAATGCCTGGATTGGAGGCGTTGAATAGGAGGCCACAATTTTGGGGGGTTCTGGGTGGGGGGACTGCGAGTGGGATTGGAGAGCCCAAATTTGGGGTTGTCCTGGACGTCAGTGGTGGTTGGTGCAGTTGGGCAGATGTTGGATGGGAATCTATTTTTATTGAGTTTTTATTGGGTTTAATCAGGATAACCCTTGATTTGGAGGGGTTGGGGGTGGACACCCCAATTTTGGAGCTCAGTGGGTGGAATAATCCCTGAATTGGGGATTTCTTGTGGGGGAGGTCCCAAATTGGGCAGATTTGGGCCCAAATTTCGGGGGGGGATTCTGCACTATGTAGCATCCAGTATACATCCATATGTCCAGTGTACCCCCAAATTTTGGGGAGGGGGTGCTCCCTGCTAACAGGGTGTCCCCCCAGGAGCTGCACTCGGCTGTGGCGCAGGTCAAGGCTGCACATCCCGGAGTGACGGTGGAGGCCAGCGGGGGCATCGTTTTGGAGACCCTCCCCCAGTTTTTGGGGCCCCACATCGACGTGGTGTCCATGGGGTGTCTGACCCACAGTGCCCCCGCCCTGGACTTTGCGCTGCGGGTGCTGGAACCCTAAAATCCATCCCCCTGACCCTGAAAACCCAGCCTAGGACCCCCAAAATCCATCCTAGGACCCTAAAAACCTACTCTGGAACCCCAAAACCCAACCTGAGATGCCCAAATCCATCCTGTGGAGGGTGAAACTCACTGTGAAACTCCAAAATCCACCCTGGGAATCCTCAAACCCCAAAGGCCCCCCACTAAGGGGTCTGTGAAATCTGGCGCTGGGACCCACGAAATCCATCTTGCACCCCAAAATCTATCTTGGAACTGCCTAAATCAACCCTGGGACCCCAAAATTCCACACTGAAGCCCTCCAGAACCCACGCTCGGACCCCCAAATCCCCCCTGAGACCCCACAAAGCCCACCCTGAGGATCCCAAATCTCCATCCTGGGCTACTCCCACTCACCTCCCCCCTCTAAGGTGGACCCAAAGTTCCACCCTGAGGTCTCCCCATCCCCCTTTCATCTTTGTACCTCCAAATAAAGCCCTACCTCACCTCCCCCACTTGTGCCCCCAGTTTTTTCAGGGGTCCAAACTCCAGGTGGGGGGAGGGTCCAGACCCACTTTGCAGATTCCAGACCCCAGTTTGAGAGGCCCAGGTCCCAGGGTGGAGAGCTGAGACCTCAGTGTGAGGATCCCAGATCACGCTGGAGGGCTGCAGACCCCAGTTTGGGGGTACCAGATCTCAGTTTAAGAATCCCAGACCCAGTTTAAAAAACCCAGATTACAGTTTCAGGGTCCCTGACCCCAGTTTAGGAGTCCAGGACCTGAACCCCCAATGTGAGGGACCCAAACCCCAGTTTAGGGGTATCAGATCTCAGTGTGAGAGTCCCAGACCCACCAGCAGCACACCTGGCAGCACCATAACACTGGGAATTAGGATCAGAGGAGAAGTCCTGCTGTAAATCACAAAATCAGGGTCTAATTCCTGGCTTGATCCCAACCCACCCCATCACACCTGTGTGCCCACCTGCCCACAGGTACCTTTGGGATGTCTTAAAAGAAATTTGAAAAGCAATTATTTAAAACTTAAAAAACCTAACTTTATTTACAAAACTATCGTTGGCTTGCCAGCCATAATCCTTAGGACAAAGTGATCTCCAGGCTCAAGGACGCCTGTGTGACCCTTCAGACTTAAAGTGCTGCCCCAGTCTGGGGCTGGGGTTGGATCCAGCCACACCCAGAGCCTTCTCTGAGAAGAACCCTAGGAAGTCAAGGAGTCCTTTCTGCACCTTGTGAATCAGCAGGAGGGTGTCCCTGATCAGTCGAGCCTGAATGTCCCACTCTGGGCACAACAGGCCCCCAGCTCAGCAGTGCCAGCACCACAGAGCTCGCAGGGACTGTCCCGGTGTCCGCTGCTCCTTCGGCTCCTCAGGATCGAGCTGCTCTGAGCTGCCAGACAACGCGTGAGTTCACACCCATCTTTCTGCAAGGCCTGAAGTTCTGTGACCAAAACAGAGCCGAGATGAGTTCCCGTGTTTGTAGAGACCCCCCACTCTCCCAGCCCTCACTCCCCACTCCCCACTGAAATCCAGAGCAGGCAGCTCCTCGCTCTGGTCCTGGGGATGTCACACGATGGTCCCTGGGCACAGAGCTCTGTCAGCCCCTGCTGTTCCCCAGCACGATCCCAAACAACCAGGGACCACCAGCAGCCTGGATGTGGCACTGGGCAGGGGCTGGGGGGGACAGGGGCTGCCCAAAGAGGGACCCCGGGCTGGGGCTCATGAACCTGATGGTCCAGTCTTGCACACATTGCTGAGGGTCCCTCAGGTACTGCAGGCTCTGATGAAGGTGCTGCTCAGCCCTGCTGCTGTCCTTTTCCATCTGGAGGGACCACAAAGATGTGGCATTGTCACACATCTTCCAGGTGGCTGGAGCAGCCCCTCCTGGCAGCAGCCCCATTACCAAGAGCCCTCCTCCCTCCCACTGGGTGCAGGAAGGGGAGATGGGACTGGAGGAGACCCCTGGGGCTCTGTTCTTGAGCCAGGAACAAGGATGCAGCTCCAGGCTGTGGGGTCTCTTCCCCAGGCCCAGCTGCAGAGCCCACGGCCCAGCACAGTCCCTGGGGCACATCCTCACCAAGCAGTCAGCCATCCTCCAGCTCTGCCCTGTCTTCACCACGTGCTTCAGCTCCTTTCACTTGAGGAGCTCTGCGATAGCAAGGACGGCATTCCTGGAGGCCTGTGGGACAGCAGGAACTGGGAGATAGCTCCAGGGCCTGGGAAAGTTGACCTGGGGTGACTCTGCCTTTAGGGAGCTGCCAAAACATCCGGGAATGGCCCCCAGGTACAGGGATTGAGGCCCAAATGCCTGCTCTCCAACACCTTTGGGGACACACCTGTCCACACCTCGGTGTCCTGGCCTGGTGCTGAGCCCTGCTGGAGTGGGCAGGGCAGGTGCTGGCAATGCCAACTTGGCTCTGCAGGGACCCTTCCCTGGGCTGTGCTTGGGGAATGCTGCCCAAGGCCTGGAGCCCCAGGGGGGGTCAGCCACCCCTCTCCGTGTCAGTGCTCAGCCTTGGCAGCAGTGCCTGGCCCACCCTGGGGGCCTCGTCATTCATGGGGAGGATGAGCAGGGCCAGGACACTGCACGCAGTTCTTCATCCACTTCTTCCCCTTCCCCAGCCCTGCCCTCAGCAGCCTCTGAAGGAGCGCATGCAGCGCTCCCACACCCAGCTTTCCTCCTGGAAGGAACGAGGAAAGGTGAGCTTCAGGAGCAGCAGCTCCCTGCCCATAGTGATGTGAAAAACGAGGATCACTTTCCTGGTAAATTTTACAAGGTTTAATTAAAAAGTAAACAAATAAGAGACTAAGACAGTAAAGCAAAGGGTTAATGTGGCTGGGTGCTGGGCATTCAGCCAAGGGCACACACTCAGAAAACACTTCCTTAAATGCATCAACGTGTTGCATATTCACAGACCTTCATTCATTATTCAAAATCACACCCACCCCCAACCTGTAAATCAACTTTTTTGTAGCCATCCTGTCCTACTCCCCATCATTAAATTCCTTTCCCGGAGTTCTGGTTATCTTCATCCAGATAGGATAATCTAATGTCTTCTGTCTTGGTTTAATTTGAATTTTTGAATTTCCCAGCCAACACACCAAATAATGTTATAGTTTTGACTTGCCAATTTAAATATACTCATTTTCTGTTGTGAGACAGAACCAGGAGCAAAAGAACAAGTCAGGCCTAAAACTTAAAAGGGTATAAAAAACTTTATTAACTACACAAAGAAAGAGAAAGAAAAGCAAATTCAGAATAAGATCTTCAGACCACTCTTTCCTCTTGTTGGGGGTTGAATTGTTCCCTTTTCTTTCTGTGGAATTTTTCCCATTGTTCTGCTAAGTATTTGTGGCTATACCTTAGTAGCAATAGTTTTCTCTTGTAGGGGGGTGGGGGGATGGGGGGAGACGGGAAAAGGAAAAGGTGGGAGAGGGGTCTGGGGGGGGACTCTGCTCTCTCACTTCATCCGTGGAGTGAGAGGAGGATGCCCCGTGCTCGGATCTGGCATCTCCCCTGCCATCCCAGCACTGAGATCCACGCTCCCTGCCGTTGGACATCGCTCTGCTGCTCTCCCACCTCACCCTGCTACCTCCGGACACTCTGCTGAGCACCACGACCGACACCGTGAGGGGGGAGTCACTCCCCCATCCCTCTCACCCCTGGGCTGCTGCCGCCATCACTCCAGCCCCTCTTCAACTGCGCGGGACCTCCCCTTCCCCCAGCACCGGTAACTGAGCACAGGGAGAGAGGGCTTTGGCCAAAGGGGCTGGAACTGAGCTATACTGTTCCGTTCTGTTGTCAATTTTTATAGCTGTTGTTGTTTCTGCTATTTTGCCTTGTTAGATATCAGTAAAGAACTGTTATTCCTATCCCCATATCTTCTGCCTGACAGGCTCTGATTTGAAACTAAAATAATTAGAAGGGAGGGGGTTGCACTCTGCATCTCAGGAAAGGGGTTCTTGCCTTTCCTTAGAAAATACCTGTCTTTCAAACCAAGACAAGGTGACACTGGCCCGATGCCAGGCACCCACCAGAGCCACTCTGACCCTACCCCTCGAGCTGCAAGGGAAGAGAAAGTTTAAGCAGTATCTCCAGGAGCAGATTAAGACAGGACGAGCAAACACACCAAAGAGCAAAACGGATGTCACAGACATAGCCTGGGCACAGCAAGGGAATTTATTACCAACCAAATCATAGCAATAGAAGGAAAAGAGACAGAAATCTCTCAAACCCCTTCCCCCTCACCCAACGGGGACAACCAGGAACACAGATCACCAGGGCTCTGCCCAACGGGGGTCACTGGAGATCATCCAACACCAATCCTCCCATGGGGGATGGAGCTGGAGCAGAGCATGAAGCTCTTCCCACACTCGGGCACTCACTGGGCTTCCCTCAGTGGTGACTCCGTTGGTGTTGGGTCAAGTGAGAGCTCCTGGAGAAGCTCTTCCCACACTCAGGACACTCGTAGGGCCTCTCCCCAGTGTGGATGCGCCGGTGCCTGATGAGGGTGAAGTTCCGGTTGAATCCCTTCCCGCAGTCGGGGCAGCGGAAGGGCCTCTCCTCTGTGTGAATCCGCTCATGTAGGAGGAGATTGGAGCTGGTCTGAAACCTCTTCCCACACTGGGGACACTCATAGGGCCTCTCCCCAGTGTGGATCCTCTGGTGCCGGATCAGCTGGGACCTGTAGCTGAAACCCTTCCCACATTCCAAGCACTTGTGGGGCTTCTCCCCTCCAGGAGGCTTCTCCACCAGCTCTGAGCTCTGCCTGGATCTCCGGCTGCCTTCCCGGCTCAGGGAGGGTCTTTCCTCCTCGCAGCTCCCTGGGCTGGGTTTGCAGCCCCTCCTCGTGAGGGATCTCTGGGGCTTTTCTGCCTCCTCCATCCCTGCACACCTGAGGAATGAAAATTCCTGGTTTAGGGGGAAGTAACAAGAAGAGAGCTCCATAAACTGGGTGTTCCTCCTTGCCCAAGTTCATCTCTGGAAGTCATTGAGCATCATGTGTCTGTAATAACCTCCCAAACACCAAGATTCCCACCCAAAATCCTCCAAACTTTAAGACACGGATCAAAACCTCCCCAAATATCAAGATTCAGCCAAAATCCCCTCCAAAATTGTGCTGGTTTGAAAGCAAAACCAGTGAGAGACTCCAAGTCATAAATACAATTTGATAGGAAAAAAGAGAAGAGAAAAATAATACATGCAATAGTACAAAAGAAAACAACTGACAGAATCAGAATACAACCTGACACCCCACTAGTTAGGGTGATGGTAGCAGTCCAGATGAAGTGGTCTTGTTGTAGTAGTGATGCTGTAGAAAGGTCTGGTAGCTCTTGTCCTCTGGAAACCAGTGGGTAAGGGCTGCCTTGGTGTCCAAATCTCAGATTTTATCTAGGTAGGAAAGGCTTGGCTCCTCCCCCTGGCTGGAGCATCTCCCAATGGGATGATGGAATTTTATCAGTCATGCAGTGGCACTCAATGGCCCATTAACAGAAGATATCTTCCTGGAGGAAGGATGGGTTGTGGAAAAGATAAAGAACACTGCCCCACCTGGTTTTAACAGATGGCCCATTAGCACAGGATATCTCCCACACAGATAAGGATCACTGCTCCACCTGGTTTTTTCCACCACTCTTTGTTCTTTTGTTTCTTCCTGGAATCTCTGACTGGTTACTTCATGTTTGCTGCTGATTTCTTCTTCCTTTTGAAGATGAAAATGGTAAAAGTGTCTTTGACCTGCCTTGCTGGATATTGTGAAGAGGAAGAGTCATCTACTGCAAGTGGAAGTGTCACAGGTGGAGCAGAGTTCTGTGAGTGCTGTATCAAACCAGACCTCGTCAGACCTGCCAGAACAACTGGTCCATGCTGCCCTGCACTGCTCTGCCTGTTCCCCACTGTTTCATGCCAGAGTAATTTAACTGCTGTTAATTGGGTGTGTGTTTCACTCGAGCCAGTCCAGCAGAACCAGCAGAAAGCAGCCCCAGAATGAATGGGGCTCTGCAGAGGAGCCCCAGACTATTCATCAGCCTGCCCGCAGAACTGGCTCCAACTCTGAACCCTTGTGACCACACTCTGAAGAAGACACACTTCTGATATTTCTGAGGCACTTATGACTGAGGCACTGCACGTGCTTGTGCAGGTAAGAATCCCAAAGTTCTTTCCTACTTCAGGAAAAACCCTGCAGCAGTGCATACCCAGCATCTGCTATCAGCACATCCTGGCTGCACGTGCAGGAGAAGCAGCAGCAGCATTGTACACGTGGGTTTGTTAAGCTGAATTCCCCTACACTTTGGACAGTGCTCATCACAAACATATTTAATGGCACACCGATGCCATACATTTCTCCTAAAAGCCTCCCTTGTAACTAAACTTTGCGGGAAAGTTAATGCCGAGGATGAACGAGCAACTTCAGTCTCAGTCCGGAGGTGGAGGGGTTCTAAACACTGACTTTCCGAGAGCAGCATCTCTCCTGAAGCGCTCGGGGCCACCCGAGGCGCCGCCGGGAGCGCGGTGCAGAAGCCGGCCCGGACTCAGCCGCAGCGCCGGGCACCGCGCATCGCTGCTCTGCAGGGCGGCCCGCACGTCCTCCAGCAGCTGCCGCAGGCTGCCCTTCTCCTGCTGCAGCTCGGCCATGCGCTCCTCGGCCCGCTCCAGCGCCACCATCTCCTCGCAGCGCTCTCGGGAGCAGGGCCCCGGCGGCCGCCGCTCGGGCTCGGCGGGGGCTGCGCGGGCGGATGTGGCTCTCGATGTGCTCGCCCTCCCGGCCCAGCGGCAGCCGCGGCCCCGCGCGGGTGCTGAAGTGGCCGCAGAGCCGCGCGTGGAGCTGGCGGAAGGTGAGCTCGGCCCAGAGCCCGTCCCACAGCCCCGCGCACTCCTCGGGCTCCGCCGCCTCCTCCGGCCCCAGCGCCCGGCACAGCGTGCGGGACTCCTCGCCGGGGATGCGGCCCGGCCCGGCGCAGTCCCGCTGCTGGAAGATCTCCTGCAGGGACTGCTCCGGGCCGCTGGCCAGCACGACCATCTCGTTCTCCACGCCGCGCTCCAGCCCGTAGCGGTGGGCGAGGGCGCTGAGCAGCCACTGCGTGCGCCGGGCCGGCCCCCCGGAGGGGTCCCAGCCCTCAGGCGGCTCCATCGCGCCCGCCCGGCCCGCGGCGCTGCCCGAGCATCCTGAGCGCCGCCCGCCCGAGCGCTCGGCCCCGGCCCCGGCACGGAGCGCCCGGCTCGCCCCGCACGGAGCCGCGTCCGCCTTTGTCCGGCAGGAGCAGGGACTCGGGCAAAGCGGGCAGGTGCCGCCCTGCTCCCTTGGTCTGCCAAGCCCGAGCCCCAAGTGTGGTTCTTATTTCTTAGCTAATTTCTCCCTTTTTTCTCTCTAACACAAGCAAGACAATAGCATCGCAACAATCCAGTTTGACAAGTAAGGCTTGTGAACGAGTGAGTGCTTCCACTAAATTAAAAACCCAATGTGTGTAGCCGTGGAATGGGGTTTTAACCCTTTAAGTGCGGCGGAAATAAGATGCACAGCTACATGGTCATCTTTCATGACAGGAAGAAAGAGACAAGTTTATTCAGAAATACCCTTGGTTTATAGCATGACTCGTAATTCCCAGAGTAGAGAAAAGGTGATTGGTTCAGAGAGAAGACACCCCATTCCCAGGGCCTGGTCACACATCACAACAGCTGTTCTATCTTTGTTACTAATTCCTTTTTATTTTGACCAAGTTATCAGCCTGGGAGAAATTCTCCCTAGCCTTGAGCTGGACCAGCTTATCGGCTGGGAACAGAGCTGAAAAGCTCCAGCCTGGAATATTATTCAGGCTGTAATTTTCTTACTTTCTCAATATGTGTCCCACAAATGTGCTTGAACGTCGACCTTCTGTTCGCTCAGGCTTCCTCACCTCTGTAGATGAGGTGACTTCCAGGTGTTGGTGTGTGGGTGTTAAGAGGTCTGTGTTAGAGATGAGTAAGTGTTCAACTCGTTCAAACGAGCTGCCCAAAGCAGTGATTTTGGTCTCTCTTTGCCTGGGGAGCAGGACCGGGGTTGTTGAACGCAGGCAGCAGCACGAGCAGGGCTCCTCCAGCAGCAGGGACACGCCAGGAGCCAGAGGGGACCATGGCACCAGAGGGGACCGTGGCACCAGCCGTGCCCGAGGTCTGAACAGGCTGCCAAAGTCAGGTGGTGCTGACAGGCTGCGTTAACAGCCCAGGCAAGGTGTGGTGAGGACCAGGGCTGGGGGGCCACCCAAGGAGTCCTGTCAAGAGCAAATCGTTCTAATATTCTCTCTAGGACAAAAAAGGAACAAACCAGTCCAGTTGATATGTGAGGAAAAAGAATTCAAGTTCGTTTAAAACGCTGCTTAATACAGGGTTGGGTTTCTTTTGAGGGAACTGGTGTTAATAAATATTCGGTCCCATATGATGGGGTTTCTCTGCAAATAGGCCTTGATGGGAAATTACTGAATACCTTTGGTTTTGCTCTTTCTTAAGTTGAGCACCTGAGTAGCTTTGTTGAGGAATGGAGAACTATTTGTAGGTCAGTATTTTCTCAGGAGGAGCCTTAAATTTTATCACAGGAGGAAGGAAAAGAAAAGGTTTGAAAGCCTTCCCCTGCTGAAGTGACACACTTTGAGAGGAGTCTGTGAGGAGAAGTCCCCTCAGGCACTGCCAGGGCTGTTTGCCTCCTCTGCAGGCTCAGTATTCTGGGAGTTCCACAAGCCTCAGATGCCACTGTATTTTCCCCTGAATATTTTTGTCGTGCAGTACACAGGGAGAATATTTTGTGCTAGATTCTCCTCTGGGCTGAGAGGAATGTTGAATTTGTCTTTACAAATGAGCTCTGGATCTGCCTGTAGATAAGGTTAAGCACTGAGAGATAAAAGAAACAATGGGATGGATTCCACTGATTGATGAATGGAAAAAGATGTTTGCCTTTACAAACAAACTGTAAGGCTGCTGATAAATCAAATTGGATATCAAAAGATGAAAGAAGTAAGGGGGGAGGGGAAACTATGAATTATATAAAAAATAAAAAGGAAAAGGGAGGGTTATACATTAGAGGGGAATTTCAGGTATCAGGCGTTCCGGGAAGTCTGTGCCTCTCAAGTACCTCAGCCAATGGGGAAAGAGAGAGGGAAATGCGGCCGGGAAAATAGGATAAAAAGGAGGCTGCGTCCTCCAAAAATTTGAGAGATGCCAGGGGAATGTCCCATGGCCTCTCCCTTTATTCGAATAAAGCAAAAAGGACTCCTCTGTCTCCTTTTTGGACATAAACCTCTGGTGTTTGTGGATTAATTTTCCTGACAATTTTGGGGGCTCGTCCGGGATCTTTCCACCGTCCGGGGCAGCGAGTGGAGCTGAAGGCGCCTCACCCAGTTTGGGTGATCAGCTCCCCTTGGTGCCGGCTGGTACCAGGCGATTGATTGGGTTCCCAAGACTGTCCAGGAGACAGACGAGTGGCGGACCAGGGGGGTCCGTGAAGAGTCCGCAGGGAAGGACCACTGAAAATCTCACCGGTGAGTAAAATGGGATCTTCGGGGAGCAAACCTGGGAGGGCACCCATGGAGGGTAGGACAGGTGAACCTGAGAGGGCACCCATGGAGGGTAGCACAGGTAAAACGGGGCACCCAGAGAGGGTTGGAAAGGTGAAGCCGGGAAGGGGCCCTGGCAACAGGGATGACGATCCCATAATACCCCCGGAGAGTCCCTTGGGGAGAATGCTGAGGTCTTGGGAGAGATTGTATATTCACCCAGAAGTAACTATGGAAATAATGGTAAAATATTGTTATTTTGTGTGGCCAGAGTATAAGTTGGCAAGGGGACTTATATGGCCACCTTATGGAACAGATAAAATTCATTTGTGTTGAATTTTGTGAAGGTATCTAGAGGAGAATTGGAAAGGATGGATTGAAAGGGAATGTGGATTAATATGGGTCAGACAAGAAACAAGAGAAATGTATATGTTAAGAAAAAAGAGGAGGAAGAGGAAAGTGGTGAGGATTGGGATGTTTTTCAGCTCCTTCCCCCGTCTTGTCCTCCAGTGTTGCTAGCTGACCCAGGGCCAGCTGCAGGTCGTCTGTATCCTCAACTTTCAGAGCAAGGGGATCAGGGAAATGTTATTCCCACAGTCCCACCTGAGAAGGGTGATGGTGTAGGGGGAGGGGAGCAGCATGTTGTATCACCCCCCAGAACTAGAATTTGAACTCAGTTTAGGGCATCAGAAGCCCCCCAAGAGACAGGGGTACACCAGATGCCACTCTGTCAAGTTCCTTTGGGGGGTCAAGGGGGAGGATTTGGGTTTGTAATTGTACCACTCACTACCCAGAATATAAGAGGGTTAAAAAAAAAATATTTATATGTTGCCATAGGGGTGGGGGAGAAGATAGAGAAATATTTGGGAAATGCGGATTATACGTGAAAGGATTGGGATTTTCTTTTGGGAATTTTGTTTGGGTCATCAGAGAAACGAATGATTTTGCAGAAAGCTCGGCAGCTGTGGGAGGATGAACATCCACAAGCAGCAGGGGGGGCTGGACCCAATGCACCTACGGTGGGTGATGCCATCCCCCAGGCAGACCCCCAGTGGGACCCAAATAACCAGGCCAGTCTGGCTCACCGTGATTGCCGTGCTTATTTGATCAGGGCAATCAAGTCAGCGGCTCCCAGAACTAACAACATAGCTAAGGCTATGTCGTTAGAACAGGAGAAACAGGAAAGCCCTCATTGGTTGGAGAGGATTAGGGATACCTTGAGGAAGCAAGGGGGATGGATCCTGAAGGGCCAGCCTTCAACACATTGCTTGAGGTGCAATTTGTTACTAAGGCCTGGCCTGATATAAGAAAAGGAGTACAAAAAGATGAAGAGTGACAAAATAAGTCTCTAGAGGAATTGGTTAGAAAAACACAGCAGATATATGTAAGAAGGGATGAGGAAAAGGCAGAAACTAAAGCAAGGATGATGGCAGAGTTTTTGTAGCCCCGGAGGAATAAACCACAGGGTCCAAGGGGTCCCCAGGGACAGAGGGGACGGGGTCGGCCACAAGGAAGGGGCAGAGGGATTCCCTCCTCGGCAGGGGACAGCCGACCCAAACAGCGGCTGGGGAAGAACCAGGGTGCTGTCTGCAGGGCAGAAGGGCATTGGAAAAACGAGTGTCCACAGAAACAACTGGACCCTCAGGAGGAGGAAGTCCAGAGGATAATGGAAATGGATTGTTAGGGGTGTCAGGGGCTCCTATTATACCAAGGACCCACCACTCAGGAGCCCTTGATAACTTTTAAGGTGGGTCCGGATCGAGAGGAGGTGTGTTTTCTGGTAGACACAGGGACCTCTCCATCCACCTTAAATTTTATACCTAAGTGGGGGAAATTGTCAAAAAGATCCTTAGTTATTCAAGGAGTAAGCAGGAAGGATGAGCGAGTGCATTTTATTCAACCGCTGTTAATAGATGTGGGGGACAGATTTGAACTGCATAAATTCTTGTTTGTTCCTAATTGTGATTGTAATTTACTGGGAAGAGATTTGATGGCTAGAATAGGAATGCAAATTAGTATTGTACGAAGTGACACGGAGTCCGAAACTGTGATATCTTTGTGTAAAATGTCTGAAAAGGCTTATGCTAAAATAAATCCAGAAGTATGGGCAGCTCCAGGGAAATATGGGAAACTGGACATAGAGCCTCTCCAAATTACTTTGAACCAACCAGGACAAGTGGTGTCTAAAAAGCAATACCCTCTTTCAAGGGAGGCAAAGAAGGGGTTACAGCCTGTTATTGAGTCCCTGCTAAAAGCAGGTCTTTTAGAGCCGTGTATGTCTCCCTATAACACTCCTATCCTGCCGGTTAAGAAACCAGATGGAACCTACAGAATGGTGCAGGATTTAAGAATAATAAATGAGATTGTCAAACCAAGGCATCCCACAGTTCCAGATCCATACACAATCCTGAATCAAATCCCTTCTTCACATCAGTATTATTCTGTACTGGATTTGAAGGATGCTTTCTGGGGGTGTCCAATCACAGAAGATAGTAAACAGTATTTTGCTTTTGAGTGGGAACAGGAGGAAGGAGGGAAAATGATAAAACAACAATTGACATGGACAGTACTCCCTCAAGGATATACAGAGTCACCAGTTCTGTTTGGGCAAGCTTTGCAGAAAATATTAAGAGAGTTTACTCCACCCTTAGGAGTCAAGTTGTTGCAGTATGTAGATGATTTGCTCTTATCAGGGGAACAGGAAAAGGTGGTTGAAGAGGCTACTGTAAAGCTGCTGAATTTTCTTGCAAAAAAGGGACTTAGAGTAGCCAAAAAGAAAGCACAATTAGTAGAAAAGAAGGTCAAATATTTGGGACACATTCTGTCCAAAGGGTTACGGTGTATTGATCCAGAAAGGATACAAGGGATTTTACAGGTACCATTACCCCAGACTAAAAAGGAGTTACAGCGGTTTTTAGGGTTGGTGGGGTACTGTAGAGCATGGATCGAGGATTTTTCTGTGGTGGCCAGACCTTTATATAACTTTTTAACTCAAAACAGTCCTAATGTCGTGGTGTGGACACCAGGAGGAGAGAAAAGCTTTAAGAAATTAAAAGACAAATTGGTTAAGGCCCCAGTCTTGGCTCTTCCAGATGCAGAAAAAGAATTTCAGCTATATGTGGATGTCAAACAGGGTCATGCTAAAGGAATTTTGGTGCAAAGAGCATGGGGGAACACGGAGGCCTGTTGCCTGTTTTTCTAAGTTGTTAGAGCCGGTGGCCAGAGGCTGGCCCCATTGTCTGCAGAACTGTGCAGCCACAGCTCTGATGGTGGCTGAGGCCCGAAAGCTGACAAGGGGAGGGGATCTCATTGTTAAAGTCCCACATCAGATTAAAGCTTTGTTAACTGAGAGAGCCTCTAAGTGGATGACGAGTGCTCGATTATTACAGTAGGAATCTTGTTTAATGGAACAGGAGGATTTAGAATTTAAAAGTGGAGAAGATTTTAATCCAGCCTCTTATTTAAATGGCCCTGGAGAAAAGGGGGGCCAGAAAGAAATCCATGATTGTATCCAGGTTATAGACCTCCAGACACGGGCTAGGGAAGATCTACGGGATATTCCCTGGCCTGAGGGAGAGAATGTGTTCATTGATGGGTCCTCCAAGGTGGTAGAAGGGAAACGATTTACAGGATACTCTATTGTGAATGGGAAGCAATTAAAGGAAGGGGGGAGGTTACCACACACCTGGTCAGCTCAGACAGCAGAGCTGTACGGGCTTGTGAGAGCCTGTGAATTATACCAGGACAAGACAGTAAATATATTTACTGATTCTAAATATGCATATGGGGTAATACATGCATTTGGAAAACTATGGAAAGAAAGAGGTTTATTAAGCTGCAGAGGAAAGACGTTAGCTCACGAGAACTTAATCTCTCGCCTATTGGAGGCAGTGAATTTACTAAAAAAGGTGGCAATATTCCATACTAAGGGGCATCAGGCAGGATGGTCGGAGGAGGCAATAGGAAACCGACTGGCTGATGAAGAAGCTGCATTGTTGCCAGAAGTCTCTAAGATCCTGCCTTTGCTCCCAGTAACTGCACCACTGCCAGAGAAACTCTCTTTTCCCCCAGAGGAACTTGAGATAATTAAAAAGAGTGAGGCAGAGGAAAGAAAAAAAAAAATAATTGGTTTACAAGGGATGGTAAGCAGTGGATACCAAAAGCTCGAGCCTTACAATTGTTAAAACAGCTTCATGAAGGGAGTCATTGGGGCTCCCGAGGACTGGCAGAAGCCTTCCTCAAAATGAACACTGCTGTTGGTCTCTTTAGCCTGGCAAAGCGAGCCACTGAAGGCTGTTTGACTTGTGCTAAAACCAACAACAAAGTTACAAAGAAACTGGCCAGGGGAGGGAGGCGTTGGGCAGTACGTCCCTTCCAGAGATGCCAGGTAAATTTTACTGAAATGCCTCGAGTGGCAAGATTTAAATATCTTCTGGTAATAGTATGTCAATTAACCGGGTGGCCAGAAGCATTTCCAACTGTGTCAGCAACAGGATCAGTTGTTAAAGTATTTTTGGAACAAATAATTCCAAGATATGGGATGGTGGAAGCAATAGATTCAAATAGGGAAACTCATTTTACAGGAAAAATTCTTCAAGGAGTTATGACTGCTCTAGGGATACAGTGGAACCTCCATACCCCCTGGCACCTACAGAGTTTGGGTCAGGTTGAGAGGATGAATGGAGAAATAAAGAAACATCTCCTGAAGCTGGTGATAGAAACTAAAATGCCGTGGGTACGGCTCCTACCCCTGGCTTTAGCAAGGATAAGAGCCAGACCCAGGGGAGATATTCAATTATCTCCCTTTGAATTGATATTTGGAATTCCTTACCCTTGTAATTCTCAGCCTAGTGGGGGGATAGAGATAAGTGATGTGTATTTGAAACAATATGTGGCTCGGATAGTGTCTCTTGTGAAATCTCTTCGACAGGAAGCTCAGCTGGCACAGACCCTGCCTTTGGACTTTGCTGTTCACAACATCCAACCGGGACACTGGGTCCTGGTTAAGGAGTGGGAAGAAGCACCACTGGTGGCCAAGTGGCGTGGACCTTTCCAGGTGTTGCTGAGCACAGACACAGCCGTCAAGACAGCTGAACACGGCTGGACCCATCACACTCGGGCCAAGGTCTCTGCAGCCCCAGAGATTTGGACATCTCAGCTGGAGGAGAAGGACGGGAAGCCGCGACTGACACTCGGCAGGAGGGGACTGGAGCAGCAGCCAGGGCGTCGACATCGGGGGAAGCCTCGTGTGCCCACCCACAGAGTGCCTGCTGAAATAGTCTGTGTGGGCATCCCTCCTCTCAGATCTCCAGGCACTGGGGGCCAACCCTTGCTGTCATTGTTTTCTTTATGTTGAGCTGTTTCTGTGCCTTCACTCGCCACAGGTGGTGTGAAAGACAACGTGAAAGTAGAAATTAAGTTAGGAAATTAGATTACACAATCAGAATGTTTCTCTTAATAATGTTACCTTTATATTATCAGTTAGGTTGGAGCCAAAAATGGGAAAATAATTGTTTTGACCTTAGGAGAAAAAGTAGCAAAAACCTTTATGGGAATGGGACATGTTTTCTTGGCTACCTGGTGGACTATAGGTTAAACAATTACTTTTTTTCCTCCTATGTGCTGTAGCAACTCTAATCTTTTTACCATGCACGATCCCTTGCTTAGTACAACTTATTCAACATGTGATCAAAGGGATGCAGGTAATAGCCACGCCTACTAATCCAGAAATGGTTACAAAAGGATAGAAATTGATGTCACTCCAAATAATTACAAAACCAAAAAGAACTCAGGAACAAGAAATTAAGTCAATGATAGCTAAAGTTTGTAAAGACAATTATTAAACAAATAAAAGAGGAGGGATTGAGAGGAATGTTGAATTTGTCTTTACAAATGAGTTGTGGATCAGCCTGTAGATAAGGCTAGCACTGAGAGATAAAAGAAACAATGGGATGGATTCCACTGATTGATGAATGGAAAGAGATATTTGCCTTTACAAACAAACTGTAGGGCTGCTGATAAATGAAATTGGATATCGAAAGATGAAAGAAGCAACGGGGGGAAAACTATGAATTCTATAAGAATTAAAAATTAAAAGGGAGGGTTATACATTAGAGGGGAATTTCAGGTATCAGGCGTTCCGGGAAGTCTGTGCCTCTCAAGTACCTCAGCCAATGGGGAAAGAGAGAGGGAAATGCGGCCGGGAAAATAGGATAAAAAGGAAGCTGCGTCCTCCAAAAATTTGAGAGATCCCAGGGGAATGTCCCATGGCCTCTCCCTTTATTCGAATAAAGCAGAAAGGACTCCTCTGTCTCCTTTTTGGACATAAACCTCTGGTGTTTGTGGATTAATTTTCCTGACAACCACAAATATTAAATTTTCCACCATGGGACATTACACACTTCTATTCAAACTACACAGCAGTGATTTCAGTTCTATCACACAATTCTGGAAAGCTTCTTCACGGCCTCTAGTAAAAAGCAATGTTTTCCTGGAAGTCAGTGCCTGTCAGCACAGAAAGCCCAAACCCCTCAGTTTCCAGGGTTTCAACAGGGGGGAGGTGTCAGACCCTGCCCGGCGCTGGCCATGGGGCGTGTGGGGCAGCTGGGGCCCTACTGGTGCCACTGGGAGCCCCCCGGGCTGGGGGCATGGAGCTCTCGGGTGAGCGGGAGGGGCGGGAAGGGAAGTGGTGGGATGGTGGGGAGAGAAAGGGAAATGGGGAGATGGGACCCCCAAACACATGTTGGGGAGGGCTGGTGATTGGGGAATGTTGGGAAATGGGGAGGAAAATACAGAGAAGCCCGGAAAAGAGGAACTGGAACTGCGGGAAGAAGGGTCCCATGACGGCTGTGGGGCACTGGGGGTGCAAGGTCGGGGTTGCCCCGGAGCTCTTGACGACTGTGGGCTGCTGGGGGGCTGCTGGGGGGACACCCCCGGACCTGTGTCCTGCACACACAGCGCTGTTCCAGGAGATGGTTTAGTCCGAGTGTCACTTCATTCACGGCACCGACCGGCTGAGGTTCGTGGAGAGGAACATCTCCAACCGGGAGCAGTTCCTGCACTTGGGCAGCGATGTGGGGCTGCACGTGGGGACACCTCCTTTGGGGACAAGGCTGCCAGGCACTGGAACAGCGACCCGCAATGGATGGAGTACAGACGGGCTGCGGTGGACAGGCACTGCCGGCACAACTACGAGTTGTCCAGCCCGTTCCTCGTGGAGCGCAGAGGTGAGCGTGGGGCAGAGCGTGTCCCCTCGGGCCCTGCCCTGGGGATGATCCCGGAGCCCCTCAAAACCTCCCTGGGAATCACCCGAGACACGTCAGCCCTTCTTGTGCCCATCCCCGGGGCCTCCTGCCCCCTCACCCCAAGTGACTCCGGTTGCTCTCCCACTCCATCCCAGTCTCTCCCAGTGTCCTCACAGTCCCTCCCAGTGTCACCAGAGTCCCTCCCAATTCCTCTCAGTCCACAGACATTCCACCCACAGTTCACTCCCAGTCCTTCTAACTCCACTCCCCAAACTCCATCCTCTCTCCCAGTGCCCTCCCAGTGCCCCTTCAAATCTCTCCCCTCCCCCAATGACCCCCCAGTTCCTCCCAGTCCTTTCCAAGTCCTTTTCAGAACAATCCCAAACCTCCACCCTCTGTCCCATTGCCCCAATCCAATCCACTCTCTCCCAGTGTTCCCCCACTCTCTCCAATTTCATTCCCAGTCCCTCGCAGGGCCACACCAGCCCTCTCCTGTTGGAGTCCTGGTCCTGGTGGCCACCACATGCCCTGAGAGCTCCTGCTGCCCCTGGAACCACCTCACTTGGATCTCAGCGGGGTAGAAATCCATGGAGCAGAGCAGGCAGCCAGGGCCGGGATGGGAACTCGAGGGCCACAGTGAGATGAACACACTGGGGGACACTGGCAGAGAGTGGGGACACACTGGGGTCAGCTGGGGGGAACACGGAGGGATTTGAGAGAGCCTGGAGGGGTTGGAGAAAGATCAGGAACTGGAAAGCAAGGGTTGGAATAAGGTTGGCTGTGATGGGAAGAGACTGGGAGGAGTCCTGGTGAGTCCTGGTGAGATCGGGTAGGGACAGGGAGAGGGTTTGGGGGTCCTGAGGTGTTGGTGCCAACTGGGAGGGGGTTATGGGATCCTGAGAGGGACAGGAGGAGCGTTGGTGGGTCCTGGGGAGGCTGGGAAGAGATTGGGAGGAGGATTCAAGGAGTCCTGGGAGGCTAGAGGTGACTGGGAGGGTGATTGGAGTAGCTTGGGGTGTCAGTGAGAGATTTTGGGAGGTCTTGACGCCTGTGGACCCCCAGAGATGCCGCCGGACACCGCCCGCAGCAAGGTGCTGATGGGGATCGGGGGCTCCGTGTTGGGTTTCGTCTTCCTGGAGCTGGGGCTCGGCTTCTACCTGTGCAAGAAGGGTGAGGGGAGGGTCCTGGGGGTCGTGTTCCGACCCCGGAGAGTGTGCGCTCCCCATGGGGCCCCCAGTCAGGTGCTACCCCCTTTTCTCTGCCCACAGAGCTCCTGACCCAGCAGCTGCTGCAGCCCCTCCCCATGGCCTCGGGTCCGGCCGGGACCCCCCGCTCCGTCCCCACGCTGATTTTGGGGGGATCGTGTGTTCCCCCCAGCCCTGCTGTCACTCTGCCCCGGCCTGGCTGCTCCCAGTGTTCCCAGTAAAGTTTCCAAGTTCGCCCCGTCCCGTTTATTGTGGGGCGGGACAGGGGAGAAACTGGGGGGACCCCGCGGGGGGGATCGTGACTGGGCGGGGAGGGTGGGGTCCAGGTGGGGAACACTGGGTGCTGCGGGTCTGCCCGGCAACCGGTGAGTCATCACAGCTGCTCCCTCTGATTGGCTGAATCTTCTCCATCGCATTCTCTGATTGGCTGAGGATAGGCCCGGGAGTTGAGAGAAGGAACAGGAGAGATCCCGCCCCGAGCACCGGCACGGGAACAACAGAGCCAGCCTGGGCACAGCGAGGGAATTTATTACCAAACAAATCACAGCGGGAAAGGAGAAGAGAGAGAAATCTCTCCAATCCCTTCCCCCCACCCAACGGGGATCACCAGGACCACGGATCACCAGGGCTCTGCCCAACGGGGGTCACTGGGGATCATCCAACACCGATCCTCCCATGGGGGATGGAGCTGGAGCAGAGCAAGAAGCTCTTCCTACGCTCGGGGCATTCCTAGGGCCTCTCCCCAGCGTGAATCTTGATGTCCTTCATGCTGTGGGGGTTCTTGCTGAATCTCTTCCCTCCTTCCAAGCAACAGCAGGGATATTTCTTAGTTTGGATCGCCTCCTGCCGAATCAAGTGGGAGCTCAGGGTGGAGCTCATTTCATGTTCTAAGCTCTTGTAGGGTGTCACAGTTTGAGTTGTGATTTTTAAGAGGACACTCTGGAGTGAGTATCATCTCCTCTACAGGGTTTCAATAATCCCTTTCCACAAATACGAAATTAATATTAATAGATGAAAGTGGAAAAAACTCCAACACTTTATTAACAAACAGTAAGCCCACAAGGCAAGGAAAAAAAATGTAAATAATTGCTAGATATTAAATTGTCCGATCTTATCCCACACAAACACCTGGGACAAAAGACTCCAAATGCCCGAGAAATCCCTGCTCATAACACACGGTACAGCTGGCACCAGCTTCTCCCCCAGGGGAAAAGCCAACCAGGGGCTGTCCCGAAGGAGAGGAAAGCCCGGGGCTCGCCTGCCCTTGAACTCCTCCCCAGCCGGGCTCCGCGGGCACGGTCCCGGCAGGCGAAGCAGCGGGGCTGAAGCCTCGGGCTGTTTTCTCTCCCGGCTCGGCCCGGCTCGCAGCGGCTTTGGGCTGCAGCGGCGCCGCTCCGCTCCTGCCGGCGCGGAGCCCCTGGGCTGCGACACAGCAGCTGCTCAGTTCGCCTCCAGGCACTGCAAGGCTGCCCCTGCATCCTCTCCGAGCCAAGAAAAAGGAAAAAAATCCTTTGTTTGCTTTGGGCAAAATCGCTTCTCAGCCAAACAGAAACCCACGGTGCACAGAGAGAGCCGCGGAAAACCCGAGCAGCGAGGCTTCAAAACGCCCGCGGAATGAACAAGGAGCCTCTCCCCGCCCCGGCCCCGCACACATCCCCTCCCGGGCTGCCGGGGTTTAGATACAATAACCATTCTTTGGGCACAAAGCAGAGGATCATGGAATTACCATCACAGTAACTCACTGCAAGAGAATCGCGTACACAATAATCACATGTATCTATCTATCTATAAAAGCATGTACTGACCTCTGGATACAGCAATGTGCTCTAGGACAGGAGTGGAGAGGCTGAACGGACACCAGGGGAGATGGGGAATGTACGGACACAGCAAACGCTCCAAGGTCTTTAACCTGATTCCCAGCTTTTCCGTGTTTCAAGGGCTTTGACTGCTGGATTTGAATGAACTGAGATGTTACTGTGAAAAGCAGAGCAGTCTGGAACCAGACACTGCTGCTGGAGTCAAAGTCTGGACTTGTCACATCTCAGATTTGAAAAGATATTGAAGAAAAAACTCCATTACCACAACCTTTCCCAGCCCATCCATCCTCACACATAACGAAATACAACAGAACTCTTTCTAAAGAGTAAAAGAAAAAAAAGGTAAAATGAAGAATGAAAATGTTCCTGGATAAAAAGTCACATTGAGAAAATGCAAAATAATGAAGTGTGTCTAGAAAAGCCGGCTGTGATTTCTCAGGTATTGGGCTCAGTGTCAGCCCAGAGCCGGGCTCTGTCTCCCAGGTGCCCAAGTGCCCGGGCCAGCTCTGAGCAGCCTCTCCCGGCTCTCCAGCCCGGCTTTGCCCCGGCTCTGCCCCGGGCAGGCACTCGGTGTTTCCGTGGTGCCCCTGCCCCGCTCAGCTCCCCGTGCCCTGCAAAGGCGCCGAGGCTGCGCTCGGTGCCCCTGGGTGTCACTGAGCGAGGCACTGACGAGCCCCGGTGCCCGGGCACAGCCCTGAGGGACACCCCTCGTCCCCGGCCTCCCGCGGGACACGGAGCCACTGCCCACAAGGCCCTGGCACGTCCGGCCCGGCCAATTCCTCCTGCCCCGGCCAGCCCGGGCTGCAGCCCCAGGGCTCTGCAGGCCGGGGCTGGGGCTGCCGGCTCCCACCGTGGCCAAAGCCTCCCAGGGCTCTGGCCACGCCAGGGGCTACAAGGCCACGAGGCCGGGGCTGCTCCGGGCCGCTTCCAGGCTGTCCCTCTGCTCTTGGGTGCCGGGGGTGGCCCTTTGTGACACGGGCGTGTGTCAGGGCCCTCGGTGATGCGGGACATTGTGGTGCTGTCATGAATGAAAGCGTTTGAGATCGCCTAAAAATCGGTGACAAGGGCATGAACAAAAGTCAGATTTAATATTAAGCGACAAAGCACAAGTTCGGTGGCAAAATTCACTCTACTGCCTACAGGACAGCTAAGGCACAACAAGGGAAAACAAGCAACAACAAAACCAAACAAAATCCAGGCAACCAAAACAGAAATGAACTGAGAACTCCCTAGGGGAGTGTGGGTGGGTGTAAGTTCATAACTATAACTAAACCTTGCTTACAGGCCTAACTTAGATATCCAAGGTACTTCCACATCTAGGAAAGCTGTATTTCTCCCAGATTTGCTATAGCATATGTGCAGGGGCACA
The DNA here is from genome assembly GCF_052056855.1 of Sturnus vulgaris. Lineage (NCBI taxonomy): Eukaryota > Metazoa > Chordata > Aves > Passeriformes > Sturnidae > Sturnus > Sturnus vulgaris. Next base: position 13,413,249 of record NW_028276170.1, read on the forward strand.
CACACAGACAGAACAGTCAGTGCAGGCAATTCCCCCCAGAGCTCAGTGAAATCCTCCCTTCAGATGTTTTTGCATCTCCCACTGGCCAAAGGATGGGCCTTGAGCAGTGAGGGTATGGGCCCAGGACACGTCGTGTTTCAGCGATCCTCCAGGCACAGCAAAGCCGAGGGTTTGCTGGCTCTGAGAGGCCCCTCAGAGGGAGACTGCTGGTCACAGCCCACGGTGGCCCAGGAGAGCTCAAAGGTCTCCTTTTGGATTTCTGCTGACAGGGGCACAAGAGAGTGGGCTCCAGTCATAACCATGTTTCATCCCAGCCACAGATTGGGTCAGCACTTTCTCTAGAAGTGGGGGAATGCATCACCACACTGGGATCCCAGGGGTGCCCATGGCCTGGGTGACGCTGGCCCGGTGCCAGGCACCCACCAAAGCCACTCTGATCCTGCTCCTCCAGGTGCACAGGGGGGAGAAAATTTAAAAGAGAATTTCTGGGTCAGATTAAGACAGGGAGAGATCGTCCAAAAACAGCAGAACAGGCATCACAGAGCCAGCCTGGGAACAGGGAGGAAATTTATTACCAACCAAACAGCTCAAAAACAAGGAGAGTGAAAAGATCTCTCCAATTCCTTCCCCCCACCCAACACGGATCACCAGGGCTCTGCCCAACCGGGGTCACTGGGGATCATCCAACACCGATCCTCCCATGGGGGATGGAGCTGGAGCAGAGCACGAAGCTCTTCCCACACTCGGGGCACTCACAGGGCTTCCCTTAGTGGAGCCTCCGTTGGTGTTCGGTCATGGTTGAGCTCTGTGAGAAGCTCTTCCCACACTCAGGACACTCGTAGGGCCTCTCCCCAGTGTGGATGCGCCGGTGGACAGTGAGGGTGGAGTTGTGCCTGAATCCCTTCCCGCAGTTGGGGCAGCGGAAGGGCCTCTCCTCTGTGTGAATCCGCTCATGTTCCAGGAGATTGGAGCTTCTCTGAAACGTCTTCCCACACTTGGGACACTCGTAGGGCCTCTCTCCAGTGTGGATGCGCTGGTGTTTTCTCAGGCCACTGCTCCACCCAAAGCTCTTCCCACATTCCAAGCAGGTGTAGGGCCGTTCCCCTGTGTGGATCACCTGGTGTTGTATCAGGTTGGAGCTGTCGCTGAAGCTCTTCCCACATTCCCCACACTCGTAGGGCTTCTCCCCAGTGTGGATCCTCTGGTGTAGGATCAGTTTGGACCTGTAGCTGAAACTCTTCCCACATTCCAAGCACTTGTGGGGCTTCTCCCCTCCAGGAGGCTTCTCCACCAGCTCTGAGCTCTGCCTGGATCTCCGGCCGCCTTCCCGGCTCAGGGAGGGTCTTTCCTCCTCGCAGCTCCTTGGGCTGGGTTTGCAGCTCCTCCTCCTGAGGGATCTATGGGGCTTTTCCTCCTCCTCCATCTGCCCACACCTTCGGAATGACAAATCCTGGTTTGAGGAAAAGAACAAGATAAGAGGTACTTGGGCTGGGGGCTTCTCCTTTCCCAAGATCATCTCAGGAAGTCACTGAGCATCTTGTGTCTGTGTGTAAGAACCTCCAAAACACCAAGATTCACCCCTGTGAAAATCGTGGAACCCTCTCCCCTGTCACCTGCTGCATGTGGGGGAAATAACACTCCTGGGGCTGGAGGGGAGGCTGCACATACAGGGAATGGTAGAACCTTGTGCTGCTTCCCGTTTCTGCTCATCCTCCTCCTCTGTTTTCGCCAAATTTCCTCACAATCCTCTTCCTCCTACTATTCCTCCTCCTGAACAATCCCACCTTCTTGTCCCACGTGCATTATTTGACCACTTTGTTGTTCAACTCTGCTTTTCCTTCCCTTCTCCTGCTGCCCCCAGGCCCAGCACCCACTGCCGGCTCCCTCTTCCCCCCAAACCCACAGCATCCCAGCGCAGGGGCAGCCATGGAGCTGGGGCAGCTCGGGCTGGGGCAGCGCTGGGCTCTCGGCCGCTCCCGCCCGCACTCGCTCCCCACTGCAGCCGCTGCCGCCACCACAGCGCGGGGGGGCCCGGCCTTGGCGCTCCCCCCCTCCCACCTCCCCAAATTCCCCTGCCGGGGGGCGCTGGGGCCCGGGCCGGGCGCAGGTGGCTCCAGGTGGGCAACGCTGGGAGCTGCGGCTCTGCCTGGACGCTGCTGCGTCATCACCGCCGCGCGCTCTCATTGGCTCAGCGCTGCCCGAGGGGCGGGGCTGCACCAAGCCGGGACACCCTGCTCCAGGGGGGATGGCCCCAAAACGGGGGACCCCCATGCAAGGAACAACAGCAAAGGGTCTCTACAAACACATGCTGCGAATCCGCTTGGACACAGGGCCGGGGACGTGGACATAAGGAAGTGACAGCAGAAGCCATCAGGGTCAGAAAATGTTATTAATTGACCACACAGACTGCTGCTCAGCCAAGGTCCTGCTCAATTCATGAACTCCCAGAGGAAGAACAAACACTTAATAGAGTCCTGGCCATCGTTAGCTATGTGTGGTGCATATAAAGAGGTGGATGCAGTGAGTGCCTTGGGAAGTCTCTACCCCTTAAGTACTTCAGCCAATATGGAAAGGGAGAGGGAGATGAGGCTGGTAAAATTAGGACGAAAAGGAGGCCGTATCCTCCAACAATTACAGAGACCCCAAGGGAAACGGCCAGTGGCCTCTTCCTTTTTTTATGAATTAAATTACTTTTACAGGACTCCTCTGTCTTCCTAGCAGACAGAAACCTCTGGTGATGTGAATTCTTCCACACACCTTGGGGCTCGGCCAAAATTCCTTCCCCCGCCCGGGGTGGGGGGCAATGAGTGGAGCTAAAGGTGCCTCACCCAGTTTGGGTGATCAGCTCCCTTGGGTGGCGGTGGCACCGGGCATGGATTGGGGTTGGGAAGGATGAATTAGGGAAACCTTATCAATACGAGTGCCTAACAAAAGACTTTGAGAATAGGAAAAATATAAGCAAAATAGAAATGATAGCCATTTTTGACTGTGCGGCTGAAAGCAACTGAATGCCTGAAGGCCCCTTTGTTTAGATAATGTTAGATGCTGCGAATACCAAAAAGCAAACAGACATCCTCCCTAGGCATGGCACGAAGGGTCCCAGATAAAATTTAGAGATAAGAAAAGCAGTAAAACATGGTAATATAGTCATTCCTATAGGTTGCATACAAATGTTAGACAATTTGTATCTTCTATAAGAGTGGTTAGTGGAAACTAGAATATTCAACATAGAAGAAAATTTCTTGTATCGTAAACGGGAAAATCTCACTCTTATGTACTTACTCTTGCCATCTTTCTTACTCTCTTATGCTCTCTGCTCTAACTCTTGCTCTATCCCTCTCTCTCCGTCCTGCTCTGAGCTGCAGCTGGAGTTCCTAGCAGGGCCTTATATATACCCACGCCCTACCAAATAAACTGCAAACTTCAAGACCAGAGCGCCTCAGTTTGTCCCTACAATCCCAACGCAGTAATTCCTACAGACTGTGTACCCGAGAGTGACCAGGAGACAGACGAGTGACAGATCAGGGGGGCTGGGAAGAGTCGGCAGCCAGAGAGCACTGAAAATCTCAGCAGTGACTACAGTGGGATCTTCGGGGACTAAACATGGCAGGGCACCCATGGAGGGTAGAAAGGGAAAGCCAGGAAGGGCTCTCGGCAGAAGGGATGATGATCTCAAAATATCACTGTAGGGTCCCTTGGGAGCATCTTGAGGGAGTCTGCACATTCTCCCAGAGGTAATCAAGGACAGGGACACCCAGAAGGGCAATAAGGGAAGTCCAGAAGGGATTTAGACAACAGGGGATGGATGGTTTTGGTGTGCTGGGAAGGGACTGGGTGAAGGAGAGTGTGCAGGAATAGGGTTCAGGAAAGAAGCAGCAGGAAAATCTATGTGGGAAGAATAAAGATGATGGAAAAGAGGAGGAAGAGAAAAATACTGAGGATGGGGATGTTTTTCAGCAGGCTCTTATCCTCAGAAGTTGCCAGCTGATGCAGATCCTTTGTATCCCCGGTTGCCAGGACAGGCACACAAGGAGGTCAGGATTGCAGGGGGTTTCTCTGTGCTGGGCAGCGGCAGGAGCGGGCGCAGAGGGGCGGCACCGGGAGCACGGGCTGGGGGCCTGTGGGGAGCTGCGGGGCCGGGCCGGGGCTGTGGGGCAGCCGGGGCTCAGCGCCGGGCGCTGCCTGAGCCCAGCACCCCCCGGCAATTGCAGGCCCGGCAGTGGCCCCCGGCCCCCAGGAGGCTGCGGGACGCCCCGGCCGCTGCCCGGCCCCGTGGAGCTGCCGGCCCTGCCCGCCGGGGGGGCCGCGTTTGGACACTGCGGCAGGACAGGCACCGGCTCTGGGATACGGGCTGGCCACGGCAGCCACAGCACAAGGAGCAGCAGCACAAAGGAACAGCTGGGAAATGGGCATTGGACGTGCAAGCATCGAGATCAGCTTTTAAGCATTTTCCTTGGGTCACTGCAGAAAGGAATGATTTAGCAGAAAGCTCAGCAGCTGTCAGAGGATGAGCACCCCCAGGCACTGAGGGGGCTGCAGGAGGGGCAGAAGAAGCCCCTGGAGCACTTGGTCACAAAGGCACAGCAGGGGAATGCAAGAAGGGATGAGGAAAAGGCCAAGGGGAAGGCAAAGGCCATGGCAGAGTTTCTACAGCCCCTGAGGGATGAACCCCAGGGCCCAAGGGGGCTCCAGCACCCAGGGGAGGGTTTGAAATGCAAGAATTTTCATTTGCACCTAATTGTGATTGTAATGTACTGAGAAGGGATTTGATGGCTTAAATTCAAATGCAAATGAACATTGTAAAAGGTGGTACAGAGTCAAATTCTGTTTTGCCTTTGCGTCAAATGTCTGGCAAGGCCTAAGCTGAAGTTAACTCAGACGTTTGGGCAGCTCCAGAAAAATAGGGAAAATTAGATATGAAGCCTCTCCAAAGCTCTTTGAAGCAACCAGGACAAGCGGTGTCTATAAGCAATACCCTATTTCCAAGGGAGGGAAGGAAAGTCTTACAGCCTCTTATTGAGTCACTGCTAAAGACAGGACTTTTGAAGCCAGGGATCTCTCCCTATAATGCTCCTATCCTGCCAGTCAAAAAATCAGATGCAATCGAAAGAATGGTGCAGGGCATAAGAATAATAAATGAGATTATTAAACCCAGGCACTCCACAATCTCAGATCCTTACACCATCTTGAACCAGGTGCCCTCCTCACACTGCCACCATTCAGTCCTTGATGGCAAAGATGCTTTCTGGGGATGCCCACTCACACAGGAGGGTAAACTGGATTTTGCCTTTGAGTGGGAACAAGAGGTAGAAGGGAAAATGGAAAAGACATGGACGGTCCTTCTGCAGGGATGCACGGAAGCACCAGCCTTATTGGGGCAAGCCTTGCAGAAAATATCACAAGAATTTACCACACCCATCCCCAGGGATTGGGTTAATGCAGGATGTGGATGACTTGCTGCAATCAGGAGGACAAGAAGTGGCAGAAGAAGCCTCTGTGAAATGGCTGAATGTTCAGGCTAAAAAGCATCTTTGAGTATTTGAAATAAAAGAGGAAATGGTGGAGAAAAGGGTTAAAGATTTGGGACATATTTTGACTGAGGGTTTGTGGTGTATTGACCAGAGAGGGATCAGGGAATCTCAGAAGTAATCCAGGACTAAAAAGCAGGTGCAAGAATTCTGAGGATTAATAGGCAATTGCAGGACCTGGATTGAAGATTCTCTGCTCTAGCCACAACATTGTATGACTTTTTAAATCCAAATATCCTCAGTGTTGTGCTATGGACAGGAGAAAAGGAAAAAAACCTGAGAAAATGAAAAATAACAAAATGATTGGACCACCAGCTATGTCTCCTCCATACTGAGAAAAAGAAATTTGACTTCTATGTGTGTTATAAGTGTACATTATATTATTGAGTTTTTGCAAATATTAAAATGAATGCTATATGCTGGAAAACATTGCTGTATGAATATTGTTTCTTTTAGTTCTGCAATTAAAAAAACTTATAAATACTTGTGTGATAAATATATTTTTCTTGGAGTATAATGTAAAAATCTTTTGTTCATGTAATAAACTTGGATAATGGTAAAAAAGATAATCAGGAAATTCTTCACATTCCCGGATTATGGGACACCAGAACCCCAGGGAAGGAAAAAATAGTGATTTACAGGTTGGAGGGGAATGATTCAGAATAATGCATGAAGGTCTATGAATATGCAACATGTTGCTGCATTTAGGAAGTGTTTTCTGAGTCAGTGTGTGCCCTTGGCTGAAGGCCAAGCATCCGGCCATTATAACCTTTGGCCAGAGCCAGGGCAGATATTCAATTCTCTCCCTTGGAATTGATCTTTGCAATTCCTTACCCTGGGAATTCTCCACCTAGTGCGGGCTGGAGATAAGGGATGTATATTTCAAGCAGGCTGTGGCCAGAATCCTGTCTCTTGTGAAATCTCTGCCACAGGAAGCTGGGCTGGCACAGAGCCTGCCTTGGCACTTTGCTGTTCACAGCATCCACCCAGGACTCTGCCTCTCAATTACACTCACACACTGGGCTGCCTGCGATTCCATTGCTGGAAAGTATACCAAATTTAAATTTTTATTATATTCCATTTTACTAGTGAGGCTTGGTTTGCCTTTCTCTCAGGAAAGAAATTTTAAAAGTTTTTTTTTAAGGGATGTTGCACCACTCAACAGAGATGAGTTTAACATCTCAACAGACTGGGAATAGCCCAAAAGATTCCCACAAAGAGAACGACATTCAACAAAACATCAAGGAAACATCAGCAAACATCAAGGAACACCCACCCCAGACACTGCCCCGGCATAGATGGAGACACCTGGTCTGGAAAAGGCTGAGAAGGAAATCCAGGAGTGAGACCTCATTAACATCATAGGAGGAGAAATCCAGGTCCAATAGGAAACCAAACACTAAAAACTACACAACCTGGAAGCAATAAACACTAAACCAATGGATTTCAATGCGTTCAGACTGTAAAATTTCAGGAAAAATCTAGTAAAATTCACATCTCATGGAATGATTTTCTCTGCACACCCGGGCTATGTGTGGATGAAATTATTTCTGTTGCACATCCTGACCAGAATCAAGTAATGCCTTAACTCTCTAACACTAAAGATATTGCTGGAGAGTTTTTTATTGTCCCTGCAGTTTCAGTGACAAGATTACACCATGAGAAAAATTTTTCACATTAATCCTACTTTTAGATTGTCTCTTAGGTTTGGGCCAGGGGTGTGACAAGCAATTTTACTCCTAGGAGAAGAGGCAGAAAAGACTTGATTGCATTGGAATATTTTTCTATATATTTGTGGTGGCTCTTACGGATGGCAAAATTTTGGAATGGATCTTTAGAAGCTCACCTTTAAGTTGCATTTTGCAAACCTAGAAGAGTATTAATGGTGAGGCTTTAACGCATAAACTGTTAATAAAAAATCGTTAAAATAATAGAAAAGAAAAATAAAGCAGATTGTGAGCTTGCACGTGTGAATCCCCTAATAGCTGCTCTGGAAGAAAATCCTAGTTCCAGGCAGCCAGGAGAGGAGCTTTAGAAATGCAAATTAACATTGCTCTGGAAAAGTGCAGACAATGCCCAAGGGCCTTCTTGCCAGGGGGAGGAATTGGGCTGATTCCCTCTGCCCCTCACCCCCAGCTCTGCCTGCTTGCACAGATGGAATTTGCACAACTAAAGGCAGAGCCCATAGTGAGGATATCTGACTGCAACAGAAATTGGTTAAGCTGCAAAGGGAAACAGCAAACGCAGAATGTTGTGGAAGGTTAATGAAAAACAGTGGGGGGGGGGGGGGGGGGGGAATTATCCCTCTCCCCAGAGCACTGAGGTGTTTTTGCTACTCCAGAGAAATCAGTGGGGAATCCAAGTATTTGATGATTTAATAAGATAAAAGTGGTCAATTGATGCAGCCCTGGATGGAGGGAGCACCCAAAAAAGGGAAAAAGATGAACGGCCACCAGAACAAATGCTACAACACCATGGACCAACCCCTGGGATCCCTAACGAATTCATATCAGGACACAGAAAACCCATCCATAATTTGAGTGGCATAATTAGGTTAAAAAGTGACCTTGAAATAATAACCAAGCAGAACAGCTCCAGCTCCTGACCTTCCTGACGACCAATCCACTGAAATGAGGAACGAGACATTTCACCATGGGATGGGATCAGATTATCTATTAACAGAAAGAGGCGCAGTTTCAGGAAAAATTGCTGTTTGCAAATAGATGATAACCAAAAAGTGGTGAAACAGATAACAAAGGAAATAATAAAGTAGCTCATGTACCAGTCCAAACAGGGAAAGGATGGGAATGGGACACGTTTTCGTGGTTTCATGGCAGACCATGGCTTAAACGAATGCTGCTCCTCCTCTGACGTGCTGCAGAAACTCTCATCTTTTTACCATGCAAGACACCTTGCGCCAAAGAGGACGCAGGAAAAGAGACTGAGTCAATGGAAATTAAAAGTTTGTAAGCGCTATTCTTGAGAAAATGAGAAAAGGAGGGATTGCAAGCAGTAAGATTAATATCGTAGTAGGAGTGCATATTAAGGGGGACATGCAGTAGGTGGATCAGGAAGTCTGAACCCTCCAAGTACCTCAGCCAGTGGGGAATGGGAGAGGGAGACGCAGCCGGGAAAATGAGGATAAAAAGGAGGCGGCGCTTTAGAGACCGCATGGCAAATGCCGCATGGCCTCTCTCTTTGTTCATCAATAAAGTCACTTTTACAGGACTCCTCTGTCTCCTGCGGGCACACAAACCTCTGGCCACGGGAATTTTCCCGCACAGCCCCGGGCACAGGGCAGACACCTCTGTGCCACCCACAGCAACCGGGACGAGCCAGCGCTGCTCCGGCACCGGCTCCTGCCGAGGCCCCAGCGGGAAGGAGACCGCGGGCAGCCGCTCCCGCAGCGCCCTCAGCCCAGCGCCAACACGGGCCGGCACCGGCACAACCAACCCGCCAGAGCCCCCTGCCGCCCCCTCGGCCCGCAGCGAGCCCCGAGCCCCCGCACAACCGAGCGCGGCTCCCACCTGCGCTGGGGCCGCCTCCGAGCTCCGCCGCCGCCTCCCCGGGCTCCGGCCGCTGCCGCCGCTGCCGGGCCCGCACAGACGCTGCCACAATGGCGCCTTTGCTGCTCTGCCCAATCAGCGCGCGACAACCAGGAGTGACATTGGCACAATCAGCCAATGGCAGCGAGGGCCGGGCTCTGCACACGGCCCAGCCTCGGCCCGCGCTCTCAGGGCCCCCCGGGCTGTGGGAGGGCAAAGGCGGAGATGAGGAACAGCCCTGGAACGGGCCCGGGCCCGAGCCGCCATTGGCCTGGAAACACAAACAAAGTTCTCCGCAGCTCCCGGCACGCCTTTCCCAGCCCTGCGTGTTCGCTGCCTCCGGCTCAGCGCGCAGCCCTGGAGCCTCACTTCTCCTACCCCCTAATTAGGAGCGTCAGTGCTTGGCTTTAATTTCCCCCAAAAAGGGAAAACTGCCCCACATCCCCTGTGGATGAGTGGGAGAGGGGAGAGATTTCTGGCAGAAAACTCCAAAACCTCAGAGCAGGATAATGAGAAGTAAATGAAGACCCTTCAATCCAGCTTTCCACACGCCTCCCTCCTTCCAGCTGCACCTCCTACCTCGGCAGTGCAGGGTTAGAGAAGCGACGCTCACTTCGTAAAATTTTATAGGTTTATTAAATCTTAGCAAAAAAAAAATACAACAAAAGACTGAATAAGGAGAAAAATCAGCGCTGGTAGCACAGGACTAAAGCAGCAGACCCGGGTGTGATTTGGGGGCCCGGGGGCTCCCCGAGCCGCCCCCGCCCCCCCGATCTTGGCCAACGGGTGCGAGCGGCGCGGCCCCGCTGCTGAGCACTGACCCCGCCCCGGGGGCCGCCGGGACCCCCCCGGAAAAACCCGCACCTGCACCCCCCCTTCAGTCCCTCCGACCTCCCAGTCCTGGGGGAAAAGGGGGAAAGGGGAGGACCTGGGGCGGGATCACCCGGAGACCCCCGGGGTGAGGAGCGGGGGGAAGGGCGGGGAGGATTGAGCTCGCTCTGAGGGGGACGGTTCCCGAGCGAGGATTTCGGGGGGGTTCGCTCGAGGAATTTTGGGGGTCCTCGTGCGACGGATCCTCGTGCAAAGGGCTCCTCTCGTGCCACCGTCTCCTCGTGTCACCCAGACAAGTTTGGGGGGCTCTTTGTGTCATCCAGAGGAATTTTGGGGCTCCTCGTGTCACTGAGAGCCCCACGAGTGTCACCAAGAGCTCCTCGAGTGCCACCAGGAGGAACGGGGAGCTCCCTCGTGTCACTGAGAGCCCTGCGAGTGACACCGAGAGCCCTGTGTCACCAAGAGCCCCTCAACTGCCCCCAGCTCCTTGTGCCACCAGGAGCCCCTGGAGTGCCACCAGCTCCTCGTATCACCCAGACCCCTCGTGCCACCAGGACCTCGTGCCAGAGAATTTGGGGAGAGTCTCTGTGCCACCCGGAGCCCCTGAGTGTCACCAGCCCCGTGCCAGGGTCCCCAGTGTCACCGGGGTCTCTCTCTGTGTCACACACCAGGAACCGACCCCCCCTCCGAGCACCAGGACCCCCGAATTTAACCGTCCTCGTGCACCGGGACCCCCTCAGGACCCTCGAGTTTCCTCTCTCCCCTCCTCGTGCACCGGCATCACCGGACCGCCCCCCCTTTCCCGAGGGATCGCCGGAGATCCCCTCCATCAATCACCGGGCACCGGGACCACCAGAGGACCTCCCCCATCAATCAGCACCGTCACCGTGCACCGGGACTCCCCCCCACCATCGAGCAGTGACACCCCCTCATCGTGCACCGGGACCGCCGGACCCCCCTCAAACATCGCCAGCCTCGGGCACCGAGATCACCGGAGACCCCTCCATGAGTCACCGGGACCCCCCCGTCATGCACCAGGACCAGCGGAGACCTCCCCAGGAATCACCGGACACCCCCTCACGAATCACCGGGCACCGGGACGCCCCCTCGGGCACCGGGACTGGACCCCCCCCCCCCCTCGTGTACCGACCACCCTCCGGTGCACAGGGCCCGGACCCCCCTTTGTGCCCCCCCTGCCCATCCCGGGGATTCCGCCCCTCCCGTTTGACTTCCCCCGGGAACAGGAGCGGGAATGGGGGGGGGGGCGTGCGCTGGGGGGGCACCGGGGTGTCCCCAGCACCGGGGGGAGTCCCTTGGGGCTCGCTCCTTTCCCCCCATTTCCTCCTCCGGTTATCACCAGGGACCCCCCCAATTTACCGGGGCTCCCCCTATTCACTGTCCCCCCGTTCACCGACCGCCCCAAAGCGCTGGGACCCCCCCCTCACTCACCGCCCCTCCGCCATCCATGGGACCCCCCCACTCACCGCTCCCCCCCCGTCACCAGGACCCCAAAATCCATGGGACTCCCCCCACACTCATCAAGACTCCCCCCAAATCCATGGGACCCCTCCCTCCCCCCCACTCACCACCCCCTTCTCAGCACTCCCCGGGCCCTCCCCATTGATCGAACGCCCCCATGGCCCCCCCAGCCCCTCGCCCTCGCATTGGGCCCCCCCGGGGCCGAGGCAGAGCCCTCCCTGAGGGACACCCCTCATCCCCGGCCTGCAGCCGCCCATGGAGCCGCTGACCACAACTCCCTGCCTGCGTCCATCCGGCCAATTCCTCTGGCCCCGCACAGCCCAGCCTGCAAAGCCAGCACCTGCTGGGCACCTGCTCCATGCCACTTCCAGGGGCTTGGGCTGCTGAAGGGGTGCTGGGCTGGGCCCTTTGTGACACAGGGCCGTTCTATCGGGTTCCTGGGTGCTGTTGGCCATTCTGTTGTCCTGGTGACATGGCACAGCCCCGCCCTGCAGGGGTGTATACGGGGCACAGGGCCCTGCGCTGCCCAGTGCCAGGAGTGCCACTGGCTCAGGAGGAAGCAGCTCCTGGGACCTCTGTGCTCGAGACGACGTTACACATGGAGGAGGAAAAGGTGAACCCTGTTGTAAATGAGAGACAAAAGTCTCGATATTCAGCAAAATTTAGATTGCTTTATTTGATATAGAAAGAGCAAGCAGCGCACTGGGGAACGTGAGGGGTCACCGCCCACTCCACGCTCCACCCAACCTTGGTTTGCAGCCTCTTCTTATACTGTGGGTTCTCGTTGTAATCAATAATTTTTGGATTTTTGTTGTCATAAGCAGTGGTGGTTGAATAAACATCCTTACACAAAGCCTTTGGGTGATAATCAGTCACAGATAGCCATCCGGTCCTTGTAGATAACCACCAGAAAAGTTCTGGAAGTCTGGTCCTTGAGATAAGCAGTATTGATCAGACAAAGGGAGGAAGGGCTATTGGGAAGTCTGATTTTGCAAGCTGGTAGCCAATACAACTTATTTGGAAAACAGAACATAATATAACATTACATAAAATAATATACCATAACAAGGTGATTTTAAACAGCATGATTTTATCATATAATTTCCTTTATCTAGTGTCCATGCTTCACTTCAGAGCTTAGTATTCTGGTTTATACAAACCCCTAATGCTTTTGTGATTAACACGAATCTTTTATCAATTGTCACAATTTCCCCACTTCTCTTTTTTTATCCCATTGATTCGTGTTCTGGTTTCAAATTTTGTCAGTACTTCTTGTACTAGATTTAATACATCTACTGCCATTAATTTTGTTGCCTTCTCAGGGTCTATTGGTATTGCAGCAACTTGCATTCCTTGAACCACCGACTGGATTAGTCGAATGAAGCATGGAACAAGACAAGGGATGAACAGTAGTCCTAATAATGCACATGTTAACACAAACCTTAAATTTTTCCACCAAGCTCCCCCCCAACAGATTATTCCACCAACTATCATTAAGTATAGAGTTCCAGGTTTGTACAGGTACATGGGCTATTCGTTTTATTTCTTCTGCAATTTTAGTAATTACTTCACCATTATCATAAATTTCTAATCAGCATTTAGATTTATTAAACTTCCCACACACTACCCCTCCATATTTCTGTTTGATTTCACTGTAGCAACTGTTCTGGCCCTAATCCCTCCCCCCCTCCATGGCCATTGTTCAGTCATCTGCATTCCTCTACAGATCCAACAAACAGTTAAGTTCAGTAGTAATTTCTTTCATTAATTCTACAAATAAATTCTTTCCCAAGGTGGGTAAGTCCCATTCGCTGAGTTGTTGTTTTATTTTCTCATACAAGTTAAAACTTCCTCCACGGTTTGTCCTTGTTCCTTTGAACATTTTAGTTATAATATTTTTTTTAATCAATTTCTCCTTGTAGTGATCTTGCATTCCTCCCTGATCTGAATATCCCCACATACCTTCTTTTGTGAAGCAGAGGTGTGTCTCTCCTACTGGGCAACTTTGGTATGCTGATGGAGCCCACCCTCCTTTTCCCAAATTGGTGGCTACCCAGCAACTTCTTCCCATAATAGTGCAAGTTTCTAAGTTGTGTTTATTACAGCAGGCCGAATTGATGTGTGTGTGGAAGGCAAGGGTGGATACCGTGCATCCCCGTACCCAATTGTCTGGTGACACTTGGAACAAGCATCAGCATTATTTCCTTTTATCATCATTAGCAATAGGATGACTCCCATGACCATTTTCATCCCTCTGCCTCCCTCAAGGCCTACGGGGTTGCTGCCAGTAGCCGAGGTTTGTTTGATCTTCTTGGCAGCAGGGAATATGTCCTGGGCTCTCCCACTTTGTCTTTCTCTTTTGGTAGTGTTTCTTAATTTTGTCCCAGCTTTTAGCTTTAACATTCCAGTACGAGGTACAGCAGTAACAGCTCGGTATACACAACCCTTCTGACACTCTTTTGCCAATACCTCTGCTCTGGCTCTCTTTTTTTCCTTATTCCTCCCACCAGTTATGATCATCAATTTCGATTTCTCCTTGTGCTGATAGGGTATTAATACTGTAATAGTTTCCTTATATTCATTTCTTCTACACTGGACACATAATGGGAATGGGGGATACCCACCATAGGAATAACACCACAACAACTCAGTACAATATGGACACCTTTTCTTGATGAACAGGCTACACCCGGGTTTGGGGCAGGTGACTTTCAGTCCTGATTAGGAGACCTTCGAGATGAATTGATCCGATATTGACATCAAGTCTTCCGAATTCGCCTTTTGAGGTCTCCAGGCTCAGATGTCACTGCCCAACCTGCAGTAGGAGGGGTTACAGGACCCTTGACTCTACTCACATGTGTCCATCCCTTTCCAGCTGTCCTCAGAGCTGTTTCAGTCGTTAACAGAACTAATTATGGTCCTTCCCATTTTGGATCTAGATTTTCTTCTTTCCATACTTTAATTAACACATGTTGTCCTGGCTTAATTTTATGTATGGCAAATCCTAGAGGGACAGTTTGAGCTAAAATCCCCTTCTCTCTTAATTCTTCCAAGTTTTTGCTGATTGTTATTATGTAATTCTGAAGAGAAGGGTCCTGAACTAAGGTCGGATCAAGGCGTACTCCTTTAGGGTCAGGCATACCATACAGCATTTCATATGGTGAAATCCCTGTTTTCCAATTTGGCATTATTCGTATATTAGACAGGGCTAGTGGGAGGCACTTTGTCCATGGCATTTTAGTCTCAATCATTAATTTTGACAGCTGTTGTTTTAATGTTTGATTCATCCTTTCAACCCTGCCAGAACTCTGAGGGTGCCAAGGTGTGTGATACTCCCAGCTGATGCCCAGTGCCGGGGTCAGTGACTGCAGCACCTTTGATGTAAAGTGCGTCCCCTGCTCTGAGTCTATTGCTCGAACCAGGCCATACCTTGGGATTATGTGTTCCAACAATATTTTGGCTACCACTTGTGATGTGGCTCTAGCTGCAGGGTATGCCTCTACCCAGTGGGTTAATTGGTCTACTATCACTAGTAAGTATTTCCACCTTCCTATTTTTGGTAATTCTGTAAAATCTACTTGTATTCTTTCAAAGGGTGTGTAAGCAGTTTTCCGTCCTCCTGACGGACCTTGTCACATACCTTTTTTATTAATTTTCTGACAAGTTAAACAACCCTGTACGCTCTGCTTTGCAATATCAAAAATGCCAATGCATCCAAAAAATTTTAAAAATTGGTCTGCTAGTGCTCTGGTTCCCCAATGTGTTTGTTGGTGTAATTGTTCAATAATTTGTCTGGCCTGGGTCTTAGGTAAAATTTCCCTGCCATCTGGTAAAACCCATTTGTTCTCATGCTGTTCTGTCTTTAATTTTTTTATTGCTTCTTTTTCCTGAGGAGTAAATAGCTTCTGTAATTCCTGGTTGGGGCTGAGATCTCTAACTGTAGTACTTAATACAGAAACTGGTTTTTGCTCCAATGCTGCTTTTTTTTCTTCTTTGTCAGCCAGATTATTCCCCCTTGTATGGTAGCTTGTTCCTTTTTGGTGCCCTCTTATATGGACCACAGCAATTTCAGTGGGGCCCCTAAGAGCCTCTAGTATTCTAACAATTAATTCTTGATATATCAACCCCCGTCCTTGAGTGTTAATTAACCCCCTTTCTTCCCAAATTTTACCAAATGTGTGGACTGTGCCATAGGCATACTTAGAATCCGTATATATCGTTCCTTTTTTACCTTCTAAATAAGACAATGCCCTATAAAGAGCAAATAGTTCACAAGCCTGAGCGGACCCTGCTGCGTTTAAGGGTCCGGATTCTACTAATTTCAATTCTTCTCCTCCTACTATGGCATATCCCTATTTTCGTTTTCCTTCCACCACTCGAGAAGATCCATCTATAAACAATTTTACTCCATCCTTAAATTCAACTTCTCCCAAGTCAGGTCTAATTTTTCTTTGTAATTCTATAACATCCACACAATCATGTTCTAAATTTTCTCCTGGTTCCCCATATAGGAATTGTGCAGGACTTTGAGCAGTTGTTGCTTTTAGCTCCAAATCTGGGGAAGTGATTAGAATAGCTTCATATTTTAATATTCGGGCATCAGTTAACCATTTCTCAGCTTTTTGATTCAGAATTCCCCTTACGTTATGAGGGGTGTGGACCACTAGGGGTGCCCCAAAGGTAATTTTTCGGGTTTCTTCAATTAAAAGTGCTGTGGCCACTGGGGCCTGCAGACATGTGGGCCAACCCCGACTGACAGGGTCGAGCAGTTTAGAATAAAATCCCACTGGCTTTCGACTGCCTGCCCATTCCTGGGTGAGCACCCCATATGCTGTTTGATCAGAGGTATTTACAAATAACTGAAATGGTCTCTCCAAATCTGGGAGACTGAGTACAGGGGCTTGAATTAAAGCATGTTTGACCTTTTCAAAACTTTTATCATCCTCTTCTGTCCATTTTAGGCGATTAGTGGTAAGTTTTTCATATAGAAATTTTACTTTCTCACTAAATCCCTCTATCCATTTGCAACAATATCCCAGCAATCCCAAAATTTTCCTCACTTGTTTTTTGGTTTTTGGAGGTCCCAGACTTAATATTCCAGAGATTCTATTAGGATCCAATTTCTTTTTTCCCTTACTTAGCCAATGTCCCAAATATTTTACTTCTGGTTCTGTGAACTGTAATTTGGCTTTGGATACCTTCAATCCCTGTTGTCCCAAAAAGTTTAAAAGTTTTATAGTCCATTTCTCGTAGATTTCTCGTCCTTTCCTGCTATCAATAGATCATCTACATATTGTAACAATTTCACCCCGTCTGGTGGCTCAAAAGATTGCATTAATTCTTCTAGGGCTTGTCCAAAGAGATTGGGGGATTCTGTAAAGCCCTGAGGCAATACTGTCCAACGCAGTTGTTGTTTCCTGCCCTTATCAGGATCTTCCCATTCAAAGGCAAAGCAATCTCTGCTACTTTCCTCTAACGGGCATGCCCAGAAGGCATCTTTTAGATCTATTACACTACACCAAGTGTAGTCAGGGGACAACTGGTTTAAGAGAGTGTAAGGATTTGCTACTACAGGAAATTTGGTAACAGTTCGCTGATTTATAGCTCTCAAATCCTGTACCAATCTGTAATTCCCGTCTGTCTTTCTGACAGGCAGAATAGGAGTATTATGTGGGGTCATACATGGTTCCAAAGCCCCCTGTTGCAAAAGGTTTTCTATGAGAGGCTTAAGGCCCCGTCTCCCTTCCAGTGATATTGGATATTGATGAACTCGGATAGGCAAATCGGGATCAGTGATTTGCACTTTGATAGGTTTCATTTTTAACCTCCCTATTTCTCCAGGGGTGTACCACACCTCAGGACATATTTGCTCCTCGTCCTTTTGAGTTAAAGCAAAAATTTTAAGCTGACCTTGGGATACTTCAATTTTCAAATCCAATGCTATTGTTAAATCCCTCCCCAATAAATTCTTTTCTGCCTCTGGCAGTAACAGCAGATCTTTTAATTCAATTTTGTTTCGGGTCTCAATTTGCACATTTTTAATAATAGGGACCCGAAATGGTTCACCTTTGCTCCAACCACGAGTGCCGTTTCTCTACTCGGTTTACAGCGTTTTGGTAGGTGTTTAATTGTGGATTTTTCGGCTCCTGTATCTACTAAAAATTCCACCTCCTCCCCCTGGGGACCAATCTTTAAATTTATCAAGGGCTCTTTGGATGGTATGGTCCCTAATACATACAGCCCCTGACACCCCTATTCGTCTTCCTGGAACATTTTTTCATCCCGTATCCGTTCTTTGCAGTTTTTCTTTATAGGACCTTTCTTGTTACAGTAAAAGCAGGTTCGCCTTGGTGAATTATTTCCTGCTTCATTTCCTTGTTTTGGTGGAGGTTTTCGTGGTTTCCCTCCCCCTTTTTGCTGGGTTTCTTTCTGTGTTTCACGAGCTGCAGCTATAAAGATTTTTGCTTTTGCTTTCTGCTTCTCTTCATCCCTCCTTACATAAACTTTTTGTGCTTCTCTTAGCAATTCTTGTAACCCCCGATCTTGCCAATCGTCTAACTTTTCTAATTTCTTTCTAATATCTCCCCATGATTGAGCAACAAATTGGGTTTTGAGGAGTGCCTGACCCACTTGTGTGTCAGGGTCTATCCCGGAGTACATTTGGAGATCTTTCCTCAGCCGCTCCAACCGGTCAGTCGGGGATTCGTCCTTTTTTTGTTGTTCACTAAAGGCTTTATTAATATTTTGTCCTTTAGGAACTGATTCTCAGATACCTTTAACGAGTATCCATCTTAAGTCCATCATATTCTGGCGATGGACATCATTCTGATTATCCCAGTTAGGATTATTTAATGGCCATTTCTGGTCTCCCCCAGGTCCAATCTGATGCTCCCTGTCCCATACCCTCATTCCAGCCTGTCTGATCATTTCCCGTTCTTCCGTGGTGAATAGGATACTTAATATAGATTGTAATTCCATCCAAGTATACATACTTGGTCCGAGGAATTGATCTAGTCTCTCCCTGATACCCCTATAGGATCTTCTAATAGTTTTCCCATTTCTTTTTTAAAGTTTCTCTCTTCCCCTGTGTTCAAGGGAACATTTACAAATCCAATTAATCCAGCCTGTTGTCCTGCTAATGGCACTTCCCTCAGGGGGTAAAGGCGAGCCTTTGTGTCGTTATCTCCCTCCTCTCTGGTGATACCATCTCTCCTGGTATTCCTTTGACTGGAGCGAGTTCTTAGAGCTATGGGAGTACCAGGAGGAGAAGTGGGTGCGTGGGGGGGGGTCTCCTGTATTTTCTGTATTATACGGAGGTGGGAGATTATCGAGGGGTTCCCAGGTAACCTTTTTTTTATCCTCATTCTCTTTTTCTTTTAAAGTATATATCAAGGATGGCTCGGACTGTTTTGCCCACAGGGCAGCATAATCAAATTTCTCTCTGTTAAATGGTTCTTTACAAGCCACATATGTGTTTAATGCCCGACAAATCCAACCCTCAAATGATCCGAACATGGGCCAGTATAGGTTATCTTTATGGATTATTTCTTTGGTCCGTTCCACCATGCAATATTGAATTAATTTTTCTTTACTTTTTCCTCTGTATATCACCCCTGTGTCCCAACATTTTAATATTACTCCCAAAGGGCTGCCTGGTGGTACTTCTGGCAACCTACTTGTCTTGTCTTTATTTTCCCCGGTCCCTTTGTGGACCAAATGAACTTGAACCTCTTCGTGGGTCCCTGGGACTCAGAATCTTACTCTTTCTTTGTCCCATTTTTACCTCAAGGGACTGTCTTGAGGTGTTTGTACTCCCCGATGTGTTCTGCTTGAACCCCTGCCTCTCCTTGGGTCAGGATGGACTGGAACCCGCCTCTGCCTGGGCTGGGATGGGAAAAGCAGCTTTTCCCTTCTCCCTCCGTGACTGGTGTGTTGCAATCTGCTTTTCTTTTCCTCCCCCTTCCCCCATCCCCGGCTCCTGCCTCTACCTGGGATAGGATGGGAGGGATCTAGCCCCTACCTGGGCTAGGACAAGAAGAGCAGTCTCTCCCTTTGTGCTCACTCGCTTTGTCCGGTCACCGGCCAGGTCCCTCGCGGGATGCTGGAAACGCGGATAGAAGGACTCCACTCTCGCTTCGCAGCAAAGGCCACGTCTCATTCAGGCAAGCACACAGTCATCCCCACCAAACCACACAGATACTCACAGTCCGATGCTCCTGTCTGGCTCTTCGTGCACGAGAATTACAGGTGATTTTGCCGCGGTCTCCCGGGGAGATTTTCCTTGCTCAGTCTCTATGGTGCGGGACGTCGATGGGTCCCGAGAATCACTGACGAACCGGGGCCACAGCAGTGGGGCGCCTCCCCGAAATCGCAGCGCCTCTCAGGGCTCCAAGGACGGCCCCGGTTTCGGCACCAAATTGTTATAAATGAGAGACAAAAGTCTCGATATTCAGCAAAATTTAGATTGCTTTATTTGATATAGAAAGAGCAAGCAGCGTGCTGGGGAACATGAGGGGTCACTGCCCACTCCACGCTCCACCCAACCTTGGTTTGCAGCCTCTTCTTATACTGTGGGTTCTCGTTGTAATCAATAATTTTTGGATTTTTGATGTCATAAGCAGTGGTGGTTGAATAAACATCCTTACACAGATTCACAAAGCCTTTGGGTGATAATCAGTCACAGATAGCCATCCGGTCCTTGTAGATAACCACCAGAGAAGTTCTGGAAGTTTGGTCCTTGAGATAAGCAGCATTGATTAGACAAAGGCAGGAAGGCCTACGGGGAAGTCTGATTTTGCAAGCTGGTAGCCAATACAACTTATTTGGAAAACATAAATTAATATAACATAATATAATGTAACATAATACAACATAATATAACATAACAAGGTGATTTTAAACAGAATTATTTTATCATATAATTTCCTTTATCTATTGTCCATTCTTCACTTCAGAGCTTAGTATTCTGGTTTATACAAACCCCAATGCTTTTGTGTTTAACACGAATCTTTTATCAATTATCACACAAAGAAAAACCTTTTAAGTTCCGCTTTTGATAACTTAAGAGTGTTCACAACTTGGTAATAAATGTCCTTTTGAGGAGGGCTGAACTTAGCACTACTGATCAAATTGCCCATCCTCAAAGCTCCTATCTCCCACCCAGCAGTAAAAGAAAAAACTAAAGGAAGAAGACCCCGCTATTTCTTAACTCACTCTTTTCTTTGGGCTAAGCAAAGCCCATTGGGTCAACAGAAAAGCTGCTGGGGAGGCCGTCGGGCCGGCGATTGGTCTCCAGAGATGTTCCACAGAAGGTCCCAGTCGCCTCTCAGACGGCTTCCAGTAGAACGCGGAGAGCTGTGCTCGGGGAGCTGGCCGTCCCAAAAAGCAGCTTGTGTCCTGCAGTTGGTGCTGCAGGAGACGCTTCTCCAGGAACTCTTTCGCGGAGGTCCCGGTCTTTGGGCTCCGGTTATCACGGCGGCACCGGCTGGAAGGAGCCGGTGGGCGCGGGGCGAGCGCTGGTGCCGAGACCTTCCAGAGAAGCGTCTTTAGAAAGGCGGCCTGGGGGTTACAGGCACGTTCCTGCTCTCGGGACGAGAGGGATTTCGGCTCTCTTGTGCGAGCCCCGCTTCTGCCGACGGTGGAGAGAGGGACGGGAGCCACGTGTGGTGATCCAAGGCGGAGTTTATTCCTTCTCGAAGGGTCGAAATGGCTCGAAGGGGCAGAGGGAACGGGGACACTGGGGTGGTGCCATGGGTGGCACTGGTGACGCTGGGATGGCACTGGGGACACTGGGATGAAACTGGGAACACTGGGAGGGGACGTTGGGATGGGGACATTAGGAAGGGACAGGTGACACTGGGGTGGTGACACTGGGATGGCACTGGGGGCACTGGGACAGGACCAGTGACACTGGATTGATGACACTGGGACAGAACTGGTGGCACTGGGATGGAACTGGGGACACTGGGATGGTGACACTGAGCTGGCACTGGGAGCACTGGGCTAGTGGCACTAGGACAGGACTGGTGGCACTGGGCTGGTGACACTGGTATGGGTCAATGACGGGGTGGCACTGGGCTGGCACGGGGACGCAACTGGGAGCACTGGGACAAGAACACTGGGTCAGGATGGGGGACACTGGGATAGCACTGGGGACACTGGGCTGGTGATGACATTGGTATGGGGACACTGGGAATGTGGTACTGGGACAGGACTGGTAGCACTGGGATAGGACTGGGGACACTGGGCTGGAACTGGGTTAGTGGCTGGTGGCACTTGGGTGGTGACAGAACTGGTGGCACTGGGTTGGTGACACTGGTATTGTGACAATGGGGCAGTGGCACTGGGACATAACTGGGAGCACAGAGACAAAAACACTGGAACAGGATGGGGGACACTGGGCTGGCACTGGGAGCACTGGGAGGGAACTGGTTTGGAGACATTGAGATGGTGACATTGGTATGCGGACAATGGGGTGGTGGCACTGGGAAGGAACTGGGGACACTGGGATTGAACTGGGAGCACTGGGATGGTGACACTGGGACACAACTGGTGGCACTGGGACAACTAGGAGCACTGGGACAGGGACTCTGGGACAGGATGGGGGACATTGGGATGGGACTGGAGACACTGGGAGGGAACTGGGAGCACTGGGATTGTGATATTGGTATGGTGGCAATGGGGCAGTGACACTGGGCTGGCACTGGGACCACTGGGAAGAAAGTGGGAGCACTGGGCTGGTGACACTGAGACAGGACTGGGGACACTGGGATGGAAGTGGCTTGGTAGCACTGGGTTGGTGACACTGGGCTGGTGACAGTGGGATAGAACTGGCGGCACTGGGATGGAACTAGGGACACTGGGCTGGTGGCTCTGGGGTGTCCCTGGTGCCACTGCTCAAGTGCCACTGTGCTGGTTGCCCTGCTGCCGTGTCCCTGGTGCCACCTGTGCAGTGTCCCCATGTCCCCGCAGTGTCCCTGGACTCGGCGCGCTCTGCCCTGGGGGTGGCCAAGGACAGTCACCTGCTGTTAGCCCTGGGCACAGTGGCCGTGTCCTGCCAGGTGACCCTGCAGGCCTCAGTGACATCGTGGTGACACCTGGCCAGCAGTGCCCGTGAGCACCGGGCCATGGCCCAGTGCCTGCGTGACTGCACCCAGTGGGTGGCGATGGCCAAGGCCAGCACCGAGGCCACTGTGGCCACCAGCAAGGTCACAGCAATGTCCAGGGGCAGCTGGAGACGATGACATGGCACCTGGGGACCTTGGTGGATGCTGTTAACCGGGACATGGTGGTGACACATGTGGGACATGGCAACAGGGGTTCCTCAGAGCTGCCCAGGCCATCGGGGACATTGTGGTGGCCTTGGGGACATCGGTGGAGGGACACAAGGAGGTGACGCGAAAGCTGGAGGCGGCCCAGGACGCGGCGACAGGGTGGGACCACGGGGGTGGCACTGTCACCCTGAGGGACACTGGGGACCTTGGGGACACCGTGGTGTCCTTGCCTTGGGGACATCAGGGCCACCCTGCGGTTGCCTGTCCTGTTTTGGGTCACTACGATGTCCCTGCAGTGTCCCCACGTGACCGCAGTTTGTCCCCCTGAATCCTTAAAAACCGGAATAATCACGGACAAAGGCGCTGTAACTAATTAAAGTGACAAAGTGGTGTGTTTATTCACCGGCACGGGAGTCACCTCCCAAAGGCGTGACCGCCCCGAACAAGGTTCTTTGCCCTCTATTTATTGCCCAAGATCTTACATACAATACATGTGCATAACCCCAGCACCTCCCATCCCCACCCCATATTAAAATGAGCCCATTCGTCCTTCACGTGTGCGCAGTTCTTCTCTTGAATTGGGTCGGTGCTCTCGAAATGGGTCAGTGGTCTCAAAGGATGAAGTCAGGAGAGTCTTCATCAGGTCTCAGTGACCCTCTGGCACGATCCAAGGCCTCGTGCTTCATAAATAATGGTTTATTATTTTATGTTCTTCTATACCGAAGTTCATAAAAGCAGATAATTATACCAATTAGCTCCTGCCTAAGCATCAAGTAATTACCTACCTAACTCACATCTTGGTCATGGAAGCTCCTTCTACCCTTAGCAAAAATCTTAACTCTTTAAAGCCATGATTCAACTCTCCATGTCTGTGCCCCACCATGTCTTTGTCCCTCCGTATCCACACCCATGTCTCAGTTCAGTGTCTTTATTTTCACCCGTGTTGGTTGTTTCAAAAGGATGAAGAGAAATGAAAAGCAAATCGAGGCTAAAAGAAAAGGATTTCCTTGTCTGTGTGACCTGAGGTCCTATGTGCTTGAGTGGGAGGGAAAAATATTTTTTGGAGGACTTTCCACCCCACTGTCTCCAAAATCTTGATTTTTTGCCTCAGTTCATCACCATTTGGCTGCGGAAGACAACCTTGGGCAATAGGAAATGAAAATCCTGGAATCAGTGAGGTTGGAAAAGATCTCCAAGATTGTTCAGCATTCCTGGATGCCACCAGAAGATAGGATTGAACAAAGAAGATTTTCTGGGGATCAAAGTCAACAAATCTGCTCTCCTCAAGGAATTCCCAATGTCAGTTTGAGCCCTGATGGACGTTCCTGATCCTACATTCATCCAGGTGCCCACAGGGAGACAGGATGAGGCAGAGTCCCCCCAGCCAGATGACTTCCCAAAAGGGATCACCAGGACCACGGATCACCAGGGCTCTGCCCAACGGGGGTCACTGGGGATCATCCAACACCGATCCTCCCATGGGGGATGGAGCTGGAGCAGAGCACGAAGCTCTTCCCACACTCGGGGCACTCACAGGGCTTCCCTTAGTGGAGCCTCTGTTGGTGTCGGGTCAAGTGAGAGCTCTGTGAGAAGCTCTTCCCACACTCAGGACACTCGTAGGGCCTCTCCCCAGTGTGGATGCGCCGGTGGTCAGTGAGATGGGAGTTGCGGTTGAATCCCTTCCCGCAGTCGGGGCAGCGGAAGGGCCTCTCCTCTGTGTGAATCCGCTCGTGTAGGAGGAGATTGGAGCTTCTCTGAAACCTCTTCCCACACTTGGGACACTCGTAGGGCCTCTCCCCAGTGTGGATGCGGTGGTGCCTTCTCAGGTGAGAACTATGCCCAAAGCTCTTCCCACATTCCAAGCAGGTGTAGGGCCGTTCCCCTGTGTGGATCACCTGGTGCTGCATCAGATGAAAAATGGTCCTGAAACTCTTCCCACATTTCCCACACTCATAGGGCTTCTCCCCAGTGTGGATCCTCTGGTGCCGGATCAGCTGGGACCTGTAGCTGAAACTCTTCCCACATTCCAAGCACTTGTGGGGCTTCTCCCCTCCAGGAGGCTCCTCCACCAGCTCTGAGCTCTGCCTGGATCTCCGGCCGCCTCCCCGGCTCAGGGAGGGTCTTTCCTCCTCGCAGCTCCCTGGGCTGGGTTTCCAGCCCCTCCTCGTGAGAGATCTCCAGGGCTTTTCTGCCTCCTCCATCTGCGCACACCTGGGGAATGAAAATTCCTGGTTTAGGGGGAAATAACAAGAAGAGAGCTCCATAAACTGGGTGTTCCTCCTTGCCCAAGTTCATCTCTGGAAGTCATTGAGCATCTTGTGTCTGTAATAACCTCCCAAACACCAAGATTCCCACCCAAAATCCTCCCAACTTTAAGACACGGATCAAATCTCCCCAAATAAAAAGCTTCAGCCAAAATCCCCTCCAAAATTTTGCAGGTTTAAAAGTAAAACCAGTGAGAGACTCCAAGTCAGAAATACAATTTGATAGGAAAAATGATAAGAGAAAAATAATACATGCAATAGTACAAAAGGAAACAACTGACAGAATCAGAATACAACCTGACACTCCACTAGTTAGGGTGGTGGTAGCAGTCCCGATGAAGTGGTCTTGTTGTAGTAGTGATGCTGTAGAAAGGTCTGGTAGCTCTTGTCCTCTGGAAACCAGTGGGTAAGGGCTGCCTTGGTGTTCCAAATCTCAGATTTTATCTAGGTAGGAAAGGCTTGGCTCCTCCCCCTGGCTGGAGCATCTCCCAATGGGATGATGGAATTTTATCAGTCATGCAGTGGCACTCAATGGCCCATTAACAGAAGATATCTTCCTGGAGGAAGGATGGGTTGTGGAAAAGATAAAGAACACTGCCCCACCTGGTTTAAAAAGATGGCCCATTAGCAGAGGATATCTCCCACAGAGATAAGGACCACTGCCCCACAGATGGTGATAGAATTTGTACTTTTGGTCACATCCTGTGACCTAAAACACATCCCCTGCTTGCCAGGGCCTTGAGGGGCAGCTGTCCAGCTGGGCCAAGCTGTGCCAGCAGCTCCAGCCATGCTGGGGAGCCTTGCCAGCTCTGGGCCCTGCTGTGCAGGAGGGTCCCTGTGTGAGCTGGGGCCTCAGCCACTCCTCTCTCCACACTCGCCCTGCTGCAGCTCCCTACTCTTCCTCCTATTATTCCTCCTTCTCCTGCACAATCCCACCTGCTCCTCCCACGTGCATCCATGGCTGCTTTAGGAATACAATGGGACCTTCACAAGCCCTTGCACCCCCAGAGCTCACGTCAGGTTGAAAGAACAAACGGGAAATAAAGAAACACCTTTGGAAGCTGGTGATAGAAGCCAAGATGCCATGGCTATGGCTTTTGCCATTGGCTTTGGCCAGAAAAAGTGCCAGATCCAGGGCAGATATTCCATTATCTCCCTTGGAATTGGTGTGTGAAATTTTTTACCCCAGTAATTCTTCATCTAGTGGAGAATAATTCTACTTTTGTATTGTCAGTTAGGTTTGGGCCAAGGATGTGACAAGCAATTTTTACTCCTTGGAGAAGAAGTAGAAAAATTTTGATTGCATTGGAAATTTTTTTGTGTATATTTTTGAATGGCTCTTAATGATGGCAACATTTCCATATGGGTTTTTCCATGTTCACGTTTAGGGTGGATTTTGCAATACCAGAAAAGCTTTAAAGGTGATGCTTCAATGCATAAACATTTAAGAAAATATTGTTAAAAAGGAAAAAAAAATGGCAAAAAATAATGCAGATTGTGGGGGTGCACTTGTGGATCACCCAATGACTGCTCTGGAATAGAAGCATTGGATCCAGGCACAGCCAGGAGAGGAGCTTTAGAAATGCAAATTAACACAGCTAGGGCAAAGTGTGCACCATGTAGCAGGGTCTTGTTGCCTGGGGGAGGAATTTCGCTGATTTCCTCTGTCCTTCACCCCAAGCTCTGCCTGCTTGCACAGATGGAATTTGCACAACTAAAGGCAGAGCCCATAGTGAGGATATCTGACTGCAACAGAAATTGGTTAAGCTGCAAAGAGAAACAGCAAAGGAAAACGTTGTGAAAACTTAATGAAAAATGTGGGAGGGGGGGAATAATCCCTCTCCCCAGTCCAACATGTGCTGTCACTGTTCAGAGAAATCAGTTGGGAATCCAAGTATTTGATGATTATTTAGAGAAAAGTGGTCAATTGATGCAGCCCTGGATGGAGGGAGCACCCAAAAATGGGAAAAAGATGAACGGCCACCAGAACAAATCCTACAACACCACGGACCAGCCCCTGGAAGCCCTAATGATTTCGTACCAGGAGACAAAAAATCATAATCATAATTTGAGTGGCATAATTAGGTTAAAAAGTATCCTTGAAATAATAACCAACCAGACAGCTCCAGCTCCTGACTTTACTGCCCACCAATCCAAGGAAATGAAGAATGAGACATGTCACCATGGGATAGAATCAGATTATCTATTAAAAGAAGGAGAGGAGTTTGTGGAAAATTAAATGATTGAAACTGCTATTTGCAAACAGATGATAACCAAAAAGTGGTGAAACAGATAACAAAGGAAAGAAGAAAACAGCTCATATTCCAATCCAAATGTAGAAAGGATGGGAACGGGACACGTTTTCGTGGTTCCCTGGCAGACCATGGGTTAAACGAATGCTGCTCCTCCTCTGATGTGCTGCAGCAACTCTCATCTTTTTACCATGCACTGAGTGCAGCTCATTCAGCAGGTGAGCAAGGGGACGCAGGTGGCAGCCAGGCCTCCTGATCCAGAAACGGCTACAAAAGGACAGGGAATGAGGTCACTGAGAATAATCACAAACCAACGAGGATCCAGGAAAAGATACTAAGTCAATAGTAATAAAGTTAGTGAAGATAATTATTGAGAAAATGAGAAGAGGGTTTGAACAGAGTAAGATGAATGTGCCTGGAGACAGGGCCAGGAATTTGTAGAAAAGGAAGTAACAAGACAAACCATCAGTTTCAGAAAACTAATTGGCACGGACAACTGCTCAGCCAAGATCCTTCTCAATTCCTGAACTTCGAGAAGGAGAAACACTTAACAGAGCCGGGAATATCGGATGTTATACAAAAGGAGGGGTGCATATTAACGAGGGCATGAAGTAGGCGGATCGCGAAGTCTGAACCCTCCAAGTACCTCAGGCAGTGGGGAAAGGGAGAGGGAGATCCGGCCGGGAAAATGAGGATAAAAAGGCGGCTGCGTTTTAGAGACCGCATGGCAAATGCCGCATGGTCTCTCCCCTTGTTCATGAATAAAGTGACTTTTACAGGACTCCTCTGTCTCTTTTCTGCACACAAACCTCTCGCCACGTGAATTATCCCGTAGAGCCCCAGAGACAAGGGCAGCTACCTCTGTGCTGCCCACAGGAACCGGGACGAGCCAGCGCTGCTCCGGCATCGGCTCCTGCCGAGGCTGCAGGTGGGTCTGGGCTCCATCCCGGACTCACCCCCAGCTCCCAGCACCCTCAGCTCCCGCTCACCCCGAGCTCCCGGCGGTTCAGGGCAGCAGCGGTTCCTTGGCCTCTCGCCCGCTCCTCAGGCGAGGTTTCCGAGAAATGGCGGAGCTCGGGCAAAGGGAGCAGAGTCCGTGCCGCGTGCAGAGCCCGCCCCTCGCGGCGATTGGCTGATTCTGCTGTCACTCCTCGAATTCGCGCGCTGATTGGGCAGAGCCGGGGAGAGCCCGGCCCCGGGGCCGCCGCCACCAGGAGACAAAGAGCGAGCGAGGGGGACGGGGCTTGTGTGACTTAGAGCAAAGGATAAATCCATCTCAAACAAAAGATGTTCTTAACAAGCAAAAAGATTTTCACAGACAAACAAGAAAGCTGGCGTGGCAAGTAGAGAAAAGATCTCAGAATTTTCCAATGCAAGAAAACTGAAAAAGTACTTCTGGCTTAAACTGTAACATAGTAACCTTTGGTGATTGGACAATAGTAACATGAATATGGTAATGTTAGTAGTAAGGACAGGCTATAGGTAACAGTAAAGGATGCTCTGTAATGGAAAGTATATAATGCACTGTAACCAGAACTAGAGAAGCTTCAGACGAACCTACAGCTGTGGCTGAAAAGGCTCCACGACCTGTGAATTGCGGTATCATCTGGATACAAAAAACAGCATTTTAAAGAGCCGTCTGGAGACCCACATAGCTCGTTTTGGCTCTTACAGACGGGCACACACAGACACACACACACACACACACACAGACACACACAGACACCCCCCCAGCACATCCGTGCCACACACACACCCACCTAGGCACAGTCTCCACTAATGCTCACCTGCCCACAAGCACAAGACCTGTTGTCCTTAGAGAGCTCGTGCACACGAATACGTGCAGTGTCATTGACACACGGATGTCCCACACAGAGCCGTGCTCACCCTTGCGGAGCTGTGCACACCTACAAGCACAGAGCTGTGCACAGACTCCACACACGTGTACACAGCAGTGCACAGATGTGAACAGTGCTGTGCACACCCGCACACATGGACACTGTGCAAAGCGGGACGGGCACTCTTACATCTGGACACGCTAGAAAATATCCGTGTGTGCAGCTGTGCACACTGACACACGTGTGCACTTCGGTGTCTGTGTGTGCACACAGAGCTCTGCACACTGGCACACGTGTGCACTGCACTTTTCTAGAGCCCTCCTGGCCCCGACCCCCCTGTGGGTCTCTCTGTGGGATCATGACACGGTGGGGATGGGGACAGGAGAGGGGAGTATGGGTGGGACACTGTGGCACAGTTCATGCCTACAATTAGTTAAAATATGTCCCTAGAACTTCTTCTTACTTCCCCAACCCTCCCCCACACACATACTCGAAGACAGGTCCCGCATTCCTGCAGGTAACACAAGGCTGCACAAAACCCTGTGATTGGGGACAATTTCTTGGTTATTTCCCTCTGGCGAGGCTCAGGGGGGGACAATGGGACTGTTCCTCTCCTCTCATGTTTTAGGGGCAACCAACCCTGTTCCTTTCTTTTTCTCACTCTCTGCAGAGCTCTGCCCACCATCATTCGCCTTTAATGAAGAAACAAAAGACAACCTAGAAATCTCCCTCCCAGTGCAAACAACACACAGAGAATCTGTGCTGGAAAGAGAACACCCGTGGTGAACAGTGAGCTTGTTCTGCACAAACAGGAAAGGCCAGGCCAGTGCCCACATGAGTCGAGTCACATCCAGTGCCTGCCACCCTCCCAGGCAATATTCAACCTCTCAGCCTCACAGACCTCTGTTCTAGTACTCCCAGTGGGGTCCTGGAAAGAGAATGGTGGCACATCTACTGCCTGCTACCCCCCTCTAGGCAATATTCAACTGTTTCGTTCACAGACTCATCTTCCAGCACTCTCAGTGGGGTCAGCAGAGCCACTTCCCACTGGTGGGGGCAAAGAGCACCCTCTGTGCCTTTGTGGTGGGAGCAGACAGTGTTGTCTCAAAGGAAAGGTCAGAGAGAGACCAAGCTGGACCTCTGCCTCCTGCCCCTCACCACACAAGGGCAGGAGGGCACAAAACTGAACACTTTTTTTTTGGACCCATCTTTTCCAGGAGCTTGACTAGTTTGAAAGAGAGGACTCATAGGATTTCTTGAGGATCACTGCCAGGGCACAGCACACATGGCATCCCTCACCCCTTACATCATCATGGGATGGAGGGGTAGGAACCAACAACAGCCCTACCCCACTGCTCCAGAAGCCAAAATCCCCATGCAAGCATTTAGTTATGGCCTTCTTAGAGAACCACATTCCCACGTGAGAGCCCTCCCGCACAGCCGGGCTGGTTCTCCACCCTCGGCCGCGCTGTCCGCGCCACCTCTGGGCTGGCGAACGCCGGGAGTTGCTGGGCTGGGTTTGATGGCCCCGCTCAGCGCTTTCGGCCGCTGCTCACGCCGCACCCTCGCGATTTTCGCTGGCAATCAATGCAGATTGGCCAGGAAAGTCCAGAAAGCAAAAAATGGAGACCAAGGGCGTTCTAGAGGGGGTTTCCTGCAGCCAGACACACAGCAGCAGTTTCCAGGAGCTGTCACTTGCTAGTCCACGGCTTTAAGGATGCTGTGGCAGTGCCACAGGAGAAGACCCTTGGGTGTTGTGCTGGAACAGGTTCCTCCAGAAGAAAAGGTGATGTTCCTATGTGCAGGGAACTCTGTGGTATCAGCAGTGGAGGAGCAGGGTGAGGAAGATCTCCAGCCTTGGGATATTTCTGCAAGAGCCTTCACCCCTGCCAGAGCCTGGGTGAGAGCTGCCAGAGTGCAGAGGGAGGCAGCCCTTTGGACAGGCGTCCCTGCTCCCTCAGAGCCACGGCTATGAGACAAACAGCCTCATCCCTGAGGATGCAGATGGGCAGGAAATGCCTGGAAGTAAAAAGGGGAGCCCAGACTTCTCCAAGAAGCTGTTCCCAGAGGCAAGTGTCCCAGCAGGAAGTGTCCCGCAGCCACTTGTGTTCAGCCTACAGTCAGTTCCCAGAACGCTGTCCCTGTTCCAGTGGGGAACCCCCCACGCTTTGCAGCAGGAAAGATTCACATGAAACCAAGGAGGCTCTTGCATCTGCAGGAAGCTTCTCCCCTCTGCTAGTGAGATGGCCTCTGACTACCAGGAATGTGTTTACAGATTAAGATCTGATCTTCTTCGGAGCATTAGTGTTAAATACATTAGGATTTTCTCGGAGACTTGTCAGAATGTTCCCACGGTTTTGGATTTGACTGGTGTGATAATTGACAAAAGATTCGTGTTAATCACAAAAGCATTGGGGTTTGTATAAACCAGTATACTAAGCTCTGAAATGAAGCATGGACACTAGATAAAGGAAATTATATGATAAAATAATTCTGTTTAAAATCACCTTGTTATGTTATATTATGTTGTATTATCTTACATTATAATATGTTATGTTATGTTTTTCAAATAAGTTGTATCGGCTACCCGCTTGCAAAATCGGACTTCCCAAAAAGCCCTTCCTGCCTTTGTCTGATCAATACTGCCTGTCTCAAGGACCAGACTCCAAGAACTTCTCTGGTGCTTATCTACAAGGACCGGATGGCTATCTGTGACTGATTATCACCCAAAGGCTTTGTGAATTTGTGTACAACGAGAACCCACAGTATAAGAAGAGGCTGCAAACCAAGGTTGGGTGGAGCGTGGAGTGGGCGGTGACCCCTCACGTTCCCCAGCGCTGCTTGCTCTTTCTATATCAAATAAAGCAATCTAAATTTTGCTGAATATCGAGACTTTTGTCTCTCATTTATAACAACTAGAATATGTACTACTTCTCTGGCCTCTAAGATCTTTTACTCACTAAAAGCACTTAAAACTTATTCCATTTACTTACTTATTGCTCCCTCGTTCTACAACCTAAACCTTCACCTCTGCTTTATGTGTGAGAGGCTTAACATATTTCAATCCATCTCAAGAATTTCATTCAATCCGTGCACTCTGATCTCTCTCTGGAGGATTCAGACAAACTCTTGACTTACTCACTCCAACACATCCCCACACTGATTTTAGAGGAGTCGTGTGTCCCACACCCAGCCCCGCTGTCATTCTGCCCAAGCACAGCTGCTCCAGTGTTCCCAATAAAGATTCCCAGTTCACCCGGTCCCGTTTATTGGGGGGAGGGACCTGGGGGGACTCCAGTCCTTACAAACAGAAAATCCTGGATTTGGGTGAAACACTGGCTTAGGGTGTGCTTTCTTTTCCTCCTCCCTTTTGCCAACTCCTGCTCTTTTCTGTCTCTCTGTGAATGCTGATTTTTGCTGTACATTTTCCCTCAGATAATTGAACTGCTTACCATATCCAATGTAACAGTTGTTCTTCACCCAAATTTA
This sequence comes from Sturnus vulgaris, assembly GCF_052056855.1. NCBI lineage: Eukaryota > Metazoa > Chordata > Aves > Passeriformes > Sturnidae > Sturnus > Sturnus vulgaris. The sequence continues at coordinate 13,445,748 of NW_028276170.1, forward strand.
ACACGAACAGGTGCTACTTCTCTTTCAGGTTAAGATCAGAGCTTGAATGCAGGGATTTCCAAGTGAATAAATTACCTTTCCCTCTTTCAGTCGGAAATGAGCTACTGCCACCTGCACTTGCCCTTCCCTTCCTCTCCTGAACCACCGAACAGCCCCACTGGGATGGCAGGAGCTGGGCCTGGGAACTGCTGCCTTTGGAGTTGCATCTCCTCCTCCCGTGGCCGCTGCTCAGAGCCCAGAAGTGCTCTGAGAACTTGAAGTTGTGGCAGCTGGGTTAGAGCCTACATGGGAGGAGGAGAAGGTTCACCAGAGCCCTTCTCCTGCCGTGCCAGCTCCAGGGCAAGGAGTGCAATGGAAGCCAGCCAATGTCCAAACCCCATCTGCTCTGCCAGTTCCTGTGGGAATGAGCTGCTGCAGAGGGGAAGATTTGGGTGGGAATGTGGTTCTCTAAGAAGGCCATAACTAAATGCTTGCATGGGGATTTTGGCTTCTGGAGCAGTGGGGTAGGGCTGTGGTTGGTCCCTACCCCTCCATCCCATGATGATGTAAGGGGTGAGGGATGCCATGTGTGCTGTGCACTGGCAGTGATCCTCAGGAAATCCTTCTAATCCTCTCCTTCGAGCTAGTCAAGCTCCTGGAAATGACAGGACAGAAAAAGAAAAAAAAAAGCTCAGCTTTGTGCCCTCCTGCCCTTGTGGGGTGAGGGGCAGGAGGCAGAGGTCCAGCTTGGTCTCTCTCTGACCTTTCCTTTGAGACAACACTGTCTGCTCCCACCACAAAGGCACAGAGGGTGCTCTTTGCCCCCACCAGTGGGAAGTGGCTCTGCTGACCCCACTAAGAGTGCTGGAAGATGAGTCTGTGAACTAAACAGTTGAATATTGCCTGGAGGGGGGTAGCAGGCAGTAGATGTGCCACCATTCTCTTTCCAGGAGCCCACTGGGAGTACTTGAACTATCGACGATGAGAGAGAGATGGGGACACTGAATGGTGATCAAAATCCAGTTTTTACTGAGCACTACATGTGCTTATATACCATTTACAGGAAGGCTGGTAATATTTTACTGCAATCACATAGACAAACCTTACATAGACAAACTCTCACATAGACAAAACTTTACATGTGGACTTAGTAAAATTTTATTTCCCATAACCCAGACTTGATCCAGTCCTCTTGCAGTCAGATCTCTGTTTGCTCTTGCCAGGCATCCTCGTTGTCAGGCTGCATTTGCTAATTAAATCTGCAGTACTATCAGTCTCATTTGCATTACCCATATCCACATCTCCCCCGTTTCTTTTAACTGAAAATACACTCTTAAGCGATTTGTCAATTAAATTCTTAACACACTGTAAAATACAAGGAATAACTACTACAATGCATAATATGATGCCTAATACATACAAACCTATTTTAACTAAATTCCTGACCCAGCCAGTGAGTCCCCAGTGCCCTAAGAGCCAGTTCAGCCAGTCGTACCCATGATCTACCCGAAGTTTATTCCCACCTTCTTTCAGGGCTTGAATGCTGGCATAGATGGGCTGGGAGTGGTCAGAAAGGTTAAGGCAACACATCCCATCGAATTCCTCAGCCACAGGCGGCGGCGGAGCTCGGAGGCGGCCCCAGCGCAGGTGGGAGCCGCGCTCGGTTGTGCGGGGGCTCGGGGCTCGCTGCGGGCCGAGGGGGCGGCAGGGGGCTCTGGCGGGTTGGTTGTGCCGGTGCCGGCCCGTGTTGGCGCTGGGCTGAGGGCGCTGCGGGAGCGGCTGCCCGCGGTCTCCTTCCCGCTGGGGCCTCGGCAGGAGCCGGTGCCGGAGCAGCGCTGGCTCGTCCCGGTTGCTGTGGGTGGCACAGAGGTGTCTGCCCTGTGCCCGGGGCTGTGCGGGAAAATTCCCGTGGCCAGAGGTTTGTGTGCCCGCAGGAGACAGAGGAGTCCTGTAAAAGTGACTTTATTGATGAACAAAGAGAGAGGCCATGCGGCATTTGCCATGCGGTCTCTAAAACGCCGCCTCCTTTTTATCCTCATTTTCCCGGCTGCATCTCCCTCTCCCATTCCCCACTGGCTGAGGTACTTGGAAGGTTCAGACTTCCTGATCCGCCTACTGCATGTCCTCGTTAATATGCACCCCTACTACATTATTAATCTTACTGCTTGCAATCCCTCATTTTCTTATTTTCTCAAGAATTGCCTTTACAAACTTTTAATTTCCATTGACTCAATCTCCTTTCCTGCGTCCTCTTTGGCGCAAGGTGTCGTGCATGGTAAAAAGATGAGAGTTGCTGCAGCACGTCAGAGGAGGAGCAGCATTCGTTTAAGCCATGGTCTGCCAGGAAACCACGAAAACGTGTCCCATTCCCATCCTCTCCCTCTTTGCACTGGTACATGAGCTACTTTCTTATTTCCTTTGTTATCTGTTTCACCACTTTTCGGTTATCATCTATTTGCAAACAGCAATTTGAATGATTTAATTTTCCACAAACTCCTCCTTCTTCTGTAAGTAGATAATCTGATCCCATCACGTGGTGAAATGTCTCGTTCCTCATTTCAGCGGCTTGGTCAGCAGGAAGGTCAGGAGCTGGAGTTGTCTGGTTGGTTATTATTTCAAGGACACTTTTTAACCTAATTATGCCACTCAAATTATGGATGGGTTTTCTGTGTCCTGATATGAATTCGTTAGGGATCCCAGGGGCTGGTCCATGGTGTTGTAGCATTTGTTCTGGTGGCCGTTCATCTTTTCCCCTTTTTTGGGTGCTCCCTCCTGCCACGGCTGCATCAATTGACCACTTTTATCTTATGAAATGATAAAATGTTTGGATTCCCAAGTGATTTCTCTGGACTAGCAAAAACACCTCAGTGCTTTGGGGAGAGGGATGATCCCCCCCACACTTTTTTTCATGAAATTTGCTCAATATTCTCCGTTTGCTGTTTCCCTTTGCAGCTTCACCAGTTTCTGTTGCAGTCAGATATCCTCACTATGGGCTCTGCCTTTAGTTGTGCAAATTCCATCTGTGCAAGCAGGCAGAGCTGGGGGTGAGGGGCAGATGGACTCAGGGAAATTCCTCCCCCTGGCAAGAAGGCCCTTGGTCATTGTCCACACTTTTCCAGAGCAATGTTAATTTGCATTTCTAAAACTCCTCTCCTGGCTGCCTGGAACTAGGATTTTCTTCCAGAGCAGCCTTTAGGTGATTCACACGTCCACCCTCATAATCTGCTTTATTTTTCTTTTTTTATTTTTTTTAGCCATTTTTTATTAACAGTTTATGCGTTAAAGCCTCACCATTAATACTCTTCTAGGTTTGCAAAATGCAACTTAAAGGTGAGCTTCTAAAGATCCATTCTGAAATTTTGCCATCATTAAGAGCCACCACAAATATATAGAAAAATATTCCAATGCAATCAAGTCTTTTCTGCCTCTTCTCCTAAGAGTAAAAATTGCTTGTCACACCCCTGGCCCAAACCTAACTGACAATATAAAAGTAGGATTAATGTGAAAAATTTTTCTCATGGTGTAATCTTGTCACTGAAACTGCAGGGACAATAAAAAACTCTCCAGCAATATCTTTAGTGTTAGAGAGTCAAGGCATTACTTGATTCTGGTCAGGATGTGCAACAGAAATAATTTCTTCCACACATAGCCCGGGTGTGCAGAGAAAATCATTCCATGAGGTGTGAATTTTACTAGATTTTTCCTGAAATTTTACAGTCTGAACCCATTGAAATCCATTGGTTTAGTGTTCATTGCTTCAAAGTTGTGTAGTTCTTAGTATTTGGTTTCCTATTGCAAATGGATTTCTCCTCTTCTGATGTTAATTAGATCCACATTCCTGGATTTCCTTCTCAGTCTTTTCCAGACCAGGTGTCTCCATCTATGCCAGGGGCAGTGTCTGGGGTGGGGGTTCCTTGATGTTTGCTGATGTGTCCTTGATGTTTTGTTGAATGTTGTTCTCTTTGTTGGTATCTTTTGGGCTATTCCCAGTCTGTTGAGATGTTAAACTCATCTCTGTTGAGTGGTCTAACAGTCCATAAAAAATACCTTTTAAAATTTCTTTCCTGAGAGAAAGGCAAACCGAACCTGACTAGTAAAATGGAATATAAAAAAAATTTAAATTTGGTATACTTTCCAACAGTGGAATCGCAGGCAGCCCAGTGTGTGAGTGTAATTGAGAGGCAGAGTCCTGGGTGGATGCTGTGAACAGCAAAGTGCCAAGGCAGGCTCTGTGCCAGCCCAGCTTCCTGTGGCAGAGATTTCACAAGAGACAGGATTCTGGCCACAGACTGCTTGAAATATACATCCCTTATCTCCAGCCCGCACTAGGTGGAGAATTCCCAGGGTAAGGAATTGCAAAGATCAATTCCAAGGGAGATAATTGAATATCTGCCCTGGCTCTGGCCAAAGGTTATAATGGCCGGATGCTTGGCCTTCAGCCAAGGGCACACACTGACTCAGAAAACACTTCCTAAATGCAGCAACATGTTGCATATTCATTGACCTTCATGCATTATTCAGAATCACTCTCCTCTGACCTGTAAATCATTTTTTCCTTCCCTGGGGTTGTGGTGTCCTATAATCCAGGAATGTGAAGAATTTCCTGATTATCTTTTTTACCATTCTCCAAGTTTGTTACATGAACAAAAGATTTTTACATTATACTCCAAGAAAAATATATTTATCACACAGCTATTTATAAGTTTTGTTAATTGCAGAACTAAAAGAAACTATATTCATACAGCAATGTTTTCCAGCATATAGCATTCATTTTAATATTTGCAAAAACTCAATAATATAATGTACACTTATAACACACTTAGAATTCAAATTTCTTTTTCTCAGTGTGGAGGAGACATAGCTGGTGGTCCAATCATTTTGTTATTTTTCATTTTCTCAGGTTTTTTTCCTTTTCTCCTGTCCATACATCCCTTATCTCCACCCTCCACTAGGTGGAGAATTACGAGGGTAAGGAATTCCAAAGATCAATTCCAAGGGATATAATTCAATATCTGCCCTGGGTCTGGCTTTTATTCTTGCCAAAGTCAATGGCAAAAGCCGCTACCATGGCATCTTGGTTTCTATCACCAGCTTCCAAAGGAGTTTCTTTATTTCCCCATTCATGCTTTCTACCTGACCTGAGCTCTGGGGATTCCGGGGCTTGTGGAGGTCCCATTGTATTCCTAAAGCAGCCATAACCCCCTGAAGGATCTTTGCTGTAAAATGAGTTCCCCATCTGAGAGTCTGTTGTTTCCACAATCCCTTATCTTGGAGTTATTTGTTTTAGAAATACCTTAATAAGCGATTTGGTTATTGCTGAAGAAGTCAGAACTGCTTTTTTCACTCTGTTAGCTGCCATGCTGTCACCAGCAGATATTTGAGCCTTCCTGCTCAGGGCATTTCAGTGCCAGGCTCTTCCAAGCACACCCAGCTCTGCCGGTTGAGCTGACCATGCAGGTGGTAACCTGAGCTTGGTCTAATTCCCTTTCCTTCATCAGAGCGTGTCTTGGAGCTCTTTTCCCTTCTCCTGCCCTTGCAGACCCATCCATAAACACATTTTGTCCCTCAGGCCAGGAAATGTCTCCTAAATCTCTCCCAGCCTGGCTCTGGAGCTCTGTCACTTGAATGCAGTCATGGGTTTGTTCCCAGCCCCCTGTGCAGGCTGTTCAATCAGGAGCCTGGGTTAAACCCTTCCCCTGTCCTCAATTCTAAATCCTCCTGTGCCACTGAACAAGTTTCATTCTGTAATCACCGAGCACTGCTCATCCATGTAGAGGCTCCTTTGGTTATCACAGCTTTGACTTGTTGCCAGACTTGAACAACAGGAGATCCTCCTGCCATCAGTTTTTGGGCCTCAGGTCCCATTAAAGCTGTGGCTGCACAATTCTGCAGACAATGAGACCACTCTGGCCACTGGGCTAAACATTTTAGCACAAGAATTCCTTTGGAATGGCCCTGTTTAACATCCACATCCAATTCAAATTTCTTTTCTAATTCTAAAGGAGCCGTGTCTGGGGCACCAATCATTTTGGTTTTATTTCATTTTTTGAAGTTTTGCAATTTCTCATGTCCATACCACAACATTGAGGCTATCTAGGCTTAAAAAGTCAGACAATCTTCAATCCAGGATTGAGGATCCAATTGCAGGTCCTGCAATTATCTATTCAGTCTCAAAATTCTCCCAGCCCCATTTTAGTGCTGGGTAATGTTACTTCTGAGATTCCCTAGTCTTTCTCTGGGTCAATACACCACAAATCTTCAGTCAAAATATTTAACCTTTTTCTCCACCATTTGTGGTTTTTTTTTCAAATATTCAAAGATGCATTTTAGCCTGAACATTCAGCCATTTCACAGAGGCTTCTTCTACCACTTCTTGTCGTCCTGATTGCAGCAAGTCATCCACATCCTGCATTAACCCAATCCCTGGGGATGGGGTAAATTCCTGTGATATTTTCTGCAAGGCTTGCTCCAATAAGGCTGGTGCTTCCGTGCATCCCTGCAGAAGGACCGTCCCAGCACACCAACAGCATCCATCCCCTGTTGTCTAAATCTCTTCTGGACTTCCCTTAATGCCCCTGTGGGTGTCCATGTCCTTGATTACCTCTGTGAGAATGTGCAGACTTCCTCAACATGCTCCCAAGGGACCCTTCAGAGATATTTTGGGATCATCATCCCTTTTGCCAGGAGCCCTTCCTGGCTTTCCCTTCCTATCTTCCATGGGTGCCCTGCCATGTTTAGTCCCCGAAGATGCCACTGTAGTCCCTGATGAGATTTTCGGTGCTCTCTGGCTGCCGACTCTTCCCAGCCCCCCTGATCTGTCACTCGTCTGTCTCCTGGCCCCAGCGCCCCCCGGCAGGGGAATTTGGGGAGGTGGGAGGGGGGGAGCGCCAAGGCCGGGCCCCCCCGCGCTGTGGTGGCGGCAGCGGCTGCAGTGGGGAGCGAGTGCGGGCGGGAGCGGCCGAGAGCCCAGCGCTGCCCCAGCCCGAGCTGCCCCAGCTCCATCGCTGCCCCTGCGCTGGGATGCTGTGGGTTTGGGGGGAAGAGGGAGCCGGCAGTGGGTGCTGAGCCTGGGGGCCGGAGGAGAAGGGAAGGAGAAGCAGGGTTGAAGAACAAAATGGTCAAAGGATGCACGTGAGAGGAACAGCTGGGATAGTGCATAGGAACGAGGGTTAGTAGGAGCAAGAGGAGTGTGAGCAAGAGTAGAGACATAGGAGGAGGAGGAGGAGCAGAAACGGGAAGGAGCAGAAGGTTCCACCCCTCCCTGTATCTGCCGCCTCTCCCCCAGCTCCAGGAGCCTTGCCCCCTCCACATGCAGCAGGCGACCGGGGAGGGGATCCATGATTTTCACAGCGTTGAGTCTTGGTGTTTCTGAGCTTTATTGGGTTAAATATTGGTGCTTTGGTTTCTTTGAGGGGCCTGAATCTTTATATTTTGGAGGGGCTTTTGGCTGAAGCTTGATATTTGGGGGGGTTTTGATCTGCGTCATGATATTTGGAGGATCTTTGGGCTGAAACTTGGTGCTTGGAGGTTCTTACAGACACAAGATGCCCAATGACTTCCTGAGTTGCACTTTGGCAAGGAAGAACCCCCCATCCCAAAGCTCTCTCTTCTTGTTTTTTCCCAATAACAGGATTTTTCATTCCCCATGTGTGGGCAGATGGAGAAGGAGGAAAAGCCTGGGAGATCCCTCACTAGGAGTGGCTGCAAACCCAGCCCAGGGAGCTGCGAGGAGGAAAGACCCTCCCTGAGCCGGGAAGGCGGCCGGAGATGCAGGCAGAGCTCAGAGCTGGTGGAGAAGCCTCCTGGAGGGGAGAAGACCCACAAATGCTTGGAATGTGGGAAGGGTTTCAGGTGGAGCTCCCAGCTGATCCGGCACCGGAGGATCCACACTGGGGAATGGCCATACGAGTGTGGGGAATGTGGGAAGGGATTCAGAGACAGCTCCAAACTGTTGCAGCACCAGGTGATCCACACAGGGGAACGGCCCTACACCTGCTTGGAATGTGGGAAGAGCTTTGGGTGGATGTCCTACCTGAAGGAACACCGACGCATCCACGCTGGGGAGAGGCCCTACGAGTGTCCCAAGTGTGGGAAGAGGTTTCAGACCAGGTCCAATCTCCTCCGACATGAGCGGATTCACACAGAGGAGAGGCCCTTCCGCTGCCCCGACTGCGGGAAGGGATTCAAACAAAACTCCACCCTCACTGTCCACCGGCGCATCCACACTGGGGAGAGGCCCTACGAGTGTCCTGAGTGTGGGAAGAGCTTCTCAAAGAGCTTTAACTTGACTCAACACCAACGGAGGCTCCACTAAGGGAAGCCCTGTGCATGCCCCAATTTCGGGAAGAGCTTCGTGTTCTGCTCCAGCTCCATCCCCCATGGGAGGATCGGTGTTGGATGATCCCCAATGACGCCCTGGGCGGGTACAACCATTGGGATGCAAACCGACATTGAGAATTCCTTGGGGAGAGTGAAATTGTTCACTTTCAACCCCAGAAAATCTTCTGTGTTCAATCCTATCTTCTGGTGGTGCCCTGCTGGGCAGGGTGGAGAAAGAACCCCCGGCCCGTGGCTGGAATTGAGTGCAGCGGGCGCCGGAGAACAGCCATGAAACCAGAAACTCATCACGGCTCCTCTGACTAAACCCTACAGTCCTCACCCAGCCCCCAGCGTGGCCTTGAAAGACTCTTTATTGTAAATAACTCTGACTGCCCCACCTGGAAAGAATCACAAATCCCTCTGCTGCCCTCTGGGCAAGGTATTAACTCTTTGAATGCCCAGAATAAAACTTTACAGATACTTTATTCTCGCTCCTAAATTGAAAAAATCAACAACAACAAAAAAGACAAAACAGTAATACACACAGAAACAAAATAAAAACACCAAAATCAAACAAAAAGAAAAGTCAAATCCTAAATAAAGGAGAAAAGTCATGAACGAAAATTTCTCGTTTTTTAAACTATGGACAAAATACTTTTGTTTCCCTATAACACATACAAATATTATGAAGTGAATATGACTGTTTGTTGGAGGTTGGGTGTTCCCCTTTTTCTCTCTGTGGAATTTTCCCCATTGTTATGCTAAGAAGCTGTGGCTCCCCCCTGGCTCAGACGGCTGGTTTTCCCTCGAGGGGAGGGGGAGGGAAGAGGGGGAAACACCGCGATGTGCAGGCAGCAGGTAAAGGAGAGGTTTGGGAGTCGCTCTCTCTCTCGCTCGTGGAGTCGGAGGAAAGACGCCGGTGCTGCTGCCGCCACCCCCTCGCCATCCCAGCGCCGGGAGCCGCGTTCTCTGCTGTGGAACACCGCACTGCTCCCTTTCCCGCTTTCGGTCTCCCAGCTCCGGACACCCTGCTGGGCACCGTGACCGACACCGTGAGCAGAGAAGTCTCTGCCCATCCCTCTCCCACCCGGGACGAGGCCGCAGCCATTGCCCCGGTCCTCCCGCAGCTGCGGGGACGGGACCTGCCCACAGCCCCGGTAACTGCAGGGCAAGGAGAGGGTGTCTGCGGCCAAAAAAGGACTAGAACTGAGTTATTGTTCTGTTGGCTGTTAATTTCATAGCTGTTGGTTTTGTTTGTCTTGTTAGATATATTAGTAAAGAACTGCTATTCCTACCCCCCATACCTGAGAGCCCCTTGATTTCAAAATTATAGTCAAGTGAAAAGAACGGGGGTTTATACTCTCCATTTCAAAGAGAGGCTACTGTCTCTTTTGGCAAATACCTGTCTTCCAAGCCAAAAGAGATTTGGGCCTGAGGGCTTTGAGAGGAGGGTGAAAAAGGAATAACAGCTCTCTTGAGTTACCTAAGGTTTGTGGTAGGTGACACCATGCTGTCCAGCTTACCCTGGTTTGGCCTCCATGTGGTCACTGCTATATCTCTCCCATTTGCAAGCCCTTTTTTGAACATGGGTCTTATCACTGAGGTTATTGTGGACATTATCCAGTTCATTCTGTGGGTTGATCAGCAGAGAAATTAATGGATTTTTAACTTTCTCTGGAAGACAGCCACATGGATTCAGAGCTATTGCACTCTGAGTGTGTAGTTTTGGGGTTTACTTCAATAATGGTACTTACTGTGAAGAAGTGACAGCAGGGAAAATGTATTCCCAACCCATCACCCACTTTTTAAAGTCCTCTCCACCAGATTTGAAGGAGTTCAGATCCACTCTAAATGCTAATGATATCATACAGTTGTTGGTGTTGCTGATATGCCTGTTCTATTTAGCAGTCAGAGACAGGGGACATTGATTTGGATAACAACCCTGATACCTACCCCAGGAAATTGGGATGCTGCTGCAGAGCCTGACCCTGCCCCACAGCCCACTTCAGAAATGAAACACCCAGAGTAGGTAGGGGAAAGAGATGAGCCAGATTCTGAAGGAGTACCTTTCGCCAGCTGGTGAGAAACCCTCCTTCTGCCTTAAAGAGGGAGAGTCTGATGGTGCAGCAGTGGAACCCACAGACATTACATCTGTCCAGGTTCCAAATGTACCACAAGGGCAGTCACAGCCAGCAGCACTCACCCCTGTGGAAACAAAGAAGTCTAAGATTTAAACAAAGCACCTAGAAAATAAGGATAAGAAAGGAGGGTCCTCATAACCAGCAGGGGAGTCAGAGGTTGAGATCATCACCAAGTCCCTGTTGTATCGAGGTAATCTGTGAAAAGACATTGTATGATGCACCGTGAGGCTTTTACAACCTGATTACTGCAGGTGTGAGGCCTTATGGGTACAGGTGTGCAATTGGATGGTCCTGAGGCAAGGAATTTGGGACTCTTGACCCAGGACTCGGGTGTGGACCAGGTATTTGTAAGGGAGCCAGGAGTCCTTTCCCTCTGGGAGTGGCTTTTAATGAGTGAGAGAGAGAGGTTTGTCCACAGAGAGAGAATGCAGGAGCACCACCATAGAATGTGCTGGAAGACCCTTGAGGAAGGGATCCAAGAGCTGAGAGAAGTGGCAGTGCTGGAGGTGCTCTTTGGGAGGGATGGACAGCATGACAATGACCCTGACAAGGTCAGGTGCACAGGGCAGATGTTGTGCAATCTGGCAAACCCGGGGCCATCTCAATACACCACCTTTATTGCAACAATTAATGCTGATAATAACAGAGACAGTGGGTTCTGTTGCCAACAACCAACAAGCTTAGAAATTTTGAGAGTATGATCAATGGCGCGGTGCAGGCTCATGTCTCTGCTGTAATTGTGAGCCTCCAAGAGGAGATGAGGGAGATGAGGGAGACGAGGAGGAACAGTTCCCAAGCAGCACCAGTGCGAGTCACAGACCCCAAAGTTAGAGTACACTCTGAGTATTTTATTGATAACTTATATCTTGCACTTCGTGACAGTAAACTGTGTTAATCAGACTCTGTCATATCACGAGTTCCTGGAACACATTTTCAAGCCCTTCCAGCTGTAGCCCAAGGGAAGCTGTTTCTGTCTTGCATCACAAAATTGGCAGATGTTTTGCAAAGAACAGCCCTTTAAAAAGGACTTGTTACTTGCATTAACATCCAAGAGGTTGCTTTCAAAGACAGACAAAAAGCCCCATGAACAAACAGGAACCAACCAAACAACATATTAAAAACTTTATTTTTAGCTCTTGCTTTTAATATTTTCCAAGCTGGCCTCTTCTTCCACTGCAGTGTTTTTCTTTGAACAGAAAAACACCTTTGCCAGAGGATGTGACTTAACAAGGCACACAGAACTTACACACAATGGATAGATTAAAGCTAAACAGGCAGAGTCCCATTTCACAATCATCATCATTTATTTTCTGTTTATTTTGTTTTCAGAAGGGTGAGAACTGTATCTCAGATCCATGGCTAGTTTGGTGCCATAGCCACTGATTACCTGTCCTTTCTAATTATCTGTCCATTCTGTAGTTCCTCTGGCCATTTGTTGCTCTTTGATCACTCCCTCCTTCACCTGATTTTTATATTTTTCTGGATTTGTGGGGGTTTTTGTATGGGTTTGGATTTTTTCTTGCTGGTTGTTTTGTTTGCCTGTTTTGTTGGGTCACAGTTTTGGTTTTGTTATTTGGTTGGGGTTTTTTCCAGTTACCAGTAGGAATCAGCTTGTGATTTGGATTGTCAAGTTTTGAAGACAGGTGTTGCACATAAAGGTTGTTTTTGTTTTTAAAGTCATCTCACACACAGCTCTGCAAGGCCCTGTGACTTTGAGGACTGTGGGCTCTCAGACAGCAAATTGTGCATGAATAGGAAACTTGTAGTTCCTATCTCCATTACACACAGCAAAATGTAAAGTATTTGGAATGGAATCAATTCTAACCTTTTTTTTTTTTTTTTTCTGCCATGCCATAAATTGTGTCAGATTCATCAATGAACTCGGTTCTTCCAGGATGGAGTGTGCAAGGATAATCCCTTAGCTCCTGTGTGGAGCTGGTGTGCACCAGGCCAGACACAGCACTGTCACCCATAGCCAGCCTCTGTCTGCACAGAGAGCAGGGAGCTGCAGCTCTGAGGAACTCAGGGCTTAGTGAGCAAACACACCAAACCCCTCATTTAGATCAGTTCCTTTACTGGACTATTTGTTGCTATGTATTTAGTATATATTTATTTATAGTATATGCTGCTGGTATATTTTTATATCCCCACCCAAAGCTGAAAAAAAAGAACCCTGGCAGTTTGCTTTAGCTGTGAAGTCAAGAGACTCATTTCAACAGGTTCCAGCTTTGCTCCTTGTTTGAATTCAAAGCAAGCAAAAACCTCTTCTGTTGGTCACATCAAACCAGCATAAGTCTGTGAAAGACAGAAGAGTGTAAAAATGAGTTCATTTTATAGTACTTACAGTCTTCTAATTCAGCCATGGGATAATTATGCCATAATTCACTAGATCAAATAACTGGTAAAAGCAATAGAAAAGAAATTTTTTTAAAGCTAGGTTTAACAAAAGTGGATTAATTTCATAAACAAAACCATGTAGTAAAAATACAGTAATTTAAACTTCTCAAAGCCCTTTGATAATGGAGCCCTGCACCCCAGTCATGTGCAGTGCAGGCTCAGCTGTCCCTTTGAGCCCAGAGCTGCCAAGGGCTGGGATGAGCCTTCACCCAAAAGTGGCTCCAAGGCTGATTGGGAATCAGTCGAGAACAGGGCTCACACACAGAGCAAAGACTCAAGACCAAAGCCAAACCTCCATCAGGTTGGATTTGTTTAAACACTGAATTGTAGAAAGTTTGCTCATCCTGTAACATCATTATTACCATGAAACTTTACATGAGCTGCTAAATAACCACATTCCCATCCTGAAATGCATTCCCAAATATTGTTGTGAACTTGCTCTGCCTCTGCCGCTGCTCCTGGGGCTGCTCTTGGCCACGCAGCCTCAGTGGGAGCCAGCACTGGCTGCAGCCCCAGCGGGCTCCCCAGGACAAGGCCCAGCAATTAAGAGGCCAATTAAAGCACTGGGCAGCAGCAGAACCCTTATCAGATTTATTTGGACAACAGGGACTTGCCACAGCTCCACAGCAGCATGACCATGAGCCAGGCTACCAATGCAATGAGCAGAGTTTTAATAAAACTGCAGAGAAAAATCAGCAACTTACCGTCCTATCTGATAGAGCTTCCGAATGCCAAAATAGCAGCAGAGCAGGACAAGTGGCACAGTGAACATTGTCACTACTGTGCCGATCATGCAGGTCCTGTGAACATCCTGGGGGCAGACAATTCTTGGAAGGCGCTCTGGATCCTGAGCATCTATTCCTGTTTCAGGGATAACATCTGTGGGAGCAATGGGGAGCGTGAGCCCGTGCTGGGCTCCACTGCTGAGCTGGCAGCTCGCTGCATACGGCCAGGACGTTCTCTGTTTGCCCCAGAGCTGGGGCCTGCAGGCACCTTGGCACCCCTTGGCACAGGCTGTGCCACCCAACAAAGCCCAGGAGGCCGGGAGGAGAGCCCGGGGCCAGCGCAGCTGCTTGGGCAGTCGCTGCTTCCAGGGAGCCGCGCCCAACCCATCCCTGAGCAGCCACTGCCAGCCCCGACCCTCCCTGCCCCGTGACAGCTCCCCCAGCCCAAGGGGACAGAGCCAGGCCCTGTCAGGACACACTGGAGCCCTGCTCTCCCCCTCTGCCCTTTCCCCACCATGGTCACCCCTTCCAGCCCCTCCCAGGTTTCGGGCGGTGTCTCCCACGGAGGGATCCCAGCAGGATTGCTCAGCCTGGCTGAGCCTGGCACAGCAATCACCTTCTGTGGCTCTGCCTGGCATCTCCTCCCTTTGTGTACCAGGGGCTGGCACGGAGCCATTGCTTCCTCCAGGAAGCGCTGCCTTCACCAAGGCCTTTTGGTCCACCTCTGGAGAAAGGAAGAGGCTCAGATGGATCTGATGGAACCATTCCCCATTGGGGAGGGGGCATCTTCAGTAAGTAATATTTGTCCAGGACATGGATAAGGATCAGGAAAAGGCCCAGGCTCTTGGGGTTGCCACGGGGCCCTCCCTCCTCCGAACAGCCACCCCTCCTGATCTACCCTGAGACCAGGAAATTTCAGGGATCTCAGGGTGTGCATGTTCTGTGGGACACTTTGGGATCCCTGTCAGATGATGCCAAATGCCTTCGAGCAGAGGCTGGGGAGAAGCTGCAGCCAGGCCAGGCTGGGAAACAGCCCTGCAGGCTGTGACAGCAGCAGTGGGACAGCGAGGCTGCCATGGATCCCTTCCCGCTGTGCCGGGCACGGCGTGTCCAGATGTGCAGAGAAAGCCCCCGGCTGCTGAGTGTCAGGAGAAGGCTGAGGGAAATGCACCCACCACGGCGTCTCTGCAGATCACTCAGCATCTGGTCCAGCATTTTGGCTGCCTCCAGGGATTTCTTGTTTCCTGTTTCTTGGGCCTTGCCTGTTGGTGGATCTTAGAGCAAAGTAATTCAACTTCATGTGGATGGATTCCACAAAAGCAGTGCTCAGCTTGTGGGGTCAGCAGGTACACACTACTCACTCCTACTATGGGAATTGGATTTGGACACAGCATCCAGCCCTGGAGCTGCCAAAGTGCTCCCTGCAGACACACCTGTAACTCAACAGCCACACAAGCTTCTGTCACCTGGTTTCTGCCAGGTTGTCAATGATTGTGCTGTGAGGGGAAGTTAAGAACTTACCTGCAGAAGCTCCCAAGAGTTCCAAATCATCTTCCACCCAACTTCCTTGAGAAGCCTTCCCAGGAACCTCACCTAGAAGGGAGCACAGATCAGAAGCATTTCCATGGTGTGCTGGGATCCCCTTCTGCCTTAGGGAGCTGGGCAGTGCAAGGAAGGGAAATGCACCCACCACGGCGTCTCTCCAGATCACTTAGCATCTGGTCCAGATGTTTGGCTGCCTCCAGAGATTTCTTGTCTCGTGTGTCGTGGCTCTTGGCTTTTGGAAGACCTTAGAGCAAAACAGTTGCACTTCATATGTATGCATAGGGTGAGGCTGTGGGGGCCAGATGTGAATAGACATGGCCAAAGCTGCAGAGGGGCCTGGGGGGCTCTATGGTAGCTCTGGTCACTCTGCACACTCTCTCCATGCCCTGTTCAACATCCCTGGAGGGGAAACCAGAACAGCCCAGGGCCCGTGTGGGCTCTCTCCCTCCCACAGAGGAAAACCATCCCCAAAGCTTCTTGGGGAGAAGGGAGCGCTGTCCCAGGAAAGGGGAGCCAGGCCCCCAGCTCACCTGCTCCCTGTGCTCTCCACGGAGCTGCCTGGGCAGCCCTGGCAGGCAGGGCCAGTGCCAGGAGGAGCAGGAGGAAGAGGCGCAGAGCCAGGGCCATGGTGCCTTGCCCTGTGCCAGTCCCGCAGCTCTTGCTGCCCCCGCTGTCCTGACACCGCTGTCCCAATGTCAGCACCACTGCCGCCGCCGCCGCTGCTGCCGCAGCAGTTGTGCTCAAGGCCTGACTGCTCGGTGCCTGTGGTGCTGTGCAACCACGGGGCTCTGGCACCTCTGGGACCTCACAGCCTGCTGTGACCTCATGTCCAGCGTGGAATTTTGTGGGGAGTGGGATCTATGTTCTTTGGGAGGGAGCTCATCCTGCCCAGCAGCTCTGTCCAAGGGCTGTGACACAGTCCCAGCCCAGCTGATCTCACAGCCTGGGGGATGAAGGGATGGAGAGCAGCTCTGCCGGGAAGGGCTTGTGGGTGCTGCTAGATGAGAGGCTGGACATGAGCCAGCAATGACACATCCAAAGGAGTGAATGTTGAAGGAGGTGATTCCACCCCTCTGGTCTGATGAGACCCCACCTGGAGTACTGCATCCAGCTCTGGGTCCCAACACAGGAAGGACATGGTCCCGTTGGAGCTAGTCCAGAGGAGGCACAAAATGATGTGAGGGCTGGAGCCTCTCTGCTTTGGAAACAGGCTGGGAAGCTGGGGGTGTTCATGCTGGAAGAGAGAAGGCTCCAGGGAGACCTGATTGCTGCCTTTCAGTACGTTAAGGGGGCTTGTAAAAAAGATGGGACAGAATTTTTAGTGGGGTCTGCCTTCTCCGGGCAGGCCTTGGCAGCACCGCAGCCCTTCATGGACTCCCACTGTCCCATGCCCTCCACGCCTCCCCCAGGCCTGCCTGGCTGCTGAAGGAGCTCCAGAGGAGCCGCATCAAGAGGCACCTCAGAGCCCTCAGCAATCCAGCCAGCAACACACGGGCAGGACACAGATGGCGCTTCCAGGCTGGCAGAGGGGTGCTGGCCATCTCCAGGGACCGGTCTCTCAGGGATCCCCGCCGCAGCTCCGGCCTCTGCCCGCCCGCTCTGTCAGAAGCCTTAAGGCTTCCACAGAACCACCAAAGGCCAAGGGCCTTTTGGCCACTTTCCCTTCCACACCGCACGCTTGGCCAACTTGCCAAGCACAAGAACCCTTTTTGCCCTCTACCCCATTGGCCTGAAGACTCTGGGCACCAAAAGAAAGCTCCTGGACCTCTGTGTATGACAACGGGAATTTACTAATCCTACAGTGGGGTGAAACAAAGTGCTTGCAGAGCAGAGGTGTTCCCTGCAGGCTCAGGTGGCCCCAGCAGACGCAGCCTCCCAGATCAGTTCTCCACACTGCTCACACAGGACAACCAGCCCCTGCGACACAGGGAAGGCCGTGACTTCCAGAGGCGGCGGAATCCATCTCGCATCTGCTGGAGTCGGGAGGAGGGAATGCTCTGTACAACTCTGTTGATGTACAGAGTCTGAAGAGCCAGGCATGAGATGGCAGGGCTGGTGTCATCTGTCATGTCCTGAAGGGCTGGAAGAGAGAGGAACAGAGCCACAGTCAGAGCCTGCATCTGCAGGGACCTGGGGAGACCCTCCTGCCCCATCCCTCCCATACGGCAGCTCTTGCCATGGCCTGGAGGAAGCAGGAGACAGCAAGGATCAGCTGGAAGGCGCTGGCCACGAATGTCCCTCCCGCAGGCCCCTGGAAGGTCCCTGTGCTCTGCCCACGCCGCCCCTCGTGCGCGCAGGGAGCAGAGCCCTCCCAGCCGGGGCAGGGAACGCAGCTGCCAGCGCCAGCCCCCGCTGACAGCCCGCTGGCCTCACTCACCCCTGCACATGAGCTGCAACTCTCGCTGCTGCTCTCTCAGGAACCGCCCGGCCATCCCTGCCAACACAGAGCCTGTCACGGCCCCAGCCGCACAGCTGCCCCGCAGCGGCGCTGCCAGCCCTGCGGCCACAGCAGCGCCTTCCCCTGCAGGGCTCAGGCCCGGCCCTCGCCGCATCCTGACGCCCAAGGACACGGCTGCGAGAGGGCGGCAGCGGCGCCGAGGGCAGGCGGGGCTCCAGAGCCCCGGCCCGGATGGCGCTGCCGGGGCAGCAGGCGGGGCTGGGGCCGAGCTGCGGCGGGGCGGGGAGGGAGCCGGGCTTGTGGCTCACCAAGAAACCTGAGGGCCGCCTCTCGCAGGGGCTCCTGTGGGCTCCGCAGGTAGGGCAGCGCCTGGCGCAGCAGCTCGGCCGCTCGGCTCCTGTCCTGTGCCAGCTGGAGAGAGCGGCAGGGCACGGAGGGAAGGGTTGGCGCGGGCTCTGTCCCTTGGCCCCGGCCTGCCCTGCCCGCACAGCCCTGAGCGGGGCAGAGGGCCCGGCAAGGCGCGGGCTTGATGGAGCTCGGGGCTCCATCAGCTCCGGCCCTGGCGCCAGAGGAGCCTGGAGAAGAGCCCGCGTGGGCAGCCCAGGGAAGGGGGAGCAGCGTTCTTACCAAGCACTCGCCAAACCTCCACATCTGATCCGCCATCAGCAGGTGCTCAAGATCTCTCCTCTTCAGGAAGCTTAGTGCAGAAAGCAGCGTTTCACAAGAGGCCTGCAGAGCAGCAGAGACCCAGAGATGGCACCGCAGCCCAGGGCACAGGAGCTGCCTCCCTGTGCCAAGGCCAGGAGGAGGCTGGAGCCCATGAGGTGCCCGGGTGCAGGGAGACAGCTGAGCCCCCTGCCAGGAGGACAGCAGCGCCCAGGAGTCCTCACCTCTGCCACACGCATGTTCTCATCGTGGCAGTTGAAGAAGAGTGGCAGCAGGCTCTTGCTCACAAGCATCTTGAGGGGCTTTTTACCCTTGGCCGCTACCAACCTCATCACCTCTTGGAAGAGGCGAATGGAGAGCAGCTGCACATGGCGGTTGTCCTGTTGGAAAGGAAGCAAAAGCCCTCCTCGTCAGCTGCTCCAGACCCCTCTGTGCACAGGCCCAAAAATCCATGGGGCCCCACACTTGGGGACAGCACCCAGTGGCCGTGGCTGGGGACACAGAGCCTTAAGTTGTCCAGCAGTGGCCAGAGCGCGCCAGCCAGCCGCAGGGCGATGGGGCTGGGTATTGCGAGGTGTCTGTGTGAGAGCAGAAAGCTGAGCACCGCGACGGTCATCTCAACGATGTCTTCATCTGCATCCCGCAACAGGTCCACAAGGCTTTCTGTCAGGCTGTACATTCTAATGCTCTGCATGGAAGACAAGGCAGGGCAAGCCCACGCTGCTGCTGCTGCTGCTGTGGAGCCCAGGGGCCGAAGGGCTGTCCTGAAGCACTCGGGCAGCTGAACAGCAACGCAGGAGAGCTGGGAGCAGCTGCCACAGCTCCCAAAGCCCAACCAAGCCCAAGGGGCTGCTTTCCCCAGCCCCACGCTGCCAGCACAGCTTCAGCCGCTGCTGTCTTCTCACCATCGAGGGGTCCTTGCTGAGCTGCACGAGGCCTCTGAGCACCAGGCGACGCATCTCCCTGGACGTGCTCTGCAGGCGCCTTGCCATGATCTCCAGGAGGCTGTCACCCCATTCTTTGATGTCCAGGAGGTCCAGGACCTGAAAGGCACAAAGCAGTGACCGGGGTGCCCAGCTGGCAGGAGCTCAGAACTGCACAGGCCTGAGCCAAGGCAGCAGCACAGGGCACGGGCACCGTCCCAGGCAGCTGCGGCTGTGAGAGGGCAGAGAGGTGGGAGGCAGCTCAGCGAGGTTGTGCTGCCCATGGGGCTCACCTCCACAAGGAATGCCATGGCGGGCAGCTGCCAGTCTGAAATGTCTTGGCTGAGGAGCTCCAAGAGGCAGGAGATGAAGCTGCAACACCAGATCATGGAGACACAGCGCATCTCCCTGGTGGGGGGAAAAGGCATCATTGCCCCTGAGCCGAGAGGGCAAAGCTCTCCCAGGAGTGACCCACGGAGCTCTGGTCTTTTCCCAAGCCCCCCGTGGGCGCTTTGGGAGGCGGCTGTTCCCGGGCATCCTCCTCTGCCAGCCTTTTCCAGTCTGCTCGTCCGTCTCTTTGTGACAAAACCCTCTCACCCATGCCCATGGGAACTGTGTGGGGCACCCTGGGCACAAGTGCCGGGGGCAGCAGGGAGAAGGGGGTCTCACCTGGCCAGGAGTCCCACTGCATAGTGGTGGGTGTCAGTACAGAGCAGCGTGTCCCAGCCAGCCTTGCCTTCCATGGCTACCACAACACGCTCACACTGCACTCGGCAGAGCAGGACCTTCAGGGTCTGCACTGCAAACCTGTGTGCAGAGCAAAGCCCAGGTCATGCTGGCAGCCCTGGCTCCTGCCTTGGAAGGGATGGGGAGACTGGGAGGACTGGGATGGAGCACCTTTGGGGATTGGTGGCAAGGCCCAGTTGCTCCTGGCACCCCTTCCAGAAGGTATCAACCTCCTCTGGCGTATCCAGTGCGCTGATGTAAACTTGGAAGAGCAGACACAGAAAGAGACGGGGAAAATACTCCAACACTATAGGTGGGCACCAGGTCAGGTTGAAGACCCTCCACAGTGTCACGGTTGCCTGCAAAAAATGAACCACCCAGAGACAACACTCAGTGCCAAGACATCCGTGTGGCAGGGCCCGAGCATGCCAGGGAGAGGCCGGGGGAGACACCTCGGGGTCACCCAGCCTGGTGCCCCTGAACCTTGCCCCTAAGGCAGGTTTCAGCGCAGTGCCTGAGGCAGAGAGATGCAGCTGCGGGGAGGACAGAGAGCTAGCTGCTGGAGAGGTGGCCTAGGGGCAAGCAAAGGTCAGTTGCAGGAACTCACAGCCAGGGCAAAGACTCCTGTGCTGTCCCCATCGGAGGTGTACACACTGTCCACTGGCCAGGCGTTCAGCACATTGAGGAGTATCTGCAGCGCCGGCTCCGCAGTCCCAGTGGAGGACATGATCACTCCCCACATGGCCGTAGCAGCTCTGTGGGGTCAGAGCTCTGTGTCAGGGGGGTCTGGGCCACAGCACTGTGGCCTGGGCTGCTGCAGGGGCCCGCGCTGGCCGTCAGCCCTGCCTCTGCCCACTGGCCCTCGCTGGCAGCACCCAGCCAGCCCACGGGGGTGCAGGCATCTTGAGGGGCAGGGAGGGAGCGTGGCAGCACGCTCAGGGGCTGACATGGCAGCACTGGCAAACGGAGGAGCCAGAGGCTCCTGGAACTGTCCCCCTGTCTGGCAGTCACCAGGGACAGGCTCTACAGGGTAACGGGCCAGGGAACCCTAAACCCTCAAGGCAGGTGGGGCTGCCGTACCTGTCACCCGATGGGGCCCAGCGCAAGAGAGTCATCAGCACATCGCAGGGGTATTCCCTGGTCAGCTCCAGAAGGGCCTTGTCCAGCCTGTGCCCAGCAGACTCATTGGCCGTGAGCCACTTGTGGATGTACCTCACCATGGCTGGCACCTGCAGAAGGCCCGGGGAGACTTGGACACCTGCCCGAGCAGCAGGTTCCCCAGCTTCCCCTGAGAAGTGCTGCCCTTCCCACCCTATTGGGCTGGGCCTCAAAGACTGAAGGAACCCAGCAGAGCTGGCTTGAGGCACCACACAATTCCTGGCCACAGGCTGCTTACTTGCTTTGGATTGGAGACACCCTTCTCCACAAGCAAATCCAGCATGGCAGCCCCGGTCTCAGCAGTGAAGAGGGGAAAGTTTGCCAAGAGCCCAGTGCCCACACCGGTGGTCTCTTCCCGCCAAATGCACATGATGAATTCATAGATCATCTGCAGGAGAAGGGCAGGAAAAGAGGGAGAATCCAAGGAGTGCTCCAAGCACGGTGCTGGGCTGAGCAGTGACAGCAGGCCCAGCCCAGGTGGGGATGGCTGCAGTACCTGCGCTGTTCTGCGGAAGCGGCCACGGGCAGGGTCCTGCTCTTGTGTCGGGTCCATGGCGGCACCTGGCAAAGAGCGAGCGCAGCCAGGGCTGAGGGCCTGTGGGAGAGGCCGGAGAACACAGGCCAGCCCTGCATTCCCAGGCAGGGACAGCCCTGGGATGCTCCAGGGATGGGGTGTGGCTGCCAGGGGGTTCAGCCCCAGCCCCTCTTCTGTCCTATCCATGGGCATGTTGGATGGGATGGGATGGGATGGGATGGGATGGGATGGGATGGGATGGGATGGGATGGGATGGGATGGGATGGGATGGGATGGGATGGGATGGGATGGGATGGGATGCGATGGGATGCGATGGGATGGGATGGGATGGGGCTAAGCTGGCTGCAGGCACCAGCCCTGTGGCCCAGATCTGCTACTCACCCTCCTGCAGCAGCTGGATCTGCTCCAGCTCTTCAGGCTGCTGTGCTGAGGGAGCTGCAGCCTCCTCCTCCTCCTTCACCCAGGCCAGCTTGGGCACTCTAGGTGGTGTCTGCTCCATGTCCGTGTATGGAGTTGGGACTGCTTGCAGGAGAGATGTCTCAGAAAAGCTCCAGATGGGCAAGTGCTGCAGTTGTGCCTTGTAGGCACCTGCAACAGAGAAGCCTTGGGAAGGCTACAGGACACCGTGTCCTGCAGTCTGTCCTCGAGGTCACCTGCAGAGGAAACGCTTTGGAAAAGCTCCGGGTCAGTAAGGAACAAGCTGGCTGTGTGGGGGCTCCTCACAGCACCGCTCTCTCCGTCCTGTCCCGACGAGTGCACCGAGCACTGTGGTGTGGCCGTGTCACCGCCAGCACCTATGTCACGACGTGTCACAAAGGGTCACCCTTGTACGCTCTGTCCCTTTCCTATTGCACGGTGACCACGGTGCACTGTGTCACAAAGAGCCCTAGAACACACCTCCACGTGCCCTGGGGACACCCCCACCCCCCCGCAAAGTGGCTCAGCTTGCAAGGAAGACGTTCCCCCAAGGTTCGAGGAGAGCCCAACAGGAATTTTAGGAATGGCTCAAGCAACAAGCAGATGCTCCTCTGCTCTGCCTGCTCAGGGCAGCAGAAGGAGCCCCCACGGTTGCCGATGCAGCTGCAGCAGGAAGGGCATCGGGGCCTTCCACAGCAGCTGCCAGGGCCTCTCTGGGACAAGACCCGGTGCTGGGTGGCCGTCACACACACAGGAGTGTGACACAGACACGGGACGTATGGCCCAGGGCACGAATGCTGCTCTGAGTCCTGGGAGCAGTGAAATCAGCAGGTGTGGCAGAGTCCCTGCCAAAGGAGACCTGCCGCCCCCAAGGCCTGCCAGTGCTGGTGCCTGCTCCTGCCACAGAGACCTGTGTCCCCTGGGGACTTCTCTGCCAGAGGACAGCCAAAGCCCACGTGCATTGGTGTGTGTGCTCCTTTCTGCAGGCGGCTGTTTGCAGGAGCACCTGTAAGAAGGTAGAAGCTGTTACTCCTTCCTGGAATGATTTTTTGCTTGGAAGTGATTATGTGCAGTGTCCACGCATCTCCCCAGCCCATCACTGCCTCACACACGAGGTGACCACCAAGCCACTCTCCGGCCATCTGACCCGCAGCTGAGCCCTTCCCAGAGTGCCCGCACCCGCAGGGAGCGCAGGGCTGGATTTGGCCGCCAGAGAGTTGGTGACCCTCGTGAGATCCTCGGTGCATTTAGTTCCTACAGGAGTGTGGGCACCGCTGGGAAATGATCTGCATGCCTTGTTAATTGGATGTTCTTCCACCGCTAGCCTGGGGCAGGATCTCTCCCGGTCCTCCTCTCAACTCCCGGGCCTCTCCTCAGCCAATCAGAGAAGGCACCAAAATAATTGAGCCAATCAGAGCGCGCGGCGCTGATGACTCCTCAGGCAGTCCCAGAGCGCCCAGAGCTCCTCACCTGGACTCCACCCGCGCCCCGCCCCCAGCGCCCCCCGACAGGAGAATTTGGGGTGGGGAGTATCATGTTTTATCTTTTGTTCTTCCAGAGTGAGGATTAAATGCTGGAGAGATGGAATTTCATGTTCCGACTCAGATATTTATTTATTCTTATCTATATTACAGTGAGTTCTACAGCACTTCTAGCTAACAGGCTAAAAATGGACACGTATCTCTCTCTCTCTCTACAAGGCCTTTTAAGGGCCAATCTGTCCAATTAAGAACAGACACCTAAATTCTTTTTACTATTAACCCAACAACCAATCACCTGTGACCTGAAATGGGGAATTATCTATCCAATTACAAAAGTACCACCTAGACCCGTGAAGAAGGTGAAGAAGAAAGAATCCGCCACCCTGAAATCTCTATCTTGCTTTATATACATATATATTAATATATTCTAAAACCCCAAGCCCTAAATTTTCCACCATGGGACATTACACACTTCTATTCAAACTACACACCAGTGATCCCAGTTCTATCACACAATTCTGGAAAGCTTCTTCACGGCCTCAGGTCAAAAGCAGTGTTTTCCTGGGGGTCAGTGCCTGTCAGCAGAGAAAGCCCAAACCCCTCAGTTTCCAGGGTTCCAGCAGGGGGGAGGTGTCAGACCCTGCCCGGCGCTGGCCATGGGGCGAGTGGCGGGGGCCCAGAGCCCTTGGCTACTGTGGGCTGCTGGGGGGCCGCTGGGGGGACATCCCCGGACCTGTGTCCTGCACACACAGCGCTGTTCCAGGAGATGGTTTAGTCCGAGTGTCACTTCATTCACGGCACCGACCGGCTGAGGTTCGTGGAGAGGAACATCTCCAACCGGGAGCAGTTCCTGCACTTGGGCAGCGATGTGGGGCTGCACGTGGGGACATCTCCTTTGGGGACAAGGCTGCCAGGCACTGGAACAGCGACCCGCAATGGATGGAGTACAGACGGGCTGCGGTGGACAGGCACTGCCGGCACAACTACGAGTTGTCCAGCCCGTTCCTCGTGGAGCGCAGAGGTGAGCGCGGGGCAGAGCGTGTTCCCTCGGGCCCTGCCCTGGGAATGACCCTGGAGCCCCTCAAAACCTCCCTGGGAATCACCCGAGACACGTCAGCCCTTCTTGTGCCCATCCCCGGGGCCTCCTGCCCCTCACCCCAAGTGACTCTGGCTGCTCTCCCAGTCCATCCCAGTCTCTTCCAGTGTCCTCACAGTCCCTCCCAGTGTCATCAGAGTCCCTCTCAATTCCTCTCAGTCCCCAGCCATTCCATTCCCACTCCCAGTACTTCTAAATCTACTCCCAAACCTCCATCCTCTCTCCCAGTGCCCTCCCAGTGCCCTTCCAAATCTCTCCCTTCTCCCCCAATGACCCCCCAGTTCCTCCCAGTCCTTTCCAAGTCCTTTGCAGTCCAATCCCAAACCTCCACCCTCTCTCCCATTGCCCCAGTCCAATCCACTCTCTCCCACTGTTCCCCCACTCTCTCCAATTTCATTCCCAGTCCCTCGCAGGGCCACACCAGCCATCTCCTGTTGGGGACTTCTTCCTGGAGGCCACCACATGCCCTGAGATCTCCTGCTGGCCCTGGAAGAACCTCACCTGGATCTCAGCAGGGTAGAAATCCATGGAGCAGAGCAGGCAGCGGGGGCCAGGCTGGGAGCTCGAGGGCCACAGTGAGATGGACACACTGGGGGGCACTGGGAGAGAGTGGGGAGACATTGGGATCAGCTGGGGGGAACAGGGAGGGATTTGAGTGAGCCTGGAAGGGATGGAGAAAGATCAGGAACTTCAAAGCAAGGGTTAGAATAAGGTTGGCTGTGATGGGAAGAGACTGGGAGGAGTCCTGGTGAGTCCTGGTAACACTGGGTAGGGACTGGGAGAGGGTTTGGGGGTCCTGGGGTGGTGGGGGACAACTGGGAGGGGGTTATGGGATCGTGAGAGGGACAGGAGGAGCGTTGGTGGGTCCCGGTGAGGCTGGGAAGAGATTGGGAGGAGGATTCAAGAACTCCTAGGGGGGCTAGAGGTGACTGGGAGGGTGATTGGAGTAGCTTGGGGTGTCTGTGAGAGATTTTGGGAGGTCTTGACGCCTGTGGACCCCCAGAGATGCTGCCGGACACTGCCCGCAGCAAGGTGCTGATGGGGATCGGGGGCTCCGTGTGGGGTTTCGTCTTCCTGGAGCTGGGGCTCGGCTTCTACCTGTGCAAGAAGGGTGGGGGGAGGGTCCTGGGGGTCGTGTTCCGACCCCGGAGCGTGTGCGCTCCCCATGGGGACCCAGTCAGGTGCTGCCCCCTTTTCTCGGCCCACAGAGCTCCTGACCCAGCAGCGGCTGCAGCCCCTCCCCATGGCCTCGGGTGCGGCCGGGACCCCCCGCTCCGTCCCCACGCTGATTTTGGGGGGGTCGTGTGTTTCCCCCAGCCCTGCTGTCACTCTGCCCCAGCCTGGCTGCTCCCAGTGATCCCAGTAAAGTTTCCCAGTTCGCCCCGTCCCGTTTATTGTGGGGCGGGACTGGGAAAGGACTCGGGGGGACCCCGCGGGGGCATCGTGACTGGGCGGGGAGGGTGGGGTCCAGGTGGGGAACACTGGGTGCTGCGGGTCTGCCCGGCAAGCGGTGAGTCATCACAGCTGCTCTCTCTGATTGGCTGAATCTTCTTCATCGCATTCTCTGATTGGCTGAGAACAGGCCCGGGAGTGAGAGAAGGAACAGGAGAGATCCCGGCCCGAGCACCGGCACGGGAACAACAGAGCCAGCCTGGGCACAGCGAGGGAATTTATTCCCAATCAAATCATAGCAACAGAAGGAAAAGAGAGAGAAATCTCTACAATCCTTTCCCCCCACCCAACAGGGATCACCAGGACCACGGATCACCAGGGCTCTGCCCAACGGGGGTCACTGAGGATCATCCAACACCGATCCTCCCATGGAGGATGGAGCTGGAGCAGAGCACGAAGCTCTTCCCACACTCGGGGCACTCACAGGGCTTCCCTTAGTGGTCTCTATGCTGGAGTTGGGTCAAGGCTGATCTCTGTGAGAAGCTCTTCCCACACTCCCCACACACGTAGGGCCTCTCCCCAGCGTGGATCTTGTGGTCCTTGATGCTGTGGGGGTTCTTGCTGAAGCTCTTCCCCCCTTCCAAGCACCAGCAGGGATATTTCTTAGTTTGGATCTCCTGGTGCTGTATCAAGTGGGAGCTCTGGGTGGAGCTCATTTCATGTTCTAAGCTCTTGTAGGGTGTCTCAGTTTGAGAGATGGTTTTTAAGAGGACACTCTGGAGTGAGTGTCATCTCCTCTACAGGCTTCCAATAATCCCTTTCCACCAACACGAAATTAATATTAATAGATGAAAGTGGAAAAAACTCCAACAGTTTATTAACAAACAGTTATCCCAAAAGGCAAGGAAGAAAAAATGTAAATAACTGCTAGATATTAAATTGTCCGATCTTATCCCACACAGACACCTGGGACAAAAGACCCAAAATGCCCGAGAAATCCCTGCTCATAACACACGGTACAGCTGGCACCAGCTTCTCCCCCAGGGGAAAAACCAACCAGGGGCTGTCCCGAAGGAGAGGAAAGCCCGGGGCTCGCCTGCCCTTGAACTCCTCCCCAGCCGGGCTCCGCGGGCACGGTCCCGGCAGGCGAAGCAGCGGGGCTGAAGCCTCGGGCTGTTTTCTCTCCCGGCTCGGCCCGGCTCGCAGCGGCTTTGGGCTGCAGCGGCGCCGCTCCGCTCCTGCCGGCGCGGAGCCCCTGGGCTGCGACACAGCAGCTGCTCAGTTCGCCTCCAGGCACGGCAAGGCTGCCCCTGCAGCCTCTCCGAGCCAAGAAAAAGGAAAAAATCCTTTGTTTGCTTGGGGCAAAACCACTTTTCAGCCAAACAGAAACCCACGGTGCACAGAGAGAGCCGCGGAAAACCCGAGCAGCGAGGCTTCAAAACGCCCGCGGAATGAACAAGGAGCCTCTCCCCGCCCCGGCCCCGCACACATCCCCTCCCGGGCTGCCGGGGTTTAGATACAATAACCATTCTTTGGGCACAAAGCAGAGGATCATGGAATTACCATCACAATAACTCACTGCAAGAGAATCGTGTACGCACTAATCACATGTAAATATCTATTTATAAAAGCATGTACTGAACTCTGGATACAGCAATGTGCTCTAGGACAGGAGTGGTGAGGCTGAACGGAAACCAGGAGAGATGGGGAATGTACGGACACAGCAAACCCTCCAAGGGCTTTAAACTCATTCCCAGCTTTTCCATGTTTCAAGGGCATTGATTGCTGGATTTGAATAAACTGAGATGTCACCGTGAAAAGCAGAGCAGTCTGGAACCAGACACTGCTGCTGGAGTCAAAGTCTGGTCTTGTCACATCTCAGATTTGAAAAGATATTGAATAAAAAATTCCATTTCCCACGACCTTTCCCGGCACATACCTCTTCGCACATTACAAAATACAACTGAATTATTTCTATAGGGTAAAAAATAAAGTAAAATGAACATTGAAAATGTCCCCTGAAAAAAAGGTCACATTTAGAAAATAAAATATAACGAAGTGTGTCTAGAAAAGCCGGCTGTGATTTCTCAGGTATTGGGCTCAGTGTCAGCCCAGAGCCGGGCTCTGTCTCCCAGGTGCCCAAGTGCCCGGGCCAGCTCTGAGCAGCCTCTCCCGGCTCTCCAGCCCGGCTTTGCCCCGGCTCTGCCCCGGGCAGGCACTCGGTGTTTCCGTGGTGCCCCTGCCCCGCTCAGCTCCCCGTGCCCTGCAAAGGCGCCGAGGCTGCGCTCGGTGCCCCTGGGTGTCACTGAGCGAGGCACTGACGAGCCCCGGTGCCCGGGCACAGCCCTGAGGGACACCCCTCGTCCCCGGCCTCCCGCGGGACACGGAGCCACTGCCCACAAGGCCCTGGCACGTCCGGCCCGGCCAATTCCTCCTGCCCCGGCCAGCCCGGGCTGCAGCCCCAGGGCTCTTCAGGCCGGGGCTGGGGCTGCCGGCTCCCACCGTGGCCAAAGCCTCCCAGGGCTCTGGCCACGCCAGGGGCTACAAGGCCACGAGGCCGGGGCTGCTCCGGGCCGCTTCCAGGCTGTCCCTCTGCTCTTGGGTGCCGGGGGTGGCCCTTTGTGACACGGGCGTGTGTCAGGGCCCTCGGTGATGCGCGACATTGTGGTGCTGTCATGAATGAGAGCGTTTGAGATCGCTTAAAAATCGATGACAAATGCATGAACAAAAGTCAGATTTAATATTAAGTGACAAAATACAACAAGTTTGATGGCAAAATTCACTCTACTGCCTATAGGACAGCTAAGGCACAACAAGGGAAAACAAGCAACAACAAAACCAAACAAAATCCAGGCAACCAAAACAGAAATGAACTGAGAACTCCCTAGGGGAGTGTGGGTGGGTGTGTGCTGTGTTCAGGTGCATGGAACAAAAGAGAGTGCAGGCAAGGATTAAAAGGAACAGCCTAAAAACTAATCTACACTAAGCAGCACTTTAACTTCTCTCTTAATTTGTCACTTAACTTATACCTTAGCCCCAGCAATCCAACAGAGGTACAACAATGAACTAATACCTGACTTAGCTTATAACTTAACATTAACAATTCAACAAAGCACTAACACTTAACAGCATTTAACCTAACTTATAGCTATAACTTCCATGTTGTACTTAGTAATTTAATGGAAGAACAACACTTAGCTTATGACTTACATTTAAAAACTTAGCAAAACATTTAACACTTACAGCATTAAAGTAAGTTCATAACTATAACTAAACCTTGCTTACAGGCCTAACTTAGATATCCACAGTACTTCCACATCTAGGAAAGCTGTATTTCTCCCAGATTTGCTATAGCAAATGTGCAGGGGCACACACACAGACAGGAACAGTCAGTGCAGGCAATTCCCCTCAGAGCTCAGTGAAATCCTCCTTTCAGATGTTTTTGCATCTCCCACTGGCCGAAGGATGGGGCCTTGAGCAGTGAGGGTATGGGCCCAGGACACGTCGTGTTTCAGCGATCCTCCAGGCACAGCAAAGCCGAGGGTTTGCTGGCTCTGAGAGGCCCCTCAGAGGGAGACTGCTGGTCACAGCCCACGGTGGCCCAGGAGAGCTCAAAGGTCTCCTTTTGGATTTCTGCTGGCAGGGTCACAAGAGAGTGGGCTCCAGTCATAACCATGTTTCATCCCAGCCTCAGTCTGGGTGGGCACTTTCTCTAGGAGTGGGGGAATGCTTCACCACACTGGGATCCCAGGGGTGCCCATGGCCTGGGTGATGCTGGCTTGATGCCAGGCACCCACCAAAGCCACTCTGACCCTGCCCCTCCAGCTGCAAAGGAAGAGAAAGTAAAACCAGGAGCTCCAGGATCAGATTAAGACAGGATAAGCAAAGACACCAAAGAGCAAAATGGGCAACACAGACACAGCGTGGGCACAGCGAGGGAATTTATTCCCAATCAAATCATAGCAACAGAAGGAAAAGAGAGAGAAATCTCTCCAGCAACTTCCCCTCACACAATGGGGATCATCAGGACCACGGACCACCAGGGCTCTGCCCAATGGGGGATGGAGCTGGAGCAGAGCACGAAGCTCTTCCCACACTCGGGGCACTCACAGGGCTTCCCTTAGTGGTGACTCCGTTGGTGTCGGGTCAAGACTGAGTTGTCTGAGAAGCTCTTCCCACACTCAGGACACTCGTAGGGCCTCTCCCCAGTGTGGATGCGCCGGTGGACAGTGAGGGTGGAGTTGTGCTTGAATCCCTTCCCGCAGTCGGGGCAGCGGAAGGGCCTCTCCTCTGTGTGAATCCGCTCATGTCTGATGAGAGTGGAGCTTCTCTGAAACCTCTTCCCACACTTGGGACACTCATAGGGCCTCTCCCCAGTGTGGATGCGCTGGTGGTATTTCAGGGCAGAGATCCACCCAAAGCTCATCCTACATTCCAAGCAGATGTAGGGCCGTTCCCCAGTGTGGATCACCTGGTGCTGCATCAGATATGAAATAGTGCTGAAGCTCTTCCCACATTTCCCACACTCGTAGGGCTTTTCCCCAGTGTGGATCCTTTGGTGCCGGATCAGATGGGACCTGTCTCTGAAGCTCTTCCCACATTTCCCACACTCATAGGGCTTCTCCCCAGTGTGGACCACCTGGTGTCGGATCAGATGGGAGCTCCACCTGAAACCCTTCCCACATTCCAAGCACTTGTGGGGCTTCTCCCCTCCAGGAGGCTTCTCCACCAGCTCTGAGCTCTGCCTGGATCTCCGGCCGCCTTCCCGGCTCAGGGAGGGTCTTTCCTCCTCACAGCTCCCTGGGCTGGGTTTACAGCCCCTCCTCGTGAGAGATCTCCGGGGCTTTTCTGCCTCCTCCATCCCCGCACACCTGAGGAATGAAAATTCCTGGTTTAGGGGGAAATAACAAGAAGAGAGCTCCATAAACTGGGTGTTCCTCCTTGACCAAGTTCATCACTGGAAGTCATTGAGCATCTTGTGTCTGTAATAACCTCACAAACGCCAAGATTCCCATCCAAATCCTCCAAACTTTAACACACGGATCAAAAACTCCCCAAATATCAAGATTCAGCCAAAATACCCTCCAAAATTGTGCTGGTTTGAAAGCAAAACCAGTGAGAGACTCCAAGTAAGAAATGCAATTTTATAGGAAAAAAGAGAAGAGAATTAAAATACATGCAACAGTAGAAAAGAAAACAACTGACAGAATCAGAATACAACCTGACTCCCCGCTAGTTAGGGTGGTGGTAGCAGTCCAGATGAAGTGGTCTTGTTGTAGTAGTGATGCTGTAGAAAGGTCTGGTAGCTCTTGTCCTCTGGACAAGTGGGTAAGGGCTGCCTTGGTGCTCCAAATCTCAGATTTTATCTAGGTAGGAAAGGCTTGGCTCCTCCCCCTGGCTGGAGCATCTCCCAATGGGATGATGGAATTTTATCAGTCATGCAGTGGGACTCAATGGCCCATTAACAGAAGATATCTTCCTGGAGGAAGGATGGGTTGTGGAAAAGATAAAGAACACTGCCCCACCTGGTTTTAACAGATGGCCCATTAGCAGAGGATATCTCCCACACAGATAAGGATCCCTGCTCCACCTGTTTTTTTCCATCACTCTTTGTTCTTTTGTTTCTGCCCAGGAGCTCTGACTGGTTACTTCATGTTTGCTGCTGATTTCTTCTCCCTTTTGAAGATGAAAATGGTAAAAGTGTCTTTGACCTGCCTTGCTGGATATTGTAAAGAGGAACAGTCATCTACTGCAAGTGGAGCAGAGTTCTGTGAGTGCTGTATCAAACCAGACCTCGTCAGACCTGCCAGAACAACTGGTCCATGCTGCCCTTCACTGCTCTGCCTGTTCCCCACTGTTTCATGCCAGAGTAATTTAACTGCTGTTCATTGGGTGTGTGTTTCACTCGAGCCAGTCCAGCAGAACCAGCAGAAAGCAGCCCCAGAATGAATGGGGCTCTGCAGAGGAGCCCCAGACTATTCATCAGCCTGCCCGCAGAACTGGCTCCAACTCTGAACCCTTGTGACCACACTCTGAAGAAGACACACTTCTGATATTTCTGAGGCACTTATGACTGAGGCACTGCACGTGCTTGTGCAGGCAAGAATCCCAAAGTTCTTTCTTACTTCAGGAAAAACCCTGCAGGAGTGCATACCCAGCATCTGCTATCAGCACATCCTGGCTACACGTGCAGGAGAAGCAGCAGCAGCATTGTACACGTGGGTTTGTTAAGCTGAACTCCCCTACACTTTGAACAGTGCTCATCACAAACATATTTAATGGCACACCGATGCCATACATTTCTCCTAAAAGCCTCCCTTGTAACTAAACTTTACTGGAAAGTTAATGCCGAGGATGAACGAGCAACTTCGGTCTCAGTCCGGAGGTGGAGGGGTTCTAAACACTGACTTTCCGAGAGCAGCATCTCTCCTGAAGCGCTCGGGGCCACCCGAGCCGCCGCCGGGAGCGCGGTGCAGAAGCCGGCCCGGACTCAGCCGCAGCGCCGGGCACCGCGCATCGCTGCTCTGCAGGGCGGCCCGCACGTCCTCCAGCAGCTGCCGCAGGCTGCCCTTCTCCTGCTGCAGCTCGGCCATGCGCTCCTCGGCCCGCTCCAGCGCCACCATCTCCTCGCAGCGCTCTCGGGAGCAGGGCCCCGGCGGCCGCCGCTCGGGCTCGGCGGGGGCTGCGCGGGCGGATGTGGCTCTCGATGTGCTCGCCCTCCCGGCCCAGCGGCAGCCGCGGCCCCGCGCGGGTGCTGAAGTGGCCGCAGAGCCGCGCGTGGAGCTGGCGGAAGGTGAGCTCGGCCCAGAGCCCGTCCCACAGCCCCGCGCACTCCTCGGGCTCCGCCGCCTCCTCCGGCCCCAGCGCCCGGCACAGCGTGCGGGACTCCTCGCCGGGGATGCGGCCCGGCCCGGCGCAGTCCCGCTGCTGGAAGATCTCCTGCAGGGACTGCTCCGGGCCGCTGGCCAGCACCACCATCTCGTTCTCCACGCCGCGCTCCAGCCCGTAGCGGTGGGCGAGGGCGCTGAGCAGCCACTGCGTGCGCCGGGCCGGCCGCCCGGAGGGGTCCCAGCCCTCAGGCGGCTCCATCGCGCCCGCCCGGCCCGCGGCGCTGCCCGAGCATCCTGAGCGCCGCCCGCCCGAGCGCTCGGCCCCGGCCCCGGCACGGAGCGCCCGGCTCGCCCCGCACGGAGCCGCGTCCGCCTTTGTCCGGCAGGAGCAGGGACTCGGGCAAAGCGGGCAGGTGCCGCCCTGATCCCTTTGTGTGCCAAGCCCGAGCCCCAAGTGTGGTTCTTATTTCTTAGCTAATTTCTCTCTGGTTTCTCTCTGACACAAGCAAGACAATAGCATCGCACAATCCAGTTTGACAAGTAAGGCTTGTGAACGAGTGAGCGCTTCCACTAAATTAAAAACCCAATGTGCTTGAATGTCGACCTTCTGTTCTCTCAGGCTCCTCAGCTCTGTAGATGAGGTGACTTCCCGGTATTGGTATGTGGGTGTTAAGGGGTCTGTGTTAGAGATGAGTAAGTGTTCAACTCGTTGAAACGAGCTGCCCAAAGCAGTGATTTTGGTCTCTCTTTGCCTGGGGAGCAGGACCGGTGTTGTTGAACGCAGGCAGCAGCACGAGCAGGGCTCCTCCAGCAGCAGGGACACGCCAGGAGCCAGAGGGGACCGTGGCACCAGAGGGGACCGTGGCACCAGCCGTGCCCGAGGTCTGAACAGGCTGCCAAAGTCAGGTGGTGCTGACAGGCTGCGTTAACAGCCCAGGCAAGGCGTGGTGAGGAGCCAGGGCTGGGGGCCACCCAAGGAGTCCTGTCAAGAGCAAATCGTTCTAATATTCTCTCTAGGGCAAAAAGGGAACAAACCAGTCCAGTTGATATGTGAGGAAAAAGAATTCAAGTTCGTTTAAAACGCTGCTTAATACAGGGTTGGGTGTCTTTTGAGTGAACTGGTGTTAATAAATATTCGGTCCCATATGATGGGGTTTCCCTGCAAATAGGCCTTGATGGGAAATTACTGAATACCTTTTGTTTTGGTCTTTCTTAAGTTGAGCACCTGAGTAGCTTTGTTGAGGAATGGAGAACTATTTGTAGGTCGGTATTTTCTCAGGAGGAGCCTTAAATTTTAGCACAGGAGGAAGGACAGGCAAAGGTTTGAAAGCCTTCCCGTGCTGAAGTGACACACTTTGAGAGGAGTCTGTGAGGAGAAGTCCCCTCAGGCACTGCCAGGGCTGTTTGCCTCCTCTGCAGGCTCAGTATTCTGGGAGTTCCACAAGGCTCAGCTGCCACAGTATTTTCCCCTGAATATTTTTGTCGTGCAGTACACAGGGAGAATATTTTGTGCTAGATTCTCCTCTGGGCTGAGAGGAATGTTGAATTTGTCTTTACAAATGAGCTCTGGATCTGCCTGTAGATAAGGTTAAGCACTGAGAGATAAAAGAAACAATGGGATGGATTCCACTGATTGATGAATGGAAAAAGATGTTTGCCTTTACAAACAAACTGTAAGGCTGCTGATAAATCAAATTGGATATCAAAAGATGAAAGAAGCAAGGGGGGAGGGGAAACTATGAATTATATAAAAAATAAAAAGGAAAAGGGAGGGTTATACATTAGAGGGGAATTTCAGGTATCAGGCGTTCCGGGAAGTCTGTGCCTCTCAAGTACCTCAGCCAATGGGGAAAGAGAGAGGGAAATGCGGCCGGGAAAATAGGATAAAAAGGAGGCTGCGTCCTCCAAAAATTTGAGAGATGCCAGGGGAATGTCCCATGGCCTCTCCCTTTATTCGAATAAAGCAAAAAGGACTCCTCTGTCTCCTTTTTGGACATAAACCTCTGGTGTTTGTGGATTAATTTTCCTGACCATTTTGGGGGCTCGTCCAGGATCTTTCCACCGTCCGGGGCAGTGAGTGGAGCTGAAGGCGCCTCACCCAGTTTGGGTGATCAGCTCCCCTTGGTGCCAGCCGGTACCGGGCGATCCATTGGGTTCCCGAGACTGTCCAGGAGACAGACGAGTGGCGGACCAGGGGGGTCCGTGAAGAGTCCGCAGGGAAGGACCACTGAAAATCTCACCGGTGAGTAAAATGGGATCTTCGGGGAGCAACCCTGGGAGGGCACCCATGGAGGGTAGCACAGGTGAACCTGAGAGGGCACCCATGGAGGGTAGCACAGGTAAAACGGGGCACCCAGAGAGGGTTGGAAAGGTGAAGCCGGGAAGGGGCCCTGGAAAAAGGGATGACGATCCCATAATATCCCCGGAGAGTCCCTTGGGGTGAATGCTGAGGTCTTGGGACAGATTGTATATTCACCCAGAAGTAACTATGGAAATAATGGTAAAATATTGTTATTTTGTGTGGCCAGAGTATAAGTTGGCAAGGGGACTTATATGGCCACCTTATGGAACAGATAAAATTCATTTGTGTTGAATTTTGTGAAGGTATCTAGAGGAGAATTGGAAAGGATGCATTGAAAGGGAATGTGGATTAATATGGGTCAGACAAGAAACAAGAGAAATGTATATGTTAAGAAAAAAGAGGAGGAAGAGGAAAGTGGTGAGGATTGGGATGTTTTTCAGCTCCTTCCCCCGTCTTGTCCTCCAGTGTTGCTAGCTGACCCAGGGCCAGCTGCAGGTCGTCTGTATCCTCAACTTTCAGAGCAAGGGGATCAGGGAAATGTTATTCCTACAGCCCCACCTGAGAAGGGTGATGGTGTAGGGGGAGGGGAGCAGCATGTTGTATCACCCCCCAGAACTAGAAGAGGAACTCAGTTTAGGGCATCAGAAGCCCCCCAAGAGACAGGGGTACACCAGATGCCACTCTGTCAAGTTCCTTTGGGGAGTCAAGGGGGAGGATTTGGGTTTGTAATTGTACCACTCACTACCCAGAATATAAGAGGGTTAAAAAAAAAATATTTATATGTTGCCATAGGGGTGGGGGAGAAGATAGAGAAATATTTGGGAAATGCGGATTATACATGGAAGGATTGGGATTTTCTTTTGGGAATTTTGTTTGGGTCATCAGAGAAACGAATGATTTTGCAGAAAGCTCAGCAGCTGTGGGAGGATGAACACCCACAAGCAGCAGGGGGGGCTGGACCCAATGCACCTACGGTGGGTGATGCCATCCCCCAGGCAGACCCCCAGTGGGACCCAAATAACCAGGCCAGTCTGGCTCACCGTGATTGCCGTGCTTATTTGATCAGGGCAATCAAGTCAGCGGCTCCCAGAACGAACAACATAGCTAAGGCTCTGTCGTTGGAACAGGAGAAACAGGAAAGCTCTCATTGGTTGGAGAGGATTAGGGATGCCTTGAGGAAGCACGGGGGGATGGATCCTGAAGGGCCAGCCTTCAACACATTGCTTGAGGTGCAATTTGTTACTAAAGCCTGGCCTGATATAAGGAAAGGAGTACAAAAAGATGAAGAGTGACAAAATAAGTCTCTAGAGGAATTGGTTAGAAAAACACAGCAGATATATGTAAGAAGGGATGAGGAAAAGGCAGAAGCTAAAGCAAGGATGATGGCAGAGTTTTTGCAGCCCCGGAGGAATAAACCGCAGGGTCCAAGGGGTCCCCAGGGACAGAGGGGACGGGGTCGGCCACAAGGAAGGGGCAGAGGGATTCCCTCCTCGGCAGGGGACAGCCGACCCAAACAGCGGCTGGAGAAGAACCAGTGTGCTGTCTGCAGGGCAGAAGGGCATTGGAAAAACGAGTGTCTGCAGAAACAACTGGACCCTCAGGAGGAGGAAGTCCAGAGGATAATGGAAATGGATTGTTAGGGGTGTCAGGGGCTCCTATTATACCAAGGACCCACCACTCAGGAGCCCTTGATAACTTTTAAGGTGGGTCCGGATCGAGAGGAGGTGTGTTTTCTGGTAGACACAGGGGCTTCTCCATCCACCTTAAATTTTATACCTAAGGGGGGGAAATTGTCAAAAAGATCCTTGGTTATTCAAGGAGTAAGCAGGAAGGATGAGCGAGTGCATTTTATTCAACCGCTGTTAATAGATGTGGGGGACAGATTTGAAATGCATGAATTCTTGTTTGTTCCTAATTGTGATTGTAATTTACTGGGAAGAGATTTGATGGCTAGAATGGGAATGCAAATTAGCATTGTAAGAAGTGACACGGAGTCTGAAACTGTGATATCTTTTTGTAAAATGTCTGAAAAGGCTTATGCTGAAATAAATCCGGAAGTATGGGCAGCTCCAGGGAAATATGGGAAACTGGACATAGAGCCTCTCCAAATTACTTTGAAGCAACCAGGACAAGTGGTG
The DNA here is from genome assembly GCF_052056855.1 of Sturnus vulgaris. Lineage (NCBI taxonomy): Eukaryota > Metazoa > Chordata > Aves > Passeriformes > Sturnidae > Sturnus > Sturnus vulgaris. The sequence continues at coordinate 13,482,916 of NW_028276170.1, forward strand.
TCTAAAAAGCAATGCCCTCTTTCAAGGGAGGGAAAGAAGGGGTTACAGCCTGTTATTGAGTCCCTGCTAAAAGCAGGTCTTTTAGAGCCGTGTATGTCTCCCTATAACACTCCTATCCTGCCGGTTAAGAAACCAGATGGAACCTACAGAATGGTGCAGGATTTAAGAATAATACATGAGATTGTCAAACCAAGGCATCCCACGGTTCCAGATCCATACACAATCCTAAATCAAATCCCTTCTTCACATCAGTATTATTCTGTACTGGATTTGAAGGATGCTTTCTGGGGGTGTCCAATCACAGAAGATAGTAAACAGTAATTTGCTTTTGAGTGGGAACAGGAGGAAGGAGGGAAAATGATAAAACAACAATTGACATGGACAGTACTCCCTCAAGGATATACAGAGTCACCAGTTCTGTTTGGGCAAGCTTTGCAGAAAATATTAAGAGAGTTTACTCCACCCTCAGGAGTCAAGTTGTTGCAGTATGTAGATGATTTACTCTTATCAGGGGAACAGGAAAAGGTGGTTGAAGAGGCTCCTGTAAAGCTGCTTAATTTTCTTGCAAAAAAGGGATTTTACAGGTACCATTACCCCAGACTAAAAAGGAGTTACAGCGGTTTTTAGGGTTGGTGGGGTACTGTAGAGCATGGATCGAGGATTTTTCTGTGGTGGCCAGACTTTTATATAACTTTTTAACTCAAAACAGTCCTAATGTCGTGGTATGGACACCAGAAGGCGAAAAAAGCTTTAAGAAATTAAAAGACAAATTGGTTAAGGCCCCAGTCTTAGGTCTTCCAGATGCAGAAAAAGAATTTCAGCTATATGTGGATATCAAACAGGGTCATGCTAAAGGAATTTTGGTGCAAGAGCATGGGGGAACACGGAGGCCTGTTGCCTGTTTTTCTAAGTTGTTAGACCCGGTGGCCAGAGGCGGCCCCATTGTCTGCAGAACTGTGCAGCCACAGCTCTGATGGTGGCTGAGGCCCGAAAGCTGACAAGGGGAGGGCATCTCATTGTTAAAGTCCCACATCAGATTAAAGCTTTGTTAACTGAGAGAGCCTCTAAGTGGATGACGAGTGCTCGATTATTACAGTATGAATCTTGTTTAATGGAACGGGCGGATTTAGAATTTAAAAGTGGAGAAGATTTTAATCCAGTCTCTTATTTAAATGGCCCTGGAGAAAAGGGGGGACCAGGAAAAAATCCATTATGGTATCCAGGTTATAGACCTCCAGACACGGGCTAGGGAAGATCTATGGGATATTCCCTGGCCTGAGGGAGAGAATGTGTTCATTGATGGGTCCTCCAAGGTGGTAGAAGGGAAACGATTTACAGGATACTCTATCGTGAATGGAAAGCAATTAAAGGAAGGGGGGAGGTTACCACACACCTGGTCAGCTCAGACAGCAGAGCTGTACGGGCTTGTGAGAGCCTGTGAATTATACCAGGACAAGACAGTAAATATCTTTACTGACTGTAAATGTGCATATGGGGTAATACATGCATTTGGAAAACTATGGAAAGAAAGAGGTTTATTAAGCTGCAGAGGAAAGACATTAGCTCACAAGAACTTAATCTCTCGCCTATTGGAGGCAGTGAATTTACCAAAAAGGGTGGCGATAATCCACATTAAGGGGCATCAGGCAGGATGGTCGGAGGAGGCAATAGGAAACCGACTGGCTGATGAAGAAGCTCGAAAAGCTGCATTGTTGCCAGAAGTCTCTAAGATCCTGCCTTTGCTCCCAGTAACTGCACCGCTGCCAGAGAAACTCTCTTTTCCACCAGAGAAACTTGAGATAATTAAAAAGAGTGGGGCAGAGAAAAGAGAAAATAATTGGTTTACAAGGGATGGTAAGCAGTGGATACCAAAAGCTCTGGCCTTACAATTGTTAAAACAACTTCATGAAGGGAGTCATTGGGGCTCCCGAGGACTGGCAGAAGCCTTCCTCAAAATGAACGCTGCTGTTGGTCTCTTTAGCCTGGCAAAGCGAGCCACTGAAGGCTGTTTGACTTGTGCTAAAACCAACAACAAAGTTACAAAGAAACTGGCCAGGGGAGGGAGGCGTTGGGCAGTACGTCCCTTCCAGAGATGCCAGGTGGATTTTACTGAAATGCCTCGAGTGGCAAGATTTAAATATCTTCTGGTAATAGTATGTCAATTAACCGGGTGGCCAGAAGCATTTCCAACTCTTTCAGCAACTACAGGATCAGTTCTTAAAGTATTTTTGAAACAAGAAATTCCAAGATATAGGATGGTGGAAGCAATAGATTCAGATAGGGGAACTCATTTTACAGGAAAAATTCTTCAAGGAGTTATGACTGCTTTAGGGATACAGTGGAACCTCCATACCCCCTGGCATCCACAGAGTTCGGGTCAGGTTGAGAGGATGAATGGAAAAATAAAAAAACATCTCCTGAAGCTGGTGATAGAAACTAAAATGCCATGGATACGGCTCCTGCCCCTGGCTTTAGCAAGGATAAGAGCCAGACCCAGGGGAGATATTCAATTATCTCCCTTTGAATTGATGTTTGGAATTCCTTACCCTTGTAATTCTCAGCCTAGTGGGAGGATAGAGATAAGTGATGTGTATTTGAAACAATATGTGGCTGGATACTGTCTCTTGTGAAATCTCTTCGACAGGAAGCTCAGCTGGCACAGACCCTGCCTTTGGACTTTGCTGTTCACAACATCCAACCGGGACACTGGGTCCTGGTTAAGGAGTGGGAAGAAGCACCACTGGTGGCCAAGTGGCGTGGACCTTTCCAGGTGTTGCTGAGCACAGACACAGCCGTCAAGACAGCTGAACACGGCTGGACCCATCACACTCGGGCCAAGGTCTCTGCAGCCCCAGAGGTTTGGACATCTCAGCTGGAGGAGAAGGACGGGAAGCCGCGACTGACACTCGGCAGGAGGGGACTGGAGCAGCAGCCAGGGCGTCGACATCGGGGGAAGCCTCGTGTGCCCACCCACAGAGTGCCTGCTGAAATAGTCTGTGTGGGCATCCCTCCTCTCAGATCTCCAGGCACTGGGGGCCAACCCTTGCTGTCATTGTTTTCTTTATGTTGAGCTGTTTCTGTGCCTTCACTCGCCACAGGTGGTGTGGAAGACAAAGTGAAAGTAAAAATTAAGTTAGGAAATTAGATTACACAATCAGAATGTTTCTCTTAATAATGTTACCTTTATATTATCAGTTAGGTTGGGGCCAAGAATGGGAAAATAATTTTTTGACCTTAGGAGAAGAAGTAGCAAAAACCTTTAACCTTAGCAATTGTTGGGTCTGTGGAGGTCCAGGAGAATCTGAAAACTGGCCATGGGTGGCCAGCCCAGTAAAACCTCAATAGTAGATTAACACCCTGAGTAAAGTCTGTAATGGAACAGGATTTTGGGATGAGGAAGGAAGTCCATGGCGGCTTCATTCTTCTGAAAAAGACACTTATTGCCTAAAATAAGGCAAATAGATGACAATGGAAAAGTGGTGAAACAAATTGCAAAATGAATTTTAAAAATTAGCTCATGTACCAGTCCAAAGATGAAAAAGATGGGAATGGGACATGTTTTCTTGGCTACCTGGTGGACTATAAGTTAAACAACTGCTTTTTTTCCTCTTATGTGCTGTAGCAACTCTAATCTTGTTGCCAGACATGTTCCCTTGTTTGTACAACTTATTCAACATGTGATCAAAGGGATGCAGGTAAGAGCTACGCCCACTGATCCAGAGATGGTTACAAAAGGACAGAAATTGATGTCCCTCCAAATAATTACAAAACCAAAAAAGACTCAGGAACAAGAAATTAAGTCAATGAGAGCTAAAGTTTGTAAAGACAATTATTAAAAAATAAAAGAGGAGGGGTTGAGAGGAATGTTGAATTAGTCTTTACAAATGAGCTGTGGATCAGCCTGTAGATAAGGCTAGCACTGAGAGATAAAAGAAACAATGGGATGGATTCCACTGATTGATGAATGGAAAAAGATATTTGCCTTTACAAACAAACTGTAAGGCTGCTGATAAATGAAATTGGATATCGAAAGATGAAAGAAGCAACGGGGGGAAAACTATGAATTCTATAAGAATTAAAAATGAAAAGGGAGGGTTATACATTAGAGGGAAATTTCAGGTATCAGGCGTTCCGGGAAGTCTGTGCCTCTCAAGTACCTCAGCCAATGGGGAAAGAGAGAGGGAAATGCGGCCGGGAAAATAGGATAAAAAGGAGGCTGCGTCCTCCAAAAATTTGAGAGATCCCAAGGGAGTCCCATGGCCTCTCCCTTTATTTGAATAAAGCAAAAAGGACTCCTCTGTCTCCTTTTTGGACATAAACCTCTGGTGTTTGTGGATTAATTTTCCTGACAGAAAGAACTTGGGGATTCTTACCTGCACAAGCACATGCAGTGCCTCAGTCATAAGTGCCTCAGTAATATCAGAAGTGTGTCTTCTTCAGAGTGTGGTCACAAGGGTTCAGAGTTGGAGCCAGTTCTGCGGGCAGGCTGATGAATAGTCTGGGGCTCCTCTGCAGAGTCCCATTCATTCTGGGGCTGCTTTCTGCTGGTTCTGCTGGACTGGCTCGAGTGAAACACACACCCAATTAACAGCAGTTAAATTACTCTGGCATGAAACAGTGGGGAACAGGCAGAGCAGTGAAGGGCAGCATGGACCAGTTGTTCTGGCAGGTCTGACGAGGTCTGGTTTGATACAGCACTCACAGAACTCTGCTCCACCTGTGACACTTCCACTTGCAGTAGATGACTGTTCCTCTTCACAATATCCAGCAAGGCAGGTCAAAGACACTTTTACCATTTTCATCTTCAAAAGGGAGAGGAAATCAGCAGCAAACATGAAGTAACCAGTCAGAGCTCCTGGGCAGAAACAAAAGAACAAAGAGTGATGGAAAAAAACAGGTGGAGCAGGGATCCTTATCTGTGTGGGAGATATCCTCTGCTAATGGGCCATCTGTTAAAACCAGGTGGGGCAGTGTTCTTTATCTTTTCCACAACCCATCCTTCCTCCAGGAAGATATCTTCTGTTAATGGGCCATTGAGTCCCACTGCATGACTGATAAAATTCCATCATCCCATTGGGAGATGCTCCAGCCAGGGGGAGGAGCCAAGCCTTTCCTACCTAGATAAAATCTGAGCTTTGGAACACCAAGGCAGCCCTTACCCACTGGTTTCCAGAGGACAAGAGCTACCAGACCTTTCTACAGCATCACTACTACAACAAGACCACTTCATCAGGACTGCTACCACCACCCTAACTAGCGGGGTGTTAGGTTGTATTCTGATTCTGTCAATTGTTTTCTTTCATACTATTGCATGGATTTTATTTCTCTTCTCTTTTTTCCTATCAAATTGTATTTCTGACTTGGAGTCTCTCACTGGTTTTGCTTTCAAACCAGCATAATTTTGGAGGGGATTTTGGCAGACTATCCATATTTGGGAGTTTTTGATCTGTGTGTTAAAGTTTGGATGATTTTGGGTGGGAATCTTGGTGTTTGGGAGCTTATTACAGACACAAGATACTCAGTGTTTTCAGAGATGAACTTGGGCAAGGAGGAACACCCAATTTATGGAGTTCTCTTCTTGTTATTTCCCCCTAAACCAGGATTTTTCATTCCCCAGGTGTGCGGGGATGGAAGAGGCAGAAAAGCCCCAGAGATCCCTCAGGAGGAGGGGCTGCAAACCCAGCCCAGGGAGCTGCGAGGAGGAAAGACCCTCCCTGAGCCGGGAAGGCGGCCGGAGATCCAGGCAGAGCTCAGAGCTGGTGGAGAAGCCTCATGGAGGGGAGAAGCCCCACAAGTGCTTGGAATGTGGGAAGGGTTTCAGCCAGAGATCCAGGCTGATCCGGCACCGGAGGATCCACATTGGGGAAAAGCCCCAAGAGTGTGGGGAATGTGGGAAGAGTTTTAGGGACAGCAACTACCTGATGCGGCACCAGGTGATCCACACAGGGGAACGGCCCTACAGCTGCTTGGAATGTGAGAAGAGCTTTGGATGGAGCTCCAACCTGAGAAAACACCAGCGCACCCACACTGGGGAGAGGCCCTACGAGTGTCCCAAGTGTGGGAAGAGGTTTCAGACCAGCTCCAATCTTCTCCTACATGAGTGGATTCACACAGAGGAGAGGCCCTTCCGCTGTCCCGACTGCGGGAAGAGATTCAACCGCAACTCCCATCTCACTGACCACCGGCGCATCCACACTGGGGAGAGGCCCTACGAGTGTCCTGAGTGTGGGAAGAGCTTCTCACAGAGCTCTCACTTGACCCAACACCAACGGAGGCTCCACTAAGGGAAGCCCTGTGAATGCCCCAAGTGTGGGAAGAGATTCGTGCTCTGCTCCAGCTCCATCTCCCATGGGAGGATCGGTGTTGGATGATTCCCAGTGACCCCCGTTGGGTGAGGGGGAAGGGGTTTGAGAGATTTCTTTCCCTTCTTCTTGTCCTGCTGTGATTTGGTTGGTAATAAATTTCCTCTCCATGCCCAGGCTGGGTCTTGTGATGCACATTTTGCTGTTTGGTATAGGATGTTTTCCCTTTTTACACCATCCCAGGAACTCTGGGTTAAACTTTCTCCCCACTGTTGCAGCTGGAGAGGCAGGGTCAGAGTGGCTTTGATGGGTGCCTGCCATCGGGCCAGCGTCACCCAGGCCATGGGCACCCCTGAGATCCCAGTGTGGTGATGCATTCCCCCACTCCTAGAGAAAGTGCTGACCCAAAGTGAGGCCAGGATGAAACATTGTTATGACTGGAGCCCACTCTCTTGTGACCCTGTCAGCAGAAATCCAAAAGGAGACCTTTGAGCTCTCCTGGGCCACCGTGGGCTGTGACCAGCAGTCTCCCTCTGAGGGGCCTCTCAGAGCCAGCAAACCCTCGGCTTTGCTGTGCCTGGAGGATCGCTGAAACACGACGTGTCCTGGGCCCATACCCTCACTGCTCAAGGCCCCATCCTTCGGCCAGTGGGAGATGCAAAAACATCTGAAGGGAGGATTTCACTGAGCTCTGAGGGGAATTGCCTGCACTGACTGTTCCTGTCTGTGTGTGTGCCCCTGCACATTTGCTATAGCAAATCTGGGAGAAATACAGCTTTCCTAGATGTGGAAGTACCTTGGATATCTAAGTTAGGCCTGTAAGCAAGGTTTAGTTATAGTTATGAACTTATTTATATGCTGCTAGATGTTGTTCTTTTGCTAAGTTGTTGAATGTAAGTTATAAGCTAAGTGTTGTTTTTGTATTAAGTTGCTAAGTACAACTTGGAAGTTATAGCTATAAGTTAGGTTAAATGCTGTGTGTTATTGCTCTGTTGGATTGCTAAGGTTAAGTTATAAGTTAAGTTAGGTATAAGTTGACTGTTGTTCCTCTGTTGAATTGTTGGGCCTAAAGTATAAGTTAAAGTTACAAATTAAGGTAGAAGTTAAAGTGCTGCTCAGAGTTGTTAAGTTTTTAGTCCATGTTCCTTTTAATTCTTGCCCGCACTCTCTTTTGTCCCATGCACCTAAACACAGCACACACCCACCCACGCTCCCCTAGGGAGTTCTCAGTTAATTTCTGTTTTGGTTGCCTGGATTTTGTTTGGTTTTGTTCTTGCTTGTTTTCCCTTGTTGTGCCTCAGCTGTCCTGTAGGCAGTAGAGTGAATCTTGCCAACAAACTTATTGTAATTTGTTGCTTAATATTAAATCTGACTTGTGTTCATGCCCTTGTCACCGATTTTTAAGTGATCTCAAACGCTCTCATTCATGACAGCACCACAATGTCCCGCATCACCGAGGGCCCTGACACACGCCCGTGTCACAAAGGGCCACCCCCGGCACCCAAGAGCAGAGGGACAGCCTGGAAGCGGCCCGGAGCAGCCCCGGCCTCGTGGCCTTGTAGCCCCTGGCGTGGCCAGAGCCCTGGGAGGCTTTGGCCACGGTGGGAGCCGGCAGCCCCAGCCCCGGCCTGCAGAGCCCTGGGGCTGCAGCCCGGGCTGGCCGGGGCAGGAGGAATTGGCCGGGCCGGACGTGCCAGGGCCTTGTGGGCAGTGGCTCCGTGTCCCGCGGGAGGCCGGGGACGAGGGGTGTCCCTCAGGGCTGTGCCCGGGCACCGGGGCTCGTCAGTGCCTCGCTCAGTGACACCCAGGGGCACCGAGCGCAGCCTCGGCGCCTTTGCAGGGCACGGGGAGCTGAGCGGGGCAGGGGCACCACGGAAACACCGAGTGCCTGCCCGGGGCAGAGCCGGGGCAAAGCCGGGCTGGAGAGCCGGGAGAGGCTGCTCAGAGCTGGCCCGGGCACTTGGGCACCTGGGAGACAGAGCCCGGCTCTGGGCTGACACTGAGCCCAATACCCGAGAAATCACAGCTGGCTTTTCTAGACACATTTAGTTGTTTTGAATTTTCTCAACGTAACTTTCTATCTATTTCAATGTTCATTTTACTTTATTTTTTACCCTTTAGAAAGAATTCCATTGTATTTTGTTATGTGTCAGGAGGGATGGGCTGGGAAAGGTTGCAGGTAATGGCGTTTTTTCTTCAATATATTTTCAAATCTGAGATGTGACAAGTCCAGACTTTGACTCCAGCAGCAGTGTCTGGTTCCAGACTGCTCTGCTTTTCACGGTGACATCTAAGTTCATTTAATTCCAGCAGTCAAAGCCCTTGAAACACGGAAAAGCTGGGAATGAGGTTGAAGCCCTTGGAGGGTTTGCTGTGTCCGTACATTCCCCATCTCCCCTGGTTTCCGTTCAGCCTCACCACTCCTGTCCTAGAGCACATTGCTGTATCCAGAGTTCAGTACATGCTTTTATAGATAGATACATGTGATTATTGTGTACACGATTCTCTTGCAGTGAGTTACTGTGATGGTAATTCCATTATGCTCTGCTTGGTGCCCAAAGAATGGTTATTGTATCTAAACCCCGGCAGCCCGGGAGGGGATGTGTGCGGGGCCGGGGCGGGGAGAGGCTCCTTGTTCATTCCGCGGGCGTTTTGAAGCCTCGCTGCTCGGGTTTTCCGCGGCTCTCTCTGTGCACCGTGGGTTTCTGTTTGCCTGAGAAGCGGTTTTGCCCAAAGCAAACAAAGAATTTTTTCCCTTTTCTTGGCTCGGAGAGGCTGCAGGGGCAGCCTTGCCGTGCCTGGAGGCGAACTGAGCAGCTGCTGTGTCGCAGCCCGGGGGCTCCGCGCCGGCAGGAGCGGAGCGGCGCCGCTGCAGCCCAAAGCCGCTGCGAGCCGGGCCGAGCCGGGAGAGAAAACAGCCCGAGGCTTCAGCCCCGCTGCTTCGCCTGCCGGGACCGTGCCCGCGGAGCCCGGCTGGGGAAGAGTTCAAGGGCAGGCGAGCCCCGGGCTTTCCTCTCCTTCGGGACAGCCCCTGGTTGGTTTTTCCCCTGGGGGAGAAGCGGCGCCACCTGTACAATGTGTTGTGAGCAGGGATTTCTCTGGCATTTTGGGTTATTTTCCCTGGTGAGTGTGGGGAAAGGTCTGATAATTTAATATCCAGAAGTCTGGGAGGTTTTTTTGCTTTGTAGGCTTATTGTTTGTTAATAAACTGTTGGAGTTTTTTCCTCTTTCATCTATTAATATTTATTTCCCATTGGTGGAAAGGGATTATTGGAACCCTGCAGAGAAGACAGCACTCACTCCAGTGTGCTTTTTAAAATCGTCTCTCAAACTAAGATACCCAGCCCTGTGGCCTCCTGTCCACTCACCCCAAGGGACTCCAGTGGCTCTCCCAGTCCATCCCAGTCTCTCCCAGTGTCCTCACAGTCCCTCCCAGTGTCACCAGAGTCCTTCCCAATTCCTTTTAGTCCACAGACATTCCTTTCCCAGTCCACTCCCAGACCTCCAGCCTCTCTCCCACTGCCATCCCAGTGCCTCCCCAAATCTCTCCCCTCTATCCAAGTGCCCTCTCAAATCCTTTTCAGTCAAATCCCAAACCTCCAGTCTTTCACCCATTGCCCCAGTCCACTCCACTCTCTCCCAGTGTTCCCCTACTCTCTCCAATTTCATTCCCAGTCGCTCTCAGTGCCACACCAGCCCTCTCCCATCTCTCCCAGTCCCCCCCAGCTGATCCCAGTGTGTCCCCACTCTCTCCTAGTGTGTCCATCTCGCTCCTTCCCTCGAGCTCCCAGCCCGGCCCCGGCTGCCTGCTCTGCTCCCTGATGGATTTCTACCCTGCCGACATCCAGCTGAGCTGGTTCCAGGGCCAGCAGGAGCTCTCGGGCCACGTGGTGGCCACCGACCTGGTCCCCATTGGGGACTGGATTTCTACCAGCTCCTGGTGCTGCTGGAAACCCCCCCGGCACGGGGTCAGCTCCAGCTCCAGGTGGAGCACGTCAGCCTGGAGCACCCCCTGAGCCGGCACTGGGGCACGGCCCGGACCCCACAGTGTCGGGGGAGTGGGGGAGGCGCTGGGGGAGCTGGGAGAGGGATTGGGCTGTGCTGGGGTAACTGGGAGAGAGTTTGAGATAGCCTGGTTTAAACTGGGAGAATGGATTGGGTGTCTAGAATGGCTGAGGAGTTTGAAGGATGTTAGGAGGGTGGGATGGGGTTCCGGGGATCCTGGAGGGCACTGGAAGGGAATCTGGGGGTGCTGGGTGTAACTGGGAGGGATTTGAGTGAACCTGGAGGAGCTGGAAAAAGATCAGGAATTGGAAAGCAGGGGTTGGAATTAGGTTGGTTGTGCTGGGAAGAGACCTGGAGGGGTCTTGGTGAGTCCTGGTGGGGTTGTGAAGGGACTGGTAGAAGGTTTGGGGGTCCTGGGGCAGCGGGGAGCAAATGGGAGGGAGTTATGCCATTTTGAGAAGGACAGGAAGGGTTTGGTGCATCCCAAGGAAGCTGGGAAGACGTTAGAAGAATGTTTTAGGGAGCTCTAGGTGGGCTGGGGGAGATTGGGAGGATTCTTCGAGTGGCTTGGAATGTCCATGAGAGGTTTTGGTTGGTCCTGACCCCTGTGGTCCCCTAGAGATGTCGCCCGACGCTGCCCACAGTAAAGTGCTGATGGGGATGGGGGCTCTGTGTTGGGCTTCGTCTTCGTGGCACTGGGGCTCAGCTACTAACTGTGCAAGGAGAGGGGGGGTCCCGGGGGTCGTGTTCCACCTCCCCGAGTGTGTGTGCTCCTCCTAGGGACCGCCAGCCGGGGGTCACCACCTTTTCTCTGCCCACAGAGCTCCTGAGCCAGCAGTGTCTACAGCCCCTCCCCGTGGCCTCGGACCCAGCCAGGATCCCACGCTCCGTCCCCACGCTGATTTTGGGAGTTCAGTGCGTCCCCTCCAACCCTGCTGTTATTCTGTCCAAGCCAAGCTGTTCCCAGCGCTCCCAATAAAGCTTCCCAGTTATACCCAGTTCCATTTACTTGGGGGCGGGACTGGGGAGGGACTTGGGGGGACCCCGCGGGGGGATCGTGACTGGGGGGAAGGGTGGGGTCCAGGTGGGGAACACTGGGTGCTGCGGGTCTGCCCGGCAACAGGTGAGTCATCACAGCTGCTCTCTCTGATTGGCTGAATCTTCTTCATCGCATTCTGATTGGCTGAGGGCAGGTCCGGGAGTTGAGAGAAGGAACAGGAGAGATCCCGCCCCGAGCACCGGCACGGGAACAACAGAGCCAGCCTGGGAACAGCGAGGGAATTTATTACAACCAAATCACAGCAGCACAAGGAAAAGAGAGAGAAATCTCTCCACCACCTTTCCCCCACCCCACGGAGATCACCAGGACCACGGATCACCAGGGCTCTGCCCAACGGGGGTCACTGGGGATCATCCAACACCGATCCTCCCATGGGGGATGGAGCTGGAGCAGAGCACGAAGCTCTTCCCACACTCGGGGCACTCACAGGGCTTCCCTTAGTGGTGACTCCGTTGGTGCTGGGTCAAGTGAGAGCTCCTGGCGAAGCTCTTCCCACACACAGGACACTCGTAGGGCCTCTCCCCAGTGTGGATGCGCTGGTGCCTGATGAGATTGGAGTTTTGTTTGAATCCCTTCCCGCAGTCGGGGCAGCGGAAGGGCCTCTCCTCTGTGTGAATCCGCTCATGCATGAGGAGATTGGAGCTGCTCTGAAACCTCTTCCCACACTTGGGACACTCATAGGGCCTCTCCCCGGTGTGGATTCGCTGGTGGCTTCTCAGGTTGCAGCTCCACTGAAAGCTCTTCCCACATTCCAAGCAGGTGTAGGGCCGTTCCCCTGTGTGGATCACTTGGTGCTGCATTAGGTAGTTGCTGTCCCTGAAACTTTTCCCACATTTCCCACACTCATAGGGCTTCTCCCCTGTGTGGATCTTCTGGTGCTGCATCAGACCAGAGATCATGCTGAAGCTCTTCCCACATTGCCCACACTCATAGGGCTTCTCCCCAGTGTGGGTCCTCTGGTGCTGGATCAGGTTGGAGCTCCGCCTGAAACCCTTCCCACATTCCAAGCACTTGTGGGGCTTCTCCCCTCCAGGAGACTTCTCCACCAGCTCTGAGCTCTGCCTGGATCTCCGGCCGCCTTCCTGGCTCAGGGAGGGTCTTTCCTCCTCGCAGCTCCCTGGGCTGGGTTTGCAGCCCCTCCTTGTGAGGGATCTCCGGGGCTTTTCCTCCTCCATCTACCCACGCAATGGGAATGAAAAATCCTAGTTTGGGGAAAGAACAAGACAAGATAGCACCTTGGACTGGGAGTTCCTCCTTGCCCAAGTGCAACTCACAAAGTCACTGTGCATCTTGTGTCTGTAAGAACCTCCAAAACATCAAGATTCAGCACAAAATCCTCCAAACATCAAGATTCAGCCAAAACCCCCTGAAAAATGTAAGGATTCAGGCCCAGCAAAAAAAAAAAAGAACCAACTTTTAGCCCAAAAAAGCTCAGAAACACCAAGATTCACCCCTCTGAAAATCATGGATCCTCCTCTCCAGTCACCTGCTGAATGTTGGGAGGGGGGGACCAACACCCTGGGACTCGAGGGACTCTGTAGATATAGGGAGGTTTGGAATCTTGTGCTACTTCCCATTTCTACTCCTCCTCCTCCTCCTCCTGTCTTCCTGCTCTCCCTCCTGTCTCCTTTTCCTTCTATTATTCCTCTACTTCCTGCACAATCCCACCTTCTCCTCCCATATGCATCGTTTGACCATTTTGTTCTTCAACCCTGTTTCTCCTTCCCTTCTCCTGCTGCCCCCAGGCCCAGCACCCACTGCCGGCTCCCTCTTCCCCCCAAACCCACAGCATCCCAGCGCAGGGGCAGCGATGGAGCTGGGGCAGCTCGGGCTGGGGCAGCGCTGGGCTCTCGGCCGCTCCCGCCCGCACTCGCTCCCCACTGCAGCCGCTGCCGCCACCACAGCGCGGGGGGGCCCGGCCTTGGCGCTCCCCCCCTCCCACCTCCCCAAATTCCCATCCAGGGGGGCGCTGGGGCCAGGAGACAGACGAGTGACAGATCAGGGGGGCTGGGAAGAGTCGGCAGCCAGAGAGCACTGAAAATCTCAGCAGGGACTACAGTGGGATCTTCGGGGACTAAACATGGCAGGGCACCCATGGAGGGTAGAAAGGGAAAGCCAGGAAGGGTTCCCGGAAAAAGTGATGATGATCCCAAAATATCTCTGAAGGGTCCCTCGGGAACATGTTGATGGAGTTTGCACATTCTCACAGAGGTAATCAAGGACATGGACACTCAGGGAGGCAATAAGGGAAGTCCAGAAGGGATTTAGACAACAGGGGATCGATGCTGTTGGTGTGATGAGAAGTTCAGGGAATATGGTTCAGGCAAGAAGCAGCAGAAAGAATCTATGTGGGAAGACAAAGAATGATGGAAAAGAGGAGAAAGAGAAAAATACTGAGGATGGGGATGTTTTTCAGCAGGGTCTTATCCTCAGAAGTTGCCAGCTGATGCAAATCCTTTGTATCCCCGGTTGCCAGGACAGGCACACAAGGAGGTCAGGATTGCAGGGGGTTTCTCTGTGCTGGGCAGCGGCAGGAGCGGGCGCAGAGGGGCGGCACCGGGAGCACGGGCTGGGGGCCTGTGGGGAGCTGCGGGGCCGGGCCGGGGCTGTGGGGCAGCCGGGGCTCAGCGCCGGGCGCTGCCTGAGCCCAGCACCCCCCGGCAATTGCAGGCCCGGCAGTGGCCCCCGGCCCCCAGGAGGCTGCGGGACGCCCCGGCCGCTGCCCGGCCCCGTGGAGCTGCCGGCCCTGCCCGCCGGGGGGGCCGCGTTTGGACACTGCGGCAGGACAGGCACCGGCTCTGGGATACGGGCTGGCCACGGCAGCCACAGCACAAGGAGCAGCAGCACAAAGGAACAGCTGGGAAATGGGAATTGGACGTGCAAGCATCCAGATTAGCTTTTAAGCATTTTGTTTGGGTCACTGCAGAAAGGAATGATTTAGCAGAATGCTCAGCAGCTGTCAGAGGATGAGCACCCCCAGGCACTGAGGGGGCTGCAGGAGGCGCAGAAGAAGCCCCTGGAGCACTTGGTCACAAAGGCACAGCAGGGGAATGCAAGAAGGGATGAGGAAAAGGCCAAGGGGAAGGCAAAGGCCATGGCAGAGTTTCTACAGCCCCTGAGGGATGAACCCCAGGGCCCAAGGGGGCCCCAGCACCCAGGGGCTCTCACATCCTTACACCATCTTCAACCAGGTGCCCTCCTCACACTGACACCATTCAGTCCTTGATGGCAAAGATGCTTTCTGGGGATGCCCACTCACACAGGATGGTAAACTGGATTTTGTCTTTTAGTGGGAACAAGAGGTAGAAAGAAAAATGGAAAAGACATGGACGGTCCTTCTGCAGGGATGCACGGAAGCACCAGCCTTATTGGGGCAAGCCTTGCAGAAAATATCACAAGAATTTACCCCACCCCCAGGGATTGGGTTAATGCAGGATGTGGATGACTTGCTGCAATCAGGAGGACAAGAAGTGGTAGAAGAAGCCTCTGTGAAATGGCTGAATGTTCAGGCTAAAAAGCATCTTTGAATATTTGAAAAAAAAAAAAGAGCAAATGCTAGAGAAAATAATTAAATATTTGGGACATATTTTGTCTGAAGGTTTGTGGTGTATTGACCTAAAGAGTGTCTGGGGAATCTCAGAAGTCATCCAGGACTGAAAAGGAGGTGTAAGAACTCTGAGCATTAATAGGACATTGCAGGACCTGGATTGAGGATTCTCTGTTCTACCCATAACGTTTTATTACTTTCTAAACCCCAAAAACATCAAGGCTGTGGTATGGACAGAAGAAAAGGAAAAAAACCTGAGAAAATTAAAAATAATAAAATGTGTGGTGCCCCAGCTATGGCTCTTCCATACTCAGAAATCTGAATCCAAAGTGCGTTAGAAGTACATATTATATTATTGGCTGTTTGAAAATATTAAAATGAGTCCTCTATGTTGGAAAACTTTCCTGTATGAACACAGTTTCTTTTAGTTCTGCGATTAACAGAACTTAGAAATAGTTGTGTGATAAATGTATTTTTTTGGACTACAAAATTTTGATGTAAAAAGCTTTTCTTCATGTAACTAACTCAGAGAATGGTAAAAAAGATAATCAGGAAACGCTTCACATTCTTGGATTATGGGACACCAAAACCCCAGGGAAGGAAAAATAATGATTTACAGGTCGGAGGAGAAAGATTCAGAATAATGCATGAAGGTCTATGAATATGCAACACGTTGCTGCATTTAGGAAGTGTTTTCTGAGTCAGTGTGTGCCCTTGGCTGAAGGCCAAGCATCCGGCCATTATAACCTTTGGCCAGAGCCAGGGCAGATATTCAATTATCTCCCTTGGAATTGATCTTTGCAATTCCTTACCCTGGGAATTCTCCACCTAGTGCGGGCTGGAGATAAGGGATGTATATTTCAAGCAGTCTGTGGCCAGAATCCTGTCTCTTGTGAAATCTCTGCCACAGGAAGATGGGCTGGCACAGAGCCTGCCTTGGCACTTTGCTGTTCACAGCATCCACCCAGGACTCTGCCTCTCAATTACACTCACACACTGGGCTGCCTGCGATTCCATTGTTGCAAAATACACCAAGTATAAAGAAATTTTTTTTTTTAACATTCCATTTTACTAGTCAGGCTTGGTTTGCTTTCTCTCAGGAAAGAAATTTTAAAAGTTATTTTTATGGACTGTTAGACCACTCAACAGAGAAGAGTTTAACATCTCAACAGACTGGGAATAGCCCAAAAGATACCAACAAAGATAACAACATTCAACAAAACATCAAGGAAACATCAGCAAACATCAAGGAACACCCACCCCAGACACTGCCCCGGCATAGATGGAGACACCTGGTCTGGAAAAGGCTGAGAAAGAAATCCAGGAGTAGGACCTCATTAACATCATAGGAGGAGAAATCCAGATCCAATAGGAAAACGGGAAACGGGAAGTCTGAACCTTCCAAAAACGTCAGCCAGAGGGGAATGGGAGAGGGAGATGCAGACGGGAAAATGAGGATAAAAAGGAGGCTGCGTTTTAGAGACCGCATGGCAAATGCCGCATGGCCTCTCTCTTTGTTCACCAATAAAGTCACTTTTACAGGACTCCTCTGTCTCCTGCGGGCACACAAACCTCTGGCCACGGGAATTTTCCCGCACAGCCCCGGGCACAGGGCAGACACCTCTGTGCCACCCACAGCAACCGGGACGAGCCAGCGCTGCTCCGGCACCGGCTCCTGCCGAGGCCCCAGCGGGAAGGAGACCGCGGGCAGCCGCTCCCGCAGCGCCCTCAGCCCAGCGCCAACACGGGCCGGCACCGGCACAACCAACCCGCCAGAGCCCCCTGCCGCCCCCGAGGCCCGCAGCGAGCCCCGAGCCCCCGCACAACCGAGCGCGGCTCCCACCTGCGCTGGGGCCGCCTCCGAGCTCCGCCGCCGCCTCCCCGGGCTCCGGCCGCTGCCGCCGCTGCCGGGCCCGCACAGACGCTGCCACAATGGCGCCTTTGCTGCTCTGCCCAATCAGCGCGCGACAACCAGGAGTGCCATTGGCACAATCAGCCAATGGCAGCGAGGGCCGGGCTCTGCACACGGCCCAGCCTCGGCCCGCGCTCTCAGGGCCCCCCGGGCTGTGGGAGGGCAAAGGCGGAGATGAGGAACAGCCCTGGAACGGGCCCGGGCCCGAGCCGCCATTGGCCTGGAAACACAAACAAGTTCTCCGCAGCTCCCGGCACGCCTTTCCCAGCCCCGTGTTTTCGATGTCTCCGGCTCAGCGGGAAGCCCTGGAACCCCACTTCTCCTACCCCCTAATTAGGAGCCTCAGTGTATGGCTTTGATTTCCCCCAAAAAGGGAAAACCTACCCAAATCCATGGGGATGCGTGGGAGAGGGGAGAGATTTCTGGCAGAAACTCCAAAAACTCAGAGCAGGATAATGAGAAGTAAATGAAGACCCTTCAAACCAGCTTTCCCTCGCCCCTCTCTCCTTCCAGCTCCACCTCCTACCCTGGCTCTGCATGGTGTGCGAAACGACTGTTATAAATGAGAGACCAAAGTCTCGATATTTAGCAAAATTTAGGTTGCTTTATTTGATATAGAAAGAGCAAGTAGTGCGCTGGGGAACTTGAGGGGTCACCACCCACTCCACGTTTCAGTGAACTTTGGTTTGCTGCCTTTTCTTATACTGTGGTTTTTCGTTGAAATCAATAATTTTTGGATTTTTGTTGTCATGAGCAGTGGTGGTTGAACAAACATCTTTACACAAATTCACAAAGCCTTTGGGCGATAATCAGTCACAGATAGCCATCTGGTCCTTGTAGAAAAGCACCAGAGAAGTTCTGGAAGTCTGGTCCTTGAGATAGGCAGTATTGATTAGACAAAGGCAGGAAGGGCTTTTTGGGAAGTCCGATTTTGCAAGCTGGTAGCCGATACAACTTATTTGGAAAACATAACATAACATATTATAATGTAAGATAATATAACATAATATAACATAACAGGGTGACTTTAAACAGAATTATTTAATCATATAATTTCCTTTATCTAGTGTCCATGCTTCACTTCAGAGCTTAGTATTCTGGTTTATACAAACCCCAATGCTTTTGTGATTAACACGAATCTTCTATCAATTGTCACAATTTCCCCACTTCTCTTTTTTGATCCCATTGATTCGTGTTCTGGTTTCAAATTTTGTCAGTACCTCTTGTACTGCCATTAATTTTGTTGCCTTCTCAGGGTCTATTGGTATTGTAGCAACTTGCATTCCTTGAACCACCGACTGGATTAGTCGAATGAAGCATGGAACAAGACAAGGGATGAACAGTAGTCCTAATAATGCACATGTTAACATAAAACCTAATTTCTTCCACCAAGTTTCCCCCAACAGGTTATTCCACCAATTATCATGAAGCATAGAGTTCCAGGTTTCTACAGGTACATGGGCTATTTGTTTTATTTCTTCTGCAATTTTAGTAATTACTTCACCATTATCATCAATTTCTAAGCAGCATGCAGAATTATTAAACTTCTCACACACTCCCCCTTCTTCAGCTAACAGATAGTCTAGAGCCAGTCGGTTTTGATATACTGCTGCTCTAGTTTGGGTAAGTTGTTTAGCTATCAATTCCATTGCTCGGGCTGTCCAGTTTGAAGTAATTTCTACTAGGCCTTGTAGCCTGATAATTCTATTTAACATATAAATTGGAGTGCGATAGCCCCAGCTCCCATCTTGAGCCCAGGTAGCTGGTCCATAATATTCAATAATTCGTTCTGGGGGCCATTCATCATCCTTCCATATTTGTGTTCCCCCTATGTCTGTGCTCCTTTTATTTCGATACAAAGTTTCATACAAGGGAACTCCTAACACTCTATTACCCTTTTCCTTTGGTAATGTAAAAAACGCAGGCTGGATAATCCCTAGAGTACAAGTCCCTCTCCACCTTTTTGGTAGGGTATTATAAGCTTTTTTCCCACAGATCCAAAATATTCCGTCTGGGGCTTTCCAGCTTAGTTTAACTGATTCAGGTTGTTGCCAATAGGTCCTTACACTTTTTACTTCTTCATATGGGTTGGCTCTATTTTTATTATACCAGCATAGTCCTGTAAAATTGTTCTTTATACAATTACCTTTACTTAACTTTCCCCAATATCCTTCTGGAGCTTTGGGCCACTAAGACTGATTGCTTGCATTTGTAATCAGGATAGTCTTACAGGGGGTGTGCCCCACATATTGGGTAAAGTTATTTCCCTGACGTGTTATACATACCTCTCCTATTACCTCATGACTTAGAACCCACCCTTCAGGTCTATTGACTCCCCTCGATATTTCCGTTTGATTCCACTGTAACAACTGCTCTGGGCCTAATCCCTCCCCCCTCCATGGCCATTGTTCAGTCATTTCCATTCCTCCACATATCCAACAGTGAGTTAAGTTCAGTTCAGTAGTGATTTCTTTCATTAATTCTACAAATAAATTTTTTCCCAAGGTGGGTAAGTCCCGTTCGCTGAGTTGTTTTATTTTTTCATACAAGTTAAAATTTCCCCCATGGTTTGTCTTTGTTCCTTTGAACACCTTAGTTATATTTTTTATCAATTCTTCCTTGTAGTGATCTTGCACTCCTCCTTGATCTGAATATCCCCACATACCTTCTTTTGTGAAGCAGAGGTGTGTCTCTCCTACTGGGCAACTTTGGTATGCTGATGGAGCCCACCCTCCTTTTCCCAAATTGGTGGCTACCCAGTAACTTTTTCCCATAATAGTGCAAGTTTCTAAGTTGTGTTTATTATAGCAGGCTGAATTGATGTGTGTGTGGAAGGCAAGGGTGGATACCGTGCATCCCCGTACCCAATTGTCTGGTGACACTTGGAACAAGCATCAGCATTATTTCCTTTTATCATCATTAGCAATGGGATGACTCCCATGACCATTTTCATCCCTCTGCCTCCCTCAAGGCCTACGGGGTTGCTGCCAGTAGCCGAGGTTTGTTTGATCTTCTTGGCAGCAGGGAATATGTCCTGGGGTCTCCTACATCATCTTTCTCTTTTGGTAGTGTTTCTTAATTTTGTCCCAGCTTTTAGCTTTAACATTCCAGTATGAGGTACAGCAGTAACAGCACAGTATACACAACCCTTCTGACACTTTCTTGTCAATACCTCTGCTCTGGCTCTCTTTTTTCCTTATTCCTCCCACCAGTTATGATCATCAATTTCTATTTCTCCTTGTGCTGATAGGGTATTAATACTTTAATAGTTTCCTTATATTCATTTCTTCTACACTGGACACATAATGGGAATGGGGGATACCCACCATAGGAATAACACCACAATAACTCAGTACAATATGGACACCTTTTCTTGATGAACAGGCTACACCCGGGTTTGGGGCAGGTGACTTTCAGTCCTGATTAGGAGACCTTTGAGACGAATTGATCCGATATTGACATCAAGTCTTCCCAATTCGCCCTTTGAGGTCTCCAGGCTCAGATGTCACTGTCCAACCTGCAGTAGGAGGGGTTACAGGACCCTTGACTCTACTCACATATGTCCATCCCTTTCCAGCTGTCCTCACAGCTGTTTCAGTTGTTAACAGAACTAAATACGGTCCTTCCCATTTTGGAGTTAGATTTTCTTCTTTCCATACTTTAATTAACACATGTTGTCCTGGCTTAATTTTATGTATGGCAAATCCTAGAGGGACAGTTTGAGCTAAAATCCCCTTCTCTCTTAATTCTTCCAAGTTTTTGCTGATTGTTATTATGTAATTCTGAAGAGAAGGGTCCTGAACTAAGGTCGGATCAAGGTGTACTCCTTTAGGGTCAGGCATACCATACAGCATTTCATATGGTGAAATCCCCGTTTTTGAATTTGGCATTGTTCGTATATTAGACAGGGCTAGTGGGAGGCACTTTGTCCATGGCATTTTAGTCTCAATCATTAATTTTGACAGCTGTTGTTTTAATGTTTGATTCATCCTTTCAACCCTGCCAGAACTCTGAGGGTGCCAAGGTGTGTGATACTCCCAGCTGATGCCCAGTGCCGGGGTCAGTGACTGCAGCACCTTTGATGTAAAGTGCGTCCCCTGCTCTGAGTCTATTGCTCGAACCAGGCCATACCTTGGGATTATGTGTTCCAACAATATTTTGGCTACCACTTGTGATGTGGCTCTAGCTGCAGGGTATGCCTCTACCCAGTGGGTTAATTGGTCTACTATCACTAGTAAGTATATCCACCTTCCTATTTTTGGTAATTCTGTAAAACCTACTTGTATTCTTTTAAAGTGTCTGTAAGCAGTTTTCCGTCCTCCTGACGGACCTTGTCACATACCTTTTCTATTAATTTTCTGACAAGTTAAACAACCCGGTACGCTCTGCTTTGCAATATCAAAAATGCCGATGCATCCAAAAAATTTTAAAAATTGGTCTGCTAGTGCTCTGGTTCCCCAATGTGTTTGTTGGAGTAATTGTTCAATAATTTGTCTGGCCTGGGTCTTAGGTAAAATTTCCCTGCCATCTGGTAAAACCCATTTGTTCTCATGCTGTTCTGCCTTTATTTTTTTATCGCTTCTTTTTCCTGAGGAGTAAATAGCTTCTGTAATTCCTGGTTGGGGCTGAGATCTTTAACTGTAGTACTTAATACAGAAACAGGTTTTTGCTCCAATGCTGCTTTTTTTGCTTCTTTGTCAGCCAGATTATTCCCCCTTGTATGGTAGCTTGTTCCTTTTTGGTGCCCTCTTATATGGACCACAGCAATTTCAATGGGGCCCCTAAGAGCCTCTAGTATTCTAACAATTAATTCTTGATGTATCAACCCCCGTCCTTGAGTGTTAATTAACCCCCTTTCTTCCCAAATTTTACCAAATGTGTGGACTATGCCATAGGCATACTTAGAATCCATATATATCGTTCCTTTTTTACCTTCTAAATAAGACAATGCCCTATAAAGAGCAAATAGTTCACAAGCCTGAGCAGACCATGCTGCGTTTAAGGGTCCAGATTCTACTAATTTCAATTCTTCTCCTCCTACTATGGCATATCCCGATTTTTGTTTTCCTTCCACCACTCGAGAAGATCCATCTATAAACAATTTTACTCCATCCTTAAATTCAACTTCTCCCAAGTCAGGTCTAATTTTTGTTTGTAATTCTATAACATCCAAACAATCATGTTCTAAATTTTCTCCTGGTTCCCCATATAGGAATTGTGCAGGACTTTGAGCAGTTGTTGCTTTTAGCTCCAAATCTGGGGAAGTGATTAGAATAGCTTCATATTTTAATATTCGAGCATCAGTTAACCATTTCTCAGCTTTTTGACTCAGAATTCCCCTTACGTTATGAGGGGTGTGGACCACTAGGGCTGCCCCAAAGGTAATTTTTCGGGCTTCTTCAATTAAAAGTGCTGTGGCCACTAGGGCCTGGAGGCATGTGGGCCAACCCCGACTGACAGGGTCGAGCAGTTTAGAATAAAATCCCACTGGCTTTCGACTGCCTGCCCATTCCTGGGTGAGCACCCCATATGCTGTTTGATCAGAGGTGTTTACAAATAACTGAAATGGTCTCTCCAAGTCTGGGAGACTGAGTACAGGGGCTTGAATTAAAGCAGGTTTGACCTTTTCAAAACTTTTATCATCCTCTTCTGTCCATTTTAGGCGATTAGTGGTAAGTTTTTCATATAGAAATTTTACTTTCTCACTAAATCCCCTCTATCTATTGATGACAATATCCCAGCAATCCCAAAATTTTCCTCACTTCTTTTTTGGTTTTTGGAGGTCCCAGACTTAATATTCCAGAGATTCTATTAGGATCCAATTTCTTTTTCCCTTTACTTAGCCAATGTCCCAAATATTTTACTTCTGGTTCTGTGAACTGTAATTTGGCTTTGGATACCTTCAATCCCTGTTGTCCCAAAAAGTTTAAAAGTTTTATAGTCCCATTTCTAGTAGATTTCTCGTCTTTTCCTGCTATTAATAGATCATCTACATATTGTAACAATATTGTAAGGTCTGGTGACTCAAAAGATTGCATTAATTCTTTTAGGGCTTGTCCAAAGAGATTGGGGAATTCTGTAAAGCCCTGAGGCAATACTGTCCAACGCAGTTGTTGTTTCCTGCCCTTATCAGGATCTTCCCATTCAAAGGCAAAGCAATCTCTGCTACTTTCCTCTAACGGGCATGCCCAGAAGGCATCTTTTGGATCTATTACACTATACCAAGTGTAGTCAGGGGACAACTGGTTTAAGAGAGTGTAAGGGTTTGCTACTACAGGAAATTTGGTAACAGTTCGCTGATTTATAGCCCTCAAATCCTGTACCAATCTGTAATTCCCGTCTGTCTTTCTGACAGGCAGAATAGGAGGATTATGTGGGGACATACATGGTTCCAAAGCCCCCTGTTGCAAAAGGTTTTCTATGAGAGGCTTAAGGCCCCGTCTCCCTTCCAGTGATATTGGATATTGATGAACTCGGATAGGCAAATCGGGATCAGTGATTTGCACTTTGATAGGTTTCATTTTTGACTTCCCTATTTCCCCAGGGGTGTACCACACCTCAGGACATATTTGCTCGTCGTCCTTTTGGGTTAAAGCAAAAATTTTAAGCTGCCCTTGGGATACTTCAATTTTCAAATCCAATGCTATTATTAAATCCCTCCCCAATAAATTATTTTCTGCCTCTGGCTGTAACAGCAGATCTTTTAATTCAATTTTGATTTGGGTCTCAATTTGCACATTTTTAATAATAGGGACCCGAAATGGTTCACCTTTTGCTCCAACCACGAGTGCCGTTTCTCTACTAGGTTTACACCCTTTTGGTAGGTGTTTAATTGTGGATTTTTCGGTTTCTGTATCTACTAAAAATTCCACCTCCTCTCCCTGGGGACTGATCCTTAATTTTATCAAGGGCTCTTTAGGTGCTATGGTCCCCAGTACATACAGCCCCTGACACCCCTATTCATCTTCCTGTAACTTTTTTTTTTTCATCCTGTATCTGTTCCTTACAATTTTTCCTTATTTGACCTTTCTTGTTACAGTAAAAGCAGGTTCGCCTTGGTGAATTATTTCCTGCTTCATTTCCTTGTTTTGGTGGGGGTTTTCGTGGTTTCCCTCCCCCTTTCTGCTGGGTTTCTTTCTGTGTTTCACGAACTGCAGCTATAAAGATTTTAGCTTTTGCTTTTTGCTTCTCTTAGCAATTCTTGTAACTCCCGATCTTGCCAATCATCTAACTTTTCTAATTTCTTTCTAATATCTCCCCATAACCGAGCAACAAATTGGGTTTTGAGGAGTGCCTGACCCACTTGTGTGTCAGGGTCTATCCCGGAGTACATTTGGAGATTTTTCCTCAGCCGCTCCAACCACTCAGTCGGGGATTCGTCCTTTTTTTGTTGTTCACTAAAGGCGTTTTTAATATTTTGTCCTTTAGGAACTGATTCTCGGATACCTTTAACGAGTATCCATCTTAAGTCCATCATATTCTGGCGATGGACATCCTTTTGGTTATCCCAGTTAGGATTATTTAATGGCCATTTCTGGTCTCCCCTAGGTCCAATCTGATGCTCCCGGTCCCACACCCTCATTCCAGCCTGTCTGATCATTTCCCGTTCTTCCGTGGTGAATAGGATACTTAATATAGATTGTAATTCCATCCAAGTATACATACTTGGTCCGAGGAATTGATCTAGTCTCTCTGATACTCCTATAGGATCTTCTAATAGTTTTCCCATTTCTTTTTTAAAGATCCTCACTTCCCCTGTGTTCAAGGGAACATTTACAAATCCAATTAATCCAGCCTGTTGTCCTGCTAATGGCACTTTCCTCAGGGGGTAAAGGCGAGCCTTTGTGTCGTTATCTCCCTCCTCTCTGGTGATACCATCTCTCCTGGTATTCCTTTGACTGGATCGAGTTCTTAGAGCTATGGGAGTACCAGGAGGAGAAGTGGGTGCGTAGGGGGGTCTCCTGTATTTTCTGTATTATACGGAGGTGGGAGATTATCGAGGGGTTCCCAGGTAACCTTTTTTTTATCCTCATCCTCTTTTTCTTATCAAGTATATATCAAGGATGGCTTGGACTGTTTTGCCCACAGGGCAGCATAATCAAATTCCTCTCTGTTAAATGGTTCTTTATGAGCCACATAGGTGTTTAATGCCCGACAAATCCAACCCTCAAATGATCCGAACATGGGCCAGTATAGGTTATCTTTACGGATCATTTCTCTGGTCCATTCCACCATGCAATATTGAATTAATTTTTCTTTACTTCTTCCTCTGTATACCGCCCCTGTGTCCCAACATCTTAATATTACTCCCAAAGGGCTGCCTGGTGCTATTTCTGGCAACCTACTTGTCTTGTATTTATTTTCCCGGTCTCCTTGTGGACCAAATGAACTGGAACCTCTTCGTGGGTCCCTGGGACTCAGAATCTTACTCCCTCTTTGTCTCATTTTTACCTCAAGGGACTGTCTTGAGGTGTTTGTACTCCCCGATGTGTTCTGCTTGAACCCCTGTCTCTCCTTGGGTCAGGATGGACTGGAACCCGCCTCTACCTGGGCTGGGATGGGAAAAGCAGCTTTTCCCTTCTCCCTCCGTGACTGGTGTGTTGCCATCTGCTTTTCTTTTCCTCCCCCTTCCCCCCTTCCCGGGTCCTGCCTTTGCCTGGACTAGGATGGGAAGGACCCAGCCTCCACCTGGGCTAGGACAAGAAAAGCAGTCTCTCCCTTTGTGCTCACTCGCTTCGTCCGGTCACCGGCCAGGTCCCTCGCGGGATGCTGGAAACGCGGATAGAAGGACTCCACTCTCGCTTCGCAGCCAAGGCCACGTCTCATTCAGGCAAGCACACAGTCATCCCCACCAAACCACACAGATACTCACAGTCCGATGCTCCTGTCTGGCTCTTCGTGCACGAGAATTACAGGTGATTTTGCCGCGGTCTTCCGGGGAGATTTTCCTTGCTCAGTCTCTATGGTGCAGGACGTCGATGGGTCCCGAGAATCACTGACGAACCGGGGCCACAGCAGTGGGGCGCCTCCCCGAAATCGCAGTGCCTCTCAGGGCTCCAAGGACGTCCCGGGTTTCGGCACCAAATTGTTATAAATGAGAGACAAAAGTGTCGATATTCAGCAAAATTTAGATTGCTTTATTTGATATAGAAAGAGCAAGCAGCGCGCTGGGGAACGTGAGGGGTCACCGCCCACTCCACGCTCCACCCAACCTTGGTTTGCAGCCTCTTCTTATACTGTGGGTTCTCGTTGTAATCAATAATTTTTGGATTTTTGATGTCATAAGCAGTGGTGGTTGAATAAACATCCTTACACAAAGCCTTTGGGTGATAATCAGTCACAGATAGCCATCTGGTCCTTGCAGATAACCACAAGAGATGTTCTGGGAGTCTGGTTCTTGAGATAAGCAGTATTGATTAGACAAAGGCAGGAAGGGCTTTTTGGGAAGTCTGATTTTGTAAGGTGGTAGCTGATACAACTCACTTGGAAAACATAACATAACATAGTATATAATGTAACATAATACAACATAATATGACATAACAAGGTGATTTTAAACAGAATGATTTTATCATATAATTTCCATTATCTAGTGTCCATGCTTCACTTCAGAGCTTAGTATTCTGGTTTATACAAACCCCAATGCTTTTGTGATTAACACGAATCTTTTATCAATTATCATACTGAGAACCCCAAAACTCCCCCTGGACCCTCACCTGGGTAACCCTAAATCCTTGGAAATTGTCACCTGGGAAATCCCAAATCCTTGGGAATTCTCACCTGGGATCCCCCCCCAAAATCTCATTTGGGTACCTGGGAACTCCAAAACCCCCTGGAGCCTCATCTGGGAAACACCAAATCCTTGAGAATTCTCACTTGGAACCACCCACACCCCACCCAAACCCTCCCCAGAACTCCCCAACCCCTCCCCCACCCCCTAACCCCCCTTTCCTGTCCCCAGCTGTCCCCCCCTGCCCTCCCCCCCCAGCTGGCCCAGTTTTTCACACCACGTGGCGTCGAGCCCTGGTGGCCCTGGTGGCCCTGGTGGCCCTGGTGGCCCTGGCCAAGGCCTTGAGGACACCAAGCACCGTCCCCGCGGCACTGGCTGAAGCCAAGGTCATGCTGTATCAGGCCCAAGTGGCCCTGGAAGAGCTGAAGGACCCAGAAAGGCCGAGGTGGCCCCGGCGGTCGACCAGGGGACCCTGGGGGACGAGGACGAGCAGGAGCTGCGGCACCAAGGGGTCCTGGCTGAGGCAGCAGTGATGATGATGCTGGAGCGGGAGGAGGAAGGGGCACAGCAGTGCCAGAGCTGGCTATGGGCTGGGCACAGGCTGGCCATGGGGCTGATGGTGCTGTGCAGGATTGTGTGTGAGTAAAAATCAATATGGACCAGTATAAACCAGTATAGAGCAGTATAAACCAGTATGGACCAGTATAGAGCAGTTTTGGTGAACTGGGCTCTGGGCCAGGCACAGGCTGGCCATAGGGCTGATGATACTGTGTGTCAGTAAAAACCGATATAAACCAGTACAGACCAGTAAAATCCAGTATAGACCACTATAAACCAGTATGGACCAGTATAGAGCATACAGACCAGTACAGACCAGTTTGGGTGAGCTGAGCTCCAGGCTGGGCATGGGCTGGCCGTGGGGCTGGTGGTGCTGTGTGTGAGTATAAACCAGTATAGACCAGTATAAACCAGTATAGACCAGTATGGACCAGTACAGACCTGTACAGACCAGTATGGACCAGTAGAGACCTTCCCCTGTCCCAGGATGGGGACACTGGGCTGGCACTGGGAGCACTGGGAGGGAACTGGTTTGGTGACATTGAGATGGTGACATTGGTATGGGGACAATGAGTTGGTGACACTGGGATGGGACTGGGATGGAACTGGTGGCACTGGGACACAACTGGGAGCACTGGGACAGGGACACTGTCACAGGATGGGGGATACTGGGATGGGACAGGGGCACTGGAATGGAACTGGGAGCACTGGGCTGGTGACACTGGGACAGGACTGAATACACTGAGACTGAACTGGGGACACTGGGGTGGTGCCATGGGTGGCACTGGTGACACTGAGATGACACTGGGGACATTGGGACAGGACCAGTGACACTGGATTGGTGACACTGGGACAGAACTGGTGGCACTGGGATGGAACTGGGGACACTGGGATGGTGACACTGAGCTGGCACTGGGAGCACTGGGCTGGCACTGGGACCACTGGGCTAGTGGCACTGGGACAGGACTGGTGGCACTGGGCTGGTGACACTGGTACGGGTCAATGAGGGGGTGGCACTGGGCTGGCACAGGGACACAACTGGGACAACTGGGACAAGAACACTGGGACAGGCTGGGGGACACTGGGATGGCACTGGGGACACTGGGCTGGTGATGACATTGGTATGGGGACACTGGGGATGTGGTACTGGGACAGGACTGGTGGCACTGGGATAGGACTGGGGACACTGGGCTGGAACTGGGTTAGTGACACCAGGCTGGTGGCACTGGGTTGGTGACACTGGTATGGTGACAATGGGGGGGTGGCACTGGGACACAACTGGGAGCACTGGGACAAGAACACTGGAACAGGATGGGGGACACTGGGTGGCACTGGGAGCACTGGGAGGGAATTGGATTGGTGACATTGGTCTGGTGGCACTGGGCTGGCACGGGGGACACTGGGATGGTGACATTGGTATGGTGGCAATGGGATGGTGACACTGGGCTAGCACTGGGAGCACTGGGAGGGAACTGGTTTGGTGACATTGAGATGGTGACATTGGTATGGGGACAATGGGGTGGTGGCACTGGGAGAGAACTGGAGACAGATTGAACTGGGAGCACTGAATGGTGACACTGGGACACAACTGGTGGCATTGGGATGGAACTGGTGACACTGGGACACAACTAGGAGCACTGGGACAGGACGGGGGACACTGGGATGGGACTGGAGACACTGGGAGGGACTGGAAGCACTGGGATGGTGACATTGGTATGGTGGCAATGGGGCAGTGACACTGGGCTGGCACTGGAAGCACTGGGAAGGAACTGGGAACACTGAGCTGGTGACACTGGGACAGGACTGGGGACACTGGGATGGGAATGGCTTGGTGGCACTGGGTTGGTGACACTGGGCTGGTGACACTGGGACAGGACGGGGGACACTGGGGCAGCTCTGGTGGCGCTGGGGTTGAACTGGGGACAATGGGATTGAACTGGGGACACTGGGCTGGTGACACTGAGACTGAACGGATGGCACTGGGATAGTGACACTGGGGCAGCCCTGGGGACACTGGGCTGGTGGCTCTGGGGTGTTCTTGGTGCCACTGCTCAGGTGCCACTGTGCTGGTTGCCCTGCTGCCGTATCCCCCGTGCCACCTGTGCGGTGTCCCCATGTCCCCGCAGTGTCCCTGGACTCGGCCCGCGCTGCACTGGGGGTGGCCAAGGACGGTCACCTGCTGCTGGCCCTGGGCACGGTGGCCGTGTCCTGCCAGGTGACCCTGCAGGCCTCGGCGACATCGTGGTGACACCTGGCCAGCAGTGGCCGTGAGCACCGGGCCATGCCCCAGCGCCTGCGTGACTGTGCCCAGCGGGTGGCGA
Source organism: Sturnus vulgaris (assembly GCF_052056855.1). Taxonomy (NCBI): domain Eukaryota; kingdom Metazoa; phylum Chordata; class Aves; order Passeriformes; family Sturnidae; genus Sturnus; species Sturnus vulgaris. The sequence goes on from NW_028276170.1 coordinate 13,512,351, forward strand.
CCGCCAGGGCCAGTGCTGAGGCCCCCGCGGCCACCAGCAAGGTCACTGCGGATGTCCAGGGGCGGTTGGACACGGTGACATGGCACCTGGGGACCTTGGTGGATGCTGTTAACTGGGACATGGTGGTGAAACATGGGGGACATGGCGACAGGGGATCCCCAGAGCTGCCCAGGCCCTCGGGGACATCGTGGTGGCCTTGGGGACATTGGTGGAGGGACACAAGAAGGTGACACGAAAGCTGGAGGTGGCCCAGGATGTGGTGGTGGGGCAGGGGTAGGGAGAGGGTGGGGACATGGAAGTGGCACTGTCACGCCGAGGGATACTGGGGACCTTGGTGTCCTTGCCTTGGGGACATCAGGGCCACCCTGCTGTTGCCTGTCCTGTTTTGGGTCACTACAATGTCCCTGCAGTGTCCCCACAGGACCGCAGTTTGTCCCCCTGAATCATTAAAAACCGGAATAATCACGGACAAAGGCACTGTAACTAATTAAAGTTACAAAGTGGTGTGTTTATTCACCGGCACGGGAGTCACCTCCCAAAGGCGTGACCGCCCCGAACAAGGTTCTTTGCCCTCTATTTATTGCCCAAGATCTTACATACAATACATGTGCATAACCCCAGCACCTCCCATCCCCATCCCATATTAAAATGAGCCCATTCGTCCTTCACGTGTGCGCAGTTCTTCTCTTGAATTGGGTCGGTGCTCTCGAAATGGGTCAGTGGTCTCAAAGGATGAAGTCAGGAGAGTCTTCATCAGGTCTCAGTGACCCTCTGGCACGATCCAAGGCCTCGTGCTTCATAAATAACGGTTTATTATTTTATGTTCTTCTATATGTAAGTTCATAATAGCACATAATTATACCAATTAGCTCTTGCCTAAGCATCAAGTAATTACCTACCTAACTCACATCTTGGCCATGGAAACTCCTTCTACCCTTAGCAAAAATCTTAACTCTTTAAAACCATGATTCAACTCTCCATGTCTGTGCCCCACCATGTCTTTGTCCCTCCATATCCCCACCCATGTCTCAGTTCAGTGTCTTTATTTTCACCTGTGTTGGTTGTTTTAAAAGGATGAAGAGAAATGAAAAGCAAATCGAGGCCAAAAGAAAAGGATTTCCGTGTCTGTGTGAGCTGAGGACCAATGTGCTTGAGTGGGAGGGAAAAACATTTTTTGGAGGACTTTCTACCCCACTGTCTCCAAAAGCTTGGTCTTTACCTCAGTTCATCACCATTTGGCTGCGGAAGACAACCTTGGGCAATAGGAAATGAAAATCCTGGAATCAGTGAGGTTGGAAAAGATCTCCAAGACTGTTCAGTATTCCTGGATGCCAGCAGGAGATAGGATTGAACACAGAAGATTTTCTGGGGATCAAATCTGCTCTCCGCAAGGAATTCCCAATGTCAGTTTGAGCCCTGATGGACGTTCCTGCCCCTGTATTCATCCAGGTGCCCACAGGGAGACAGGATGATGCAGAGACCCCCCCCAGCCAGGTGTCTTCCCAACACGGATCACCAGGACCACGGATCACCAGGGCTCTGCCCAACGGGGGTCACTGGGGATCATCCAAAACCGATCCTCCCATGGGGGATGGAGCTGGAGCAGAGCACGAAGCTCTTCCCACACTCGGGGCACTCACAGGGCTTCCCTTAGTGGTGACTCCGTTGGTGTCGGGTCAAGACTGAGTTGTCTGAGAAGCTCTTCCCACACTCAGGACACTCGTAGGGCCTCTCCCCAGTGTGGATGCGCCGGTGGACAGTGAGGGTGGAGTTGTGCTTGAATCCCTTCCCGCAGTCGGGGCAGCGGAAGGGCCTCTCCTCTGTGTGAATCCGCTCATGTCTGATGAGAGTGGAGCTTCTCTGAAACCTCTTCCCACACTTGGGACACTCATAGGGCCTCTCCCCAGTGTGGATGCGCTGGTGGTATTTCAGGGCAGAGATCCACCCAAAGCTCATCCTACATTCCAAGCAGATGTAGGGCCGTTCCCCAGTGTGGATCACCTGGTGCTGCATCAGATATGAAATAGTGCTGAAGCTCTTCCTGCATTTCCCACACTCGTAGGGCTTTTCCCCAGTGTGGATCATCTGGTGTTGCATCAGCTCAGAGCTCCACCTGAAACCCTTCCCACATTCCAAGCACTTGTGGGGCTTCTCCCCTCCAGGAGGCTTCTCCACCAGCTCTGAGCTCTGCCTGGATCTCCAGCCGCCTTCGCGGCTCAGGGAGGGTCTTTCCTCCTCGCAGCTCCCTGGGCTGGGTTTGCAGCCCCTCCTTGTGAGAGATCTCTGGGGCTTTTCCCCCTCCTCCATCCACCCACAGCATGGGAATGACAAATCCTGGTTTGAGGGGAAAAAAAAGAGAGCACTTTGGGCTGGGGGTTCCTCCTTCCAAAGTTCATCTCACGAAGTCATTTGGCATCTTGCGTCTTTAAGAACCTTGAAAACACAACGATTCAGCCCCAAAATTATCCAAACATCAAGACATAGATCAAAAACTCCCCAAAAAGCAAGTTTCAGCCCAAATCCCCTCCAAAATATAAAGATTCAGCCCCTGCAAAAAACCAAAGCACCAACATTTAGCCCAATAAAGCTCACAAACACAAAGATTCACCCCTGTGAAAATCATGGATCATCCTCTTCGGACACTTGCTGCATGTGGGGGGAGCAACGCTCCTGGGGCTGTGGGAGAGGCTACAGATACAGGGAGGAGTGGAACATTGTGCTGCTTCTCATTTCTGACCCTCCTGCGGTGTCCCTACTCTTCCTCACACTCCCGCCCATTATTCTTCTTTCTCCTGCACAATCCCACCTGCTCCTCCCACGTGCAGCGTTTGACCATTTTGTTCTTCAACCCTGCTTCTCCTTCCCTTCTCCTGCTGCCCCCAGGCCCAGCACCCACTGCCGGCTCCCTCTTCCCCCCAAACCCACAGCATCCCAGCGCAGGGGCAGCGATGGAGCTGGGGCAGCTCGGGCTGGGGCAGCGCTGGGCTCTCGGCCGCTCCCGCCCGCACTCGCTCCCCACTGCAGCCGCTGCCGCCACCACAGCGCGGGGGGGCCCGGCCTTGGCGCTCCCCCCCTCCCACCTCCCCAAATTCCCATCCAGGGGGGCGCTGGGGCCAGGAGACAGACGAGTGACAGATCAGGGGGGCTGGGAAGAGTCAGCAGCCAGAGAGCACTGAAAATCTCAGCAGTGACTACAGTGGGATCTTCGGGGACTAAACACGGCAGGGCACCCGTGGAGGGTAGAAAGGGAAAGCCAGGAAGGGCTCCGGGCCAAAGGGATGATGATCCCAAAATTTCTCTGTAGGGTCCCTTGGGAGCATGTTGAGGGAGTTTGCACATTCTCCCAGAGGTAATCAAGGACAGGGACACTCAGGGGGGCAATCAGGGAAGTCCAGAACAGATTCATACAACAGGGGGATGGATGCTGTTGGTGTGCTGGGAAGGGATTAGGTGAAGGGGAGTATGCAGGAATATGGTTCAGGAAAGAAGCAGCAGGAGCAATCTATGTGGCAAAAAAACATGAAGGATTGTAAAGAGGAGGAAGGGAAAACACTGAGGATGGGGTTGTTTTTCAGCAGGATTTGATCCTCCAAAGTTGCCAGCTGATGCAGATCCTTTGTATCCCCGGTTGCCAGGACAGGCACACAAGGAGGTCAGGATTGCAGGGGGTTTCTCTGTGCTGGGCAGCGGCAGGAGCGGGCGCAGAGGGGCGGCACCGGGAGCACGGGCTGGGGGCCTGTGGGGAGCTGCGGGGCCGGGCCGGGGCTGTGGGGCAGCCGGGGCTCAGCGCCGGGCGCTGCCTGAGCCCAGCACCCCCCGGCAATTGCAGGCCCGGCAGTGGCCCCCGGCCCCCAGGAGGCTGCGGGACGCCCCGGCCGCTGCCCGGCCCCGTGGAGCTGCCGGCCCTGCCCGCCGGGGGGGCCGCGTTTGGACACTGCGGCAGGACAGGCACCGGCTCTGGGATACGGGCTGGCCACGGCAGCCACAGCACAAGGAGCAGCAGCACAAAGGAACAGCTGGGAAATGGGGATTGGACGTGCAAGTATCGAGATCAGCTTTTAAGCATTTTCCTTGGGTCACTGCAGAAAGGAATGATTTAGCAGAAAGCTCAGCAGCTGTCAGAGGATGAGCACCCCCAGGCACTGAGGGGGCTGCAGGAGGGGCAGAAGAAGCCCCTGGAGCACTTGGTCACAAAGGCACAGCAGGGGAATGCAAGAAGGGATGAGGAAAAGGCCAAGGGGAAGGCAAAGGCCATGGCAGAGTTTCTACAGCCCCTGAGGGATGAACCCCAGGGCCCAAGGGGGCCCCAGCACCCAGGGGCTCTCACATCCTTACACCATCTTCAACCAGGTGCCCTCCTCACACTGACACCATTCAGTCCTTGATGGCAAAGATGCTTTCTGGGGATGCCCACTCACACAGGATGGTAAACTGGATTTTGCCTTGGAGTGGGAACAAGAGATAGAAGGGAAAATGAGAAAGACATGGACGGTCCTTCTGCAGGGATGCACGGAAGCACCAGCCTTATTGGGGCAAGCCTTGCAGAAAATATCACAAGAATTTACCCCACCCCCAGGGATTGGGTTAATGCAGGATGTGGATGACTTGCTGCAATCAGGAGGACAAGAAGTGGTAGAAGAAGCCTCTGTGAAATGGCTGAATGTTCAGGCTAAAAATAATCTTTCAGTATTTGAAAAAAAAAAAAGAGCAAATGCTAGAGAAAAGAGTTAAATATTTGGGACATATTTTGTCTGAAAGTTTGTGGTATCTTGACCTAGAGGGGGTCAGGGGAGTCTCAGAAGTAATCCAGGACTGAAAAGGAGGTGCAAGAATTCTGAGCATTAATAGGAAACTGCAGGACCTGAATTGAGAGTTCTCTGTTCTACCCATAACATTGCATCACTTTCTAAACCCCAATAGCCTCAAGGTTGGGGTATGGACAGAAGAAAGGGAACAAAAGCTGAGAAAATGAAAACTAACAAAATGATTGGTGCCACAGCTATGACTATTCCAGACTCAGGAAAGAAATTGGGATTCTACGTGTGTTATAAGTACATATTATATTATTGTCTTTTTGCAAATATTAAAATGAATGCTATCTCTTGGAAAACTTTGCTGTATGAACATAGTTTATTTTAGCTCTGCGATTAACAGAACTTAGAAATAGTTGTGGTAAATATATTTTTTGTAATTACAACATTTTGATGTAAAAAGCTTTTGTTCATGTAACTAACTCAGAGAATGGTAAAAAAGATAATCAGGAAATTCTTCACATTCCTGGATTATGGGACACCAGAATCCCAGGAAGGAAAAATAATGATTTACAGGTCGGAGGAGAATGATTCTGAATAATGCATGAAGGTCTATGAATATGCAACATGTTGCTGCATTTAGGAAGTGTTTTCTGAGTCAGTGTGTGCCCTTGGCTGAAGGCCAAGCATCCGGCCATTATAACCTTTGGCCAGAGCCAGGGCAGATATTCAATTCTCTCCCTTGGAATTGATCTTTGCAATTCCTTACCCTGGGAATTCTCCACCTAGTGCGGGCTGGAGATAAGGGATGTATATTTCAAGCAGTCTGTGGCCAGAATCCTGTCTCTTGTGAAATCTCTGCCACAGGAAGCTGGGCTGGCACAGAGCCTGCCTTGGCACTTTGCTGTTCACAGCATCCACCCAGGACTCTGCCTCTCAATTACACTCACACACTGGGCTGCCTGCGATTCCATTGCTGGAAAGTCTACCAAATTTAAAATTTTTTACATTTCATTTTACTAGCCAGGCTCGGTTTGCCTTTCTCTCAGGAAAGAAATTTTAAAAGGTTTTTTTAAGGGAGGTTGCACCACTCAACAGAGATGTGTTTAACATCTCAACAGACTGGGAATAGCCCAAAAGATTCCCACAAAGATAAACAGCAATAAAACATCAAGGAAACATCAGCAAACATCAAAATCACCCACCCCAGACACTGCCCCAACATAGATGGAGACACCTGGTCTGGAAAAGGCTGAGAAGGAAATCCAGGAGTGGGACCTCATTAACATCAGAGGAGGAGAAATCCAGGTCCAATATGAAAGCAAGAACTAAGAACTACACAACGTGGAAGCAATAAACACTAAACCAATGGATTTCAATGGGTTCAGACTGTAAAATTTCAGGAAAAATCTAGCAAAATTCACATCTCATGGAATGATTTTCTCTGCACACCCGGGATATGTGTGGATGAAATTATTTCTGTTGCACATCCTGACCAGAATCAAGTAATGCCTTGACTCTAACACTAAAGATATTGCTGGAGAGTTTTTTATTGTCCCTGCAGTTTCAGTGACAAGATTACACCATGAGAAAAAATTTTCACATTAATCCTACTTTTAGATTGTCAGTTAGGTTTGGGCCAGTGGTGTGACAAGCAATTTTTACTCCTAGGAGAAGAGGCAGAAAAGACTTGATTGCATTGGAATATTTTTCTATATATTTGTGGTGGCTCTTAATGACGGGAGAATTTCGGAATGGATCTTTAGAAGCTCACCTTTAAGTTGCATTTTGCAAACCTAGAAGAGTATTAATGGTGAGGCTTTAACGCATAAACTGTTAATAAAAAATCGATAGAAAAAAAATAAAAAAGAAAACTAAAGCAGATTGTGAGGGTGGACGTGTGAATCACCTAAAGGCTGCTCTGGAAGAAAATCCTAGTTCCAGGCAGCCAGGAGAGGAGTTTTAGAAATGCAAATTAACATTGCTCCGGAAAAGTGTGGACAATGCCCAAGGGCCTTCTTGCCAGGGGGAGGAATTTCCCTGAGTCCATCTGCCCCTCACCCCCAGCTCTGCCTGCTTGCACAGATGGAATTTGCACAACTAAAGGCAGAGCCCATAGTGAGGATATCTGACTGCTACAGAAACTGGTTAAGCTGCAAAGGGAAACAGCAAACGGAGAATATTGAGCAAATTTCATGAAAAAAAGTGTGTGTGTGGGGGGGATCATCCCTCTCCCCAAAGCAATGAGGTGTTTTTGCTAGTCCAGAGAAATGAGTTGGGAATCCAAACATTTTATCATTTCATAAGATAAAAGTGGTCAATTGATGCAGCCGTGGCAGGAGGGAGCACCCAAAAAAGGGAAGAAGATGAACGGCCACCAGAACAAATGCTACAACACCATGGACCAGCCCCTGGGATCCCTAACGAATTCCTATCAGGACACAGAAAACCCATCCATAATTTGAGTGGCATAATTAGGTTTAAAAGTATCCTTGAAATAATAACCAAGCAGACAGCTCCAGCTCCTGACCTTCCTGCTGACCAAGCCGCTGAAATGAGGAACGAGACATTTCACCACGGGATGGAATCAGATTATCTACTTACAGAAGAAGGAGGAGTTTGTGGAAAATTAAATGACGCAAACGGCTGTTTGCAAACAGATGATAACCGAAAAGTGCTTAAACAGATAGCAAAGGAAATATGAAAATATCTCGTATTCCGGAGAAAGGATGGGAATGGGACAAATTTTCGTGGTTCCCTGGCAGACCATGCCTTAAATGAATGCTGCTCCTCCTCTGACGTGCTGCAGCAACTCTCATCTTTTTACCATGCACGACACCTTGCGTCAAACAGGATGCAGGAAAAGAGATTGAGTCGATGGAAATTAAAAGTTAGTAAAGGCAATTCTTGAGAAAATGAGAGAAGGAGGGATTGAAAGCAGTAAGATTAATATCGTAGTAGGGGTGCATATTAAGAGGGACATGCAGTAGGTGGATCGGGAAGTCTGAACCTTCCAAGTACCTCAGCCAGAGGGGAAAGGGACAGGGAGATGCAGACGGGAAAATGAGGATAAAAAGGAGGCGGCGCTTTAGAGACCGCATGGCAAATGCCGCATGGCCTCTCTCTTTGTTCATCAATAAAGTCACTTTTACAGGACTCCTCTGTCTCCTGCGGGCACACAAACCTCTGGCCACGGGAATTTTCCCGCACAGCCCCGGGCACAGGGCAGACACCTCTGTGCCACCCACAGCAACCGGGACGAGCCAGCGCTGCTCCGGCACCGGCTCCTGCCGAGGCCCCAGCGGGAAGGAGACCGCGGGCAGCCGCTCCCGCAGCGCCCTCAGCCCAGCGCCAACACGGGCCGGCACCGGCACAACCAACCCGCCAGAGCCCCCTGCCGCCCCCTCGGCCCGCAGCGAGCCCCGAGCCCCCGCACAACCGAGCGCGGCTCCCACCTGCGCTGGGGCCGCCTCCGAGCTCCGCCGCCGCCTGTGGCTGAGGAATTCGATGGGATGTGTTGCCTTAACCTTTCTGACCACTCCCAGCCCATCTATGCCAGCACTCAAGCCCTCAAAGAAGGTGTCAATAAACTTCGGGTAGATCATGGGTACGACTGGCTGAACTGGCTCTTAGGGCACTGGGGACTCACTGGCTGGGTTAGGAATTTAGTTCAAATAGGTTTGTATGTATTAGGCATCATATTATGCATTGTAGTAGTTATTCCTTGTATTTTACAGTGTGTTAAGAATTTAATCGACAAATCGCTTAAGAGTGTATTTTTAGTTAAAAGAAACGGGGGAGATGTGGATATGGGTAATGCAAATGAGACTGATAGTACTGCAGATTTAATCAGCAAATGCAGGCTGACAACGAGGATGCCTGGCAAGAGCAAAGAGAGATCTGACTGCAGGAGGACTGGATCAAGTCTGGGTTATGGGAAATAAGATTTTACTGAGTCCAAATGTAAAGTTTGTCTGTGTGAGAGTTTGTCTGTGTAAGGTTTGCCTATGTGATTGCAGGAAAATATTGCCAGCCTTCCTGTAAATGGTATATAAGCACATGTAGTGCTCAGTAAAAATTGGATTTTGATCACCATTCAGTGTCCCCTTCTCTCTTTCACCTGGAAAGAGAATGGTGGCACATCTACTGCCTGCTACCCCCCTCTAGGCAATATTCAACTGTTTAGTTCACAGACTCATCTTCTAGCACTCTTAGTGGGGTCAGCAGAGCCACTTCCCACTGGTGGGGGCAAAGAGCACCCTCTGTGCCTTTGTGGTGGGAGCAGACAGTGTTGTCTCAAAGGAAAGGTCAGAGAGAGACCAAGCTGGACCTCTGCCTCCTGCCCCTCACCCCACAAGGGAAGAAGGGCACAAAACTGAACACCTTTTTATTTTTTTTCTGTCCTGTTATTTCCAGGAGCTTGACTAGCTCGAAGGAGAGGATTAGAAGGATTTCTTGAGGATCACTGCCAGTGCACAGCACACATGGCATCCCTCACCCCTTACATCATCATGGCATGGAGGGGTAGGAACCAACCACAGCCCTACCCCACTGCTCCAGAAGCCAAAATCCCCATGCAAGCATTTAGTTATGGCCTTCTTAGAGAACCACATTCCCACCCAAATCTTCCCCTCTGCAGCAGCTCATTCCCACAGGAACTGGCAGAGCAGATGGGCTTTGGACATTGGCTGGCTTCCATTGCACTCCTTGCCCTGGAGCTGGCACGGCAGGAGAAGGGCTCTGGTGAACCTTCTCCTCCTCCCATGTAGGCTCTAACCCAGCTGCCACAACTTCAAGTTCTCAGAGCACTTCTGGGCTCTGAGCAGCGGCCACGGGAGGAGGAGATGCAGCTCCAAAGGCAGCAGTTCCCAGGCCCAGCTCCTGCCATCCCAGTGGGGCTGTTCGGTGGTTCAGGAGAGGAAGGGAAGGGCAAGTGCAGGTGGCAGTAGCTCATTTCCGACTGAAAGAGGGAAAGGTAATTTATTCACTTTGAAATCACTGCATTCAAGCTCTGATCTTTACCTGAAAGAGAAGTAGCACCTGCTCATGTTAAATTTGGGTGAAGAACAACTGTTACACTTGATATGGTAAGCAGTTAAATTATCTGAGGGAAAGTGTACAGCAAAAATTTGCATTCACAGAGAGAGAGAAAAAAAGGCAGGAGTTGGCAAAAGGGAAGGAGGAAAACAAGGCACACTCTAAGCCAGTGTTTTTTCCAAATCCAGGATTTTCTGTTTGTATGGAATGGAGTGTAGAGTAGCTTTCCCTTGAAATTCAGGACTGAGAGGCCAGAGCTAGAAAGGTTGTTCAGTGAGAAATCCCCTCTTCCATATCTGTACCGGGCTTGCTCCTAGCTTTTACATGGATGTTCTAAACCTGACACATCTATTCCTTACTTGACTCATCTCATGGCCAGTATACATAGTCGGACTTAATTTCTCTTTTAGTCTATTCTATTCTACAATACTGTATCATCTTAAGTTCTTTGGCGTTGTAGTCATATTTTCAACGGGTATTTTTCTTCCCAGGGAGCTATTTAAGGGTATATCTGTTGATATATTTCCATTTCTTCTTCCCCCTGGGGATTCCTTCCTTGCTCTTAGTCCCATTCTTCCCAAAAATCACCGGTTCTCACAACAAAAGCCCAACTTCCTGATAGACAGTTATAAGTCCTCGCAAGAAATCTTGCCTTCCCAGTCAGCTACAAGGAAAAAGAAGGGAAAAGACAGGAAATAAAAAGAAAGGAGTAGAAAAAGAAGGCTTTACGTTCGTCTTGGAAAGTAAAACCAATTTGCCTACGATGCAGGGACCCCCATAGCACCGGGTGGGTTCCGCCGTTCCTCTCCTCCTCGGCTCGGCGCCCCGCTCCTACGGCTTTATGCCGGCGGGTATTCCCGGGGAACCGGCACAGCCCGGCACCCTCCCCCTTCCCGCTGCCTTTTGGCTTCTTAGCGTGGGGCAGCTGCCCCAAAGCCCCTCCCCGCCGTGGGCTCTTGCGGCCCCGTGTTGTTTTTTCGTGCCGGCGGATCCCGCAGGGAACCCGGCCCGGTTCGGTGTCCCCCGGGTCAGCCCCGCTCTTGAGCGGCGCCGCCGCCCCCCAGCCCGGTGCTCCGCGGCTCCGCCCGCTCCGATCCCCGCTCGGCGCGGCGGCGGCTTTATGCCGGGGGGCCCGGAGAAGGGCCTGACTCGAGGCCTTGGGCAGCGCCGAGAGCAACTTGGACTGGCTTGGCAAGCTCCGCGCTTTGTGAGAGCCCTCCCGCACAGCCGGGCTGGTTCTCCACCCTCGGCCGCGCTGTCCGCGCCACCTCTGGGCTGGCGAACGCCGGGAGTTGCTGGGCTGGGTTTGATGGCCCCGCTCAGCGCTTTCGGCCGCTGCTCACGCCGTACCCTCGCGATTTTCGCTGGCAATCAATGCAGATTGGCCAGGAAAATCAGAAAGCAAAACTGGAGACCAAGGGCATTCTAGAAGGGGTTTCCTGCAGCCTGACACACAGCAGCAATTTCCAGGAACTGTCACTTGCTAGTCCACAGCTTTAAGGATGCTGTGGCAGTGCCACAGGAGAAGACCCTTGGGTGTTGTGCTGGAACAGGTTCCTGCAGAAGAAAAGGTGATGTTCCTATGTGCAGGGAACTCTGTGGCATCGGCAGTGGAGGAGCAGGGTGAGGAAGATCTCCAGCCTTGGGATATTTCTGCAAGAGCCTTCACCCCTGCCAGAGCCTGGGTGAGAGCAGCCAGAGTGCAGAGGGAGGCAGCCCTTTGGACAGGCGTCCCTGCTCCCTCAGAGCCACGGCTGTGAGACAAACAGCCTCATCCCTGAGGATGCAGACGGGCCTGGAAGTAAAAAGGGGAGCCCATCTGACTCCAAGAAGCTGTTCCCAGAGGCAAGTGTCCCAGCAGGAAGTGTCCTGGAGCCACTTGTGTTCAGCCTACAGTCAGTTCCCAGAACGCTGTCCCTGTTCCAGTGGGGAACCCCCCACGCTTTGCAGCGGGAAAGATTCACATGAAACCAAGGAGGCTCTTGCATCTGCAGGAAGCTTCTCCCCTCTACTAGTGAGATGGCCTCTGACTACCAGGAATGTGTTTACAGATTAAGATCTGATCTTCTTCGGAGCACTAGTGTTAAATACATTAGGATTTTCTCGGAGGAGACTTGTCAGAATGTTCCCACTGTTTTGGATTTGACTGGTGTGATAATTGATAAAAAATTCGTGTTAATTACAAAAGCATTGGGGTTTTTCTAAACCAGTATACTAAGCTCTGAAGTGAAGCACGGACACTAGATAATGGAAATTATATGATAAAATAATTCTGTTTAAAATCACCTTGTTATGTTATATTATGTTGTATTATGTTACATTATATAATATGTTATGTTTTCCAAATGAGTTGTATCAGCTACCACCTTGCAAAATCAGACTTCCCAAAAAGCCCTTCCTGCCTTTGTCTAATCAATACTGCCTATCCCAAAAACCAGACTCCCAGAATTTCCCTGGTGGTTATCTACAAGGACCAGATGGCTGTGACTGATTATCACCCGAACGCTTTGTGTAAGGATGTTTATTCAACCACCACTGCTTATGACAACAAAAATCCAAAAAATTGTTGGCTACAATGAGAAACCACAGTATAAGAAGAGGCTGCAAACCAAGGTTGGGTGGAGCGTGGAGTGGGCGGTGACCCCTCACGTTCCCCAGCGCTGCTTGCTCTTTCTATATCAAATAAAACAATCTAAATTTTGCTGAAAATCGAGACTTTTGTCTCTCATTTATAACAATTTGGTGCCGAAACCCGGGACGTCCTTGGAGCCCTGAGAGGCACTGCGATTTCGGGGAGGCGCCCCACTGCTGTGGCCCCAGTTCGTCAGTGATTCTCGGGACCCATCGACGTCCCGCACCATAGAGACTGAGCAAGGAAAATCTCCCCGGGAGACCGCGGCAAAATCACCTGGAATTCTCGTGCACGAAGAGCCAGACAGGAGCATCGGACTGTGAGTATCTGTGTGGTTTGGTGGGGATGACTGTGTGCTTGCCTGAATGAGACGTGGCCTTTGCTGCGAAGCGAGAGTGGAGTCCTTCTATCCGCGTTTCCAGCATCCCGCGAGGGACCTGGCCGGTGACCGGACGAAGCGAGTGAGCACAAAGGGAGAGACTGCTTTTCTTGTCCTAGCCCAGGTAGGGGCTAGATCCCTCCCATCCTATCCCAGGTAGAGGCAGGACCCGGGGATGGGGGAAGGGGGAGGAAAAGAAAAGCAGATGGCAACACACCAGTCACGGAGGGAGAAGGGAAAAGCTGCTTTTCCCATCCCAGCCCAGGTAGAGGCGGGTTCCAGTCCATCCTGACCCAAGGAGAGGCAGGGGTTCAAGCAGAACACATCGGGGAGTGCAAACACCTCAAGACAGTCCCTTGAGGTAAAAATGGGACAAAGAAAGAGTAAAATTCTGAGTCCCAGGGACCCACGAAGAGGTTCAAGTTCATTTGGTCCACAAAGGGACCGGGAAAATAAAGACAAGACAAGTAGGTTGCCAGAAGTACCACCAGGCAGCCCTTTGGGAGTAATATTAAAATGTTGGGACACAGGGGTGATATACAGAGGAAAAAGTAAAGAAAAATTGATTCAATATTGCATGGTGGAACGGACCAAAGAAATAATCCATAAAGATAACCTATACTGGCCCATGTTCGGATCATTTGAGGGTTGGATTTGTCGGGCATTAAACACATATGTGGCTTGTAAAGAACCATTTAACAGAGAGGAATGTGAGTATGCTGCCCTGTGGGCAAAACAGTCCGAGCCATCCTTGATATATACTTTAAAAGAAAAAGAGAATGAGGATAAAAAAAAGGTTACCTGGGAACCCCTCGATAATCTCCCACCTCCGTATAATACAGAAAATACAGGAGACCCCCCCACGCACCCACTTCTCCTCCTGGTACTCCCATAGCTCTAAGAACTCGCTCCAGTCAAAGGAATACCAGGAGAGATGGTATCACCAGAGAGGAGGGAGATAACGACACAAAGGCTCGCCTTTACCCCCTGAGGGAAGTGCCATTAGCAGGACAACAGGCTGGATTAATTGGATTTGTAAATGTTCCCTTGAACACAGGGGAAGAGAGAAACTTTAAAAAAGAAATGGGAAAACTATTAGAAGATCCTATAGGGGTATCAGAGAGACTAGATCAATTCCTTGGACCAAGTATGTATACTTGGATGAAATTACAATCTATATTAAGTATCCTATTCACCATGGAAGAACGGGAAATGATCAGACAGGCTGGAATGAGGGTATGGGACCGGGAGCATCAGATTGGACCTAGGGGAGACCAGAAATGGCCATTAAATAATCCTAACTGGGATAATCAAAATGATGTCCATCGCCAGAATATGATGGACTTAAGATGGATACTCGTTAAAGGTATCTGAGAATCAGTTCCTAAAGGACCAAAATATTAATAAAGCCTTTAGTGAACAACAAAAAAAGGACGAATCCCCAACTGACTGGTTGGAGCGGCTGAGGAAAGATCTCCAAATGTACTCCGGGATAGACCCTGACACACAAGTGGGTCAGGCACTCCTCAAAACCCAATTTGTTGCTCGATCATGGGGAGATATTAGAAAGAAATTAGAAAAGTTAGACGATTGGCAAGATCGGGGGTTACAAGAATTGCTAAGAGAAGCAGAAAGCAAAAGCTAAAATCTTTACAGCTGCAGTTCGTGAAACACAGAAAGAAACCCAGCAGAAAGAGGGAGGGAAACCACGAAAACCCCCACCGAAACAAGGAAATGAAGCAGGAAATTATTCACCAAGGCGAACCTGCTTTTAATGTAACAAGAAAGGTCATATAAAGAAAAACTGTAAAGAACGGATACGGGATGAAAAATTGTTCCAAGAAGACGAATAGGGGTGTCAGGGGCTGTATGATCTGGGGACCATACCATCTAAAGAGCCCTTGATAAAATTAAGGATTGGTCCCCAGGGGGAGGTGGTGGAATTTTTAGTAGATACAGAAACCGAAAAAATCCACAATTAAACACCTACCAAAAGGGTGTAAACCTAGTAGAGAAACAGCACTCGTGGTTGGAGCAAAAGGTGAACCATTTCGGGTCCCTATTATTAAAAATGTACAAATTGAGACCCAAACCAAAATTGAATTAAAAGATCTGCTGTTACTGCCAGATGCAGAAAATAATTTACTGGGGAGGGATTTAATAATAGCATTGGATTTGAAAATTGAAGTATCCCAAGGGTAGCTTAAAATTTTTGCTTTAACCCAAAAGGACGAGGAGCAAATATGTCCTGAGGTGTGGTACACCCCTGGAGAAATAGGGAAGTTAAAAATGAAACCTATCAAAGTGAAAATCACTGATCCCGATTTACCTATCCGAGTTCATCAATATCCAATATCACTGGAAGGGAGACGGGGCCTTAAGCCTCTCATAGAAAACCTTTTGCAACAGGGGGCTTTGGAACCATGTA
Organism: Sturnus vulgaris; assembly: GCF_052056855.1. NCBI lineage: Eukaryota > Metazoa > Chordata > Aves > Passeriformes > Sturnidae > Sturnus > Sturnus vulgaris. The sequence goes on from NW_028276170.1 coordinate 13,527,578, forward strand.
TGTCCCCACATAATACTCCTGTTCTGCCTGTCAGAAAGACAGACGGGAATTACAGATTGGTACAGGATTTGAGGGCTATAAATCAGCGAACTGTTACCAAATTTCCTGTAGTAGCAAACCCTTACACTCTCTTAAGCCAGTTGTCCCCTGACTACACTTGGTATAGTGTAATAGATCTAAAAGATGCCTTCTGGGCATGCCCGTTAGAGGAAAGTAGCAGAGATTGCTTTGCCTTTGAATGGGAAGATCCTGATAAGGGCAGGAAACAACAACTGCCTTGGACAGTATTGCCTCAGGGCTTTACAGAATCCCCCAATGTCTTTGGGCAGCCCTAGAAGAATTAATGCAGTCTTTTGAGCTACCAGAAGGGCTGTGATTGTAGCCCGTTCATTATAAAAAAAGGGAGTCCATATTGTACTGAGTTGTGGTGGTGTCATTCCTATGGTGGGTATCCCCCATTCCCATTATGTGTCCAGTGTAGAAGAAATGAATGTAAGGAAACTATTAAGGTACTTAATACCCTATCAGCACAAGGAGAAATCGAAATTGATTATCATAACTGGTGGGAGTTATTCAAGAATGGAACGAGGTAAAAAAAGAAAGCCAGAGCAGAGGTATAGGCCAAAGAGTGTCAGAAGGGTTGTGTATACCGAGCTGCTACTGCTGTACCTCGTACTGGAATGTTAAAGCTAAAAGCTGGGACAAAATTAAGAAACACTACCAAAAGAGAAAGACAAAGTGGGAGAGCCCAGGACATATTCCCTGCTGCCGAGAAGATCAAACAAACCTCGGCTACTGGCAGCAACCCCGTAGGCCTTGAGGGAGGCAGAGGGATGAAAATGGTCATGGGAGTCATCCCATTGCTAATGATGATAAAAGGAAATAATGCTGATGCTTGTTCCAAGTGTCACCAGACAATTGGGTACGGGGATGCACGGTATCCACCCTTGCCTTCCACACACACATCAATTCGGCCTGCTGTAATAAACACATTATGCACTATTATGGAAAGAAGTGGCCACCAATTTGGGAAAAGGAGGGTGGGCTCCATGGGCATACCAAAGTTGCCCAGTAGGAGAGACACACCTCTGCTTCACAAAAGAAGGTATGTGGGGATATTCAGATCAGGGAGGAGTGCAAGATCACTACAAGGAGGAATTGATTAAAAAAAAAAATAACTAAAATGTTCAAGGGAAAAAGGACAAACCGTGGGGGAAGTTTTAACTTCTATGAGAGAATAAAACAACAACTCAGCGAACGGGAATTACCCACCTCGGGAAAAAATTTATTTGTAGAATTAATGAAAGAAATTACTACTGAACTTAACTCATTGTTGGATCTGTAGAGGAATGCAGATGACTGAACAATGGCCATGGAGGGGGGGAGGGATTAGGGCCAGAACAGTTGTTACAGTGAAATCAAACAGAAATATCGAGGGGGAGTGTGTGGGAAATTTAATAATTCTGAATACTGATTAGAAATTTATGATAAGAGTGAAGTAATTACTAAAATTGCAGAAGAAATAAAACGAATAGCCCATGTACTGTACAAACCTGAAACAATATGATTAATGATAATTGGTGGAATAACCTGTTGGGGGGAGCTTGGTGTAAGAAATTAAGGTTTATGTTAACATGTGCATTATTAGGAGTACTGTTCATCCCTTGTCTTGTTCCACGCTTCATTCGACTAATCCAGTCGGTGATTCAAGGAATGCAAGTTGCTACAATACCAAGAGACCCTGAGAAGGCAACAAAATTAATGGCAGTAGATGTATTAAATCTAGTACAAGAAGTACTGACAAAATTTGAAACCAGAACACGAATCAATGGGATAAAAAAAGAGAAGTGGGGAAATTGTGACAATTGATAAAAGATTTGTGTTAATCACAAAAGCATTGGGGTTTGTATAAACCAGAATACTAAGCTCTGAAATGAAGCATGGACACTAGATAAAGGAAATTATATGATAAAATAATTCTGTTTAAAATCACCTTGTTATGTTATATTATGTTGTATTATCTTATATTATATAATATGTTATGTTATGTTTTTCAAATAAGTTGTATAGACTACCAGCTTGCAAAATCAGACTTCCCAAAAAGCCCTTCCTGCCTTTGTCTAATCAATACTGCCTATCTCAAGGAACAGACTCCCAGAACTTCTCTGGTGCTTATCTAGAAGGACCGGATGGCTATCTGTGACTGATTATCACCCAAAGGCTTTGTGAATTTGTGTACAACGAGAACCCACAGTATAAGAAGAGGCTGCAAACCGAGGTTGGGTGGAGCGTGGAGTGGGCGGTGACCCCTCACGTTCCCCAGCGCTGCTTGCTCTTTCTATATCAAATAAAGCAATCTAAATTTTGCTGAATATCGAGACTTTTGTCTCTCATTTATAACAGGGTTCACCTTTTCCTCCTCCATGTGTAACGTCGTCTAGAGCACAGAGGTCCCAGGAGCTGCTTCCTCCTGAGCCAGTGGCACTCCTGGCACTGGGCAGCGCAGGGCCCTGTGCCCCGTATATACCCCTGCAGGGCGGGGCTGTGCCATGTCACCAGGACAACAGAATGGCCAACAGCACCCAGGAACCCGATAGAACGGCCCTGTGTCACAAAGGGCCCAGCCCAGCAGCCCTTCAGCAGCCCAAGCCCCTGGAAGTGTCATGGAGCAGGTGCCCAGCAGGTGCTGGCTTTGCAGGCTGGGCTGTGCGGGGCCAGAGGAATTGGCCGGATGGACGCAGGCAGGGAGTTGTGGTCAGCGGCTCCATGGGCGGCTGCAGGCCGGGGATGAGGGGTGTCCCTCAGGGAGGGCTCTGCCTCGGCCCCGGGGGGGCCCAATGCGAGGGCGAGGGGCTGGGGGGGCCATGGGGGCGTTCGATCAATGGGGAGGGCCCGGGGAGTGCTGAGAAGGGGGTGGTGAGTGGGGGGGAGGGAGGGGTCCCATGGATTTGGGGGGAGTCTTGATGAGTGTGGGGGGAGTCCCATGGATTTTGGAGTCCTGGTGACGGGGGGGGAGCGGTGAGTGGGGGGGTCCCATGGATGGGGGAGGGTCGGTGAGTGAGGGGGGGTCCCAGCGCTTTGGGGCGGTCGGTGAACGGGGGGGGCAGTGAATAGGGGGAGCCCCGGTAAATTGGGTGGGTCCCTAGGAGCTAATTCCCCCTTCCTTGTTTTAAAAACAGCATGCATGACTCTTGCCATGAACATGAAGGGAAGTTCAAAACAAAACCATACATGTAGTAAAACCAAAACTTACAGTAATCGGGAATAATTCTGATACAACAATCCAAAACATTTCCGAGAACAGATATAATTAAAAACACTTGTCAAATTAGATTATTACCAAACATTAAAATATTGTACCATCATCCCAGTGTCTGCAACAGCTGATAAACCTCAAATCAGTGAAGAACTGGATAAGCGTCTGTTGGGGGTTGTTTTTTCCTTTCCTCTCTGCCTGTGGAATTTTTTCCCATTGACATGCTAAGAAGCACTGATGGTTAGGTCCTAGCACCAGGGAGAGCCTCCCTGGTTTTTTGGGAATTTCTCTCGGAGGGTGGGGGGAGGGAAAGGGGGAACACGGTGAGATTGGAAGCAGGTAAAGGAGGGTGGGGGGCAGTTGCTGGCTCTCGCTCGCTTTTGGCTCTCGGAGCAGAAAGGTCATTGCTACCCCCCCACCATCCCAACGCCGGGAGCTGCCTCTCTGTTTTGGACCCCGCAGCCCTGCTTGGACGCCCTCCTGCTTCAGCTTGCTGTTTTCCCAGCATCCTGCCTCTCCTCCATCCCTTCCCATCTGGGACACAGCTGCCATCACCCCAGTGCCCCTGCAGCCTCACGGGGATCGTCGCACCTGCCCATCAGGAGCCTGCCAGAGCTCACTGCCAGCTGTGACAGCAACTGCACCAAAGGGGAAAGTGCCCGTGGCCCAGAGACTGGAACTGGGCTCCTGTTCTGTTTGTTGTTAATTTCATACTTGTTGTTATTCCTATTTCCATATCATTGCCTGAGAGACCCTTAATTTCAAAATTATACAGAGTGTTTATGACCCTCTAAAACTGGTGGAAAGCAGCAGGATCTTCCCTAATATCGACTTCTGTGCTAGTTTCACCTGGGGAGAAGAAACTCAAGAGAGAAATTCCCTGTGTGAGAACTCCCTCTGGGAGTTGATGGGACCTATTGGAGGCTGGTTTGGTTACTGACAGCCTGAACAACCAATTGCAGAAAGTTAGTTCGCTCGGTGAGCACACATTTTGAAGGCGGTAACCCAGGAAAAAACTCTCATTTATTTCCGGTGGCTGAGCAGGTAACAACGGCCCAGCCCGGGCTCCCTCCCATGTGGGGGGAGCTCGGGAGGCCGCTGGGCCCCGTTTGCAAACCAGGGAACCCGATGGCCGGGGGGAGGAAAGGCTCATTGATGAGACCTTAGCCCGGCTTCCTCCCCTACGAGCCCGCGGCTCTGGGGGGGCCCGGCTCCTGCTGCTGGCTCGGAGCAGCTTTGGAGGGGCCGAGCCCGCCCAGCCCCCGCACGGCCTGGGGGAGGCAGCCGGGCCCTGTCTGGAAGCAGGGGTGGCCATGGGCAGTGTGGGGCTGCAGCAAGCTCCAGAAAAGCTGATTAACATCTCAGCCGCCCCCACACCCAGCGCCGTGACTTCTGTGGGAAACTTTAACTCTTTAGTGCTCAGGTAAGATTTTGCAGACCTCCGGCTTTCCTTTGAATATGAGAGGGGGAAAAGGAGATGCTCCAAAGTCAGTGAAGCAAGAGCTAAGTTTCTTTAGACGGAAGGAGAATGAGGAGATGCTGTGAAGATGGCTGAAAATTACTTTTGTAAGATTTTAGGGATGAACTGATGAATATTCCTATAAACCATGGAGAAAGACACGGGGAGGTTGGAGATGTTCTATTTGATAGATTGTTAATCAAAAGCATCTGTGGTGAGAATCCTTCGTCCCGAGGAGAAAAGGGGATCTCTTTTTCAGGAGATGAAACACGAACAGAGAGAAAGAGTGATAAAGAGAATTTTAGTTTGGAACAGTTAATTCTTAAAACTAAATACCTCATGGGTTTAACATGGCCCATAAGCACAGCTTTGGGAAAGCTGTGAAGATGGGAGGAACTTCACTACTTTGCAAGTTTTTTCCCAGGCAGATGTAAATCGTGAAAGTGAAGCCATGAGAGGACTGGTTTTTTCCCTTCCTGTGGTGAAGTCACTATGGCCTGACAAGAGGAAACTTCTCTCTCCAAAGTGAACTGAAAAGGACTATTTAAGTTGGGAACTGACTGAAGTAGTTTTTTGTATGTTTGTTTTGTTGTTATGAAGGTTGGGAGAGGGAAGGAAGGAGTGCTCTAGAGATCTTATTCTGAATTTGCTTTTCTTTCTCTTTCTTTGTGTAGTTAATAAAGTTTTTTATACCCTTTCTAAGTTTTAGGCCTGCCTTGCTCTTTTGCTCCTGGTTCTGTCTCACAACAGAAAAATTAGTATATTTAAATTGGCAAAACTATAACAATGGAGGAGAGTGTCAGCAGCTGCAGCTAAGGGCTCGTGTCCCATCAGAGTCTCTAACGATGGCACCAACGCTGCTGCCTTGCAACAGCCGACTCTGGAAGGCGAGTGTGCCCTCGAGCAGAGCCGCTGAGGTCAGTCAGGGGGACAGGCTGCAGCTGAAGCTGCCAAGCGTTGCTCTGATTCTGGCAAGTCAAGAGAAAACCATGGTGACCACTTTCCCTGACACCCTTTGCCAAGCCACAAAAAATTATGCCCATAGCATCCCCTCTTTTGGCATCCTGTCTGGTGTGCATGTCTTCCTGAGGAGGTACAAGCCTTCTGGGTGCTGCTGTTCCTGTGCACACTCTGGTCATTTTTCTCTGGTGTCCAGAGCCACGTTGACAGCAGGAGCTCTGCAGGCCAGCTCCAGGAGACATCGTTCTTGCCATGGTGGCAGCAGCTCTGTGGGTCCCGAGCTCAGTGTCAGGGGAGTCTTGGCCACACAGCACTGTGGCCTGGACAGCTCTGGGGACCCGGGCTGATCGCCAGCGCTGCCACTTCCCACTGCTCCTCGCCTGCAGCAGCCAGTGGCCGTGCTCCAGCAGGGCCTCCTTGTCCCTCCCTGCCCCTCCTTCTCCCTGGCCAAAGCAGCCTGGCCACCTCGGGGCTGTCCCCACCGTCCTGCTGAGGCCAGGCCTCGAGGGCTTCTGCCACGGGCACCAGAGACGCGTCGGGGAAGCGCCAGAGCAGCCGGCTGGCAGGAAGAAGGTGGCTGTCTGGGGGCTGCTTATGGCCTCTGCCACCCAGTTCCTCAGGGCTTCCCACCAACCCATCCACACAAGTCCTCCTGGCCCATCACAGCCTCCCGCCACCCAGCGCCACACACATCCCCCTCACGCCTTCCCACTGCCTTCTCCGGGCAGGCCTTGGCAGCACCGCAGCCCTTCATGGCCTCCCACTGTCCCGTGCCCTCCACGCCTCCCCCAGGCCTGCCTGGCTGCTGAAGGAGCTCCAGAGGAGCCGCATCAAGAGGCACCTCAGAGCCCTCAGCAATCCAGCCAGCAACACACGGGCAGGACACAGATGGCGCTTCCAGGCTGGCAGAGGGGTGCTGGCCATCTCCAGGGACCGGTCTCTCAGGGATCCCCGCCGCAGCTCCGGCCTCTGCCCGCCCGCTCTGTCAGAAGCCTTAAGGCTTCCACAGAACCACCAAAGGCCAAGGGCCTTTTGGCCACTTTCCCTTCCACTCCGCACGCTTGGCCAACTTGCCCAGCACAAGCACCCTTTTTGCCCTCTTCCCCATTGGCCTGAAGACTCTGGGCACCAAAAGAAAGCTCCTGGACCTCTGTGTATGACAACAGCAATTTACTAATCCTACAGTGGCGTGAAACAAAGTGCTTGCAGAGCAGAGGTGTTCCCTGCAGGCTCAGGTGGTCCCAGCAGACGCAGCCTCCCGGATCAGTTCTCCACGGTGCTCATACAGGACAACCAGCCCCGGCGACACAGGGAAGGCCGTGACTTCCAGAGGCGGCGGAATCCATCTCGCATCTGCTGGAGTCGGGAGGAGGGAATGCTCTGTACAACTCTGTTGATGTACAGAGTCTGAAGAGCCAGGCATGAGATGGCAGGGCTGGTGTCATCTGTCATGTCCTGAAGGGCTGGAAGAGAGAGGAACAGAGCCACAGTCAGAGCCTGCATCTGCAGGGACCTGGGGAGACCCTCCTGCCCCATCCATCCCACACGGCAGCTCTTGCCATGGCCTGGAGGAAGCAGGAGACAGCAAGGATCAGCTGGAAGGCGCTGGCCACGAATGTCCCTCCCGCAGGCCCCTGGAAGGTCTCTGTGCTCTGCCCACGCCGCCCCTCGTGCGCGCAGGGAGCAGAGCCCTCCCAGCCGGGGCAGGGAACGCAGCTGCCAGCGCCAGCCCCCGCTGACAGCCCGCTGGCCTCACTCACCCCTGCACATGAGCTGCAACTCTCGCTGCTGCTCTCTCAGGAACCGCCCGGCCATCCCTGCCAACACAGAGCCTGTCACGGCCCCAGCCGCACAGCTGCCCCGCAGCGGCGCTGCCAGCCCTGCGGCCACAGCAGCGCCTTCCCCTGCAGGGCTCAGGCCCGGCCCTCGCCGCATCCTGACGCCCAAGGACACGGCTGCGAGAGGGCGGCAGCGGCGCCGAGGGCAGGCGGGGCTCCAGAGCCCCGGCCCGGATGGCGCTGCCGGGGCAGCAGGCGGGGCTGGGGCCGAGCTGCGGCGGGGCGGGGAGGGAGCCGGGCTTGTGGCTCACCAAGAAACCTGAGGGCCGCCTCTCGCAGGGGCTCCTGTGGGCTCCGCAGGTACGGCAGCGCCTGGCGCAGCAGCTCGGCCGCTCGGCTCCTGTCCTGTGCCAGCTGGAGAGAGCGGCAGGGCACGGAGGGAAGGGTTGGCGCGGGCTCTGTCCCTTGGCCCCGGCCTGCCCTGCCCGCACAGCCCTGAGCGGGGCAGAGGGCCCGGCAAGGCGCGGGCTTGATGGAGCTCGGGGCTCCATCAGCTCCTGGCCTGGGGCCAGAGGAGCCTGGAGAAGAGCCCGCGTGGGCAGCCCAGGGAAGGGAGCAGCGTTCTTACCAAGCACTCGCCAAACCTCCACATCTGATCCGCCATCAGCAGGTGCTCAAGATCCCTCCTCTTCAGGAAGCTTAGTGCTGAAAGCAGCGTTTCACAAGAGGCCTGCAGAGCAGCAGAGACCCAGAGATGGCACCGCAGCCCAGGGCACAGGAGCTGCCTCCCTGTGCCAAGGCCAGGAGGAGGCTGGAGCCCATGAGGTGCCCGGGTGCAGGGAGACAGCTGAGCCCCCTGCCAGGAGGACAGCAGCGCCCAGGAGTCCTCACCTCTGCCACACGCATGTTCTCATGGTGGCAGTTGAAGAAGAGTGGCAGCAGGCTCTTGCTCACAAGCATCTTGAGGGGCTTTTTACCCTTGGCCGCTACCAACCTCATCACCTCTTGGAAGAGGCGAATGGAGAGCAGCTGTACATGGCGGTTGTCCTGTTGGAAAGGAAGCAAAAGCCCTCCTCATCAGCTGCTCCAGGCCCCTCTGTGCACAGGCCCAAAAATCCACGGGGCACCACACTTGGGGACAGCACCCAGTGGCCGTGGCTGGGGGCACAGAGCCTTACGTTGTCCAGCAGTGGCCAGAGCACGCCAGCCAGCCGCAGGGCGATGGGGCTGGGTATTGCGAGGTGTCTGTGCGAGAGCAGAAAGCTGAGCACCACGACGGTCATCTCAACGATGTCTTCATCTGCATCCCGCAACAGGTCCACAAGGCTTTCTGTCAGGCTGTACATTCTAATGTTCTGCACGGAAGACAAGGCAGGGCAAGCCCACGCTGCTGCTGCTGCCGTGGAGCCCAGGGGCCGAAGGCCTGTCCTGAAGCACTCGGGCAGCTGAACAGCAACGCAGGAGAGCTGGGAGCAGCTGCCACAGCTCCCAAAGCCCAGCCAAGCCCAAGGGGCTGCTTTCCCCAGCCCCACGCTGCCCGCACAGCTTCAGCCACTGCTGTCTTCTCACCATCGAGGGGTCCTTGCTGAGCTGCACGAGGCCTCTGAGCACCAGGCGACGCATCTCCCTGGACGTGCTCTGCAGGCGCCTTGCCATGATCTCCAGGAGGCTGTCACCCCATTCTTTGATGTCCAGGAAGTCCAGGACCTGAAAGGCACAAAGCAGTGACCGGGGTGCCCAGCTGGCAGGAGCTCAGAACTGCACAGGGCTGAGCCAAGGCAGCAGCACAGGGCACGGGCACCATCCCAGGCAGCTGCGGCTGTGAGAGGGCAGAGAGGTGGGAGGCAGCTCAGCTGTGCTGCCCATGGGGCTCACCTCCACAAGGAACGCCATGGCAGGCAGCTGCCAGTCTGAAATGTCTTGGCTGAGGAGCTCCAAGAGGCAGGAGATGAAGCTGCAACACCAGATCATGGAGACACAGCGCATCTCCCTGGTGGAGGGGAAAAGGCATCATTGCCCGTGAGCCGAGAGGGCAAAGCTCTCCCAGGAGTGACCCACGGAGCTCTGGTCTTTTCCCAAGCACCCCGTGGGCGCTTTGGGAGGCGGCTGTTCCCGGGCACCCTCCTGTGCCAGCCTTTTCCAGTCTGCTCGTCCGTCTCTTTCTGAAAGAGCCCTCTCACCCCTGCCCATGGGAACTGTGTGGGGCACCCTGGGCACAAGTGCCGGGGGCAGCAGGGAGAAGGGGGTCTCACCTGGCCAGGAGTCCCACTGCATAGTGGTGGGTGTCAGTACAGAGCAGCGTGTCCCAGCCAGCCTTGCCTTCCATGGCTACCACAACACGCTCACACTGCACTCGGCAGAGCAGGACCTTCAGGGTCTGCACCGCAAACCTGTGTGCAGAGCAAAGCCCAGGTCATGCTGGCAGCCCTGGCTCCTGCCTTGGAAGGGATGGGGAGACTGGGAGGACTGGGATGGAGCACCTTTGGGGGTTGGTGGCAAGGCCCAGTTGCTCCTGGCACCCCTTCCAGAAGGTATCAACCTCCTCTGGCGTATCCAGTGCGCTGATGTAAACTTGGAAGAGCAGACACAGAAAGAGACGGGGAAAATACTCCAACACTATAGGTGGGCACCAGGTCAGGTTGAAGACCCTCCACAGTGTCACGGTTGCCTGCAAAAAATGAACCACCCAGAGACAACACTCAGTGCCAAGACATCCGTGTGGCAGGGCCCGAGCATGCCAGGGAGAGGCCGGGGGAGACACCTCGGGGGCGCCCAGCCTGGTGCCCCTGAACCTTGCCCCTAAGGCAGGTTTCAGCGCAGTGCCTGAGGCAGAGAGATGCAGCTGGGGGGAGGACAGAGAGCTAGCTGCTGGAGAGGTGGCCTAGGGGCAAGCCAAGGTCAGTTGCAGGAACTCACAGCCAGGGCAAAGACTCCTGTGCTGTCCCCATCGGAGGTGTACACACTGTCCACTGGCCAGGCGTTCAGCACATTGAGGAGTATCTGCAGCGCTGGCTCCGCAGTCCCAGTGGAGGACATGATCACTCCCCACATGGCCGTAGCAGCTCTGTGGGGTCAGAGCTCTGTGTCAGGGGGGTCTGGGCCACAGCACTGTGGCCTGGGCTGCTGCAGGGGCCCGCGCTGGCCGTCAGCCCTGCCTCTACCCACTGTCCCTCGCTGGCAGCACCCAGCCAGCCCACGGGGGTGCAGGCATCTTGAGGGGCAGGGAGGGAGCGTGGCAGCACGCTCAGGGGCTGACATGGCAGCACTGGCAAATGGAGAAGCCAGAGGCTCCTGGAACTGTCCCCCTGTCTGGCAGTCACCAGGGACAGGCTCTAGAGGGTAACGGGCCGGGGAACCCTAAACCCTCAAGGCAGGTGGGGCTGCTGTACCTGTCACCCGATGGGGCCCAGCGCAAGAGAGTCATCAGCACATCGCAGGGGTATTCCCTGGTCAGCTCCAGAAGGGCCTTGTCCAGCCTGTGCCCAGCAGACTCATTGGCCGTGAGCCACTTGTGGATGTACCTCACCATGGCTGGCACCTGCAGAAGGCCCGGGGAGACTTGAATACCTGCCCGAGCAGCAGGTTCCCCAGCTCCCCCTGAGAAGTGCTGCCCTTCCCACCCTATTGGTCTGGGCCTCAAAGACTGAAGGAACCCAGCAGAGCTGGCTTGAGGTGCCACACTATTCCTGGCTACAGGCTGCTTACTTGCTTTGGATTGGAGACACCCTTCTCCACAAGCAAATCCAGCATGGCAGCCCCGGTCTCAGCAGTGAAGAGGTGAAAGTTTGCCAAGAGCCCAGTGCCCACACCAGTGGTCTCTTCCCACCAAATGCACATGATGAATTCATAGATCATCTGCAGGAGAAGGGAAGGAAGAGAGGGAGAATCCATGGAGTGCTCCAAGCACGGTGCTGGGCTGAGCAGTGACAGCAGGCCCAGCCCAGGTGGGGATGGCTGCAGTACCTGCACTGTTCTGCGGAAGCGGCCACGGGCAGGGTCCTGCTCTTGTGTCGGGTCCATGGCGGCACCTGGCAAAGAGCGAGCGCAGCCAGGGCTGAGGGGCTGTGGGAGAGGCCGGAGAACACAGCCCAGCCCTGCATTCCCAAGCAGGGACAGCCCTGGGATGCTCCAGGGATGGGGTGTGGCTGCCAGGGCGTTCAGCCCCAGCGCCTCTTCTGTCCTATCCATGGGCATGTGGGATGGGATGGGATGGGATGGGATGGGATGGGATGGGATGGGATGGGATGGGATGGGGCTAAGCTGGCTCCAGGCACCAGCCCTGTGACCCAGCTCTGCTACTCACCGTCCTGCAGCAGCTGGATCTGCTCCAGCTCTTCAGGCTGCTGTGCTGAGGGAGCTGCAGCCTCCTCCTCCTCCTCCTTCACCCAGGCCAGCTTGGGCACTCTGGGTGGTGTCTGCTCCATGTCACTGTATGGAGTTGGGACTGCTTGCAGGAGAGATGTCTCAGAAAAGCTCCAGATGAGCAAGTGCTGCAGTTGAGCCTTGTAGGCACCTTCAGCAGAGAAGCCTTGGGAAGGCTACAGAACACCGTGTCCTGCAGTCTGTCCTCGAGGTCACCTGCAGAGGAAACGCTTTGGAAAAGCTCCGGGTCAGTAGGGAACAAGCTGGCTGTGTGGGGGCTCCTCACAGCACCGCTCTCTCCGTCCTGTCCCGACGAGTGCACCGAGCACTGTGGTGTGGCCGTGTCACCGCCAGCACCTATGTCACGATGTGTCACAAAGGGTCACCCTTGTACGCTCTGTCCCTTTCCTATTGCACGGTGACCACGGTGCACTGTGTCACAAAGAGCCCTAGGACACACCTCCACGTGCCCTGAGGACACCCCCACCCCCACCCCCCCCCCCCCCCCCCAAAGTGGCTCAGCTTGCAAGGAAGACGTTCCCCCAAGGTTCGAGGAGAGCCCAACAGGGATTTTAGGAATGGCTCAAACAACAAGCAGATGCTCCTCTGCTCTGCCTGCTCAGGGCAGCAGAAGGAGCCCCCACGGTTGCCGATGCAGCTGCAGCAGGAAGGGCATCGGGGCCTTCCACAGCAGCTGCCAGGGCCGCTCTGGGACAAGACCCGGTGCTGGGTGGCCGTCACACACACAGGAGTGTGACACAGACACGGGACGTATGGCCCAGGGCACGAATGCTGCTCTGAGCCCTGGGAGCAGTGAAATCAGCAGGTGTGGCAGAGTCCCTGCCAAAGGAGACCTGCCGCCCCCAAGGCCTGCCAATGCTGGTGCCTGCTCCTGCCACAGAGACCTGTGTCCCCTGGGGACTTCTCTGCCAGAGGACAGCCAAAGCCCACGTGCATTGGTGTGTGTGCTCCTTTCTGCAGGCGGCTGTTGGCAGGAGCACCTGGTGGCAACACTTGGTCTCTGTCAGAAGCTGTTACTCCTTCCTGGAATGATTTTTGCTTGGAAGTGATGATCTGCAGTGTCCACGCATCTCCCCAGCCCATCACTGCCTCACACACGAGGTGACCACCAAGCCACTCTCCGGCCATCTGACCCGCAGCTGAGCCCTTCCCAGAGTGCCCGCACCCGCAGGGAGCGCAGGGCTGGATTTGGCCGCCAGAGAGTTGGTGACCCTCGTGAGATCCTCGGTGCATTTAGTTCCTACAGGAGTGTGGGCACCACTGGGAAATTATCTGCATGCCTTGTTAATTGGATGTTCTTCCACCGCTAGCCTGGGACAGGATCTCTCCTGCTCCTCCTCTCAACTCCAGGGCCTCTCCTCAGCCAATCAGAGAAGGCACCAAAATAATTGAGCCAATCAGAGCACGCGGCGCTGATGACTCCTCAGGCAGTCCCAGAGCGCCCAGAGCTCCTCACCTGGACTCCACCCGCGCCCCGCCCCCAGCGCCCCCCGCCAGGAGAATTTGGGGAGGGGGGTATCGCGTTTAATCTTCTTTTGTGTTTTTCTAGAGTCAGGATTAAATGCTCGAGAGACGGAATTTCGTGTTTGGACTCAGATATTTTATTCTTATCTATATTACAGTGAGTTCTACAGCACTTCTAGCTAACAGGTCAAAAATGGACACGTATCTCTCTCTACAAGGCCTTTTAAGGGCCAATCTGTCCACTTAAGAACACACAGCTAAATTCTTTTTACTTTTAACCCAACAACCAATCACCTGTGACCTGCACGGTGGAATTTTCTATCCAATTACAAAAGTAGCAGCAAGACCCGTGAAGAAGGTGAAAAAGAAAGAAAACTCCACCCTAAAACCTCCATCTTGTTTTATATATATATATATATATATATATATATATATATATATATATATATATATATATATATATTAATATAGTCTAAAACCACAAATTCTAAATTTTCCACCATGGGACATTACACACGTCTATTCAAACTACACACCAGTGATTCCAGTTCTATCACAATTCTGGAAAGCTTCTTCACAGCCTCAGGTCAAAAGCAGTGTTTTCCTGGGGGTCAATGCCTGTCAGCACAGAAAGCCCAAACCCCTCAGTTTCCAGGGTTCCAGCAGGGGGGAGGTGTCAGACCCTGCCCGGCGCTGGCCATGGGGCGTGTGGCGGGGGCCCGGAGCCCTTGGCTACTGTGGGCTGCTGGGGGGCTGCTGGGGGGACACCCCCGGACCTGTGTCCTGCACACACAGCGCTGTTCCAGGAGATGGTTTAGTCCGAGTGTCACTTCATTCACGGCACCGACCGGCTGAGGTTCGTGGAGAGGAACATCTCCAACCGGGAGCAGTTCCTGCACTTGGGCAGCGATGTGGGGCTGCACGTGGGGACACACCTCCTTTGGGGACAAGGCTGCCAGGCACTGGAACAGCGACCCGCAATGGATGGAGTACAGACGGGCTGCGGTGGACAGGCACTGCCGGCACAACTACGAGTTGTCCAGCCCGTTCCTCGTGGAGCGCAGAGGTGAGCGTGGGGCAGAGCGTGTCCCCTCGGGCCCTGCCCTGGGAATGACCCTGGAGCCCCTCAAAACCTCCCTGGGAATCACCTGAGACACGTCAGCCCTTCTTGTTCCCACCCTCGGGCCTCCTGCCCCTCACCCCAAGTGACTCCGGTTGCTCTCCCAGTTCATCCCAGTCTCTCCTGCTGTCCTTACAGTCCGTGTCACCAGAGTATCTCCCATTTCCTCTCAGTCCACAGCCATTCCATTCCCTGTCCACTCCCCGAGCAGAAAAATCTCTCCAACCCCTTCCTCCCACCCAATGGGGATCACCAGGACCACGGATCACCAGGACTCTGGCCAACGAGGGTCACTGGGGATCATCCAACACCGATCCTCCCATGGGGGATGGAGCTGGAGCAGAGCACGAAGCTCTTCCCACACTCGGGGCTCTCACAGGGCTTCCCTTAGTGGAGCCTCCGTTGGTGATGGGTCAAGTTAGAGCTCTGTGAGAAGCTCTTCCCACACTCAGGACACTCGTAGGGCCTCTCCCCAGTGTGGATGCGCCGGTGGTCAGTGAGATGGGAGTTGCGGTTGAATCCCTTCCCGCAGTCGGGGCAGCGGAAGGGCCTCTCCTCTGTGTGAATCCGCTCATGTAGGAGGAGATTGGAGCTTCTCTGAAATCTTTTCCCACACTTGGGACACTCGTAGGGCCTCTCCCCAGTGTGGATGTGCTGGTGTTGTCTCAAGTCGCACCTCCACCCAAAACTCTTCCCACATTCCAAGCAGGTGTAGGGCCGTTCCCCAGTGTGGCTCACCTTGTGCCGCATCAGGCTGGAGCGCTGGCGGAAGCTCTTCCCGCATTCCCCACATTCATAGGGCTTTTCCCCAGTGTGGACCAGCACATGCTGCATCAGATTAGAGATCGTCATGAATCCCTTCTCACATTCCCCACATCTGTAAGGCCGTTCCCCAGTGTGGATCCTCTGGTGCCGGATCAGCTCGGAGCTCCAGCTGAAACCCTTCCCACATTCCAAGCACTTGTGGGGCTTCTCTCCTCCAGGAGACTTCTCCACCAGCTCTGAGCTCCGCCTGCATCTCCAGCCTCCTTCCTGGCTCGAGGAGGGTCTTTGCTCCTCACAGCTCACTAGGCTGGGTTTGCAGCCCCTCGTCCCACGGGATCTCCGGGGCTTTTCTTCCTCCTTCATCTGTTCACACCTTGGGAACGTAAAATTCTGGTTTGGGGAAAAAAACAAGAGGGGAGTGCCTTGAGTTGCGGGTCCCTCCTTGCCCAAATGTAAACCAGGAAATTATTGGGCATATGATGCCTGCAAGAACCTACAAAATACCAAGATTCAGCCTAAAAATCCTCCAAAACATCATGACACAGATAAGAAACTCCGCATAACAGCAAGATTTACCCAAAACCTCCTCCAAAATATAAGCATTCAGCCCCTGCAAAAAATCCAAAGCACCAACATTTAACCCAGTAATGCCCAGAAACACCAAGATGCACCCCTGTGGAAATCGTGGATCCCCCTCCCCGGTCACCTGCTGAATGTGGCGAGGGCAATGCTCCTGGGGCTGGGGGTTCCTCCTTTCAAAGTGCAACTCAGGAAGTCATTGGGCATCTTGTGTCTGTAAGAACCTCCAAAACACAACGATTCAGCACAAAAATTATCCAAACATCAAGACACAGATCAAAAACTCCCCAAAAAGCAAGTTTCAGCCCAAATCCCTTCCAAAATATAAAGATTCAGCCCCTGCAAAAAATCAAAGCACCAGCATTTAGCCCAATAAAGCTCACAAACACCAAGATTCACCCCTGTGAAAATCATGGACCGTGCTCTTCAGTCACCTGCTGCATGCGGGGGGAGCAACGCTCCTGGGGCTGGGGCAGAGGCTGCAGATACAGGGAGGAGTGGAACATTGTGCTGCTTCCCGTTTCTGCTCCTCCTCTGGTATCCCTACTCTTCCTCACAGGCCTCTTCCTCCCATTATTCATCTTTCTCCTGCACAATCCCACCTGCTCCTCCCACGTGCAGCGTTTGACCATTTTGTTCTTCAACCCTGCTTCTCCTTCCCTTCTCCTGCTGCCCCCAGGCCCAGCACCCACTGCCGGCTCCCTCTTCCCCCCAAACCCACAGCATCCCAGCGCAGGGGCAGCGATGGAGCTGGGGCAGCTCGGGCTGGGGCAGCGCTGGGCTCTCGGCCGCTCCCGCCCGCACTCGCTCCCCACTGCAGCCGCTGCCGCCACCACAGCGCGGGGGGGCCCGGCCTTGGCGCTCCCCCCCTCCCACCTCCCCAAATTCCCCTGCCGGGGGGCGCTGGGGCCAGGAGACAGACGAGTGACAGATCAGGGGGGCTGGGAAGAGTCGGCAGCCAGAGAGCACTGAAAATCTCAGCAGTGACTACAGTGGCATCTTCGGGGACTAAACATGGCAGGGCACCCATGGAGGGTAGAAAGGGAAAGCCAGGAAAGGCTCCTGGCTAAAGGGATGATGATCCCAAAATATCTCTGAAGGGTCCCAGGGGAGCATCTTGAGGAAGTTTGAACATTCTCCCAGAGGTAATCAAGGACAGGGACACCCAGGGGGGCAATAAGGGAATTCGAGAAGGGATTTAGACAACAGGGGATGGAGGTGTTGGTGTGCTGGGAAGGGATTGGGTGAAGGGGAGTGTGCAGGAATATGGTTCAGGCAAGAAGAAGCAGCAGGAGCAATCTATGTGGGAAGAGAAAGGATGATGGAAAAGAGGAGGAAGAGAAAAATACTGAGGATGGGGATGTGTTTCAGCAGGCTCTCATCCTCAAAAGTTGCCAGCTGCTGCAGATCCTTTGTATCCCCGGTTGCCAAGACAGGCACACAAGGAGGTCAGGATTGCAGGGGGTTTCTCTGTGCTGGGCAGCGGCAGGAGCGGGCGCAGAGGGGCGGCACCGGGAGCACGGGCTGGGGGCCTGTGGGGAGCTGCGGGGCCGGGCCGGGGCTGTGGGGCAGCCGGGGCTCAGCGCCGGGCGCTGCCTGAGCCCAGCACCCCCCGGCAATTGCAGGCCCGGCAGTGGCCCCCGGCCCCCAGGAGGCTGCGGGACGCCCCGGCCGCTGCCCGGCCCCGTGGAGCTGCCGGCCCTGCCCGCCGGGGGGGCCGCGTTTGGACACTGCGGCAGGACAGGCACCGGCTCTGGGATACGGGCTGGCCACGGCAGCCACAGCACAAGGAGCAGCACGAAGGAACAGCTGGGAAATGGGCATTGGACGTGCAAACATCCAGATTAGCTTTTAAGCATTTTCCTTGGGTCAGTGCAGAAAGGAATGATTTAGCAGAAAGCTCAGCAGCTGTCAGAGGATGAGCACCCCCAGGCACTGAGGGGGCTGCAGGAGGGGCAGAAGAAGCCCCTGGAGCACTTGGTCACAAAGGCACAGCAGGGGAATGCAAGAAGGGATGAGGAAAAGGCCAAGGGGAAGGCAAAGGCCATGGCAGAGTTTCTACAGCCCCTGAGGGATGAACCCCAGGGCCCAAGGGGGCTCCAGCACCCAGGGACTCTCACATCCTTGCACCATCTTCAACCAGGTGCCCTCCTCACACTGACACCATTCAGACCTTGATGGCAAAGATGCTTTCTGGGGATGCCCACTTACACAGGATGGTAAACTGGATTTTGCCTTTGAGTGGGAACAAGAGGTAGAAGGGAAAAATGAGAAAGACATGGACGGTCCTTCTGCAGGGATGCACGGAAGCACCAGCCTTATTGGGGCAAGCCTTGTAGAAAATATCACAAGAATTTACCCCACACCCAGGGATTGGGTTAATGCAGGATGTGGATGACTTGCTGCAGTCAGGAGGACAAGAAGTGGTAGAAGAAGCCTCTGTGAAATGGCTGAATGTTCAGGCTAAAAAACGTCTTTGAGTATATGAAAAAAAGGAGCAAATGTTGGAGTAAAAGGTAAAATATTTGGGACATATTTTGACTGAAGATTTGTGCTGTATTGACCCGGAGAGGGTCCGGAGACGCTCAGAAGTCATCCAGGACTGAAAAGGAGGTGTAAGAATTCTGAGCGTTATTAGGAAATTGCAGGACCTGGATTGAGGATTCTTTCTTCTACCCATAACATTGTATCACTTTCTAAACCCCAATAGCCTCAAGGCTGTGGTATGGCAGGACGAAAGGAAGAAAACGTGAGAAAATGAACAATAACAAAATGATTGGTGCCCCACCTATGGCTCTTCCCGACTCAGAAAATAAATTTGAATCCTAGGTGTCTTATGAGTACATATTAAATTATTGGCTTTTTGAAAATATTAAAATGAATGCTCTATGTTGAAAAACTTTCCTGTATGAACATAGTTTCTTTTAGCTTTGCTATTAACAGAACTTATAAACAATAGTGATAAATATATTTTTTTGGACTACAACATTTTGATGTAAAAAGCTTTTGTTCATTTAACTAACTCAGAGAATGGTAAAAAAGATAATCAGGAAATTCTTCACATTCCTGGATTATGGGACACCAGAGCCCTAGGGAGGGAAAAATTAATGATTTACAGGTTGGGGAGAATGATTGTGAATAATGCATGAAGGTCTATGAATATGCAACATGTTGCTGCATTTAGGAAGTGTTTTCTGAGTCGGTGTGTGCCCTTGGCTGAAGGCCAAGCATCCGGCCATTATAACCTTTGGCCAGAGCCAGGGCAGATATTCAATTCTCTCCCTTGGAATGGATCTTTGCAATTCCTTACCCTGGGAATTCTCCCCCTAGTGCGGGCTGGAGATAAGGGATGTATATTTCAAGCAGTCTGTGGCCAGAATCCTGTCTCTTGTGAAATCTCTGCCACAGGAAGCTGGGCTGGCACAGAGCCTGCCTTGGCACTTTGCTGTTCACAGCATCCACCCAGGACTCTGCCTCTCAATTACACTCACACACTGGGCTGCCTGCGATTCCACTGCTGGAAAATATACCAAATTTACAGTTTTTTACATTTCATTTTACTAGTCAGTCTCGGTTTGCCCTCAGGAAAGAAATTTTAAAAGGTATTGTTTATGGACTGTTAGACCACTCAACAGAGATGAGTTTAACATCTCAACTGACTGGGAATAGCCCAAAAGATTCCCACAAAGATAACAACATTGAACAAAACATCAAGGAAACATCAGCAAACATCAAGGAACACCCACCCCAGACACTGCCCCTGGCCCAGATGGAGACATCCGATCTGGAAAAGACTGAGAAGGAAATCCAGGAATGCGGATCTAATTAACATGAGAAGAGGAGAAATCTGAGTGCAATAGGAAACCAAACACTAAGAACTACACAACCTGGAAGCAATAAACACTAAACCAATGGATTTCAATGGGTTCAGACTGTAAAACGTTTAGGAAAAATCCCGTAAAATTCACATCTCATGGAATGATTTTCTCTGCACACCCGGGCTATGTGTGGATGAAATTATTTCTGTTGCTCATCCTGACCAGAATCAAGTAATGCTTTAACTCTCTAATACTAAAGACATTATTGAAGAGTTTTTGTTTTTCCTGGAGTTTCAGTGACAAGATTACACAATTAGAAAATTTTTTCATATTAATCCTACTTTTATTTTATCAGTTAGGTTTGGACCAGGGGTGTGACAAGCAATTTTTACTCCTAGGAGAAGATGCAGAAAAGACTTGCTTGCACTGGAATATTTTTCTATATATTTGTGGCTGACTCTTAATGATGGCAGAATTTCGGAATGGGTTTTTCAATGCTCACCTTTAAGTTGCATTTTGCAAACTTAGAAGAGTATTAACCGTAAGGCTTTAACACATAAATAGTTAATACAAAATCGTTAAAATAAAAAAAAAAAGAAAAATAAAGCAGATTGTGAGGGTGGACGTATGAATCACCTAAAGGCTGCTCTGGAAGAAAATCCTAGTTCCAGGCAGCCAGGAGAGGAGTTTTAGAAATGCAAATTAACATTGCTCTGGAGAAGTGTGGACAATGCCCAAGGGCCTTCTTGCCAGGGGGAGGAATTTCCCTGAGTCCATCTGCCCCTCACCCCCAGCTCTGCCTGCTTGCACAGATGGAATTTGCACAACTAAAGGCAGAGCCCATAGTGAGGATATCTGACTGCAACAGAAATTGGTTAAGCTGCAAAGGGAAACAGCAAACGGAGAATATTGAGCAAATTTCATGAAAAAAAAAGTGTGTGTGCGGGGATCATCCCTCTCCCCAAAGCAATGAGGTGTTTTTGCTAGTCCAGAGAAATCAGTTGGGAATCCAAACATTTTATCATTTCATAAGATAAAAGTGTTCAATTGATGCAGCCGTGGCAGGAGGGAGCACCCAAAAAAGGGAAAAAGATGAACGGCCACCAGAACAAATGCTACAACACCATGGACCAGCCCCTGGGATCCCTAACGAATTCATATCAGGACACAGAAAATCCATCCATAATTTGAGTGGCATAATTAGGTTTAAAAGTATCCTTGAAATAATAACCAAGCAGACAGCTCCAGCTCCTGACCTTCCTGCTGACCAAGGCGCTGAAATGAGGAACGAGACATTTCACCATGGGATGGGATCAGATTATCTACTTACAGAAGAAGGAGGAGTTTGTGGAAAATTAAGTGACACAAACGGCTGTTTGCAAACAGATGATAACCGAAAAGTGGTGAAACAGATAGCAAAGGAAATATGAATTTAGCTCGTATTCCGGAGAAAGGATGGGAATGGGACACGTTTTCGTGGTTCCCTGGCAGACCATGGCTTAAACGAATGCTGCTCCGCCTCTGACGTGCTGCAGCAACTCTCAGCTTTTTACCATACACGACACCTTGCGCCAAAGAGGATGCAGGAAAAGAGATTGAGTCACTGGAAATTAAAAGTTAGTAAAGGCAATTCTTGAGAAAATGAGAAAAGGAGGGATTGCACGCAGTAAGATTAATATCGTAGTAGGGGTGCATATTAACGAGGACATGCAGTAGGTGGATTGGGAAGTCTGAACCTTCCAAGTACCTCAGCCAGTGGGGAAAGGGAGAGGGAGATGCAGACGGGAAAATGAGGATAAAAAGGAGGCTGCGTTTCAGAGACCGCATGGCAAATGCCGCATGGCCTCTCTCTTTGTTCATCAATAAAGTCACTTTTACAGGACTCCTCTGTCTCCTGCGGGCACACAAACCTCTGGCCACGGGAATTTTCCCGCACAGCCCCGGGCACAGGGCAGACACCTCTGTGCCACCCACAGCAACCGGGACGAGCCAGCGCTGCTCCGGCACCGGCTCCTGCCGAGGCCCCAGCGGGAAGGAGACCGCGGGCAGCCGCTCCCGCAGCGCCCTCAGCCCAGCGCCAACACGGGCCGGCACCGGCACAACCAACCCGCCAGAGCCCCCTGCCGCCCCCTCGGCCCGCAGCGAGCCCCGAGCCCCCGCACAACCGAGCGCGGCTCCCACCTGCGCTGGGGCCGCCTCCGAGCTCCGCCGCCGCCTGTGGCTGAGGAATTCGATGGGATGTGTTGCCTTAACCTTTCTGACCACTCCCAGCCCATCTATGCCAGCACTCAAGCCCTCAAAGAAGGTGTGAATAAACTTCGGGTAGATCATGGGTACGACTGGCTGAACTGGCTCTTAGGGCACTGGGGACTCACTGGCTGGATCAGGAATTTAGTTAAAATAGGTTTGTATGTATTAGGCATCATATTATGCATTGAAGTAGTTATTCCTTGTATTTTACAGTGTGTTAAGAATTTAATCGACAAATCACTTTAGAGTGTATTTTTAGTTAAAAGAAATGGAGGAGGTGTGGATATTGGTAATGCAAATGAGACTGATAGTACTGCAGATTAAATCAGCAAATGCAGCCTGACAACGAGGATGCCTGGCAAGAGCAAACAGAGACCTGACTGCAAGAGGACTGGATCAAGTCTGGGTTATGGGAAATAAGATTTTACTAAGTCCAAATGTAAAGTTTGTCTATGTGAGAGTTTGTCTGTGTAAGGTTTGTCTATGTGATTGCAGGAAAATATTACCAGCCTTCCTGTAATTGGTATATAAGCACATGTAGTGCTCAGTAAAAATTGGATTTTGATCACCATTCAGTGTCCCCGTCTCTCTCTCATCGTCGATAGTTCAAGTACTCCCCGTGGGCTCCTGGAAAGAGAATGGTGGCACATCTACTGCCTGCTACCCCCCTCTAGGCAATATTCAACTGTTTAGTTCACAGACTCATCTTCTAGCACTCTTAGTGGGGTCAGCAGAGCCACTTCCCACTGGTGGGGGCAAAGAGCACCCTCTGTGCCTTTGTGGTGGGAGCAGACAGTGTTGTCTCAAAGGAAAGGTTAAAGAGAGACCAAGCTGGACCTCTGCCTCCTGCCCCTCACCCCACAAGGGAAGAAGGGCACAAAACTGAGCACCTTTTTATTTATTTTTTTTTTCTGCCCTGTCATTTCCAGGAGCTTGACTAGCTCGAAGGAGAGGATTAGAAGGATTTCTTGAGGATCACTGCCAGTGCACAGCACACATGGCATCCCTCACCCCTTACATCATCATGGGATGGAGGGGTAGGAACCAACAACAGCCCTACCCCACTGCTCCAGAAGCCAAAATCCCCATGCAAGCATTTAGTTATGGCCTTCTTAGAGAACCACATTCCCACCCAAATCTTCCCCTCTGCAGCAGCTCATTCCCACAGGAACTGGCAGAGCAGATGGGGTTTGGACATTGGCTGGCTTCCATTGCAGTCCTTGCCCTGGAGCTGGCACGGCAGGAGAAGGGCTCTGGTGAACCTTCTCCTCCTCCCATGTAGGCTCTAACCCAGCTGCCACAACTTCAAGTTCTCAGAGTACTTCTGGGCTCTGAGCAGCGGCCACGGGAGGAGGAGATGCAACTCCAAAGGCAGCAGTTCCCAGGCCCAGCTCCTGCCATCCCAGTGGGGCTGTTCGGTGGTTCAGGAGAGGAAGGGAAGGGCAAGTGCAGGTGGCAGTAGCTCATTTCAGACTGAAAGAGGGAAAGGTAATTTATTCACTTTGAAATCACTGCATTCAGGCTCTTATTTTAACCTGAAAGGGAAGTAACACCTTCTTTTGTTTAATTTGGGTGAAGAACAAATCTTACATTTGATGTGGTAAGCAGTTCAATTATCAGAGGGAAAGTGTACAGCAAAATTAGTGTTCACAGAGAGAGAGAAAAGTCAGGAGGTAGCAAAAGAGAGGAGGAAAAGAAAGCACGCCCCAAGCCAGTGTTTTTCCCAAATCCAGGATTTTCTGTTTGTAGGGAATGGGGTGCAGAGTAACTTTCCCTTGAGACTCAGGACTGAGAGGCCAGAGCTAGAAAGGTTGTTCACTGAGAAATCCCCTCTCCCAGATCTGTACAAGAGCTGTTCTTTAGCTTTTACATGGATGTTTAAAACCTGACATATCCATTCCTCATGTGACTCATCCCACGACCAGTAAACATAGCTGGACTTAATTACTCTCTTAGTCTGTTCTATTACACAACTCTATATCATCTTAAGTTCTTTGGTGATGGAGTCATATTTCCACCGGGCTAGTTTTCTTCCCGGGGGAGTATTTAAGGGTATATGTTGACATATTTCCATTTCTTTTTCCCCTAGTGAATTCCTTCCTTGCCCTTAGTCCCATTCTTCCCGCTAATCACTGGTTCTCACAACAAAAGCTGCATTCCCGACAGACAATTACAGGTCCTTGAAAGCAAAGCTGGACTACCAGGAATGTTTTTACAGATCAAGATCTCATTTCTTAGGAACATTAGTGTTAAATAAACGAGGATTTTCTCAAGGACTGTCTGAATGTTCCCACTGTTCTTGACTGGGCTTCCTTTCTTCCCAGAAAGTGGCACAGGGATGGGATTGGATGCAGGATGGGAATGCTGTGTATGACAGGGAGAGAATTTGGTTGTGGCTAAGCAAGGCTTGCCCTCCTCAAGGACTCTGCAGGGTCCTAGAAGCCACTCAATATCCCATGCTCTGCCATCGAGGAGGTGACAAAGAGCCTGGAGGGAGCCTGTCCAGGACAGCCCAAGGGACTGGACAGAGGGATATTCTCGGAGCTGGGAGCACCTGGATGTTGGACCAGCCAGCTCCTGCTGCCTTTTGGTGGTGCCTGAGCAGGGCTGTGACGATGCCAGGGACATCCTGCAGTGACATCTCCCCTGTCCGTCTGGGCGTGCGCTCGGTCCCAAAGCTCACCCTGATCCTGATCTCAATCTCACTCCATGTTGAGACACACTCACTCTCCTGGATTTAATCTCATCCAGAGATGAGCCAGACTCGTGCAGCCTCAGAGCCAATCTCAAGGCCAGGCCTAAGGCAAATGGCACATTTAGCCTTAACCCCAATTCCAGCTCTAATACAAACCCAAGCCCTAACCGCAAAGCCCAGCCCCAATTCCAGCCCCTACCAAATGCTCAGTCCTAAACCAAATGCCACGTTTAGCCCTAAGCCCAAAGCCAGCCCCAATTGCAACTCTAAGCCCAATCCCAATGGCAGTCTCAAGCCCCAAGTGCAGCTTTGAGTGCCAGCCCACACTCCAATGCCAGCTTTAGCTCGAATTCCCAAACTCAGCCCCAGTTCCTGCCCTAAGGCCAACACCGTTCTTAGTCCTAAACCCAATGGCAGCCCCAGTCACACTCCCTAGCCCAAGCCTGGCTCTGAACTCAAGATCACTGTGATAAATATATTACACTGTCAGCTTTAGCAATTGTTAGAGTGAATACTATGTGTTTTCTAAGGTTGACTTCTGTAAAAGAAGTTTTCCTAAAGTTTAGAGATCTTTTAATGCAAATGTTGTGTTGTGAATGTTGGTGAAGAGTTGTTGTAATGTTAACATTTAACCAGTGAAGGAATTCACACCTGTTGAATGTATTGAAAAGTAACAAATGATGAGGACTGGGAAAACTGCACATGCTTGAAAAAGGTAGGAGAGGGGAGAAACTCTGTTTAAGTGCTTGAATATGTATAGCCTTTTGTAAATATGTATTGGGCTGATGCAATACCCAGGTGGGCAGGGGGTAGTCTCTGCCCTCACCGATTCGGGTGGACTGGCACTGGCTCCATCCCCCTCTGATCTAGGGGGGCCAGTGCAGTCGCTGTTGTTACAGATGAGCAATGTGGTGGTTGGCTCTCACAATTAAAGGATGAACAGTGTGTGTATGTTAAGATAAGTTTTGTGGATGTATAATGATGTTATTGTAATATATCCTCCCATAGTCCTGTTTCCCCTCCCCCTTGCATTGTTGTCACAACATGGCTCAGGCAGTCGGGGCATTTGGGGAGGGCCGGCTTGTTCCTACACCTGACCTCCAGTGCAGATGTAAGAAAGGAGTCTCCAGCAATGGACGGCAGGGAAGGAGTTCAGCGACAAGACTTTGGGAGGGGCCAGGGCCATAAAAGGCAGAACATCCATTCTGTAGGGGAGCACGTGGGGATTTAGTCCTGTGCTCCCAGTGCTGATTTTTCTCCTAATTCACTCTTTTGCTGTATTTTTCTAAGGTTTAAGAAATTGCTGAAAGTTTTAAAAGAGCAAGCGCCGTTTCTCCCACCCTGCACTGCCGGGGTAGGAGGTGCAGCTGGAAGGAGGGAGGCGCGTGGAAAGCTGGTTTGAAGGGTCTCCATTTACTTCTCATTATGCTGCTCTGAGTTTTTGGAGTTTTCTGCCAGAAATCTCTCCCTCCACTCATCCCCTGGGGTGTGGGGCAGTTTTCCCATTTTGGGGGAAATCAAAGCTGAGAGGAATGTTGAATTTGTCTTTACAAATGAGTTGTGGATCAGACTGTAGATAAGGCTAGCACTGAGAGATAAAAGAAACAATGGGATGGATTCCACTGATTGATGAATGGAAAGAGATATTTGCCTTTACAAACAAACTGTAGGGCTGCTGATAAATGAAACTGGATATCGAAAGATGAAAGAAGCAACGGGGGGCAAACTATGAATTCTATAAGAATTAAAAATTAAAAGGGAGGGTTATACATTAGAGGGGAATTTCAGGTATCAGGCGTTCCGGGAAGTCTGTGTCTCTCAAGTACCTCAGCCAATGGGGAAAGAGAGAGGGAAATGCGGCCAGGAAAATAGGATAAAAAGGAGGCTGCGTCCTCCAAAAATTTGAGAGATCCCAGGCGAATGTCCCATGGCCTCTCCCTTTATTCGAATAAAGCAAAAAGGACTCCTCTGTCTCCTTTCTGGACATAAATCTCTGGTGTTTCTGGATTAATTTTCCTGACATAGGTGACCCGGGAGAGGGACCTCGCCCCCAATATCTTGGGCGGTCCTGGCAGGGTTTTTTTGAAATGGGGAGGGATATTTGGAGCTCACCCGAAGTATCTTTGGGTCTCCCTGTTTGTGTATTTCGGGAGGCGGCAGGCGGAGCGATGTTTGCATCTCGCAGGGCTCCAAAGCTGTCCCGAAATCCCCTTTTGGGGGATCCTGCGGGGTCCCCGGGTGGTTTTTTTGGGGATGTCTGGGTGGCGGCTGCAGACAGAGCCCCGGCGGTGGGTGGGGGATGGAGGTCCCCGGAGCCCCGTGGCGATCGCCCGGGACTGGCAGGGCGAGGGGAGCAGCCTTGAGGGGGGGAAAGCGAAAAGGGGAGAGCCCCGGGAGTGCCGGAGCCTGAAATGGGGGCCTGGAGAGGGGGGACCCCGAGAGCCGGGAGTGAGGGGAGCCTGGAGACGGGGCAGCCCGGAGAAGGGATGAGCCTGGAGACGGGGAGCCCCTGGGACACCAACGTGGGGACCCCAAAGCCTCCCAGGGCTCTGGCCACGCCAGGGGCTACAGGGACACGAGGCCGGCGCTGCTCCGGGCCGCTTCCAGGCTGTCCCTCTGCTCTTGGGTGCCGGGGGTGGCACTTTGTGACACGGGCGTGTGTCAGGGCCCTTGGTGATGTGGGACATTGTGGTGCTGTCATGAATGAGAGCGTTTGAGATCGCTTAAAAATCGATGACAAATGCATGAGCAAAAGTCAGATTTAATATTAAGCAACAAAGTACAATAAGTTTGTTGGTAAGACTCACTCTACTGCCTACAGGACAGCTAAGGCACAACAAGGGAAAACAGGCAACAACAAAACCAAACAAAATCCAGGCAACCAAACCAGAAATAAACCGAGAACTCCCTAGGGGAGCGTGGGTGGGTGTAAGTTCATAACTATAACTAAACCTTGTTTACCGGCCTAACTTAGATATCCAAGGTACTTCCACATCTAGGAAAGCTGTATTTCTCCCAGATTTGGTATAGCATATGTGCAGGGGCACACACACAGACAGGAACAGTCAGTGCAGGCAATTCCCCCCAGAGCTCAGTGAAATCCTCCCTTCAGATGTTTTTGCATCTCCCACTGGCCGAAGGATGGGGCCTTGAGCAGTGAGGGTATGGGCCCAGGACACGTCGTGTTTCAGTGATTCTCCAGGCACAGCAAAGCCGAGGGTTTGCTGGCTCTGAGAGGCCCCTCAGAGGGAGACTGCTGGTCACAGCCCACGGTGGCCCAGGAGAGCTCAGAGGTCTCCTTTTGGATTTCTGTTGAGAGGGTCACAACAGAGTGGGCTCCAGTCATAACCATGTTTCATCCCAGCCACAGATTGGGTCGGCACTTTCTCTAGGAGTGGGGGAATGCATCACCACACTGGGATCTCAGGGGTGCCCATGGCCTGGGTGACATTGGCCCGATGCCAGGCACCCACCAAAGCCATTGATCCTGCCTCTCCAGCTGCAAGGGAAGAGAAAGTTTAACCAGGAGCTCCAGGATCAGATTAAGATAGGACGAGCAAACACAGCAAACAGCAAAATGGGTGTCACAGACACAGCGTGGGCACAGCGAGGGAATTTATTAACAATCAAATCATAACAAAAGAAGGAAAAGAGAGAGAAATCTCTCCAACAACCTCCCCCCACCCAGTGGGGTCACCAGGACCACGGATCACCAGGGCTCTGCCCAACGGGGGTCACTGGAGATCATCCAACACCGATCCTCCCATGGGGGATGGAGCTGGAGCAGAGCACGAAGCTCTTCCCACACTCGAGACACTCACAGGGCTTCCCTTAGTGGAGACTCCGTTGGTGTTGGGTCAAGTTACACCTCTGTGAGAAGCTCTTCCCACACTCAGGACACTCGTAGGGCCTCTCCCCAGTGTGGATGCGCCGGTAGACAGCGAGGTTGCCATGTTGCTTGAAGCCCTTCCCGCAGTCGGGGCAGCGGAAGGGCCTCTCCTCTGTGTGAATCCGCTCGTGTAGGAGGAGATTGGAGCTTCTCTGAAACCTCTTCCCACACTTGGGACACTCGTAGGGCCTCTCCCCAGTGTGGATGCGCTGGTGCCTTCTCAGGGCAGAGCTCCACCCAAAGCTCTTCCCACATTCCAAGCAGGTGTAGGGCCGTTCCCCTGTGTGGATCACCTGGTGCCAGATCAGGCTGGTGCTGTAGTTGAAACTCTTCCCACATTCCCCACAAATGTAGGGCTTTTCCCCATTGTGGATCCTCTGGTGTAGGATCAGCTGGGACCTGTAGCTGAAACCCTTCCCACATTCCAAGCACTTCTGGGGCTTCTCCCCTCCAGGAGGCTTCTCCACCAGCTCTGAGCTCTGCCTGGATCTCCGGCTGCCTTCCCGGCTCAGGGAGGGTCTTTCCTCCTCACAGCTCCCTGGGATGGGTTTGCAGCCCCTCCTCGTGAGAGATCTCCGGGGCTTTTCTGCCTCTTCCATTCCCACACACCTGGGGAATGAAAATTCCTGGTTTAGGGGGAAATAACAAGAAAAGAGCTCCATAAATTGGATGTTCCTCCTCGCCCAAGTTCATCTCTGCAAGTCATTGAGCATCTTGTGTCTGTAAGAACCTCCCAAACACCAAGATTCCCACCCAGAATCCTCCAGACTTTAAGACACGGATCAAAAACTCCCCAAATATCAAGATTCAGCCAAAATCCCCTCCAGACTTGTGCTGGTTTGAAAGCAAAACCAGTGAGAGACTCCAAGTCAGAAATACAATTTGATAGGAAAAAAGAGAAGAGAAATAAAATACATGCAATAGTACAAAAGAAAACAACTGACAGAATCAGAATACAACCTGACACCCCGCTAGTTTTGATGGTGGTAGCAGTCCAGATGAAGGGGTCTTGTAGTAGTGATGCTGTAGAAAGGTCTGGTAGCTCTTGTCCTCTGGAAACCAGTGGGTAAGGGCTGCCTTGGTGTTCCAAATCTCAGATTTTATCTAGGTAGGAAAGGCTTGGCTCCTCCCCCTGGCTGGAGCATCTCCCAATGGGATGATGGAATTTTATCAGTCATGCAGTGGCACTCAATGGCCCATTAACAGAAGATATCTTCCTGGAGGAAGGATGGGTTGTGGAAAAGATAAAGAACACTGCCCCACCTGGTTTTAACAGATGGCCCATTAGCAGAGGATATCTCCCACACAGATAAGGATCAGTGCTCCACCTGATTTTTTCCACCACTCTTTGTTCTTTTGTTTCTTCCTCTGACTGTTGACTTCATGTTTGCTGCTGATTTCCTCTCCCTTTTGAAGATGAAAATGGTAAAAGTGTCTTTGACCTGCCTTGCTGGATATTGTGAAGAGGAACAGTCATCTACTGCAAGTGGAAGTCTCACGGGTGGAGCAGAGTTCTGTGAGTGCTGTATCAAACCAGACCTCATCAGACCAGCCAGAACAACTGGTCCATGCTGCCCTTCACTGCTCTGCCTGTTCCCCACTGTTTCATGCCAGAGTAATTTAACTGCTGTTAATTGGGTGTGTGTTTCACTCGAGCCAGTCCAGCAGAACCAGCAGAAAGCAGCCCCAGAATGAATGGGGCTCTGCAGAGGAGCCCCAGACTATTCATCAGCCTGCCCGCAGAACTGGCTCCAACTCTGAACCCTTGTGACCACACTCTGAAGAAGATACACTTCTGATATTTCTGAGGCACTTATGACTGAGGCACTGCACGAGCTTGTGCAGGTAAGAATCCCAAAGTGCTTTCTGTCAGGAAAATTAATCCTCAAACACCAGAGTTTTATGTCCAAAAAGGAGACTTTATTGGAATAAAGGGAGAGACCATGGGACATTCCCCTGGGATCTCTCAAATTTTTGGAGGACGCAGCCTCCTTTTTATCCTATTTTCCTGGCCTCATTTCCCTCTCTCTTTCCCCATTGGCTGAGGTACTTGAGAGGCACAGACTTCCCGGAACGCCTGATACCTGAAATTCCTCTCTAATGTATAACCCTCCCTTTTAATTTTTAATTCTTACAGAATTCATAGTTTTCTCCCCCGTTGCTTCTTTCATCTTTCGATATCCAGTTTCATTTATCAGCAGCCCTACAGTTTGTTTGTAAAGGCAAATATCTCTTTCCATTCATCAATCAGTGGAATCCATCCCATTGTTTCTTTTATCTCTCAGTGCTAGCCTTATCTACAAGCAGATCCACAACTCATTTGTAAAAAAAAAATTCAACATTCCTCTCAATGTGGTTCTCTAAGAAGGCCATAACTAAATGCTTGCATGGGGGTTTTGGCTTCTGGAGCAGTGGGGTAGGGCTGTTGTTGGTTCCTACCCCTCCATCCCATGATGATGTAAGGGGTGAGGGATGCCATGTGTGCTGTGCACTGGCAGTGATCCTCATGAAATCCTTCTAATCCTCTCCATCGAGCTAGTTAAGCTCCTGGAAATGACAGGACAGAAAAAAAATTTTAAAAGTGCTCAGTTTTGTGCCCTCCTGCCCTCGTGGGGTGAGGGACAGGAGGCAGAGGTCCAGCTTGGTGTCTCTCTGACCTTTCCTTTGAGACAACACTGTCTGCTCCCACCACAAAGGCACAGAGGGTGCTCTTTGCCCCCACCAGTGGGAAGTGGCTCTGCTGACCCCACTAAGAGTGCTAGAAGATGAGTCTGTGAACTAAACAGTTGAATATTGCCTAGAGGGGGGTAGCAGGCAGTAGCTGTGCCACCATTCTCTTTCCAGGACCCCACTGGGAGTACTTGAACTATCGACGATGAGAGAGAGACGGGGACACTGAATGGTGATCAAAATCCAATTTTTACTGAGCACTACATGTGCTTATATACCATTTACAGGAAGGCTGGTAATATTTTACTGCAATCACATAGACAAACCTTACATAGACAAACTCTCACATAGACAAACGCTCACATAGACAAACTTTACATTGGGACTTAGTAAAATCTTATTTCCCATAACCCAGACTTGATCCAGTCCTCTTGCAGTCAGGTCTCTGTTTGCTCTTGCCAGGCATCCTCGTTGTCAGGCTGCATTTGCTGATTAAATCTGCAGTACTATCAGTCTCATTTGCATTACCCATATCCACATCTCCCCCGTTTCTTTTAACTAAAAATACACTCTTAAGCGATTTGTCGATTAAATTCTTAACACACTGTAAAATACAAGGAATAACTACTACAACGCATAATATGATGCCTAATACATACAAACCTATTTGAACTAAATTCCTGACCCAGCCAGTGAGTCCCCAGTGCCCTAAGAGCCAGTTCAGCCAGTCGTACCCATTATCTACCCGAAGTTTATTCCCACCTTCTTTCAGGGCTTGAATGCTGGCATAGATGGGCTGGGAGTGGTCAGAAAGGTTAAGGCAACACATCCCATCGAATTCCTCAGCCACAGGCGGCGGCGGAGCTCGGAGGCGGCCCCAGCGCAGGTGGGAGCCGCGCTCGGTTGTGCGGGGGCTCGGGGCTCGCTGCGGGCCGAGGGGGCGGCAGGGGGCTCTGGCGGGTTGGTTGTGCCGGTGCCGGCCCGTGTTGGCGCTGGGCTGAGGGCGCTGCGGGAGCGGCTGCCCGCGGTCTCCTTCCCGCTGGGGCCTCGGCAGGAGCCGGTGCCGGAGCAGCGCTGGCTCGTCCCGGTTGCTGTGGGTGGCACAGAGGTGTCTGCCCTGTGCCCGGGGCTGTGCGGGAAAATTCCCGTGCCCAGAGGTTTGTGTGCCCAAAGGAGACAGAGGAGTCCTGTAAAAGTGACTTTATTGATGAACAAAGAGAGAGGCCATGCGGCATTTGCCATGCGGTCTCTAAAGCGCCGCCTCCTTTTTATTCTCATTTTCCCGTTTGCATCTCCCTGTCCCTTTCCCGACTGGCTGAGGTACTTGGAAGGTTCAGACTTCCCGATCCACCTACTGCATGTCCCTCTTAATATTCACTCCTACTACGATATTAATCTTACTGCTTTCCATCCTGCCTTTTCTCATATTCTCAAGAATTGCCTTTACTAACTTTTAATTTCCATTGACTCAATTTCTTTTCCCGCATCCTCTTTGGTGCAAGGTGTCGTGCATGGTAAAAAGCTGAGAGTTGCTGCAGCACGTCAGAGGAGCAGCAGCATTCGTTTAAGCCTTGGTCAGCCAGAGAACCACGAAAATTTGTCCCATTCCCATCCTTTCTCCGGAATACGAGATATTTTCATATTTCCTTTGCTATCTGTTGAACCACTTTTCGGTTATCATCTGTTTGCAAACAGCCGTTTGCGTCATTTAATTTTCCACAAACTCCTACTTCTTCTGTAAGTAGATAATCTGATCCCATCCCATGGTGAAATGTCTCGTTCCTCATTTCAGAGGCTTGGTCAGCAGGAAGGTCAGGAGCTGGAGCTGTCTGCTTGGTTATTATTTCAGGGATACTTTTTAACCTAATTATGCCACTCAAATTATGGATGGATTTTCTGTGTCCTGATATGAATTCGTTAGGGATCCCAGGGGCTGGTCCATGGTGTTGTAGCATTTGTTCTGGTGGCCGTTCATCTTTTTCCCTTTTTTGGGTGCTCCCTCCTGCCACGGCTGCATCAATTGACCACTTTTATCTTATGAAATGATAAAATGTTTGGATTCCCAACTGATTTCTCTGGACTAGCAAAAACACCTCAGTGCTCTGGGGAGAGGGATGATCCCCCCCCACTTTTTTTTCATGAAATTTGCTCAATATTCTCCGTTTGCTGTTTCCCTTTGCAGCTTAACCAATTTCTGTTGCAGTCAGATATCCTCACTATGGGCTCTGCCTTTAGTTGTGCAAATTCCATCTGTGCAAGCAGGCAGAGCTGGGGGTGAGGGGCAGATGGACTCAGGGAAATTCCTCCCCCTGGCAAGAAGGCCCTTGGGCATTGTCTGCACTTTTCCTGAGCAATGTTAATTTGCATTTCTAAAACTCCTCTCCTGGCTGCCTGGAACTAGGATTTTCTTCCAGAGCAGCCTTTAGGTGATTCACACGTCCACCCTCACAATCTGCTTTATTTTCGTTTTTATTTTTTTTAGCGATTTTTTATTAACAGTTTATGCGTTAAAGCCTCACCATTAATACTCTTCTAGGTTTGCAAAATGCAACTTAAAGGTGAGCTTCTAAAGATCCATTCCGAAATTCTCCCATCATTAAGAGCCACCACAAATATATAGAAAAATATTCCAATGCAATCAAGTCTTTTCTGCCTCTTCTCCTAGGAGTAAAAATTGCTTGTCACACCCCTGGCCCAAACCTAACTGACAATCTAAAAGTAGGATTAATGTGAAAATTTTTTCTCCTGGTGTAATCTTGTCACTGAAACTGCATGGACAATAAAAAACTCTCCAGCAATATCTTTAGTGTTAGAGAGTTAAGGCATTACTTGATTCTGGTCAGGATGTGCAACAGAAATAATTTCATCCACACATAGCCCGGGCGTGCAGAGAAAATCATTCCATGAGATGTGAATTTTGCTAGATTTTTCCTGAAATTTTACAGTCTGAACCCATTGAAATCCATTGGTTTAGTGTTTATTGCTTCCAGGTTGTGTAGTTCTTAGTTTTTGGTTTCATATTGGACCTGGATTTCTCCTCCTGTGATGTTAATGAGGTCCCACTCCTGGATTTCCTTCTCAGCCTTTTCCAGACCAGGTGTCTCCATCTGGGCCAGGGGCAGTGTCTGGGGTGGGTGTTCCTTGATGTTTGCTGATGTTTCCTTGATGTTTTGTTGAATGTTGTTATCTTTGTGGGAATCTTTTGGGCTATTCCCAGTCTGTTGAGATGTTAAACTCATCTCTGTTGAGTGGTGCAACATCCCTTAAAAAAAACCTTTTAAAATTTCTTTCCTGAGAGAAAGGCAAACCGAGCCTGACTAGTAAAATGGAATGTAAAAAAAATTGAATTTGGTATACTTTCCAACAATGGAATCGCAGGCAGCCCAGTGTGTGAGTGTAATTGAGAGGCAGAGTCCTGGGTGGATGCTGTGAACAGCAAAGTGCCAAGGCAGGCTCTGTGCCAGCCCAGCTTCCTGTGGCAGAGATTTCACAAGAGACAGGATTCTGGCCACAGACTGCTTGAAATATACATCCCTTATCTCCAGCCCGCACTAGGTGGAGAATTCCCAGGGTAAGGAATTGCAAAGATCAATTCCAAGGGAGATAATTGAATATCTGCCCTGGCTCTGGCCAAAGGTTATAATGGCCGGATGCTTGGCCTTCAGCCAAGGGCACACACTGACTCAGAAAACACTTCCTAAATGCAGCAACATGTTGCATATTCATAGACCTTCATGCATTATTCAGATTCATTCTCCCCAGACCTGTAAATCATTCTTTTTCCTTCCTGGGATTCTGGTGTCCCATAATCCAGGAATGTGAAGAATTTCCTGATTATCTTTTTTACCATTCTCTGATTTACTTACATGAACAAAAGCTTTTTACATCAAAATGTTGTAATTACAAAAAATATATTTACCACAACTATTTCTAAGTTCTGTTAATCGCAGAGCTAAAATAAACTATGTTCATACAGCAAAGTTTTCCAAGAGATAGCATTCATTTTAATATTTGCAAAAAGACAATAATATAATATGTACTTATAACACACGTAGAATCCAAATTTCTTTCCTGAGTCTGGAATAGTCATAGCTGTGGCACCAATCATTTTGTTAGTTTTCATTTTCTCAGCTTTTGTTCCCTTTCTTCTGTCCATACCCCAACCTTGAGGCTATTGGGGTTTAGAAAGTGATACAATGTTATGGGTAGAACAGAGAACTCTCAATTCAGGTCCTGCAGTTTCCTATTAATGCTCAGAATTCTTGCACCTCCTTTTCACTCCTGGATTACTTCTGAGACTCCCCTGACCCCCTCTAGTTCAAGATACCACAAACCTTCAGAAAAAATATCTCACAAATATTTAACTCTTTTCTCTAGCATTTGCTCTTTTTTTTTTTCAAATACTGAAAGATTAATTTTAGGCTGAACATTCAGCCATTTCACAGAGGCTTCTTCTGCCACTTCTTGTCCTCCTGATGGCAGCAAGTCATCCACATCCTGCATTAACCCAATCCCTGGGTGTGGGGTAAATTCTTGTGATATTTTCTGCAAGGCTTGTCCTAATAAGGCTGGTGCTTCCGTGCATCCCTGAAGAAGGACCGTCCATGTCTTTTCCATTTTCCCTTCTACCTCTTGTTCCCACTCAAAGGCAAAATCCAGTTTACCACCCTGTGTAAGTGGGCATCCCCAGAAAGCATCTTTGCCATCAAGGACTGAATGGTGGCAGTGTGAGGAGGGCACCTGATTCAAGATGGTGTAAGGATGTGAGAGCCCCTGGGTGCTGGGGCCCCCTTGGGCCCTGGGGTTCATCCCTCAGGGGCTGTAGAAACTCTGCCATGGCCTTTGCCTTCCCCTTGGGCTTTTCCTCCTCCCTTCTTGCATTCCCCTGCTGTGCCTTTGTGACCAAGTGCTCCAGGGGCTTCTTCTGCCCCTCCTGCAGCCCCCTCAGTGCCTGGGGGTGCTCATCCTCTGACAGCTGCTGAGCTTTCTGCTAAATCGTTCCTTTCTGCAGTGACCCAAGGAAAATGCTTAAAAGCTAATCTCGATCTTTCCACGTCCAATGCCCATTTCCCAGCTGTTCCTTTGTGCTGCTGCTCCTTGTGCTGTGGCTGCCGTGGCCAGCCCGTATCCCAGAGCCGGTGCCTGTCCTGCCGCAGTGTCCAAACGCGGCCCCCCCGGCGGGCAGGGCCGGCAGCTCCACGGGGCCGGGCAGCGGCCGGGGCGTCCCGCAGCCTCCTGGGGGCCGGGGGCCACTGCCGGGCCTGCAATTGCCGGGGGGTGCTGGGCTCAGGCAGCGCCCGGCGCTGAGCCCCGGCTGCCCCACAGCCCCGGCCCGGCCCCGCAGCTCCCCACAGGCCCCCAGCCCGTGCTCCCGGTGCCGCCCCTCTGCGCCCGCTCCTGCCGCTGCCCAGCACAGAGAAACCCCCTGCAATCCTGACCTCCTTGTGTGCCTGTCCTGGCAACCGGGGATACAAAGGATCTGCAGCAGCTGGCAACTTTTGAGGATAAGAGCCTGCTGAAAAACATCCCCATCCTCAGTATTTTTCTCTTTCTCCTCTTTTCCATCATCCTTTTTCTTCCCACATAGATTTTTCCTGCTGCTTCTTTCCTGAACCATATTCCTGCACACTGCCCTTCACCCAATCCCTTCCCAGCACAGCAACAGCATCCATCCCCTGTTGTCTAAATCCCTTCTCGACTTCCCTGATAGCTCCCCTTGGCGTCCATGTCCTTGATTACCTCTGCGAGAATGTGCAGACTCCCTCACCATGCTTCCCAGGGACCCTTCAGATATATTTTGGGATCATCGTTCCTTTTGCCAGGATCCCTTCCTGGCTTTTCCTTTCTACCCTCCATGCGTGCCCTGCCATGTTTAGTCCCCGAAGATGCCACTGTAGTCCCTGCTGAGATTTTCAGTGCTCTCTGGCTGCCGACTCTTCCCAGCCCCCCTGATCTGTCACTCGTCTGTCTCCTGGTCACTCTCGGGTACCCAATCCATGCCCGGTGCCGCAGCCACCCAAGGGAACCGATCACCCAAACTCGGTGAGGCACCTTCAGCTCCACTGACTGCCCCCGCCCCGGACGGGGGAACGAATTCTGGCCGAGTCCCAAGGTGTGTGGAAAAATTCACATCACCAGATGTTTCTGTCTGCTAGGATGACAGAGGAGTCCTGTAAAAGTGATTTAATTCATAAAAAAAGGAAGAGGCCGTGGGCCATTTCCCATGGGGTCTCTGCAGTTGTTAGTAGACACAGCCTCCTTTTCATCCTAATTTTCCCGGCTGCATCTCCCTCTCCCTTTTCCCACTGGCTGAAGTACTTGAGAGGTACAGACTTTCCAATGCACCTGCTGAATTCCCCCCCCCCCGTTAATATGCACCCCACTATTGTATATCTAACGATATTCACGGCTCTGTTAGGTGTTTGTTCTTCTTCTGGGAGTTCACGAATTGAGCAGGACCTTGGCTGAGCAGCAGTCTGTGTGGTCAATTAATAACATTTTCTGACCCTGATGGCTTCTGCTGTCACTTCCTTATGTCCACGTCCCCGGCCCTGTGTCCAAGCGGATTCGCAGCATGTGTTTGTAGAGACCCTTTGCTGTTGTTCCTTGCATGGGGGTCCCCCGTTTTGGGGCCATCCCCCCTGGAGCAGGGTGTCCCGGCTTGGTGCAGCCCCGCCCCTCGGGCAGCGCTGAGCCAATGAGAGCGCGCGGCGGTGATGACGCAGCAGTGTCCAGGCAGAGCCGCAGCTCCCAGCGTTGCCCACCTGGAGCCACCTGCGCCCGGCCCGGGCCCCAGCGCCCCCCGGCAGGGGAATTTGGGGAGGTGGGAGGGGGGGAGCGCCAAGGCCGGGCCCCCCCGCGCTGTGGTGGCGGCAGCGGCTGCAGTGGGGAGCGAGTGCGGGCGGGAGCGGCCGAGAGCCCAGCGCTGCCCCAGCCCGAGCTGCCCCAGCTCCATCGCTGCCCCTGCGCTGGGATGCTGTGGGTTTGGGGGGAAGAGGGAGCCGGCAGTGGGTGCTAGGCCTGGGGGCAGCAGGAGAAGGGAAGGAAAAGCAGAGTTGAACAACAAAATGGTCAAATACTGCACGTGGGAGGAGAAGGTGGGATTGTTCCGAAGGAGGAATAGTAGGAGGAAGAGGACTGTGAGGAAATTTGGCGAAAACAGAGGAGGAGGATGAGCAGAAACGGGAAGCAGCACAAGGTTCCACCATTCCCTATATGTGCAGCCTCCCCTCCAGCCCCAGGAGTGTTGTTCCCCCCACATGCAGCAGGTGACAGGGGAGAGGGTTCCACGATTTTCACAGGGATGAATCTTGGTGTTTTGGAGGTTTTACACACAGACACAAGATGCTCAGTGACTTCCTGAGATGATCTTGGGAAAGGAGAAGCCCCCAGCTCAAGTACCTCTTATCTTGTTCTTTTCCTCAAACCAGGACTTGTCATTCCGAAGGTGTGGGCAAATGGAGGAGGAGGAAAAGCCCCAGAGATCCCTCACGAGGAGGGGCTGCAAACCCAGCCCAGGGAGCTGCGATGAGGAAAGACCCTCCCTGAGCCAGGAAGGCGGCCGGACATCCAGGCAGAGCTCAGAGCTGGTGGAGAAGCCTCCTGGAGGGGAGAAGCCCCACAAGTGCTTGGAATGTGGGAAGGGTTTCAGCTACATCTCTGAGCTGATCCGGCACCAGAGGATCCACACCGGGGAGAAGCCCTATGAGTGTGGGAAATGTGGGAAGGGCTTCAGCGACAGCTCCAGCCTGATACAACACCAGGTGATCCACACAGGGGAACGGCCCTACACCTGCTTGGAATGTGGGAAGAGCTTTGGGCGGAGCTCTGACCTGAGAAGCCACCAGCGCATCCACACTGGGGAGAGGCCCTATGAGTGTACTAAGTGTGGGAAGAGGTTTCAGACCAGCTCCAATCTCCTCCTACATGAGCAGATTCACACCGAGGAGAGGCCCTTCCGCTGCCCCGACTGCAGGAAGGGCTTCAAGCACAACTCCAACCTCATCAGGCACCGGCGCATCCACACTGGGGAGAGGCCTTATGAGTGTCCTGAGTGTGGGAAGAGCTTCTCACAGAACTCTCACTTGACCCAACACCAACGGAGGCACCACTAAGGGAAGCCCTGTGAGTGCCCAAGTGTGGGAAGAGCTTCGTGCTCTGCTCCAGCTCCATCCCCCATGGGAGGATCGGTGTTGGATGATCCCCAGTGACCCCCGTTGGGCAGAGCCCTGGTGATCTGTGTTCCTGGTGATCCGTGTTGGGTGGGGGGAAGGAATTGGAGAGATCTTTTCACTCTCCTTGTTTTTGAGCTATTTGGTTGGTAATAAATTTCCTCCCTGTTCCCAGGCTGGGTCTGTGATGCCTGTTCTGCTGTTTATGGACGATCTCTCCCTGTCTTAATCTGACCCAGAAATTCTCTTTTAAATTTTCTCTCCTCTGTGCACCTGGAGGGGCAGGGTCAGAGTGGCTTTGGTGGGTGCCTGGCATCGGGCCAGCGTCACTCAGGCCATGGGCACCCCTGAGATCCCAGTGTGGTGATGCATTCCCCCACTCCTAGAGAAAGTGCTGACCCAAACTGAGGTCAAGATGAAACATGGTTATGACTGGAGCCCACTCTCTTGTGACCCTCTCAACAGAAATCCAAAAGGAGACCTTTGAGCTCTCCTGGGCCACCGTGGGCTGTGACCAGCAGTCTCCCTCTGAGGGGCCTCTCAGAGCCAGCAAACCCTCGGCTTTGCTGTGCCTGGAGGATCGCTGAAACACGACGCGTCCTGGGCCCATACCCTCACTGCTCAAGGCCCCATCCTTCGGCCAGTGGGAGATGCAAAAACATCTGAAGGGAGGATTTCACTGAGCTCTGGGGGGAATTGCCTGTACTGACTGTTCTGTCTGTGTGTGTGCCCCTGAACATATGCTACAGCAAATCTGGGAGAAATACAGCTTTCCTAGATGTGGAAGTACCTTGGATATCTAAGTTAGGCCGGTAAGCAAGGTTTAGTTATAGTTATGAACTTACACCCACCCACACTCCCCTAGGGAGTTCTCAGTTCATTTCTGGTTTGGTTGCCTGGATTTTGTTTGGTTTTGTTGTTGCTTGCTTTCCCTTGTTGTGCCTTAGCTGTCCTGTAGGCAGTAGAGTGAATTTTGCCACCAAACTTGTGCTTTGTCGCTCAATATTAAATCTGACTTTTGTTCATGCCCTTGTCACCAATTTTTAAGCGATCTTAAATACTCTCATTGATGATGAGTGGATAAATGGATTTCAATGGATTTCAATCTCATTCATGACAGCACCACAATGTCCCGCATCACCGAGGGCCCTGACACACGCCCGTGTCACAAAGGGCCACCCCCGGCACCCAAGAGCAGAGGGACAGCCTGGAAGCGGCCCGGAGCAGCCCCGGCCTCGTGGCCTTGTAGCCCCTGGCGTGGCCAGAGCCCTGGGAGGCTTTGGCCACGGTGGGAGCCGGCAGCCCCAGCCCCGGCCTGCAGAGCCCTGGGGCTGCAGCCCGGGCTGGCCGGGGCAGGAGGAATTGGCCGGGCCGGACGTGCCAGGGCCTTGTGGGCAGTGGCTCCGTGTCCCGCGGGAGGCCGGGGACGAGGGGTGTCCCTCAGGGCTGTGCCCGGGCACCGGGGCTCGTCAGTGCCTCGCTCAGTGACACCCAGGGGCACCGAGCGCAGCCTCGGCGCCTTTGCAGGGCACGGGGAGCTGAGCGGGGCAGGGGCACCACGGAAACACCGAGTGCCTGCCCGGGGCAGAGCCGGGGCAAAGCCGGGCTGGAGAGCCGGGAGAGGCTGCTCAGAGCTGGCCCGGGCACTTGGGCACCTGGGAGACAGAGCCCGGCTCTGGGCTGACACTGAGCCCAATACCTGAGAAATCACAGCCGGCTTTTGTAAACACACTTCATATTGTATTTCTCAACGTGACTTTCTATCTTTTCCAATGTTCATTTTACTTTATTTTTTACCCTTTAGAAAGAATTCCATTGTATTTTGTTATGTGTGAGGGGGGATGTGCTGGGAAAGGTTGTGGTAATGGAGTTTTTTATTCAATATATTTTCAAATCTGAGATGTGCCAAGTCCAGACTTTGACTCCAGCAGCAGTGTCTGGTTCCAGACTGCTCTGCTTTTCACAGTGACATCTCAGTTCATTCAATTCCAGCAGTCAAAGCCCTGGAAACACGAAAAAGCTGGGAATGAGGTTAAAGACCTTGGAGGCTTTTCTGTGTCCGTACATTCCCCATCTCTCCTGGGGTCCGTTCAGCCTCTCCACTCCTGTCCTAGAGCACATTGCTGTATCCAGAGTGCAGTACGTGCTTTTACAGATAGATACATGTGATTATTGTGTACACGATTCTCTTGCAGTGAGTTACTGTGATGGTAATTCCATGATCCTCTGCTTTGTGCCCAAAGAAGGGTTATTGTATCTAAACCCCGGCAGCCCGGGAGGGGATGTGTGCGGGGCCGGGGCGGGGAGAGGCTCCTTGTTCATTCCGCGGGCGTTTTGAAGCCTCGCTGCTCGGGTTTTCCGCGGCTCTCTCTGTGCACCGTGGGTTTCTGTTTGGCTGAGAAGCGGTTTTGCCCCAAGCAAACAAAGGATTTTTCCCCTTTTCTTGGCTCGGAGAGGCTGCAGGGGC
Source organism: Sturnus vulgaris (assembly GCF_052056855.1). Lineage (NCBI taxonomy): Eukaryota > Metazoa > Chordata > Aves > Passeriformes > Sturnidae > Sturnus > Sturnus vulgaris. The sequence continues at coordinate 13,569,302 of NW_028276170.1, forward strand.
AGCCTTGCCGTGCCTGGAGGCGAACTGAGCAGCTGCTGTGTCGCAGCCCGGGGGCTCCGCGCCGGCAGGAGCGGAGCGGCGCCGCTGCAGCCCAAAGCCGCTGCGAGCCGGGCCGAGCCGGGAGAGAAAACAGCCCGAGGCTTCAGCCCCGCTGCTTCGCCTGCCGGGACCGTGCCCGCGGAGCCCGGCTGGGGAGGAGTTCAAGGGCAGGCGAGCCCCGGGCTTTCATCTCCTTCGGGACAGCCCCTGGTTGGTTTTTCCCCTGGGGAAGAAGTCGGCGCCACCTGTACCGAGTGTGGTGAGCGGGGAATTTTGGGTCTTTTGTCCCAGGTATGTGCGTGGGGTAAGGTCTGACAATTTAATATTTAGAAATCATTTACTTTTTTACCCCTTTGCCTTGTGGACTTACTGTTTGTTAGTAACTGTTGGAGGTTTTTTTCCACTTTCATCTACTAATTATTACCTATTGGTGGAAAGGTATTATTGGAACCCTATAGAGGAGACAAAACTAATGTCCTCTTTAAAACTGTCTCTCAAACTAAGATACCCATCCCTGTGGTCTCCTGCCCCCACACCCCAAGTGAATCTGATGGCTCTCCCAGTCCACCCCATCTCTTCCAGTGTCCTCACAGTCCCTCCCAATTCCTCTGAGTCCACAGCCATTGCATTCCCAGTCCACTCCCAGACCTCCACCCTCTCTCCCAGTGCATCCCAGTGCTCCCCCAAATCTCTCTGCTCTCTCCCAGTGCCCTCCCAGTCCTTTCCAAAAGCTTTTCAGTACAATCTGAAAACTCCACTCTTTCTCCCATTGCCCCAATCCACTCCACTCTGTCCCAGTGTTCCTCCACTCTCTCCAATTTCATTCTCAGTCCCTCTCAGTTCCACACCAGCCCTCTCCCCTCTCTCCCAGGTCCTCCCAGCTGATCCCAGTGTGTCCCCACTCTCTCCCAGTGCCCATCTCACTCTTGCCCTTGAGCTCACAACCCAGACCCAGCTGCCTGCTCTCCTCCATGATGGATTTCTACCCTGCCGACATCCAGCTGAGCTGGTTCCAGGGCCAGCAGGAGCTCTCGGGCCACGTGGTGGCCACCGACCTGGTCCCCAGTGGGGACTGGATTTCTACCAGCTCCTGGTGCTGCTGGACCCCCCCGATACGCGACCAGCTCCAGCTCCAGGTGCAGCACCCCCTGAGCCGGCACTGGGGCACGGCCCGAACCCCAAAGTGCAGGGGTAGTAGGGGAGGCACTGGGGGAGATGGGAGGGGGATTGGGGTGTGCTGGGAGTAACTGGGAGGGAGTTTGGGGGTGCTGGGTGTAACTAGGAGGGGTTTGAGTGAGTCTGGAGGGGTTGGAAAAAGATCAGGGATTGGAAAGCAGGGGTTGGAATGAGGTTGGTTGTGCTGGGAAGAGACTGGGACAGGTCTTTGTGAGTCCTGGTGGGACTGGGAAAGGGTCCGGGGGCAGTGGGGAGAAAGTGAGAGGAGGTTATGGGATCCTGAGAGGGATAGGAGGGGCTTTGGTGAGTGCTGGGGAGGTTGGGAAGAGATGGGGAGGAGGTTTTAAGGGGTCCTGGGTGGGCTCGGGACAATTGAGAGGGTGCTTGGAGGGGCTTGGGGTGTCTGTGAGAGGTTTTGTGAGATCCTAACCCTTGTGGACCCCCAGAGATGCTGCCAGACACTGCCCGCCGCAAAATGCTGATGGGGATCAGGGGCTTCATGCTGGGCTTTGTTTTCCTGGCACTGGGACTCGGCTTCTACCTGTGCAAGAAGGTGAGAGGGGGTCCCTTGGAGCGTGTGTGCACCCCCTCGGGCCCCCAGTCAGGTGCTACCCCCTTTTCTCGGCCCACAGAGCTCCTGAACCAGCAGTGGCTGCAGCCCCTCCCCGTGGCCTCAGGCCCAGCCAGGACCCCCTGCTTCGTCCCCGTGCTGATTTTGGGGGAGATCTTGTGTCCTCTCCAGCCCCGTTGTCACTCTGCCCACACGCGGCTGTTCCCGTTTATTGTGGGGTGGGACTGGGGAGGGACTCGAGGGAACCCCGCGGGGGGATCGTGATTGGGCGGGGAGGGCGGGTCCAGGTGGGGAACACTGGGTGCTGCGGGTCTGCCCGGCAACCGATGAGTCATCAGAGCTGCTCTCTCTGATTGGCTGGATCTTCTTCATCGCATTCTCTGATGGGCTGAGGAGAGGCCCGGGAGTGAGAGAAGGAACAGGAGAGATCCCGGCCCGAGCACCGGCACGGGAACAACAGAGCCAGCCTGGGCACAGCGAGGGAATTTATTACCAACTAAATTACAGCAGTACAAGCAGAAGGGAAAGAAATCTCTCCAACCCATTCCCACGCACCCAACACGGATCACCAGGACCACGGATCACCAGGGCTCTGCCCAACGGGGGTCACTGGGGATCATCCAACACCGATCCTCCCATGGGGGATGGAGCTGGAGCAGAGCACAAAGCTCTTCCCACACTCGGGACACTCACAGGGCTTCCCTTAGTGGTGCCTCCGTTGGTGTTGGGTCAAGTGAGAGCTCCTGGAGAAGCTCTTCCCACACTCAGGACACTCGTAGGGCCTCTCCCCAGTGTGGATGCGCCGGTGGACAGTGAGGGTGGAGTTGCGGTTGAATCCCTTCCCGCAGTCGGGGCAGCGGAAGGGCCTCTCCTCGGTGTGAATCCGCTCATGTAGGAGGAGATTGGAGCTGGTCAGAAACCTCTTCCCACACTTAGGACACTCGTAGGGCCTCTCCCCAGTGTGGATGCGCTGGTGTTTTCTCAGGTCAGAGCTCCATCCAAAGCTCTTCCCACATTCCAAGCAGGTGTAGGGCCGTTCCCCTGTGTGGACCACCTGGTGCCTGAGCAGGCTGGAGCTGTTGCTAAAACCCTTCCTGCATTTCCCACACTCATAGGGCTTCTCCCCAGTGTGGATCCTCTGGTGCCAGATCAGCCTGCACCTGTAGCTGAAACCTTTCCCACATTCCAAGCACTTGTGGGGCTTCTCCCCTCCACGAGGCTTCTCCACCAGCTCTGAGCTCTGCCTGGATCTCCGGCCGCCTTCCCGGCTCAGGGAGGGTCTTTCCTCCTCGCAGCTCCCTGGGCTGGGTTTGCAGCTCCTCCTCATGAGGGATCTCCGGGGCTTTTCTGCCTCCTCCATCCCCGCACACCTGGGGAATGAAAATTCCTGGTTTAGGGGGAAATAACAAGAAGAGAGCTCCATAAACTGGGTGTTCCTCCTTGCCCAAGTTCATCTCTGGAAGTCATTGAGCATCTTGTGTCTGTAATAACCTCCCAAACACAAAAATTCCCACCCAAAATCCTCCAAACTTTAAGACACGGATCAAAAACTCCCCAAATATCAAGCTTAAGCCAAAATCCCCTCCAAAATTGTGCTGGTTTGAAAGCAAAACCAGTGAGAGACTCCAAGTCAGAAATAGAATTTCATAAGAAAAATATAAGAGAAAAAAATCCATGCAATAGTACAAAAGAAAACAACTGACAGAATCAGAATGCAACCTGACACCCCGCTAGTTAGGGTGGTGGTAGCAGTCCAGATGAAGTGGTCTTGTTGTAGTAGTGATGCTGTAGAAAGGTCTGGTAGCTCTTGTCCTCTGGAAACCAGTGGGGAAGGGCTGTCTTGGTGTTCCAAATCTCAGATTTTATCTAGGTAGGAAAGGCTTGGCTCCTCCCCCTGGCTGGAGCATCTCCCAATGGGATGATGGAATTTTATCAGTCATGCAGTGGGACTCAATGGCCCATTAACAGAAGATATCTTCCTGGAGGAAGGATGGGTTGTGGAAAAGATAAAGAACACTGCCCCACCTGGTTTTATCAGATGGCCCATTAGCAGAGGATATCTCCCACAGAGATAAGGATCACTGCTCCACCTGTTTTTTTCCACCACTCTTTATTCTTTTGTTTCTTCCCTGGACCTCTGACTGCTGAATTCATTTTGCTACTGATTTCCTCTCCCTTTTGAAGATGAAAATGGTAAAAGTGTCTTTGACCTGCCTTGCTGGATATTGTGAAGAGGAACAGTCATCTACTGCAAGTGGAAGTGTCACAGGTGGAGCAGAGTTCTGTGAGTGCTGTATCAAACCAGACCTCGTCAGACCTGCCAGAACAACTGGTCATTCTGCCCTTCACTGCTCTGCCTGTTCCACACAGCGCCAGGCGCTGCCTGAGCCCAGCACCCCCCGGCAATTGCAGGCCCGGCAGTGGCCCCCGGCCCCCAGGAGGCTGCGGGACGCCCCGGCCGCTGCCCGGCCCCGTGGAGCTGCCGGCCCTGCCCGCCGGGGGGGCCGCGTTTGGACACTGCGGCAGGACAGGCACCGGCTCTGGGATACGGGCTGGCCACGGCAGCCACAGCACAAGGAGCAGCACGAAGGAACAGCTGGGAAATGGGCATTGGACGTGCAAGGATCCAGATTCGCTTTTAAGCATTTTCCTTGAGTCACTGCAGAAAGGAATGATTTAGCAGAAAGCTCAGCAGCTGTCAGAGGATGAGCACCCCCAGGCACTGAGGGGGCTGCAGGAGGGGCAGAAGAAGCCCCTGGAGCACTTGGTCACAAAGGCACAGCAGGAGAATGCAAGAAGGGATGAGGAAAAGGCCAAGGGGAAGGCAAAGGCCATGGCAGAATTCCTACAGCTCCTGTGCCCATGGGGTCACTGTTTTTCCAGGGAAAATGGAAAAGACATGGACGGTCCTTCAGCAGGGATGCCTGGAAGCACCAGCCTTATTGGGGCAAGCCTTGCAGAAAATATCACAAGAATTTACCCCACCCACCCCCAGGGATTGGGTTAATGCAGGATGTGGATGACTTTCTGCAATCAGGAGGACAAGAAGTGGTAGAAGAAGCCTCTGTGAAATGGCTGAATGTTCAGGCTAAATAGCATCTTTGATTATTTGAAAAAAAAAGTGCAAATGGTGGAGAAAAAGGTTAAATATTTGGGACATATTTTAACTGAAGCTTTGTAGTGCATTGACCCAGGGAGGGACCAGGCAACCTCAGAACTAACACTACCCAGCACTAAAATGGAGCTGGGACAATTCAGGGGATTAAGAGTGAATTGCAGGACCTGCATTGAGGATTCTCTGTTCCAGCCTGAATGTTGTATGACTTTTTAACCCCAGATAGCCTTAATATTATGGTATGGACATAAGAAAAAGTACAAAACTTGAGAAAATGAAAAAATCCAAAGTGATTGAATCCCTGCCATGGCTCTACCAGAGTCAGAAAAGAAATTGGAATGGGATGTGGATGTTACATAGGGCCATGCCAAAGGAATTTGGACTTCCCGGCTGCAGGAGCAGCATGGGAGGGCACCACTGACCCTGCACTGAAGGCAACGCAGCAGCAGCCAGGGCTCCACATCGGGCCAAGCCCCTGGGCCTGCCCACAGATCCTCTGCTGAAATCCTCTGCCTGGGCACCCTCCTTTGGCATCTCCACACACTGGGGCCAATCCTTGCTGCCACTGCTGGAGCTTCGCTGCTTTCTGTGCCTGCACTGCCACAGCTGCTGGGGAAGACAACGGCACAATTCCACTCTGCCCCTCAGTTACACTCACACACTGGGCTGCCCGGGATTCCATGGTCAGAAAATATAGCAAGTTAAAATTATTTAAAAATCTCTTTTCTCTACTCAGGCTTCATGTGCCTTTGCATTGGGGAAACGAATTTGAAAGAGATTTCTAAGGAATATTCCTGCACTCAACAGAGAGGAGTTTAACATCTCAATAGACTGGGAATAGCCCAAAAGATACTCACAAAGATAACGACCATTAAGGCCCATCAGCAAACATCAAGGAACACCCACCCCAGACACTGCCCCTGGCATAGTTGGAGATGCCTGGTCTGCAAAAGGCTGAGAAGGAAATCCAGGAGTGCGGACCTAATTAATATAGAGGGGAAGAAATCCGGGGCCGATAGGAAATTGAATACTTAAAATTGTACAACTTCGAAGCAATAAACATGAAACCAATGGATTTCTATAGGTTTTGGACTGTAAAAAGTTAAGGGAAAATCTAGTAAAACTCACGTATCATGGAATGATTTTCTCTGCACACCCGGGCTATGTATGGCTGAAATTATTTCTGCTGCACATCCTGGCCGGAATCAAGTAATGCCTTGATTCTCTAACAGTAGAAATGGTGTTGAAGAGTTTTGGGTCCTCCCGCAGTTTTGGTGACAAGATTATACCATTAGAATGTTTTTTCTTAATAATCCTACTTTTATATTTTCAGTTAAGATTGGGCCAAGGGTGTGAGAACCACATTTTAGTGTTAGGGGAATAAGCAGAAAAAAATCTTTATTCCTTTGGGGATTTTTTGTGTATGTTTATGAGTGGCTGTTAGTGATGGTAAAATTTTGGTATGGAATTTGTAATGTTCACTGTTCACCTTTAGGCTGCATATGGCAAAACCAGAAGACCTGTAATATTTAATAGAATATTGTTTTAAAAAGAGACCAAAGAAGAAAAGCAGCGGGAGGGGGGAGGGGAGAGAGGAAGGAGAGAATATGTGAGTCACCTGATGGGCTGTGATGAAAAGAAGATTCATTCCAGGCAGAGCCAGGAGAGGAACTTTAGAAATGCAAACTAACTCTGCTAAGACAAAGCGCAGACAATTTACCAAACTCTTCATGCCTGGGGGAGGAATGTGGCTGATTCCCTCTGCCCCTCACCCCAAGCTCTGCCTGCTTGCACAGATGGAATTTGCACAACTAAAGGCAGAGCCCATAGTGAGGATATCTGACTGCAACAGAAATTGGTTAAGCTGCAAAGGGAAACAGCAAACGGAGAATGTTGGGAAAACTTTACTAAAAAAAGTGGGGAGGAATCATCCCTCTCCCTGCTCCAACCTGTGCTGTCACTGTCCAGGTTATATAGGGTGTATTGGGGCACTGGGGTGTTTTTGGTGCCACAAGTTCAGGGAAATGAGTTGGAAATCCAAGTATGTGGTGATTTAATTAGAGAAAAGTGGTCAATTGATGCAGCCCTGGATGGAGGGAGCACCCAAAAACGCAAAAAAGATGAACAGACACCAGAGCCAATCCTACAACACCATGGACCAGCTCCTGGGAACCCTAACGAATTCATATCAGGAGACAGAGAAGTCATTTATCATTTCAATAGCATAATTAGATTACACAATGTCCTCGAAATAACACCCAACCAGACAGCTCCAGCTCCTCACCTTCTTCCTGACCAATCCACTCAGATGAGGAATGCAACGTTTCCCGATGGAATGGAATCAGATGATCTATTAACAGAAAGTGGAGGAGTTTGTGGAAAATTAAATGACTCAAACTGCTGTTTGCAAACAGATCGCAAAGGAAAAGTGGTGAAACAGATAACAAAGGAAGTGAGAAAGTAGCTCATATTCCGGTCAAATGTGGAAAGGAAGGGAATGGGACACGTTTTCGTGGTTTCCTGGCAGACCATGGGTGAAACGAATGCTGCTCCTCCTCTGACGTGCTGCAGAAACTCTCAGCTTTTTACCATGCACGACACCTTGCGTCAAACAGGATGCAGGAAAAGAGATTGAGACAATGGAAGTTAAAAGTTTGTAAAGGCAATTCTTGAGAAAATGAGAAAAGGAGGGATTGAAAGCAGTAAGATTAATATCGTAGTAGGACTGAATATTAACGAGGACATGCAGTAGGTGGATCGGGAAGTCTGAACCTTCCAAAAACGTCAGCCAGAGGGGAATGGGAGAGGGAGATGCAGCCGGGAAAATGAGGATAAAAAGGAGGCGGAGCTTTAGAGACCGCATGGCAAATGCCGCATGGCCTCTCTCTTTGTTCATCAATAAAGTCACTTTTACAGGACTCCTCTGTCTCCTGCGGGCACACAAACCTCTGGCCACGGGAATTTTCCCGCACAGCCCCGGGCACAGGGCAGACACCTCTGTGCCACCCACAGCAACCGGGACGAGCCAGCGCTGCTCCGGCACCGGCTCCTGCCGAGGCCCCAGCGGGAAGGAGACCGCGGGCAGCCGCTCCCGCAGCGCCCTCAGCCCAGCGCCAACACGGGCCGGCACCGGCACAACCAACCCGCCAGAGCCCCCTGCCGCCCCCGAGGCCCGCAGCGAGCCCCGAGCCCCCGCACAACCGAGCGCGGCTCCCACCTGCGCTGGACTTCTTTACCGGAAATATGGGGGTATTGAATTCTGATTCACATTCCTGTAATATCCCTAAACTAACAAACTGATCTATTAAGGGTGCTACTCCTTTCCGAGCCTCCAGTTTCAGAGGGTACTGCCTTATCCGTACGGGTTGTGCTCCTTCCTTCAATTCCACAACTACCGGTTGTGCTGCTTTTGATTTTCCAGGAATTCCTATTTCCCATACCCATGGTACCACAGCCTGTTCTATTTCTGTGGGGATTTCTGTTGCCTTTACTTCTTTCACTGTAAATAATTTGGCTATATTATCTTCTGGAATTTCTAATTTTACTCTTCCTTTTTCAAAGATTATTTTTGCCTCTAACATTGATAACAAATCCCTCCCCATTAGTGATTCTGGGCTATTTGGCATGTATAAAAATTGATGATCAAATTCTTTCCCCCCAAACTTTATATCCAACGGACGTAAAAATGCCCTTTCTTCCACCTGTCCTGTAACCCCTACCACCCGAATGGTAGAATCACTTAGAGGTCCTAATTTGGTGTTAATTGCAGAATATGTAGCCCCCGTATCTACTCTAAATTCCAGTGGTTCCCCGTCTACTTCTAAAACTACCTTCAGATCCCGATCTAGTCAGCTTTGATTCTGGTAGCTTCCCATCATAAAGGCTTGGGTGTCACCTTGTGGCCCTCCCCGAACTGCACTTGAATTATTTATCAACCCCTCCCCGCTATTCAGCCCGAATCCCATACCTTGATTAAGTGGACATTCGTTTTTCCAGTGTCCTCTGTTCTTGCACAAGGCACACTGATCCAATCCCAGTCTCATTTTTCCTTGTCCCATTTGTAATTGGTTTGGGAATCCCCTTCCACCCATCGAAATTCCTCCCCTAGCCATTCCTCGCCCCCGTCCGCGCCCCCGGCCACCTCCCCACATACCATTCCCCGTTATCTGCTGTAGTACTGCCAACATACTAGCTTGTTGCTTCTTAGCAGTCTCTTTTTCCCTATTATTATATACCTTCCACGCAACTTCTAAAAGTTTATCCAAATTCCGTGTATCTTCCCCTTCTAATTTCTGCAACTTTTTCCGAATATCCTCTTGGGATTGTCCCATAAAAATTAAAGCTAGCTGCAATTTCCCTGATTCCCCTTCAATTTCTAAACTGGTATATTTTCGAGCAGTTTCCTTAAGCCTTTCTAAGAAAGCTGACGGGGACTCATTTTTCTCCTGCCTTACTGAATACAGCTTGGACCAGTTTAACGTCTTAGGTATCCCGCTCCGTATTCCTTCTACCAACAATTCTTGATAAGCCTTAAGTCTATGGTAACCCCCTGTTGAATTAACATTCCACTTTGGATCCTCCCGCGGCACCAAATCATTTAATGTACCGTCCGCTATTTGCAACCTAATAATTTCTCGTGCCTTTTCCCTCATAGCTTTAAACACCATCTCTTTCTCAGTAGAGTCCATTATTGTATCCAGTAAGACTTGTAAATCATTCCAGTCTGGATTTTGTGTTTTAATCACCATTTTCACTACCCTTGCCGCCCGTTCAGGATCCTCCCGATAAGCCCCCGCAGACTGCTTCCAAATTAACAAATCATTAGGAGAAAAAGGAACTTTCACCATTACTCGTTCCCCGTGGGGTCCAACCGCTTCCCACAACGGAGCCATCAATTGGGCACCCCTTTTTCCCTTCTTCTCCCGCCCGCTACGGGTCCTTTCACATAGAGGAGTACGCGGCTTATCAACGACTTTTCCTTTCTCTAAATCCCCCCCCTTTTCTTCCTCATTCACCTCTTCGTCCGACTCACTCGGTTCACTCTCCTCCAGGGGAGGGACACTAGGTGCTACCAACAGAGAAACATCCTCCTCAGGGTCTGACAACTTAACAGAATACTCCTTCCCTTTCTGCCACCCTTTGCAGCCCGCACAACCATCTGTTGCTGTTTTTAAGACCATGATGCCACACTCCTTCTGCCATTCTCGCTTATTTTTCAAACAATAAAACAAATCAAGATAGGGAATTTCTTCCCATTTCTCATTATTTTGTAAGAAGTGCATAAGAGGAGTTATAATATCAGGATTTAGAGTACCATTTCGGGGCCATTGCATACCCTCAGGTTCGTAGTGGGGCCACACATGATTACAAAAATCAATCAATTTCTTTTTACTCAGTTCTTCACCAAAATTCCCCACCTTCCAATGTTGCAACAGCCCAAGGGTGAATCATTCGGAATTTCCATCCCCGAACTAGCCAGAGCTTTAAAGGTTTTAAAAGGCATCATAACACTCACACTCACACACTTTACTATTATTTCCACACTCACACACCCTTTACCACAATTCTTGCCTTTCTCGTCGCCGCGAGTGGCAAGTGCTGGATCTGCGCAATCACTGTTGCGTCTGACGACCAGCGCCTAGGCTTCCTTTTCCACAACCTTTAAGACGTCCTTTGCCCCCGGTGCGGGATCACCGTCCCGTCTTAATCGGCGGGCTTTCCCTTTCAATAAAGAATAAAGCACCTTGCGGGCTTACCTCACAGTCGTCCGTCAGGCGCTGGGTCGGGCACGGGTTGATGTCTCCCCAGAAATCACCTGGTGCCGGCGTGGAGTAGATCAGCTCGCGAACCGCCCCTGCCGCCTCCGGAGTCCTGCCGCGGTCGCCAAAACTGCTGCCCGAAACCCCAAGTAAAACACAAACTAACAGAGTGTCAGTTTATGCGGTGCTTTATTTAGCCAGACAGGAGCATCGGACTGTGAGTATCTGTGTGGTTTGGTGGGGATGACTGTGTGCTTGCCTGAATGAGACGTGGCCTTTGCTGCGAAGCGAGAGTGGAGTCCTTCTATCCGCGTTTCCAGCATCCCGCGAGGGACCTGGCCGGTGACCGGACGAAGCGAGTGAGCACAAAGGGAGAGACTGCTTTTCTTGTCCTAGCCCAGGTAGAGGCTGGGTCCTTCCCATCCTAGCCCAGGCAAAGGCAGGACCCGGGAAGGGGGCGGGGGGGAGAGGGGGAGGAAAAGAAAAGCAGATGGCAACACACCAGTCACGGAGGGAGAAGGGAAAAGCTGCTTTTCCCATCCCAGCCCAGGTAGAGGCGGGTTCCAGTCCATCCTGACCCGAGGAGAGGCAGGAGTTCAAGCAGAACACATCGGGGAGTACAAACACCTCAAGACAGTCCCTTGAGGTAAAAATGGGACAAAGAGGGAGGAAGATTCTGAGTCCCAAGGACCCACGAAGAGGTTCCAGTTCATTTGGTCCACAAGGAGACCGGGAAAATAAAGACAAGACAAGTAGGTTGCCAGAAATACCACCAGGCAGCCCTTTGGGAGTAATATTAAGATGTTGGGACACGGGTGGTATAGAGAGGAAAAAGTAAAGAAAAATTGATTCAGTATTGCATGGTGGAATGGACCAAAGAAATTATCCATAAAGATATCCTATACTGGCCCATGTTCGGATCATTTGAGGGTTGGATTTGTCGGGCATGAAACACATATGTGGCTCATAAAGAACCATTTAACAGAGAGGAATGTGAGTATGCTGCCCTGTGGGCAAAACAGTCCAAGCCATCCTTGATATATACTTTAAAAGAAAAAGAGGATGAGGATAAAAAAGGTTACCTGGGAACCCCTCGATGATCTCCCACCTCCGTATAATACAGAAAATACAGGAGACCCCCCCACGCACCCACTTCTCCTCCTGGTACTCCCATAGCTCTAAGAACTCGCTCCAGTCAAAGGAATACCAGGAGAGATGGTATCACCAGAGAGGAGGGAGATAACGACACAAAGGCTCGCCTTTACCCCCTGAGGGAAGTGCCATTAGCAGGACAACAGGCTGGATTAATTGGATTTGTAAATGTTCCCTTGAACACAGGGGAAGTGAGGAACTTGAAAAAAGAAATGGGAGAACTATTAGAAGATCCTATAGGAGTATCAGAGAGACCAGATCAATTCCTCGGACCAAGTATGTATACTTGGATGGAATTACAATCTATATTAAGTATCCTATTCACCACGGAGGGACGGGAAATGATCAGACAGGCTGGAATGAGGGTATGGGACCGGGAGCATCAGATTGGACCTAGGGGAGACCAGAAATGGCCATTAAATAATCCTAACTGGGATAATCAGAATGATGTCCATCGCCAGAATATGATGGACTTAAGATGGATACTCGTTAAAGGTGTCCGAGAATCAGTTCCTAAAGGATAAAATATTAATAAAGCCTTTAGTGAACAAAAACAACAAAAAAAGGACGAATCCCCGACTGACTGGTTGGAGCGGCTGAGGAAAAATCTCCAAATGTACTCCGGGATAGACCCTGACACACAAGTGGGTCAGGCACTCCTCAAAACCCGATTTGTTGCTCGATCATGGGGCGATATTAGAAAGAAATTAGAAAAGTTAGACGATTGGCAAGATCGGGGGTTACAAGAATTGCTAAGAGAAGCAGAAAGCAAAAGCTAAAATCTTTATAGCTGCAGTTCGTGAAACACAGAAAGAAACCCAGCAGAAAGGGGGAGGGAAATCACTAAAACCCCCACCGAAACAAGGAAATGAAGCAGGAAATAATTCACCAAGGCAAACCTGCTTTTATTGTAACAAGAAAGGTCATATAAAGAAAAACTGTAAAGAACGGATACGGGATGAAAAATTGTTCCAAGAAGACGAATAGGGGTGTCAGGGGCTGTATGATCTGGGGACCATACCATCTAAAAAGCCCTTGAAAAAATTAAGGATTGGTCCCCAGGGGGAGGTGGTGGAATTTTTAGTAGATACAGAAACCGAAAAAATCCACAATTAAACACCTACCAAAAGGGTGTAAACCTAGTAGAGAAACAGCACTCGTGGTTGGAGCAAAAGGTGAACCATTTCGGGTCCCTATTATTAAAAATGTACAAATTGAGACCCAAACCAAAATTGAATTAAAAGATCTGCTGTTACTGCCAGATGCAGAAAATAATTTACTGGGGAGGGATTTAATAATAGCATTGGATTTGAAAATTGAAGTATCCCAAGGGTAGCTTAAAATTTTTGCTTTAACCCAAAAGGACGAGGAGCAAATATGTCCTGAGGTGTGGTACACCCCTGGAGAAATAGGGAAGTTAAAAATGAAACCTATCAAAGTGAAAATCACTGATCCCGATTTACCTATCCGAGTTCGTCAATATCCAATATCTCTGGAAGGGAGACGGGGCCTTAAGCCTCTCATAGAAAACCTTTTTCAACAGGGGGCTTTGGAACCATGTATGTCCCCACATAATACTCCTATTCTGCCTGTCAGAAAGACAGACGGGAATTACAGATTGGTACAGGATTTGAGAGCTATAAATCAGCGAACTGTTACCAAATTTCCCGTAGTAGCAAACCCTTACACACTCTTAAAGGATTTGTCCCCTGACTACACTTGGTATAGTGTAATAGATCCAAAAGATGCCTTCTGGGCATGCCCGTTAGAGGAAAGTAGCAGAGATTGCTTTGCCTTTGAATGGGAAGATCCTGATAAGGGCAGGAAACAACAACTGCGTTGGACAGTATTGCCTCAGGGCTTTACAGAATTCCCCAATCTCTTTGGACAAGCCCTAAAAGAATTAATGCAGTCTTCTGAGTCACCAGAAGGGCTGTGATTGTAGCCCGTTCATTATAAAAAAAAAGGGTGCCCATACTGTACTGAGTTGTGGTGGTGTCATTCCTATGGTGGGTATCCCCCATTCCCATTATGTGTCCAGTGTAGAAGAAATGAATGTAAGGAAACTATTAAGGTACTTAATACCCTATCAGCACAAGGAGAAATCGAAATTGATGATCATAACGGGTGGGAGTTATTTGAGAATGGAATGAGGAAAAAAACGAAAGCCAGAGCAGAGGTATTGGCAAAAGAGTGTCAGAAGGGTTGTGTATACCGAGCTGTTACTGCTGTACCTCGCACTGGAATGTTAAAGCTAAAAGCTGGGACAAAATTAAGAAACACTACCAAAAGAGAAAGACAATGTGGGAGACCCCAGGACATATTCCCTGCTGCCAAGAAGATGAAACAAACCTCGGCTACTGGCAGCAACCCCGTAGGCCTTGAGGGAGGCAGAGGGATGAAAATGGTCATGGGAGTCATCCTATTGCTAATGATGATAAAAGGAAATAATGCTGATGCTTGTTCCAAGTGTCACCAGACAATTGGGTACGGGGATGCACGGTATCCACCCTTGCCTTCCACACACACATCAATTCGGCCTGCTGTAATAAACACATTATGCACTATTATGGAAAAAATTGGGTGGCCACCAATTTGGGAAAAGGAGGGTGGGCTCCATCGGCATACCAAAGTTGCCCAGTAGGAGAGACACACCTCTGCTTCCCAAAAGAAGGTATGTGGGAATATTCAGATCAGGGAGGAGTGCAAGATCACTACAAGGAGGAATTGACAAAAAAAATTATAACTAAAATGTTCAAAGGAAAAAGGACAAACCATGGGGGAAGTTTTAACTTGTATGAGAAAATAAAACAACAACTCAGCGAATGGGACTTACACACCTTGGGAAAGAATTTATTTGTAGAATTAATCAAAGAAATTACTACTGATCTTAACTCACTGTTGGATCTGTAGAGGAATGCAGATGACTGAACAATGGCCATGGAGCGGGGGAGGGATTAGGGCCAGAACAGTTGTTACAGTGAAATCAAAGAGAAATATCGAGGGGGAGTGTGTGGGAAGTTTAATAATTCTGAATACTGTTTAGAAATTTATGATAATAGTGAAGTAATTACTAAAATTGCAGAAGAAATAAAACGATTAGCCCATGTACTGTACAAACCTGAAACAATATGATTAATGATAATTGGTGGAATAACCTGTTGGGGGGAGCTTGGTGGAAAAAATTAAGGTTTATGTCAACATGTGCATTATGAGAACTACTGTTCATCCCTTGTCTTGTTCCATGCTTCATTCGACTAATCCAGTCGGTGGTTCAAGGAATGCAAGTTGCTACAATACCAATAGACCCTGAGAAGGCAACAAAATTAATGGCAGTAGATGTATTAAATCTAGTACAAGAAGTACTGACAAAATTTGAAACCAGAACACGAATCAATGGGATAAAAAAAGAGAAGTGGGGAAATTGTGACAATTGATAAAAAATTCGTGTTAATCACAAAAGCATTGGGGTTTGTATAAACCAGAATACTAAGCTCTGAAATGAAGCATGGACACTAGATAAAGGAAATTATATGATAAAATAATTCTGTTTAAAATCACCCTGTTATGTTATATTATGTTGTATTATGTTACATTATAATATATTATGTTATGTTTTTCAAATAAGTTGTATCGACTACCAGCTTGCAAAATCAGACTTCCCAAAAAGCCCTTCCTGCCTTTGTCTAATCAATACTGCCTATCTCAAGGACCAGACTCCCAGAACTTCTCTGGTGCTTATCTAGAAGGACCGGATGGCTCTCTGTGACTGATTATCACCCAAAGGCTTTGTGAATTTGTGTACAACGAGAACCCACAGTATAAGAAGAGGCTGCAAACCAAGGTTCAGTGGAGCGTGGAGTGGGCGGTGACCCCTCACGTTCCCCAGCGCTGCTTGCTCTTTCTATATCAAATAAAGCAATCTAAATTTTGCTGAATATCGAGACTTTTGTCTCTCATTTATAACAGGGTTCACCTTTTCCTCCTCCATGTGTAACGTCGTCTGGAGCACAGAGGTCCCAGGAGCTGCTTCCTCCTGAGCCAGTGGCACTCCTGGCCCTGGGCAGCGCAGGGCCCTGTGCCCCGTATATACCCCTGCAGGGCGGGGCTGTGCCATGTCACCAGGACAACAGAATGGCCAACAGCACCCAGGAACCCGATAGAACGGCCCTGTGTCACAAAGGGCCCAGCCCAGCACCCCTTCAGCAGCCCAAGCCCCTGGAAGTGTCATGGAGCAGGTGCCCAGCAGGTGCTGGCTTTGCAGGCTGGGCTGTGCGGGGCCAGAGGAATTGGCCGGATGGACGCAGGCAGGGAGTTGTGGTCAGCGGCTCCATGGGCGGCTGCAGGCCGGGGATGAGGGGTGTCCCTCAGGGGGGGCGAGGGGCTGGGGGGGCCATGGGGGCGTTTGATCAATGGGGAGGGCCCAGGGAGTGCTGAGAAGGGGGTGGGGAGTGGGGGGGAGGGAGGGGTCCCATGAATTTGGGGGGAGTCTTGATGAGTGTGGGGGGAGTCCCATGGATTTTGGGGTCCTGGTGACGGGGGGGAGCGGTGAGTGGGGGGTCCCATGGATGTGGGAGGGGCGGTGAGTGAGGGGGGGTCCTGGCGCCCTGGGGTGGTCCCAAGTATCCGGGGGGGGTCCCAGCGCTTTGGGGCGGTCGGTGAAGGGGGGGGCAGTGAATAGGGGGAGCCCCGGTAAATTGGGGGGGTCCCTGGTGATAACCGGAGGAGGAAATGGGGGGAAAGGAGCGAGCCCCAAGGGACGCCCCCCGGTGCTGAGGACACCCCGGTGCCCCCCCAGCGCACGGCCCCCCCATTCCCGCTCCTGTTCCCGGGGGAAGTCAAAGGGGAGGGGCGGAATCCCCGGGATGGGCAGGGGGGACACAAAGGGGGGTCCGGGCCCTGTGCACCGGAGGGTGGTCGGTACACGAGGGGGGGGTCCAGTCCCGGTGCCCGAGGAGGCGTCCCGGTGCCCGGTGATTCGTGAGGGGGTGTCCGGTGATTCCTGGGGAGGTCTCCGGTGGTCCTGGTGCATGACGGGGGGGTCCCGGTGACTCATGGAGGGGTCTCCGGTGATCTCGGTGCTCGAGGCTGGCGATGTTTGAGGGGGGGTCCGGCGGTCCCGGTGCACGATGAGAGGGTGTCACTGCTCGATGGGGGGGGGAGTCCCGGTGCACGGTGACGGTGCTGATTGATGGGGGAGGTCCTCTGGTGGTGCCGGTGCCCGGTGATTGATGGAGGGGGTCTCCGGCGATTCCTCGGGAAAGGGGGGGCGGTCCGGTGATGCCGGTGCACGAGGAGGGGAGAGAGGAAACTCGAGGGTCCTGAGGGGGTCCCGGTGCACGAGGACGGTTAAATTCGGGGGTCCTGGTGCTCGGAGGGGGGGTCGGTTCCTGGTGTGTGTCACAGAGAGAGACCCCGGTGACACAGGGGACCCTGGCACGGGGCTGGTGACACTCAGGGGCTCCGGGTGGCACAGAGACTCTGCCCAAATTCTCTGGCAGGAGGGGCTCTCGGTGATACGAGGAGCTGGTGGCACTCCAGGGGCTCCTGGTGGCACAAGGAGCTGGGGGCACTTGAAGGGCTCTTGGTGACACAGGGCTCTCAGTGTCACTCACAGGCCACTCAGTGACACGAGAAATCCCCCAGATTCCTCGCAGTGACACAAAGGGCTCCCCAAACTGGTCTGGGTGACACGAGGAGACGGTGGCATGAGAAGAGCCCTTTGCAGGAGGATCCGTCGCACGAGGACCCCCAAAATTCCTCGAGCGAACCCCCTCGAAATCCTCACGCGGGACCCCCCACTCAGCGCGAGCCCAATTCCCCCCCTCTCCTGCTCCTCACCCCGGGGGTCTCCGGGTGATCCCGCCCCAGGTCCTCCCCTTTCCCCCTTTTCCCCCAGGACTGGGAAGGTTGGAGAGACTGAAGGGGGGGTGCGGGTGCGGGTTTTTTTCGGGGGGGTCCCGGCCGCCCCCGGGGCGGGGTCAGTGCTCAGCAGCGGGGCCGCGCCGCTCGCACCCGTTGGCCGAGATCGGGGGGGGCGGGGGCGGCCCGGGGACCCCTCTGGGCCCCCAAATCACACCCGGGTCTGCTGGTTTAGTCCTGTGCTCCCAGCGCTGATTTTTCTCCTAATTCAGTCTTTTGGTGTATTTTTTTTTGCTAAGGTTTAATAAACCTTTATAATTTTACAAAGTGAGCGTCGTTTCTCCCACCCTGCACTGCCGGGGTAGGAGGTGCAGCTGGAAGGAGGGAGGCGAGTGGAAAACTGGTTTGAAGGGTCTTCATTTACTTCTCATTATGCAGCTCTGAGTTTTTGGAGATTTCTGGCAGAAATCTCTCCCCTCTCCCACTCAACCACAGGGGTTTGGGGCAGTTTTCCCTTTTTGTGGGGGAAATCAAAGCCATGCACCGACGCTCCTAATTAGGGGGTAGCAGCAGTGAGGCTCCAGGGCTTCCCGCTGAGCCGGAGCCAGCGAACACGCAGGGCTGGGAAAGGCGTGCCGGGAGCTGCGGAGAACTTTGTTTGTGTTTCCAGGCCAATGGCGGCTCGGGCCCGGGCCCGTTCCAGGGCTGTTCTTCATCTCCGCCTTTGCCCTCCCACAGCCCGGGGGGCCCTGAGAGCGCGGGCCGAGGCTGGGCCGTGTGCAGAGCCCGGCCCTCGCTGCCATTGGCTGATTGTGCCAATGTCACTCCTGGTTGTCGCGCGCTGATTGGGCAAAGCAGCAAAGGCGCCATTGTGGCAGCGTCTGTGCGGGCCCGGCAGCGGCGGCAGCGGCCGGAGCCCGGGGAGGCGGCGGCGGAGCTCGGAGGCGGCCCCAGCGCAGGTGGGAGCCGCGCTCGGTTGTGCGGGGGCTCGGGGCTCGCTGCGGGCCGAGGGGGCGGCAGGGGGCTCTGGCGGGTTGGTTGTGCCGGTGCCGGCCCGTGTTGGCGCTGGGCTGAGGGCGCTGCGGGAGCGGCTGCCCGCGGTCTCCTTCCCGCTGGGGCCTCGGCAGGAGCCGGTGCCGGAGCAGCGCTGGCTCGTCCCGGTTGCTGTGGGTGGCACAGAGGTGTCTGCCCTGTGCCCGGGGCTGTGCGGGAAAATTCCCGTGGCCAGAGGTTTGTGTGCCCGCAGGAGACAGAGGAGTCCTGTAAAAGTGACTTTATTGATGAACAAAGAGAGAGGCCATGCGGCATTTGCCATGCGGTCTCCCCGATTGTTGTAGTACGCAGCCTCCTTTTTATTCTCATTTTCCCGGCTGCATTCCCCCTCTCCCTTTCCCCTCTGGCTGACGTTTTTGGAAGGTTCAGACTTCCCGATCCGCCTACTGCATGTCCTCGTTTATATGCACGCCTCTTTTTGTATAAGATGCGATATTCCTGGCTTTGTTAAGTGTTTCTCCTTCTCGAAGGTCAGGCACTGAGCAGGATCTTGGCTGAGCAGCTGTCTCTGGAAATTAGTAACTTTTTCTGAAGTTGATGGTTTCTCCCGTTACTTCCTTTTATAGAAATCCCTGGTCCTATCTCCAGGCATATTCATCTTACTCCTCTCAAATCCCGTTCTCATTTTCTCAGTAATTATCTTTACGAAATTTAATTACCACTGGTTCACTCTCATTTCCTGGATCCTCTTTGGTTTGGGATTATTCTCAGTGACCTCACTGCCTGTCCTTTTGTAGCCGTTTCAGGATCAGGAGGCCTGGCTGCCACCTGCATCCCCTTGCTCACCTGCTGAATGAGCTGCACTCAGCAAGGTGTCGTGCATGGTAAAAAGATGAGAGTTGCTGCAGCACATCAGAGGAGGAATTGCATTCGTTTAATCCATGGCGCCCCAAAAACTTGTCTAATTCTCATCCTTTCTACATTTCTACCAGAATATGTGCTACTTTCTACTTTCATTTGTTATCTATTTCACCAGTTTTCGGTTATCATCTGTTTGCAAATAGCAGTTTGAATCATTTAATTTTCCACAAATGTGGCCTTCATCTTTGGCGTGGTTTGGCTGTCATGAAGGTCAGGAGCTGGATCTGTCTGCTTCATTATTATTTCGAGGACATCTTGTAATCTAGTCCTGTAGTTGGAATGATAAATGGGTACTTTTCCCCAGCACTGTTAATCTGCGTTTCTAAAGCTCTTCTGACTGCCTGGAACCAAAGGTTCTCTTCCAGAGCAGGCATTGCATGACTCACATGTGGCCCCCCACAATCTGCTTTTTACTTGATATCTTTAGTGTTAGAGAGTCAAGGCGTTATTTGATTCTGGGCAGGATGTGCAACAGAAATCATTTCATCCACACATAAGTGCCCGGGTGTGCAGAGAAAATCATTCCATAACACGTGAGTTTTACTAGATTTTTCCTGACTTTTTACAGTCTAAACCCTTTGAAATCCATTGGTTTAGTGTTCATTGCTTCTAAGTTGGTTAGTTCTTAATATTTGGTATCCTATTGGCCCCGTATTACTTTGATGTTAATGAGGTCCTCACTCCTGGATTTCCTTCTGAGCCTTTTCCAGACCAGGTGTCTCAATCTATGCCGGGGGCAGTGTCTGGGGTGGGTGTTCCTCGATGTTTGCTGATGTTTCCTTGATGTTTTGTTGAAGTTTGTTCTCTTTGTGGGTATCTTGTGGGCTATTCCCAGTCTGTTGAGATGTTAAACTCATCTGTGTTGAGTGGTGGAACATTCCTCAAACTGAATCATAGTTTTAAAGACTTCGGATTTTTGCTAAGGTTAGAAGTAGTTTACATGACCAAGATGTAAGTTAAGTAGGTAAATGGTAGGTTAATAATTACTAGATGCTTAGGTAAGAGCTAAATTGGTATCATTATCTGCTATTATAAATTTACATACAGAAGAACGTAAAATAATAAACCCTTATTCACGAGGCATGAGGCCTTGGATCGTGCCAGAGGGTCACTGAGACCTGATGAAGACTCTCCTGACTTCATCCTTTGAGACCACTGACCCATTTCGAGACCACCGACCCAATTCAAGAAAAGAACTGCCACGCATGAAGGACGAATGGGCTCATTTTAATATGGGATGGGGATGGGAGGTGCTGGGATTATGCACATGTATTGTATGTAAGATCTTGGGCAATAAATAGAGGGCAAAGAACCTTGCTGCCCACCAGTGAATAAACATACCACTTTCTAACTTTAAATAGTTAGAGGGGCTATGTCCATGATTATACTGTTTTTTTTTAAATTATTCAAAACAATCTCTTTAAAATTCCTTTCCCCAGTGCAAAGGCACATGAAGCCTGAGTAGAGAAAAGAGATTTTTAAAAAATTTAATCTGGGTATATTTTCCGACCATGGAATCCCCGTCAGCCCAGTGTGTGAGTGTAACTGAGGGGCAGAGTGGAATTGTGCCGTTGTCTTCCCCAGCAGCTGTGGCAGTGCAGGCACAGAAAGCAGCGAAGCTCCAGCAGTGGCAGCAAGGATTGGCCCCAGTGTGTGGAGATGCCAAAGGAGGGTGCCCAGGCAGAGGATTTCAGCAGAGGATCTGTGGGCAGGCCCAGGGGCTTGGCCCGATGTGGAGCCCTGGCTGCTGCTGCGTTGCCTTCAGTGCAGGGTCAGTGGTGCCCTCCCATGCTGCTCCTGCAGCCGGGAATTCCAAATTCCTTTGGCATGGCCCTATTTAACATCCACATCCCATTCCAATTTCTCTTCTGACTCTGGTAGAGCCATGGCAGGGGCGTCAATAACTTTGTTTTTTCATTTTCTCAAGTTTTGTGCTTTTTCTTATGTCCATACCATAATATTAAGGCTCTCTGGGATTAAAACGTATTACAATGTTCTGTCTGGAACAGAGAATCCTCAGTGGAGATCCTGCAATTTCCTATTAATCCTCAGAGTTGTCCCAGCTCCATTTCAGTGCTGGGTAATGTTACTTCTGAGATTGCCTGGTCCCTCTACAGATAAATACACCAGAAACCTTCAGACAAAAAAATGTCCCAAATATTTAACCCTTTTCTCCACCATTTCCTCTTTTTTTTCCAATACTCAAAGATGCTTTTTAGCCTGAACATTCAGCCATTTCACAGAGGCTTCTTCTACCACTTCTTGTCCTCCTGATTGCAGCAAGTCATCCCCATCCTGCATTAACCCAATCCCTGGGTGTGGGGTAAATTCTTGTGATATTTTCTGCAAGATTTGCCCCAATAAGGCTGGTGCTTCCGTGCATCCCTGCAGAAGGACCGTCCATGTCTTTTCCATTTTTCCTTCTACCTCTTGTTCCCACTCAAAGGCAAAATCCAGTTTACCATCCTGTGTGAGTGGGCATCCCCAGAAAGCATCTTTGCCATCAAGGACTGAATGGTGTCAGTGTGAGGAGGGCACCTGGTTGAAGATGGTGTAAGGATGTGAGAGCCCCTGGGTGCTGGGGCCCCCTTGGGCCCTGGGGTTCATCCCTCAGGGGCTGTAGAAACTCTGCCATGGCCTTTGCCTTCCCCTTGGCCTTTTCCTCATCCCTTCTTGCATTCCCCTGCTGTGCCTTTGTGACCAAGTGCTCCAGGGGCTTCTTCTGCCCCTCCTGCAGCCCCCTCAGTGCCTGGGGGTGCTCATCCTCTGACAGCTGCTGAGCTTTCTGCTAAATCATTCCTTTCTGCACTGACCCAAGGAAAATGCTTAAAAGCTGATCTCGATCCTTGCACGTCCAATGCCCATTTCCCAGCTGTTCCTTTGTCCTGCTGCTCCTTATGCTGTGGCTGCCGTGGCCAGCCCGTATCCCAGAGCCGGTGCCTGTCCTGCCGCAGTGTCCAAACGCGGCCCCCCCGGCGGGCAGAGCCGGCAGCTCCACGGGGCCGGGCAGCGGCCGGGGCGTCCCGCAGCCTCCTGGGGGCCGGGGGCCACTGCCGGGCCTGCAATTGCCGGGGGGTGCTGGGCTCAGGCAGCGCCCGGCGCTGAGCCCCGGCTGCCCCACAGCCCCGGCCCGGCCCCGCAGCTCCCCACAGGCCCCCAGCCCGTGCTCCCGGTGCCGCCCCTCTGCGCCCGCTCCTGCCGCTGCCCAGCACAGAGAAACCCCCTGCAATCCTGACCTCCTTGTGTGCCTGTCCTGGCAACCGGGGATACAAAGGATCTGCATCAGCTGGTAACTTCTGAGGATAAGAGCCTGCTGAAAAACATCCCCATCCTCAGCATTTTTCTCTTCCTCCTCTTTTCCATCTTCCATTTTCTTACCACAAGATTCTTCCTGCTGCTTCTTCTTGCCTGAACCATATTCCTGCACACTCCTCTTCACACAATCCCTTCCCAGCACACCAACAGCCTCCATCCCCTGTTGTCTAAATCCCTTCTGGACTTCCCTTATTGTGCTGCTGGGTTTCTATGTCCTTGATTACCTCTGGGAGAATGTGCAAACTCCCTCACCATGCTCCCAAGGGACCCTTCAGAGATATTTTGGAATCATCATCCCTTTGGCCAGGAGCCCTTCCTGGCTTTCCCTTTCTACCCTGCATGGGTGCCCTGCCATGTTTAGTCCCCGAAGATGCCACTGTAGTCCCTGCTGAGATTTTCAGTGCTCTCTGGCTGCCGACTCTTCCCAGCCCCCCCTGATCTGTCACTCGTCTGTCTCCTGGCCCCAGCGCCCCCCGGCAGGGGAATTTGGGGAGGTGGGAGGGGGGGAGCGCCAAGGCCGGGCCCCCCCGCGCTGTGGTGGCGGCAGCGGCTGCAGTGGGGAGCGAGTGCGGGCGGGAGCGGCCGAGAGCCCAGCGCTGCCCCAGCCCGAGCTGCCCCAGCTCCATCGCTGCCCCTGCGCTGGGATGCTGTGGGTTTGGGGGGAAGAGGGAGCCGGCAGTGGGTGCTGGGCCTGGGGGCAGCAGGAGAAGGGAAGGAGAAGCAGGGTTGAACAAATTGGTCAAATGCTGCACGTGGGAGGAGCAGGTGGGATTGTGCAGAAGAAAGAGGACTAATGGGAGGAAGAGGAGTGTGAGGAAGAGTAGGGACACCAGAGGAGGAGCAGAAATGGGAAGCGGCACAATGTTCCACTCCTCCCTGTATCTGCTGCCTCTGCCCCAGCCCCAGGAGCGTTGCTCCCCCCACCTGCAGCAAGTGACTGAAGATGATGATCCATGATTTTCACAGGGGTGAAACTTGGTGTTTGTGAGTTCTATAGGGCTAAATGTTGGTGCTTTTGTTTTTGCAGGGGCTGAATCTTTATATTTTAGAGGAGATTTGGGCTGAAACTTGCTTTTTGGGGAGGTTTTGATCTGTGTCTTGATGTTTGGATAGTTTTTTTGCTGAATCATTGTGTTTTGGAGGTTCTTATAGACACAAGATGACCAATGACTTCCTGAGATGAACTTTGGAAGGAGGAACCCCCACCCCAAGGTGCTCTCTTGTGTTTTCCCCCAAACCAGGATTTGTCATTCCAAAGGCGTGGGTGGATGGAGGAGGAAGAAAAGCCTCGGAGATCTCTCACAAGGAGGGGCTGCAAACCCAGCACAGGGAGCTGCAAGGAGGAAAGACTCTCCCTGAGCCGGGAAGGCGGCCGGAGATCGAGGCAGAGCTCAGAGCTGGTGGAGAAGCCTCCTGGAGGGGAGAAGCCCCAAAAGTGCTCAGAATGTGGGAAGGGTTTCAGCTGGAGGTCTGAGCTGATCCGGCACCAGAGGATCCACACTGGGGAAAAGCCCTACGAGTGTGGGAAATGCGGGAAGAGTTTCAGCACTATTTCTTATCTGATGAAGCACCAGGTGATCCACACAGAGGAACGGCCCTACACCTGCTTGGAATGTGGGATGAGCTTTGGGTGGAGCTCTGCCCTGAAATACCACCAGCGCATCCACACTGGGGAGAGGCCCTACGAGTGTCCCAAGTGTGGGAAGAGGTTTCACACCAGCTCCCATGTCCTACGACATGAGCGGATTCACACAGAGGAGAGGCCCTTCCGCTGCCCCGACTGCGGGAAGGGATTCAATCTCAACTCCACCCTCATCAGGCACAGGCGCATCCACACTGGGGAGAGGCCCTACGAGTGTCCTGAGTGTGGGAAGAGCTTCTCACAGAGCTCTCACTTGACCAAACACCAACAGAGGCACCACTAAGGGAAGCCCTGTGAGTGCCCCGAGTGTGGGAAGAGCTTCGTGCTCTGCTCCAGCTCCATCCCCCATGGGAAGATTTGTGTTGGATGATTCCCCAGTGACCCCCATTGGGCAGAGCCCTGGTGAATCGTGGTCCTGGTTATCCCCGTTTGGTGGTGGAAGTGGCTGGAGAGATTTCTTTCCCTTCTCTTTGTGCTGCTGTGATTTGGTTGGTAATAAATTCCGTCGCTGTGCCCAGGCTGGCTCTGTTGTTCCCGTGCTGGTGCAGGAGGCCCCGGGGATGGGCACAGAAGGGCTGACGTGTCTCGGGTGATTCCCAGGCAGGTTTTGAGGGGCTCCAGGGTCATTCCCAGGGCAGGGCCCGAGGGGACACGCTCTGCCCCACGCTCACCTCTGCACTCCACGAGGAACGGGCTGGACAACTCGTAGTTGTGCCGGCAGTGCCTGTCCACCGCAGCCCGTCTGTACTCCATCCATTGCGGGTCGCTGTTCCAGTGCCTGGCAGCCTTGTCCCCAAAGGAGGTGTCCCCACGTGCAGCCCCACATCGCTGCCCAAGTGCAGGAACTGCTCCCGCTTGGAGATGTTCCTCTCCACGAACCTCAGCCGGTCGGTGCCGTGAATGAAGTGACACTCGGACTAAACCATCTCCTGGAACAGCGCTGTGTGTGCAGGACACAGGTCCGGGGGTGTCCCCCCAGCAGCCCCCCAGCAGCCCACAGTCGTCAAGAGCTCCGGGGCAACCCCGACCTTGCACCCCCAGTGCCCCACAGCCGTCATGGGACCCTTCTTCCCGCAGTTCCAGTTCCTCTTTTCCAGGCTTCTCTGTATTTTCCTCCCCATTTCCCAACATTCTCCAATCACCAGCCCTCCCCAACATCTGTTTGGGGGTCCCACCTCCCCATTTCCCTTTCTCTCCCCACCGTTCCCACCACTTCCCTTCCCGCCCCTCCCGCTCACCCGACAGCTCCGCGCCCCCAGCCCGGGGGGCTCCCAGTGGCACCAGTAGGGCCCCAACTGCCCCACACGCCCCATGGCCAGCGCCTGGCAGGGTCTGACACCTCCCCCTGTTGGAACCCTGGAAACTGAGGGGTTTGGGCTTTCTGTGCTGACAGGCACTGACTTCCAGGAAAACACTGCTTTTTACTAGAGGCCGTGAAGAAGCTTTCCAGAATTGTGTGATACAACTGGGATCACTGGTGTGTAGTTTGAATAGAAGTGTGTAATGTCCCATGGTGGAAAATTTAATATTTGTGGTTTTAGAATATATCAATACATATAAAACAAGATGGATGATTTAGGGTGGAGTTTTCTTTCTTTTTCACCTTCTTCACGGGTCTAGGTGATAATTGTAATTGGATAAAAAATTCCACATTGCAGGTCACACGTGATTGGTTGGTGGGTTAAAAGTAAAAAGAATTTAGCTGTCTGTTCTTAATTGGAAAGATTGGCCCTTAAAAGGCCTTGTAGAGAGAGATACGTGTCCATTTTTAGCCTGTTAGCTAGAAGTGCTGCAGAACTCACTGTAATATAGATAAGAATTAATAAATATCTGAGTCCGAACACGAAATTCAGTCACTCGAGCATTTAATGCGGACTCTGGAAGAACAAAAAAGAAGATAAAACGCGATACCCCCCTCCCAAAATTCTCCTGGCGGGGGGCGCTGGGGGCGGGGCGCGGGTGGAGTCCAGGTGAGGAGCTCTGGGCGCTCTGGGACTGCCTGAGGAGTCATCAGCGCCGCGCGCTCTGATTGGCTCAATTATTTTGGTGCCTTCTCTGATTGGCTGAGGAGAGGCCCGGGAGTTGAGAGGAGGACCGGGAGAGATCCTGCCCCAGGCTAGCGGTGGAAGAACATCCAATTAACAAGGCATGCAGATCATTTCCCAGCGGTGCCCACACTCCTGTAGGAACTAAATGCACCGAGGATCTCACGAGGGTCACCAACTCTCTGGCGGCCAAATCCAGCCCTGCGCTCCCTGCGGGTGCGGGCACTCTGGGAAGGGCTCAGCTGCGGGTCAGATGGCCGGAGAGTGGCTTGGTGGTCACCTCGTGTGTGAGGCAGTGATGGGCTGGGGAGATGCGTGGACACTGCACATAATCACTTCCAAGCAAAAATCATTCCAGGAAGGGAGTAACAGCTTCTGACAGAGACCAAGTGTTGCCACCAGGTGCTCCTGCCAACAGCCGCCTGCAGAAAGAGCACACACACCAATGCACGTGGGCTTTGGCTGTCCTCAGGCAGAGAAGTCCCCAGGGGACACAGGTCTCTGTGGCAGGAGCAGGCACCAGCATTGGCAGGCCTTGGGGGCGGCAGGTCTCCTTTGGCAGGGACTCTGCCACACCTGCTGATTTCACTGCTCCCAGGGCTCAGAGCAGCATTCGTGCCCTGGGCCATACGTCCCGTGTCTGTGTCACACTCCTGTGTGTGTGACGGCCACCCAGCACCGGGTCTTGTCCCAAAGAGTCCCTGGCAAGCTGCTGTGGAAGGCCCCGATGCCCTTCCTGCTGCAGCTGCATCGGCAACCGTGGGGGCTCCTTCTGCTGCCCTGAGCAGGCAGAGCAGAGGAGCATCTGCTTGTTGTTTGAGCCATTCCTAAAATTCCTGTTGGGCTGTCCTCGAACCTTGGGGGAACGTCTTCCTTGCAAGCTGGGCCACTTTGGTGGGGGGGGGGGGGGTGTCCCCAGGGCACGTGGAGGTGTGTCCTAGGGCTCTTTGTGACACAGTGCACCGTGGTCACCGTGCAATAGGAAAGGGACAGAGCGTACAAGGGTGACCCTTTGTGACACGTCGTGACATAGGTGCTGGCGGTGACACGGCCACACCACAGTGCTCGGTGCACTCGTCGGGACAGGACGGAGAGAGCGGTGCTGTGAGGAGCCCCCACACAGCCAGCTTGTTCCTTACTGACCCGGAGATTTTCCAAAGGGTTTCCTCTGCAGGTGGCCTCGAGGACAGACTGCAGGACACGGTGTCCTGTAGCCTTCCCAAGGCTTCTCTGTTACAGGTGCCTACAAGGCACAACTGCAGCACTTGCTCATCTGGAGCTTTTCCGAGACATCTCTCCTGCAAGCAGTCCCAACTCCAAACAGTGACATGGAGCAGACACCACCCAGAGTGCCCAAGCTGGCCTGGGTGAAGGAGGAGGAGGAGGCTGCAGCTCCCTCAGCACAGCAGCCTGAAGAGCTGGAGCAGATCCAGCTGCTGGAGGAGGGTGAGTAGCAGAGCTGGGCCACAGGGCTGGTGCCTGCAGCCAGCTTAGCCCCATCCCATCCCATCCCATCCCATCCCATCCCATCCCATCCCATCCCATCCCATCCCATCCCAACATGCCCATGGATAGGACAGAAGAGGGGCTGGGGCTGAACCCCCTGGCAGCCGCACCCCATCCCTGGAGCATCCCAGGGCTGTCCCTGCCTGGGAATGCAGGGCTGGCCTGTGTTCTCCGGCCTCTCCCACAGCCCCTCAGCCCTGGCTGCGCTCGCTCTTTGCCAGGTGCCGCCATGGACCCGACACAAGAGCAGGACCCTGCCCGTGGCCGCTTCCGCAGAACAGCGCAGGTACTGCAGCCATCCCCACCTGGGCTGGGCCTGCTGTCACTGCTCAGCCCAGCACCGTGCTTGGAGCACTCCATGGATTCTCCCTCTCTTCCTGCCCTTCTCCTGCAGATGATCTATGAATTCATCATGTGCATTTGGTGGGAAGAGACCACCGGTGTGGGCACTGGGCTCTTGGCAAACTTTCACCTCTTCACTGCTGAGACCGGGGCTGCCATGCTGGATTTGCTTGTGGAGAAGGGTGTCTCCAATCCAAAGCAAGTAAGCAGCCTGTGGCCAGGGCTTGATCACCCCAGGAATTGTGTGGTGCCTCAAGCCAGCTCTGCTGGGTTCCTTCAGTCTTTGAGGCCCAGCCCAATAGGGTGGGAAGGGCAGCACTTCTCAAGGGAAGCTGGGGAACCTGCTGCTCGGGCAGGTGTCCAAGTCTCCCCGGGCCTTCTGCAGGTGCCAGCCATGGTGAGGTACATCCACAAGTGGCTCACGGCCAACGAGTCTGCTGGGCACAGGCTGGACAAGGCCCTTCTGGAGCTGACCAGGGAATACCCCTGCGATGTGCTGATGACTCTCTTGCGCTGGGCCCCATCGGGTGACAGGTACGGCAGCCCCACCTGCCTTGAGGGTTTAGGGTTTCCCGGCCCCTTACCCTGTAGAGCCTGTCCCTGGTGACTGCCAGACAGGGGGACAGTTCCAGGAGCCTCTGGCTCCTCCGTTTGCCAGTGCTGCCATGTCAGCCCCTGAGCGTGCTGCCACGCTCCCTCCCTGCCCCTCAAGATGCCTGCACCCCCGTGGGCTGGCTGGGTGCTGCCAGCGAGGGCCGGTGGGCAGAGGCAGGGCTGACGGCCAGCGCGGGCCCCTGCAGCAGCCCAGGCCACAGTGCTGTGGCCCAGACCCCCCTGACACAGAGCTCTGACCCCACAGAGCTGCTACGGCCATGTGGGGAGTGATCATGTCCTCCACTGGGACTGCGGAGCCGGCGCTGCAGATACTCCTCAATGTGCTGAACGCCTGGCCAGTGGACAGTGTGTACACCTCCGATGGGGACAGCACAGGAGTCTTTGCCCTGGCTGTGAGTTCCTGCAACTGACCTTGGCTTGCCCCTAGGCCACCTCTCCAGCACCTAGCTCTCTGTCCTCCCCCCAGCTGCATCTCTCTGCCTCAGGCACTGGGGTGAAACCTGCCTTAGGGGCAAGGTTCAGGGGCACCAGGCTGGGTGACCCCGAGGTGTCTTCCCCGGCCTCTCCCTGGCATGCTCGGGCCCTGCCACACGGATGTCTTGGCACTGAGTGTTGTCTCTGGGTGGTTCATTTTTTGCAGGCAACCGTGACACTGTGGAGGGTCTTCAACCTGACCTGGTGCCCACCTATAGTGTTGGAGTATTTTCCCCATCTCTTTCTGTGTCTGCTCTTCCAAGTTTACATCAGCGCACTGGATACGCCAGAGGAGGTTGATACCTTCTGGAAGGGGTGCCAGGAGCAACTGGGCCTTGCCACCAACCCCCAAAGGTGCTCCATCCCAGTCCTCCCAGTCTCCCCATCCCTTCCAAGGCAGGAGCCAGGGCTGCCAGCATCACCTGGGCTTTGCTCTGCACACAGGTTTGCGGTGCAGACCCTGAAGGTCCTGCTCTGCCGAGTGCACTGTGAGCGTGTTGTGGTAGCCATGGAAGGCAAGGCTGGCTGGGACACGCTGCTCTGTACTGACACCCACCACTATGCAGTGGGACTCCTGGCCAGGTGAGACCCCCTTCTCCCTGCTGCCCCCGGCACTTGTGCTCTGGGTGCCCCACACAGTTCCCATGGGCATGGATGAGAGGGCTTTGTCACAAAGAGACGGACGAGCAGACTGGAAAAGGCTGGCACAGGAGGGTGCCCGGGAACAGCCGCCTCCCAAAGCGCCCACGGGGTGCTTGGGAAAAGACCAGAGCTCCGTGGGTCACTCCTGGGAGAGCTTTGCCCTCTCGGCTCAGGGGCAATGATGCCTTTTCCCCCCCACCAGGGAGATGCGCTGTGTCTCCATGATCTGGTGTTGCAGCTTCATCTCCTGCCTCTTGGAGCTCCTCAGCCAAGACATTTCAGACTGGCAGCTGCCCGCCATGGCATTCCTTGTGGAGGTGAGCCCCATGGGCAGCACAGCTGAGCTGCCTCCCACCTCTCTGCCCTCTCACAGCCGCAGCTGCCTGGGACGGTGCCCGTGCCCTGTGCTGCTGCCTTGGCTCAGCCCTGTGCAGTTCTGAGCTCCTGCCAGCTGGGCACCCCGGTCACTGCTTTGTGCCTTTCAGGTCCTGGACCTCCTGGACATCAATGAATGGGGTGACAGCCTCCTGGAGATCATGGCAAGGCGCCTGCAGAGCACGTCCAGGGAGATGCGTCGCCTGGTGCTCAGAGGCCTCGTGCAGCTCAGCAAGGACCCCTCGATGGTGAGAAGACAGCAGCGGCTGAAGCTGTGCGGGCAGCGTGGGGCTGGGGAAAGCAGCCCCTTGGGCTTGGCTGGGCTTTGGGAGCTGTGGCAGCTGCTCCCAGCTCTCCTGCGTTGCTGTTCAGCTGCCCGAGTGCTTCAGGACAGGCCTTCGGCCCCTGGGCTCCACGGCAGCAGCAGCAGCAGCGTGGGCTTGCCCTGCCTTGTCTTCCGTGCAGAACATTAGAATGTACAGCCTGACAGAAAGCCTTGTGGACCTGTTGCGGGATGCAGATGAAGACATCGTTGAGATGACCGTCGCGGTGCTCAGCTTTCTGCTCTCGCACAGACACCTCGCAATACCCAGCCCCATCGCCCTGCGGCTGGCTGGCGCGCTCTGGCCACTGCTGGACAACGTAAGGCTCTGTGCCCCCAGCCACGGCCACTGGGTGCTGCCCCCAAGTGTGGGGCCCCGTGGATTTTTGGGCCTGTGCACAGAGGGGCCTGGAGCAGCTGATGTGGAGGGCTTTTGCTTCCTTTCCAACAGGACAACCGCCATGTGCAGCTGCTCTCCATTCGCCTCTTCCAAGAGGTGATGAGGTTGGTAGCGGCCAAGGGTAAAAAGCCCCTCAAGATGCTTGTGAGCAAGAGCCTGCTGCCACTCTTCTTCAACTGCCACGATGAGAACATGCGTGTGGCAGAGGTGAGGACTCCTGGGCGCTGCTGTCCTCCTGGCAGGGGGCTCAGCTGTCTCCCTGCACCCGGGCACCTCATGGGCTCCAGCCTCCTCCTGGCCTTGGCACAGGGAGGCAGGTCCTGTGCCCTGGG
Source organism: Sturnus vulgaris (assembly GCF_052056855.1). Lineage (NCBI taxonomy): Eukaryota > Metazoa > Chordata > Aves > Passeriformes > Sturnidae > Sturnus > Sturnus vulgaris. The sequence continues at coordinate 13,600,900 of NW_028276170.1, forward strand.
CTGCGGTGCCATCTCTGGGTCTCTGCTGCTCTGCAGGCCTCTTGTGAAACGCTGCTTTCAGCACTAAGCTTCCTGAAGAGGAGAGATCTTGAGCAGCTGCTGATGGCGGATCAGATGTGGAGGTTTGGCGAGTGCTTGGTAAGAACGCTGCTCCCTTCCCTGGGCTGCCCACGCGGGCTCTTCTCCAGGCTCCTCTGGCCCCAGGGCCGGAGCTGATGGAGCCCCGAGCTCCATCAAGCCCGCGCCTTGCCGGGCCCTCTGCCCCGCTCAGGGCTGTGCGGGCAGGGCAGGCCGGGGCCAAGGGACAGAGCCCGCGCCAACCCTTCCCTCCGTGCCCTGCCGCTCTCTCCAGCTGGCACAGGACAGGAGCCGAGCGGCCGAGCTGCTGCGCCAGGCGCTGCCGTACCTGCGGAGCCCACAGGAGCCCCTGCGAGAGGCGGCCGTCAGGTTTCTTGGTGAGCCACAAGCCCGGCTCCCTCCCCGCCCCGCCGCAGCTCGGCCCCAGCCCCGCCTGCTGCCCCGGCAGCGCCATCCGGGCCGGGGCTCTGGAGCCCCGCCTGCCCTCGGCGCCGCTGCCGCCCTCTCGCAGCCGTGTCCTTGGGCGTCAGGATGCGGCGAGGGCCGGGCCTGAGCCCTGCAGGGGAAGGCGCTGCTGTGGCCGCAGGGCTGGCAGCGCCGCTGCGGGGCAGCTGTGCGGCTGGGGCCGTGACAGGCTCTGTGTTGGCAGGGATGGCCGGGCGGTTCCTGAGAGAGCAGCAGCGAGAGTTGCAGCTCATGTGCAGGGGTGAGTGAGGCCAGCGGGCTGTCAGCGGGGGCTGGCGCTGGCAGCTGCGTTCCCTGCCCCGGCTGGGAGGGCTCTGCTCCCTGCGCGCACGAGGGGCGGCGTGGGCAGAGCACAGAGACCTTCCAGGGGCCTGCGGGAGGGACATTCGTGGCCAGCGCCTTCCAGCTGATCCTTGCTGTCTCCTGCTTCCTCCAGGCCATGGCAAGAGCTGCCGTGTGGGAGGGATGGGGCAGGAGGGTCTCCCCAGGTCCCTGCAGATGCAGGCTCTGACTGTGGCTCTGTTCCTCTCTCTTCCAGCCCTTCAGGACATGACAGATGACACCAGCCCTGCCATCTCATGCCTGGCTCTTCAGACTCTGTACATCAACAGAGTTGTACAGAGCATTCCCTCCTCCCGACTCCAGCAGATGCGAGATGGATTCCGCTGCCTCTGGAAGTCGTGGCCTTCCCTGTGTCGCAGGGGCTGGTTGTCCTGTGTGAGCACCGTGGAGAACTGATCTGGGAGGCTGCGTCTGCTGGGGCCACCTGAGCCTGCAGGGAGCACCTCTGCTCTGCAAGGACTTTGTTTCACCCCACTGTAGGATTAGTAAATTGCTGTTGTCATACACAGAGGTCCAGGAGCTTTCTTTTGGTGCCCAGAGTCTTCAGGGCAATGGGGAAGAGGGCAAAAAGGGTGCTTGTGCTCAGCAAGTTGGCCAAGCGTGCGGAGTGGAAGGGAAAATGGCCAAAAGGCCCTTGGCCTTTGGTGGTTCTGTGGAAGCCTTAAGGCTTCTGACAGAGCGGGCGGGCAGAGGCCGGAGCTGCGGCGGGGATCCCTGAGAGACCGGTCCCTGGAGATGGCCAGCACCCCTCTGCCAGCCTGGAAGCGCCATCTGTGTCCTGCCCGTGTGTTGCTGGCTGGATTGCTGAGGGCTCTGAGGTGCCTCTTGATGCGGCTCCTCTGGAGCTCCTTCAGCAGCCAGGCAGGCCTGGGGGAGGCGTGGAGGGCACGGGACAGTGGGAGGCCATGAAGGGCTGCGGTGCTGCCAAGGCCTGCCCGGAGAAGGCAGTGGGAAGGCGTGAGGGGGATGCGTGTGGCGCTGGGTGGCGGGAGGCTGTGAAGGGCCAGGAGGACTTGTGTGGATGGGTTGGTGGGAAGCCCTGAGGAACTGGGTGGCAGAGGCCATAAGCAGCCCCCAGACAGCCACCTTCTTCCTGCCAGCCGGCTGCTCTGGCGCATCCCTGACGCGTCTCTGGTGCCTGTGGCAGAAGCCCTCGAGGCCTGGCCTCAGCAGGACGGTGGGGACAGCCCCGAGGTGGCCACTGGCTGCTTTGGCCAGGGACAAGGAGGGGCAGGGAGGGACAAGGAGGCCCTGCTGGAGCACGGCCACTGGCTGCTGCAGGCGAGGAGCAGTGGGAAGTGGCAGCGCTGGCGATCAGCCCGGGTCCCCAGATCTGTCCAGGCCACTGTGCTGTGTGGCCAAGACTCCCCTGACACTGAGCTCGGGACCCACAGAGCTGCTGCCACCATGGCAAGAACGATGTCTCCTGGAGCTGGCCTGTGGAGCTCCTGCTGTCAACGTGGCTCTGGACACCAGAGAAAAATGACCAGAGTGTGCACAGGAACAGCAGCACCCAGAAGGCTTGTACCTCCTCAGGAAGACATGCACACCAGACAAGATGCCAAAAGAGGGGATGCTGTGTGCACAATTTGTCGTGGCTTGGCAAAGGGTGTAAGGGAAAGTGGTCACCATGGTTTTCTCTTGACTTGCCAGAATCACAGCAACGCTTGGCAGCTTCAGCTGCAGCCTGTCCCCCTGACTGACCTCAGCGGCTCTGCTCAAGGGCACACTCGCCTTCCAGAGTCGGCTGTCCCAAGGCAGCAGCGTTGGTGCCATCGTTAGAGACTCTGATGGGACACGAGCCCTTAGCTGCAGCTGCTGACACTCTCCTCCATTGTTATAGTTTTGACTTGCAATTTAAATATACTCATTTTTCTGTTGTGAGACAGAACTAGGAGCAAAAGAGCAAGGCAGGCCTAAAACTTAAAAAGGGTATAAAAGACTTTATTAACTACACAGAGAATGAAAAGCAAATTCAGAATAAGATCTCTAGAGCACTCATTCCTTCCCTCTCCCAACCTTCATAACAGCAAAACAAACATACAAAAAACTACTTCAGTCAGTTCCCAACTTAAATAGTCCTTTTCAGTTCACTTTGGAGAGAGAAGTTTCCTCTTGTCAGGCCATAGGGACTTCACCACAAGAAGGGAAAAAAACAGTCCTCTCATGGCTTCACTTTCACGATTTGCATCTGCCCTGGAAAAAACTTGCAAAGTCGTTTCCCAAAGCTGTGCTTATGGGCCATACTCATGGGGCATTTACTTTTAAGAATTAACTGTTCCAAACCAAACATTTTCTTCATCACTCTTTCTCTCTGTTCATGCTCCATCTCCAGAAAAAGAGATCCCCTTTTCTCCTCGGGGTGAAGGATTCTCAACAGAGATGCCTTTGATTAATAATCTATCAAATGGAACATCTCCAACCTCCCCGTGTCTTTCTCCATGGTTTATAGGAATATTCAGTACATCAGTTCATCCCTACAATCTTACAAAAGCATTTTTCAGCCATCTTCACAGCATCTCCTCATTCTCCTTCCGTCTAAAGAAACTTAGCTCTTGCTTCACTGACTTTGGAGCATCTCCTTTTTCCCCTCTCATATTCAAAGGAAAGCCGGAGGTCTGCAAAATCTTACCTGAGCACTAAAGAGTTAAAGTTTCACACAGAAGTCACGGCGCTGGGTGCGGGGGCGGCTGAGATGTTAATCAGCTTTTCTGGAGCTTGCTGCAGCCCCGCACTGCCCATGGCCACCCCTGCTTCCAGACAGGGCCCGGCTGCCTCCCCCAGGCCGTGCGGGGGCTGGGCGGGCTCGGCCCCTCCAAAGCTGCTCCGAGCCAGCAGCAGGAGCCGGGCCCCCCCAGAGCCGCGGGCTCGTAGGGGAGGAAGCCGGGCTAAGGTCTCATCAATGAGCCTTTCCTCCCCCCGGCCATCGGGTTCCCTGGTTTGCAAACGGGGCCCAGCGGCCTCCCGAGCTCCCCCCACATGGGAGGGAGCCCGGGCTGGGCCGTTGTTACCTGCTCAGCCACCGGAAATAAAAGAGAGTTTTTCCCCGGTTACCGCCTTCAAAATGTGTGCTCACCGAGCGAACTAACTTTCTCCAATTGGTTGTTCAGGCTGTCAGTAACCAAACCAGCCTCCAATTGGTCCCATCAACTCCCAGAGGGAGTTCTCACACAGAGAATTTCTCACTTGAGTTTCTTCTCCCCTGGTGTAACTAGCACAGAAGTCGATATTAGGGAAGATCCTGCTGCTTTCCACCAGTTTTAGAGGGTTATGAACAGCTTTGGGGGATTTCCCGGTTAGTTTATGGGCAGATGTGACCTCCTTTTTGGGAGAATCCTGATGATTTCCACCAATTTCGGGGGTTCTAAACGCCTTGTGGTGGACTCACTTCCGTGGGTTCTGGTGCCGCCCGCCCACGCTTCCAACTGGTCCGGACTGGTGCTCCCAGTGCCGCGTGGGGCGGGGCCGCGGGGACCCCCCCAGGGCACAGCGCGGCTGCTTTGGGGCTGGCGGCACCGCCCGGCGCTGGGCATGGGGCGTGTCGGGGGAGCTGGGGCCCTACTGGTGCTACTGGTGCTGCTGGGAGCTCACCTGTCTGGGGCCAGCGGGACTCGGGTGAACGTGTGTGCTCCCCCCGGGGACCCCCAGCCCGGTGTCACTCTGCCCCCGAACAGCTGCTCCCAGTATTCCCAATAAAGCTTCCCAGTTTGCCTGGTCCTGTTTATTGGGGAAGGACTTGAAGGGACCTCACAGGGGGAGTCATGGTTGGGGAGGGGGCAGAACAGGCCCTGGCATGGATTGGGAATGGGGACTTCCAGGAATGGTCGTGTCCCCCCCTTGTCACCCCGCTCTGGGGGACCTTGGGAGGACCCTGAAACACAACACAGCACCGCCCCAACCCTAAAGGTGCCAGGACCCCAATAAACAAACAGGGGAATTTGGGGAGGGGGCACATGGGGGGCGCCCAGGCTGAGCCAAGAGCCCAGCGCTGCCCCAGCCCGACCTGCCCTGGCTCCATCCCAGCTCCTACCATGGGATAGGATGATGTTGGGAAAACGGGGGGGCAAGGATGAGCACTAGGCTCCGGGCGAGCATGAAACACATGGAGGCGGAGGAGGAGGGCTCAGGAAGGACTGGGAGAAGGGATGGAGAGGAAGCAGGACTAGAAAGGACAAGGACTGGGACCCCTCCCAATGCAATTTGTGGGTCCCATCCCCCTTCCCAACTATATAAGGGTTCCCCTTCTTTTCCCCTGCTCACCCACCCCTTCCCCACTGCCCCCCAGTCAAACACTCCCATCCTCCATGCTTCTTTTAATGCCTTCAGGCCCCTCCTGCTACATTTGGGGTCCCATTCCCCTTTCCCTCAATTCAGGCACCTCTTGAAAGCTTCTTTCTGGAAGGAATCCCTGAATTTTGGGATTTTTGGGGTGTAGTTTTGGAGAACAGCTCTGTCTGGCTTTCCTCTCCCTGTTGTGGCCTCTCACCTGCCCCTGACAACCTGGGGGTGCTGGGATTTCCCTGCTGGGGACAAGGACGTTCATTCCCTTCCAGGAGCCCAATGCCCGGCTGGGGCTCCAGGGCAGGGGGTCCTTGAGCAGCTGCCCCAGAACCTCCGCCAGGGTCTCCCAGCGCAGCCGGAGCCGCTCGGCCTGGGGTCCCCAAAGGCCTCAGCGAGCCCCAAGTCCCTGCCAGGAACCCTCAACTCCCTCCAAGCCAGCATCCCCCACAGCCCCTGCAAGTTCGCCCCATGGCACCGGCCGTGGCCGTGTCCCCACATGTCACTGGCCATGTCCCACCATGTCCTCACCCATGGCTGTGTCCCCACCATGTTTCCATCCCTGTCACTGTCCCCCACATCTCCATCCATGCCTGTGTCCCCCCATGTCCCCAGGAATGGCCACATCACCGTCCATGTCCATGTGTCCCCATGTCACTCTCCATGTCTGTGTACTACCGTGTCTTTCTCCCTACCCAAGTCTCAGTTCAGTGTCTTTATTTTTATCCCAAGATTGGATGTTTTAAAGAGATGAAGAGAAATGAAAAGCAAATCCAGCCCAAAATAAAAGGATTTCTGTGTCCATGCTGGCTGAGAATCCAGCAGGGAAGGAGTGAGGGAAGAATGCTTTTGGAGGTGTTTCCACCCCACTGTCTCCAAAATCTTGGTCTTTGCCCCAGTTCATCACCATTTTTCTGTGGAAAACACCCTTGGACAATCAAAAAATCAAAAATCAAAATCAAAATCCTGGAATCTCTGGGGATGGAAAAGACCACCAAGACAGGACTGAAAACAGAAGATTTTCTGGGGTTGAACATCAACAAATTCACTCTCCCCATGGAATTCCCAATGTTGGTTTCCATCCCGATGGACGTTCCTGTCCCTGCATTCATCCAGGTGCCCAGAGGGAGACAGGATGATGCACAGCCCCCCCAGCCAGGTGTCTTCCCAACACGGATCACCAGGACCATGGATCACCAGGGCCCTGCCCAACGGGGGTCACTGGGGATCATCCAACACCGATCCTCCCATGGGGGATGGAGCTGGAGCAGAGCACGAAGCTCTTCCCACACTCAGGGCACTCACAGGGCTTCCCTTAGTGGTGACTCCGTTGGTGTTTGGTCAAGTGAGAGCTCCTGGAGAAGCTCTTCCCACACTCAGGACACTCGTAGGGCCTCTCCCCAGTGTGGATGCGCCGGTGCCTCATGAGATGGGAGTTGTGCCTGAATCCCTTCCCGCAGTCGGGGCAGCGGAAGGGCCTCTCCTCTGTGTGAATCCGCTCATGTACAAGGAGATTGGAGCTTCTCTGAAACCTCTTCCCACACTTGGGACACTCGTAGAGCCTCTCCCCGGTGTGGATGCGCTGGTGTTTTCTCAGGTTGGAGATGTGTCCAAAGCTCTTCCTACATTCCAAGCAGGTGTAGGGCCGTTCCCCTGTGTGGATCACCTGGTGCTGCATTAGACCAGAGATGTCTCTGAAGCTCTTCCCACATTCCCCACACTCGTAGGGCTTTTCCCCAGTGTGGATCATCTGGTGCCGGATCAGATGGAAGCTGTCTCTGAATCCCTTCCCACATTCCTCACACTCATAGGGCTTTTCCCCAGTGTGGATCATCTGGTGCTGGATCAGATGGGAGCTGTAGCTGAAACCCTTCCCACATTCCAAGCACTTGTGGGGCTTCTGCCTTCCAGGAGACTTCTCCACCAGCTCTGAGCTCTGCCTGGATTTCCGGCTGCATTCCCGGCTCAGGGAGGGTCTTTCCTCCTCACAGCTCCCTGGGCTGGGTTTGCAGCCCCTCCTCCTGAGGGATCCCAGGAAATTTTCCTCCTCCGCCATCTGCCCACCCCATGGGAATGAAGAATCCTGGTTTGGGGAAAAAACAAGAGGGGACTGCCTTGAGCTAGAGGTTCTTCCAACCGATGTGCAGCTGAGGAAGACACTGGGCATCCTGTGTTTGTAAGGACCTCCCAAACACCAAGATTCATCCCAAAAATCCTCCAAATATCAAGACACAGATCAAAAACTCCCAAAAAAGCAAGACTCAGCCAAACCCCCTGCAAAATACAAAGATTCAGGCCCAGCAAAAAAACAAAGCACCACGTCTTAGCCCAATAAAGCTCAGAAACAACAAGGTTCACCCCTCTGAAAATGGTGGATCCCCCTCTCCAGTCACCTGCTGAATGTGGAGGGGGGGGCCAACACACTGGGACTGGAGGGACGCTGTAGGTTTGGAATCTTGTGCTGCTTCCCATTTCTGATCCTCCTGTGTCTCTGCTTTTCCTCACATTCCTCTTCCTCCTACTATTCCTCCTTCTCCTGCACAATCCCACCTTCTCCTCCTATATGCATCGTTTGATCATTTTGTTCTTCAACTCTGCTTGTCCCTCCCTCCTCCTGCTGCCCCCAGGCCCAGCACCCACTGCCGGCTCCCTCTTCCCCCCAAACCCACAGCATCCCAGCGCAGGGGCAGCGATGGAGCTGGGGCAGCTCGGGCTGGGGCAGCGCTGGGCTCTCGGCCGCTCCCGCCCGCACTCGCTCCCCACTGCAGCCGCTGCCGCCACCACAGCGCGGGGGGGCCCGGCCTTGGCGCTCCCCCCCTCCCACCTCCCCAAATTCCCATCCAGGGGGGCGCTGGGGCCCGGGCCGGGCGCAGGTGGCTCCAGGTGGGCAACGCTGGGAGCTGCGGCTCTGCCTGGACACTGCTGCGTCATCACCGCCGCGCGCTCTCATTGGCTCAGCGCTGCCCGAGGGGCGGGGCTGCACCACGCCGGGACACCCTGCTCCAGGGGGGATGGCCCCAAAACGGGGGACCCCCATGCAAGGAACAACAGCAAAGGGTCTCTACAAACACAGGCTGCGAATCCGCTTGGACACAGGGCCGGGGACGTGGACATAAGGAAGTGACAGCAGAAGCCATCAGGGTCAGAAAATGTTATTAATTGACCACACAGACTGCTGCTCAGCCAAGCTCCTGCTCAATTCATGAACTCCCAGAAGAACAAAGACTTAACAGAGCCAAGAATATCACTAGCTGTACAAAAGTGGAGTGCATATTAAGACCCAAGTACCCAGGGGCTCTCACATCCTTACACCATCTTGAACCAGGTGCCCTCCTCACACTGACACCATTCAGTCCTTGATGGCAAAGATGCTTTCTGGGGATGCCCACTCACACAGGATGGTAAACTGTATTTTGCCTTTGAGTGGGAACAAGAGATAGAAGGGAAAATGGAAAAGACATGGACGGTCCTTCTGCAGGGATGCACGGAAGCACCAGCCTTATTGGGGCAAGCCTTGCAGAAAATATCACAAGAATTTACCCCACGCCCAGGGATTTGGTTAATGCAGGATGTGGATGACTTGCTGCAATCAGGAGGACAAGAAGTGGTAGAAGAAGCCTCCGTGAAATGGCTGAATGTTCAGGCTAAACAGCATCTTTAAATATTTGATTAAAAAAAGGGCAAATGGTGGAGAAAAAGGTAAAATATTTGGGACATATTTTGACTGCAGGCTTCTGGTGTATTGACCCAGAGAGAGACCAGGGAAGCTCAGAAATAACCCAGGATTAAAAAGGAGTTGCAAGAAGTATGACGACTAATAGGAAATTGCAGGATCTGGACTGAGGATTCTCTGTTCTAGCCAGAACACTTTGTGACTTTTAAACACCAGATATTCTCAATTCTGTGGTATGGATACAAGAAATGGAACAAAACTTAAGATAATGAAATAAACAAATGATTGATGCTGCAGCCATGGCTCTACCAGACTCAGAAAAAAAATTTGAATTGGATGTGGATGTTAAACAGGGCCATGCCAAAGGAATTCTTGTGCTAAAATGTTTAGCCCAGTGGCCAGAGTGGCCTCATTGTCTGCAGAATTGTGCAGCCACAGCTTTAAGGGGACCTGAGGCCCAAAAACTGATGGCAGGAGGATCTCCTGTTGTTCAAGTCTGGCACCAAGTCAAAGCTTTGATAACCAAAGGAGCCTCTACATGGATGAGCAGTGCTCGGTGATTACAGAACGAAACTTGTTCAGTGGCACAGGAGGATTTAGAATTGAGGACAGGGCAAGGGTTTAACCCAGGCTCCTGTTTGAACTGCCTGCACAGGGGGCTGGGAACAAACCCATGACTGCATTCAAGTGACAGAGCTCCAGAGCCAGGCTGGGAGAGATTTAGGGGAAATTCCCTGGCCTGAGGGACAAAATGTGTTTATGGATGGCTCTTCAAGGGCAGGAGAAGGGAAAAGAGCTCCAAGACACACTCTGATGAAGGAAAGGGAATTAGACCAAGCTAAGTTTTCCACCTGCGTGGTCAGCTCAACCGGCGGAGCTGGGTGTGCTTGGAAGAGCCTGGCACTGAAATGCCCTGAGCAGGAAGGCTCAAATATCTTCTGGTGACAGCATGGCAGCTAACAGGGTGACAAAAGCAATTCTGACTTCTGTTGAGTCGACTGCTGCTGTACTTGAGACAGAAAACACAGCACTCTCTGATCCTTATGAAAAAGTCCTCTTTATTTTTCTGACTTTTTCTTAAATATCTTTCTTAATGTTCCCAGCTAAGCACCTGTGATTGGTTCCGAGTTTAGGCTGCTCAGCCCTCTGAGCAATAGCCCCTGCAGCTTAGGGCAGAATTGAAGACAGACAAGGATGTAACCCAATGAGTTCCAGCCTATCTCTGCTCTCTGGGGGCCTGTCTATTATGCCAGGCCACTTCTCTTAGCAGAGGCCAAATTCACTGCCCAGTGTAAGCCAGCTAACACTGTGACATTGTTCAGCAACCACTGGATCGTTTATTAAGGTATTTCTAAAACAACTCCAAGATAAAGGATTGTGGAAAAAACAGACTCTCAGATGGGGAACTCATTTTACAGCAAAGATCCTTCAGGGGGTTATGGCTACTTTAGGAATACAATGGGACCTCCACAAGCCCTTGCACCCCCAGAGCTCAGGGCAGGTAGAAAGAAGGAATGGGGAAATAAAGAAACTCCTTTGGAAGCTGGTGATAGAAACCAAGATGCAATGGATACAGCTTTTGCCATTGGCTTGGGCAAGAATAAGAGCCAGACCCAGGGCAGATATTCAATTATCTCCCTTGGAAGTGATCTTGGCAATTCATTGCCCTGGTAATTCTCCACCTAGTGCAGGGTGGAGATAAGGGATGTATATTTCAAGCAGTCTGTGGCCAGAATCCTGTCTCTTGGGAAATCTCTGCCACAGGAAGCTGGGCTGGCACAGAGCCTGCCTTGGCACTTTGCTGTTCACAACATCCACCCAGGACATCGGGTCCTGCCTAAGGAGTGCAAAGAAGCACCACTGGTGGCCAAGTGCCGTGGCCCATTCCAAGAGTCCCTGAGCACAGAAACAGCCGCCAGCACAGCTCAACACGGGGGGACCCCTCACCCTGGGCTCAGGGGCTCTCAAACCCCGGAGATTTGGAATTCCTGGCTGCAGGAGCAGCATGGGAGGGCACCACTGACCCTGCACTGAAGGCAACGCAGCAGCAGCCAGGGCTCCACATCGGGCCAAGCCCCTGGGCCTGCCCACAGATCCTCTGCTGAAATCCTCTGCCTGGGCACCCTCCTTTGGCATCTCCACACACTGGGGCCAATCCTTGCTGCCACTGCTGGAGCTTCGCTGCTTTCTGTGCCTGCACTGCCACAGCTGCTGGGGAAGACAACGGCACAATTCCACTCTGCCCCTCAGTTACACTCACACACTGGGCTGCCCGGGATTCCATGGTCGGAAAATATACCAAGTTGAAAAATGTTTTCAGAATTATTTCTCTAGGCAGGCTTGATTTGCATTTGTCTTGGAGAAAGGAATTATTAAGTGTGTTTTTAAAGGGATGTTACACTAAATGAACGTGAGTTTAACATCTCAACAGACTGGGAATAGCCCAAAAGATACCCACAAGGCTAACAAACATCAAGGAAACATTAGCAAACATCAAGGAACACCCACCCCAGACACTGCCCCCGGCATACATGGAGGCACCTGGTCTGGAAAAGGCTGAGAAGGAAATCCAGGAATGTGGACATAATTAACATCAGAGGAAAAGTAATACGGGGCCAATAGGATACCAGATATTAAGAACTATCCAATGTAGAAGCAATGAACACTAAACCAACGGATTCCAAAGGGTTTAGACTGTAAAAAGTTCAGGAAAAATCCAGTAAAACTCACATGTCATGGAATGATTTTCGCTGCACACCCGGGCACTTATGTGTGGATGAAATGATTTCTGTTGCACATCCTGCCCAGAATCAAGTAATGCCTTGACTCTCTAACACTAAAGATATCAAGTAAAAAGCAGATTGTGGGGGGGCCACATGTGAGTCAGGAAATGCCTGCTCTGGAAGAGAACCTTTGGTTCCAGGCAGTCAGAAGAGCTTTAGAAACGCAGATTAACACTGCTGGGGAAAATACCCATTTATCATTCGAACTACAGGACTAGATGACAAGATGTCCTCGAAATAATAATGAAGCAGGCAGACCCAGCTCCTGACCTTCATGACAACCAAACCACGCCAAAGATGAAGGCGACATTTGTGGAAAATTAGATTATTCAAACTGCTATTTGCAAACAGATAATAACGGAAAACTGGTGAAATAGATAACAAATGAAAGTAGAAAGTAGCTCATATTCTGGTAGAAATGTAGAAAGGATGAGAATTAGACAAGTTTTTGGGGCGCCATGGGTTAAACGAATGCAGTTCCTCCTCTGATGTGCTGCAGCAACTCTCATCTTTTTACCATGCACGACACCTTGCTGAGTGCAGCTCATTCAGCAGGTGAGCAAGGGGATGCAGGTGGCAGCCAGGCCTCCTGATACAGAAACGGCTACAAAAGGACAGGGAATGAGGTCACTGAGAATAATCCCAAACCAAAGAGGACCCAGGAAAAGAGACTAAGCCAATGGACATTAAAGTCAGTAAAGATAAGACTAAGCCAATGGACATTAAAGTCAGTAAAGATAATTACTGAGAAAATAAGAAGAGGATTTGAGTAGAGTAAGATGAATATGCCTGGAGATAGGGCCAGGGATTTGTATAAAAGGAAGTAATGGGAGAAACCATCGTTTTCAGAAACTGTTACTAATTTCCAGAGACAGCTGCTCAGCCAAGATCCTGCTCAGTGCCTGACCTTCGAGAAGGAGAAACACTTAACAGAGCCATGAATATCGGATGTTATACAAAAGGAGAGGTACATATTAACGAGGACATGCAGTAGTCGGATCGGGAAGTCTGAGCCTTCAAAGTACCTCAGTCGGTGGCGAAAGGGAGAGGCGGAAAGCAGCCGGGAAAATGAGGATAAAGAGGAGACTGCGTACTACAACAACTGGAGAGACCGCATGCCAAATGCCGCATGACCTCTCCCTTTGTTCATGAACGAAGTCACTTTTACAGGACTCCTCTGTCTCCTGCGGGCACACAAACCTCTGGCCACGGGAATTTTCCCGCACAGCCCCGGGCACAGGGCAGACACCTCTGTGCCACCCACAGCAACCGGGACGAGCCAGCGCTGCTCCGGCACCGGCTCCTGCCGAGGCCCCAGCGGGAAGGAGACCGCGGGCAGCCGCTCCCGCAGCGCCCTCAGCCCAGCGCCAACACGGGCCGGCACCGGCACAACCAACCCGCCAGAGCCCCCTGCCGCCCCCTCGGCCCGCAGCGAGCCCCGAGCCCCCGCACAACCGAGCGCGGCTCCCACCTGCGCTGGGGCCGCCTCCGAGCTCCTCCGCGGCTTCACCGGACTCGGGCAGCTGCCGCCGCTGCCGGGCCCACACAAACTGTCCGACAATGGCGCCTTTGCTGCACCCCGCCTCATGGGCGGGGCTTGTCCCCGCTCTGCCCAATCAGCGCGCGAGAACCAGGAGTGACATTGGCACAATCAGCCAATGGCAGCGAGGGCCGGGCTCTGCACACGGCCCAGCCTCGGCCCGCGCTCTCAGGGCCCCCCGGGCTGTGGGAGGGCAAAGGCGGAGATGAGGAACAGCCCTGGAACGGGCCCGGGCCCGAGCCGCCATTGGCCTGGAAACACAAACAAAGTTCTCCGCAGAGAATGTTGGGCACCAAAATTTCTTTCAGTTTGAAAGACATGTGTTTGTTAGGGAAGGCAGGACTCTCCCTCGGACTGGAGAATGTAAACCCCCTCCCTCTGATTTATTATAATTTTGAAATTAAGGGGGTTTTAATCGAAGATACGAGAGAGGAATAACAGTTTCTTACTGGTATGTATAACAAGGCAAGAAAACAACTGTGGAATTAATAACAAACAGAACCAGGGAGCCTGTGACAGCATTTCTGGCCGAGATGGGAAAGGATGGAGGAGAGGATTTGCTTCTCAAAGCCCTGGGGCAGTCAATCCCAGTGCCCCTGCCGGACTCTGAAAATCACTAAGCTAGAACAGCAGGAATGAACAAAAGATGTTGGGCTGGTGGACGAGATGTATCAGAGTTTTTCGGCAGTAGTTGGAACCTCAGGACGTCCCAGCAGGGCAGGGCAGGGCGGGGCTTCAGCGCAGAGAAACTCAGAGCAGCGCTGAAGGAGCAGCGGGCAGCGGCAGCTGGGTGTGAGCAGAGGGTGATCGGTGCCTCTTTTAGTGAGGAAGGGGTTAATAAGGCCTTAGGTCAGTGGCTGCTCTTACGAGCAGAGGCTCACCCCAGAGGAGAAGGAGCAGCAGCTCTGTGCTGGGTCATGGGGACTTCCTCTCCTTGAGCAAGAGCAGCTCCAAACGTGTCTTCCAAAACCCAAAGCCTTGAGTAGCTGCCCACCCCCGCCCTCCTTTTTACCTGGGCCAGGCCAACCTTTTGTTTTCTCAAGCACTAACCAGTAGCTGCAGTTAGAATTTTCTAGCAATTCATGGGAAAAATTCTATAGGTAAGAAGGAACAAAAGAAAAGAAACCTAACCCCCAATAAATAGGTAAATATGTAACAACAGTAAATATCTAACAGTAAATAAATATCTAATAGATAAATATCAAACAACAGTAAACATCTAAGAACAGATAAATATCTAATAATATATAAATATCTAACAGTAAATATCTAACAGTAGTAATGTCTTGCACAGTTGGCTATCATGCAAAGACGAATCCTGATTATTACAAACAGTTCTTTAGGCACAGAAGAGGAATAATTTAAAACATGTTTTCATCTGCATCAGTCTCTGTATTTTCAGTTGTTTCAGGAGCAGAACCCTTAACTCTGGAGCAGTGAATCCAGGGTCCTTTGCCAGCAACTTTGACTGAGGTGAGGGTGGTCGGCAGGACGTGGAATGGTCCTCTCCACTTGGCTTGCAGATGATCACTGTCCCACCACTTCGCATAGACCCAGTCCAGGCTGGAAGGGATGTGCAGGTGTGTCCAGTCCTATGCGTCTGGATAGCAGGATGTAATTCTGGAGCTTCTGCAACGTGGAACCTAAAGCCATTAGATATCTCTGTAAATCCAGTTTCCCCTTCATGTGAATTTAACCTGGAACACATGGAATCTGATATGGCTGCCTGTTGTAATGCAATGGGGGTTCTTCCCTTTGTGACAGCTTCACCAGCCTGACCGGGTTACAGCGTGGCTAATAATAATAATAGTAATAATAATAATAATAATAAGAAGAAGAAGAAGAAGAAGAAGAAGAAGAGGAAGAGGAAGAGGAAGAAGGAGAAGGAGGAGGAGGAGGAGGAGGAGGAGGAGGAGGAGGAAGAGGAGGAGAAGGAGAAGGAGAAGGAGAAGGAGAAGGAGAAGGAGAAGGAGAAGGAGAAGGAGAAGAAGAAGAAGAAGAAGAAGGAGAAGGAGAAGCAGAAGCAGAAGCAGAAGCAGAAGCAGAAGAAGAAGAAGAAGAAGAAGAAGAAGAAGAAGAAAGAAGAAAGAAGAAAGAAGAAGCAGCATGTGATCTGAGAGGCTGCATCCAAAGACCAGGGGGAGGGATATACCCAGGGATACCCGAGGGCAAAGGTCCAAAGACAAATGAGAATTCGGGACGTGCCTAGGCATGCCTGACATGTCCTTACAAAGCCCATGGTTTTAGGCTAAAGCCTCTGCATCTGCAGGGCAGGGGCCAGACCTAATGTCTAAGGCCTTGCTTTTTAACAGCCTGCCTCCCAAGGTCTTAAATTTGTGCTTTCTTTATAGGGAATTTGGGCTAAATCCCAGTCCATCTCAGCCAAATCGACTACCACAGGAAGGGGCTGGATCCAGCTCTGGGGATTGCTCAGGCAGTGATTCCTGCCGGGATGAGAGAGGGTCACGGTGTCACCCTGTCCCTGTCCCCATCCCGCAGGATGGACCTGGCTGGAGCCCATGGAGAGGGGGAGCTGCTCTGGAACTCCACCTGATCCTGCCTCAAACTTGCTCCATCCATCCAACTGATCCTGCTCTGGAACACCTCCCTGATCCCACTTCATCCATCCATCCCACACCAATCCTGTTCCATCCATTCTACGTAATCCCGCCCCACCCATCCTGTCCCAATCCCTCTCTGGAATTCCAACCAATCCTTCCCCATCCATCTCACACAAATCCTGCCCCATCCACCCTGCACCAATCCTGCCCCATCCATCCCACCTGATCCCGCTCCAGAATCCAGCTGTGATCCCACTCCACAATTCCATCTGATCCTGTTCTGGACCCCTACTCTGATCCAGAATCCCTCCCTGATCCCAATCAGTCCAATCCTGCCCTGATCCCTCTCTGGAATCCCACCCTCATCCCACTCCATACCTGTGGTCAGGCTGTTGTTCCCACATCATTTCCTGCAGAAAGAGAAGATCCATGAGATTCTAGCACGGATCACACACCAGGATTAACCCCAGGATCCATCCTGGGATCTGCACAGAGGGGATCCAGAGCTGGATCCACCACTGGTACTCACTGGCTGCCATGCTGTATTCATTCCTGTCCCTCCTCCCTGCGGAAAAACAGTGGGATCAGCGTTGGTGGCACAGGATTCCCAGAACAGTGCCAGGTGGATCCATGCCCCTTCCCAGCCCCCATCCCGTGTGTTACCGTATTGGCGCTTCCAGATGACAAATCCAATGAGGACAATGAGGATGATGATGGCAGTGATGATGGACACAGCGACCACCACAGCGAGATTCCTGCCAGCTGTCGGCTCTGGGAAACGAGAGATGGTGAGCAGGGGGAGGGGAATCCCCATTTGAGCATTCCAAATTCCCAATTCCCACATTCCACATTCCCAGCCTCACCCCAAGTGTAGATCCCAGGCCCCGACATTCCAGGATGCTCCACCCGGCACCGGTACTGCTCCCGCTCCTCCGGCCGCGCCTCGATCCTGGCCCAGGTGTGGAAGGTGCCGTCACTGTTGGGAATGATCCCGCCCCACTCCGTCTCCTGATCCCAGATTTCATCCCCCTTCATCCAGTTGACTGCGATGGAGCTGGGGTAGAATCCGTACGCGTGGCAGGACAAGATCAGCGTCCCGTGTTCCTCTTTTCCAGACACATGGACATCAGGGGGCTCTGGAATGGGATAACGGTGAGAGACATCCATGGAATTCCACGGGAATGGGATGAGGGTGAGATCTAACCATGGAATTCCCACTTGAATGGGATGGGGGTGAGATCTGTCCCTCGAATTCCCACTGGAATGGGATGGGGATGTCATCTCCCCATGGAATTTCCACTGGTATGAGATGGAGAAGAGATCTGCCAATGGAATTCCCACTGTATTAGGATGAGAGAGAGATCTGCCAATGGAATTCTATGGGAATGGGATGGGGTGACCTCTACTCATGGAATTCTCACAGGAATGGGATAAGGGTGAGATCTGGACATGGAATTCCCAGTAAAACGAGATGGAGGAGACATGTGCCCCTGGAATTCCCACTGGAAATGGATGGGGTACAATCTGCCCATGGAATTCGGATTGGAATGGGATGGGGTTGAAATCTGCCCCTGGAATTCCATGGAATGGGACAGGGGTGAGATCTGCCCATGGATTTCCCACTTGAATGGGATGGGGATGAGATCTGTTCCTGAATTCCCACTGGAATGGGATGGGGGTGAGATCTGTCCGTGGAATTCCCACTGGAATGGCATGGGGGTGAGATCTGCCTCAGGAATTCCAACTGGAATGGGATGGGGGTGAGATCTGCCCATGGAATTCCCACTAGAATTCCCATGTTCCCAAATCCTCCATTCCCAAATCCCACATTCCCACAGGAATTCTGCTCCCACCTTTGCGGTCCAGCTCCTTCTGCCCATATCCGATGTATTTCTTGAGCCATTCCTGGCATTCGTCTTCCAGGTAATTGATCCACACCTCTGCCACGTTCTCATGCTCCCAGCGCCTCCTGGTGATCTCAGCAGCGCTGTCGGCCGCCACAAATCTCCTGGATCTCAGGTCAAAGGAGATGTAATCCCGCCCATCGTAGCCATCCTGGAAGGATCCATGGATGCTCCCGTTGGACAGGAGGTCACAGCCGTAAACTCGTAACTTTGTGTGAAGACCTGCAGGGATTGTACCCACAGAGACCCATGGAATTGTATCCCAGCCCCACAGAGCCCCATTCCAGCCCTATGGAGCGCCAGAGTCTGATGGAGACCCACAGAGCCTCATCCCAGCCCCATAGAGCCCCATCCCAACCCATGGATCCCAACCTAACCCCACAGATCCCAGCCCAACCCCATGGATCCATGTCCCCATTCACACCCATGGATCACAAGATATCCCATACCTGCCTAATGGATCCCCATCTCAGCCCCTTTGGTGACCTGTGAATTCACATTCAAGCCCTATGGATCCACACCCCAGCCCCACAGATCCCATCTCAGTCCCTTGGATCCCCATCCCAACCCACAGATCCCATCCCAGCCCCATGGATCCCACCTCAGCCCCAAGGATCCCCATCCCATCCCAACCCATAGATCTATCCCAGCCCCATAAATCCCAGGCCCACAGTTCCCACCCCAGCCACACATATCCCATCCCAGCCCCACTGATCCCCCCACTCACCCCTGCTCTGGTTGTACCGGCTCCTTGCTGTCTCCAGGTCCCTCGCATCCATGTGCTGGTTCTGCTCACAGATCTGGGTCTGGCTATCCCAATATCCCGGCTCAGCTCCGTCCTTTATCCACTGTGTCAGCGGCTCCACCCGGCCCCGCTCGCTGTCACAGCGTGTGAAGGGGATCCCATCCACAAACCCCATGGACATGAACTGGGGGATCCCCGGGCTGGGCTCCGACACGGCCACGTGCAGGTAACGCAGGGAGTGGAGAACTGGGAGGACACGGAGATTTGGGGGCGTTGAGAGAGTTATGGATCAATGAAAGAGGAACTGGGATAGTCGGGAAGGGGTGCATGGGGTTCCAGTGTCCAGGAACGGGCGCTCAGGGGACGCCTAGTATGAAGGAAAGGGGAATACAAGGATTGGGACAGGTGGGATGGAGGTTTCAAGGGATTCCTGTGCCGAGGAAAGAAGTCCAGGGGTCCCCAGTGCCAAGGAAAGAGGAGTCAGAAGGCAGGGTGAGCCGGGATGGATGGAATGGGAGTCTCAGCGGTCTTTGATGTAGAGGGAACAGGGAGCTGGGGACTAAAAAAATCACGAATGCGGGTCCAGGGGGGTCTCAGGGTCAAGGAAAAGGGGAGTCTGGAAAAGGGAAAGGTGGGATGGATGGGAAAGGGGGTGCAGGAGGGAAATGGTACGGGATAAGGGAGTGCAGGGGGGTCCCAGTGCCCAGGACTGGAAATTCAGGGGGTCTCAGAGACCAGAATCCTCCCTGGGAACCTCCACGACCCCCCAGGGACCTTCCTGGAGCCCCTGGGACCCCCTGCAGGAGGAGCAGGGGATGAAGAACTGGGGGGTGCAGAGACTGGGGTGGCAGGAAGCAGAACGGGGAGAGCCAGGAAAGCTGGGAAGGGTCTAAGGTTCAAGGAAAGGACTGGGAGAGGCGGGATGGGGGATCCAGGGGGTCCCTGTGCCCAGGAAAGAGGGTCCAGAGGTCCCCGATGTTGAGGGAAAGGGGGCCCTGGGAGCTGAGAAGGACAGGAATGGGGGGCCAGGGGGTCCCTGGTTCACGGGAAAGGGGGGTCTGGGGCTGGGAGAGGCGAGCGGATCCTGAAGGCGCAGCCTGGGAGATGAGAAAAAGACCGAGGGAGAGCGGTGGGGGAGGGGATGGGGGAAAGAAAGAATTCCAGGGAGTTCATCTGAGTCCCACTGGATCCCCGCAGCGACCCTCCTGATAGCCCTGGGACGCCCGGGACCCTCTGGGACGCCGTTTCGGGAAGCGGCGGGAGTGGGAAACGGGGGGGACACGGAAAGCTGGGAATTCTGGGGGGTCCAAAGGTCATGGAAAAAGGCGAGACTGGGGTCTGGGAAAAGCGGGATGCTCGAAAAGGGGGTGCAGGAGGGTCCTAGCCCGGAAATGGAGATTCAGGGGTATCTCAGTACCCAGGAAAGCATGTTCAGGGGGGTCTCGGTACCACATAAGGGTGTACGGGAGGGTCCTGGTGCTGGGGAAGAGGATGGGGGCGTCACAGAAGCCAAAATGGAGCTAAGGGGACAGGGGGGATCCCGTGCCCGGGAACGAAGGCTTAGAGGGTTCTCGGTGGCTGGAAATGAATGTTCAGGAGGGTCGCGGTTTCGGGGGTCCCACTCACCTCTCGTCGCGGCCCCCGGCTCCCGGAGCCCCAGGAGCCCCAAGAGCAGCCCCAGAGCCAGCGCTGGAGCCATCGTTCTGCTCCGCTGCGGGCCCGCCCGGCCCCGGCCCCGGCCCCAGAGCCGCCTCCGGCCCCGCCCCCAGAGCCGCCTCCGGCCCCGCCCCCAGAGCCGCCTCCGGCCCCGCCATTGGCGCTGCTATTTCCTTCCCACCAATGGTAACTCCATTCTATGTGACGTCATCGGTTGCCGGGTAGGTCCCGGTCTCTCAGGTTGGGACGCGGAAGCGAAAGAGACCGAGGGAGCTCGGAGGCGGGCAGGGGACGGCACGGACGCCTGCTGCACTGGGGCGGGGCTTGTCCCCTCTCTGCCCAATCAGCGCGCGGGAACGACGAGTGACGGCAATAGTAGCCAATCGCAGCGAGGGGCGGGCTCTGCACACGGCACGGACTCCTCCTCCCTTTCCCCGAGCTCCGCTATTTCTCGGAAACCTCGCCTGAGGCGGGGCCCTGGCGCTGGGCCCGGCCCGGGCAGGAGGCCAAGGAAGCGCTGCTGCCCTGAACCGCCGGGAGCTCGGGGTGAGTCCGGGATGGAGCCGGGATTCACCTGCAGCCTCTGTAGGAGCCTGGGCCGGAGAAGGGGATGCCTGAGAGAGGCCAAAACCTCTCTGTCACTTCCCTCCTCACACTGCGCAGGGAACAGAACACATAAGGAAAGGCTCGAGGGTCTGGATAAGGGCGGGGAGAGTTTAATCACTGGTCAACACACCTGACTTGGGGAAATTAATTGAATTTATTATTGTGATAAATGTGACTCGTGCTAATTAAATTGTAACTATATTAGCAAAATTGTATTTAGATCAATAGAAGATAATTGTTACAGAGTGAGGGGGGAGATGGGTGAGACAGGACAAAGGACATCTTCCAGATGTTGGGAGTCGAAGGAGGATGTTGGAAGCGAATAGTAGAAGGACGTAGGTCTGTCTGATAAGCAGCATCTAGAAATAGAGTTTTGACCTGGAAATGGGCCAAAATGGGACGATTCCAAGCATGGGATTTAATTCAAGTCTTGTTATGGAAAACATCTGCTCAGTCACACAGGGCGCCTGCGCTACCTGCAGGTCACACCTCGGTCACTGATGAAGATGATGAGCCTTCACCGGAAATAAGACCCTTAAAAGGATAAGAGACCCCCTAACCCATTAGTAGAGCATGCGCCATACAACATAGTGATGTAGATTTTAGGAATAGAAACTAGGAGGAGTTCTCTAGAAACTTCTGTAGCATATAGTATATAAACAGGATTTTTGGCCTTGATGCTTTGGTACGTGAGGAATGGGAGCCACTCCCCGTATCCCCGGTCGGTTTTGCTTATGCTTTATACGAACCTCAATTATACTAAATTATATTCTCAAATATATGCATTTTGATTGTATTCATCTCCAATACTTTAATTGTATCCATTTATAATTGTTACTATTAAAAATTTGCTGCTACATTTAATCTTGTTGCTTGATAAACTGGAAAAATAGAACGTCATTCATAACATTATCAAACAAGTCAGAGCAAGAGAATGAGAAAATAATTCCTACGAAAACATCTTCCCCTCACCCTTCCCTCCTTCCCGGATTTCCTGTTATTCTCCATTCCCTCCCCTGTCCCCACACAGGGGATGGGGGTCACAGTCAGATCGTGTCACTGTTCCGGGTTCCTGTCTGCAGTACAGAGGTGGCTGCCCTGTCCCCGGGACTGTACCTTGGAAGGTTCAGACTTCTCGATCTGTCCACTCCATCTCCCCCTCCAATGTGCACCACACACACCTGCTTTTTTTTTTTTTTTTTTTTTTTTTAGTAAAACAATATTCATAATTCTCTTGTCTGTTCTTCTCTAGTTCAAGAATTTAACACAGCCTTGGCTGAACAACAGTCCATGCCAATTAGCACCATTTTCTAGAAGTGACAATCTCTTTCGTTCCTTCTTACCTACAAGTCCCTGGCCCTGTTTCCAAGCAGATTCCCAGGGTTTGTTTAAGTCACATTCACCCTGTTCCTTTCACCCGTCACTGCCGGAGCCCCTTCACCTGCTCGCCCTCGCAGGTTCCTCCAAAGGCGTGTCCCTGCCCACGGGCTGGGCTGAGCTGGGCTGAGCTGGACTGGGCCGGGCTGGGCTGGGCTGGGCCGGGCTGGGCTGAGCCGGGCTGGGCTGGGCTGGGCTGGGCTGGGCTGGGGGCAGCGAGCCCGGCAGAAACCAACACCCGCGGGACGCTTTGGTTCGCAGGGCCCGAAGGTCCGGGGTTCCTCCCTTTCCCCTGTTCCACTTGGTTTAGGATTACATTTTTGGAGGGGATAAAAGCGTGTTTTTTCTCCAGCACTGGGTGGGTTTTTCCCTTGCATGGAGCACTTGGGCCTTCCCCGGGCCCCTTCTGCCCTCTTGCAGAACCAGTGGCATTTCCCACCACGCACAGTTTGTAACCAAGAGGCGGCTGCAGCCGAGGAGGCTCCAAGCGCCTCCTTCCAGGCTGACTCTGCAGATGCCGAGGCTGCTCTGGGCTCTGCCGGGGCTCAGCTCTGGGCGAGGCTGGGCCTGCTCTCCCCTCGCATTGCTCGGGGCAGCTGAGTCACAGGGGGAGAAGGCAGGGACACAAGGGTGTTGAGGTTTTAAGAGAGTTTTTATTCAAAAAACTGCCATAACAAACAGTCCTAACGACCCTAACTAACTAGCAGTGCTAACTACCATAACTAACTAGTCCTAACTACTGTAACAAAAAGCTGTTCTCAAGTGCTTTGTCTCCTCTGCTGCACCCGTGGTTGCTTTGCTGCAGCGATCAGAGGGGTCAGGCTGGAGAGAGGCTTGGCTGATGATAAAAATGGGTGCTGCCCAAAGGATAAAAAAGAAAGAAATGAACCATTACTTTCCAGAGTCAAGTTCTTGGACGAAGGGGAATGGTTTGAAACTCAAGAGACGGAAGCGAGCTCAGATTAGGTCTAAGGAAGAATTTTTTTTTTACCAGAGGAAACACTGACAGAGGGAGCCCGGAGATGTGGGAGGTGCCTCCTCCCTGGAAGCATCCAAGCTCAGGTCAGGCAGGGCTCTGACCCACTTGAAGATGTCCCTGCTCGTTGTGGGTCACCAGGTCCAGATGACCTCGAACGGACCCAGCCAGCCCCAACCAGGCGAGGATTCTGCTTGCTTTGCGTGTGAAAAGCAGCGAGGCTGGAGATTATCGGAGGTCCCCCCCCAAGAAAAGCCCTCCCTGGCGCTGCTGTTTCCCCTGCAGCCGCTTCGCGCTCACCTGCAGCAGCTCCTGGGCAGAGAAGCGCCGCTCGTCGTCCGAGTCCAGGCTGCACTCGAGGAAGTCCCGCAGCAGAGCCGACAGGCGCCGCGGCTCCTGCAGCTGCGGGGTCCCGTTCTGCCGGATCAGAGCCCGAGCCTGCAGGAAAAGCAAAGGCAGCGCTGTGCCAGCTTCCTTCACACCCACAGCTGCTCACATCGACCCCGGTAACTCAGCCCCAGCTCCGGGGGCAGTTTCCTCCCCGGCAGAGATGCTGCTCACGGCTCATTTTTCTATGCCAACCAATAACCCCAAACCCTGATGCAGCCACAGCCATTGCAACATCCAAATGATCTTGCCTTGAGAGGCAATTTCGTTGTCTGACTTTGTTAGTAGGAACCTCCATCAGAAACAGCACATTTTGCTTCTCCAAATACGGACACCAGCTTTACAGGCCATTTTCAAGAGTCAGTGTGGTCTGCGTGTGTTATTTTAAATTGCATCAAACACATGTCTGCAGTGCCACTGACACTGAAGTAAATGAATTCCTGATGCCCCATCCCAGAAATTGCCAGGCAAGGAACAGGAGGTTGGGGTTGCTGAAAGCTCAGGCTTGATGACAGAGAAAGTAGCTTGGACTAGGAAGGAAATATGTTGGACTACAGGGATGTTAAGCAATCATCTTCATGTTTTAGACAAGCTTCCCAGTGAGAAAAATCAGGGGGGAGTTCAACTTAAACCTCTCTTAAAAACCTCTTTTAGAAACTCCTTCAGAAAGCTTGTTGGGTTTTGGGGTTGGTTTGTGGTTTTTTTGCAAGATAACATTAGAGCTGATACACTGGCTTCACATTTTCAGGTCATCCTCATAGACAGAAGAGCTGCAACAATTTGAAACCCAAAGCAAATTGTTGCTGGAGACTGCAGAATATTCATCTGTGTTCAGCCTCGAGTCTTCTGGGAATTCCCTTCCCAATATGCAGAAACCTCCAGCAGCTCCTCCCAGTGCAGGGTCAGCCTGTGCTCACAGGCCTCTGCAAACCCTGGAGAATTTGCCTCTTACCACAGCCCCTGTTTCCTTGAAGTAAGGAGGTTCTCCTTCCACCATCTCGATGGCCACAATGCCGAAGGACCAAATGTCCACCTTGGGGCCATAAGGAGACCTGGTCACAACTTCTGGGGCCATCCAGTGAGCAGTGCCCACCATGGAGCTGCACTGGTCCTGCTCAGGGCTGAGCTGAGCACAGAGGCCAAAATCAGCTGAGGACAGAAACAAACACTGTCAAAGACAGCTGCAATGAGGAAACCAAGCACAAAGATTCCCCACTCTCAGTGTGAGAATGCAGTAGTGAAGTCAGCTGGAAAAGTCCTCAGGGCTGTGGCCAAGGAATGATGGAACTGGACCCTTAAATAAACCCTCAGCGTTCATGCAGTGGCTTTTACTGATTCCCTTGAAGTTTAGATTCCAACTCCCGTCCCTCTGGAAGGGCCATGCCCAGAGCAAAGCCACTCCTGACACTCTGCTCCTCTCCTGAGCTCTCTGCACGGGGCAGCCGCTCTCAGCTGGCAGCAGGGGCCGGGCAGTGCCAGCAGCAGCACTTGTGGGGCTCTGACCATCACTGGAAACAGCCTCACACTCACACCCCGGGGGCACCGTGCCTGGCCACGAACACCCACCCAGCTTGACAGAGCCAGCCATTCCCAGAAGGATGTTGGAGCTCTTCAGATCTCTGTGGATCACCCGGTTGGAATGGAGGAAATCCAGGCCCTGCAGACACTGAGAGACAACAAGAAACACAAGGGTAAAAATCAGTGGCCAGAACACATCAGACAAGAAAGGACAGTTTGGAATTCTCCCAGCAGCAACTTTGCTGTGACAGGCCAGGAGACAGTGCAGACAAGCTCCAGGAAAATGGTTCAAGGCAAAGCTGAGAACAGCAAATCAAATCAAATCAAATCAAATCAAATCAAATCAAATCAAAGAAAGACAGAGAGAGTACCACAGCAGCAGGAAAGAGGACAAGAACAGAGTAGAAGTGTAGTGATACTGGCAGGCCACTGACTCCAGAGGCTCTTCCTTCTCCAATTCTTAAAAACAACACAGAAACAAAGCCCTGAGCATGGAGTCCCTCCTGCTCTCACAGCCTGTTTGGAAGGACCATCGTGTCCAAGCCATGGGAAGCACAAGCAGGATCCCTCACCTCCCGACTGACAGCTGCCATCTCTCCTTCAGCCATGCGTGTCTGTCTGACAACGTCCTGCAAAGTTCCTCCATCCATGTATTCCATCACCAGCCAGAGATCTTCGTCAACAAGGAAGCTGGAAGAGGAAAACAACAGCATGGAGATGAATGTGCACTGCTCAATTCCCCCATGGAAAAGCCTCGAGTGGAGTTTTGTTTCCAGGTCACTTGTCCATGAGAACACGATCAGATGGAGAGACATTCCTGCACAGGCCTTGGAATCTGCACAGTCTGAAAGAGAAGGAGACACCTGTGAGAAAGGAGATGCCTTAGATGGCAACAAGTGAAAAACGCAGTTTAGCAACAGCCCAGATCAGTGTGGAACCACAACACTTGCCCCCAGCTGGTTCAGCATCTGAACTCATCAGTTCCACCATTCCCTCCAGAACAAGGCAATGCAACTTCCAGAGTTATCCAGGCAAGGAGGCCATACAGCACTTGGGACAAAAGTTATCAACTTTTTGGGAAACCATGAACAAAGTCCCTTCAGAAACAGGCAAGGCCATTGAAAAATAGGCAAATGAGGCATTTCTGGAAACCTGGACTTCCTGGCATCTGCAGCAATGGAAAGGAGTTGGGAAGAAGAAGCCAAGGGAAATAATTTCTGCCATGGTTTATCAGCACTTGTCATAAGGCACAGCAAAGGGGTTCAGCTTGAAGAAAAAAAGTAAACAAAAGCACGGAGGGAGTGAACTGCCAGGCTGTTGTTGAAGATATGGCCGGGTCAGGCTTTTTCAAAAGAGGCTACAGACTACGGATGAAATATTAACACAGGGACCTTGCACAGGATAAGACATGAAGCACTCACCTGTCCAAAGAGTTGACAATGTTGGGGTGGTTCTTGCCTTTCAGGAGCAGGATCTCATTCACAGCTCGTTCCCTGTTCTGCTCTCTGAGACTCATTTTCTTTATGGCCACCTGAAGTGACATTGCAGACCTTTAGCTGGAGGGGTCTGTGGCAGGAGACCACAGCAAGCATGGAGTGAATCTTTTTGGAGCGACAGAGCCAGGCTGTGCCAAACTGCCTTGGCATGGGACACCAGAGCTCAGCAAGTGCCATTCCCACAGCCCATTCCTCTGCTGGCTGGGGGCTGCTTACAGGACACGTGGCCAGAGACATTTGGCCTTGTAAGCTCGGCAGAAATGGTCCCTCAGCTGTCAGCCTCAAAGCTCTTAACAACATTTTCTGCACCTACAGAATCTGCATCTTCTCAAATGGCCTTAGTTTATCACCACTCCGATGATGATGATGATCATTATTATGATTTAAACACATTTTGCAAGCAGGAGGTAATTCTGGTGCTGTGAAACAGAGCAAAACAGCCCAGAACCCTTTAGCAATTCGATGGGACTTGGTCAGGATTTCAAATGCCACTGCTCTGTTTGGGATTGCACAATAAAGCAAACACAGACATCCACTGTCACAGGCTGTCACTGACACCAGACCCAGTTGTGTTTCAACTGCAGCGTTGAGGAGAGAGCTTTGCTCTGGACATCCATCTTCTCATTTCTCTCCCTCTCTCTCTGTGAACAGCTGCAGTAGGACTAAAACCCCAAACTGAGCCCAAGCATGATCTCTCCCTAATTAGGCCTAATTAGGCCTTTGAAGATGAAAAGCAGGAAGGAAAAACTGATAAATAGTGTTCCTGTCCAAGGCTGGGATGAAGATAAATTGAGCCTCAATTCCACCTGCTGATGCATTCATGGTTTTAGATATGAAGACCAAGCCATGGTGTCCGGCTCTGACAGACACCACTGCCCTCCTTGCATTCCTCTGGGCACTTCAGAAGCACCAAGGCTGTCCCAGCTGTGTTCTGAAGGCTGACACTGCTCTGCCTTCAGAGGAGCAGCCTGTGCAGGAAAGCTCTGCTGGGCCCCCGAAGCTGCAGCCACAGCCCCCAGCAGAGGGGAAAGCCCTCGAGAGCTGCCAGACGTGCTGGACGTGGTGGCACTGACCTCTCCTCCAGTGGCCCTGTCGAGTCCTTTATAAACAGTTCCAAAAGCCCTGGAGACAAAACAGCAGAGAAGAAAGAATCAGAGCTTTAGGCTCTGGGAGTGAAAGGCAGCCCAGACAGGAGATCTCTGCTGCCTGCAGCATTCACAAAACACCTGAGTACATCGACCCTTCAAACAGCAGTGCAGCAGCCACCAGCCGTCTGCCAGGCAAGGTGTGCAAGAGAAAACTGAGCCCAACACGAAGGAAAAGGGCTGGAGTGAATGTCCACACTGAATTCCTTTAGTTCAAAACCTGAGGTGGGGGGTGGGTGTCTAAAGAACTGGAAAAGAATGTATTTCATCCTTTTGCATTTCCTGCCTAAGACTTGCAGGATCCACAAGGGCCCTGCCATCAGGCAGGTGATGCATTTTCCCCTCGAGTGCAGCAGCTCTGTGTCTGTTACTGAATGCATGGAGTTTATTACCTGTGCTGAAAAAAGCACTTATTAGTTCTTCTTGAGAACTGTTTTCTGAGAGTCACCAGATGGTGAGTTGCTCTTTAGGGCAATCAAATTCCAGGCACAGAAGATCTTGCAGGTCCTGCTCCTTGCTGCAGGCAGGACACTGCCAGCCTCAGGGGCCTTTGACTGTGCCTTCTGACCACAGTTATCAATTCTGACCAGGACTGAGAGACAGCAGGATCATACCCCAGTGTCTGAAGGTGTTTGGAGCTCTCCTGACTCCAGCAAAATACCTGGGCCCTGCTTGTGCAGAAGGACCTGCCATGCACTTACCCTTGGCCAATCTGCTCCAGTCCCAGGTATTTCTCAGCAGGCTCCCCCACGCTCACGATGTTCCCTGAAAGAAACCACGTGGAAGATGCTCCCTCCCAGATGGAGACCCCGCCTTGCAGCAGAGCCAGAATGCAGCCCCACTCCCTGGGGCCATGAGCCCCTTGGTGTCAGCTGGGGAAGGACAATGAATGACTCGGTGACATTCAGCTGCAGAGCAGCACTGGGTGCAGCTCATGCTGAGACACACACACAGCACCCTGCTCTGGCACACAGGAACAGAACAGACGTACTCAGCTGCATCAGGCACCGCTCCCCTGTCCCCTCTGGCTGCAGGGCTGTGCTGCTGTCAGAATGTTCAGCCCAGGATCCCGCAGCGGAGGGAGGTTCAGTGTCCTCTTCCCAAGCAGAGGGAGGTTCCTCGTCCTCTTCCCAAAATGCTGCAGGTTCTCCAACCTCTTCCCAAGCAGAGGCAGGTTCTCCATCCTTTTCCCGAGATGCTGCAGGTTCTCCATCATCTTTCCAAGCCGCGAGACGTTCACCATCCACATCCCGTGCTGGGATATGTTCACCCTCCTCTTCCCGAGCCACAGGATGTCCTCTGTCCTCATCCCACACCGGGAGATGTCCGTCGACCTCATCCCACGCCATGGGAGCTTTTCTATCCTTGTCCCATGCCAGGGGACATCCACCATCCTCCTCCCGTGCCGGGAGATGTCCACTGTCCTTGTCCCACACTGCGGGAGCCTTGCTGTTGTATTCCCAAACCACGGGGTGTTCACCATCGTCCCCCAGAACAGCGGGAAGCTCACTGCTGTCTTCTTCCCCTTTGGAAGCAGAGGGAGCCAGAGGAGGTGCTGATGCAGCTTTGGTGCCCTGAGGACAGACAGTAGCGTGAGGGACAGGAAGTTCTGTCTCAGTTATCACCTTATTTATCCTCAGCTACACATCCAGCTGCACGGAGCAGAAACAGAGTTCAGAGTTGTTCACACAATGGGCTAAAAGTGACATTGCCACTTATTGTTGGGAATTCGATATTTCACCATGGCTAAGGCAAATCCTCTGCCTGCAAAACCAGACCTGCAGCTCTTCTAAAACTCTTCAGCAGAAAAGGAGAAAACTGACAGGGATCCCTTTGCTGCTGCTGCTGCAAAGACCCTGACAGGGACTTTCCTTCAGCCTCCCAGGATGGCACTCGGCTGCCACACACAGAGCTCACAACTTGCTGCACAATTCTGAGCACCAGAGGTTTCTTCCCACTCACCGAAGGACGAGCTGCTTGGGATCCACGCATGAGGTGCCCTGCAATGGGAGAGGGAACATGAACCAGATGCTGGTAGGAAAAAAATTGCCTGTTGTGTGAAATGCCACGGAGCAAGGTAACCCCAAGAGAACATTTTGCTTTCACAGCATCCCTCCAGGAGCCACAGTCCCTTCACAGAGCAAGCAAGAGAACAGCACAAAATCCTGGGCTGTGTCAGCAAACAAAGGGAGTTCCAGGCTCCACTGCCACAGACGCCCTGCTCGAGGGAACAGAACCCCCCCAGGCCTCATTGCAAACGCCTCGCTGGCTGCAGACACCCCCTTTTCCAGCTGCAGCTGCTGGCAGGAACTCTCCCAAACCAACGGTGTCTTCATGGCAATTTGGTTACAAAGTCAACTCAAAGGTCCAGAGGAAGAACAGAAAGCACACAGCAAGCCCAAAGCCACAGATGCTGCACCGAGATAAAACCTCGACTTACTTGCCAAGTGAGTTAAAAAATACCCCGAATAAGCCACAGAGTACAGAGTGCAAACTGCAGCAACCACTTGCTGGATCATTGTGGCCGCGCTGCACACGTCTGCAGGCTGCACCCCTGCAGGCACACACGGACACGGGTCAGGGCTGGGCTGGCTGCCGAGAATGCCTCGGGCAGGAGGATCCTCCGGCAGTCAGCAGGCACCCAGAGCCTCTGGGCACTGAGGCCTCTGTGTCCCACAGCAACGGGAGCACCACTGGGATGTGGCAACGCTCCTGTGACATCACAGCAGCAGCTCACGAAAAGAACGCTTGGAAGGTTCTCTATGCCCCAAAGGAGACAAAGAATCCTCCAGGGCACAGCCTACTGCCCGAAGGATCCAAGAGGAACTCTGAAAATGCAGCAAACAAGGACACCCCATAGTCCAGCCTGAACACTGAGTGGGAACAAGGAAGGGACAAAACCAAAGGAAACGTGACCTTTAGTCACTGATGCTTCTGACTAAAACCAGCAAGGCTTGTTCCATCTGGGATCTTTGTTCTAGTTCTAAAAACAAGCAAAGTTCTCCACTCTCAATTTACAGAATGGAGAAACTGGGGAGGAGGTGGGATTAGGAAGGAGGAGGAGTAGGAAGAGGAAGATAGGAAAAGGAGGAGCAGTAAGAGGAGGAGCAGGAGCAGGCAGAGAAGGAGAAACAGGAGGTTCCTGTGCCCCCCGTCGCCCCCACGGCATCCTGCAGGTGAGCGGGGAGGGAAAGCTGGTCCCAAATCTATCGGGGGGTCCCTGAGAGGGTTTTTTTTTATTGGGGTGTGTTTGGAGCTCGCAGATTGAGGAATTGAACCCCAAATATCGCCTGGCATCCCTGGGAGGTTTTTTTCTGTGTGTATGTTTGGATCTTGCAGGACCCCAAAGCTGAGCCCCTTGGGGGAATCTTTTGGGGGTCCATGTGGCCATTGCCCAGTGTCGGCAGGGGGAGGACATTGGTCCTGGGGACCCCGGGAGAGCAGAGGAGAGGAACCCCTGGGACCTCCAGAGTAGGGAGAGCAGAGAGGGGTGATCTCCGGCAGCCTGGAAAGGGGGGGAGTCTGGAGAGGAGGGACCCCTGGGATCCCAGGGATCTCAAAGTGAGGCATCAGTGAAGAAGGGACCCCATGGACCCCCAAAAGCCCCTGGATCATCCCCAAGCAGGACCCTGGAGAAGAGGGAACCCCTGGAGCCATTGGACTCCATCATCCCAGGGAAGAGAAACCTCTGGAACCCCAAAGTGGAGAGATCAGAGATGGGGAACACCTTGGGAGCTTTTTTTGGCTGAATCTTGATATTTTGGAGAATTTCATGGACGCAAGACACCTCCTACATTCTAGAGATGGATTTGGGCAGGAGGAGCCCCCAGCCCGAGGAGCCCCCACCTTGTTTTTCTCCCCAAACCAGGATTTGTCATTCCCAAGCTACGGCTGGATGGACGAGGAAGAAAAGCCTCACAAGTGCTTGGAATGTGAGAGGAGGAGGAAGAAAAGCTCCACAAGTGCTTGGAATGTGAGAAGAGCTTCCACTACAGCTCCCAGCTGAGGGAACACCAGAACATCCACACTGGGGAATGGCCCTATGGGTGTGGGAAATGTGGGAAGAGCTTCAGCTGGAGCTCCAACCTCACCAAGCACCACAAGATCCACACCAGGGAACGGCCTGGAATGTGGAATTCTGAACTCATCACCCATCAGCACGTCCACTCCAAGGAGAGGCCCGATCGAGTGATGGAGACACGAAGGGACCCAGAGCTCTCACTTGACCCAACACCAACGGAGGCACCACTAAGGGAAGCCCTTTGAGTGCCCCGAGTGTGGGAAGAGCTTCGTGCTCTGCTCCAGCTCCATCCCCCACGGGAGGATCGGTGTTGGATGATCCCCAGTGACCCCCGTTGGGCAGAGCCCTGGTGATCCGTGGTCCTGGTGATCCCCGTTGGGTGGGAGGAAGTTATTGGAGAGATTTCTTTCCCTCCTCTTCATGTTGCTGTGATTTGGTTGGTAATAAATTCCCTCGCTGTGCCCAGGCTGGGTCTGTTGTTCCCGTGCCGGAGTTTGCTGAGGGATCTCTCCCGGTCCTTATCCCCACCCAGGAATTCTCGGTTCCATTATTTTGTCCCCTGTGCGGCTGCCGAGAGCAGGGACAGAGCGACTTTGGGGGGTGCCTGGCATCGGGCCAGCCCTCGCCATGGGCACCCTGAGATCCCGCACCCACCTGGGCACACATTTCTGGGCACACCTGAGCTCCCACCTGCCCAGCGCCCCAAGGTTCCCCCTCCGCAAAGAAACCCCACCCGGGGCTGCGATCCAAAAGCAGCCGGAGCGCGCTGCGGCAAATCAAAGTGCGAAGAGTTGATGACTCCTCAGTTGCCAGGGGGAGCCTCAGAAAAACGGGTCCCCAAAAGTGCTCTCAGCCAATCAGAGCGCGCGGCACTTCTGAGCCCGGCCCTGCTCCGGCCTGGTGCTCCCAGTGCAGCCCCGGCGGCTGCTGTGGGGCTGGCGGCACCTGCTGGGCGCTGGCCACGGGGCGAGTGGCGGCAGCTGGGGCCCTACTGGTGGTGCTGGGAGCCCCCCCTGGTGCGGGCGCGGAGCTCTCGGGTGAGCGGGAGGGGAGAAGGGGGAAAAGGGGGCAGTGGGAGCCCGAAATGGAAGGGGGAGGAGGAGGAGGAGGAGACCCCCCAAAGGAAGAGCGAGAGGGGCTGAGGATTGGGGGAAGGTGAGGAAGGGGTGGGAGAGGGTCGGAAAGTGGGGAAAAGGGGAGGGTGGGACCTCAAAATCGAGGGAGAGAGGGTTGGGGATTGGAAGAAATGGGTGGGAAAGGGGAAGGAATGGGACCCCAAAAATGATTTGGGAAGCGGCTGGAGGTGGGAGGGGAGAGGATGAGAACAAGGAAATTGGGGGAAGGGTGGGAAAGAGGAAGTGGGAGCGCGGGCAGGAGGGTCCCATGGCGGCCGTGGGGCACAGGGGGTGCGGGGTGGGGATCCGGGGTGGCCCCCGGACCTCTGGGGGTGGTGAGGAGGCACCCCCTGAGCTGTGTCCTGCACACACAGCGGTGTTCCAGAGGATGGGAAAGTGCGAGTGTCACTTCATTAACGGCACGGAGAAGGTGAGGTTCGTGCTGAGGCACATTTACAACCGGGAGCAGCTCGCACACTTCGGCAGCGATATGGGGCTTTACGTAGGGGACACCCCGCATGGGGAGCAACTGGCCCAGTACCGAAACAGCGACCCGGAATTACTGGAGTATTATCGGGCTCGGGTGGACACGTCCTGCAGGTACAACTACGACTTGTACGCCCCGTTCCCCGTGGAGCGCAGACGTGAGCGTGGGGCAGAGCGTGTCCCCACAGGCCCTGCCCTGGCAATGACCCTGGAGTCCCTCAAAACCTCTCTGGGAATCACCCCAGAGCCCCTGGCGTACATGTGCCGATTCCCGGGGCCTCCCATCCCTCCCAGTGGCCCCCGTGGCTCTCCCAGTCCATCCTGGTGCCCCGCCGTGCGTCTGTCTCATGCATGGTTGGATCTGACGCCTCTCAGCCAATCAGAGCGCGGCTCTCTGATGACTCATCAGTTGCCAGGCAGATCCGCAGCGCCGAGTGCCCCGCGCTGGACTCGGCCTCCCAGGGCCGGGCGCTTTTCCCCCAGTTCCTCCCAGTGCTGCCCCAGTACCCCCCAGTGAGGCCCCAGTCCCTCCCGCACCTTCTCAGCCCATTCCCAGTCCATTCCGAGTCTGATCTCAGTTCATTCTCATTCTCAACTCAGACCTCTACCCACTCTCCCAGTTCCCTCTCAATCCATTCCTGTCTCTCCCAGTCCACCCCCAGTGTATTCCCAGTCCATTCCTAGTCCCTCCCAGTCTATTTCCAGTCTCTCCTAGCCCATTCCCAGTCCTTCTCAGTTCCACACCACCCCTCCCCTCTCTCTGCCAGTTCCCTCAAGCTGATCCCAGTGCGTCCCCACTCTCTCCCAGTGCCCCCCAGTGTCTCCATCTCGCTGGTGCCCTCGAACTCCCAGCCCGGCCCAGGCCGCCTGTTCTGCTCCGTGATGTACTTCTACTCTGCCCACATCCATGAGATGGTTCCAGGGCCAGCAGGAGCTCCCGGAGCACGTGGTTGCCACCGACGTGGTCGCCAACGGCGAATGGACCCACCAGCTCCTGGTGCTTCTGGAAACCACCCCTGGCTTGGGGTCAACTACACCCGCCAGGTGGAGCACGTCAACCTGGAGCAGCCGCTGAGACAGCACTTCGGTACGGAGGAGGCACTGGGATGTGCTGGGAGTAACTGGGAGGGAGTTGGAGAGAGCCTGGTCTAAATGGGGAGAGGGCCTCGGGGTCTGGAAGGGCTGGGAAGGGATTTGAAGGATGCTGAGGAGGAAGTTATGGGGTTCCGGAGGTGCTGGTGGGCACTGGGAGGGAGTTTGGGGGTGCTCGATGTAACTGGGAAGGAGCGTGGGGATGCTGAGTGTAACTGGGAGAGTGCTTGAGTGAGTCTGGAGGTGTAAGGGTCGGTCCGAAATTCCCCTCGATTTTGCCTCCCGACCGTCGCAAGGAGACCTCGAGGACCCCACCCAGGCTGACTCTGGACAATGGTTTACTGGCCGGGCCAGGTGGATGCTCGTGACTGTGTGCTGGTGTATTGTGTTCACTGGACTGTGCTGTTGTGGCACCAACCAGAGACTGTGTTGTACCAACTGAGGACTGCTTGTCCGTACCTGTCTCCTGCAGCACCACACAATGGTCCATAAAACTTCCCACCTCTTGGCCAGAGGCCACTCGCTTTGGAGAAGGACTATAAAAGAGCGACCCTCTGGGAAAGACCCTTTGAGATCTCTCCACTGATGAAGACCCCTGAGATCTCCCCACGGACGAAGACTCGTCTATCGGATGACCTGCGAGGACGCCCGTCTCATCTGTTGGTAGCTATTCTCCCATCCCCTCCTTTCCTTCCCCTTTCCCTATACTTTGTTTCCTATACCTCTCCCCTTTACCGTAACTGAATTGTTGGCATTTGATGAAATGCATTGCTGTTGTTGATTAAACTGATTTTCTGTTGTTGAATAAACTGATTTTGTCCCCTGCATTTTACCTGTTTGCACCTTTGAGATCAAAAGAACCATCACGACCCCCGCTCTGCATTAATAGCGGATGGTGACAACATTGGAGGGGGAGATGGAGTGGACAGAGCGAAAAGTCTGAACCTTCCAAGGTACAGTCCCGGGGACAGGGCAGCCACCTCTGTACTGCAGACAGGAACCGGGAACAGTGACACGATCTGACTGTGACCCCCATCCCCTGTGTGGGGACAGGGGAGGGAATGGAGAATAACGGGAAATTCGGGAAGGGTGAGGGGAAGATGTTTTCGTAAGAATTATTTTCTCATTCTCTTGCTCTGACTTGTTTGATAATGTTATGAATGACGTTCTATTTTTCCAATTTATCAAGCAACAAGATTAAATGTAGCAGCAAATTTTTAATAGTAACAATTATAAATGGACACAATTAAAGTATTGGAGATGAATACAATCAAAATGCATATATTTGAGAATATAATTTAGTATAATTGAGGTTCGTATAAAGCATAAGCAAAACCAACCAGGGATACGGGGAGTGGCTCCCATTCCTCACGAACCAAAGCATCAAGGCCAAAAATCCTATTTATATACTATATGCTACAGAAGTTTCTAGAAAACTCCTCCTAGTTTCTGTTCCTAAAATCTACATCACTATGTTGTATGGTGTATGTTCTACTAATGGGTTAGGGGGTCTCTCAGCCTTTTGAGGGTCTTATTTCCGATGAAGGCTCATCATCTTCATCAGTGTCCGCTGTGTGACCTGCAGGTAGTGCATGCCCACTGTGTGACTGAGCAGATGTTTTCCATAACAAGACTTGAATTAAATCCCATGCTTGGAATCGTCCCATTTTGGCCCATTTCCAGGTCAAAACTCTATTTCTAAATGCTACTTATCAGACCTACGTCCTTCTACTATTCGCTTCCAACATCCTCCTTCGACTCCCAACATCTGGAAGATGTCCTTTGTCCTGTCTCACCCATCTCCCCCCTCACTCTGTAACAACTATCTTCTATTGATCTAAATACAATTTTGCTAATATAACTACAATTAGCACGAATCACATTTATCACAATAATAAATTCAATTAATTTCCCCAAGTCAGGTGTATTGACCAGTGATTAAACTCTCCCCACCCTTATCCAGACCCTCGAGCCTTTCCTAATGTGTTCTGTTCCCTGCGCAGTGTGAGGAGGGAAGTGACAGAGAGGTTTTGGCCTCTCTCAGTCATCCCGTGCTCCGGCCGGGGCTCCTACAGAGGCTGCAGGTGGGTCCCGTCTCCATCCTGGACTCACCCCGAGCTCCCGGCGGTTCAGGGCAGCAGCGCTTCCTTGGCCTCCTGCCCGGGCCGGGCCCAGCGCCAGGGCCCCGCCTCAGGCGAGGTTTCCAAGAAATGGCGGAGTTCGGGGAAAGGGAGGAGGAGTCCGTGCCGTGTGCAGAGCCCGCCCCTCGCTTCGATTGGCTGAATATGCCGTCACTCCTCGTTCTCGCGCTCTGATTGGGCAGAGGGGGACAAGCCCCGCCCCAGTGCTGCAGGCGAGGCGCCCCTGGCGCAGCAAAGGCGCCATTACCGCAGCGTCTGTGGTGGCCCAGGAGGGGCCGCGGCGGAACTCGGAGGCGGCCCCAGCGCTGCGTCCCGAGGACGGGGCAGCCACCGCTGTGCTACCCCCAGGACCCGGGACGAGCCAGCGCTGCTCCGGCACCGGCTCCTGCCGAGGCCCCAGCGGGAAGGAGACCGCGGGCAGCCGCTCCCGCAGCGCCCTCAGCCCAGCGCCAACACGGGCCGGCACCGGCACAACCAACCCGCCAGAGCCCCCTGCCGCCCCCGAGGCCCGCAGCGAGCCCCGAGCCCCCGCACAACCGAGCGCGGCTCCCACCTGCGCTGGGGCCGCCTCCCCGGTGGTTCCCAGTCTCCCCCTGTATGATCCTGGGCATTCCCAGTATGTTCCAAATCACTCCCAGTAGGATCCCAGTCGCCCCCAGTCATTCCCAGTATGGTTCCTTTCACTCTCAGTCCCTCTCAATAAGAGTTCAGTGTCGCCCCAGTTCCAGTATGAACCCAGTCACACCTTCTATGAAGCCATTTCCCCCCCCGATGGTCTCAGTTGCTCCCAGTATAAGTCTAGTCACCCCGGTATGATCCCAGTATCTCCCAGACACTTCCACTATGAGTCCGGTTTGATCCCTGCCACCTCCAGTATAATCCCAGTTACTCCGAGATACTTCCAGTGTTATTCCAGCCACTCCAAGTTGGACGCCGTCAGTCCCAGTATGACCCCAGCCTGGGCCAGCTGCTCCCAGTATGATCCCAGTTACAACTGCATTATTCCAGTTTCTCTTAATCACCCCTGCTACAGATCTGATCACTCCCAGTATGATTCCAGTCAATCCTAGGATGATCCATGCCACTGCCAGTCTCTGCCAGTATATATCAGTTGTCCCCTGCGTGCTCCCAGTAGCCCTCAGTGTGGTCCCAGCATGATCCTGGTGCCCCAGTTCTGCTCCCAGTGGGTTCTCGTCCCAGTCCTGGTGTACCTCGGCGTCCCAGTCTGTCCCAGTACCTTCCCAGCAGCCGTCGTCGTTTCCCAGATCCTGCCCTGCCCTATTCCCGGGCACTGAGACCCCCCCCTGCACCCCCTTTCCCGGGAATCCTCCTCTGCCAGTCCCTGGCTCCCCTGTTTCCGTGACCCCGGGGACCCCCAGACCCCCATTCCCGGCCAGCCCGGGGCACCTCACCCCCAGGCCTCCTTTTCCTGGGAAACCCGAACAGGCACGGGGCTCTCCAGCCGCTCTGGGATGTATGATCACCCAAAAGAAAAGGAGAGAACAGGAGAGGGATAGAGAGAAGGAGACTGGGAATCAGGGATCGGGGTCACAGCGCCCAGTCCTGCTCCGCCAGGGGTGGGACCAGCACCCGCAGGAAAAATTGGATCGCGGAGCTCCCCCCGCTCCGGGCCGAACCCGGCGGGTTCCGGGCAGAGTTCGAGCGCAGGGTCCGGGAGCCCAGCACAGCCCGGCCCGGGGGTCCCGCAGTGCGGGGCTGTGCAGGGTCTCAGGTGGATCTCTGAGGGATCCAGAGGTGTCCCAGGTGCGGATCCAGGTGAATTTCCTGGAATTCCCCCTTTCTCCCTCCCCCCCGCGCTCCCTCGGGCACTTTCACTTTCGCATCTCTCGAGCTGCGCCACAGCTGCGACCGCCGACGGCAGCGATGGCTCCAGCGCTGGGTCTGGGGCTGCTCTTGGCGCTTCTGGGGCTCCTGGGGGGCCCTGGGGGCGCGACAAAAGGTGAGTGAGACCCTCCGAAACCGGGACCTCCCTGAACCGCAATTCCTGGGCACCAGGATCCCCCTAAATTTCCATTTCCGAACACCGGGAACCCCCCTAAACTCCGTTCCCGGGCACGACATCCCCCGGAATCCCCATTTTAGGTCGTGTGACCCCCCCCAAATCCCCTTCCCCAGCACTGGGACCCACCTGTACCTCCTTCCCCAGGACAGGGACCCTCCTGTACCCTCTCTTCTGGAGAAGATCTGGAGATCCCCTTGAACCCCAATTTCTGGTCACCGGCACCCCTTGAACCTCCATTTTGGGTAACCAGAACCCCCTTGAGCCCTGAATTCCGGGAAGGAAACTCCCCCTTAACACGCATTCCCCAGCACT
The DNA here is from genome assembly GCF_052056855.1 of Sturnus vulgaris. NCBI lineage: Eukaryota > Metazoa > Chordata > Aves > Passeriformes > Sturnidae > Sturnus > Sturnus vulgaris. Next base: position 13,639,620 of record NW_028276170.1, read on the forward strand.
GGAACCCCTGAACCCTCGGTTTTGGGTACGGGGACTCCCCCGTACTCCCTTCCCCAGCACCGGGACCCCCCTGCACCCCTATACCCGGGACTGGGATCCCCCCGCACCCCCTGCAGTGCCCTGGGAGCCCCCTGCACTCCCATTCCCAGATCCGCCCTTTTCCTCGGCTTTTGGACCCCCAGATCTCCCAAATTTCTGCGTCACCCCATTTCTCCATTCCCGGCGTTTCCTGGAACGGGGTTCCAGGGGGTCCCCCGGGGTCCTGGTCTCAGCGGAGATCCAGATGAATTCCCTGGAATTCCCCTTTACTCCCGTCTCGTTTTCGCGTCTCCCAAACTGCGTCCCCGGAATCCGCCCGCCTCTCCCTGCCGCAGCTCCCCCTTTCCCGTGACCCAGGAAACCCCTGGACCCCCATTCCTGCCTTTCCCAGATCCCAAAACCCACTTGTCTCAATTCCAGGGACCCCTGGACCCTCTTTCTTGTGCACTGGGACCCCCTGGGTACCCCATCCCGCCTCTTCCAGGTCGTGGAGGGTCCCAGGGGGGATTCTGGGCTCTGGGACCCCCTGAATTTCCAGTTCCCGGGCACTGGGACCTCCTTGCACTCCCTTATCCAGTACCAATCCCCCCCTGCACCCCCTTTCCCATCCATCCCACCTTTCCCATTTCCAGACCTCCCTTTTCCTGACCCCATGGACCCCCATTCCTGCTTTTCTCAGTCCCCCTTTTCCTCTGCATCAAGGGCCCCCGAGCCCCTCATTCCAGTTATCCCGGGTCTCCCCACCTTGTGACCTCTCTTTCCTGGGCACCTTTCCTGGAACCCCCATCCCACCTCTCCCAGTCCTTGTATCCCCCTTTCCTTGGCACTGGGAGTCCCCTGAGCCCCCATTGCTGGACACTGGGACCCCATGCACCCCCTTTCCATCTCTCCCAGTTCCCCTTTCATTGATCCATAACTCTCTCAACGCCCCCAAATCTCCGTGTCCCCCCAGTTCTCTACTCCCTGCATTTCCTGCACGTGGCCGTGTCGGAGCCCAGCCCAGGGATCCCCCAGTACATGGTCACGGGGTTTGTGGATGGGATCCCCTTCGAGCGCTACGACAGCGAGCGGGGCCGGGCGGTGCCACTGGCACAGTGGATGGAGGATGGAGCCGAGCCGGGATATTGGGATAGGAAGACCCAGAACTACGTGAAGGACCAGGATGTGGATGCCTGGAACCTGGATACACTACGGGACCGGTACAACCAGAGCAGAGGTGAGTGGGGGGATCCATGGGGCTGGAATGGGATCGCTGGGGCTTGATTGTGGATTCACAGGGCTCCAAGGGGATGAGATGGGGATCCATTAGGCTGGTATGGATATCTTGTGATCCATGGGTTGGGATGTGGATCCATGGGGCTGGGATGAGGCTCTGTGGGTCTCCATCAGATTCTGGGGCTCCATCGGGCTGGAATGGGGCTCTGGGACTGGGACATAATTCCATGGGTCTCTGTGGGTGCAATCCCCTCAGGTCTCCACACCGTACAGTGGCTTTATGGCTGTGAACTTGTATCCGATGGGAGTGTCCGTGGATCCTACCGGCTTGGCTATGACGGGGGGGAATTTGTCTCCTTTGACCTGGGATCCAGGAGATTCGTGGCGGCCGACAGCGCTGCTGAGATCACCAGGAGGCGCTGGGAACGTGAAGAGAACGAGGCTGAGGAGTGGACAAATTACCTGGGGCAAGAATGCCCAGAATGGCTCCAGAAATACGTCAGATACGGGCAGAAGGAGCTGGACCACAAAGGTGGGAGCAGAATTCCTTTGGGAATGTGGGACTTGGGAACGGAGGACTTGGGAATGCAGTAATTCCAGTGGGAATTCCATGGGCAGATCTCACCCCTGTCCCATTCAAGTGGGAATTCCATGGGCAGATCTCACCCCCATCCCATTCCCATGGAATTCCATGCATGTCTCTCACCGTAATCCCATTCCAGAGCCCCCTGATGTCCATGTGTCTGGAAAAGAGGAACACGGGACGCTGATCTTGTCCTGCCACACGTACGGATTCTACCCCAGCTCCATCGCAGTCAACTGGATGAAGGGGGATGAAATCTGGGATCAGGAGACGGAGTGGGGCGGGATCGTTCCCAACAGCGACGGCACCTTCCACACCTGGGCCAGGATCGAGGCGCGGCCGGAGGAGCGGGAGCAGTACCGGTGCCGGGTGGAGCATCCCGGAATGTCGGGGCCCGGGATCTACGCTTGGGGTGAGGCTGGGAATGTGGAATGTGGGAATTGGGAATTTGGAATGCCCAAATGGGGATTCCCCTCCCCCTGCTCACCATCCCTCGTTTCCCAGATCCAACATCTGGCAGGAATCTCACTGTGGTGGTCGCTGTGTCCATCATCGCTGCCATCATCATCCTCATTGTCCTCATTGGATTCATTGTCTGGAAACACCAATCCGGTAACGCACGGGATGGGGGCCGGGAAGGGGCATGGATCCACTTGGCACTGTTCTGGGAATCCTGTGCCACCAACGCTGATCCCACTGTTTTTCCACAGGGAAGAGGGACAGGAATGAATACAGCATGGCAGCCAGTGAGTACCAGTGGTGGATCCAGCTCTGGATCCCCTCTGTGCAGATCCCAGGATGGATCCTGGGGTTAATCCTGGTGTGTGATCCGTGCTAGAATCTCATGGATTTTCTCTTTCTGCAGGAAATGATGTGGGAACAACGGCTTGACCGCAGGTACGGAGAGGGATGAGGGTGGGATTCCAGAGAGGGATCAGGGCATGATTGGATAGATTGGGATCAGGGAGGGACTCTGGATCAGAGCAGGGGTCCAGAGCAGGATCAGATGGAATTGTGGAGTGGGATCGGGGCTGGATTCTGGAGCGGGATCAGCTGGGATGGATGGGGCAGGATTGGTTGGAATTCCAGAAAGGAATTGGGGCAGGATGGGTAGGGCGAGATTGCGTGGAATAGATGGAGCAGGATTGGTGTGGGATGGATGAAGTGGGATCAGGGAGGTGTTCCAGAGCAGGATGAGTTGGATGGATGGAGCAAGTTTGGGACAGGATCAGGTGGAATTCCGGAGCAGCTCCCGCTCTCCATGGGCTCCAGCAAGGTCCATCCTGCGGGATGGGGACAGGGACAGGGTGACACCGTGACCCTCTCTCATCCCAGCAGGAATCACTGCCTGAGCAATCCCCAGAGATGGATCCAGCCCCTTCCTGTGGTAGTCGATTTGGCTGAGATGGACTGGGATTTAGCCCAAATTCCCTATAAAGAAAGCACAAATTTAAGACCTTGGGAGGCAGGCTGTTAAAAAGCAAGGCCTTAGACATTAGGTCTGGTCCCTGCCCTGCAGATGCAGAGGCTTTAGCCTAAAACCATGGGATTTGTAAGGACATGTCAGGCATGCCTAGGCACGTTCCTAATTCTCATTTGTCTTTGGACCTTTGCCCTCGGGTATCCCTGTGTATATCCCTCCCCCTGGTCTTTGGATGCAGCCTCTCAGATCACATGTTCACAGATGGATTAAAAGGATATCACAGGCACACCATCATTCCCATCCCACTTATTATTATTATTATTATTATTATTATTATTATTATTATTATTATTAGCCACACCGTAACCCGGTCAGGCTGGTGAAGTTGTCACAAAGGGAAAAACCCCCATTGCATTACAACAGGCAGCCATATCAGATTCCACCTGTTCCAGGTTAAATTCACATGAAGGGGAAACCGGATTTACAGAGATATCTAATGGCTTTAGGTTCCACGTTGCAGAAGCTCCAGAATTCCATCCTGCTATCCAGACCCATAGGACTGGACACACCTGCACATCCCTTCCAGCCTGGACACTGGGTCTATGTGAAGTGGTGGGACAGTGATCATCTGCAAGCCAAGTGGAGAGGACCATTCCAAGTCCTGAAGACCACCCTCACCTCAGTCAAAGTTGCTGGCAAAGGACCCTGGATCCACTGCTCCAGAGTTAAGGGTTCTGCTCCTGAAACAACTGAAAATACAGAGACTGATGCAGATAAAAATATGTTTTAAATTATTCCTCTTCTGTGCCTAAAGAACTGTTTGTAATAATCAGGATTCGTCTTTGCATGATAGCCAACTGTGCAAGACATTACTACTGTTAGATATTTACTGTTAGATATTTATATATTGTTAGATATTTATCTGTTGTTAGATGTTTACTGTTGTTTGATATTTATCTATTAGATATTTATTTACTGTTAGATATTTACTGTTGTTACATATTTATCTATTTATTGGGGGTTAGGTTTCTTTTCTTTTGTTCCTTCTTACCTATAGAATTTTTCCCATGAATTGCTAGAAAATTCTAACTGCAGCTACTGGTTAGTGCTTGAGAAAACAAAAGGTTGGCCTGGCCCAGGTAAAAAGGAGGGCGGGGGTGGGCAGCTACTCAAGGCTTTGGGTTTTGGAAGACACGTTTGGAGCTGCTCTTGCTCAAGGAGAGGAAGTCCCCATGACCCAGCACAGAGCTGCTGCTCCTTCTCCTCTGGGGTGAGCCTCTGCTCGTAAGAGCAGCCACTGACCTAAGGCCTTATTAACCCCTTCCTCACTAAAAGAGGCACCGATCACCCTCTGCTCACACCCAGCTGCCGCTGCCCGCTGCTCCTTCAGCGCTGCTCTGAGTTTCTCTGCGCTGAAGCCCCGCCCTGCCCTGCCCTGCTGGGACGTCCTGCAGTTCCAACTCCTGCCGAAAAATTGCCTGATACATCTCGTCCACGAGCCCAAGATCTTTTGTTCATTCCTGCTGTTCTAGCTTAGTGCTTTTGAGTCCTGCAGGGGCACTGGGATTGACTGCCCCAGGGCTTTGAGAAGCAAATCCTCTCCTCCATCCTTTCCCATCTCGGCCATAAATGCTGTCACCGGCTCCCTGGTTCTGTTTGTTATTAATTCCACAGTTGTTGTTTTCTTGCCTTGTTATACATATCAGTAAGAAACTGTTATTCCTATCTCGTATCTTCGATTAAAACCCCCTTAATTTCAAAATTATAATAATTCAGAGGGAGGGGGTTTACATTCTCCAGTCCGAGGGAGAGTCCTGCCTTCCCTAGCAAACACATGTCTTTCAAACTGAAAGAAATTTTGCTGCCCAACATTCTCTGCGGAGAACTTTGTGTTTCCAGGCCAATGGCGGCTCGGGCCCGGGCCCGTTCCAGGGCTGTTCCTCATCTCCGCCTTTGCCCTCCCACAGCCCGGGGGGCCCTGAGAGCGCGGGCCGAGGCTGGGCCGTGTGCAGAGCCCGGCCCTCGCTGCCATTGGCTGATTGTGCCAATGTCACTCGTGGTTCTCGCGCGCTGATTGGGCAGAGCGGGGACAAGCCCCGCCCATGAGGCGGGGTGCAGCAAAGGCGCCATTGTCGGACAGTTTGTGTGGGCCCGGCAGCGGCGGCAGCTGCCCAAGTCCGGTGAAGCTGCGGTGGAGCTCGGAGGCGGCCCCAGCGCAGGTGGGAGCCGCGCTCGGTTGTGCGGGGGCTCGGGGCTCGCTGCGGGCCGAGGGGGCGGCAGGGGGCTCTGGCGGGTTGGTTGTGCCGGTGCCGGCCCGTGTTGGCGCTGGGCTGAGGGCGCTGCGGGAGCGGCTGCCCGCGGTCTCCTTCCCGCTGGGGCCTCGGCAGGAGCCGGTGCCGGAGCAGCGCTGGCTCGTCCCGGTTGCTGTGGGTGGCACAGAGGTGTCTGCCCTGTGATCGGGGCTGTGCGGGAAAATTCCCGTGGCCAGAGGTTTGTGTGCCCTCAGGAGACAGAGGAGTCCTGTAAAAGTGACTTCGTTCATGAACAAAGGGAGACGCCATGCGGCATTTGCCATGCGGTCTCTCCAGTTGTTATAGTACGCAGTCTCCTTTTTATTCTCATTTTCCCGGCTGCATTCCCCCTCTCCCTTTCGCCACCGATTGAGGTACTTTGAAGGCTCAGACTTCCCGATCCGACTACTGCATGTCCTCGTTAATATGTACCTCTCTTTTTGTATAACATCCGATATTCATGGCTCTGTTAAGTGTTTCTCCTTCTCGAAGGTCAGGCACTGAGCAGGATCTTGGCTGAGCAGCTGTCTCTGGAAATTAGTAACAGTTTCTGAAAACGATGGTTTCTCCCATTACTTCCTTTTATACAAATCCCTGGCCCTATATCCAGGCATATTCATCTTACTCTACTCAAATCCTCTTCTTATTTTCTCAGTAATTATCTTTACTGACTTTAATGTCCATTGGCTTAGTCTCTTTTCCTGGATCCTCATTGGTTTGGGATTATTCTCAGTGACCTCACTGCCTGTCCTTTTGTAGCCGTTTCTGGATCAGGAAGCCTGGCTGCCACCTGCATCCCCTTGCTCACCTGCTGAATGAGCTGCACTCAGCAAGGTGTCGTGCATGGTAAAAAGATGAGAGTTGCTGCAGCACATCAGAGGAGGAACTGCATTCGTTTAACCCATGGCGCCCCAAAAACTTGTCTAATTCTCATCCTTTCTGCTTTTCTACCAGAATATGAGCTACTTTCTACTTTCATTTGTTATCTATTTCACCAGTTTTCCGTTATTATCTGTTTGCAAATAGCTGTTTGAATAATCTAATTTTCCACAAATGTCGCCTTCATCTTTGGCGTGGTTTGGTTGTCATGAAGGTCAGGAGCTGAGTCTGTCTGCTTCATTATTATTTCGAGGACATCTTGTAATCTGATGTTGTAGTACAAATGATAAATGGGTACTTGTCCCCAGCAGTTTTAATCTGTGTTTCTAAAGCTCTTCTGACTGCCTGGAACCAAAGGTTCTCTTCCAGAGCAGGCATTGCGTGACTCACATGTGGCCCCCCCACAATCTGCTTTTTACTTGATATCTTTAGTGTTAGAGAGTCAAGGCATTACTTGATTCTGGGCAGGATGTGCAACAGAAATCATTTCATCCACACATAATTGCCTGAGTGTGCAGAGAAAATCATTCCATGACACGTGAGTTTTACTGGATTTTTCCTGAACTTTATACAGTCTTAAACCCTTTGGAATCCGTTGGTTTAGTGTTCATTGCTTCTAAGTTGGATAGTTCTTAATATTTGGTATCCTATTGGCCCCGTATTACTTTTCCTCTGATGTTAATTAGGTCCACATTCCTGGATTTCCTTCTCAGCCTTTTCCAGACCAGGTGCCTCCATGTATGCCGGGGGCAGTGTCTGGAGTGGGTGTTCCTTGATGTTTGCTGATGTTTCGCTGTTGTTTGTTAGCTTTGTGGGAATCTTTTGGGCTATTCCCAGTCTGTTGAGATGTTAAACTCACGTTCATTTAGTGTAACATCCCTTTAAAAACACACTTAATAATTCCTTTCTCCAAGACAAATGCAAATCAAGCCTGCCTAGAGAAATAATTCTGAAAACATTTTTCAACTTGGTATATATTCCAGCAAGGGAATCCCCGGCAGCCCAGTGTGTGAGTGTAACTGAGGGGCAGAGTGGAATTGTGCCGTTGTCTTCCCCAGCAGCTGTGGCAGTGCAGGCACAGAAAGCAGCGAAGCTCCAGCAGTGGCAGCAAGGATTGGCCCCAGTGTGTGGAGATGCCAAAGGAGGGTGCCCAGGCAGAGGATTTCAGCAGAGGATCTGTGGGCAGGCCCAGGGGCTTGGCCCGATGTGGAGCCCTGGCTGCTGCTGCGTTGCCTTCAGTGCAGGGTCAGTGGTGCCCTCCCATGCTGCTCCTGCAGCCGGGAATTCCAAATCTCCGGGGCTTGAGAGCCCCTGAGCCCAGGGTGAGGGGTCCCCCCGTGTTGAGCTGTGCTGGCGGCTGTTTCTGTGCTCAGGGACTCTTGGAATGGGCCACGGCACTTGGCCACCAGTGGTGCTTCTTTGCACTCCTTAGGCAGGACCCGATGGCCTGGGTGGATGTTGTGAACAGCAAAGTGCCAAGGCAGGCTCTGTGCCAGCCCAGCTTCCTGTGGCAGAGATTTCCCAAGAGACAGGATTCTGGCCACAGACTGCTTGAAATATACATCCCTTATCTCCACCCTGCACTAGGTGGAGAATTACCAGGGCAATGAATTGCAAAGATCACTTCCAAGGGAGATAATTGAATATCTGCCCTGGGTCTGGCTCTTATTCTTGCCCAAGCCAATGGCAAAAGCTGTATCCATTGCATCTTGGTTTCTATCACCAGCTTCCAAAGGAGTTTGTTTATTTCCCCATTCCTTCTTTCTACCTGCCCTGAGCTCTGGGGGTGCCAGGGCTTGTGGAGGTCCCATTGTATTCCTAAAGTAGCCATAACCCCCTGAAGGATCTTTGCTGTAAAAAGAGTTCCCCATCTGAGAGTCTGTTTTTTCCACAATCCTTTATCTTGGAGTTGTTTTAGAAATACCTTAATAAACAATCCAGTGATTGCTGAACAATGTTACAGTGTTAGCTGGCTTACACTGGGCAGTGAATTTGGCCACTGCTAAGAGAAGTGGCCTGGCATAATAGACAGGCCCCCAGAGAGCAGAGATAGGCTGGAACTCATTGGGTTACATCCTTGTCTATCTTCAATTCTGTCCTAAGCTGCAGGGGCTATTGCTCAGAGGGCTGAGCAGCCTAAACTCGGAACCAATCACAGGCGCTTACCTGGGAACATTAAGAAAGGTGTTTAAGAAGAAGTCAGAAAAATAAAGAGGCCTTTTTCACATGGATCAGAGAGTGCTGTGTTTTCTGTCTGAAGCACAGCACCAGTCGACTCAACAGAAGTCAGAATTGCTTTTTTCACCCTGTTAGCTGCCATGCTGTCGCCAGAAGATATTTGAGCCTTCCTGCTCAGGGCATTTCAGTGCCAGGCTCTTCCAAGCACACCCAGCTCTGCCGGTTGAGCTGACCATGCAGGGGTAACCTGAGCTTGGTCTAATTCCCTTTCCTTCATCAGAGCGTGTCTTGGAGCTCTTTTCCCTTCTCCTGCCCTTGAAGACCCATCCATAAACACATTTTGTCCCTCAGGCCAGGGAATGTCTCCTAAATCTCTCCCAGCCTGGCTCTGGAGCTCTGTCACTTGAATGCAGTCATGGTTGGGAGCGCCAAGGCCGGGCCCCCCCGCGCTGTGGTGGCGGCAGCGGCTGCAGTGGGGAGCGAGTGCGGGCGGGAGCGGCCGAGAGCCCAGCGCTGCCCCAGCCCGAGCTGCCCCAGCTCCATCGCTGCCCCTGCGCTGGGATGCTGTGGGTTTGGGGGGAAGAGGGAGCCGGCAGTGGGTGCTGGGCCTGGGGATAGCAGGAGAAGGGATTGAATCTTTTTATTTTGTCGGGACTTTTGGCTAAATCTGTGTGTTTGGGGGGTTTTCGATCTGTGTCATGATGTTTGGAGGATTTTTGTGCTGAATCTTGGTGTTCTGGAGATTCTTACAGACACAAGATGCTCAATGTCTTCCTGAGTTGCACTTGGGCCAAGAGGAACCCCTTGGCCAAGGCGCTCTTCCCTTGTTCTTTCCCCAAACCAGGATTTGTCATTCCCAAGGCATTGGCAGATGGAGAACGAGGAAAAGCCCCAGAGATCTGTCAAAAGGAGGGGCTACAATCCCAGCCCAGGGAGCTGCGAGGAGGAAAGACCCTCCCTGAGCCGGGAAGGCGGCCGGAGATCCAGGCAGAGCTCAGAGCTGGTGGAGAAGCCTCCTGGAGGGGAGAAGCCGCACAGGTGCTTGGAATGTGGGAAGGGTTTCAGCCACAGCTCCAGGCTGATCCGGCACCAGATGATCCACACTGGGAAAAATCTCTATGAGTGTGGGAAATGTGGGAAGGGTTTCAGAGACAGCTCAGACCTGCTCCGGCACCAGGTGATCCACACAGGGGAACGGCCCTACTCCTGCTTGGAATGTGGGAAGAGCTTTGCGTGGAGCTCCAACCTGAGAAGCCACCAGCACATCCACACCGGGGAGAGGCCCTACGAGTGTCCCAAGTGTGGGAAGAGGTTTCAGAGAAGCTCCGATCTCCTCAAACATGAGCGGATTCACACAGAGGAGAGGCCCTTCCGCTGCCCCGACTGCGGGAGGCGATTCAAACGCAACGACAAACTCACTGTCCACCGGCGCATCCACACTGGGGAGAGGCCCTACGAGTGTCCTGAGTGTGGGAAGAGCTTCTCCAGGAGCTCAACCTTGACCCAACACCAACAGAGTCACCACTAAGGGAAGCCCTGTGAGAGCCCCAAGTGTAGGAAGAGCTTCGTGCTCTGCTCCAGCTCCATCTCCCATGGGAGGATCGGTGTTGGATGATCCCCAGTGACCCCCGTTGGGCAGAGCCCTGGTGATCCGTGTTGGGAAGACACCTGGCTGGGGGGTTCTCCATCATCCTGAATGCAGGGGCAGGAAAGTCCATCAGGATGCAAACCAACATTGGGAATTCCTTGGGGAGAATGAATTTGTTCATATTCAACTCTAGAAAATCTTCTGTGTTCAATCCTATCTTCTGGTGGTGCCCTGCTGGGCAGGGTGGAGGAAGAACCCCCGGCCCGTGGCTGGAATTGAGTGCAGCGGGTGCTGGAGAACAGCCATGAAACCAGAAACTCATCACGGCTCCTCTGACTAAACCCTACAGTCCTCACCCAGCCCCCAGCGTGGCCTTGAAAGACTCTTTATTGTAAATAACTCCGACTGCCCTACTTGGGAAAAATCACAAAACCCTCTGCTGCCCGGGCAAGGTATTAACTCTTTAAATGCCCAGAATAAAACTTTACAGGTACTTTTTTCTCTCTCCTAAATAAATAAAAAATAAATAAAATAATAATTTTTAAAAAGTAATATACACAGAAACAATATAAAAACAATATAAAATTGCTGTTATCCCCTAAGTTTAAATAATAAATACACACTTGTTGTTCCCCCAAAAAAAAGAAAAAGAAAAGAACCCTCTGTGTTCTCAAAAATAAAGTAAGCTTTTCTTTAAACTGTTGTAATCTTTAAAGTGTGCCCCAAAGTTAATATAGTACTCAATAAAAGTTATGAGAAAAACTTTTAGTCTGAATAGAGAGGTTTTAGATAGTAAGCAGATTTCCATTATCCTGGGAGGCTAATCACTGTATCATCAAAACCACAAGAAACAGTTTTCTTGTGAAAAAATCTCCATATTCTGAGAAAAAGTCTATTCTTTCAAGTAAGTTAGTAAAAAACTATTCTAAAGATGGAAAACTAACTGAGTTGGTTTTTATAAGTTTTCAGTATTAAAAAAAATGTATGGAAGAAAAAACAGTAGTCTAAAGTTTTATTCTAAGGGTTTTTTCCTTAGTTTCTGAAAGTAAAATTTCTCTTTATACCATGTAACGTTAAGCCCGTTTTTTGCCTTCCTCCTAATCCTATTTCACAACAAAAAAACCTTAAAATTAATAAACCCAAACCACTGCATCTAACCTCAGTGATTCCAGGATTTTGATTTCCTATTGCCCAGGGGTGTCTTCTCCAGCCAAAGGGTGATGAAGTCAGGTAAAGACCAAGATTTTGGAGACAGTGGGGTGGAAACCCCTCCAAAAAAAGTTTCTTCCGCCCAAGCACGTGGATCCTCAGCTCACACAGACACAGAAATCGTTTTCTTTTGGCCTTGATTTGCTTTTCATTTCTCTTCATCCCTTTAAAACATCCAACACTGGGGTTAAAATAAAGACACTGAACTGAGACATGGGTGGAGACACGGGAGGACCTTCCTTTGGTGCAGTTAAGGCTGTGTCCTCTTGTCCTGTCCCTGTTCCCTAAGAGAAGAGCCCGACCCCCACCAGGCTGCACCCTCCTGTCAGGGAGTTGTAGAGAGTGATGAGGTCTCCCCTGAGCCTCCTCTTCCCCAGGATAAACATTCCCAGCTCCCTCAGCTGCTCCTCACAGGACTTGTGTTCCACAGCTTCTCCCCTGTTGTTCCACAGCCACTGCTCCTGTTCCAGTGCAGCTGCAACCCCTCCAGTGGTGCTGCTCCCACTCCAGTGCTGCTCGTCTGTGACAATGAGGGGACAGGTGGAACTGTGAGGACATTGTGACACTGAGGGCACACATGACACTTTGGGGCCATTGTGACGTGAGGGGAAACATGGAACCATTGGGCCATTGTGACATGGCAGGGTGTCTTGGAGCCATGGGACCATGGTGACACTGAGGGGACACATGGAACTGTGGGGTCATTGTGACACTGAGGGGACACATGAAACAATGGCCGGACCCTCCACCTCGGCCACCAACACCCGCCCGGGGGGCAGCGCCGCCCCCTCGGGCACCCTCCAGGTGACCCGGCACCCCGACACCCCGAAAACGGCCTCGGCCAAGGGGCCCCCGGCCAGGACACCCCCCGAGTGCCCCCCGGCCTTGCTGAGCAGCTGCGCTCGGGTCGCGCTGTCCCCCACGGTCGCCACCGCCGCGTCCGGCCAGGGCGCGTCCTCGTCCAGCCAGGAGCGCGCCAGGGAGCGCAGGCGGTGCGGGGGGGGCGGGGGGGCCCAGCCCCGGGCGGGGGGCGGCGAGCGGGCCGGGGGCGAGCGGGCCATGGTCCAGGGGAGCCTGGGCAGAGAGACAGAGGCGCTGCTTGGGGGCTGCGGGAGTGGGATTTGGGGTCGTGGGGAGGTATTTGGGATCGTGGAGAGGGATTTGGGGTCATGGAGAGGGATTAGGGGTCGTGGAGAGGGATTTGGGGTCATGGAGAGGGATTAGGGGTCGTGGAGAGGGATTTGGGGTCGTGGGGAGGGATTTGGGATCTTGGGGAGGGGCTGTTGGCGTCCTAGGAGGGTCCCCGAGAGGGTCTTGGGATGCAGGAAGGATTTTCAGGGAGATATTTGGGTCTGGAGAGGTTTTGAGGTGTTGAGGGGGAAATTTGGGTTGGTCTTTGGGAACCCCAGAGTGACACCCAATCCCTCAGAAGAGTATGGGGCAGGGTAAAATGGGGGCTCCCTCTGTCTTTGAATTAAAATTGGGGTCCCTACCACGGATTGATCCCCACAAATCGGGGTCCTCTCCCCAGAGCCCCCCAATTCAAGGGTGTCTTCTGGCCCCAAAGTTGGGGTTCACCCAACGACAAACACCAAAATTTAGAGTTACCCAACACACGATCCCCCCAGTTCAGGGTATTGAAGTATTGAGGAGGAAATTTGGATTAGTCTTTGTAGGATTTGGGGAATTTTGAGGGGTTGCTGCGGCGTTTGAGGGTCCCAGGAGGGTCCTTGAAGAGATATTGGGGTCCTGGGAAGGGCTTGTCGGGAGGTTATTGCGTCCTGGGAAGGGGATTTTGGGCGGCTCCTGGGGGGAGGTTGAGGGTCCTAGGAGGGTTCTGGATGAGATATTGGGGTTCTAAGGGGATTTTGGAAAATATTTTTGGGTGCAGGGGGTATTCTGGGAGTTATTGGGGTCCTGGGATGGATCTGGGAGTCCAGGAAGGAGATCAAATGTGGGTCCCGCCCCTCCATGGGCACCCAAAATGTGGGTCCCCCTCCTCCCTGCTGCCCCTTGCCCCCAGCTCAGGGGGGTCCAAAGTCCGGTCCGGAGTGGCCACATCACCCACCCCTCCCCCTCCCCTTCCCGAGACTCCCAGGTGGGGGAGGGGCGCCCCACTGACCTGTCCAGGGTTGGAGGCGACTGAAGCCCGAATTGGGGCTCGGGGGTTCTTACCTGGGGGGGCGTGGCCCGCCTCGCCCCAATGCCCGACCCTGGGCTGTGATTGGCTGCCCTGGGGGTCCCCACCCCCCAAAAAACCCGCAGGCGGTTTGGGATGGGGGAGGGGAAATTCCCTTTATAGACAGTAAATGAGCGTGGCGAGGACATTGGGGACACTTGGGTGGCGCCCCACGGACGGGGGGGACACTTGGGGTGACACCAGATGACGTCAGGTGATTCCCCCAACCTGACCCCCCCCTAATTCAGACCCTGCCACATCCCATCAGTGTCACGTGGGGCGGGTTACAGAGGCATCGGGGGTGATGGACACATGGGGGTGACAGGAGGTGACAGTGACAGGGGTGTTCCCGCAGTAGCTGTGATAGGAACACTGGGATGTGAAAGGGAAAACAAGGTGGGGGCGGGGGAGAGGGGGTGGTGACAGTGCCAGGGGTGTGGTGACAGTGCCAGGGGTGTTCCTCTGGGCGGGGCTGGGGCCGAGGGGTTGGACAAGGTTGGGATGAGGGCAGAAGATGGAGATGGGGGAAGAGGGGAACAGAGGGACATTGCAAGGGGGAGACAGGGAAGAGATCGAGGTGGCCGAGCCATGGTGGAGGGGACAGCAGAGGGGACATGGAGATGACAGTGGGGGCAGGGACAAGAGAGGACCCAGACATGGAGTTGGAGACATGGAGAGGACATGGACATGGTGGTGGGGTCATGGGGATGGGGATGGTAGCCAGGAGGAGATGGTCAAGGAGACCTGGAGATCGTGGAGGTGACCTGGACATGGTGGTGGCACATTTGGAGGGGACAGGGAGGAGCTGGAGGAGACAGGAAGATGGAACTGGGGACAGAGATGAGCAGTGAAATGTGGAGAGGTGGTGGGGACATGGGGAGGACATGAGGGGGGATATGGAGATGTTCAAGGTGAACGGGATGTGGTGGTGGGACATGAGGAGGGGACAGGGAGATGGTAGTGGGGGCATGGAGATGGTCAAGAGCACCTGGAGATGGTCGAAGGGACACAGGAAGTGAGAGGGTGGGGACAGGGAAGAGCTGGAGGTGACCTTGGACCGTGAAGGTGACCATGGAGGTGACCCATGAGCAGAGGGCAGGGTTCAGGTGGGACATGGGCCCATGGGACTGGGGGGATTGGGAATGCTGGGACAGGGGGCTGTGGGGACATGGTGTGAGCAGTGTCAGGGTGATGGTGTCAAGGGTGTGGGTGATGAAGATGAAGATGATGATGTTGCAGAGGATAAGGCTGATGATGTGGGTGGTTGTGGTGATGAAGATGATGGTGATGATGAAGGCCACCCCTGCTCCTTATTGAGGGCATTTCACATCTCGATGGGGACCAGCACTGGCAGCTCCATCGGCTCTGGAGCCTCAAAGATGTCACAGTCCAGACCCTCAAAGACCTCGCTGTGCTCTGGGACCTGCATGAAGTGGGGCTGGAGGGGGTCACCGGGGGGTCACTGGGCTGGAACACTTAGGGGACACCTCGGGGACACCCAGGCAGGACTCCTGGGGGCTGGGGAGGCTCCACTGGTGTTGGGACTAAGGAGCAGCAGTTGCCCATCCCAAACACTGTCCCCACAGGGGGATTTTGCCAAGAGACAAGCACAGAATGGAGCTCCCTAAGGTAAGATCAAGGTGGGACAATTGTCCTCAGGCCATCTTGGACCTTGGGGGAGGTAAACAAAGCTGGGGGATCAGAATGGACCCTGGTGGTGGACAAGGAAATCCAACCCAGCACTGGTGCTGGAATCAGCTGTGACTGGGTCAAAGGGAATTCCAGAGGGGCAGATGGTGACCACTGACCCATGGCCACCACCAAGCCCAGAAACCTCCAGCTGAACAGAAGAGTCAGCCTGAGCCTGGAATCATCAGCACCCAAGGCCAGGGAATCGTTAAACCAATGGCATTAGAGAGGGGTGTAGCCCATGAGCACTGATTCCTGAGTTTGCTAAAATGGATAAACAGGGAGAAGTTCAGAATGACCTCAGGACCCCCCCATCACCCAAAAGCTCCAGGGGAAGAAGGACCAACAGGACACTGCTGGATCCATGGGTGGTGCTGACCTTCTGATTGATCTCTCTCCCTCCCTTCTCCCTCTCTTCCTGCCCTTCCTCCTTTCTCTCCCTGGCATTTTATTGTTCAATAAATTCCATACTATTGACTTTGGTCCCATTTGTCCCTGAATTTGGGCAGAGGCACCTCAAGGATGGGATCTGAACAGCCCAAGATTCTTCAAGTGACCTTAACCCCCTCATTGCCAAGAGCCATGAAGCCACGAGTGCTGATCCTTGGCCAGGGAAGCTCTGTCACTCCCAGACGGAGCAGAGGAGCCAGGGCTCCAGGCTCCTGGCCATGATCCTCTCCTGCCCCGAGCCCAGCCTGTGCTCCCTGGGGATGGGGCTCCCAGAGCCCTGGGCAGAACCTGTTTCCCTCTGTGCCCCAAACCCTGGGGGCTCCAGAGGCTGCTCTGGGTGCCCCTCGTCCCTCCCAGCTCCAGGGGGACATTCCAGGGTGTCCCAGCCTGCCCTGCCCAGGGCACACAGTGGTGTGGGGGGAGAGAGAGACCCCTGGGAGCCCCTGGAGTCACTCTGGTCATGGTGGGGGAGGGACTGGAGACTCGCAGGGATGAGCAAGGGCCACAGAACACACAGGGACAGGAACACGGACATGGGAACACACATGGAGATAAGAACACACAGAGACACAGGAACACACATGGATGTGGGAACACACACATGGACAGGGGAACACACACACGGATATGAGAACAGGCACACGTGCATACACAGAGTTGTTTTGCTGAAGGGGTTTATTGATTATTCCAGAGACATTCCCAGGGCTCCCAGGGGATCAGGGGGATTATCCAGAGATGATCATCTCCTCATGCTGCTGGAGGGGGACAGGACCTGGGTGTCATCACCAGTTCCAGACCTGAAGGGCAAAGCCCAAGTCGTGACACCTGTGTCCACTGGGACACGAGAGGGACCTTGTTCCCACCCCTCTCTTTGCAGGGACCTGCAGCAGGAGAAGGGATTTGGAGCCCCGGATACACCTGGGACTGGACTTGGCTCCTGACATCCATGGGGCTCCCAGAGCCTCTCACCCTGGAATATCCCAAAACCTCCCAGAGCCCTTGCAGCTCCCACAGGGACACTGGGTGTCCCTAGAGCCCCCCAGTGCAAGGAAAGCCTTGGGGACAGCTCTGTCCACCGAACCCCAGCACATGGATCAGGGACAGCCCCCTCCATGTCCCTATGACTTTCCCAAGCTCTGCCCACCCCACAGGGCTCAAGGCTCTGCCCTGGTCCCCGAGGATCTTTTGTGGGGCTGGAGAACCCCCAAGATTTCTCACCAGGGCATCCAGAGGGGCAGCCGGGCATCACTCCCGCAGAAGCTCCACCTGCTCAGCCACGAGGGGCTGGGGAGAAAGGGGGGGTTAGAGCCACACTGGGGGATACTGGGGCTGGTTGGGAGATACTGGGGCAGGCTGGGGTGTACTGGGGCACAGTGGGGTGTGCTGGGGTGCACTGGGGGGTGATGACCAGGACAGGGGAAGCTCTGGGCCCAACAGAACTGCGGGTACCCACCTCAGACCTCTTCACTCGTTGGACGCCGTTCTTCTTCTGCAGAGAGATGGGGAGATGTCACTGGTCACTGGGGTGTCCCCAGTCCCAGCAGGGCACGGGGGGACCCAACTGGCCCCCAGTTCCCACACTGGTGCCCCAATTCCAGGACTTACCACAATGCATCCACCTGCAGCTCCTCCTATGACTACCTGCAGATGGAGAGCAAAGGTTTAGTCTGGAATGGCCCCTGTGGGACTCAGCGGGTCACAGGTGTCCCCACGCCCCGTGGCTGCCCCCAATCTGAGTGGGAAAATCCCTTCTGCTCCCCGCAGTCCCACTCCAAGCAGTTTCACCCGATCCCTGTTCCTGCAGGGACCACGGTGGGGATGGAGACGAGGAGAGCGAGGGGAATTTGGGGCCTCCAAGGAGGAGGGGATGGAGTGGGATGTGAGGGCCCCAAAGACACAGAACTGGGGGAACTTGGGGACCCAGGGGATGGGGCTGGGGGAGTTGAAGGGATGGGAATGGGGGAATGCAGGTGGGGAGGCAGGAATTCCAGTGGGGGGACATGGGGGCTGAAGTGGGAGGTGGCTGGGGCAGGGGAAAGCAAGAGAACCAAAATTGTTGGGTTTGGGAGGGGCTTTGGGAGTCCAGGAGGGGGATTTGGGGATACTGTCATGGAGAATGAGAAAGGGAAGGGAGTGGAGGGAAAGAGGAGAGGAAGTGGACTGGGCATGGGGATCTTTGGGGTGCCTGGGGTGCACTGAGATGGGTGGGAATACAATGGGGACCCTGGGGAAGGGGCAGCCTTGGGAAGCTCTGGGATGTACAGGCACGCACTGGGGTGCACTGGGATGGCCTGGAGGGTCATGGCCATGAGAGGGGAGGGCCTGGTTCAGCAGAAGAACTCGGGGTACTCACCTTGCCAAAAGCAATGCCACCAACTCGCTGTGGAGAGAGCATGAGATGTCACTGGGGTGTCCCCAGTCCTAGTAAAGATTGGGGGTGACCAAACTTCCCCCCAATTCCCACACTGGTGAACCCAGCTCCAGGACTTACCCCAGCACATAGAGCTCCACCACTGCCATCAGAGGTGGCCTGGGCAAGGAGAGCAAAAGGTTGGTCAGGATTGGCCCTTGAGGGGCTGGGGGGACACAGGAGTCCCCAGCCCCCCACCTCCCACCCATGGCTGTCCTCTGCTCTGAGCAGGGGGTGCCAGGGGATTTGGGAACATCACTGCAGGGTGGAAGGCAATGAACTGAGGGCAAAGATTGGAAAGAAGACCCTGGGAATCATCTGGGGGTTTGAGGGGACCAGGGGCAGAGGGGGAGGCATTTCCCAGTTTGTGCCAGCTCAGCCTGGCTTGGGACTGGAACAGTTCATCCCAGTTAGGCCGAGTTCAGCCTAGTCTGTACTTAAATGAGTTTGGACCTCTTGGTCCCACTTCAGCCTAGTTTGGGATTGGCCTTTGTTCTTGTGTGGGCAACAGAGGAGATGCTGGGGAGATGCCCGAGGGGATCAAGAGGATGGGATGGGATGGGATGGGATGGGATGGGATGGGATGGGATGGGATGGGATGGGATGGGATGGGATGGGGAGGCCCAAAAGGACGGGATTTGGGGATAGCAGCACAGGAAAGCTCTGGGGCCCTCGCAGGGAGGAGCCGGGTCCGAGCATCCGTGGGGAAGCCGGGCTCTGGCAGCGGGAGTTGAATTGCGGCAAGGGGAAGGACAGAGGCAATGGTGGCGAGGAGAAAGCGGCACGGCCCGGGGCCGGGGAGCCCGGCGGAGCCCCTGCATTGGGAAGAGCCCTCAGACCTGAGCCCAGCCCGTGCCTTTGGAGCCTCACCTCGCTCTGTGCCGGCAGGCACAGCAGGATGGAGAAGAGCAGGGCCACGCTGAGCACAGCCACCTTCATCTTCCTCTCGCACTGGGCAGCGCTGGCTGAGGCTGCAGCAGGGCAGGAGCACCTTTATCCCTGCCGGGACTCCTCCCTGCGCCCTCCCTGACAGCCCCCAGGCCAAAGCCCGGCTTGGCACAGCCCCCAGCCCTGGCCACAAGCCCAGCCCTGGCACAGAGTCCATCCCGGCTGTGGCACGGATCCAGCCCCGCTCCCCGCATCCCTGCAGCTTCCTGCACGGGGCAGCTGCCCCTGGAGGGGACCGGGCACCCGGGGGGCCGAGGGGGGCAGGCAGGGATCCAAAGGCAGCTGGGGACCCTGTGGGGACACCCCCACTCCAACACAATCCATCCTCCAGCAGCCCCCAGCCCCACACCCCCCATCTCCCGGTACCCCTCCCCTCCCAGAGCGTTCCTTGCAGGACACCCCGGAGCTGAGCCCAGCCCCAAACCTGGAGTGTCAGAGCAGGATTGTCCCTGTTCCCACTGCAGCCCCTGGGCTCATTGGGGCTGCACTGACCCCTCTTCCTGGGGCAGCAGCACCCCGGGATCAGGGAGAAGGGGCAGGGGGAGCACAGCGGGGTCAGGGGCCATGGCAGCAGCTGGGGGACCGGGATCTCCAGTCCCTGCAGGTGCCCTGGGGAGCACTGGGCAATGGTGACACTGGGACACCGGGGCTGGCCTTGTGGCAGTGCTGGGGTGGTGGCAGTGCCCGGCTCCAGCCCATTCCTGTCCCTGCAGCCCCAGACTGCTCCAGGCCCCCAGGGGAAGATCCCCGGGCAGAGCCCCTGGCACAGCCACGGCCACCGTGTCCTGCTGGATCAGCCCAAGCCCGCTGTGCTGAGCTGGCCCAGCCATCGGCTCCCAGGGGCTCTGTGCCCAGCAGGGCTGTGGCTCCAGACCGGGCTGGCACTGGGACACAGCTCCCGCAGCTCCCCTGGCCCCAGGGATGGCCCTGCCCTGTCCTGCCCTGCTCCCAGCGCTGGCCCTGAGCTGGGGCTGACCTTCCCAGCCCAGGGTCCTGCGCTGCTGTCCCAGCTCAGAGGCCCCTGTCAGGGTCACGCCCGAGGACACAGATCAGTGACAGTCCCTGCCAGGGCTGCCACGAGCTGCCAGTGCCTCCATTCTCCACTGACATTCCGTGACATTTCCAGGACATGTTCCCTCCTCACGGGACACTGACCTCACAGAAGGGACCTGTTGTGGCACAGGTCAGAAAATCCTTCAGGCACCTGACTTGACTGTTTGCATTGGATTTTCCTGCAGAGCCAGCAGTGACCTGGAAGATTTTCCTTTTGCCTATTGATGCTTTGTGCCTCCTTTGTTGGAGAACGGAGGAGCATTGATCCTGGAGGGGCCCAGGGACATTTCCAGCCCCTGGACACCTAAGGGGCCATTCCAGATGTTCCCAGCTGTGGGCTCATGAAATGTGCACCTACGTGTTCCTGTTTCCAGATCAGCAGCTCACTAGAACATGGAAAATTCCCAAATTCCCAGTTTGGTGTATGATGGAGAGATGGGTTAGAGAAGTGACCAGGGGGTCTGAGGTTTAGTTGATCTGTCCTGGACTGGTTCCTTCCTCTCCCTGTGCAGGACTGTGAGCAACCTGGGAAATTTCTGATTTTCCTGTCATCCTGTCCTTGGGATTTCTTCCACAGTCAGGTTTCAAATCAGTTTTTGCTTTTCTGGCCATTCTCCCCAGGCTGGGACCACAGGGAGGTGTTGTGGTGGTCACGGGATAAAAGAGGAGCCTGTTGTCCCCATATTTACATCTCCCTTCCAAATTTCCCAGAGCCCTCCACTTGCCAGACTCCCTCAGTAGCTGTGGTGTGGGGGAGAGGCGGGGACACAGGACAGGAACAGGGGGTCTCAGTGCTGTTGTTCTGGTTTGGCTGGGATAACTGGCTGGTGAGCAGTTGCTGGCCATAGCAAAGCCTTTCCAGGTCTCCCCATCAGTTTCCCAGCTGTGCCATGCTCCTGTCCCTGCTGGAATCCTGACAGGTGGGTTTGGGCTGCAGTCACTGTGCTCTGTGGGGGTTTTCTGGGTAGTGCTGTAAAATCCTGGCCTTGATCTTTGTCAGGCATTGGAGCTCTGTGCTGGGCCATCCCTCTGCTTTGGGGATGGAGACAATTCCCAATTTCACTTTTTTTGCCTTTTGTCCTCCAAGATGTTTTCAGCAGAGGACACACAAGAATAGCACCTGCCCCACCTGTGCCTCTGTCATAGGTGTGCTCTCCCTGATTCCAACAATTCCTCAGTGTCCTGAACATCCTTGTGAAGCTACAGTCCTCCTGGTGGTGCTTCCCAAGAAGAGCTTCCCAGGTTTTCCTAAGGTTCACCAGCTCTTTAGGGAGACCCCCAGGGATTTGCCCCATCCCAAAGCAGTGCAGTCGTGGCTGACAAGGTGGGCAAACACAGGCAGGTCCCTCTGAAGGTTGTCACCTCCAACAGTCTGAGACTTCAGCCTGAGCGAGTTCAGGAGGGAGGGAGTGTCCTGAGGTTCAAGCCAAGGGAAGGAACCCCAGCACCAGCTCTGTGTGACACAGCTGGGCCCATCCTGCCCCTGCTCCACATCCAGGGGGGGGAACAGGGCAGCC
This sequence comes from Sturnus vulgaris, assembly GCF_052056855.1. Lineage (NCBI taxonomy): Eukaryota > Metazoa > Chordata > Aves > Passeriformes > Sturnidae > Sturnus > Sturnus vulgaris. Next base: position 13,661,271 of record NW_028276170.1, read on the forward strand.
CTGGATCTCCAGACACACAAACACCAGACCATGGCCCTTGGCTGCACTGGCTGCCCTGGAGCCAGGAAGGATCCATGGAAACAGAGGCTGACTTGGGAGAGATGCAAAAAGATTTCAGCCACTCTCTGGGAGAGCAAACCATCAGCTGGTTACTCCAATGCCAGATACCGGGGCCAAGAGTTAGGAATTCGAGGGGATTCCTTGCTGGGGATATGGGCATTGACAGTGGGGTTGGGAATGGGGCAGCAGTCCTCAGCCTCCAGAAGCAGCTCCTGCTCACTGGGAAGGACAGGAATCTCTTTGAGCAAGATCTTGTGAGCCCCTGATGAGGGAGGTACCCAGGATCTGAGGGAATCACCTGTGGGGGAGGCAATTTACAGGAACCTGGAGAACAAGCAGCCATCCCAACACCTGGATGGAATCCTGTACGTGCTGTCCATGCAGAAAGAGTTTGTGCAAAGTGAACTGACTGATGTTGTTCACCAAGAGCGTGGGGACAATGAGCTGGACAGGCCACCCAGCTCCAGGAACTGGGCATGGCCCTGCCTCCCTTGGGATGTGTCTCAGCTGTGGAGAAAATGTCCCAACAGTTATTCCAGCTTTTAAGGAAGGATGTTTTTCCTGCTCCTACTGTCTCAGCTATGAAGAATTTCTGCTCAAGGGAGTGGTGCTGGTGCCACAGCCCGTGGGTCACCCCATGGTTCTGTCTGTGGATCAGGGGGTTGGATACGAGGAAGTGAGATGGGGAACCTCCCTGGAGACTGGAAGCTCGAGTAGAGAACTTGGAATGGGAAAAAAAGCCAAAAAGCATTTCTCCAGGACAATCCCAGAATCCTAGGATCACTGTGGCTGGAAGGGCCCTCCAAGACCACCAAAGCCACCCTGTGACCAATCCCCACCAGAGCCCTGAGTGCCACTTGCAGGCTTTCCTTGGACACCTCTGGGATGGGGACTCCATCACCTCCCCTGGCAGCCCCTTTCAAGGCCTGACCACCCTTTCCATGAAGGAATTCCTCCTGATGTCCAGCTGGCACAGCTGCAGGCTGTTTCCTCCCACCCTGTCCCTGTTCCCTGGGAGCAGAGCCCGACCCTCACCTGGCAGTCCCCTCCTGTCAGGGAGTTGTGCAGAGTGAGAAGGTTCCCTCTGAGCCTCCTTTTCTCCAGGCTGAGCCCCCCCGGCTCCATCAGACACTTCTGGTGTTCCAGCACCTTCCACAGCTCCGTTCCCTTCCCTGGACACGCTCCAGCCCCTCAATGTCTCTGTGGCCATGAGGAGCCAGCCCTGGACCCAGCCCTCAAGGGTCCCCAGCAGTGCCAGCACAGGGATTGTCACTGCCCTGGTCCTGCTGCTGCCCCATGGCTGGGACAGTGCAGGTGCCCTTTGCCTCTGCCCACCTGGGCACACCTGTGCTCATGTTCACACACTGCCACCAGCACTCCCAGGACCTTTTCCAGTTTTCCAGCCTGTCTGCCCCAGCCTGGAGCATTCCATGGGGTCGCTGTGACCCCAGTGTGGGACCCCACACTTGGCCTTACTGACCCTCACACTTTTGGCCTCAGCCCATCGATCCAGCCTGCCCAGATCCTTCTGCAGAGCCTTCCTGCCCAGCAGCAGATCCACAAGGGCCACACAGCTTGGTGTTTTCCATGAATTTGGTGCTGGTAGACACAGTCAGCACTGAGCCCTGAAGTGCTGATCTGGAAAAAGGAACCCATCAACCTGCTGGGGTCATCTGGAATGGCCCCTTAGGTGTCCAGGGACTGGAAATTCATCTCCTGAGCAGCTTCACTTCCATTGTGCCCCTCCAGGATCAACACTCCTCAATTCTCCAACAAAGGAGGCACAAAGCACCAAGAGGCAAAAGGAAAATCTTCCAGGTCACTGCTGGCTCTGCAGGAAAATCCAATGCAAACAGTCAAGTCAGGTGCCTGAAGGATTTTCTGACCTGTGCCACAACAGGTCCCTTCTGTGAGGTCAGTGTCCCGTGAGGAGGGAACATGTCCTGGAAATGTCACGGAATGTCAGTGGAGAATGGAGGCACTGGCAGCTCGTGGCAGCCCTGGCAGGGACTGTCACTGATCTGTGTCCTCGGGCGTGACCCTGACAGGGGCCTCTGAGCTGGGACAGCAGCGCAGGACCCTGGGCTGGGAAGGTCAGCCCCAGCTCAGGGCCAGCGCTGGGAGCAGGGCAGGACAGGGCAGGGCCATCCCTGGGGCCAGGGGAGCTGCGGGAGCTGTGTCCCAGTGCCAGCCCGGTCTGGAGCCACAGCCCTGCTGGGCACAGAGCCCCTGGGAGCCGATGGCTGGGCCAGCTCAGCACAGCGGGCTTGGGCTGATCCAGCAGGACACGGTGGCCGTGGCTGTGCCAGGGGCTCTGCCCGGGGATCTTCCCCTGGGGGCCTGGAGCAGTCTGGGGCTGCAGGGACAGGAATGGGCTGGAGCCGGGCACTGCCACCACCCCAGCACTGCCACAAGGCCAGCCCCGGTGTCCCAGTGCCACCATTGCCCGGTGCTCCCCAGGGCACCTGCAGGGACTGGAGATCCCGGTCCCCCAGCTGCTGCCATGGCCCCTGACCCCGCTGTGCTCCCCCTGCCCCTTCTCCCTGATCCCGGGGTGCTGCTGCCCCAGGAAGAGGGGTCAGTGCAGCCCCAATGAGCCCAGGGGCTGCAGTGGGAACAGGGACAATCCTGCTCTGACACTCCAGGTTTGGGGCTGGGCTCAGCTCCGGGGTGTCCTGCAAGGAACGCTCTGGGAGGGGAGGGGTACCGGGAGATGGGGGGTGTGGGGCTGGGGGCTGCTGGAGGATGGATTGTGTTGGAGTGGGGGTGTCCCCACAGGGTCCCCAGCTGCCTTTGGATCCCTGCCTGCCCCCCTCGGCCCCCCGGGTGCCCGGTCCCCTCCAGGGGCAGCTGCCCCGTGCAGGAAGCTGCAGGGATGCGGGGAGCGGGGCTGGATCCGTGCCACAGCCGGGATGGAATCTGTGCCAGGGCTGGGCTTGTGGCCAGGGCTGGGGGCTGTGCCAAGCCGGGCTTTGGCCTGGGGGCTGTCAGGGAGGGCGCAGGGAGGAGTCCCGGCAGGGATAAAGGTGCTCCTGCCCTGCTGCAGCCTCAGCCAGCGCTGCCCAGGGCGAGAGGAAGATGAAGGTGGCTGTGCTCAGCGTGGCCCTGCTCTTCTCCATCCTGCTGTGCCTGCCGGCACAGAGCGAGGTGAGGCTCCAAAGGCACGGGCTGGGCTCAGGTCTGAGGGCTCTTCCCAATGCAGGGGCTCCGCCGGGCTCCCCGGCCCCGGGCCGTGCCGCTTTCTCCTCGCCACCATTGCCTCTGTCCTTCCCCTTGCCGCAATTCAACTCCCGCTGCCAGAGCCCGGCTGAACCACGGATGCTCGGACCCGGCTCCTCCCTGCGAGGGCCCCAGAGCTTTCCTGTGCTGCTATCCCCAAATCCCGTCCTTTTGGGCCTCCCCATCCCATCCCATCCCATCCCATCCCATCCCATCCCATCCCATCCCATCCCATCCCATCCCATCCCATCCTCTTGATCCCCTCGGGCATCTCCCCAGCATCTCCTCTGTTGCCCACACAAGAACAAAGGCCAATACCAAACTAGGCTGAAGTGGGACCAAGAGGTCCAAACTCATTTAAGTACAGACTAGGCTGAACTCGGCCAAACTGGGATGAACTGTTCCAGTCCCAAGCCAGGCTGAGCTGGCACAAACTGGGAAATGCCTCCCCTCCCCTTCCCCCCCTGCTCCCCTCAAGCCCCCAGATGATTCCCAGGGGGAATCTTTGCCCTCAGTTCATTGCCTTTCACCTTGCAGTGATGTTCCCAAATCCCCTGGCATCCCCTGCTCAGAGCAGAGGACAGCCATGGGTGGGAGGTGGGGGGCTGGGGACTCCTGTGTCCCCCCAGCCCCTCAAGGGCCAATCCTGACCAACCTTTTGCTCTCTTTGCCCAGGCCACCTTTGATGGCAGTGGTGGAGCTCTATGTGCTGGGGTAAGTCCTGGAGCTGGGGGCACCAGTGTGGGAACTGGGGGGAAGTTTGGTCACCCCCAATCTTTACTAGGACTGGGGACACCCCAGTGACATCTCATGCTCTCTCCACAGCGAGGTGGTGCCATTGCTGTTGGCGATGTGAGTATCCTGAATTCTTCTGCTGAACCAGGCCCTCCCCTCTCATGGCCATGACCCTCCAGGCCATCCCAGTTGCACCCCAGTGCGTGCCTGTACATCCCAGAGCTTCCCAAGGCTGCCCCTTCCCCAGGGTCCCCATTGTATTCCCACCCATCTCAGTGCACCCCAGGCACCCCAAAGATCCCCATGCCCAGTCCACTTCCTCTCCTCTTTCCCTCCACTCCCTTCCCTTTCTCATTCTCCATGACAGTATCCCCAAATCCCCCTCCTGGACTCCCAAAGCCCCTCCCAAACCCAACAATTTTGGTTCTCTGCCCCTGCTTTCCCCTGCCCCAGCCACCTCCCACTTCAGCCCCCATGTCCCCCCACTGGAATTCCTGCCTCCCCACCTGCATTCCCCCATTCCCATCCCTTCAACTCCCCCAGCCCCATCCCCTGGGTCCCCAAAGTTCCCCCAGTTCTGTGTCTTTGGGGCCCTCACATCCCACTCCATCCCCTCCTCCTTGGAGGCCCCAAGTTCCCCTCGCTCTCCTCGTCTCCATCCCCACCGTGGTCCCTGCAGGAACAGGGATCGGGTGAAACTGCTTGGAGTGGGACTGCGGGGAGCAGAAGGGATTTTCCCACTCAGATTGGGGGCAGCCACGGGGCGTGGGGACACCTGTGACCCTTGAATTCCCACAAGGACCATTCCAGACTAAACCTTTGCTCTCCATCTGCAGGTAGTCATAGGAGGAGCTGCAGGTGGATGCATTGTGGTAAGTCCTGGAATTGGGGCACCAGTGTGGGAACTGGGGGCCAGTTGGGTCCCCCGTGCCTTGCTGGGACTGGGGACACCCCAGTGACCAGTGACATCTCCCCATCTCTCTGCAGAAGAAGAACGGCGTCCAACGAGTGAAGAGGTCTGAGGTGGGTACCCGCAGTTCTGCTGGGCCCAGAGCTTCCCCTGTCCTCGTCATCACCCCCCAGTGCACCCCGGAACACCCCACTGTGCCCCAGTACACCCCAGCCTGCCCCAGTATCTCCCAACCAGCCCCAGTATCCCCCAGTGTGGCTCTAACCCCCCCTTTCTCCCCAGCCCCTCGTGGCTGAGCAGGTGGAGCTTCTGCGGGAGTGATGCCCGGCTGCCCCTCTGGATGCCCTGGTGAGAAATCTTGGGGGTTCTCCAGCCCCACAAAAGATCCTCGGGGACCAGGGCAGATTCTTGAGCCCTGTGGGGTGGGCAGAGCTTGGGAAAGTCAGAGGGACATGGAGGGGGCTGTCCCTGATCCATGTGCTGGGGTTCGGTGGACAGAGCTGTCCCCAAGGCTTTCCTTGCACTGGGGGGCTCTGGGGACACCCAGTGTCCCTGTGGAGCAGCAATGGCTCTGGGAGGTTTTGGGATATTCCAGGGTGAGAGGCTCTGGGAGCCCCATGGATGTCAGGAGCCAAGCCCAGTCCCAGGTGTATCCGGGGCTCCAAATCCCTTCTCCTGCTGCAGGTCCCTGCAAAGAGAGGGGTGGGAGCAACCTTCCTCCCGTGTCCCAGTGGACACAGGTGTCACGACTTGGGCTCTGCCTTTCAGGTCTGGAACTGGTGATGACACCCAGGTCCTGTCCCCCCCAACAGCATGAGGAGATGATCATCTCTGGATAATCCCCCTGATCCCCTGGGAGCCCTGGGAATGTCCCTGGAATAATCAATAAACCCCTTCAGCAAAACAACTCTGTGTATGCACGTGTGCCTGTTCTCATGTCCGTGTGTGTGTTCCCCTGTCCATGTGTGTGTTCCCACATCCCTGTGTGTTCCTGTGTCTCTGTGTGTTATCTCCATGTGTGTTCCCATGTCCGTGTTCCTGTCCCTGTGTGTTCTGTGGCCCTTGCTCATCCCTGCGAGTCTCCAGTCCCTCCCCCACCATGACCAGAGTGACTCCAGGGGCTCCCAGGGGTCTCTGTCTTCCCCCCCACCACTGTGTGCCCTGGGCAGGGCAGGCTGGGACACCCTGGAATGTCCCCCTGGAGCTGGGAGGGACGAGGGGCACCCAGAGCAGCCTCTGGAGCCCCCAGGGTTTGGGGCACAGAGGGAAACAGGTTCTGCCCAGGGCTCTGGGAGCCCCATCCCCAGGGAGCACAGGCTGGGCTCGGGGCAGGAGAGGATCATGGCCAGGAGCCTGGAGCCCTGGCTCCTCTGCTCCGTCTGGGAGTGACAGAGCTTCCCTGGCCAAGGATCAGCACTCGTGGCTTCATGGCTCTTGGCAATGAGGGGGTTAAGGTCACTTGAAGGATCTTTGGCTGTTCAGATCCCGTCCTTGAGGTGCCTCTGCCCAAATTCAGAGGCAAATGGGACCAAAGTCAATAGTCTGGAATTTACTGAACAATGAAATGCCAGGGAGAGAAAGGAGGAAGGGCGGGAAGAGAGGGAGAAGGGAGGGAGAGAGATCAATCAGAAGGTCAGCACCACCCATGGATCCAGCAGTGTCCTGTTGGTCCTTCTTCCCCTGGAGCTTTTGGGTGGTGGGGGGTCCTGAGGTCATTCTGAACTTCTCCCTGTTTATCCATTTTAGCAAACTCAGGAATCAGTGCTCATGGGCTACACCCCTCTCTAATGCCATTGGTTTAACGATTCCCTGGCCTTGGGTGCTGATGATTCCAGGCTCAGGCTGACTCTTCTGTTCAGCTGGAGGTTTCTGGGCTTGGTGGTGGCCATGGATCAGTGGTCACCATCTGCCCCTCTGGAATTCCCTTTGACCCAGTCACAGCTGATTCCAGCACCAGTGCTGGGTTGGATTTCCTTGTCCACCACCAGGGTCCATTCTGATCCCCCAGCTTTGTTTACCTCCCCCAAGGTCCAAGATGGCCTGAGGACAATTGTCCCACCTGGATCTTACCTTAGGGAGCTCCATTCTGTGCTTGTCTCTTGGCAAAATCCCCCTGTGGGGACAGTGTTTGGGATGGGCAACTGCTGCTCCTTAGTCCCAACACCAGTGGAGCCTCCCCAGCCCCCAGGAGTCCTGCCTGGGTGTCCCCAAGGTGTCCCCTAAGTGTTCCAGCCCAGTGACCCCCTGGTGACCCCCTCCAGCCCCACTTCATGCAGGTCCCAGAGCACAGCGAGGTCTTTGAGGGTCTGGACTGTGACATCTTTGAGGCTCCAGAGCCGATGGAGCTGCCAGTGCTGGTCCCCATCGAGATGTGAAATGCCCTCAATAAGGAGCAGGGGTGGCCTTCATCATCACCATCATCTTCATCACCACAACCACCCACATCATCAGCCTTATCCTCTGCAACATCATCATCTTCATCTTCATCACCCACACCCTTGACACCATCACCCTGACACTGCTCACACCATGTCCCCACAGCCCCCTGTCCCAGCATTCCCAATCCCCCTTCCCATGGGCCCATGTCCCACCTGAACCCTGCCCTCTGCTCATGGGTCACCTCCATGGTCACCTTCACGGTCCAAGGTCACCTCCAGCTCTTCCCTGTCCCCACCCTCTCACTTCCTGTGTCCCTTCGACCATCTCCAGGTGCTCTTGACCATCTCCATGCCCCCACTACCATCTCCCTGTCCCCTCCTCATGTCCCACCACCACATCCCGTTCACCTTGAACATCTCCATATCCCCCCTCATGTCCTCCCCATGTCCCCACCACCTCTCCACATTTCACTGCTCATCTCTGTCCCCAGTTCCATCTTCCTGTCTCCTCCAGCTCCTCCCTGTCCCCTCCAAATGTGCCACCACCATGTCCAGGTCACCTCCACGATCTCCAGGTCTCCTTGACCATCTCCTCCTGGCTACCATCCCCATCCCCATGACCCCACCACCATGTCCATGTCCTCTCCATGTCTCCAACTCCATGTCTGGGTCCTCTCTTGTCCCTGCCCCCACTGTCATCTCCATGTCCCCTCTGCTGTCCCCTCCACCATGGCTCGGCCACCTCGATCTCTTCCCTGTCTCCCCCTTGCAATGTCCCTCTGTTCCCCTCTTCCCCCATCTCCATCTTCTGCCCTCATCCCAACCTTGTCCAACCCCTCGGCCCCAGCCCCGCCCAGAGGAACACCCCTGGCACTGTCACCACACCCCTGGCACTGTCACCACCCCCTCTCCCCCGCCCCCACCTTGTTTTCCCTTTCACATCCCAGTGTTCCTATCACAGCTACTGCGGGAACACCCCTGTCACTGTCACCTCCTGTCACCCCCATGTGTCCATCACCCCCGATGCCTCTGTAACCCGCCCCACGTGACACTGATGGGATGTGGCAGGGTCTGAATTAGGGGGGGGCAGGTTGGGGCAATCACCTGATGTCATCTGGTGTCACCCCAAGTGTCCCCCCCGTCCGTGTGGCGCCACCCAAGTGTCCCCAATGCCCTCGCCACGCTCATTTACTGTCAATAAAGGGAATTTCCCCTCCCCATCCCAAACCGCCTGCGGGTTTTTTGGGGGGTGGGGACCCCCAGGGCAGCCAATCACAGCCCAGGGTGGGGCATTGGGGCGAGGCGGGCCACGCCCCCCCAGGTAAGAACCCCCGAGCCCCAATTCGGGCTTCAGTCGCCTCCAACCCTGGACAGGTCAGTGGGGCGCCCCTCCCCCACCTGGGAGTCTCGGGAAGGGAGGGGGAGGGGTGGGTGATGTGGCCACTCCGGACCGGACTTTGGACCCCCCTGAGCTGGGGGGAAGGGGCAGGAGGGGGGAGGGGGACCCACATTTTGGGTGCCCATGGAGGGGCGGGACCCACATTTGATCTCCTTCCTGGACTCCCAGATCCATCCCAGGACCCCAATAACTCCCAACATACCCCCTGCACCCAAAAATATTTTTCAAAATCCCCTTAGGACCCAAATATCCCCTCCAAGACCCTCCTAGGACCCTCAACCTCCCCCCAGGAGCCGCCCAAAATCCCTTCCCAGGACGCAAGAACCTACCGACAAGCCCCTCCCAGGACCCCAATATCTCTTCAAGGACCCTCCTGGGACCCTCAAACGCCGCAGCAACCCCTCAAAATTCCCCAAATCCTACAAAGACTAATCCAAATTTCCCCCTCAATACTTCAATACCCTGAACTGGGGGGATCGTGTGTTGGGTAACTCTAAATTTTGGTGTTTGTCGTTGGGTGAACCCCAACTTTGGGGCCAGAAGACACCCTTGAATTGTGGGGCACTGGGGAGAAGGCCCCGATTTGTGGGGATCAATCAGTGGCAGGGACCCCAATTTTAATTCAAAGACAGAGGGAGCCCCCATTTTACCCTGCCCCATACTCTTCTGAGGGATTGGGTGTCACTCTGGGGTTCCCAAAGACCAGCCCAAATTTCCCCCTCAACACCTCAAAACCCTTCCACCCTCCAACCCCCCCCAGACCCAAATATCTCCCTGAAAATCCTTCCTGGATCCCAAGACCCTCTCAGGGACCCTCCTAGGACGCCAACAGCCCCTCCCCAAGATCCCAAATCCCTCCCCACGACCCCAAATCCCACTCCCGCAGCCCCCAAGCAGCGCCTCTGTCTCTCTGCCCAGGCTCCCCCGGACCATGTCCCGCTCGCCCCCGGCCCGCTCGCCGCCCCCCGCCCGGGGCTTGGGCCCCCCCGCCCCCCCCGCACCGCCTGCGCTCCCTGGCGCGCTCCTGGCTGGACGCGGCGGTGGCGACCGTGGGGGACAGCGCGACCCGAGCGCAGCTGCTCAGCAAGGCCGGGGGGCACTCGGGGGGTGTCCTGGCCGGGGCCCCCTTCGCCGAGGCCGTTTTCGGGGTGTCGGGGTGCCGGGTCACCTGGAGGGTGCCCGAGGGGGCGGCGCTGCCCCCCGGGCGGGTGTTGGTGGCCGAGGTGGAGGGTCCGGCCGCGGGGGTGCTGGCAGCGGAGAGGGTCGCCCTCAATATTTTGGGGCGCTGCAGCGGGGTGGCCTCGATGGCCGCGAGGGCTGTGGGGGTGGCCCGGGCCCAGGGCTGGGCGGGGGTCGTGGGGGGCACCCGAAAAACCACGCCCGGGTTCCGCTTGGCGGAGAAATACGCGCTGGGGGTGGGGGGCGCTGACCCCCACCGGGCAGGTTTGGGGGGACTCCTCCTCCTCAAGGACAATCACCGAGCGCTGGCGGCGGCAGCGGGGGGGCTCGAGCAGGTGGGGACGCCAAACTTTGTGGGGACAATTGGGGGGGCTTGAACTGGGGGGTTCTGGGTGTGGGGGGACTCCCGAATTTGGGCGGTAATGGCGGCAGGATCCCTGGATTTTGGGGAAACCCGGAGACTGGAGGAGCAGCACCCCAGTTTGGGGGGGAAAATTGGAGGGGGACCCTTGAATTGGTGGGTTCTGGGCTGTAGGCGTGACAACCCCAATTCTGGGGGTGTGGGGAATATGAGGTCTGGAGATAATGGGGGGATTTGGTGGAGGGGGCTCGACTTTGGGGGGAGTGATAGCTTGGGGTACCCCGAATTTCGAGGGTGGTGGGGAAGCACCAATATTTAAAGGGGGTACCAATTTTGGGACAGACTCTTGGACTGGGGTATTGTGGGTGTGGACTAATGTGGGAGGACCCCTGAATTGGGGGGGATGGGTGCGGGGGGGGTCCCAATTTGGGTGGGAAACTGGGGGGTCAAAACCTGGGGGAAGATCATGCTTTGAGTAACTCTAAATTTTGGTGTTTGTAGTTGGGAGAAGCCCAACTTTGGTGGCAGCAGACAACCTTGAATTTGGGGACTCTGGGGGAGAGGACCCAAATTTGGGGATCAATGTGGGGGGGAGGGCAGTGGGGGGGGGGCAATTTTAAGCGAATGACTGTGGGGAGCCCCCATTTTACCCTGCCCCACACTGGGGCGTCACTCTGGGGTTCTCCCTGACCCCCCTCTTCCCCAGATGATTTTGGGGGTGCGCCGGGCCGGGGGCTTCACCCGCCGGTTGGGGGTCGAGTGCTCGAGTGCGGACGAGGCGCTGGCGGCTGCTGGGGCTGGGGCTGACATCATCCTGCTGGACAACCTGAGCCCCCAGGTGAGCCCCCAAATCGGAGGGGGCCAATAGTGGTGGGACCCCAAGTGTGGGCTGGACCCCAAAAATGGGGGTTTGGATTCCAAAAATGGGGATAAACCCCACAAATGGGCACAGATCTCAGAAAAAGGTGGGTAATGCCATAGGTTTGACCTCTGCTCCCACCAGGTGAGCTTCCAAAATCTGGCAAGGGCCCCCAAGAATGGGAGGACCCTCCAGGTGTGAGCCTGGACCCCAAAAAATGGGGGTCAAGACCTTTTAAAAAGAGAGGCAGACCAGTGAAATGGGTTGAACCCAAAAAAGTGGGGATTAACCACATAGATCCTGGCTCTGTTATCCCCAGCTGAGCCCCCAAAATCGAGGGGAGTGGCAAAAATGGGGGACATTCCAGGGTAAGGCTACACCAGTAAAATGGGAATCTGCTGTAAATGTGGGCCACCCCAAAGATATGAGAGGGAATCCCAATTTGGGGAGAGTCAGAGGGTTGGGTAATCCAAATTTGGGTGGTTTTGGGTGAAGGGACCCTTGACTTGGGGAGTTTAGGTGGGGGGATTGTAATTTGGGGGTCAGTGGGTGGGCAAATGCCTGGATTGGAGGCGTTGAATAGGAGGTCACAATTCTGGGGGGTTCTGGGTGGGGGGACAGCCATTTGGATTGGAGAGCCCAAATTTGGGGTTGTTCTGGAGGTCAGTGGTGGGTGGTACCCCCAGTTGGGCAGATGTTGGGTGGAAATCTCTTTTTATTGAGTTTTTATTTGGTTTAATCAGGATAACCCTTGATTTGGAGGGGTTGGGGGTGGACACCCCAATTTTGGAGCTCAGTGGGTGGAATAATCCCTGAATTGGGGGTTTCTTGTGGGGGAGGTCCCACATTGGGCAGATTTGGGCCAATTTGGGGGGGGGGGGATTCTGCATTGTGTAGCATCCAGTATACATCCATATGTCCAGTGTACCCCCAAATTTTGGGGAGGGGGTGCTCCCTGCTAACAGGGTGTCCCCCCAGGAGCTGCACTCGGCTGCGGCGCAGGTCAAGGCTGCACATCCCGGAGTGACGGTGGAGGCCAGCGGGGGCATCGTTTTGGAGACCCTCCCCCAGTTTTTGGGGCCCCACATCGACGTGGTGTCCATGGGGTGTCTGACCCACAGTGCCCCCGCCCTGGACTTTGCGCTGCGGGTGCTGGAACCCTAAAATCCATCCCCCTGACCCTGAAAACCCAGCCTAGGACCCCAAAAATCCATCTTAGGACCCTAAAAACCTACTCTGGAACCCCAAAACCCAACCTGAGATGCCCAAATCCATCCTGGGGAGGGTGAAACTCACTGTGAAACTCCAAAATCCACCCTGGGAATCCTCAAACCCCAAAGGCCTTCCACTAAGGGATCTGTGAAATCTGGCACTGGGACCCACAAAATCCATCTTGCACCCCAAAATGTATCTTGGAACTGCCTAAATCAACTCTGGGACCCCAAAGTTCCACCCTGAGGCCCTCCAGAACCCACCCTGGGACCCCCAAATCCCCCCTGAGACCCCACAAAGCCCACCCTGAGGATCCCAAATCTCCATCCTGGGCTACTCCCACTCACCTCCGCCCTCTAAGGTGGACCCAAAATTCCACCTTGAGGTCTCCCCATCTCCCTTTAATCTTTGTACCCCCAAATAAACCCCTACCTCACCTCCCCCACTTGTCCCCCCAGTTTTTTCAGGGGTCCCAACTCCAGGCGGGGGGAGAGTCCAGAGCCAGTTTGAGGATTCCAGACCCCAGTTTGAGAGGCCCAGGTCCCAGGGTGGAGAGCTGAGACCTCAGTGTGAGGATCCCAGATCACGCTGGAGGGCTGCAGATCCCAGTTTGGGGGAACCAGATCTCAGTTTAAGACTCCCAGACCCAGTTTAAAGAACTCAGATTACAGTTTGAGGGTCCCTGACCCCAGTTTAGGAGTCCAGTACCTGAACCCCCAATCTGAGGGACCCAAACCCCAGTTTAGGGGTATCAGATCTCAGTGTGAGGGTCCCAGACCCACCAGCAGCACACCTGGCAGCACTATAACACTGGGAATTAGGATCAGAGGAGAAGTCCTGCTGTAAATCACAAAATCAGGGTCTAATTCCTGGCCTGATCCCCCCCACCCCATCACACCTGTGTGCCCACCTGCCCACAGGTACCTTTGGGATGTCTTAAAAGAAATTTGAAAAGCAATTATTTAAAACTTAAAAAAAATAACTTTATTTACAAAACTATAGTTGGCTTGCCAGCCATAATCCTTAGGACAAAGTGATCTCCAGGCTCAAGGACGCCTGTGTGACCCTTCAGACTTAAAGTGCTGCCCCAGTCTGGGGCTGGGGTTGGATCCAGCCACACCCAGAGCCTTCTCTGAGAAGAACCCTGGGAAGTCAAGGAGTCCTTTCTGCACCTTGTGAATCAGCAGGAGGGTGTCCCTGATCAGTCGAGCCTGAATGTCCCACTCTGGGCACAACAGGCCCCCAGCTCAGCAGTGCCAGCACCACAGAGCTCGCAGGGACTGTCCCGGTGTCCGCTGCTCCTTCGGCTCCTCAGGATCGAGCTGCTCTGAGCTGCCAGACAAGGCGTGAGTTCACACCCATCTTTCTGCAAGGCCTGAAGTTCTGTGACCAAAACAGAGCCGAGATGAGTTCCCGTGTTTGTAGAGACCCCCCACTCTCCCAGCCCTCACTCCCCACTCCCCACTGAAATCCAGAGCAGGCAGCTCCTCGCTCTGGTCCTGGGGATGTCACACGATGGTCCCTGGGCACAGAGCTCTGTCAGCCCCTGCTGTTCCCCAGCACGATCCCAAACAACCAGGGACCACCAGCAGCCTGGATGTGGCACTGGGCAGGGGCTGGGGGGGACAGGGGCTGCCCAAAGAGGGACCCCGGTCTGGGGCTCATGAACCTGATGGTCCAGTCTTGCACACATTGCTGAGGGTCCCTCAGGTACTGCAGGCTCTGATGAAGCTGCTGCTCAGCCCTGCTGCTGTCCTTTTCCATCTGGAGGGACCATAAAGATGTGGCATTGTCACACATCTTCCAGGTGGCTGGAGCAGCCCCTCCTGGCAGCAGCCCCATTACCAAGAGCCCTCCTCCCTCCCACTGGGTGCAGGAAGGGGAGATGGACTGGAGGAGAGTCCCTGGGGCTCTGTTCTTGAGCCAGGAACAAGGATGCAGCTCCAGGCTGTGGGGTCTCTTCCCCAGGCCCAGCTGCAGAGCCCACGGCCCAGCACAGTCCCTGGGGCACATCCTCACCAAGCAGTCAGCCATCCTCCAGCTCTGCCCTGTCTTCACCACGTGCTTCAGCTCCTTCCACTTGAGGAGCTCTGTGATAGCAAGGACGGCATTCCTGGAGGCCTGTGGAACAGCAGGAACTGGGAGATGGCTCCAGGGCCTGGGAAAGTTGACCTGGGGTGACTCTGCCTTTAGGGAGCTGCCAAAACATCCGGGAATGGCCCCCAGGTACAGGGATTGAGGCCCAAATGCCTGCTCTCCAACACCTTTGGGGACACACCTGTCCACACCTCGGTGTCCTGGCCTGGTGCTGAGCCCTGCTGGAGTGGGCAGGGCAGGTGCTGGCAATGCCAACTTGGCTCTGCAGGGACCCTTCCCTGGGCTGTGCTTGGGGAATGCTGCCCAAGGCCTGGAGCCCCAGGGGGGGTCAGCCACCCCTCTCCGTGTCAGTGCTCAGCCTTGGCAGCAGTGCCTGGCCCGCCCTGGGGGCCTCGTCATTCATGGGGAGGATGAGCAGGGCCAGGACACTGCACGCAGTTCTTCATCCACTTCTTCCCCTTCCCCAGCCCTGCCCTCAGCAGCCTCTGAAGGAGCGCATGCAGCGCTCCCACACCCAGCTTTCCTCCTGGAAGGAACGAGGAAAGGGGAGCTTCAGGAGCAGCAGCTCCCTGCCCATAGTGATGTGAAAAACGAGGTTCACTTTCCTGGTAAATTTTACAAGGTTTAATAAAACAAATAAGAGACTAAGACAATAAAGCAAAGGGTTAATGTGGCTGGGTGCTGGGCATTCAGCCAAGGGCACACACTCAGAAAACACTTCCTTAAATGCATCGACATGGTGCATACTTACAGACCTTCATGCATTATTCAAAATCACCCCCCCCCAACCTGCAAATCAACTTTTTTTGTAGCCATCCTGTCTTATAAATAAATAAAATAAATAAATAAATAAATTCATTTCCTGGAGTTCTGGTTATCTTCATCCAGATAGGATAATCTAATGTCTTGGTTTAATTTGAATTTTTGAATTTTCTGGCCAACGCACCAAATAATGTTATAGTTTTGACTTGCCAATTTAAATATACTCATTTTCTGTTGTGAGACAGAACCAGGAGCAAAAGAGCAAGTCAGGCCTAAAACTTAAAAGGGTATAAAAAACTTTATTAACTACACAAAGAAAGAAAAGCAAATTCAGAATAAGATCTTCAGACCACTCTTTCCTCCTGTTGGGGGTTGAATTGTTCCCTTTTCTTTCTGTGGAATTTTTCCCATTGTTATGCTAAGTATTTGTGGCTACACCTTAGTAGCAATAGTTTTCTCTTGCGGGGGTGGGGGGATGGGGGGAGACCGGAAAAGGAAAAAGTGGGAGAGGGGTCTGGGGGGGGACTCTTGCTCTCCTGCTTCGCCTGTGGAGTGAGAGGAGGATGCCCCGTGCTCCGCTCTGGCATCTCCCCTGCCATCCCAGCACTGAGATCCACGCTCCCTGCCGTTGGACATCGCTCTGCTGCTCTCCCACCTCACCCTGCTACCTCCGGACACTCTGCTGAGCACCACGACCGACACCGTGAGGGGGAGTCACTCCCCCATCCCTCTCACCCCTGGGCTGCTGCCGCCATCACCCAGCCCCTCTTCAACTGCGCGGGACCTGCCCTGCCCCCAGCACCGGTAACTGAGCACAGGGAGAGAGGGCTTTGGCCAAAGGGGCTGAAACTGAGCTATACTGTTCTGTTCTGTTGTCAATTTTTATAGCTGTTGTTGTTTCAGCTATTTTGCCTTGTTAGATGTCAGTAAAGAACTGTTATTTCTATCCCCATATCTTCTGCCTGACAGGCTCTGATTTGAAACTAAAATAATTAGAAGGGAGGGGGTGCATCTCAGGAAAGGGGTTCTCGCCTTTCCTTAGAAAAATACCTGTCTTTCAAACCAAGACAAGGTGACACTGGCCTGATGCCAGGCACCCACCAGAGCCACTCTGTCCCTGCCCCTCCAGCTGCAAGAGAAGAGAAAGTTTAACCAGGAGCTCCAGGATCAGATTAAGACGGGACGAGCAAACAGACCAAACAGCAAAAAAGGCGTCACAGACACAGCCTGGGCACAGTGAGGGAATTTATTACCAACCAAATCATAGTAACAGAAGGAAAACAGAGAGATATCTCTCCAACCACTTTACCCCACCCAATGGGGATCACCAGGAACACAGATCACCAGGGCTCTGCCCAACGGGGGTCATTGGGGATCATCCAACACCGATCCTCCCATGGGGGATGGAGCTGGAGCAGAGCACAAAGCTCTTCCCACACTTGGGCACTCACAGGGCTTCCCTTAGTGGAGCCTCCGTTGGTGTCGGGTCAAGTGAGAGCTCTGTGAGAAGCTCTTCCCACACTCAGGACACTCGTAGGGCCTCTCCCCAGTGTGGATTTGCCGGTGGACAGTGAGGTTGCCATTTTGCTTGAATCCCTTCCCGCAGTCGGGGCAGCGGAAGGGCCTCTCCTCTGTGTGAATCCGCTCATGTAGGAGAAGATTGGAGCTGGTCTGAAACCTCTTCCCACACTTGGGACACTCATAGGGCCTCTCCCCAGTGTGGATGCGCTGGTGTTTTTTCAGGTCAGAGCTCCATCCAAAGCTCTTCCCACATTCCAAGCAGGAGTAGGGCCGTTCCCCACTGTGGACCACCTGGTGTCGGAGCAGGTCAGAGATCTCACTGAAGCCCTTCCCGCATATCCCACAGTCATAGGGCTTCTCCCCAGTGTGGATCCTCTGGTGCTGGATCAGCTTGGAGCTCCGACTGAAACCCTTCCCACATTCCCCACATTTGTAGGGCCGTTCCCCAGTGTGGATCCTCTGGTGTTCAATCAGCCTGCACCTGTAGCTGTAACCCTTCCCACATTCCAAGCACTTGTGGGGCTTCTCCCCTCCAGAAGGCTTCTCCACCAGCTCTGAGCTCTGCCTGGATCTCCGGCCGCCTTCCCAGCTCAGGGAGGGTCTTTCCTCCTCACAGCTCCCTGGGCTGGGTTTGCAGCCCCTCCTCGTGAGAGATCTCCGGGGCTTTTCTGCCTCCTCCATCCCCACACACCTGAGGAATGAAAATTCCTGGTTTAGGGGGAAATAACAAGAAGAGAGCTTCATAAACTGGGTGTTCCTCCTCGCCCAAGTTCATCTCTGGCAGTCATTGAGCATCTTGTGTCTGTAATAACCTCCCAAACACCAAGATTCCCACCCAAAATCCCCCAAATTTAAGACACGGATCAAAACCTCCCCAAATATCAAGCTTAAGCCAAAATCCCCTCCAAAATTGTGCTCGCTTGAAAGCAAAACCAGTGAGAGACTCCAAGTCAGAAATAGAATTTCATAAGAAAAACATAAGAGAAATAAAATCCATGCAATAGTAGAAATGAAAACAACTGACAGAATCAGAATACAACCTGACACCCCGCTAGTTAGGGTGGTGGTAGCAGTCCCAATGAAGTGGTCTTGTTGTAGTAGTGATGCTGTAGAAAGGTCTGGTAGCTCTTGTCCTCTGGAAACCAGTGGGTAAGGGCTGCCTTGGTGTCCAAATCTCAGATTTTATCTAGGTAGGAAAGGCTTGGCTCCTCCCCCTGGCTGGAGCATCTCCCAATGGGATGATGGAATTTTATCAGTCATGCAGTGGCACTCAATGGCCCATTAACAGAAGATATCTTCCTGGAGGAAGGATGGGTTGTGGAAAAGATAAAGAACACTGCCCCACCTGGTTTTAACAGATGGCCCATTAGCAGAGGATATCTCCCACACAGATAAGGATCACTGCTCCACCTGTTTTTTTCCACCACTCTTTGTTCTTTTGTTTCTTCCTGGGACCTCTGACTGGTTACTTCATGTTTGCTGCTGATTTCCTCTCCCTTTTGAAGATGAAAATGGTAAAAGTGTCTTTGACCTGCCTTGCTGGATATTGTGAAGAGGAACAGTCATCTACTGCAAGTGGAAGTGTCACAGGTGGAGCAGAGTTCTGTGAGTGCTGTATCAAACCAGACCTCGTCAGACCTGCCAGAACAACTGGTCCATGCTGCCCTTCTCTGCCCTGCCTGTTCCCCACTGTTTCATGCCAGAGTAATTTAACTGCTGTTAATTGGGTGTGTGTTTCCCTCGAGCCAGTCCAGCAGAACCAGCAGAAAGCAGCCCCAGAATGAATGGGGCTCTGCAGAGGAGCCCCAGACTATTCATCAGCCTGCCCGCAGAACTGGCTCCAACTCTGAACCCTTGTGACCACACTCTGAAGAAGACACACTTCTGATATTTCTGAGGCACTTATGACTGAGGCACTGCACGTGCTTGTGCAGGTAAGAATCCCAAAGTTCTTTCTGCCAGGAAAATTAATCCACAAACACCAGAGGTTTATGTCCAAACAGGAGACAGAGGAATCCTTTTTGCTTCATTTAAATAAAGGGAGAGGCCATGGGATATTCCCCTGGGATCTCTCCAATTTTTGGAGGACACAGCCTCCTTTTTATCCTATTTTCCCGGCCGCATTTCCTTCTCTCTTTCCCCGTTGGCTGAGGTACTTGAGAGGCACAGACTTCCCGGAACGCCTGATACCTGAAATTCCCCTCTAATGTATAACCCTCCCTTTTAATTTTTAATTCTTACAGAATTCATAGTTTTCCCCCCTTGCTTCTTTCATCTTTCAGTATCCAATTTCATTTATCAGCAGCCTTACAGTTTGTTTGTAAAGGCAAATATCTCTTCCCATTCATCAGTCAGTGGAATCCATCCCATTGTTTCTTTTATCTCTCAGTGCTAGCCTTATCTACAGGCTGATCCACAGCTCATTTGTAAAGACAAATTCAACATTCCTCTCAATCAAAATCCATTTTTTACTGAGCACTACATGTGCTTATATACCATTTACAGGAAGGCTGGCAATATTTTACTGCAATCACATAGAGAAACCTTACACAGACAAACTCTCACATAGACAAACTTTACATTTGGACTTAGTAAAATCTTATTTCCCATAACCCACACTTGATCCAGTCCTCTTGCAGTCAGGTCTCTGTTTGCTCTTGCCAGGCATCCTCGTTGTCAGGCTGCATTTGCTGATTAAATCTGCAGTACTATCAGTCTCATTTGCATTACCCATATCCACACCTCCCCCGTTTCTTTTAACTAAAAATACACTCTTAAGCGATTTGTCGATTAAATTCTTAACACACTGTAAAATACAAGGAATAACTACTACAATGCATAATATGATGCCTAATACATGCAAACCTATTTTAACTAAATTCCTGACCCAGCCAGTGAGTCCCCAGTGCCCTAAGAGCCAGTTCAGCCAGTCGTACCCATGATCTACCCGAAGTTTATTCACACCTTCTTTGAGGGCTTGAATGCTGGCATAGATGGGCTGGGAGTGGTCAGAAAGGTTAAGGCAACACATCCCATGGAATTCCTCAGCCACAGGCGGCGGCGGAGCTCGGAGGCGGCCCCAGCGCAGGTGGGAGCCGCGCTCGGTTGTGCGGGGGCTCGGGGCTCGCTGCGGGCCGAGGGGGCGGCAGGGGGCTCTGGCGGGTTGGTTGTGCCGGTGCCGGCCCGTGTTGGCGCTGGGCTGAGGGCGCTGCGGGAGCGGCTGCCCGCGGTCTCCTTCCCGCTGGGGCCTCGGCAGGAGCCGGTGCCGGAGCAGCGCTGGCTCGTCCCGGTTGCTGTGGGTGGCACAGAGGTGTCTGCCCTGTGCCCGGGGCTGTGCGGGAAAATTCCCGTGGCCAGAGGTTTGTGTGCCCGCAGGAGACAGAGGAGTCCTGTAAAAGTGACTTTATTGATGAACAAAGAGAGAGGCCATGCGGCATTTGCCATGCGGTCTCTAAAACGCAGCCTCCTTTTTATCCTCATTTTCCCGTCTGCGTCTCCCTCTCCCTTTCCCCACTGGCTGAGGTACTTGGAAGGTTCAGACTTCCCGATCCGCCTACTGCATGTCCCTCTTAATATGCACCCCTACTACGATATTAATCTTACTGCTTTCAATCCCTCCTTATTTTCTCAAGAATTGCCTTTTCAAACTTTTAATTTCCATCGACTCAATCTCTTTTCCTGCATCCTCTTTGGCGCAAGGTGTCGTGCATGGTAAAAAGCTGAGAGTTGCTGCAGCACGTCAGAGGAGGAGCAGCCTTCGTTTAAGCCGTGGTCTGCCAGGGAACCACGAAAACGTGTCCCATTCCCATCCTTTCTCCGGAATACGAGCTATTTTCATATTTCCTTTGCTATCTGTTTAACCACTTTTCGGTTATCATCTGTTTGCAAACAGCCGTTTGCGTCATTTAATTTTCCACAAACTCCTTCTTCTGTAAGTAGATAATCTGATCCCATCCCATGGTGAAATGTCTCGTTCCTCATTTCAGCGGCTTGGTCAGCAGGAAGGTCAGGAGCTGGAGCTGTCTGCTTGGTTATTATTTCAAGGATACTTTTAAACCTAATTATGCCACTCAAATTATGGATGGGTTTTCTGTGTCCTGATATGAATTCGTTAGGGATCCCAGGGGCTGGTCCATGGTGTTGTAGGGTTTGTTCTGGTGGCCGTTCATCTTTTTCCCTTTTTTGGGTGCTCCCTCCTGACACGGCTGCATCAATTGACCACTTTTAGCTTATGAAATGATAAAATGTTTGGATTCCCAAGTGATTTCTCTGGACTAGCAAAAACACCTCAGTGCTTTGGGGAGAGGGATGATCCCCCCACACACACTTTTTTCATGAAATTTGCTCAATATTCTCCGTTTGCTGTTTCCCTTTGCAGCTTAACCAATTTCTGTTGCAGTCAGATATCCTCACTATGGGCTCTGCCTTTAGTTGTGCAAATTCCATCTGTGCAAGCAGGCAGAGCTGGGGGTGAGGGGCAGATGGACTCAGGGAAATTCCTCCCCCAGGCAAAAAGGCCCTTGGGCATTGTCCACACTTTTCCAGAGCAATGTTAATTTGCATTTCTAAAACTCCTCTCCTGGCTGCCTGGAACTAGGATTTTCTTCCAGAGCAGCTATTAGGGGATTCACACGTGCAAGCTCACAATCTGCTTTATTTTTCTTTTCTATTTTTTTTAACGATTTTTTATTAACATTTTTATTTATTAATATTTTTATTAAATATTTTATTATTTATTCGTTAAAGCCTCACCATTAATACTCTTCTAGGTTTGCAAAATGGAACTTAAAGGTGAGCTTCTAAAGATCCATTCCGAAATTCTCCCATCATTAAGAGCCACCACAAATATATAGAAAAATATTCCAATGCAATCAAGTCTTTTCTACCTCTTCTCCTAGGAGTAAAAATTGCTTGTCACACCCCTGGCCCAAACCTAACTGACAATCTAAAAGTAGGGTTAATGTGAAAAGTTTTTCTCATGGTGTAATCTTGTCACTGAAACTGCAGGGACAATAAAAAACTCTCCAGCAATATCTTTAGTGTTAGAGAGTTAAGGCATTTCTTGATTCTGGTCAGGATTATTAACAGAAATCATTTCATCCACACATAGCCCGGGTGTGCAGAGAAAATCATTCCATGAGATGTGAATTTTACAAGATTTTTCCTGAAATTTTACAGTCTGAACCCATTGAAATCCATTGGTTTAGTGTTTATTGCTTCCAGGTTGTGTAGTTTTTAGTGTTTGGTTTCCTGTTGGACCTGGATTTCTCCTCCTATGATGTTAATGAGGTCTCACTCCTGGATTTCCTTCTCAGCCTTTTCCAGACCAGGTGTCTCCATCTATGCCGGGGGCAGTGTCTGGGGTGGGTGTTCCTTGATGTTTGCTGATGTTTCCTTGATGTTTTCTTGAATGTCGTTATCTTTGTGGGAATCTTTTGGGCTATTCCCAGTCTGTTGAGATGTTAAACTCATCTCTGTTGAGTGGTGCAACATCCCTTAAAAAAAACCTTTTAAAATGTCTTTCCTGAGAGAAAGGCAAACCGAGCCTGACTAATAAAATGAAATGTAAAAAAATTTAAATTTGGTGTACTTTCCAACAATGGAATCGCAGGCAGCCCAGTGTGTGAGTGTAATTGAGAGGCAGAGTCCTGGGTGGATGCTGTGAACAGCAAAGTGCCAAGGCAGGCTCTGTGCCAGCCCAGCTTCCTGTGGCAGAGATTTCACAAGAGACAGGATTCTGGCCACAGACTGCTTGAAATATCCATCCCTTATCTCCAGCCCGCACTAGGTGGAGAATTCCCAGGGTAAGGAATTGCAAAGATCAATTCCAAGGGAGATAATTGAATATCTGCCCTGGCTCTGGCCAAAGGTTATAATGGCCGGATGCTTGGCCTTCAGCCAAGGGCACACACTGACTCAGAAAACACTTCCTAAATGCAGCAACATGTTGCATATTCATAGACCTTCATGCATTATTCTGAATCATTCTCCTCTGACCTGTAAATCATTATTTTTTCCTTTCCTGGGGTTTTGGTGTCCCATAATCCAAGAATGTGAAGAATTTCCTGATTATCTTTATTGCCATTCTCCAAGTTTGTTCCATGAACATAAGATTATGACATTATACTGGAACAAAAATATATTTATCACACAACTAATTGTAACTTTTGTTTATTTATGTATATTTATTTGTATTTATAAGTTTTGTTAATTGCAGAACTAAGAGAAACTATGTTCATACAACAGTATTTTCCAGCATATGGCATTCATTTTAATATTTGCAAAAACTCAATAATATAATGTACACTTATAACACACATAGAATTCAAACTTCTTTTTCTCAGTCTGGAGGAGACATAGCTGGTGGTCCAATCATTTTGTTATTTTTCATTTTCTCAGGTTTTTTTCCTTTTCTCCTGTCCATACCACAATACTGAGGATATTTGAGTTTAAAATTCATACAATGTTGTGGCTAGAGCAGAGAATCTTCAATCGAGGTTCTCCAATTCCCCATTAATCCTCAGAATTCTTGCACCTGCTTTTTAGTCCTGGATTACTTCTGAGATTCCCTGGTCCCTCTCTTGGCCAATACACCACAAACCCTCAGTCAAAATATGTCCCAAATATTTAACCCTTTTCTCCAGCATTTCCTCTTTTATTTCAAATAGACAAAAATGCTTTTTAGCCTGAACATTGAGCCATTTCACAGAGGCTTCTTCTGCCACTTCTTGTCCTCCTGATTGCAGCAAGTCATCCACATCCTGCATTAACCCAATCCCTGGGGGTAGGGTAAATTCTTGTGATATTTTCTGCAAGCCTTGCCCCAATAAGGCTGGTGCTTCCATGCATCCCTGCAGAAGGACCGTCCATGTCTTTTCCATTTTCCCTTCTATCTCTTGTTCCCCCTCAAAGGCAAAATCCAGTTTACCATCCTGTGTGAGTGGGCATCCCCAGAAAGCATCTTTGCCATCAAGGACTGAATGGTGTCAGTGTGAGGAGGGCACCTGGTTGAAGATGGTGTAAGGATGTGAGAGCCCCTGGGTGCTGGGGCCCCCTTGGGCCCTGGGGTTCATCCCTCAGGGGCTGTAGAAACTCTGCCATGGCCTTTGCCTTCCCCTTGGCCTTTTCCTCATCCCTTCTTGCATTCCCCTGCTGTGCCTTTGTGACCAAGTGCTCCAGGGGCTTCTTCTGCCCCTCCTGCAGCCCCCTCAGTGCCTGGGGGTGCTCATCCTCTGACAGCTGCTGAGCTTTCTGCTCAATCATTCCTTTCTGCAGCGACCCAAGGAAAATGCTTAAAAGCGAATCTGGATGCTTGCACGTCCAATGCCCATTTCCCAGCTGTTCCTTCGTGCTGCTCCTTGTGCTGTGGCTGCCGTGGCCAGCCCGTATCCCAGAGCCGGTGCCTGTCCTGCCGCAGTGTCCAAACGCGGCCCCCCCGGCGGGCAGGGCCGGCAGCTCCACGGGGCCGGGCAGCGGCCGGGGCGTCCCGCAGCCTCCTGGGGGCCGGGGGCCACTGCCGGGCCTGCAATTGCCGGGGGGTGCTGGGCTCAGGCAGCGCCCGGCGCTGAGCCCCGGCTGCCCCACAGCCCCGGCCCGGCCCCGCAGCTCCCCACAGGCCCCCAGCCCGTGCTCCCGGTGCCGCCCCTCTGCGCCCGCTCCTGCCGCTGCCCAGCACAGAGAAACCCCCTGCAATCCTGACCTCCTTGTGTGCCTGTCCTGGCAACCGGGGATACAAAGGATCTGCATCAGCTGGCAACTTTGGAGGAAAAGAGCCTGCTGAAAAACACCCCATCCTTAGTATTTTTCTCTTCCTCCTCTTTTCCATCATCCATTTTCTTCCCACATAGATTGCTCCTGCTTCTTCTTGCCTGAACCATATTCCTGCACACTGTCTTTTACCCAGTCCCTTCCCAGCACACCAACAGCATCCACCGCCCTGTTGTACCAATCTCTTCTGGACTTCCCTGATTGTCCCCCTGAGTGTCCCTGTCCTTGATTACCTCTGGGAGAATGTGCAAACTCCCTCAACATGCTCTCAAGGGACCCTTCAGAGATATTTTGGGATCATCATCCCTTTGGCCAGGAGCCCTTCCTGGCTTTTCCTTTCTACCCTCCATGGGTGCCCTGCCATGTTTAGTCCCCGAAGATCCCACTGTAGTCCCTGCTGAGATTTTCAGTGCTCTCTGGCTGCCGACTCTTCCCAGCCCCCCTGATCTGTCACTCGTCTGTCTCCTGGCCCCAGCGCCCCCCTGGAGGGGAATTTGGGGAGGTGGGAGGGGGGGAGCGCCAAGGCCGGGCCCCCCCGCGCTGTGGTGGCGGCAGCGGCTGCAGTGGGGAGCGAGTGCGGGCGGGAGCGGCCGAGAGCCCAGCGCTGCCCCAGCCCGAGCTGCCCCAGCTCCATCGCTGCCCCTGCGCTGGGATGCTGTGGGTTTGGGGGGAAGAGGGAGCCGGCAGTGGGTGCTGGGCCTGGGGGCAGGACGAGAAGGGAAGGAGATGGAGGTTTGCAGAAGAAAATGGTCAAACACTGCACATGGGAGGAGCAGGTGGGATTGTGCGGGAGAAGGAGGAATAGTAGGAGGAAGAGGAATGGAGGAAGAGCAGAGACACTGGAGGAGGAGAAATGGGAAGCAGCACAAGATTCCAAATTTCCCTGTATCTACAGCGTCCCTCCAGTCCTAGGGTTTCCCCCCCCCCCACATTCAGCAGGTGACCGGAGAGGGGGATCCACGATTTTCAGAGGGGTGAATCTTGGTATTTCTGAGCTTTTTGGGCTAAAAGTTGATTCTTTGTTTTTTCTGCTGGGCCTGAATCTTTATATTTTGGAGGAGTTTTGGGCTGAATCTTGATATTTGGGAGGTTTTTACAGACACAAGATGCGCAGTGACTTCGTGAGTTGCAATTGGGCAAGGAGGAACTCCCAATCCAAGGTGCTCTCTTCTCTTGTTCTTTCCCCAAACCAGGATATTTCATTCCCAAGGCATTGGCAGATGGAGAACAAGGAAAAGCCCCAGAGATCCCTCACGAGGAGGGGCTGCAAACCCAGCCCAGGGAGCTGCCAGGAGGAAAGACCCTCCCTGAGCCGGGAAGGCGGCCGGAGATCCAGGCAGAGCTCAGAGCAGGTGGAGAAGTCTCATGGAGGGGAGAAGCCCCACAAGTGCTTGGAATGTGGGAAGGGTTTCACGTGGAGCTCCCATCTGATCCGGCACCAGCAGATCCACACTGGGGAAAAGCCCTATGAGTGTGGGAAATGTGGGAAAAGCTTCAGGGACAGCAATTACCTGATGCAGCACCAGGTGATCCACACAGAGGAACGGCCCTACACCTGCTTGGAATGTAGGGAGAGCTTTGGGTGGAGTTCTCACCTGAGAAGACACCAGCGCATCCACACTGGGGAGAGGCCCTACGAGTGTCCCAAGTGTGGGAAGAGGTTTCAGACCAGCTCCAATCTCCTCAAACATGAGCGGATTCACACAGAGGAGAGGCCCTTCCGCTGCCCCGACTGCGGGAAGGGATTCAAGCACAACTCCACCCTCACTGTCCACCGGCGCATCCACACTGGGGAGAGGCCCTACGAGTGTCCTGAGTGTGGGAAGAGCTTCTCCAGGAGCTCAAACTTGACCCGACACCAACGGAGGCACCACTAAGGGAAGCCCTGTGAGTGCCCCGAGTGTGGGAAGAGCTTCGTGCTCTGCTCCAGCTCCATCCCCCATGGGAGGATCGGTGTTGGATGATCCCCAGTGACCCCCGTTGGGCAGAGCCCTGGTGATCCGTGGTCCTGGTGATCCCTGTTGGGTTGGTGGGAAGGGTTTGGAGAGATTTCTTTCCGTTCTCCTTGTCCCGCTGTGATTTGGTTGGTAATAAATTCCCTCGCTGTGCCCAGGCTGGCTCTGTTGTTCCCGTTCAGGTGCTCGGGGCGGGATCTCGCCTGCTCCTCCTCTCAACTCGCGGTCCTCTCTTCAGCCAATCAGAGAATGCGATGGAGAAGATTCAGCCAATCAGAGAGAGCAGCTGTGATGACTCACCGGTTGCCGGGCAGACCCGCAGCACCCAGTGTTCCCCACCTGGTCCCACCCTCCCCGCCCAGTCACGATCCCCCCGCGGGGTCCCCCCAAGTCCTTTCCCAGTCCCGCCCCACAATAAATGGGACCGGAGGGAACTGGGAAGCTTTATTGGGAGCACTGGGAGCAGCTGTGCTGGGGGGGTCACATGGCCCCCCCAAAATCAGCGGGTAGATGGATCTGGGGGTCCCAGCTGGGTGAAGGCCAAAGGGAGGGGCTGCGGGCTCTTGCTCTGTGGGCAGAGAAAAGTGGGTGACACTGGGTGGGCTCCCCAGGGGGAGCACACACGGTCCAGGATAGGGGGCACATGACTCCCTAGGACCCTCCCTCACCTTCTTTCTCAGGCAGAAGCCGAGCCCCAGGGCCAGGAAGCCGAAGCCCAACACGGAGCCCTCGATCCCCTTGCCGCGGGTGGCGTCTGGCGACATCTCTGGGTGTCCAGAGGGGTCAGGACCCCCCAAAACCTCTCAGACACCCCAAGCCCGTATAAGCACCTTCCCAATCGTCCCCAGCCCACACAGGACCCCCTGAAACCTCCTCCTAATCTCTTCCCAGCCACCCCAGGACCCACCAAAGCACCTCCAGTCCCTCTCAGGATCCCACAGCCCCCTCCCCATTGCCCCCCACTGCCCAAGAACCCCCAAACCCTCTCCCAGTCCCTTCCAAGTCCCACGAGGATTCACCTACACCCTCCCAGTCTCTTCCCATCGCAACCAACCTCATTCCAACTCCTGCTTTCCATTCCCTGATCATTTTCCAACCCCTCCAGACTCACGTAAATTCCTCCCAGTTACACCTAGCACCCCCAAATTCCCTCCCAGTGCCCACCAGGACCCCTACAACCCCATCCCGGCCTCCCCAGCATTCTTCAAACTCCTTCTCAGACCTTCTAAACCCCTGAGCCGTACTCCCAGTTTAAAGTAGACTGTCTGAAACTCTCCCCAAGTTACTCCCAGCACACCCTAATCCGTCTTCCAGTTCTCCCCCACTCCCCCCACACTGTGGGGTCCGGGCCGTGCCCCAGTGCCGGCTCAGGGGGTGCTCCAGGCTGACGTGCTCCACCTGGAGCTGGAGCTGACCCCCTGCCGGGGGGGTTTCCAGCAGCACCAGGAGCTGGTAGAAATCCAGTCCCCATTGGGGACCAGGTCGGTGGCCACCACGTGGCCCGAGAGCTCCTGGTGGCCCTGGAACCAGCTCAGCTGGATGTCGGCAGGGTAGAAATCCATCAGGGAGCAGAGCAGGCAGCCGGGGCCGGGCTGGGAGCTCGAGGGCCGCAGTGAGATGGGCACTGGGGAGCGCTGGGAGAGAGCGGGGACACACTGGGATCAGCTTCGGGGAACTGGGAGAGGTGAAAGAGGGCTGGTGTGGTACTTTGAAAGACTGGGAATAAAATTGGAGAGAGTGGAGTGGATTGGGATAATGGGAGAGAGGGTAGCGGTCTGTAATTGGACTGAAAAGGACTTGGAATGCACTGGAAGAAACTGGGAGGGCACTGGGAGAGAGGGTGGAGGTCTGGGATTGGAATTAGAAATACTGGGAGTCGACAGGGAATGGAATGGCTGTGGACTGAGAAGAATTTGGAGGGACTCTGGTGGCACTGGGAGGGACTCTGAGGACACTGGGAGGGACTGGGATGGACTGGGAGAGCAGCCGGAGTCACTTGGGGTGAGGGGCAGGAGGCCCCGGGGATGGGCACAAGAAGGGCTGACGTGTCTCGGGTGATTCCCAGGGAGGTTTTGAGGGGCTCCAGGGTCATTCCCAGGGCAGGGCCCGAGGGGACACGCTCTGCCCCACGCTCACCTCTGCGCTCCACGAGGAACGGGCTGGACAACTCGTAGTTGTGCCGGCAGTGCCTGTCCACCGCAGCCCGTCTGTACTCCATCCATTGCGGGTCGCTGTTCCAGTGCCTGGCAGCCTTGTCCCCAAAGGAGGTGTCCCCACGTGCAGCCCCACATCGCTGCCCAAGTGCAGGAACTGCTCCCGCTTGGAGATGTTCCTCTCCACGAACCTCAGCCGGTCGGTGCCGTGAATGAAGTGACACTCGGACTAAACCATCTCCTGGAACAGCGCTGTGTGTGCAGGACACGGGTCCGGGGATGCCCCTCAGCAGCCCCCCAGCAGCCCACAGTAGCCAAGAGCTCCGGGGAGACCCCGACTCGGCACCCCCAGTGCCCCACGGCCGCCATGGGACCCTTCTTCCCGCTGTCCCAGTTCCTCTTTTCCACCCTTCTCTGTATTTTCCTCCCCCTTTCCCAACATTCCCCAGTCGCCTGCCCCCCGCAACATCTGTTTAGGGGTCCCACCTCCCCATTTCCCTTTCTCTCCCCACCGTTCCCACCACTTCCCTTCCCGCCCCTCCCGCTCACCCGAGAGCTCCGCGCCCCCAGCCCGGGGGGCTCCCAGTGGCACCAGTAGGGCCCCAGCTGCCCCACACGCCCCATGGCCAGCGCCGGGCAGGGTCTGACACCTCCCCCCTGCTGGAACCCTGGAAACTGAGGGGTTTGGGCTTTCTGTGCTGACAGGAACTGACCCCCAGGAAAACACTGCTTTTTACCAGAGGCCATGAAGAAGCTTTCCAGAATTGTGTGATAGAACTGGAATCACTGGTGTGTAGTTTGAATAGAAGTGTGTAATGTCCCACGGTGAAAAATTTAGAATTTGTGGTTTTAGAATATATTAATCTATATAAGACAAGATGGAGGTTTTAGGGTGTAGTTTTCTTTCTTTTTCACCTTCTTCACGGGTATAGGTGGTACTTTTGTAATTAGATAGAAAATTCCGCATTGCAGGTCACGGGTGATTGGTTCTTGGGCTATTATGGTGTCTTTTTTTAATTGGACTCATTGGCCCTTAAAAGGCCTTGTAGAGAGCGATACGTGTCCATTTTTAGCCTGTTAGCTAGAAGTGCTGTAGAACTCACTGTAATATAGATAAGAATTAATAAATATCTGAGTCGGAACACGAAATTCCGTGTCTAGAACATTTAATCTCGACTCTAGAAAAACAAAAAAGAAGATAAAACGCGATACCCCCCTCCCCAAATTCTCCTGGCGGGGGGCGCTGGGGGCGGGGCGCGGGTGGAGTCCAGGTGAGGAGCTCTGGGCGCTCTGGGACTGCCTGAGGAGTCATCAGCGCCGCGCGCTCTGATTGGCTCAATTATTTTGGTGCCTTCTCTGATTGGCTGAGGAGAGGCCCGGGAGTTGAGAGGAGGACCGGGAGAGATCCTGCCCCAGGCTAGCGGTGGAAGAACATCCAATTAACAAGGCATGAAGATCATTTCCCAGCGGTGCCCACACTCCTGTAGGAACTAAATGCACCGAGGATCTCACGAGGGTCACCAACTCTCTGGCGGCCAAATCCAGCCCTGCGCTCCCTGCGGGTGCGGGCACTCTGGGAAGGGCTCAGCTGCGGGTCAGATGGCCGGAGAGTGGCTTGGTGGTCACCTCGTGTGTGAGGCAGTGATGGGCTGGGGAGATGCGTGCACACTGCACATAATCACTTCCAAGGAAAAATCATTCCAGGAAGGAGTAACAGCTTCTGACAGAGACCAAGTGTTGCCACCAGGTGCTCCTGCCAACAGCCGCCTGCAGAAAGGAGCACACACACCAATGCACGGGGGCTTTGGCTGTCCTCTGGCAGAGAAGTCCCCAGGGGACACAGGTCTCTGTGGCAGGAGCAGGCACCAGCATTGGCAGGCCTTGGGGGCGGCAGGTCTCCTTTGGCAGGGACTCTGCCACACCTGCTGATTTCACTGCTCCCAGGGCTCAGAGCAGCATTCGTGCCCTGGGCCATACGTCCCGTGTCTGTGTCACACTCCTGTGTGTGTGACGGCCACCCAGCACCGGGTCTTGTCCCAGAGCGGCCCTGGCAGCTGCTGTGGAAGGCCCCGATGCCCTTCCTGCTGCAGCTGCATCGGCAACCATGGGGGCTCCTTCTGCAGCCCTGAGCAGGCAGAGCAGAGGAGCATCTGCTTGTTGTGTGAGGTGTGTCCTAGGGCTCTTTGTGACACAGTGCACCGTGGTCACCGTGCAATAGGAAAGGGACAGAGCGTACAAGGGTGACCCTTTGTGACACGTCGTGACATAGGTGCTGGCGGTGACACGGCCACACCACAGTGCTCGGTGCACTCGTCGGGACAGGACGGAGAGAGCGGTGCTGTGAGGAGCCCCCACACAGCCAGCTTGTTCCTTACTGACCCGGAGCTTTTCCAAAGCGTTTCCTCTGCAGGTGGCCTCGAGGACAGACTGCAGGACACGGTGTCCTGTAGCCTTCCCAAGGCTTCTCTGTTGCAGCTGCCTACAAGGCACAACTGCAGCACTTGCTCATCTGGAGCTTTTCCAAGACATCTCTCCTGCAAGCAGTCCCAACTCCATACAGTGACATGGAGCAGACACCACCCAGAGTGCCCAAGCTGGCCTGGGTGAAGGAGGAGGAGGAGGCTGCAGCTCCCTCAGCACAGCAGCCTGAAGAGCTGGAGCAGATCCAGCTGCTGCAGGAGGGTGAGTAGCAGAGCTGGGTCACAGAGCTGGTGCCTGCAGCCAGCTTAGCCCGATCGCATCCCATCCCATCCCATCCCATCCCATCCCATCCCATCCCATCCCATCCCATCCCATCCCATCCCATCCCATCCCATCCAACATGCCCATGGATAGGACAGAAGAGGGGCTGGGGCTGAACCCCCTGGCAGCCACACCCCATCCCTGGAGCATCCCAGGGCTGTCCCTGCCTGGGAATGCAGGGCTGGCCTGTGTTCTCCGGCCTCTCCCACAGCCCCTCAGCCCTGGCTGCGCTCGCTCTTTGCCAGGTGCCGCCATGGACCCGACACAAGAGCAGGACCCTGCCCGTGGCCGCTTCCGCAGAACAGCGCAGGTACTGCAGCCATCCCCACCTGGGCTGGGCCTGCTGTCACTGCTCAGCCCAGCACCGTGCTTTGAACACTCCATGGATTCTCCCTCTCTTCCTGCCCTTCTCCTGCAGATGATCTATGAATTCATCATGTGCATTTGGCGGGAAGAGACCACCGGTGTGGGCACTGGGCTCTTGGCAAACTTTCCCCTCTTCACTGCTGAGACCGGGGCTGCCGTGCTGGATTTGCTTGTGGAGAAGGGTGTCTCCAATCCAAAGCAAGTAAGCAGCCTCTGGCCAGGAATTGTGTGGCACCTCAAGCCAGCTCTGCTGGGTTCCTTCAGTCTTTGAGGCCCAGACCAATAGGGTGGGAAGGGCAGCACTTCTCAGGGGAAGCTGGGGAACCTGCTGCTCGGGCAGGTGTCCAAGTCACCCCGGGCCTTCTGCAGGTGCCAGCCATGGTGAGGTACATCCACAAGTGGCTCACGGCCAATGAGTCTGCTGGGCACAGGCTGGACAAGGCCCTTCTGGAGCTGACCAGGGAATACCCCTGCGATGTGCTGATGACTCTCTTGCGCTGGGCCCCATCGGGTGACAGGTACGGCAGCCCCACCTGCCTTGAGGGTTTAGGGTTCCCCGGCCCGTTACCCTGTAGAGCCTGTCCCTGGTGACTGCCAGACAGGGGGACAGTTCCAGGAGCCTCTGGCTCCTCCGTTTGCCAGTGCTGCCATGTCAGCCCCTGAGCGTGCTGCCACGCTCCCTCCCTGCCCCTCAAGATGCCTGCACCCCCGTGGGCTGGCTGGGTGCTGCCAGCGAGGGCCGGTGGGCAGAGGCAGGGCTGACGGCCAGCGCGGGCCCCTGCAGCAGCCCAGGCCGCAGTGCTGTGGCCCAGACCCCCCTGACACAGAGCTCTGACCCCACAGAGCTGCTACGGCCATGTGGGGAGTGATCATGTCCTCCACTGGGACTGCGGAGCCGGCGCTGCAGATACTCCTCAATGTGCTGAACGCCTGGCCAGTGGACAGTGTGTACACCTCCGATGGGGACAGCACAGGAGTCTTTGCCCTGGCTGTGAGTTCCTGCAACTGACCTTGGCTTGCCCCTAGGCCACCTCTCCAGCAACTAGCTCTCTGTCCTACCCCCAGCTGCATCTCTCTGCCTCAGGCACTGGGGTGAAACCTGCCTTAGGGGCAAGGTTCAGGGGCACCAGGCTGGGTGACCCCGCGGTGTCTTCCCCGGCCTCTCCCTGGCATGCTCGGGCCCTGCCACACGGATGTCTTGGCACTGAGTGTTGTCTCTGGGTGGTTCATTTTTTGCAGGCAACCGTGACACTGTGGAGGGTCTTCAACCTGACCTGGTGCCCCCCTATAGTGTTGGAGTATTTTCCCCGTCTCTTTCTGTGTCTGCTCTTCCAAGTTTACATCAGCGCACTGGATACGCCAGAGGAGGTTGATACCTTCTGGAAGGGGTGCCAGGAGCAACTGGGCCTTGCCACCAACCCCCAAAGGTGCTCCATCCCAGTCCTCCCAGTCTCCCCATCCCTTGCAAGGCAGGAGCCAGGGCTGCCAGCATGACCTGGGCTTTGCTCTGCACACAGGTTTGCGGTGCAGACCCTGAAGGTCCTGCTCTGCCGAGTGCAGTGTGAACGTGTTGTGGTAGCCATGGAAGGCAAGGCTGGCTGGGACACGCTGCTCTGTACTGACACCCACCACTATGCAGTGGGACTCCTGGCCAGGTGAGACCCCCTTCTCCCTGCTGCCCCCGGCACTTGTGCCCAGGGTGCCCCACACAGTTCCCATGGGCAGGGGTGAGAGGGC
Source organism: Sturnus vulgaris (assembly GCF_052056855.1). Taxonomy (NCBI): domain Eukaryota; kingdom Metazoa; phylum Chordata; class Aves; order Passeriformes; family Sturnidae; genus Sturnus; species Sturnus vulgaris. Next base: position 13,694,683 of record NW_028276170.1, read on the forward strand.
TTTGTCACAAAGAGACGGACGAGCAGACTGGAAAAGGCTGGCAGAGGAGGGTGCCCGGGAACAGCCGCCTCCCAAAGCGCCCACGGGGGGCTTGGGAAAAGACCAGAGCTCCGTGGGTCACTCCTGGGACAGCTTTGCCCTCTCGGCTCAGGGGCAATGATGTCTTTTCCCCCACCAGGGAGATGCGCTGTGTCTCCATGATCTGGTGTTGCAGCTTCATCTCCTGCCTCTTGGAGCTCCTCAGCCAAGACATTTCAGACTGGCAGCTGCCCGCCATGGCGTTCCTTGTGGAGGTGAGCCCCATGGGCAGCACAGCTGAGCTGCCTCCCACCTCTCTGCCCTCTCACAGCCGCAGCTGCCTGGGACGGTGCCCGTGCCCTGTGCTGCTGCCTTGGCTCAGGCCTGTGCAGTTCTGAGCTCCTGCCAGCTGGGCACCCCGGTCACTGCTTTGTGCCTTTCAGGTCCTGGACCTCCTGGACATCAAAGAATGGGGTGACAGCCTCCTGGAGATCATGGCAAGGCGCCTGCAGAGCACGTCCAGGGAGATGCGTCGCCTGGTGCTCAGAGGCCTCGTGCAGCTCAGCAAGGACCCCTCGATGGTGAGAAGACAGCAGCGGCTGAAGCTGTGCGGGCAGCGTGGGGCTGGGGAAAGCAGCCCCTTGGGCTTGGCTGGGCTTTGGGAGCTGTGGCAGCTGCTCCCAGCTCTCCTGCGTTGCTGTTCAGCTGCCCGAGTGCTTCAGGACAGGCCTTCGGCCCCTGGGCTCCACGGCAGCAGCAGCAGCAGCAGCGTGGGCTTGCCCTGCCTTGTCTTCCATGCAGAACATTAGAATGTACAGCCTGACAGAAAGCCTTGCGGACCTGTTGTGGGATGCAGATGAAGACATCGTTGAGATGACCGTCGCGGTGCTCAGCTTTCTGCTCTCGCACAGACACCTCGCAATACCCAGCCCCATCGCCCTGCGGCTGGCTGGTGCGCTCTGGCCACTGCTGGACAACGTAAGGCTCTGTGCCCCCAGCCACGGCCACTGGGTGCTGCCCCCAAGTGTGGGGCCCCGTGGATTTTTGGGCCTGTGCACAGAGGGGACTGGAGCAGCTGATGAGGAGGGCTTTTGCTTCCTTTCCAACAGGACAACCGCCATGTGCAGCTGCTCTCCATTCGCCTCTTCCAAGAGGTGATGAGGTTGGTAGCGGCCAAGGGTAAAAAGCCCCTCAAGATGCTTGTGAGCAAGAGCCTGCTGCCACTCTTCTTCAACTGCCACGATGAGAACATGCGTGTGGCAGAGGTGAGGACTCCTGGGCGCTGCTGTCCTCCTGGCAGGGGGCTCAGCTGTCTCCCTGCACCCGGGCACCTCATGGGCTCCAGCCTCCTCCTGGCCTTGGCACAGGGAGGCAGGTCCTGTGCCCTGGGCTGCGGTGCCATCTCTGGGTCTCTGCTGCTCTGCAGGCCTCTTGTGAAACGCTGCTTTCTGCACTAAGCTTCCTGAAGAGGAGAGATCTTAGGCGGCTGCTGATGGCGGATCAGATGTGGAGGTTTGGCGAGTGCTTGGTAAGAACGCTGCTCCCTTCCCTGGGCTGCCCACGCGGGCTCTTCTCCAGGCTCCTCTGGCCCCAGGGCCGGAGCTGATGGAGCCCCGAGCTCCATCAAGCCCGCGCCTTGCCGGGCCCTCTGCCCCGCTCAGGGCTGTGCGGGCAGGGCAGGCCGGGGCCAAGGGACAGAGCCCGCGCCAACCCTTCCCTCCGTGCCCTGCCGCTCTCTCCAGCTGGCACAGGACAGGAGCCGAGCGGCCGAGCTGCTGCGCCAGGCGCTGCCGTACCTGCGGAGCCCACAGGAGCCCCTGCGAGAGGCGGCCCTCAGGTTTCTTGGTGAGCCACAAGCCCGGCTCCCTCCCCGCCCCGCCGCAGCTCGGCCCCAGCCCCGCCTGCTGCCCCGGCAGCGCCATCCGGGCCGGGGCTCTGGAGCCCCGCCTGCCCTCGGCGCCGCTGCCGCCCTCTCGCAGCCGTGTCCTTGGGCGTCAGGATGCGGCGAGGGCCGGGCCTGAGCCCTGCAGGGGAAGGCGCTGCTGTGGCCGCAGGGCTGGCAGCGCCGCTGCGGGGCAGCTGTGCGGCTGGGGCCGTGACAGGCTCTGTGTTGGCAGGGATGGCCGGGCGGTTCCTGAGAGAGCAGCAGCGAGAGTTGCAGCTCATGTGCAGGGGTGAGTGAGGCCAGCGGGCTGTCAGCGGGGGCTGGCGCTGGCAGCTGCGTTCCCTGCCCCGGCTGGGAGGGCTCTGCTCCCTGCGCGCACGAGGGGCGGCGTGGGCAGAGCACAGAGACCTTCCAGGGGCCTGCGGGAGGGACATTCGTGGCCAGCGCCTTCCAGCTGATCCTTGCTGTCTCCTGCTTCCTCCAGGCCATGGCAAGAGCTGCCGTGTGGGATGGATGGGGCAGGAGGGTCTCCCCAGGTCCCTGCAGATGCAGGCTCTGACTGTGGCTCTGTTCCTCTCTCTTCCAGCCCTTCAGGACATGACAGATGACACCAGCCCTGCCATCTCATGCCTGGCTCTTCAGACTCTGTACATCAACAGAGTTGTACAGAGCATTCCCTCCTCCCGACTCCAGCAGATGCGAGATGGATTTCGCCGCCTCTGGAAGTCACGGCCTTCCCTGTGTCGCAGGGGCTGGTTGTCCTGTGTGAGCAGTGTGGAGAACTGATCCGGGAGGCTGCGTCTGCTGGGGCCACCTGAGCCTGCAGGAAACACCTCTGCTCTGCAAGCACTTTGTTTCACTCCACTGTAGGATTAGTAAATTGCTGTTGTCATACACAGAGGTCCAGGAGCTTTCTTTTGGTGCCCAGAGTCTTCAGGCCAATGGGGAAGAGGGCAAAAAGGGTGCTTGTGCTCGCCAAGTTGGCCAAGCGTGCGGTGTGGAAGGGAAAGTGGCCAAAAGGCCCTTGGCCTTTGGTGGTTCCGTGGATGCCTTAAGGCTTCTGACAGAGCGGGCGGGCAGAGGCCGGAGCTGCGGCGGGGATCCCTGAGAGACCGGTCCCTGGAGATGGCCAGCACCCCTCTGCCAGCCTGGAAGCGCCATCTGTGTCCTGCCCGTGTGTTGCTGGCTGGATTGCTGAGGGCTCTGAGGTGCCTCTTGATGCGGCTCCTCTGGAGCTCCTTCAGCAGCCAGGCAGGCCTGGGGGAGGCGTGGAGGGCACGGGACAGTGGGAGGCCATGAAGGGCTGCGGTGCTGCCAAGGCCTGCCCGGAGAAGGCAGACCCCACTAAAAATTCTGTCCCATCTTTTTTAGAAGCCCCCTTAACGTACTGAAAGGCAGCAATCAGGTCTCCCTGGAGCCTTCTCTCTTCCAGCATGAACACCCCCAGCTTCCCAGCCTGTTTCCAAAGCAGAGAGGCTCCAGCCCTCAGATCATTTTGTCCCTCCTCTGGACTAGCTCCAACAGGACCATGTCCTTCCTGTGTTGGGACCCAGAGCTGGATGCAGTACTCCAGGTGGGGTCTCATCAGACCAGAGGGGTGGAATCACCTCCTTCAACATTCACTCCTTTGGATGTGTCATTGCTGGCTCATGTCCAGCCTCTCATCTAGCAGCACCCACAAGCCCTTCCCGGCAGAGCTGCTCTCCATCCCTTCATCCCCCAGGCTGTGAGATCAGCTGGGCTGGGACTGTGTCACAGCCCTTGGACAGAGCTGCTGGGCAGGATGAGCTCCCTCCCAAAGAACATAGATCCCACTCCCCACAAAATTCCACCCTGGCCATGAGGTCACAGCAGGCTCTGAGGTCCCAGAGGTGCCAGAGCCCCGTGGTTGCACAGCACCACAGGCACCGAGCAGTCAGGCCTTGAGCACAACTGCTGCGGCAGCAGCGGCGGCGGCGGCAGTGGTGCTGACATTGGGACAGCGGTGTCAGGACAGCGGGGGCAGCAAGAGCTGCGGGACTGGCACAGGGCAAGGCACCATGGCCCTGGCTCTGCGCCTCTTCCTCCTGCTCCTCCTGGCACTGGCCCTGCCTGCCAGGGCTGCCCAGGCAGCTCCGTGGAGAGCACAGGGAGCAGGTGAGCTGGGGGCCTGGCTCCCCTTTCCTGGGACAGCGCTCCCTTCTCCCCAGGGAGCGTTGGGGATGGTTTTCCATAGGGCTTTAGGGAGGTTTTCCTCAGTGGGAGGGAGAGAGCCAGAGTGGCCGTGGGCTGCCCTGATATCCCCTCCAGGGATGTTGAACAGGGCATGGAAAGAGTGTGGAGAGTGACCAGAGCTACCGTAGAGCCCCCCAGGCCCCTCTGCAGCTTTGGCCATGTCCATTCACATCTGGTTCCCACAGCCTCACCCTATGCATACACTTGAAGTGCAACTATTTTGCTCTAAGGTCTTCCAAAAGCCAAGAGGCAAGACACAGGAGACCAGAAATCTCTGGAGGCAGCCAAACATCTGGACCAGATGCTAAGTGATCTGGAGAGACGCCGTGGTGGTTGCATTTCCCTTCCTTGCACTGCCCAGTTCCCTAAGGAAGAAGGGGATCCCAGCACACCATGGAAATGCTTCTGATCTGTGCTCCCTTCTAGGTGAGGTTCCTGGGAAGGCTTCTCAAGGAAGTTGGATGGAAGATTTGGAACTCTTGGGAGCTTCTGCAGGTAAGTTCTTAACTTCCCCTCACAGCACAATCATTGACAACCTGGCAGAAACCAGGTGACAGAAGCTTGTGTGGCTGTTGAGTTACAGGTGTGTCTGCAGGGAGCACTTTGGCAGCTCCAGGGCTGGATGCTGTGTCCAAATCCAATTCCCATAGCAGGAGTGAGTAGTGTGTACCTGCTGACCCCACAAGCTGAGCACTGCTTTTGTGGAATCCATCCACATGAAGTTGAATTACTTTGCTCTAAGATCCACCAACAGGCAAGGCCCAAGAAACAGGAAACAAGAAATCCCTGGAGGCAGCCAAACTGCTGGACCAGATGCTGAGTGATCTGCAGAGACGCCGTGGTGGGTGCATTTCCCTCAGCCTTCTCCTGACACTCAGCAGCCGGGGGCTTTCTCTGCACATCTGGACACGCCGTGCCCGGCACAGCGGGAAGGGATCCATGGCAGCCTCGCTGTCCCACTGCTGCTGTCACAGCCTGCAGGGCTGTTTCCCAGCCTGGCCTGGCTGCAGCTTCTCCCCAGCCTCTGCAGGAAGGCATTTGGCATCATCTGACAGGGAGCCCAAAGTGCCCCACAGGCCATGCACATCCTGAGATCCCTGAAATTTCCTGGTCTCAGGGTAGATCAGGAGGGGTGGCTGTTTGGAGGAGGGAGGGCCCAGTGGCAACCCCAAGAGCCTGGGCCTTTTCCTGATCCTTATCCATGTCTTTGACAAATATTACTTACTGAAGATGCCCCCTCCCCAATGGGGAATGGTTCCATCTGATCCAGCTGCGCCTCTTCCTTTCTCCAGAGGTGGACCAAAAGGCCTTGGTGAAGGCAGCGCTTCCTGGAGGAAGCAATGGCTCCGTGCCAGCCCCTGGTACACAAAGGGAGGAGATGCCAGGCAGAGCCACAGAAGGTGATTGCTGTGCCAGGCTCAGCCAGGCTGAGCAATCCTGCTGGGATCCCTCCGTGGGAGACACCGCCCAAAACCTGGGAGGGGCTGCAAGGGGTGACCATGGTGGGGAAAGGGCAGAGGGGGAGAGCAGGGCTCCAGTGTGTCCTGACAGGGCCTGGCTCTGTCCCCTTGGGCTGGGGGAGCTGTCACGGGGCAGGGAGGGTCGGGGCTGGCAGTGGCTGCTCAGGGATGGGTTGGGCGCGGCTCCCTGGAAGCAGCGACTGCCCAAGCAGCTGCGCTGGCCCCGGGCTCTCCTCCCGGCCTCCTGGGCTTTGTTGGGTGGCACAGCCTGTGCCAAGGGGTGCCAAGGTGCCTGCAGGCCCCAGCTCTGGGGCAAACAGAGAACGTCCTGGCCGTATGCAGCGAGCTGCCAGCTCAGCAGTGGAGCCCAGCACGGGCTCACGCTCCCCATTGCTCACACAGATGTTATCCCTGAAACAGGAATAGATGCTCAGGATCCAGCGCGCCTTCCAAGAATTGTCTGCCCCCAGGATGTGCGCTGGTCCTGCATGATCGGCACAGTAGTGACAATGTTCACTGTGCCACTTGTCCTGCTCTGCTGCTATTTTGGCATTCGGAAGCTCTATCAGATAGGACGGTAAGTTGCTGGTTTTTCTCTGCAGTTTTATTAAAACTCTGCTCATTGCATTGGTAGCCTGGCTCATGGTCATGCTGCTGTGGAGCTGTGGCAAGTCCCTGTTGTCCAAATAACTCTGATAAGGGTTCTGCTGCTGCCCAGTGCTTTAATTGGCCTCTTAATTGCTGGGCCTTGTCCTGGGGAGCCCGCTGGGGCTGCAGCCAGTGCTGGCTCCCACTGAGGCTGCGTGGCCAAGAGCAGCCCCAGGAGCAGCGGCAGAGGCAGAGCAAGTTCACAACAATATTTGGGAATGCATTTCAGGATGGGAATGTGGTTATTTAGCAGCTCATGTAAAGTTTCATGGTAATAATGATGTTACAGGATGAGCAAATTTTCTACAATTCAGTGTTTAAACAAATCCAACCTGATGGAGGTTTGGCCTTGGCCTTGCGACTTTGCTCTGTGTGTGAGCCCTGTTCTCGACTGATTCCCAATCAGCCTTGGAGCCACTTTTGGGTGAAGGCTCATCCCAGCCCTTGGCAGCTCTGGGCTCAAAGGGACAGCTGAGGCTGCACTGCACATGACTGGGGTGCAGGGCTCCATTATCAAAGGGCTTTGAGAAGTTTAAATTACTGTATTTTTACTACATGGTTTTGTTTATGAAATTAATCCACTTTTGTTAAACCTAGCTTTAAAAAAATTTCTTTTCTATTGCTTTTACCAGTTATTTGATCTAGTGAATTATGGCATAATTATCCCATGGCTGAATTAGAAGACTGTAAGTACTAGAAAATGAACTTATTTTTACACTCTTCTTTCACAGACTTATGCTGGTTTGATGTGACCAACAGAAGAGGTTTTTGCTTGCTTTGAATTCAAACAAGGAGCAAAGCTGGAACCTGTTGAAATGAGTCTCTTGACTTCACAGCTAAAGCAAACTGCCAGGGTTCTTTTTTTTCAGCCTTGGGTGAGGATATAAAAATATACCAGCAGCATATACTATAAATAAATATATACTAAATACATAGCAACAAATAGTCCAGTAAAGGAACTGATCTAAATGAGGGGTTTGGTGTGTTTGCTCACTAAGCCCTGAGTTCCTCAGAGCTGCAGTTCCCTGCTCTCTGTGCAGACAGAGGCTGGCTATGGGTGACAGTGCTGTGTCTGGCCTGGTGCACACCAGCTCCACACAGGAGCTAAGGGATTATCCTTGCACACTCCATCCTGGAAGAACCGAGTTCATTGATAAATCTGACACAATTTATTGGCATGGCAGCAAAAAAAAAAAAAAAAAAAAAAGGTTAGAATTTATTCCATTCCAAACATTTCACATTTTGCTGTGTAATGCAGATAGGAACTACAAGTTTCCTATTCATGCACAATTTGCTGTTTGAGAGCCCACAGTCCTCAAAGTCACAGGGCCTTGCAGAGCTGTGTGTGAGATGGCTTTAAAAACAAAAACAACCTTTATGTGCAACACCTGTCTTCAAAACTTTACAATCCAAATCACAAGCTGATTCCTACTGGTAACTGGAAAAAACCCCAACCAAATAACAGAACCAAAACTGTGACCCAACAAAACAGGCAAACAAAACAACCACCAAGAAAAAATCAAAACCCATATAAAAACTCCCATAAATACAGAAAAATATAAACATCAGGTGAAGGAGGCAGCGATCAAAGAGCAACAAATGGCCAGAGGAACTACAGAAAGGACAGATAATTAGAAAGGACAGGTAATCAGTGGCTATGGCACCAAACTAGCCAGGGGATCTGAGATACAATTCTCACCCTTCTGAAAACAAAATAAACAGAAAATAAATGGTGATGATTGTGAAATGGGACTCTGCCTGTTTAGCTTTAATCTATCCATTGTGTGTAAGTTCTGTGTGCTTTGTTAAGTCACATCATCTGGCAAGGGTGTTTTTCTGTCCAAAGAAAAACACTGCAGTGTTAGAGGAGGCCAGCTTGGAAAATATTAAAAGCAAGAGCTAAAAATAAAGTACTTGTTTTTAGTGTGTTGTTTGGTTGGTTTCTGTTTGTTAATGGGTTTTTTGTCTGTCTTTGAAAGCAACCCCTTGGATGTTATTGCATGTAACAAGTCCTTTTTAAAGGGCTGTCTTTGCAAAACACCTGCCAATTTTGTGATGCAAGACAGAAACAGCTTCCCTTGGGCTACAGCTGGAAGGGCTTAAAAATGTGTTCCAGGAGCTCGTGATATGAGAGAGTCAGATTAACACAATTTACTCTCATGAAGTGCAAGATGTAAGTTATCAATAAAATACTCAGAGTGTACTCTAACTTTGGGGTCTGTGACTCGCACTGGTGCTGCTTGGGAACTGTTCCTCCTCCCCTCCTCCCTCATCTCCCTCACCTCCTCTTGGAGGCTCACAATTACAGCAGAGACATGAGCCTGCACCGGGCCATTGATTATACTCTCAAAATTTCTAAGCTTGTTGGTTGTTGGCAACAGAACCCACTGTCTCTGTTATTATCAGCATTAATTGTTGCAATGAAGGTGGTCTATTGAGATGGCCCCAGGTCTGCCAGATTGCACAACATCTGCCCTGTGCACCTGACCTTGTCAGGGTCATTGTCATGCTGTCCATCCCTCCCAAAGAGCACCTCCAGCACTGCCACTTCTCTCAGCTCTTGGATCCCTTCCTCAAGGGTATTCCAGCACATTCTATGATGGTGCTCCTGCATTCTCTCTCTGTGGACAAACCTCTCTCTCACACTCATTAAAAGCCACTCCCAGAGGGAAAGGATGCCTGGCTCCCTTAGAAATACCTGATCCACACCTGAGTCCTGGGTCAAGGGTCCCAAATTCCTGGCCTCAGGACCATCCAGTCACACACCTGTACCCATAAGGCCTCACACCTGCAGTAACCAGGTGGTAAAAGCCTCACGGCCTCGTCACTCAATGTCTTTTTGCAGAGTATGGAGACTTTTGTACGACAGGGACGTGGTGATGATCTCAACCTCTGGCTCCCCTGCTGGTTGTGAGGGCCCTCCTTTCTTATCCTTATTATCTAGGTGCCTTGTTTTCATTTTAGACTTCTTTGTTTCCACAGGGGTGACTATTGCTCTCTGTGAGTGTCCTTGCAGTTCAGCTGGAACCTGGACAGATGTAATGTCTGTGGGTTCCACTGCTGCACCATCAGACTCTCCCTCTTGAAGGCAGGGTGAGTTTCTCACCAGCTGGGGCAAGGTACTCCTTCAGCATCTGGCCCATCTCACACATCTCCTTCACTAAAACACCCACCCAATCCGGGTGTTTCATTTCTGAAGTGGGCTGTGGGGCAGGGTCAGGCTCTGCAGCAGCATCCCAATTGCCTGGGGTAGGTATCAGGGTTGTTATCCAAATCAATCTCCCCTTATCTCTGAATGTTAAATAGAACAGGTTTAACAGTCTTATCAGCAACACCAGCCACTGTAAAGGCATTAGTATTTAGAGAAGATTTGAAGCCTTTGAAACCTTTGAAAACTGGTGGGGTGGACCTAAATGGTGAACTGGATGAAGGGAAGGGAGAAAATTTCCCCTGCTGTCACTTCCTCACAGTAAGTACCATTATTGAAGTAACCCCAAAAACACACAGTTAGAGTTCAATAGCTCTGAATCCATGTACTTACCTTCCAGAGAGACTTAAAACTCCATGAATTCCTCATCTTATCAACCCACAAAATGAAGTGGATAATGGCCACAGTAGCCTTTGTTATAGGACCCATTTTTAGATAAAGGGCTGCAAATGGGAGAGATGTAGCAGTGACCACGTGCAGCACAAACCATATGGTGCCACCTAAAACACAAAATCAGGTCACTCAAGAACTGTTATTGCTTTTCCAGCCTTTCCACTCCATGCCCACAGGTTCCACTGTTGGGTGCCAAAATCTGTCCTGGTTTGAATAAAAGACAGGTGTGTGCTAGGGAAAGCAGGGCCTTCCCTTGAAATGGAGAAAGCAAATCCCTCCCTCTGAATGAGTATAATTTTGAAATTAAAGGACTCTCAGGCCAAGATATGGGGATAGGAATGACAGTTCTTTACTAGTATATCTAAGAAGGCAAACAGAACAACAACTCAGGAATTAACAAGAAGCAGAACAGGAACCCAGTTCCAGTCCTTCTGGGCCTCAGGCTCTTTTCCCCTGTGCTGCAGTCACCGTCACCGCTGGCAGTGAGCGCTGGCAGATTCCCGGTGGACGGGGCAGATGTGACGATCCCGGCACCTGCAGGGGGCTGGGGGTGATGGCAGCTGTGTCCCAGATGGGAAGGGATGGAGGAGAGGCAGGATGCTGGGAAAACAGCAAGCTGAAGCAGGAGGGCGTCCAAGCAGGGCTGCGGGGTCCAAAACAGAGAGGCAGCTCCCGGCGTTGGGATGGTGGGGGGGTAGCAATGACCTTTCTGCTCCGAGAGCCAAAAGCGAGCGAGAGCCAGCAACTGCCCCCCACCCTCCTTTACCTGCTTCCAATCTCACCGTGTTCCCCCTTCCCTCCCCCCGCCCTCCGAGAGAAACTCCCAAAAAACCAGGGAGGCTCTCCCTGGTGCTGGGACCTAACCATCAGTGCTTCTTAGCATGTCAATGGGAAAAAAATTCCACAGGCAGGGAGGAAAGGAAAAAACAACCCCCAACAGACGCTTATCCAGTTCTTCACTGATTTGAGGTTTATCAGCTGTTGCAGATACTGGGATGATGGTTTTAATGCTTGTTAATCATCTAATTTCACAAGTGTTATTATTTATATCTGTTATCAGAAATGTTTTGGATTGTTGTATCAGAATTATTCCCAATTACTTTAAGTTTTTGGTTTTACTACATGTATTGTTTTGTTTTGAACTTCCCTTCATGTTCATGGCAAGAATCATGCATGCTGTTTTTAAAACAAGGAAGGGAGAATTAGCTCCCAAATATTTATATATTTATAAAATTTTTTTTCGCAATAATTATACAAAAAAAGTAAAATATTTTTATATAAGGCTCTTCAATTGAAGGTACAATGACAAAGTCTAATTAATTCATTAACTTAAGGAGAAGGTATGCATGTGTTTTTATCATCAACAAGTTCAAAGTAGTCACCTGTTCATTCAGCCAAACATCAGTTGCCTCCAAGAAAATGAAGCCCAGTGAGAAGAAAAAGAACCTAATCACCATGCAGCCTTCATGGCCATAACAAAACCAGAAGTAGGACTGCCAAGACATGGCTGTGTCTGGAAATTTACAGGCAAATTGCCAACAAAAGCCTTGTGTCATCATCATGGTATAGCATTCCTACTAACCTTCTTCAGTTATTCCCTGTTCCAGGATCCAAGAGCACATTCAGTGATGTCCAAGATCAACATTTCCAGCTAATGGACTATTTGGACTTGAAAACAATGGTCATTTATTCCAATTTGCCTAGGAGACATTGGACATTATTCTTTTGTTTTCTCATGCTGTGAAACCCTGTGTCAATGACATGATAGAATTTGCTAAGTTTTGTTGATTGTAATCGGTCTTTTGTGTATCTTATCCCATATCTAACAGATAACCTTATCTAACCATATCTAACAGTAATAAACTTAATGAGATAACACCCTCACAAGAGAGAGCTATTTTAACATCAGAACATATGAACCTTCTTTGAATTAATTAAAAATTAATTAATTAAATTAACTTTGGGATTCTTCCCTGCACAAGCACGTGCAGTGCCTCAGTCATAAGTGCCTCAGAAATATCAGAAGTGTGTCTTCTTCAGAGTGTGGTCACAAGGGTTCAGAGTTGGAGCCAGTTCTGCGGGCAGGCTGATGAATAGTCTGGGGCTCCTCTGCAGAGCCCCATTCATTCTGGGGCTGCTTTCTGCTGGTTCTGCTGGACTGGCTCGAGTGAAACACACACCCAATTAACAGCAGTTAAATTACTCTGGCATGAAACAGTGGGGAACAGGCAGAGCAGTGAAGGGCAGCATGGACCAGTTGTTCTGGCAGGTCTGATGAGGTCTGGTTTGATACAGCACTCACAGAACTCTGCTCCACCTGTGACACTTCCACTTGCAGTAGATAACTGTTCCTCTTCACAATATCCAGCAAGGCAGGTCAAAGACACTTTTACCATTTTCATCCTCAAAAGGAAGAAGAAATCAGCAGCAAACATGAAGTAACCAGTCAGAGATCCCAGGAAGAAACAAAAGAACAAAGAGTGGGGAAAAACCAGGTTGAGCAGTGATCCTTATTTCTGTGGGAGATATCCTCTGCTAATGGGCCATCTGGTAAAACCAGGTGGGGCAGTGTTCTTTATCTTTTCCACAACCCATCCTTCCTCCAGGAAGATATCTTCTGTTAATGGGCCATTGAGTGCCACTGCATGACTGATAAAATTCCATCATCCCATTGGGAGATGCTCCAGCCAGGGGGAGGAGCCAAGCCTTTCCTACCTAGATAAAATCTGACATTTGGAACACCAAGGCAGCCCTTACCCACTGGTTTCCAGAGGACAAGAGCTACCAGACCTTTCTACAGCATCACTACTACAACAAGACCACTTCATCGGGACTGCTACCACCACCCTAACTAGCGGGGTGTCAGGTTGTATTCTGATTCTGTCAGTTGTTTTCTTTTGTACTATTGCATGGATTTTATTTCTCTTATCTTTTTTCCTATAGAATTGTATTTCTGACTGATTCTCTCACAGGTTTTGCTTTCAAATCAGCACAATTTTGGAGTGGATTTTGGCTGAATCTTGATATTTGGGGAGGTTTTGATCTGTGTCTTAAACTTTGGAGGATTCTGGGTAGGAATCTTGTTGTTTGGGAGGTTATTAGAGACACAAGATGCTCAATGACTTCCAGACATGAACTTGGGCGAGGAAGAACACCCAGTTTATGGAGCTCTTTTCTTGTTATTTCCCCCTAAACCAGGAATTTTCATTCCCCAGGTGTACGCAGATGGAGGAGGCAGAAAAGCCCCGGAGATCTCTCACGAGGAGGGGCTGCAAACCCAGCCCAGGGAGCTGCGAGGAGGAAAGACCCTCCCTGAGCCGGGAAGGCGGCCGGAGATCCAGGCAGAGCTCAGAGCTGGTGGAGAAGCCTCCTGGAGGGGAGAAGCCCCACAAGTGCTTGGAATGTGGGAAGGGTTTCAGCCAGAGATCCAGGCTGATCCGCCACCGGAGGATCCACACTGGGGAAAAGCCCTATGAGTGTGGGGAATGTGGGAAGAGTTTTAGGGACAGCAACTACCTGATGCGGCACCAGGTGATCCACACAAGGGAACGGCCCTACACCTGCTTGGAATGTGGGAAGAGCTTTGGATGGAGCTCCAACCTGAGAAAACACCAGCGCATCCACACCGGGGAGAGGCCCTACGAGTGTCCCAGGTGTGGGAAGAGGTTTCAGACCAGCTCCGGTGTCCTTCTACACGAGCGGATTCACACAGAGGAGAGGCCCTTCCGCTGCCCCGACTGTGGGAAGGGATTCAACCGCAACTCCCATCTCACTCTTCACCAGCGCATCCACACTGGGGAGAGGCCCTACGAGTGTCCTGAGTGTGGGAAGAGCTTCTCACAGAGCTCTCACTTGACCCAACACCAACGGAGGCTCCACTGAGGGAAGCCCAGTGAGTGCCCAAGTGTGGGAAGAGCTTTGTGATCTGTTCCAGCTCCAACCCCCATGGGAGGATCGGTGTTGGATGATCCCCAGTGACCCACGTTGGGCAGAGCCCTGGTGATCCGTGTTCCTGGTTATCCCCGTTGGGTGAGGGGGTAGGGGTTTGAGAGATTTCTGTCTCTTTTCCTTCTATTGCTATGATTTGGTTGGTAATAAATTTCCTTGCTGAGCCCAGGCTATGTCTGTGACATCCGTTTTGCTGTTTGCTGTGTTTGCTCGTCCTGTCTTAATCTGCTCCTGGAGCTACTGGTTAAACTTTCTCTTCCCTTGCAGCTCGAGGGGTAGGGTCGGAGTGGCTCTGGTGGGTGCCTGGCATTGGTCCAGTGTCACCTTGTCTTGGTTTGAAAGACAGGTATTTTCTAAGGAAAGGCAAGAACCCCTTTCTGACACCTGTGTCCACTGGGACACGAGAGGGACCTTGTTCCCACCCCTCTCTTTGCAGGGACCTGCAGCAGGAGAAGGGATTTGGAGCCCCGAATACACCTGGGACTGGACTTGCCTCCTGACATCCATGGGGCTCCCAGAGCCTCTCACCCTGGAATATCCCAAAACCTCCCAGAGCCCTTGCTGCTCCACAGGGACACTGGGTGTCCCTAGAGCCCCCCAGTGCAAGGGAAGCCTTGGGGACAGCTCTGTCCACCGAACCCCAGCACATGGATCAGGGACAGCCCCCTCCATGTCCCTCTGACTTTCCCAAGCTCTGCCCACCCCAGAGGGCTCAAGAATCTGCCCTGGTCCCCGAGGATCTTTTGTGGGGCTGGAATCCGCCAAGATTTCTCACCAGGGCATCCAGAGGGGCAGCCGGGCATCACTCCTGCAGAAGCTCCACCTGCTCAGCCCCGAGGGGCTGGGGAGAAAGGGGGGGTTAGAGCCACACTGGGGGATACTGGGGCTGGTTGGGAGATACTGGGGCAGGCTGGGGTGTACTGGGGCACAGTGGGGTGTGCTGGGGTGCACTGGGGGTGATGACCAGGACAGGGGAAGCTCTGGGCCCAGCAGAACTGCGGGTACCCACCTCAGACCTCTTCACTCGTTGGACGCCGTTCTTCTTCTGCAGAGAGATGGGGAGATGTCACTGGTCACCGGGGTGTCCCCAGTCCCAGCAAGGCATGGGGGGACCCAACTGGCCCCCAGTTCCCACACTGGTGCCCCAATTCCAGGACTTACCGCAATGCATTCACCTGCAGCTCCTCCTATGACTACCTGCAGATGGAGAGCAAAGGTTTAGTCTGGAATGGCCCCTGTGGGAATTCAAGAGTCACAGGTGTCCCCACGCCCTGTGGCTGTCCCCAATCTGAGGGGGAAAATCCCTTCTGCTCCCCGCAGTCCCACTCCAGGCAGTTTCACCCGATCCCTGTTCCTGCAGGGACCACGGTGGGGATGGAGACGAGGAGAGCGAGGGGAACTTGGGCCCTCCAAGGAGGAGGGGATGGAGTGGGATGTGAGGGCCCCAAAGACACTGAACTGGGGGGAGTTTGGGGCCCCTCGGGATGGGGCTGGGGGTGCTGAAGGGATGGGAATGGGGGAATGCAGGTGGGGAGGCAGGAATTCCAGTGGGGGGACATGGGGGCTGAAGTGGGAGGTGGGTGGGACAGGGGAAAGAAGGGGCAGAGGACCAAAATTGTTGGGTTTGGGAGGGGCTTTGGGAGTCCAGGAGGGGGATTTGGGGATACTGTCATGGAGAATGAGAAAGGGAAGGGAGTGGAGGGAAAGAGGAGAGGAAGTGGACTGGGTATGGGGATCTTTGGGGTGCCTGGGGTGCACTGAGATGGGTGGGAATACAATGGGGACCCTGGGGAAGGGGCAGCCTTGGGAAGCTCTGGGATGTACAGGCACGCACTGGGGTGCACTGGGATGGCCTGGAGGGTCATGGCCATGAGAGGGGAGGCTCTGGTTCAGCAGAAAAATTCAGGATACTCACATCGCCAACAGCAATGCCACCAACTCGCTGTGGAGAGAGCATGAGATGTCACTGGGGTGTCCCCAGTCCTAGTAAAGATTGGGGGTGACCAAAGTTCCCCCCAGTTCCCACACTGGTGAACCCAGCTCCAGGACTTACCCCGACACATATAGCTCCACCACTGCCATCAAAGGTGGCCTGGGCAAAGAGAGCAAAAGGTTGGTCAGGATTGGCCCTTGAGGGGCTGGGGGGACACAGGAGTCCCCAGCCCCCCACCTCCCACCCATGGCTGTCCTCTGCTCTGAGCAGGGGGTGCCAGGGGATTTGGGAACATCACTGCAGGGTGGAAGGCAATGAACTGAGGGCAAAGATTGGAAAGAAGATCCTGGGAATCATCTGGGGGCTTGAGGGGACCAGGGGCAGAGGGGGAGGCATTTCCCAGTTTGTGCCAGCTCAGCCTGGTTTGGGACTGGAACAGTTCATCCCAGTTTGGCCGAGTTCAGCCTAGTCTGTACTTAAATGAGTTTGGACCTCTTGGTCCCACTTCAGCCTAGTTTGGGACTGGTCTTTGTTCTTGTGTGGGCAACAGAGGAGATGCTGGGGAGATGCCCGAGGGGATCAAGAGGATGGGATGGGATGGGATGGGATGGGATGGGATGGGATGGGATGGGATGGGATGGGATGGGATGGGATGGGATGGGGAGGCCCAAAAGGACGGGATTTGGGGATAGCAGCACAGGAAAGCTCTGGGGCCCTCGCAGGGAGGAGCCGGGTCTGAGCATCCGTGGGGAAGCCGGGCTCTGGCAGCGGGAGTTGAATTGCGGCAAGGGGAAGGACAGAGGCAATGGTGGCGAGGAGAAAGCGGCACGGCCCGGGGCCGGGGAGCCCGGCGGAGCCCCTGCATTGGGAAGAGCCCCCAGACCTGAGCCCAGCCCGTGGCTTTGGAGCCTCACCTCGCTCTGTGCCGGCAGGCACAGCAGGATGGAGAAGAGCAGGGCCACGCTGAGCACAGCCACCTTCATCTTCCTCTCGCACTGGGCAGCGCTGGCTGAGGCTGCAGCAGGGCAGGAGCACCTTTATCCCTGCCGGGACTCCTCCCTGCGCCCTCCCTGACAGCCCCCAGGCCAAAGCCCGGCTTGGCACAGCCCCCAGCCCTGGCCACAAGCCCAGCCCTGGCACAGAGTCCATCCCGGCTGGGGCACGGATCCAGCCCCGCTCCCCGCATCCCTGCAGCTTCCTGCACGGGGCAGCTGCCCCTGGAGGGGACCGGGCACCCGGGGGGCCGAGGGGGGCAGGCAGGGATCCAAAGGCAGCTGGGGACCCTGTGGGGACACCCCCACTCCAACACAATCCATCCTCCAACAGCCCCCAGCCCCACACCCCCCATCTCCCGGTACCCCTCCCCTCCCAGAGCGTTCCTTGCAGGACACCCCGGAGCTGAGCCCAGCCCCAAACCTGGAGTGTCAGAGCAGGATTGTCCCTGTTCCCACTGCAGCCCCTGGGCTCATTGGGCTGCACTGACCCCTCTTCCTGGGGCAGCAGCACCCCGGGATCAGGGAGAAGGGGCAGGGGGAGCACAGCGGGGTCAGGGGCCATGGCAGCAGCTGGGGGACCGGGATCTCCAGTCCCTGCAGGTGCCCTGGGGAGCACTGGGCAATGGTGGCACTGGGACACCGGGGCTGGCCTTGTGGCAGTGCTGGGGTGGTGGCAGTGCCCGGCTCCAGCCCATTCCTGTCCCTGCAGCCCCAGACTGCTCCAGGCCCCCAGGGGAAGATCCCCGGGCAGAGCCCCTGGCACAGCCACGGCCACCGTGTCCTGCTGGATCAGCCCAACCCCGCTGTGCTGAGCTGGCCCAGCCATCGGCTCCCAGGGGCTCTGTGCCCAGCAGGGCTGTGGCTCCAGACCGGGCTGGCACTGGGACACAGCTCCCGCAGCTCCCCTGGCCCCAGGGATGGCCCTGCCCTGTCCTGCCCTGCTCCCAGCGCTGGCCCTGAGCTGGGGCTGACCTTCCCAGCCCAGGGTCCTGCGCTGCTGTCCCAGCTCAGAGGCCCCTGTCAGGGTCACCCCCGAGGACACAGATCAGTGACAGTCCCTGCCAGGGCTGCCACGAGCTGCCAGTGCCTCCATTCTCCACTGACATTCCGTGACATTTCCAGGACATGTTCCCTCCTCACGGGACACTGACCTCACAGAAGGGACCTGTTGTGGCACAGGTCAGAAAATCCTTCAGGCACCTGACTTGACTGTTTGCATTGGATTTTCCTGCAGAGCCAGCAGTGACCTGGAAGATTTTCTCATCCCAGCAGGAATCACCGCCTGAGTGATTCATGGAGCTGGATCTGGCCCCTTCCCTCTTCCCAGGAAACCAAGAGCTGCCAGCACAGCTCATCCTGCTGCTCCCAGACACTCACAGCTTTTGCTAATGGATCCATTTCTGATTTTCCAGTATTTTAAATCCAAGAACCACAAATATTCACAATACTTCAGTTCTGGTGTGAAATTATCCTGCTTTGAGGCAATAAATCCTGCTTGGGGCAATAAATCCAGGTTCCTTCCTCCAGTGCCTGGCAGTTCCTCTCTGGGAGCCAGGAATGGGGACACTGGGGATAAGGACGGGGACACTAGGGGCAGGGTCGGGGACCGCAGAGTGGGATAAGGACAGCAGGGGCAGAGATGGGAACAGCAGGAATGGGAATGGGGACACCAGGAGTGGAATGGGGACAGCAGGAGCAGGATGGGGTCAGCAGGACTAGAATTGGGACTTGCCGACCACACCCAGCTCCATCCCTCAGGATTCATTTCCCACTCTGTGTCCCATGTCCGAGGTGTCCCCAGGAAGGTTTGGCCACGTTGGGCTCCTGGAGGGGCAGTGGGATGGGGGGAGGGGTCAGGCCAGGCCTCATTGTGCCCAAAGGTCCTTGAGCGTCCCAAAATTGGGGCTCAGGATCTTGGAGAAGTTCCCTGGCCATGACAGGAGCACGAGATGGCCGTGAGATGAGAGTGACCATGACACAACCACAACCCTGACCATGACATGATTTGGACCAAGAGATGACCATGGGTTGGCCATGGCAAAACCATGGCTTTGAGGTGACCCTGATGTGGTCGTGGCCATGAGATGACCATGAGGTGACCATGACATGATCATGAGATGACCATTACAGTGAGATGACCACAAGCATAAGATGATGGTGATCAGGAAATGACCATGACCATGAGATGGCTGTGACCATGAGATGACCACAAGATGACCTTGACACCACTATGGCCATGAAATACTGAAGGCTGTGAGATGACCATAACAGGATCTTGACCTAGAGGTGACCATGAGATGACCCCAACACACCATTGCTATGTGCTGATCAAGACCATGAGATGATCATGACACAGCCATGGCTGCGAGATGATTGTGACCATGAGGTGACTGTGAGGTGACCATTAGGTGACCATGACCATGAGATAATGGTGATGACCATAACTGTAGGAAATAAGGAACGCCTTAGAGAATAAGGGCCTCTTCTATTTTTGTTAAATCCTGTTCACTATGTTCACTTTCATCCACCAAGAGGCACTCTGGGAAGGGCTCAGCTGCGGGTCAGATGGCCAGAGAGTGGCTTGGTGGTCACCTCGTGTGTGAGGCAGTGATGGGCTGGGGAGATGCGTGGACACCACATGATCAGAGAGCTGACTGGGTCAAGGGACACATCAACAGTGACACTGCAGTGACAGGCAGCCAATGTGGGCTTGTTTCAGTAAAGTTTGGGTTAAATTTCAGTTATGTTTGAATGACACAACATAAATGATGGGCCACCTAACCGGGGAAGGACAATTTAGCCAACCTGAGGAGCAAGCAGCAGCAGTCCCCAGGCAAGTATTCAATGAAGTTAAAAATTTTTGTTAAAAGCATTGGTCTATGTAGCAGATGGCAGCAATCCTAACTCAGAGTATACTAATATTAGGCAAGAGCCAGGAGAGACATACATGGAATTTATAGACCAGTTAAAACAAGCATTGGAAAAACAAATCCCTGATGATAGGACCAGCAACAAACTGTTAGAGACATTGGCAGTAGCTCATGGTAACTCTGAGTGTCCAAAGGTGTTGCACGCCCTGCCACGAGAAACACCACCAATGATCCTCCAGATGATCGAGGCATGCAAACGTCTCGGGATGAATGTGGCAGCAGGACAGGCCCCGGTCATGGGGCAAGGAGTTGCAAAAGCCCTGGTGGCTGTGCAGTTTCCTTTTAAAGCCCACAATCACAGTACCAACCCACATGCTTTGCATTTCTGAAAAGACTGTCCACAGAGAAAAGGGAGATACCCAGTTCCTGGTCAAAACGAACCCCCGGCTAAACAATTTTCTTTTAAAGGCAATTTCCCCAGGCTGCCATCAAAAAAACTTGCACTGGAGCATGAGCCAGCCTCGTGCTGTAACAGAAATCCACAAGCTGATGATGCTGATGACCACCAGTGTTAGTAAAAGAGCCTGAAACAAATCAAATTTTAGGACCATTTCAATTAATAACTGGGGGAAGGGATACAGTTGTGTCTCCACAGATAGAGGACCTCGGTGGATACCAGCCAAAACCATCAAACCTTACCTACAGCCATTAAAGGACTGCCCACCAGAAAATTCCAGTACTCACAACTCCTAACAGCAAGTCTTTAGCTAACATAACACACCAGGAGACTTTATGATTATCTGTTCCCACCCCAAATAACCCCTCTTCAACATGGCTGGTAGGTCTGGCAATAGATGAGTGGCCAGTAAATAAAAAGGCCATCTGTAATATGCAAAGGAACAGTCCCATGGGTAAGCTGAAATACAATCCTGTAGATTTTTGAGACTCGTGGCCTTGCAGCCTTCCACATGCACCATTAGAGGCTCAAGAATTGGAACTGTTTGGCTCAGCTCGAATGGATTACTGCTTTACCTTTCATTATAGAAAAAGAGTTCAATTGGTAACATCTAATGGTGCTAAGCCCCAAATTGTAAAACCAGATGAACCAGCACTGTGGGATGTTTCTCCCCACCATCCAAGGTATAAAAATGAGAGCCTATGGTGCAATTATACCTCATGACATCCATCTAAATCGATGCCCCTTTGCAATTACCACCAGGCACGTTTCTTATTTGTGGGGACAGAGCATGGCCTGCCATTCCATCTCGTATTAAAGGCAGCCCATGTAGCCTTGGTAGGCTTGCTTTACTAACTCCTAATGTCACAACACTAATTGGCAATGACAAAAATAGGGAAATAAACCGTTTTGCACATCAGTTCCAATTCGACTGTACCAGTGAAATAGAATTTTGGAATAGAGGACAGAGGATTGTTGCCTCTGCTTTTGTACCGTGGGTAGCTGCTGCACAAGCAGTAACGCAATTAGGAAAATTAGGATGTTGGTTATGTAAATAAACCAATGCTACTTCTATCTCTAAATGACCTTTTAACAGATGTTGACAGCCTAAGACACACAACGTTACAAAACAGAGCTGCCATAGATTTCTTGCTGTTGGCACACGGATGCCAAGACTTCGAAGGCATGTGCTGCATGAACCTTTCAGACCATAGTGAGTCTATACACAAAAGTATTCAAGTCCTCAAAGATGGGAGTCAAAAAGTTAAGAATTTATGATGACAAAGACTGGTTTGATGGACTCTTTAAAAGTTGGGAAATCAAGGGGTAGGTGTTGTCTATAATGAATACGGGGTTACTTATCTTCATAAGTGTTTTCATTATACTGTGAGTTGTTCCTTGTCTGTTAGGATGTTTTTACAGAGTTTTACAAAAATCTTTCAGTTCTATTTTTACAGTTAAACAGAAAGGGGGAGATGTGGGAGTCAGCCTGACCAGTATCCCAGGACAGGCAACCATCACCAAAGAAAAATTATATCCCAACCCTAAACCTTGGGAGGCATTTGTTTATGTTGTGGTGACCTCAGAAGAATGTTATGAAGAGTTATGGGATTGCCTATGTTAATACCTCATGCATATTCCTAACCCTCATTTCCCAGTTAATTATCACCTCTCCCAGTTCCAGACTGTTCTCCCTTCCTTGTATCCCCATTGGCCCTCAGCTGATGCAATGTTCCACCCAACCTACCCCATTGGATCCTACCTTCCCTTACTCCACCTCTGCCCCACTTTCCCCTATCCCCATTGGACCCTAAGCTCAACTCCACCTCCTCCCTTACCCCATATTTACACCTTGGACCTCCCTGTATCTTTGTCTTCAACCCCAGGCTCCTAAAGTGACCTTGTCCCCTCGGTTATTGTATTTGGATTTTTGGGCCTCATCCCACATTTACTTTCATTATTAATAAATTTTTTTATGTTTCTGAGTTGTGGTTGTTGTTCCGCTCTTCTTTTAATTTTTGCCACTTCTCCCCTGATATCCGCAAAGCCTAAAAAGGATTGTTAGGGACCACCCTCGACCCCTGATATGAGATGACCATGACAGAACTGTGGCCATGAGGTGACCAAGACCATGAGATGACCATGACCATGAGATGACCATGACACAGCCATCACCCTGAGATGACTATTACAGTGAGACGACAATGGACATGAGATGATGGGGATCAGGAGATGACCAAGAACATGAAATAACCATGATGCAACCATGACCGTGAACATGAGATGATGGAGATCAGGAGATGACCATGAGATGACCACAATATGACCACAGCTATGAAATAATTGTGGCCACAGGATGACCACGACCATGAGATGATGGTGATAAGCAGATGACCATGACCATGAGATGACCATGACCATGAGGTGACCATTACTGAGAGTTAACCATGAAGATGAGATGATGGATATCAGGAAATAAATGACCATGACTGTGATGATGACACGACTGTGACTGTGAGATGACCAAGAGACGGCCATGACCATGAGAGGACTGTGACCATGAGATGGCCATCACACAGTCATTTGCTAACCGGGATCATGAGGTGACCATGAGATGACCGTGACACAACCATGGCCATGATGTGATCAAGAAAAGTCTGCGACTGTGACCATGACATGACGATGACTGTGAGATGACCATGGGCATGAAGTATGGTGACCAAGAGATGACCACAGCATGCCCATGGCCATAACATGATGCTGACCAGCATGAGATGATTGTGACCAAGACATGACCACAATGCAACCATGGCCATGTGGTGATCTGGGCCATGAGATGACCATGACTGTGACCATCATACAACCACAGCCATGGAATGATCAAGGTCATGACATGATTCTGACCATGAGTTGACCAAGGGACAACCATGACCATGACACGACCACAGCTCTGAGATGACCATGATGTGATTGTAGCCATGAGATGATCATGAGGTAACAATGAAATTACCATTACCATGAGATGATTGTGACCAAGAGATGACCTTGAGATGACCACAACACACCATGGCCATGTGTTGATCAAGACCATGAGTTGATCATTACAATGACATTACCATGGAATAACCATGACTGTGACACAAGCACGACAGTAAGATGACCATATTGTGATTGTGGCCATGAGATGACCATCAGATGACCATGAGATGACTGGTAAAGTGAGATGACAATGGGCATGAGATGATGGGGATCAGGAGATGGGCATGACCTTGCAATGACCATGACACAACCATGACTGTGAGCATGAGTTGATGGGGATCAGGAGATTATGGTGAGGTGACCACAATATGATCATGGCTATGGAATAATTGTGGCCATGGCATGACCACAGCCGTAAGATGATGGTGATGAGGAGATGACCATGACCAAGAGATGATGATGACAAGGAGATGATTATGACCATGAGGTGACCATGAGATGACCATTAGGGTGAGTTGACCATGAGCATGAGATGATGGAGATCAAGAAATTACCATGGCTATGATAATGACACGACTTTGACTGTAAGATGGGTATGAGGTATTAGAGACCAAGAGATGACCAAGAGACGGCCATGACCATGAGAGGACTGTGACCATGAGATGATGATGACACAGCCATGTGGTGCCCAGGATCATGTAGTGACCATGAGATGACCATGACACAACCATGGCCATGAGGTGATCAAGAAATGTCCATGACTGTGACCATGACATGATGATGACTGTGAGATGACCATGGGCATGAGGTATTGTGACCAAGAGATGACCACAGCATGCCCATGACCATAACATGATCCTGGCCATGACGTGACCATGAGCATGAGATGATGGTGATTGGGAGATGACCATAAGATGACCATGAGCTGACCACGTGATGAACATGAGCTGACCACGATCTGGCAATGGTCTGGATCTCCCCAGATCCCATCACTCCTCTCACCTCCCAATTGTTATAAATGAGAGACAAAAGTCTCGATATTCAGCAAAATTTAGATTGCTTTATTTGATATAGAAAGAGCAAGCAGCGCGCTGGGGAACGTGAGGGGTCACCGCCCACGCCACACTCCATCCAACCTTGGTTTGCAGCCTCTTCTTATACTATGGTTTCTCATTATAATCATTAATTTTGGGTTTTTTTCTGTCATAATTTTGCCAAGTAAGCAGTGGTGGTCGAATAAACATCTGTATCCAAACTCACAAAGCCTCTGGGCGATAGTCAGTCTCACAGATAAACATCTGGTCTTTGTAGACAACCACCAGGGAAATCTGGAAGTCTGGTCCTTGAGATAGGCAGTGATCAAACAAAGGCAGGAAGGACTATCCGGAAGTGTGATTTTGCAAGCTGGCAGCAGATATAACTTATCTGGGAAACATAACACAACACAACATAACGTAACATGGTGATTTAAAACAGAATGATTTAATCATATATTTTCCTTCATCTAGCGTCCATGCTTCACTTCAGACTTTAGTATTCTGGTTTATATGAACCCCAAGACTTTTGTGATTAACACGAATCTTTTATCAATTATCACAACGGGAACCCCTGAACCCCCATTTTTGGCACGGGGACAGCCCCGTACTCCTTTCCCCTGCACCCCCTTATCCGAGACTGGGATTCCCCCGCACCCCCGTCAGTGCTCTGAGACACCCCTGCACTCCTGTTCCCGGCCATGCTGCCCTTCCCAGACCCCAGATGCGCCCTCTTCCTCGGCTTTTGGACCCCCAGATCTCCAAAATTTCTGCGTCTCCCCAGTTCTCCATTCCCGGCGCTTCCTGGAAGGGCGTGTCAGAGGGTCCCCCGGGGTCCCGGGGGGTCCCAGGGGATCTCAGAGGAGATCCAGTGGGAGCAGATGAATTCCGTGGAATTCCCCTTTCCTCCCGTCTCGATTTCCCTTCGCCCATCCTGTGTCCCCGGGATCCGCCCGCCTCTCCCAGCCCCAGCTCCCTCTTTCCCGTGACTCAGGGACCCCCTGGACCCCCATTCCTGCCTTTCCCAGCTCTCAAATTCCACTTTTCTCAAAACCGAGGACCCCTGGACCCCTTTCCTGGGCACAGTGACCCGCTGGATCCCCCATCCCGCCTCTCCCAGTCCTTTCCTTGAACCTTGGAACCTTCCTGAATCTACCAGTTCTGCTCCTGACTCTTGGACGCCCCCAGACCCCCCAGTCTCTTCGTCCACCCCAGTTCTCCACCCTCTGCTTGTCCTGCGGGGGGTCCTGGGAGGTCCCGGAGGGGATTCAGAGGAATTCCCAGGGTTTCCTCTGTCTCCTCCCCCTCCTCGCGTTCCCCCAATCACTTTCGCGTCTCCCGAGCTGCGGCTTCGGGATCCGCCCGGGGACCGGTGACCGCCCCCGGCACCGGGACCCCCCTGAAACCCAGTTGCTGGGAACAGGGACCCCCCTGCACTTCCAATTCCGGACGAACTCCCCTTCCTGGGCACAGAGACCCCCTTGAACGTTCATTTCGGGGCACCGACACCCCCTGTACCCCCTTGCCCAGTCGAAAAATACCCTGAACCCCCTTACCTGGAACGTGGAACCCCCTGAAGCCCCATTCTCGTACACGGAAACCACCCCCGAAACCCCATTTCCTGGGAACCGGGACCCCTGAACCCCGATTTACCAGCATGGGAACTCCTAGAAAACCCCATTTCTGGGCACGGGAACTTCCCTGAATCTTCATTTCGGAGGAACTGAGACCACCTTCCCCAGTTCCGGGACCCCCTGAACCCCCATATTCAGGACCGGAACTCCCCTGAACCCCCAATTCCCGCGCACCAGAACCCCCCTGTATCCCCTTATCCAGCACCGGCACCCAACTGAACCCGTTCATCCAGCACCAATGTCCCCCCGCACCCCTTTCCAGACCCTCTCCCTCTCGGAGACCCCAGTCCCCCTTTTCCTTGACTCCGGGAGCCCCTGGACCCCCATTCCTGCCTTTCCCAGCCCCCACTCTCTATTTTCCTCAACCCCTTCCCCCCCCTTTCCTGGGCACAGGGACCCTTTGGACCCCCCCATTGCCCTCAGCTCCCTTTCCTTGATCCTGGGACCCCCTGAACCCCCATTACTGGGCATGAGGACACCCCCTGCACCCCATTATTCGATACTGGGACCCCCTCCTGGATCCTCGTCACGTCTACTGGGACCCCCTGCACCTCCTTCTCGGGCATTTCGCCCTTCCCAGACCCCGGACCCGCCCTTTTCCTTCACCTTTACACCCCCAGGTCTCCCAAATTTTCGTGTCCCTCCAGTTCTCCACTCCCGGAGCTTTCTTAAGGGGGGTTTCAGGGGGTTGCAGATAGTTCTCAAAGGGCCGCCGGAGGTCGCAGCGGGGATCAGAGGGATCCAGAGAAATTCTCTGGAATTCCGCCGACCCCTCTCCCCACCGCGCTCCCTCGGTCTCTTTCGCTTCTGCGCCCCAACCTGCGAGACCGGGATCTACCCGGCGACTGATTACGTCACTGAGAGATACTGTTGCCATTGGCGGACAGGAACATGCGGCGCCAATGGCGGAGCCGGAGGCCTCCCTGGGGGCGGGGCCAGTCCTGGGGCGAAGCTGGGCGGGGGGAGCCGGGCGGGGGGAGCCGGGCGTGCCCGCAGCGGAGCAGCGCGATGGCTCCAGCGCTGGGTCTGGGGCCGCTTTTGGGGCTCCTGGGGCTCCTCTGGGACCCGGGGGGAGCGACGAAAGGTGAGTGGGACCCCTAAAACCGCGACCGCTCTGAACTTCCATTTCCGGGCTAAACCGTAAACCTTCATTCCTGGACTCGGGAACCTCCCATAGCCACATTTTGGGTTTTGTGACTCCCCCTTCCCCGGCACCGGGACCGCCCTGAACCCCCTCATCAGGCACCGGGACCGCCCTGAACCCCCATTCCTGGGGATCAAGATCCCTTTGAACCCCGAATCGCGGTACGGGACGCCCCCTGAACCCCCATTCCTGGGCACTGGGACACCCCTGAATGTCCATTTCAAGGCCTGGGACACCCTGCACCTCCTTTTCCGGCATCCCCCTTTCCCAGACCTCAGTCTCGCCCTTCACATTTGCCTCGGACCTCCCAACTTTCCTGTCTCCCCCGTTTTCCACTCCCGCCGCTATTTGAAACGGGGTCCCAGAGGGTCCCGGCCGCCCCAGGGGTCTCAGGGGAGGTCGCAGCGCGAATCCAATAAGATCCAGATGAACTCCCTGGAATTCGGCCTTTCCTTCCGTCCCCTCCCCCACCGCACTTCCTCAGTGTCTTTCCTGTCTCCCAGGCTGCGCCTCCAAGATCCGCTCGCCTCTCCCAGCCCCAGATTCCCCTTTCCCCTGAACCAGGGACCCCCTGGACCCCCATTCCTGCCTTTCCCAGCTCCGAAACCCCCCTTTCCCTCAACACCGGGGACTCCTGAGCCCCGTTTCCAGGGCACAGGAATCCCCTGGAACTCCCATCCCACCTCTCACAGTCCTTGTATCCCCTTTCCTTGATAGTGGGAGTCCCCTGAGCCACCATTCCTGGACACTGGGACCCCATGCACCCCCTTCCCGTCTCTCCCAGTTGCCCTTTCATTGATCCATGACCCCCTCAATCCCCTCAAATCTCTGTGTCCCCCCAGTTCTTCACTCCCTGTATTACTTGGATGTGGCGGTGTCAGAGCCCAGCCCTGGGATCCCTCAGTTCATGATGATTGGATACCTGGATGGGATCCCCTTCGTGCGCTATGACAGCGAGCGGGGCCGGATGGAGCCGCTGACGCAGTGGATAAAGGATAGAGTCGGGCCGGGATATTGGGATAGGGAGACCCAGATCTGCGTGGGGAACCAGAACATGGATGCCAGGAACCTGGATATACTGCGGGACCGGTACAACCAGAGCAGGGGTGAGTGGGGGGGATCTGTGGGGCTGGGATAGGATCTGTGGGGTTGGGGTGGCATCCATGGTGTTGGGATGGCATCCATGGGGCTGGGGTGGGTTTCCATGAGGCTAAGATGGGGATCCATAGGGCTGGAATGGGATTTATGAGGCTTGGATGTGGATTCACAAGGCACCAAGGGGCTGAGATGGGGATCCATTAGGCTGGTATGGGATATCTTGTGATCCATGGGTTGGGATGTGGATCCATGGGGCTGGGATGAGGCTCTGTGGATCCCCATCAGACTCTGGGGCTCCATAGGGCTGGAATGGGGCTCTGTGGGACTGGGACTCTGTGGGTACAATTCCCCCAGGTCTCCACACCATACAATGGCTTTTTGGCTGTGAGCTCCTATCTGATGGGAGCGTCCGTGGGTCCTTCCGGAATGGCTACGATGGGCAGGAACTCATTTCCTTTGACCTGGGATCCAGGAGATTCGTGGCGGCCGACAGCGCTGCTGAGATCAGCAGGAGGTACTGGGAAAGTGAAACGAACGAGGTTGAGAGGCAGGCGAATTACCTGGAGCATGAATGCCCAGAGTGGCTCCAGAAATACGTCAAATATGGACAGAAGGAGCTGGACCGCAAAGGTGGGAGCAGAATTCATGTGGGATTTGGGAATGGAGGACTTGGGAACGTGATAATTCCGGTGGGAATTCCACAGGCAGATCTCACCCCATCCTATTCCAGTGGAAATTCCATGGGCAGGTCTCACCCCCATCCAATTCCAGTGGGAATTCCAGGGGCAGATCTCACCCATGGACTCAATAGAATTCCATGGATGTATCTCACCGTTATCCCATTCCAGAGCCCCCTGATGTCCATGTGTCTGGAAAAGAGGAACACGGGACGCTGATCTTGTCCTGCCACGCGTACGGATTCTACCCCAGCTCCATCGCAGTCAACTGGATGAAGGGGGATGAAATCTGGGATCAGGAGACGGAGTGGGGCGGGATCGTTCCCAACAGCGACGGCACCTTCCACACCTGGGCCAGGATCGAGGCGCGGCCGGAGGAGCGGGAGCAGTACCGGTGCCGGGTGGAGCATCCTGGAATGTCGGGGCCCGGGATCTACGCTTGGGGTGAGGCTGGGAATGTGGGAATTGGGAATTTGGAATTCCCCATTGGGGATTCCCCTCCCCCTCCTCACCATCCCACATTTTTCAGAGCCAACATCTGGCAGGAATCTCACTGTGGTGGTCACTGTGTCCGTCGCTGCCATCATCATCTTCATTGTCCTCATTGGATTTGTCATCTGGAAGTGCCAATCCGGTAACGCACGGGATGGGGGTTGGGATGGAGCATGGATCCACCTGGCACTGTTCTGGGAATCCTGTGCCACCAACGCCGATCCCACTGTTTTTCCACAGGGAGGAGGGACAGGAATGGATGCAGCATGGCAGCCAGTGAGTACCAGTGGTGGATCCAGCTCTGAGTCCTCTCTGTTTGGATCCCAGGATGGATCCTGGAGTTATTCCCAGTGGATTAACTGGATCTGTGCTGGAATCTCATGGATCTTCTCTTTCTGCAGGAAATGACGTGGGAACCAACGCCTTGAGTGCAGGTACACAATGGGATCTGGGTGGGATTCCAGAGGAGAATCGGGGCAGAATGGACAGATTGGGATCAGGGAGGGATTCTGGATCAATGCAGGGGTCCAGAGCAGGATCAGATGGAATTGTGGAGTGGAATCGGGGCTGGATTCTGGAGTGGGATCAGGTGGGATGGATGGGGCAGGATTGGTGCAGGTTGGATGGAGCAGGGTGAGTTGGGGTGGATGGATGGATGGATGGATGGATGGATGGATGGATGGATGGATGGATGGATGGAGTAGGTGTGGGATGGATGGAGAGGGATTGGGTGGAATTCCAGAGTGGGATTAGGGCAGAATGAATGG
Source organism: Sturnus vulgaris (assembly GCF_052056855.1). NCBI lineage: Eukaryota > Metazoa > Chordata > Aves > Passeriformes > Sturnidae > Sturnus > Sturnus vulgaris. The sequence goes on from NW_028276170.1 coordinate 13,724,537, forward strand.
GGCGGGATCGCGTGGGATGGATGGAGCAAGATTGGGGTGGGATGAGGTGGGATTCCGAAACAGCTCCCACTCTCCATGGGCTCCAGCCAGGTCCATCCTGTGGGATGGGGACATGGAGAGGGTGACACCGTGACCCTCTCTCATCCCGACAGAAATCATTGCCTGAGCGATCCATGGAGCTGGATCCGGCCCCTTCCCTCTTCCCAGGAAACCAGGAGATGCCAGCAGAGCTCATCCCACTGTTCCCATCCACCCTCAGCTTTTGCTAACAGATACATTTCCCATTTTCCAGTGTTTTAAAGCTAAGAATTACAAATATTCCCAATGCTTTTTTTCTGGTGTGAAATTATCCTACTTTGGGCAATAAATCCTGCTTGGGGCAATAAATCCATGTTCCCTCCTCCAGTGGCCGACAGTTCCTCACTGGGAGCCAGGAGTGGGAATAGGGACACTGGGGACAGGGATAAGGACACTGGGGACAGGGATTGGGACACGGGGATTGAGACACCAGGATGGGATAGGGACAGCAAGGGACAGAGATGGGAACAGCAGGAATGGGAATGGGGACAGCAGGAATTGGGACGGGGACACCAGGAGCAGGATGGGAAGACCAGGACTAGGGTGGGGGACACATTCATGGGAATGGGGACACCAGGATCAGTGTGAGGACACCAGGACTGGGATGGGGACACATAAATGGGGACACCAGGACTGGGATGGGGACACCAGGAGCAAAATGAGGGCTTCTCAGCCACACCCAATTCCATCCCCCAGGTTTTGTTTCCTGCTCCATGTCCCATATCCCATGTGTCCCCAGGAGAGTCTGTGTAGCAGTCCATCATGGAAGGGACGGGCTGGGAACCGGCCCCACAGCAGGTAACAACCCTGGACACTGAGGAGCCAAGACAGACAACATCCAGTCACACTATGGCGAGCAGTAGAGGAGAAGAAAAGGATTATGGGAACTACTGGGCATAACCATGCAAATAGAGACTGCACAAGGGTCTGTGATTGGCTGGAAGCTTTCTAGAACATTCCTTCATAGTCTGTATCAGTGTCTGCTCAACCCCATTTTAGGGTCTTCTAAAGGGGCCTTTTGTGCACCCTTTTTATTTCTCCTTACACTTTCAGTTTCTAGCCCTTTAGTCATTCCAGTCCCTTTATTATTTATTTAGCCATTTCACTGACACCAGCCCAGGGTCAGGGCAGGCCAAGCCCCGACAGGTTTGGCCACGTCAGGCTCCTGGAGGGGCAGCGGGATGGGAGAGGGGTCAGACCAGGCATCATTGTCCCAACAGTCCTTGAGTGTCCCAAAATCGGGGCTCAGGATCTCAGAGAGGCTCCCTGGCCATGACCATGGCCATGACACAAGCACGAGATGGCTGTGAGATGAGAGTAACCATGAGTGACACAACCCTGAGATGACCATGACCATGAGATGACCATGACACAACCACAACCCTGACCAAGAGGTGATTTGGACCAAGAGATGACCATGGGTTGGCCATGAAACAACCATGGCCTTGGGGTGACCCTGATGTGATCGTGGCCATGAGATGACCATGAGGTGACCATGACATGATCATGAGGTGACCATTACAGTGAGATGACCGTGAGCATAAGATGATGGTGATCAGGAAATGACCATGACCATGAGATGGCCGTGACCATGAGATGACCACAAGATGATGGTGACAATGAGATGACCACGAGATTGCCATGACACCACCACGGCCATGAAATCTTGAAGGCCATGAGTTGATCATGACTGTGACCATGACACATCTTGACCAAGAGGTGACCATGAGATGACCACAACACACCATGGCTATGTGGTGATCAAGACCATGAGATGATCATGACACAACCATGGCTGTGAGACGATTGTGACCATGAGGTGACTGTGAGGTGACCATGACCATGAGATGATGGTGACCATAACTATAGGAAATAAGAGAAGCCTTACAGAATAAGTGTGGGAAGATAGGTTGAAAGGATAATGCAGAAAGCAATGTTTCCCAATGAATTACACCTGTACTGATTACTGAGAGGTAGAAACAGCCTTGCCTGCCCAATGAGGATGGGTGTTTTATAAAAGAGTGGGCTAGCTGGCCACTAGTCACAGTCGGAGCTTGAGACTGAGGATCTGCTGCAGTTTGGGGTGGAGTCTGCTGGCTGTGCTGTGAGGAGAGAAGGGACATGGGGTTGTGCAAGGGACAGATAAGGTAAGAAGTTGTTGTGACAGACAGGGTTAGGTGGCCAGATAAGGGACAGGCTGGGGTTTAGCCAGTGATGTAGAAGGAAGAAGGAAACTTGCAGAGAGGAGAGAAGGAGTCAGAGCTGTGTGGAGCTGCCTTTGAGGGAAGGAGTTAGGGTTGGCTGAGAGAAGTCCACAGAAAGAAGGCATGTAAAGTTTTTAATAAAGGATTGATGGTGGTATCAGTCCAGTCCGTCTCAACATAGTTACTACATAATGGTGATGCCAACGTGGTTGGACTTGGGCTGTAGGGTGAGGTACAGCCAGAGACGGAGCCCAGTGAAGCTGAGAGCAGTGGGGGAAGCCGCTGGTCTGAACCTGATTGACTGTGACACCTGAAGGGATGGTTATCCAGATGAGCCACTGGCAACAGACTGTTTTATGTGTATTAAAAAACACTTGGGGGAAAAAAATATGTTATTAAGGTTGATGAAAGCACTTCCTGTAGTGTTAGAGTATGGAAAGAAGTTGGGGAAAGACCGTGGGATGCAGTATGCAAAGGGGACAAGGCAGCTGCAAATTTGACTGCCACCTGGAGATTGCTCTATGAGACTCTAAAAGAATAGAAAACAGAGCAGGAGGTGGAAGAAGAATCAGAGCTAGAAATTGAAGTTAATGGGGAGCAAGAGAAGAATGAAGTTCAGCTTGAGAATGTGCCTGTCCCTGAAGTAGAGCCTGCCAGAGCTGTCTCTGTGTCCCCCAAAAAGCTGAATTAAGAGCCGAGTTCCAATATGTAACTCCTGCACAGCAGTTAGCTAAAATAACTTTACAAAAGCAACTAAGCTGAAGAAGGAAAAAGTGAAGTAATTAAAGGAACAAGACACAGGAAAAGCTGGAGATGGTGGTTCTGCTGTTGAATGCAATGTGTCTGTTTGATGCTGAAATATATATATTGTGTTTATGAATTGCAGCTTTCTGCTTCTTGAGCTTTAATAGTATGTACTGTGTGAATCTGGGTAATGTATCAAGCTTAATTCACAAAGGCATTTCAGAGCTAAGAGAATCCTTAGGTTGATGTTCTGTACTGCTAAAAGCCAAACTAAACCAAAGTAAATTAAAAAAGAAAGCTAACAATCAATGAGAAAAGAATGAAGAATCAATCAGAATTAATTGGATGTGGTTGTCAATGCTGCTGTAAACTTTCACTTTGGGTAATGAAAATGGAATAAATTGGTTATATGTGAGGAGAAAAATAATAAGACTCTTGGCTCTGGGGAAAGGTAAATGTCCAATCTACAGCATGCAGACAATTATTTCTTATATAAGAACTTGCTGAAAGAAACAATCATGAAGTAAAGCTAGGCAAACTACTTGTGATATTTGAGAACTGAGATTTCAAGTATATGTCCTTATTGTGATGTGTTGCCCAAACAATTGTATAACTGTTAGTCTGAGGTGAAATATGTGAATATGTCATCATGTCAATTTATTTTAATTAAATAAAAAAGGGGGAATTTGTGGGAAGATTGCCTTCTATCCTTTCAACCTATCTTTCCCAGTGAAATACACCTGTACTGATTACTGAGGAGTGGAAACAGCCTTGTTTGCCCAATGAGCATGGATGTGTCCTGGTTTAGGACAAATTTGGGAGGAAACCTCTGAATGAGGTCCCTCGGGAAAAAAAAGAAAAAAAGTTGGAGAGAAGTGGAAAAAAAGAAAACTGTTTCTTCAACAGGCAACACACCTCCCAGCACAACAATGAACAATATCAAACAGCAAAACCCCTCGCTGTTCCCAAGAGATGACAGATTTAGAAGATTTCTTTCCCTGGGCTGCCCGGCTCACTCAGTCTGTTCTCAGTCCCTCCAGTGCTGGGAAATGCCACGGCCCAGGCCAGGCCTGGTGGGACACAGGTGTGAGCTCCCGGTGCTCCCCTGGATTTTCAGTCCAGAGCAGGTTCAAACAGTTCCAGGAAAACAGAAAAAGGGAAAAAAACAATCCAGGGGGCTTCTCTGCCTCATCGAGCCAGAAAAACTAATCAAGAGCAAAGGAGAGCTCTTTCTCTATGTCCACTGCAGACAACACAGTCTGTGAGCAGGAATGTGGGGGAGCCTGTGCAGTCTCTGATAACAAATTGTGCACTTCGTCTCCCCCCTCCGTTCATTCCTGGAACCAGTCTTAAAGTTTCAGAATTTAATATTCAACACCAACAGAACAGACGATTTGGGGATATAGACATCATACAGCCACGCCAAGACACCTGCCCATCTGTGCTCTCTCTCTTCTTAGTCCTCACAGAGCTTGATGACGCTCACTCCATCCCCCTCATCCTCTTCTTCTTCCTGCCCAGTGCACGCTTCCTCATGGGACTCTTCTTGATACAGGCTGGTTTCAGTGGGGGACAGCACCTGCTCGATGCAAGCTTCCCCTCGGGATGTTACCTGGTCATTGCTGGTTTCTTCAAGTTGTAGCTCCTTCTCAATGCAGCCTTCCCCTTGTGATTCCTCATTGTTATGGGTAAAATTTAGTTAGTGTGTTACAAGTTAAGGTTGTTAATTTTCTAAGTTAAGTGTTGTTCTGTGGCGATTTTATGAAGAAGTTGTGTTTCAAGTTAGTTGAAATGTTACAATAAGTTAATGTTTGTTAAACGTTTAAAGTGGTCCAGGATGGCGTGGGGGTCGTTCCTGAGGGCCGTGGTAACATCTCGAGAGTGAGGCCAGCGCAGTGACATCAGCGCTGCGAGATGAGATTGGTGGAAGGAGCAGTCCAGTCACTCGACGCCCCGAGAGAATGGTTGGGCAGGAATGAACCGTGATAAGGACCAATAAAAGCCCCCAAAACGGACCAATTATCACGGGGATCCAAACCTCACCAATCCTGGACCCAAGGGGGGGCGGGTATAAAAGGGGCTGTCAGACTCCTGCCGGTTGCTCTCCTGAGGAGTTCGTTCCGAGGGAGTGCCCGCTGTGTCGGGTTCGACACATTTGTATCGTTTTCCGGCTTGCTGCGAGGGGACTCGAGCTTATCTCGGGTCCTCCGTTTTCTACAGCTCATTTTAATAAACGAGTGCCTCTTTTACAAGAAAGTTTACAAGAAAGTGACTCTGTTTTAAAAGACCGGGTGACTTTGGGCCAAAAGTTCTGGCCTCGTTTATTACACTACTACAGGAAATTTGGTAACAGTTCGCTGATTTATAGCCCTCAAATCCTGTACCAATCTGTAATTCCCGTCTGTCTTTCTGACAGGCAGAATAGGAGTATTATGTGGGGACATGCATGGTTCCAAAGCCCCTTGTGGCAAAAGGTTTTCTATGAGAGGCTTAAGGCCCGGGCTCCCTTCTAATGATATTGGATATTGACAAACTCGGATAGGTAAATCGGGATCAGTGATTTTCACTTTGTTGGGTTTCATTTTTAACTTCCCTATTTCCCCAGGGGTGTGCTACCCCTCAGGACATATTTTTTCCTCATCCTTTTGGTGAAGGCATAAATTTTAAGTTGCCCTCGGGATACTTCAATTTTCAAATCCAATGCTATCATTAAATCCTTCCCCAATAAATTATTTTTTGTCTCTGACAGTAACAGCAGATCATTTAATCCAATTTTGCTTTGGGTCTCAATTTATACATTTTTAATAACAAGGATCCGAAACGGCTTACCCGGCATTTTCTTAAGGGGGTCCCAGGTGGTTCTCAGAGGGCTCTGGGGGATCGCAGCGGGGATCCAGAGGGATCCAGAGGAATTCTGTGGAATTCCGACGTCCCCTCCCCCACCGCGCTCCCTCGGTCTCTTTCGCTTCCGCGTCCCAACCGGAGAGACCGCGGTCTACCCTTCAGAGGTGACGTCACTGAGATATCGAATAAGCGTTGGTCGACAGGAAGTATCAGCGCCGATGGCGGGGCCGGAGGCGGCTCTGGGGGCGGGGCCAGTTCTGGGTACGGACCCGCAGCGGAGCAGCGCGATGGCTCCAGCGCTGGGTCTGGGGCTGCTCTTGGGGCTCCTGGGGCTCCTCTGGGATCCGGGGGACGCGACGAAAGGTGAGCGGGACCCCTGAAATCGCGACCACTCTGTACACCCTCCCACCGGTATCCCCATTTTGGGTCCTGTGACCCCCCCATCCCATTCCCCAGCGCCAGGACCCCCTGTATCCCCTCATCTGGCACCGGGACCCCCTGAAACCCCATTCCTGAGGATCAGGATCCCTTTGAACCCCGAATCGCGGACCGGGAACCCCCCTGAACTTCCCATATCGGGCACCGGGACCCCCCAAACCTTCATTCCCGGGTACGGGAGACCCCTCCATAGCCCATTTTGGGTCCTGTGACCCCCCCCCAAGCCCTTCCCCGGCGCTAGGATCCCCTGTACCCCCATTTCTGGGCACGGGGACTCCGTTGAGCACCAATTTCCGACCACCGGGACCCCCCTTGTAGTCCCTTATCTGGCACCGGGACCACCCTGAGCCCCCATTCCTGGGCACAGAGACACCCCTGAATCTCCATTTCCGGCCTTGGGACCCCCCTGCTCCTCTTTTTCCGGCATCCTGCCTTTCCCAGACCGCAGATCCGCTTTTTTCCTTGACCTTTGGACCCCCCGGATCTCCCAGCTTTCCGTGTCCTCCCCGTTTTCCACTCCCGCCGCTTCCCGAAACGGAGTCCAAGAGGGTCCCCGGCGTCCCAGGGCTCTCAGGAGGGTCGCAGCGGGGATCCAATGGGATCCAGATGAACTCCCTGGAATTCCCCCTTTCCCGCATCCCCTCCCCCACCGCTCTCCCTCGGTCTCTTTCCTGTCTCCCAGCCTGCGCCTTCAGGATCCACTCGCCTCTCCCATCCCCAGACCCCCCTTTCCCGTGACCCAGGGACCCCCTGAACCCCCATTCCTGCCTTTCCCAGCTCCCAGGGCCCCCTTTCCCTCAACACCGGGGACCTCTGGACCCTCTTTCCTGGGCACAGGGACCCCCTGGATCCCCCATCCCGCCTCTCCCAGACCTTTCCTTGAACCTTGGACCCTTCCCGGCTCTCCCCATTCTGCTTCCTGCCCCCCCCATCTCTGCATCTCCCCCGTTCTTCACCCCCTGCTCGTCCTGCAGGGGGACCCAGGGGCTCCAGGAAGGCCCCTGGGGGGTCGTGGAGGGTCTCAGGGAGGATTCTGGGCTCTGGGACCCCCTGAATTTCAAGTCCTGGGCACTGGAACCCCCCTGCACTCCATTATCCAGTACCATTTCCCTCCTGCACCCATTTCCCATCCATCCCATCTTTCCCTTTTCCAGACTCCCCCTTTCCTTGATACTGAGACCCCCTGGACCCCCATTCCTGATTTTTTTAGACCCTAGCTCCCCATTCCCTCTGCATCAAAGACCCCCTGAGCTTCCCATTCCATCCATCCCGGGTCTCCCTGCCTTGTGACTCCTCTTTCCTTGGCATTGGGGACCCCTGGACTTTCTTTCCTCAGCACAGGAATCCCCTGGAACCCCCATTCCACCTCTCCCCATGCTTGTATTCCCCTTTCCTTGACACTGGGCGTCCCCTGAGTGCTCGTTCCTGGACACTGGGTCCCCATGCACTCCCTTCCCGCCTCTCCCAGTTCCTCTTTCATTGATCCATGACCCTCTCAACCCCCCCAAATCTCCGTGTCCCTCCAGTTCTCCACTCCCTGCGTTACCTGTCTGTGGCGGTGTCAGAGCCCAGCCCGGGGATCCCCCAGTTCATGTCCATGGGGTACCTGGATGGGATCCCCTTCACACGCTATGACAGCGAGCGGGGCCGGATGGAGCCGCTGACACAGTGGATAAAGGATGGAGCCAGGCCGGAATATTGGGATGGCCAGACCCAGATCTGTGAGCAGAACGAGCACATGGATGCCTGGAACCTGGAGACACTGCGGGACCGGTACAACCAGAGCAGGGGTGAGTGGGAGGATCTGTGGGGCTGGGATGGGATCTGTGGGGCTGGAATAGATCTGTGGGTTGGGTTGTGGATCTGTGGGGCTGGGGTGTGAATCCATAGGGTTTGGATGTAGATTCACAGGGCACGAAAGGGGCTGAGATGGGGATCCATTAGGCTGGTATGGGATATCTTGTGAACCATGGGTGTGAATGGTGCTCCCTGTGTTTGGGATATGGATCCATGGGGTTGGGATGGAATCTGTGGGGTTGGGTTGGGATCCATGGGTTGGGATGTGGATCCATGGGGCTGGGATGAGGCTCTGTGGATCTCCATCAGACTCTGGGGCTCCATAGGGCTGGTATGGGGCTCTGTGGAACTGGGACACAATTCCATGGTTCTCTCTCCTCCCAGGTCTCCACACATTGATGCGAATTTACGGCTGTGACCTCCTGTCCGATGGGGGCATCCGTGGATCCCGCCAGGAAGGCTATGACGGGTGGGATTACATCTCCTTTGACCTGGGATCCAGGAGATTCATGGCAGCCGACAGCGCTGCTGAGATCACCAGGAGGCGCTGGGAACATGAGAACGTGGCTGAGAAGTGGACGAAACACCTGGGGCACGTCTGCCCGGAATGGCTCCAGAAATACGTCGGATATGGGCAGAAGGAGCTGGACCACAAAGGTGGGAGCAGAATTCTTGAGGGAATTTGGGAATGGACGACTTAGAAACATGGTAATTCCTGTGAGAATTCCATGGGAAGATCTTACCTCCATCCCATTCCATTGGGAATTCCATGCGCAGATCTCACCCCCATCCCATTCCAATGGAATTCCAGAGACGAATCCCACCCCCATCCCATTACAGTGACATTTCCATGGGCAGATCTCTCCCCCATCCCATTCCCATGGAATTCCATGGATGTCTCTCACCGTTATCCCATTCCAGAGCCCCCTGATGTCCATGTGTCTGGAAAAGAGGAACACGGGACGCTGATCTTGTCCTGCCACGCGTACGGATTCTACCCCAGCTCCATTGCAGTCAACTGGATGAAGGGGGATGAAATCTGGGATCAGGAGACGGAGTGGGGCGGGATCGTTCCCAACAGTGACGGCACCTTCCACACCTGGGCCAGGATCGAGGCGCGGCCGGAGGAGCGGGAGCAGTACCGGTGCCGGGTGGAGCATCCCGGAATGTTGGAGCCTGGGATCTACGCTTGGGGTGAGGCTGGGAATGTGGAATGTGGGAATTGGGAATTTGGAATGCCCAAATGGAGATTCCCCTCCCCCTCCTCACCATCCCGTTTTTCCCAGAGCCGACAGCTGGCAGGAATCTGGTGACCGTGGTGGTCGCTGTGTCCATCATCACTGCCATCATCATCCTCATTGTCCTCATTGGATTAATTGTCTGGAAGCGCCAATCTGGTAACACAGGATGGGGGTCGGGATGGGGCACGGATCCACCTGGCACTGTTCTGGGAGTCCTGTGCCACCGACAATGTTTCTCCACAGGGAGGAGGGACAGGAATGAATACAACACGACAGCCAGTAAGTACCAGTGGTGGATCCAGCTCTGGATCCCCTCTGTGCAGATCCCAGGATAGATCCTGGGGTTAATCCCAGTGTGTGATCCGTGCTGAAATCTCATGGATCTTCTCTTTCTGCAGAAAATGACCTGGGAACAACAGCTTGACCGCAGGTACGGAGCGGGATCAGGGTGGGATATCAGAGGGGGATCGGGCAGGATGGACAAATTGGGATCAGGGAGGGCTTCTGAATCAGAGCAGGGGTCCAGAGCAGGATCAGATGGAATTGTGGAGTGGGTTCAGGGGTGGATTCTGGAGCAGGATCATTTAGGATGGATGGATGGATAATGGATAGATAGTGGATGGCTGGATGGATGGATGGATAGGTGGATGATGGATGGGGTAGGAACAGTTGAAATGGATGGGGCAGGATCAGGGAGAGATTCCAGAGAGGGATCAGTTGGGATGGATGGAGAGGGATTGGGTGAGATAGATGGAGAGGTATTAGGTGGGATGGGTGGGTGGGTGGATGGATGGAGCAGGATTGGAGCGGGATCAGGTGGGATTCCGGAGCAGCTCCCGCTCTCCATGGGCTCCAGCCAGGTCCATTCTGCAGGATGGGGACAGGGACAGGGTGACACCGTGACTTTCTCTCATCCCAGCAGGAATCACCGCCTGAGCGATCCATGGAGCTGGATCCGGCCCCTTCCCTCATCCTGGGAAACCGAGATCTGCCAGCAGAGCTCATCCCAGTGCTCCCACCCATGCACAGCTCTTGCTAACGGATCAATTTCTCATTTTCCTGCGTTTTAAAGCCAAGAACTGTGGGAATGGAGCTAAAGAGCAAGACTGGAAGCAGAGCTCAGCTTGTAACAAGTGACATAGATGTGTTAGCCATAGTAGGCTGCAAAGCTTGGCAAGAGTAAGTGGGATTCTGAAGAAGGAATGTAAGAGATAAGAGAGTGCTTGGTACGATGTGGTTAGTGTGCTGTTTTGTGGGGAGTCAGGCAAAGACATATCTGTTTGTGGACACTGTTAGAAAGCTAGGAAAATTACAGCCTGAAAAATTACTTTCAGGCTGGAGCTTTTCAGCTTCATTCCCAGGATGATAAGTTGGTTCTAGCTTCAGCTGGGGAGAAAATCTCCCAGGATGATAATTTAGTCAAAACAGAATGAAATCCGGTCAAAACAGAATGGTATTCACAAGAAAGATTAACACCTGGTGTTTTTCTGTGAGACACATTCTAAGGTACGGTCTCACAGATGTTTTTCCCTGTTATCCAATGAGCTACTATCCTGTCTTAGCTGTCCATAATATGCTTAAAATATGGGTTTTGCATTCAATAAAGTTAGTCTTTTTTACCCTAAAGAGACCCATGTGTGTTGCTGTCTTTGCTGTCTCCTTTTCCTCTCTCTCTAGCGCAGTAACCACACCTGATGTCTTGGTTTGAAAGACAGGGGTCTGCTAAGAAAGGCAGGAGCCTGTTTTAAAATGGAAAATGTAAATCCCCTCCCTCCAAATTATTATAAATTTGAAATTAAGGGGCTCTCAGGCGAAGATATGGGAATGACAGTTCTTTACTAGGAAAAATTAAAATAGAAATACAGTATTACAAAGAACAAACCCAAAACACTGACCTAGTCAGAATACAACCTGACTCCCTATCAGTCAGGGTGTTGGTAGCAGTCCCATTAAATGGTGGCTGCAGTCCTCCTGGATGACAGATATGGTTCAGTTGAAGCAGTGGTCCTGTAGAAGGGTGCAGTTTTCCTCCGAAGGTTCAGTGATGATATAGAAGGGTCTGGTTTTTCTCTGGAATCCAGGGGAAAAAGGCTGCTCTAATGTTCCAAATCTCAGTTTTAATCTAGGTAGGAAAGGCTTGGCTCCTCCCCCTGGCTGGAGCATCTCCCAATGGGATGATGGAATTTTATCAGTCATGCAGTGGCACTCAATGGCCCATTAACAGAAGATATCTTCCTGGAGGAAGGATGGGTTGTGGAAAAGATAAAGAACACTGCCCCACCTGGTTTTAACAGATGGCCCATTAGCAGAGGATATCTCCCACACAGATAAGGATCACTGCTCCACCTGTTTTTTTCCACCACTCTTTGTTCTTTTGTTTCTTCCCGGGACCTCTGACTGGTTACTTCATGTTTGCTGCTGATTTCCTCTCCCTTTTGAAGATGAAAATGGTAAAAGTGTCTTTGACCTGCCTTGCTGGATATTGTGAAGAGGAACAGTCATCTACTGCAAGTGGAGCAGAGTTCTGTGAGTGCTGTATCAAACCAGACCTCGTCAGACCTGCCAGAACAACTGGTCCATGCTGCCCTTCACTGCTCTGCCTGTTCCCCACTGTTTCATGCCAGAGTAATTTAACTGCTGTTAATTGGGTGTGTGTTTCACTCGAGCCAGTCCAGCAGAACCAGCAGAAAGCAGCCCCAGAATGAATGGGGCTCTGCAGAGGAGCCCCAGACTATTCATCAGCCTGCCCGCAGAACTGGCTCCAACTCTGAACCCTTGTGACCACACTCTGAAGAAGACACACTTCTGATATTTCTGAGGCACTTATGACTGAGGCACTGCACGTGCTTGTGCAGGTAACAATCCCCAAGTGCTTTCTGTCAGGAAAATTAATCCACAAACACCAGAGGTTTATGTCCAAAAAGGAGACAGAGGAGTCCTTTTTGCTTTATTCAAATAAAGGGAGAGGCCATGGGACATTCCCCTGGGATCTCTCCAATTTTTGGAGGATGCAGCCTCCTGTTTATCCTATTTTCCCTGCCGCATTTCCCTCTCTCTTTCCCCATTGGCTGAGTTACTTGAGAGGCACAGACTTCCCGAAATGCCTGATACCTGAAATTCCCCTCTAATGTATAACCCTCCCTTTTCATTTTTAATTCTTATAGAATTCATAGTTTTCCCCCCCGTTGCTTCTTTCATCTTTCAATATCCAATTTCATTTATCAGCAGCCCTACAGTTTGTTTGTAAAGGCAAATATCTCTTTCCATTCATCAATCAGTGGAATCCATCCCATTGTTTCTTTTATATCTCAGTGCTAGCCTTATCTACAGGCTGATCCACAACTCATTTGTAAAGACAAATTCAACATTCCTCTCATGGCCTATCTTGTTCTAACTGAAAAATGTAAGCAATATTCTGAACTCTAACTCTATTATGTCTGAAGCGAGGTTCTTGGAGCCTCGAAGGAAACACTAGCATGTCTTTCAACCTTCACTAGAACATGTACTACTTCTCTGGCATCTAAGACCTTTTACTCACTAAAAGCACTTAAAACTTATTCCATTTACTTACTTATTGCTCCCTCGTGCTACAACCTAAACCTTCACCTCTGCTTTATGTGTGAGAGGCTTAACATATTTCAATCCATCTCAAGACTTTAATTCAATCCCTGCACTCTGATCTCTCTCTGAAGGATTCAGAGAAACTCTTGACTTACTGACTCCAACACATCCCCACACTGATTTTAGAGGAGTCGTGTGTCCCACACCCAGCCCCGCTGTCATTCTGCCCAAGCACAGCTGCTCCAGTGTTCCCAATAAAGCTTCCCAGTTCACACCACTCCCGTTTATTGGGGGGCGGGATTGGGGAGGGACCTGGGGGGACCCCACTCCTTACAAACAGAAAATCCTGGATTTGGGTGAAACACTGGCTTGGGGTTTGCTTTCTTTTCCTCTTCCTTTTTGCCAACTCCTGCTGTTTTCTGTCTCACTGTGAATGCTAATTTTTGCTGTACACTTTCCCCCAGATAATTTAATTGCTTACCATATCAAATGTAACAGTTGTTCTTCACCCAAATTTAACACGAGCAGGTGCTACTTCTCTTTCATGTTGAAATCAGAGCTTGAATGCAGGGATTTCAAAGTGAATAAATTACCTTTCCCTCTTTCAGTCCAAAGTGAGCTACTGCCACCTGCACTTGCCCTTCCCTTCCTCTCCTGAACCACCGAACAGCCCCACTGGGATGGCAGGAGCTGGGCCTGGGAACTGCTGCCTTTGGAGTTGCATCTCCTCCTCCCGTGGCCGCTGCTCAGAGCCCAGAAGTGCTCTGAGAACTTGAAGTTGTGGCAGCTGGGTTAGAGCCTACATGGGAGGAGGAGAAGGTTCACCAGAGCCCTTCTCCTGCCGTGCCAGCTCCAGGGCAAGGAGTGCAATGGAAGCCAGCCAATGTCCAAACCCCATCTGCTCTGCCAGTTCCTGTGGGAATGAGCTGCTGCAGAGGGGAAGATTTGGGTGGGAATGTGGTTCTCTAAGAAGGCCATAACTAAATGCTTGCATGGGGATTTTGGCTTCTGGAGCAGTGGGGTAGGGCTGTTGTTGGTTCCTACCCCTCCATGCCATGATGATGTAAGGGGTGAGGGATGCCATGTGTGCTGTGCACTGGCAGTGATCCTCAAGAAATCCTATGAATCCTCTCCTTCGAGCTAGTCAAGCTCCTGGAAATGACAGGACAGAAAAAGAAAAAAAAAAGCTCAGCTTTGTGCCCTCCTGCCCTTGTGGGGTGAGGGGCAGGAGGCAGAGGTCCAGCTTGGTCTCTCTTTGAACTTTGCTTTGAGACAACACTGTCTGCTCCCACCACAAAGGCACAGAGGGTGCTCTTTGCCCCCACCAGTGGGAAGTGGCTCTGCTGACCCCACTAAGAGTGCTGGAAGATGAGTCTGTGAACTAAACAGTTGAATATTGCCTAGAGGGGGGTAGCAGGCAGTAGATGTTGCCACCATTCTCTTTCCAGGACCCCACTGGGAGTACTTGAACTATCGACGATGAGAGAGAGACGGGGACACTGAATGGAATCCAATTTTTACTGAGCACTACATGTGCTTATATACCATTTACAGGAAGGCTGATAATATTTTACTGCAATCACATAGACAAATCTTACATAGACAAACTCTCACATAGACAAACTTTATATTTGGACTTAGTAAAATCTTATTTCCCATAACCCAGACTTGATCCAGTCCTCTTGCAGTCAGATCTCTGCTCTTGCCAGGCATCCTCGTTGTCAGGCTGCATTTGCTGATTAAATCTGCAGTACTATCAGTCTCATTTGCATTACCCATATCCACACCTCCCCCGTTTCTTTTAACTAAAAATACACTCTTCAGCGATTTGTCGATTAAATTCTTAACACACTGTAAAATACAAGGAATAACTACTTCAATGCATAATATGATGCCTAATACATACAAACCTATTTTAACTAAATTCCTGACCCAGCCAGTGAGTCCCCAGTGCCCTAAGAGCCAGTTCAGCCAGTCGTACCCATGATCTACCCGAAGTTTATTCACACCTTCTTTCAGGGCTTGAATGCTGGCATAGATGGGCTGGGAGTGGTCAGAAAGGTTAAGGCAACACATCCCATGGAATTCCTCAGCCACAGGCGGCGGCGGAGCTCGGAGGCGGCCCCAGCGCAGGTGGGAGCCGCGCTCGGTTGTGCGGGGGCTCGGGGCTCGCTGCGGGCCGAGGGGGCGGCAGGGGGCTCTGGCGGGTTGGTTGTGCCGGTGCCGGCCCGTGTTGGCGCTGGGCTGAGGGCGCTGCGGGAGCGGCTGCCCGCGGTCTCCTTCCCGCTGGGGCCTCGGCAGGAGCCGGTGCCGGAGCAGCGCTGGCTCGTCCCGGTTGCTGTGGGTGGCACAGAGGTGTCTGCCCTGTGCCCGGGGCTGTGCGGGAAAATTCCCGTGGCCAGAGGTTTGTGTGCCCAAAGGAGACAGAGGAGTCCTGTAAAAGTGACTTTATTGATGAACAAAGGGAGACGCCATGCGGCATTTGCCATGCGGTCTCTAAAACGCCGCCTCCTTTTTATCCTCATTTTTCCGCCTGCATCTCCCTCTCCCATTCCCCTCTGGCTGACGTTTTCGGAAAGTTCAGACTTCCCGATCCGCCTACTGCATGTCCCTCTTAATATGCACTCCTACTACGATATTAATCTTACTGCTTGCAATCCCTCCTTTTCTCATTTTCTCAAGAATTGCCTTTACAAACTTTTAATTTCCATTGACTCAATCTCCTTTCCTGCATCCTGTTTGGCGCAAGGCGTCGTGCATGGTAAAAAGCTGAGAGTTGCTGCAGCACGTCAGAGGAGGAGCAGCATTCGTTTAAGCCGTGGTCTGCCAGGGAACCACGAAAACGTGTCCCATTCCCATCCTCTCCCTCTTTGCACTGGTACATGAGCTACTTTCTTATTTCCCTTGTTATCTGTTTCACCACTTTTCGGTTATCATCTATTTGCAAACAGCAATTTGAATGATTTAATTTTCCACAAACTCCTCCTTCTTCTGTAAGTAGATAATCTGATTCCATCCCATGGTGAAATGTCTCGTTCCTCATTTCAGCGGCTTGGTCAGCAGGAAGGTCAGGAGCTCGAGTTGTCTGGTTGGTTATTATTTCAAGGAGACTTTTTAACCTAATTATGTTACTCAAATTATGGATGGATTTTCTGTGTCCTGATATGAATTCGTTAGGGATCCCAGGGGCTGGTCCATGGTGTTGTAGCATTTGTTCTGGTGGCCGTTCATCTTTTTCCCTTTTTGGGGTGCTCCTCCTGCCACGGCTGCATCAATTGACCACTTTTATCTTATGAAATGATAAAATGTTTGGATTCTCAAGTGATTTCTCTGGACTAGCAAAAACACCTCATTGCTTTGGGGAGAGGGATGATCCCCCCCCACACTTTTTTTCATGAAATTTGCTCAATATTCTCCGTTTGCTGTTTCCCTTTGCAGCTTAACCAGTTTCTGTTGCAGTCAGATATCCTCACTATGGGCTCTGTCTTTAGTTGTGCAAATTCCATCTGTGCAAGCAGGCAGAGCTGGGGGTGAGGGGCAGATGGAATCAGGGAAATTCCTCCCCCTGGCAAGAAGGCCCTGGGGCATTGTCCACACTTTTCCAGAGCAATGTTAATTTGCATTTCTAAAACTCCTCTCCTGGCTGCCTGGAAGGGATGCCTTTGTTCCAGAGCAGCCTTTAGGTGATTCACACGTCCACCCTCACAATCTGCTTTATTTTTCTTTTTTATTTTTTTAAACGATTTTTTATTAACAGTTTATGCGTTAAAGTCTCACCATTAATACTCTTCTAGGTTTGCAAAATGCAACTTAAAGGTGAGCTTCTAAAGATCCATTCCGAAATTCTGCCGTCATTAAGAGCCACCACAAATATATAGAAAAATATTCCAATGCAATCAAGTCTTTTCTGCCTCTTCTCCTAGGAGTAAAAATTGCTTGTCACACCCCTGGCCCAAACCTAACTGACAATCTAAAAGTAGGATTAATGTGAAAAATTTTTCTCATGGTGTAATCTTGTCACTGAAACTGCAGGGACAATAAAAAACACTCCAGCAATATCTTTAGTGTTAGAGAGTTAAGACATTACTTGATTCTGGTCAGGATGTGCAACAGAAATAATTTCATCCACACATAGCCCGGGCGTGCAGAGAAAATCATTCCATAAGATGTGAGTTTTACTAGATTATTCCTGAAATTTTACAGTCTGAACCCATTGAAATCCATTGGTTTAGTGTTTATTGCTTCCAGGTTGTGTAGTTCTTAGTTTTTGGTTTCATATTGGACCTGGATTTCTCCTCCTGTGATGTTAATGAGGTCCCACTCCTGGATTTCCTTCTCAGTCTTTTCCAGACCAGGTGTCTCCATCTATGCCGGGGCAGTGTCTGGGGTGGGTGTTCCTTGATGTTTGCTGATGTTTCCTTGATGTTTTGTTGAATGTTGTTATCTTTGTGGGAATCTTTTGGGCTGTTCCCAGTCTGTTGAGATGTTAAACTCATCTCTGTTGAGTGGTGCAACATCCCTTAAAAAAAGCGTTTTAAAATTTCTTTCCTGAGAGAAAGGCAAACCGAGCCTGACTAGTAAAATGAAATGTGAAAAAAATTTAAAGCTTGTATATTTTCCAGTAATGGAATCGCAGGCAGCCCAGTGTGTGAGTGTAATTGAGAGGCAGAGTCCTGGGTGGATGCTGTGAACAGCAAAGTGCCAAGGCAGGCTCTGTGCCAGCCCAGCTTCCTGTGGCAGAGATTTCACAAGAGACAGGATTCTGGCCACAGACTGCTTGAAATATACATCCCTTATCTCCAGCCCGCACTAGGTGGAGAATTCCCAGGGTAAGGAATTGCAAAGATCAATTCCAAGGGAGATAATTGAATATCTGCCCTGGCTCTGGCCAAAGGTTATAATGGCCGGATGCTTGGCCTTCAGCCAAGGGCACACACTGACTCAGAAAACACTTCCTAAATGCAGCAACATGTTGCATATTCATAGCCCTTCATGCATTATTCAGAATCATTCTCCCCAACCTATAAATCATTATTTTTGCCTTCCCTGGGGTTCTGGTGTCCCATAATCCAAGAATGTGAAGAATTTCCTGATTATCTTTTTTACCATTCTCTGAGTTAGTTACATGAACAAAAGCTTTTCACATCAAAATGTTGTAGTTCAAAGAAATATATTTACCACTAGTATTTCTAAGTTGTGTTAATCGCAGATCTAAAATAAACTATGTTCATACAGCAAAGTTTTCCAACATAGAGCATTCATTTTGATATTTTCAAAAAGCCAATAATATAATATGTACTTATAACACACCTAGGATTCAAATTTATTTTCTGAGTATGGAAGAGCTATAGCTGGGGCACCAATCATTTTGTTATTTTTCATTTTCTCTGGTTTTTTTCATTTTCATTTTATTTGTTGCTTTTCTTCTGTGCATACCACAACATTGAGGTTTTTGGGGTTTAGAAAGTGATACAATGTTATGGGTAGAACAGAGAACTCTCAATTCAGGTCCTGCAGTTTCCTATTAATGCTCAGAATTCTTGCACCTCCTTTTCTGTCCTGGATTACTTCTGAGATTCTCCAGACCCTGTCTGGGTCAATACACCACAAACCTTCAGTCAAACTATGTCCCAAATATTTCACCTTTTTCTCCAGCATTTGCGGTTTTTTTTCAAATACTCAAAGATGCTTTTTCGCCTGAACGTTCAGCCACTTCCCAGGGGCTTCTTCTACCACTTCTTGTCCTCCTGATTGCAGCAAATCATCCACATCCTGCATTAACCCAATTCCCTGGGGATGGGGTAAATTCTTGTGATATTTTCTGCAAGGCTTGCCCCAATAAGGCTGGTGCTTCCGTGCATCCCTGCAGAAGGACCGTCCATGTCTTTTCCATTTTCCCTTCTACCTCTTGTTCCCACTCAAAGGCAAAATCCAGTTTACCCTCCTGTGTGAGTGGGCATCCCCAGAAAGCATCTTTGCCATCAAGGACTGAATGGTGTCAGTGTGAGGAGGGCACCTGGTTGAAGATGGTGTAAGGATGTGAGAGCCCCTGGGTGCTGGGGCCCCCTTGAGCCCTGGGGTTCATCCCTCAGGGGCTGTAGAAACTCTGCCATGGCCTTTGCCTTCCCCTTGGCCTTTTCCTCATCCCTTCTTGCATTCCCCTGCTGTGCCTTTGTGACCAAGTGCTCCAGGGGCTTCTTCAGCCCCTCCTGCAGCCCCCTCAGTGCCTGGGGGTGCTCATCCTCTGACAGCTGCTGAGCTTTCTGCTAAATCATTCCTTTCTGCAGTGACCCAAGGAAAATGCTTAAAAGCTAATCTGGATGCTTGCACGTCCAATGCCCATTTCCCAGCTGTTCCTTTGTGCTGCTGCTCCTTGTGCTGTGGCTGCCGTGGCCAGCCCGTATCCCAGAGCCGGTGCCTGTCCTGCCGCAGTGTCCAAACGCGGCCCCCCCGGCGGGCAGGGCCGGCAGCTCCACGGGGCCGGGCAGCGGCCGGGGCGTCCCGCAGCCTCCTGGGGGCCGGGGGCCACTGCCGGGCCTGCAATTGCCGGGGGGTGCTGGGCTCAGGCAGCGCCCGGCGCTGAGCCCCGGCTGCCCCACAGCCCCGGCCCGGCCCCGCAGCTCCCCACAGGCCCCCAGCCCGTGCTCCCGGTGCCGCCCCTCTGCGCCCGCTCCTGCCGCTGCCCAGCACAGAGAAACCCCCTGCAATCCTGACCTCCTTGTGTGCCTGTCCTGGCAACCGGGGATACAAAGGATCTGCAGCAGCTGGCAACTTTTGAGGATAAGAGCCTGCTGGAAAACATCCCGATCCTCAGTATTTTTCTCTTCCTCCTCTTTTCCATCATCCTTTTTCTTCCCACATAGATTGCTCCTGCTGCTTCTTGACTGAACCATATTCCTGCACGCTGCCCTTCACACAATCCTTTCCCAGCACACCAACACCATCCATCCCTTGTTGTATCAATCTGTTCTGGACTTTCCTGATTGCCCCCCTGAGTGTCCGTGTCCTTGATTACCTCTGGGAGAGTGTGCAAACTCGCTCAAGATGCTCCCAAGGGACCCTTCAGAGATATTTTGGGATCATCATCCCTTTGGCCCGGATCCCTTCCTGGCTTTTCCTTTCTACCCTGCATGGGTGCCCTGCCATGTTCAGTCCCCGAAGATCCCACTGTAGTCCCTGCTGAGATTTTCAGTGCTCTCTGGCTGCCGACTCTTCCCAGCCCCCCTGATCTGTCACTCGTCTGTCTCCTGGCCCCAGCGCCCCCCGGCAGGGGAATTTGGGGAGGTGGGAGGGGGGGAGCGCCAAGGCCGGGTCCCCCCGCGCTGTGGTGGCGGCAGCGGCTGCAGTGGGGAGCGAGTGCGGGCGGGAGCGGCCGAGAGCCCAGCGCTGCCCCAGCCCGAGCTGCCCCAGCTCCATCGCTGCCCCTGCGCTGGGATGCTGTGGGTTTGGGGGGAAGAGGGAGCCGGCAGTGGGTGCTGGGCCTGGGGGCAGCAGGAGGAGGGAAGGAGAAGCAGGGTTGGAGAACAAAATGGTCAAATACTGCACATGGGAGGAGCAGGTGGGATTGTGCAGGAGAAGGAGGAATAGTAGGAGGAAGAGGAGTGTGAGGAAGAGCAGGGACACCAGAGGAGGAGCAGAAATGGGAAGCAGCACAATGTTCCACTCCTCCCTGTATCTGCAGCCTCTGCCCCAGCCCCAGGAGCGTTGCTCCCCCCACATGCAGCAGGTGACTGAAGAGGACCATCCATGATTTTCACAGGGGTGTATCTTGGTGTTTGTGAGCTTTATTGGGATAAATGTTGGTGCTTTGATTTTTTTGCTGGGGCTGAATCTTTATATTTTGTAAGGGATTTGGGCTGAAACTTGCTTTTTGGGGAGATTTTGATCTGTGTCTTGATGTTTGGATAATTTTTGTGCTGAATCGTTGTGTTTTGGAGGTTCTTATAGACACAAGATGCCCAATGACTTCCTGAGTTGCACTTTGGAAGGAGGAACCCTCAGCCCAAGGTGCTCTCTTGTGTTTTCCTCCAAACCAGGATTTGTCATTCCCAAGGCATTGGCAGATGGAGGACGAGGAAACTCCTGAGAGGTCCCTCTCGAGAAGGAGCTGCAAACCCAGCCGAGGGAGCTGCGAGGAGGAAAGACCCTCCCTGAGCCGGGAAGGTGGCCGGAGATCCAGGCAGAGCTCAGAGCTGGTGGAGAAGCCTCCTGGAGGGGAGAAGCCCCACAAGTGTTTGGAATGTGGGAAGGGTTTCAGCTACAGCTCCCACCTGATCCAACACCAGAGGATCCACACAGGGGAGAAGCCCTATCAGTGTGGGAAATGCAGGAAGAGCTTCAGGACTATTTCTTATCTGATGCAGCACCAGGTGATCCACACAGGGGAACGGCCCTACACCTGCTTGGAATGTCGGGAGAGCTTTGGATGGAGCTCTGCCCTGAGACAACACCAGCGCATCCACACTGGGGAGAGGCCCTACGAGTGTCCCAAGTGTGGGAAGAGGTTTCTGACCAGCTCCAGTCTCCTCAAACATGAGCGAATTCACACAGAGGAGAGGCCCTTCCGCTGCCCCGACTGCGGGAAGGGATTCAAGGATAACTCCCACCTCATCAGGCACCGGCGCATCCACACTGGGGAGAGGCCCTACGAGTGTCCTGTGTGTGGGAAGAGCTTCTCACAGAGCTCTCACTTGACTAAACACCAACGGAGTCACCACTAAGGGAAGCCCTGTGAGTGCCCCGAGTGTGGGAAGAGCTTCGTGCTCTGCTCCAGCTCCATCCCCCATGGGAGGATCGGTGTTGGATGATCCCCAGTGACCCCCATTGGGCAGAGCCCTGGTGATCCGTGGTCCTGGTGATCCCTGTTGGGTGGGGGAAAGGTGTTGGAGAGATTTCTTTCCCTTTTCCTTGTCCCGCTGTGATTTGGTTGGTAATAAATTCCCTCGCTGTGCCCAGGCTGGCTCTGTTGTTCCCGTGCCGGTGCTCGGGGCGGGATCTCTCCTGTTCCTTCTCTCACTCCCGGGCCTGTCCTCAGCCAATCAGAGAATGCGATGAAGAAGATTCAGTCAATCAGAGAGATCAGCTGTGATGACTCACCGCTTGCCGGGCAGACCCGCAGCACCCAGTGTTCCCCACCTGGACCCGCCCTCCCCGCCCAGTCACGATCCCCCCACGCGGTCCCCTCAAGTCCTTTCCTAGTACCCCCCACTAAATGAACTGGGTGTAACTGGGAAGCTTTACTGGGAACACTGGGAGCAGCTGGGCTTAGGCAGAGTTCCAGCAGGGCTGGGGGAGACACACTACCCTCCCAAAATCAGTGTGTGGATGGAGCGGGGGGTCCTGGCCTTCCGTGAGTTCATGGGGAGGGGCTGCGGCTGCTGTCGGCTCAGGAACTCTGTGGGCAGAGAAAAGGGGGTGACACCCGGCTGGAGGTCCCCAGGAGGAGCACACACACTCTGGGGGCGGGGGAATATGAACCCGGGGTCCCCCCCTCACCTTCTTGCACAGGTAGAAGCCGAGCCCCAGTGCCAGGAAGACGAAGCCCAACACGGAGCCACCAATCTCCGTCAGCACCTTGCTATGAGCGGCGTCTGGCGACATCTCTGGGGGATCACAGGGGTCAGGGCCACCCAAAACCTCTCACGGACATTTCAAGCCTCTCCAAGAATCCTCCCAATCTCCCCCAGCCCACCTAGGGCTCCCTAAAACTTCTAATTCTTCTAATCTCTTCCTGGCTTCCTTGGGACCCACCAAAGCCCCTCCTGTCTCTTTCAAAATGCCATAACTCCCTCCCATTTGCCCCCCACTGCCCCAGGACCCCCACACCATCTCCCAATCCCTTCCCAGCTACAGTAGAACTCACGAAGATCCTCCCAGTCTCTTTGCAGCACAACCAACCTCATTCCAACCCCTGCTTTCCAATCCCTGATCTTTTTCCAGCTCCTCCACGCTCACTCAAATCCTTCCCAGGTATACCCAGCACCCCCAGACTCCCTCCCAGTGCTCTCCAGGACCCCTGGAACCGCATCCCACCCTCCCCAGCATCCTTCAAACTCATTCTCAGCCATTCTAGACCGCCGATCCATTCTCCTGTTTTAATCCAGGCTATCTCAAACTCGCTCCCAGTTACTCCCAGCACACGTCAATCCCTCTCCCAGCTCCCCCAGTGCCTCCCCCACGCCCCTCACACTGTGAGGTCCGGGCCGTGCCCCAGGCTGACGTGCTCCACCTGGTAGCTGGAGCTGACCCCGTGCCGGGGGGGTTTCCAGCAGCACCAGGAGCTGGTAGAAATCCAGTCCCCATTAGGGACCAGATTGGTGGCCACCACATGCCCCGGAGCTTCTGCTGGCCCTGGAACCATCTCAGCTGGATCTCGGCAAGGCAGAAATCCATCACAGAGCAGAGCAGGCATCTGGGGCTGGGCTGGGAGCTCGAGGGCCACAGTGAGATGGGCACTGGGGAGCGCTGGGAGAGAGCGGGGACACACTGGGATCAGCTGGGGTGGGGACTAGGAGAAATGGAAGAGGGCTGTTGTGGAAGTGAGAGGGACTGGGGATGAAAGTGGAGAAAGTGGGGGAACACTGGGAGAGAGTGGAGTGGATTGGGGAACGGGAGAAAGAGTGGAGGTTTGGGATTGGACTGAAAAGGACTTTGAACAGATTTAGAGGGATTGGGAGTGCACTGGGAGAGAGGGTGGAGGTCTGGGAGTGCACTGGGAATGGAATGGTTGGGGACCGAGAGGAATTGAGAGGGACTCTGGTGAAACTGGGAGGGACTGTGAGGACACTGGGAGGGACTGGGATGGACTGGGAGAGCCACCGGAGTCACTTGGGGTGAGGGGGCAGGAGGCCCCGGGGATGGGCACAAGAAGGGCTGACGTGTCTCGGGTGATTCCCAGGGAGGTTTTGAGGGGCTCCAGGGTCATTCCCAGGGCAGGGCCCGAGGGGACACGCTCTGCCCCACGCTCACCTCTGTGCTCCACGAGGAACGGGCTGGACAACTCGTAGTTGTGCCGGCAGTGCCTGTCCAGCGCAGCCCGTCTGTACTCCATCCATTGCGGGTCGCTGTTCCAGTGCCTGGCAGCCTTGTCCCCAAAGGAGGTGTCCCCACGTGCAGCCCCACATCGCTGCCCAAGTGCAGGAACTGCTCCCGCTTGGAGATGTTCCTCTCCACGAACCTCAGCCGGTCGGTGCCGTGAATGAAGTGACACTCGGACTAAACCATCTCCTGGAACAGCGCTGTGTGTGCAGGACACAGGTCCGGGGGTGTCCCCACAGCAGCCCCCCAGCAGCCCACAGTAGCCAAGAGCTCCGGGCCCCCGCCACACGCCCCATGGCCAGCGCCGGGCAGGGTGTGACACCTCCCCCTGTTGGAACCCTGGAAACTGAGGGGTTTGGGCTTTCTGTGCTGACAGGCACTGACCCCCAGGAAAACACTGCTTTTGACCTGAGGCCGTGAAGAAGCTTTCCAGAATTGTGTGATAGAACTGGGATAACTGGTGTGTAGTTTGAATAGAAGTGTGTAATGTCCCATGGTGGAAAATTTAGAATTTGTTGGTTTAGACTATATTAATACATATAAAACAAGATGGAGGTTTTAGGGTGGAGTTTCCTTTCTTTTTCACCTTCTTCACGGGTCTAGGTGGTACTTTTGTAATTAGATAGAAAATTCCACATTGCAGGTCACGGGTCATTGGTTCTTGGGCTATTATGGTGTCTTTTTTTAATTGGACTCATTGGCCCTTAAAAGGGCTTGTAGAGAGAGGTACGTCGCCATTTTTCGCCTGTTAGCTGTAAGTGCTGTAGAACTCACTGTAATATAGATAAGTATTAATAAACATCTGAGTCCGAACACGAAATTCCATGTCTAGAGCATTTAATCTCGACTCTGGAACAACAAAAAAGAAGATAAAACTCGATAACCTCCACCCCAAATTCTCCTGGCGGGGGGCGCTGGGGGCGGGGCGCGGGTGGAGTCCAGGTGAGGAGCTCTGGGCGCTCTGGGACTGCCTGAGGAGTCATCAGCGCCGCGCGCTCTGATTGGCTCAATTATTTTGGTGCCTTCTCTGATTGGCTGAGGAGAGGCCCGGGAGTTGAGAGGAGGACCGGGAGAGATCCTGCCCCAGGCTAGCGGTGGAAGAACATCCAATTAACAAGGCATGCAGATCATTTCCCAGCGGTGCCCACACTCCTGTAGGAACTAAATGCACCGAGGATCTCACGAGGGTCACCAACTCTCTGGCGGCCAAATCCAGCCCTGCGCTCCCTGCGGGTGCGGGCACTCTGGGAAGGGCTCAGCTGCGGGTCAGATGGCCGGAGAGTGGCTTGGTGGTCACCTCGTGTGTGAGGCAGTGATGGGCTGGGGAGATGCGTGGACACCACATGATCAGGGAGCTGACTGGGTAAAGTGACACGGCAACAGCGACACCTGGACTCCTAAACTGGGGTCAGGGACCCTCAAATTGTAATCTGGGTTCTTTAAACTGGGTCTGGAATTCTTAAACTGAGATCTGGTACCCCCAAACTGGGATCTGCAGCCCTCCAGCGTGATCTGGGATCCTCACCCTGAGGTCTCAGCTCTCCACCCTGGGACCTGGGCCTCTCAAACTGGGGTCTGGAATCCTCAAAGTGGGTCTGGACCCTCGCACCGCCTGGATTTTGGACCCCTGAAAAAACTGAGGGGACAAGTGGGGGAGGTGAGGTAGGGGTTTATTTGGAGGTACAAAGATTAAAGGGGGATGGGGAGACCTCAAGGTGGAATTTTGGGTCCACCTTAGAGGGGGGAGGTGAGTGGGAGTAGCCCAGGATGGAGATTTGGGATCCTCAGGGTGGGCTTCGTGGGGTCTCAGGGGGGATTTGGGGGTCCCAGGGTGGGTTCTGGAGGGCCTCAGGGTGGAATTTTGGGTGTCCCAGGGTTGATTTAGGCAGTTCCAAGATAGATTTTGGGGTGCAAGATGGATTTTGTGGGTCCCAGCGCCAGATTTCACAGACCCCTTAGTGGAAGGCCTTTGGGGTTTGAGGATTCCCAGGGTGGATTTTGGAGTTTCACAGTGAGTTTCACCCTCCCCAGGATGGATTTGGGCATCTCAGGTTGGGTTTTGGGGTTCCAGAGTAGGTTTTTAGGGTCGTAGGATGGATTTTTGGGGGTCCTAGGCCGGGTTTTCAGGGTCAGGGGGATGGATTTTAGGGTTCCAGCACCCGCAGTGCAAAGTCCAGGGCGGGGGCACTGTGGGTCAGACACCCCATGGACACCACGTCGATGTGGGGCCCCAAAAACTGGGGGAGGGTCTCCAAAACGATGCCCCCGCTGGCCTCCACCGTCACTCCGGGATGTGCAGCCTTGACCTGCGCCGCAGCCGAGTGCAGCTCCTGGGGGGACACCCTGTTAGCAGGGAGCACCCCCTCCCCAAAATTTGGGGGTACACTGGACATATGGATGTATACTGGATGCTACATAGTGCAGAATCCCCCCCCAAATTGGCCCAAATCTGCCCAATGTGGGCCTCCCCCCAAGAAATCCCCAATTCAGGGATTATTCCACACACTGAGCTCCAAAATTGGGGTGTCCACCCCCAACCCCTCCAAATCAAGGGTTATCCTGATTAAACCCAATAAAAACTCAATAAAAATAGATTCCCACCCAACATCTGCCCAACTGGGGGCACCACCCACCACTGACCTCCAGGACAACCCCAAATTTGGGCTCTCCAATCCAAATGCCTGTCCCCCCACCCAGAACCCCCCAGAATTGTGGCCTCCTATTCAGTCTCCAATCCAGGCATTTGCCCACCCACTGACCCCCAAATTACAGTCCCCACACCTAAAATCCCCAAATCAAGGGTCCCTTCACCCAAAACCCCCCAAATTTGGATTATCCAACCCTCTGGCTCCCCCGAAACTGGGATTCCCCCTGGTATCTTTGGGGCTGCCCCACTTTTACAGCAGATTCCCATTTTACTGGTGTAGCCTCACCCTGGGATGTCCCCCTTTTTAGCCACTCCCCTCGATTTTGGGGGCTCAGCTGGGGATAACAGAGTCAGGATCTATGTGGTTAATCCCCACTTTTTTGGGTTCAACCCATTTCACTGGTCTGCCTCTCTTTTTAAAGGGTCTCGGCCCCCATTTTTGGGGTCCAGCTTCACATCTGGAGGGTCCTCCCATTCTTGGGGGCTCTTTCCAGATTTTCGAAGCTCACCTGGTGGGGGCAGAAGTCAAACCTATGGCATTACCCACCTTTTTCTGAGATCTGTGCCCCATTTTTCGCATTTATCCCCATTTTTAGAATCCAAACTCCCATTTTTGGGGTCCAGCCCACACTTGGGGTACCACCACTATTGGCCCCCTCCGATTTTGGGGCTCACCTGGGGGCTCAGGTTGTCCAGCAGGACGATGTCAGCCCCAGCCCCAGCAGCCGCCAGCGCCTCGTCCGCACTCGAGCACTCGACCCCCAACCGGCGGGTGAAGCCCCCGGCCCGGCGCACCCCCAAAATCATCTGGGGAAGAGGGGGGTCAGGGAGAACCCCAGAGGGACGCCCCAGTGTGGGGCAGGGTAAAATGGGGGCTCCCCCACAGTCATTCACTTAAAATTGGGCCCCCCCACTGCCCTCCCCCCCACATTGATCCCCAAATTTGGGGTCCTCTCCCCCAGAGTCCCCCAATTCAAGGTTGTCTGCTGCCACCAGAGTTGGGATACTCCCAACTACAAACACCAAAATTTAGAGTTACTCAACACATGATCTTCCCCCAGTTCAGGGGTGACCCCCCAATTTCCCTCCCAAATTGGGACCCCCCCCCTCACCCATCCCCCCCAGTTCAGGGGTCCTCCCACATCAGTCCACGCCCAGAATACCCCAGTCCAAGAGTCAGTCCCAAAATTGGTACCCCCTTTAAATATTGGTGCTTCCCCACCACCCTCGAAATTCGGGGTACCCCAAGCCATCACTCCCCCAAAGTCGAGCCCCCTCCACCAAAACCCCCCATTACCTCCAAATCTCATATTCCCCACACCCCCAGAATTGGGGATGTCACACCGACCACCCAGAACCCACCAATTCAAGGGTCCCCCTCCAATCTCCCCCCCAAACTGGGATACTGCTCCTCCAGTCTCCGGCTTTCCCCAAAATCCAGGGATCCTTCCGCCATTACCGCCCAAATTCTGGAGTCCCCCCACACCCAGAACCCCCCAATTCAAGCCCCCTCCCAATTGTCCCCCCAAGTTCGGCGTCCCCACCTGCTCGAGCCCCCCCGCTGCCGCCGCCAGCGCTCGGTGATTGTCCTTGAGGAGGAGGAGTCCCCCCAAACCTGCCCGGTGGGGGTCAGCGCCCCCCACCCCCAGCGCGTATTTCTCCGCCAAGCGGAACCCGGGCGTGGTTTTTCGGGTGCCCCCCACGACCCCCGCCCAGCCCTGGGCCCGGGCCACCCCCACAGCCCTCGCGGCCATCGAGGCTACTCCGCTGCAGCGCCCCAAAATATTGAGGGCGACCCTCTCCGCTGCCAGCACCCCCGCGGCCGGACCCTCCACCTCGGCCACCAACACCCGCCCGGGGGGCAGCGCCGCCCCCTCGGGCACCCTCCAGGTGACCCGGCACCCCGACACCCCGAAAACGGCCTCGGCGAAGGGGGCCCCGGCCAGGACACCCCCCGAGTGCCCCCCGGCCTTGCTGAGCAGCTGCGCTCGGGTCGCGCTGTCCCCCACGGTCGCCACCGCCGCGTCCGGCCAGGGCGCGTCCTCGTCCAGCCGGGAGCGCGCCAGGGAGCGCAGGCGGTGCGGGGGGGGCGGGGGGGCCCAGCCCCGGGCGGGGGGCGGCGAGCGGGCCGGGGGCGAGCGGGACATGGTCCGGGGGAGCCTGGGCAGAGAGACAGAGGCGCTGCTTGGGGGCTGCGGGAGTGGGATTTGGGGTCGTGGGGAGGGATTTGGGATCTTGGGGATGGGTTGTTGGCGTCCTAGGAAGGTCCGTGAGAGGGTCTTGGGATCCAGGAAGGATTTACAGGGAGATATTTGGGCGTTGAGGGGGTTTGGAGGGGTTTTGAGGCGTTGAGGGGGAAATTTGGGTTCGTCTTTGCAGGATTTGGGGAATTTTGAGGGGTTGCTGCAGGGGTTGAGGGTCCCAGGAGGGTCCTTGAAGAGGTGTTGGGGTCTGGGAAGGGCTTGTCGGGAGGTTATTGCGTCCTGGGAAGGGGATTTTGGGCGGCTACTGGGGGGAGGTTGAGGGTCCTAGGAGAGTCTTGGAGGGGATATTGGGGTCCTAAGGGGATTTTGGAGAAGAGTTTTGGGTGCAGGGGGAATGTTGGGAGTTATTGGGGTCCTGGGATGGATCTGGGAGTCCAGGAAGGAGATCAAATGTGGGTCCCGCCCCTCCATAGGCACCCAAAATGTGGGTCCCTCTCCCCGCTCCTGCCCCTTCCCCCCAGCTCAGGGGGGTCCAAAGTCCGGTCCGGAGTGGCCACATCACCCACCCCTCCCCCCTCCCCTTCCCGAGACTCCCAGGTGGGGGAGGGGCGCCCCACTGACCTGTCCAGGGTTGGAGGCGACTGAAGCCCGAATTGGGGCTCGGGGGTTCTTACCTGGGGGGGCGTGCCCCGCCTCGCCCCAATGCCCCACCCTGGGCTGTGATTGGCTGCCCTGGGGGTCCCCACCCCCCAAAAAACCCGCAGGCGGTTTGGGATGGGGGAGGGGAAATTCCCTTTATTGACAGTAAATGAGCGTGGCGAGGGCATTGGGGACACTTGGGTGGCGCCCCACGGACGGGGGGGGCACTTGGGGTGACACCAGATGACATCAGGTGATTCCTCCAACCTGCCCCCCCTAATTCAGACCCTGCCAAATCCCATCAGTGTCACGTGGGGGGGTTACAGAGGCATCGAGGGTGACGGACACATGGGGGTGACAGGAGGTGACAGTGACAGGGGTGTTCCCGCAGTAGCTGTGATAGGAACACTGGGATGTGAAAGGGAAAACAAGGCATGGGAGGGGGAGACGGGGTGGTGGCAGTGCCAGGGGTGTGGTGTTGAGAGTGCCAAGGGTGCGGTGACAGTGCCAGCTGGTGTGGTTGTGACAGTGCCAAGGGTGTGGTGGCACTACCAGGGATGTGGTGGTGACAGTACCAGGGGTGTGGTGACAGTGTCGGGGTTGCTGGTGACAGTGCCAGGGGTGTGGTGACAGTACCAGGGGTGTTCCTCTGGGCGGGGCTGGGGCTGAGGGGTTGGACAAGGTTGGGCTGAGGGCAGAAGATGGAGATGGGGGAAGAGGGGAACAGAGGGACATTGCGAGGGGGAGACAGGGAAGAGATCGAGGTGGGCGAGCCATGGTGGAGGAGACAGCAGAGGGGACATGGAGATGACAGTGGGGGCAGGGACAAGAGAGGACCCAGACATGGAGTTGGGGACCTGGAGAGGACATGGACATGAGAGGACATGGACATGGTGGTGGGGTCATGGGGAGGGGTATGGTAGCCAGGAGGAGATGGTCAAGGAGACCTGGAGATCGTGGAGGTGACCTGGACGTGGTGGTGGCACATGTGGAGGAGACGGGGAGGAGGTGGAAGAGACAGGAAGATGGAACTGGGGACAGAGATGAGCAGTGAAATGTGGAGAGGTGGTGGGGACATGAAGAGGACATGAGGGGGGATATGGAGATGTTCAAGGTGAACGGGATGTGGTGGTGGGACATGAGGAGGGGACAGGGAGATGGTAGTGGGGGCATGGAGATGGTCAAGAGCACCTGGAGATGGTCGAAGGTACACAGGAAGTGGGAGAGTGGGGACAGGGAAGAGCTGGAGGTGACCATGGACCGTGAAGGTGACCATGGAGGTGACCCATGAGCAGAGGGCAGGGTTCAGGTGGGACATGGGCCCATGGGAACAGGGGGATTGGGAATGCTGGGACAGGGGGCTGTGGGGACATGGTGTGAGCAGTGTCAGGGTGATGGTGTCAAGGGTGTGGGTGATGAAGATGAAGGTGATGATGAAGATGGAGCTGTTGGTGTTGTGGTGATGATGATGGAGGTTGATGGTATTGGGAGATGATGATGGCGGTGTGGGTGATGAAGATGATGATGTTGCAGATGATAAGGCTGATGATGTGGGTGGTTGTGGTGATGAAGATGATGGTGATGATGAAGGCCACCCCTGCTCCTTATTGAGGGCATTTCACATCTCGATGGGGACCAGCACTGGCAGCGCCATCGGCTCTGGAGCCTCAAAGATGTCACAGTCCAGAGCCTCAAAGACCTCGCTGTGCTCTGGGAGCTGCATGAAGTGGGGCTGGAGGGGGTCACCAGGGGGTCACTGGACTGGAACACTTAGGGGACACCTTGGGGACACCCAGGCAGGACTCCTGGGGGCTGGGGAGGCTCCACTGGTGTTGGGACTAAGGAGCAGCAGTTGCCCATCCCAAACACTGTCCCCACAGGGGGATTTTGCCAAGAGACAAGCACAGAATGGAGCTCCCTAAGGTAAGATCAAGGTGGGACAATTGTCCTCAGGCCAGCTTGGACCTTGGGGGAGGTAAACAAAGCTGGGGGATCAGAATGGACCCTGGTGGTGGACAAGGAAATCCAACCCAGCACTGGTGCTGGAATCAGCTGTGACTGGGTCAAAGGGAATTCCAGAGGGGCAGATGGTGACCACTGATCCATGGCCACCACCAAGCCCAGAAACCTCCAGCTGAACAGAAGAGTCAGCCTGAGCCTGGAATCATCAGCACCCAAGGCCAGGGAATCGTTAAACCAATGGCATTAGAGAGGGGTGTAGCCCATGAGCACTGATTCCTGAGTTTGCTAAAATGGATAAACAGGGAGAAGTTCAGAATGACCTCAGGACCCCCCACCACCCAGAAGCTCCAGGGGAAGAAGGACCAACAGGACACTGCTGGATCCATGGGTGGTGCTGACCTTCTGATTGATCTCTCTCCCTCCCTCCTCCCTCTCTTCCTGCCCTTCCTCCTTTCTCTCCCTGGCATTTCATTGTTCAGTAAATTCCAGACTATTGACTTTGGTCCCATTTGCCCCTGAATTTGGGCAGAGGCACCTCAAGGATGGGATCTGAACAGCCCAAGATTCTTCAAGTGACCTTAACCCCCTCATTGCCAAGAGCCATGAAGCCACGAGTGCTGATCCTTGGCCAGGGAAGCTCTGTCACTCCCAGACGGAGCAGAGGAGCCAGGGCTCCAGGCTCCTGGCCATGATCCTCTCCTGCCCCGAGCCCAACCTGTGCTCCCTGGGGATGGGGCTCCCAGAGCCCTGGGCAGAACCTGTTTCCCTCTGTGCCCCAAACCCTGGGGGCTCCAGAGGCTGCTCTGGGTGCCCCTCGTCCCTCCCAGCTCCAGGGGGACATTCCAGGGTGTCCCAGCCTGCCCTGCCCAGGGCACACAGTGGTGGGAGGGGAGAGAGAGACCCCAGGGAGCCCCTGGAGTCACTCTGGTCATGGTGGGGGAGGGACTGGAGACTCGCAGGGTTGAACAAGGGCCACAGAACACACAGGGACACGGAACACGGACATGGGAACACACATGGAGATACGAACACACAGGGACATGGGAACACACAGGGACATGGGAACACACATGGAGATACGAACACACAGGGACACAGGAAAACACAGGGATGTGGGAACACACACATGGACAGGGGAACACACATGGAGATACGAACACACAGGGACACAGGAACACACAGGGATGTGGGAACACACACATGGACGGGGGAACACACACCCAGACATGAGAACAGGCACACGTGCATACACAGAGTTGTTTTGCTGAAGGGGTTTATTGATTATTCCAGGGACATTCCCAGGGGATCAGGGGGATTATCCAGAGATGATCATCTCCTCATGCTGCTGGAGGGGGACAGGATCTGGCTCCAATCACCAGTTCTAGACCTGAAAGGCAAAGCCCAAGTCGTGACACCTGTGTCCACTGGGACACGAGAGGGACCTTGTTCCCACCCCTCTCTTTGCAGGGACCTGCAGCAGGAGAAGGGATTTGGAGCCCCGGATACACCTGGGACTGGACTTGGCTCCTGACATCCATGGGGCTCCCAGAGCCTCTCACCCTGGAATATCCCAAAACCTCCCAGAGCCCTTGCTGCTCCCACAGGGACACTGGGTGTCCCCAGAGCCCCCCAGTGCAAGGAAAGCCTTGGGGACAGCTCTGTCCACCGAACCCCAGCACATGGATCAGGGACAGCCCCCTCCATGTCCCTCTGACTTTCCCATGCTCTGCCCACCCCACAGGGCTCAAGAATCTGCCTTGGTCCCCGAGGATCTTTTGTGGGGCTGGAATCCCCCAAGATTTCTCACCAGGGCATCCAGAGGGGCAGCCGGGCATCACTCCCGCAGAAGCTCCACCTGCTCAGCCACGAGGGGCTGGGGAGAAAGGGGGGGTTAGAGCCACACTGGGGGATACTGGGGCTGGTTGGGAGATACTGGGGCAGGCTGGGGTGTACTGGGGCACAGTGGGGTGTTCCGGGGTGCACTGGGGGGTGATGACCAGGAGAGGGGAAGCTCTGGGTCCAGCAGAACTGCGGGTACCCACCTCAGACCTCTTCACTCGTTGGACGCCGTTCTTCTTCTGCAGAGAGATGGGGAGATGTCACTGGTCACCGGGGTGTCCCCAGTCCCAGCGAGGCATGGGGGGACCCAACTGACCCCCAGTTCCCACACTGGTGCCCCAATTCCAGGACTTACCACAATGCATCCACCTGCAGCTCCTCCTATGACTACCTGCAGATGGAGAGCAAAGGTTTAGTCTGGAATGGCCCCTGTGGGAATTCAAGAGTCACAGGTGCCCCCAAGCTCCTTGGCTGTCCCCAGTCTGAGGGGGAAAATCCCTTCTGCTCCCCGCAGTCCCACTCCAGGCAGTTTCACCCGATCCCTGTTCCTGCAGGGACCACGGTGGGGATGGAGACGAGGAGAGCGAGGGGAACTTGGGGCCTCCAAGGAGGAGGGGATGGAGTGGGATGTGAGGGCCCCAAAGACACTGAACTGGGGGAACTTGGGGACCCAGGGGATGGGGCTGGGGGAGTTGAAGGGATGGGAATGGGGGAATGCAGGTGGGGAGGCAGGAATTCCAGTGGGGGGACATGGGGGCTGAAGTGGGAGGTGGGTGGGGACAGGGGAAAGCAGGGGCAGAGGACCAAAATTGTTGGGTTTGGGAGGGGCTTTGGGAGTCCAGGAGGGGGATTTGGGGATACTGTCATGGAGAATGAGAAAGGGAAGGGAGTGGAGGGAAAGAGGAGAGGAAGTGGACTGGGCATGGGGATCTTTGGGGTGACTGGGGTGCACTGAGATGGGTGGGAATACAATGGGGACCCTGGGGAAGGGGCAGCCTTGGGAAGCTCTGGGATGTACAGGCACGCACTGGGGTGCACTGGGATGGCCTGGAGGGTCATGGCCATGAGAGGGGAGGCTCTGGTTCAGCAGAAGAATTCAGGATACTCACATCGCCAACAGCAATGGCACCACCTCACTGTGGAGAGAGCATGAGATGTCACTGGGGTGTCCCCAGTCCTAGTAAAGATTGGGGGTGACCAAACTTCCCCCCAGTTCCCACACTGGTGCCCCCAGCTCCAGGACTTACCCCAGCACATAGAGCTCCACCACTGCCATCAAAGGTGGCCTGGGCAAGGAGAGCAAAAGGCTGGTCAGGATTGGCCCTTGAGGGGCTGGGGGGACACAGGAGTCCCCAGCCCCCCACCTCCCACCCATGGCTGTCCTCTGCTCTGAGCAGGGGGTGCCAGGGGATTTGGGAACATCACTGCAGGGTGAAAGGCAATGAACTGAGGGCAAAGACTGGAGAGAAGACCCTGGGAATCATCTGGGGGCTTGAGGGGACCAGGGTCAGAGGGGCAGGCATTTCCCAGTTTGTGCCAGCTCAGCCTGGCTTGGGACTGGAACAGTTCATCCCAGTTTGGCCGAGTTCAGCCTAGTCTGTACTTAAATGAGTTTGGACCTCTTGGTCCCACTTCAGCCTAGTTTGGGATTGGCCTTTGTTCTTGTGTGGGCAACAGAGGAGATGCTGGGGAGATGCCCGAGGGGATCAAGAGGATGGGATGGGATGGGATGGGATGGGATGGGATGGGATGGAGAGGCCCAAAAGGACGGGATTTGGGGATAGCAGCACAGGAAAGCTCTGGGGCCCTCGCAGGGAGGAGCCGGGTCCGAGCATCCGTGGTTCAGCCGGGCTCTGGCAGCGGGAGTTGAATTGCGGCAAGGGGAAGGACAGAGGCAATGGTGGCGAGGAGAAAGCGGCACGGCCCGGGGCCGGGGAGCCCGGCGGAGCCCCTGCATTGGGAAGAGCCCTCAGACCTGAGCCCAGCCCGTGGCTTTGGAGCCTCACCTCGCTCTGTGCCGGCAGGCACAGCAGGATGGAGAAGAGCAGGGCCACGCTGAGCACAGCCACCTTCATCTTCCTCTCGCACTGGGCAGCGCTGGCTGAGGCTGCAGCAGGGCAGGAGCACCTTTATCCCTGCCGGGACTCCTCCCTGCGCCCTCCCTGACAGCCCCCAGGCCAAAGCCCGGCTTGGCACAGCCCCCAGCCCTGGCACAGAGTCCATCCCGCCTGTGGCACGGATCCAGCCCCGCTCCCCGCATCCCTGCAGCTTCCTGCACGGGGCAGCTGCCCCTGGAGGGGACCGGGCACCCGGGGTCCGAGGGGGGCAGGCAGGGATCCAAAGGCAGCTGGGGACCCTGTGGGGACACCCCCACTCCAACACAATCCATCCTCCAGCAGCCCCCAGCCCCACACCCCCCATCTCCCGGTACCCCTCCCCTCCCAGAGCGTTCCTTGCAGGACACCCCGGAGCTGAGCCCAGCCCCAAACCTGGAGTGTCAGAGCAGGATTGTCTCTGTTCCCACTGCAGCCCCTGGGCTCATTGGGGCTGCACTGACCCCTCTTCCTGGGGCAGCAGCACCCCGGGATCAGGGAGAAGGGGCAGGGGGAGCACAGCGGGGTCAGGGGCCATGGCAGCAGCTGGGGGACCGGGATCTCCAGTCCCTGCAGGTGCCCTGGGGAGCACTGGGCAATGGTGGCACTGGGACACCGGGGCTGGCCTTGTGGCAGTGCTGGGGTGGTGGCAGTGCCCGGCTCCAGCCCATTCCTGTCCCTGCAGCCCCAGACTGCTCCAGGCCCCCAGGGGAAGATCCCCGGGCAGAGCCCCTGGCACAGCCACGGCCACCGTGTCCTGCTGGATCAGCCCAAGCCCGCTGTGCTGAGCTGGCCCAGCCATCGGCTCCCAGGGGCTCTGTGCCCAGCAGGGCTGTGGCTCCAGACCGGGCTGGCACTGGGACACAGCTCCCGCAGCTCCCCTGGCCCCAGGGATGGCCCTGCCCTGTCCTGCCCTGGTCCCAGCGCTGGCCCTGAGCTGGGGCTGACCTTCCCAGCCCAGGGTCCTGCGCTGCTGTCCCAGCTCAGAGGCCCCTGTCAGGGTCACCCCGAGGACACAGATCAGTGACAGTCCCTGCCAGGGCTGCCACGAGCTGCCAGTGCCTCCATTCTCCACTGACATTCCGTGACATTTCCAGGAGATGTTCCCTCCTCACGGGACACTGACCTCACAGAAGGGACCTGTTGTGGCACAGGTCAGAAAATCCTTCAGGCACCTGACTTGACTGTTTGCATTGGATTTTCCTGCAGAGCCAGCAGTGACCTGGAAGATTTTCTCATCCCAGCAGGAATCACCGCCTGAGTGATTCATGGAGCTGGATCTGGCCCCTTCCCTCTTCCCAGGAAACCAAGAGCTGCCAGCACAGCTCATCCTGCTGCTCCCAGACACTCACAGCTTTTGCTAATGGATCCATTTCTGATTTTCCAGTATTTTAAATCCAAGAACCACAAATATTCACAATACTTCAGTTCTGGTGTGAAATTATCCTGCTTTGAGGCAATAAATCCTGCTTGGGGCAATAAATCCAGGTTCCTTCCTCCAGTGCCTGGCAGTTCCTCTCTGGGAGCCAGGAATGGGGACACTGGGGATAAGGATGGGGACACTAGGGGCAGGGTCGGGGACCGCAGAGTGGGATAAGGACAGCAGGGGCAGAGATGGGAACAGCAGGAATGGGAATGGGGACACCAGGAGTGGAATGGGGACAGCAGGAGCAGGATGGGGTCAGCAGGACTAGAATTGGGACTTGCCGACCACACCCAGCTCCATCCCTCAGGATTCATTTCCCACTCTGTGTCCCATGTCCGAGGTGTCCCCAGGAAGGTTTGGCCACGTTGGGCTCCTGGAGGGGCAGTGGGATGGGGGGAAGGGTCAGGCCAGGCCTCATTGTGCCCAAAGGTCCTTGAGCGTCCCAAAATTGGGGCTCAGGATCTTGGAGAAGTTCCCTGGCCATGACATGGGCACGAGATGGCCGTAAGATGAGAGTGACCATGACACAACCACAACCCTGACCATGACATGATTTGGACCAAGAGATGACCATGGGTTGGCCATGGCAAAACCATGGCTTTGAGGTGACCCTGATGTGGTCGTGGCCATGAGATGACCATGAGGTGACCATGACATGATCATGAGATGACCATTACAGTGAGATGACCACAAGCATAAGATGATGGTGATCAGGAAATGACCATGACCATGAGATGGCTGTGACCATGAGATGACCACAAGATGACCTTGACACCACTATGGCCATGAAATACTGAAGGCTGTGAGATGACCATAACAGGATCTTGACCTAGAGGTGACCATGAGATGACCCCAACACACCATGGCTGTGTGCTGATCAAGACCATGAGATGATCATGACACAGCCATGGCTGTGAGATGATTGTGACCATGAGGTGACTGTGAGATGACCATTAGGTGACCATGACCATGAGGTAATGGTGATGACCATAACTGTAGGAAATAAGGAACGCCTTAGAGAATAAGGGCCTCTTCTATTTTTGTTAAATCCTGTTCACTATGTTCACTTTCATCCACCAAGAGGCACTCTGGGAAGGGCTCAGCTGCGGGTCAGATGGCCAGAGAGTGGGGTGGTGGTCACCTCGTGTGTGAGGCAGTGATGGGCTGGGGAGATGCGTGGACACCACATGATCAGAGAGCTGACTGGGTCAAGGGACACATCAACAGTGACACTGCAGTGACAGGCAGCCAATGTGGGCTTGTTTCAGTAAAGTTTGGGTTAAATTTCAGTTATGTTTGAATGACACAACATAAATGATGGGCCACCTAACCGGGGAAGGACAATTTAGCCAACCTGAGGAGCAAGCAGCAGCAGTCCCCAGGCAAGTATTCAATGAAGTTAAAAATTTTTGTTAAAAGCATTGGTCTATGTAGCAGATGGCAGCAATCCTAACTCAGAGTATACTAATATTAGGCAAGAGCCAGGAGAGACATACATGGAATTTATAGACCAGTTAAAACAAGCATTGGAAAAACAAATCCCTGATGATAGGACCAGCAACAAACTGTTAGAGACATTGGCAGTAGCTCATGGTAACTCTGAGTGTCCAAAGGTGTTGCACGCCCTGCCACGAGAAACACCACTGATGATCCTCCAGATGATCGAGGCGTGCAAACGTCTCGGGATGAATGTGGCAGTGGTACAGGCCCCGGTCATGGGGCAAGGAGTTGCAAAAGCCCTGGTGGCTGTGCAGTTTCCTTTTAAAGCCCACAATCACAGTACCAACCCACATGCTTTGCATTTCTGAAAAGACTGTCCACAGAGAAAAGGGAGATACCCAGTTCCTGGTCAAAACGAACCCCCGGCTAAACAATTTTCTTTTAAAGGCAATTTCCCCAGGCTGCCATCAAAAAAACTTGCACTGGAGCATGAGCCGGCCTCGTGCTGTAACAGAAATCCACAAGCTGATGATGCTGATGACCACCAGTGTTAGTAAAAGAGCCTGAAACAAATCAAATTTTAGGACCATTTCAATTAATAATTGGGGGAAGGGATACAGTTGTGTCTCCACAGATAGAGGACCTCGGTGGATACCAGCCAAAACCATCAAACCTTACCTACAGCCATTAAAGGACTGCCCACCAGAAAATTCCAGTACTCACAACTCCTAACAGCAAGTCTTTAGCTAACATAACACACCAGGAGACTTTATGATTATCTGTTCCCACCCCAAATAACCCCTCTTCAACATGGCTGGTAGGTCTGGCAATAGATGAGTGGCCAGTAAATAAAAAGGCCATCTGTAATATGCAAAGGAACAGTCCCATGGGTAAGCTGAAATACAATCCTGTAGATTTTTGATACTCGTGGCCTTGCAGCCTTCCACATGCACTATTAGAGGCTCAAGAATTGGAACTGTTTGGCTCAGCTCGAATGGATTACTGCTTTACCTTTCATTATAGAAAAAGAGTTCAATTGGTAACATCTAATGGTGCTAAGCCCCAAATTGTAAAACCAGATGAACCAGCACTGTGGGATGTTTCTCCCCACCATCCAAGGTATAAAAATGAGAGCCTATGGTGCAATTATACCTCATGACATCCATCTAAATCGATGCCCCTTTGCAATTACCACCAGGCACGTTTCTTATTTGTGGGGACAGAGCATGGCCTGCCATTCCATCTCGTATTAAAGGCAGCCCATGTAGCCTTGGTAGGCTTGCTTTACTAACTCCCAATGTCACAACACTAATTGGCAATGACAAAAATAGGGAAATAAACCGCTTTGCACATCAGTTCCAATTCGACTGTACCAGTGAAATAGAATTTTGGAATAGAGGACAGAGGATTGTTGCCTCTGCTTTTGTACTGTGGGTAGGTGCTGCACAAGCAATAACGCAATTAGGAAAATTAGGATGTTGGTTATGTAAATAAACCAATGCTACTTCTGTCTCTAAATGACCTTTTAACAGATGTTGACAGCCTAACACACACAACGTTACAAAACAGAGCTGCCATAGATTTCTTGCTGTTGGCACACGGATGCCAAGACTTCGAAGGCATGTGCTGCGTGAACCTTTCAGACCATAGTGAGTCTATACACAAAAGTATTCAAGTCCTCAAAGATGGGAGTCAAAAAGTTAAGAATTTATGATGACAAAGACTGGTTTGATGGACTCTTTAAAAGTTGGGAAATCAAGGGGTAGGTGTTGTCTATAATGAATTACTTATCTTCATAATTGTTGTCATTATACTGTGAGTTGTTCCTTGTCTGTTAGGATGTTTTTACAGAGTTTTACAAAAATCTTTCAGTTCTATTTTTACAGTTAAACAGAAAGGGGGAGATGTGGGAGTCAGCCTGACCAGTATCCCAGGACAGGCAACCATCACCAAAGAAAAATTATATCCCAACCCTAAACTTTGGGAGGCATTTGTTTAAGTTGTGGTGACCTCAGAAGAATGTTATGAAGAGTTATGGGATTGCCTATGTTAATACCTCATGCATATTCCTAACCCTCATTTCCCAGTTAATTATCACCTCTCCCAGTTCCAGACTGTTCTCCCTTCCTTGTATCCCCATTGGCCCTCAGCTGATGCAATGTTCCACCCAACCTACCCCATTGGATCCTACCTGCCCTTACTCCACCTCTGCCCCACTTTCCCCTTTCCCCATTGGACCCTAAGCTCAACTCTACCCCCTCCCTTACCCCATATTTACACCTTGGACCTCCCTGTATCTTTGTCTTCAACCCCAGGCTCCTAAAGTGACCTTGTCCTCTCAGTTGTTGTATTTGGATTTTTGGGCCTCATCCCACATTTACTTTCATTATTAATAAATTTTTTTATGTTTCTGAGTTGTGGTTGTTGTTCCGTTCTTCTTTAATTTTTGCCACTTCTGCCCTGATATCTGCAAAGCCTAAAAAGGATTGTTGGAGACCACCCTCGACCCCTGATATGAGATGACCATGACAGAACTGTGGCCATGAGATGACCATGACCATGAGATGACCATGACACAACCATCATCCTGAGATGACTATTACAGTGAGACGACAATGGACATGAGATGATGGGGATCAGGAGATGACCAAGAACAAGAAATAACCATGATGCAACCATGACTGTGAACGAGATGATGGAGATCAGGAGATGACCATGAGGTGACCACAATATGACCACTGCTATGAAATAATTGTGGCCACAGGATGACCATGACCATGAGATGATGGCGATAAGGAGATGACCATGACCATGAGATGACCATGACCATGAGGTGACCATTACTGAGAGTTGACCATGAAGATGAGATGATGGATATCAGGAAATAAATGACCATGACTGTGATGATGACATGACTGTGACTGTGAGATGACCAAGAGACGGCCATGACTATGAGAGGACTGTGACCATGAGATGATGATGACACAGCCATGTGGTGCCCAGGATCATGCAGTGACCATGAGATGACCATGACACAACCATGGCCATGAGGTGATCAAGAAATGTCCATGACTGTGACCATGACATGATGATGACTGTGAGATGACCATGGGCATGAGGTATTGTGACCAAGAGATGACCACGGCATGCCCATGACCATAACATGATCCTGGCCATGAGGTGACCATGAGCATGAGATGGTGGTGATTGGGAGATGACCATAAGATGACCATGAGTGACCACGTGATGAACATGAGCTGACCACGATCTGGCAATGGTCTGGATCTCCCCAGATCCCATCACTCCTCTCACCTCCCAATTGTTATAAATGAGAGACAAAAGTCTCGATATTCAGCAAAATTTAGATTGCTTTATTTGATATAGAAAGAGCAAGCAGCGCGCTGGGGAACTCGAGGGGTCACCGCCCACTCCACACTCCATCCAACCTTGGTTTACAGCCTCTTCTTATACTATGGTTTCTCATTATAATCATTAATTTTGGGGTTTTTTCTGTCATAATTTTGCCAAGTAAGCAGTGGTGGTCGAATAAACATCTGTATCCAAACTCACAAAGCCTCTGGGCGATAGTCAGTCTCACAGATAAACATCTGGTCTTTGTAGACAACCACCAGGGAAATCTGGAAGTCTGGTCCTTGAGATAGGCAGCAGTGATCAAACAAAGGCAGGAAGGACTATCCGGAAGTGTGATTTTGCAAGCTGGCAGCAGATATAACTTATTTGGGAAACATAACACAACACAACATAACGTAACATGGTGATTTAAAACAGAATGATTTAATCATATATTTTCCTTCATCTAGCGTCCATGCTTCACTTCAGACCTTAGTATTCTGGTTTATACGAACCCCAAGACTTTTGTGATTAACACGAATCTTTTATCAATTACCACAACGGGAACCCCTGAACCCCCATTTTTGGCACGGGGACAGCCCCGTACTCCTTTCCCCTGCACCCCCTTATCCGAGACTGGGATTCCCCCGCACCCCCGTCAGTGCTCTGAGACACCCCTGCACTCCCATTCCCGGCCATGCTGCCCTTCCCAGACCCCAGATGCGCCCTCTTCCTCGGCTTTTGGACCCCCAGATCTCCAAAATTTCTGCGTCTCCCCAGTTCTCCATTCCCGGCGCTTCCTGGAAGGGCGTTTCAGAGGGTCCCCCGGGGTCCCGGGGGGTCCCAGGGGATCTCAGAGGAGATCCAGTGGGAACAGATGAATTCCCTGGAATTCCCCTTTCCTCCCGTCTCGATTTCCCTTCGCCCATCCTGTGTCCCCGGGATCCGCCCGCCTCTCCCAGCCCCAGCTCCCTCTTTCCCGTGACTCAGGGACCCCCTGGACCCCCATTCCTGCCTTTCCCAGCTCTCAAACTCCACTTTTCTCAAAACCGAGGACCCCTGGACCCCTTTCCTGGGCACAGTGACCCGCTGGAGCCCCCATCCCGCCTCTCCCAGTCCTTTCCTTGAACCTTGGAACCTTCCTGAATCTACCAGTTCTGCTCCTGACTCTTGGACGCCCCCAGACCCCCCAGTCTCTGCGTCCACCCCAGTTCTCCACCCTCTGCTCGTCCTGCGGGGGGTCCTGGGAGGTCCCGGAGGGGATTCAGAGGAATTCCCAGGGTTTCCTCTGTCCCCTCCCCCTCCTCGCGTTCCCCGATCACTTTCGCGTCTCCCGAGCTGCGGCTTCGGGATCCGCCCGGGGACCGGTGACCGCCCCCGGCACCGGGACCCCCCTGAAACCCCGTTGCTGGGAACAGGGACCCCCCTGCACTTCCAATTCCGGACGAACTCCCCTTCCTGGGCACAGAGACCCCCTTGAACGTTCATTTCGGGGCACCGAGACCCCCTGTACCCCCTTGCCCAGTCGAAAAATACCCTGAACCCCCTTACCTGGAACGTGGAACCCCCTGAAGCCCCATTCTCGTGCACGGAAACCACCCCCGAAACCCCATTTCCTGGGAACCGGGACCCCCTGAACCCCGAGTTACCGGCATGGGAACTCCTAGAAAACCCCATTCCTGGGCACGGGAACTTCCCTGAATCTTCATTTCGGAGGAACTGAGACCACCTTCCCCAGTTCCGGGACCCCCTGAACCCCCATATTCAGGACCGGAACTCCCCTGAACCCCCAATTCCCGCGCACCAGAACCCCCTGTATCCCCTTATCCAGCACCGGCACCCAACTGAACCCCTTCATCCAGCACCAATGTCCCCCCGCACCCCTTTCCCGACCCTCTCCCTCTCGGAGACCCCAGTCCCCCTTTTCCTTGATTCCGGGAGCCCCTGGACCCCCATTCCTGCCTTTCCCAGCCCCCACTCTCTATTTTCCTCAACCCGCGCCCCCCCTTTCCTGGGCACAGGGACCCTCTGGACCCCCCATTGCCCTCAATCCCCTTTCCTTGATCCTGGGACCCCCTGAACCCCCATTACTGGGCATGAGGACACCTCCTGCACCCCCTTATTCGGTACTGGGACCCCCTTCTGGATCCCCGTCACGTCTACTGGGGCCCCCTGCACCCCCTTCTCGGGCATTTCGCCCTTCCCAGACCCCGGACCCTCCCTTTTCCTTCACCTTTGTACCCCTGGATCTCTCAAATTTCCGTGTCCCTCCAGTTCTCCACTCCCAGAGCTTTCTTAAGGGGGGTTTCAGGGAGTTGCAGATAGTTCTCAAAGGGCCGCCGGGGAATCGCAGCGGGGATCAGAGGGATCCAGAGGAATTCTCTGGGATTCCGCCGACCCCTCTCCCCACCGCGCTCTCTCGGTCTCTGTCCCTTCTGCGCCCCAACCTGCGAGACCGGGATCTACCCGGCGACTGATGACGTCACTGAGAGATACTGCTGCCATTGGCGGACAGGAACATGCGGCGCCAATGGCGGGGCCGGAGGCCGCCCTGGGGGCGGGGCCAGTGCTGGGGCGAAGCCGGGCGGGGGGAGCCGGGCGGAGCCGGGCGTGCCCGCAGCGGAGCAGCGCGATGGCTCCAGCGCTGGGTCTGGGGCCGATTTTGGGGCTCCTGGGGCTCCTCTGGGACCCGGGGGGAGCGACGAAAGTTGAGTGGGACCCCTAAAACCTCGACCGCTCTGAACTTCCATTTCCGGGCTAAACCGTAAACCTTCATTCTTGGACTCGGGAACCTCCCATAGCCACATTTTGGGTTTTGTGACTCCCCCTTCCCCGCCACCGGGACCGCCCTGAACCCCCTCATCAGGCACCGGGACCGCCCTGAACCCCCATTCCTGGGGATCAAGATCCCTTTGCACCCCGAATCGCGGTACGGGACACCCCCTGAACCCCTATTCCTGGGCACTGGGACACCCCTGAATCTCCATTTCAAGGCCTGGGACACCCTGCACCTCCTTTTCGGGCATCCCCCTTTCCCAGACTTCAGTCTCGCCCTTCACCTTTGCCTCGGACCTCCCAACTTTCGTGTCTCCCCCGTTTTCCACTCCCGCCGCTATTTGAAACGGGGTCCCAGAGGGTCCCGGCCGCCCCAGGGG
The DNA here is from genome assembly GCF_052056855.1 of Sturnus vulgaris. Taxonomy (NCBI): domain Eukaryota; kingdom Metazoa; phylum Chordata; class Aves; order Passeriformes; family Sturnidae; genus Sturnus; species Sturnus vulgaris. The sequence goes on from NW_028276170.1 coordinate 13,769,237, forward strand.
TCTCAGGGGAGGTCGCAGCGCGAATCCAATAAGATCCAGATGAACTCCCTGGAATTCGGCCTTTCCTTCCGTCCCCTCCCCCACCGCACTTCCTCGGTGTCTTTCCTGTCTCCCAGGCTGCGTCTCCAAGATCCGCTCGCCTCTCCCAGCCCCAGATTCCCCATTCCCCTGAACCAGGGACCCCCTGGACCCCCATTCCTGCCTTTCCCAGCTCCCAAACCCCCCCTTTCCCTCAACACCGGGGACTCCTGAGCCCCGTTTCCAGGGCACAGGAATCCCCTGGAACTCCCATCCCACCTCTCACAGTCCTTGTATCCCCCTTTCCTTGATAGTGGGAGTCCCCTGAGCCACCATTCCTGGACACTGGGACCCCATGCACCCCCTTCCCGTCTCTCCCAGTTACCCTTTCATTGATCCATGACCCCCTCAATCCCCTCAAATCTCTGTGTCCCCCCAGTTCTTCACTCCCTGTATTACTTGGATGTGGCGGTGTCAGAGCCCAGCCCGGGGATCCCTCAGTTCATGATGATTGGATACCTGGATGGGATCCCCTTCGTGCGCTATGACAGCGAGCGGGGCCGGATGGAGCCGCTGACGCAGTGGATAAAGGATAGAGTCGGGCCGGGATATTGGGATAGGGAGACCCAGATCTGCGTGGGGAACCAGAACATGGATGCCAGGAACCTGGATATACTGCGGGACCGGTACAACCAGAGCAGGGGTGAGTGGGGGGGATCTGTGGGGCTGGGATAGGATCTGTGGTGTTGGGATGGCATCCATGGGGCTGGGGTGGGTTTCCATGAGGCTAAGATGGGGATCCATAGGGCTGGAATGGGATTTATGAGGCTTGGATGTGGATTCACAAGGCACCAAGGGGCTGAGATGGGGATCCATTAGGCTGGTATGGGATATCTTGTGATCCATGGGTTGGGATGTGGATCCATGGGGCTGGGATGAGGCTCTGTGGATCTCCATCAGACTCTGGGGCTCCATAGGGCTGGAATGGGGCTCTGTGGGACTGGGACTCTGTGGGTACAATTCCCCCAGGTCTCCACACCATACAATGGCTTTTTGGCTGTGAGCTCCTACCTGATGGGAGCGTCCGTGGGTCCTTCCGGAATGGCTACGATGGGCAGGAACTCATTTCCTTTGACCTGGGATCCAGGAGATTCGTGGCGGCCGACAGCGCTGCTGAGATCAGCAGGAGGTACTGGGAAAGTGAAACGAACGAGGTTGAGAGGCAGGCGAATTACCTGGAGCATGAATGCCCAGAGTGGCTCCAGAAATACGTCAAATATGGACAGAAGGAGCTGGACCGCAAAGGCAGGAGCAGAATTCATGTGGGATTTGGGAATGGAGGACTTGGGAACGTGATAATTCCAGTGGGAATTCCACAGGCAGATCTCACCCCATCCTATTCCAGTGGAAATTCCATGGGCAGGTCTCACCCCCATCCAATTCCAGTGGGAATTCCAGGGGCAGATCTCACCCATGGACTCAATAGAATTCCATGGATGTATCTCACCGTTATCCCATTCCAGAGACCCCTGATGTCCATGTGTCTGGAAAAGAGGAACACGGGACGCTGATCTTGTCCTGCCATGCGTACGGATTCTACCCCAGCTCCATCGCAGTCAACTGGATGAAGGGGGATGAAATCTGGGATCAGGAGACGGAGTGGGGCGGGATCGTTCCCAACAGCGACGGCACCTTCCACACCTGGGCCAGGATCGAGGCGCGGCCGGAGGAGCGGGAGCAGTACCGGTGCCGGGTGGAGCATCCCGGAATGTCAGAACCCGGGATCTACGCTTGGGGTGAGGCTGGGAATGTGGGAGTTGGGAATTTGGAATTCCCAAATGGGGATTCCCCTCCCCCTCCTCACCATCCCACATTTTTCAGAGCCAACATCTGGCAGGAATCTCACTGTGGTGGTCGCTGTGTCCGTCGCTGCCATCATCATCTTCATTGCCCTCATTGGATTTGTCATCTGGAAGTGCCAATCCGGTAACGCACGGGATGGGGGTTGGGAAAGGGCATGGATCCACCTGGCACTGTTCTGGGAATCCTGTGCCACCAACGCCGATCCCACTGTTTTTCCACAGGGAGGAGGGACAGGAATGGATGCAACATGGCAGCCAGTGAGTACCAGTGGTGGATCCAGCTCTGAGTCCTCTCTGTTTGGATCCCAGGATGGATCCTGGAGTTATTCCCAGTGGATTAACTGGATCTGTGCTGGAATCTCATGGATCTTGTCTTTCTGCAGGAAATGACGTGGGAACCAACGCCTTGAGTGCAGGTACACAATGGGATCAGGGTGGGATTCCAGAGGAGAATCGGGGCAGAATGGACAGATTGGGATCAGGGAGGGATTCTGGATCAATGCAGGGGTCCAGAGCAGGATCAGATGGAATTGTGGAGTGGGATCGGGGCTGGATTCTGGAGCGGGATCAGGTGGGATGGATGGGGCAGGATTGGTGCAGGTTGGATGGAGCAGGGTGAGTTGGGGTGGATGGATGGATGGATGGATGGATGGATGGATGGATGGATGGATGGATGGATGGATGGAGTAGGTGTGGGATGGATGGAGAGGGATTGGGTGGAATTCCAGAGTGGGATTAGGGCAGAATGAATGGGGCGGGATCACGTGGGATGGATGGAGCAAGATTGGGGCGGGATGAGGTGGGATTCCGAAACAGCTCCCACTCTCCATGGGCTCCAGCCAGGTCCATCCTGTGGGATGGGGACATGGAGAGGGTGACACCGTGACCCTCTCTCATCCCGACAGAAATCATTGCCTGAGCGATCCATGGAGCTGGATCCGGCCCCTTCCCTCTTCCCAGGAAACCAGGAGATGCCAGCAGAGCTCATCCCACTGTTCCCATCCACCCTCAGCTTTTGCTAACAGATACATTTCCCATTTTCCAGTGTTTTAAAGCTAAGAATTACAAATATTCCCAATGCTTTTGTTCTGGTGTGAAATTATCCTACTTTGGGCAATAAATCCTGCTTGGGGCAATAAATCCATGTTCCCTCCTCCAGTGGCCGACAGTTCCTCACTGGGAGCCAGGAGTGGGAATAGGGACACTGGGGACAGGGATAAGGACACTGGGGACAGGGATGGGGACACGGGGATTGAGACACCAGGATGGGATAGGGACAGCAAGGGACAGAGATGGGAACAGCAGGAATGGGAATGGGGACAGCAGGAATTGGGACGGGGACACCAGGAGCAGGATGGGAAGACCAGGACTAGGGTGGGGGACACATTCATGGGAATGGGGACACCAGGATCAGTGTGAGGACACCAGGACTGGGATGGGGACACATAAATGGGGACACCAGGACTGGGATGGGGACACCAGGAGCAAAATGAGGGCTTCTCAGCCACACCCAATTCCATCCCCCAGGTTTTGTTTCCTGCTCCATGTCCCATATCCCATGTGTCCCCAGGAGAGTCTGTGTAGCAGTCCATCCTGGAAGGGACGGGCTGGGAACCGGCCCCACAGCAGGTAACAACCCTGGACACTGAGGAGCCAAGACAGACAACATCCAGTCACACTATGGCGAGCAGTAGAGGAGAAGAAAAGGATTATGGGAACTACTGGGCATAACCATGCAAATAGAGACTGCACAAGGGTCTGTGATTGGCTGGAAGCTTTCTAGAACATTCCTTCATAGTCTGTATCAGTGTCTGCTCAACCCCATTTTAGGGTCTTCTAAAGGGGCCTTTTGTGCACCCTTTTTATTTCTCCTTACACTTTCAGTTTCTAGCCCTTTAGTCATTCCAGTCCCTTTATTATTTATTTAGCCATTTCACTGACACCAGCCCAGGGTCAGGGCAGGCCAAGCCCCGACAGGTTTGGCCACGTCAGGCTCCTGGAGGGGCAGCGGGATGGGAGAGGGGTCAGACCAGGCATCATTGTCCCAACAGTCCTTGAGTGTCCCAAAATCGGGGCTCAGGATCTCAGAGAGGCTCCCTGGCCATGACCATGGCCATGACACAAGCACGAGATGGCTGTGAGATGAGAGTAACCATGAGTGACACAACCCTGAGATGACCATGACCATGAGATGACCATGACACAACCACAACCCTGACCAAGAGGTGATTTGGACCAAGAGATGACCATGGGTTGGCCATGAAACAACCATGGCCTTGGGGTGACCCTGATGTGATCGTGGCCATGAGATGACCATGAGGTGACCATGACATGATCATGAGGTGACCATTACAGTGAGATGACCGTGAGCATAAGATGATGGTGATCAGGAAATGACCATGACCATGAGATGGCCGTGACCATGAGATGACCACAAGATGATGGTGACAATGAGATGACCACGAGATTGCCATGACACCACCACGGCCATGAAATCTTGAAGGCCATGAGTTGATCATGACTGTGACCATGACACATCTTGACCAAGAGGTGACCATGAGATGACCACAACACACCATGGCTATGTGGTGATCAAGACCATGAGATGATCATGACACAACCATGGCTGTGAGACGATTGTGACCATGAGGTGACTGTGAGGTGACCATGACCATGAGATGATGGTGACCATAACTATAGGAAATAAGAGAAGCCTTACAGAATAAGTGTGGGAAGATAGGTTGAAAGGATAATGCAGAAAGCAATGTTTCCCAATGAATTACACCTGTACTGATTACTGAGAGGTAGAAACAGCCTTGCCTGCCCAATGAGGATGGGTGTTTTATAAAAGAGTGGGCTAGCTGGCCACTAGTCACAGTCGGAGCTTGAGACTGAGGATCTGCTGCAGTTTGGGGTGGAGTCTGCTGGCTGTGCTGTGAGGAGAGAAGGGACATGGGGTTGTGCAAGGGGCAGATAAGGTAAGAAGTTGTTGTGACAGACAGGGTTAGGTGGCCAGATAAGGGACAGGCTGGGGTTTAGCCAGTGATGTAGAAGGAAGAAGGAAACTTGCAGAGAGGAGAGAAGGAGTCAGAGCTGTGTGGAGCTGCCTTTGAGGGAAGGAGTTAGGGTTGGCTGAGAGAAGTCCACAGAAAGAAGGCATGTAAAGTTTTTAATAAAGGATTGATGGTGGTATCAGTCCAGTCCGTCTCAACATAGTTACTACATAATGGTGATGCCAACGTGGTTGGACTTGGGCTGTAGGGTGAGGTACAGCCAGAGACGGAGCCCAGTGAAGCTGAGAGCAGTGGGGGAAGCCGCTGGTCTGAACCTGATTGACTGTGACACCTGAAGGGATGGTTATCCAGATGAGCCACTGGCAACAGACTGTTTTATGTGTATTAAAAAACACTTGGGGGAAAAAAATATGTTATTAAGGTTGATGAAAGCACTTCCTGTAGTGTTAGAGTATGGAAAGAAGTTGGGGAAAGACCGTGGGATGCAGTATGCAAAGGGGACAAGGCAGCTGCAAATTTGACTGCCACCTGGAGATTGCTCTACGAGACTCTAAAAGAATAGAAAACAGAGCAGGAGGTGGAAGAAGAATCAGAGCTAGAAATTGAAGTTAATGGGGAGCAAGAGAAGAATGAAGTTCAGCTTGAGAATGTGCCTGTCCCTGAAGTAGAGCCTGCCAGAGCTGTCTCTGTGTCCCCCAAAAAGCTGAATTAAGAGCCGAGTTCCAATATGTAACTCCTGCACAGCAGTTAGCTAAAATAACTTTACAAAAGCAACTAAGCTGAAGAAGGAAAAAGTGAAGTAATTAAAGGAACAAGACACAGGAAAAGCTGGAGATGGTGGTTCTGCTGTTGAATGCAATGTGTCTGTTTGATGCTGAAATATATATATTGTGTTTATGAATTGCAGCTTTCTGCTTCTTGAGCTTTAATAGTATGTACTGTGTGAATCTGGGTAATGTATCAAGCTTAATTCACAAAGGCATTTCAGAGCTAAGAGAATCCTTAGGTTGATGCTCTGTACTGCTAAAAGCCAAACTAAACCAAAGTAAATTAAAAAAGAAAGCTAACAATCAATGAGAAAAGAATGAAGAATCAATCAGAATGAATTGTATGCTGTTGTTATGCTGCTGTAAAGTTTCACTTTGGGTAATGAAAACGGAATAAATTGGTTATATGTGAGGAGAAAAGTAATAAGACTCTCGGCTCTGGGGAAAAGTAAATGTCTAATCAATCTACAGCATGCAGACAATTATTTCTTATATAAGAACTTGCTGAAAGAAACAATCATGAAGTAAAGCTAAGCATACTTGTGATATTTGAGAACTGAGATTTCAAGTATATGTCCTTATTGTGATGTGTTGCCCAAACAATTGTATAACTGTTAGTCTGAGATGAAATATGTGAATGTGTCATCATGTCAATTTATTTTAATTAAATAAAAAAGGGGGAATTTGTGGGAAGATAGGTTGAAAGGCTAGAAGGCAATCTTTCACAATGAATTACACCTGTACTGATTACTGAGGAGTGCAAACAGCCTTGCCTGCCCAATGAGGATGGGTGTTTTATAAAAGAGTGGGCTAGCTGGCCACTAGTCACAGTCACAGCTGGAGCTTGAGACTGAGGATCTGCTGCAGTTTGGGGTGGAGTCTGCTGGCTGTGCTGTGAGGAGAGAAGGGACATGGGGTTGTGCAAGGGACAGATAAGGTAAGAAGTTGTTGTGACAGCCAGGGTTAGGTGGCCAGATAAGGGACAGGCTGGGGTTTAGCCAGTGATGTAGAAGGAAGAAGGAAACTTGCAGAGAGAGGAGGAGTCAGAGCTGTGTGGAGCTGCCTGTGAGGGAAGGAGTCAGAGTTTCCATAGAGAAGTCCATTGAAATAAGGCATGAAAAGTTTTTAATAAAGGACTGCTGATGATGCCAGTCATGTCTATCTCAACATAATTACTACATCCACCCATGTCTCAGTTCAATGTCTTTGTTTTTTATCCCAAGAAGAGCTTCTATTTTTTTATTTTTACTCCATGAAGAAAAATGAAAAGCAAATCAAGGCCAAAAGAAAGGGATTTCCTTGTCCATGCCAGCTGAGGATCCATGTGCTTTGGTGGGAGGGAAGAACCTGTTTTGGAGGGGTTCCCACCCCACTGTCTCCAAAATCTTGGTCTTTGCTCCAGTTCATCAGTATTTGGCTGCAGAAGACACCCTTGGGCAATAGGAAATAAAAACCATGGAATCACTGAGGTTGGAAAAGACTTCCAAGACCATTCAATATTCTTTGATGCCACCAGAAGATAGGACTGGATGCAGAAGATTTTTTTGGGTTGAAAGTCAACAAATCTGCTCTCCCCAAGGAATTCCCAATGTCAGTTTGGGCCCCAATGGACGTTCCTGCCCCTGCATTCATCCAGGTGTCCACAGGGAGACAGGAAGATGTGGAGCCCCCCAGCCAGGTGTCTTCCCAACACGGATCACCAGGGTCACTGGGGAATCTCCAACTGATGCCTAGAGAGGCTGGACAGAGTTAAAGGAGTCAAGGAGGTTTTTACTAAAAGGCCTTCAAAGGATTCACCTTGGGCAGTACAAGAGCCCGGCCGTGGCTCTACCCAAGATGGACGAGCGGTCACAGATTTCCACACTTTTATCAGTTTTGGTCAATTTACATCTTGGGGTTAATTGTCCAATTAGAGCTCCAGGTTATGAAGTCTCATTCACCCAGATTGCTCTCCTCAATTCATTGTTGTTTACAATTTTTGGGCCTGAAGCTGCAACAGTGTCCTTGGTTCTCAGACTGTAAAAAGATTGTTTTGTCTAAGCTGTGAAGAGAACTTGCTAACACTTTATTTGAAGTTCAGAGTCACGCACTAGGGCAGCACAGAATCTGAAAAATATGAAAATTGAAAATTAAGGCATCTTTCCCCCCCTTTAAAAGCTTAACAAGGCCTTTACCTTGTCAAGTCTCTATTCTAAATATCTGCTAATAATAGGTGTTTAATAATGGATAAGTATCTAAAATATAGTAATTAACAATAAGAAATATTTATCAGCAGATAAATATCTAATAATAGATAAATATCTAACAGTAGAAATGTCTTGCACAGTTGGCTATCATGCAAAGAAGAATAATGATTGTTATGAACATTTCTTTGGGCATAAAAGAGGAATAATTGAAAACATATTTTTATCTGCATCAATCTCTGTTCTTTTAGTAGTTTCCGGAGCAGAACCCTTCTTAACTCTGGAGCAGTGAATCCAGGATCCTTTGCCAGCAGCTTTGACTGCAGTGAAGGTGGTCAGCAGGACTTGGAATGGTCCTCTCCACTTGGCTTGCAGAGGATCACTGTCCCACCACTTCACACAGACCCAATCTCCAGGCTGGAAGGGATGTGCAGGTGTGTCCAGTCCTATGGGTCTGGATAGCAGGATGTAATTCTGGAGCTTCTGCAATGTGGAGCCAAAGCCATCAGATATCTCTGTGAATCAAGTTTGCCCTTCATGTGAATTTCACCTGGAACATGTGGAATCTGATATGGCTGCCATACAGTATTTCATAGGGACTGATGTTATCCCTCCACCTCGGTTGGATGTGGATACTCAGTAAAGCTTCAGGCAAGGCTTGAACCAATGTCATGGATGTTTCCTGACCAAGTTTACTAATTTGTGTTTTGAGGGTCCCATGCATACGTTCAATTTCACCACTTGCTTGGGGTCTGTAAGGTGTGTGCAGATCCCAAGTAATTCCCAAAATCCGGCTCGCTTCTTTAACCACTGTTGTGACAAAGTGCTGTTCCCTATCTGATGACATCCCCAAGGGAACCCCAAACCTTGGAATTACATAATTGAGCAAAACTTTCACTCCTTCCTTGGCTGTGTTAGTGCAACAGAGGAAAACTTCCGGCCATCCACTGAAAGTGTCAGCTAATACCAGTATGGACCAGTATCCCTCTTTGCCTGGTAATGCTGCAAAATCTATTTGCCAGTAATCTCCAGGAAGATCCCTGGCCTTTGTTACTCCTAACACAACTCTTTTCCTCATATCAGGGTTGTTTCTACAGCAGATTTCATATTTGCTCACTACTGATTGTACAATGTCAGTAATTCCTTTTCCTATTACCTGTTTTAGATGTTTCAAAAGATTTTCAACACAAAAATGTTGAAATGTTTTCATGTTCTCTCTGGGCTAGCTGCCATCTGTAAAAAGCTCCTGATCTGGATTTTCCAGGGGCACGTCCTTCAGGTCTGGCCAGCTGGAATAGACCTCTTCAATTGTCTGCAAACAGTCCTGATCAGGCACATCGTCAGTTAAGGTGGAGGACAGAAACATGGCAGGCTTAACAACAGAAGTTGTTCCCAAGGTAACACCATCCTGCTCTAATAACAGCGATTGGTATTTAAGCATCCTATTCCCGGCCAGCCAATGTCCCCCCTTTAGTTTGTGTACAGCTGCTGCGGCATGGGGTGCATACACTACAATGTGTCACCCAAGTGAAACACTTAGTCTTAGAGAAATTAGGATTAGTTAAAAGTTAGTTATTTACTAGAGTTTATTAAACGGCCCTGAATAAACATAGGCCTTGCTGAAAATAATTAAGAGTTAGAAGAAACTGGCCTTCAGATGGTTATCTGAAACTTAAATAATTTATTGACTGTCATTTTATGTTTGCTCAGCTGTGCTTGCAACGGGAACAGATGAAACTAGTAAGTAGTTTCAATTGCAAGCAGAAACTTATTCAAAGTCATGAAGGGGGGTAAAATTTGAGTTCTCCCAGAAGCCATTTGTATTGTCGTCGATAGAAAGGGTCGAGAGTTCAGGGCGAGGAAGACTCGCCTTTCTTCCTCTTTTTAAGACCCCTCCCCACAAAAACGACCCCAGACTTAATTCAAGAAGCCAACCACGCATGCTTAATAGCCATTCAAGCTAATTACCACAAGAAGCGGGGGGGATGGGAGAGGCTGGTATTATGAATATATATTTGTTTGAAGCTTTTGTCAATAAATCGACTCTGTGATCACCTGTAATTTTGCAGTGTGTATTGGAGGGTTACCTCAGGCTGCTGCCCAGCACTGAATAAACATACACTTTCTAACTTTAAATTGCTAAAGAGTCTTTTGTCCGTCACAGTTGGGTATCAGTAATAGGCCAATACTCTTATTTTGGTAAATCATTTGGTGACCGCAGCAGGACTCTCTTCTCTCTGGCCGAGGGCCAGCGAGGTTCGGGATCCCTCTTGGGCGCCCACCTGGGATCTTCCTAGGAAGAGGGTTCCTTTTCCCCGCTGGCACCCCGGGGGAAAGAACGAGATCTGCCGGAGATACGGACAAAAAAGGTATGGTTAAAAATTAAAGATAACCACTTTTAAGAAAGGCAAACTGATAAGATGCTGCGAGACGTCAGGCGCGCAGTGAAAAAGCCTGAAGTGGATTTGTTTGTAAGTTTCCGTGGAATTTGGCAGTGGTTTGTGTTCCGGGTGAGATCAGTAACAGCCCCAGGAACTCTTGTCCCGAAGCGGGGCCGGTGGCGGCCGCCGGGAGCGGAGCTCGCCCGGCAGCGTGGGCAGAGCTGGGGCAGGGCAATAACAGCGTTCATGGCAGGGCTGTGGTACGGGAGCTGTGGTGGCTCCAGTTCTATCTGGGGTTTAAAAGCAGCGTGGTGGGCTTTTAGCTTGAGGGATCCGTCACGAGTGGTGGTGTGTGGGTGACTCCATTTTTGGGTTGCAGAATATGGTGATCACAGTCTGTGTGCTCCAGATGTGCGTGTGTTCTTGAGCGTGTGGATGGAACTTGTTTTGTGTGCTTAGACTGTGGGTTAGCGGTGTGCTGTATGTACTTTGGTTTGTGTGGTTTTGGGAGCATGTTCGCAAAGTAGTGTATGTGTTTTGAATTTATGTATGTGTAGGTTGTGGAAGAATTTTGAGATTTGCGGCTGATTAGCAGAAGGGATACACCCGGGAGGGCGGAGGAACCCAAAGCACCTGTATTACACTTGAATCGCGGGGGCTGGGGTGGTGTGTGAGCTTTGGCTGTGTGTGTGAGCTTTGGTTGATGCGTGTGAGCTTTGGCTGTGTGTGTGTGAGTTTTGGCTGTGTGTGAGAGCTTTGGCTGTGTGTGTGTGAGTTTTGGCTGTGTGTGTGTGAGCTTTGGCTGTGTGTGTGAGTTTTGGCTGTGTGTGTGTGCAAGCAGTGAGATTGTGAACGGTGTATTACCGGGTGAGAGCGGCAGTTTTGTGTTTAAGCTGTTTGTGTTGTGTTTAAAGGAAGCGAGCAGTGTGGGTGCGGTTTGAAATTACATCCGGCACAGTCGGGAGTAACCCCGGTACCCGGTACTGCGGGTTTGCAGCTTTGAGCAACTGTCCTGGTTTTGGGCAAATTTGGGGGAAAACCTCCAGAAGGAGCCCCCAGACAGCAAACCCCACGACTCCTCCCCCCCCACCCCACCGGGTTCGGGAAGAATTTCCTCGGAGAAGAGTGGGAGAAAAAAAACCTGTTTATTTAACAAGCAAGACACTCCCCAGCACAGGGAAAAAAAGACAACACCAGCTGACAAAAAAACTCTTTCACCGTTCTGAAGGGATGACAAACTCAGTCTCTCTGGCGAGTGGTCGCTCAGTTATCAGTCTCTGGCGCTGGGGATGACTGCTGCAGGTGACAAAGTGTAGCCTCCCGGTGTTTCTTGGGGTTCCCAGGTCCCCGTCCGTTCAGATGGTATCCAGGAGAGGGAGGGGACGGGGTGGAAGAGAAAACAGTCCAGGGAAAAAGTTGGACTGCCTAGCTGAACTAACTAATAAGCAGAAAGCAAGGGCAAAGCGAAGGAAAGAAAAAGGCAGAAGCGAGCAAGCAGGCAAGCAAGCAGGCAAGCAAGCAAGCAAGCAAGCAAGCAAGCAAGCCGAGCTAAAACCTCTCCTAAACATAGACCATGGGGGAGGTGAGCCGGCTGATAACAAGACAAAACAAAGCTTCACTCTCAGACTCAGTCCTGGAAGCACAGGACATAATACCAAACATAATCAGGACACACGATTGGAGATAGAAACACCATAACATCACCCTAGGACATTCCACCCCTTATCTCCATATCGTGAACATACTAAACAGCATGTAAAAACTTCAGCAAGTAGAAATTTCCATCTTTCACTTATTCGGACACATTTCCTTCTGTCTCATGCTGCCTCACCCCACAATCAGATCTCCCTGAGGCACACATCGTGTTGTTCCATCTCTCTGCATTACCCACCATGTACAACCTGGTCCTTGAGCAAAGACAATCCCACGAATGGGTTTGTCTGTACTCGGGGCAGAATTGATCCAAACTGCCTTCCCCAACAAACCTCTGATATGTGCCACTGGGACTTTGTCTCCATCTACTATATTCAGGGACTTAGACTGGGCAGGGCCCGCTCGGTTGGTGGAACCCCGGGTGTTAACTAACCAAGTGGCCTTTGCTAAATGCTGCTCCCAGTTTTTGAATGATCCCCCACCCAATGCTCTCAAGGTGGTTTTTAACAGTCCATTGTACCTTTCCACCTTCCCTGCAGCTGGTGCATGGTAGGGGATATGGTACACCCACTCAATGCCATGTTCCCTAGCCCAAGTGTTGATAAGGCTATTCTTGAAATGAGTCCCATTGTCTGACTCAATCCTCTCAGGGGTGCCATGCCTCCAAAGGACCTGCTTTTCCAGGCCCAGGATGGTGTTACGGGCTGTAGCGTGAGACACAGGGTAGGTCTCCAACCATCCAGTGGTGGCTTCCACCATGGTCAGTACATAGCGCTTGCCCTGGCGGGTTTGAGGCAGTGTGATGTAATCAATCTGCCAGGCCTCTCCATACTTGTACTTGGACCACCGCCCCCCATACCAGAGGGGCTTCACCCGCTTGGCTTGCTTGATGGCAGCGCACGTCTCACAGTCATGGATAACTTGAGAAATACTGTCCATGGTTAGATCCACCCCTCGGTCTCGTGCCCACTTATATGTGGCATCTCTGCCCTGATGACCTGAGGCATCATGGGCCCATCGAGCCAGGAACAACTCTCCCTTGTGTTCCCAATCAAGGTCTATCTTCGACACCCCTATCTTTGCAGCCTGATCTACCTGCTGATTGTTTTCCTGCTCTTCATTAGCCCTACTTCTGGGAACATGGGCATCTACATGGCGAACCTTCACAGGTAATTTCTCTAACCGGGTAGCGATATCTTTCCACTCTTCGGCAGCCCAAATTGGTTTTCCTCTACGCTGCCAGTTAGCCTCTTTCCATCTCTCCAACCATCCCCACAGAGCATTGGCTACCATCCATGAATCGGTATAAAGGTAAAGCTTTGGCCACTTCTCTCTTTCAGCAATGTCTAAGGCCAGTTGAACCGCTTTGAGTTCAGCAAGTTGACTGGATCCACCCTCTCCTTCAGTGGCCTCTGCTACCCGTCGCGTGGGGCTCCATACGGCTGCTTTCCACCTCCGATTCATCCCCACAATGCGACAGGAACCGTCGGTGAATAGAGCATAGCGTGTTTCCTCTGCTGGCAGTTGGTTATATGGTGGAGCTTCTTCAGCCCGTGTCACTGGTTCTTGTTCCTCATCTGTGACACCAAAACTTTCACCTTCAGGCCAATTTGTAATTACTTCCAAAATCCCAGGGCGATTCAGTTTTCCAATCCGGGTGCGCTGTGTAATGAGGGCAATCCACTTGCTCCATGTAGCACTGGTGGCATGGTGGGTTGAGGGAACCTTTCCTCTGAACATCCACCCCAGCACTGGCAGTCGGGGTGCCAGGAGGAGTTGTGCTTCTGTGCCAACCACCTCTGAGGCTGCTTGGACCCCTTCGTAGGCAGCCAAGATCTCCTTCTCTGTTGGGGTGTAGTTAGCTTCAGACCCTCTGTAGCTCCGACTCCAAAATCCTAATGGTCGGCCTCGAGTCTCACCAGGCACCTTCTGCCACAGGCTCCAGGACAGACCATGGTTCCCGGCTGCAGAGTAGAGCACGTTCTTCACATCTGGTCCTGTCCTGACTGGGCCAAGGGCTACTGCATGAGCAATTTCCTGCTTTATCTGGGCAAAAGCTTGTTGCTGCTCAGGGCCCCAATGGAAATCGTTCTTCTTGCGGGTGACCAGGTAAAGAGGGCTCACAATCTGACTGTACTCAGGAATGTGCATCCTCCAAAAACCTATGGCGCCTAAGAAAGCTTGTGTCTCCTTCTTGTTGGTTGGTGGGGACATAGCTGTGATTTTGTTGATGACATCAGTAGGAATCTGACGCCGTCCATCTTGCCACTTCACTCCCAGGAACTGGATCTCTCGAGCAGGTCCCTTAACTTTACTCTTCTTGATGGCGAAGCCGGCTTCCAGGAGGATTTGGATGATTCTCTCTCCTTTCTTGAACACTTCTGCTGCTGTGTTCCCCCACACAATGATATCATCAATATATTGTAAATGTTCTGGAGCCTCACCTTTTTCTAGTGTAGTCTGGATCAGTCCATGGCAGATAGTAGGACTGTGCTTCCACCCCTGGGGCAGTCGATTCCAGGTGTACTGCACTCCCCTCCATGTGAAAGCGAACTGAGGCCTGCACTCTGCTGCCAGAGGAATGGAGAAAAATGCATTGGCGATATCGATAGTGGCGTACCACTTTGCTGCCTTGGACTCCAGCTCGTACTGCAGTTCCAGCATGTCCGGCACGGCAGCGCTCAGTGGTGGAGTCACCTCATTCAATGCACGATAGTCTACGGTCAGTCTCCATTCTCCTTCAGATTTACGTACAGGCCAGATGGGGCTGTTGAAGGGTGAGTGGGTTTTGCTGACCACCCCTTGGCTCTCCAGCTCACGGATCATTTTATGGATGGGAACCACGGCATCTCGAGTTGTTCTGTATTGTCGGCGATGCACTATGGAAGTGGCAATTGGTACCTTTTGCTCTTCTCCTTTCAGAAGTCCTACAGTACTTGGATTCTCAGACAGTCCAGACAAGGTGTTCAATTGCTGGATGCCCTCTGTCACCACAGTTGCTATCCCAAATGCCCACCTGAATCCTTTTGGATCTTTAAAATACCCCCTTCGGAGGTAATCTATGCCCAAAATGCATGGGGCCTCTGGGCCAGTCACAATAGGATGTTTTTTCCATTCATGTCCAGTCAAGCTCACATCAGCTTCCACCAAGGTAAAGTCCTGTGATCCACCTGTCACACCAGCAATAGAAACAGATTCTGCCCCCACATATCTTGATGGGACTAATGTGCATTGGGCACCAGTATCAACCAAAGCTTTATACTTTTGTGGTTCCGATGTGCCAGGCCAACGAATCCACACAGTCCAGAAGACACGATTTTCCCTCGCCTCTCCCTGGCTAGAGGCAGGGCCCCTCTAAGCCTGTTTATCCTTCTTTCCTTGGGCATATGTCTTAGAGGTTCCTTCAAGGGGATCAGATATATCATCATCATCATACTTGGCAGCTTGGCTACGGGCAACTGGAGCTGCTCTCCTTTTGGTGGAACTTCCTCTTTGGGTCTTGCCTTCCTTCAATTCACGCACCCGTTGTGCCAGAGCAGCAGTAGATTTTCCATCCCATCTCCTCATGTTTTCTCCGCAATCACGTAGGAAGAACCACAGCTCAGCTCGTGGGGTGTACCTCCTCTCCCCATCAGGGGAACGTCTGCGTTGGATACCAGGGCCTCTAATTTGTACTGCTGAGATTTGGAGAAGGTCCTCTTTAATCTCCTCCCTGAGTCTTTTATGATTCTCCTCTATCTTGTCTTCTAATTTCTGCAGACGTGTTTCCACAGCTGCAATTCTGGCATGTGTTGGGCCATGCACAGCATCTGCATATGCTCGGAGCTTCTTTGCCATATCAAGCACGGTCTCATCCCTCTCGTCCCGCTTCATTATTGCCAAAGCAGAAGCGTATTCATGGGGCCCAAGTCGTACAAGTTTTCGCCACATCACAGATGTACATGGTACCAAGTCCGGATTCCTAGTTGTTATGTCATCTGAGAAGATAATCTCTGCCACTGCCATTTCTCTCAGGCGTTGGATCCCTTGTTCTATCGTCTTCCAGTGGGTCTGCTGCATATAAAGATCATCTGCACACAGGTATCTTTGTGCTACACTGTCCAGGACCCGTGCCCAGAGGCTGTGAGGGTTAGGCCCTCTCATCATTCCTTGGTCGATGACAGGATCATGTGACAGGGATCCCAAATGCCTGGCTTCAGTGCCATCCAGAATTGTAGCCTCGCCTGCAGCATCCCAAAGACGGACCAACCAACTAATTATAGACTCATCAGGTCGTCGGGTGTAATCCTTTCTTAGGCCACGGAGGTCCTTTAGGGAAAAAGACTCAATATTGGCCTCTGATCTTTTACCAGTTGCTTTGACTCCTGGTTTTATGTCAGGAGGCGTCGAGGGTCCTTCTCCTGCATCATCATCATCATCATCCACTGGTCGATCAGTCTTGTCTGTGCACTTTCCACTTCTCGTGCTGGTAGCAACAGCCATTGGTTGAGGCTTACTGACAGGTTTAGCTGCTGGCTTAGGCTCACTGTCTGGTGTAGTTGTTGGCCTCGAGCCTGGGGTGTTGGCTGCAGCCTGAGTGACTGGGATAGTGGCTGATTTATCTGCCTGTCCCCCTTCCTCTGTCTGCTGCCCTACAGTATCTAGCAGGGTACGGTAAGCATATGCCAGGGCCCAGCTCACTGCAATGATCTTCTTCTCCTTAGAATTACCATGGCACTTTTCTTTCAGGTACTTTGCTACCTCAGCTGGGTTCTGAATTTGTTCACATGGAAAATCCCAGGATGTAGGGTCAGAAAATTCCTTTAAGATTTGGCCCATATCCTCCCATTTCCCACACCATTCAGGATTCCTCACGCCTGGCTCTACTCTGGGGTCAAGGGTCTCAGCCCCTCTAGAAATCTCAGCTCTCATTCTAGAGAAACTGCAGACTGTATAGAGAAAGCTTACTATATTAAACACCAGAAAGATGGTCTCTTTAACACTCAGGGGGAACTGAACATTCTCTAATAAGGATGTAACAAATTCAGAGGAGAAGAAGGAGAACAAAGGCTGAAAAGCCTCATCCCCTGCTTCTCCTCTAACAAACTGAGTGCACAACCACAACCAAGAACCATACATTCCTGGAACAGATTCCAGCACCTTTATAAATCTCCTGCAGGCCATTAAAACCAAGCCCAGCCCGATGGATATTTTGGTCAATGCCCCTCTGCTACAGAAACTACGCATTAGGGACAATACCGGAGCTATTTCTGGATAAGCAAATAAACCCAGGGACCACAAAGGTATTAAGACTTCAAAAAACCCTAGGGACCATAATCCCATGCAGGCCTCCACCCCAAAAGACATGAATTCCAACAACATAGCCAATAACTGCTCTATACCAACACAAAAGAATTTGAACCAAATTATTATTATTAGAACAGGGTTTTTTTCCCACTTTCTCGAGCCTCGAGTTGGGCGCCAATTTATTTGTCCTGGTTTTGGGCAAATTTGGGGGAAAACCTCCAGAAGGAGCCCCCAGACAGCAAACCCCACGACTCCTCCCCCCCCACCCCACCGGGTTCGGGAAGAATTTCCTCGGAGAAGAGTGGGAGAAAAAAAACCTGTTTATTTAACAAGCAAGACACTCCCCAGCACAGGGAAAAAAAGACAACACCAGCTGACAAAAAAACTCTTTCACCGTTCTGAAGGGATGACAAACTCAGTCTCTCTGGCGAGTGGTCGCTCAGTTATCAGTCTCTGGCGCTGGGGATGACTGCTGCAGGTGACAAAGTGTAGCCTCCCGGTGTTTCTTGGGGTTCCCAGGTCCCCGTCCGTTCAGATGGTATCCAGGAGAGGGAGGGGACGGGGTGGAAGAGAAAACAGTCCAGGGAAAAAGTTGGACTGCCTAGCTGAACTAACTAATAAGCAGAAAGCAAGGGCAAAGCGAAGGAAAGAAAAAGGCAGAAGCGAGCAAGCAGGCAAGCAAGCAGGCAAGCAAGCAAGCAAGCAAGCAAGCAAGCAAGCCGAGCTAAAACCTCTCCTAAACATAGACCATGGGGGAGGTGAGCCGGCTGATAACAAGACAAAACAAAGCTTCACTCTCAGACTCAGTCCTGGAAGCACAGGACATAATACCAAACATAATCAGGACACACGATTGGAGATAGAAACACCATAACATCACCCTAGGACAGCAACATTTCTCGGTTTCCGTTCAACCCCGAAGTTTTAATTGTGGCTGTTTTAACTGCGAGAAAATATAGTTAGTTGTTTGTGAGGCTTCAAAATCACCAGTGTGTGGGGCACTATTCTGACAATTGTTGTTGGTCCCTAGGTGCGGAGGGGAGAGGCAGCGACGTGAGTTCAGAGCTACCCTCCCCCCGCAGAGGAATTGTGCCTTGGCCGAAGTTTGCCGGATTTTCGGCGTGGCTTTGTGAATATTCAGCCCAAGGTACAACGAGAGAGGTTTGGTTTGCCAGCGAACTGTGATCAGAAATTTGAAGGGGGAGAAAACGAATTTTTGTTTTGAATTTTGCCATTTTGTAAAAGCGTTGTGATTGAAGTGTTTGGAAGTGTTTGGTTGTGATACATTAATTCCTTTAGAGGTGAATAAAAAGGAACTTTTTTTTTTTAGTTGTGTAGTACGCATTGTGAGTATTTTAGAAAGATATCGCCATTTTGTGTGGAAAGGTTTCATTCTTTAGGCAACACAGCCATCTTGTGTCAAAGATTATATAATTGCAGAGCTTAAGTGATTTGGTTCGCTGCTTTCACTGTTAACCCTTTTCCTTCAGTTGCTTTTATTTATTCCCTTTCTCTCCTGCTGGTAAAATTATATGCCTAGGAATAGAAGGTTCGGGGAGGGGGATCCCAGGCCAAAGGAACTTCCCTGTCCAAGGGGGAGCTGTGACTGTAACCCGTGGGTTGTGTTTCGTTGTGTAATTTGTCGAGAACTGTGGGTCTGGCAAGTACACAAGTGGAGGATGCCTAGAAATGGAATTTGCGATCTTTGTCACAGAAAGGAATAAAAGGCTACCCAGATAGTTATATGGATTTTATTGGTCACTGGTCAGGAGGCACACGGTAGCAATAGAATATTTGAGCTGTTAGAAAACGGGATTTCAGGAACCCCACAGAAACCAGCACAGATCCTTAGGGGTGAGTGTGCTCAGTGTACCTTTGTACCTGATTATCACCAGGTGAAGCTTCGGAGTTGGGACAAGATTAAAAGGCGTTGAGAGAGGAGGAACTCTGAGCACGGGGGCGAGTGAGAGCAGAGAGATTCCTAAAGACAGCCCCTTGGGATGTATTTTGACACGTTGGAAAGAGCTGGTGGGCCATGGTGGTACAGAAACCAAGAGAGAGTTTGTTAAGCTGTGCCCGCAGTGGTGGCCACTTTATAGACTTGAGGAGGGGTGAAATGGCCACCAGCCGGGATGCCTGACTATGAAACTTTGTTACAGCTAATGCTTTTACTTAGGCGTGAACAAAAATTGCAGGAGGTTATTATCCTGAAGTTTTCCACCCTTTGGAATCACTACAAGTGGCAAAGGGATTGTGGGATTAGGCCACCATCTGACCCTTCAGTGTTGGCTCTGGAAAAAGATAATAAAGCTAACAGGGGAAAATCCAGGAGATGTTGCAGTAAGTGTTCAATAAATCAAAGATGCACACATCCTGACAAGGAATATACTACGGAAGCTCAGGAAAAAGAAACAGAAGAATTGCTTAAAACACCCTCTAAAAGGCAGGAAAGGGGAGGGGTGATAGAGAAAGTAGATTCAGAGTAGCCATCAACTCCAGCCTCTATCCCCACTTCATCCCCTGCATCACCTTCCCTCGGGAGAACAGGAATTAAAGCGGGATTTCCCCCCAACTCCCAAAGCATGAGAGCCAACCTGACTGTACCCACCGTCACCCCAGTGACAGTGAGGAGGAAGGGCCCTCCCCACAGGGTCCCACAGCATCAAGGACCTGAAAACAAATTAGAGAGGCTCCTCTGAAGGAGAGAGTAACCTCTGAGGGAACAACAGTGCCAGTTAAAGTTCCCTTTTCTGCATTGGATCTGGATTCCTGGGAAAAGATTGCTAAGAGTTATCAGAGCGATCCAATGGGTGGTGCTAAGAGAATGAAGTTTATGGTTAGACAGCACAGGCCTGGTTGGACTGACCTCCAGCTACTGCTTGATTCTCTAACAGACTCAGAGAAGCAGTTGGCTTTGAAGGTGGCTAAAGATCTGGCCGAGGATGATTGCAGAACAACACAGGAGGATGTTAAGGATTTATTTCCCCTTCAGGATCCAGGCTGGAACCCTAATAGGCCAGAGGAATCAGCACAGCTAACAAAATACCAGGAATTGATAGTGAAGGGGCTGGAGAGAGCAATTCCTAGAACCATGAACTGGTCAGCCCTGTATGCTATTAAACAGGGTCCCTTCTGAATTTCTAGACCAGTTGTGAGAGGCAATGCACTGACACACCACCCTGGATCCTGAATCCGCTGACAGAACACAACAGTTGGTAAACTTGTTTTTAGGGCAATCTACAAGTGACATCAGGCTCCAGAAGATCTGGGGCCCAACGAGCTGGGGCTTAGAGACTTTGCTGGACAAGGCGTGGAGAGTTTTCAGCAATCAGGAACAGGGGTGTAAACCACGCACGAAGAAATAAATATCAATAATACAGGAAAATGTAAAAGGGAAACATGAGCAAGATGCCCCAAAACAAGGACCACCTCGACCAGGAAAAAAACATTTTGCTAGAAATTTGGACACTGGAAAAAACAGTGTCTAGAACTAAGAAGGGGTGACAAACAGAGAAAAGGTGACCGAAAAAGGGGTGGTGGCTCAGGTAAAGGAGGATTGAAGGGGACCAGAGGGCCCTACCCTAGAGGGGGAATTCATTGATTTTTGTACTTGCCTAAAGCTCCATCTGCACTTTAGGGCAGGGATCTGCTAGAGCAGTTGGAAGTAAAAATATTTAAAGATGGGAAAATTAGTTTGGAGGTAAAAGATCAACAATACATGGAGTTGTTAAACTTAATGCTAGTAACCAGAGAAATTGAAGCTGAAAATGAAGAAGGAATTTATTAAGAAAATAACGGATCAGGTGTTCCCTGGAGTGTGGGCCTCTAAAATACCAGGGAGGGCAAAGAATGCTTTACCAGTGCAAATCAGGCTCAAAGAGGGAAAACCATCAGTAAGGGTCAAACAATGTCCTTTGAAAAAGGAATACAGAGAAGGGATCAGCCTAATCATTGAGAACTTTTTGCAAATAAGAGTATTAAAAGATGTCAATCTGATTTTAATACTCCTATTTTGCCCATGAAAAAGACTGATGGATCATATAGGTTAGTACAAGATTTAAGGGCTGTTAATAAGAAAAGATTTATATCCAGTGGTTGCCAACGCTTACACCTTGTTAACTCATTTAACACCTGAACTAACCTGGTTTATCCTTTTAGATTTGAAGGATGCTTTCTTTTGCCTCCCTCTCCACAAAGCCTGCCAGAAAATTTTTGCATTTGAATTGGAGAATTCCAAAACTGGACATAAAACTCAGCTCACATGGTGTGTACCACCCCAGGGGTTCAAGAACTCCCCCACCATATTTGGAGAGCAGCTGGCAATGGATTTGGAGTCTTGGGAATCCCCACCAGGAGAAGGACAGCTGCTTCAGTATGTGAAGCATACTGGATGTATGTGTCATCCAGTACGTGGATGAGCTCTCAATAGCCACCCTGACCCAGCAGGCACGTGTGGATTGCACAGTAAGCCTCCTAAACTTTTTGGGCCTGCAGGGGTATCAGGTATCCCAAAAGAAAGCCCAGATGGTGAAGCAGACACTTATTTACCTGGGCTATGAAGTGAGTGCAGGAAAAAGGGCCTTGGGGCAAGACCATAAGGAAGCAATATGCCAAACCCTGAAACCCCAGACAGTGAAAGAACTGAGAACCTTTCTAGGCATGACAGGGTGGTGCAGACTGTGGATTTATAACTATGGACTGTTAGTTAAACCCCTGTATGCCTTAATCAGGGAAGGGAGCAGGGATCTTCAGGGGACAACAGAAGCATCACGAGCCTCTGACCAGCTAAAGGGACTCATGTCAGCTCCAGCCCTGGGACTTCCAGACGTGAGTAAACCATTCTTTCTGTTTGCTCATGAAAACAAGGGATTGCTCTGGGAATACCAGCACAGGACCTGGGCCTGTACTGGAGGGCAGTCTCCTACCTCTGCAAACAGCAGGACACGGCAGCCAAGGGGTGGCCAGGGTGCCTCAGAGCTGTTGCTGCAGTAGCACTGAACACCCAAGAGTCACACAAATTCACCCTGGGCCAGAAGATGACTTTGTTAGTATCCCACACAGTGTCTGCAGTCCTGGAGGTGAAAGGGAGGCATTGGCTTTCCCCACAGAGATTCCTGAAGTACCAGGCCATACTGGTAGAACAAGATGATATTGGAATTGTGGTAACTAACCTTGTGAACCCAGCTTCTTTCCTTAGCAGGAGTATGGGAGAACCAGTGATCCATGACTGCCTGGAGACCATTGCAGACACCTACTGCACTCACCCGGATCTGCAGGACACCCCTCTCGAGGACGCTGAGACCTGGTTCACTGATGGGAGCAGCTACATCATCAGTGGAAAAAGACACGCTGGGTATGCAGTTACCACAAACAGGGAGGTAATAGAGTCTGGAACATTGCCAACAAACACCTGCACAAAAAGCTGAAATAATCACCTTAACCCAGGCCTTAGAGCTGGTGAAAGGAAAATAAATTAACATTTATACAGACTCAAGGTGTGCATTTGGGGTGGTTCATGCACACGGAGCTATTTAGAAAGAAAGAGGACTGCTGAACTCACAAGGAAAATATTAAACACACACAAGAAGTACTAAAACTATGAGATGTAGTTCAGTTACCTGAAAAGGTAGCTATAATGCACATCAAGGCACACCAAAAAGTGAGCTCTGAACTGGAAGAAGGAAATGAGCTGGCGGACAGAAAGGCAAGAGAAGCAGCTAAAGGTGAGGTAATTATTAAAACAATTGAGGCAGCTTTAATTCCAGATGGGCATATCTCTATTGAAGGTAAGCCAAGATACAATAAAAGGGACAAAAAGCTCATTAGGGAAAAAAATGAAAGTTATAATCAGGAGGGGTGGGCTATTCCAGAGGAAAAGGAAGGCTTGTGATCCCCTCTTACATGTTATAGTTATTAGTGAAAAAGGAACATGAGAAAACACATTGGGGAATTGATGCTCTGTGCAATTATTTGAAAAATTGAATCATCGCCAGAAACTTACAAAGCGCAGTAATTCAGGCGACTCGCCAATGTAGCCTTGCCTCCAAAGTAATCCTAAAAATAAACCCAAACCAAAGCCTACACAAATTAGAAAAATTCTATAGACCTGGGCAGCAATGGCAAATAGATTTTTCAGAACTACCCAGGAGAGGGGGGTACTGATACCTGTTGTTATTAACAGATGCCTTTACAGGGTGGCCAGAAGCTTTTCCTACCAGAACTGCTAGAGCATGAAAAGTAAACAAAGCATTGTTATTAGTAAAATAATTTACTAAATTTGAAGAAGGAGTGGGGGATGAATGATGATTTTAAAAAGTTAAGATTTTTGCTAAGGATAAAAGTAGTTCCCATCACCAAGATGTAAGTTGGGTAGGTAAATGCTAAGTTAACAATTACTGGATGCTTAGGCAAGAGCTAATTGGTATAATTATCTGCTATTATGAATTTATGTATAGAAGAACATAAAATAATAAACCGTTAATCACAAAGCACGAGGCCTTGGATTGTTCCAGAGGGTCACTGAGACCTGATGAAGACTCTCCTGACTTCATCCATTGAGACCACTGACCCATTTCGAGACCACCGACCCAATTCAAGAGAAGAACTGCGCACGCGTGAAGGACGAATGGGCTCATTTTAATATGGGGTGGGGATGGGAGGTGCTGGGGTTATGCACATGTATTGTATGTAAGATCTTGGGCAATAAATAGAGGGCGAAGAACCTTGTTCGGGGCGGTCACGCCTTTGGGAGGTGACTCCCGTGCCGGTGAATAAACACACCACTTTGTAACTTTAATTAGTTACAGCGCCTTTGTCCGTGAGTATTCCGGTTTTTAACGATTCAGGGGGACAAACTGCGGTCACGTGGGGACACTGCAGGGACATCGTAGTGACCCAAAACAGGACAGGCGACCTCAGGGTGGCCCCGATGTCCCCAAGGCAAAGGCACCAAGGTTCCCAGTGTCCCTCGGGGTGACAGTGCCACTTCCATGTCCCCACCCTGTGCCTGCATCCCCGGCCACCTCCAGCTTTCGCATCACCTCCTTGTGTCCCTCCACCAATGTCCCCAAGGCCACCACGATGTCCCCGAGGGCCCGGCCAGCTCTGGGGAACCCCTGTCGCCGTGTCCCCTACATGTCACCACCAAGTCCTGGTTAACAGCATTCACCAAGTACCCCAGGTGCCATGTCACCGTGTCCAGCCACCCCTGGACATTGTGATGACCTTGCTGGTGGCCGCAGTGGCCTCGGCACTGGCCCTGGCCTTCGCCACCCACTGGGCATGGTCACGCAGGTGCTGGGCCATGGCCCGGTGCTCACGGGCAATGGTGGCCAGGTGTCACCATGTCCTGGGGTACAATGCAAAAATGTGTATTCTATCACCATCTGTTAAAATGTGGGAGGGGTGGTGATCCTTATCTCTGTGGGAGATATCCTCTGCTGATGTGCCATCTGATAAGATGGGGGGATGATCATCGTTATCTATTCACAACCCATCCTTCCTCCAGAAGATATATTCCGTTAATGGGCCATTAAGTCCTATTGTGTGACTGATAAGATTACATCACCCCATTGGGAGATGCCCCAACCAGGGGCAGGAGCCAAGCCTTTCCTACCTAGATAAAAAACTGGGGTTTGGGACCCGAGGGCAGACCTTTCTACTGGATCCCAGAGGAAAGTCGGACCTTTTTCCACATCATTGCTGGATCTTCGGAGGAAAACTGCACCTTCTACAGGAGCACTGCTTCAACAGAACCACATCTGTCATCCAGGAGGACTGCAGCCACCATTTATACGGACTGCTACCAACACCCTGACTGACAGGGTGTCAGGTTGTATTTCTGACTGTGTTGGTGGTTGTTTCTTTTATATTATTGCATGTATTTTATTTTTTTCTCTTTTCTCCTATTAAATTGTATTACTGACTTGGAGTCTCTCACTGGTTTTACTTTCAAACCAACACATTAATTGGCGCCCAACGTGGGGCACGAAGGGTACTGAGGAAAGTCAGTATTACAATTTTGTTTTCACCATGATTCTCAACATGCTTACATGGGTTTTATATCTTGCTCTCTATATTTTTCCACACATGGGGAACTATCTGCCAGCTGTAATGCTCCTGTGTAGACCAGGATATGGTATAAAAATTGCTTTACTGGCCTATTATGTCTACTGCATGATAACCTCTGAGGCAATGAACATAATCCGGAATATATACTCGACTTTGTTTGCTTGTCCTAGTCTAGGTTGCTACATCTGGGGTTTTAACAATCACACCCAGCCCTTGGGGGGAGGGGTAAAGGATGATTTTTTCCAATCTTTCCGGCCTGATACAGTAGTTTTTGGAAATGTTGAGTTCCCGCTGGATGCTAAGGACAGCATAATATTGTTGTTAGTTCTGCTTTGTCTCCTCTGCACAGCCTTTACAGCCTACAACATGCTTAGAAACAGAACACTACATGGCGTATTGATGCGTATTCTTGAGGAAGAGGAAAAAAGAAACAAATCAACTTCGTCCACGACTGCACAGAATGTCACAAAGAGGAGAAGAACCAAACAAAAAGCAACAGTGCCCGTGTCTATGCAGACTGCCACAGAGGAGGAAAAAGCCAAAGCAAAGCAACAGTGTCCGTGTCTATGCAGTCTGCCACAGAGGAGAAAAAAGACAGAAGCACCATCAGCATCTCCACACAAACCATCACTGAGCCAGAACAGCCTAGACCAGTAGCAGTTGCGCCCGTTCAGAAGAAGAAATCAAAGAGCAAATCAGTTCGCATAGTGACTGACGAGGACGTGGCAGGACCTTCGCACCCAGCAGAAGTGACAGAGCCAGAAATCATCACTCGCTCTCTATCCCTGGGTGAGCTGCGTGACCTGCGGAGGGAATTCACCCGCCAGACAAATGAGTCCATCTTGACCTGGCTGCTCCGCATCTGGGACGCTGCAGCCAATGACACCATTCTGGATGGATGTGAGGCCAGGCAACTGGGATCTCTGTCCCGGGATGTGGTCATTGACCAGGGGATTGGGAGAACCCAAGAAACTCTCAGCCTCTGGCGGCGACTGCTGACAAGTGTGAAGGACAGATACCTTTGTAAAGAAGATCTTCAGGTGCACCAAGGAAAATGGAGCACAATAGAACAAGGTATATGATGCCTGAGGGAATTGGCTGTGCTGGAGATCATTTTCTCAGAAGATGAGAGATTTCCTAAGAGCCCAGACTGTGTCCGGTGCACGTCACAGATGTGGTTGAGATTTGCATGACTTGGACCAGAGATGTATTCCCGTTACCTGGCAACGCTGCAGTGGAGGGAAGGTGAGGACATGGTAGGCGTCTTGGCCAATAAACTAAGAATTTATGAGGACACTGTCACAGCCCCATTTTGTACCCATGTCTCATCCGTGGAAACACGGCTGGTGGAGCAAGTCCGAAGCCTGATTGAAGAGGGCCATCAGAAACTAAAAAAAGAACTTAAGGAAAACAACTACCAGATCTCTCCTGAACCAACAAGAGTTTCTGCCATTAGGAGCCGGCGTTCCTCAGGCAGGGAGAGAGGACACACTCCACGAGGTAACCTCTGGTTTTTCCTTCAGGAGCATGGAGAAGACATGAGGAAGTGGGATGGAAAACCCACCTCCTCCTTAGCAGCCCGGATACGTGAGCTGAAAAGAGAGACACCTACCCCAAGAAGTTCATCTAGAGTCAATGCTGCTCCAGTCTCTCGTGTACAGAACTCCAGACAGTATCAGAATGATGATATGACTGATCCTCTTGAAGGAACCTCAAGAACCTATTTACAGGGAGAGAGCAACGTGTACCAGGATCAGGAATAGAGAAGCCCTGCCTCTAGCCAGGTAGAGGAGAGGGATAATCGGATCTATTGGACTGTGTGGATCCGATGGCCTGGCACATCCGACCCACAAAAACATAAGGCTTTGGTTGACACCGGCGCCCAGTGTACTCTGATGCCATCAAAGTATGTAGGAGAAGAATCCATCTCTATTTCTGGGGTAACAGGAGGATCCCAGCAGCTGACTGTAGTGGAGGCCGAAGTGAGTTTAACTGGGAACAGGTGGCAGAAACACCCCATCGTGACTGGCCCAGAGGCCCCATGCATCCTTGGCATAGACTATCTTAGAAATGGATACTTCAAAGACCCAAAAGGATATCGCTGGGCTTTCGGGATAGCTGCTGTAGAGACAGACGGCATTAGAAAACTGAGCACCTTGCCTGGTCTTGCAGATGACCCCTCTGCTGTGGGACTACTGAGAGTTGAAGGGCAACAGGTACCAATTGCCAGAACAACAGTACACCGCCGGCAATACCGTACTGACAGAGACTCAGTGATTCCCATCCATGAAATGATCCGTAAACTGGAGAGCCAAGGGGTGGTCAGCAAAACCCACTCACCCTTCAACAGCCCCATCTGGCCTGTGCATAAATCTGAAGGAGAATGGAGACTGACTGTAGACTATCGTGCATTGAATGAGGTGACTCCACCGCTGAGCGCTGCTGTGCCAGACATGCTGGAACTGCAGTACGAACTGGAGTCCAAGGCAGCAAAGTGGTACACCACTATCGATATCGCCAATGCATTTTTCTCCATTCCTCTGGCAGCAGAATGCAGGCCTCAGTTTGCTTTCACCTGGAGGGGTGTGCAGTACACCTGGAATCGTCTGCCCCAGGGGTGGAAGCACAGTCCCACCATCTGTCATGGGCTGATCCAGGCTGCACTGGAGAAGGGTGAGGCCCCCGAACATCTACAGTATATCGATGACATCATTGTATGGGGCAGCACAGCAGGGGAAGTCTTCGAGAAAGGAGAGAAGATTATCCAGATTCTGCTGAAAGCTGGTTTTGCCATTAAGCGAAGTAAAGTTAAGGGACCAGCTCAGGAAATTCAGTTTCTAGGAGTCAAGTGGCAAGATGGACGTCGTCAGATCCCAACAGAGGTAATTAATAAGATCACTGCTATGTCTCCACCTACCAACAAGAAGGAAACACAAGCTTCCTAGGTGCCATAGGCTTTTGGAGAATGCACATTCCTGAGTACAGTCAGATTGTGAGCCCTCTCTACCTGGTTACCCGCAAGAAGAATGATTTCCACTGGGGCCCTGAGCAGCAGCAAGCCTTCGCCCAGATCAAGCAAGAGATTGCTCATACAGTAGCCCTTGGCCCAGTCAGGACGGGACCAGATGTGAAGAACGTGCTCTACTCTGCAGCCGGGAACCATGGTTTGTCTTGGAGCCTGTGGCAGAAGGTGCCTGGTGAGACTCGGGGTCGACCACTGGGATTCTGGAGCAGAAGCTACAAAGGATCTGAAGCCAACTACACTCCCACAGAGAAGGAGATCTTGGCCGCCTATGAAGGAGTTCAAGCTGCCTCAGAGGTGATTGGCACAGAAACACAACTCCTCCTGGCACCCCGACTACCAGTGCTGGGCTGGATGTTCAAGGGAAAGGTGCCTTCCACACATCATGCCACTGACACCACATGGAGCAAGTGGATTGCCCTCATCACTCAGCGCGCCCATATTGGGAATCCAAATCGCCCTGGGATTCTGGAAATAATTACAAACTGGCCTGAAAGTGAGACTTTTGGATTGTCTTCTGAAGAAGAAGAGGAGCAAGTGGCACGTGCTGAGGAAGCCCCACCATATAATGAGCTACCAGAGACTGAAAAACGATATGCCCTCTTCACTGATGGTTCCTGCCGAATTGTAGGCACTAACCAGAAATGGAAAGCTGCAGTATGGAGCCCCACACGACAAGTTGCACAAGCTACCGAGGGACAAGGTGGATCGAGTCAGGTCGCAGAGCTAAAAGCTATCCAGTTGGCTTTGGATATTGCTGAACGAGAGAAGTGGCCAAGGCTCTATCTCTGCACTGACTCATGGATAGTAGCTAATGCTCTGTGGGGCTGGCTGGATCGCTGGAAAAAGGCCAACTGGCAACGCAGAGGGAAACCCATATGGGCAGCTGAGATTTGGCAGGACATTGCTGCCCGAGTAGAGAAATTGACCATAAAGGTTCGACACGTGGATGCACATGTACCCACAAGCCGGGCTAATGAAGAACATCACAACAACGAGCAGGTGGACCGAGCTGCCAAAGTGAAAGTATCACAGGTGGATCTAGACTGGCAGCACAAGGGAGAATCATTCCTAGCTCGTTGGGCCCATGATGCCTCTGGTCATCAGGGGAGAGATGCGACGTACCGATGGGCCCGTGACCGAGGGGTGGACCTTACCATGGACAGTATCTCACAGGTCATTCACGACTGCGAGACCTGTGCCGCAATCAAACAGGCCAAGCGGGTAAAGCCTCTGTGGTACGGTGGACGATGGTCAAAGTACAGGTATGGGGAAGCCTGGCAAATTGACTACATCACCCTTCCCCAAACCCACCAGGGCAAACGCTACGTACTGACCATGGTGGAAGCAACCACAGGATGGTTAGAGACCTACCCTGTGCCTCATGCCACTGCCCGGAACACCATCTTGGGCCTAGAAAAACAAGTCCTTTGGAGGCATGGTACCCCTGAGAGAATTGAATCAGACAACGGAACCCATTTCAAGAACGGCCTTATCAACACGTGGGCCAAAGAACATGGCATTGAATGGATATATCATATTCCTTACCATGCGCCAGCTGCCGGGAAAGTTGAACGGTGTAATGGACTCCTTAAGACTACTTTGAAAGCACTTGGTGGTGGAACCTTCAGAAATTGGGAAATGAACTTGGCCAAAGCCACCTGGATGGTTAACACCCGAGGGTCCATCAATCGAGCCGGTCCTGCCCACTCTGAACCCCTGCACACAGTGGATGGGGACAAGGTCCCATTGGTACACATGAAAGGTATTTTAGGAAAGACTGTTTGGATTAATCCCACCACAGGCAAAGGCAAACCAATCCGTGGGATTGTTTTTGCTCAAGGACCTGGTTGCACCTGGTGGGTAATGCAGAAAGATGGGGAAACCCGTTGTGTACCGCAAAGAGACCTAATTTTTAGTGAGAACTGTATGTAAGGTTTCATTTTGTATTATATATCTGTAAGAGGGTATTGGTTTGGGTGTGATGTAGATGGTAATAGAATAAGGGGTGGATTATGTCCTGGGGTACAATGCAAAAATGTGTATTCTATCACCATCTGTTAAAATGTGGGAGGGGTGGTGATCCTTATCTCTGTGGGAGATATCCTCTGCTGATGTGCCATCTGATAAGATGGGGGGATGATCATCGTTATCTATTCACAACCCATCCTTCCTCCAGAAGATATATTCCGTTAATGGGCCATTCAGTCCTGTTGTGTGACTGATAAGATTACATCACCCCATTGGGAGATGCCCCAACCAGGGGCAGGAGCCAAGCCTTTCCTACCTAGATAAAAAACTGGGGTTTGGGACCCGAGGGCAGACCTTTCTACTGGATCCCAGAGGAAAGTCGGACCTTTTTCCACATCATTGCTGGATCTTCGGAGGAAAACTGCACCTTCTACAGGAGCACTGCTTCAACAGAACCACATCTGTCATCCAGGAGGACTGCAGCCACCATTTATACGGACTGCTACCAACACCCTGACTGACAGGGTGTCAGGTTGTATTTCTGACTGTGTTGGTGGTTGTTTCTTTTATATTATTGCATGTATTTTATTTTTTTCTCTTTTCTCCTATTAAATTGTATTACTGACTTGGAGTCTCTCACTGGTTTTACTTTCAAATCAACACACTCAAGGGACTGTCTTGAGGTGTTTGTGCCCCCCGATGTGTTCCGCCCGAGCCGCTGCCTCTCCTTGGGTCAGGATGGACTGGAACCCGCCTCTACCTGGGCTGGGATGGGAAAAGCAGCTTTTCCCTTCTCCCTCCGTGACTGGTGTGTTGCCATCTGCTTTTCTTTTCCTCCCCCTTCCCCCTTCCCGGGTCCTGCCTTTGCCTGGACTAGGATGGGAAGGACCCAGCCTCTACCTGGGCTAGGACAAGAAAAGCAGTCTCTCCCTTTGTGCTCACTCGCTTCGTCCGGTCACCGGCCAGGTCCCTCGCGGGATGCTGGAAACGCGGATAGAAGGACTCCACTCTCGCTTCGCAGCAAAGGCCACGTCTCATTCAGGCAAGCACACAGTCATCCCCACCAAACCACACAGATACTCACAGTCCGATGCTCCTGTCTGGCTCTTCGTGCACGAGAATTCCAGGTGATTTTGCCGCGGTCTTCCGGGGAGATTTTCCTTGCTCAGTCTCTATGGTGCGGGACGTCGATGGGTCCCGAGAATCACTGACGAACCGGGGCCACAGCAGTGGGGCGCCTCCCCGAAATCGCAGTGCCTCTCAGGGCTCCAAGGACGTCCCGGGTATCGGCACCAAATTGTTATAAATGAGAGACAAAAGTCTCGATTTTCAGCAAAATTTAGATTGCTTTATTTGATATAGAAAGAGCAAGCAGCGCGCTGGGGAACACGAGGGGTCACGGCCCACTCCACGCTCCACCCAACCTTGGTTTGCAGCCTCTTTTTATACTGTGTTCTCATTGAAATCAATAATTTTTGGTTTTTTGTTGCCATAAGCAGTGGTGGTTGAATAAACATCTTTGTAGATAACCACCAGAGAAGTTCTGGAAGTCTGGTCCTTGAGATAAGCAGCATTGATCAGACAAAGGCAGGAAGGGCTATTGGGAAGTCTGATTTTGCAAGCTGTTAGCCGATACAACTTATTTGGAAAACATAACATAATGTAACATAATATAACATAACAAGGTGATTTTAAACAGAATGATTTTATCATATAATTTCCTTTATCTAGTGTCCATGCTTCACTTCAGAGCTTAGTATACTGGTTTATACAAACCCCAATGCTTTTTTGATTAACACGAATTTTTTATCAATTATCACACTCCCAGAGTCTTGTCGCTGAACTCCTTCTCTGCCGTCCATTGCTGGAGACTCCTTTCTTACATCTGCACTGGAGGTCAGGTGTAGGAACAAGCCGGCCCTCCCCAAATGCCCCGACTGCCTGAGCCATGTCGTGACAACAATGCAAGGGGGAGGGGAAAGAGGACTATGGGAGGATATATTACAATAACATCATTATACATCCACAAAACTTATCTTAACATACACACACTGTTCATCCTTTAATTGTGAGAGCCAACCACCACATTGCTCATCTGTAACAACAGCGACTGCACTGGCCCCCCTAGATCAGAGGGGGATGGAGCCAGTGCCAGTCCACCTGAATCGGTGAGGGCAGAGACTACCCCCTGCCCACCTGGGTATTGCATCAGCCTAATACATATTTACAAAAGGCTATACATATTCAAACATTTTAACAGAGTTCCACCCCTCTCCCACCTTTTTCAAGCATTTGCAGTTGTCCCAGTCCTGATCATTTGTTACTTTTCAACACATTCAACAGGTTTGAAATTCTTCATTGGTTAAATGTTAACATTACAACAACTCTTCACTAACGTTGATACAACAACATGACATTCACATTAAAATATCCTTAAACTTTAGCAAAACTTCTTTAACAAAAGTCAATCTAAGAAAACACGTAGTATTCACTCTAACAATTGCTAAAGCCAGCAGTGTAATATATTTATCACAGTGACCTTGAGATTAGAGCCAGGCTTGGGCTAGGGAGTGTGACTGGGGCTGCCATTGGGCTTAGGACTAAGAACGGTGTTGGCCTTAGGGCAGGAATTGGGGCTTAGTTTGGGAGTTCAAGCTAAAGCTGGCATTGGAGTGTGGGCTGGCACTCAAAGCTGCACTTAGGGCATGAGACTGCCATTGGTGTTGGGCTTAGAGTTGCAGTTGGGGCTGGCTTTGGGCATAGGGCTAAACGTGGCATTTGGTTTAGGGCTGAGCATTTGGCAAGGAGCTGGAATTGGGCCTGGGCTTTGTGGTTAGGGCTTGGGTTTATATGAGAGCTGGAATTGGGGTTAAGGCTAAATGTGCCATTTGCCTTAGGCCTGGCCTTGAGATTGGCTCTGGGGCTGCATGAGTCTGGCACTGGGATGTGATTAAATCCAGGAGAGTGAGTGTGTCTCAACATGGAGTGAGATTGAGATCAGGATCAGGGTGAGCTTTGGGACCGAGCGCACGCCCAGACGGACAGGGGAGATGTCACTGCAGGATGTCCCTGGCATCGTCACAGCCCTGCTCAGGCACCACCAAAAGGCAGCAGGAGCTGGCTGGTCCCACATCCAGGTGTTCCCAGCACCGAGAATATCCCTCTGTCCAGTCCCTTTGGCTGTCCTTGACAGGCTCCCTCCAGGCTCTTTGTCACCTCCTCGATGGCAGAGCATGGGATATTGAGTGGCTTCTAGGACCCTGCAGAGTCCTTGAGGAGGGCAAGCCTTGCTTAGCCACAACCAAATTCTCTCCCTGTCATACACAGCATTCCCATCCTGCATCCAATCCCATCCCTGTGCCACTTTCTGGGAAGAAAGGAAGCCCAGTCAAATCCAGAACAGTGGGAACATTCAGACAGTTCTTGAGAAAATCCTCATTTATTTAACACTAATGTTCCTAAGAAATCAGATCTTGATCTGTAGAAACATTCCTGGTAGTCCAGTTTTGCTTTCAAGGACCTGTAATTGTCCGTCAGGAAGGCAGCTTTTGTTGTGAGAACCGGTGATTGGCGGGAAGAATGGAACTAAGAGCAAGGAAGGAATTCACTAGGGGAAAAATAATTGGAAATATGTCAACAGATAGACCCTTAAATAGCTCCCTGGGAAGAAAACTAGCCCGGTGGAAATATGACTCCAACACCAAAGAACTTAAGATGATACAGAGTTGTGTAATAGAACAGACTAAGAGAGTAATTAAGTCCAACTATGTTTACTGGTGGAGGGATGAGTCACATGAGGAAAGGATATGTCAGGTTTTAAACATCCATGTAAAAGCTAAAGAACAGCTCTTGTAGAGATCTGGGAGAGGGGATTTCTCACTGAACAACCTTTCTAGCTCTGGCCTCTCAGTCCTGAATCTCAAGGGAAAGCTACTCTGCACCCCATTCCCTACAAACAGAAAACCCTGGATTTGGGAAAAACACTGGCTTGGGGTGTGCTTTCTTGTCCTCCTCTCTTTTGCTACCTCCTGACTTTTCTCTCTCTCTGTGAACACTAATTTTGCCGTACACTTTCCCTCTGATAATTGAACTGCTTACCACATCAAATGTAACATTTGTTCTTCACCCAAATTAAGCACGAGCAGGTGCTACTTCTCTTTCAGGTTAAGATCAGAGCTTGAATGCAGTGATTTCAAAGTGAATAAATTACCTTTCTCTCTTTCAGTCGGAAATGAGCTACTGCCACCTGCACTTGCCCTTCCCTTCCTCTCCTGAACCACCGAGCAGCCCCACTGGGATGGCAGGAGCTGGGCCTGGGAACTGCTGCCTTTGGAGTTGCATCTCCTCCTCCCGTGGCCGCTGCTCAGAGCCCAGAAGTGCTCTGAGAACTTGAAGTTCTGGCAGCTGGGTTAGAGCCTACATGGGAGGAGGAGAAGGTTCACCAGAGCCCTTCTCCTGCCGTGCCAGCTCCAGGGCAAGGAGTGCAATGGAAGCCAGCCAATGTCCAAAGCCCATCTGCTCTGCCAGTTCCTGTGGGAATGAGCTGCTGCAGAGGGGAAGATTTGGGTGGGAATGTGGTTCTCTAAGAAGGCCATAACTAAATGCTTGCATGGGGGTTTTGGCTTCTGGAGCAGTGGGGTAGGGCTGTTGTTGGTTCCTACCCCTCCATGCCATGATGATGTAAGGGGTGAGGGATGCCATGTGTGCTGTGCACTGGCAGTGATCCTCAGGAAATCCTATGAATCCTCTCCTTCGAGCTAGTCAAGCTCCTGGAAATGACAGGACCGAAAAAAATAAAAAGGTGCTCAGTTTTGCGCCTTTCTTCCCCTGTGGGGTGAGGGGCAGGAGGCAGAGGTCCAGCTTGGTCTCTCTCTGACCTTTCCTTTGAGACAACACTGTCTGCTCCCACCACAAAGGCACAGAGGGTGCTCTTTGCCCCCACCAGTGGGAAGTGGCTCTGCTGAGCCCACTAAGAGTGCTGGAAGATGAGTCTGTGAACGAAACAGTTGAATATTGCCTAGAGGGGGGTAGCAGGCAGTAGATGTGCCACCATTCTCTTTCCAGGACCCCACTGGGAGTACTTGAACTATCGACGATGAGAGAGAGACGGGGACACTGAATGGTAATCAAAATCCAATTTTTACTGAGCACTACATGTGCTTATATACCATTTACAGGAAGGCTGGTAATATTTTCCTGCAATCACATAGACAAACCTTACATAGACAAACTCTCACATAGACAAACTTTACATTTGGACTTAGTAAAATCTTATTTCCCATAACCCAGACTTGATCCAGTCCTCTTGCAGTCAGGTCTCTGTTTGCTCTTGCCAGGCATCCTCGTTGTCAGGCTGCATTTGCTGATTAAATCTGCAGTACTA
The DNA here is from genome assembly GCF_052056855.1 of Sturnus vulgaris. Taxonomy (NCBI): domain Eukaryota; kingdom Metazoa; phylum Chordata; class Aves; order Passeriformes; family Sturnidae; genus Sturnus; species Sturnus vulgaris. The sequence goes on from NW_028276170.1 coordinate 13,804,847, forward strand.
TCAGTCTCATTTGCATTACCCATATCCACATCTCCCCCGTTTCTTTTAACTAAAAATACACTCTTCAGCGATTTGTCTATTAAATTCTTAACACACTGTAAAATACAAGGAATAACTACTACAATGCATAATATGATGCCTAATACATACAAACCTATTTTAACTAAATTCCTAACCCAGCCAGTGAGTCCCCAGTGCCCTAAGAGCCAGTTCAGCCAGTCGTACCCATTATCTACCCGAAGTTTATTCACACCTTCTTTCAGGGCTTGAATGCTGGCATAGATGGGCTGGGAGTGGTCAGAAAGGTTAAGGCAACACATCCCATCGAATTCCTCAGCCACAGGCGGCGGCGGAGCTCGGAGGCGGCCCCAGCGCAGGTGGGAGCCGCGCTCGGTTGTGCGGGGGCTCGGGGCTCGCTGCGGGCCGAGGGGGCGGCAGGGGGCTCTGGCGGGTTGGTTGTGCCGGTGCCGGCCCGTGTTGGCGCTGGGCTGAGGGCGCTGCGGGAGCGGCTGCCCGCGGTCTCCTTCCCGCTGGGGCCTCGGCAGGAGCCGGTGCCGGAGCAGCGCTGGCTCGTCCCGGTTGCTGTGGGTGGCACAGAGGTGTCTGCCCTGTGCCCGGGGCTGTGCGGGAAAATTCCCGTGGGCAGAGGTTTGTGTGCCCAAAGGAGACAGAGGAGTCCTGTAAAAGTGACTTTATTGATGAACAGAGACGCCATGCGGCATTTGCCATGCGGTCTCTAAAACGCAGCCTCCTTTTTATCCTCATTTTCCCGGCTGCGTCTCCCTGTCCCTTTCCCCACTGGCTGAGGTACTTGGAAGGTTCAGACTTCCCGATCCGCCTACTGCATATCCTCGTTAATATGCACCCCTACTACGATATTAATCTTACTGCTTTCAATCCTTCCTTTTCTCATTTTCTGAAGAATTTCCTTTACAAACCTTTAATTTCCATTGACTCAATCTCTTTTCCCGCATCCTCTTTGGTGCAAGGTGTCGTGCATGGTAAAAAGATGAGAGTTGCTGCAGCACGTCAGAAGAGGAGCAGCATTCGTTTAAGCCATGGTCTGCCAGGGAACCACGAAAACGTGTCCCATTCCCATGCTTTCTCCGGAATACGAGCTGTTTTATTATTTCCTTTGTTATCTGTTTCACCACTTTTCAGTTATCATCTATTTGCGAACAGCAGTTTGACTCACGTAATTTTCCACAAACTCCTTTTTCTGTAAGTAGATAATCTGATTCCATCCCATGGTGAAATGTCTCGTTCCTCATTTCAGCGGCTTGGTGAGCAGGAAGGTCAGGAGCTGGAGCTGTCTGCTTGGTTATTATTTCAAGGACACTTTTTAACCTAATTATGCCACTCAAATTATGGATGGGTTTTCTGTCTTCTGATATGAATTCGTTAGGGTTCCCAGGGGTTTTTCCATGGTGTTGTAGCATTTGTTCTGGTGGCCGTTCATATTTTTCCCTTTTTTGGGTGCTCTTTCCAGCCAGGGCTGCACGAATTGACCACTTTTCTCTGATTAAATCATCAAATGTTTGGATTCCCAAGTGATTTCTCTGGACTAGCAAAAACACCTCATTGCTTTGGGGAGAGGGATGATTTCCCCCCACACTTTTTTTTCATGAAGTTTTCCCAATATTCTCCGTTTGCTATTTCCCTTTGCAGCTTAACCAGTTTCTGTTGCAGTCAGATATCCTCACTATGGGCTCTGTCTTTAGTTGTGCAAATTCCATCTGTGCAAGCAGGCAAAGCTGGGGGTGAGGGGCAGATGGACTCAGGGAAATTCCTCCCCCTGGCAAGAAGGCCCTTGGGCATTGTCCACACTTCTCCAGAGCAATGTTAATTTGCATTTCTAAAACTCCTCTCCTGGCTGCCAGGAACTAGGATTTTCTTCCAGAGCAGCTATTAGGTGATTCACACGTCCACCCTCACAACCTGCTTTATTTTTCTTTATTATTTTTTTAACGCTTTTTTATTAACAGTTTATGCGTTAACGCCTCACCATTAATACTCTTCTAGGTTTGCAAAATGCAACTTAAAGGTGAGCTTCTAAAGATCCATTCCGATATTCTCCCATCATTAAGAGCCACCACAAATATATAGAAAAATATTCCAATGCCATCAAGTCTTTTCTGCCTCTTCTCCTAGGAGTAAAATTGCTTGTCACACCCCTGGCCCAAACCTAACTGACAATCTAAAAGTAGGATTAATGTGAAAATTTTTTCTCATGGTGTAATCTTGTCACTGAAACTGCAGGGACAATAAAAATCTCCCCAACAATATCTTTAGTGTTAGAGAGTTAAGGCATTACTTGATTCTGGTCAGGATGAGCAACAGAAATAATTTCATCCACACATAGCCCGGGTGTGCAGAGAAAATCATTCCATGAGATGTGAATTTTACTAGATTTTTCCTAACCTTTTTACTGTCCGAACCCAATGAAATTCATTGGTTTAGTGTTCATTGCTTCAAAGTTGTGTAGTTCTTAGTGTTTGGTTTCCTATTGCAAATGGATTTCTCCTCTTCTGATGTTAATTAGATCAGCATTCCTGGATTTCCTTCTCAGTCTTTTCCAGACCAGGTGTCTCCATCTATGCCGGGGCAGTGTCTGGGGTGGGTGTTCCTTGATGTTTGCTGATGTTTCCTTGATGTTTTGTTGAATGTCGTTCTCTTTGTTGGTATCTTTTGGGCTATTCCCAGTCTGTTGAGATGTTAAACTCATCTCTGTTGAGTGGTGCCACATCCCTTAAAAAAACCTTTTAAAATTTCTTTCCTGAGAGAAAGGCAAACCGAGCCTGACTAGTAAAATGAAATGTAAAAAATTTTAAATTTGGTATACTTTCCAACAATGGAATCCCGGACAGCCCAGTGTGTGAGTGTAATTGAGAGGCAGAGTCCTGGGTGGATGCTGTGAACAGCAAAGTGCCAAGGCAGGCTCTGTGCCAGCCCAGCTTCCTGTGGCAGAGATTTCACAAGAGACAGGAATCTGGCCACAGACTGCTTGAAATATACATCCCTTATCTCCAGCCCGCACTAGGTGGAGAATTCCCAGGGTAAGGAATTGCAAAGATCAATTCCAAGGGAGATAATTGAATATCTGCCCTGGCTCTGGCCAAAGGTTAGAATGGCCGGATGCTTGGCCTTCAGCCAAGGGCACACACTGACTCAGAAAACACTTCCTAAATGCAGCAACATGTTGCATATTCATAGACCTTCATGCATTATTCAGAATCATTCCCCTCCAACCTGTAAATCATTATTTTTCCTTCCCTGGAATTCTGGTGTCCCATAATCCAAGAATCTGAATAATTTTCTGATTATCTTTTTTACGATTCTCTGAGTTAGTTACATGAACAAAAGCTTTTTACATCAAAATGTTATAGTCCAAAAAATATATTTATCACTACTACTTATAAGTTCTGTTAATCGCAGAACTAAAACTATATTCATACAGCAAAGTTCTCCAACATAGAGCATTCATTTAATTATTTGAAAAAGCCAATAATGTAATATACTATGTTCTTAAAACACACATACAATTCAAATTTCTTTTCTGAGACTTGAAGAGCCTTAGTTAGGGCACCAGTTGTTTTGTTATTTTTCACTTTCTCAGCTTTTCTTTCTTTTCTCTTGTCCATAGTACAACACTGAAGCTATTGGGCTTTAAAAAGTCATACAATATTCTGGCTAGAACAGGGAATCCCCAATCCAGGTCCTGCAATATCCTATTAATCCTCAGAATTCTTGCACCTCCTTTTCAGTCCTGGATTGCTTCTGAGATTCCCCAGATCCTCTCTAGATCAATACACCACAAACCTTCAGTCAAATTACCTCCTGAATATTTAACTCTTTTCTCCACCATTTCCTCTTTTTGTTTTTCAAATACTCAAAGATGCTTTTTCGCCTGAACGTTCAGCCATTTCACAGAGTCTTCTTCTGCCACTTCTTGTCCTCCTGATTGCAGCAAGTCATCCCCATCCTGCATTAACCCAATCCCTGAGGGTGGGGTAAATTCTTGTGATATTTTCTGCAAGGCTTGCCCCAATAAGGCTGGTGCTTCTGTGCATCCCTGCAGAAGGACCGTCCATGTCTTTCCCATTTTCCCTTCTACCTCTTGTTCCCACTCAAAGGCAAAATCCTGTTTACCATCCTGTGTAAGTGGGCATCCCCAGAAAGCATCTTTGCCATCAAGGACTGAATGGTGTCAGTGTGAGGAGGGCACCTGGTTGAAGATGGTGTAAGGATGTGAGAGCCCCTGGGTGCTGGGGCCCCCTTGGGCCCTGGGGTTCATCCCTCAGGGGCTGTAGAAACTCTGGCATGGCCTTTGTCTTCCCCTTGGCCTTTTCCTCCTCCCTTCTTGCATTCCCCTGCTGTGCCTTTGTGACCAAGTGCTCCAGGGGCTTCTTCTGCCCCTCCTGCAGCCCCCTCAGTGCCTGGGGGTGCTCATCCTCTGACAGCTGCTGAGCTTTCTGCTAAATCATTCCTTTCTGCAGTGACCCAAGGAAAATGCTTAAAAGCTAATCTGGATCCTTGCACGTCCAATGCCCATTTCCCAGCTGTTCCTTTGTCCTGCTGCTCCTTGTGCTGGGGCTGCCGTGGCCAGCCCGTATCCCAGAGCCGGTGCCTGTCCTGCCGCAGTGTCCAAACGCGGCCCCCCCGGCGGGCAGGGCCGGCAGCTCCACGGGGCCGGGCAGCGGCCGGGGCGTCCCGCAGCCTCCTGGGGGCCGGGGGCCACTGCCGGGCCTGCAATTGCCGGGGGGTGCTGGGCTCAGGCAGCGCCCGGCGCTGAGCCCCGGCTGCCCCACAGCCCCGGCCCGGCCCCGCAGCTCCCCACAGGCCCCCAGCCCGTGCTCCCGGTGCCGCCCCTCTGCGCCCGCTCCTGCCGCTGCCCAGCACAGAGAAACCCCCTGCAATCCTGACCTCCTTGTGTGCCTGTCCTGGCAACCGGGGATACAAAGGATCTGCATCAGCTGGAAACTCTTGAGGATGAGAGCCTGCTGGAAAACATCCCCATCCTTAGTATTTTTTTCTTCCTCCTCTTTCCCTTCATCCTTTTTCTTCCCCACATAGATTTTTCCTGCTGCCTCTTTCCTGAACCATATTCCTGCACACTCCCCTTCACCCAATCCCTTCCCAGCACACCGACACCTTCCATCCCTTCTCGACTTTCCTTAATGCCTCCCTGGGTGTCCATGTCCTTGATTACCTCTGGGAGAATGTGCAAACTCCCTCAACGTGTTCCGAAGGGACCCTTCAGAGATATTTTGGGATCATCATCCCTTTGGCCAGGAGCCCTTCCTGGTTTTCCCTTTCTACCCTCCATGGGTACCCTGCCATGTTTAGTCCCCGAAGATCCCACTGTAGTCACTGCTGAGATTTTCAGTGCTCTCTGGCTGCCGACTCTTCCCAGCCCCCCTGATCTGTCACTCGTCTGTCTCCTGGCCCCAGCGCCCCCCGGCAGGGGAATTTGGGGAGGTGGGAGGGGGGGAGCGCCAAGGCCGGGCCCCCCCGCGCTGTGGTGGCGGCAGCGGCTGCAGTGGGGAGCGAGTGCGGGCGGGAGCGGCCGAGAGCCCAGCGCTGCCCCAGCCCGAGCTGCCCCAGCTCCATCGCTGCCCCTGCGCTGGGATGCTGTGGGTTTGGGGGGAAGAGGGAGCCGGCAGTGGGTGCTGGGCCTGGGGGCAGCAGGAGAAGGAAAGGAGAAGCAGGGTTGGAGAACAAAATGGTCAAACGCTGCACGTGGGAGGAGCAGGTGGGATTGTGCAGGAGAAAGAAGAATAATGGGCGGGAGTGTGAGGAAGAGTAGGGACACCGCAGGAGGGTCAGAAATGAGAAGCAGCACAATGTTCCACCCCTCCCTGTATCTGTAGCCTCTGCCCCAGCCCCAGGAGCGTTGCTCCCCCCACATGCAGCAAGTGACCGAAGAGTATGATCCATGATTTTCACAGGGTTGAATGTTGCTGTTTGTGAGCTTTATAGGGCTAAATGTTGGTGCTTTGTTTTTTTGCAGGGGCTGAATCTTTATATTTTGGAGGGGATTTGGGCTGAAACTTACTTTTTGGGGAGTGTTTGATCTATGTCTTGATGTTTGCATAATTTTTTTGCTGAATCGTTGTGTTTTGGAGGTTCTTATAGACACAAGATGCTAAATGACTTCGTGAGATGAACTTTGGAAGGAGGAACTCCCAGCTCAAGGTGCTCTTTTTTTTTTTCCCCTGAAACCAGGATTTGTCATTCCCATGCCATGGGTAGATGGAGGAGGAGGAGGAAAAGCCCCAGAGATCCCACAGGAGGAGGGGCTGCAAACCCAGCCCAGGGAGCTGCGAGGAGGAAAGACCCTCCCTGAGCCGGGAAGGCGGCCGGAGATCCAGGCAGAGCTCAGAGCTGGTGGAGAAGCCTCCTGGAGGGGAGAAGCCTCACGAGTGCTTGGAATGTGGGAAGGGTTTCAGGTGGAGCTCCAGGCTGATCCGGCACCAGATGATGCACACTGGAGAACGGCCCTATGAGTGTGGGAAATGTGGGAAGAGCTTCAGCACTATTTCTCATCTGATGCAGCACCAGGTGATCCACACAGGGGAACGGCCCTACACCTGCTTGGAATGTGGGAAGACCTTTCAGTGCAGCACCAACCTGAGAGGCCACCAGCGCATCCACACTGGGGAGAGGCCCTACGAGTGTCCCAAGTGTGGGAAGAGGTTTCAGACCAGCTCCAATCTCCTCAGACATGAGCAGATTCACACAGAGGAGAGGCCCTTCCGCTGCCCCGACTGCGGGAAGGGATTCAACCGCAACTCCACCCTCATCAGGCACCGGCGCATCCACACTGGGGAGAGGCCCTACGAGTGTCCTGAGTGTGGGAAGAGCTTCTCACAGAGCTCAACCTTAACCAAACACCAACGGAGGCTCCACTAAGGGAAGCCCTGTGAGTGCCCCGAGTGTGGGAAGAGCTTCGTGCTCTGCTCCAGCTCCATCTCCCATGGGAGGATCGGTGTTGGATGATCCCCAGTGACCCCCGTTGGGCAGAGCCCTGGTGATCTTTGGTCCTGGTGATCCGTGTTGGGAAGACACCTGGCTGAGGGGACTCTGCGTCATCCTGTCTTCCTGTGGGTACCTGGAGGAACACAGGGGCAGGAACGTCCATCAGGATCCAAACTGAGATTGGGAATTTCTTGGGGAGAGTGAACTTGTTGACTTTCAACCCTAGGAAATCTTCTTTGTTCAATCCTATCTTCTTGTGGCATTCAGGAATACTGAATGGTCTTGGTGGTCCTTTCCAACCTAAATGATCTTGCAATTTTGATTTTTTATTACTAAAGCGTGTCTTCTGCAGTCAAATCATGATGAACTGGGGCAAAGACCAAGATTTTGGAGACAGTGCAGTGGAAACACCTCCAGAAAAGGTTCTTCCCTCCCACCCAAGCACATGGATCCTCAGCCAGCATGGACACAGAAATAATTTTCTTTTGGCCTTGATTTGCTTTTCATTTCTCTTCATCCCTTTAAAACATCCAACACTGGCTTGAAAATAAAGACACTGAACTGAGACATGGGTGGGGACATGGGGGGACAATGACATGGTGGGGACACAGACATGGAGAGTGACATGGGGACACATGGACATGGAGGGGGATGTGGCCATTTGTGGGGACATGGGGGGACACAGGCATGGATGGAGATGTGGGGGACAGTGACAGGGATGGAAACATGGTGGGGACACAGCCATGGGTGAGGACATGGTGGGACATGGCCAGTGACATGTGGGGACACGGCCACGGCCCGTGCCATGGGGGGAACTTGCAGGGGCTGTGGGGGATGCTGGCTTGGAGGGAGTTGAGGGTTCCTGGCAGGGACTTGGGGCTCGCTGAGGCCTTTGGGGACCCCAGGCCGAGCGGCTCCGGCTGCGCTGGGAGACCCTGGCGGAGGTTCTGGGGCAGCTGCTCAAGGACCCCCTGCCCTGGAGCCCCAGCCGGGCATTGGGCTCCTGGAAGGGAATGAACGTCCTTGTCCCCAGCAGGACAGATTTCTTATTTCTTGCAAGTGCAAATGGTTCTCTTACCAGAATAGCTTGTTGTGTTAATTGTTTTCATGCTTAAGATTGTTTTCACCTGGGAACAAGCAAGTAACTTAGCTGCACATACAAGTGAGAGGCTAGCTATTAATTAGCAGAGAGTAAGACCTGATTTTATGAGGCCTTTCTTTTATAATTTATCTACCTGACTGCACCATCTCATCCTTTTTTTTAATTCAAAAAAGGCTCATATGTTCTGATGATAAAATAGCTCTCTCTTGTGAGGGTGTTATCTCATTAAGGTTATCACTGGTTATCTGTTAGATATGGGATAAGATACATAAAAGACAGATTACAATCAACAAAACTTAGCAAATTCTATCATGTCATTGACACAGGGTTTCACAGCATGATAAATAAAAGAATAATGTCCAGTGTGTCCTAGGGAAATGGGAATAAATGACCATTGTTTTAAAGTCCAAATAGTCCATTAGCTGGAAATGTTGATCTTTGACATCACTGAATGTGCTCTTGGATCCTGGAACAGGGAATAACTGAAGAAGGTTAGTAGGAACACTATTCCATGATGATGACACAGGGCTTTTGTTGGCAATTTGCCTGTAAATTTCCAGACACAGCCATGTCTTGGCACTCCTACTTCTGATTTTGCTCTGGCCACGAAGGCTGCATGGTGATTAGGTTCTTTTTCTTCTCACTGGGCTTCATTTTCTTGGAGGCAACTGATGTTTGGCTGAATGAACAGGTGACTGCTTTGAACTTGTTGATGACAAAAACACATGCATACCTTCTCCTTAAGTTAATGAATTAATTAGACTTTGTCATTGTACCTTCAATTGAAGAGCCTTACATAAAAATATTTTACCTTTTTTTGGTGTAAATATTGCAAAAAAAATTTATAAATATATAAATATTTAGGAGCGAATTCCCCCTTCCTTGTTTTAAAAACAGCATGCATGACTCTTGCCGTGAACATGAAGGGAAGTTCAAAACAAAACAATACATGTAGTAAAAGCAAAACTTACAGTAATTGGGAATAATTCTGATACAACAAACCAAAACATTTCCGATAACAGATATAATTAATTACACTTGTGAAATTAGGTGATTACCAAACATTAAAACATTGCACCATCACCCCAGTGTCTGCAACAGCTCATAAACCTCAAATCAGTGAAGAATTGGATAAGCGTCTGTTGGGGGTTCTTTTTTCCTTTCCTTTCTGCCTGTGGAATTTTTTTCCCATTGACATGCTAAGAAGCACTGATGGTTAGGTCCCAGCACCAGGGAGAGAGGTTCCCTGGTTTTTTTGGGAGTTTCTCTCGGAGGGCGGGGGGAGGGAAAGGGGGAACACGGTGAGATTGGAAGCAGGTAAAGGAGGGTGGGGGCAGTTGCTGGCTCTCGCTCGCTTTTGGCTCTCGGAGCAGAAAGGTCATTGCTACCCCCCCACCATCCCAACGCCGGGAGCTGCCTCTCTGTTTTGGACCCCGCAGCCCTGCTTGGACGCCCTCCTGCTTCAGCTTGCTGTTTTCCCAGCATCCTGCCTCTCCTCCATCCCTTCCCATCTGGGACACAGCTGCCATCACCCCCAGCCCCTGCAGGTGCCGGGATCGTCACATCTGCCCCGTCCACCGGGAATCTGCCAGCGCTCACTGCCAGCGGTGACGGTGACTGCAGCACAGGGGAAAAGTGCCTGAGGCCCAGAAGGACTGGAACTGGGTTCCTGTTCTGCTTCTTGTTAATTCCAGAGTTGTTGTTCTGTTTGCCTTCTTAGATATACTAGTAAAGAACTGTCATTCCTATCCCCATATCTTGACCTGAGAGCCCCTTCATTTCAAAATTATACTAATTCAGAGGGAGGGATTTGTTTTCTCCATTTCAAGGGAAGGCCCTGCTTTCCCTAGCACACACCTGTCTTTTATTCAAACCAGGCGTGATTTTGGCACCCAACGGTGCCACCTGTGGGCATTGAGTGGAAAGGCTGGAAAAGCAATAACAGTTCTTGAGTGACCTGATTTTGTGTTTTAGGTGGCACCATGTTGTCCAGCTTACCCTGGCTTGGGCTGCACGTGGTCACTGCTACATCTCTCCCATTTGCAGGCCCTTATTTGAACATGGGTCCTATCACTAAGGCTACTGTGACTATTATCCAGTTCATTTTGTGGGTTGATAAGGTGAGGAATTCATGGGTTTTTAACTTCCTCTGGAAGATGGCAACGTGGATTCAGAGCTATTGCACTCTAACTGTGTGTTTTTGGGGTTACTTCAATAATGGTATTTACTGTGAGGAAGTGATAGAAGGGGAAATTTTCTCACTTCCCTTCATCCAGTCCACCGTTTAGGTCCCGTTTTCAAAGGCTTCAAAGGCTTCAAATCTTCTCTAAATTCTAATGCTATTCACAGTGGCTGGTGTTGCTGATGTGTCTGTTAAACCTGTTCTATTTAGCATTCAGAGATAAGGGGAGATTGATTTGGATAACAACCCTGATACCTACCCCAGGAAATTGGGATGCTGCTGCAGAGCCTGACCCTGCCCCACAGCCCACTTCAGAAATGAAACACCCGGATTGGGTGGGTGTTTTAGTGAAGGAGATGTGTGAGATGAGCCAGATGCAGAAGGAGTATCTTTCCACAGCTGGTGAGAAACCCTCCCCCTGCCTTAAAGAGGGAGAGTCTGATGGTGCAGCAGTGGAACCCACAGACATTACATCTGTTCAGGTTCCAGCTGAACTGCAAGGGCACTCACAGACAGCAGCAGTCACCCCTGTGGAAACAAAGAAGTCTAAGATGAAAACAAGGCACCTAGATAATAAGGATAAGAAAGGAGGGCCCTCAAAACCAGCAGGGGAGCCAGAGGTTGAGATCATCACCAAGTCCCTGTCGTACAAAAGTCTCCATACTCTGCAAAAAGACATTGAGTGACGAGGCCCTGAGGCTTTTACCACCTGGTTACCTTGGGTCTGGGACCTTATGGGTCCAGGTGTGCAACTGGATGGTCCTGAGGCAAGGAATTTGGGACCCTTGACCCAGAACTCAGGTGTGGATCAGGTATTTGTAAGGGAGCCAGGGCCCCTTTCCCTCTGGGAGTGGCTTTCAATGAGTGTGAGAGAGAGGTTTGTCCACAGAGAGAGAATGCAGGAGCACCACCATAGAATGTGCTGGAAGACCCTTGAGGAAGGGATCCAACAGCTGAGGGAAGTGGCAGTGCTGGAGGTGCTCTTTGGGAGGGATGGACAGCATGACAATGACCCTGACAAGGTCAGGTGCACAGGGCAGATGTTGTGGAATCTGGCAGACCCGGGGCCATCTCAATACACCACATTCATTGCAACAATTAATGCTGATAATAACAGAGACAGTGGGTTCTGTTGCTAACAAGCAACAAGCTTAGAAATTTTGGGAGTATAATCAAGGCTCGATGCAGGCTCATGTCTCTGCTGTAATTGTGAGCCTCCAAGAGGAGATGAGGGAGGAGGGGAGGAGGAACAGTTCCCAAGCAGCACCAGTGCGAGTCACAGACCCCAAAGTTAGAGTACACTCTGAGTATTTTACTGGATAACTTACATCTTGCACTTCATGACAGTAAATTGTGTTAATCAGACTCTTTCATATCACGAGCTCCTGGAACACATTTTCAAGCCCTTCCAGCTGTTTCTGTCTTGCATCACAAAATTGGCAGGTGTTTTGCCCTTTAAAAAGGACTTGTTGCATGCATTAACATCCAAGAGGTCGCTTTCAAAGGCCGACAAAAACCCCATGAACAAACAGCAACCAACCAAACAACATATTAAAAACAAGTACTTTATTTTTAGCTCTTGCTTTTAATATTTTCCAAGTTGGCCTCCTCTTCCACTGCAGTGTTCTTTGAACAGAAAAACTTCCTTGCCAGATGATGTGACTTAACAAGGCAAACAGAACTTACACACAATTGATATATTAAAGCTAAACATGCAGAGTCCCATTTCACAATCATCATTATTTATTTTCTGTTCATTTTGTATTCAGAAGGGTGAGAACTGTATCTCAGATCCCCTGGCTAGTTTCGTGCCATAGCCACTGATTAACTGTCCTTTCTAATTATCTGTACTTTCTAATTATCTGATTTTTATTTTTTTTCTGGATTTTTGGGGATTTTTATATGGGTTTTGATTTTTTCTTGGTGGTTGTTTTGTTTGCCTGTTTTGTTGGGTCACAGTTTTGGTTTTGTTATTTGGTTGGGTTTTTTTCCAGTTACCAGTAGGAATCAGCTTGTGATTTGGATTGTCAAGTTTTGAAGACAGGTGTTGCACATAAAGGTTGTTTTTGTTTTTAAAGTCATCTCACACACAGCTCTGCAAGGCTCTGTGACTTTGAGGACTGTCGGCTCTCAGACAGCAAATTGTGCATGAATAGGAAACTTGTAGTTCCTATCTGCATTACACACAGCAAAATGTAAAGTGTTTGGAATGGAATCAATTCTAACCTTTTTTTTGCCTTTTTTTTTTTTTTTTTGCTGCCATGCCATAAATTGTGTCAGATTCATCAATGAACTCGGTTCTTCCAGGATGGAGTGTGCAAGGATAATCCCTTAGCTCCTGTGTGGAGCTGGTGTGCACCAGGCCAGACACAGCACTGTCACCCATAGCCAGCCTCTGTCTGCACAGAGAGCAGGGAGCTGCAGCTCTGAGGAACTCAGGGCTTGGTGAGCAAACACACCAAACCCCTCATTTAGATCAGTTCCTTTACTGGACTATTTGTTGCTATGTATTTAGTATATATTTATTTATAGTATATGCTGCTGGTATATTTTTATATCCCCACCCAAAGCTGAAAAAAAAGAACCCTGGCAGTTTGCTTTAGCTGTGAAGTGAAGAGACTCATTTCAACAGGTTCCAGCTTTGCTCCTTGTTTGAATTCAAAGCAAGCAAAAACCTCTTCTGTTGGTCACATCAAACCAACATAAGTCTGTGAAAGACAGAAGAGTGTAAAAATTAGTTCATTTTCTAGTACTTACAGTCTTCTAATTCAGCCATGGGATAATTATGCCATAATTCGCTAGATCAAATAACTGGTAAAAGCAATAGAAAAGAAATTTTTTAAAGCTAGGTTTAAAAAAAGTGGATTAATTTCATAAACAAAACCATGTAGTAAAAATACAGTAATTTAAACTTCTCAAAGCCTTTTGATAATGGAGCCCTGCACCCCAGTCATGTGCAGTGCAGCCTCAGCTGTCCCTTTGAGCCCAGAGCTGCCAAGGATCAGGGCTCGGATGAGCCTTCACCCAAAAGTGAATCCAAAATCAGTCGAGAACAGGGCTCACACACAGAGCAAAGTCTAAAGGCCAAGGCCAAACCTCCATCAGGTTGGATTTCTTTAAACACTGAATTGTAGAAAATTTGCTCATCCTGTAACATCATTGTTACCATGAAACTTTACATGAGCTGCTAAATAACCACATTCCCATCCTGAAATGCATTCCCAAATATTGTTGTGTACTTGCTCTGCCTCTGCCGCTGCTCCTGGGGCTGCTCTTGGCCACGCAGCCTCAGTGGGAGCCAGCACTGGCTGCAGCCCCAGCGGGCTCCCCAGGACAAGGCCCAGCAATTAAGAGGCCAATTAAAGCACTGGGCAGCAGCAGAACCCTTATCAGAGTTATTGGGACAACAGGGACTTGCCACAGCTCCACAGCAGCATGACCATGAGCCAGGCTACCAATGCAATGAGCAGAGTTTTAATAAAACTGCGGAGAAAAATCAGCAACTTACCGTCCTATCTGATAGAGCTTCCGAATGCCAAAATAGCAGCAGAGCAGGACAAGTGGCACAGTGAACATTGTCACTACTGTGCCGATCATGCAGGACCAGCGCACATCCTGGGGGCAGACAATTCTTGGAAGGCGCTCTGGATCCTGAGCATCTATTCCTGTTTCAGGGATAACATCTGTGAGAGCAATGGGGAGCGTGAGCCCGTGCTGTGCTCCACTGCTGAGCTGGCAGCTCGCTGCATACGGCCAGGACGTTCTCTGTTTGCCCCAGAGCTGGGGCCTGCAGGCACCTTGGCACCCCTTGGCACAGGCTGTGCCACCCAACAAAGCCCAGGAGGCCGGGAGGAGAGCCCGGGGCCAGCGCAGCTGCTTGGGCAGTCGCTGCTTCCAGGGAGCCGCGCCCAACCCATCCCTGAGCAGCCACTGCCAGCCCCGACCCTCCCTGCCCCGTGCCAGCTCCCCCAGCCCACAGAATGGATCCCACAACAGCAGTGCTCAGCCTGTGGGCTCAGCAGGGACACACCACTCACCCCTGCCATGGGAGCTGGGCTTGTGTGCAGCAACCAACAAAGGAGCTTGGAAAGTGCTTTGCCCAAGGGGGCAGACTGTCAAAGAGTCTACAGCCAGGAAAGAGATTGTCCCAGGAATTGTGTGTTGCTCTTCTTCCCTGCAGTCGGTCCCAGAAACATCCCTCAGACTGCTGTGTAAATGCCCACACGTGGTCTGATAAGCCCCTATGCTTTTGCAGTCTGCACTCAGAAATTTTGCAACAAATCCACCAATAAATTCCAGGTGACCTCTGTGAATTGCACACTACAGTTTCCTTCATTTATTCCCAATACCTGGATGCTTCTGTATATAGTAATGGTCTTGAGGATCTCTGATCCTTTTCAGTGATTTTTTAATATTGAGACAGATGAAACAGCCTTACTGTTTTTAGTTATGGCAGATCTGAGGTTTTGGGGGTTTTGTTTTGTTTTTGTTTACATAATGGTTTACTTATAAATCCACACATAAACTTATTTTTATTTAGGTTTTTTTTGTTCTCCAAGCAATTATTTTGACAATCTGTCATTCACGTCTTAGTTAATCTTCCATATATGAACAATTTTGACTCTGTTTTTGTAGAAATAGAATGGTCTCAGAAAGCTGTATTTTTAATTTTGTTGACATTCTCTCTCCCCGCTCCCAGCTTTTACTACAATCCTTTTTGAAACATCCCTGAGGATAGGTAGAGTTGTTTGGGAAATACTTGACTGTGTAATGGATTACCTGTGTAATGTATTATTATTTTTAGTGCTATAAACCTACATTGCTTCAAGCTTCACTGACACAGTCCTGATTTGTTGCTCACTGCATGGATGCCTGTCTGAATTAAAACAATGTTTGTGAGGCAGCTGAAGAGCTTAGACCTCAGAGATTAAAATTCCTGGGAGGAGGAAGAAAGGATAAAATCCCGTTTCAAAGGCTGTTTTTCGTTTCTAGTATGCCAGAAGTATGGTAGAATACACCTGCCTTCAAATGTCATTTAATTACAGAAAAACTCTCGACAGTGCCAGACACCAGGACAAATTAGTCAGCACTTGGCCTGACAATGCATCAGCCTTAATTACAGTGAGAGGTAGGTTTTAATTGGAGTCAGATTAGAGCAAATCAACATTGTGTGAATGGCAAAGGGAATTTGCTTGTGAGCAGATGAATATGTCCCGCTCAATAATGAACAAAATTTGCCTTTACTTGGAAGAAGTAAACATGAAGCAATGCATATTTGGGTTTTATCCAGTGATAAATGGGGCAAGAAGCTGTAACAACTTACCTGTTTTACATAACACAAGAACTGACACAGCCAATAGCACACCCACATAAAGGGATATTCAGGACATTCCTTTGTTTCTTAACAAGAAATGGGCAGACAAAATGCTGGCATTTATCTGAACTGGAAGCCGTGTTCCTCTCCTGTTCCTGTTTGAGCACACTGTCTGTTGTTTGCAGACTTCACTGTCCAGCCCATCAATCCTCTCTTGGCCAGTTGCTAAATGCTACAAGTACCAAAATACAGGTGCCAGCATTGTCACCCCAGCATTAATCCAGCGCTGCTTTGAAGGTGCACAGGAGCACAGAATGGCTTGAGTTGGAAGGGACATTTAAAGGCCATCTGATCCAATGCCCTGCAGTGAGCAGGGACACCTTTACTTAGATCAGGTTGCTCAAAGCATGAGCTTGAATGTCTGCAGAGATGGTTGCCCACCTCTCTGGGTAACCTGTGCCAGGGTTTCAAAACCCACAGTGTAAAAAATGTCTTTCTCATGTCTAGTCTGAATCTACTTCTTTTAGATTAAAATCATTACCCTTCGGTCTTGTCACAACAGGCCCCACTAAAAATTCTGTCCCATCTTTTTTACAAGCCCCCTTAAGGTACTGAAAGGCAGCAATCAGGTCTCCCTGGAGCCTTCTCTCTTCCAGCATGAACACCCCCAGCTTCCCAGCCTGTTTCCAAAGCAGAGAGGCTCCAGCCCTCAGATCATTTTGTGCCTCCTCTGGACTAGCTCCAACGGGACCATGTCCTTCCTGTGTTGGGACCCAGAGCTGGATGCAGTACTCCAGGTGGGGTCTCATCAGACCAGAGGGGTGGAATTACCTCCTTCAACATTCACTCCTTTGGATGTGTCATTGCTGGCTCATGCCCAGCCTCTCATCTAGCAGCACCCACAAGCCCTTCTTGGCAGAGCTGCTCTCCATCCCTTCATCCCCCAGACTA
The DNA here is from genome assembly GCF_052056855.1 of Sturnus vulgaris. Classification (NCBI taxonomy): domain Eukaryota; kingdom Metazoa; phylum Chordata; class Aves; order Passeriformes; family Sturnidae; genus Sturnus; species Sturnus vulgaris. Next base: position 13,821,374 of record NW_028276170.1, read on the forward strand.
TGGGATCAGCTGGTCTGGGACTGTGTCACAGCCCTTGGACAGAGCTGCTGGGCAGGATGAGCTCCCTCCCAAAGAACATAGATCCCACTCCCCACAAAATTCCACCCTGGCCATGAGGTCACAGCAGGCTCTGAGGTCGCAGAGGTGCCAGAGCCCCGTGGTTGCACAGCACTACAGGCACCGAGCAGTCAGGCCTTGAGCACAACTGCTGCGGCAGCAGCGGCGGCGGCGGCAGTGGTGCTGACATTGGGACAGCGGTGTCAGGACAGCGGGGGCAGCAAGAGCTGCGGGACTGGCACAGGGCAAGGCACCATGGCCCTTGCTCTGCGCCTCTTCCTCCCGCTCCTCCTGGCACTGGCCCTGCCTGCCAGGGCTGCCCAGGCAGCTCCGTGGAGAGCACAGGGAGCAGGTGAGCTGGGGGCCTGGCTCCCCTTTCCTGGGACAGCGCTCCCTTCTCCCCAGGGAGTGTTGGGGATGGTTTTCCATAGGGCTTTAGGGAGGCTTTCCTCAGTGGGAGGCAGAGAGCCCGCAGGGGCCCTGGGCTGGCCCAGTTTCCCCTCCAGGGATGTTGAACAGGGCATGGAGAGAGTGTGCAGAGTGACCAGAGCCAGCCAGAGCTCCCCAGGCCCCTCTGCAGCTTTGGCCATGTCCATTCACATCTGGCTCCCACAGCCTTACCCGACCCCCTTGCAGTGTCCAGTTCCCTAAGGCAGAAGGGGATCCCAGAACACCATGGAAATGGTTCTCATCTGTGCTCCCTTCTAGACTGGGACATGGATTATTTTGAAAAACTGGTGAATGACAGGATGAAGATTCTAGAGCATGGTGGAGGCAAGTTCTCAGTGTGCCTTTCCTGACAAAATAATCTCTGTCACTGTGGCAAGAGCTCATTCCTGTCATGTTTCCCTTTCCATAATCTCAGGGTGGAGGCATTGTGGAAACCTTGCCCTGCTCCCTTCTGGAGCCCTGACTGATCCCACAGGATCGCTGCCAGTGGGAGGAAGGAGCATTTAGCTGTCAATCCTCTTCCCGTGTGCAATGCCAGTGTCTCCTTCCATGTGCTCTGTGCAGCCACGGAGAAGAGCAGAGAGGGAAGGGAAGGCCCCAGGGCTGTGCCCCGGGGCTGTGCCTTGTGTGGCTCCTTTGCCGGCCCCAGGCAGTCTGAGCTGCTCCCGCTGCCACTGCCAAGCCCTGGCCCTGGCCGGGGCTGGGTTCAGAGCTGCTGGCAGCTCCAGGGAGTCCTTTCTCCCCTGACTGCCCCACAAGGGGCTCCTTCCATCCCATTGTGGGGCCACTGCAGGCATGTGCTCCCTCTGCCCCTGCTCCTGAGTGGAAGGCAGAGCTGGGGGAGTGCCTTGGAGCACTCTCTGCACTCACTGCCACAGCAGCCTGAAAAGAAATGGAACTACTTTCCCTTCAGGTCCTCCTAGATGGAAGAACCAAGGCGTAGGAGACAAGAAATCCCTGGAGGCACCCAAACTGCTGGACCAGATGCTGAGTGATCTGCAGAGACGCCGTGGTGGGTGCATTTCCCTCAGCCTTCTCCTGACACTCAGCAGCCGGGGGCTTTCTCTGCACATCTGGACACTCCGTGCCCGGCACAGCGGGAAGGGATCCATGGCAGCCTCGCTGTCCCACTGCTGCTGTCACAGCCTGCAGGGCTGTTTCCCAGCCTGGCCTGGCTGCAGCTTCTCCCCAGCCTCTGCTCGAAGGCATTTGGCATCAGCTGACAGGGAGACCAAAGTGCCACACAGGCCATGCACACGCTGAGATCCCCTGAAATTTCCTGGTCTCAGGGTAGATCAGGAGGGGTGGCTGTTCGGAGGAGGGAGGGCCCCGTGGCAACCCCAAGAGCCTGGGCCTTTTCCTGATCCTTATCCATGTCCTGGACAAATATTACTTACTGAAGATGCCCCCTCCCCAATGGGGAATGGTTCCATCTGATCCAGCTGCGCCTCTTCCTTTCTCCAGAGGTGGACCAAAAGGCCTTGGTGAAGGCAGCGCTTCCTGGAGAAAGCAATGGCTCCGTGCCAGCCCCTGGTACACAAAGGGAGGAGATGCCAGGCAGAGCCACAGAAGGTGATTGCTGTGCCAGGCTCAGCCAGGCTGAGCAATCCTGCTGGGATCCCTCCGTGGGAGACACCGCCCAAAACCTGGGAGGGGCTGCAAGGAGTGACGATGGTGGGGAAAGGGCAGAGGGGGAGAGCAGGGCTCCAGTGTGTCCTGACAGGGCCTGGCTCTGTCCCCTTGGGCTGGGGGAGCTGTCACGGGGCAGGGAGGGTCGGGGCTGGCAGTGGCTGCTCAGGGATGGGTTGGGCGCGGCTCCCTGGAAGCAGCGACTGCCCAAGCAGCTGCGCTGGCCCCGGGCTCTCCTCCCGGCCTCCTGGGCTTTGTTGGGTGGCACAGCCTGTGCCAAGGGGTGCCAAGGTGCCTGCAGGCCCCAGCTCTGGGGCAAACAGAGAACGTCCTGGCCGTATGCAGCGAGCTGCCAGCTCAGCAGTGGAGCACAGCACGGGCTCACGCTCCCCATTGCTCCCACAGATGTTATCCCTGAAACAGGAATAGATGCTCAGGATCCAGAGCGCCTTCCAAGAATTGTCTGCCCCCAGGATGTGCGCAGGTCCTGCATGATCGGCACAGTAGTGACAATGTTCACTGTGCCACTTTCCATGGTCCTGTGCTATGTCGGGTTCCGGTGGTGGAAGGAAAGGAAAGCAAACAGTAAGTTGTTGTTGTTGTTGTTGTTGTTGTCGTTGTTGTTGTTGTTGATCTCCACCCTCCAGCTTCTTTAAAGGCAGCTGATAGGAAACATTCCCAGTGAGGCTGCTATGGAGGTGTGGCAGATCCATGGTTGTCCACATAGTTCTGCTGAGGGTTCTGCTGCTGCCCAGTGCTTTAATTGGCCTCTTAATTGCTGGGCCTTGTCCTGGGGAGCCCGCTGGGGCTGCAGCCAGTGCTGGCTCCCACTGAGGCTGCGTGGCCAAGAGCAGCCCCAGGAGCAGCGGCAGAGGCAGAGCAAGGTGGGGAGGAGAAAGAGCAGGGACCAGATGGCCCTTGGAAGGCAGACGTGCTCTGGGGCCCGCTCCTGGCCAGGGACCCTGCCCAGAGCCATCCCCTGCTCGCCAGGGCCTTGAGGGGCAGCTGTCCAGCTGGGCCAAGGTGTGCCAGCAGCTCCAGCCGTGCTGGGGAGCCTTGCCAGCTCTGGGCCCTGCTGTGCAGGAGGGTCCCTGTGTGAGCTGGGGCCTCAGCCACTCCTCTCTCCACACTCGCCCTGCTGCAGCTCCACCATCCCGGCCAAGAAGGCGCGACTCTCCCTCGCCCCCAGGGAGCCCAAGGACCGTCCGGTTTGACAGCTCTCACACACGGCCTCAGCAGCAGCAGTCGCCCAGGAAAGCAGAGCACCAGCCCTCCCTGCCTCCCCCACGGCCCCCCAGCCCGGCCGTGAAGCAGAAGCCCCCCGAGATCCCCCCACCTCCTCCCCTGCCCAGCCAGCCACCCTGGTCCAGCTAGGACTGAAACTGGGCCAGCCACTGCAGGGCTTGGGCCACCAACAGCTTGGGGCTTCTGCTCTTCTCTACAAATAACACGTGTTACCTATGGATAACATCCAGAGGCAGTTTTCATACTGTTGGGCCTTAAACAGGAAGGGCTAAAAATGATTCCCATGCTCTGTCTCATCCTTTGCTGTTTTGATTTTCATACACCTGAGTGCTGGCTGAATCTCTCCAAAGAACATTTTTAGCACTGCATGTTTTACCCCATGTATCGATGGGAAAACAAATATTCCGCAGTTAATTTTTGGTGTGGTTGGCCACTCACATTTTGAGCAATTAATTTTCCATGGTACCTCTGCCCTTTTCCTTACTATCAATAAAAAGTACATCTGGACATGAAAATCACCACTATTACTGAGATTCACCTCAAAGCCCAGAGGAGAATCTAGCACAAAATATTCTCCCTGTGTACTGCACAACAAGAAATATTCAGGGGAAAATACAGTGGCAGCTGAGGCTTGTGGAACTCCCAGAATACTGAGCCTGCAGAGGAGGCAAACAGCCCTGGCAGTGCCTGAGGGGACTTCTCCTCACAGACTCCTCTCAAAGTGTGTCACTTCAGCAGGGGAAGGCTTTCAAACCTTTGCCTTTCCTTCCTCCTGTGATAAAATTTAAGGCTCCTCATGAGACAATACTGACCTACAAACAATTCTCCATTCCTCAGCAAAGCTACTCAGGTGCTCAACTTAAGAAAGAGCAAAACTAAAGCTGGTCAGAAATTTTTCATTAAGGTCTATTTGCAGAGAAACCCCACCATATGTTAGCAAATATTTATTAGCATCAGTTCACTGAAAAGAAACCCAATCCTATATTAAGCAGCGTTTTAAATGAACTTGAATTATTTTCCTCACCTATCAGCCTGTCAGCACCACCTGACTTTGGCAGCCTGTTCAGACCTCGGGCACGGCTGGTGCCACGGTCCCCTCTGGTGCCACGGTCCCCTCTGGCTCCTGGCGTGTCCCTGCTGCTGGAGGAGCCCTGCTCGTGCTGCTGCCTGCGTTCAACAACGCCAGTCCTGCTCCCCAGGCAAAGAGAGACCAAAATCACTGCTTTGGGCAGCTCGTTTGAACGAGTTGAACACTTACTCATCTCTAACACAGACCTCTTAACACCCACACACCAACACCAGGAAGTCACCTCATCTACAGAGGTGAGAAGCCTGAGCGAACACAAGGTCGACGTTCAAGCACATTGGGTTTTTAGTTTAGTGGAAGCACCCACTCGTCCACAAGCCTTACTTGTCAAACTGGATTGTGCGATGCTATTGTCTTGCTTGTGTTATTGGGAGAAATCAGCTAAGAAATAAGAACCATACTTGGGGCTCGGGCTTGTCAGACAAAGGGAGCAGGGCGGCACCTGCCCGCTTTGCCCGAGTCCCTGCTCCTGCCGGACAAAGGCGGACGCGGCTCCGTGCGGGGCGAGCCGGGCGCTCCGTGCCGGGGCCGGGGCCGAGCGCTCGGGCGGGCGGCGCTCAGGATGCTCGGGCAGCGCCGCGGGCCGGGCGGGCGCGATGGAGCCGCCTGAGGGCTGGGACCCCTCCGGGCGGCCGGCCCGGCGCACGCAGTGGCTGCTCAGCGCCCTCGCCCACCGCTACGGGCTGGAGCGCGGCGTGGAGAACGAGATGGTCGTGCTGGCCAGCGGCCCGGAGCAGTCCCTGCACGAGATCTTCCAGCCCCGGCGAGGAGTCCCGCACGCTGTGCCGGGCGCTGGGGCCGGAGGAGGTGGCGGAGCCCGAGGAGTGCGCGGGGCTGTGGGACGGGCTCTGGGCCGAGCTCACCTTCCGCCAGCTCCACGCGCGGCTCTGCGGCCACTTCAGCACCCGCGCGGGGCCGCGGCTGCCGCTGGGCCGGGAGGGCGAGCACATCGAGAGCCACATCCGCCCGCGCAGCCCCCGCCGAGCCCGAGCGGCGGCCGCCGGGGCCCTGCTCCCGAGAGCGCTGCGAGGAGATGGTGGCGCTGGAGCGGGCCGAGGAGCGCATGGCCGAGCTGCAGCAGGAGAAGGGCAGCCTGCGGCAGCTGCTGGAGGACGTGCGGGCCGCCCTGCAGAGCAGCGATGCGCGGTGCCCGGCGCTGCGGCTGAGTCCGGGCCGGCTTCTGCACCGCGCTCCCGGCGGCGGCTCGGGTGGCCCCGAGCGCTTCAGGAGAGATGCTGCTCTCGCAAAGTCAGTGTTTAGAACCCCTCCACCTCCGCACTGAGACCGAAGTTGCTCGTTCATCCTCGGCATTCACTTTCTAGCAAAGTTTAGTTACAAGGGAGGCTTTTAGGAGAAATGTATGGAACCGGTGTGCCATTAAATATGTTTGTGATGAGCACTGTTCAAAGTGTAGGGGAGTTCAGCTTAACAAACCCACGTGTACAATGCTGCTGCTGCTTCTCCTGCACGTGCAGCCAGGATGTGCTGATAGCAGATGCTGGGTATGCACTGCTGCAGGGTTTTTCCTGAAGTAAGAAAGACCTTTGGGATTCTTCCCTGCACAAGCACATGCAGTGCCTCAGTCATAAGTGCCTCAGAAATATCAGAAGTCTGTCTTCTTCAGAGTTGGAGCCAGTTCTGCAGGCAGGCTGATGAATAGTCTGGGGCTCCTCTGCAGAGCCCCATTCATTCTGGGGCTGCTTTCTGCTGGTTCTGCTGGACTGGCTCGAGTGAAACACACACCCATTTAACAGCAGTTAAATTACTCTGGCATGAAACAGTGGGGAACAGGCAGAGCAGTGAAGGGCAGCATGGACCAGTTGTTCTGGCAGGTCTGACGAGGTCTGGTTTGATACAGCACTCACAGAACTGTGCTCCACCTGTGACACTTCCACTTGCAGTAGATGACTGCTCCTCTTCACAATATCCAGCAAGGCAGGTCAAAGACACTTTTATCATTGTCATCTTCAAAAGGGAGAGGAAATCAGCAGCAAACATGAAGTCACCAGTCAGAGGTCCCGGGAAGAATCAAAAGAACAAAGAGTAGTGGAAAAAACAGGTGGAGCAGTGATCCTTATCTCTGTGGGAGATATCCTCTGCTAATGGGCCATCTGGTAAAACCAGGTGGGGCAGTGTTCTTTATCTTTTCCACAACCCATCCTTCCTCCAGGAAGATATCTTCTGTTAATGGGCCATTGAGTGCCACTGCATGACTGATAAAATTCCATCATCCCATTGGGAGATGCTCCAGCCAGGGGGAGGAGCCAATCCTTTCCTACCTAGATAAAATCTGAGATTTGGAACACCAAGGCAGCCCTTACCCACTGGTTTCCAGAGGACAAGAGCTACCAGACCTTTCTACAGCATCACTACTACAACAAGACCACTTCATTGGGACTGTTACCACCACCCTAAGTAGTGTGGTGTCAGGTTGTATTCTGATTCTGTCCGTTGTTTTCTTTTGTGCTATTGCATGTATTTTATTTCTTTTCTCTTTTTTCCTAAAAAATTGTATTTTGGACTTGGAGTCTCTCACTAGTTTTGCTTTCAACCCAGCATAATTTTGGAGGGGATTTGGCTGAATATTTATATTTGGGGAGTTTTTAATCCGTGTCTTAATGTTTTGAGGATTTTGGGTGGGAATTTTGGTGTTTGGGAGGTTATTACAGGCACAAGATGCTCAATGACTTCCAGAGATGAACTTGGGCAAGGAGGAACACTCAGTTTATGGAGCTCTCTTCTTGCTATTTCCCCCTAAACCAGGAATTTTCATTCCTCAGGTGTGCGGGGATGGAGGAGGCAGAAAAGCCCCAGAGATCTCTCACGAGGAGGGGCTGCAAACCCAGCCCAGGGAGCTGCGAGGAGGAAAGACCCTCCCTGAGCCGGGAAGGCGGCCGGAGATCCAGGCAGAGCTCAGAGCTGGTGGAGAAGCCTCCTAGAGGGGAGAAGCCCCACGAGTGCTTGGAATGTGGGAAGGGTTTCAACTACAGGTCCCAGCTGATCCTACACCAGAGGTTCCACACTGGGGAAAAGCCCTACAGTTGTGGGGAATGTGGGAGGAGTTTCAAATACAGCTCTCGCCTGATGCAGCACCAGGTGATCCACACAGGGGAACGGCCCTACACCTGCTTGGAATGTGGGAAGAGCTTTGGGTGGAGCTCTGAGCTGAGAATCCAACAGCGCATCCACACTGGGGAGAGGCCCTACGAGTGTCCCAAGTGCGGGAAGAGGTTTCAGACCAGCTCCAATCTCCTCGTCCATGAGTGGAGTCACACAGAGGAGAGGCCCTTCCGCTGCCCCGACTGCGGGAAGGGATTCAAGCACAACTCCACCCTCATCAGGCACCGGCGCATCCACACTGGGGAGAGGCCCTACGAGTGTCCTGAATGTGGGAAGAGCTTCTCAAATAGCTCAGCCTTGAACTGACACCAACGGAGGCACCACTAAAGGAAGCCCTGTGAGTGCCCCGAGTGTGGGAAGAGCTTCGTGCTCTGCTCCAGCTCCATCCCCCATGGGAGGATCCCTGGTGATCCATGGTCCTGGTGATCCCCGTTGGATGAGGGGGAAGGGGGTCTAGAGATTTCTTTCCCTTCTTCTTCTCCTGCTCTGATTTGGTTGGTAATAAATTTCCTCCCTGTGCCCAGGCTGGGTCTGTGACGTACATTTTGATTTTTGGTAAAGGATGTTTCCCCTTTTTACACCATCCCAGGAACTCTTGGTTAAATTTTTTCTCCCCTTTTGCAGCTGGAGGGGCAGGATCAGAGTGGCTTTGGTGGGTGCCTGGCCTTGAGCCAGCGTCACCCAGGCCATGGGCAGCCCTGAGATCCCAGTGTGGGGATGCATTCCCCCACTCCTAGAGAAAGTGCTGACCCAAACTGTGGCTGGGATGAAACATGGTTATAACTGGAGCCAACTCTCTTGTGACCCTCTCAACAGAAATCCAAAAGGAGACCTTTGAGCTCTCCTGGGCCACCGTGGGCTGTGACCAGCAGTCTCCCTCTGAGGGGCCTCTCAGAGCCAGCAAACCCTCGGCTTTGCTGTGCCTGGAGGATCGCTGAAACACGACGTGTCCTGGGCCCATACCCTCACTGCTCAAGGCCCCATCCTTCGGCCAGTGGGAGATGCAAAAACATCTGAAGGGAGGATTTCACTGAGCTCTGAGGGGAATTGCCTGCACTGACTGTTCCTGTCTGTGTGTGTGCCCCTGCACATATGCTATAGCAAATCTGGGAGAAATACAGCTTTCCTAGATGTGGAAGTACCTTGGATATCTAAGTTATGCCTGTAAGCAAGGTTCAGTTATAGTTATGAACATACTTAAATGCTGTTAAATGCTAAGTGTTTTGATAAGTTCTTAAATGTAATCATAAGTGTTGATTTTGTATTAAGTTGCTAAATACAACTCAGAAGTTATAGCTATAAGTTAGGTTAAATGCTGTTAATTGTTATTGCTTTGTGGAATTGTTAATGTTAAGTTATAAGTTAAGTTAGGTATAAGTTTGGTGTTGTTCCTCTGTTGAATTGCTAGGCCTAAGGTATAACTTAAGTTACAAATTAAGGTAGAAGTTCAAATGTTTTTAGGCCGTGTTCCTTTTAATCCCTGCATGCACCTAAACACAGCACACACCCATCCACACTCCCCTAGAGAGTTCCCAGTTAATTTCTGTTCTGATTGCATGGATTTTATTTGGTGTTGTTCTTGCCTTGTTGTGCCTCACCTGTCCTGTAGGCAGTAGAGTGAATCTTGCCAACAAACTTATTGTACTTTGTTGCTTAATATTAAATCTGACTTTTGTGCATGCATTTGTCACCGTTTTTTAAGCGATCTCAAACGCTCTCATTCATGACAGCACCACAATGTCCCGCATCACCGAGGGCCCTGACACACGCCCGTGTCACAAAGGGCCACCCCCGGCACCCAAGAGCAGAGGGACAGCCTGGAAGCGGCCCGGAGCAGCCCCGGCCTCGTGGCCTTGTAGCCCCTGGCGTGGCCAGAGCCCTGGGAGGCTTTGGGGTCCCCACGTTGGTGTCCCAGGGGTTCCCCGTCTCCAGGCTCATCCCTTCTCCAGGCTCCCCTCACTCCCGGCTCTCGGGGTCCCCCCTCTCCAGGCCCCCATTTCAGGCTCCGGCACTCCCGGGGCTCTCCCCTTTTCGCTTTCCCCCCCTCAAGGCTGCTCCCCTCGCCCTGCCAGTCCCGGGCGATCGCCACGGGGCTCCGGGGACCTCCATCCCCCACCCACCGCCGGGGCTCTGTCTGCAGCCGCCACCCAGACATCCCCAAAAAAACCACCCGGGGACCCCGCAGGATCCCCCAAAAGGGGATTTCGGGACAGCTTTGGAGCCCTGCGAGATGCAAACATCGCTCCGCCTGCCGCCTCCCGAAATACACAAACAGGGAGACCCAAAGATACTTCGGGTGAGCTCCAAATATCCCTCCCCCTTTCAAAAAACCCCTGCCAGGACCGCCCAAGATATTGGGGGCGAGGTCCCTCTCCCGGGTCACCTATGTCAGGAAAATTAATCCACAAACACCAGAGATTTATGTCCAAAGAGAAGACAGAGGAGTCCTTTTTGCTTTATTCGAATAAAGGGAAAGGCCATGGGACATTCCCCTGGGATCTCTCAAATTTTTGGAGGACGCAGCCTCCTTTTTATCCTGTTTTCCCGGCCGCATTTCCCTCTCTCTTTCCCCATTGGCTGAGGTACTTGAGAGGCACAGACTTCCCGAAATGCCTGATACCTGAAATTCCCCTCTAATGTATAACCCTCCCTTTTCATTTTTAATTCTTACAGAATTCATAGTTTTCCCCCCCGTTGCTTCTTTCATCTTTTGATATCCAATTTCATTTATCAGCAGCCTTACAGTTTGTTTGTAAAGGCAAATATCTCTTTCCATTCATCAATCAGTGGAATCCATCCCATTGTTTCTTTTATCTCTCAGTGCTAGCCTTATCTACAGGCAGATCCACAGCTCATTTTTAAAGACAAATTCAACATTCCTCTCAGCCCAGAGGAGAATCTAGCACAAAATATTCTCCCTGTGTACTGCACGACAAGAAATATTCAGGGGAAAATACAATGGCAGCTGAGGCTTGTGGAACTCCCAGAATACTGAGCCTGCAGAGGAGGCAAACAGCCCTGGCAGTGCCTGAGGGGACTTCTCCTCACAGACTCCTCTCAAAGTGTGTCACTTGAGCAGGGGAAGGCTTTCAATCCTTTGCCTTTCCTTCCTCCTGTGCTGAAATTTAAGACTCCTCCTGAGAAAATACTGACCTACAAATAGTTCTCCATTCCTCAACAAAGCTACTCAGGTGCTCAACTTAAGAAAGAGCAAAACAAAAGGTATTCAGTAATTTCCCATCAAGGCCTATTTGCAGAGAAACCCCATCATATGGGACCGAATATTTATTAACACCAGTTCACTCAAAAGAAACCCAACTCTGTATTAAGCAGCGTTTTAAACGAACTTGAATTCGTTTTCCTCACATATCTGCTGGACTGGTTTGCTCCTTTTTTATCCTTGAGAGAATATTAGAACCATTTGCTCTTGACAGGATTCCTCTGGTGGTCCCCAGCCCTGGCTCCTCACCACGCCTTGCCTGGGCTGTTAACGCAGCCTGTCAGCACCACCTGACTTTGGCAGCCTGTTCAGACCTCGGGCATGGCTGGTGCCACGGTCCCCTCTGGTGCCACGGTCCCCTCTGGATCCTGGCGTGTCCCTGCTGCTGGAGGAGCCCTGCTTGCACTGCTGCCTGCGTTCAACAACGCCCGTCCTGCTCCCCAGGCAAAGAGAGACCAAAATCACTGCTTTGGGCAGCTCATTTGAACGAGTTGAACACTTACTCATCTCTAACACAGACCTCTTAACATCCACACACCAACACCAGGAAGTCACCTCATCTACAGAGGTGAGAAGCCTGAGAGAACAGAAGGTCAGCATTCAAACACATCGAGTTTTTAATTTAGTGGAAGCACTCACTCGTTCACCAGCCTTACTTGTCAAACTGGATTGTGCGATGCTATTTCTCTTGCTTGTGTTAGAGAGAAACCAGGGAGAAATCAGCTAAGAAATAAGAACCACACTTGGGGCTCGGGCTTGTCAGACAAAGGGAGCAGGGCGGCACCTGCCCGCTTTGCCCGAGTCCCTGCTCCTGCCGGACAAAGGCGGACGCGGCTCCGTGCGGGGCGAGCCGGGCGCTCCGTGCCGGGGCCGGGGCCGAGCGCTCGGGCGGGCGGCGCTCAGGATGCTCGGGCAGCGCCGCGGGCCGGGCGGGCGCGATGGAGCCGCCTGAGGGCTGGGACCCCTCCGGGCGGCCGGCCCGGCGCACGCAGTGGCTGCTCAGCGCCCTCGCCCACCGCTACGGGCTGGAGCGCGGCGTGGAGAACGAGATGGTCGTGCTGGCCAGCGGCCCGGAGCAGTCCCTGCAGGAGATCTTCCAGCAGCGGGACTGCGCCGGGCCGGGCCGCATCCCCGGCGAGGAGTCCCGCACGCTGTGCCGGGCGCTGGCGCCGGAGGAGGCGGCGGAGCCCGAGGAGTGCGCGGGGCTGTGGGACGGGCTCTGGGCCGAGCTCACCTTCCGCCAGCTCCACGCGCGGCTCTGCGGCCACTTCAGCACCCGCGCGGGGCCGCGGCTGCCGCTGGGCCGGGAGGGCGAGCACATCGAGAGCCACATCCGCCCGCGCAGCCCCCGCCGAGCCCGAGCGGCGGCCGCCGGGGCCCTGCTCCCGAGAGCGCTGCGAGGAGATGGTGGCGCTGGAGCGGGCCGAGGAGCGCATGGCCGAGCTGCAGCAGGAGAAGGGCAGCCTGCGGCAGCTGCTGGAGGACGTGCGGGCCGCCCTGCAGAGCAGCGATGCGCGGTGCCCGGCGCTGCGGCTGAGTCCGGGCCGGCTTCTGCACCGCGCTCCCGGCGGCGGCTCGGGTGGCCCCGAGCGCTTCAGGAGAGATGCTGCTCTCGCAAAGTCAGTGTTTAGAACCCCTCCACCTCCGCACTGAGACCGAAGTTGCTCGTTCATCCTCGGCATTCATTTTCTAGCAAAGTTTAGTTACAAGGGAGGCTTTTAGGAGAAATGTATGGCATCGGTGTGCCATTAAATATATTTGTGATGAGCACTGTTCAAAGTGTAGGGGAGTTCAGCTTAACAAACCCACGTGTCCAATGCTGCTGCTGCTTCTCCTGCACGTGCAGCCAGGATGTGCTGATAGCAGATGCTGGGTATGCACTGCTGCAGGGTTTTTCCTGAAGTAAGAAAGACCTTTGGGATTCTTACCTGCATAAGCACATGCAGTGCCTCAGTCATAAGTGCCTCAGAAATATCAGAAGTGTGTCTTCTTCAGAGTGTGGTCACAAGGGTTCAGAGTTGGAGCCAGTTCTGCAGGCAGGCTGATGAATAGTCTGGGGCTCCTCTGCAGAGTCCCATTCATTCTGGGGCTGCTTTCTGCTGGTTCTGCTGGACTGGCTCGAGTGAAACACACACCCAATTAACAGCAGTTAAATTACTCGGGCATGAAACAGTGTGGAACAGGCAGAGCAGTGAAGGGCAGCATGGACCAGTTGTTCTGGCAGATCTGACGAGGTCTGGTTTGATACAGCACTCACAGAACTGTGCTCCACCTGTGACACTTCCACTTGCAGTAGATGACTGCTCCTCTTCACAATATCCAGCAAGGCAGGTCAAAGACACTTTTACCATTTTCATCCTCAAAAGGGAGAAGAAATCAGCAGCAAACATGAAGTAACCAGTCAGAGGTCCAGGGAAGAAACAAAAGAACAAAGAGTAGTGGAAAAAACCAGGTGGAACAGTGATCCTTATCTCTGTGGGAGATATCCTCTGCTAATGGGCCATCTGTTAAAACCAGGTGGGGCAGTGTTCTTTATCTTTTCCACAACCCATCCTTCCTCCAGGAAGATATCTTCTGTTAATGGGACATTGAGTGCCACTGCATGACTGATAAAATTCCATCATCTCATTGGGAGATGCTCCAGCCAGGGGGAGGAGCCAAGCCTTTCCTACCTAGATAAAATCTGAGATTTGGAGCACCAAGGCATCCCTTACCCTCTGGTTTCCAGAGGACAAGAGCTACCAGACCTTTCTACAGCATCACTACTACAACAAGACCACTTCATTGGGACTGCTACCACCACCCTAACTAGCGGGGTGTCAGGTTGTATTCTGATTCTGTCAGTTGTTTTCTTTTCTACTATTGCATGTATTTTATTTCTCTTCTCTTTTTCCCTCTAAAATTGTATTTCAGATTTGGAGTCTCTCACTGGTTTTGCTTTCAAACTAGAACAGTTTTGGAGGGGATTTTGGCTGAAGCTTGATATTTGGGGAGTTTTTGATCCGTGTGTTAAAGTTTGGAGGATTTTGGGTGGGAGTCTTGGTGTTTGGGAGGTTATTAGGGACACAAGATGCTCAATGACTTCCAGAGATGAACTTGGGCAAGGAGGAACACCCAGTTTATGGAGCTCTCTTCTTGTTATTTCCCTCTAAACCAGGAATTTTCATTCCCCAGGTGTGCAGGGATGGAGGCAGAAAAGCCCTGGAGTTCTCTCAGGAGGAGGGGCTGCAAACCCAGCCCAGGGAGCTGCCAGGAGGAAAGACCCTCCCTGAGCCGGGAAGGCGGCCGGAGATCGAGGCAGAGCTCAGAGCTGGTGGAGAAGCCTCATGGAGGGGAGAAGCCCCACAAGTGCTTGCAATGTGAGAAGAGTTTCAGGTGGAGCTCTGATCTGATCCAGCACCAGAGGATCCACACTGTGGAAAAGCCCTACGAGTGTGGGAAATGTGGGAAGGGCTTCACAAGGATCTCTCACCTGATGTGGCACCAGGTGATCCACACAGGGGAACGGCCCTACACCTGCTTGGAATGTGGGATGAGCTTTGGGTGGAGCTCTGCCCTGAGAAAACACCAGCGCATCCACAGCGGGGAGAGGCCCTACGAGTGTCCCAAATGTGGGAAGAGGTTTCAGACCAGCTCCAATCTCCTCCTACACGAGCGGATTCACACAGAGGAGAGGCCCTTCCGCTGCCCCGACTGCGGGAAGGGATTCAATCTCAACTCCACCCTCATCAAGCACCGGCGCATCCACACTGGGGAGAGGCCCTACGAGTGTCCTGAGTGTGGGAAGAGCTTCTCACAGAGCTCTAACTTGACCCGACACCAACGGAGTCACCACTTAGGGAAGCCCTGTGAGTGCCCCGAGTGTGGGAAGAGCTTCGTGCTCTGCTCCAGCTCCATCCCCCATGGGAGGATCAGTGTTGGTTGATCCCCAGTGACCCCCGTTGGGCAGAACCCTGGTGATCCCCATTGGGTGGGGGAAGAGGTTGGAGATATTTCTTTCCCTTCTCCTTGTGCTGCTGTGATTTGATTGTAATAAATTCCGTTGCTGTGCCCAGGCTGGGTCTGTTGTTCCCATGCAGGTGCTCGGGGTGGGATCTCTCCCATTGCTTCTCTCAACTCCCAGGCTTCTCATCAGCCAATCAGAGAAAGCGCCAAAATAATTGAGCCAATCAGAGGGCGTGGCGCTGATGACTCCTCAGGCAGTCCCAGAGCGCCCAGAGCTCCTCACCTGGACTCCACCCGCGCCCCGCCCCCAGCGCCCCCCGCCAGGAGAATTTGGGGAGGGGGAGGTGTCAGACCCTGCCCGGCGCTGGCCATGGGGCGTGTGGGGCAGCTGGGGCCCTACTGGTGCCACTGGGAGTCTCCCGGGCTGGGGGCGCGGAGCTCTCGGGTGAGCGGGAGGGGCGGGAAGGTGTCCCAATCCACTGTTAGTAGAGGGGGGAGTCGTGATGCTTCATTTTGATCTCAGAGGTACAAAAGACAAGAACAGAAGGACAAATCAGGTTGCTCTAAAAAAATTGCACTTTATTGAGGGCGAACAACTCAGTTTTGTGATAGAATGAGAGTTAAAGAGAGAGAGACAGAAAGGGGTGAATCATGGTTTTAAAAAGTTAAGATTTTTGCTAAGGGTAAAAGTGGTTTCCATGACCAAGATGTAAGTTAGGTAGGTAAATGCTAAGTTGATAATTACTAGATGCTTAGGCTAGAGCTAATTGGTATAATTATCTGCTATTATGAATTTATGTATTGAAAAAGGTAAAATAATAAACCGTTAGTCACAAAGGACAAGGCCTTGGATTGTTCCAGGAGGTCACAGAGACCTGATGAAGACTTTCCTGAGTTTATCCTCTGAGACCACTGACCCATTTCGAGAGCACCGACCCAATTCAAGAGAAGAACTGTGCACGGGTGAAGGACGAATGGGCTCATTTTAATATGGGATGGGGATGGGAGGTGCTGGGGTTATGCACATGTATTGTATGTAAGATCTTGGGCAATAAATAGAGGGCAAAGAACCTTGTTCGGGGCGGTCACGCCTTTGGGAGGTGACTCCCGTGCCGGTGAATAAACACACCACTTTGTAACTTTAATTAGTTACAGCGCCTTTGTCCGTGATTATACCGGATTTTAACGATTTGGGGGGACAAACTGCGGTCCTGTGGGGACACTGCAGGGACATCGTAGTGACCCAAAACAGGACAGGCGACATCAGGTTGGCCCTGATGTCCCCAAGGCCAGGACACCAAGGTCCCCAGTGTCCCTCGGGGTGACAGTGCCACTTCTATGTCCCCACCCTGTCCCTACCCCTGCCCCACCGCCACGTCCTGGGCCACCTCCAGCTTTCGTGTCACCTTCTTGTGTCCCTCCAACATTGTCCCCAAGGCCACCATGATGTCCCCGAGGGCCTGGGCAGCTCTGGGAATCTCCTGTCGCCATGTCCCCCATGTTTCACCACCATGTCTCGGCTAACAGCGTCCACCAAGGTCCCCAGGTGCCATGTCACCGTCTCCAGCCGCCCCTGGACATCCGCAGTGACCTTGCTGGTGGCCACAGTGGCCTCGGCACTGGCCCTGGCGGTTGCCACCCCCTGGGCACAGTCTCGCAGGCGCTGGGCCATGGCCCGGTGCTCATGGGCGGTGGTGGCCAGGTGTCACCACGATGTTGCCGAGGCCTGCAGGGTCACCTGGCAGGACACGGCCACCGTGCCCAGGGCCAGCAGCAGGTGACTGTCCTCGGCCACCCCCAGCGCAGCGCACACCGAGTCCCCGGACACTGCGGGGACATGGGGACACCGCACAGGTGGCACCGATAACACGGCAGCAGGGCAACCAGCACAGTGGCACCTGAGCAGTGGCACCGAGGACACCCCAGAGCCACCAGCCCAGTGTCCCCAGGGCTGCCCCAGTGTCACCATCCCAATGCCACCCGTTCAGTCTCAGTGTCACCAGCCCAGTGTCCCCAGTTCAATCCCATTGTCCCCAGTTCAACCCCAGCACCACCAGAGCTGCCCCAGTGTCCCCAGTCCTGTTCCAGTGTCACAAGCCCAGTGTCACCAACCCAGTGCCACCAAGCCACTCCCATCCCAGTGTCCCCAGTCCTGTCTCAGTGTCACCAGCTCAGTGTTCCCAGTTCCTTCCCAGTGCTTCCAGTGCCAGCCCAGTGTCACTGCCCCATTGCCACCATACCAATCTCACCATCCCAGTGTCCCCCGTGCCAGCCCAGTGCCACCAGACCAATGCCACCAATCCAGTTCCCTCCCAGTGCTCCCAGTCCCATCCCAGTGCCACCCCCCCATTGTCACCATACCAGTGTCACCAACCCAGTGCCACCAGTTCTGTCTGTCACCACCCAAGTGCCACCAGCCTGGTGTCACTAACCCAGTTCCAGCCCAGTTTCCCCAGTCCTATCCCAGTGCCACCAGTCCTGTCCCAGTACCACATCCCCAGTGTCCCCATACCAATGTCATCACCAGCCCAGTGTCCCCAGTGCCAGCCCAGTGTCCCCCAGCCTATCCCAGTCTTCTTGTCCCAGTTCTCCCAGTTGTGTCCCCGTGCCAGCCCAGTGCCACCCCGTCATTGACCCATACCAGTGTCCCCAGCCCAGTGCCACCGGTCCTGTCCCAGTGCCACTAGCCCAGTGCTCCCAGTGCCAGCTCAGGGTCACCAACCCAGTGTGGCCAGTTCCATCCCAGTGCCCCCAGTTCCATCCCAGTCCCATCCCAGTGTCACCAACTCATTGTCCCCATACCAATGTCACCATCTCAATGTCACCAAACCAGTTCCTTCCCAGTGCTCCCAGTGCCAGCCCAGTGTCCCCATCCTGGGACAGGGGAAGGTCTCTACTGGTCCATATTGGTCTGTACAGGTCTGTACTGGTCCATACTGGTCTCTACTGGTTTATACTCACACAGAGCACCATCAGCCCCACGGCCGGCCTATGCCCAGCCTGGAGCCCAGCTCACCTAAACTGGTCTGCACTGGTCTGTACTGCTCTATACTGGTTTATTCTGGTCCATACTGGCTTATAGTGGTCTATACTGGATTTTACTGGTTTATACTGGTCCATACTGGTTTTTACTCACACACGGCACTGCACAGCACCATCAGACCCATGGTCAGCCTGTGCCCAGCCTGTAGCCAGCTCTGGCACTGCCGTGCCTGTTCCTCCTCCCACTCCACCATCATCACTGCTGCCTCAGCCAGGACCCCTTGGAGAGGAATGTTGAATTTGTCTTTACAAATGAGCTCTGGATCTGCCTGTAGATAAGGCTAGCACTGAGAGATAAAAGAAACAATGGGATGGATTCCACTGATTGATGAATGGAAAAAGATATTTGCCTTCACAAACAAACTGTAGGGCTGCTGATAAATGAAATTGAATATCGAAAGATGAAAGAAGCAACGGGGGGGGGGGGGGGCAAACTATGAATTCTGTAAGAATTAAAAATTAAAAGGGAGGGTTATACATTAGAGGGGAATTTCAGGTATCAGGCGTTCCGGGAAGTCTGTGCCTCTCAAGTACCTCAGCCAATGGGGAAAGAGAAAGGGAAATGCGGCCGGGAAAATAGGATAAAAAGGAGGCTGCGTCCTCCAAAAATTTGAGAGATGCCAGGGGAATGTCCCATGGCCTCTCCCTTTATTTGAATAAAGCAAAAAGGACTCCTCTGTCTCCTTTTTGGACATAAACCTCTGGTGTTTGTGGATTAATTTTCCTGACAATTTTGGGGGCTTGTCTGGGATCTTTCCACCGTCCGGGGCAGCGAGTGGAGCTGAAGGCGCCTCACCCAGTTTGGGTGATCAGCTCCCCTTGGTGCCGGCCGGTACCGGGCGATCCATTGGGTTCCCGAGACTGTCCAGGAGACAGACGAGTGGCGGACCAGGGGGGTCCGTGAAGAGTCCGCAGGGAAGGACCACTGAAAATCTCACCGGTGAGTAAAATGGGATCTTCGGGGAGCAAACCTGGGAGGGCACCCATGGAGGGTAGCACAGGTAAACCTGAGAGGGCACCCATGGAGGGTAGCACAGGTAAAACGGGGCACCCAGAGAGGGTTGGAAGGGTGAAGCCACGAAGGGCCCCCGGCAAAAGGGATGACGATCCCATAATATCCCCGGAGAGTCCCTTGGGGTGAATGCTGAGGTCTTGGGAGAGATTGTATATTCACCCAGAAGTAACTATGGAAATGATGGCAAAATATTGTTATTTTGTGTGGCCAGAGTATAAGTTGGCAAGGAGACTTATATGGCCACCCTATGGAACAGATAGAATTCATTTGTGTCGAATTTTGTGGAGGTATTTAGAGAAATTTATATGTTAAGAAGAAAAAAAAAAGGAGAAGAGGAAAGTGGTAAAGATTTGAATATTTTTCAGCACCTTCCCCTGTCTTGTCCTCCAGTGTTGCTGGCTGACCCAGGGCCAGTTGCAGGTCGTCTGTATCATCAACTTCCAGAGCAAAGGGATCAGGAAAATGTTATTCCTACAGCCCCACCTGAGAAGGATAATGGTGTAGGGGGAGGGGAGCAGCATGTTGTATCACCCCCCCCAGAACTAGAATTTGAACTCAGTTTAGGGCATCAGAAGCTCCCCAAGAGACAGGGGTACACCAGATGCCACTCTGTCAAGTTCCTTTGGGGGGTCAAGGGGGAGGATTTGGGTTTGTAATTGTACCACTCACTACCCAGGATATAAGAGGGTTGAAAAAAAAAAAAAAAAAAAAAAAAAAAGAGAAGATTTGGATGATCCCATAGAGGTGGGGGAAAAGATAGAGGAATATTTGGGAAATGTGGATTATACATGAAAGGATTGGGATTTTCTTTTGGGAATTTTGTTTGGGTCATCAGAGAAACGAATGATTTTGCAGAAAGCTCTGCAGCTGTGGGAGGATGAACACCCACAAGCAGCACATGGGGCTGGACCCAATGCACCTACGGTGGGTGATGCCATCCCCCAGGCAGACCCCCAGTGGGACCCAAATAACCAGGCCAGTCTGGCTCACCGTGATTGCCGTGCTTATTTGATCAGGGCAATCAAGTCAGCGGCTCCCAGGACTAACAACATAGCTAAGGCTCTGTCGTTGGAACAGGAGAAACAGGAAAGCCCTCATTGGTTGGAGAGGATTAGGGATGCCTTGAGGAAGCACGGGGGGATGGATCCTGAAGGGCCAGCCTTCAACACATTGCTTAAAGTACAATTTGTTACTAAGGCCTGGCCTGATATACAGGAAAGGAGTACAAAAAGATGAAGAGTGGCAAAATAAGCCTCTAGAGGAATTGGTTAGAAAACCACAGCAGATATATGTAAGAAGGGATGAGGAAAAGGCAAAAGCTAAAGTAAGGATGATGGCAGAGTTTTTGCAGCCCCGGAGGAATAAACCGCAGGGTCCAAGGGGTCCCCAGGGACAGAGGGGACGGGGTCGGCCACAAGGAAGGGGCAGAGGGATTCCCTCCTCGGCAGGGGACAGCCGACCCAAACAGCGGCTGGGGAAGAACCAGTGTGCTGTCTGCAGGGCAGAAGGGCATTGGAAAAACGAGTGTCCGCAGAAACAACTGGACCCTCAGGAGCAGGAAGTCCAGAGGATAATGGAAATGGATTGTTAGGGGTGTCAGGGGCTCCTATTATACCAAGGACCCACCACTCAGGAGCCCTTGATAACTTTTAAGGTGGGTCCGGATCGAGAGGAGGTGTGTTTTCTGGTAGACACGGGGGCCTCTCTGTCCACCTTCAATTTTATACCTAAGGGAGGGGAAATTGTCAAAAAGATCCTTGGTTATTCAAGGAGTAAGTGGGAAGGATGAGTGAGTGCATTTTATTCAACCTCTGTTAATAGATGTGGGGGACAGATTTGAAGTGCATGAATTCTTGTTTGTTCCTAATTGTGATTGTAATTTACTGGGAAGAGATTTGATGGCTAGAATGGGAATGCAAATTAGCATTGTAAAAAAGTGACACGGAGTCCGAAACTGTGATATCTTTGTGTAAAATGTCTGAGAAGGCTTATGCTGAAATAAATTAGGAAGTATGGGCAGCCCCAGGGACAAATTGGTTAATGCCCCAGTCTTAGCTCTTCCAGATGCAGAAAAAAAAAAAAATTCAACTATATGTGGATGTCAAACAGGGTCATGCTAAAGGAATTTTGGTGCAAGAGCATGGGGGAACACGGAGGCCTGTTGCCTGTTTTTCTAAGTTGTTAGACCCGGTGGCCAGAGGCGGCCCCATTGTCTGCAGAACTGTGCAGCCACAGCTCTGATGGTGGCTGAGGCCCGAAAGCTGACAAGGGGAGGGGATCTCATTGTTAAAGTCCCACATCAGATTAAAGCTTTGTTAACTGAGAGAGCCTCTAAGTGGATGACGAGTGCTCGATTATTACAGTATGAATCTTGTTTAATGGAACAGGAGGATTTAGAATTTAAAGGTGGGGAAATTTTTAATCCAGTCTCTTATTTAAATGGCCCTGGAGAAAAGGGGGCCAGGAAGAAATCCATTATTATATCCAGTTATAGACCTCCAGACAAGGGCTAGGGAAGATTTACGAGATATTCCCTGGCCTGAGGGAGAGAATGTGTTCATTGATGGGTCCTCCAAGGTGGTAGAAGGGAAACGATTTACAGGATACTCTATCGTGAATGGAAAGCAACTAAAGGAAGTGGGGAGGTTACCACACACCTGGTCAGCTCAGAGAGGAGAGCTGTACGGGCTTGTAAGAGCCTGTGAATTATACCAGGACAAGACAGTAAATATATTTACTGATTCTAAATATGCATATGGGGTGATACATGCATTTGGAAAACGATGGAAAAAAAAAAAAGAGGTTTATTCAGCTGCAAATGAAAGACATTAGCTAATCTCTCGCCTATTGGAGGCAGTGAATTTACCAAAAAATGGTGGCAATAATCCACATAAAGGGGCATCAGGCAGGATGGTCGGAGGAGGCAATAGGAAACCGACTGGCTGATGAAGAAGCTCGCAAAGCTGCATTGTTGCCAGAAGTCTCTAAGATCCTGCCTTTGCTCCCAGTAACTGCACCGCTGCCAGAGAAACTCTCTTTTCCACCAGAGGAACTTGAGATAATTAAAAAGAGTGGGGCAGAGAAAGAAGAAAATAATTGGTTTACAAGGAATGGTAAGCAGTGGATACCAAGAGCTCTAGCATTACAAGTGTTAAAACAACTGTCTCTTGTGAAATCTCTTCGACAGGAAGCTCAGCTGGCACAGACCCTGCCTTTGGACTTTGCTGTTCACAACATCCAACCGGGACACTGGGTCCTGGTTAAGGAGTGGGAAGAAGCACCACTGGTGGCCAAGTGGCGTGGACCTTTCCAGGTGTTGCTGAGCACAGACACAGCCGTCAAGACAGCTGAACACGGCTGGACCCATCACACTCGGGCCAAGGTCTCTGCAGCCCCAGAGATTTGGACATCTCAGCTGGAGGAGAAGGACGGGAAACCGCGACTGACACTCGGCAGGAGGGGACTGGAGCAGCAGCCAGGGCGTCGACATCGGGGGAAGCCTCGTGTGCCCACCCACAGAGTGCCTGCTGAAATAGTCTGTGTGGGCATCCCTCCTCTCAGATCTCCAGGCACTGGGGGCCAACCCTTGCTGTCATTGTTTTCTTTATGTTGAGCTCTTTCTGTGCCTTCACTCGCCACAGGTGGTGTGGAAGACAAAGTGAAAGTAAAAATTAAGTTAGGAAATTAGATTACACAATCAGAATGTTTCTCTTAATAATGTTCCCTTTATATTATCAGTTAGGTTGGGGCCAAGAATGGGAAAATAATTTTTTGACCTTAGGAGAAGAAGTAGCAAAAACCTTTAACCTTAGCAATTGTTGGGTCTGTGGAGGGCCAGGAGAATCTGAAAACGGGCCATGGGTGGCCAGCCCAGTTGAACATCAATAGCAGATTAGCACCCTGAGTAAAGTCTGTAATGGAACAGGATTTTGGGATGAAGAAGGAAGTCAATGGCGGCTTCATTCTTCTGAAAAAGACACTTATTGCCTAAATAGGCAAATAGAGGACAATGGAAAAGTGGTGAAACAAATTGCAAATGAATTTAAAAAATTAGCTCATGTGCCAGTCCAAAGATGAAAAGGATGGGAATGGGACATGTTTTCTTGGCTACCTGGTGGACTATAAGTTAAACAACTGCTTTTTTTCCTCTTACGTGCTGTAGCAACTCTAATCTTTTTGCCAGGCATGTTCCCTTGCTTAGTACAACTTATTCAACATGTGATCAAAGGGATGCAGGTAAGAGCCACGCCTACTGATCCAGAGATGGTTACAAAAGGACAGAAATTGATGTCACTCCAAATAATTACAAAACCAAAAAAGACTCAGGAACAAGAAATTAAGTCAATGAGAGCTAAAGTGTGTAAAGACAATTATTAAAAAATAAAAGAGGAGGGGTTGAGAGGAATGTTGAATTAGTCTTTACAAATGAGCTGTGGATCACCCTGTAGATAAGGCTAGCACTGAGAGATAAAAGAAACAATGGGATGGATTCCACTGATTGATGAATGGAAAGAGATATTTGCCTTTACAAACAAACTGTAGGGCTGCTGATAAATGAAATTGGATATTGAAAGATGAAAGAAGCAACGGGGGGGAAAACTATGAATTCTGTAAGAATTAAAAATGAAAAGGGAGGGTTATACATTAGAGGGGAATTTCAGGTATCAGGCGTTCCGGGAAGTCTGTGCCTCTCAAGTACCTCAGCCAATGGGGAAAGAGAGAGGGAAATGCGGCCGGGAAAATAGGATAAAAAGGAGGCTGCGTCCTCCAAAAATTTGAGAGATGCCAGGGGAATGTCCCATGGCCTCTCCCTTTATTCAAATAAAGCAAAAAGGACTCCTCTGTCTCCTTTTTGGACATAAACCTCTGGTGTTTGTGGATTAATTTTCCTGACAGAAAGAACTTTGGGATTCTTACCTGCACAAGCACGTGCAGTGCCTCAGTCATAAGTGCCTCAGAAATATCAGAAGTGTGTCTTCTTCAGAGTGTGGTCAAAAGGGTTCAGAGTTGGAGCCAGTTTTGCGGGCAGGCTGATGAATAGTCTGGGGCTCCTCTGCAGAGCCCCATTCATTCTGGGGCTGCTTTCTGCTGGTTCTGCTGCACTGGCTCGAGTGAAACACACACCCAATTAACAGCAGTTAAATTACTCTGGCATGAAACAGTGGGGAACAGGCAGAGCAGTGAAGGGCAGCATGGACCAGTTGTTCTGGCAGGTCTGACGAGGTCTGGTTTGATACAGCACTCACAGAACTCTGCTCCACCTGTGACACTTCCACTTGCAGTAGATGACTGTTCCTCTTCACAATATCCAGCAAGGCAGGTCAAAGACACTTTTACCATTTTCATCTTCAAAAGGGAGAGGAAATCAGCAGCAAACATGAAGTCACCAGTCAGAGGTCCTGGGAAGAAACAGAAGAACAAAGAGTGGTGGAAAAAACCAGGTGGGGCAGTGTTCTTTATCATTTCCACAACCCATCCTTCCTCCAGGAAGATATCTTCTGTTAATGGGCCATTGAGTCCCACTGCATGACTGATAAAATTCCATCATCCCATTGGGAGATGCTCCAGCCAGGGGGAGGAGCCAAGCCTTTCCTACCTAGATAAAATCTGAGATTTGGAACACCAAGGCAGCCCTTACCCACTGGTTTCCAGAGGACAAGAGCTACCAGACCTTTCTACAGCATCACTGCTTCAAGAAGACCACTTCATCGGGACTGCTACCACCACCCTAACTAGCAGGGTGTCAGGTTGTATTCTGATTCTGTCAGTTGTTTTCTTTTGTGCTATTGCATGTATTTTATTTCTTTTCTCTTTTTTCCTAAAAAATTGTATTTTGGACTTGGAGACTCTCACTGGTTTTGCTTTCAAACAAGCACAATTTTGGAGGGGATTTTGGCTGAAACTTGATATTTGGGGAGTTTTTGATCCGTGTGTTAAAGTTTGGAGGATTTTGGATGGGAATCTTGTTGTTTGGGAGGTTATTACAGACACAAGATGCTCAATGACTTGGTCAAGGAGGAGCACACAGTTTATGGAGCTGTCTTCTTGTTATTTCCCCCTAAACCAGGAATTTTCATTCCCCAGGTGTGCGCAGATGGAGGAGGCAGAAAAGCCCCAGAGATCTCTCAGGAGGAGGGGCTGCAAACCCAGCCCAGGGAGCTGCGAGGAGGAAAGACCCTCCCTGAGCCGGGAAGGCGGCCGGAGATCCAGGCAGAGCTCAGAGCTGGTGGAGAAGTCTCCTGGAGGGGAGAAGCCCCACAAGTGCTTGGAATGTGAGAAGGGTTTCAGCTGGAGGTCTGATCTGATCCGGCACCAGAGGATCCACACTGGGGAAAAGCCCTATGAGTGTGGAAAATGCAGGAAAAATTTCAGCACTATTTCTGATCTGATGAAGCACCAGGTGATCCACACAGGGGAACGGCCCTACACCTGCTCGGAATGTGGGAAGAGCTTTGGGTGGAGCTGCAACCTGAGAAAACACCAGCGCATCCACACCGGGGAGAGGCCCTACGAGTGTCCCAAGTGTGGGAAGAGGTTTCAGACCAGCTCCAATCTCCTCCTACATGAGCGGATTCACACAGAGGAGAGGCCCTTCCGCTGCCACGACTGCGGGAAGGGATTCAAGCACAACTCCACCCTCATCAGGCACCGGCGCATCCACACTGGGGAGAGGCCCTACGAGTGTCCTGAGTGTGGGAAGAGCTTCTCACAGAGCTCTCACTTGACCCGACACCAACGGAGTCACCACTAAGGGAATCCCTGTGAGTGCTCTGAGTGTGGGAAGAGCTTCGTGCTCTGCTCCAGCTCCATCCCCAATGGGAGGATTTGTGTTGGATGATTCCCAGTGACCCCCATTTGGTGAGGGTGAAGGGGTTTGAGAGATTTCTTTCCCTTCTTCTTGTCCTGCCGTGATTTGGTTGGTAATAAATTTCCTCTTTGTGCCCAGGCAGGGTCTGTGATGCACATTTTGCTGTTTGGTATGGGATGCTTCCCCTTTTTACACCATCCCAGGAACTCTGGGTTAAACTTTCTCCCCACTGTTGCAGCTGGAGAGGCAGGATCAGAGTGGCTTTGGTGGGTGCCTGGCATCGGGCCAGCATCACTCAGGCCATGGGCACCCCTGAGATCCCAGTGTGGTGATGCATTCCCCCACTCCTAGAGAAAGTGCTGACCCAAACTGAGGCCAGGATGAAACATGGTTATGACTGGAGCCCACTCTCTTGTGACCCTGTCAGCAGAAATCCAAAAGGAGACCTTTGAGCTCTCCTGGGCCACCGTGTGCTGTGACCAGCAGTCTCCCTCTGAGGGGCCTCTCAGGGCCAGCAAACCCTCGGCTTTGCTGTGCCTGGAGGATCGCTGAAACACGACGTGTCCTGGGCCCATACCCTCACTGCTCAAGGCCCCATCCTTCGGCCAGTGGGAGATGCAAAAACATCTCAAGGGAGGATTTCACTGAGCTCTGGGGGGAATTGCCTGCACTAACTGTTCCTGTCTGTGTGTGCCCCTGCACATATGCTATAGCACATCTGGGAGAAATACAGCTTTCCTAGATGTGGAAGTACCTTGGATATCTAAGTTAGGCCTGTAAGCAAGGTTCAGTTATAGTTATGAACATACTTAAATGCTGTTAAATGCTAAGTGTTTTGCTAAGTTCTTAAATGTAAGTCATAAGTGTTGTTATTGTATTAAGTTGCTAAGTACAACTTGGAAGTTACAGCTGTAAGTTAGGTTAAATGCTGTTAAGTGTTATTGCTCTGTGGAATTGTTAATGTTAAGTTCTAAGTTAAGTTAGGTATAAGTTTGGTGTTGTTCGTCTGTTGAATTGCTAGGCCTAAGGTATAAGTTAAGTTACAAATTAAGGTAGAAGTTCAAATGTTTTTAGGCCGTGTTCCTTTTAATCCCTGCATGCACCTAAACACACCACACACCCACCCACACTCCCCTAGAGAGTTCCCAGTTAATTTCTGTTCTGATTGCATGGATTTTATTTGGTGTTGTTCTTGCCTTGTTGTGCCTCACCTGTCCTGTAGGCAGTAGAATGAATTTTGCCAACAAACTTATTGTACTTTGTTGCTTAATATTAAATCTGACTTTTGCTCATGCATTTGTCACCGATTTTTAAGCGATCTCAAACGCTCTCATTCATGACAGCACCACAATGTCCCGCATCACCGAGGGCCCTGACACACGCCCGTGTCACAAAGGGCCACCCCCGGCACCCAAGAGCAGAGGGACAGCCTGGAAGCGGCCCGGAGCAGCCCCGGCCTCGTGGCCTTGTAGCCCCTGGCGTGGCCAGAGCCCTGGGAGGCTTTGGGGTCCCCACGTTGGTGTCCCAGGGGTTCCCCGTCTCCAGGCTCATCCCTTCTCCAGGCTCATCCTTTCTCCAGGCTCCCCTCACTCCCGGCTCTCGGGGTCCCCCCTCTCCAGGCCCCCATTTCAGGCTCCGGCACTCCCGGGGCTCTCCCCTTTTCGCTTTCCCCCCCTCAAGGCTGCTCCCCTCGCCCTGCCAGTCCCGGGCGATCGCCACGGGGCTCCGGGGACCTCCATCCCCCACCCACCGCCGGGGCTCTGTCTGCAGCCGCCACCCAGACATCCCCAAAAAACCACCCGGGGACCCCACAGGATCCCCCAAAAGGGGATTTCGGGACAGCTCTGGAGCCCTGCGAGATGCAAACATCGCTCCGCCCGCCGTCTCCCGAAATACACGAACAGGGAGACCCAAAGATACTTCGGGTGAGCTCCAAATATCCCTCTCCCTCTCAAAAAATCCCTGCCAGGACCGCCCAAGATATTGGGGGCGAGGTCCCCCTCCCGGGTCACCTACACAATACGGGGGGGCCGATACTGCGGGCGCGAAGGGGCTGCAGATGCAGAGAGCGATGGACGCACGGGCTGCCGCCTCTCGCTGCTCCTCCTCCTCTTCTTGCTCCTCCTCTACCCCTCCTCTTCCTCCTGCTCCTCCTCCTCCTTCTCCTGCTCTTTCTCCTCCATCTCTCGGCTGCCGGCGAGGAGCTCTCTCGGGTGAGCGGGGCTGGAACGGGAGCGGTGGGAAAGGGGTGGGAGAGGGGGTATAAAGGGAGATGGGAGAGCGGGAAGAGGGTTCCCAGGGAGGGTGTCCACGTTAAGCCCAGGACCCCCAATCCCCTCCGTGTCCTGCCAGCCCCTCCCGGCGCTGTGGGGTCCGGGCCGTGCCCCAGTGCCGGCTCAGGGGGTGCTCCAGGCTGACGTGCTCCACCTGGAGCTGGAGCTGACCCCGTGCCGGGGGGGTTTCCAGCAGCACCAGGAGCTGGTAGAAATCCAGTCCCCACTGGGGACCAGGTCGGTGGCCACCACGTGGCCCGAGAGCTCCTGGTGGCCCTGGAACCAGCTCAGCTGGATGTCGGCAGGGTAGAAATCCATCAGGGAGCAGAGCAGGCAGCCGGGGCCGGGCTGGGAGCTCGAGGGAAGCAGCGAGATGGACACACTGGGATGGGCAGGGGGCCCCTCCAGTGCGGATCTGCCCCCCCATCCAAGCCGCAGATAATCGCTCCAGGGATCGAGTGCTAAGGGACAGGGAACCACCTTTCTTCCATCCCAAATCCACCTTTCCCTCCCCTCTCCCCCCCTTTCTCATCATTCCCCAAATCTACTGACCCCTCGCGACTCAATGTGGGTTTCCCAGCCCCCTCCCCAATCTTTGGGCATCCCAGCTCCCTCTTTTCCCCCATCCTTTGGCCCATTCCCAATCATCACTCCAACATCAAACCCCCTAACCCTTGCTTGCTTTTGGGGGTTCCAGGCCTCTCCTGCTCAATCTCGGGTTCCCAACCCCCTCTTTCACTCTTTTTGGACAACTCCTGACAGCTTTTTTCTGGGAGGAATCCCTGATTTTCAGTATTTTTGGGGTGTAGTTTCAAAGCGGACAGCTCCAGGTCGCTCCTGCTACCTCTGGGGATCCAACCCCCTTTTCCCCAATTCAAGCACCTCTCGAAAGCCCATCAGGGGACTCACATATTCTCTCCTTCCTCTCTCCCCTCCCCCCTCCCGCTGATTTTATTTTTCGGTCTCTTTTTAAAACAAGATTCTATTAAATATTACAGGGCTTCTTGTTTTGCCAAATGCAGCCTAAAGGAGAACAGTGAACATTACAAATTCCATACCAAAATTTTGCCATCACTAACAGCCACTCATAAACATAAACAAAAAATCCCCAAAGGAATAAAGATTTTTTCTGCTTATTCCCCTAAGACTAAAATGTGTTTCCCACACCCTTGGCCCAATCTTAACTGAAAATATAAAAGTAGGATTATTAAGAAAAAACATTCTAATGGTGTAATCTTGTCACCAAAACTGCGGGAGGACCCAAAACTCTTCAACACCATTTCTACTGTTAGAGAATCAAGGCATTACTTGATTCTGGCCAGGATGTGCAACAGAAATAATTTCAGCCACACATAGCCCGGGTGTGCAGAGAAAATCATTCCATGATACGTGAGTTTTACTAGATTTTCCCTTAACTTTTTACAGTCCAAAACCTATAAAAATCCATTGGTTTTATGTTCATTGCTTCCTAGTTGTGCACTTCTAAGTATTTAATTTCCTATCGGCCCCGGATTTCTTCCCCTCTATATTAATTAGATCCGCACCCCTGGATTTCCTTCTCAGCCTTTTGCAGACCAGGCATCTCCAACTATGCCAGGGGCAGTGTCTGGGGTGGGTGTTCCTTGATGTTTGCTGATGGGCCTTAATGGTCGTTATCTTTGTGAGTATCTTTTGGGCTATTCCCAGTCTGTTGAGATGTTAAACTCATCTCTGTTTAGTAGTGGAAAATTCCTTAGAAATCTCTTTCAAATTCGTTTCCCCAATGCAAAGGCACATGAAGCCTGAGTATAGAAATAGATTTTTAAAATTACACTCGTTATATTTTCCGACCATGGAATCCCCGGCAGCCCAGTGTGTGAGTGTAACTGAGGGGCAGAGTGGAATTGTGCCGTTGTCTTCCCCAGCAGCTGTGGCAGTGCAGGCACAGAAAGCAGCGAAGCTCCAGCAGTGGCAGCAAGGATTGGCCCCAGTGTGTGGAGATGCCAAAGGAGGGTGCCCAGGCAGAGGATTTCAGCAGAGGATCTGTGGGCAGGCCCAGGGGCTTGGCCCGATGTGGAGCCCTGGCTGCTGCTGCGTTGCCTTCAGTGCAGGGTCAGTGGTGCCCTCCCATGCTGCTCCTGCAGCCGGGAATTCCAAATTCCTTTGGCATGGCCCTATGTAACATCCACATCCCATTCCAATTTCTTTTCTGACTCGGGTAGAGCCATGGCTGTGGCGTCAATCACTTTGTTTTTTCATTTTCTCAAGTTTTGTTCTTTTTCTTATGTCCATACCATAATACTAGGGCTGTCTGGGGTTAAAAAGTCGTACAATGTTCTGGATGGAACAGAGAATCCTCAATGCAGGTTCTGCAAATCCCTGTTAATCCTCAGAATTGTCCCAGCTGCTTTTTAGTGCTGGGTAATATTGCTTCTGAGATTCCCTGGTCCCTCCCTGGGTTAATCCACCACAAACCTTGAGTCAAAATATGTCCCAAATCTTTTACTTTTTTCTCCACCATTTGCGCTGTTTTTTCAAATAATAAAAAAAATTTTTTAGCCTGAACATTCAGCCATTTCACAGAGGCTTCTTCTGCCACTTCTTGTCCTCCTGATTGGGGAAAGTCATCCACATCCTGCATTAACCCAATCCCTGGGGTGGGGTAAATTTTTGTGATATTTTCTGCAAGATTTGCCCCAATAAGGCTGGTGCTTCCCTGCATCCCTGCAGAAGGACCGTCCATGTCTTTTCCATTTTCCCTTCTACCTCTTGTTCCCACTCAAAGGCAAAATCCAGTTTACCATCCTGTGTGAGTGGGCATCCCCAGAAAGCATCTTTGCCATCAAGGACTGAATGGTGTCAGTGTGAGGAGGGCACCTGGTTCAAGATGGTGTAAGGATGTGAGAGCCCCTGGGTGCTGGGGCCCCCTTGGGCCCTGGGGTTCATCCCTCAGGGGCTGTAGAAACTCTGCCATGGCCTTTGCCTTCCCCTTGGCCTTTTCCTCCTCCCTTCTTGCATTCCCCTGCTGTGCCTTTGTGACCAAGTGCTCCAGGGGCTTCTTCTGCCCCTCCTGCAGCCCCCTCAGTGCCTGGGGGTGCTCATCCTCTGACAGCTGCTGAGCTTTCTGCTAAATCATTCCTTTCTGCACTGACCCAAACAAAATGCTTAAAAGCTGATCTCGATGCTTGCACGTCCAATCCCCATTTCCCAGCTGTTCCTTTGTCCTGCTGCTCCTTGTGCTGTGGCTGCCGTGGCCAGCCCGTATCCCAGAGCCGGTGCCTGTCCTGCCGCAGTGTCCAAACGCGGCCCCCCCGGCGGGCAGGGCCGGCAGCTCCACGGGGCCGGGCAGCGGCCGGGGCGTCCCGCAGCCTCCTGGGGGCCGGGGGCCACTGCCGGGCCTGCAATTGCCGGGGGGTGCTGGGCTCAGGCAGCGCCCGGCGCTGAGCCCCGGCTGCCCCACAGCCCCGGCCCGGCCCCGCAGCTCCCCACAGGCCCCCAGCCCGTGCTCCCGGTGCCGCCCCTCTGCGCCCGCTCCTGCCGCTGCCCAGCACAGAGAAACCCCCTGCAATCCTGACCTCCTTGTGTGCCTGTCCTGGCAACCGGGGATACAAAGGATCTGCAGCAGCTGGCAACTTCTGAGGATGAGAGCTTGCTGAAAAACATCCCCATCCTCAGAATTTTTCTCTTCCTCCTCTTTTCCATCACCCTTTTTCTTCCCACGTAGATTGCTCCTGCTGCATCTTGACTGAACCATATTCCTGCACACTCCCCTTCACCCAATCCCTTACTAGCACAGCGACACCTTCCATCCCTTCTCGACTTTCCTTAATGCCTCCCAGGGTGTCCATGTCTTTGATTACCTCTGGGAGAATGTGCAAACTCCCTCAACATATTCCGAAGGGACGCTTCAGAGATATTTTGGGATCATCATCCCTTTTGCTGGGATCCCTTCCTGGCCTTCCCTTCCTACCTTCCACGGGTGCCCTGCCATGTTTAGTCCCCGAAGATCCCACTGTAGTCCCTGCTGAGATTTTCAGTGCTCTCTGGCTGCCGACTCTTCCCAGCCCCCCTGATCTGTCACTCGTCTGTCTCCTGGCCCCAGCGCCCCCCTGGATGGGAATTTGGGGAGGTGGGAGGGGGGGAGCGCCAAGGCCGGGCCCCCCCGCGCTGTGGTGGCGGCAGCGGCTGCAGTGGGGAGCGAGTGCGGGCGGGAGCGGCCGAGAGCCCAGCGCTGCCCCAGCCCGAGCTGCCCCAGCTCCATCGCTGCCCCTGCGCTGGGATGCTGTGGGTTTGGGGGGAAGAGGGAGCCGGCAGTGGGTGCTGGGCCTGGGGGCAGCAGGAGAAGGGAAGGAGAAGCAGGGTTGAAGAACCAAATGGTCAAAAGATATACGTGGGAGGAGAAGGTGAGATTCTGCGGGAGGAAGAGGAATAGTAGGAGGAACAGGGATGTGAGAAAGAGTAGGGACACAGGAGGAGGAGGAGCAGAATCAGTAAACACCACAAGGTTCCAGCCCTTCCTTTATCTGCAGCCTCCCCCAGCCCCCGGCGCGTTGTCTCCCCACATGCAGCCGGTGACTGGGGAGGGGATCCACGATTTTCACAGGGGTGAATCTTGGTGTTGCTGATCTGTATTTGGCTAAAAATTACTGTTTTGGTTTTTTACAGGGACTGAATCTTTATCTTTGGAGGGGATGTTTGCAGAACCTTGATGTTTGGGGGATTATTTAACTGGGTTTTGGTGTTTAAAGGAGTTTTGGGTTGAAGCTGGATGTTCTGGAGGTTCTTACACATAGAAGATGCCCAATACCTTTCAGAGATGAACTTGGGTAAGGAGGAACCCCCAACCTAAAGCACTCTCCTCTTTTTTTTCCTCTCAAACCACGATTTTTCATTCCAAAGGCGTGGGCGCATGGAGGAGGAGAACAAGTCCCAGAGATCCCTCATGAGGAGGGGCTGCAAACCCAGCCCAGGGAGCTGCGAGGAGGAAAGACCCTCCCTGAGCCGGGAAGGCGGCCGGAGATCCAGGCAGAGCTCAGAGCTGGTGGAGAAGCCTCCTGGAGGGGAGAAGCCCCACAAGTGCTTGGAATGTGGGAAGGGTTTCAGCTACAGCTCCAAACTGATCCGGCACCAGGTGATCCACACTGGGGAAAAGCCCTACGAGTGTGGGGAGTGCGGGAAGGGATTCAGAGATAGCTCCAAACTGATCCAACACCAGAGAATCCACACTGGGGAAAAGCCCTATGAGTGTGGGATATGTGGGAAGAGTTTCAGCGACAGCTCTGGCCTGATCCGGCATCGGGTGATCCACACTGGGGAACGGCCCTATGAGTGTGGGGAATGTGGGAAGAGCTTTCGGTGGAGCTCCTCCCTGAAGGACCACCAGCGCATCCACACTGGGGAGAGGCCGTATGAGTGTCCTGAGTGTGGGAAGAGGTTTCAGACCAGATCCAGTCTCCTCCTGCATGAGAAGATACACGCAGAAGAAAGGCCATTCCGCTGCCCCGACTGCGGGAAGGGCTTCAAGCAGAATGGCAACCTCACTGTCCACCGGCGCATCCACACTGGGGAGAGGCCCTACGAGTGTCCTGAGTGTGGGAAGAGCTTCTCACAGAGCTGTACCTTGACCCGACACCAACGGAGTCACCACTAAGGGAAGCCCTGTGAGTGTCCCGAGTGTGGGAAGAGCTTCGTGCTCTGCTCCAGCTCCATCCCCCATGGGAGGATCGGTGTTGGATGATCCCCAGTGACCCCCGTTGGGCAGAGCCCTGGTGATCCGTGGTCCTGGTGATCTCCGTGGGGTGGGGGGAAGGCGTTGAAGAAATTTCTCTCCCTTCTCCTTGTCCCTCTGTGATTTGGTTGTAATAAATTCCCTCGCTGTGCCCAGGCTGGCTCTGTTGTTCCCGTGCCTGTGCTCGGGGCGGGATCTCTCCTGTTCCTTCTCTCAACTGCCGGGCCTCTCCTCAGCCAATCAGAGAATGCGATGAAGAAGATCCAGCCAATCAGAGAGAGCGGCTGTGATGACTCACCGGTTGCCGGGCAGACCCGCAGCACCCAGTGTTCCCCACCTGGACCCCACCCTCCCCCCCAGTCACGATCCCCCCGCGGGGTCCCCCCAAGTCCCTCCCCAGTCCCGCCCCACAATAAACGAAACTGGGTCTAACTGGGAAGCTTTATTGGGGAGGGGGGATATGCACCCCGGGACCCCCCCCCCCCCCACACCTTCTTGCACAGGTAGAAGCCGAGCCCCAACGCCAGGAAGATGAAACCCAACACGGAGCCCCCGATCCCCATCAGCACCTTGCTGCGGGCGGTGTCTGGCGGCATCTCTGGGGGTCCACAGGCGTCAAGACCTCCCAAAATCTCTCACTGACACCCCAAGCTACTCCAATCACCCTCCCAGTCACCTCTAGCCCACCCAGGACTCCTTGAATCCTCCTCCCAATCTCTTCCCGGCCTCCCCAGGACCCACCAACGCTCCTCCTGTCCCTCTCACGATCCCATAACCCCCTCTCAGTTGCCCCCCACCAGCCCAGGACCCCCAAACCTTCTCCCAGTCCCTGCCCGGTCTCACCAGGACTCACCAGGACTCCTCCCAGTCTCTTCCCATCACAGCCAACCTTATTCCAACCCTTGCTTTCCAGATCCAGATCTTTCTCTATCCCCTCCAGGTTCACTCAAACCCCACCCTGTTCCCCCCAGCTGATCCCAGTGTGTCCCTACTCTGTCCCAGTGCCCCCCAGTGTGTCCATCTCACTGTGGCCCTCGAGCTCCCAGCCCGGCCCCAGCTGCCTGCTCTGCTCCATGGATTTCTACCCTGCTGAGATCCAGGTGAGGTTCTTCCAGGGCCAGCAGGAGCTCTCAGGGCATGTGGTGGCCACCAGGACCAGGTCCCCAACACGAGAGGGCTGCTGTGGAGAGGGACTGGGAATGAAATTGGAGAGAGTGGGGGAACACTGGGAGAGAGTGGATTGGATTGGGGCAATGGGAAAGAGAGTGGAGGTTTGGGATTGGAATGAAAAGGACTTGGAAAGGACTGGGAGGAACTGGGGGGTCATTGGGGGAGAAGGGAGAGATTTCGAAGGGCACTGGGAGGGCACTGGGAGAGAGGATGGAGGTTTGGGAGTGGAGTTAGAAGGACTGGGAGTGGACTGGGAATGGAATGGCTGTGGACTGAGAGGAATTGGGAGAGCCACTGGAGTCACTTGGGATGAGGGGGCAGGAAGCCCCGGGGATGGGCACAAGAAGGGCTGACGTGTCTCGGGTGATTCCCAGGCAGGTTCTGAGGGGCTCCAGGGTCATTCCCAGGGCAGGGCCCGAGGGGACACGCTCTGCCCCACGCTCACCTCTGCGCTCCACGAGGAACGGGCTGGACAACTCGTAGTTGTGCCGGCAGTGCCTGTCCACCGCAGCCCGTCTGTACTCCATCCATTGCGGGTCGCTGTTCCAGTGCCTGGCAGCCTTGTCCCCAAAGGAGGTGTCCCCACGTGCAGCCCCACATCGCTGCCCAAGTGCAGGAACTGCTCCCGCTTGGAGATGTTCCTCTCCACGAACCTCAGCCGGTCGGTGCCGTGAATGAAGTGACACTCGGACTAAACCATCTCCTGGAACAGCGCTGTGTGTGCAGGACACAGGTCCGGGGGTGTCCCCCCAGCAGCCCCCCAGCAGCCCACAGTAGCCAAGAGCTCCGGGCCCCCGCCACACGCCCCATGGCCAGCGCCGGGCAGGGTCTGACACCTCCCCCTGTTGGAACCCTGGAAACTGAGGGGTTTGGGCTTTCTCTGCTGACAGACATTGACCTCCAGGAAAACACTGCTTTTTACCAGAGGCCATGAAGAAGCTTTCCAGAATTGTGTGATAGAACTGGAATCACTGGTGTGTAGTTTGAATAGAAGTGTGTAATGTCCCATGGTGGAAAATTTAGAATTTGTGGGTTTAGAATATATTAATATATATAAAACAAGATGGAGGTTTTAGGGTGTAGTTTTCTTTCTTTTTCACCTTCTTCACGGGTATAGGTGGTACTTTTGTAATTGGATAGAAAATTCCACATTGCAGGTCACGGGTGATTGGTTCTTGGGCTATTATGGTGTCTTTTTTAAATTGGACTCATTGGCCCTTAAAAACCCTTGTAGAGAGAGATATGTGTCCATTTTTAGCCTGTTAGCTAGAAGTGCTGTTGAACTCACTGTAATATAGATAAGAATTAATAAACATCTGAGTCGGAACACGAAATTCCGTCTCTCGAGCATTTAATCCTCACTCTGGGAGAATAAAAAAGAAGATAATACACGATACCCCCTCTCCCCAAATTCTCCTGGCGTGGGGCGCTGGGGGCGGGGCGCGGGTGGAGTCCAGGTGAGGAGCTCTGGGCGCTCTGGGACTGCCTGAGGAGTCATCAGCGCCGCGCGCTCTGATTGGCTCAATTATTTTGGTGCCTTCTCTGATTGGCTGAGGAGAGGCCCGGGAGTTGAGAGGAGGACCGGGAGAGATCCTGCCCCAGGCTAGCGGTGGAAGAACATCCAATTAACAAGGCATGCAGATCATTTCCCAGCGGTGCCCACACTCCTGTAGGAACTAAATGCACCGAGGATCTCACGAGGGTCACCAACTCTCTGGCGGCCAAATCCAGCCCTGCGCTCCCTGCGGGTGCGGGCACTCTGGGAAGGGCTCAGCTGCGGGTCAGATGGCCGGAGAGTGGCTTGGTGGTCACCTCGTGTGTGAGGCAGTGATGGGCTGGGGAGATGCGTGGACACTGCACATAATCACTTCCAAGCAAAAATCATTCCAGGAAGGAGTAACAGCTTCTGACAGAGACCAAGTGTTGCCACCAGGTGCTCCTGCCAACAGCCGCCTGCAGAAAGGAGCACACACACCAATGCACGTGGGCTTTGGCTGTCCTCTGGCAGAGAAGTCCCCAGGGGACACAGGTCTCTGTGGCAGGAGCAGGCACCAGCATTGGCAGGCCTTGGGGGCGGCAGGTCTCCTTTGGCAGGGACTCTGCCACACCTGCTGATTTCACTGCTCCCAGGACTCAGAGCAGCATTCGTGCCCTGGGCCATACGTCCCGTGTCTGTGTCACACTCCTGTGTGTGTGACGGCCACCCAGCACCGGGTCTTGTCCCAGAGCGGCCCTGGCAGCTGCTGTGGAAGGCCCCGATGCCCTTCCTGCTGCACCTGCATCGGCAACCGTGGGGGCTCCTTCTGCTGCCCTGAGCAGGCAGAGCAGAGGAGCATCTGCTTGTTGTTTGAGCCATTCCTAAAATTCCTGTTGGGCTGTCCTCGAACCTTGGGGGAACGTCTTCCTTGCAAGCTGGGCCACTTTGGGGGGGGGGGGTGGGGGTGTCCCCAGGGCACGTGGAGGTGTGTCCTAGGGCTCTTTGTGACACAGTGCACCGTGGTCACCGTGCAATAGGAAAGGGACAGAGCGTACAAGGGTGACCCTTTGTGACACATCGTGACATAGGTGCTGGCGGTGACACGGCCACACCACAGTGCTCGGTGCACTCGTCGGGACAGGACGGAGAGAGCGGTGCTGTGAGGAGCCCCCACACAGCCAGCTTGTTCCTTACTGACCCAGAACTTTTCCAAAGCGTTTCCTCTGCAGGTGACCTCGAGGACAGACTGCAGGACACGGTGTCCTGTAGCCTTCCCAAGGCTTCTCTGTTGCAGGTGCCCACAAAGCACAACTGCAGCACTTGCTCATCTGGAGCTTTTCCAAGACATCTCTCCTGCAAGCAGTCCCAACTCCATACAGTGACATGGAGCAGACACCACCCAGAGTGCCCAAGCTGGCCTGGGTGAAGGAGGAGGAGGAGGCTGCAGCTCCCTCAGCACAGCAGCCTGAAGAGCTGGAGCAGATCCAGCTGCTGCAGGAGAGTGAGTAGCAGAGCTGGGCCACAGGGGCTGGTGCCTGCAGCCAGCTTAGCCCCATCCCATCCCATCCCATCCCATCCCATCCCATCCCATCCCATCCCATCCCATCCCATCCCATCCCATCCCATCCCATCCCATCCCACATGCCCATGGATAGGACAGAAGAGGAGCTGGGGCTGAAGCCCCAGGCAGCCACACCCCATCCCTGGAGCATCCCAGGGCTGTCCCTGCCTGGGAATGCAGGGCTGGCCTGTGTTCTCCGGCCTCTCCCACAGCCCCTCAGCCCTGGCTGCGCTCGCTCTTTGCCAGGTGCCGCCATGGACCCAACACAAGAGCAGGACCCTGCCCGTGGCCGCTTCCGCAGAACAGCGCAGGTACTGCAGCCATCCCCACCTGGGCTGGGCCTGCTGTCACTGCTCAGCCCAGCACCGAGCTTGGAGCACTCCATGGATTCTCCCTCTCTTCCTGCCCTTCTCCTGCAGATGATCTATGAATTCATCATGTGCATTTGGCGGGAAGAGACCACCGGTGTGGGCACTGGGCTCTTGGCAAACTTTCCCCTCTTCACTGCTGAGACCGGGGCTGCCATGCTGGATTTGCTTGTGGAGAAGGGTGTCTCCAATCCAAAGCAAGTAAGCAGCCTGTGGCCAGGATTTGTGTGGTGCCTCAAGCCAGCTCTGCTGGGTTCCTTCAGTCTTTGAGGCCCAGACCAATAGGGTGGGAAGGGCAGCACTTCTCAGGGGAAGCTGGGGAACCTGCTGCTCGGGCAGGTGTCCAAGTCTCCCCGGGCCTTCTGCAGGTGCCAGCCATGGTGAGGTACATCCACAAGTGGCTCACGGCCAATGAGTCTGCTGGGCACAGGCTGGACAAGGCCCTTCTGGAGCTGACCAGGGAATACCCCTGCGATGTGCTGATGACTCTCTTGCGCTGGGCCCCATCGGGTGACAGGTACGGCAGCCCCACCTGCCTTGAGGGTTTAGGGTTCCCCGGCCCGTTACCCTGTAGAGCCTGTCCCTGGTGACTGCCAGACAGGGGGACAGTTCCAGGAGCCTCTGGCTCCTCCGTTTGCCAGTGCTGCCATGTCAGCCCCTGAGCGTGCTGCCACGCTCCCTCCCTGCCCCTCAAGATGCCTGCACCCCCGTGGGCTGGCTGGGTGCTGCCAGCGAGGGCCGGTGGGCAGAGGCAGGGCTGACGGCCAGCGCGGGCCCCTGCAGCAGCCCAGGCCACAGTGCTGTGGCCCAGACCCCCCTGACACAGAGCTCTGACCCCACAGAGCTGCTACGGCCATGTGGGGAGTGATCATGTCCTCCACTGGGACTGCGGAGCCGGCGCTGCAGATACTCCTCAATGTGCTGAACGCCTGGCCAGTGGACAGTGTGTACACCTCCGATGGGGACAGCACAGGAGTCTTTGCCCTGGCTGTGAGTTCCTGCAACTGACCTTGGCTTGCCCCTAGGCCACCTCTCCAGCAGCTAGCTCTCTGTCCTCCCCCCAGCTGCATCTCTCTGCCTCAGGCACTGGGCTGAAACCTGCCTTAGGGGCAAGGTTCAGGGGCACCAGGCTGGGCCCCCCCGCGGTGTCTCCCCCGGCCTCTCCCTGGCATGCTCGGGCCCTGCCACACGGATGTCTTGGCACTGAGTGTTGTCTCTGGGTGGTTCATTTTTTGCAGGCAACCGTGACGCTGTGGAGGGTCTTCAACCTGACCTGGTGTCCACCCATAGTGTTGGAGTATTTTCCCCGTCTCTTTCTGTGTCTGCTCTTCCAAGTTTACATCAGCGCACTGGATACGCCAGAGGAGGTTGATACCTTCTGGAAGGGGTGCCAGGAGCAACTGGGCCTTGCCACCAACCCCCAAAGGTGCTCCATCCCAGTCCTCCCAGTCTCCCCATCCCTTCCAAGGCAGGAGCCAGGGCTGCCAGCATGACCTGGGCTTTGCTCTGCACACAGGTTTGCGGTGCAGACCCTGAAGGTCCTGCTCTGCCGAGTGCAGTGTGAGCGTGTTGTGGTAGCCATGGAAGGCAAGGCTGGCTGGGACACGCTGCTCTGTACTGACACCCACCACTATGCAGTGGGACTCCTGGCCAGGTGAGACCCCCTTCTCCCTGCTGCCCCCGGCACTTGTGTCCAGGGTGCCCCACACAGTTCCCATGGGCAGGGGTGAGAGGGCTTTGTCACAAAGAGACGGACGAGCAGACTGGAAAAGGCTGGCAGAGGAGGGTGCCCGGGAACAGCCGCCTCACAAAGTGCCCACGGGGTGCTTGGGAAAAGACCAGAGCTCCGTGGGTCACTCCTGGGAGAGCTTTGCCCTCCCGGCTCAGGGGCAATGATGCCTTTTCCCCCCACCAGGGAGATGCGCTGTGTCTCCATGATCTGGTGTTGCAGCTTCATCTCCTGCCTCTTGGAGCTCCTCAGCCAAGACATTTCAGACTGGCAGCTGCCTGCCATGGCGTTCCTTGTGGAGGTGAGCCCCATGGGCAGCACAGCTGAGCTGCCTCCCACCTCTCTGCCCTCTCACAGCCGCAGCTGCCTGGGACGGTGCCCGTGCCCTGTGCTGCTGCCTTGGCTCAGCCCTGTGCAGTTCTGAGCTCCTGCCAGCTGGGCACCCCGGTCACTGCTTTGTGCCTTTCAGGTCCTGGACTTCCTGGACATCAATGAATGGGGTGACAGCGTCCTGGAGATCATGGCAAGGCGCCTGCAGAGCACGTCCAGGGAGATGCGTCGCCTGGTGCTCAGAGGCCTCGTGCAGCTCAGCAAGGACCCCTCGATGGTGAGAAGACAGCAGCGGCTGAAGCTGTGCGGCCAGCGTGGGGCTGGGGAAAGCAGTCCCTTGGGCTTGGCTGGGCTTTGGGAGCTGTGGCAGCTGCTCCCAGCTCTCCTGCGTTGCTGTTCAGTTGCCCGAGTGCTTCAGGACAGCCCTTCGGCCCCTGGGCTCCACGGCAGCAGCAGCAGCAGCGTGGGCTTGCCCTGCCTTGTCTTCCATGCAGAGCATTAGAATGTACAGCCTGACAGAAAGCCTTGTGGACCTGTTGCGGGATGCAGATGAAGACATCGTTGAGATGACCGTCACGGTGCTCAGCTTTCTGCTCTCGCACAGACACCTCGCAATACCCAGCCCCATCGCCCTGCGGCTGGCTGGCACGCTCTGGCCACTGCTGGACAACGTAAGGCTCTGTGCCCCCAGCCACGGCCACTGGGTGCTGTCCCCAAGTGTGGGGCCCCGTGGATTTTTGGGCCTGTGCACAGAGGGGTCTGGAGCAGCTGATGTGGAGGGCTTTTGCTTCCTTTCCAACAGGACAACCGCCATGTGCAGCTGCTCTCCATTCGCCTCTTCCAAGAGGTGATGAGGTTGGTAGCGGCCAAGGGTAAAAAGCCCCTCAAGATGCTTGTGAGCAAGAGCCTGCTGCCACTCTTCTTCAACTGCCACGATGAGAACATGCGTGTGGCAGAGGTGAGGACTCCTGGGCGCTGCTGTCCTCCCTTCCCTGGGCTGCCCACGTGGGCTCTTCTCCAGGCTCCTCTGGCCCCAGGGCAGGAGCTGATGGAGCCCCGAGCTCCATCAAGCCCGCGCATTGCCGGGCCCTCTGCCCCGCTCAGGGCTGTGCGGGCAGGGCAGGCCGAGGCCAAGGGACAGAGCCCGCGCCAACCCTTCCCTCCGTGCCCTGCCGCTCTCTCCAGCTGGCACAGGACAGGAGCCGAGCGGCCGAGCTGCTGCGCCAGGCGCTGCCGTACCTGCGGAGCCCACAGGAGCCCCTGCGAGAGGCGGCCCTCAGGTTTCTTGGTGAGCCACAAGCCCGGCTCCCTCCCCGCCCCGCCGCAGCTCGGCCCCAGCCCCGCCTGCTGCCCCGGCCGCGCCATCCGGGCCGGGGCTCTGGAGCCCCGCCTGCCCTCGGCGCCGCTGCCGCCCTCTCGCAGCCGTGTCCTTGGGCGTCAGGATGCGGCGAGGGCCGGGCCTGAGCCCTGCAGGGGAAGGCGCTGCTGTGGCCGCAGGGCTGGCAGCGCCGCTGCGGGGCAGCTGTGCGGCTGG
The DNA here is from genome assembly GCF_052056855.1 of Sturnus vulgaris. Taxonomy (NCBI): domain Eukaryota; kingdom Metazoa; phylum Chordata; class Aves; order Passeriformes; family Sturnidae; genus Sturnus; species Sturnus vulgaris. The sequence continues at coordinate 13,863,141 of NW_028276170.1, forward strand.
GGCCGTGACAGGCTCTGTGTTGGCAGGGATGGCCGGGCGGTTCCTGAGAGAGCAGCAGCGAGAGTTGCAGCTCCTGTGCAGGGGTGAGTGAGGCCAGCGGGCTGTCAGCGGGGGCTGGCGCTGGCAGCTGCGTTCCCTGCCCCGGCTGGGAGGGCTCTGCTCCCTGCGCGCACGAGGGGCGGCGTGGGCAGAGCACAGAGACCTTCCAGGGGCCTGCGGGAGGGACATTCGTGGCCAGCGCCTTCCAGCTGATCCTTGCTGTCTCCTGCTTCCTTCAGGCTATGGCAAGAGCTGCCGTGTGGGAGGGATGGGGCAGGAGGGTCTCCCCAGGTCCCTGCAGATGCAGGCTCTGACTGTGGCTCTGTTCTTCTCTCTTCCAGCCCTTCAGGACATGACAGATGACACCAGCCCTGCCATCTCATGCCTGGCTCTTCAGACTCTGTACATCAACAGAGCTGTACAGAGCATTCCCTCCTCCCGACTCCAGCAGATGCGAGATGGATTCCGCCGGCTCTGGAAGTCACGGCCTTCCCTGTGTCGCAGGGGCTGGTTGTCCTGTGTGAGCAGTGTGGAGAACTGATCTGGGAGGCTGCGTCTGCTGGGGCCACCTGAGCCTGCAGGGAACACCTCTGCTCTGCAAGCACTTTGTTTCACTCCACTGTAGGATTAGTAAATTGCTGTTGTCATACACAGAGGTCCAGGAGCTTTCTTTTGGTTCCCAGAGTCTTCAGGCCAATGGGGAAGAGGGCAAAAAGGATGCTTGTGCTCGCCAAGTTGGCCAAGCGTGCGGTGTGGAAGGGAACGTGGCCAAAAGGCCCTTGGCCTTTGGTGGTTCTGTGGAAGCCTTAAGGCTTCTGACAGAGCGGGCGGGCAGAGGCCGGAGCTGCGCCGGGGATCCCTGAGAGACTGGTCCCTGGAGATGGCCAGCACCCCTCTGCCAGCCTGGAAGCGCCATCTGTGTCCTGCCCGTGTGTTGCTGGCTGGATTGCTGAGGGCTCTGAGGTGCCTCTTGATGCGGCTTCTCTGCAGCTCCTTCAGCAGCCAGGCAGGCCTGGAGGGCACGGGACAGTGGGAGGCCATGAAGGGCTGCGGTGCTGCCAAGGCCTGCCCGGAGAAGGCAGTGGGAAGGCGTGAGGGGGATGCGTGTGGCGCTGGGTGGCGGGAGGCTGTGATGGGCCAGGAGGACTTGTGTGGATGGGTTGGTGGGAAGCCCTGAGGAACTGGGTGGCAGAGGCCATAAGCAGCCCCCAGACAGCCACCTTCTTCCTGCCAGCCGGCTGCTCTGGCGCTTCCCCGACGCGTCTCTGGTGCCTGTGGCAGAAGCCCTCGAGGCCTGGCCTCAGCAGGACAGTGGGGACAGCCCCGAGGTGCCCAGGCTGCTTGGCCAGGGACAAGGAGGGACAAGGACCCCAAGCAGGCCCTGCTGGAGCACGGCCACTGGCTGCTGCAGGCGAGGAGCAGTGGGAAGTGGCAGCGCTGGCGATCAGCCCGGGTCCCCAGAGCTGTCCAGGCCACTGTGCTGTGTGGCCAAGACTCCCCTGACACTGAGCTCGGGACCCACAGAGCTGCTGCCACCATGGCAAGAACGATGTCTCCTGGAGCTGGCCTGTGGAGCTCCTGCTGTCAACGTGGCTCTGGACACCAGAGAAAAATGACCAGAATGTGCACTGGAACAGCAGCACCCAGAAGGCTTGTACCTCCTCAGGAAGACATGCACACCAGACAGGATGCCAAAAGAGGGGATGCTGTGTGCACAATTTTTCGTGGCTTGGCAAAGGGTGTAAGGGAAAATGGTCACCATGGTTTTCTCTTGACTTGCCAGAATCACAGCAACGCTTGGCAGCTTCAGCTGCAGCCTGTCCCCCTGACTGACCTCAGCGGCTCTGCTCGAGGGCACACTCGCCTTCCAGAGTCGGCTGTCCCGAGGCAGCAGCGTTGGTGCCATCGTTAGAGACTCTGATGGGACACGAGCCCTTAGCTGCAGCTGCTGACACTCTCCTCCATTCAGGCACCTTTCTAAAAACAGCGTGAGCGTCTACACTGGAAATGGAGACCTTGCTGAGAAAGAAGGAAGAAGCAGCAGATGCTGAAGAAAAGCAGGACTCGTGTGGCTGAGGTTCAGGGATAGAGGGAAGTAAGGACTTTGGTGTCTGCTGAACAGATGGCCCAGGTCATAGGCTCAGGCTCTGCTGAGTGAGGATTCTGCTCTGGTCTTGTTGGAGGCCCTCCCTTATTCCTGGATCAAGTCCTGTGGAGCTGTGGGAACAAGTGTGTTCCGTGCCCATCGAACAGAAGAAAGTGGCAGGATACGTTTGCTCTCAGTGCTTGTCTTGGCTGTTCCTTCATGGGGCTGGCACCATCATCATCAGAGACACAAAACAGGTTGTCTCACCCCAGAGTTATCCCTATCTTGCCCAGGTTCCTTGCAAGTTCACCAGGGAAATTCACTGCGAGTTCCTGTCCATTCCCTTGCCCAGCAGGCACCCAGTTGTGTTTGGACGTGAGCTGCTGGCCACAGCCAGACAAGCAGCAACCTCCAGCATTGGGCATCACGTGCTGGGCTGATGTTTTTACCAGAAAGCAAGAAAAACAGTCAGAAGGACACAAGGAAACTTGAGAGGATCTCCGTAAGAATCTAATTGTGTTGTGAAAGTCAACAGTGGATGGGGTTTTTGTGCTGCAGATAATCACTTCCAAGCAAAAATCATTCCAGGAAGGAGTAACAGCTTCTGACAGAGACCAAGTGTTGCCACCAGGTGCTCCTGCAAACAGCCGCCTGCAGAAAGGAGCACACACACCAATGCACGTGGGCTTTGGCTGTCCTCTGGCAGAGAAGTCCCCAGAGGACACAGGTCTCTGTGGCAGGAACAGGCACCAGCATTGGCAGGCCTTGGGGGCAGCAGGTCTCCTTTGGCAGGGACTCTGCCACACCTGCTGATTTCACTGCTCCCAGGACTCAGAGCAGCATTCGTGCCCTGGGCCATACGTCCTGTGTCTGTGTGTAAGGGTCGGTCCGAAGTTCCCCTCGATTTTGCCTCCCGACTGTCTCAAGGAGACCTCGAGGACCCCACCCAGGCTGACTCTGGACAATGGTTTACTGGCCGGGCCAGGTGGATGCTCGTGACTGTGTGCTGGTGTATTGTGTTCACTGGACTGTGCTGCTGTGGCACCAACCAGAGACTGTGTTGTACCAACTGAGGACTGCTTGTCCGTACCTGTCTCCTGCAGCACCACACAATGGTCCATAAATCTTCCCACCTTTTGGCCAGAAGCCACTCGCTTTGGAGAAGGACTATAAAAGAGCGACCCTCTGGAGAAGACCCTTTGAGATCTCTCCACTGATGAAGACCCCTGAGATCTCCCCACGGACGAGGACTCGTCTATCGGATGACCCGTGAGGACACCCGTCTCGTCTGTTGGTAGCTATTCTCCCATCCCTTCCTTTCCTTCCCCTTTCCCTATCCTATACCTCTCCCCTTTACCGTAACTGAATTGTTGGCATTTGATGAAATGCATTGCTGTTGTTGATTAAACTGATTTTCTGCAGTTGAATAAACTGCATTTTGCCTGTTTGCACCTTTGAGATCAAAAGAACCATCACAACCCCCGCTCTGCATTAATAGCGGATCGTGACATTAAATTGGCGTCACGGACAGGATTTTCTGGCAGACAGAAGGGATGCAAGGTTGTCTGTAGTCTGTATCAGGGGAAGGAAGACTTACTCCAGCCGCACCTAGCTGGCCACCTTGGATGGGTGAGCCTGTCTAGAAAGCAAGGGGGGTTTTTCTGATTTCCCACAGACTGCAGACACCTTGGTGTGGAGCATCCCCAGACTCGCTTGAGGGTTCTGTCGTCAGAATTTCACAAAAGATCTACTGGTGCAAAAGGCGGGACACTGTTGTTGTTGTTGTTGTTTTATGATGTTTGACTACTTGGTGCAGTGAAGAGACAACCTGGTGTTTTGTAACTAAGGAGTGCCTCCCAAGTAGTTTGGTCTCTTCACCCACACAGGGAAGCGAAGGGGGGCACACAGCGAAGCTGTTTCGTTGTGTGTGGTAACTTAAGCAATAGACCTCCCTGTTGTGGTTTTTACTTATCCCTTCACAAAATGACTGAGAATTCCACTGTAACAGATAAAGCTGCATTCTATGCTCTATTAGCTAAGTATAGCGCCAGACAGTCCCAAGGTGGGGAGGAATGGGCGAACAATAATTGGTTTAATCTGGAGAATATGATTGATAGAATATATTCTCTGCAACATGAGTCAAAGTTCAAACTGGGCAAAGATAAAACCATACTCTGCTCGGTTTTAGGAGCTTGTCTTACGGCAGCTATAGAAACTCGCTCTGAGCACAGAAATGAGGAAAGAACAATTATAGACTCTCTACAAAATCTTGTTCAAATTTTGCAAAAACAATTAGATCAAGAAAGGAATGAGAACCATTTGTTGCGAGATGAAAATAATTTGTTAAAAGCTGCCTTAAGAGAAGAATGGGACGAAAATTCAAAGCATGCTGATTCACCAAAAGGAACACAGGAGAAGGAAGCTATTCACATTAATCCAATGTACTCTCCAAAAGACCCAATTTTGATGAAAAATTGTGGGGAACACTGCTGCTCCAACTTGAAACCTGTGATTAAAATAGAATATGATTATATCAGTGATGCACCCCCCGAGCAACCTTCTCCACAGGTTCTGGGCAGTGTACCAGAGCAAACTTCTCCACAAGTTCTGAACAACGCACCAAATCAATCTCCTGCACAGGCTCTGGGAGTTGAGCCAAAGCAGTTCACCTGCACTGGGCTTTCCCAAGGGTCTGAACATTCCCCCACTTCGGCCCACCACGCTTTAGCCCAGGAATTAGAAAAGATACCCAAACCTGACAATACAGCTGTCTATCAATACATTGATGATATTCTGGTGGGAGGGGATGAAATAAAAGTAGTGGGGGATACCAAACAAAAAATAATCTCTCATTTGGAAAACCCTGATTTGCAAATTTCCTCAGAGAAAATTCAAAAACCTTCTCAGGAGGTGAAGTTTTTGGGAATTTGGTGGAAAGGAAGTGTGACATGTATTCCACCTGATACTCTAACCTCTCTGGATCAAATTAAATTGCCTGAATCCAGGAAAGATATCCAACAGGCTCTAGAATTATTAGTGTTCTGGAGAAAACACATCACAGTCACTATTGAGACCCCTCCCCATGACGGGGTGGCCCAGAGATCCTCAGTTGGGAAGTGGTATGCCCAGATAAAACATTACTGTAACATCTTCTTAGTGATAGAAAGAGCTGTAAAAAATCTGGCAATACAAGAAACTGAGAGCTTGGCAAATAGCCATGACAAACCTGCCTTGGTAAGTAAAGTAGCCACTCCTTTCTCCCCTGAACAATCAGCAAATTCTTGGTTCACTGATGCTTCTGCCAAACGAGAGGGAAAGGTGGGGAAATACAGGGCAGTAGCCCTCCCCACTTCTGCTGGTGAACAAATTATTACTGAGGGAGAAGGCAGCTCTCAGACCGGTGAGCTGACAGTTGTTTGGAGTGTTTTCCGACTTGAGATACAGAATATCTCTCTTGTTTACATCTACACTGACACCTATGCTGTGTTTAAAGGAGGTACAGAGTGGCCTCCTTTTGCTGTGTTTAAAGGAGGTACAGAGTGGCTTCCTTTTTGGCAGCAAAATGATTGGAAAGTTAACAGAATTCCAGTCCACGCTACACACTGGATAGTTCCATCATTTTAATCTCATGCCTCCTGGAGGCAGACTCTGTTTGTGTTTACTTTCCACAGAAGAACACCGAGGGACATGAAGAAGCACCCCCCCCTTAGTGTTGGATGACAAAAACAAGGTTTTCCCTCCTTTCATGGTGACACAAGGTGATAATGTCGCAATAACTTGTAAATTAGCAACTGGATCCCTCACCGAACCTGCATACAGTTATGGCATAGGATCTCATGGCCGGACTTTATATTGCAAAACCCAAAATCAAGACTGTTGGCTAAACCTAACTGCTGTACAATTTTCCTATAAAATCATGTGTGGAAAAAATGATACAAAATACTGGGGAGAACTTGATGTTAATGTTGTAACACCTACTACCCAACCACCGGTTGTGCTAAGCCCTACGATTTTTCAATTTGGACCTTACGTAATTAGAAAAACTGACCAACAACAAATATTGTTTAATCCGGCATGGTCTCTCAAACAAATCAAATTATTGATGCAAAATAATGTCTCAGAAGTCCAACCAGCTTGTTCACCCTTTCTACAGACTTCTTTTGAGGGATGGACAACCTGGCTGCGGAAACGAAATCCTGCTAAAAAACGAATGGCAAGAGACATAACCGGTGTTGTGGGAACAGGATTGGGAATTTTGAATAGCATCGATTCGGAAGTACTAATGAATAAATTGGCTACCACAGCTGGAGATGTAACCAAATTACAACGGCCCCTGCAAACAGCCTTAACAGCTTTGGGGACCCAACAATGGTTGTTATCAAACATATTACCAAGTTGGGAAAAGGTAAACGTAAATGACCACAAATTGATAATCGATGCACTTGGTGCTACTCAAAATAACATCTCTTTGGCTCTCAGTTGTATCCAGGCCCAGTTGTAGATGCAGTCAGTTGCTGCTTTAATTATAAGAGAAGGTGAGGAAGGCACTTTTCCCACTGAAATCCGAAAAATAGTCTGGGACAGTGCCACTGATTTTGAAAAAGAATTCCAGTCCTGGTGGAACTTAGTAAATTTTACCTATGATCCCAGCACAAGCATTGCCACAGCCTTTGTACTGACGATTCGTAATGCTTCAGTGCATTCAATATTCCCCATCATTGCATTAGGGTTGAACCATGATGGAGCTATTCTCTATCCTTTCGAGCATAGGGAATGGGCCCGTCAAATTGGTGGGAGGTGGCAAACTGTCAATTTGGAAACTTGCATTGTCCGGGAACAACAAGGGTTTATCTGTGAAAGTAATGCAATCAGAGCTCAAGATATCTGCTTGGACACAGAACAGAATGTTTGTAACTTTGAAATCCATCCAAATGAGATTCCTGAAACTGTATTAGTATATATAGGCAATGGATGTGCATGCTTTAGAACTGCTTGTGATAGTGTTTTTATAGAAAATTTGGTACTGAATACTAAAAATCATTCAAACTTTTGTGTCTGCAACTTTACTAGGATTTCAGGATGTGATTTTTCCTATGTAGCCCCAGTTACTTCTCACCATCTTTTGCAGTCAAATTACACACTGATCCACCATCTATTGCCCACTCCAATTGGAATGAACCTCTCTCTGGTGAAGCAATTGTTGCTCCACCAAGATCTGATCGAAATTTTGGAGAAGATCAAGAAAAACGGACAGAAAACTCTAATAGCTGTTCATCACAATGTGGAAAAAATACATTGTGTTTTAGAAAGAGTAAAGACAGATGCTGAACACAGGTGGTGGGATACTCTATTTGGGTGGTCACCTACTGCTACAGGTGTCCTGAACAAATTGTGTCATCCCACCATTATTCTCTTGATTTTAGTTTTAATTGGTTTTGTTTTGTCAGCAATTCTATACATCATGACTTGGAGAATAACGAAACGATTAACACAATTGGCATCTGTGACAGATATACCCAGATCGGCTACTGTTGACATCCCCAGGGTTATTGACACAAGGTTTCAAATAAAATAAAAAATGAATATTTTCTTTTTTTTCTTTTTTATCTTCTAATTTCAATTAGAATTGTTTAATCAAAAACTTTCTTTAAAAATTGATTTATTTCTAATCAAAATTGAAAAAAATTTAAAGAATTGAACAAATTGTTTGAAGTCGTTAGCAATCAACAAAATTGAACATAATTAATCTGTTTTGTTTTCCGAATTTTCTCCTTTTCCTTATCCTGTCCCTTATCTTTTTCCTACTTTCCTGTCTCTGTTTTCCGGGATATGCTACCAACGGGGACGAGTCCTGAAGACACCACAACTGGAGACTTCACTACAACTCTACAAAAGGGCGCTCTTGACGACGATCGTGAATCACGGGGTGGTGTAAGGGTCACTCCCAAGTTCCCCTCGATTTTGCCTCCCGACCGTCGCAAGGAGACCTCGAGGACCCCACCCAGGCTGACTCTGGACAATGGTTTACTGGCCGGGCCAGGTGGATGCTCGTGACTGTGTGCTGGTGTATTGTGTTCACTGGACTGTGCTGTCGTGGCACCAACCAGAGACTGTGTTGCATCAACTGAGGACTGCTTGTCTGTACCTGTCTCCTGCAGCACCACACAATGGTCCATAAATCTTCCCACCTTTTGGCCAGAGGCCACTCGCTTTGGAGAAGGACTATAAAAGAGCGACCCTCTGGAAAGGACCCTTTGAGATCTCTCCACTGATGAAGACCCCTGAGATCTCCCCACAGACGAGGACTCGTCTATTGGATGACCCGTGAGGACGCCCATCTCGTCTGTTGGTAGCTATTCTCCCATCCCTTCCTTTCCTTCCCCTTTCCTTATCCTGTACCTCTCCCCTTTACCGTAACTGAATTGTTGGCATTTGATGAAATGCATTGCTGTTGTTGACTAAACTGATTTTCTGTTGTTGAATAAACTGATTTTGTCCCCTGCATTTTGCCTGTTTGCACCTTTGAGATCAAAAGAACCATCACGACCCCCGCTCTGCATTAATAGCGGATCGTGACAACTGGTGACGCTGAGATGGCACTGCGGACGCTGGGATGGAACTGGGAACACTGGGAGGGGACGTTGGGATGGGGACATTAGGAAGGGACAGGTGACACTGGGGTGGTGACACCGGGATGGCACTGGGGGCACTGGGACAGGACCAGTGACACTGGATTGGTGACACTGGGACAGAACTGGTGGCACTGGGATGGAACTGGGGACACTGGGATGGTGACACTGAGAGCACTGGGCTAGTGGCACTAGAACAGGACTGGTGGCACTGGGCTGGTGACACTGGTATGGGTCAATGACAGGGTGGCACTGGGCTGGCACGGGGATGCAACTGGGAGCACTGGGACAAGAACACTGGGTCAGGATGGGGGACACTGGGATGGCACTGGGGACACTGGGCTGGTGATGACATTGGTATGGGGACCCTGGGGATGTGGTACTGGGACAGGACTGGTGGCACTGGGATAGGACTGGGGACACTGGGCTGGAACTGGGTTAGTGACACCAGGCTGGTGGCACTTGGGTGGTGACAGAACTGGTGGCACTGGGTTGGTGACACTGGTATTGTGACAATGGGGCAGTGGCACTGGGACATAACTGTGAGCACAGAGACAAAAACACTGGAACAGGATGGGGGACACTGGGCTGGCACTGGGAGCACTGGGAGGGAACTGGTTTGGAGACATTGAGATGGTGACATTGGTATGGGGACAATGGGGTGGTGGCACTGGGAAGGAACTGGGGACACTGGGATTGAACTGGGAGCACTGGGATGGTGACACTGGGACACAACTGGTGGCACTGGGACACAACTAGGAGCACTGGGACAGGGACTCTGGGACAGGATGGGGGACATTGGGATGGGACTGGAGACACTGGGAGGGAACTGGGAGCACTGGGATGGTGATATTGGTATGGTGGCAATGGGGCAGTGACACTGGGCTGGCACTAGGACCACTGGGAAGGAACTGGGAGCACTGGGCTGGTGACACTGAGACAGGACTGGGGACACTGGGGTGGGAGTGGCCTGGTGGCACTGGGTTGGTGACACTGGGTTGGTGACAGTGGGATAGAACTGGTGGCACTGGGATGGAACTAGGGACACTGGGCTGGTGGCTCTGGGGTGTCCCTGGTGCCACGGCTCAAGTGCCACTGTGCTGGTTGCCCTGCTGCTGTGTCCCTGGTGCCACCTGTGCGGTATCCCCATGTCCCCGCAGTGTCCCTGGACTCGGAGCGCTCTGCCCTGGGGGTGGCCAAGGACAGTCACCTGCTTCTGGCCCTGGGCACGGTGGCCGTGTCCTGCCAGGTGATCCTGCAGGCCTCCGTGACATCGTGGTGACACCTGGCCACCACCGCCCATGAGCACTGGGCCATGGCCCAGCGCCTGCGTGACCATGCCCAGTGGGTGGCGATGGCCAGGGCCAGTGCTGAGGCCACTGCGGCCACCAGCAAGGTCACCGCAATGTCCAGGGGTGGCTGGACACGGTGACATGACACCTGGGGACCTTGGTGAACTTTGTTAACCAGGACATGGTGGTGGCATGTGGGGGACATGGCGACAGGGGTTCCCCAGAGCTGCCCAGGCCCTCGGGGACATCGTGGGGGTCTTGGGGACATCGGTGGAGGGACACAAGGAGGTGATGTGAAAGCTGGAGGCAGCCCGGGATGCAGGGACATGGTGGGGACACGGGGTTGTACTGTCACCCCGAGGGACACTGGGGACCTTGGTGTCCTTGCCTTGGGGACATCAGGGCCACCCTGAGGTCGCCTGTCCTGTTTTAGGTCACTACAATGTCCCTGCAGTGTCCCCACGGGACCGCAGTTTGTCCCCCTGAATCATTAAAAACCGGAATAATCACGGACAAAGGCGCTGTAACTAATTAAAGTTACAAAGTGGTGTGTTTATTCACCGGCACGGGAGTCACCTCCCAAAGGCGTGACCGCCCCGAACAAGGTTCTTTGCCCTCTATTTATTGCCCAAGATCTTACATACAATACATGTGCATAACCCCAGCACCTCCCATCCCCATCCCATATTAAAATGAGCCCATTCGTCCTTCATGCGTGCGCAGTTCTTCTCTTGAATTGGGTCGGTGGTCTCGAAATGGGTCAGTGGTCTCGATGGATGAAGTCAGGAGAGTCTTCATCAGGTCTCTGTGACCCTCTGGCACTATCCAAGGCCTCGTGCTTCATGATTAATGGTTTATTATTTTATTTATTATTTAGGTTCTTCTATACCTAAGTTCATAATAGCAGATAATTATACCAATTAGCTCTTTCCTAAGCATCAAGTAATTACCTACCTAACTTACATCTTGGCCATGGAAACTCCTTCTACCCTTAGCAAAAATCTTAACTCTTTAAAACCATGATTCAACTCTCCATGTCTGTGCCCCACCATGTCTTTGTCCCTCCATATCCCCACCCATGTCTCAGTTCAGTGTCTTTATTTTCACCCGTGTTGGTTGTTTTAAAAGGATGAAGAGAAATGAAAAGCAAATCGAGGCTAAAAGAAAAAGATTTCAGTGTCTGTGTGAGCTGAGGACCAATGTGCTTGAGTGGGAGGGAAAAACATTTTTTGGAGGACTTTCCATCCCACTGTCTCCAAAATCTTGGTCTTTGCCTCAGTTCATCACCATTTGGCTGCGGAAGACAACCTTGGGCAATAGGAAATGAAAATCCGGGAATTAGTGAGGTTGGAAAAGGTCTCCAAGACCATTCCTGGATATTCCTGGATACCACCAGGAGATAGGATTGAACACAGAATATTTTCTGAGCTTGAAAGTCAACAAATCTGCTCTCCTCAAAGAATTCCCAATGTCAGTTTGGGCCCTGATGGACGTTCCTGCCCCTGTGTTCATCCAGGTGCCCACAGGGAGACAGGATGATGCAGAAACCCCTCAGCCAGGTGTCTTCCCAACACGGATCACCAGGACCATGGATCACCAGGGCTCTGCCCAACGGGGGTCACTGGGGATCATCCAACACAAATCCTCCCATTGGAGATGGAGCTGGAGCAGAGCACGAAGCTCTTCCCATACTCGGGACACTCACAGGGCTTCCCTTAGTGGAGACTCCGTTGGTGTCGGGTCAAGTGAGAGATCCTGGAGAAGCTCTTCCCACACTCAGGACACTCGTAGGGCCTCTCCCCAGTGTGGATGCGCCGGTGCCTGATGAGGTTGTCGTTGCGGTTGAATCCCTTCCTGCAGTCGGGGCAGCGGAAGGGCCTCTCCTCTGTGTGAATCCGCTCATGGACGAGGAGATTGGAGCTGGTGTGAAACCTCTTCCCACACTTGGGACACTCGTAGGGCCTCTCCCCAGTGTGGATGCGCTGGTGTTTTCTCAGGTCAGAGCTCCATCCAAAGCTCTTCCCACATTGCAAGCAGGTGTAGGGCCGTTCCCCTGTGTGGATCACCTGGTGCTGGATCAGGTTGGAGCTGTTGCTGAAGCCCTTCCCACATTCCCCACACTGGTAGGGCTTCTCCCCAGTGTGGATCCTCTGGTGTAGGATCAGCTGGGACCTGTAGTTGAAACCCTTCCCACATTCCAAGCACTTGTGGGGCTTCTCCCCTCCAGGAGGCTTCTCCACCAGCTCTGAGCTCTGCCTGGATCTCCGGCCGCCTTCCCGGCTCAGGGAGGGTCTTTCCTCCTCGCAGCTCCCTGGGCTGGGTTTGCAGCCCCTCCTCGTGAGAGATATCCAGGGCTTTTCTGCCTCCTCCATCCCTGCACACCTGAGGAATGAAAATTCCTGGTTTAGGGGGAAATAACAAGAAGAGAGCTCCATAAACTGGGTGTTCCTCCTTGCCCAAGTTCATCTCTGGTAGTCATTGAGCATCTTGTGTCTGTAATAACCTCCCAAACACCAAGATTCCTGCCCAAAATCCTCCAAACTTTAACACACGGATCAAAAACTCCCCAAATAACAAGCTTCAGCCAAAATCCCCTCCAGACATGTGCTGGTTTGAAAGCAAAACCAATGAGAGAATCAGTCAGAAATACAATTCTATAGGAAAAAAGATAAGAGAAAAAAAATACATGCAATAGTACAAAAGAAAACAACTGACAGAATCAGAATACAACCTGACACCCCGCTAGTTAGGGTGGTGGTAGCAGTCCCGATGAAGTGGTCTTGTTGTAGTAGTGATGCTGTAGAAAGGTCTGGTAGCTCTTGCCCTCTGGAAACCAGTGGGTAAGGGCTGCCTTGGTGCTCCAAATGTCAGATTTTCTCTAGGTAGGAAAGGCTTGGCTCCTCCCCCTGGCTGGAGCATCTCCCAATGGGATGATGGAATTTTATCAGTCATGCAGTGGCACTCAATGGCCCATTAACAGAAGATATCTCCCTGGAGGAAGGATGGGTTGTGGAAAAGATAAAGAACACTGCCCCACCTGGTTTTAACAGATGGCCCATTAGCAGAGGATAATCTCCCACAGAGATAAGGATCACTGCTCCATCTGTTTTTATCCACCACTCTTTGTTCTTTTGTTTCTTCCCAGGACCTCCGACTAGTTACTTAATGTTTGCTGCTGATTTCTTCTCCCTTTTGAAGATGAAAATGGTAAAAGTGTCTTTGACCTGCCTTGCTGGATATTGTGAAGAGGAACAGTCATCTGCTGCAAGTGGCAGTGTCACAGGTGGAGCAGAGTTCTGTGAGTGCTGTATCAAACCAGACCTCGTCAGACCTGCCAGAACAACTGGTCCATGCTGCCCTTCACTGCTCTGCCTGTTCCCCACTGTTTCATGCCAGAGTAATTTAACTGCTGTTAATTGGGTGTGTGTTTCACTCGAGCCAGTCCAGCAGAACCAGCAGAAAGCAGCCCCAGAATGAATGGGGCTCTGCAGAGGAGCCCCAGACTATTCATCAGCCTGCCCGCAGAACTGGCTCCAACTCTGAACCCTTATGACCACACTCTGAAGAAGACACACTTCTGATATTTCTGAGGCACTTATGACTGAGGCACGTGCTTGTGCAGGGAAGAATCCCAAAGTTCTTTCTTACTTCAGGAAAAATCCTGCAGCAGTGCATACCCAGCATCTGCTATCAGCACATCCTGGCTACACGTGCAGGAGAAGCAGCAGCAGCATTGTACACGTGGGTTTGTTAAGCTGAACTCCCCTACACTTTGAACAGTGCTCATCACAAACATATTTAATGGCACACCGATGCCATACATTTCTCCTAAAAGCCTCCCTTGTAACTAAACTTTACTGGAAAGTTAATGCCGAGGATGAACGAGCAACTTCGGTCTCAGTCCGGAGGTGGAGGGGTTCTAAACACTGACTTTCCGAGAGCAGCATCTCTCCTGAAGCGCTCGGGGCCACCCGAGCCGCCGCCGGGAGCGCGGTGCAGAAGCCGGCCCGGACTCAGCCGCAGCGCCGGGCACCGCGCATCGCTGCTCTGCAGGGCGGCCCGCACGTCCTCCAGCAGCTGCCGCAGGCTGCCCTTCTCCTGCTGCAGCTCGGCCATGCGCTCCTCGGCCCGCTCCAGCGCCACCATCTCCTCGCAGCGCTCTCGGGAGCAGGGCCCCGGCGGCCGCCGCTCGGGCTCGGCGGGGGCTGCCCGGGCGGATGTGGCTCTCGATGTGCTCGCCCTCCCGGCCCAGCGGCAGCCGCGGCCCCGCGCGGGTGCTGAAGTGGCCGCGGAGCCGCGCGTGGAGCTGGCGGAAGGTGAGCTCGGCCCAGAGCCCGTCCTACAGCCCCGCGCACTCCTCGGGCTCCGCCGCCTCCTCCGGCGCCAGCGCCCGGCACAGCGTGCGGGACTCCTCGCCGGGGATGCGGCCCGGCCCGGCGCAGTCCCGCTGCTGGAAGATCTCCTGCAGGGACTGCTCCGGGCCGCTGGCCAGCACGACCATCTCGATCTCCACGCCGCGCTCCAGCCCGTAGCGGTGGGCGAGGGCGCTGAGCAGCCACTGCGTGCGCCGGGCCGGCCGCCCGGAGGGGTCCCAGCCCTCAGGCGGCTCCATCGCGCCCACCCGGCCCGCGGCGCTGCCCGAGCATCCTGAGCGCCGCCCGCCCGAGCGCTCGGCCCCGGCCCCGGCAAGGAGCGCCCGGCTCGCCCCGCACGGAGCCGCGTCCGCCTTTGTCCGGCAGGAGCAGGGACTCGGGCAAAGCGGGCAGGTGCCGCCCTGCTCCCCTTGTCTGCCAAGCCCGAGCCCCAAGTGTGGTTCTTATTTCTTAGCTAATTTCTCCCTGGTTTCTCTCTAACACAAGCAAGACAATAGCATGGCACAATCCAGTTTGACAAGTAAGGCTTGTGAACGAGTGAGTGCTTCCACTAAATTAAAAACTCAATGTGCTTGAACGCCGACCTTCTGTTCGCTCAGGCTATCTCACCTCTGTAGATGAGGTGACTTCCTGGTGTTGGTGTGTGGATGTTAAGAGGTCTCTGTTAGAGATGAGTAAGTGTTCAACTCGTTCAAACGAGCTGCCCAAAGCAGTGATTTTGGTCTCTCTTTGCCTGGGAAGTAGGACCGGGGTTGTTGAACGCAGGCAGCAGCACGAGCAGAGCTCCTCCAGCAGCAGGGACACGCCAGGAGCCAGAGGGGACCGTGGCACCAGAGGGGACCGTGGCACCAGAGGGGACCGTGGCACCAGCCGTGCCCGAGGTCTGAACAGGCTGCCAAAGTCAGGTGGTGCTGACAGGCTGCGTTAACAGCCCAGGCAAGGCGTGGTGAGGAGCCAGGGCTGGGGACCACCCAAGGAGTCCTGTCAAGATCAAATCGTTCTAATATTCTCTCTAGGGCAAAAAAGGAGCAAACTAGTCCAGCTGATATGAGAGGAAAAAGAATTCAAGTTCGTTTAAAACGCTGCTTAATACAGAGTTTGGTTTCTTTTGATTGAACTGATACTAATAAATATTTGCTGACATATGGTGGGGTTTCTCTGCAAATAGGCCTTGATGAAAAATTTCTGACCACCTTTAGTTTTGCTCTTTCCTAAGTTGAACACCCGAGTAGCTTTGTTGACGAATGGAGAATTGTTTGTAGCTCAGTTTTTCTCAGGAGGAGCCTTACATTTTAGTACAGGAGGAAGGAAAGGCAAGGGTTTGAAAGCCTTCCCGTGCTGAAGTGACACACTTTGAGAGGAGTCTGTGAGGAGATGTCCCCTCAGGCACTGCCAGGGCTGTTTGCCTCCAATGCAGGCTCAGTATTCTGGGAGTTCCACAAGCCTCAGCTGCCACTGTATTTTCCTCTGAATATATCTTGTCGTGCAGTACACAGGGAGAATATTTTGTGCTAGATTCTCCTCAGGGCTTTGAGGTGAATCTCAGTAATAGTCGTGATTTTCATGTCCAGATGTACTTTTTATAGATAATAAGGAAAAGGGAAGAGGTACCATGGAAAATTAGTTGCTCAAAATGTGAGTGGCCAACCACACAAAAAATTAAGTCTGAACTGAAGAAGATTTTTATTGTTTTCCCTCGATAGGTGGAGTAAAACACGCAGTGCTAAAAATGTTCTTTGAAGAGATTCAGCCAGCACCCAGGTGTATGAAAATCAAAACAGCAAAGGATGAGGCAGGGCATGGGAAGCATTTTTAGCCCTTCCTGTTGAAGACCCAACAGTATGAAAACTGCCTCTGGATGTTATCCATAGATACCATATGTTATTTGTAGAGAAGAGCAGATGCCCCAAGCTGTTGGTGGCCCTGACTAGCAGGGGATGTGTCTTAGGTCACAGATGTGACCAAAAGTATGTATTCTATCACCATATGTGGGACAGTGATCCTTATCGCTGTGGGAGATATCCTCTGCTAATGGGCCATCTGTTAAAACCAGGTGGGGCAGTGTTCTTTATCTTTACTGCAATCTATCCTTCCTCCAGGAAGATAACTTCTGTTAATGGGCCATTGAGTGCCACTGCATGACTGATAAAATTCCATCATCCCATTGGGAGATGCTCCAGCCAGGGGGAGGAGCCAAGCCTTTCCTACCTAGATAAAAACTGAGATTTGGAACACCAAGGCACCTTTTTCCACTGGATTCCGGAGGAAAACTGGACCTTTCTGCATCATCATTAACCTTTGGAGGAAAACTGCACCCCTCTACAGGAGCACTGCTTCACCTGAACCACATCTGTCACTCCAGGAGGACTGCAGCCACCATTTAATGGGACTGCTACCAACAGCCTGACTGACAGAGCGTCAGGTTGTATTCTGACTAGGTCAGTGTTTTGGGTTTGTTCTTTATAATACTGTATTTCTATTTTAATTTACCTGGTGAAGAACTGTTATCCCTATAGCCATATCTTTGCCTATGAGCCCCTTAATTTCAAAATTTTAATAATTTGGAGGGAGGGCGTTTACATTCTCCATTTCAAAGAGAGGCTTGTGCCTTTCTTAGCAGACCCCTGTCTTTCAAACCAAGACAGGAGGATTTTGGGTCTGAATCTTGGTGTTTGGGAGGTTCTTACAGACACAACATGCCCAAAGACTTCCAGAGATGAACTTGGGCAAGGAGGAACACCCAGTCCATGGAGCTCTCTTGTTTTTTCCCCAAACCAGGATTTTCTATTCCCAAGGTGTGGGCAGATGGAGGAGGAGAAAAAGCCCCGGAGATCCCACTTGAGGAGGGGCTGCACACCCAGCCCAGGGAGCTGCGTGGAGGAAAGACCCTCCCTGAGCCGGGAAGGTGGCCGGAGATCCAGGCAGAGCTCAGAG
Organism: Sturnus vulgaris; assembly: GCF_052056855.1. Classification (NCBI taxonomy): domain Eukaryota; kingdom Metazoa; phylum Chordata; class Aves; order Passeriformes; family Sturnidae; genus Sturnus; species Sturnus vulgaris. The sequence goes on from NW_028276170.1 coordinate 13,880,494, forward strand.
CTGGTGGAGAAGCCTCCTGGAGGGGAGAAGCCTCACAAGTGCTTGGAATGTGGGAAGGGTTTCAGCTGGAGCTCAGGGCTGATGCAACACCAGATGATCCACATTGGGGAAAAGCCCTACGAGTGTGGGAAATGCAGGAAGAGCTTCAGCACTATTTCCTATCTGATGCAGTACCAGGTGATCCACACAGGGGAACGGCCCTACACCTGCTTGCAATGTGGGAAGAGCTTTGGATGGAGCTCTGCCCTGAAATACCACCAGCGCATCCACACTGGGGAGAGGCCCTACGAGTGTCCCAAGTGTGGGAAGAGGTTTCAGAGAAGCTCCGATCTCCTCAAACATGAGCGGATTCACACAGAGGAGAGGCCCTTCCGCTGCCCCGACTGCGGGAAGGGATTCAAGCACAACTCCACCCTCACTCTCCACCAGCGCATCCACACTGGGGAGAGGCCCTACGAGTGTCCTGAGTGTGGGAAGAGCTTCTCACAGAGCTCTCACTTGTCCAAACACCAACGTAGGCACCACTAAGGGAAGCCCTGTGAGTGCCCCGAGTGTGGGAAGAGCTTCGTGCTCTGCTCCAGCTCCATCCCCCATGGGAGGATCGGTGTTGGATGATCCCCAGTGACCCCCGTTGGGCGGAGCCCTGGTGATCCGTGTTGGGTCGGGGGAAGGGTTTGGAGAGATTTCTTTCCCTTCTCCTTGTGCTGCTGTGATTTGGTTGGTAATAAATTCCCTCGCTGTGCCCAGGCTGGCTCTGTTGTTCCCGTGCCGGTGCTCGCGGCGGGATCTCTCCTGTTCCTTCTCTGAACTCCCGGGCCTGTTCTCAGCCAATCAGAGAATGCGATGGAGAAGATTCAGCCAATGAGAAAGAGCAGCTGTGATGACTCACCGGTTGCCGGGCAGACCCGCAGCACCCAGTGTTCCCCACCTGGACCCCACCCTCCCCGCCCAGTCACGATCCCCCCGCGGGGTCCCCCCAAGTCCCTTCCCAGTCCAGCTCCCAAGTCAAAGGGACCGAGGCGAACTGGGAAGCTTTACTGGGAGCACTGGGAGCAGCTGGGCTGGGGGTTCACACGTTGCCCCCAAAATCAGCGGGTGCATGGATCTGGGGGTCCCAGCTGGTTGAAGGCCACTGCTGCTGGCTTAGGAGCTCTGTGGGCAGAGAAAAGTGGGTGACCCTGGGTGGGGGCCCCAGGGGGAGCACACACGCTCGAGGATAGGGGGCACACGACTCCCTAGGGCCCCCCTCACCTTTCACAGGTAGAGGCTGAGCCCCAGGGCCAGGAAGCCGAAGCCAAACACGGAGCCCTCGATCCCCATTGGCACCTTGCTGCGGGCAGCGTCTGGCGACATCTCTGGGTGTCCAGAGGGGTCAGGACCCCCCAAAACCTCTCAGACACCCCAAGCCCCTACAAGCACCTTCCCACTCGTCCCCAGCCCACCCAGGATCCCCTGAAACCTCCTCCTAATCTCTTCCCAGCCTCCCCAGGACCCACCAAAGCACCTCCTGTCCCTCTCAGGATCCCACAGCCCCCTCCCCATTGCCCCCCACTGCCCAAGAACCCCCAAACCCTCTCCCATTCCCTTCCCAGTCCCACCAGGGTTCACCTAGACCCTCCCAGTCTCTTCCCATCACCACCAACCACATTCCAACTCCTGCTTTCCAATCCCTGATCTTTTTCCAACCCCTCCAGACTCACTCAAATTCCTCCCAGTTACATCCAGCACCCCCAAACTCCCTCCTAGTGCCCACCAGGACCCCTAGAACCCCATTCCACCCTCCCCAGCATTCTTCAAACTCCTTCTCAGACCTTCTAAACCCCTGAGCCCTACTCCCAGTTTAAAGTAGACTGTCTGAAACTCTCCCTCAGTTACTTCTAGCACACCCTAATCCTTCTTCCAGCTCTCCCGGTTCCTCCCCAACTCCCCCCACACTGTGGGGTCCGGGCCGTGCCCCAGTGCCGGCTCAGGGGGTGCTCCAGGCTGACGTGCTCCACCTGGAGCTGGAGCTGACCCCGTGCCGGGGGGTTTCCAGCAGCACCAGGAGCTGGTAGAAATCCAGTCCCCATTGGGGACCAGGTCGGTGGCCACCACGTGGCCCGAGAGCTCCTGGTGGCCCTGGAACCAGCTCAGCTGGATGTGGGCAGGGTAGAAATCCATCAGGGAGCAGAGCAGGCAGCTGGGGCCGGGCTGGGAGCTCGAGGTCCGCAATGAGATGGACACACTGGGGGGCGCTGGTAGAGAGTGAGGACACACTGGGATCAGCTGGTGGGAACTGGGAGAGGTGAAGGAGGGCTGGTGTGGCACTTTGAAGGACTGGGAATGAAATTGGAGAGAGTGGGGTAACACTGGGAGAAAGTGGAGTGGATTGGGATAATGAGAGAGAGGGTAGCAGTCTGGAATTAGACTGAAAAGGACTTGGAATGGACTGGAAGGGACTGGGAAGGCACTGGGAGAGAGGGTGGAGGTCCCGGGTTGGAATTAGAAATACTGGGAGTGGACAGAGAATGGAATGGCTGTGGACTGAGAGGAATTTGGAGGGACTCTGGTGACAGTGGGAGGGACTGTGAGGACACTGGGAGAGACTGGGATGGACTGGAAGAGCCACTGGAGTCACTTGGGCTGAGGGGGCAGGAGGCCCCGGGGATGGGCACAAGAAGGGCTGACGTGTCTCGGGTGATTCCCAGGGAGGTTTTGAGGGGCTCCAGGGTCATTCCCAGGGCAGGGCCCGAGGGGACACGCTCTGCCCCACGCTCACCTCTGCGCTCCACGAGGAACGGGCTGGACAACTCGTAGTTGTGCCGGCAGTGCCTGTCCACCGCAGCCCGTCTGTACTCCATCCATTGCGGGTCGCTGTTCCAGTGCCTGGCAGCCTTGTCCCCAAAGGAGGTGTCCCCACGTGCAGCCCCACATCGCTGCCCAAGTGCAGGAACTGCTCCCGCTTGGAGATGTTCCTCTCCACGAACCTCAGCCGGTCGGTGCCGTGAATGAAGTGACACTCGGACTAAACCATCTCCTGGAACAGCGCTGTGTGTGCAGGACACAGGTCCGGGGGTGTCCCCCCAGCAGCCCCCCAGCAACCCACAGTAGCCAAGAGCTCCGGGTCCCCGCCACACGCCCCATGGCCAGCGCCGGGCAGGGTCTGACACCTCCACCCTGCTGGAACCCTGGAAACTGAGGGGTTTGGGCTTTCTGTGCTGACAGGCACTGACCCCCAGGAAAACACTGCTTTTGACCTGAGGCCGTGAAGAAGCTTTCCATAATTGTGTGATAGAACTGGGATCACTGGTGTGTAGTTTGAATAGAAGTGTGTAATGTCCCATGGTGGAAAATTTAGAATTTGTTGGTTTAGACTATATTAATACATATAAAACAAGATGGAGGTTTTAGGGTGGAGTTTCCTTTCTTTTTCACATTCTTCACGGGTATAGGCGGTACTTTTGTAATTAGATAGAAAATTCCACATTGCAGGTCACGGGTGATTGGTTCTTGGGCTATTATGGTGTCTTTTTTTAATTGGACTCATTGGCCCTTAAAAGGGCTTGTAGAGAGAGGTACGTCACCATTTTTAGTCTGTTAGCTGTAAGTGCTGTTGAACTCACTGTAATATAGATAAGAATTAATAAACATCTGAGTCCGAACACGAAATTCCATGTCTAGAGCATTTAATCTCCACTCTAGAAAAACAAAAAAGAAGATAAAATGCGCTAGCCCCCTCCCCAAATTCTCCTGGCGGGGGGCGCTGGGGGCGGGGCGCGGGTGGAGTCCAGGTGAGGAGCTCTGGGCGCTCTGGGACTGCCTGAGGAGTCATCAGCGCCGCGCGCTCTGATTGGCTCAATTATTTTGGTGCCTTCTCTGATTGGCTGAGGAGAGGCCCGGGAGTTGAGAGGAGGACCGGGAGAGATCCTGCCCCAGGCTAGCGGTGGAAGAACATCCAATTAACAAGGCATGCAGATCATTTCCCAGCGGTGCCCACACTCCTGTAGGAACTAAATGCACCGAGGATCTCACGAGGGTCACCAACTCTGTGGCGGCCAAATCCAGCCCTGCGCTCCCTGCGGGTGCGGGCACTCTGGGAAGGGCTCAGCTGCGGGTCAGATGGCCGGAGAGTGGCTTGGTGGTCACCTCGTGTGTGAGGCAGTGATGGGCTGGGGAGATGCGTGGACACCACATGATCAGAGAGCTGACTGGGTAAAGGGACACGGGAACAGCGACACCGCAGTGACAGGCAGCCAATGCGGGCTTGGTTCAGTAAAGTTTGGGTTCAGTTTCTCTTGGGGGTTGTTTTTATTTTTTTTTTTTTCCCTCGCCTCGCTGTCTGGAATTTTTTCCCATTGACATGCTAAGATGGCTAGTGATAGGGGAGACTCCCTGACCCTTTTTGGAGTTTCCCTCGTACGGCAGGGGGGATGGGGGAGAAGAGGGAGAACACCGTAAGATCAGGGGAGGAAAAGGAGAGGTGTGTGTAGCTGCTCGCTCTCTCGCTCGTTTGGCTCGGAGATGGATGGCCACTGGAAAACCTCGCCCTGCCATCCCAATGATGGGAGCTTGGCTGTGGGACCCCGCACTCTCCTGGTCTGATGCTCTCCCACTTCAGCCTGCCACCTCCACACAACCTATTGCAGCACTGGGACTGACACTGCCTCCAAGGATCCATGAGCAGAGTCTCTCCTCCGCCCTTCCCACCCAGGACACAGCCGCCATCACCCCCAGCACTCCTGCAGCCACACGGGATCAGCGCATCTGCCCCTGCCCACCGGGAGCCGGCTGGCACTGACTGCCAAACTGGGACGGTAACTGCAGCAGAGGGGAAAGGTGTCCACAACCAGAAGAACTGTTACTGGGTTCCCGTCTTCTATTTGCTGTTAATTACTTAGCTGTTGTTGTTTTGTTTGCCTTGTTATATATATATACACATACTAGTAAAGAACTGTTATTCCTATCCCCGTATTTTTGCCTGAAATCCCCATAATTCCAAAATTATACTAATTCAGAGGGAGGGATTTATTAGCTCCATTTCCAGGGAAGGCCCTGCTCTTCTCCAGCACACACCTGTCCTTTTTAAAACCAGGACAGATTTTTGGCGCCCAGCATGGCCCCTCTCCCTCTGGGAATGGCTTTTAATGAGTGTGAGAGAGAAGTTTCTCCACAGAGAGAGAATGCAGGAGCACCATCATAGAATGTGTTGGAAGACCCTTGAGGAAGGGATCCAAGAGCTGAGAGAAGTGGCAGTGCTGGAGGTGCTCTTTGGGAGGGATGGACAGCATGACAATGACCCTGACAAGGTCAGGTGCACAGGGCAGATGGCAAACCTGGGGCCATCTCAATACACCACCTGTACTGCAATGGTTAGTGCTGACAGCAGCACAGAAACAGTGGGTTCTGTCATCAACAAACTTAGACATTAGGAGAGTACGATCAATGGCCCAATGCAGGCTCATTCCACCCGAACCCCTGCCTCTCCTTGGGTCAGGATGGACTGGAACCTGCCTCTACCTGGACTGGGATGGGAAAAGCAGCTTTTCCCTTCTCCCTCCATGACTGGTGTGTTGTAATCTGCTTTTATTTTCCTCTCCCTTCCCCCTGCTTTTCCTGGGTCCTGCCTTTTCCTGGGCTAGGATGGGAAGGACCCAGCCTCTACCTGGGCTAGGACAAGAAAAGCAGTCTCTCCCTTTGTGCTCACTCGCTTCGTCCGGTCCCCGGCCAGGTCCCTCGCGGGATGCTGGAAACGCGGATAGAAGGACTCCACTCTCGCTTCGCAGCAAAGGCCACGTCTCATTCAGGCAAGCACACAGTCATCCCCACCAAACCACACAGATACTCACAGTCCGATGCTCCTGTCTGGCTCTTCGTGCACGAGAATTACAGGTGATTTTGCCGCGGTCTTCCGGGGAGATTTTCCTTGCTCAGTCTCTATGGTGCGGGACGTCGATGGGTCCCGAGAATCACTGACGAACCGGGGCCACAGCAGTGGGCGCCTCCCCGAAATCGCAGTGCCTCTCAGGGCTTCAAGGACATCCCGGGTTTCGGCACCAAATTGTTATAAATGAGAGACAAAAGTCTCGATATTCAGCAAAATTTAGATTGCTTTATTTGATATAGAAAGAGCAAGCAGCGCGCTGGGGAACGTGAGGGGTCACCGCCCACTCCACGCTCCACCCAACCTTGGTTTGCAGCCTCTTCTTATACTGTGGGTTCTCGTTGTAATCAATAATTTTTGGTTTTTTGTTGTTATAAGCCGTGGTGGTTGAATAAACATCCTTACACAAATTCACAAAGCCTTTGGGTGATAATCAGTCACAGATAGCCTTCTGGTCCTTGTAGATATCCACCAGAGAAGTTCTGGGAGTCTGGTCCTTGAGATCAGCAGCATTGATTAGACAAAGGCAGGAAGGGCTATTGGGAAGGCTGACTTTGCAAGCTGGTAGCCAATACAACTTATTTGGAAAACATAACATAATGTAACATACTACAACATAATATACCATAACAAGGTGATTTTAAACAGAATGATTTAATCATATAATTTCCTTTATCTAGTGTCCATGCTTCGCTTCAGAGCTTAGTATACTGGTTTATACAAACCCCAATGCTTTTGTGATTAACACGAATCTTTTATCAATTATCATACTGAGAACCCCAAAACTCCCCCTGGACCCTCACCTGGGAAACCCCAAATCCTTGGAAATTCTCACATGGGAAACCCCAAATCCTTGGGAATGCTCACCTGGGATCCCCCCCAAAAATCTCATTTGGGTACCTGGGAACTCCAAAACCCCCTGGAGCCTCATCTGGGAAACCCCAAATCCTTGAGAATTCTCACTTGGAACCACCCACACCCCACCCAAACCCTCCCCAGAACTCCCCAACTCCTCCCCCGCCCCCTAACCCCCATTTCCTGTCCCCAGCTGTCCCCCCCTGCCCTCCCCCCCGAGCTGGGCCAGGCAGATACCATGTGGCGCCGAGCCCTGGTGGCCCTGGTGGCCCTGGTGGCCCTGGCCAAGGCCTTGAGGACACCGAGCACCGTCCCCGCGGCACTGGCTGAAGCCAAGGTCACGCTGTATCAGGCCCAAGTGGCCCTGGAAGAGCTGAAGGACTCCAGAAAGGCCGAGGTGGCCCCGGCAGTGGCCCGGGGGACCCTGGGGGACGAGGACGAGCAGGAGCTGCGGGGCTCCAAGGGGTCCTGGCTGAGGCAGCAGTGATGATGATGCTGGAGCGGGAGGAGGAAGGGGCACAGCAGTGCCAGAGCTGGCTATGGGCTGGGCACAGGCTGGCCGTGGGGCTGATGGTGCTGTGCAGGATTGTGTGTGAGTAAAAATCAATATGGACCAGTATAAACCAGTATGGACCAGTATAAACCAGTATAGAGCAGTATAAATCAGTATGGAACAGTATAGACCAGTTTTGGTGAACTGGGCTCTGGGCCAGGCACAGGCTGGCCATAGGGCTGATGATACTGTGTGTCAGTAAAAACCAATATAAACCAGTACAGACCAGTAAAATCCAGTATAGACCACTATAAACCAGTATGGACCAGTATAGAGCATACAGACCAGTACAGACCAGTTTGGGTGAGCTGAGCTCCAGGCTGGGCATGGGCTGGCCGTGGGGCTGGTGGTGCTGTGTGTGAGTATAAACCAGTATAGACCAGTATAAACCAGTATAGACCAGTATGGACCAGTACAGACCAGTATGGACCAGTAGAGACCTGTACAGACCAGTATGGACCAGTAGAGACCTTCCCCTGTCCCAAGATGGGGACACTGGGCTGGCACTGGGAGCACTGGGAGGGAACTGGTTTGGTGACATTGAGATGGTGACATTGGTATGGGGACAATGAGTTGGTGACACTGGGATGGGACTGGGATGGAACTGGTGGCACTGGGACACAACTGGGAGCACTGGGACAGGGACACTGTCACAGGATGGGGGATACTGGGATGGGACAGGGGCACTGGAATGGAACTGGGAGCACTGGGCTGGTGACACTGGGACAGGACTGAGGACACTGAGACTGAACTGGGGACACTGGGGTGGTGCCATGGGTGGCACTGGTGACACTGAGATGACACTGGGGACATTGGGACAGGACCAGTGACACTGGATTGGTGACACTGGGACAGAACTGGTGGCACTGGGATGGAACTGGGAACACTGGGATGGTGACACTGAGCTGGCACTGGGAGCACTGGGCTGGCACTGGGAGCACTGGGCTAGTGGCACTGGGACAGGACCGGTGGCACTGGGCTGGTGACAATGGTATGGGTCAATGACGGGGTGGCACTGGGCTGGCATGGGGACACAACTGGGAGAACTGGGACAAGAACACTGGGACAGGCTGGGGGACACTGGGATGGCACTGGGGACACTGGGCTGGTGATGACATTGGTATGGGGACACTGGGGATGTGGTACTGGGACAGGACTGGTGGCACTGGGATAGGACTGGGGACACTGGGCTGGAACTGGGTTAGTGACACCAGGCCGGTGGCACTGGGTTGGTGACACTGGTATGGTGACAATGCGGGGGTGGCACTGGGACACAACTGGGAGCACTGGGAGGGAATTGGATTGGTGACATTGGTCTGGTGGCACTGGGCTGGCACGGGGGACACTGGGATGGTGACATTGGTATGGTGGCAATGGGATGGTGACACTGGGCTAGCACTGGGAGCACTGGGAGGGAACTGGTTTGGTGACATTGAGATGGTGACATTGGTATGGGGACAATGGGGTGGTGGCACTGGGAGAGAACTGGAGACAGATTGAACTGGGAGCACTGAATGGTGACACTGGGACACAACTGGTGGCATTGGGATGGAACTGGTGAAACTGGGACACAACTAGGAGCACTGGGACAGGACGGGGGACACTGGGATGGGACTGGAGACACTGGGAGGGACTGGAAGCACTGGGATGGTGACATTGGTATGGTGGCAATGGGGCAGTGACACTGGGCTGGCACTGGAAGCACTGGGAAGGAACTGGGAACACTGAGCTGGTGACACTGGGACAGGACTGGGGACACTGGGATGGGAGTGGCTTGGTGGCACTGGGTTGGTGACACTGGGCTGGTGACACTGGGACAGGACGGGGGACACTGGGGCAGCTCTGGTGGCGCTGGGGTTGAACTGGGGGCAATGGGATTGAACTGGGGACACTGGGCTGGTGACACTGAGACTGAACGGATGGCACTGGGAGAGTGACACTGGGGCAGCCCTGGGGACACTGGCTGGTGGCTCTGGGGTGTCCTCAGTGCCACTGCTCAGGTGCCACTGTGCTGGTTGCCCTGCTGCCGTGTCCCCGGTGCCACCTGTGCGGTGTCCCCATGTCCCCGCAGTGTCCCTGGACTCGGCCCGCGCTGCACTGGGGGTGGCCAAGGACGGTCACCTGCTGCTGGCCCTGGGCACGGTGTCCGTGTCCTGCCAGGTGACCCTGCAGGCCTCGGCGACATCGTGGTGACACCTGGCCAGCAGTGCCCGTGAGCACTGGGCCATGGCCCAGCACCTGCGTGACTGTGCCCAGAGGGTGGCGACCGCCAGGGCCAGTGCTGAGGCCACTGTGGCCACCAGCAAAGTCACTGCGGATGTCCAGGGGCGGCTGGAGACAGTGACATGGCACCTGGGGACCTTGGTGGATGCTGTTAACTGGGACATGGTGGTGAAACATGGGGGACATGGCGACAGGAGATTCCCAGAGCTGCCCAGGCCCTCGGGGACATCATGGTGGCCTTGGGGACATTGGTGGAGGGACACAAGAAGGTGACACGAAAGCTGGAGGTGGCCCAGGATGTGGTGGTGGGGCAGGGGTAGGGACAGGGTGGGGACATGGAAGTGGCACTGTCACGCCGAGGGATACTGGGGACCTTGGTGTCCTTGCCTTGGGGACATCAGGGCCACCCTGCTGTTGCCTGTCCTGTTTTGGGTCACTACGATGTCCCTGCAGTGTCCCCACGTGACCGCAGGTTGTCCCCCTGAATCATTAAAAACCGGAATAATCACGGACAAAGGCGCTGTAACTAATTAAAGTTACAAAGTGGTGTGTTTATTCACCGGCACGGGAGTCACCTCCCAAAGGCGTGACCGCCCCGAACAAGGTTCTTTGCCCTCTATTTATTGCCCAAGATCTTACATACAATACATGTGCATAACCCCAGCACCTCCATCCCCATCCCATATTAAAATGAGCCCATTCGTCCTTCACGTGTGCGCAGTTCTTCTCTTGAATTGGGTCGGTGCTCTCGAAATGGGTCAGTGGTCTCGATGGATGAAGTCAGGAGAGTCTTCATCAGGTCTCTGTGACCCTCTGGCACTATCCAAGGCCTCGTGCTTCATGATTAATGGTTTATTATTTTATTTATTATTTAGGTTCTTCTATACCTAAGTTCATAATAGCAGATAATTATACCAATTAGCTCTTGCCTAAGCATCAAGTAATTACCTACCTAACTTACATCTTGGCCATGGAAACTCCTTCTACCCTTAGCAAAAATCTTAACTCTTTAAAACCATGATTCAACTCTCCATGTCTGTGCCCCACCATGTCTTTGTCCCTCCATATCCCCACCCATGTCTCAGTTCAGTGTCTTTATTTTCACCCGTGTTGGTTGTTTTAAAAGGATGAAGAGAAATGAAAAGCAAATCGAGGCCAAAAGAAAAGGATTTCCGTGTCTGTGTGAGCTGAGGACCAATGTGCTTGAGTGGGAGGGAATAATATTTTTTGGAGGACTTTCCACCCCACTGTCTCCAAAAGCTTGGTCTTTATCTCAGTTCATCACCATTTGGCTGCGGAAGACAACCTTGGGCAATAGGAAATGAAAATCCTGGAATCAGTGAGGTTGGAAAAGATCTCCAAGACTGTTCAGTATTCCTGGATGCGAGCAGGAGATAGGATTGAACACAGAAGATTTTCTGGGGATCAAATCTGCTCTCCGCAAGGAATTCCCAATGTCAGTTTGAGCCCTGATGGACGTTCCTGCCCCTGTATTCATCCAGGTGCCCACAGGGAGACAGGATGATGCAGAGACCCCCCCCCAGCCAGGTGTCTTCCCAACACGGATCACCAGGACCATGGATCACCAGGGCTCTGCTCAACGGGGGTCACTGGGGATCATCCAACACCGATCCTCCCATGGGGGATGGAGCTGGAGCAGAGCACGAAGCTCTTCCCACACTCGGGGCACTCACAGGGCTTCCCTTAGTGGTGACTCCGTTGGTGTCGGGTCAAGACTGAGTTGTCTGAGAAGCTCTTCCCACACTCAGGACACTCGTAGGGCCTCTCCCCAGTGTGGATGCGCCGGTGGACAGTGAGGATGGAGTTGCGGTTGAATCCCTTCCCGCAGTCGGGGCAGCGGAAGGGCCTCTCCTCTGTGTGAATCCGCTCATGTCTGATGAGAGTGGAGCTTCTCTGAAACCTCTTCCCACACTTGGGACACTCATAGGGCCTCTCCCCAGTGTGGATGCGCTGGTGGTATTTCAGGGCAGAGATCCACCCAAAGCTCATCCTACATTCCAAGCAGATGTAGGGCCGTTCCCCTGTGTGGATCACCTGGTGCTGCATCAGATAAGAAATAGTGCTGAAGCTCTTCCTGCATTTCCCACACTGATAGGGCTTTTCCCCAGTGTGGATCATCTGGTGTTGCATCAGCTCAGAGCTCCACCTGAAACCCTTCCCACATTCCAAGCACTTGTGGGGCTTCTCCCCTCCAGGAGGCTTCTCCACCAGCTCTGAGCTCTGCCTGGATCTCCGGCCGCCTTCCCGGCTCAGGGAGGGTCTTTCCTCCTCGCAGCTCCCTGGGCTGGGTTTGCAGCCCCTCCTTGTGAGAGATCTCTGGGGCTTTTCCCCCTCCTCCATCCACCCACAGCATGGGAAGGACAAATCCTGGTTTGAGGGGAAAAAAAAGAGAGCACTTTGGGCTGGGGGTTCCTCCTTCCAAAGTTCATCTCACGAAGTCATTTGGCATCTTGTGTCTTTAAGAACCTTGAAAACACAACGATTCAACCCCAAAATTATCCAAACATCAAGACATAGATCAAAAACTCCCCAAAAAGCAAGTTTCAGCCCAAATCCCCTCCAAAATATAAAGATTCAGCCCCTGCAAAAAACCAAAGCACCAACATTTAGCCCAATAAAGCTCACAAACACCAAGATTCACCCCTGTGAAAATCATGGATCATCCTCTTCGGTCACTTGCTGCATATGGGGGGAGCAAGGCTCCTGGGGCTGGGGGAGAGGCTACAGATACAGGGAGGAGTGGAACATTGTGCTGCTTCTCATTTCTGACCCTCCTGCGGTGTACCTGCTCTTCCTCACACTCCCGCCCATTATTCTTCTTTCTCCTGCACAATCCCACCTGCTCCTCCCACGTGCAGCGTTTGACCATTTTGTTCTTCAACCCTGCTTCTCCTTCCCTTCTCCTGCTGCCCCCAGGCCCAGCACCCACTGCCGGCTCCCTCTTCCCCCCAAACCCACAGCATCCCAGCGCAGGGGCAGCGATGGAGCTGGGGCAGCTCGGGCTGGGGCAGCGCTGGGCTCTCGGCCGCTCCCGCCCGCACTCGCTCCCCACTGCAGCCGCTGCCGCCACCACAGCGCGGGGGGGCCCGGCCTTGGCGCTCCCCCCCTCCCACCTCCCCAAATTCCCATCCAGGGGGGCGCTGGGGCCAGGAGACAGACGAGTGACAGATCAGGGGGGCTGGGAAGAGTCGGCAGCCAGAGAGCACTGAAAATCTCAGCAGTGACTACAGTGGGATCTTCGGGGACTAAACATGGCAGGGCACCCATGGAGGGTAGAAAGGGAAAGCCAGGAAGGGCTCCGGGCCAAAGGGATGATGATCCCAAAATATCTCTGTAGGGTCCCTTGGGAGCATGTTGAGGGAGTTTGCACATTCTCCCAGAGGTAATCAAGGACAGGGACACTCAGGGGGGCAATCAGGGAAGTCCAGAACAGATTCATACAACAGGGGGATGGATACTGTTGGTGTGCTGGGAAGGGATTAGGTGAAGGGGAGTATGCAGGAATATGGTTCAGGAAAGAAGCAGCAGGAGCGATCTATGTGGCAAAAAAACATGAAGGATTGTAAAGAGGAGGAAGGGAAAACATTGAGGATGGGGTTGTTTTTCAGCAGGATTTGACCTCCAAAGTTGCCAGCTGCTGCAGATCCTTTGTATCCCCGGTTGCCAGGACAGGCACACAAGGAGGTCAGGATTGCAGGGGGTTTCTCTGTGCTGGGCAGCGGCAGGAGCGGGCGCAGAGGGGCGGCACCGGGAGCACGGGCTGGGGGCCTGTGGGGAGCTGCGGGGCCGGGCCGGGGCTGTGGGGCAGCCGGGGCTCAGCGCCGGGCGCTGCCTGAGCCCAGCACCCCCCGGCAATTGCAGGCCCGGCAGTGGCCCCCGGCCCCCAGGAGGCTGCGGGACGCCCCGGCCGCTGCCCGGCCCCGTGGAGCTGCCGGCCCTGCCCGCCGGGGGGGCCGCGTTTGGACACTGCGGCAGGACAGGCACCGGCTCTGGGATACGGGCTGGCCACGGCAGCCACAGCACAAGGAGCAGCACGAAGGAACAGCTGGGAAATGGGGATTGGACGTGCAAGGATCGAGATTAGCTTTTAAGCATTTTCCTTGGGTCACTGCAGAAAGGAATGATTTAGCAGAAAGCTCAGCAGCTGTCAGAGGATGAGCACCCCCAGGCACTGAGGGGGCTGCAGGAGGGGCAGAAGAAGCCCCTGGAGCACTTGGTCACAAAGGCACAGCAGGGGAATGCAAGAAGGGATGAGGAAAAGGCCAAGGGGAAGGCAAAGGCCATGGCAGAGTTTCTACAGCCCCTGAGGGATGAACCCCAGGGCCCAAGGGGGCCCCAGCACCCAGGGGCTCTCACATCCTTACACCATCTTCAACCAGGTGCCCTCCTCACACTGACACCATTCAGTCCTTGATGGCAAAGATGCTTTCTGGGGATGCCCACTCACACAGGATGGTAAACTGGATTTTGCCTTTGAGGGGGAACAAGAGATAGAAGGGAAAATGGAAAAGACATGGACGGTGCTTCTGCAGGGATGCACGGAAGTGCTGCCCGAAACCCCAAGTAAAACACAAACTAACAGAGTGTCAGTTTATGCGGTGCTTTATTCAGGGCCCGGGGACCTGCGGACTCGCGTCCCAAGTCAGGATCCCGCTGGTTCCCTTTTTAGAGGGTTTTTTATACCCTTTTTACAAATGGTTTATGTGCAGAAGTACACATTCTTCTGTAGATACATTCACCTTGAAGATAGCATTTTGGCGTCATAAATCCTACATGGTTGCTTATCTTAGGACTATAGTGTTCTCCTCCTCAATCTCTCTCTTATGCCACTGCCCACCACCAGTACTTTATTTATGTTTAGACTTTAACCTTATCACTAACGGTTCTGCATGCTCTTAGCACAGCACATTCCTAAGTTAGTTTCCCAGGGCCTACTCTGGGGACTGCAGTCTTCAAGCCTTAGCATTACTACTACTATTATGGTTTATACACTTTATATTCTAATATTCAGGATTTCTAGTCCATACGGTAACAACTCCCCCCTTTTGAGCATTCTTCAGAGCCTTCTGCAAGGATGCTCAATTCTTCCAAGTGATAGTTTCCAGATATGATGGTGGAGGGTTGTTTCAGGAAGTTGGTTGAATCACTTCTTTTCGAGTCAGGGCCTTCATGATTTGCCGTGTATGTGTTCCTTCTTTAGCAATTATTCCTAAAAGACACCTATACATAATCACAATTACTACAATGATTATTACAATCATTATTCCATTTTGAATAATTGAGGATAACCAACCAGAGACCTGGATTCCTAAAGAACTGAATAAAGCTCCAACCCAATTATGTTCTGCATTCTTTTGTACTTCATGTATGTTTAGTTCAATTCGCTCCAATTGACCTATATCCTTTTCTACTTCCTTCGTGACATTTGGGATATGTACACAACAGTGATCATCCCTTCCTTGTAAATATCCACAAACTCCGTGTTCCTTTAATAAGAGCAGATCTAATGCCATTCTATTCTGGATTGTCATCCTGGTTGTGGCTTGTAATTGTATATTAAGATCTCTAAATCCCTTCTTTGTTACTGCTGCCAATCTTTCTGTCTGCTCTAGTAATTTATATAACATTTCCCGGTTTCTATATGTAGATACAGGTGCAAATAAGGATTCAAGCATCCAACCGAATTTTACACTTTCCCCCGGTTCGTGCCATTCATTCTCTAGATTTACTGCTTCGACTGTCTCAGGGCTTAATCCTCTTTTCGTCCTTTTCTCTTGGTCCTCCTTGGTTAATTTGGACTGTTTCCAAAATGGACATAAGGTTGGTATCCCTAACGTTATTTGAGTAATCGGACCACCTATCGGTAAATGTGTAGTCCATTGGCCATGTCCCATTACCCAGACTGAATTTCCGGGGCTTCGTACTGTGGTTGATTGACAATCTTTCCGAGCTCCTTTTAATTCTCCCGTTATTGTATGGTTGTATCTCTGACATTCACATCCCCATTTCAACAACACCCGAACGGGTACCAATCCAATTTGGGATTCTGGGGTATCACAGGTTATGACTTTACTACAGTTCCAACCTGATATTTGGGCTAGTCTGCTGTGGTGCACTGTTTCAACTTCGAGGGCCCCTGGATGTTCCTGTTTTCTTGACCACTCGATACACCAGTGTATTGATCTGATATAACTATAGGGTTCGAGTAGGCTAGGACCCCAAATTGCTTTCCATTGCTCCCACTCTTCTTTCCCTTCCTGACACACTATCTCATGATAATAATCTACTACAGGTTTTCTTCTTTTCTGATTTACTTCAAATGTGCACCACCCAACATTGTTGTATTGACCTATTTCAGTGAATACAGAATTTGGTAATTTTAAACATTCCGATCTTTGCCCTGGGGTTGACCACCGTCTTCCATAGGTATAAACCTCTTCTACTATTCTAGTGCGATTTCGTAGCTCTCTGTGGCATTTCCTCGTTCCATTTACTATTTTTGGGGGCATTTCTCCTAATGGGATGATTCCCCACGGTATAGGGTCACTTGCTGCCTTTGGCAAGGGCAAACACGCTGTTATCGCTGTTACATTTTGCATTTTCCCAAAATCCCTAATTAATCCCACTACCAAATTCTCTTGCCCCAATTCCTGTTTCTCATTTTCCATTTCTTTTGCTTGTTGGACCATTCTAGTTTTTCTCATCCTGCAAAGATTCCCTAGTTTAAGAGTACAATTGATTCTCAATGAAGGACCATCCCACATGTCAATTCTCATACTTGTGGGTGTTACTTGTATTGGATAAGAATGCCCTTCTGTCTTAAAACCCTCCACCAAAATTTTTACATCTAAGTTCCCATAATCGAAACTTTCCCTAATCCATACCATGCATGAAAATTGACCAACCTGGGCTTTTTGCAAGTGTGAGATCATTAGGGTAGTATTACCTTTCTGCTGTTTCATATCCCAAATTGTCACAATTCCTTCTGAAAATACCTTATTTGTAGTGATCAATTTCCATTCCGTCTTTACTTCATTGAATCCAGCTCCCTGGTCATCAGAAAACAAACAGGTTAGATTTACATTTGCCCCTTGTGGTACAATCACTGTTGGTTCAGGAACAGTAACTTTAACAAAGGCATCTCCGATACGAGCAATGCTCAACATTAACATCGCAATCAAGGCCTTGCCCTGAACACCAGTTTTGTGTCGGTTAAAGGTTGGACTTCCCATCGTGACGGGACTTTCTTGATTCGGGTGTAGTGTATCCAATTGTCGATCCCTTGGACCTTTACGGCTGTGTATGTAGTCATAATCACTTGTCGGGGACTGTCCCATGTTTCTTTTAGTGGTTCCACATTCCAGTTTTTAATGTAGACTTGGTCTCCAGGCTGTATATCGTGGACGGGATTCTCCAGAGGCAAAGGTCGATTCCACTGCAACGCCCCCCGTAGTGCTGTAAGAGTCTTATTGAGAGACAAAATGTAATTTACCAGTACCTGATCTCCCACCACATTAGGGTCCCCTTTGTAAGTTGCAGCATGATAGGGTTTGCCGTATAAAATTTCATACGGACTTACTCCTACCTTGTCTCTAGGTTTGATTCTGACCCTCGACAGAGCTAAAGGTAATGCTTGAGGCCATTGTATCTTTGCTTCTTGGCAGATTTTCTTAATTTGGCCTTTTAGTGTCTGATTCATTTTTTCTACTCGTCCACTAGACTGAGGTCTCCAAGGTGTATGGAGATTCCATGTTATCCCAAGTACCTTAGCCACTTCTTGCACTATTCCTGCCACAAAATGAGGTCCCCTATCTGAGGACATCCCTAGCGGGATTCCAAACCTAGGGATGATTTCTCGAAGTAAAGTTTTAATCACTTCTTTTGCTTGGTTTGTTCTACATGGGAATGCCTCTGGCCAGCCTGAGAAGGTACATACATAGACTAAAACATACTTATACCCCTGTGCTTTTGGTAATTCTGAAAAATCTATCTGCCAATAATCTCCTGGTTGTGGGCCTATTTGCAATTTTCCCATTTGCACTTGCCTACGTGTCATTGGGTTGTTCTTAATACAAACTGGACACATTGCATTGATCCTTTTGGCCATTGTTAACATCTGATTGGAGATTATTTCTTGTTTTAGAAATTGCACTAAAGCTTCTGCTCCCCAATGGCATTTGTTATGTTCAATTTCTACTATCATTCTCATTATTTTTGTTGGCAATATCACTTGTCCTACGGCAGTTACATACCATCCAGCCGCATTCTTCTTAGCTTGTACTAGCCGTGCTAATTTTTCGTCTTCTGGTAGGTATACTGGTACTTCGTCCATGAAAGCTTCCGCAGGGTTGGTACGTGCTGGTAGCAACGCCATTTGGGTCCATACCTCGTGAGCAGCCTGTCTGGCTGCTCTGTCAGCCAGACGATTTCCCTGGAATGCTCTTTCTTCTCCCTGCTGGTGTCCTTTTACATGCATTACTGCCACCGCCTGGGGCTTATGTACTGCTTCCAGTAGTTGCACAATTTGTTCTCGGTGTTTAATTGACGAACCCTGTGAATTTAATAGTCCTCTCTCCTTCCATAATGCCCCATGTACATGTATCACCCCAAATGCATATTTAGAATCAGTCCAAATATTTACTCTTTTCCCTTGACTCAATTCCAAGGCTCGGATGAGGGCTTGGATTTCAGCTTTTTGTGCTGATGTTCCGGGAGCCAAGGCTCTGGCTTCTATAACCTGTCTTAGAGTTACCACTGCATACCCGGCGTACCTGGTTCCATTTTCCACGAAACTAGATCCATCGGTATACAGCTCCCTTTCAGGTTCGTCTAAGGGCTCATCCTTTAGATCCTTGCGGGTAGCGTATACCTGTTCGATGGTCTCTACACAGTCGTGTACCAGGTTGCCTTCTTCTTGGGTGGCTCTAAGAAATTCGGCTGGATTGAGATGGTTAGTTACCTTCATTTCAACATCATCATGTTCTCTAAGGATTGCCTGGTATTGCAGCATACGGCTGGAGGAGAGCCAATGCCCCCCTTTTTGTTCCAAAGCTGCTATTACCATATGTGGGACAAACACTTCCATTTTCTGCCCCATAGTTAGTTTTCTAGCTTCTTGTATCAGAAGCACTGTTGCAGCAACAGCTCTAAGGCAGCCAGGTCATCCAGCGCTTACTGGATCCAGTTGTTTTGAGAAGTATCCCACCGGGCGCTTCCATGTTCCCAATTTTTGTGTCAACACCCCAATCCCCAGTCTTTGCCTCTCATTTACATATAATTGAAAGGGTTTTGTGAGATCTGGCAACCCTAATGCAGGTGCCTCTTTTAGAGCTTGCTTCAAGTTCTGAAATGCCTTTTCTTGTATTTTATTCCATTTAAATTCAGGATTCTTGACTGCCTCATACAGAGGTTTTGCTTTTAGTCCAAATTCTGGAATCCACAACCGACACCACCCTGCCATTCCTAAAAAGGACCTTAACTCTTGTGGATTTCGAGGTGTCAGTATAGCACATATGGCCTGGATCCGGTTCACCCCTAATTTCCGAACTCCTTGTGATATCTCGCATCCCAAATAAGTGACTTGTGTTCTTACCAGCTGGGCCTTTTCTTTTGACACTTGGTATCCAGCTTGTCCGAGCATGTTGAGGAGTTCAATGCTGAGTCTTCGACAGATGTCTTCTTCTGTTGAGGCTAGAAAAATATCATCTACGTACTGTAAAAGAATAAATGAGGAAGGTGACTCCTTTACCTGGGTTGGTCTCCATTATTCCAGTTCCCGGGCTAGTTGGTTTCCAAAGATGGTTGGAGAATTCTTGAATCCTTGTGGTAAACGTGTCCAGGTGAGCTGTCTTTTCCGTCCTGTAGCAGGATTTTCCCATTCGAAAGCAAAAATTTTCCTACTTTCAAATGCCAAAGGGATACAGAAGAATGCATCTTTCAAGTCAATTACTGTGAACCATTTAAATTTCTCCGAGACAGCTGTTAGCAATGTATATGGATTTGCTACTACTGGATGAATATCCTTTGTTGTATTATTAATTGCCCTCAGATCTTGAACTAACCTGTACTTACCATTGGACTTCTTTACCGGAAATATGGGGGTATTGAATTCTGATTCACATTCCTGTAATATCCCTAAACTAACAAACTGATCTATTAAGGGTGCTACTCCTTTCCGAGCCTCTAGTTTCAGAGGATACTGCCTTATCCGTACGGGTTGTGCTCCTTCCTTCAATTCTACAACTACCGGTTGTGCTGCTTTTGATTTTCCAGGAATCCCTGTTTCCCGTACCCATGGTACCACAGCCTGTTCTATTTCTGTGGGGATTTCTGTTGCCTCTACTTCTTTCACTGTAAATAATTTGGCTATATTATCTTCTGGAATTTCTAATTTTACTCTTCCTTTTTCAAAGATTATTTTTGCCTCTAACATTGATAACAAATCCCTCCCCATTAATGATTCTGGGCTATTTGGCATGTATAAAAATTGATGATCAAATTCTTTCCCCCCAAACTTTATATCCAACGGACGTAAAAATGCCCTTTCTTCCACCTGTCCTGTAACCCCTACCACCCGAATGATAGAATCACTTAGAGGTCCTAATTTGGTGTTAATTGCAGAATATGTAGCCCCCGTATCTACTCTAAATTCCAATGGTTCCCCGTCTACTTCTAAAACTACCTTCAGATCCCGATCTAGTCAGCTTTGATTCTGGTAGCTTCCCATCTCATAAAGGCTTGGGCGACACCCTGTGGCCCTCCCCGAACTGCACTTGAATTATTTATCAACCCCTCCCCGCTATTCAGCCCGAATCCCATACCTTGATTAAGTGGACATTCGTTTTTCCACTTTTTTAAGTGGACAGCCAGGGACAGGCTCAGGAACCACTTCTCAGGGGATTTTCACTTCTTGGATGCCCAAGATGTCTGAATGTCTTCCTGGTGCTTCAGGCCCTGGGTAAACAGGGCTTATCAGAGATTCTGACAGGACCAACATCCCTCCCCTGACTGGGCACCTCTGTTTGCCCAATTAGATCCCAATGGCTGCTCTAGGAGAAGTGCCAACTTCCCCATATTCCTTGGGATGGGCACATCCTGCTCAGGGCCAGTGCTGGCCTGGGCACAAGGCCAGGGCATTGCAGAGACCCTGTGTGGGGACAAGGGCCTTGGGGAGCTGTGGGCAAGTCCCAGGCAGGGACAGAGCTGGAGTGGGAGCTTTGTTGTGGATGGGGTCGCTGGCACCCCCCATGAGTGGCAGCTGTGCAGAGCAGGACCAAGGAGCTCTGGGAGGGTTTATTGGCTGCAGGTGTGACAGGATGAGGATCAGCCCCAGGGCAGGGGATATTCCAACCTGGACTCCACCCTGGGGCTGAAGATGGGACCAGTTTGGGTCATGCAGGGAATGGGAAATAATGGGGTGGTGTGGATGTGGGAAGTGCCACACCTGAGCAATTCCCCAAGCTTCAGCCTTGTCTTGAGGTGATCATCATTTCCCAGTTCTCCCCAGTGTCTCCAGTGCCTGGAGATCCAAATCACCTGGCTATTTCCCAGGTTCATGACACCTCTGTCCTATCATATCCCAATTTTCTGAGGTTCTGGAGTCTCATTGTCCCAAGAAGAAGGGTCAGTCCATCTCCTGTTTCCCAAGGGGGCAAGAGGATGAACAGTGGCGATTCTGCTCAGACCCACTGGGTGAGTGGCTGGGGTCAGCTCTGGGGTGTCTGGAAGGAAAAACCCTTGGAGAGGAGGGGTACCAGGAGATGGGGGGTGTGGGGCTGGGGGCTATTGGAGGATGGATTGTGTTGGAGTGGGGGTGTCCCCACAGGGTCCCCAGCTGCCTTTGGATCCCTGCCTGCCCCCCTCGGCCCCCCGGGTGCCCGGTCCCCTCCAGGGGCAGCTGCCCCGTGCAGGAAGCTGCAGGGATGCGGGGAGCGGGGCTGGATCCGTGCCACAGGCGGGATGGACTCTGTGCCAGGGCTGGGCTTGTGGCCAGGGCTGGGGGCTGTGCCAAGCCGGGCTTTGGCCTGGGGGCTGTCAGGGAGGGCGCAGGGAGGAGTCCCGGCAGGGATAAAGGTGCTCCTGCCCTGCTGCAGCCTCAGCCAGCGCTGCCCAGTGCGAGAGGAAGATGAAGGTGGCTGTGCTCAGCGTGGCCCTGCTCTTCTCCATCCTGCTGTGCCCCCCGGCACAGGCCAAGGTGAGGCACCAGCCAAACGCTGTCCCCACACCCTGCCCTTTGTCCCCTCCCGTCCCACCCTTTGGGTTCCTTGAGGAATTCCAGTCCCTGCTCCCTCCTCTGTGTCTTCTCCTGGGTCCTCAAACGCCTCCCACTGACCATTCCCGAAGCCTTTTCTTCCATGTCCCCCCCCCGCAATAATTTCCTTTTCTCCCTGGCTACTGCAGCAGGGTCCCCTTCAACAATGCCCTGACTCATGCACCCTTCCCAAATCCTCTCTCGGTCCTGTCGCTTTTGTCCCCACCCATCCTCGTTCTTCTGTCCCCACCCAGCCCCTCCCTTGCATTCCCATGTCCCTACCCTGCAATTCCTTTCTCCTCCCCTGTACCTCACACCGAGCCCCTTCCCCAGACCCAGCCCAGTCCCTTGATCCCTCCATTGACCCCAGTTCAGTGTCTTTGGCTCTCCCTCCACCTCAAACAGATCTCCTTGGAGGCCCTGAATTCCCACCCCATCACCTCCATCCTGCTCCCTGTCCCCCCACAGCCCCACTGGATCTTATCCAGGTTAAAGTTTTGTTCTTGTTTCCCAGGCGCTCCTGGAAGGAACCCAAGATGATCTGCGGGAGGTGAGTGGGGTGCTGGGATTGGAGGGCATTCCCCCTGGGAATTAGGGGCAGTTGTGTCCCCCCATCCTTTGCTGGCACCGGGTCCATCCCAGTTCCCAGCGAGGTCTCCTGGTCTCTCTGCAGATTGATGTAGACGATGTCGCGATCCTGGAGACGCCTCTGGTGGGTACCACGAGTTCTGGCAGTGTCAGACCCTCCCCTTGCATGGCCACCACACCCCAGACCATCCCAGTTTGTCCCAGCACAGCCCAGTGAACCCATACTGACACCCCAGACAACTCCCCTGCCCCACAGATCCCCCCCAGAGCGCCCCTTTCCCAGGCCCCCATTGCATTCCCATCCCTGTTCCCCCAGCACCCCCCTGGGTGACCCAGGACGCAGCCCCTGCCCCAGCTGTGCCTCTTGGCAGGACCCCAGGGCTTCTGGGCAGGAGCACAGCAGCTCCTGCCCCCATTTCCCCCCACAGGCCCCTTCCCCAATGACCCCTGTGCTTACCCCCACCTCCCAGTGCAGCCCAGTGCGCCCAGTGTGTCTCTAATGCTGTGTTTGTCCCCAGCCCCCTCTTGTTGAGAAGCTGGAGGCTGTTCTGCGGCAGAAGCGCCTGGCTGCCTCTCTGGGTGTCTAGGTGAGCCGTGCCTGCAGGGAGAGGGGTGGGGACAGGGCCCCTCTCATTTCCCAGTGGGCACCAGAGGTCACCTTCTGGGTTTTGATTTTTAGGATTGCAAGCTGTGGGGACACCATTGTCCTGATCCCCTCTGGTGGCATGAGGAGATGATCATCCCTGGAGGAACCCCCTGAACCCTTTGAGCCCTGGGCCATTCCCCCTGAATAATCAATAAACCCTTTGAGCAAAGCTTTGCTCTGTGTCCGTGTGTATTTTACAAACAAAAACCGCCCAAATCTCCAAGAGGTTTCCCCCAGAGGTGTTGTCTTGTCCCTGTGTCCATCTGCACATCCTGTCACTCTGTCACTGTCACCTCCCCACATCTCTGACCCTGTTGGCACCTCCCAGATTGGCACTGAACTCCTCCCTCCCACTCCCCACCACCAGGAATGACCATGGGAGGGAGCTCAGACCAGGAGCACCCAGGCCAGGCATGGATAAGGAGCACCTGGCAGAGGCAGGGAGAATCCCCCATTCCAGGGGGTTGTGGGGTGCAAGGGGGGCACCTGTGTCCCCTCCCAGCCCCAGGGCTTCAAACCAGGGAGGAGATGCCTCTGCTGCCTCAGCTCAATCACTTCCCTCTGGCCAAGTCTCCAGCTGCAGCACAACCTCTAGAGGAGACTTTCCACAAGGAAGACACAAGGAAGGAATTGTTTCTTCCCTCTCCCTCATCCCTCCCCCTCGTGTTGATTTTCTTGTCATCTCTTATCAAACCGAACAGAAAAGCGTCTGCAATGAGGTGTTTCTGAGGGTGAGTTCCTAAACAAGGCCAAAGGAAGGATTTCAGCCAGGGCAAAAGTGAGAAACGTGGGATTTGGTCAGGTAGTTTAGAACATGAGAATTTCTAAACACTGGAAATCCAGTGGCTACTAAAGCAGAGTTTGCAGTAGGAATGGTCCATTATCCATTATCCTCCCTCTTTCCACCGCTCATTTGTCACATCCCAACTCCCGAGGAGCAGATTATGGAAAGCAGACCTGCAGGGAGTGGTGGAGGCTTAAACCCAGAGAGAGGAAGAAAAAGTGAAAGCAGGAAAGAAAATAATTCCAGTTGTTTTCTTCATCATAACTGTTGGAACCCTGGACACCAAGAGTTTTAGACTTTCTGTGCTGACAGACACTGACCCACAAGAAAATACAGTTTTTGACCTGAGGCTGTGGAGAAGGCTTCCAAAATTGAATGACAGAACTGGGATCACTGGTGTGAAGTTTAAATAAAAGTGTGTAATATCACATGGTGGAAATTTTGGAATTTAGGGTTTTAGAATATAGTAATATGTAGAAGGCAAGAGGGAGGTTTCTTTCTTTTTCACCTTCTTCTTCATGGGTCTAGGTGAGATCTTGTTTAATTGGATAGGCAATTCCTCGTTGCAGGTCACAGGTGATTGGTTATTGGTTTAAAAGTAAAAATAATTTTGGTGTTCATTCTTAATTGGACAGTTAGGCCTTAAAAGGCCTTGTAAAGACAGAGATACATCACCATTTTTAGCCTGTTAGCTAGAAGTACTGTAGAACTCACTGTAATATACATAAGAATTAATAAACATCTGAGTCCAAACACAACATACTGTCTCTTGAGCTTTTAATTCTAACTCTGGCAGAGGAAGAAAAAGAAGACAAAATGCAATATTAACAACCAGAAATAGCTCTGTACTCCATATGCAATATTCAGATGATGAGGCATATTGCTCGTTTTTAATGCCAAATGTCAGTACTTTGCAAATTGTTCCTGGATTAAAAAAAACCACAGGCCAATAACTGACCCAGTTTGGCTCCTGTATCAGAAATCATTAAACCAAGATGTTTCCCTGCAGTAGAGAAGGCAGTTTGATTCCTTTTGTTCTGAGTTTGTCCTGAGTTCGTGACTTCAGATGAACTGGAAGGGTCCTGGCACCACAGAATGTGGCTGCAGTGACAAGAATCAAAGCCCCAAGTCACCATTAAATGCACTCGATCCACAGCTCCCATGGCCCAGCAGCAATTCCTGCCTCTGCCCCCTGCTCTGGGTCAGCCTGACGGGCTCGGCTCTGGTGTGCAGGGCTGGCTCCTGCAGGACACAGCGCTCGGAGCCGCTCTGTGTCCCGCAGCTTCGGCATCTCCGGCGCCGCTCCATTCCCGCTCCGCCGCCGTTCCCTTCGGCATCTCCAGCACTGCTCCCAGAACAGCTGCCAGGCCTGTTCCACTCTTTATCCACCCATTTGCCATTGATGCTCCACTGAATCACGGAATCACAGAACTGAGGTTGGAAAAGACCTTTGAGATCATCCAGTCCAACCAATGACCCAACACCACCTTGTCACCAGCCCATGGCACTGAGTGCCACATCCAGTCTTTCCTTAAACACTTCCAGGGATGGTGACTGTTGGATCCCAGAAACCTGGGAGTTTGGAACTTTTTGTACTTTCTGATACTGACCCTCAGGAAAACACTGCTTTTGACTTGAGGCCTTGGAGAAGGCTTCCAAATTTGAATAATAGAATTGGAGTCACGGGTTTCTTATTGGAATGAAAGTGTGTGATTTCACATGGTGAAGGGTTTGGAATTTGGGGCTTTTAGAATATAGTAAAAAGTATGGAACGAGATCGAAGTTTTTAAGTGTTGTCTCTTTCTGTCTTCTGCTTCCTTCTTCTTCATGGTTTCAGGTAGTAGTTTCTGGTTTGACAGTTAATGCTGCACAGTGGGTCACAGGAGTTTGGTTATTGAGTGAAAACCTATAAATAATACAGGTGTTAGTTCTTTATTGAACTTTTTAACTTTAAAAAACCTTGTAACTAGCTTGATATGCCTCCATTTCGCTGGCTTTTAGCTGGTGGCTAGACTTGTTGCAGAACTCTCTGTACTTTAATTAAGATTTATTAAACAACCAAGCCCAAACTCGAGAAAATTCACCTCCTTCATGTTTTTAATCCTGACTCTGAGTAAAAACAAGAGAAAATGAAGACATGGTACTAATTAGGTGGTGCAGTTACCCCATTTACAAGTGACTCCATCACTTCCCTGGGCAGCCCATTCCAATGCCCAATCACCCTGTGAATAAATTTTTTCTAATGTCCAGGATAAACCTTCCTTTGGTGCAGTTAAGGCTGTGTCCTCTTGTCCTGTCCCTGTTCCCTAAGAGAAGAGCCCGACCCCCACCAGGCTGCACCCTCCTGTCAGGGAGTTGTAGAGAGTGATGAGGTCTCCCCTGAGCCTCCTCTTCCCCAGGATAAACATTCCCAGCTCCCTCAGCTGCTCCTCACAGGACTTGTGTTCCACAGCTTCTCCCCTGTTGTTCCACAGCCACTGCTCCTGTTCCAGTGCAGCTGCAACCCCTCCAGTGGTGCTGCTCCCACTCCAGTGCTGCTCGTCTGTGACAATGAGGGGACATTGTGACACTGAATGGAGACATAGTACTGTGGGGCAATTGTGACATTGAGGGGACAGATGGAACCCTGGGGCCATTGTGACACTGCAGGGCCTCCTGGACTTACAGGGCCATTGTTACACTGAGGGGACACATGGAGCTCTGGGTCCCTTGTGACACTGAGGACACACATGATACTTTGGGGCCATTGTGACATTGAGGGACATATGGAACCCTGATGCCATTGTGACATGAGGGGACATGGAACGCCGGGGCCACTGTGCCACTGCAGAGCCTCCTGGAAGCGTGGGGCCATTGTAACACTGAAGGGACACATGGAATCCAGGGACGTTGTGTCACTGAAGGGACACATGAAAGCCTGGGGCCATTGTGTCACTGAGGGGAAACATGGAACCATGATTCCATTGTGACACATGGAAACCTGAGGCCATTGTGACGTGAGGGGAAACATGGAACCGTCGGGCCATGGTGAAATGGCAGGGTCTCTTGGACCATGGAACATGGTGACACTGAGGGGACACATGAAACTGTGGCGTCATTGTGACACGGAGGGGACAAATGGAAAAATGGGCCATTCTGACATTGAGAGGATACATGAAACTGTGGGGCCATAGTGATATGCAGGAGACACATGGAATTGTGGGGCTATTGTGACATTAAGAGCACACATGGAACCCTGAGCCCAAAGTGACACTCAGGGGACACATGAAACCGTGTGGATATTGTGACACTGAGGGGACACATGAAAGCCTGGGGCCATTGTGTCACTGAGGGGAAACGTGGAACCCTGAGACCACTGTGACATGAGGGGACACATGGAACCATTGGACAATTATGACACGGCAGGGGCTTTTGGAACCATGGGTCCATGGTGACACTGAGGGGACACTTGGAACTGTGGGGCCATTGTGACACTGAGGGGACACATGGAACCGTGGGGCCATAGAGAAACTGCAGGACCTCCCGGATCCATGGGGCCATTGTGACACTGGTGGACACATGAAAGCCTGGGGCCATTGTGTCACTGAGGGGAAACATGGAATCCTGAGGCCACTGTCATACTCAGGAAACAAATGGAACCCTGAGGCCATTGTGACAGGAAGGGACACATGGAACCATTGGGCCATTGTGACACGGCAGGGTCTCTTGGAACCGTGGGACCATGGTGATAGTGAAGAGACACATGGAACCCTGGGTCATTGTAACACTAATGGGACACATGGAACTTTGGGGATATTGTAACTTTGAGGGGACAAATGGAATCATGGGGCCATTGTGACACTGAGTGGACAGATGGAACTGCTGACATTGTGATGCTGAGGGGACACATGGAACCATGGGGCCATTGTGACATTCAGGGTACACATGGAACGGTGAGAGGTTGTGACACCTCAGGGCCTCTTGGAACTGTGGGACCATTGTGACACTGAGAGGTCACATGGAACCCTGGCACTATTGTGCCACTGAGGGGACACATGGAACAATGAGACAATTGTGACACTGCAGGGCCTCCTGGAACAGAATGGACATTGTGACATTGAGGGGACACGTGGGACTGTGGGGCCATTGTGACACTCAGGGGTCACATGGAACCGTGGGGCCATGGTGATACTCCAGTGTCCTGTGGAATCCAGAGGCCCCTGTGATTCTGTGGGGCCTCATGGAACCAAGGATCCATTGTGATCCCACAAGACCTTGTCGTTCTCTGCGACTTCATGGAACTGAGGGGACACTGTGACACTGTGGAGTCTCTTGAATCCAAGAATCCATTGTGACACTTTCGAGATTTGGGGAAAGAAAGTGACTCTGTGACACTTTGGGGTCTCATGGAATCCAGAGGCCCTTATAGTTCTGCAAGACCTCATGGGACCAAGAATCCTTTGTGACATTTTGGGACTTCAGGGAATGAAAGGGATTCTGTGACACTGTGGGGTCTCATGCAATCCAGAGGCCCCTATGGTTCTGCGGGGATTTTTGGAACCAAGGGGCCATTGTGATGCCTCAGGGCCTTATGGTGTCCAGAGATCATTGTGACATTTTGGGGTCTCCTGGAACGAAGGATCCATTTTGACTTTACAGGGCCTCATGGAGCCAAGGGTGACAACACGAGACCTCACAACAGAAAGGGGGGACCCTCTGTGCTGGTTTTGCACATTTGACATTTTGTGAGGAGTGAAGAAGCCACCCCCAGAAATGATTTTTTTTCACAGGAGCTGCTAAGAGCTTCCTCTAAGTCTGACAAAATCTAATCAGTGATTAGTTTTGAGAACTGACAACCTGTTAAACCACTGAAAAAGCTGTGCAGCCAGAGTGGCCACACTGTCCTGGCTGGGGCCCTTGAAAATCCTGGCACTTGAATTCTCCACTGTAAACAGCTCTGGCCACCACCAGCAGGGATCATATGATTATCTGCAGGCCTTGGAACAAGATATTATCTCTTTCACTGTACAGATGAGACTTGCAGACCTTCAATTCTCTCTCGAGTGAGACAACAGGACAGAGTGAAGACACGTAGAGGAACAACATGTGGACCCCAAGGTTAGAGAAGTAGAATTTAGGTCCCAGATGGGAGGGATTGAGGAGATGCCTCAGTCTTGGGCTGAAATCCTCTTGTAAGTCTATGGGAAAGATTAAGTTGATATGTCAGACTCTATTTCCCTGTAACTTGTACAAAAGCACGTGGAGGATGAAGTGTTCAAATTGCAGACATGAGCAAAAGCATCCATGCTGAACAAGCAGATATTGAAGTAGCTTGAACAGAGAGAGATGAGAGTGATGAAGACCCTTTACCCCAGGGAAGAAGAAGAGAACCTCTGTTCCCAGAGATGAAGATGATCTCAGAGACAGATGAAGAGAACCTTTGCTTCTGAACAGTTCATCCTTAAAAGTGTGCCCCATTAGCCAAAGATTGAGCCCTCAAAAACAATTGTGGGGAAAGCTGTAGGTCGAGGGGAGGGACTTTTACACAGTGATGAGATTTCCATTCTCCTGGGCAGCTGATGCACTGTGACTTTGAAGCCACGAGAGAATTGTCTCTTGTGGAGAAGTCTCCATAGCACCACAAGAGAGACTCCTCTCCCTAAGTGAACTGGAAAAAGACTATTTTAGAGATGGCAAACTGGCTGAATTGTTCCTGCATGTTGTCAGTGTAAAGAAAAGAGGGTGTGGGGGAGGAGAAATGTTCTGAAGGTTTTATTCTGATTCTTGTAATTCTTTTAGTTCTGTTAATAAAGTTCTTTCTTTATACCCTTTAAGATTGGAGCCTGCTTTGCCTTCCTCCTAATCCTGTCTCACAGCAGGAAATGAGTAAATAATTCTAGTGGAAGATTTGGCCAGCACTAAACCTGTAGTAGCTAACAGCTGGCCTGGAGGCCTTCCAGTTATAACTAATCCCAATTGTAATTTTATAATGTAAATAATTCTATAACTATTGTCATGATATAACTTGAGCAGTCTGGGCTGTTGGGGAGCAGGTCTAGGCCATCTGAGGTCGGTGGCCACCACGTGGCCCAAGAGCTCCTGCTGGCCCTGGAAAAAACCTCACCTGGATCTTGGCAGCGTAGAAATCCATCACGGAGCAGAGCAGGCAGCTGGGGCTGGGCTGGGAGCTCGAAGGCCACAGTGAGATGGACAAACTAGGGGACATTAGGAGACAGTGGGGACACACTGGGATCAGCTGGGGGGAACTGGGAGGGATCTGAGTGAGCCTGGAGGGGCTGGAACAAGATCAGGGATTGGAAAGCAAGGGTTGGAATGAGGTTGGTTGTGATGGGAAGAGACTGGGAAGGCCTTGGTGAGTTCTGACAGGTCCTGGAAAGGAATGGGAGAGGGTTTGGGGATCCTGGAGCAGTGGGGAGGTAACTAGGAGGGAGTTATGGGATCCTGAGCGGAAATAGAGGGGCTTTGGTGGGTCCTGGGGAGGCTGGGAAGAGATTGGGAGGAGGTTACAGGGTGTCCTGGGTGGGCAGGAGTTGACTAGGAAGGTGCTTAGAGGGGCTGCGGAAGGTCTGGAGGGTCCTGACCCCTGTGGATCCCCAGAGATGCTGCCAGACGCCGCCTGCAGCAAGGTGCTGATGGGGATCGGAGGCTCCGTGTTGGGCTTCGTCTTCCTGGAGCTGGGGCTCGGCTTCTACCTGTACAAGAAGGTGGGGGGGGGTCCCAGGGGTCATGTCCCCCCTCCCCAGTAAAGCTTCCCAATTAGACCCAGTTCCGTTTACTGGGGGGAGGGACTGGGAAAGGACTTGGGGGAACCCCGCGGGGGGATCGTGACTGGGGGGGAGGGCGGGGTCCAGGTGGGGAACACTGGGTGCTGCGGGTCTGCCCGGCAACCGGTGAGTCATCACAGCTGCTCTCTCTGATTGGCTGAATCTTCTTCATCGCATTCTCTGATTGGCTGAGGAGAGGCCCGGGAGTTGAGAGAAGGAACAGGAGAGATCTCGCCCCGAGCACCGGCACGGGAACAACAGAGCCAGCCTGGGCACAGCGAGGGAATTTATTATCAACCAAATCACAGCAACACGAGGAGAAGGGAAAGAAATCTCTCCAACCCCTTCCCTCCACCCAACACGGATCACCGGGACCACGGATCACCAGGGCTCTGCCCAACGGGGGTCACTGGGGATCATCCAACACCGATCCTCCCATGGGGGATGGAGCTGGAGCAGAGCACGAAGCTCTTCCCACACTCGGGGCACTCACAGGGCTTCCCTTAGTGGCGCCTCCGTTGGTGTTTGGTCAAGTGAGAGCTCCTGGAGAAGCTCTTCCCACACTCAGGACACTCGTAGGGCCTCTCCCCAGTGTGGATGCGCCGGTGGACAGTGAGATGGGAGTTGCGTTTGAATCCCTTCCCGCAGTCGGGGCAGCGGAAGGGCCTCTCTTCTGTGTGAATCCGCTCATGTTTGAGGCAATCGGAGCTTCTCTGAAACCTCTTCCCACACTTGGGACACTCGTAGGGCCTCTCCCCAGTGTGGATGCGCTGGTGGTATCTCAGGTTGGTGCTCCACTGAAAGCTCTTCCCACATTCCAAGCAGGTGTAGGGCCGTTCCCCTGTGTGGACCACCTGGTGATGCATCAGGCTGGAACTGTAGTTGAAACCCTTCCCACATTCCCCACACTTGTAGGGCTTTTCCCCAGTGTGGATCCTCTGGTGCTGGGTCAGATGGGACCTGTAGCTGAAACCCTTCCCACATTCCAAGCACTTGTGGGGCTTCTCCCCTCCAGGAGGCTTCTCCATCAGCTCTGAGCTCTCCCTGGATCTCCGGCCGCCTTCCCGGCTCAGGGAGGGTCTTTCCTCCTCGCAGCTCCCTGGGCTGGGTTTGCAGCCCCTCTTCCTGTGGGATCCCTGGGACTTGTCCTCCTCCTCCATCCATCCACGACTTGGGAATGACAAATCCTGGTTTGGAGGAAAACAAAAGAGAAGAGGGCCTTAGGCTGGGGGTTTCTCCTTGCCCAGGTTCATCTCAAGAAGTCACTGGGCATCTTGTGCCTGGAAAAACCTCCAAAACGCCACCACAGCGCGGGAGGGCCCGGCCTTGGCGCTCCCCCCCTCCCACCTCCCCAAATTCCCCTGCCGGGGGGCGCTGGGGCCCGGGCCGGGCGCAGGTGGCTCCAGGTGGGCAACGCTGGGAGCTGCGGCTCTGCCTGGACACTGCTGCGTCATCACCGCCGCGCGCTCTCATTGGCTCAGCGCTGCCCGAGGGGCGGGGCTGCACCAAGCCGGGACACCCTGCTCCAGGGGGGATGGCCCCAAAACGGGGGACCCCCATGCAAGGAACAACAGCAAAGGGTCTCTACAAACACATGCTGCGAATCCGCTTGGACACAGGGCCAGGGACGCGGACATAAGGAAGTGACAGCAGAAGCCATCAGGGTCAGAAAATGTTATTAATTGACCACACAGACTGCTGCTCAGCCAAGGTCCTGCTCAATTCATGAACTCCCAGAAGAAGAACAAACACTTAACAGATCCGTGAATATCGTTAGCTATACAAAAGTGAGGTGCATATTCAGGGGATGAAGCAGTGAGTGCATTGGGAAATCTGTACCTCTGAAGTACTTCATCCAATGAGGAAAGGGAGAGGGAGATGCAACTGGAAAAATTAGGATGAAAAGGAGGCTGTGCTCTCCAACAATTGCAGACACGCCATGGGAAATAGCTCATGGCCTCTCCTTTGTTTTATGAATGAAATTGCTTTTATAAGACTCCTCTGTCTTATTTGAGCACAGAAACCTCTGGTGATGTGAATTTTTCCACACACCTTGGGGGTCGGCAGGAATTCCTTCCCCCGTCCGGGGCGGGGGCAGTGAGTGGAGCTGAAGGTGCCTCACCCAGTTTGGGTGATCAGCTCCCTTGGGTGGCGGCGGCACCGGGCATGGATTGGGGTTGGGAAGGATGAATTAGGGAAACCTTATAAATACGAGTGCCTAACAAAAGACTTTGAGACTAGGAAAAATATAAGCAAAATAGAAATGATAGCCATTTTTGACTGTGTGGCTGAAAGCAACTGAATGCCTGAAGGCCCCTTTGTTTAGATAATGTTAGATGCTGCGAATACCAAAAAGCAAACAGACATCCTCGCTAGGCATGGCACGAAGGGTCCCAGATAAAATTTAGAGATAAGAAAAGCAGTAAAACATGGTAATATAGTCATTCGTATAGGTTGCATACAAATGTTAGACAATTTGTATCTTCTAGAAGAGTGGTTAGTGGAAACTAGAATATTCAACATAGAAGGAAATTTCTTGTATCATAAACGGGAAAATCTCGCTCTTATGCACTTACTCTTGCCATCTTTCTTACTCTCTTACGCTCTCTGCTCTAACTCTTGCTCTATCCCTCTCTCTCCGTCCTGCTTTGAGCTGCAGCTGGAGTTCCTAGCAGGGCCTTATATATACCCACGCCCTACCAAATAAACTGCAAACTTCAAGACCAGAGCGCCTCAGTTTGTCCCTACAATCCCAACGCAGTAATTCCTACAGACTGTGTACCCGAGAGTGACCAGGAGACAGACAAGTCACAGATCACGGGGGGCTGGGAAGAGTCGGCAGCCAGAGAGCACTGAAAATCTCAGCAGGGACTACAGTGGGATCTTCGGGGACTAAACATGGCAGGGCACCCATGGAGGGTAGAAAGGGAAAGCCAGGAAGGGCTCTCGGCAGAAGGGATGATGATCTCAAAATATCTGTGAAGGGTCCCTTGGGAGTATGTTGAGGGAGTCGGCACATTCTCCCAGAGGTAATCAAGGACAGGGACACCTAGGGAGGCAATAAGGGAAGTCAAGAAGGGATTTAGACAACAGGGGATGGATGGTGTTGGTGTGCTGGGAAGGGATTGGGTGAAGGGCAGTGTGCAGGAATATGGTTCAGGAAAGAAGCAGCAGGAAAAATCTATGTGGGAAGAAAATGGATAATGGAAAAGAGGAGGAAGAGAAGAATACTGAGGATGGGGATGTTTTTCAGCAGGCTCTCATCCTCAAGAGTTGCCAGCTGCTGCAGATCCTTTGTATCCCCGGTTGCCAGGACAGGCACACAAGGAGGTCAGGATTGCAGGGGGTTTCTCTGTGCTGGGCAGCGGCAGGAGCGGGCGCAGAGGGGCGGCACCGGGAGCACGGGCTGGGGGCCTGTGGGGAGCTGCGGGGCCGGGCCGGGGCTGTGGGGCAGCCGGGGCTCAGCGCCGGGCGCTGCCTGAGCCCAGCACCCCCCGGCAATTGCAGGCCCGGCAGTGGCCCCCGGCCCCCAGGAGGCTGCGGGACGCCCCGGCCGCTGCCCGGCCCCGTGGAGCTGCCGGCCCTGCCCGCCGGGGGGGCCGCGTTTGGACACTGCGGCAGGACAGGCACCAGCTCTGGGATACGGGCTGGCCACGGCAGCCACAGCACAAGGAGCAGCAGCACAAAGGAACAGCTGGGAAATGGGCATTGGACGGGCAAGCATCCAGATTCGCTTTTAAGCATTTTCCTTGGGTCACTGCAGAAAGGAATGATTTAGCAGAAAGCTCAGCAGCTGTCAGAGGATGAGCACCCCCAGGCACTGAGGGGGCTGCAGGAGGGGCAGAAGAAGCCCCTGGAGCACTTGGTCACAAAGGCACAGCAGGGGAATGCAAGAAGGGAGGAGGAAAAGGCCAAGGGGAAGGCAAAGGCCATGGCAGAGTTTCTACAGCCCCTGAGGGATGAACCCCAGGGCCCAAGGGAGCCCCAGCACCCAGGGGCTCTCACATCCTTACACCATCTTCAACCAGGTGCCCTCCTCACACTGACACCATTCAGTCCTTGATGGCAAAGATGCTTTCTGGGGATGCCCACTCACACAGGATGGTAAACTGGATTTTGCCTTTGAGTGAGAACAAGAGGTAGAAGGGAAAATGGGAAAGACATGGACGGTCCTTCTGCAGGGATGCAGGGAAGCACCAGCCTTCTTGGGGCAAGCCTTGCAGAAAATATCACAAGAATTTACCCCATCCCCAGGGATTGGGTTAATGCAGGATGTGGATGACTTGCTGCAATCAGGAGGACAAGAAGTGGCAGAAAAAGCCTCTGTGAAATGGCTGAATGTTCAGGCTAAAAAGCATCTTTGAGTATTTGAAAAAAAAGGAGCAAATGGAGAAATGTTAAATATTTGGGACATATTTTGACTGAAGGTTTGCAGTGTAATGACCTAGAGAGGGTCTGGAGAATCTCAGAAGTGATCCAGGACTGAAAAGTAAGTGCAAGAATTCTGAGCTTTAATAAGAAATTTCAGGACCTGGATTGAGGATTCTTTCTTCTACCCATAACATTGTATCACTTTCTAAACCCCAATAGCCTCAATGTTGTGGTATGGACAGAAGAAAAGGAACAAAAGTTGAGAAAATGAAAAATAAAATGATTAGTGCCCCACCTATGGCTCTTCCCGACTGAGAAAATAAATTTATATCCTAAGTGTATTATTAGTACATATTATATTACTGACTTTTTGAAAATATTAAAATGAATGGTCTACGTTGGAAAACTTTGCTGCATGAACAGTTTAGTTTAGCTTTGCTATTTACAGAACTTATAAATAATAGTGATAAATATATTTTTTTGGACTACAACATTTTGATGTAAAAAGCTTTTGTTCATGTAACTAACTCAGAGAATGGTAAAAAAGATAATCAGGAAATTCTTCACATTCCTGGATTATGGAACACCAAAACCCCAGGGAAGGAAAAAATAGTGATTTACAGGTTGGAGGGGAATGATTCTGAATAATGCATGAAGGTCTATGAATATGCAACATGTTGCTGCATTTAGGAAGTGTTTTCTGAGTCAGTGTGTGCCCTTGGCTGAAGGCCAAGCATCCGGCCATTATAACCTTGGGCCAGAGCCAGGGCAGATATTCAATTATCTCCCTTGGAATTGATCTTTGCAATTCCTTACCCTGGGAATTCCCCACCTAGTGCGGGCTGGAGATAAGGGATGTATATTTCAAGCAGTCTGTGGCCAGAATCCTGTCTCTTGTGAAATCTCTGCCACAGGAAGCTGGGCTGGCACAGAGCCTGCCTTGGCACTTTGCTGTTCACAGCATCCACCCAGGACTCTGCCTCTCAATTACACTCACACACTGGGCTGCCTGCGATTCCACTGTTGGAAAGTATACCAAATTTAAATTTTTTTCACATTTCATTTTACTAGTCAGGCTCGGTTTGCCTTTCTCTCAGGAAAGAAATTTTAAAAGGTTTTTTTTAAGGGATGTTGCACCACTCAACAGAGATGAGTTTAACATCTCAACAGACTGGGAATAGCCCAAAAGATTCCCACAAAGATAACAACATTCAACAAAACATCAAGGAAACATCAGCAAACATCAAGGAACACCCACCCCAGACACTGCCCCAACATAGATGGAGACACCTGGTCTGGAAAAGGCTGAGAAGGAAATCCAGGAATGTGGATCTAATTAACATCAGAAGAGGAGAAATCTGAGTGCAATAGGAAACCAAACACTAAAAACTACACAACCTGGAAGCAATAAACACTAAACCAATGGATTTCAATGGGTTCAGACTGTAAAATTTCAGGAAAAATCTAATAAAATTTACATCTCATGGAATGATTTTCTCTGCACACCCGGGCTATGTGTGGATGAAATTATTTCTGTTGCACATCCTGACCAGAATCAAGCAATGCCTTAACTCTCTAACACTAAAGATATTGCTGAAGAGTTTTTTATTGTCCCTGCAGTTTCAGTGACAAGATTACACCATGAGAAAAATTTTTCACATTAATCCTACTTTTAGATTGTCAGTTAGGTTTGGGCCAGGGGTGTGACAAGCAATTTTACTCCTAGGAGAAGAGGCAGAAAAGACTTGATTGCATTGGAATATTTTTCTATATATTTGTGGTGGCTCTTAATGACGGCAGAATTTTGGAATGGATCTTTAGAAGCTCACTTTTAAGTTGCATTTTGCAAACCTAGAAGAGTATTAATGGTGAGGCTTTAACGCATAAACTGTTAATAAAAAATCGTTAAAAAAAATAAAGAAAAATAAAGCAGGTTGTGAGGGTGGACGTGTGAATCACCTAAAGGCTGCTCTGGAAGAAAATCCTAGTTCCAGGCAGCCAGGAGAGGAGTTTTAGAAATGCAAATTAACATTGCTCTGGAAAAGTGTGGACAATGCCCCAGGGCCTTCTTGCCAGGGGGAGGAATTTCCCTGAGTCCATCTGCCCCTCACCCCCAGCTCTGCCTGCTTGCACAGATGGAATTTGCACAACTAAAGGCAGAGCCCAGAGTGAGGATATCTGACTGCAACAGAAATTGGTTAAGCTGCAAAGGGAAACAGCAAACGGAGAATATTGAGCAAATTTCATGAAAAAAAAGTGTGTGGGGGGGGATCATCCCTCTCCCCAAAGCAATGAGGTGTTTTTGCTAGTCCAGAGAAATGAGTTGGGAATCCAAACATTTTTTAATTTCATAAGATAGAAGTGGTCAATTGATGCAGCCCTGGATGGAGGGAGCACCCAAAAAAGGGAAAAAGATGAACGGCCACCAGAACAAATGCTACAACACCATGGACCAGCCCCTGGGATCCCTAACGAATTCATATCAGGACACAGAAAATCAATCCGTAATTTGAGTGGCATAATTAGGTTTAAAAGTATCCTTGAAATAATAACCAAGCAGACAGCTCCAGCTCCTGAACTTCCTGCTGACCAAGGCGCTGAAATGAGGAACGAGACATTTCACCATGGGATGGGATCAGATTATCTACTTACAGAAGAAGGAGGAGTTTGTGGAAAATTAAATGACGCAAACGGCTGTTTGCAAACAGATGATAACCCAAAAGTGGTTAAACAGATAGCAAAGGAAATATGAAAATATCTCGTATTCCGGAGAAAGGATGGGAATGGGACACGTTTCCGTGGTTCCCTGGCAGACCATGGCTTAAACGAATGCTGCTCCTCCTCTGACGTGCTGCAGCAACTCTCAGCTTTTTACCATGCACGACACCTTGCACCAAAGAGGATGCAGGAAAAGAGATTGAGTCAATGGAAATTAAAAGTTTGCAAAGGCAATTCTTGAGAAAGTGAGAGAAGGAGGGATTGAAAGCAGTAAGATTAATATCGTAGTAGGAGTGCATATTAAGAGGGACATGCAGTAGGTGGATCGGGAAGTCTGAACCTTCCAAGTATCTCAGCCAGAAGGGAAAGGGACAGGGAGATGCAAACGGGAAAATGAGGATAAAAAGGAGGCTGCGTTTTAGAGACCGCATGGCAAATGCCGCATGGCCTCTCTCTTTGTTCATCAATAAAGTCACTTCTGAAGGACTCCTCTATCTCCTCTGGGCACACAAACCTCTGGCCACGGGAATTTTCCCGCACAGCCCCGGGCACAGGGCAGACACCTCTGTGCCACCCACAGCAACCGGGACGAGCCAGCGCTGCTCCGGCACCGGCTCCTGCCGAGGCCCCAGCGGGAAGGAGACCGCGGGCAGCCGCTCCCGCAGCGCCCTCAGCCCAGCGCCAACACGGGCCGGCACCGGCACAACCAACCCGCCAGAGCCCCCTGCCGCCCCCTCGGCCCGCAGCGAGCCCCGAGCCCCCGCACAACCGAGCGCGGCTCCCACCTGCGCTGGGGCCGCCTCCGAGCTCCGCCGCCGCCTGTGGCTGAGGAATTCGATGGGATGTGTTGCCTTAACCTTTCTGACCACTCCCAGCCCATCTATGCCAGCATTCAAGCCCTGAAACAAGGTGTCAATAAACTTCGGGTAGATAATGGGTACGACTGGCTGAACTGGCTCTTAGGGCACTGGGGACTCACTGGCTGGGTCAGGAATTTAGTTAAAATAGGTTTGTATGTATTAGGCATCATATTATGCATTGTAGTAGTTATTCCTTGTATTTTACAGTGTGTTAAGAATTTAATAGACAAATCGCTGAAGAGTGTATTTTTAGTTAAAAGAAACGGGGGAGATGTGGATATGGGTAATGCAAATGAGACTGATAGTACTGCAGATTTAATCAGCAAATGCAGCCTGACAACGAGGATGCCTGGCAAGAGCAAACAGAGATCTGACTGCAAGAGGACTGGATCAAGTCTGGGTTATGGGAAATAAGATTTTACTAAGTCCAAATGTAAAGTTTGTCTGTGTGAGAGTTTGTCTATGTAAGATTTGTCTATGTGATTGCAGGAAAATATTATCAGCCTTCCTGTAAATGGTATATAAGCGCATGTAGTGCTCAGTAAAAATTGGATTCCATTCACTGTCCCCTTCTCTCTCCCATCGTCGATAGTTCAAGTCCTCCCAGTGGGGTCCTGGAAAGAGAATGGTGGCACATCTACTGCCTGCTACCCCCCTCTAGGCAATATTCAACTGTTTAGTTCACAGACTCATCTTCCAGCACTCTTAGTGGGGTCAGCAGAGCCACTTCCCACTGGTGGGGGCAAAGAGCACCCTCTGTGCCTTTGTGGTGGGAGCAGACAGTGTTGTCTCAAAGGAAAGGTCAGAGAGAGACCAAGCTGGACCTCTGCCTCCTGCCACTCACCCCACAAGGGAAGAAGGGCACAAAACTGAGCACCTTTTTATTTTTTTCTGTCCTGTTATTTCCAGGAGCATGACTAGTTCAACGGAGAGGATTAGAAGGATTTCTTGAGGATCACTGCCAGTGCACAGCACACATGGCATCCCTCACCCCTTACATCATCATGGGATGGAGGGGTAGGAACCAACAGCAGCCCTACCCCACTGCTCCAGAAGCCAAAACCCCCATGCAAGCATTTAGTTATGGCCTTCTTAGAGAACCACATTCCCACCCAAATCTTCCCCTCTGCAGCAGCTCATTCCCACAGGAACTGGCAGAGCAGATGGGCTTTGGACATTGGCTGGCTTCCATTGCACTCCTTGCCCTGGAGCTGGCACGGCAGGAGAAGGGCTCTGGTGAACCTTCTCCTCCTCCCATGTAGGCTCTAACCCAGCTGCCAGAACTTCAAGTTCTCAGAGCACTTCTGGGCTCTGAGCAGCGGCCACGGGAGGAGGAGCTGCAACTCCAAAGGCAGCAGTTCCCAGGCCCAGCTCCTGCCATCCCAGTGGGGCTGTTCGGTGGTTCAGGAGAGGAAGGGAAGGGCAAGTGCAGGTGGCAGTAGCTTATTTCAGACTGAAAGAGGGAAAGGTAATTTATTCACTTGGAAATCACTGCATTCAAGCTCTGATCCTAAACTGAAAGAGAAGTAGCACCTGCTCGTGTTAAATTTGGGTGAAGAACAACTGTTACATTTGATATGGTAAGCAGTTCAATTATCTGAGGGAAAATGTAAAGCAAAAATTAGCATTCACAGAGAGACAGAAAACAGCAGGAGTTGGCAAAAGGGAGGAGGACAAGAAAGCACACCCCAAGCCAGTGTTTCATCCAAATCCAGGATTTTCTGTTTGTAAGGAGTGGGGTCCCCCCAGGTCCCTCCCCAGTCCTGCCCCCCCAGTAAATGGGACCCGGGTGAACTGGGAAGCTTTATTGGGAACACTGGAGCAGCTGTGCTCGGGCAGAATGACAGCGGGGCTGGGTGTGGGACACACGACTCCTCTAAAATCAGTGCGGGGATGTGTTGGAGTCATTTAGTCAAGAGTTTCTCTGAATCCTTCAGAGAGAGATTAGACTGCAGGGATTGAATTAAAGTCTTGAGATGGATTGAAATATGTTAAGCCTCTCACACATAAAGCAGAGGTGAAGGTTTAGGTTGTAGTACGAGGGAGCAATAAGTAAGTAAATGGAATAAGTTTTAAGTGCTTTTAGTGAGTAAAAGGTCTTAGACGCCAGAGAAGTAGTACATGTTCTAGTGAAGGTTGAAAGACATGCTAGTGTTTCCTTCGGGGCTCCAAGAACCTCGCTTCAGACATAATAGAGTTAGAGTTAAGAATATTGCTTACATTTTTCAGTTAGAACAAGACAGGCCTTGTACATAGTTTATATGTAGCCTGGCGTGCTAAGAAACTAGAATTCTAATAGGTTAAGAAGCAGTGGTCTGAGTTTGTGTCTTAGGTAGTTGGAAAGTTGCTATGAAAGAACATGCTTTAGGGAGAGCAGGTGCTCTATGCCATGGCTTTATGCCATTGCATTTTGCCACTTGCATTTTGCCATTGCCACTTGCTTTATGCCATTGCTTTTGCCATTGCTTTTAATGCCATCTGCTTTTTGCCATTGCTTTGTTTTGTTTTCGCCTTTGAGACTGATGTGCTTCTGCAATAAGCAACTTGATAGTAACGATTAGCTGCTTGGCACATGAAAGAAAATAACCCGACAGTTGGGTGCCTGAGAGCACCTGGAGGTTCAAAACCTCACAGTCCTCGAGCTCTGTGAGGACAAAGAAGAGAGAGAGCGCAGATGGGCAGGTCTGTCAGCAGGCGGGTTCCCCTTGGCTGCCCCTCGCCAGGCCTGGGTTGAGCCGGGACCAGCTGAGCCGAGCTCCCCAGGCCCGTGCTGTGCCTGCCCTGCCCGTGTGGAAGCGCCTGCAGCCATCAATAACCATCGATCCCGGCTGCGGCGGGCACTGCGGGCGCTGCGCCGCCTCTGCCGCTGCCCCTGCCTGGCTCCACTGCCCCAGCAGGAGGGCTGGAAAAGGAGTGACAACAAGAAAAAAAGAAATTGAAAGAAAAAGAATAATAATAAGAATTAGAATAAGAATAGGAAAAATAATAGGTATTAAGAATAAGGAAAAAAACCCTAAAGTAATAAGACTGTAAGAGTAAGACCAAGACTATAAGAATTTAAGAATAAGAATAGATGTAGAAATAGGAGAACAAGTAGAACAAGCCCATAAGAAGAAATATTTATAGTAAGAATTATAAAAGGAAGAAGAAAAATAAAAATCCTAAGTTGAAGAAGAAATAGTGGTAGAAGTAAATGTAATAATCATTATAAGTATAGACAGAAGAAAAAGAAGAAAAAGAGGAGGAATGGGAAGAAGAAGAAAGAGAGGAGGAGGAGGAGGAGGAAGTAATAGATGTAGTATTAAATAATAGAAGTTGTAGTAAATAGTTATCATAAAAATAAAGTTATGATGATAATAATGATTTCTATTAGTGTTATCAAGTTAAAATACACATCCACACATCTTCTAGAGTCAAAGCATAGTTTGGGTGGTGAGGGACCTCAGAAATCCTCTACTGAATAAAGAGGCTGAGACCATCCCAGCCCAGCCCTCCTTCACCTGACTGCAGCTTTGGCCTGGGACTTGAGCAGCCTGACAGCACCTGAGGTACCATCAAGGTGACACCACTGATCAATTGCCTCTGGTCTAGGGACAAGGACACGAGACTGAGGCAGGAGAATGTATCCAAAGCAAGGCAAAGCCAGCAGCTGTCCTGAAAATCAGCTTGGGCCAGGCTGGGGCTGGGGGAGGCCGTAGCCCACAGGCTCATCTGCTGAGGCCACGTTTGCACACACTGCCCACAGCCAGCCAGGGAGGAGGAGAGTTCTGGGGCTGTGGGGGAACCTCTGCCCACAGGCACTGAACACCCATCCTCCCTCACACAAACTGGCTCCGCTGGAAAATCCCCAGCCCGGGAAGGCCACATCCACGGCACATTGCCGTGAGGGGCAGCTGAGGAGGGGCCAGAATCCATCCAAGAGCCCCAAAGCCCTGCCCAGACTCACTGCTGAGGCCTTGCAGCAGAGCACTGCTCCTGATGCAAAGGGATGCAGCAGAGCCAGAGGCTGCTGCCAGAGCCTGTGTCAGACTTGTCCCTGCCAGGGGAGGAACCTGGGCCTTCCCACCTGCCCCCAGTGTGTATGGACCCCCTGAACTCCGTGTTTGTGGGGGACCCTGAGCACCAAGAAGACAGAGATGTAGAGCATCCACAGGAAGCCATTGGGATCCACAGAGTGGTGAGGTTTTCTACTTAATCTGTCTCTGTCACTCTCTTTCTCTCCTCCTGCCTCTATTCAATTTCTATTTTTCTCTCTGTGTCATTCTCTCTGCCTCTCCTTTACTCTTCATTAAACCCACACTATTGACTTTGGCACATGCTCTCATTTGTGATAGAAACAGATTCTGCCCCCACTTGCCTTGATGGAATCAATGTGCACTGTGAACCAGGGTTGACCAAGGCCTCATATTTTCGTGGTTCTGATGTGCCAGACCAATGAATTCGCACAGTCCAAAAAACCTGGATTTCCCCAGCCTCTACCTGGCTAGAGGCAGGGCCCCTCTAAGCCTGGTTATTCTTCTTTCCTGAGCTATGTCTTGGAAGTTCCTTCAAGGGGATTGAACGTGTCATCATCATCATCATCATACCTGGCAGTTTGGCTACGGGCAACTGGAGCTGCTTCCCTTTTGGTGAAGTTTGGTGAAGTTCCACCTTTTTTGGTGGAAATCCCTCTCTGCATCTCACTGTCCTGCAATTCAAGCACCAGTTTTACCAGAGCAACAGTAGATTTTCCATCCCACTTCTTCATGTTTTCTCCAGAATCACGCAGCAAAGACCACAGCTCAGCTCGTGAGAAGGGTCTTCTCTCCCCATCTGGGGAACGTTTACGTTTGGGGCCAGAACTTTTGATCTGTACAGCCAAGATTTGGAGAAATCCCTCTTTC
Source organism: Sturnus vulgaris (assembly GCF_052056855.1). Lineage (NCBI taxonomy): Eukaryota > Metazoa > Chordata > Aves > Passeriformes > Sturnidae > Sturnus > Sturnus vulgaris. The sequence continues at coordinate 13,923,870 of NW_028276170.1, forward strand.
ATCTCCTCCCTGAGTTTCCTGTGGTTCTCCTCTATCTTATCTTCTCATTTCTGTAGAAGTGTTTCCACAGCTGAGATTCTGGCATGTGTTGGGCCATGCATGGCATCTGCATATGCTCGGAGCTTCTTCTCCATATCGAGCACGGTCTCCTCCCTTTCCTCCAGCTTCATTATTGCTAAAGCAGAAGCGTATTCTTGTGGCCCAAGTCGTACAAGTTTTTGCCACATCACAGATGTACATGGTACCAAGTCTGAATTCTTAGTTGTTAGGTCATCTGAAAAAACAATCTCTGCCACTGCCATTTCTCTCAAGCGTTGAACCCCTTGTTCTATGGTCTCCCACTGGGTTTGCTGCATATAGAGATCATCTGCACACAGATATCTTTATGCCACACTTCCCAGGACCCGTGCCCAGAGACTCTGAGGATTAGCCGCCCTCACCATTCCTTGGTCAATAACGGGATCATGTGACAGGGACCCCAAATTCCTGGCTTCAGTGCCATCCAGAATTGTGGCCTCGCCTGCAGCATCCCAAAGACGGACCAGCCAGCTAATTATAGATTCATCAGGTCATCAGGTGTGATCCTTTCTCAGGCCACGAAGGTCTTTCAGGGATAAGGACTCAATATTGGCTCCTGATCCTGTCTCAGTTGCTCTGACTTCTGATTTTGTACCAGGAGCTCACTTTGAGGATCCTTCCCCTGGATCATCATCGTCCACTGGCCCATCAGTTTTGCTGGTGTGCTTCCTCCCCACAGCAACTGCCAGTGGCTTAGGCTCACTGTCTGGTTTAGCTACAGCCTGAGTGACTGGGGTATTGGCTGATTTATCTCCCTGCCCCCCTGCCTCTCTCTGCTGCCCTACAGTATCTACCAGTGTGCAATAAGCATATGCCAGGGCCCAGCTTACTGCAATGATCTTTTTCTCATTAGAATCATCATGGCACTTCTCTTCCAGATATTTCCCCCCCTCATCTGGGTTCTGAATTTGTTCACGTGCAAATTACCAGGCTGGGGGATCAGAAAATTTATTCAGGGTTCTGCCCATTCTCTCCCATTCCCCATCCCACTCAGAATTTTCCATTCCTGGGCCTACTCCTGGGCCAGGGGTCCCATCAGCTCCTCTGGACACCTCAGCCCTCATTCTAGAGAGGCTGCAGACTGTGTAGAGGAAGCTTACCAGATGAAATACCAGGACAGTGGTATCCTTGACATTCAGGGGAAACTGAACATTCTCAAAAAATGACTTAACAGATTCAAAGGAGAAGAAGGAAAGGCCAAAAAGCTTCATCCCGTGCTCCTCCTCTAACAAACCGGGTGCAATTACTAATGAACTCCCAAAACATGCTATTGGAACTGGGATGCAGGGTAGATTGAAGAAACCATAAACCACAAATACCTGGAACAAACTCCAGTAGCTTTATAAACTTTCTATAAATCATTATCACCAAGCCCAGAAAAATAGCTATTCTAATTCCTCTACTGAAAAAAACTGCATATGAGGGACACTACTGGAACCATCTCCAGATAAGAAAATAAGCCCAGAGACCAGAAAGGTAATAAAACCTCAGAAAAGCCTAGGGACCCGAGACAGATAAAGGCATCCACCCCGACAGACATTATGACTTCAAACAACATGGTTACTGACTGCTTTACCCCAATAGAGAGTAAGTACAACCAAAATGCAATCAGAACAGGTTTTCTTTTCCACTTTCTTGCAACACGTTGGGCGCCAAAAAAGTATTTGTCCTGGTTTAGGGCAAACTTGGGAGGAAACCTCTGAATGGGGTCCCTCTGGGAAAGAGATTCAAGCCGTCCCTCCCCCAGCTGGCTCGGGAATAAATACTCCCTCGGAGAGAAGTAGAAAAGGAAAAAACTTTATTCAACAGGCAATACACCTCCCAGCACAAAAATGAACAAAACCAAACAGCAAAACCCCTCGCTGTTCCCAAGAGATGACAGATTTAGAAGATTTCTTTCCCTGGGCTGCCCGGCTCACTCAGTCTGTTCTCAGTCCCTCCTGTGCTGGGAAATGCCACGGCCCAGGCCAGGCCTGGTGGGCCACAGGTGTGAGCTCCCGGTGCTCCCCTGGATTTTCAGTCCAGAGCAGGTTCAATCAATTCCAGGAAAAAGGAAATAAAAAACAAACCCCACAGTCTAAGGAACTTCTCTGCCTCAGCTAGCCATAAAAATTAACCAAAAGCAAAAAAAAGAGAGCTCTCTCTCCCTGTCCACTGCAGACAGACTGTGAGCAGGAATGTGGGGGAGCCTGTGCAGTCTCTGATAACAAACTCTGCATTTCTTCTTTCCCCCCCTTCACTCCTGGAACCAGTCTTAAAACTGCACAATTCAATATCCAACACCAACAGAACAGACGATTTGGAGATACGAGTATCATACAGTCTCCCCAAGACAGGGGTCCCCACTATGAGGTTCTGGGGGTCCCCTTGTCCTGAATGCCCTGGATCCTGCATATATTTGGTGGTCCCTCCTCTGCAGGGTGTCCACCTGCTCCAGGCTTCCCGGGAATCTCAGGGGTCCCCCTCTTTGGTCTCCCCACTTTGGGATTCTGGGGTTCCCTCTTCTCTGGGCTGCTGAGGGTGCCATGGGTGCCCCTCTCTGGGTGGCACTAAGGGATGCCGAGCGTTCTGGGCTCCCAGGGGCGCCTCCTCCCCTGACTCCCTGCTCCGGCCTGCCGGGGCTCACAGGGGTCCCCCCCTTTCTGTCCCCACGTTGGTGTCCCAGGGGTTCCCCGTCTCCAGGCTCATCCCTTCTCCAGGCTCCCCTCACTCCCGGCTCTCGGGGTCCCCCCTCTCCAGGCCCCCATTTCAGGCTCCGGCACTCCCGGGGCTCTCCCCTTTTCGCTTTCCCCCCCTCAAGGCTGCTCCCCTCGCCCTGCCAGTCCCAGCGATCGCCACGGGGCTCCGGGGACCTCCATCCCCCACCCACCGCCGGGGCTCTGTCTGCAGCCGCCACCCAGACATCCCCAAAAAACCACCCGGGGACCCCACAGGATCCCCCAAAAGGGGATTTCGGGACAGCTTTGGAGCCCTGCGAGATGCAAACATCGCTCCGCCTGCCGCCTCCCGAAATACACAAACAGGGAGACCCAAAGATACTTCGGGTGAGCTCCGAATATTCCTCCCCCTTTCAAAAACCCCTGCCAGGACCGCCCAAGATATTGGGGGCGAGGTCCCCCTCCCGGGTCACCTATGTCATGAAAATTAATCCACAAACACCAGAGGTTTATGTCCAAAAAGGAGAGAGAGGAGTCCTTTTTGCTTTATTCGAATAAAGGGAGAGGCCATGGGACATTCCCCTGGGATCTCTCAAATTTTTGGAGGACGCAGCCTCCTTTTTATCCTATATTCCCGGCCACATTTCCCTCTCTCTTTCCCCATTGGCTGAGGTACTTGAGAGGCACAGACTTCCCGGAACGCCTGATACCTGAAATTCCCCTCTAATGTATAACCCTCCCTTTTCCTTTTTATTTTTTATATAATTCATAGTTTCCCCTCCCCCCTTGCTTCTTTCATCTTTTGATATCCAATTTGATTTATCAGCAGCCTTACCGTTTGTTTGTAAAGGCAAACATCTTTTTCCATTCATCAATCAGTGGAATCCATCCCATTGTTTCTTTTATCTCTCAGTGCTTAACCTTATCTACAGGCAGATCCAGAGCTCATTTGTAAAGACTAATTCAACATTCCTCTCAGCCCAGAGGAGAATCTAGCACAAAATATTCTCCTTGTGTACTGCACGACAAAAAATATTCAGGGGAAAATACAGTGGCATCTGAGGCTTGTGGAACTCCCAGAATACTGAGCCTGCAGAGGAGGCAAACAGCCCTGGCAGTGCCTGAGGGGACTTCTCCTCACAGACTCCTCTCAAAGTGTGTCACTTGAGCAGGGGAAGGCTTTCAAACCTTTGCCTTTCCTTCCACCTGTGCTGAAATTTAAGGCTCCTCCTGAGAAAATACTGACCTACAAATAGTTCTCCATTCCTCAGCAAAGCTACTCAGGTGCTCAACCGAAGAAATTGCAAAATTAAAGGTGGTCAGAAATTTAATATCAAGGCCTATTTGCAGAGAAACCCCATCATATGGGAGCAAATATTTATTAGCATCAGTTCACCCAAAAGAAACCCAACCCTGTATTAAGCAGCGTTTTAAACGAACTTGAATTCGTTTTCCTCACATATCTGCTGGACTGGTTTGCTCCTTTTTTATCCTTGAGAGAATATTAGAACCATTTGCTCTTGACAGGATTCCTCTGGTGGTCCCCAGCCTTGGCTCCTCACCACGCCTTGCCTGGGCTGTTAACGCAGCCTGTCAGCACCACCTGACTTTGGCAGCCTGTTCAGGCCTCGGGCACGGCTGGTGCCACGGTCCCCTCTGGTGCCACGGTCCCCTCTGGCTCCTGGCATATCCCTGCTGCCGGAGGAGTCCTGCTTGTGCTGCTGCCTGCGTTCAACAAAGCTCGTCCTGCTCCCCTGGCAAAGAGAGACCAAAATCACTGCTTTGGGCAGCTCGTTTGAACGAGTTGAACACTTACTCATCTCGAACACAGACCTCTTAACACCCACACACCAACATCAGGAAGTCACTTCATCTACAGAGATGAGGAAGCCTGAGCGAACAGAAGATCGGCATTCAAGCACATTGGGTTTTTAATTTAGTGGAAGCACTCACTCGTTCACAAGCCTTACTTGTCAAACTGGATTGTGCGATGCTATTGTCTTGCTTGTGTCAGAGAGAAAGCAGGGAGAAATTAGCTAAGAAATAAGAACCACACTTGGGGCTCGGGCTTGTCAGACAAAGGGAGCAGGGCGGCACCTGCCCGCTTTGCCCGAGTCCCTGCTCCTGCCGGACAAAGGCGGACGCGGCTCCGTGCGGGGCGAGCCGGGCGCTCCGTGCCGGGGCCGGGGCCGAGCGCTCGGGCGAGCGGCGCTCAGGATGCTCGGGCAGCGCCGCGGGCCGGGCGGGCGCGATGGAGCCGCCTGAGGGCTGGGACCCCTCCGGGCGGCCGGCCCGGCGCACGCAGTGGCTGCTCAGAGCCCTCGCCCACCGCTACGGGCTGGAGCGCGGCGTGGAGAGCGAGATGGTCGTGCTGGCCAGCGGCCCGGAGCAGTCCCTGCACGAGATCTTCCAGCAGCGGGACTGCGCCGGGCCGGGCCGCATCCCCGGCGAGGAGTCCCGCACGCTGTGCCGGGCGCTGGGGCCGGAGGAGGCGGCGGAGCCCGAGGAGTGCGCGGGGCTGTGGGACGGGCTCTGGGCCGAGCTCACCTTCCGCCAGCTCCACGCGCGGCTCTGCGGCCACTTCAGCACCCGCGCGGGGCCGCGGCTGCCGCTGGGCCGGGAGGGCGAGCACATCGAGAGCCACATCCGCCCGCGCAGCCCCCGCCGAGCCCGAGCGGCGGCCGCCGGGGCCCTGCTCCCGAGAGCGCTGCGAGGAGATAGTGGCGCTGGAGCGGGCCGAGGAGCGCATGGCCGAGCTGCAGCAGGAGAAGGGCAGCCTGCGGCAGCTGCTGGAGGACGTGCGGGCCGCCCTGCAGAGCAGCGATGCGCGGTGCCCGGCGCTGCGGCGGAGTCCGGGCCGGCTTCTGCACCGCGCTCCCGGCGGCGCCTCGGGTGGCCCCGAGCGCTTCAGGAGAGATGCTGCTCTCGGAAAGTCAGTGTTTAGAACCCCTCCACCTCCGCACTGAGACCGAAGTTGCTCGTTCATCCTCGGCATTAACTTTCCAGTAAAGTTTAGTTACAAGGGAGGCTTTTAGGAGAAATGTATGGCATCGGTGTGCCATTAAATATGTTTGTGATGAGCACTGTTCAAAGTGTAGGGGAGTTCAGCTTAACAAACCCACGTGTACAATGCTGCTGCTGCTTCTCCTGCACAGCCAGGATGTGCTGATAGCAGATGCTGGGTATGCACTGCTGCAGGGTTTTTCCTGAAGTAAGAAAGAACTTTGGGATTCTTCCCTGCACAAGCACGTGCAGTGCCTCAGTCATAAGTGCCCCAGAAATATCAGAAGTGTGTCTTCTTCAGAGTGTGGTCACAAGGGTTCAGAGTTAGAGCCAGTTCTGCGGGCAGGCTGATGAATAGTCTGGGGCTCCTCTGCAGAGCCCCATTCATTCTGGGGCTGCTTTCTGCTGGTTCTGCTGCACTGGCTCGACTGAAACACACACCCAATTAACAGCAGTTAAATTACTCTGGCATGAAACAGTGGGGAACAGGCAGAGCAGTGAAGGGCAGCATGGAGCAGTTGTTCTGGCAGGTCTGACGAAGTCTGGTTTGATACAGCACTCACAGAACTCTGCTCCACCTGTGACACTTCCACTTGGAGTAGATGACTCTTCCTCTTCACAATATCCAGCAAGGCAGGTCAAAGATACTTTTACCATTTTCATCTTCAAAAGGGAGAAGAAATCAGCAGCAAACATGAAGTAACTAGTCGGAGGTCCTGGGAAGAAACAAAAGAACAAAGAGTGGTGGATAAAAACAGATGGAGCAGTGATCCTTATCACTGTGGGAGATATCCTCTGCTAATGGGCCATCTGTTAAAACCAGGTGGGGCAGTGTTCTTTATCTTTTCCACAACCCATCCTTCCTCCAGGAAGATATCTTCTGTTAATGGGCCATTGAGTGCCACTGCATGACTGATAAAATTCCATCATCCCATTGGGAGATGCTCCAGCCAGGGGGAGGAGCCAAGCCTTTCCTACCTAGATAAAATCTGACATTGGGAACACCAAGGCAGCCCTTACCCACTGGTTTCCAGAGGACAAGAGCTACCAGACCTTTCTACAGCATCACTACTACAACAAGACCACTCCATCTGGACTGCTACCACCACCCTAACTAGCGGGGTGTCAGGTTGTATTCTGATTCTGTCAGTTGTTTTCTTTTGTACTATTGCATGTATTTTTTTTCTCTTATCTTTTTTCCTATAGAATTGTATTTCTGACTGATTCTCTCATTGGTTTTGCTTTCAAACCAGCACATGTCTGGAGGGGATTTTGGCTGAAGCTTGTTATTTGGGGAGTTTTTGATCCGTGTGTTAAAGTTTGGAGGATTTGAAGCAGGAATCTTGGTGTTTGGGAGGTTATTACAGACACAAGATGCTCAATGACTACCAGAGATGAACTTGGGCAAGGAGGAACACCCAGTTTATGGAGCTCTCTTCTTGTTATTTCCCCCTAAACCAGGAATTTTCATTCCTCAGGTGTGCAGGGATGGAGGAGGCAGAAAAGCCCTGGAGATCTCTCACGAGGAGGGGCTGCAAACCCAGCCCAGGGAGCTGCGAGGAGGAAAGACCCTCCCTGAGCCGGGAAGGCGGCTGGAGATCCAGGCAGAGCTCAGAGCTGGTGGAGAAGCCTCCTGGAGGGGAGAAGCCCCACAAGTGCTTGGAATGTGGGAAGGGTTTCAACTACAGGTCCCAGCTGATCCTACACCAGAGGATCCACACTGGGGAGAAGCCCTATGAGTGTGGGGAATGTGGGAAGGGCTTCAGCAACAGCTCCAACCTGATCCAGCACCAGGTGATCCACACAGGGGAACGGCCCTACACCTGCTCGGAATGTGGGAAGAGCTTTGGGTGGAGCTCCAACCTGAGAAAACACCAGCGCATCCACACCGGGGAGAGGCCCTACGAGTGTCCCAAGTGTGGGAAGAGGTTTCACACCAGCTCCAATCTCCTCCTACACGAGCGGATTCACACGGAGGAGAGGCCCTTCCGCTGCCCCGACTGCGGGAAGGGATTCAAACGCAACTCCACCCTCACTGTCCACCGGCGCATCCACACTGGGGAGAGGCCCTACGAGTGTCCTGAGTGTGGGAAGAGCTTCTCCAGGAGCTCTCACTTGACCCGACACCAACGGAGTCACCACTAAGGGAAGCCCTGTGAGTGCCCCGAGTGTGGGAAGAGCTTTGTGCTCTGCTCCAGCTCCATCTCCCATGGGAGGATCGGTGTTGGATGATCCCCAGTGACCCCCGTTGGGCAGAGCCCTGGTGATCTTTGGTCCTGGTGATCCGTGTTGGGAAGACACCTGGCTGAGGGGTTTCTGCATCATTCTGTCTCCCTGTGGGCACCTGGATGAACACAGGGGCAGGAACGTCCATCAGGGCCCAAACTGACATTGGGAATTCTTTGAGGAGAGCAGATTTGTTGACTTTCAAGCTCAGAAAATATTCTGTGTTCAATCCTAGCTCCTGGTGGTATCCAGGAATATCCAGGAATGGTCTTGGAGATCTTTTCCAACCTCACTAATTCCCGGATTTTCATTTCCTATTGCCCAAGGTTGTCTTCTACAGCCACATGGTAATGAACTGAGGCAAAGACCAAGATTTTGGAGACAGTGGGGTGGAAAGACCTCCAAAAAATGTTTTTCCCTCCCACTCAAGCACATTGGTCCTCAGCTCACACAGACACTGAAATCTTTTTCTTTTAGCCTCGATTTGCTTTTCATTTCTCTTCATCCTTTTAAAACAACCAACACGGGTGAAAATAAAGACACTGAACTGAGACATGGGTGGGGATATGGAGGGACAAAGACATGGTGGGGCACAGACATGGAGAGTTGAATCATGGTTTTAAAGAGTTAAGATTTTTGCTAAGGGTAGAAGGAGTTTCCATGGCCAAGATGTACGTTAGGTAGGTAATTACTTGATGCTTAGGAAAGAGCTAATTGGTATAATTATCTGCTATTATGAACTTAGGTATAGAAGAACCTAAATAATAAATAAAATAATAATGCGTTAATCATGAAGCACGAGGCCTTGGATTGTGCCACAGGATCACAGAGACCTGATGAAGACTCTCCTGACTTCATCCTTTGAGACCACTGACCCATTTCGAGACCACTGACCCAATTCAAGAGAAGAACTGCGCACACGTGAAGGACGAATGGGCTCATTTTAATATGGGGTGGGGATGGGAGGTGCTGGGGTTATGCACATGTATTGTATGTAAGGTCTTGGGCAATAAATAGAGGGCAAAGAACCTTGTTCGGGGCGGTCACGCCTTTGGGAGGTGACTCCCGTGCCGGTGAATAAACACACCACTTTGTAACTTTAATTAGTTACATTGCCTTTGTCCGTGATTATTCCGGTTTTTAATGATTCAAGGGGACAAACTGTGGTCACGTGGGGACACTGCAGGGTCATCTTAGTGACCCAAAACAGGACAGGTGACTTCAGGGTGGCCCCGATGTCCCCAAGGCAAAGGCACCAAGGTCCCCAGTGTCCCTCGGGGTGACAGTGCCGCCCCCATGTCCCCACCCTGTCCCTGCATCCCGGGCTGCCTCCAGCTTTCACATCACTTCCTTGTGTCCCTCCACCGAGGTTCCCAAGGCCACCACGATGTCCCCGAGGGCCTGGGCAGCTCTGGGGAACCCCTGTTGCCATGTCCCACATGTGTCACCATCATGTCCCTGTTAACAGCGTCTACCAAGTACCCCAGGTGCCATGTCACCGTGTCCAGCTGCCCCTGGACATCTGCAGTGTCCTTGCTGGTGGCCGCGGTGGCCTCGGCGCTGGCCCTGGCGGTCGCCACCCCCTGGGCACAGTCACGCAGGTGCTGGGCCATGGCCCAGTGCTCACAGGCGATGGTGGCCAGGTGTCACCACGATGTCACCGAGGCCTGCAGGGTCACCTGGCAGGACACGGCCACTGTGCCCAGAGCCAGCAGCAGGTGACTGTCTTTGGTCACCCCCAGGGCAGAGTGTGCCAAGTCCAGAGACACTGCGGGGACATGGGGACACCGCACAGGTGGCACCGGGGACATGGCAGCAGGGCAACCAGCACAGTGGCACCTGAGCAGTGGCACCAAGAACACCCCAGAGCCACCAGCCCAGGGCTGCCCCAGTGTCACCATCCCAGTGCCACCCATTCAGTCTGAGTGTCACCAGCCCAGTGTCCCCAGTTCAATCCCAGTGTCCCCAGTTCAACCCCAGCGCCACCAGAGCTGCCCCAGTGTCCCCAGTCCTGTCCCAGTGTCACCAGCTCACTGTTCCCAGTTCCTTCCCAGCCCAGTGTCACTGCCCCATTGCCACCATACCAATTTCACCATCCCAGTGCTCCCAGTTCCCTCCCAGTGTCTCCAGTCCATCCCAGTGTCCAGTGTCTCCAGTCCATCCCAGTGTCCCCCATCCTGTCCCAGTGTCCCTGTCCCAGTGCTCCTAGTTGTGTCCCAGTGTCACCATCCCAGTGCTCCCAGTTCAATCTGTGTCTCCAGTTCCCTCCCAGTGCCACCACCCTATTGTCCCCATACCAAAGTCACCATCTCAATGTCACCAAACCAGTTCCCTCCCAGTGCTCCCAGTGCCATCCCAGTGTCCCCCATCCTGTCCCAGTGCTCTTGTCCCAGTGCTCCCAGTTGTGTCCCAGTGCCACCAGTTCCCTCTCAGTGTCACCATCCCAGTGCTCCCAGTCCCATCCCAGTGCTACCCCCCCATTGTCACCATACCAGTGTCACCAACCCAGTGCCACCAGTTCTGTCACCACCCAAGTGCCACCAGCCTGGTGTCACTAACCCAGTTCCAGCCCAGTGTCCCCAGTCCTATCGCAGTGCCACCAGTCCTGTCCCAGTACCACATCCCCAGTGTCCCCATACCAATGTCATCACCAGCCCAGTGTCCCCAGTGCCATCCCAGTGTCCCCCATCCTGTCCCAGTGTTCTTGTCCCAGTGCTCCCAGTTGTGTCCCTGTGCCAGCCCAGTGCCACCCCGTCATTGACCCATACCAGTGTCACCAGCCCAGTGCCACCGGTCCTGTCCCAGTGCCACTAGCCCAGTGCTCCCAGTGCCAGCCCAGTGCTCCCAGTGCCAGCTCAGTGTCACCAACCCAGTGTCCCCAGTTCCATCCCAGTGCCACCAGTTCTGTTCCAGTGTCACCAATCCAGTGTCACTGGTCCTGTCCCAGTGTCCCCAGTGCCATCTCAGCATCACCAGTGCCACCCATGGCACCACCCCAGTGTCCCCAGTTCAGTCTCAGTGTCCTCAGTCCTGTCCCAGTGCCACCAGCCCAATGCTCCCAGTTCCATTCCAGTGTCCCTGTCCCATCCCAGTATCCCCCATCCTGTTCCAGTGTCCCTGTCCCAGTGCTCCCAGTTATGTCCCACTGCCACCAGTTCCATCCCAGTCCCATCCCATTGTCACCAACTCATTTTCCCCATACCAATGTCACCATCTCAATGTCACCAAACCAGTTCCTTCCCAGTGCTCCCAGTGCCAGCCCAGTGTCCCCATCCTGGGACAGGGGAAGGTCTCTACTGGTCCATACTGGTCTGTACAGGTCTGTACTGGCCCATACTGGTCTATACTGATTTATACTGGTTTATACTGGTTTATACTCCTACAAAGCACCATCAGCCCCACGGCTGGCCCATGCCCAGCCTGGAGCCCAGATCACCCAAACTGGTCTGTACTGCTCTATACTGGTCCATACTGGTTTATACTGGTCCACACTGGTTTTTACTCACACACAGCAGCACACAGCACCATCAGCCCCATGGCCAGCCTGTGCCCAGCCCATAGCCAGCTCTGGCACTGCTGTGCCCCTTCCTCCTCCCGCTCCAGCATCATCATCACTGCTGCCTCAGCCAGGACCGCTTGGAGCCCCGCAGCTCCTGCTCGTCCTCGTCCCCCAGGGTCCCCCGGGCCACCGCCGGGGCCACCTCGGCCTTTCTGGCCTCCTTCAGCTCTTCCAGGGCCACTTGGGCCTGATACAGCGTGACCTTGCCTTCAGCCAGTGCCGTGGGGACGGTGCTTGGTGTCCTCAAGGCCTCGGCCAGGGCCACCAGGGCCACCAGGGCCACCAGGGCTCAGCACCACGCGGTGTCCACCTGGGCCAGCTCGGGGGGGAGGGCAGGGGGGGACAGCTGGGGACAGGAAATGGGGGTTAGGGGGCGGGGGAGGGGTTGGGGAGTTCTGGGGAGGGTTTGGGTGGGGTTTGGGTTGTTCCAAGTGAGAATTCTCAAGGATTTGGGGTTTCCCAGATGAGGCTGCAGGGGGTTTTGGAGTTCCCAGGTACCCAGATGAGATTTTTGGGGGGGATCCCAGGTGAGCATTCCCAAGGATTTGGGGTTTCCCAGGTGAGGGTCCAGGGGGAGTTTTGGGGTTCTCAGTATGATAATTGATAAAAGATTCGTGTTAATCACAAAAGCATTGGGGTTTATATAAACCAGAATACTAAGCTCTGAAGTGAAGCATGGACACTAGATAATGGAAATTATATGATAAAATAATTCTGTTTAAAATCACTTTGTTATATTACGTTGTATTATGTTACATTATAATATGTTATGTTATGTTTTCCAAATAAGTTGTATTGGCTACCAGCTTGCAAAATCAGACTTCCCAGAAAGCCCTTCCTGCCTTTGTCTGATCAATGCTGCCTATCTCAAGGACCAGACTTCCAGAACTTCCCTGGTGGTTATCTACAAGGACCAGATGGCTATCTGTGACTGATTATCACCCAAAGGCTTTGTGAATTTGTGTAAGGATGTTTATTCAACCACCACTGCTTATGACAACAAAAAACCAAAAATTATTGATTACAACGAGAACCCACAGTATAAGAAGAGGCTGCAAACCAAGGTTGGGTGGAGCGTGGAGTGGGCGGTGACCCCTCACGTTCCCCAGCGCTGCTTGCTCTTTCTATATCAAATAAAGCAATCTAAATTTTGCTGAATATCGAGACTTTTGTCTCTCATTTATAACAGTAACAACTGTAGTACTCTTTCTAACAGTTCACATCACACATTTTGCTCAAGTCCCTTGGGTTCATGGAGCTTGAGCAGGTAAAACTATCTTGTCAAATACCAGCAATAGTCCACTGACAATTTTAAGTGCCAAAATCATCAACCAGTACTTTTCCATTGATGATGTGGTGCCTACCAGATCAACAGTGTTACTAATTTTAAGAGATACAAATGCTATAACTTATTCTAAAAGATGATGTAGATTGCTTTCTGGTTTTGTTTGAACTGAACACGTGAGGAAGGTGAGAGCTTTTATGTCCACCTTTGCTCTGGCTACACAATGGTTATTAAATACTCTAAGAACAGACATAGTATAACTTCAGAGGATTCCATGGTGTGCATGTATTCCAAGGAAGACCTTCCCAGCAGGGCTGACAGCACCTTCTTGTACACCTCCCACACAGCCAGGGAGAAATTTATGGCAGAAGTCAGGCATGGACACATACAAAACCACCGAGAAGAGAGAGAATGTATTCACAGTAAATGCATATAAGACAAAACCCCTCAAAACACTATCCCTTACATACATATACCAAATATTACTATTAAGTTTCTGTTAAGTATTGGGTAAGCCAATTCGGCAGTATACAGATGTAGTGATTCTAGACTACTAATACATCTAACCTGTTACACAGCTCTAAAAATGGATTGCATGTAAGGTTGTCACCCTTTTTTGGTGGGGAGGCAGGACAGTTGGTAATTAGATTCGGCTCCTTGTCCTATTATTTTGATCTTGTGTATTAATATAAAACAAATGGGTACTGTTGTATATAGTTGGTTTTTCTAAAAGAACTCATTAAGGAATACGTCACACAAGCAATATTTGACTACATTCCCTACATATTTAATTTCTAAGTACATAAGCTTCATTTGGATTCCAAAATGCCTTGGAAAGTGTGAAACACCAAAGAGTAAATGCCAGTGCATCATCCACCACCTTTTGTGCAAAAGGATTCATTCAACAGCTGTGTGAGAAACCAGACACTGCATCCGGATCATAAATCAATAATGTACCTGAAAAGTGACACAAAGAGAATAAATATATGCCAGCAGCCATGGAGGTCAGCATGGGAGTCCTGTGTCCAGATGTCAAACAGATGCAAGTACAGATGTGGATCAGTCAGAGAGCGCTGGTACTGGGCACAGGACGCGAGACCACGCCGCGAGGGGCACTCGTTATGGGCCACTCACCGGGGCTCACTCCTTCGCCAGAGGCCACTCAGTTCCTCGCCGGGAGCCGATCCCTCTCTCGCCGGGGATCGGTTTCTCTCCCACCGGGGGTCGGTCCCTTCCCCACCGCACTCCGCTCCCCCACGCCGCCCCGGCCGCCGCCGCTCCCACTCTGCCGCACCAGCGGCCCCTCAGCCGGGCCCGGCCCCTCCGGGCCCCGCCCCCGCCCACCGGCCCCAGCCAATCCCCGCCCGCCCCGCCCGTCCCACGGCTCCCCATTGGTGGCCGAGCAGCGCGAGGGGCGCAGGCCCCGCCCCCGTGGCGGTGCTCGCGCCCAGGGTTCGGCCGTCACCGGGGCAGCGGCGGAGCGGGGCCCGCGCGCAGCGGCCGCTCCTGCAGGGCTGCGCTGCGAGCTCCGACAGCAACAACAGCGGGGGCAGGAGGCGCTTCGGCCAGCGGGCACGAGGGATCCATAAATAAACCCCAACGTTCTGCAAGAGTGGGAACGGGTGTCCAAAGAAATAGCTTACACCTGCACTTGGGTTACAACATCCCCCTGCAGGGCTACGGGCTGGTGACTTCAGGCGGCCACAGAGCTCTTAAGGGGAACTGGGCTGACTTGACTTGTTACCAAAGCGGCCAAAGAGTCCCGAAATCAGACTGGGCCCCTTGGAGTTGTTACTGAACTGTCCACATTCCACTGATCATTCCCTGCAATTTCCAAGCATCCCACAGAAAAAGACCTCGAGGTGCTGGCCCAGAGCTGCCGAATATGAGCCCAGGTGTGCCCAGGTGGCCAAGAAGGACAATGGCATCCTGGCCAGTGTCAGCAATAGTGTGGCCAGCATGACCAGGGCAGTGACGGTCCCCCTGTTCTGGCCACTGCTGAGGTCTCACCTTAATCCTGGGGTCAGCTTTGTATTCCTCACTACAAGAAAGACTTTGAGGTGCTCGAGTGTGTGCAGAGAATTGAGCTGGGGCGGGCTCTGGAGCACAAGTCAGATGAGAAGCGGCTGAGGGAGATGGGAGCTCAGCCTGCAGGAAAGGAGGCTCAGGGAGGACCTTCTCTCTTTCTCTACAACTCTCTGGAAGGATGCTGGCTTAGGAGGGATTCCTAGAGATAAAGTATCTGTCCCATGACCCTTTGTGCCAAAAAGATGGTCGCTGTGTCTTTAGGATTTGACAGCCAGGAAGCCTTGAGTAGGATAGAGGGGTTTGCTTTAGGGCACGAGTTTTTAAAGGCTGCCTAGGCAGTTTCACATTGTGCTAAAGGTGTACGCTCTGCACGAGACTTTGTGGGGGTGGGTCCTGCCTGTCAGAGTCTGGAAAAGGTAATCTTTTGTGAGACATCCTGAGGGGCTGGGAATGTGTGCTAGGAGTAGATCAGATCTCTGGGAAAGTAGTGCTCTGCTCCACGATGTCTGTCAGTCATGGCACACTGGAGGCACCCAAGTGGCCAAGAGACCAGAAATCCCTCCTGGGAGGAAGGCCCAGGATGGGCTGAAAAGGTTTGGGGCCACCATAAGGAAGAAGGATCACCATAAGGCAAGCACATGATCCTTTAGCCGTACCTTCATCTTGGAGTTTTACATCACTGGGACCCAGGACTCAGTAGATAGATGTCTGTTTTTCTGTATCTTTCCTGTCATTCTGGTCCCCTCTTTCTTCTCTCTTACGGAAGGTAACATCAAATGAGTGTAAAGATTTTCTATGATCATTAGGTGAAGTCTATGCTGTGATAAGTACTGTTATGTTTACACTTTTGACAATGTTCCTTAATTTTCTCTAGTTGGCCTTTAAACTTTTTGCCAGTTGGCCAGTAAACTGTGTGCTTTTTACCTCCTGAGAATATCTGGTTGGGATTTTCTCCTTTGCGCCTACCTAGAGCAAAAGAATTTTGGTTTAATCCTGGAATTCAGTGACTGGGGTGTAACCCTGGCTGCTTCCCTTCCATCAGTGGATCAGGGCAGTCGGTTGCATGGTTGCTGCGGGAGCTTTTGTGCATTCGGCTTCGGGACTTTGCTACGCTGCAATTCGGCAATGGGATCCAATCTGCCTGCTTTCCCTGCCTCCCTGCTGCTCGGGAATGCAGAGAATGGGCTATCTTTCCATTTTGGTGACATTTTCACAAAGCTAAGTTCATTAAGATTTGAATTCTACCCTTTTCTTCTCAAGCAGGGCATTCCTCTGTCTTTAAGTCCAAAAGCAACAAAGTCATTATAGGTAACAGTGGCAGAATATGCTATTGCTGTTACTGTCACAGGGACTCCCAGCTCACTTCACCAGCTCCTCTCTGTTATCGCTGCCCAGTGAAGAAGAGTCACATTTTCTTTGTCTGGCAGTCGAACATCATATCCTGCTTCTACCAGTTCTTTGCATCGCTCTGGCATTCCACACCCTAAATGAGACAAAACTGATTTACTTATCATTTTGTTCAATATCCTCCAGTTTGGAGACAGTTGCATCCAACAGAAAAAATCCATCTCAGGAAGCATCATCCAGCAGTTCCTACTTGAGCAAATTCCACGTTGCATTCAAAGGAAGCCTTGTAAAAAGGGTGAGGCTGTGCCCTGAGGAGTCGATGTTTCAATTTAACAAACCTGCCTGAAACGCTTTTGATTTATTTACAATAGTAGCCGTGATTTTTCTTCTTCCACTACAGGGAGAAAACGAAACTGAAAATGTTTCCTTTGTAAAAATGGAAGCTTTGTAACAATGGACATCACACTCCTGGTGAAAATGTGTCATGGCCTTTGGAGAATTGGCAGTCACAGCTCACAGGACATTAGAAAAGGGATAATTATCACTCCCAGCTCAGCCTCCAGACCCGGGCTGACACACAGAGCTCTTGCCACCCCCTCACGGTGGGGTCCTGGCTGTAAGGATCACAGCTTGGGTCAGGCCTTTGGGTAGAGACCTGGAGAGACATTCAGGGTACAAAAGGGTTGGCAGCTCTCATAAAAGATAAGAAAAAATAAAGAGCATGTGCATTTATAAAAAAAAATTCCCCAAGCCCTATTTTGGCAGGTCAGGGCAGTAGACAGAAGGTGGCACAGATTTGTAGTTGTTACATTCCTGCAACTCGACCTGTTACTGTGCTTTCCATCTCTGTCAGTTGTTTATAGGGTAAAGGAAGATATTTGGGGGGGCACAATGGGTCCAACACCATGGGAGCAACCTCAGGACCTCAACAGCTTTCAGTTATGAATGATCAGGAAACCTGAGAGACAAAGTCAGACTTTTTTCTTCTCCTGAAGGTGGAGAAGGGAAATTCAGAGCTGACAAAAATATACCATATTGGGGTGATCAACTGCAGGGAGAACTCTCCCTTGCTGCTCAGGAGATGTGTCTTGGTTTGAAAGTCTGCTAGGGAAAGCAGGGCCCTCTCTTGAAATGGAGAAAATAAATCCATTCCCTTTGAATTAGTATAATTTTGAAATTAAGAGGCTCTCAGGCAATGATATGGAGATAGGAATAACAACAACTATGAAATTAACAACAAACAGAACAGGAGGCCAGTTCCAGTCTCTGGGCCACGGGCACTTTCCCCTTTGGTGCAGTTGCTGTCACAGCTGGCAGTGAGCTCTGGCAGGCTCCTGATGGGCAGGTGCGACGATCCCCGTGCGGCTGCAGGGGCACTGGGGTGATGGCAGCTGTGTCCCAGATGGGAAGGGATGGAGGAGAGGCAGGATGCTGGGAAAACAGCAAGCTGAAGCACGAGGGCGTCCAAGCAGGGCTGCGGGGTCCAAAACAGAGAGGCAGCTCCCGGCGTTGGGATGGTGGGGGGGTAGCAATGACCTTTCTGCTCCGAGAGCCAAAAGCGAGCGAGAGCCAGCAACTGCCCCCCACCCTCCTTTACCTGCTTCCAATCTCACCGTGTTCCCCCTTTCCTTCCACCCCTACCTCCCCCAGCCCTCTAAGAGAAACTCCCAAAATACCAATGAGGCCCCGCCTCCCTCTGTCACTAGCCATCACTGCTAAGACCTAGTCATCAGTGCTTCTTAGCATGTCAATGAGAAAAAAATTCCACAGGCAGAGAGGAAAGGGAAAAACCAACCCCCAACAGTCATGGTCATCTCATGGTCGTTCTCATGCTCGTCTTGTGGTCAGCTCATGGCCACAATCATGTGATGTTCATGTCAGGATCATAACTGAGTCATCGTCATGGCCATCTCATGGTCATGTGTAGCAATGAGGAACAGACACACGGACTTGATTGCTTGCTCCGAAGAAGATGGTTTATTGGAACCAACCGAGCCTTTTTATACTCGAAACTTAACCCAAACTTTACTGAAACAAGCCCGCATTGGCTGCCTGTCACTGCGGTGTCGCTGTTGCCGTGTCCCTTTACCCAGTCAGCTCTCTGATCATGTGGTGTCCACGCATCTCCCCAGCCCATCACTGCCTCACACACGAGGTGACCACCAAGCCACTCTCCGGCCATCTGACCCGCAGCTGAGCCCTTCCCAGAGTGCCCGCACCCGCAGGGAGCGCAGGGCTGGATTTGGCCGCCAGAGAGTTGGTGACCCTCGTGAGATCCTCGGTGCATTTAGTTCCTACAGGAGTGTGGGCACCGCTGGGAAATGATCTGCATGCCTTGTTAATTGGATGTTCTTCCACCGCTAGCCTGGGGCAGGATCTCTCCCGGTCCTCCTCTCAACTCCCGGGCCTCTCCTCAGCCAATCAGAGAAGGCACCAAAATAATTGAGCCAATCAGAGCGCGCGGCGCTGATGACTCCTCAGGCAGTCCCAGAGCGCCCAGAGCTCCTCACCTGGACTCCACCTGCGCCCCGCCCCCAGCGCCCCCCGCCAGGAGAATTTGGGGTGGGGAGTATCATGTTTTATCTTTTATTCTTCCAGAGCCAGGATTAAATGCTCTAGAGACGGAATTTCATGTTTGGACTCAGATATTTATTAATTCTTATCTATATTACAGTGAGTTCTACAGCACTTCTAGCTAACAGGCTAAAAATGGACACGTATCTCTCTCTCTACAAGGCCTTTTAAGGGCCAATCTGTCCAATTAAGAACACACAGCTAAATTCTTTTTACTTTTAACCCAACAACCAATCACCTGTGACCTGCAATGTGGAATTTTCTATCCAATTGCAAAAGTACCACCTAGACCCGTGAAGAAGGTGAAAAAGAAAGAAAACTCCACCCTAAAACCTCCATCTTGTTTTATATGTATTAATATAGTCTAAACCCACAAATTCTAAATTTTCCACCATGGGCCATTACACACTTCTATTCAAACTACACACCAGTGATCCCAGTTCTATCACACAATTCTGGAAACCTTCTTCACAGCCTCAGGTCAAAAGCAGTGTTTTCCTGAGGGTCAGTGCCTGTCAGCAGAGAAAGCCCAAACCCCTCAGTTTCCAGAGTTTCTACAGGGGGGAGGTGTCAGACCATACCCAGTGCTGGCCATGGGGGGTGTGGCGGGGACCCGGAGCTCTTGGCTACTGTGGGCTGCTGGGGGGACACCCCCGGACCTGTGTCCTGCACACACAGCGCTGTTCCAGGAGATGGTTTAGTCCGAGTGTCACTTCATTCACGGCACCGACCGGCTGAGGTTCGTGGAGAGGAACATCTCCAAGCGGGAGCAGTTCCTGCACTTGGGCAGCGATGTGGGGCTGCACGTGGGGACACCTCCTTTGGGGACAAGGCTGCCAGGCACTGGAACAGCGACCCGCAATGGATGGAGTACAGACGGGCTGCGGTGGACAGGCACTGCCGGCACAACTACGAGTTGTCCAGCCCGTTCCTCGTGGAGCGCAGAGGTGAGCGTGGGGCAGAGCGTGTCCCCTCGGGCCCTGCCCTGGGAATGACCCTGGAGCCCCTCAAAACCTCCCTGGGAATCACCCGAGACACGTCAGCCCTTCTTGTGCCCATTCCCATGGCTTCCTGCACCCTCACCCCAAGTCACTCCGGTGGCTCTCCCAGTCCATCCCAGTCTCTCCTGCTGTCCTTACAGTCCTTACCCATGTCACCAGAGTATCTCCCAATTCCTCTCAGTCCACAGGTATTCCATTCCCTGTCCACTCCCAGTATTTCTAATTCCAATCCGGGACCTCCACCCTCTCTCCCAGTGCCTTCCCAGTCCCTTCCAGTCTGTTCCAAGTCCTTTTCAGTCTAATTCCAGACTGCTACCCTCTCTCCCATTATCCCAATCCACTCCACTCTCTCCCAGTGTTCCCCCACTCTCTCCAATTTCATTCCCAGTCCTTCAAAGTGCCACACCAGCCCTCCTTCACCTCTCCCAGTTCCCACCAGCTTATCCCAGTGTTCCCACTCTCTCCCAGCGCCACTCAGTGTGTCCATCTCGCTGCTTCCCTCGAGCTCCCAGCCCGGCCCCGGCTGCCTGCTCTGCTCCCTGATGGATTTCTACCCTGCCCACATCCAGCTGAGCTGGTTCCAGGGCCAGCAGGAGCTCTCGGGACACGTGGTGGCCACCAACCTGGTCCCCAATGGGGACTGGATTTCTACCAGCTCCAGGTGCTGCTGGAAACCCCCCCGGCACGGGGTCAGCTCCAGCTCCAGGTGGAGCACGTCAGCCTGGAGCACCCCCTGAGCCGGCACTGGGGCACGGCCCGGACCCCACAGTGTGGGGGGAGTGGGGAGGCACTGGGGGGTCTGGGAGGGGATTGAGGTGTGCTGGGAGTAACAGGGAGAGAGTTTGAGATAGCCTGGTTTAAACTGGGAGTAAGGCTGAGGGTTTTAGAATGGCTGAGGTGTCTGAAGGATGTTGGGGAGGGTGGGATGGGGTTCCGGGGATCCTGGTGGGCACTGGGAGGGAGTCTGGGGATGCTGGGTGTAACTGGGAGGGATTTGAGTTTGCCTGGAGGGGATGGAAGATCAGGGATGGAAAAGCAGGGGTTGGAATGAGGTTGGTCGAGCTGGAAAGAGACTGGGAGGAGATTTTAAGGGGTCCTACGTGGGCTGGAGGCAATTGGGAGGGTGCTTAGAGGGGTTTCAGGTATCTATGACAGGTCTGGGGGGGTTCTGACACTTGTGAACCCCCAGAGATGTTGCCAGACACCATCGACACCAAGGTGCTGATGGGGATTGGGGGCTCCGTGGTGGGCTTCATCTTCCTGGCACTGAAGTTCGGCTTCTACCTGTGCAAGAAGGTGAGAGGGGGTCCTAACGAGTCGTGTGCCCCCTCCTCCAGAGCCTGTGTGCTCCCCCTGGGGAACCCTGGCTCAGTGTTACCCCCTTTTCTCTGCCCACAAAGCTCCTGTCCCAGCAGCCGCTGCAGACCCTGCCCAGGTGGGGAACACTGGGTGCTGCGGGTCTGCCCGGCAACTGGTGAGTCATCACAGCTGCTCTCTCTCATTGGCTGAATCTTCTTCATCGCATTCTCTGATTGGATGAGGAGA
This sequence comes from Sturnus vulgaris, assembly GCF_052056855.1. Lineage (NCBI taxonomy): Eukaryota > Metazoa > Chordata > Aves > Passeriformes > Sturnidae > Sturnus > Sturnus vulgaris. The sequence goes on from NW_028276170.1 coordinate 13,945,173, forward strand.
GGCCCGCGAGTTGAGAGAAGGAACAGGAGAGATCCCGCCCCGAGCACCGGCACGGGAACAACAGAGCCAGCCTGGGCACAGCGAGGGAATTTATTACCAACCAAATCACAGCAGGAAAGGAAAAGAGAGAGAAATCTCTTCAACTCCTTCCCCCCACCCAACAGGGATCACCGGGACCAAGGATCACCAGGGCTCTGCCCAGTGGGAGTCACTGGGGATCATCCAACACCGATCCTCCCATGGGGGATGGAGCTGGAGCAGAGCCCAGACCCACACTCGGGGCACTCACAGGGCTTCCCTTAGTGGTGACTCCGTTGGTGTTGGGTCAAGGCTGAACTCCTGGAGAAGCTCTTCCCACACTCAGGACACTCGTAGGGCCTCTCCCCAGTGTGGATGCGCCGGTGGGCAGTGAGATGGGAGATTTGCTTGAATCCATTCTCGCAGTCGGGGCAGCGGAAGGGCCTCTCCTCTGTGTGAATCCGCTCATGTAGGAGGACATGGGAGCTGGTCTGAAACCTCTTCCCACACTTGGGACACTCGTAGGGCCTCTCCCCGGTGTGGATGCGCTGGTGTCTTCTCAGGTCAGAGCTCCATCCAAAGCTCTCCCGACATTCCAAGCAGGTGTAGGGGCGTTCCCCTGTGTGGATAACCTGGTGCTGCATCAGATAAGAAAAAGTGCTGAAGCTCTTCCTGCATTCCCCACACTCATAGGGCTTTTCCCTAGTGTGGATCCTCTGGTGTAGGATCAGCTGGGACCTGTAGCTGAAACTCTTCCCACATTGTAAGCATTTGTGGGGCTTCTCCCCTCCAGGAGGCTTCTCCACCAGCTCTGAGCTCCATCTGGATCTCCAGCAGCCTTCCCGTCTCAGGGAGGGTCTTTTTCCCTCGCAGCTCCCTGGGCTGGATTTGCCACCCAGCTTCCTGTGGGATCCCTGGGACTTTTCCTCCTCCTCCATCCATCCACGCCTTGGGAATGACAAATCCTGGTTTGGAGGGAAACACAAGAGAGCACCTTGGGCTGAGGGTTCCTCCTTCCAAAGTGCAACTCAGGAAGTCATTGGGCATATTGTGTCTGTAAGAACCCCCAAAACACAATGATTCAGCACAAAAATTATTGAAACATCAAGACACAGATCAAAAACTCCCCAAAAAGCAAGTTTCAGCCCAAATCCCCTGCAAAATATAAAGATTCAGCCCCTGCAAAAAATCAAAGCACCAACATTTAATCCAATAAAGCTCACAAAGACCAAGATTCACCCCTGTGAAAATCATGCATGGTCCTCTTCAGTCACCTGCTGCATGTGGGGAGACAACGCTCCTGGGGCTGGGGCAGAGGCAGCAGATAAAGGAAGAGGTGGAACCTTGTGGTGTTTACTGATTCTGCTTCTCCTCCTCCTGTGTCCCTACTCCGTCTCACGCTCCTCTTCCTCCTACTATTCGTCCTCCTCCCGCACAATGCCACCTTCTCCTCCCACGTGCAGTATTTGACCACTTGGTTCTTCAACCCTGCGTCTCCTTCCCTTCTCCTGCTGCCCCCAGGCCCAGCACCCACTGCCGGCTCCCTCTTCCCCCCAAACCCACAGCATCCCAGCGCAGGGGCAGCGATGGAGCTGGGGCAGCTCGGGCTGGGGCAGCGCTGGGCTCTCGGCCGCTCCCGCCCGCACTCGCTCCCCACTGCAGCCGCTGCCGCCACCACAGCGCGGGGGGGCCCGGCCTTGGCGCTCCCCCCCTCCCACCTCCCCAAATTCCCCTGCCGGGGGGCGCTGGGGCCAGGAGACAGACGAGTGACAGATCAGGGGGGCTGGGAAGAGTCGGCAGCCAGAGAGCACTGAAAATCTCAGCAGTGACTACAGTGGCATCTTCGGGGACTAAACATGGCAGGGCACCCATGGAGGGTAGAAAGGGAAAGCCACGAAGGGATCCTGGCCAAAGGGATGATGATCCCAAAATATCTCTGAAGGGTCCCTTGGGAGCATGTTGAGGAAGTTTGCACATTCTCCCAGAGGTAATCAAGGACATGGACACCCACGGGGGGCAATAAGGGAAGTCCAGAAGGGATTTAGACAACAGGGGATGGATGCTGTTGGTGTGCTGGGAAGGGATTGGGTGAAGGGGAGGAATATGGTTCAGGAAAGAAGAAACAGGAGGAATCTATGAGGGAAGAAAAAGAATGATGGAAAAGAGGAGGAAGAGAAATATAGTGAGGATGGGGATGTTTTTCAGCAGGCTCTTCTCGTCAAAAGTTGCCAGCTGCTGCAGATCCTTTGTATCCCCGGTTGCCAGGACAGGCACACAAGGAGGTCAGGATTGCAGGGGGTTTCTCTGTGCTGGGCAGCGGCAGGAGCGGGCGCAGAGGGGCGGCACCGGGAGCACGGGCTGGGGGCCTGTGGGGAGCTGCGGGGCCGGGCCGGGGCTGTGGGGCAGCCGGGGCTCAGCGCCGGGCGCTGCCTGAGCCCAGCACCCCCCGGCAATTGCAGGCCCGGCAGTGGCCCCCGGCCCCCAGGAGGCTGCGGGACGCCCCGGCCGCTGCCCGGCCCCGTGGAGCTGCCGGCCCTGCCCGCCGGGGGGGCCGCGTTTGGACACTGCGGCAGGACAGGCACCGGCTCTGGGATACGGGCTGGCCACGGCAGCCACAGCACAAGGAGCAGCACGAAGGAACAGCTGGGAAATGGGGATTGGACGTGCAAGCATCCAGATTCGCTTTTAAGCATTTTCCTTGGGTCACTGCAGAAAGGAATGATTTAGCAGAAAGCTCAGCAGCTGTCAGAGGATGAGCACCCCCAGGCACTGAGGGGGCTGCAGGAGGGGCAGAAGAAGCCCCTGGAGCACTTGGTCACAAAGGCACAGCAGGGGAATGCAAGAAGGGATGAGGAAAAGGCCAAGGGGAAGGCAAAGGCCATGGCAGAGTTTCTACAGCCCCTGAGGGATGAACCCCAGTGACCAAGGGGGCACTGTTTTCCCAGGGAAAATGGGAAAGACATGGACGGTCCTTCTGCAGGGATGCACGAAAGCACCAGCCTTATTGGGGCAAGCCTTGCAGAAAATATCACAAGAATTTACCCCCCCCACCCCCAGGGATTGGGTTAATGCAGGATGTGGATGACTTTCTGCAATCAGGAAGACAAGAAGTGGTAGAAGAAGCCTCTGTGAAATGGCTGAATGTTCAGGCTAAAAAGCATCTTTGATTATTTGAAAAAAAAAGTGCAAATGCTAGAGAAAAGGGTTAGATATGTGGGACATATTTTGACTGAAAGTTTGTGGTGTATTGACGCAGAGAGGGACCAGGCAATATCAGAACTAACACTACCCAGCACTAAAATGGAGCTGGGACAACGCTCAGGATTAATAGGCAATTGCAGGACCTGCACTGAGGATTCTCTGTTCCAGCCTGAATATTGTATGACTTTTTAACCCCAGAGAGCCTTAATATTATGCTCTGGACATAAGAAAATCAACAAAACTTGAGAAATTGAAAAAAACCAAAGTGATAGAACCCCTGCCATGGCTCTACCAGAGTCAGAAAAGAAATTGGAATGGGATGTGGATGTTAAATAGGGCCATGCCAAAGGAATTTGGAATTCCCGGCTGCAGGAGCAGCATGGGAGGGCACCACTGACCCTGCACTGAAGGCAACGCAGCAGCAGCCAGGGCTCCACATCGGGCCAAGCCCCTGGGCCTGCCCACAGATCCTCTGCTGAAATCCTCTGCCTGGGCACCCTCCTTTGGCATCTCCACACACTGGGGCCAATCCTTGCTGCCACTGCTGGAGCTTCGCTGCTTTCTGTGCCTGCACTGCCACAGCTGCTGGGGAAGACAACGGCACAATTCCACTCTGCCCCTCAGTTACACTCACACACTGGGCTGCCGGGGATTCCATGGTCGGAAAATATACCGAGTGTAATTTTAAAAATCTATTTCTCTACTCAGGCTTCATGTGCCTTTGCATTGGGGAAACGAATTTGAAAGAGATTACTAAGGAATGTTCCTCCACTCAACAGAGAGGAGTTTAACATCTCAATAGACTGGGAATAGCCCAAAAGATACTCACAAAGATAACGACCATTACGGCCCATCAGCAAACATCAAGGAACACCCACCCCAGACACTGCCCCTGGCATAGTTGGAGATGCCTGGTCTGCAAAAGGCTGAGAAGGAAATCCAGGAGTGCGGACCTAATTAATATAGAGGGGAAGAAATTCGGGTCCGATAGGAAATTAAATAGTAACAACTACACAACTTGGAAGCAATGAACATTAAACCAATGGATTTCTATGGGTTCAAACTGTAAAAAGTTAAGGGAAAATCTAGTAAAACTCACGTGTCATGGAATGATTTTCTCTGCACACCCGGGCTATTTGTGGATGAAATGATTTCTGCTACACATCCTGGCCAGAATCAAGCAATTCCTTGATTCTCTAACAGTAGAAATGGTGTTGAAGAGTTTTAGTTCTTCCCGCAGTTTTGGTGACAGGACTACACCATTAGAAGGTTTTTTCTTAATAATCCTACTTTTATAAGATTCATTCCAGGCAGAGTCTGGAGAGCAGCTTTAGAAATGCAAATTAACTCTGCTGAAGAAATGTATGGACAATTTACCAAACTATTCTTGCCTGGGGGAGGAATTTTGCAGATTTCCTCTGTCCCCCACTCCAAGCTCTGCCTCCCTGCACAGATGGAATTTGCACAGCTAAAGGCAGAGCCCATAGTGAGGATATCTGACTGCAACAGAAATTGGTTAAGCTGCAAAGGGAAACAGCAAACGCAGAATTTTGTGCAACCTTCATGAAAAATAGTGTGTGTGGGGGGGGAATCATCCCTCTCTCCAGAGCACTGGGGTGTTTTTGCTAATCCAGAGAAACCAGTTGGGGATCCAAGTATTTGATGATTTCATAAGATTAACGTGGTCAATTGATGCAGCCCTGGCTGCAGGGAGCACCCCAAAACTGGGAAAAAGATGAACAGACACCAGAAGAAATCCTACACCACCATGGACCAGCCCCTAGGAGCCCTAACGAATTCCTATCAGGAGACAGAGAAGTCATTTATCATTTCGATGGCATAATTAGATTACACAATGTCCTCGAAATAACACCCAACCAGACAGCTCCAGCTCCTCACCTTCTTCCCGACCAATCCACTCAGATGAGGAATGCAACGTTTCCCGATGGAATGGAATCAGATGATCTATTAACAGAAAGTGGAGGAGTTTGTGGAAAATTAAATGACTCAAACTGCTGTTTGCAAACAGATCACAAAAGAAAAGTGGTGAAACAGATAACAAAGGAAGTGAGAAAGTAGCTCATGTACCAGTCCAAACAGGGAAAGGATGGGAATGGGACACGTTTTCGTGGTTTCCTGGCAGACCACGGCTTAAACGAATGCTGCTCCTCCTCTGACGTGCTACAGCAACTCTCAGCTTTTTACCATGCACGACACCTTGCGCCAAAGAGGACACAGGAAAAGAGATTGAGTCAATGGAAATTAAAAGTTTATAAAGGCAATTCCTGAGAAAATGAGAAAAGGAGGGATTGCAAGCAGCAAGATTAATATCGTAGTAGGAGTGAATATTAACGAGGACATGCAGTAGGCGGATCGGGAAGTCTGAACCTTCAAAAAACGTCAGCCAGAGGGGAATGGGAGAGGGAGGTGCAGCCGGGAAAATGAGGATAAAAAGGAGGCGGCGCTTTAGAGACCGCATGGCAAATGCCGCATGGCATCTCTCTTTGTTCATCAATAAAGTCACTTTTACAGGACTCCTCTGTCTCCTTTGGGCACACAAACCTCTGGCCACGGGAATTTTCCCGCACAGTCCCGGGCACAGGGCAGACACCTCTGTGCCACCCACAGCAACCGGGACGAGCCAGCGCTGCTCCGGCACCGGCTCCTGCCGAGGCCCCAGCGGGAAGGAGACCGCGGGCAGCCGCTCCCGCAGCGCCCTCAGCCCAGCGCCAACACGGGCCGGCACCGGCACAACCAACCCGCCAGAGCCCCCTGCCGCCCCCTCGGCCCGCAGCGAGCCCCGAGCCCCCGCACAACCGAGCGCGGCTCCCACCTGCGCTGGGGCCGCCTCCGAGCTCCGCCGCCGCCTCCCCGGGCTCCGGCCGCTGCCGCCGCTGCCGGGCCCGCACAGACGCTGCCACAATGGCGCCTTTGCTGCTCTGCCCAATCAGCGCGCGACAACCAGGAGTGACATTTGCACAATCAGCCAATGGCAGCGAGGGCCGGGCTCTGCACACGGCCCAGCCTCGGCCCGCGCTCTCAGGGCCCCCCGGGCTGTGGGAGGGCAAAGGCGGAGATGAGGAACAGCCCTGGAACGGGCCCGGGCCCGAGCCGCCATTGGCCTGGAAACACAAACAAAGTTCTCCGCAGCTCCCGGCACGCCTTTCCCATCCCGGCGTGTTCGCTGGCTCCGGCTCAGCGGGAAGCCCTGGAACCTCATTTCTCCTACCCCCTAATTAGGAGCATCAGTGCATGGCTTTGATTTCCCGCACAAAAAGGGAAAACTGCTCCAAACCCCTGTGGATGAGTGGGAGAGGGGAGAGATTTCTGGCAGAAAACTCCAAAAACTCAGAGCAGGATAATGAGAAGTAAATGAAGACCCTTCAAACCAGCTTTCCACTCGCCCCCCTCCTTCCAGCTGCACTTCCTACCTCGGCAGTGCAGGGTGGGAGAAACGACGCTCACTTTGTAAAATTATAAAGGTTTATTAAACCTTAGCAAAAAAAAATACACCAAAAGACTGAATTAGGAGAAAAATCAGCACTGGTAGCACAGGACTAAAGCAGCAGACCCGGGTGTGATTTGGGGGCCCAGCGGGGTCCCCGGGCCGCCCTCGCCGCCCCCCCCCCCCGCCCCCCCCCGATCTCGGCCAACGGGTGCGAGCGGCGCGGCCCCGCTGCTGAGCACTGACCCCGCCCCGGGGGCCGCCGGGACCCCCCCGAAAAAACCCCACACCTGCACCCCCCCTTCAGTCCCTCCGACCTTCCCAGTCCTGGGGGAAAAGGGGGAAAGGGGAGGACATGGGGCGGGATCACCCGGAGACCCCCGGGGTGAGGAGCAGGAGGGGAGGGGGTTGGGCTCGCTCTGAGGGGGGCGGTTCCCGCGCGAGGATTTCGGGGGGGGGGGGGTTCGCTCGAGGAATTTTGGGGGTCCTCGTGCCACAGATCCTCCTGCAAAGGGCTCCACTCGTGCCACCGTCTCCTTGTGTCACCCAGACCAGTTTGGGGGGCTCTTTGTGTCATCCAGAGGAATTTTGGGGCTCCTCGTGTCACTGAGAGCCCCGCGAGTGTCACCAAGAGCTCCTCGAGTGCCACCAGGAGGAACGGGGGGATTCCTCGTGTCACTGAGAGCCCTGCGAGTGACACTGAGAGCCCTGTGTCACCAAGAGCCCTTCAAGTGCCCCCAGCTCCTTGTGCCACCAGGAGCCCCTGGAGTGCCACCAGCTCCTCGTATCACCGAGAGCCCCTCGTGCCACCAGGACCTCGTGCCAGAGAATTTGGGGAGAGTCTCTGTGCTACCCGGAGCCCCTGAGTGTCACCAGCCCCGTGCCAGGGTCCCCAGTGTCACCGGGGTCTTTCTCTGTGTCACACACCAGGAACCGACCCCCCCTCCGAGCACCAGGACCCCCGAATTTAACCGTCCTCGTGCACCGGGACCCCCTCAGGACCCTCGAGTTTCCTCTCTCCCCTCCTCATGCACCGGCATCACCGGACCGCCCCCCCTTTCCCGAGGAATCGCCGGAGACCCCCTCCATCAATCACCGGGCACCGGGACCACCAGACGACCTCCCCCATCAATCAGCACCGTCACCGTGCACCGGGACTCCCCCCCCCATCGAGCAGTGACACCCCCTCATCGTGCACCGGGACCGCCGGACCCCCCTCAAACATCGCCAGCCTCGGGCACCGAGATCACCGGAGACCCCTCCATGAGTCACCGGGACCCCCCCGTCATGCACCAGGACCACCGGAGACCTCCCCAGGAATCACCGGACACCCCCTCACGAATCACCGGGCACCGGGAAGCCCCTTCGGGCACCGGGACTGGACCCCCCCCTCGTGTACCGACCACCCTCCGGTGCACAGGGCCCGGACCCCCCTTTGTGCCCCCCCCGCCCATCCCGGGGATTCCGCCCCTCCCCTTTGACTTCCCCCGGGAACAGGAGCGGGAATGGGGGGGGGCCGTGCGCTGGGGGGGCACCGGGGTGTCCCCAGCAGCGGGGGGAGTCCCTTGGGGCTCGCTCCTTTCTCCCCTCTCTTCCTCCAGTTATCACCAGGGACCCCCCCAATTTACCGGGGCTCCCCCTATTCACTGCCCCCCCGTTCACCGATCCCCCCAAAGCGCTGGGAGCCCCCTCACTCACCACCCCTCCCTTATCCATGGGACCCCCCCACTCACCGCTCCCCCCAAAGTCTTGTCGCTGAACTCCTTCTCTGCCGTCCATTGCTGGAGACTCCTTTCTTACATCTGCACTGGAGGTCAGGTGTAGGAACAAGCCGGCCCTCCCCAAATGCCCCAACTGCCTGAGCCATGTTGTGACAACAATGCAAGGGGGAGGGGAAAGAGGACTATGGGAGGATATATTACAATAACATCATTATACATCCACAAAACTTATCTTAACATACACACACTGTTCATCCTTTAATTGTGAGAGCCAACCACCACATTGCTCATCTGTAACAACAGCGACTGCACTGGCCCCCCTAGATCAGAGGGGGATGGAGCCAGTGCCAGTCCACCCGAATCGGTGAGGGCAGAGACTACCCCCTGCCCACCTGGGTATTGCATCAGCCTAATACATATTTACAAAAGGTTATACATATTGAAACATTTTAACATAGCTCCTCCCCTGTCCCACCTGTTTCAAGCTTTTGCAGTTGTCCTATTCCTGATCATTTGTTACTTTTCAACACATTCAACAGGTTTGAATTCCTTCATTGGTTAAATGTTAACATTACAACAACTCTTCACCAACATTGATATAACAACACAACATTCACATTAAAATATCCTTAAATTTTAGCAAGACTTCTTTAATAAAAGTCAACCTTAAAAAACATGTAGTATTCACTCTAACAATTGCTAAAGCCAGCAGTGTAATATATTTATCACAGTGGCCTTGAGTTCAGAGCCAGGCTTGGGCTAGGGAGTGTGACTGGGACTGCCACTGGGCTTAGGTCCAAGAATGGTGTTGGCCTTAGGGCAGGAATTGGGGCTGAGCTTGGGAATTCAAGCTAAAGCTGGCATTGGAGTGTGGGCTGGCACTCAAAGCTGCACTTAGGGCTTGAGACTGCCATTGGGATTGGGTTTAGAGTTGCAATTGGGGCTGGCTTTGTTCTTAGGGCTAAAGGTGGCATTTGGTTTAGGGCTAAGCATTTGGAAAGGGGCTGGAACTGGGGCTGGACTTTGCAGTTATGGCCGGGTTTTAGATTAGAGCTGGAATTGAGGTTAAGGCTAAATGTGCCGAGCCGAGGATGAGAGGAACGGCGGAACCCACCCGGTGCTATGGGGGTCCCGGCATCGTAGGCAAATTGGTTTTACTTTCTGAGACGAACATAAAGCTTTTTTCCCCCCCTTCTCCTTTCTTTCTTTTTCCTTCCTTTCTTTTCCCTTCTTTTTCCTTGTAGCTGATTGGGAAGGCAGGATTTCTTGCGAGGGCCTGTAATTGTCTGTCAGGAAGACGGCTTCTGTTGTGAGATCCAGTGACTGGCGGGAAGAATGGGACTAAGAGGAATGGGACTTCCTAAGGAAGGAATCCCCGAGGAGGAAAAGAAATGAGAAGATATCAACAGATATACTCTTAAATATCCCCCTGGGAAGAAAACTACCCCGTTGAAAATATTACTCTAACACCAAAGAATTTAAGACGATACAATATTGTATATTAGAATAGGCTAAGAGAGAAACTAAGTCCGACTATGTTTACTGGCCTTGGGATGAGTCTGAGAGGAATGTCGAATTTGTCTTTACAAATGAGCTGTGGATCTGCTTGTAGATAAGGCTAGCACTGAGAGATAAAAGAAACAATGGGATGGATTCCACTGATTAATGAATGGACAAAGATATTTGCCTTTACAAACAAATTGTAGGGCTGCTGATAAATGAAATTGGATATCGAAAGATGAAAGAAGCAATGGGGGAAACCTATGAAATCTATAAGAATTAAAAATTAAAAGAGAGGGTTATACATTAGAGGGGAATTTCAGGTATCAGGCGTTCCGGGAAGTCTGTGCCTCTCAAGTACCTCAGCCAATGGGGAAAGAGAGAAGGAAATGCGGCCGGGAAAATAGGATAAAAAGGAGGCTGCGTCCTCCAAAAATTTCAGAGTTCCCAGGGGAATGTCCCATGGCCTCTCTCCTGTCTCCCAGTACTGCTCTGTCTCCTTTTTGGACATAAACCTCTGCTGTTTGTGGATTAATTTTCCTGACAAGTCAAATAAGGAATGGATGTGTCAGGCTTTAAACATCCATGTAAAAGCTAAGGAACAAGCCCGGTACAGATCTGGGAGAGGGGATTCTTCACTGAACAACCTTTCTAGCTCTGGCCTCTCAGTCCTGAATCTCAAGGGAAAGCTACTCTACACTCCATTCCATACAAACAGAAAATCCTGGATTTGGGAAAAACACTGTCTTGGGATGGGCTTTCTTTTCCTCCTCTCTTTTGCTACCTCCTGACTTTTTCTCTCTCTCTCTGTGAGCACTAATTTTTGCTATACACTTTCCCACTGATAATTTAACTGCTTACCATATCAAGTGTAACAGTTGTTCTCCACCTAAATTTAACATGAGCAGGTGCTACTTCTCTTTCAGGTCAAGATCAGAGCCTAAATGCAGTGATTTCAAAATGAATAAATTACTTTTCCCTCTTTCAGTCTGAAATGAGCTACTGCCACCTGCACTTGCCCTTCCCTTCCTCTCCTGAACCACCGAACAGCCCCACTGGGATGGCAGGAGCTGGGCCTGGGAACTGCTGCCTTTGGAGTTGCATCTCCTCCTCCCGTGGCCGCTGCTCAGAGCCCAGAAGTGCTCTGAGAACTTGAAGTTGTGGCAGCTGGGTTAGAGCCTACATGGGAGGAGGAGAAGGTTCACCAGAGCCCTTCTCCTGCCGTGCCAGCTCCAGGGCAAGGAGTGCAATGGAAGCCAGCCAATGTCCAAAGCCCATCTGCTCTGCCAGTTCCTGTGGGAATGAGCTGCTGCAGAGGGGAAGATTAGGGTGGGAATGTGGTTCTCTAAGAAGGCCATAACTAAATGCTTGCATGGGGGTTTTGGCTTCTGGAGCAGTGGGGTAAGGCTGTTATTGGTTCCTACCCCTCCATCCCATAATGATGTAAGGGGTGAGGGATGCCATGTGTGCTGTGCACTGGCAGTGATCCTCAAGAAATCCTTCTAATCCTCTCCTTCGAGCTAGTCAAGCTCAAGGGAAAGATGGGTCCAAAAAAAAAGTGCTCAGTTTTGTGCCCTCCTACCCTTGTGGGGTGAGGGGCAGGAGGCAGAGGTCCAGCTTGGTCTCTCTTTGACCTTTCCTTTGAGACAACACTGTCTGCTCCCAGCACAAAGGCACAGAGGGTGCTCTTTGCCCCCACCAGTGGGAAGTGGCTCTGCTGACCCCACTAAGAGTGCTGGAAGATGAGTCTGTGAACTAAACAGTTGAATATTGCCTAGAGGGGGGTAGCAGGCAGTAGATGTGCCACCATTCTCTTCCCAGGACCCCACTGGGAGTACTTGAACTATCGACGATGAGAGAGACATGGGGACACTGAATGGTGATCAAAATCCAATTTTTACTGAGCACTACATGTGCTTATATACCATTTACAGGAAGGCTGGCAATATTTTCCTGCAATCACATAGACAAATCTTACATAGACAAACTCTCACATAGACAAACTTTACATTTGGACTTAGTAAAATCTTATTTCCCATAACCCAGACTTGATCCAGTCCTCTTGCAGTCAGGTCTCTGTTTGCTCTTGCCAGGCATCCTCGTTGTCAGGCTGCATTTGCTGATTCAATCTGCAGTACTATCAGTCTCATTTGCATTACCCATATCCACATCTCCCCCGTTTCTTTTAACTAAAAATACACTCTTAAGCGATTTGTCTATTAAATTCTTAACACACTGTAAAATACAAGGAATAACTACTACAATGCATAATATGATGCCTAATACATACAAACCTATTTTAACTAAATTCCTGACCCAGCCAGTGAGTCCCCAGTGCCCTAAGAGCCAGTTCAGCCAGTCGTACCCATGATCTACCCGAAGTTTATTCACACCTTCTTTGAGGGCTTGAATGCTGGCATAGATGGGCTGGGAGTGGTCAGAAAGGTTAAGGCAACACATCCCATCGAATTCCTCAGCCACAGGCGGCGGCGAAGCTCGGAGGCGGCCCCAGCGCAGGTGGGAGCCGCGCTCGGTTGTGCGGGGGCTCGGGGCTCGCTGCGGGCCGAGGGGGCGGCAGGGGGCTCTGGCGGGTTGGTTGTGCCGGTGCCGGCCCGTGTTGGCGCTGGGCTGAGGGCGCTGCGGGAGCGGCTGCCCGCGGTCTCCTTCCCGCTGGGGCCTCGGCAGGAGCCGGTGCCGGAGCAGCGCTGGCTCGTCCCGGTTGCTGTGGGTGGCACAGAGGTGTCTGCCCTGTGCCCGGGGCTGTGCGGGAAAATTCCCGTGGCCAGAGGTTTGTGTGCCCAAAGGAGACAGAGGAGTCCTGTAAAAGTGACTTTATTGATGAACAAAGGGAGACGCCATGCGGCATTTGCCATGCGGTCTCTAAAGCGCCGCCTCCTTTTTATCCTCATTTTCCCGTCTGCATCTCCCTCTCCCATTCCCCACTGGCTGAGGTACTTGGAAGGTTCAGACTTCCCGATCCGCCTACTCCATGTCCTCGTTAATATTCACTCCTACTACGATATTAATCTTACTTCTTTCAATCCCTCATTTTCTTATTTTCTCAAGAATTGCCTTTACAAACTTTTAATTTCCATTGACTCAATCTCCTTTCCTGCATCCTGTTTGGCGCAAGGCGTCGTGCATGGTAAAAAGCTGAGAGTTGCTGCAGCACGTCAGAGGAGGAGCAGCATTCGTTTAAGCCATGGTCTGCCAGGGAACCACGAAAACGTGTCCCATTCCCATCCTCTCCCTCTTTGGACTGGTACATGAGCTACTTTCTTATTTCCTTTGTTATCTGTTTCACCACTTTTCGGTTATCATCTATTTGCAAACAGCAATTTGAATGATTTAATTTTCCACAAACTCCTCCTTCTTCTGTAAGTAGATAATCTGATCCCATCCCATGGTGAAATGTCTCGTTCCTCATTTCAGCGCCTTGGTCAGCAGGAAGGTCAGGAGCTGGAGCTGTCTGCTTGGTTATTATTTCAAGGATACTTTTTAACCTAATTATGTTACTCAAATTATGGATGGATTTTCTGTGTCCTGATATGAATTCGTTAGGGATCCCAGGGGCTGGTCCATGGTGTTGTAGCATTTGTTCTGGTGGCCGTTCATCTTTTTCCCTTTTTGGGGTGCTCCTCCTGCCACGGCTGCATCAATTGACCACTTTTATCTTATGAAATGATAAAATGTTTGGATTCCCAACTCATTTCTCTGGACTAGCAAAAACACCTCATTGCTTTGGGGAGAGGGATGATCCCCCCCACACTTTTTTTCATGAAATTTGCTCAATATTCTCCGTTTGCTTTTTCCCTTTGCAGCTTAACCAGTTTCTGTTGCAGTCAGATATCCTCACTATGGGCTCTGCCTTTAGTTGTGCAAATTCCATCTGTGCAAGCAGGCAGAGCTGGGGGTGAGGGGCAGATGGACTCAGGGAAATTCTTCCCCCTGGCAAGAAGGCCCTTGGGCATTGTCCACACTTCTCCAGAGCAATGTTAATTTGCATTTCTAAAACTCCTCTCCTGGCTGCCTGGAACTAGGATTTTCTTCCAGAGCAGCCTTTAGGTGATTCACATGTTCACCCTCACAATCTGCTTTATTTTCTTTTTTTTTTTTTTTAACGAATTTTTATTAACAGTTTATGCGTTAAAGCCTAACCATTAATACTCTTCTAGGTTTGCAAAATGCAACTTAAAGGTGAGCTTCTAAAGATCCATTCCGAAATTCTGCCGTCATTAAGAGCCACCACAAATATATAGAAAAATATTCCAATGCAATCAAGTCTTTTCTGCCTCTTCTCCTAGGAGTAAAAATTGCTTGTCTCACCCCTGGCCCAAACCTAACTGACAATCTAAAAGTAGGATTAATGTGAAAATTTTTTCTCATGGTGTAATCTTATCACTGAAACTGCAGGGACAATAAAAAACTCTCCAGCAATATCTTTAGTGTTAGAGAGTTAAGGCATTACTTGATTCTGGTCAGGATGTGCAACAGAAATAATTTCATCCACACATAGCCCAGGTGTGCAGAGAAAATCATTCCATGAGATGTGAATTTTGCTAGATTTTTCCTGAAAATTTACAGTCTGAACCCATTGAAATCCATTGGTTTAGTGTTTATTGCTTCCAGGTTGTGTAGTTCTTAGTTTTTGGTTTCCTATTGCACACGGATTTCTCCTCCTGTGATGTTAATGAGATCCCACTCCTGGATTTCCTTCTCAGTCTTTTCCAGACCAGGTGTCTCCATCTATGCCGGGGCAGTGTCTGGGGTGGGTGTTCCTTGATGTTTGCTGATGTTTCCTTGATGTTTTGTTGAATGTTGTTCTCTTTGTGGATATGTTTTGGGCTATTCCCAGTGTATTGAGATGTTAAACTCATCTCTCTTGAGTGGTGCAACATCCCTGTAAAAATACCTTTTAAAATTTCTTTCCTGAGAGAAAGGCAAACCGAACCTGACTAATAAAATGGAATGTAAAACGAATTTAAATTTGGTATACTTTCCAACAGTGGAATCGCAGGCAGCCCAGTGTGTGAGTGTAATTGAGAGGCAGAGTCCTGGGTGGATGCTGTGAACAGCAAAGTGCCAAGGCAGGCTCTGTGCCAGCCCAGCTTCCTGTGGCAGAGATTTCACAAGAGACAGGATTCTGGCCACAGACTGCTTGAAATATACATCCCTTATCTCCAGCCCGCACTAGGTGGAGAATTCCCAGGGTAAGGAATTGCAAAGATCAATTCCAAGGGAGATAATTGAATATCTGCCCTGGCTCTGGCCCAAGGTTATAATGGCCGGATGCTTGGCCTTCAGCCAAGGGCACACACTGACTCAGAAAACACTTCCTAAATGCAGCAACATGTTGCATATTCATAGACCTTCATGCATTATTCAGAATCATTCTCCCCAACCTGTAAATCATTATTTTTTCCCTCCCTGGGGTTCTGGTGTCCCATAATCCATGAATGTGAAGAATTTCCTGATTATCTTTTTTACCATTCTCTGAGTTAGTTACATGAACAAAAGCTTTTCACATCAAAATGTTGTAGTTCAAAGAAATATATTTACCACTACTATTTCTAAGTTGTGTTAATCGCAGAGCTAAAATAAACTATGTTCATACAGGAAAGTTTTCCAACATAGAGCATTCATTTTGATATTTTCAAAAAGCCAATAATATAATATGTACTTATAACACACCTAGGATTCAAATTTATTTTCTGAGTATGGAAGAGCCATAGCTGGGGCACCAATCATTTCGTTATTTTTAATTTTCATTTTCTCTGTTATTTTTCATTTTATTTGTTGCTTTTCTTCTGTCCATACCGCAACATTGAGGCTTTTGGGGTTCAGAAAGTGATACAATCTTATGGATAGAACAGAGAACTCTCAATTCAGGTCCTGCAGTTTCCTATTAATGCTCACAATTCTTGCACCTCCTTTTCAGTCCTGGATTACTTCTGAGATTCTCTAGACCCTCTCTGGGTCAATAAACCACAAACCTTGAGTCAAAATATGTCTAACTATTTTCTCCAGCATTTGCTCTTTTTTTTCAAATACTCAAAGATGCTTTTTAGCCTGAACATTCAGCCATTTCACAGAGGCTTCTTCTACCACTTCTTGTCCTCCTGATTGCAGCAAGTCATCCACATCCTGCATTAACCCAATCCCTGCGGGTGGGGTAAATTCTTGTGATATTTTCTGCAAGGCTTGCCCCAAAAGGGCTGGTGCTTCCCTGCATCCCTGCAGAAGGACCGTCCATGTCTTTTCCATTTTCCCTTCTACCTCTTGTTCCCACTCAAAGGCAAAATCCAGTTTACCATCCTGTGTAAGTGGGCATCCCCAGAAAGCATCTTTGCCATCAAGGACTGAATGGTGTCAGTGTGAGGAGGGCACCTGGTTGAAGATGGTGTAAGGATGTGAGATTGTGGGGTGCCTGGGTTGAACAATCTCATTTATTTTCCTTAGGTCCTGTAGCATTCTCTTGATTCCATCTGATATCTTGACTGGCAGCATAGGAGCATTATAGGGAGAGATCCCTGGTTCCAAAAGCGCTAGCTTTTTCAGGGACTCAATCAGAGGCTGTAAGCCCTTCCTTCCCTCCCTTGGAATACGGTATTGCTTTTAGATCCCACTTGTCCTGTTTGCTTCAAAGTACTTTGGAGAGGCTCCATATCTCATTTTCCCTATTTTCCTGGAGCTGCCTGAATTTCTGGGTTCACTTCAGCATAGGCCTTGCCAAAAATAATCCAAAAAGTTACAACAGAACTAGGCACTGTATCACATTTTTCAGTATTAGTTTGCATTCCAATTTTAGGCATCAAATCACTTCCCAGTAAATGACAATCACAGTTATGAGCAAATAAAAATTCCTGCATTTCAAGCTTGTCACCTGGTGAATGGGGCCCACTTTGAGCCCTGGGGTTCATCCCTCAGGGGCTGTAGAAACTTCTTCTTCTGGGAAGTCATGAATTGCTCAGGACCTTGGCTGAGCAGCAGTCTGTGTGGTCAATTAATAACATTTTCTGACCCTGATGGCTTCTGCTGTCACTTTCTTATGTCCACGTCCCCGGCCCTGTGTCCAAGCGGATTCGCAGCATGTGTTTGTAGAGACCCTTTGCTGTTGTTCCTTGCATGGGGGTCCCCCGTTTTGGGGCCATCCCCCCTGGAGCAGGGTGTCCCGGCTTGGTGCAGCCCCGCCCCTCGGGCAGCGCTGAGCCAATGAGAGCGCGCGGCGGTGATGACGCAGCAGTGTCCAGGCAGAGCCGCAGCTCCCAGCGTTGCCCACCTGGAGCCACCTGCGCCCGGCCCGGGCCCCAGCGCCCCCCGGCAGGGGAATTTGGGGAGGTGGGAGGGGGGGAGCGCCAAGGCCGGGCCCCCCCGCGCTGTGGTGGCGGCAGCGGCTGCAGTGGGGAGCGAGTGCGGGCGGGAGCGGCCGAGAGCCCAGCGCTGCCCCAGCCCGAGCTGCCCCAGCTCCATCGCTGCCCCTGCGCTGGGATGCTGTGGGTTTGGGGGGAAGAGGGAGCCGGCAGTGGGTGCTGGGCCTGGGGGCAGCAGGAGCAGGGAAGGAGAAGCAAGGTTGAAGAACAAAATGATCAAACGATGCATATGGGAGGAGAAGGTGGGATTGTGCAGGAAGTAGAGGAATAATAGGAGGAAAAGGAATGTGAGGAAGAGCAGGGACACAGGAGGAGGAGGAGTAGAAACGGGAAGCAGCACAAGATTCCAAACCTCCCTATATCTACAGCGTCCCTCCAGCCCCAGGAGCGTTGCTCCCCACACATGCAGCAGGTGACTGAAGAGGACCATGCATGATTTTCACAGGAGTGAATCTTGGTGTTTGTGAGCATTATTGGGCTAAATGTTGCTGCTTTGCTTTTTGCAGGGGCTGAATCTTTATATTTTGGAAGGGATTTTGGCTGAAAGTTACTTTCTGGGGAGTTTTTGATCTGTGTCTTGATGTTTGGATCATTTTTGTTCTGAATCATTGTGTTTTGGAGGTTCTTATAGAGACAAGATGCCCAATGACTTCCTGAGTTGCACTTGGGAAGGAGGAACCCTCAGCCCAAGGTGCTCTCTTGTGTTTTACTCCAAACCAGGATTTGTAATTCCCAAGGCGTGGGTGGATGGAAAAGGAAGAAACGTCCGAGGGATCCCACAGGAAGAGGGGCTGCAAACCCAGCCCAGGGAGCTGCGAGGAGGAAAGACCCTCCCTGAGCCGGGAATGCGGCCGGAGATCCAGGCAGAGCTCAGAGCTGGTGGAGAAACCTCCTGGAGGGGAGAAGCCCCACAAGTGCTTGGAATGTGGGAAGGGTTTCAGCTACAGGTCCCAGCTGATCCTACACCAGAGGATCCACACAGGGGAACGGCCCTACAGCTGCTCGAAATGTGGGAAGAGCTTTGGGTGGAGCTCTGATCTGAGAAGACACCAGCACATCCACACTGGGGAGAGGCCCTACGAGTGTCCCAAGTGTGGGAAGAGGTTTCAGACCAGCTCCGATCTCCTCCTACATAAACGGATTCACACAGAGGAGAGGCCCTTCCGCTGCCCCGACTGCGGGAAGGGATTCAAGCACAACTCCACCCTCACTGTCCACCGGCGCATCCACACTGGGGAGAGGCCCCACGAGTGTCCTGAGTGTGGGAAGAGCTTCTCACAGAGCTCTCACTTGACCCGACACCAACAGAGGCTCCACTAAGGGAAGCCCTGTGAGTGCCCCGAGTGTGGGAAGAGCTTCGTGCTCTGCTCCAGCTCCATCCCCCATGGGAGGATCGGTGTTGGATGATCCCCAGTGACCCCCGTTGGGCAGAGCCCTGGTGATCCCTGTTGGGAAGACACCTGGCTGGGGGGGCTGTGCATCATCTTGTCTCCCTGTGGGCACCTGGATGAATGCAGGGGCAGGAACGTCCATCGGGGCCCAAACTGACATTGGGAGTTCCTTGAGGAGAGCACATTTGTTGACTTTCAACCCCAGAAAATCTTCTGTGTTCAGTCCTGGTGGCATCCAGGAATACTCAACTGTCTTGGAGATCTTTTCCAACCTCACTGATTCCAGGATTTTCATTTCCTATTGCCCAAGGTTGTCTTCCATAGCCAAATGGTGATGAACTGAGGCAAAGACCAAGATTTTGGATGCAGTGGGGTAGAAAGTCCTCCAAAAAATGTTTTTCCCTCCCACTCAAGCACATTGGTCCTCAGCTCACACAGACAAGGCAATCCTTTTCTTTTAGCCTCGATTTGCTTTTCATTTTTCTTCATCCTTTTAAAACAACCAACACGGGTGAAAATAAAGACACTGAACTGAGACATGGGTGGGGATATGGAGGGACAAAGACATGGTGGGGCACAGACATGGAGAGTTGAATCATGGTTTTAAAGAGTTAAGATTTTTGCTAAGGGTAGAAGGAGTTTCCATGACCAAGATGTAAGTTAGGTAGGTAATTACTTGATGCTTAGGCAAGAGCTAATTGGTATAATTATCTGCTATTATGAACTTATGTATAGAAGAACATAAAATAATAAACCGTTAATCATGAAGCACGAGGCCTTGGATCGTGCCAGAGGGTCACGGAGACCTGATGAAGACTCTCCTGACTTCATCCTTTGAGGCCACTGACCCATTTCGAGAGCACCGACCCAATTCAAGAGAAGAACTGCGCACACGTGAAGGACGAATGGGCTCATTTTAATATGGGGTGGGGATGGGAGGTGCTGGGGTTATGCACATGTATTGTATGTAAGATCTTGGGCAATAAATAGAGGGCAAAGAACCTTGTTCGGGGCGGTCACGCCTTTGGGAGGTGACTCCCGTGCCGGTGAATAAACACACCACTTTGTAACTTTAATTAGTTACAGCGCCTTTGTCCGTGATTATTCCGGTTTTTAACGATTCAGGGGGACAACCTGCGGTCACGTGGGGACACTGCAGGGACATTGTAGTGACCCAAAACAGGACAGGCGACCTCAGGGTGGCTCTGATGTCCCCAAGGCAAGGACACCAAGGTTCCCAGTGTCCCTCGGGGTGACAGTGCCACTTCCATGTCCCCACCCTGTCCCTACCCCTGCCCCGCCGCCACGTCCTGGGCCACCTCCAGCTTTCGTGTCACCTCATTGTGTCCTTCCACCGATGTCCCCAAGGCCACCACGATGTCCCCGAGGGCCCAGGCACCTCTGGGGAGCCCCTGTCACCATGTCCCACACGTGTCACCACCATGTCCCTGTTAACAGCATCCTCCAAGTACCCCAGGTGTCATGTCACCGTCTCCAGCCACCCCTGGACATCTGCAGTGATCTTGCTGGTGGCCACAGTGGCCTCGGCACTGGCCCTGGCCGTTGCCACCCGCTGGGTGCTGTCACGGAGGTGCTGGGCCATGGCCCCGTGCTCACGGGCGATGGTGGCCAGGTGTCACCACGATGTCACCAAGGCCTGCAGGGCCACCTGGCAGGACACGGCCACCGTGCCCAGGGTCAGCAGCAGGTGACTGTCCTCGGCCACCCCCAGGGCAGAGCACGCCGTCCAGAGACACTGCAGGGACATGGGGACCCAGCACAGTGGCACCTGAGCAGTCGCTCCGGGGACACCCCAGAGCCACCAGCCCAGTGTCCCCAGGGCTGCCCCAGTGTCACCATCCCAGTGCCACCTGTTCAGTCGCAGTGTCACCAGCCCAGTGTCCCCAGTTCAACCCCAGTGCCACCAAGCCACTCCCATCCCAGTGTCTCCAGTCCTGTCCCAGTGTCACCAGCTCAGTGTTCCCAGTTCCTTCCCAGCCCAGTGTCACTGCCCCATTGCCACCATACCAATTTCACCATCCCAGTGCTCCCAGTTCCCTCCCAGTGTCTCCAGTCCATCCCAGTGTCCCCCATCCTGTCCCAGTGCTCTTGTCCCAGTGCTCCTAGTTGTGTCCCAGTGTCACCAGTTCCATCCCAATGCCACCAGTTGTGTCCCAGTGTCACCATCCCAGTCCTACCAGTTCAATCTGTGTCTCCAGTTCCCTCCCAGTGTCACCACACCATTGTCCCCATACCAATGTCACCATCTCAATGTCACCAAACCAGTTCCCTCCCAGTGCTCCCAGTGCCAGCCCAGTGTCCCCATCCTGTCCCAGTGTTCTTGTCCCAGTGCTCCCAGTTGTGTCCCAGTGCCACCAGTTCCCTCTCAGTGTCACCATCCCAGTGCTCCCAGTCCCATCCCAGTGCCACCCCCCCATTGTCACCATACCAGTGTCACCAACCCAGTGCCACCAGCCTGGTGTCACTAACCCAGTTCCAGCCCAGTGTCCCCAGTCCTATAGCAGTGTCACCAGTCCTGTCCCAGTACCACATCCCCAGTGTCCCCATACCAATGTCATCACCAGCCCAGTGTCCCCAGTGCCATCCCAGTGTCCCCTATCCTGTCCCAGTGTTCTTGTCCCAGTTCTCCCAGTTGTGCCCCCGTGCCAGCCCAGTGCCACCCTGTCATTGACCCGTACCAGTGTCACCAGCCCAGTGCCACCAGTCCTGTCCCAGTGTCACTAGCCCAGTGCTCCCAGTGCCAGCTCAGTGTCACCAACCTAGTGTCCCCAGTTCCATCCCAGTGCCACCAGTTCTGTCCCAGTGTCACCAATCCAGTGTCGCTGGTCCTGTCCCAATGTCCCCAGTGCCATCTCAGCATCACCAGTGCCACCCATGGCACCACCCCAGTGTCCCCAGTTCAATCTCGGTGTCCTCAGTCCTGTCCCAGTGTCACCAGCCCAGTGCTCCCAGTTCCATTCCAGTGTCCCTGTCCCATCCCAGTATCCCCCATCCTGTCCCAGTGCTCCCAGTTGTGTCCCAGTGCCACCAGTTCCATCCCAGCCCCATCCCAGTGTCACCAACTCATTGTCCCCAAAACAATGTCACCATCTCAACGTCACCAAACCAGTTCCCTCCCAGTGCTCCCAGTGCCAGCCCAGTGTCCCCATCCTGGGACAGGGGAAGGTCTCTACTGGTCCATACTGGTCTGTATAGGTCTGTACTGGCCCATACTGCTCTGTACTGGTTTATACTGGTCTATACTGGTTTATACTCACACACAGCACCATCAACCCCAAGGCCAGCCCATGTCCATCCTGGAGCTCAGCTCACCCAAACTGGTCTGTACTGGTCTGTACTGCTTTATACTGGTCCATACTGGTTTATAGTGGTCTGTACTGGATTTTACTGGTCTGTCCTGGTCTGTACTGGTCTGTACTGGTTTATTCTGGTTTTTACTGACACACAGTCATCAGCCCTATGGCCAGCCTGTGCCCGGCCCAGAGCCCAGTTCACCCAAACTGGTCTATTCTGGTCTATACTGGTTTCTACTGGTCCATACTGGTCTATACTGGTCTATACTGGTCCATACTGGTCTATACTGGTCCATACTGGTTTATACTGGTTTATACTGGTCCATACTGGTTTATACTGGTCCATACTGGTTTTTACTCACACACAGCATCGCACAGCACCATCAGCCCCATGGCCAGCCTGTGCCCAGCCCGTAGCCAGCTCTGGCACTGCTGTGCCCCTTCCTCCTCCTGCTCCAGCATCATCATCACTGCTGCCTCAGCCAGGACCCCTTGGAGCCACAGCTCCTGCTCGTCCTCATCCCCCAACATCCCCCCAGCCACCGCAGGGGCCACCTCAGCCTTCCTGGCCTCCTTTAGCTCTTCCAGGGCCACTTGGGCCTGATACAGCGTGACCTTGGCTTCAGCCAGTGCCGCGGGGATGGTGCTTGGTGTCCTCAAGGCCTTGGCCAGGGCCACCAGGGCCACCAGGGCCACCAGGGCTCGGTGCCACATGGTATCCGCCTGGGCCAGCTCGGGGGGCAGGGCAGGGGGGAACAGCTGGGGACAGGAAAGGGGGGGTTAGGGGTGGGGGAGGGGAGTTCTGGGGAGGGTTTGGGTGGTCCCAAGTGAGAATTCTCAAGGATTTGGGGTTTCCCGGATGCAGCTTGTGATAAATGTGATTCGTGCTAATTAAATTGTAACTATATTAACAAAATTATATTTAGATCAATAGAAGACAATTGTTACAGAGTGAGGGGGGAGATGGGTGAGACAGGGCAAAGGACATCTTCCAAATGTTGGGAGTCGAAGAAGGAGTTTGGAAGAAAGTCAAACAAGAATAGTAGAAGGACGTAGGTCTGACAAGCAGCATCTAGAAACAGAAAGTTTTGACCTTGAAATGGGCCAAAATGGGATGATTCCAAGCATGGGACTCAATTACAGTCTTCTTATGGAAAACATCTGCTCAGTCACACAGGGCGCCTGCGCTACCTGCAGGTCACACCTCGGTCATTGAGGAAGACGATGAGCCTTCATCGGAAATAAGATCCTCAAAAGGGTGAGAGACCCCCTAACCCATTAGTAGAGCACGTGCCGTACACACAGTGACGCACATTTTAGGAATAGAAACTAGGAGGAGTTTTCTAGAAAATTCTGTAGCCTACAGTATATAAGTGGGATTGTTAGCCTGGATGCTTTGGTACGTGAGGAATGGGAGCCACTCCCCGTATCCCCGGTCGGAGGGGGGCCCCTCCCCGGTCGGTTTTGCTTATGCTTTATACGAACCTCAATTATACTAAATTACTTACTGCCAAATTTTGTATATTCTTAAATATATGCACTTTGAATGTTTCATCTCCAATACTTTAATTGTCATCTCCAATACTTTGATTGTATTCATTTTGTTACTATTAAAAACTTACTATTAAATTTAATCTTGTTGCTTGATAAATTGGAAAAAATAGAACATCATTCATAACAAAGACTCCCCCCAAATCCATGGGACCCCTCCCTCCCCCCACTCCCCACCCCCTTCTCAGCACTCCCCGGGCCCTCCCCATTGATCGAACGCCCCCATGGCCCCCCCAGCCCCTCACCCTCGCATTGGGCCCCCCCGGGGCCGAGGCAGAGCCCTCCCTGAGGGACACCCCTCATCCCCGGCCTGCAGCCGCCCATGGAGCCGCTGACCACAACTCCCTGCCTGCGTCCATCCGGCCAATTCCTCTGGCCCCGCACAGCCCAGCCTGCAAAGCCAGGCCTGGCACTGTGGTGTTCGGGGGGTCTGTCCTGGGCCACTGGGCCTCACAGGGCTCTGGGCACAACAGCGCTGTCACACACTGAAATGTTATGGGGAATGGCTTAAACGCTGCCAGGAAGGAGATTTGCACATTATGGCTGAACTGAATAAAGAGGCTGAGACCACCCCAGCCCAGCCCTCCTTCACCTGACTGCAGCTTTGGCCTGGGACTTGAGCGGCCTAACAGCACCTGAGGTGCCATCAAGGTGACACCATTGATCAATTGCCTCTGGTCTAGGGACAAGGACACGAAACTGAGGCAGGAGAATGTATCCGAAGAAAGCCAAAGCCAGCAGCTGTCCTGAAAATCAGCTTGGGCCAGGCTGGGGCTGGGGGAGGCCGTAGCCCACAGGCTCATCTGCTGAGGCCACGTTTGCACACACTGCCCACAGCCAGCCAGGGAGGAGGAGAGTTCTGGGGCTGTGGGGGAACCTCTGCCCACAGGCACTGAACACCCATCCTCCCTCACACAAACTGGCTCCGCTGGAAAATCCCCAGCCCGGGAAGGCCACATCCACGGCACATTGCCGTGAGGGGCAGCTGAGGAGGTGCCAGAATCCATCCAAGAGCCCCAAAGCGCTGCCCAGACTCACTGCTGAGGCCTTGCAGCAGAGCACTGCTCCTGATGCAAAGGGATGCAGCAGAGCCAGAGGCTGCTGCCAGAGCCTGTGTCAGACTTGTCCCTGCCAGGGGAGGAACCTGGGCCTTCCCACCTGCCCCAAGTGTGCATGGACCCCCTGAACTCAGTGTTTGTGGGGGACCCTGAGCACCAAGAAGACAGAGATGTAGAGCATCCACAGGACACTACTGGGATCCATCTCCAAGAGGTCTGTAGATGCTCTCCATCAGAGAGCCTAATTCCATTGGGATCCACAGAGTGGTGCGGTGCTACATATAAACTATGTACATGGCCTGTCTTGTTCTAACTGAAAAATGTAAGCAATATTCTTAACTCTAACTCTATTATGTCTGAAGCGAGGTTCTTGGAGCCTCGGAGGAAACACTAGCATGTCTTTCAACCTTCACTAGAACATGTACTACTTCTCTGGCGTCTAAGACCTTTTACTCACTAAAAGCACTTAAAACATATTCCATTTACTTACTTATTGTTCCCTCGTGCTACAACCTAAACCTTCACCTCTGCTTTATGTGTGAGAGGCTTAACACATTTCAGTCCATCTCAAGACTTCAATTCAATCCCTGCACTCTGATTTCTCTCTGAAGGATTCAGAGAAACTCTTGACTTAATGACTCCAACACATCCCCACATTGATTTTAGAGGAGTCGTGTGTCCCACACACAGCCCCGCTGTCATTCTGCCCAAGCACAGCTGCTCCAGTGTTCCCAATAAAGCTTCCCAGTTCACCCGGTCCCGTTTATTGGGGGGCGGGACTGGGGAGGGACCTGGGGGGACCCCACTCCTTACAAACAGAAAATCCTGGATTTGGGTGAAACACTGGCTTGGGGTGTGCTTTCTTTTCCTCCTCCCTTTTGTCAACGTCTGCTGTTTTCTGTCTCTCTGTGAATGCTAATTTTTGCTGTACACTTTCCCTCAGATAATTGAACTGCTTACCATATCAAATGTAACAGTTGTTCTTCACCCAAATTTAACACGAGCAGGTGCTACTTCTCTTTCAGGTAAAGATCAGAGCTTGAATGCAGTGATTTCCAAGTGAATAAATTACCTTTCCCTCTTTCAGTCGGAAATGAGCTACTGCCACCTGCACTTGCCCTTCCCTTCCTCTCCTGAACCACCGAACAGCCCCACTGGGATGGCAGGAGCTGGGCCTGGGAACTGCTGCCTTTGGAGTTGCATCTCCTCCTCCCGTGGCCGCTGCTCAGAGCCCAGAAGTGCTCTGAGAACTTGAAGTTGTGGCAGCTGGGTTAGAGCCTACATGGGAGGAGGAGAAGGTTCACCAGAGCCCTTCTCCTGCCGTGCCAGCTCCAGGGCAAGGAGTGCAATGGAAGCCAGCCAATGTCCAAAGCCCATCTGCTCTGCCAGTTCCTGTGGGAATGAGCTGCTGCAGAGGGGAAGATTTGGGTGGGAATGTGGTTCTCTAAGAAGGCCATAACTAAATGCTTGCATGGGGGTTTTGGCTTCTGGAGCAGTGGGGTAAGGCTGTTGTTGGTTCCTACCCCTCCATCCCATGATGATGTAAGGGGTGAGGGATGCCATGTGTGCTGTGCACTGGCAGTGATCCTCAAGAAATCCTATGAATCCTCTCCTTCGAGCTAGTCAAGCTCCTGGAAATGACAGGACAGAAAAAAAAAAAAAAAAGGTGCTCAGTTTTGTGCCCTTCTTCCCTTGTGGGTTGAGGGACAGGAGGCAGAGGTCCAGCTTGGTCTCTCTCTGACCTTTCCTTTGAGACAACACTGTCTGCTCCCACCACAAAGGCACAGAGGGTGCTCTTTGCCCCCACCAGTGGGAAGTGGCTCTGCTGACCCCACTAAGAGTGCTGGAAGATGAGTCTGTGAACGGAACAGTTGAATATTGCCTAGAGGGGGGTAGCAGGCAGTAGATGTTGCCACCATTCTCTTTCCAGGAACCCACTGGGAGTACTTGAACTATCGACGATGAGAGAGAGACAGGGACACTGAATGGTGATCAAAATCCAATTTTTACTGAGCACTACATGTGCTTATATACCATTTACAGGAAGGCTGGTAATATTTTACTGCAATCACATAGACAAACCTTACATAGACAAACTTTACATTTGGACTTAGTAAAATCTTATTTCCCATAACCCAGACTTGATCCAGTCCTCTTGCAGTCAGGTCTCTGTTTGCTCTTGCCAGGCATCCTCGTTGTCAGGCTGCATTTGCTGATTCAATCTGCAGTACTATCAGACTCATTTGCATTACCCATATCCACATCTCCCCCGTTTCTTTTAACTAAAAATACACTCTTAAGCGATTTGTCTATTAAATTCTTAACACACTGTAAAATACAAGGAATAACTACTACAATGCATAATATGATGCCTAATACATACAAACCTATTTGAACTAAATTCCTGACCCAGCCAGTGAGTCCGCAGTGCCCTAAGAGCCAGTTCAGCCAGTCGTACCCATGATCTACCCGAAGTTTATTGACACCTTCTTTGAGGGCTTGAATGCTGGCATAGATGGGCTGGGAGTGGTCAGAAAGGTTAAGGCAACACATCCCATCGAATTCCTCAGCCACAGGCGGCGGCGGAGCTCGGAGGCGGCCCCAGCGCAGGTGGGAGCCGCGCTCGGTTGTGCGGGGGCTCGGGGCTCGCTGCGGGCCGAGGGGGCGGCAGGGGGCTCTGGCGGGTTGGTTGTGCCGGTGCCGGCCCGTGTTGGCGCTGGGCTGAGGGCGCTGCGGGAGCGGCTGCCCGCGGTCTCCTTCCCGCTGGGGCCTCGGCAGGAGCCGGTGCCGGAGCAGCGCTGGCTCGTCCCGGTTGCTGTGGGTGGCACAGAGGTGTCTGCCCTGTGCCCGGGGCTGTGCGGGAAAATTCCCGTGGCCAGAGGTTTGTGTGCCCAAAGGAGACAGAGGAGTCCTGTAAAAGTGACTTTATTGATGAACAAAGGGAGACGCCATGCGGCATTTGCCATGCGGTCTCTAAAGCGCCGCCTCCTTTTTATCCTCATTTTCCTGTCTGCATCTCCCTCTCCCATTCCCCTCTGGCTGACGTTTTCGGAAAGTTCAGACTTCCCGATCCACCTACTGCATGTCCCTCTTAATATGCACTCCTACTACGATATTAATCTTACTGCTTTCAATCCCTCCTTCTCTCATTTTCTCAAGAGTAGCGCTTACAAACTTTTAATTTCCATTGACTCAATCTCTTTTCCTGCGTCCTCTTTGGCGCAAGGTGTCTTGCGTGGTAAAAAGCTGAGAGTTGCTGCAGCACGTCAGAGGAGGAGCAGCATACGTTTAAGCCATGGTCTACCAGGGAACCACGAAAACGTGTCCCATTCCCATCCTTTCCCTGTTTGCACTGGTACATGAGCTACTTTCTTATTTCCTTTGTTATCTGTTTCACCAGTTTTCGGTTATCAACTATTTGTAAACAGCAATTTGAATGATTTAATTTTCCACAAACTCCTCCTCTTTCTGTTGATAGATAATCTGATCCAATCCCATGGTGAAATGTCTCGTTCCTCATTTCAGTGGATTGGTCGTCAGGAAGGTCAGGAGCTGGAGCTGTCTGGTTGGTTATTATTTTGAGGACACTTTTTAACCTAATTCTGCCACTCAAATTACGGATGGCTTTTCTGTCTTCTGATAAGAATCCGTTAGGGATCCCAGGGGCTGGTCCCTGGTGTTGTAGGATTTGTTCTGGTGGCCGTTCATCTTTTTCCCATTTTTGGGTGCTCCTTCCAGCCGGGGAAGAATCAATTGACCCCTTTTCTCTGATTAAATCATCAAATGTTTGGATTCCCAACTGATTTCTCTGGACTAGCAAAAACACCTCAGTGCTCTGGGGAGAGGGATAATTTCCCCCCCACACTTTTTTTATTAAAGTTTTCCCAACATTCTCCGTTTGCTGTTTCCCTTTGCAGCTTAACCAATTTCTGTTGCAGTCAGATATCCTCACTATGGGCTCTGCCTTTAGTTGTGCAAATTCCATCTGTGCAAGCAGGCAGAGCTGGGGGTGAGGGGCAGATGGACTCAGGGAAATTCCTCCCCCAGGCAAGAAGGCCCTTGGGCATTGTCCACACTTTGCTTCAGGTAATTTGCATTTCTAAAGCTCCCCTCACGGCTGCCTGGAACCGATTCTTCTCTTCCAGAGCTGCGGTTTGCTGATTCACATGTGCACCCCTACATCCTGCTTGTTTTGTTTTGTTTTGCTTTTTTTTTTAAACGATTTTGTATTAACTGGTTATGCATTAAAGTCTCACCATTAATACTCTTCTAGTTTTGCCAAATGCAACCTAAAGATGCGCATCCAAAAATCCATTCCGACATTCTGCCATCATTAAGAGCCTCCTGTAAATATGTACAAAAATATTCCAATGCAATCAAGTTTTTTCTGCTTTTCCTGGGAGTAAAAACTGTCACAACCCTGGCCCAATCCTAACTGATAATATAAATGTAGGATTATTATGAAATGTTTTTCTAATGGAGTAATCTTGTCAGTTAAACTGCAGGAAAAACAAAACTCTCCAATAATATCTTTGGTGTTAGAGAGTCAAGGTTTTACTTGATTCTGGTCGGGGTGTGCAACAGAAATCATTTCATCCACACATAGCCCGGATGTGCCAAGAAAATCATACCATGACACGTGAGTTTTACTAGATTTTCATAAAGTTTTTACAGCCGGAACCCATAGAAATCCACTCGTCTATTCCTCATTGCTTCAAAGTTGTGTGGTTCTTAGTATTTTGTTTCTTAGCAGACCCGGATTTCTCCTCTTGTGATGTTAATTAGGTCCGAACTCCTGGATTTCCTTCTCAGCCTTTTCCAGACCAGGTGTCTCCATCTGTGCTCGATGCCGGGGGCAGTGTCTGGGTGGGTGTTCTTTGATATTTGCTGATGTTTCGTTGAGGTTTTGTTGATGGGCATTCTCTTTGTGGATATCTTTTGGGCTTTTCCCAGTCTGTTGACATATTAAACTCATCCTTATTGACTGGTGTAACACCCCTTAAAAAGTTCTTTAAAATTTCTTTCCCCTCTTTTCCCAGTGCAAAGGCAAAACAAGCCTGAGTTGAGAAATAACTTTTAAAAATTTAAACTAGGTATATTTTCCAACAATGGAATCCCGGCAAGGCCAGTGTGTGAGTGTAACTGAGAGGCAGAGTGGAATTCTGCCATTGTCTTCCCCAGCAGCTGTGGCAGTGCAGGCACTCTTTTGGTTATCAAAGCTTTAATTTGATGCAAGACTTGACCAACAGGACATCCTCCTTCCAGCAGTTTTTGGGCCTCAGGTCCCATTAAAGCTGTGGCTGCACAATTCTGCAGACAATGAGGCCACTCTGGCCACTGGGTTAAATATTTTAGCATGAGAATTCCTTTGGCATGGCCCTGTTTAGCATTCTCATACAATTCAAATTCTTTTTCCCTTTGTGGTAGGGCCAGGGCAGGAGGCTCAGTTAATCTGCTTTTTAACACTTGAAAATTCTGCTTTCCTCCTGGTGTCCATCCCTCCAGTTTCTTGACTGGCAAGACAGGAATGTCTTAGGAATAAATACCTGTCTCCAAAAGCCCTGCCTTTAGCAGGGACTCAGTAAGAGGCTCTAAGCCCTTGCTTCCCTCCCTTGGAATAGGGTATTGCTTTCAGACTCCAGTTGTCCTTGTTGCTTCAAAGAGCTTTGGAGAGGCTCCATATCTAATTTCCCTATTTTCCTGGAGCTGCCCACACTTCTGGTTTCACTTCAGCATAGGCCTTGCCAGACATTTGATACAAAGGCACAACAAGCCTCTGTATCACCTTTTCCAATATCAATTTGCATTCCCAATTTAGCCATCAAATCCCTTCCCAGTAAATTACAATCACAATTAGGAGGAAATAAAAATTCCTAAATTACAAACCCATCCCCCACAGCTGCTAACAGCGGTTGAATAAAACACACCAGCTCACCTTTCCCATTTATCCCCTGAATAATTTTTGGCGTTTTGTCACCTTAAATCTAAGATTGGGAGTGGATGGAGAGGTCTCTGTGTCCATCAGGAAAGGCCTCCTCTCGATCCAGATCCACCCTGAATGTTCTCAAGGGCCCCAATGCTCTGTGTCCCTGGTGTAATGGGAGCTGTGACACCCCTGACAATGTATGTCCATCAAGGGCTGGACTTGCTCCTCCTGAGGGTGCTCCTGTATCTGCTTCCAGTGTCCTTCTGCCCTGCACATGGAACCCGGATTCCTTCCCAGGGACTGTTTGGGTCGGCTCTCCCCTGCCGAGGAGGGCAATGCCTCTGCCAGGACCTTGTGGCCGACCCCGTCCCCTGGGTGCTGGGGGCCCCTTGTGCCCTGGGGTTCATCCCTGAGGGGCTGTAGAAACTCTGCCATGGCCTTTGCCTTCCCCTTGGCCTTTTCCTCATCCCTTCTTGCATTCCCCTGCTGTGCCTTTGTGACCAAGTGCTCCAGGGGCTTCTTCTGCCCCTCCTGCAGCCCCCTCAGTGCCTGGGGGTGCTCATCCTCTGACAGCTGCTGAGCTTTCTGCTAAATCATTCCTTTCTGCACTGACCCAAGGAAAATGCTGAAAAGCTGATCTCGATCCCCATTTCCCAGCTGTTCCTTTGTGCTGCTGCTCCTTGTGCTGTGGCTGCCGTGGCCAGCCCGTATCCCAGAGCCGGTGCCTGTCCTGCCGCAGTGTCCAAACGCGGCCCCCCCGGCGGGCAGGGCCGGCAGCTCCACGGGGCCGGGCAGCGGCCGGGGCGTCCCGCAGCCTCCTGGGGGCCGGGGGCCACTGCCGGGCCTGCAATTGCCGGGGGGTGCTGGGCTCAGGCAGCGCCCGGCGCTGAGCCCCGGCTGCCCCACAGCCCCGGCCCGGCCCCGCAGCTCCCCACAGGCCCCCAGCCCGTGCTCCCGGTGCCGCCCCTCTGCGCCCGCTCCTGCCGCTGCCCAGCACAGAGAAACCCCCTGCAATCCTGACCTCCTTGTGTGCCTGTCTTGGCAACCGGGGATATAAAAGATGTCAGTCAGCTGGCAACTTTCCTGCTTCTTGCCTGAACCATATTCCTGCACAATCCCCTTCA
The DNA here is from genome assembly GCF_052056855.1 of Sturnus vulgaris. NCBI lineage: Eukaryota > Metazoa > Chordata > Aves > Passeriformes > Sturnidae > Sturnus > Sturnus vulgaris. The sequence continues at coordinate 13,976,792 of NW_028276170.1, forward strand.
CCCAGTCCCTTCCCAGCACACCAACACCATCCATCCCCTGTTGTCTAAATCCCTTCTGGACTTCTCTTAATGCCTCCCTGGGTGTCCCTATCCTTGATGACCTCTGGGAGAATGTGCAAACTCCCTCCACATGCCCTCAAGGGACCCTTCAGAGATATTTTGGGATCATCATCCCTTTTGCCGGGATCCCTTCCTGGCTTTCCCTTTCTACCCTGCATGGGTGCCCTGCCATGTTTAGTCCCCGAAGATGCCACTGTAGTCACTGCTGAGATTTTCAGTGCTCTCTGGCTGCCGACTCTTCCCAGCCCCCCTGATCTGTCACTCGTCTGTCTCCTGGCCCCAGCGCCCCCCGGCAGGGGAATTTGGGGAGGTGGGAGGGGGGGAGCGCCAAGGCCGGGCCCCCCCGCGCTGTGGTGGCGGCAGCGGCTGCAGTGGGGAGCGAGTGCGGGCGGGAGCGGCCGAGAGCCCAGCGCTGCCCCAGCCCGAGCTGCCCCAGCTCCATCGCTGCCCCTGCGCTGGGATGCTGTGGGTTTGGGGGGAAGAGGGAGCCGGCAGTGGGTGCTGGGCCTGGGGTCAGCAGGAGAAGGGAAGGAGAAGCAAGGTTGAAAAACAAAATGGTCAAATAATGCGTATGGGAGGAGCAGGTGGGATTGTGCATGAGAAGGAGGAATAGTAGGAGGAAGAGAAATGTGAGGAAAAGCAGGGACACAGGAGAAGGAGGAGCAGAAAAGAGAAGCAACAGAAGTTTCCATCCCTCCCTCTATCTACAGCCTCACCCCTGCAGCCCCAAGTTCAGTGCCCCCCTCCAAATGCAGCAGGTGACCAGAGAGGGGGATCTATGATTTTCTGAAGGGTCAATCTTGGTGTTTGAAAGCTTTATTGGGGTAAAAGTTGGTGCTTTATTTCTTTTGCGGGGACTGAATCTTTGTATTTCAAGGGGATTTTGGCTGAATCTTGCTTTGTGGGGCGTTTTTGATGTGTATCTTGAGGTTTGGAGGATTTTGGGGCTGAATCTTGGTGTTTCAGAGGTTCTTACAGACACAATATGGCCAATAATTTTCTGGGATGAACTTGGGCAAGGGGGAACCGCCAGCTCAAGGCACTCCCCTCTTGTTTTTTCCCCAAACCAGGATTTTTCATTCCCAAGGCACTGGCAGATGGAGGAGGAGGAAAAGCCCCGGAGATCTCTCAGGAGGAAGGGCTGCAAACCCAGCCCAGGGAGCTGCGAGGAGGAAAGACCCTCCCTGAGCCGGGAAGGCGGCCGGAGATCCAGGCAGAGCTCAGAGCTGGTGGAGAAGCCTCATGGAGGGGAGAAGCCCCACAAGTGCTTGGAATGTGGGAAGGGTTTCAAGTGGAGCTCCGAGCTAATCCAACACCAGATGATCCACACTGGGGAAAAGCCCTACGAGTGTGGGAAATGCAGGAAGAGCTTCAGGACTATTTATCATCTGACGCATCACCAGGTGATCCACACTGGGGAACGGCCCTACACCTGCTTGGAATGTGGGAAGAGCTTTGGGTGGAGCTCTGCCCTGAGAAAACACCAGCACATCCACACTGGAGAGAGGCCCTACGAGTGTCCCAAGTGCGGGAAGAGGTTTCAGACCAGCTCCAATCTCCTCCTACATGAGCGGATTCACACAGAGGAGAGGCCCTTCCGCTGCCCCAACTGCGGGAAGGGATTCAACCGCAACTCCAACCTCATCAGGCACCGGCGCATCCACACTGGGGAGAGGCCCTACGAGTGTCCTGAGTGTGGGAAGAGCTTCTCCAGGAGCTCAACCTTGACCCGACACCAACGGAGGCTCCACTAAGGGAAGCCCTGTGAGTGCCCTGAGTGTGGGAAGAGCTTTGTCCTCTGCTCCAGCTCCATCCCCCATGGGAGGATTGGTGTTGGATGATCCAAAAAAAACCCCAAAAACACAAAAACCAAAGAAAAACAAACAAACAAAAACAACCACAACAAAAAAACCCAAAAAACCAAAAAAACCAAAAAACAAAAAAACCACACACACACACAAAAAAAAACAAAACCAAAAAAAACCAAACCCACCAAAATAGTGATACACGTAGAAACAATATAAAAGCACCGAAATCAAACAAAAAGGAAAGTCAAATCCGAAATAAAGAAAGGAGAAAAGTCATGCACTAACATTTCTCTCTTTTTAAACTATGGAGAAAAAGCTCTTGTTTCCTTTAAAACATGTAAAAATATTTTAATATTTTTGAATTGAGTATGATTTAGCTGTACATATAATCAAAATCATTAATATTAAAGCAAACAGATGTTAAAATTGCAGTAGTCTCCTAGGTTTAAATAATAAGAAAACCCCTGGTGTTCCTGCCAACAAAAAGAAAAAGGAAAAAACTTCTGTTCTCAAAAGTAAATAAGCTTTTGTTTAAAGTGTTATAATCCTTAAACTGTGCCTCATAAGTTAATATAGTCCTCAATAAAAGTTATGAGAAAAACTGTTAGTCTGAATAAAGGCTTTTTAGATAGTAATCAGATTTCCATTCTCCTGGGAAGCTAATCACTATAACATCAAAACAAGAAGAATCCGTTTTCTTGTGAAAAAATCTCCATAGACTGAATAAAAGTCTCCTCTTTCATGTAAATTAGTAAAAAACTGTTTTAAAGATGTTAAACTAACTGAGTTGTTTTTGTACGTGTTTAGTGTTAAAAAAATGTATGGAAGAAAAAAGTAGTCTCAAGTTTTATTCGAAGGGATTTTTCTTATGGTTTCTAGTAATAAAATTTATCGTTATACCATTTAAAGTAAAGCCTGCTTTTTGTCTTCCTCCTAATCCTACCTCACAAAAAAAAAATTCAAATTAATAAACCAAAACTACTACATTTAACCTCAGTGATTCCAGGATTTTGATTTCCTATTGTCCAAGGGTGTCCTTCGCAGCCAAATGGTGATGGACTGGGGCAAAGGCCAAGATTTTGGAGACAGCTGGGGGGAAACTCCTCCAAAAAATGTTCTTCCCTCCCTCCCAAGCACGTTAATCCTCAGCTCGCAGAGACATGGAAATAGTTTTCTTTTGGCCTGGATTTGCTTTTCATTTCTCTTCATCCCTTTAAAACATCCAACACTGGGGTAAAAATAAAGACACTGAACTGAGACATGGGTGGGGACATGGGGGGACAATGACATGGGGGGACACAGACCTGGAGAGTGACATGGGGACACATGGACATGGAGGGGGACGTGGCCATTCGTGGGGACATGGGGGGACACGGGCATGGATGGAGATGTGGGGGACAGTGACAGGGATGGAAACATGGTGGGGACACAGCCATGGGTGAGGACATGGTGGGACATGGCCAGTGACATGTGGGGACACGGCCACGGCCGGTGCCATGGGGGGAACTTGCAGGGGCTGTGGGGGATGCTGGCTTGGAGGGAGTTGAGGGTTCCTGGCAGGGACTTGGGGCTCGCTGAGGCCTTTGGGGACCCCAGGCCGAGCGGCTCCGGCTGCGCTGGGAGACCCTGGCGGAGGTTCTGGGGCAGCTGCTCAAGGACCCCCTGCCCTGGAGCCCCAGCCGGGCATTGGGCTCCTGGAAGGGAATGAACGTCCTTGTCCCCAGCAGGACAGATTTCTTATTTCTTGCAGGTGCAAATGGTTCTCTTACCAGAATAGCTTGTTGTGTTCATTGTTTTCATGCTTAAGATTGTTTTCACCTGGGAACAAGCAAGTTACTTAGCTGCACATAGAAGAAGTGACAGGCTAGCTATTAATTAGCAGAGAGCAAGACCTGATTTTATGAAGCCTTTCTTTTATAGTTTGTCTATCTGACTGCAACATCTCACCCTTTTTCTTTAATTCAAAGATGGCTCATATGTTCTGATGTTAAAATAGCTCTCTCTCGTGAGGGTGTTATCTCATTAAGGTTATCACTGGTTATCTGTTAGATATGGGATAAGATACATAAAAGACCGATTACAATCAACAAAACTTAGCAAATTCAATCATGTCATTGACACAGGGTTTCACAGCATGAGAAAACAAAAGAATTATGTCCAATGTCTCCTAGGCAAATGGGAATAAATGACCATTGTTTTAAAGTCCAAATAGTCCATTAGCTGGAAATGTTGATCTTTGACATCACTGAATGTGCTCTTGGATCCTGAAACAGGGAATAACTGAAGAAGGTTACTAGGAACACTATACCATGATGATGACACAAGGCTTTTGTTGGCAATTTGCCTGTAAATTTCCAGACACAGCGATGTCTTGGCACTCCTGCTTCTGGTGCTGCATCAGGTAATTGCTGTCCCTGAAGCTTTTCCCACATTCCCCACACTCGTAGGGCTTCTCCCCAGTGTGGATCCTCTGGTGTAGGATCAGCTGGGACCTGTAGCTGAAACCCTTCCCACATTCCAAGCACTTGTGGGGCTTCTCCCCTCCAGGAGGCTTCTCCACCAGCTCTGAGCTCTGCCTGGATCTCCGGCCGCCTTCCCGGCTCAGGGAGGGTCTTTCCTCCTCGCAGCTCCCTGGGCTGGGTTTGCAGCCCCTCCTCGTGAGAGATATCCAGGGCTTTTCTGCCTCCTCCATCCCTGCACACCTGAGGAATGAAAATTCCTGGATTAGGGGGAAATAACAAGAAGAGAGCTCCATAAACTCGGTGTTCCTCCTTGCCCAAGTTCATCTCTGGTAGTCATTGAGCATCTTGTGTCTGTAATAACCTCCCAAACACCAAGATTCCTGCTTCAAATCCTCCAAACTTTAACACACGGATCAAAAACTCCCCAAATAACAAGCTTCAGCCAAAATCCCCTCCAGACATGTGCTGGTTTGAAAGCAAAACCAATGAGAGAATCAGTCAGAAATACAATTCTATAGGAAAAAAGATAAGAGAAAAAAAATACATGCAATAGTACAAAAGAAAACAACTGACAGAATCAGAATACAACCTGACACCCCGCTAGTTAGGGCGGTGGGAGCAGTCCAGATGAAGTGGTCTTGTTGTAGTAGTGATGCTGTAGAAAGGTCTGGTAGCTCTTGTCCTCTGGAAACCAGTGGGTAAGGGCTGCCTTGGTGTTCCAAATCTCAGATTTTATCTAGGTAGGGAAGGCTTGGCTCCTCCCCCTGGCTGGAGCATCTCCCAATGGGATGATGGAATTTTATCAGTCATGCAGTGGGACTCAATAGCCCATTAACAGAAGATATCTTCCTGGAGGAAGGATGGGTTGTGGAAAAGATAAAGAACACTGCCCCACCTGGTTTTAACAGATGGCCCATTAGCAGAGGATATCTCCCACAGTGATAAGGATCAGTGCTCCATCTGTTTTTATCCACCACTCTTTGTTCTTTTGTTTCTTCCCAGGACCTCCGACTAGTTACTTAATGTTTGCTGCTGATTTCTTCTCCCTTTTGAAGATGAAAATGGTAAAAGTGTCTTTGACCTGCCTTGCTGGATATTGTGAAGAGGAACAGTCATCTACTGCAAGTGGAAGTGTCACAGGTGGAGCAGAGTTCTGTGAGTGCTGTATCAAACCAGACCTCGTCAGAGCTGCCAGAACAACTGGTCCATGCTGCCCTTCACTGCTCTGCCTGTTCCCCACTGTTTCATGCCACAGTAATTTAACTGCTGTTAATTGGGTGTGTGTTTCACTCGAGCCAGTCCAGCAGAACCAGCAGAAAGCAGCCCCAGAATGAATGGGGCTCTGCAGAGGAGCCCCAGACTATTCATCAGCCTGCCCGCAGAACTGGCTCCAACTCTGAACCCTTGTGACCACACTCTGAAGAAGACACACTTCTGCTATTTCTGAGGCACTTATGACTGAGGCACTGCACGTGCTTGTGCAGGGAAGAATCCCAAAGTTCTTTCTTACTTCAGGAAAAACCCTGCAGCAGTGCATACCCAGCATCTGCTATCAGCACATCCTGGCTGCACGTGCAGGAGAAGCAGCAGCAGCATTGTACACGTGGGTTTGTTAAGCTGAAATCCCCTACACTTTGAACAGTGCTCATCACAAATACATTTAATGGCACACCGATGCCATACATTTCTCCTAAAAGCCTCCCTTGTAACTAAACTTTGCTGGAAAGTTAATGCCGAGGATGAACGAGCAACTTCGGTCTCAGTCCGGAGGTGGAGGGGTTCTAAACACTGACTTTGCAAGAGCAGCATCTCTCCTGAAGCGCTCGGGGCCAACCGAGCCGCCGCCGGGAGCGCGGTGCAGAAGCCGGCCCGGACTCAGCCGCAGCGCCGGGCACCGCGCATCGCTGCTCTGCAGGGCGGCCCGCACGTCCTCCAGCAGCTGCCGCAGGCTGCCCTTCTCCTGCTGCAGCTCGGCCATGCGCTCCTCGGCCCGCTCCAGCGCCACCATCTCCTCGCAGCGCTCTCGGGAGCAGGGCCCCGGCGGCCGCCGCTCGGGCTCGGCGGGGGCTGCGCGGGCGGATGTGGCTCTCGATGTGCTCGCCCTCCCGGCCCAGCGGCAGCCGCGGCCCCGCGCGGGTGCTGAAGTGGCCGCAGAGCCGCGCGTGGAGCTGGCGGAAGGTGAGCTCGGCCCAGAGCCCGTCCCACAGCCCGACGCACTCCTGGGGCTCCGCCGCCTCCTCCGGCGCCAGCGCCCGGCACAGCGTGCGGGACTCCTCGCCGGGGATGCGGCCCGGCCCGGCGCAGTCCCGCTGCTGGAAGATCTCCTGCAGGGACTGCTCCGGGCCGCTGGCCAGCACGACCATCTCGTTCTCCACGCCGCGCTCCAGCCCGTAGCGGTGGGCGAGGGCGCTGAGCAGCCACTGCGTGCGCCGGGCCGGCCGCCCGGAGGGGTCCGAGCCCTCAGGCGGCTCCATCGCGCCCGCCCGGCCCGCGGCGCTGCCCGAGCATCCTGAGCGCCGCCCGCCCGAGCGCTCGGCCCCGGCCCCGGCACGGAGCGCCCGGCTCGCCCCGCACGGAGCCGCGTCCGCCTTTGTCCGGCAGGAGCAGGGACTCGGGCAAAGCGGGCAGGTGCCGCCCTGCTCCCTTGGTCTGCCAAGCCCGAGCCCCAAGTGTGGTTCTTATTTCTTAGCTAATTTCTCCCTGCTTTCTCTCTGACACAAGCAAGACAATAGCATCGCACAATCCAGTTTGACAAGTAAGGCTTGTGAACGAGTGAGCGCTTCCACTAAATTAAAAACCCAGTGTGTGTAGCCGTGGAATCGGGTTTTAACCCTTTAAGTGCGGCGGAAATAAGATGCACAGCTACATGGTCATCTTTCATGACAGGAAAAAAGAGACAAGTTTATTCAGAAATACACTTGGTTTATAGCATGACTCGTAATTCCCAGAGTAGAGAAAAGGTGATTGGTTCAGAGAGAAGACACCCCATTCCCAGGGCCTGGTCACACATCACAACAGCTGTTCTATCTTTGTTACTAATTCCTTTTTATTTTGACCAAATTATCAGCCTGGGAGAAATTCTCCCTAGCCTTGAGCTGGACCAGCTTATCGGCTGGGAACAGAGCTGAAAAGCTCCAGCCTGGAATATTATTCAGGCTGTAATTTTCTTACTTTCTCAATATGTGTCCCACAAATGTGCTTGAACGTCGACCTTCTGTTCGCTCAGTCTTCCTCACCTCTGTAGATGAGGTGACTTCCAGGTGTTGGTGTGTGGATGTTAAGAGGTCTGTGTTAGAGATGAGTAAGTGTTCAACTCGTTCAAACGAGCTGCCCAAAGCAGTGATTTTGGTCTCTCTTTGCCTGGGGAGCAGGACGGGCGTTGTTGAACGCAGGCAGCAGCACGAGCAGGGCTCCTCCAGCAGCAGGGACACGCCAGGAGCCAGAGGGGACCGTGGCACCAGAGGGGACCGTGGCACCAGCCGTGTCCGAGGCCTGAACAGTCTGCCAAAGTCAGGTGGTGCTGACAGGCTGCGTTAACAGCCCAGGCAAGGCGTGGTGAGGAGCCAGGGCTGGGGGCCACCCAAGGAGTCCTGTCAAGAGCAAATCGTTCTAATATTCTCTCTAGGATAAAAAAGGAACAAACCAGTCCAGTTGATATGTGAGGAAAAAGAATTCAAGTTCGTTTAAAACGCTGCTTAATACAGGGTTGGGTTTCTTTTGAGTGAACTGGTGTTAATAAATATTCGGTCCCATATGATGGGGTTTCTCTGCAAATAGGCCTTGATGGGAAATTACTGAATACCTTTTGTTTTGCTCTTTCTTAAGTTGAGCACCTGAGTAGCTTTGTTGAGGAATGGAGAACTATTTGTAGGTCAGTATTTTCTCAGGAGGAGCCTTAAATTTTAGCACAGGAGGAAGGAAAGGCAAAGGTTTGAAAGCCTTCCCCTGCTGAAGTGACACACTTTGAGAGGAGTCTGTGAGGAGAAGTCCCCTCAGGCACTGCCAGGGCTGTTTGCCTCCTCTGCAGGCTCAGTATTCTGGGAGCTCCACAAGCCTCAGATGCCACTGTATTTTCCCCTGAATATTTTTTGTCGTGCAGTACACAGGGAGAATATTTTGTGCTAGATTCTCCTCTGGGCTGAGAGGAATGTTGAATTTGTCTTTACAAATGAGCTCTGGATCTGCCTGTAGATAAGGTTAAGCACTGAGAGATAAAAGAAACAATGGGATGGATTCCACTGATTGATGAATGGAAAAAGATATTTTCCTTTACAAACAAACTGTAGGGCTGCTGATAAATCAAATTGGATATCGAAAGATGAAAGAAGCAACGGGGTGGGGGGAACTATGAATTCTATAAAAAATAAAAATGAAAAGGGAAGGTTATACATTAGAGGGGAATTTCAGGTATTGAGCTTTACGGGAAGTCTGTGCCTCTCAAGTACCTAAGCCAATGGGGAAAGAGAGAGGGAAATGCGGCCGGGAATATAGGATAAAAAGGAGGCTGCGTCCTCCAAAAATTTGAGAGATCCCAGGGGAATGTCCCATGGCCTCTCCCTTTATTCGAATAAAGCAAAAAGGACTCCTCTGTCTCCTTTTTAGACATAAACCTCTGGTGTTTGTGGATTAATTTTCCTGACAATTTTGGGGGCTCGTCCGGGATCTTTCCACCGTCCGGGGCAGCGAGTGGAGCTGAAGGCGCCTCACCCAGTTTGGGTGATCAGCTCCCCTTGGTGCCGGCCGGTACCGGGCGATCCATTGGGTTCCCGAAACTGTCCAGGAGACAGACGAGTGGCGGACCAGGGGGGTCCGTGAAGAGTCCGCAGGGAAGGACCACTGAAAATCTCACCGGTGAGTAAAATGGGATCTTCGGGGAGCAAACCTGGGAGGGCACCCATGGAGGGTAGCACAGGTAAACCTGAGAGGGCACCCATGGAGGTTAGCACAGCTAAAACGGGGCACCCAGAGAGGGTTGGAAAGGTGAAGCCGCGAAGGGGACCCGGCAAAAGGGATGACGATCCCATAATACCCCCGGAGAGTCCCTTGGGGAGAATGCTGAGGTCTTGGGACAGATTGTATATTCACCCAGAAGTAACTATGGAAATGATGGTAAAATATTGTTATTTTGTGTGGCCAGAGTATAAGTTGGCAAGGGGACTTATATGGCCACCTTATGGAACAGATAAAATTCATTTGTGTCGAATTTTGTGAAGGTATTTAGAGGAAAGTGGTGAGGATTGGAATGTTTTTCAGCTCCTTCTCCCGTCTTGTCCTCCAGTGTTGCCAGCTGCAGGTCGTCTGTATCCTCAACTTTCAGAGCAAGGGGGTCAGGGAAATGTTATTCCTACAGCCTCACCTGAGAAGGATGATGGTGTAGGGGGAGGGGAGCAGCATGTTGTATCACCCCCCAGAACTAGAAGAGGAACTCAGTTTAGGGCATCAGAAGCCCCCCAAGAGACAGGGGTACACCAGATGCCACTCTGTCAAGTTCCTTTGGGGGGTCAAGGGGGAGGATTTGGGTTTGTAATTGTACCACTCACTACCCAGGATATAAGAGGGTTGGAAAAAGAATTACCCCCATATTTGGATGATCCCATAGGGGTGGGGGAAAAGATAGAGGAATATTTGGGAAATGCGGATTATACATGGAAGGATTGGGATTTTCTTTTGGGAATTTTGTTTGGGTCATCAGAGAAACGAATGATTTTGCAGAAAGCTCGGCAGCTGTGGGAGGATGAACATCCACAAGCAGCAGGGGGGGCTGGACCCAATGCACCTACGGTGGGTGATGCCATCCCCCAGGCAGACCCCCAGTGGGACCCAAATAACCAGGCCAGTCTGGCTCACCGTGATTGCCGTGCTTATTTGATCGGGGCAATCAAGTCAGCGGCTCCCAGAACGAACAACATAGCTAAGGCTCTGTCGTTAGAACAGGAGAAACAGGAAAGCCCTCATTGGTTGGAGAGGATTAGGGATGCCTTGAGGAAGCACGGGGGGATGGATCCTGAAGGGCCAGCCTTCAACACATTGCTTAAGGTAAAATTTGTTACTAAGGCCTGACCTGATATAAGGAAAGGAGTACAAAAAGATGAAAAGTGGCAAAATAAGCCTCTAAAGGAATTGGTTAGAAAAACACAGCAGATATATGTAAGAAGGGATGAGGAAAAGGCAGAAGCTAAAGCAAAGATGATGGCAGAGTTTGTGCAGCCCCGGAGGAATAAACCGCAGGGTCCAAGGGGTCCCCAGGGACAGAGGGGACGGGGTCGGCCACAAGGAAGTGGCAGAGGGATTCCCTCCTCGGCAGGGGACAGCCGACCCAAACAGCGGCTGGAGAAGAACCAGTGTGCTGTCTGCAGGGCAGAAGGGCATTGGAAAAACGAGTGTCTGCAGAAACAACTGGACCCTCAGGAGGAGGAAGTCCAGAGGATAATGGAAATGGATTGTTAGGGGTGTCAGGGGCTCCTATTATACCAAAGACCCACCACTCAGGAGCCCTTGGTAACTTTTAAGGTGGGTCCGGATCGAGAGGAGGTGTGTTTTTTGGTAGACACGGGGGGCCTCTCTGTCCACCTTCAATTTTATACCTAAGAGGGGGAAATTGTCAAAAAGATCCTTGGTTATTCAAGGAGTAAGCGGGAAGGATGAGCGAGTGCATTTTATTCAACCGCTGTTAATAGATGTGGGGGACAGATTTGAACTGCATGAATTCTTGTTTGTTCCTAATTGTGATTGTAATTTACTGGGAAGAGATTTGATGGCTAGAATGGGAATGCAAATTAGCATTGTAAAAAAGTGACACGGAGTCCGAAACTGTGATATCTTTGTGTAAAATGTCTGAGAAGGCTTATGCTGAAATAAATTAGGAAGTATGGGCAGCCCCAGGGACAAATTGGTTAATGCCCCAGTCTTAGCTCTTCCAGATGCAGAAAAAAAAAAAATTCAACTATATGTGGATGTCAAACAGGGTCATGCTAAAGGAATTTTGGTGCAAGAGCATGGGGGAACACGGAGGCCTGTTGCCTGTTTTTCTAAGTTGTTAGACCCGGTGGCCAGAGGCGGCCCCATTGTCTGCAGAACTGTGCAGCCACAGCTCTGATGGTGGCTGAGGCCCGAAAGCTGACAAGGGGAGGGGATCTCATTGTTAAAGTCCCACATCAGATTAAAGCTTTGTTAACTGAGAGAGCCTCTAAGGGGATGACGAGTGCTCGATTATTACAGTATGAATCTTGTTTAATGGAACAGGAGGATTTAGAATTTAAAAGTGGAGAAGATTTTAATCCAGCCTCTTATTTAAATGGCCCTGGAGAAAAGGGGGGCCAGGAAGAAATCCATGATTGTATCCAGGTTATAGACCTCCAGACACGGGCTAGGGAAGATTTACGAGATATTCCCTGGCCTGAGGGAGAGAACGTGTTCATTGATGGGTCCTCAAAGGTGGTAGAAGGGAAACGATTTACAGGATACTCTATCGTGAATGGGAAGCAATTAAGGGAAGGGGTGAGGTTACCACACACCTGGTCAGCTCAGACAGCAGAGCTGTACGGGCTTGTAAGATCCTGTGAATTATACCAGGACAAGACAGTAAATATATTTACTGATTCTAAATATGCATATGGGGTGATACATGCCTTTGGAAAACGATGGAAAAAAAAAAAAAGAGGTTTATTCAGCTGCAAAGGAAAGACATTAGCTCACGAGAACTTAATCTCTCGCCTATTGGAGGCAGTGAATTTACCAAAAAGGGTGGCGATAATCCACATTAAGGGGCATCAGGCAGGATGGTCGGAGGAGGCAATAGGAAACCGACTGGCTGATGAAGAAGCTCGAAAAGCTGCATTGTTGCCAGAAGTCTCTAAGATCCTGCCTTTGCTCCCAGTAACTGCACCGCTGCCAGAGAAACTCTCTTTTCCACCAGAGAAACTTGAGATAATTAAAAAGAGTGAGGCAGAGGAAAGAAGAAAATAATTGGTTTACAAGGAATGGTAAGCAGTGGATACCAAGAGCTCGAGCCTTACAATTGTTAAAACAACTGTCTCTTGTGAAATCTCTTCGACAGGAAGCTCAGCTGGCACAGACCCTGCCTTTGGACTTTGCTGTTCACAACATCCAACCGGGACACTGGGTCCTGGTTAAGGAGTGGGAAGAAGCACCACTGGTGGCCAAGTGTCGTGGACCTTTCCAGGTGTTGCTGAGCACAGACACAGCCGTCAAGACAGCTGAACACGGCTGGACCCATCACACTCGGGCCAAGGTCTCTGCAGCCCCAGAGATTTGGACATCTCAGCTGGAGGAGAAGGACGGGAAGCCGCGACTGACACTCGGCAGGAGGGGACTGGAGCAGCAGCCAGGGCGTCGACATCGGGGGAAGCCTCGTGTGCCCACCCACAGAGTGCCTGCTGAAATAGTCTGTGTGGGCATCCCTCCTCTCAGATCTCCAGGCACTGGAGGCCAACCCTTGCTGTCATTGTTTTCTTTATGTTAAGCTCTTTCTGTGCCTTCACTCGCCACAGGCGGTGTGAAAGACAACGTGAAAGTAAAAATTAAGTTAGGAAATTAGATTACACAATCAGAATGTTTCTCTTAATAATGTTTCCTTTATATTATCAGTTAGGTTGGGGCCAAGATTGGGAAAATAATTTTTTGACCTTAGGAGAAGAAGTAGCAAAAACCTTTAACCTTAGTAATTGTTGGGTCTGTGGAGGGCCAGGGGGACCTGAAAACGGGCCATGAGTAGCCAGCCCAGTAAAACCTAAATAGTAGATTAGCACCCTGAGTGAGGTCCGTAATGGAACAGGATTTTGGGATGAAGAAGGAAGTCCATGGTGGCTTCATTCTTCTGAAAAAGGCACTTACTGTCTAAATAGGACAGGAAGCATATACATGAGAAAAAGCGTTTGTGACTGGACTTTATCTTTGGGTTTAGATTGTTGGACCCCCAACTGCCTTCCTTATGATTGTTCCAGATATCAAGGCAGATGGAATCAAACGCATGTTAAGCTCACAAATGGTAGCTGGGTAAAGTGCTCCTACCATAATTACCAGAAAGATTTAGAAGGCTGTAAAGCAGTGGGGAAGGATAAGTTTTTTGACCCCTTATTTTTAAGCTGCCCCCGAGATAATTCCACCAGTAGGACACATGTTATCCGTGACTACCAGTGGAAATGGCAACATCGAAATGGAACTCGAACCCTTTTTAATAGGTTCTGGTCCAAATCTAACAAAACAGATCTGGGATGAAACTGCAGGTGGAAACCTCATGTGGGAGCTTGGAAATGCAACTACTGTGATTCTTATGGTGGGGCGACCATTGTTGGGGGACCACTGGGCCCAGGGAGTAAGCTGTATTTTGACTCTCCAATTGACCATGAAAATTGGGAAGGTCCCTTTGCCAATGGGACCTGGGCTTTAAAGGGGCATTACTGGATTTGTGGCCAACATGCACATCACAGGTTACCCCCAAACTGGTCAGGAATATGTTGTGTGGGGTATATCAGACACTGCTCTTTCTGCTACCACAGGTTCAGGGAAATCACTTAGGAATCAAGGTATATGATGATCTAATTAGAGAAAAGCGGTCAATTGATGTATCCCTGGCTGGAGGGAGCACCCAAAGATGGGGTGAAGATGAATGGCCACCTGAACGAATCATACAACACTACGGACCAGCCACTTGGAATCCTAATGAATTCATATCAGGTGCCAGAGAACCCATTTATAATCTAAACCGGATAATTAGGTTACAAGCTGTCTTTGAAATAGTAAGTAACCAGACAGCTACAGCTCTTGACCTTCTTGCTGACCAGGCTAGTCAGATGAGAACTGCAATATTTCAACACCGGATGGTATTAGACTATTTATTAGCAGAAGAAGGGGGAGTGTGTGGCAAATTTAATGACTCAAACTGCTGTTTGCAAATAGATGACAATGGAAAGGTGGTGAAACAAATAGCAAAAGGAATAAGAAAATTAGCTCATGTGCCAGTCCAAACATGGAAAGGATGGGAATGGGACATGTTTTCTTGGCTACCTGGTGGACTATGGGTTAAACAACTACTTTTTTTCCTCTTATGTGCTGTAGCAACTCTAATCTTTTTACCATGAATGACCCCTTGCTCAGTACAACTTATTCAACATGTGATCAAAGGGATGCAGGTAATAGCCACGCCTACAGATCCAGAGATGGTTACAAAAGGACAGAAATTGATGTCACTCCAAATAAATACAAAAGCAAAAAAAAAAGACTCAGGAACAAGAAATTAAGTCAATGAGAGCTAAAGTTTGTAAAGACAATTATTAAAAAATAAAAGAGGAGGCAGTGAGAAGAATGTTGAATTATTCTTTACAATTGAGCTGTGGATCTGCCTGTAGATAAGGCTAGCACTGAGAGATAAAAGAAACAATGGGATGGATTCCACTGATTGATGAATGGAAAAAGATATTTGCCTTTACAAACAAACTGTAGGGCTGCTGATAAATGAAATTGGATATTGAAAGATGAAAGAAGCAACGGGGGGAAACTATGAATTCTATCAGAACTAAAAATTAAAAGGGAGGGTTATACATTAGAGGGGAACTTCAGGTATCAGGCGTTCTGGGAAGTCTGTGCCTCTCAAGTACCTCAGCCAAAGGGGAAAGAGAGAGGGAAATGCGGCCGGGAAAATAGGATAAAAAGGAGGCTGCGTCCTCCAAAAATTTGAGAGATCCCAAGGGAGTCCCATGGCCTCTCCCTTTATTTGAATAAAGCAAAAAGGACTCCTCTGTCTCCTTTTTGGACATAAACCTCTGGTGTTTGTGGATTAATTTTCCTGACAGAAAGAACTTTGGGATTCTTACCTGCACAAGCACATGCAGTGCCTCAGTTATAAGTGCCTCAGAAATATCAGAAGTGTGTCTTCTTCAGAGTGTGGTCACAAGGGTTCAGAGATGGAGCCAGTTCTGCGGGCAGGCTGATGAATAGTCTGGGGCTCCTCTGCAGAGCCCCATTCATTCTGGGGCTGCTTTCTGCTGGTTCTGCTGGACTGGCTCGAGTGAAACACACACCCAATTAACAGCAGTTAAATTACTCTGGCATGAAACAGTGGGGAACAGGCAGAGCAGTGAAGGGCAGCATGGACCAGTTGCTCTGGCAGGTCTGACGAGGTCTGGTTTGATACAGCACTCACAGAACTCTGCTCCACCTGTGACACTTCCACTTGCAGTAGATGACTGTTCCTCTTCACAATATCCAGCAAGGCAGGTCAAAGACACTTTTACCATTTTCATCTTCAAAAGGAAGAAGAAATCAGCAGCAAACATGAAGTAACCAGTCAGAGGTCCCAGGAAGAAACAAAAGAACAAAGAGTGATGGAAAAAAACAGGTGGAGCAGTGATCCTTATCTGTGTGGGAGATATCCTCTGCTAATGGGCCATCTGTTAAAACCAGGTGGGGCAGTGTTCTTTATCTTTTCCACAACCCATCCTTCCTCCAGGAAGATATCTTCTGTTAATGGGCCATTGAGTGCCACTGCATGACTGATAAAATTCCATCATCCCATTGGGAGATGCTCCAGCCAGGGGGAGGAGCCAAGCCTTTCCTACCTAGATAAAATCTGAGATTTGGAACACCAAGGCAGCCCTTAGCCACTGGTTTCCAGAGGACAAGAGCTACCAGACCTTTCTACAGCATCACTACTACAACAAAACCACTTCATCGGGACTGCTACCACCTCCCTAACTAGCGGGGTGTCAGGTTGTATTCTGATTCTGTCAGTTGTTTTCTTTTCTACTATTTCATGTATTATTTTTCTCTTATCTTTTTTCCTATCAAATTGTATTTATGACTTGGAGACTCTCACTGGTTTTGCTTTCAAACCAGCACAATTTTGGAGGGGATTTTGGCTGAATCTATATATTTGGGGTGTTTTTGATCCGTGTCTTAAAGTTTGGAGGATTTTGGGCAGGAATCTTGGTGTTTGGGAGGTTATTACAGACACAAGATGCTCAATGACTGCCAGAGATGAACTTGGGCAAGGAGGAACACCCAGTTTATGGAGCTCTCTTCTTGTTATTTCCCCCTAAACCAGGAATTTTCATTCCTCAGGTGTCCGGGGATGGAGGAGGCAGAAAAGCCCCAGAGATCTCTCACGAGGAGGGGCTGCAAACCCAGCCCAGGGAGCTGCGAGGAGGAAAGACCCTCCCTGAGCTGGGAAGGCGGCCGGAGATCCAGGCAGAGCTCAGAGCTGGTGGAGAAGCCTCATGGAGGGGAGAAGCCGCACAAGTGCTTGGAATGTGGGAAGAGTTTCAGCTACAGGTCCCAGCTGATCCTACACCAGAGGATCCACACTGGGGAGAAGCCCTACCAGTGTGGGGAATGTGGGAAGGGCTTCAGCAACAGCTCCAACCTGATCCAGCACCAGGTGATCCACACTGGGGAACGGCCCTACACCTGCTTGGAATGTGGGAAGAGCTTTGGCTGGAGCTCTGACCTGAGAAAACACCAGCGCATCCACACTGGGGAGAGGCCCTACGAGTGTCCCAGGTGTGGGAAGAGGTTTCAGACCAGCTCCAATCTCCTCCTACATGAGCGGATTCACACAGAGGAGAGGCCCTTCCGCTGCCCCGACTGCGGGAAGGGATTCAACCGCAACTTCACCCTCATCAGGCACCGGCGCATCCACACTGGGGAGAGGCCCTACGAGTGTCCTGAGTGTGGGAAGAGCTTCTCACAGAGCTCTCACTTGACCCAACACCAACGGAGTCACCACTGAGGGAAGCCCAGTGAGTGCCCCGAGTGTGGGAAGAGCTTTGTGATCTGTTCCAGCTCCATCCCCCATGGGAGGATCGGTGTTGGATGATCCCCAGTGACCCCCGTTGGGCAGAGCCCTGGTGATCTGTGTTCCTGGTTATCCCCGTTGGGTGAGGGGGTAGGGGTTTGAGAGATTTCTGTCTCTTTTCCTTCTATTGCTATGATTTGGTTGGTAATAAATTTCCTTGCTGAGCCCAGGCTATGTCTGTGACATCCGTTTTGCTG
Organism: Sturnus vulgaris; assembly: GCF_052056855.1. NCBI lineage: Eukaryota > Metazoa > Chordata > Aves > Passeriformes > Sturnidae > Sturnus > Sturnus vulgaris. Next base: position 13,994,130 of record NW_028276170.1, read on the forward strand.
TTTGCTGTGTTTGCTCGTCCTGTCTTAATCTGCTCCTGGAGCTACTGGTTAAACTTTCTCTTCCCTTGCAGCTCGAGGGGTAGGGTCAGAGTGGCTTTGGTGGGTGCCTGGCATCGGGCCAGTGTCACCTTGTCTTGGTTTGAAAGACAGGTATTTTCTAAGGAAAGGCAAGAACCCCTTTCTGACACCTGTGTCCACTGGGACACGAGAGGGACCTTGTTCCCACCCCTCTCTTTGCAGGGACCTGCAGCAGGAGAAGGGATTTGGAGCCCCGAATACACCTGGGACTGGACTTGGCTCCTGACATCCATGGGGCTCCCAGAGCCTCTCACCCTGGAATATCCCAAAACCTCTCAGAGCCCTTGCTGCTCCCACAGGGACACTGGGTGTCCCCAGAGCCCCCCAGTGCAAGGGAAGCCTTGGGGACAGCTCTGTCCACCGAACCCCAGCACATGGATCAGGGACAGCCCCCTCCATGTCCCTCTGACTTTCCCAAGCTCTGCCCACCCCAGAGGGCTCAGGAATCTGCCCTGGTCCCCGAGGATCTTTTGTGGGGCTCGAGAACCCCCAAGATTTCTCACCAGGGCATCCAGAGGGGCAGCCGGGCATCACTCCTGCAGAAGCTCCACCTGCTCAGCCACGAGGGGCTGGGGAGAAAGGGGGGGTTAGAGCCACACTGGGGGATACTGGGGCTGGTTGGGAGATACTGGGGCAGGCTGGGGTGTACTGGGGCACAGTGGGGTGTGCTGGGGTGCACTGGGGGTGATGACGAGGACAGGGGAAGCTCTGGGCCCAGCAGAACTGCGGGTACCCACCTCAGACCTCTTCACTCGTTGGACGCCGTTCTTCTTCTGCAGAGAGATGGGGAGATGTCACTGGTCACCGGGGTGTCCCCAGTCCCAGCAAGGCATGGGGGGACCCAACTGGCCCCCAGTTCCCACACTGGTGCCCCAATTCCAGGACTTACCGCAATGCATTCACCTGCAGCTCCTCCTATGACTACCTGCAGATGGAGAGCAAAGGTTTAGTCTGGAATGGCCCCTGTGGGAATTCAAGAGTCACAGGTGTCCCCACGCCCTGTGGCTGTCCCCAATCTGAGTGGGAAAATCCCTTCTGCTCCCCGCAGTCCCACTCCAGGCAGTTTCACCCGATCCCTGTTCCTGCAGGGACCACGGTGGGGATGGAGACGAGGAGAGCAAAGGGAACTTGGGCCCTCCAAGGAGGAGGGGATGGAGTGGGATGTGAGGGCCCCAAAGACACTGAACTGGGGGGAGTTTGGGGCCCCTCGGGATGGGGCTGGGGGTGCTGAAGGGATGGGAATGGGGGAATGCAGGTGGGGAGGCAGGAATTCCAGTGGGGGACATGGGGGGCTGAAGTGGGAGGTGGGTGGGGGCAGGGGAAAGCAGGGGCAGAGGACCAAAATTGTTGGGTTTGGGAGGGGCTTTGGGAGTCCAGGAGGGGGATTTGGGGATACTGTCATGGAGAATGAGAAAGGGAAGGGAGTGGAGGGAAAGAGGAGAGGAAGTGGACTGGGCATGGGGATCTTTGGGGTGCCTGGGGTGCACTGAGATGGGTGGGAATACAATGGGGACCCTGGGGAAGGGGCAGCCTTGGGAAGCTCTGGGATGTACAGGCACGCACTGGGGTGCACTGGGATGGCCTGGAGGGTCATGGCCATGAGAGGGGAGGGCCTGGTTCAGCAGAAGAATTCAGGATACTCACATCGCCAACAGCAATGCCACCAACTCGCTGTGGAGAGAGCATGAGATGTCACTGGGGTGTCCCCAGTCCTAGTAAAGATTGGGGGTGACCAAAGTTCCCCCCAGTTCCCACACTGGTGAACCCAGCTCCAGGACTTACCCCGACACATATAGCTCCACCACTGCCATCAAAGGTGGCCTGGGCAAAGAGAGCAAAAGGTTGGTCAGGATTGGCCCTTGAGGGGCTGGGGGGACACAGGAGTCCCCAGCCCCCCACCTCCCACCCATGGCTGTCCTCTGCTCTGAGCAGGGGGTGCCAGGGGATTTGGGAACATCACTGCAGGGTGAAAGGCAATGAACTGAGGGCAAAGATTGAAAAGAAGATCCTGGGAATCATCTGGGGGCTTGAGGGGACCAGGGGCAGAGGGGGAGGCATTTCCCAGTTTGTGCCAGCTCAGCCTGGCTTGGGACTGGAACAGTTCATCCCAGTTTGGCCGAGTTCAGCCTAGTCTGTACTTAAATGAGTTTGGACCTCTTGGTCCCACTTCAGCCTAGTTTGGGATTGGCCTTTGTTCTTGTGTGGGCAACAGAGGAGATGCTGGGGAGATGCCCGAGGGGATCGATGGGATGGGATGGGATGGGATGGGATGGGATGGGATGGGATGGGATGGGATGGGATGGGATGGGATGGGATGGGATGGGATGGGATGGGGAGGCCCAAAAGGACGGGATTTGGGGATAGCAGCACAGGAAAGCTCTGGGGCCCTCGCAGGGAGGAGCCGGGTCCGAGCATCCGTGGGGAAGCCGGGCTCTGGCAGCGGGAGTTGAATTGCGGCAAGGGGAAGGACAGAGGCAATGGTGGCGAGGAGAAAGCGGCACGGCCCGGGGCCGGGGAGCCCGGCGGAGCCCCTGCATTGGGAAGAGCCCTCAGACCTGAGCCCAGCCCGTGGCTTTGGAGCCTCACCTCGCTCTGTGCCGGGAGGCACAGCAGGATGGAGAAGAGCAGGGCCACGCTGAGCACAGCCACCTTCATCTTCCTCTCGCACTGGGCAGCGCTGGCTGAGGCTGCAGCAGGGCAGGAGCACCTTTATCCCTGCCGGGACTCCTCCCTGTGCCCTCCCTGACAGCCCCCAGGCCAAAGCCCGGCTTGGCACAGCCCCCAGCCCTGGCCACAAGCCCAGCCCTGGCACAGAGTCCATCCCGGCTGTGGCACGGATCCAGCCCCGCTCCCCGCATCCCTGCAGCTTCCTGCACGGGGCAGCTGCCCCTGGAGGGGACCGGGCACCCGGGGGGCCGAGGGGGGCAGGCAGGGATCCAAAGGCAGCTGGGGCCCCTGTGGGGACACCCCCACTCCAACACAATCCATCCTCCAACAGCCCCCAGCCCCACACCCCCCATCTCCCGGGACCCCTCCCCTCCCAGAGCGTTCCTTGCAGGACACCCCGGAGCTGAGCCCGGCCCCAAACCTGGAGTGTCAGAGCAGGATTGTCCCTGTTCCCACTGCAGCCCCTGGGCTCATTGGGGCTGCACTGACCCCTCTTCCTGGGGCAGCAGCACCCCGGGATCAGGGAGAAGGGGCAGGGGGAGCACAGCGGGGTCAGGGGCCATGGCAGCAGCTGGGGGACCGGGATCTCCAGTCCCTGCAGGTGCCCTGGGGAGCACTGGGCAATGGTGGCACTGGGACACCGGGGCTGGCCTTGTGGCAGTGCTGGGCTGGTGGCAGTGCCCGGCTCCAGCCCATTCCTGTCCCTGCAGCCCCAGACTGCTCCAGGCCCCCAGGGGAAGATCCCCGGGCAGAGCCCCTGGCACAGCCACGGCCACCGTGTCCTGCTGGATCAGCCCAAGCCCGCTGTGCTGAGCTGGCCCAGCCATCGGCTCCCAGGGGCTCTGTGCCCAGCAGGGCTGTGGCTCCAGACCGGGCTGGCACTGGGACACAGCTCCCGAAGCTCCCCTGGCCCCAGGGATGGCCCTGCCCTGTCCTGCCCTGCTCCCAGCGCTGGCCCTGAGCTGGGGCTGACCTTCCCAGCCCAGGGTCCTGCGCTGCTGTCCCAGCTCAGAGGCCCCTGTCAGGGTCACCCCGAGGACACAGATCAGTGACAGTCCCTGCCAGGGCTGCCACGAGCTGCCAGTGCCTCCATTCTCCACTGACATTCCGTGACATTTCCAGAAGATGTTCCCTCCTCACGGGACACTGACCTCACAGAAGGGACCTGTTGTGGCACAGGTCAGAAAATCCTTCAGGCACCTGACTTGACTGTTTGCATTGGATTTTCCTGCAGAGCCAGCAGTGACCTGGAAGATTTTCCTTTTGCCTGTTGATGCTTTGTGCCTCCTTTGTTGGAGAATTGAGGAGCATTGATCCTGGAGGGGCCCAATGGAGGTGAAGCTGCTCAGGAGATGAATTTCCAGCCCCTGGACACCTAAGGGGCCATTCCAGATGACCCCAGTATGGGGTTGATGGGCTCCTTTTTCCAGATCAGCACTTCAGGGCTCAGGGCTGACAGTGTCTACCAGTACCAAATTCATGGAAAACACCAAGCTGTGTGGCACTGTGGATCTGCCGCTGGGCAGGAAGGCTCTGCAGAAGGATCTGGGCAGGCTGGATCGATGGGCTGAGGCCAAAAGTGCGAGGGTCAATAAGGCCAAGTGTGGGGTCCCACACTGGGGTCGCAACAGCCCCATGGAATGCTCCAGGCTGGGGCAGACAGGCTGGAAAACTGGAAAAGGTCCTGGGAGTGCTGGTGGCAGTGTGTGAACATGAGCACAGGTGTGCCCAGGTGGGCAGAGGCAAAGGGCACCTGCACTGTCCCAGCCATGGGGCAGCAGCAGGACCAGGGCAGTGACAATCCCTGTGCTGGCACTGCTGGGGACCCTTGAGGGCTGGGTCCAGGGCTGGCTCCTCATGGCCACAGAGACATTGAGGGGCTGGAGCGTGTCCAGGGAAGGGAATGGAGCTGTGGAAGGTGCTGGAGCACCAGAAGTGTCTGATGGAGCCGGGGGGGCTCAGCCTGGAGAAAAGGAGGCTCAGAGGGAACCTTCTCACTCTGCACAACTCCCTGACAGGAGGGGACTGCCAGGTGAGGGTCGGGCTCTGCTCCCAGGGAACAGGGACAGGGTGGGAGGAAACAGCCTGCAGCTGTGCCAGCTGGACATCAGGAGGAATTCCTTCATGGAAAGGGTGGTCAGGCCTTGAAAGGGGCTGCCAGGGGAGGTGATGGAGTCCCCATCCCAGAGGTGTCCAAGGAAAGCCTGCAAGTGGCACTCAGGGCTCTGGTGGGGATTGGTCACAGGGTGGCTTTGGTGGTCTTGGAGGGCTCTTCCAGCCACAGTGATCCTAGGATTCTGGGATTGTCCTGGAGAAATGCTTTTTGGCTTTTTTTCCCATTCCAAGTTCTCTACTCGAGCTTCCAGTCTCCAGGGAGGTTCCCCATCTCACTTCCTTGTGTCCAACCCCCTGATCCACAGACAGAACCATGGGGTGACCCACGGGCTGTGGCACCAGCACCACTCCCTTGAGCAGAAATTCTTCATAGCTGAGACAGTAGGAGCAGGAAAAACATCCTTCCTTAAAAGCTGGAATAACTGTTGGGACATTTTCTCCACAGCTGAGACACATCCCAAGGGAGGCAGGGCCATGCCCAGTTCCTGGAGCTGGGTGGCCTGTCCAGCTCATTGTCCCCACGCTCTTGGTGAACAACATCAGTCAGTGCACTTTGCACAAACTCTCTCTGCATGGACAGCACGTACAGGATTCCATCCAGGTGTTGGGATGGCTGCTTGTTCTCCAGGTTCCTGTAAATTGCCTCCCCCACAGGTGATTCCCTCAGATCCTGGGTACCTCCCTCATCAGGGGCTCACAAGATCTTGCTCAAAGAGATTCCTGTCCTTCCCAGTGAGCAGGAGCTGCTTCTGGAGGCTGAGGACTGCTGCCCCATTCCCAACCCCACTGTCAATGCCCATATCCCCAGCAAGGAATCCCCTCGAATTCCTAACTCTTGGCCCTGGTATCTGGCATTGGAGTAACCAGCTGATGGTTTGCTCTCCCAGAGAGTGGCTGAAATCTTTTTGCATCTCTCCCAAGTCAGCCTCTGTTTCCATGGATCCTTCCTGGCTCCAGGGCAGCCAGGGCAGCCAAGGGCCATGGTCTGGTGTTTGTGTGTCTGGAGATCCAGAGCTGCCCTGTTCCCCCCCCTGGATGTGGAGCAGGGGCAGGATGGGCCCAGCTGTGTCACACAGAGCTGGTGCTGGGGTTCCTTCCCTTGGCTTGAACCTCAGGACACTCCCTCCCTCCTGAACTCGCTCAGGCTGAAGTCTCAGACTGTTGGAGGTGACAACCTTCAGAGGGACCTGCCTGTGTTTGCCCACCTTGTCAGCCACGACTGCACTGCTTTGGGGTGGGGCAAATCCCTGGGGGGTCTCCCTAAAGAGTTGGTGAACCTTAGGAAAACCTGGGAAAGTCTTCTTGGGAAGCACCACCAGGAGGATTGTAGCTTCACAAGGATGTTCAGGACACTGAGGAATTGTTGGAATCAAGGAGAGCACACCTATGACAGAGGCACAGGTGGGGCAGGTGCTATTCTTGTGTGTCCTCTGCTGAAAACATCTTGGAGGACAAAAGGCAAAAAAAGTGAAATTGGGAATTGTCTCCATCCCCAAAGCAGAGGGATGGCCCAGCACAGAGCTCCAATGCCTGACAAAGATCAAGGCCAGGATTTTACAGCACTACCCAGAAAGCCCCCACAGAGCACAGTGACTGCAGCCCAAACCCACCTGTCAGGATTCCAGCAGGGACAGGAGCATGGCACAGCTGGGAAAACTGATGGGGAGACCTGGAAAGGCTTTGCTATGGCCAGTAACTGCTCACCAGCCAGTTATCCCAGCCAAACCAGAACAACAGCACTGAGACCCCCTGTTCCTGTCCTGTGTCCCCGCCTCTCCCCCACACCACAGCTACTGAGGGAGTCTGACAAGTGGAGGGCTCTGGGAAATTTGGAAAGGAGATGTAAATATGGGGAGAACAGGTTCCTCTTTTATCCCCTGTGACCACCACAATACCTCCCTGTGGTCCCAGCCTGGGGAGAATGGCCAGAAAATCAAAAACTGATTTGAAACCTGACTGTGGAAGAAATCCCAAGGACAGGATGACAGGAAAATCAGAAATTTCCCAGCTTGCTCACAGTCCTGCACAGGGAGAGGAAGGGACCAGTCCAGGACAGATCAGCTAAACTTCAGACCCCCTGATCACTTCTCTAACCCATCTCTCCATCATACACCAAACTGGGAATTCGGGAATTTTCCATGTTCTAGTGAGCTGCTGATCTGGAAACAGGAACACGTAGGTGCAGAGTTCATGAACCCACAGCGAGGAACATCTGGAATGGCCCCTTAGGTGTCCAGGGGCTGGAAATGTCCCTGGGCCCCTCCAGGATCAATGCTCCTCAATTCTCCAACAAAGGAGGCACAAAGCACCAAGAGGCAAAAGGAAAATCTTCCAGGTCACTGCTGGCTCTGCAGGAAAATCCAATGCAAACAGTCAAGTCAGGTGCCTGAAGGATTTTCTGACCTGTGCCACAACAGGTCCCTTCTGTGAGGTCAGTGTCCCGTGAGGAGGGAACATGTCCTGGAAATGTCACGGAATGTCAGTGGAGAATGGAGGCACTGGCAGCTCGTGGCAGCTCTGGCAGGGACTGTCACTGATCTGTGTCCTCGGGGTGACCCTGACAGGGGCCTCTGAGCTGGGACAGCAGCGCAGGACCCTGGGCTGGGAAGGTCAGCCCCAGCTCAGGGCCAGCGCTGGGAGCAGGGCAGGACAGGGCAGGGCCATCCCTGGGGCCAGGGGAGCTGCGGGAGCTGTGTCCCAGTGCCAGCCCGGTCTGGAGCCACAGCCCTGCTGGGCACAGAGCCCCTGGGAGCCGATGGCTGGGCCAGCTCAGCACAGCGGGCTTGGGCTGATCCAGCAGGACACGGTGGCCGTGGCTGTGCCAGGGGCTCTGCCCGGGGATCTTCCCCTGGGGGCCTGGAGCAGTCTGGGGCTGCAGGGACAGGAATGGGCTGGAGCCGGGCACTGCCACCAGCCCAGCACTGCCACAAGGCCAGCCCCGGTGTCCCAGTGCCACCATTGCCCGGTGCTCCCCAGGGCACCTGCAGGGACTGGAGATCCCGGTCCCCCAGCTGCTGCCATGGCCCCTGACCCCGCTGTGCTCCCCCTGCCCCTTCTCCCTGATCCCGGGGTGCTGCTGCCCCAGGAAGAGGGGTCAGTGCAGCCCCAATGAGCCCAGGGGCTGCAGTGGGAACAGGGACAATCCTGCTCTGACACTCCAGGTTTGGGGCCGGGCTCAGCTCCGGGGTGTCCTGCAAGGAACGCTCTGGGAGGGGAGGGGTCCCGGGAGATGGGGGGTGTGGGGCTGGGGGCTGTTGGAGGATGGATTGTGTTGGAGTGGGGGTGTCCCCACAGGGTCCCCAGCTGCCTTTGGATCCCTGCCTGCCCCCCTCGGCCCCCCGGGTGCCCGGTCCCCTCCAGGGGCAGCTGCCCCGTGCAGGAAGCTGCAGGGATGCGGGGAGAGGGGCTGGATCCGTGCCACAGGCGGGATGGACTCTGTGCCAGGGCTGGGCTTGTGGCCAGGTCTGGGGGCTGTGCCAAGCCGGGCTTTGGCCTGGGGGCTGTCAGGGAGGGCGCAGGGAGGAGTCCCGGCAGGGATAAAGGTGCTCCTGCCCTGCTGCAGCCTCAGCCAGCGCTGCCCAGGGCGAGAGGAAGATGAAGGTGGCTGTGCTCAGCGTGGCCCTGCTCTTCTCCATCCTGCTGTGCCCCCGGGCAGACGCTTGGCCTGGCAGACGATGCTCTCTGTATCTCGGACGGAGTTTGATTTGTCAGCACGACCCCGGCTCCGGGGCAGGATTCCCTCCTCTTGGTGAGCAGGAGATCCTTTGGGTTTGGATCTCTGGGATTTTCCTCCTCAGGTCGGGGGCAGCGGTGGGCTGGGGGATTTGGGGACCCCCTTGTCTCCCTCCTGCCCCATAAGGCCCAGTCCTGAGCTCCCCTTGCCACGGCCCCCCTGGACGTGGACACAGGGGGTGGTTCCATCATCGTGGTGAGTTCTGGAAATGGAAGGGCACTCACTGGGGAAACTGGGAACCAGTTTGTGCACCCTAATCCTTAGTGGGGTGGGGACACCTCACTGGGATTGGGGACATCTCACTGGGTTCTGGGGACACCTCACTGTGGGAACTGGGAACCAGTTTGTGCACACCATCCCTTACTGGGGCTGGGCACACCCCACTGATGTGTCCCTGTCTCTCCACAGGGGGAAGCCACAGCCAGGAAGAGCAAGGTGAGTACTGGGAATTCTGGGCCCAGACCTCCTCCCTCAGGGCTCCCTCCATTGCACCCCAGTGCTCCCCAGTAAATCCCAGTGCTTCCCTGAGAGGCACCCCATGGTATTCCCACCCACCCCAGTGCAAGCCAGTTGTTCCCAGAGAGGTCCCCATTGCAATCCGAGTTATCCCAGATACCCCAGTAACCCCACAGTGCCTCATTCCCCGTCCATTTCCCACCCTCTTTCCCCCTTGCCCTTTCCAATTCCCATGTATGGGATATCCCCAAATCCCCTTCTCGTCCCCTCACTCCCAATGCCCCGCCCAAATCCCTCAGGTTTTGTTCCTGTCCCATTTTCTCCTGCCACGTCCCACCCCATGCTTGAGGCTCCATGTCCCTCTCATTGGAATTCCTTCTTCTTTCTTCCTCCTCCTCCTTCCCCCCCACCTCCAGCCTTTCCCCACTCTTGTTCCAATCCCGTGGGGTCCCCAATTCCCCCTTTTCACCATCACTGAGAGCCCCATTTCACCCCAACCCTCCCATCCTTGACTGGGATTGGGGACACCTCACTGGGATTGGGGACACTTCACTGTGGGAACGGGGAACCAGTTTGTGCACACCATCCCTTACTGGGACTGGGCACACCCCACTGATGTGTCCCTGTCTCTCCACAGGGGGAAGCCACAGCCAGGAGGAGCAAGGTGAGTACTGGGAATTCTGGGCCCAGACCTCCTCCCTCAGGGCTCCCTCCATTGCCCCCCAGTGCTCCCCAGTAAATCCCAGTGCTTCCCTGAGAGGCACCCAATTTTATTCCCACCCATCCCAGTGCACCCCAGTTGTTCCCAGAGAGGGAACCATTGCAATCCCACTGCACCCCAGTACAACCCAAAGAGGGCCCCATTGCAATCCCCGTCATCCCAGTTACCCCAGTAACCCCACAGTGTCTCATTCCCCGTCCATTTCCCACCCTCTTTCCCCCTTGCCCTTTCCCATTCCCACGTATGGGATGTCCCCAAATCACTTTCTCATCCCTTCTCTCCCAATGCCCCGCCCAAATCCCTCAGGTTTTGTCCCCTGTCCCATTTTCTCCTGCCACTCCCCCACCCCATGTTTCAGGCTGTGTCCCTCCCATTTAAATTCCTTCTTCTTTCTTCTTCCTCGTCCTCCTCCTTCTCCCCCACCCCTCAACACCTCCAGCCCCAGCCCAGCCTCTGTCCCAATCCCATGGGGTTCCCAATTCCCCCATTTCACCATCACTGTGGGCCCCCCTTCACCCCGACCCTCCCATCCCTGACTGGGACTGGGGACATCTCACTGGGTTCTGGGAACAGGTCACTGGGGTGGGGACACCTCACTGGGACTGGGGACACCTCACTGGGACTGGGAACACCTCACTGGGATTGGGGACACCTCGCTGGGTTTGGGGACAGCTCACTGTCATTGGGGACACGTCACTGGCTCAGGTGACACCCCAATGACGTCCCTTGGGCTCTCTGCAGGGAACAGTGAGAGCCTTTCCAGTGAAGAGGTCTGAGGTGAGGACCCGGAGCTCTGTGGGGCCCAGACCCTCCCCTGGCAGGGCCACGGCCCTTGGGGTCACCCCAGGGTGCCCCAGTGCCCCCCAGTGTCCCCCAGCACCGCCCTAACCCCACCTTTGTCCCCAGCCCGTGGTGGCTGCCCCTCGGGATGCTGTGGTGAGCAATCTCAGGGGGTCTGCAGCCCCCCAAAGGCTCCTGGGGGGCTTTGGGGGGGACCCTGCAGCCCCCTGGGGTGGGCAGAGCCCGGGGCCAGCAGAGGGACACCGAGGGAGCTGTCCCTGCTCCGTGTGCAGGGGACAATGGCCAGAGCTGTCCCCAGGGCTGTCTTTGTGCCTGGGGGGCTCTGGGGGGCCGGGAGGGGCTCGGGGAGGGTTTGGGGCATCCCGGGGGGAGGAGATCTGGGGCTCACCTGGATCCGAGGAGCCGAGTCCTGTTCCAGGTGAGCCAGGCCCCAATTCCCTGCTCCTGACGGGGAGGGGAGGGGACAATTCCTGCAATCCAGAGTCAATTCCTGCAATCCTCCCATCACCCTGGCAATGGACTCAGCATCTGTCCCCACATGTCCCAATGGCATTAGGGTACATTGTGCACCAGGATCAACTAACACTCTATATTTCTGTGGCTCTGATGTGCCAGGACATCAGATCCACACCACTCAAAAGACCCAGTTTTCCTGTGCCTCTCCCTGGCTAGAGGCAAGGCCCCTCTAGCCCTGGTTATTATTTCCTTCCTGGGCATACATACCAGAGGTTCCGTCAAGCGGATCTGACAGATCATCCTCCCTTCTGTATTACCCAACACCTCGGTCATGGGAGGTTGAGACTACCTTCACTTTAGTGGAGCTCCCTCAGTTAGTGTTTTCCTCCTTGAGTTGACACACCTGTGCTGCCAGGACAGAAGTGGGTTTCCCATCCCACCTTCTCATGTCTTCCCCATGGCCACACAGAAAGAACCACAGGCAGCTCATGGGGTGTATACTCTCTCTAGCTGGGGGATGTTGGGTTCTGACTTTGGGGCCTGTGACTTGCACAAGTGCCATATGGGAAACTGTTCCTCCTCACCTCTTCCCTCATCTCCTCTTGGAGGCTCTTAATCACAGCACAGACATGAGCCTGCATCAGGCCATTGATCATACTCTTGTAGCTCCTAAGCTTGTTGGCAACAGAATTCACTGTTTCTCGGCTGTTACCAGCATTAATTGTTGCAATCAAGGTGGTGTATTGAGATGGGCCTAGGCTTGCCAGATTCCACAGCATCTGCCCTGTGCACCTGGCCTTGTCAGGGTCATTGTCATGCTGTCCATCCCTCCCAAAGATCACCTCCAGCACTGCCACTTCTCTCAGCTCTTGGATCCCTTCCTCAAGGGTGCTCCAGCGCATTCTCTCTCTGTGGACAAACATCGCTCTTACACTCATTAAAAGTCGCTCCCAGAGGGAAAGGGATCTGAGTCCTGGGTCAAAGGTCCCAAATTCCTTGCCTCAGTACCATCCAGTTGCACACCTGCACCCATAGGGCCTTAGACCCAAAGTAACCAGGTTGTATAAGCCTCCCAACCTTCCCCTGTTCAGTTGTGTAGACTGTTACTAGAAAGTTCTCAGATCTCGTTGTTCCTATTGCTTACTTTTCACTGCAGGAATTATAATATTGCTAACTGCTCTTTCCCATTGGATCTCTCCCTCAGACCCTGCCTTAATCCCTCCCTGCACCCCAGTGTATAAATATCCCTACCCTACCCTGGACCCTGCTTTTTTCCAGTTCATTCCCAGTACAGTGCACGCCTTCCTGTTTGTTGTTTTCACCTCATTAAAATTCTTTTTCCAAACAATTGGATCAAAACTGTCTCTCTCCATAAAAGTCGTTAGATCCATTTCCCGGGGAAACCACCGGTCAGACTGTACGGGCTTGGACCGGGGGGTTTCGAGCCGAGCAAAAACCCACGGTGCACAGAGAGAGCCGCGGAAAACCCGAGCAGCGAGGCTTCAAAACGCCCGCGGAATGAACAAGGAGCCTCTCCCCGCCCCGGCCCCGCACACATCCCCTCCCGGGCTGCCGGGGTTTAGATACAATAACCATTCTTTGGGCACAAAGCAGAGGATCATGGAATTACCATCACAGTAACTCACTGCAAGAGAATCGTGTATACAATAATCACATGTATCTATCTGTAAAAGCACGTACTGAACTCTGGATCCAGCAATGTGCTCTAGGACAGGAGTGGAGAGGCTGAACAGACATGAGGGGAGATGGGGAATGTATGGACACAGCAAACCCTCCAAGGTCTTTAACCTGATTCCCAGCTTTTCCGTGTTTCCAGAGCATTGACTGCTGGATTTGAATGAACTGAGATGTCACTGTGAAAAGCAGAGCAGTCTGGAACCAGACACTGCTGCTGGAGTCAAAGTCTGGACTTGGCACATCTCAGATTTGAAAATATATTGAATAAAAAACTCCATTACCACAACCTTTCCAGCACATCCCCCCTCACACATAACAAAATACAATGCAATTCTTTCTAAAGGGTAAAAAATAAAGTAAAATGAACATTGAAAAAGATAGAAAGTCACGTTGAGAAATACAATATGAAGTGTGTCTAGAAAAGCTGGCTGTGATTTCTCAGGTATTTGGCTCAGTGTCAGCCCAGAGCCGGGCTCTGTCTCCCAGGTGCCCAAGTGCCCGGGCCAGCTCTGAGCAGCCTCTCCCGGCTCTCCAGCCCGGCTTTGCCCCGGCTCTGCCCCGGGCAGGCACTCGGTGTTTCCGTGGTGCCCCTGCCCCGCTCAGCTCCCCGTGCCCTGCAAAGGCGCCGAGGCTGCGCTCGGTGCCCCTGGGTGTCACTGAGCGAGGCACTGACGAGCCCCGGTGCCCGGGCACAGCCCTGAGGGACACCCCTCGTCCCTGGCCTCCCGCGGGACACGGAGCCACTGCCCACAAGGCCCTGGCACGTCCGGCCCGGCCAATTCCTCCTGCCCCGGCCAGCCCGGGCTGCAGCCCCAGGGCTCTGCAGGCCGGGGCTGGGGCTGCCGGCTCCCACCGTGGCCAAAGCCTCCCAGGGCTCTGGCCACGGCAGGGGCTACAGGGAAACGAGGCCGGGGCTGCTCCGGGCCGCTTCCAGGCTGTCCCTCTGCTCTTGGGTGCCGGGGGTGGCCCTTTGTGACACGGGCGTGTGTCAGGGCCCTCGGTGATGCGGGACATTGTGGTGCTGTCATGAATGAGATTGAAATCCATTGAAATCCATTTATCCATTCATCATTAATGAGAGTATTTAAGATCGCTTAAAAATTGGTGATAAGGGCGTGAACAAAAGTCAGATTTAATATTAAATGACAAAGCACAAGTTTGTTGGCAAGATTCACTCTACTGCCTACAGGACAGCTGAGGCACAACAAGGGAAAACAAGCAACAACAAAACCAAACAAAATCCAGGCAACCAAAACAGAAATGAACTGAGAACTCCCTAGGAGAGTGTGGGTGGGTGTGTGCTGTGTTTATGCGCATGGGACAAAAGAGAGTGCGGGCAAGGATTAAAAGGAACACGGCCTAAAAATTTTACAACTCTAAACAACACTTTAACTTCTCCCTTAATTTGTCACTTAACTTATACCTTAGCCCCTGCAATGCAACAGAGGTACAACACTGAACTAATACCTAACTTAACTTATAACTTAACGTTAACAATTCCACGGAGGAATAACACTTAACAGCATTTAACCTAACTTATAGCTATAACTTCCAAGTTGTACTTAGCAACTTAATAGAAAAACACCACTTAGCTTATGACTTACATTTAACAATCTAGCAATAGAATAACCGAAGTATTTAAGAAAGTTCATAACTATAACTAAACCTTGCATACAGACCTTAGGTATCCAAGGTACTTTCATATCTAGGAAAGTAAGATTTCTCCCAGATTTGCTGTAGCATATGTGCAGGGGCACACACACAGACAGTACACTCAGTGCAAGCAAGGTACCTGGGAAAAATTCCCCTCAGAGCTCAGTGAAATCCTCCCTTCAGATGTTTTTGCCTCTCCCACTGGCCGAAGGATGGGGCCTTGAGCAGTGAGGGTATGGGCCCAGGACACGTCGTGTTTCAGCGATCCTCCAGGCACAGCAAAGCCGAGGGTTTGCTGGCTCTGAGAGGCCCCTCAGAGGGAGACTGCTGGTCACAGCCCACGGTGGCCCAGGAGAGCTCAAAGGTCTCCTTTTGGATTTCTGCTGACAGGGTCACAAGAGAGTGGGCTCCAGTCATAACAATGTTTCATCTTGACCTCAGTCTGGGTGGGCACTTTCTCTAGAAGTGGGGGAATGCATCCCCACACTGGGATCTCAGGGGTGCCCATGGCCTGAGTGACGCTGGCCCGATGCCAGGCACCCATCAAAGCCAATATGACCCTGCCCCTCCAGCTGCACAGGGGACAGAAAATTTAACAGAGAATTTCTGGGTCAGATTAAGACAGGGAGAGATCGTCCAAAAACAGCAGAACAGGCATCACAGACCCAGCCTGGGAACAGGGAGGAAATTTATTACCAACCAAATAGCTCAAAGACAAGGAGAGTGAAAAGTTCTCTCCAACTCCTTCCCCCCACCCAACAGGGATCACCAGGGCTCTGCCCAACGGGGGTCACTGGGGATCATCCAACACCGATCCTCCCATGGGGGATGGAGCTGGAGCAGAGCACGAAGCTCTTCCCACACTCGGGGCACTCACAGGGCTTCCCTTAGTGGAGCCACCGCTGGTGTTGGGTCAAGTGAGAGCTCCTGGAGAAGCTCTTCCCACACTCAGGACACTCGTAGGGCCTCTCCCCAGTGTGGATGCGCCGGTGCCTGATGAGGTGGGAGTTGTGCCTGAAGCCCTTCCTGCAGTCGGGGCAGCGGAAGGGCCTCTCCTCTGTGTGAATCCGCTCATGTTTGAGGAGATTGGAGCTGCTCTGAAACCTCTTCCCACACTTGGGACACTCGTAGGGCCTCTCCCCAGCGTGGATGCGTCGGTGTTTCTTCAGGTAGGACATCCACCCAAAGCTCTTCCCACATTCCAAGCAGGTGTAGGGCCGTTCCCCTGTGTGGATCACCTGGTGCTTCATCAGATCAGAAATCGTCCTGAAGCTTTTCCCACATTTCCCACACTCGTAGGGCTTTTCCCCATTGTGGATCATCTGGTGCTGGATCAGGTGGGAGCTGTAGCTGAAACCCTTCCCACATTCCAAGCACTTGTGCGGCTTCTCCCCTCCATGAGGCTTCTCCACCAGCTCTGAGCTCTGCCTGGATCTCCGGCCGCCTTCCCGGCTCAGGGAGGGTCTTTCCTCCTCGCAGCTCCCTGGGCTGGGTTTGCAGCTCCTCCTCCTGAGGGATCTCTGGGGCTTTTCCTCCTCCTCCATCTGCCCACAACTTCGGAATGACAAGTCCTAGTTTGAGGAAAAGAACAAGATAAGAGGTACTTGGGCTGGGGGCTTCTCCTTTCCCAAGATCATCTCAGGAAGTCACTAAGCATCTTGTGTCTGTGTGTAAGAACCTTCAAAACACCAAGATTCAGCCCAAAAATCCTCCAAAGATCAAGATACACCTCAAACCCCACGCCCCCAAACAGCAAGACTGGGCCAAAATCCTCTCCAAAATAGAAAGATTAAGGCCCTGCAAATAAACTAAATCACCAACAGCCCAATAAAGCTCAGAAACACTAAGATTCATCCCTGTGAAAATCGTGGAACCCTCTCCCCTGTCACCTGCTGCATGTGGGGGGAAAAACACTCCTAGGGCTGGAGGGGAGGCTGCACATACAGGGAAGGGTGGAACCTTGTGCTGCTTCCTGTTTCTGCTCATCCTCCTCCTCTGTTTTCGCCAAATGTCCTCACACTCGTCTTCCTCCTACTATTCCTCCTCCTCCTGCACAATCCCACCTTCTTTTCCCACGTGCAGTATTTGACCATTTTGTGCTTCAACCCTGCTTTTCCTTCCCTTCTTTTGCTGCCCCCAGGCCCAGCACCCACTGCCGGCTCCCTCTTCCCCCCAAACCCACAGCATCCCAGCGCAGGGGCAGCGATGGAGCTGGGGCAGCTCGGGCTGGGGCAGCGCTGGGCTCTCGGCCGCTCCCGCCCGCACTCGCTCCCCACTGCAGCCGCTGCCGCCACCACAGCGCGGGGGGGCCCGGCCTTGGCGCTCCCCCCCTCCCACCTCCCCAAATTCCCATCCAGGGGGGCGCTGGGGCCAGGAGACAGACGAGTGACAGATCAGGGGGGCTGGGAAGAGTCGGCAGCCAGAGAGCACTGAAAATCTCAGCAGGGACTACAGTGGGATCTTCGGGGACTAAACATGGCAGGGCACCCATGGAGGGTAGAAAGGGAAAACCAGGAAGGGATCCTGGCCAAAGGGATGATGATCCCAAAATATCTATGAAGGGTCCCTGGGGAGCATGTTGAGGGAGTTTGCACATTCTCACAAAGGTAATCAAGGCTATGGACACCTAGGGAGGCAATAAGGGAAGTCAAGAAGGGATTTAGACAACAGGGGGATGGATGGTGTTGGTGTGCTGGGAAGGGATTGGGTGAAGGGGAGTGTGCAGGAATATGGGTCAGGGAAGATGCAGCAGGAAAAATCTATGTGGTAAGAAAATGGATGATGGAAAAGAGGAGGAAGAGAAAAATACTGAGGATGGGGATGTTTTTCAGCAGGCTCTTATTCTCAGAAGTCGCCAGCTGCTGCAGATCCTTTGTATCCCCGGCTGCCAGGACAGGCACACAAGGAGGTCAGGATTGCAGGGGGTTTCTCTGTGCTGGGCAGCGGCAGGAGCGGGCGCAGAGGGGCGGCACCGGGAGCACGGGCTGGGGGCCTGTGGGGAGCTGCGGGGCCGGGCCGGGGCTGTGGGGCAGCCGGGGCTCAGCGCCGGGCGCTGCCTGAGCCCAGCACCCCCCGGCAATTGCAGGCCCGGCAGTGGCCCCCGGCCCCCAGGAGGCTGCGGGACGCCCCGGCCGCTGCCC
Source organism: Sturnus vulgaris (assembly GCF_052056855.1). Taxonomy (NCBI): domain Eukaryota; kingdom Metazoa; phylum Chordata; class Aves; order Passeriformes; family Sturnidae; genus Sturnus; species Sturnus vulgaris. Next base: position 14,011,648 of record NW_028276170.1, read on the forward strand.
GGCCCCGTGGAGCTGCCGGCCCTGCCCGCCGGGGGGGCCGCGTTTGGACACTGCGGCAGGACAGGCACCGGCTCTGGGATACGGGCTGGCCACGGCAGCCACAGCACAAGGAGCAGCAGCACAAAGGAACAGCTGGGAAATGGGGATTGGACGTGCAAGCATCCAGATCAGCTTTTAAGCATTTTCCTTGGGTCACTGCAGAAAGGAATGATTTTGCAGAAAGCTCAGCAGCTGTCAGAGGATGAGCACCCCCAGGCACTGAGGGGGCTGCAGGAGGGACAGAAGAAGCCCCTGGAGCAGTTGGTCACAGAGGCACAGCAGGGGAATGCAAGAAGGGATGAGGAAAAGGCCAAGGGGAAGGCAAAGGCCATGGCAGAGTTTCTACAGCCCCTGAGGGATGAACCCCAGGGCCCAAGGGGTCACTGTTTTCCCAGGGAAAATGGAAAAGACATGGACGGTTCTTCGACAGGGATGCACGGAAGCACCAGCCTTATTGGGGCAAGCCTTGCAGAAAATATCACAAGAATTTACCCCACCCCCAGGGATTGGGTTAATGCAGGATGTGGATGACTTGCTCCAATAAGAAGGACAAGAAGTGGTAGAAGAAGCCTCTGTGAATTGGCTGAATGTTCAGGCTAAATAGCATCTTTGATTATTTGAAAAAAAAAGTGCAAATGCTGGAGAAAAAGATTAAATATTTGGGACATACTTTGACTGAAGGTTTGTGGTGTATTGACCCAGGGAGGGACCAGGCAACCTCAGAACTAACACTACCCAGCACTAAAATGGAGCTGGGACAACGCTGAGGATTAATAGGCAATTGCAGCACCTGCATTGAGGATTCTCTGTTCCAGCCACAATATTGTATGACTTTTTAACGCCGGAGAGCCTTAATATTATGCTCTGGACATAAGGAAAAGTACAAAACTTGAGAAAATGAAAAAACAAAGTGACTGAACCCCTGCCATGGCTCTACCAGACTCAGAAAAGAAATTGGAATGGGATGTGGATGTTACATAGGGCCATGCCAAAGGAATTTGGAATTCCCGGCTGCAGGAGCAGCATGGGAGGGCACCACTGACCCTGCACTGAAGGCAACGCAGCAGCAGCCAGGGCTCCACATCGGGCCAAGCCCCTGGGCCTGCCCACAGATCCTCTGCTGAAATCCTCTGCCTGGGCACCCTCCTTTGGCATCTCCACACACTGGGGCCAATCCTTGCTGCCACTGCTGGAGCTTCGCTGCTTTCTGTGCCTGCACTGCCACAGCTGCTGGGGAAGACAACGGCACAATTCCACTCTGCCCCTCAGTTACACTCACACACTGGGCTGACGGGGATTCCATGGTCGGAAAATATACCTAGTTTTAAAATGTTTTAAAAATTATTTCTCTACTCAGGCTTGATTTGCCTTTGTCCTCAAAAAAGGGATTTTTAAGTGGTTTTCTAAGAGATGTTACACTCAATGGAGATGAGTTTAACATCTCAGGAGACTGGGAATAGCCCAAAAGATAACAAACATCAACAAAACATCAAGGAAACAGAAGCAAACGTCAAGAAAGACCCATCCCAGACACTGCACCCGGCATAGATGGAGACATCTGGTCTGTAAAAGGCTGAGAAGGAAATCCAGGAGTGGGACCTAATTAACATCAGAAGAGGAGAAATCCGGGTACAACAGGAAATTAAATACTAAGAACTACACAACTTGGAAGTAATGAACATTAAACCAATGGATTTCTATGGGTTCAAACTGCAAAAAGTTAAGGGAAAATCTAGTAAAACTCACATATCATGGCATGATTTTCTCTGCACACCCGGGCTATTTGTGGATGAAATGATTTCTGCTGCACATCCTGGCCAGAATCAAGCAATTCCTTGATTCTCTAACAGTAGAAATGGTGTTGAAGAGTTTTAGTTCTTCCCGCAGTTTTGGTGACAAGACTACACCATTAGAAGGTTTTTTTCTTAATAATCCTACTTTTATAAGATTCATTCCAGGCAGAGTCTGGAGAGCAGCTTCAGAAATGCAAATTAACTCTGCTGAAGAAATGTATGGACAATTTACCAAACTATTCTTGCCTGGGGGAGGAATTTTGCAGATTTCCTCTGTCCCCCACTCCAAGCTCTGCCTGCCTGCACAGATGGAATTTGTACAGCTAAAGGCAGAGCCCATAGTGAGGATATCTGACTGCAACAGAAATTGGTTAATCTGCAAAGGGAAACAGCAAACGCAGAATTTTGTGCAACCTTCATGAAAAATAGTGTGTGTGGGGGGGGAATCATCCCTCTCTCCAGAGCACTGGGGTGTTTTTGCTAATCCAGAGAAACCAGTTGGGGATCCAAGTATTTGATGATTTCATAACATTAACGTGGTCAATTGATGCAGCCCTGGCTGCAGGGAGCACCCCAAAACTGGAAAAAAGATGAACAGACACCAGAAGAAATCCTACACCACCATGGACCAGCCCCTAGGAGCCCTAACGAATTCATATCAGGAGACAGAGAAATCATTTATCATTTCGATGGCATAATTAGATTACACAATGTCCTCGAAATAACACCCAACCAGACAGCTCCAGCTCCTCACCTTCTTCCCGACCAATCCACTCAGATGAGGAATGCAACGTTTCCCGATGGAATGGAATCAGATGATCTATTAACAGAAAGTGGAGGAGTTTGTGGAAAATTAAATGACTCAAACTGCTGTTTGCAAACAGATCACAAAGGAAAAGTGGTGAAACAGATAACAAAGGAAGTGAGAAAGTAGCTCATGTACCAGTCCAAATAAGGAAACGATGGGAATGGGACACGTTTTCGTGGTTCCCTGGCAGACCATGGCTTAAACGAATGCTGCTCCTCCTCTGACGTGCTACAGCAACTCTCAGCTTTTTACCATGCACGACACCTTGCGTCAAACAGGATGCAGGAAAAGAGATTGAGTCAATGGAAATTAAAAGTTTATAAAGGCAATTCCTGAGAAAATGAGAAAAGGAGGGATTGCAAGCAGCAAGATTAATATCGTAGTAGGAGTGCATATTAAGAGGGACATGCAGTAGGTGGATCGGGAAGTCTGAACCTTCCAAAAACGTCAGCCAGAGGGGACGGAGATGCGGACGGGAAAATGAGGATAAAAAGGAGGCTGCGTTTTAGAGACCGCATGGCAAATGCCGCATGGCCTCTCTCTTTGTTCATCAATAAAGTCACTTTTACAGGACTCCTCTGTCTCCTGCGGGCACACAAACCTCTGGCCACGGGAATTTTCCCGTACAGCCCCGGCCACAGGGCAGACACCTCTGTGCCACCCACAGCAACCGGGACGAGCCAGCGCTGCTCCGGCACCGGCTCCTGCCGAGGCCCCAGCGGGAAGGAGACCGCGGGCAGCCGCTCCCGCAGCGCCCTCAGCCCAGCGCCAACACGGGCCGGCACCGGCACAACCAACCGGCCAGAGCCCCCTGCCGCCCCCGAGGCCCGCAGCGAGCCCCGAGCCCCCGCACAACCGAGCGCGGCTCTCACCTGCCCTGGGGCCGCCTCCGAGCTCCGCCGCCGCCTCCCCGGGCTCCGGCCGCTGCCGCCGCTGCCGGGCCCGCACAGACGCTGCCACAATGGCGCCTTTGCTGCTCTGCCCAATCAGCGCGCGACAACCAGGAGTGACATTTGCACAATCAGCCAATGGCAGCGAGGGCCGGGCTCTGCACACGGCCCAGCCTCGGCCCGCGCTCTCAGGGCCCCCCGGGCTGTGGGAGGGCAAAGGCGGAGATGAGGAACAGCCCTGGAACGGGCCCGGGCCCGAGCCGCCATTGGCCTGGAAACACAAACAAAGTTCTCCGCAGCTCCCGGCACGCCTTTCCCAGCCCTGCGTGTTCGCTGCCTCCGGCTCTGCGGGAAGCCCTGGAACCTCATTTCTCCTACCCCCTAATTAGGATCATCAGTACATGCCTTTGATTTCCCCCCAAAAAACGGAAAACTCACCCAGATTCTCTGAGGGGACAAGTTTCTGGCAGAATACTCTAAAAAGTCAGAGCTGGATAATAAGGAGTAAATTAAGACCCTTAAAAACTGCTTTCCCCCACCCCTTTCTCCTTCCAGCTGCACCTCCTACCCCGTCAGTGCAGGGTGTGAGAAACGGCGCTCACTGTGTAAAATTTTACAAGTTTATTAAACCTCAGCAAAAAAAATACACCTCGTGCATAGGGCTCCTCTCGTGCCACCGTCTCCTCGTGTCACCCAGACCAGTTTGGGGAGCTCTTTGTGTCACCCAGATGAATTGGGGGGCTCCTCGTGTCACCGAGGTCTCCGCGAGTGACACCGAGAGCCCTGTGTCACCAAGAGCCCCTCAAGTGCCCCCAACTCCTTGTGCCATCAGGAGCCCCTGGAGTGCCACCAGCTCCTCGTATCACCGAGAGCCCCTCGTGCCACCAGGACCTCGTGCCAGAGAATTTGGGCAGAGTGTCTGTGCCACCCGGAGCCCCTGAGTGTCACCAGCCCCGTGCCAGGGTCCCCAGTGTCACCGGGGTCTCTCTCTGTGTCACACACCAGGAACCGACCCCCCCTCCGAGCACCAGGACCCCCGAATTTAACCGTCCTCATGCACCGGGACCCACTCAGGACCCTCGAGTTTCCTCTCTCCCCTCCTCGTGCACCGGCATCACCGGACCGCCCCCCCTTTCCCGAGGAATCGCCGGAGACCCCCTCCATCAATCACCGGGCACCGGGACCACCAGAGGACCTCCCCCATCAATCAGCACCGTCACCGTGCACCGGGACTCCCCCCCACCATCGAGCAGTGACACCCCCTCATCGTGCACCGGGACCGCCGGACCCTCCTCAAACATCGCCAGCCTCGGGCACCGAGATCACCGGAGACCCCTCCATGAGTCACCGGGACCCCCCCCGTCATGCACCAGGACCAGCGGAGACCTCCCCAGGAATCACCGGACACCCCCTCACGAATCACCGGGCACCGGGACGCCCCCTCGGGCACCGGGACTGGACCCCCCCTCGTGTACCGACCACCCTCCGGTGCACAGGGCCCGGACCCCCCTTTGTGCCCCCCCTGCCCATCCCGGGGATTCCGCCCCTCCCCTTTGACTTCCCCCGGGAACAGGAGCGGGAATGGGGGGGGCCGTGCGCTGGGGGGGCACCGGGGTGTCCCCAGCACCGGGGGGAGTCCCTTGGGGCTCGCTCATTTCCCCCCCCCTCCTCCGGTTATCACCAGGGACCCCCCTAATTTACCGGGGCTCCCCCTATTCACTGCCCCCCCCGTTCACCGACCGCCCCAAAGCGCTGGGACCCCCCCAGATACTTGGGACCACCCCAGCGCGCCAGGACCCCCCCCTCACTCACCGCCCCTCCCCCATCCATGGGACCCCCCACTCACCGCTCCCCCCCCGTCACCAGGACCCCAAAATCCATGGGACTCCCCCCACACTCATCAAGACTCCCCCCAAATCCATGGGACCCCTCCCTCCCCCCCACTCACCACCCCCTTCTCAGCACTCCCCGGGCCCTCCCCATTGATCGAACGCCCCCATGGCCCCCCCAGCCCCTCGCCCTCGCATTGGGCCCCCCCGGGGCCGAGGCAGAGCCCTCCCTGAGGGACACCCCTCATCCCCGGCCTGCAGCCGCCCATGGAGCCGCTGACCACAACTCCCTGCCTGCGTCCATCCGGCCAATTCCTCTGGCCCCGCACAGCCCAGCCTGCAAAGCCAGCACCTGCTGGGCACCTGCTCCATGCCACTTCCAGGGGCTTGGGCTGCTGAAGGGCTGCTGGGCTGGGCCCTTTGTGACACAGGGCCGTTCTATCGGGTTCCTGGGTGCTGTTGGCCATTCTGTTGTCCTGGTGACATGGCACAGCCCCGCCCTGCAGGGGTATATACGGGGCACAGGGCCCTGCGCTGCCCAGTGCCAGGAGTGCCACTGGCTCAGGAGGAAGCAGCTCCTGGGACCTCTGTGCTCTAGACGACGTTACACATGGAGGAGGAAAAGGTGAACCCTGTTATAAATGAGAGACAAAAGTCTCGATATTCAGCAAAATTTAGATTGCTTTATTTGATATAGAAAGAGCAAGCAGCGCTGGGGAACGTGAGGGGTCACCGCCCACTCCACGCTCCACCCAACCTTGGTTTGCAGCCTCTTCTTATACTGTGGGTTCTCGTTGTACACAAATTCACAAAGCCTTTGGGTGATAATCAGTCACAGATAGCCATCCGGTCCTTCTAGATAAGCACCAGAGAAGTTCTGGGAGTCTGGTCCTTGAGATAGGCAGCATTGATCAGACAAAGGCAGGAAGGGCTTTTTGGGTAGTCCGATTTTGCAAGCTGGTAGCTGATACAACTTATTTGAAAAACATAACATAACGTATTATAATGTAACATAATACAACATAATATAACATAACAATGTGATTTTAAACAGAATTATTTAATCATATAATTTCCTTTATCTAGTGTCCATGCTTCATTTCAGAGCTTAGTATTCTGGTTTATAGAAACCCCTAATGCTTTTGTGATTAACACAAATCTTTTATCAATTGTCACAATTTCCCCACTTCTCTTTTTTTATCCCATTGATTTGTGTTCTGGTTTCAAATTTTGTCAGTACCTCTTGTACTAGATTTAATTCATGTACTGTCATTAATTTTGTTGCCTTCTCAGGGTCTGTTGGTATTGTAGCAACTTGCATTTCTTGAACCACCGACTGGATTAGTCGAATGAAGCATGGAACAAGACAAGGGATGAACAGTAGCCCTAATAATGCACATGTTAACATAAACCCTAATTTCTTCCACCAAGCTCCCCCCCAACAGGTTATTCCACCAATTATCATTAAGCATAGTGTTTCAGTTTTGTACAGGTACATGGGCTAATCGTTTTATTTCTTCTGCAACTTTAGTAATTACTTCACTATTATCATAAATTTCTAATCAGTATTCAGAATTATTAAATTTCCCACACACTCCCCCTCGATATTTCTGTTTGATTTCACTCTAGCAACTGTTCTGGCCCTAATCCTTCACCCCACCTCCTTGGCCATTGTTCAGTCATCTGCATTCCTCTACAGATCCAACAGTGAGTTAAGATCAGTAGTAATTTCTTTCATTAATTCTACAAATAATTTTTTCCCGAAGTGGGTAATTCCCGTTCGCTGAGTTGTTGTTTTATTCTCTCATAGAAGTTAAAACTTCCCCCACGGTTTGTCCTTTTTCCCTTGAACATTTTAGTTGGTTTTTTTTTAATCAATTCCTCCTTGTAGTGATCTTGCACTCCTCCCTGATCTGAATATCCCCACATACCTTCTTTTGTGAAGCAGAGGTGTGTCTCTCCTACTGGGCAACTTTGGTATGCTGATGGAGCCCACCCTCCTTTTCCCAAATTGGTGGCTACCCAATTTTTTCCATAATAGTCCATAATGTGTTTATTACAGCAGGCCGAATTGATGTGTGTGTGGAAGGCAAGGGTGGATACCGTGCATCCCCGTACCCAATTGTCTGGTGACACTTGGAACAAGCATCAGCATTATTTCCTTTTATCATCATTAGCAATAGGATGACTCCCATGACCATTTTCATCCCTCTGCCTCCCTCAAGGCCTACGGGGTTGCTGCCAGTAGCCGAGGTTTGTTTCATCTTCTCGGCAGCAGGGAATATGTCCTGGGCTCTCCCACTTTGTCTTTCTCTTTTGGTAGTGTTTCTTAATTTTGTTCCAGCTTTTAGCTTTGACATTCCAGTATGAGGTACAGCAGTGACAGCTCGGTATACACAACCCTTCTGACACTTTCTTGTCAATACCTCTGCTCTGGCTCTCTTTTTTCCTTATTCCTCCCACCAGTTATGATCATCAATTTCTATTTTTCCTTGTGCTGATAGGGTATTAATACTTTAATAGTTTCCTTATATTCATTTCTTCTACACTGGACACATAAAGGGAATGGGGGATACCCACCCTAGGAATAACACCACAACAACTCAGTACAATATGGACACCTTTTCTTGATGAACAGGCTACAGCCGGGTTTGGGGCAGGTGACTTTCAGTCCTGATTAGGAGACCTTCGAGACGAATTGATCCGATATTGACATCAAGTCTTCCGAATTCGCCCTTTGAGGTCTCCAGGCTCAGATGTCACTGTCCAACCTGCAGTAGGAGGGGTTACAGGACCCTTGACTCTACTCACGTGTCCATCCCTTTCCAGCTGTCCTCACAGCTGTTTCAGTCGTTCACAGAACCAAATACGGTCCTTCCCATTTTGGATCTAGATTTTCTTCTTTCCATACTTTAATTAACACATGTTGTCCTCGCTTAATTTTATGTATGGCAAATCCTAGAGGGACAGTTTGAGCCAAAATCCCCTTCTCTCTTAATTCTTCCAAGTTTTTGCTGATTGTTATTATGTAATTCTGAAGAGAAGGGTCCTGAACTAAGGTCGGATCAAGGTGTACTCCTTTAGGGTCAGGCATACCATACAGCATTTCATATGGTGAAATCCCTGTTTTTGATTTTGGCATTGTTCGTATATTAGACAGGGCTAGTGGGAGGCACTTTGTCCATGGCATTTTAGTCTCAATCATTAATTTTTTACAGCTGTTGTTTTAATGTTTGATTCATTCTTTCAACCCTGCCAGAACTCTGAGGGTGCCAGGGTGTGTGATACTCCCAGCTGATGCCCAGTGCCGGGGTCAGTGACTGCAGCACCTTTGATGTAAAGTGCGTCCCCTGCTCTGAGTCTATTGCTCGAACCAGGCCATACCTTGGGATTATGTGTTCCAACAATATTTTGGCTACCACTTGTGATGTGGCCCTAGCTGCAGGGTATGCCTCTACCCAGTGGGTTAATTAGTTACTATCACTAGTAAGTATTTCCACCTTCCTATTTTTGGTAATTCTGTAAAATCTACTTGTATTCTTTCAAAGGGTCTGTAAGCAGTTTTCCGTCCTCCTGACGGACCTTGTCACATACCTTTTTTATTAATTTTCTGACAAGTTAAACAACCCTGTACGCTCTGCTTTGCAATATCAAAAATGCCGATGCATCCAAAAAATTTTAAAAATTGGTCTGCTAGTGCTCTGGTTCCCCAATGTGTTTGTTGGTGTAATTGTTCAATAATTTGTCTGGCCTGGGTCTTAGGTAAAATTTCCCTGCCATCTGGTAAAACCCATTTGTTCTCATGCTGTTCTGCCTTTAATTTTTTTATTGCTTCTTTTTCCTGAGGAGTAAATAGCTTCTGTAATTCCTGGTTGGGGCTGAGATCTCTAACTGTAGTACTTAATACAGAAACTGGTTTTTGCTCCAATGCTGCTTTTTTTTGCTTCTTTGTCAGCCAGATTATTCCCCCTTGTATGGTAGCTTGTTCCTTTTTGGTGCCCTCTTATATGGACCACAGCAATTTCAGTGGGGCCCCTAAGAGCCTCTAGTATTCTAACAATTAATTCTTGATGTATCAACCCCCGTCCTTGAGTGTTAATTAACCCCCTTTCTTCCCAAATTTTACCAAATGTGTGGACTATGCCATAGGCATACTTAGAATCCGTATATATCGTTCCTTTTTTACCTTCTAAATAAGACAATGCCCTATAAAGAGCAAATAGTTCACAAGCCTGAGCAGACCATGCTGCGTTTAAGGGTCCGGATTCTACTAATTTCAATTCTTCTCCTCCTACTATGGCATATCCCGATTTTCGTTTTCCTTCCACCACTCGAGAAGATCCATCTATAAACAATTTTACTCCATCCTTAAATTCAACTTCTCCCAAGTCAGGTCTAATTTTTGTTTGTAATTCTATAACATCCACACAATCATGTTCTAAATTTTCTCCTGGTTCCCCATATAGGAATTGTGCAGGACATTGAGCAGTTGTTGCTTTTAGCTCCAAATCTGGGGAAGTGATTAGAATAGCTTCATATTTTAATATTCGGGCATCAGTTAACCATTTCTCACTGTTTGATTCAGAATTCCCCTTACGTTATGAGGAGTGTGGACCACTAGGGGTGCCCCAAAGGTAATTTTTCGGGCTTCTTCAATTAAAAGTGCTGTGGCCACTGGGGCCTGGAGGCATGTAGGCCAACCCCAGCTGACAGGGTCGAGCAGTTTAGAATAAAATCCCACTGGCTTTCGACTGCCTGCCCATTCCTGGGTGAGCACCCCATATGCTGTTTGATCAGAGGTGTTTACAAATAACTGAAATGGTCTCTCCAAGTCTGGGAGACTGAGTACAGGGGCTTGAATTAAAGCAGGTTTGACCTTTTCAAAACTCTTATCATCCTCTTCTGTCCAGTTTAGGCGATTAGTGGTAAGCTTTTCATATAGAAATTTTACTTTCTCACTAAATCCCTCTATCCATTGGCGACAATATCCCAGCAATCCCAAAATTTTCCTCATTTCTTTTTTGGTTTTTGGAGGTCCCAGACTTAAAATTCCAGAGATTCTATTAGGATCCAATTTCTTTTTCCCTTTACTTAGCCAATGTCCCAAATATTTTACTTCTGGTTCTGTGAACTGTAATTTGGCTTTGGATACCTTCAATCCCTGTTGTCCCAAAAAGTTTAAAAGTTTTATAGTTCTATTTCTAGTAGATTTCTCGTCTTTTCCTGCTATCAATAGATCATCTACATATTGTAACAATTTCACCCCGTCTGGTGACTCAAAAGATTGCATTAATTCTTCTAGGGCTTGTCCAAAGAGATTAGGGGATTCTGTAAAGCCCTGAGGCAATAGTGTCCAACGCAGTTGTTGTTTCCTGCCCTTATCAGGATCTTCCCATTCAAAGGCAAAGCAATCTCTGCTACTTTCCTCTAATGGGCATGCCCAGAAGGCATCTTTTAGATCTATCACACTATACCAAGTGTAGTCAGGGGACAACTCTTTTAAGAGAGTGTAAGGGTTTGCTACTACAGGAAATTTGGTAACAGTTCGCTGATATATAGCTCTCAAATCCTGTACCAATCTGTAATTCCCGTCTGTCTTTCTGACAGGCAGAATAGGAGTATTATGTGGGGACATACATGGTTCCAAAGCCCCCTGTTGAAAAAGGTTTTCTATGAGAGGCTTAAGGCCCCGTCTCCCTTCCAGTGATATTGGATATTGATGAACTCGGATTGGTAAATCGGGATCAGTGATTTTCACTTTGATAGGTTTCATTTTTAACTTCCCTATTTCTCCAGGGGTGTACCACACCTCAGGACATATTTGCTCCTCGTCCTTTTGGGTTAAAGCAAAAATTTTAACCTGCCCTTGGGATACTTCAATTTTCAAATCCAATGCTATTATTAAATCCCTCCCCAATAAATTCTTTTCTGCCTCTGGCAGTAACAGCAGATCTTTTAATTCAATTTTGTTCCGGGTCTCAATTTGCACATTTTTAATAATAGGGACCAGAAATGGTTCACCTTTTGCTCCAGCCACGAGTGCTGTTTCTCTACTAGGTTTAGCCTTTTGGTAGGTGTTTAATTGTGGATTTTTCGGTTTCTGTATCTACTGAAATTCCACCTTCTCTCCCTGGGGACCGATCCTTAATTTTATCAAGGACTCTTTGGATGGTATGGTCCCCAGTACATACAGCTCCTGACACCCCTATTCGTGTTCCTGGAACTTTTTTTCATCCCGTATCTGTGCTTTACTATTTTTCTTTATATGACCTTTCTTGTTACAGTAAAAGCAGGTTTGCCTTGGTGAATTATTTCCTGCTTCATTTCCTTGTTTTGGTGGGGGTTTCCGTGGTTTCCCTCCCCCTTTCTGCTGGGTTTCTTTCTGTGTTTCACGAGCTGCAGCTATAAAGATTTTAGCTTTTGCTTTCTGTTTCTCTTAGCAATTCTTGTAACCCCCGATCTTGCCAATTGTCTAACTTTTCTAATTTCTTTCTAATATCTCCCCATAATCGAGCAATAAATTGGGTTTTGAGGAGTGCCTGACCCACTTGTGTGTCAGGGTCTATCCCGGAGTACATTTGGAAATCATTCCTCAGCCGCTCCAACCAGTCAGTCGGGGATTCGTCCTTTTTTTGTTGTTCACTAAAGGCTTTATTAATATTTTGTCCTTTAGGAACTGATTCTCGGATACCTTTAACGAGTATCCATCTTAAGTCCATCATATTCTGGCGATGGACATCGTTCTGATTATCCCAGTTAGGATTATTTAATGGCCATTTCTGGTCTCCCCTAGGTCCAATCTGATGCTCCCGGTCCCATACCCTCATTCCAGCCTGTCTGATCATTTCCCGTTCCTCCGTGGTGAATAGGATACTTAATATAGATTGTAATTCCATCCAAGTATACATACTTGGTCCGAGGAATTGATCTAGTCTCTCTGATACCCCTATAGGATCTTCTAATAGTTTTCCTATTTCTTTTTTAAAGTTCCTCACTTCCCCTGTGTTCAAGGGAACATTTACAAATCCAATTAATCCAGCCTGTTGTCCTGCTAATGGCACTTCCCTCAGGGGGTGAAGGCGAGCCTTTGTGTCGTTATCTCCCTCCTCTCTGGTGATACCATCTCTCCTGGTATTCCTTTGACTGGAGCGAGTTCTTAGAGCCATGGGAGTACCAGGAGGAGAAGTGGGTGCGAGGGGGGGTCTCCTGTATTTTCTGTATTATACGGAGGTGGGAGATTATCGAGGGGTTCCCAGGTAACCTTTTTTTTTATACTCATTCTCTTTTTCTTTTAAAGTATATATCAAGGATGGCTTGGACTGTTTTGCCCACAGGGCAGCATACTCACATTCCTCTCTGTTAAATGTTTTTTTACAAGCCACATATGTGTTTAATGCTCGACAAATCCAACCCTCAAATGATCGGAACATGGGCCAGTATAGGTTATCTTTATGGATTATTTCTTTGGTCCATTCCACCATGCAATATTCAATCAATTTTTCTTTACTTTTTCCTCTGTATACCACCCCTGTGTCCCAACATTTTAATATTACTCCCAAAGGGCTGCCTGGTGGTACTTCTGGCAACCTACTTGTCTTGTCTTTATTTTCCCGGTCTCCTTGTGGACCAAATGAACTTGAACCTCTTCGTGGGTCCTTGGGACTCAGAATCTTCCTCCCTCTTTGTCCCATTTTTACCTCAAGGGACTGTCTTGAGGTGTTTGCACTCCCCGATGTGTTCTGTCCGAACCCCTGTCTCTCCTCGGGTCAGGATGGACTGGAACCCGCCTCTACCTGGGCTGGGATGGGAAAAGCAGCTTTTCCCTTCTCCCTCCGTGACTGGTGTGTTGCCATCGGCTTTTCTTTTCCTCTCCCTTCCCCCTTCCCGGGTCCTGCCTCTGCCTGGGCTAGGATGGGAAGGACCCAGCCTCTACCTGGGCTAGGACAAGAAAAGCAGTCTCTCCCTTTGTGCTCACTCGCTTCGTCCGGTCACCGGCCAGGTCCCTCGCGGGATGCTGGAAACGCGGATAGAAGGACTCCACTCTCGCTTCGCAGCAAAGGCCACGTCTCATTCAGGCAAGCACACAGTCATCCCCACCAAACCACACAGATACTCACAGTCCGATGCTCCTGTCTGGCTCTCTGTGCACGAGAATTCCAGGTGATTTTGCCGCGGTCTTCCGGGGAGATTTTCCTTGCTCAGTCTCTATGGTGCGGGACGTCGATGGGTCCCGAGAATCACTGAGGAACCGGGGCCACAGCAGTGGGGCGCCTCCCCGAAATCGCAGTGCCTCTCAGGGCTCCAAGGACGTCCCGGGTTTCGGCACCAAATTGTTATAAATGAGAGACAGAAGTCTCGATTTTCAGCAAAATTTAGATTGCTTTATTTGATACAGAAAGAGCAAGCAGCGCTGGGGAACGTGAGGGGTCACCGCCCACTCCACGCTCCACCCAACCTTGGTTTGCAGCTTCTTCTTATGCTGTGGGTTCTCGTTGTAATCAATAATTTTTGGTTTTTTGTTGTCATAAGCAGTGGTGGTTGAATAAACATCCTTACACAAATTCACAAAGCCTCTGGGTGATAATCAGTCACAGATAGCCATCTGGTCCTTGTAGATAACCACCAGAGAAGTTCTGGAATTCTGGTCCTTGAGATAAGCAGTATTGATTAGACAAAGGCAGGAAGGGCTATTGGGAAGTCTGATTTTGCAAGCTGGTAGCCAATACAACTTATTTGGAAAACATAACATAATATAATGTAACATAATATAACATACCATAACAAGCTGATTTTAAACAGTGATTTTATCATATAATTTCCATTATCTAGTGTCCATGCTTCACTTCAGAGTTTAGTATTCTGGTTTATACAAACCCCAATGCTTTTGTGATTAACACGAATCTTTTATCAATTATCATACTGAGAACTCCAAAACTCCTCCTGGACCCTCACCTGGGAAACCCCAAATCCTTGAGAATTTTCACTTGGAACCACCCAAACCCCACCCAAACTCTCCCCAGAACTCCCCAACCCCTCCCCCACCCCCTAACCCCCATTTACTGTCCCCAGCTGTCCCCCCCTGCCCTCCCCCCCGAGCTGGGCCAGGCAGCTACCATGTGGCACCGAGTCCTGGTGGCCCTGGTGGCCCTGGTGGCCCTGGCCGAGGCCTTGAGGACACCAAGCACCGTCCCCACGGCACTGGCTGAAGCCAAGGTCACGCTGTATCAGGCCCAAGTGGCCCTGGAAGAGCTAAAGGAGGCCAGAAAGGCCGAGGTGGCCCCGGCGGTGGCCCAGGGGACCCTGGGGGACGAGGACGAGCAGGAGCTGCGGGGCTCCAAGGGGTCCTGGCTGAGGCAGCAGTGATGATGATGCTGGAGCGGGAGGAGGAAGGGGCCCAGCAGTGCCAGAGCTGGCTATGGGCTGGGCACAGGCTGGCCATGGGGCTGATGGTGCTGTGCACTGCTGTGTGTGAGTAAAAACCAGTGTGGACCAGTATAAACCAGTATAAACCAGTATGGACCAATATAAACCAGTATGGACCAGTATAGAGCAGTTTGGGTGAACTGGGCTCTGGGCCGGGCACAGGCCGGCCATAGGGCTGATGACACTGTGTGTCAGTAAAAACCAGTATAAACCAGTATGGACCAGTATAAACCAGTATAGAGCAGTACAGACCAGTACAGACCAGTTTGGGTGAGCTGAGCTCCAGGCTGGGCATGGGCTGGCCATGGGGCTGATGGTGCTGTGTGTGAGTAAAACCCTGTATAAACCAGTATAGACCAGTATAAACCAGTATAGAGCAGTATGGACTAGTATAGAGCAGTATGGGCCAGTACAGACCTGTACAGACCAGTATGGACCAGTAGAGACCTTCCCCTGTCCCAGGATGGGGACGCTGGGCTGGCACTGGGAGCACTGGGAGGGAACTGGTTTGGTGACATTGAGATGGTGACATTGTTTTGGGGACAATGAGTTGGTGACACTGGGATGGGACTGGGATGGAACTGGTGACACTGGGACACAACTGGGAGCACTGGGACAGGGACACTGGGACAGGACTGAGGACACTGAGACTGAACTGGGGACACTGGGGTGGTGCCATGGGTGGCACTGGTGACGCTGAGATGGCACTGGGGACACTGGGATGGAACTGGGAACACTGAAAGGGGACGTTGGGATGGGGACATTAGGAAGGGACTGGTGACACTGAGGTGGTGACACTGGGACAGAACTGGTGGCACTGGGATGGAACTGGGAACACTGGGATGGTGACACTGAGCTGGCACTGGGAGCACTGGGCTAGTGACACTGGGACAGGACTGGTGGCACTGGGCTGGTGACACTGGTACGGGTCAATGACGGGGTGGCATTGGGCTGGCACAGGGACACAACTGGGACAACTGGGACAGGATGGGGGACACTGGGATGGCACTGGGGACACTGGGCTGGTGATGACATTGGTATGGGGACACTGGGGATGTGGTACTGGGACAGGACTGGTGGCACTGCGATAGGACTGGGGACACTGGGCTGGAACTGGGTTAGTGACACCAGGCTGGTGGCACTTGGGTGGTGACAGACAGAACTGGTGGCACTGGGTTGGTGACACTGGTATGGTGACAATGGGGGGGTAGCACTGGGATGGGACTGGGAGCACTGGGATGGTGACACTGAGAGGGAACTGGTGGCACTGGGACACAACTGGGAGCACTGGGACAAGAGCACTGGGACAGGATGGGGCACACTGGGATGGCACTGGGAGCACTGGGAGGGAACTGGTTTGGTGACATTGAGATGGTGACTTTGGTATGGGGACAATAGGGTGGTGGCACTGGGAGGGAACTGGAGACAGATTGAACTGGGAACACTGGGATGGTGACACTGGGACACAACTGGTGGCATTGGGATGGAACTGGTGACACTGGGACACAACTAGGAGCACTGGGACAGGGACACTGGGACAGGATGGGGGACACTGGGATGGACTGGAGACACTGGACACTGGGATGGACTGGAGACACTGGGAGGGAACTGGGAGCACTGGGATGGTGAAATTGGTATGGTGGCAATGGGGCAGTGACACTGGGCTGGGAAGGAACAGGGAACAGTGAGCTGGTGACACTGGGATAGGACTGGGGACACTGGGGCAGCTCTGGTGGCGCTGGGGTTGAACTGGGGACACTGGGATTGAACTGGGGACACTGGGCTGGTGACACTGAGACTGAACGGGTGGCACTGGGATGCTGACACTGGGGCAGCCCTGGGCTGGTGGCTCTGGGGTGTTCTTGGTGCCACTGCTCAGGTGCCACTGTGCTGGTTGCCCTGCTGCCGTATCCCCGGTGCCACCTGTGCGGTGTCCCCATGTCCCCACAGTGTTCCTGGACTCGGCGCACGCTGTGCTGGGGGTGGCCGAGGACAGTCACCTGCTGCTGGCCCTGGGCACAGTGGCCGTGTCCTGCCAGGTGACCCTGCAGGCCTCGGTGACATTGTGGTGACACCTGGCCAGCAGTGCCCGTGAGCACCGAGCCATGGCCCAGCATCTGCGAGACCGCACCCAGCAGGTGGTGACCACCAGGGTCAGCGCCGAAGCCACCGCGGCCACCAGCAAGGTCACCACAATGTCCAGGGGCAGCTGGACACGGTGACATGGCACCTGGGGTACTTGGTAGACGCTGTTAACAGGGACATGATGGTGACACATGTGGGACATGGCGACAGGGGTTCCCCAGAGCTGCCCAGGCCCTCAGGGACATCGTGGTGGCCTTGGGGACCTCGGTGGAGGGACACAAGGAGGTGATGCGAAAGCTGGAGGCGGCCCGGGATGCAGGGACAGGGTGGGGACAATGGGGGCGGCACTGTCACCACAAGGGACACTGGGAACCTTGGTGCCTTGCCTTGGGGACATCAGGGCCACCCTGAGGTCGCCTGTCCTGTTTTGGGTCACTACGATGTCCCTGCAGTGTCCCCACGTGACCGCAGTTTGTCCCCCTGAATTGTTAAAAACCGGAATAATCACGGACAAAGGCGCTGTAACTAATTAAAGTGACAAAGTGGTGTGTTTATTCACCGGCACGGGAGTCACCTCCCAAAGGCGTGACCGCCCCGAACAAGGTTCTTTGCCCTCTATTTATTGCCCAAGATCTTACATACAATACATGTGCATAACCCCAGCACCTCCCATCCCCATCCCATATTAAAATGAGCCCATTCGTCCTTCACGTGTGCGCAGTTCTTCTCTTGAATTGGGTCAGTGGTCTCGAAATGGGTCAGTGGTCTCAAAGGATGAAGTCAGGAGAGTCTTCATCAGGTCTCAGTGACCCTCTGGCACGATCCAAGGCCTCGTGCTTCATGATTAATGGTTTATTATTTTATGTTCTTCTATACTTAAGTTCATAATAGCAGATAATGATACCAATTAGCTCTTGCCTAAGCATCAAGTAATTACCTACCTAACTCACATCTTGGCCATGGAAACTCCTTCTACCCTTAGCAAAAATCTTTACTCTTTAAAGCCATGATTCAACTCTCCATGTCTGTGCCCCACCATGTCTTTGTCCCTCCGTATCCACACCCATGTCTCAGTTCAGTGTCTTTATTTTCACCCGTGTTGGTTGTTTTAAAAGGATGAAGAGAAATGAAAAGCAAATCGAGGCTAAAAGAAAAGGATTTCCGTGTCTGTGTGAGCTGAGGACCAATGTGCTTGAGTGGGAGGGAAAAATATTTTTTGGAGGACTTTCCACCCCACTGTCTCCAAAATCTTGATTTTTTGCCTCAGTCCATCACCATTTGGCTGCGGAAGACAACCTTGGGCAATAGGAAATGAAAATCCTGGAATCAGTGAGGTTGGAAAAGATCTCCAAGATTGTTCAGCATTCCTGGATGCCAGCAGGAGATAGGATTAAACACAGAAGATTTTCTGGGGATCAAAGTCAACAAATCTGCTCTCCTCAAGGAATTCCCAATGTCAGTTTGAGCCCTGATAGACGTTCCTGCTCCTACATTCATCCAGGTGCCCACAGGGAGACAGGATCATGCAGAGTCCCCCCAGCCAGGTGTCTTCCCAACAGGGATCACCAGGACCATGGATCACCAGGGCTCTGCCCAACGGGGGTCACTGGGGACCATCCAACACCAATCCTCCCATGGGGGATGGAGCTGGAGCAGAGCACGAAGCTCTTCCCACACTCGGGACACTCACAGGGCTTCCATTAGTGGAGCCTCCGTTGGTGTCGGGTCAAGTGAGAGCTCTTGGAGAAGCTCTTCCCACACTCAGGACACTCGTAGGGCCTCTCCCCAGTGTGGATGCGCCGGTGGACAGTGAGGATGTCGTCGCGTTTGAATCCCTTCCCGCAGTCGGGGCAGCGGAAGGGCCTCTCCTCTGTGTGAATCCGCTCATGTAAAAGGACATGGGAGCTGGTCTGAAACCTCTTCCCACACTTGGGACACTCGTAGGGCCTCTCCCCAGTGTGGATGCGCTGGTGCCTTCTCAGGTGAGAACTGTGCCCAAAGCTCTTCCCACATTCCAAGCAGGTGTAGGGCCGGTCCCCTGTGTGGATCACCTGGTGTTGCATCAGATGAAAAATGGTCCTGAAACTCTTCCCACATTTCCCACACTCATAGGGCTTCTCCCCAGTGTGGATCCTCTGGTGCCGGATCAGCTGGGACCTGTAGCTGAAACTCTTCCCACATTCCAAGCACTTGTGGGGCTTCTCCCCTCCAGGACGCTTCTCCACCAGCTCTGAGCTCTGCCTGGATCTCCGGCCACCTTCCTGGCTCAGGGAGGGTCTTTCCTCCTCGCAGCTCCCTGGGCTGGGTTTGCAGCCCCTCCTCGTGAGAGATCTCTGGGGCTTTTCTGCCTCCTCCATCCACGCACACCTGGGGAATGAAAAATCCTGGTTTAGGGGGAAATAACAAGAAGAGAGCTCCATAAACTGGGTGTTCCTCCTTGCCCAAGTTCATCTCTGGAAGTCATTGAGCATCTTGTGTCTGTAATAACCTCCCAAACACCAAGATTCCCACCCAAAATCCTCCCAACTTTAAGACACGGATCAAATCTCCCTAAATAAAAAGCTTCAGCCAAAATCCCCTCCAAAATTTTGCAGGTTTAAAAGTAAAACCAGTGAGAGACTCCAAGTCAGAAATACAATTTGATAGGAAAAATGATAAGAGAAAAAAAATCCATGCAATAGTACAAAAGAAAACACCTGACAGAATCAGAATACAACCTGACACCCCGCTAGTTAGGGTGGTGGTGGCAGTCCCAATGAAGTGGTCTTGTTGTAGTAGTGATGCTGTAGAAAGGTCTGGTAGCTCTTGTCCTCTGGAAACCAGTGGGTAAGGGCTGTCTTGGTGTTCCAAATCTCAGATTTTATCTAGGTAGGAAAGGATTGGCTCCTCCCCCTGGCTGGAGCATCTCCCAATGGAATGATGGAATTTTATCAGTCATGCAGTGGCACTCAATGGCCCATTAACAGAAGATATCTTCCTGGAGGAAGGATGGGTTGTGGAAAAGATAAAGAACACTGCCCCACCTGGTTTTAACAGATGGCCCATTAGCACAGGATATCTCCCACAGAGATAAGGATCACTGCTCCACCTGTTTTTTTCCACCACTCTTTGTTCTTTTGTTTCTTCCTGGGACCTCTGACTGGTTACTTCATGTTTGCTGCTGATTTCCTCTCCCTTTTGAAGATGAAAATGGTAAAAGTGTCTTTGACCTGCCTTGCTGGATATTGTGAAGAAGAACAGTCATCTACTGCAAGTGGAAGTGTCACAGGTGGAGCAGAGTTCTGTGAGTGCTGTATCAAACCAGACCTCGTCAGACCTGCCAGAACAACTGGTCCATGCTGCCCTTCACTGCTCTGCCTGTTCCCCACTGTTTCATGCCAGAGTAATTTAACTGCTGTTAATTGGGTGTGTGTTTCACTCGAGCCAGTGCAGCAGAACCAGCAGAAAGCAGCCCCAGAATGAATGGGGCTCTGCAGAGGAGCCCCAGACTATTCATCAGCCTGCCCGCAGAACTGGCTCCAACTCTGAGCCCTTGTGACCACACTCTGAAGAAGACACACTTCTGATATTTCTGAGGCACTTATGACTGAGGCACTGCACGTGCTTGTGCAGGTAAGAATCCCAAAGTGCTTTCTGTCAGGAAAATTAATCCTCAAACACCAGAGGTTTATGTCCAAAAAGGAGACTTTATTGGAATAAAGGGAGAGGCCATGGGACATTCCCCTGGGATCTCTCCAATTTTTGGAGGACGCAGCCTCCTTTTTATCCTATTTTCCCGGCCGCATTTCCCTCTCTCTTTCCCCATTGGCTGAGGTACTTGAGAGGCACAGACTTCCCGGAACGCCTGATACCTGAAATTCCCCTCTAATGTATAACCCTCCCTTTTCATTTTTAATTCTTACAGAATTCATAGTTTTCTCCCCCGTTGCTTCTTTCATCTTTCAATATCCAATTTGATTTATCAGCAGCCCTACAGTTTGTTTGTAAAGGCAAATATCTTTTTCCATTCATCAATCAGTGGAATCCATCCCATTGTTTCTTTTATCTCTCAGTGCTAGCCTTATCTACAAGCAGATCCACAGCTCATTTGTAAAAGAAAAAATTCAACATTCCTCTCAATGTGGTTCTCTAAGAAGGCCATAACTAAATGCTTGCATGGGGGTTTTGGCTTCTGGAGCAGTGGGGTAGGGCTGTTGTTGGTTCCTACCCCTCCATCCCATGATGATGTAAGGGGTGAGGGATGCCATGTGTGCTGTGCACTGGCAGTGATCCTCAAGAAATCCTTCTAATCCTCTCCTTCGAGCTCGTCAAGCTCCTGGAAATGACAGGACAGAAAAAAAAATTTAAAAGTGCTCAGT
Source organism: Sturnus vulgaris (assembly GCF_052056855.1). NCBI lineage: Eukaryota > Metazoa > Chordata > Aves > Passeriformes > Sturnidae > Sturnus > Sturnus vulgaris. The sequence continues at coordinate 14,032,873 of NW_028276170.1, forward strand.
TTTGTGCCCTTCTTCCCTTGTGGGGTGAGGGACAGGAGGCAGAGGTCCAGCTTGGTCTCTCTCTGACCTTTCCTTTGAGACAACACTGTCTGCTCCCACCACAAAGGCACAGAGGGTGCTCTTTGCCCCCACCAGTGGGAAGTGGCTCTGCTGACCCCACTAAGAGTGCTGGAAGATGAGTCTGTGAACTAAACAGTTGAATATTGCCTAGAGGAGGGTAGCAGGCAGTAGATGTGCCACCATTCTCTTTCCAGGATCCCACTGGGAGGACTTGAACTATCGACGATGAGAGAGAGATGGGGACACTGAATGGTGATCAAAATCCAATTTTTACTGAGCACTACATGTGCTTATATACCATTTACAGGAAGGCTGGTAATATTTTACTGCAATCACATAGACAAACCTTACATAGACAAACTCTCACATAGACAAACTTTACGTGTGGACTTAGTAAAATCTTATTTCCCATAACCCAGACTTGATCCAGTCCTCTTGCAGTCAGGTCTCTGTTTGCTCTTGCCAGGCATCCTCGTTGTCAGGCTGCATTTGCTGATTCAATCTGCAGTACTATCAGTCTCATTTGCATTACCCATATCCACACCTCCCCCGTTTCTTTTAACTAAAAATACACTCTTCAGCGATTTGTCAATTAAATTCTTAACACACTGTAAAATACAAGGAATAACTACTACAATGCATAATATGATGCCTAATACATACAAACCTATTTGAACTAAATTCCTGACCCAGCCAGTGAGTCCGCAGTGCCCTAAGAGCCAGTTCAGCCAGTCGTACCCATTATCTACCCGAAGTTTATTCCCACCTTCTTTCAGGGCTTGAGTGCTGGCATAGATGGGCTGGGAGTGGTCAGAAAGGTTAAGGCAACACATCCCATCGAATTCCTCAGCCACAGGCGGCGGCGGAGCTCGGAGGCGGCCCCAGCGCAGGTGGGAGCCGCGCTCGGTTGTGCGGGGGCTCGGGGCTCGCTGCGGGCCTCGGGGGCGGCAGGGGGCTCTGGCGGGTTGGTTGTGCCGGTGCCGGCCCGTGTTGGCGCTGGGCTGAGGGCGCTGCGGGAGCGGCTGCCCGCGGTCTCCTTCCCGCTGGGGCCTCGGCAGGAGCCGGTGCCGGAGCAGCGCTGGCTCGTCCCGGTTGCTGTGGGTGGCACAGAGGTGTCTGCCCTGTGCCCGGGGCTGTGCGGGAAAATTCCCGTGGCCAGAGGTTTGTGTGCCCGCAGGAGACAGAGGAGTCCTGTAAAAGTGACTTTATTGATGGACAAAGGGAGACGCCATGCGGCATTTGCCATGCGGTCTCTAAAACGCAGCCTCCTTTTTATCCTCATTTTCCCGGCTGCGTCTCCCTGTCCCTTTCCCCTCTGGCTGATGTTTTTGGAAGGTTCAGACTTCCCGATCCGCCTACTGCATGTCCTCGTTAATATTCACTCCTCCTACGATATTAATCTTACTGCTTTCAATCCTTCCTTTTTTCATTTTCTCAAGAATTGCCTTTACTAATTTTAATTTCCATTGACTCAATTTCTTTTCCTGTGTCCTCTTTGGCGCAAGGTGTCGTGCATGGTAAAAAGCTGAGAGTTGCTGTAGCACGTCAGAGGAGGAGCAGCATTCATTTAAGCCACGGTCTCCCAGGGAACCACGAAAACGTGTCCCATTCCCATCCTTTCTCCGGAATACGAGCTATTTTCATATTTCCTTTGCTATCTGTTTAACCACTTTTCGGTTATCATCTGTTTGCAAACCGCCGTTTGCGTCACTTAATTTTCCACAAACTCCTCCTCCTTCTGTTAATAGATAATCTGATCCTATCCCATGGGAAATGTCTCCTTCCTTATTTCAGTGGATTGGTCGTCAGGAAGGTCAGGAGCTGGAGCTGTCTGGTTGGTTATTATTTTGAGGACACTTTTTATCCTAATTCTGCCACTCAAATTATGGATGGATTTTCTGTGTCCTGATATGAATTCGTTAGGGTTCCCAGGGGCTGGTCCATGGTGTTGTAGGATTGGCTCTGGTGTCTGTTCATCTTTTTTGCGTTTTTGGGTGCTCCCTCCATCCAGGGCTGCATCAATTGACCACTTTTCTCTAATTAAATCACCACATACTTGGATTACCAACTCATTTCCCTGAACTTGTGGCACCAAAAACACCCCAGTGCCCCAATACACCCTATATAACCTGGACAGTGACAGCACAGGTTGGAGCAGGGAGAGGGATGATTCCCCCCTACTTTTTTTAGTAAAGCTTTCTCAACATTCTCCGTTTGCTGTTTCCTTTTGCAGCTTAACCAATTTCTGTTGCAGTCAGATATCCTCACTGTGGGCTCTGCCTTTAGTTGTGCAAATTCCATCTGTGCAAGCAGGCAGAGCTTGGGGTGAGAGACAGAGGCAATCACCGGAATTCCTCCCCCAGGCATGAAGATCATCCTGATTCATTGTGCACACATTGCCCTAGCAGTGTTAATTTGCATTTCTAAAGCTCCTGTTGTGGCTGTGCCTGGATCCAATGCTTCTATTCTGGAGCAGCCCTTAGGTGATCCACAAGTGCACCCCCACAATCTGGTTTTTTTTTCTTTTCTCTTTTTTTAACAATTTTGTTTTAACTGTTTATGTGTTGAAGCCTCACCATTAATACTCTTCTAGTTTTGCAAAATGCAACATAAAGGTGAGCATCAAAAAACCCATTCTGAAATTCTGCCATCATTAAGAGCCACCCACAAATATACACAAAGAAAATCCAATGCAATCTAGATTTTTCTACTTCTTCTCCTAGGAGTAAAAATTGATTCTCACACTCCTGGTCCAAACCCAACTCAGAATATGAAAGTAGGATTATTATGAAAATTTTTCTAATGGTGTAATCTTGTCACTGAAACTGCAGGGACAATAAAAAACTCTCCAACAATATCTTAATGTTAGAGAGTTAAGGCATTACTTGATCCTGGTCAGGGTGTGCAGCAGAAATAATTTCATCCACACATAGCCCGGGTGTGCAGAGAAAATCATTCCATGAGATGTGAATTTTACTAGATTTTTCCTAAACTTTTTACTGTCCGAATCCATTGAAATCCATTGGTTTTGTGTTCATTGCTTCCAGGTTGTGTAGTTCTTAGAGTTTGGTTTCCTATTGCACACGGATTTCTCCTCTTCTGATGTTAATTAGATCCACATTCCTGGATTTCCTTCTCAGTCTTTTCCAGACCAGGTGTCTCCATCTTGGCCAGGGGCAGTGTCTGGGGTGGGTGTTCCTTGATGTTTGCTGATGGACTTTGATGTTTTATTGATGTTTGTTCTCTTTGTTGGTATCTTTTGGGCTCTTCCCAGTCTGTTGAGATGTTAAACTCATCTCTGTTGAGTGGTCTAACAGTCCATTAAAAATAACCTTTTAAAATTTCTTTCCTGAGAGAAAGGCAAACCGAGCCTGACTAGTAAAATGAAATGTAAAAAAAATTTAAATTTGGTATATTTTCCAGCAATGGAATCGCAGGCAGCCCAGTGTGTGAGTGTAATTGAGAGGCAGAGTCCTGGGTGGATGCTGTGAACAGCAAAGTGCCAAGGCAGGCTCTGTGCCAGCCCAGCTTCCTGTGGCAGAGATTTCACAAGAGACAGGATTCTGGCCACAGACTGCTTGAAATATACATCCCTTATCTCCAGCCCGCACTAGGTGGAGAATTCCCAGGGTAAGGAATTGCAAAGATCAATTCCAAGGGAGAGAATTGAATATCTGCCCTGGCTCTGGCCAAAGGTTATAATGGCCGGATGCTTGGCCTTCAGCCAAGGGCACACACTGACTCAGAAAACACTTCCTAAATGCAGCAACATGTTGCATATTCATAGACCTTCATGCATTATTCTGAATCATTCTCCCCAACCTGTAAATCATTAATTTTTCCCTCCCTAGGGCTCTGGTGTCCCAGAGTCCAAGAATGTGAAGAATTTCCTGATTATCTTTTTTACCATTCTCTGAGTTAGTTAAATGAACAAAAGCTTTTTACATCAAAATGTTGTAGTCCAAAAAAATATATTTATCACTATTGTTTATAAGTTCTGTTAATAGCAAAGCTAAAAGAAACTGTGTTCATACAGGAAAGTTTTTCAACATAGAGCATTCATTTTAATATTTTCAAAAAGCCAATAATTTAATATGTACTCATAAGACACCTAGGATTCAAATTTATTTTCTGAGTCGGGAAGAGCCATAGGTGGGGCACCAATCATTTTGTTATCGTTCATTTTTTAAGGTTTTCTTCCTTTCGTCCTGCCATACCACAGCCTTGAGGCTATTGGGGTTTAGAAAGTGATACAATGTTATGGGTAGAAGAAAGAATCCTCAATCCAGGTCCTGCAATTTCCTAATAATGCTCAGAATTCTTACACCTCCTTTTCAGTCCTGGATGACTTCTGAGCGTCTCCGGACCCTCTCCGGGTCAATACACCACAAATCTTTAGTCAAAATATGTCCCAAATATTTTACCTTTTACTCCAACATTTGCTCCTTTTTTTCATATACTCAAAGACGTTTTTTAGCCTGAACATTCAGCGATTTCACAGAGGCTTCTTCTACCACTTCTTGTCCTCCTGACTGCAGCAAGTCATCCACATCCTGCATTAACCCAATCCCTGGGGGTGGGGTAAATTCTTGTGATATTTTCTACAAGGCTTGCCCCAATAAGGCTGGTGCTTCCGTGCATCCCTGCAGAAGGACCGTCCATGTCGTTTCCATTTTCCCTTCTACCTCTTGTTCCCACTCAAAGGCAAAATCCAGTTTACCATCCTGTGTGAGTGGGCATCCCCAGAAAGCATCTTTGCCATCAAGTCCTGAATGGTGTCAGTGTGAGGAGGGCACCTGGTTGAAGATGGTGTAAGGATGTGAGAGCCCCTGGGTGCTGGGGCCCCCTTGGGCCCTGGGGTTCATCCCTGAGGGGCTGTAGAAACTCTGCCATGGCCTTTGCCTTCCCCTTGGCCTTTTCCTCATCCCTTCTTGCATTCCCCTGCTGTGCCTTTGTGACCAAGTGCTCCAGGGGCTTCTTCTGCCCCTCCTGCAGCCCCCTCAGTGCCTGGGGGTGCTCATCCTCTGAAAGCTGCTGAGCTTTCTGCTAAATCATTCCTTTCTGCAGTGACCCAAAGAAAATGCTTAAAAGCTAATCTGGATGCTTGCACGTCCAATGCCCATTTCCCAGCTGTTCCTTTGTGCTGCTGCTCCTTGTGCTGTGGCTGCCGTGGCCAGCCCGTATCCCAGAGCCGGTGCCTGTCCTGCCGCAGTGTCCAAACGCGGCCCCCCCGGCGGGCAGGGCCGGCAGCTCCACGGGGCCGGGCAGCGGCCGGGGCGTCCCGCAGCCTCCTGGGGGCCGGGGGCCACTGCCGGGCCTGCAATTGCCGGGGGGTGCTGGGCTCAGGCAGCGCCCGGCGCTGAGCCCCGGCTGCCCCACAGCCCCGGCCCGGCCCCGCAGCTCCCCACAGGCCCCCAGCCCGTGCTCCCGGTGCCGCCCCTCTGCGCCCGCTCCTGCCGCTGCCCAGCACAGAGAAACCCCCTGCAATCCTGACCTCCTTGTGTGCCTGTCTGGCAACCGGGGATACAAAGGATCTGCAGCAGCTGGCAACTTCTGAGGATGAGAGCCTGCTGAAGAACATCCCCATCCTCAGTATTTTTCTCTTCTTTGTCTTTGTCATCATCCTTTTTCTTCCCACATAGATTCCTGCTGCTTCTTGCCTGAACCATATTCCTGCACACTCCCCTTCACCCAGTCCCTTCCCAGCACACCAACACCTCCATCCCCTGTTGTCTAAATCCCTTCTCGAATTCCCTTATTGCCCCCCTGAGTGTCCATGTCCTTGATTACCTCTGGGAGAATGTGCAAACTCCCTCAACATGCTCCCAAGGGAGCCTTCAGAGATATTTTGGAATCATCATCCCTTTAGCCAGGAGCCCTTCCTGGCTTTCCCTTTCTACCCTCCATGGGTGCCCAGCCATGTTTAGTCCCCGAAGATCCCACTGTAGTCACTGCTGAGATTTTCAGTGCTCTCTGGCTGCCGACTCTTCCCAGCCCCCCTGATCTGTCACTCGTCTGTCTCCTGGCCCCAGCGCCCCCCGGCAGGGGAATTTGGGGAGGTGGGAGGGGGGGAGCGCCAAGGCCGGGCCCCCCCGCGCTGTGGTGGCGGCAGCGGCTGCAGTGGGGAGCGAGTGCGGGCGGGAGCGGCCGAGAGCCCAGCGCTGCCCCAGCCCGAGCTGCCCCAGCTCCATCGCTGCCCCTGCGCTGGGATGCTGTGGGTTTGGGGGGAAGAGGGAGCCGGCAGTGGGTGCTGGGCCTGGGGGCAGCAGGAGAAGGGAAGGAGAAGCAGGGTTGAAGAACAAAATGGTCAAAGGATGCCTGTGGAAGGAGCAGGTGGGATTGTGCAGGAGAAAGATGAATAATGGGAGGAAGAGGCCTGTGAGGAAGAGTAGGGATACCAGAGAAGGAGCAGAAACGGGAAGCAGCACAATGTTCCACTCCTCCCTGTATCTGCAGCCTCTGCCCCAGCCCCAGGAGCGTTGCTCCCCTCACATGCAGCAGGTGACTGAAGAGGACCATCCATGATTTTCACAGGGCTGAATCTTGGTGTTTGTGAGCTTTATTGGGCTAAATGCTGGTGCTTTGATTTTTTGCAGGGGCTGAATCTTTATATTTTGGAAGGGATTTGGGCTGAAACTTGCTTTTTGGGGAGTTTTTGATCTGTGTCTTGATGTTTGGATAATTTTTGTGCTGAATCGTTGTGTTTTGGAGGTTCTTACAGACACAAGATGCCCAATGACTTCCTGAGTTGCACTTTGAAAGGAGGAACCCCCAGCCCCAGGAGCATTGCCCTCGCCACATTCAGCAAGCGACCGGGGAGGGGGATCCACGATTTCCACAGGGGTGCATCTTGGTGTTTCTGGGCATTACTGGGTTAAATGTTGGTGCTTTGGATTTTTTGCAGGGGCTGAATGCTTATATTTTGGAGGAGGTTTTGGGTAAATCTTGCTGTTATGCGGAGTTTCTTATCTGTGTCATGATGTTTTGGAGGATTTTTAGGCTGAATCTTGGTATTTTGTAGGTTCTTGCAGGCATCATATGCCCAATAATTTCCTGGTTTACATTTGGGCAAGGAGGGACCCGCAACTCAAGGCACTCCCCTCTTGTTTTTTTCCCCAAACCAGAATTTTACGTTCCCAAGGTGTGAACAGATGAAGGAGGAAGAAAAGCCCCGGAGATCCCGTGGGACGAGGGGCTGCAAACCCAGCCTAGTGAGCTGTGAGGAGCAAAGACCCTCCTCGAGCCAGGAAGGAGGCTGGAGATGCAGGCGGAGCTCAGAGCTGGTGGAGAAGTCTCCTGGAGGAGAGAAGCCCCACAAGTGCTTGGAATGTGGGAAGGGTTTCAGCTGGAGCTCCGAGCTGATCCGGCACCAGAGGATCCACACTGGGGAACGGCCTTACAGATGTGGGGAATGTGAGAAGGGATTCATGACGATCTCTAATCTGATGCAGCATGTGCTGGTCCACACTGGGGAAAAGCCCTATGAATGTGGGGAATGCGGGAAGAGCTTCCGCCAGCGCTCCAGCCTGATGCGGCACAAGGTGAGCCACACTGGGGAACGGCCCTACACCTGCTTGGAATGTGGGAAGAGTTTTGGGTGGAGGTGCGACTTGAGACAACACCAGCACATCCACACTGGGGAGAGGCCCTACGAGTGTCCCAAGTGTGGGAAAAGATTTCAGAGAAGCTCCAATCTCCTCCTACATGAGCGGATTCACACAGAGGAGAGGCCCTTCCGCTGCCCCGACTGCGGGAAGGGATTCAACCGCAACTCCCATCTCACTGACCACCGGCGCATCCACACTGGGGAGAGGCCCTACGAGTGTCCTGAGTGTGGGAAGAGCTTCTCACAGAGCTCTAACTTGACCCATCACCAACGGAGGCTCCACTAAGGGAAGCCCTGTGAGAGCCCCGAGTGTGGGAAGAGCTTCGTGCTCTGCTCCAGCTCCATCCCCCATGGGAGGATCGGTGTTGGATGATCCCCAGTGACCCTCGTTGGCCAGAGTCCTGGTGATCCGTGGTCCTGGTGATCCCCATTGGGTGGGAGGAAGGGGTTGGAGAGATTTTTCTGCTCGGGGAGTGGACAGGGAATGGAATGGCTGTGGACTGAGAGGAAATGGGAGATACTCTGGTGACACGGACTGTAAGGACAGCAGGAGAGACTGGGATGAACTGGGAGAGCAACCGGAGTCACTTGGGGTGAGGGGCAGGAGGCCCGAGGGTGGGAACAAGAAGGGCTGACGTGTCTCAGGTGATTCCCAAGGAGGTTTTGAGGGGCTCCAGGGTCATTCCCAGGGCAGGGCCCGAGGGGACACGCTCTGCCCCACGCTCACCTCTGCGCTCCACGAGGAACGGGCTGGACAACTCGTAGTTGTGCCGGCAGTGCCTGTCCACCGCAGCCCGTCTGTACTCCATCCATTGCGGGTCGCTGTTCCAGTGCCTGGCAGCCTTGTCCCCAAAGGAGGTGTCCCCACGTGCAGCCCCACATCGCTGCCCAAGTGCAGGAACTGCTCCCGGTTGGAGATGTTCCTCTCCACGAACCTCAGCCGGTCGGTGCCGTGAATGAAGTGACACTCGGACTAAACCATCTCCTGGAACAGCGCTGTGTGTGCAGGACACAGGTCCGGGGGTGTCCCCCCAGCAGCCCCCCAGCAGCCCACAGTAGCCAAGGGCTCCGGGCCCCCGCCACACGCCCCATGGCCAGCGCTGGGCAGGGTCTGACACCTCCCCCCTGCTGGAACCCTGGAAACTGAGGGGTTTGGGCTTTCTGTGCTGACAGGCATTGACCCCCAGGAAAACACTGCTTTTGACCTGAGGCTGTGAAGAAGCTTTCCAGAATTGTGATAGAACTGGAATCACTGGTGTGTAGTTTGAATAGACGTGTGTAATGTCCCATGGTGGAAAATTTAGAATTTGTGGTTTTAGACTATATTAATATATATATATATATATATATATATATATATATATATATATATATATATATATATATATATAAAACAAGATGGAGGTTTTAGGGTGGAGTTTTCTTTCTTTTTCACCTTCTTCACGGGTCTTGCTGGTACTTTTGTAATTGGATAGAAAATTCCACCGTGCAGGTCACAGGTGATTGGTTGTTGGGTTAAAAGTAAAAAGAATTTAGCTGTGTGTTCTTAAGTGGACAGATTGGCCCTTAAAAGGCCTTGTAGAGAGAGATACGTGTCCATTTTTGACCTGTTAGCTAGAAGTGCTGTAGAACTCACTGTAATATAGATAAGAATAAAATATCTGAGTCCAAACACGAAATTCCGTCTCTCGAGCATTTAATCCTGGCTCTAGAAAAACACAAAAGAAGATTAAACGCGATACCCCCCTCCCCAAATTCTCCTGGCGGGGGGCGCTGGGGGCGGGGCGCGGGTGGAGTCCAGGTGAGGAGCTCTGGGCGCTCTGGGACTGCCTGAGGAGTCATCAGCGCCGCGCGCTCTGATTGGCTCAATTATTTTGGTGCCTTCTCTGATTGGCTGAGGAGAGGCCCTGGAGTTGAGAGGAGGAGCAGGAGAGATCCTGTCCCAGGCTAGCGGTGGAAGAACATCCAATTAACAAGGCATGCAGATAATTTCCCAGTGGTGCCCACACTCCTGTAGGAACTAAATGCACCGAGGATCTCACGAGGGTCACCAACTCTCTGGCGGCCAAATCCAGCCCTGCGCTCCCTGCGGGTGCGGGCACTCTGGGAAGGGCTCAGCTGCGGGTCAGATGGCCGGAGAGTGGCTTGGTGGTCACCTCGTGTGTGAGGCAGTGATGGGCTGGGGAGATGCGTGGACACTGCAGATCATCACTTCCAAGCAAAAATCATTCCAGGAAGGAGTAACAGCTTCTGACAGAGACCAAGTGTTGCCACCAGGTGCTCCTGCCAACAGCCGCCTGCAGAAAGGAGCACACACACCAATGCATGTGGGCTTTGGCTGTCCTCTGGCAGAGAAGTCCCCAGGGGACACAGGTCTCTGTGGCAGGAGCAGGCACCAGCATTGGCAGGCCTTGGGGGCGGCAGGTCTCCTTTGGCAGGGACTCTGCCACACCTGCTGATTTCACTGCTCCCAGGACTCAGAGCAGCATTCGTGCCCTGGGCCATACGTCCCGTGTCTGTGTCACACTCCTGTGTGTGTGACGGCCACCCAGCACCGGGTCTTGTCCCAAAGAGGCCCTGGCAGCTGCTGTGGAGGGCCTCGATGCCCTTCCTGCTGCAGCTGCATCGGCAACCGTGGGGGCTCCTTCTGCTGCCCTGAGCAGGCAGAGCAGAGGAGCATCTGCTTGTTGTTTGAGTCATTCCTAAAATTCCTGTTGGGCTGTCCTCGAACCTTGGGGGAACGTCTTCCTTGCAAGCTGGGCCACTTTGGGGGGGGGGGGGGGGGGTGGGGATGTCCCCAGGGCACGTGGAGGTGTGTCCTAGGGCTCTTTGTGACACAGTGCACCGTGGTCACCGTGCAATAGGAAAGGGACAGAGCGTACAAGGGTGACCCTTTGTGACACGTCGTGACATAGGTGCTGGCGGTGACACGGCCACACCACAGTGCTCCGTGCACTCGTCGGGACAGGACGGAGAGAGCGGTGCTGTGAGGAGCCCCCACACAGCCAGCTTGTTCCCTACTGACCCGGAGCTTTTCCAAAGCGTTTCCTCTGCAGGTGGCCTCGAGGACAGACTGCAGGACACGGTGTCCTGTAGCCTTCCCAAGGCTTCTCTGTTGCAGCTGCCTACAAGGCACAAATGCAGCACTTGCTCATCTGGAGCTTTTCCAAGACATCTCTCCTGCAAGCAGTCCCAACTCCAAACAGTGACATGGAGCAGACACCACCCAGAGTGCCCAAGCTGGCCTGGGTGAAGGAGGAGGAGGAGGCTGCAGCTCCCTCAGCACAGCAGCCTGAAGAGCTGGAGCAGATCCAGCTGCTGCAGGAGGGTGAGTAGCAGAGCTGGGCCACAGGGCTGGTGCCTGCAGCCAGCTTAGCCCCATCCCATCCCATCCCATCCCATCCCATCCCATCCCATCCCATCCCATCCCATCCCATCCCATCCCATCCAACATGCCCATGGATAGGACAGAAGAGGGCCTGTGCCTCAACCCCCTGGCAGCCACACCCCATCCCTGGAGCATCCCAGGGCTGTCCCTGCCTGGGAATGCAGGGCTGGCCTGTGTTCTCCGGCCTCTCCCACAGCCCCTCAGCCCTGGCTGCGCTCGCTCTTTGCCAGGTGCCGCCATGGACCCGACACAAGAGCAGGACCCTGCCCGTGGCCGCTTCCGCAGAACAGCGCAGGTACTGCAGCCATCCCCACCTGGGCTGGGCCTGCTGTCACTGCTCAGCCCAGCACCGTGCTTGGAGCACTCCATGGATTCTCCCTCTCTTCCTGCCCTTCTCCTGCAGATGATCTATGAATTCATCATGTGCATTTGGCTGGAAGAGACCACCGGTGTGGGCACTGGGCTCTTGGCAAACTTTCCCCTCTTCACTGCTGAGACCGGGGCTGCCATGCTGGATTTGCTTGTGGAGAAGGGTGTCTCCAATCCAAAGCAAGTAAGCAGCCTGTGGCCAGGGCTTGATCACCCCAGGAATTGTGTGGCGCCTCAAGCCAGCTCTGCTGGGTTCCTTCAGTCTTTGAGGCCCAGACCAATAGGGTAGGAAGGGCAGCACTTCTCAGGGGAAGCTGGGGAACCTGCTGCTCGGGCAGGTGTCCAAGTCTCCCCGGGCCTTCTGCAGGTGCCAGCCATGGTGAGGTACATCCACAAGTGGCTCACGGCCAATGAGTCTGCTGGGCACAGGCTGGACAAGGCCCTTCTGGAGCTGACCAGGGAATACCCCTGCGATGTGCTGATGACTCTCTTGTGCTGGGCCCCATCGGGTGACAGGTACGGCAGCCCCACCTGCCTTGAGGGTTTAGGGTTCCCCGGCCCGTTACCCTGTAGAGCCTGTCCCTGGTGACTGCCAGACAGGGGGACAGTTCCAGGAGCCTCTGGCTCCTCCGTTTGCCAGTGCTGCCATGTCAGCCCCTGAGCGTGCTGCCACGCTCCCTCCCTGCCCCTCAAGATGCCTGCACCCCCGTGGGCTGGCTGGGTGCTGCCAGCGAGGGCCGGTGGGCAGAGGCAGGGCTGACGGCCAGCGCGGGCCCCTGCAGCAGCCCAGGCCACAGTGCTGTGGCCCAGACCCCCCTGACACAGAGCTCTGACCCCACAGAGCTGCTACGGCCATGTGGGGAGTGATCATGTCCTCCACTGGGACTGCGGAGCCGGCGCTGCAGATACTCCTCAATGTGCTGAACGCCTGGCCAGTGGACAGTGTGTACACCTCCGATGGGGACAGCACAGGAGTCTTTGCCCTGGCTGTGAGTTCCTGCAACTGACCTTGGCTTGCCCCTAGGCCACCTCTCCAGCAGCTAGCTCTCTGTCCTCCCCACAGCTGCATCTCTCTGCCTCAGGCATTGGGCTGAAAACTGCCTTAGGGGCAAGGTTCAGGGGCACCAGGCTGGGTGACTCCGCGCGGTGTCTCCCCCGGCTTCTCCCTGGCATGCTCGGGCCCTGCCACACGGATGTCTTGGCACTGAGTGTTGTCTCTGGGTGGTTCATTTTTTGCAGGCAACCGTGACACTGTGGAGGGTCTTCAACCTGACCTGGTGCCCACCTATAGTGTTGGAGTATTTTCCCCGTCTCTTTCTGTGTCTGCTCTTCCAAGTTTACATCAGCGCACTGGATACGCCAGAGGAGGTTGATACCTTCTGGAAGGGGTGCCAGGAGCAACTGGGCCTTGCCACCAACCCCCAAAGGTGCTCCATCCCAGTCCTCCCAGTCTCCCCATCCCTTCCAAGGCAGGAGCCAGGGCTGCCAGCATCACCTGGGCTTTGCTCTGCACACAGGTTTGCAGTGCAGACCCTGAAAGTCCTGCTCTGCCGAGTGCAGTGTGAGCGTGTTGTGGTAGCCATGGAAGGCAAGGCTGGCTGGGACACGCTGCTCTGTACTGACACCCACCACTATGCAGTGGGACTCCTGGCCAGGTGAGACCCCCTTCTCCCTGCTGCCCCCGGCACTTGTGCCCAGGGTGCCCCACACAGTTCCCATGGGCATGGGAGAGAGGGCTTTGTCACAAAGAGACGGACGAGCAGACTGGAAAAGGCTGGCACAGGAGGGTGCCCGGGAACAGCCGCCTCCCAAAGCGCCCACGGGGGGCTTGGGAAAAGACCAGAGCTCCGTGGGTCACTCCTGGGACAGCTTTGTCCTCTCGGCTCAGGGGCAATGGTGCCTTTTCCCCCCACCAGGGAGATGCGCTGTGTCTCCATGATCTGGTGTTGCAGCATCATCTCCTGCCTCTTGGAGCTCCTTAGCCAAGACATTTCAGACTGGCAGCTACCTGCCATGGCGTTCCTTGTGGAGGTGAGCCCCATGGGCAGCACAGCTGAGCTGCCTCCCACCTCTCTGCCCTCTCACAGCCGCAGCTGCCTGGGACGGTGCCCGTGCCCTGTGCTGCTGCCTTGGCTCAGGCCTGTGCAGTTCTGAGCTCCTGCCAGCTGGGCACCCCGGTCACTGCTTTGTGCCTTTCAGGTCCTGGACTTCCTGGACATCAAAGAATGGGGTGACAGCGTCCTGGAGATCATGGCAAGGCGCCTGCAGAGCACGTCCAGGGAGATGCGTCGCCTGGTGCTCAGAGGCCTCGTGCAGCTCAGCAAGGACCCCTCGATGGTGAGAAGACAGCAGCGGCTGAAGCTGTGCTGGCAGCGTGGGGCTGGGGAAAGCAGCCCCTTGGGCTTGGCTGGGCTTTGGGAGCTGTGGCAGCTGCTCCCAGCTCTCCTGCGTTGCTGTTCAGCTGCCCGAGTGCTTCAGGACAGGCCTTCGGCCCCTGGGCTCCACGGCAGCAGCAGCAGCAGCGTGGGCTCGCCCTGCCTTGTCTTCCGTGCAGAACATTAGAATGTACAGCCTGACAGAAAGCCTTGTGGACCTGTTGCGGGATGCAGATGAAGACATCGTTGAGATGACCGTCGCGGTGCTCAGCTTTCTGCTCTCGCACAGACATCTCGCAATACCCAGCCCCATCGCCCTGCGGCTGGCTGGCGCGCTCTGGCCACTGCTGGACAACGTAAGGCTCTGTGTCCCCAGCCACGGCCACTGGGTGCTGCCCCCAAGTGTGGGGCCCCGTGGATTTTTGGGCCTGTGCACAGAGGGGTCTGGAGCAGCTGATGTGGAGGGCTTTTGCTTCCTTTCCAACAGGACAACCGCCATGTGCAGCTGCTCTCCATTCGCCTCTTCCAAGAGGTGATGAGGTTGGTAGTGGCCAAGGGTAAAAAGCCCCTCAAGATGCTTGTGAGCAAGAGCCTGCTGCCACTCTTCTTCAACTGCCACCATGAGAACATGCGTGTGGCAGAGGTGAGGACTCCTGGGCGCTGCTGTCCTCCTGGCAAGGGGCTCAGCTGTCTCCCTGCACCCGGGCACCTCATGGGCTCCAGCCTCCTCCTGGCCTTGGCACAGGGAGGCAGGTCCTGTGCCATGGGCTGAGGTGCCATCTCTGGGTCTCTGCTGCTCTGCAGGCCTCTTGTGAAACGCTGCTTTCTGCACTAAGCTTCCTGAAGAGGAGAGATCTTGAGCACCTGCTGATGGCGGATCAGATGTGGAGGTTTGGCGAGTGCTTGGTAAGAACGCTGCTCCCTTCCCTGGGCTGCCCACGCGGGCTCTTCTCCAGGCTCCTCTGGCCCCAGGGCCGGAGCTGATGGAGCCCCGAGCTCCATCAAGCCCGCGCCTTGCCGGGCCCTCTGCCCCGCTCAGGGCTGTGCGGGCAGGGCAGGACGGGGCCAAGGGACAGAGCCCGCGCCAACCCTTCCCTCCGTGCCCTGCCGCTCTCTCCAGCTGGCACAGGACAGGAGCCGAGCGGCCGAGCTGCTGCGCCAGGCGCTGCCGTACCTGCGGAGCCCACAGGAGCCCCTGCGAGAGGCGGCCCTCAGGTTTCTTGGTGAGCCACAAGCCCGGCTCCCTCCCCGCCCCGCCGCAGCTCGGCCCCAGCCCCGCCTGCTGCCCCGGCAGCGCCATCCGGGCCGGGGCTCTGGAGCCCCGCCTGCCCTCGGCGCCGCTGCCGCCCTCTCGCAGCCGTGTCCTTGGGCGTCAGGATGCGGCGAGGGCCGGGCCTGAGCCCTGCAGGGGAAGGCGCTGCTGTGGCCGCAGGGCTGGCAGCGCCGCTGCGGGGCAACTGTGCGGCTGGGGCCGTGACAGGCTCTGTGTTGGCAGGGATGGCCGGGCGGTTCCTGAGAGAGCAGCAGCGAGAGTTGCAGCTCATGTGCAGGGGTGAGTGAGGCCAGCGGGCTGTCAGCGGGGGCTGGCGCTGGCAGCTGCGTTCCCTGTCCCGGCTGGGAGGGCTCTGCTCCCTGCGCGCACGAGGGGCGGCGTGGGCAGAGCACAGAGACCTTCCAGGGGCTTGCGGGAGGGACATTCGTGGCCAGCGCCTTCCAGCTGATCCTTGCTGTCTCCTGCTTCCTCCAGGCTATGGCAAGAGCTGCCGTGTGGGAGGGATGGTTCAGGAGGGTCTCCCCAGGTCCCTGCAGATGCAGGCTCTGACTGTGGCTCTGTTCTTCTCTCTTCCAGCCCTTCAGGACATGACAGATGACACCAGCCCTGCCATCTCATGCCTGGCTCTTCAGACTCTGTACATCAACAGAGTTGTACAGAGCATTCCCTTCTCCCGACTCCAGCAGATGCGAGATGGATTCCGCCGCCTCTGGAAGTCACGGCCTTCCCTGTGTCGCAGGGGCTGGTTGTCCTGTGTGAGCACTGTGGAGAACTGATCTGGGAGGCTGCGTCTGCTGGGGCCACCTGAGCCTGCAGGGAACACCTATGCTCTACAAGGACGTTGTTTCACCCCACTGTAGGATTAGTAAATTGCTGTTGTCATACACAGAGGTCCAGGAGCTTTCTTTTGGTGCCCAGAGTCTTCAGGCCCATGGGGAAGAGGGCAAAAAGGGTGCTTGTGCTCGGCAAGTTGGCCAAGCATGCGGTGTGGAAGGGAAAGTGGCCAAAAGGCCCTTGGCCTTTGGTGGTTCTGTGGAAGCCTTAAGGCTTCTGACAGAGCGGGCGGGCAGAGGCCGGAGCTGCGGCGGGGATCCCTGAGAGACCGGTCCCTGGAGATGGCCAGCACCCCTCTGCCAGCCTGGAAGCGCCATCTGTGTCCTGCCCGTGTGTTGCTGGCTGGATTACTGAGGGCTCTGAGGTGCCCCTTGATGCGGCTCCTCTGGAGCTCCTTCAGCAGCCAGGCAGGCCTGGGGGAGGCGTGGAGGGCACGGGACAGTGGGAGGCCATGAAGGGCTGCAGTGCTGCCAAGGCCTGCCCGGAGAAGGCAGACCCCACTAAAAATTCTGTCCCATCTTTTTTTACAAGTCCCCTTAAGGTACTGAAAGGCAGCAGTCAGGTCTCCCTGGAGCCTTCTCTCTTTCATGATGAACACCCCCAGCTTCCCAGCCTGTTTCCAAAGCAGACAGGCTCCAGCCCTCAGATCATTTTGTGCCTCCTCTGGACTAGCTCCAACAGGACCATGTCCTTCCTGTGTTGGGACCCAGAGCTGGATGCAGTACTCCAGGTGGGGTCTCATCAGACCAGAGGGGTGAAATCACCTCCTTCAACATTCACTCCTTTGGATGTGTCATTGCTGGCTCATGTCCAGCCTCTCATCTAGCAGCACCCACAAGCCCTTCCCGGCAGAGCTGCTCTCCATCCCTTCATCCCCCAGACTGTGAGATCAGCTGGGCTGGGACTGTGTCACAGGCCTTGGACAGAGCTGCTGGGCAGGATGAGCTCCCTCCCAAAGAACATAGATCCCACTCCCCACAAAATTCCACCCTGGCCATGAGGTCACAGCAGGCTCTGGGGTCACAGCAGGCTCTGAGGTCACAGCAGGCTCTGGGGTCACAGCAGGCTCTGGGGTCACAGCAGGCTCTGAGGTCCCCGAGGTGCCAGAGCCCCGTGGTTGCACAGCACCACAGGCACCGAGCAGTCAGGCCTTGAGCACAACTGCTGCGGCAGCAGCGGCGGCGGCGGCAGTGGTGCTGACATTGGGACAGCGGTGTCAGGACAGCGGGGGCAGCAAGAGCTGCGGGACTGGCACAGGGCAAGGCACCATGGCCCTTGCTCTGCGCCTCTTCCTCCTGCTCCTCCTGGCACTGGCCCTGCCTGCCAGGGCTGCCCAGGCAGCACCGTGGAGAGCACAGGGAGCAGGTGAGCTGGGGGCCTGGCTCCCCTTTCCTGGGACAGCGCTCCCTTCTCCCCAGGGAGTGTTGGGGATGGTTTTCCATAGGGCTTTAGGGAGGTTTTCCTCTGTGAGAGGGAGAGAGCCCACACGGGCCCTGGGCTGGCCTGGTTTCCCCTCCAGGGATGTTGAACAGGGCATGGAGAGAGTGTGCAGAGTGACCAGAGCTACCATAGAGCCCCCCAGGCCCCTCTGCAGCTTTGGCCATGTCCATTCACATCTGGCTCCCACAGCCTCACCCTATGCATACACATGAAGTGCAACTATTTTGCTCTAAGGTCTTCCAAAAGCCAGGAGGCAAGACACAGGAGACCAGAAATCCCTGGAGGCAGCCAAACATCTGGACCAGATGCTAAGTGATCTGGAGAGACACCGTGGTGGGTGCATTTCCCTTCCTTGCAGTGCCCAGTTCCCTATGGCAGAAGGGGATCCAAGCACACCATGGAAATGCTTCTGATCTGTGCTTCCTTCTAGGTGAGGTTCCTTGGAAGACTTCTCAAGGAAGTTGGGTGGAAGATGATTTGGAACTCTTGGGAGCTTCTGCAGGTAAGTTCTTAACTTCCCCTCACAGCACAATCATTGACAACCTGGCAGGAACCAGGTGACAGAAGCTTGTGTGGCTGTTGAGTTACAGGTGTGTCTGCAGGGAGCACTTTGGCAGTTCCAGGGCTGGATGCTGTGTCCAAACCCAGTTCCCATGGCAGGGGTGAGTGGTGTGTCCCTGCTGAGCCCACAGGCTGAGCACTGCTGTTGTGGGATCCATTCTGTGGGCTGGGGGAGCTGTCACGGGGCAGGGAGGGTCGGGGCTGGCAGTGGCTGCTCAGGGATGGGTTGGGCGCGGCTCCCTGGAAGCAGCGACTGCCCAAGCAGCTGCGCTGGCCCCGGGCTCTCCTCCCGGCCTCCTGGGCTTTGTTGGGTGGCACAGCCTGTGCCAAGGGGTGCCAAGGTGCCTGCAGGCCCCAGCTCTGGGGCAAACAGAGAACGTCCTGGCTGTATACAGCGAGCTGCCAGCTCAGCAGTGGAGCACAGCACGGGCTCACGCTCCCCATTGCTCCCACAGAAGGGATTGGCAAGTCAGATACAGATGCTGAGAATCCACGGAGCACCCCAAGAATTGTCTGCCCCCAGGATGTGCGCAGGTCCTGCATGATCGGCACAGTAGTGACAATGTTCACTGTGCCACTTTCCATGGTCCTGTGCTATGTCGGGTTCCGGTGGTGGAAGGAAAGGAAAGCAAAGAGTAAGTTGTTGTTGTTGTTGTTGTTGTTGTTGTTTTTGTTGTTGTTGATCTCCACCCTCCAGCTTCTTTAAAGGCAGCTGATAGGAAACATTCCCAGTGAGGCTGCTGTGGAGTTGTGGATGGTCAGTGGTTGTCCACATAGTTCTGCTGAGGGTTCTGCTGCTGCCCAGTGCTTTAATTGGCCTCTTAATTGCTGGGCCTTGTCCTGGGGAGCCCGCTGGGGCTGCAGCCAGTGCTGGCTCCCACTGAGGCTGCGTGGCCAAGAGCAGCCCCAGGAGCAGCAGGGCAGAGGCAGAGCAAGGTGGGGAGGAGAAAGAGCCGGGGCCAGATGGCCCTTGGAAGGCAGACGTGCTCTGGGGCCCGCTCCTGGCCAGGGACCCTGCCCAGAGCCATCCCCTGCTCGCCAGGGCCTTGAGGGGCAGCTGTCCAGCTGGGCCAAGGTGTGCCAGCAGCTCCAGCCATGCTGGGGAGCCTTGCCAGCTCTGGGCCCTGCTGTGCAGGAGGGTCCCTGTGTGAGCTGGGGCCTCAGCCACTCCTCTCTCCACACTCGCCCTGCTGCAGCTCCACCATCCCGGCCAAGAAGGCGCGACTCTCCCTCGCCCCCAGGGAGCCCAAGGACCGTCCGGTTTGACAGCTCTCACACACGGCCTCAGCAGCAGCAGTCGCCCAGGAAAGCAGAGCACCAGCCCTCCCTGCCTCCCCCACGGCCCCCCAGCCCGGCCGTGAAGCAGAAGCCCCCCGAGATCCCCCCACCTCCTCCCCTGCCCAGCCAGCCACCCTGGTCCAGCTAGGACTGAAACTGGGCCAGCCACGGCAGGACTTGGGCCACCAACAGCTTGGGACATCTGCTACTCTCTACAAATAACAGGTGTTACCTATGGATAACATGCAGAGGCAGTTTTCATACTGTTGGGCCTTCAACAGGAAGGGCTGAAGATTCTTCCCATGCCCTGCCTCATCCTTTGCTGTTTTGATTTTCATACACCCGGGTTCTGGCTGAATCTCTTAAAAGAACATTTTTAGCACTGCATGTTTTACCTCACTTCTCAAGGGAAAGCAATAAAAAAATTTCTTCAGTTCAGACCTCATTTTTAGTGTGGTTGGCCACTCACATTTTGAGCAACTAATTTTCCTTGATACCTCTTCCTTTTTCCTTACTATCTATAAAACGTACATCTGGACATGAAAATTACCACTATTACTGAGATTCACCTCAAAGCCCAGAGGACAATCTAGCACAAAATATTCTCCCTGTGTACTGCACAACAAGAAATATTCAGAGGAAAATACAGTGGCAGCTGAGGCTTGTGGAACCCCCAGAATACTGAGCCTGCAGAGAAGGCAAACAGCCCTGGCAGTGCCTGAGGGGACTTCTCTCAGACTCCTCTCAAAGTGTGTCACTTCAGCAGGGGAAGGCTTTCAAACCTTTGCCTTTCCTTCCTCCCGTGTTAAAATTTAAGGCTCCTCCTGAGAAAATACTGAGCTACAAACAATTCTCCATTCCTCACCAAAGTTACTCAGGTGCTCTACCTAAGAAAGAGCAAAACCAAAGGTGGTCAGAAATTTCCCACCAAGGCCTATTTGCAGAGAAACCCCATCATATGGGAGCAAATATTTATTAGCATCAGTTCACTCAAAAGAAACCAAACTCTGTATTAAGCAGCGTTTTAAACGAACTTGAATTCTTTTTCCTCACATACCTGCTGGACTAGTTTGCTCCTTTTTTGTCCTAGAGAGAATATTAGAACGATTTGCTCTTGACAGGACTCCTTGGGTGGTCCCCAGCGCTGGCTCCTCACCACGCCTTGCCTGGGCTGTTAACGCAGCCTGTCAGCACCACCTGACTTTGGCAGCCTGTTCAGACCTCGGGCACGGCTGGTGCCACGGTCCCCTCTGGTGCCACGGTCCCCTCTGGCTCCTGGCGTGTCCCTGCTGCTGGAGGAGCCCTGCTCGTGCTGCTGCCTGCGTTCAACAACGCCGGTCCTGCTCCCCAGGCAAAGAGAGACCAAAATCACTGTTTTGGGCAGCTCCTTTGAACGAGTTGAACACTTACTCATCTCGAACACAGACCTCTTAACACCCACACACCAACACCAGGAAGTCACCTCATCTACAGAGGTGAGGAAGCCTGAGCGAACAGAAGATCGGAATTAAAGCACATGGAGTTTTTAATTTAGTGGAAGCACTCACTCGTTCACAAGCCTTACTTGTCAAACTGGATTGTGCGATGCAATTGTCTTGCTTGTGTCAGAGAGAAACCAGGGAGAAATTAGCTAAGAAATGAGAACCACACTTGGGGCTCGGGCTTGTCAGACAAAGGGAGCAGGGCGGCACCTGCCCGCTTTGCCCGAGTCCCTGCTCCTGCTGGACAAAGGCGGACGCGGCTCCGTGCGGGGCGAGCCGGGCGCTCCGTGCCGGGGCCGGGGCCGAGCGCTCGGGCGGGCGGCGCTCAGGATGCTCGGGCAGCGCCGCGGGCCGGGCGGGCGCGATGGAGCCGCCTGAGGGCTGGGACCCCTCCGGGCGGCCGGCCCGGCGCACGCAGTGGCTGCTCAGCGCCCTCGCCCACCGCTACGGGCTGGAGCGCGGCGTGGAGAACGAGATGGTCGTGCTGGCCAGCGGCCCGGAGCAGTCCCTGCAGGAGATCTTCCAGCAGCGGGACTGCGCCGGGCCGGGCCGCATCCCCGGCGAGGAGTCCCGCACGCTGTGCCGGGCGCTGGCGCCGGAGGAGGCGGCGGAGCCCGAGGAGTGCGCGGGGCTGTGGGACGGGCTCTGGGCCGAGCTCACCTTCCGCCAGCTCCACGCGCGGCTCTGCGGCCACTTCAGCACCCGCGCGGGGCCGCGGCTGCCGCTGGGCCGGGAGGGCGAGCACATCGAGAGCCACATCCGCCCGCGCAGCCCCCGCCGAGCCCGAGCGGCGGCCGCCGGGGCCCCGCTCCCGAGAGCGCTGCGAGGAGATGGTGGCGCTGGAGCGGGCCGAGGAGCGCATGGCCGAGCTGCAGCAGGAGAAGGGCAGCCTGCGGCAGCTGCTGGAGGACGTGCGGGCCGCCCTGCAGAGCAGCGATGCGCGGTGCCCGGCGCTGCGGCTGAGTCCGGGCCGGCTTCTGCACCGCGCTCCCGGCGGCGGCTCGGGTGGCCCCGAGCGCTTCAGGAGAGATGCTGCTCTCGCAGTCAGTGTTTAGAACCCCTCCACCTCCGGACTGAGACCGAAGTTGCTCGTTCATCCTCGGCATTAACTTTCCAGCAAAGTTTAGTTACAAGGCAGGCTTTTAGGAGAAATGTATGGCATCGGTGTGCCATTAAATATATTTGTGATGAGCACTGTTCAAAGTGTAGGGGAATTCAGCATAACAAAACCACGTGTACAATGCTGCTGCTGCTTCTCCTGCACTTGCAGCCAGGATGTGCTGATAGCATATGCTGGGTATGCACTGCTGCAGGGTTTTTCCTGAAGTAAGAAAGAACTTGGGGATTGTTACCTGCACAAGCACATGCAGTGCCTCAGTCATAAGTGCCTCAGAAATATCAGAAGTGTGTCTTCTTCAGAGTGTGGTCACAAGGGTTCAGAGTTGGAGCCAGTTCTGTGGGCAGGCTGATGAATAGTCTGGGGCTCCTCTGCAGAGCCCCATTCATTCTGGGGCTGCTTTCTGCTGGTTCTGCTGGACTGGCTCGAGTGAAACACACACCCAATTACCAGCAGTTAAATTACTCGGGCATGAAACAGTGGGGAACAGGCAGAGCAGTGAAGGGCAGCATGGACCAGTTGTTCTGGCAGGTCTGACGAGGTCTGGTTTGATACAGCACTCACAGAACTCTGCTCCACCTGTGACACTTCCACTTGCAGTAGATGACTGTTCCTCTTCACAATATCCAGCAAGGCAGGTCAAAGACACTTTTACCATTTTCATCTTCAAAAGGGAGAAGAAATCAGCAGCAAACATGAAGTAACTAGTCAGAGATCCCAGGAAGAAACAAAAGAACAAAGAGTGGTGCAAAAAACCAGGTGGAGCAGTGATCCTTATCTCTGTGGGAGATATCCTCTGCTAATGGGCCATCTGTTAAAACCAGGTGGGACAGTGTTCTTTATCTTTTCCACAACCCATCCTTCCTCCAGGGAGATATCTTCTGTTAATGGGCCATTGAGTGCCACTGCATGACTGATAAAATTCCATCATCCCATTGGGAGATGCTCCAGCCAGGGGGAGGAGCCAAGCCTTTCCTAAAATCTGAGATTGGGAACACCAAGGCAGCCCTTACCCACTGGATTCCAGAGGACAAGAGCTACCAGACCTTTCTACAGCATCACTACTACAAGACCACTTCATCTGGACTGCTACCACCACCCTAACTAGCAGGGTGTCAGGTTGTATTCTGATTCTGTCAGTTGTTTTGTTTTGTACTATTGCATGTATTTTATTTCTCCAATCTTTTTTCCTATGAAATTTTATTTCTGACTTGGAGCCTCTCACTGGTTTTGCTTTCAACCCAGCACAATTTTGGAGGGGATTTTGGCTGAAGCTTGATATTTGGGGAGTTTTTGATCCGTGTGTTAAAGTTTGGACGATTTTGGGTGGGAATCTTGGTGTTTGGGAGGTTATTACAGACACAAGATGCTCAGTGACTTCCAAAGATGAACTTGGGCAAGCAGGAACACCCAGTTTATGGAGCTGTCTTCTTGTTATTTCCCCCTAAACCAGGAATTTTCATTCCTCAGGTGTGCGGGGATGGAGGAGGAGGAAAAGCACCAGAGATCACTCTCGAGGAGGGGCTGCAAACCCAGCCCAGGGAGCTGCGAGGAGGAAAGACCCTCCCTGAGCCGGGAAGGCGGCCGGAGATCCAGGCAGAGCTCAGAGCTGGTGGAGAAGCCTCCTGGAGGGGAGAAGCCCCACAAGTGCTTGGAATGTGGGAAGGGTTTCAGCTACAGGTCCCAGCTGACCCAGCACCGGAGGATCCACACTGGGGAAAAGCCCTACAAGTGTGGGGAATGTGGGAAGGGTTTCAACTACAGCTCCAGCCTGATCCAGCACCAGGTGGTCCACACAGGTGAACGGCCCTACACATGCTTGGAATGTGGGAAGAGCTTTGGGTGGATGTCCTACCTGAAGAAACACCGACGCATCCACGCTGGGGAGAGGCCCTACGAGTGTCCCAAGTGTGGGAAGAGGTTTCACACCAGCTCCAATCTCCTCCTACACGAGCGGATTCACACAGAGGAGAGGCCCTTCCGCTGCCCCGACTGCGGGAAGGGATTCAACCGCAATTCCAACCTCATCAGGCACCGGCGCATCCACACTGGGGAGAGGCCCTACGAGTGTCCTGAGTGTGGGAAGAGCTTCTCACAGAGCTGTAACTTGACCAAACACCAACGGAGGCAGCACTAAGCGAAGCCCTGTGAGTGCCCCGAGTGTGGGAAGAGCTTCGTGCTCTGCTCCAGCTCCATCCCCCATAGGAGGATCGGTGTTGGATGATCCCCAGTGATGCCCGTTGTTCAGAGCCTTGGTGATCTGTGTTCCTGGTGACTCTACTGGGTGGGGGGAAGTGGTTGGAAAGATTTCTCTCTCTTTTCCTTCTGTTGCTATGATTTGATTGGGAATAAATTTTCTCGCTGTGCCCACACTGTGTCTGTGACGCCAGTTTTGCTGTTTGTTCTGTTTGCTTGTCCTGTCTTAATCTGATCCTGGTGCTCCTGGTTAAACTTTCTCTTCCCTTGCAGCTGGAGAGGCAGGGTCAGTGGCTTTGGTGGGTGCCTGGCATCGGGCCAGCATCACTCAGGCCATGGGCACCCCTGGGATTCCAGTGTGGGGATGCATTCCCCCACTCCTAGAGAAAGTGCCCACCCAGACTGAGGCCAGGATGAAACATGGTTATGACTGGAGCCCACTCTCTTGTGACCCTGTCAGCAGAAATCCAAAAGGAGACCTTTGAGCTCTCCTGGGCCACCGTGGGCTGTGACCAGCAGTCTCCCTCTGAGGGGCCTCTCAGAGCCAGCAAACCCTCGGCTTTGCTGTGCCTGGAGGATCGCTGAAACACGACGTGTCCTGGGCCCATACCCTCACTGCTCAAGGCCCCATCCTTCGGCCAGTGGGAGATGCAAAAACATCTGAAGGGAGGATTTCACTGAGCTCTGGTGGGAATTGTTTGCACTGACTGTTCCTGTCTGTGTGTGTGCCCCTGCACATATGCTATAGCACATCTGGGAGAAATCTTGCTTTCCTAGTTGTGGAACTACCATGAATATCTAAGTTAGGCCTCTTAGCAAGGTTCTGTTCTAGTTACGAACTTACTTAAATGCTGTTAAATGCTAAGTGTTTTGCTAAGTTCTTAAATATAAGTCATAAGTGTTGTTTTTGTATTAAGTTGCTAAGTGGAACTTGGAAGTTATAGCTGTAAGTTAGGTTAAATGCTGTTAAGTGTTATTGCTCTGTGGAATTGTTAATGTTAAGTTATCAGTTAAGTTAGGTATAAGTTCAGTGTTGTTTCTCTGTTGAATTGCTAGGCCTAAGGTATAAATTAAGTTACAAATTAAGGTAGAAGTTAAAGAGTTGTTTAGAGTTGTTTTTAGGCCATGTTCTTTTTAATCCCTGCATGCACCTAAACACACCACACACCCACCCACACTCCCCTAGAGAGTTCCCAGTTAATTTCTGTTCTGATTGCATGGATTTTATTTGGTGTTGTTCTTGCCTTGTTGTGCCTCACCTGTCCTGTAGGCAGTAGAATGAATCTTGCCAACAAACTTATTGTACTTTGTTGCTTAATATTAAATCTGACTTTTGCTCATGCCCTTGTCACCGATTTTCAAACGATCTTAAATACTCATTCATTATGAGTGGATAAATGGATTTCAATGGATTTCAATCTCATTCATGACAGCACCACAATGTCCCGCATCACCGAGGGCCCTGACACACGCCCGTGTCACAAAGGGCCACCCCCGGCACCCAAGAGCAGAGGGACAGCCTGGAAGCGGCCCGGAGCAGCCCCGGCCTCGTGTCCCTGTAGCCCCTGGCGTGGCCAGAGCCCTGGGAGGCTTTGGGGTCCCCACGTTGGTGTCCCAGGGGTTCCCCGTCTCCAGGCTCATCCCTTCTCCAGGCTCCCCTCACTCCCGGCTCTCGGGGTCCCCCCTCTCCAGGCCCCCATTTCAGGCTCCGGCACTCCCGGGGCTCTCCCCTTTTCGCTTTCCCCCCCTCAAGGCTGCTCCCCTCGCCCTGCCAGTCCCGGGCGATCGCCACGGGGCTCCGGGGACCTCCATCCCCCACCCACCGCCGGGGCTCTGTCTGCAGCCGCCACCCAGACATCCCCAAAAAACCACCCGGGGACCCCGCAGGATCCCCCAAAAGGGGATTTCGGGACAGCTTTGGAGCCCTGCAAGATGCAAACATCGCTCCGCCTGCCGTCTCCCGAAATACACAAACAGGGAGACCCAAAGATACTTCTGGTGAGCTCCGAATATTCCTCCCCCTTTCAAAAAAACCCTGCCAGGACCGCCCAAGATATTGGGGGCGAGGTCCCTCTCCCGGGTCATCTATGTGAGGAAAATTAATCCACAAACACCAGAGGTTTATGTCCAGAAAGGAGACAGAGGAGTCCTTTTTGCTTTATTCGAATAAAGGGAGAGGCCATGGGACATTCCCCTGGGATCTCTCAAATTTTTGGAGGACGCAGCCTCCTTTTTATCCTATTTTCCCGGCCGCATTTCCCTCTCTCTTTCCCCATTGGCTGAGGTACTTGAGAGGCACAGACTTCCCGGAACGCCTGATACCTGAAATTCCCCTCTAATGTATAACCCTCCCTTTTCATTTTTAATTCTTATAGAATTCATAGTTTTCCCCCCGTTGCTTCTTTCATCTTTTGATATCCAATTTCATTTATCAGCAGCCCTACATTTGTTTGTAAAGGCAAATATCTCTTTCCATTCATCAATCAGTGGAATCCATCCCATTGTTTCTTTTATCTCTCAGTGCTAGCCTTATCTACAGGCAGATCCACAGCTCATTTGTAAAGACTAATTCAACATTCCTCTCAACCCCTCCTCTTTTATTTTTTAATAATTGTCTTTACAAACTTTAGCTCTCATTGACTTAATTTCTTGTTCCTGAGTCCTTTTTGGTTTTGTAATTATTTGGAGTGACATCAATTTCTGTCCTTTTGTAACCATGTCTGAATTAGTGGGCGCGGCTATTACCTGCATCCTTTTGATCACATGTTGAATAAGTTGTACTAAGCAAGGGAACATGCCTGGCAAAAAGATTAGAGTTGCTACAGCACATAAGAGGAAAAAAGCAGTTGTTTAACTTATAGTCCACCAGGTAGCCAAGAAAACATGTCCCATTCCCATCTTTTTCATCTTTGGACTGGTACATGAGCTAATTTTTAAAATTCATTTTGCAATTTGTTTCACCACTTTTCCATTGTCCTCTATTTGCCTTATTTTAGGCAATAAGTGTCTTTTTCAGAAGAATTAAGCTGCCATGTACTTCCTTCTTCATCCCAAAATCCTGTTCCATTACAGACTTTACTCAGGGTGTTAATCTACTATTGAGGTTTTACTGGGCTGGCCACCCATGGCCTGTTTTCAGATTCTCCTGGACCTCCACAGACCCAACAATTGCTAAGGTTAAAGGTTTTTGCTACTTCTTCTCCTAAGGTCAAAAATTATTTTCCCATTCTTGGCCCCAACCTAACTGATAATATAAAGGGAACATTATTAAGAGAAACATTCTGATTGTGTAATCTAATTTCCTAACTTCATTTTTCCTTTCACTTTGTCTTTCACACCACCTGTGGCGAGTGAAGGCACAGAAACAGCTCAACATAAAGAAAACAATGACAGCAAGGGTTGGCCCCCAGTGCCTGGAGATCTGAGAGGAGGGATGCCCACACAGACTATTTCAGCAGGCACTCTGTGGGTGGGCACACGAGGCTTCCCCCGATGTCGACGCCCTGGCTGCTGCTCCAGTCCCCTCCTGCCGAGTGTCAGTCGCGGCTTCCCGTCCTTCTCCTCCAGCTGAGATGTCCAAATCTCTGGGGCTGCAGAGACCTTGACCCGAGTGTGATGGGTCCAGCCGTGTTCAGCTGTCTTGACGGCTGTGTCTGTGCTCAGCAACACCTGGAAAGGTCCACGCCACTTGGCCACCAGTGGTGCTTCTTCCCACTCCTTAACCAGGACCCAGTGTCCCGGTTGGATGTTGTGAACAGCAAAGTCCAAAGGCAGGGTCTGTGCCAGCTGAGCTTCCTGTCGAAGAGATTTCACAAGAGACACTATCCGAGCCACATATTGTTTCAAATACACATCACTTATCTCTATCCCCGCACTAGGCTGAGAATTACAAGGGTAAGGAATTCCAAACATCAGTTCAAAGGGAGATAATTGAATATCTGCCCTGGGTCTGGCTCTTATCCTTGTTAATGCCAGGGGCAGGAGCCGCACCCACGGCATTTTAGTTTCTATCACCAGCTTCAGGAGATGTTTCTTTATTTCTCCATTTATCCTCTCAACCTGGCCCGAACTCTGTGGGTGCCAGGGGATATGGAGGTTCCACCGTATCCCTAAAGCAGTCATAACTCCTTGAAGAATTTTTCCTGTAAAATGAGTTCCCCTATCTGAATCTATCACTTCCACCATCCAATATCTTGGAATTATTTGTTCCAAAAATATTTTAAGAACTGATCCTGTAGTTGCTGACACAGTTGGAAATGCTTCTGGCCACCCGGTTAATTGACATACAATTACCAGAAGATATTTAAATCTTGCCACTCGAGGCATTTCAGTAAAATCCACCTGGCATCTCTGGAAGGGACGTACTGCCCAACGCCTCCCTCCCCTGGCCAGTTTCTTTGTAACTTTGTTCTTGGTTTTAGCACAAGTCAAACAGCCTTCAGTGGCTCGCTTTGCCAGGCTAAAGAGACCAACAGCAGCGTTCATTTTGAGGAAGGCTTCTGCCAGTCCTCGGGAGCCCCAATGACTCCCTTCATGAAGTTGTTTTAACAATTGTAAGGCTAGAGCTTTTGGTATCCACTGCTTACCATCCCTTGTAAACCAATTATTTTCTCTTTTCTCTGCCCCACTTTTTTTAATTATCTCAAGTTCCTCTGGTGGAAAAGAGAGTTTCTCTGGCAGCGGTGCAGTTACTGGGAGCATAGGCAGGATCTTAGAGACTTCTGGCAACAATGCAGCTTTGCGAGCTTCTTCATCAGCCAGTCGGTTTCCTATTGCCTCCTCCGACCATCCTGCCTGATGCCCCTTAATGTGGATTATCGCCACCCTTTTTGGTAAATTCACTGCCTCCAATAGGCGAGAGATTAAGTTCTCGTGAGCTAACGTCTTTCCTCTGCAGCTTAATAAACCTCTTTCTTCCCATAGTTTTCCAAATGCATGTATTACCCCATATACATATTTAGAATCAGTAAATATATTTACTGTCTTGTCCTGGTATAATTCACAGGCTCTCACAAGCCCGTACAGCTCTGCTGTCTGAGCTGACCAGGTGTGTGGTAACCTCCCCCCTTCCTTTAATTGCTTCCCATTCACGATAGAGTATCCTGTAAATCGTTTCCCTTCTACCACCTTGGAGGACCCATCAATGAACACATTCTCTCCCTTAGGCCAGGGAATATCCCGTAGATCTTCCCTAGCCCGTGTCTGGAGGTCTATAACCTGGATACAATCATGGATTTCTTCCTGGCCCCCCTTTTCTCCAGGGCCATTTAAATAAGTGGCTGGATTAAAAATTTCCCCACCTTTAAATTCTAAATCCTCCTGTTCCATTAAACAAGATTCATACTGTAATAATCGAGCACTCGTCATCCACTTAGAGGCTCTCTCAGTTAACAAAGCTTTAATCTGATGTGGGACTTTAACAATGAGATCCCCTCCCCTTGTCAGCTTTCGGGCCTCAGCCACCATCAGAGCTGTGGCTGCACAGTTCTGCAGACAATGGGGCCGCCTCTGGCCACCGGGTCTAACAGCTTAGAAAAACAGGCAACAGGCCTCCGTGTTCCCCCATGCTCTTGCACCAAAATTCCTTTAGCATGACCCTGTTTGACATCCACATATAGCTGAAATTCTTTTTCTGCATCTGGAAGAGCCAAGACTGGGGCCTTAACCAATTTGTCTTTTAATTTCTTAAAGCTTTTCTCTCCTTCTGGTGTCCATACCACGACATTAGGACTGTTTTGGGTCAAAAAGTTATATAAAGGTCTGGCCACCACAGAAAAATCCTCGATCCATGCTCTGCAGTACCCCACCAACCCTAAAAACTGCCGTAACTCCTTTTTAGTCTGGGGTAACGGTACCTGTAAAATCCCTTGTATCCTTTCTGGATCAATACACTGTAACCCTTCAGACAGAATGTGTCCCAAATATTTGACCTTCTTTTATACTAACTGTGCTTTCTTTTTGGATACTCTAAGTCCCTTTTTTGCAAGAAAATTAAGCAGCTTTACAGTAGCCTCTTCAACCACCTTTTCCTGTTCCCCTGATAAGAGCAAATCATTTACATACTGCAACATCTTGACTTCTGAGGGTGGAGTAAACTCTCTTAATATTTTCTGCAAAGCTTGCCCAAACAGAACTGGTGACTCTGTATATCCTTGAGGGAGTACTGTCCATGTCAATTGTTGTTTTATCATTTTCCCTCCTTCCTCCTGTTCCCACTCAAAAGCAAAATACTGTTTACTATCTTCTGTGATTGGACACCCCCAGAAAGCATCCTTCAAATCCAGTACAGAATAATACTGATGTGAAGAAGGGATTTGACTTAGGATTGTGTATGGATCTGGAACTGTGGGATGCCTTGGTTTGACAATCTCATTTATCATTCTTAAATCCTGCACCATTCTGTAGGTTCCATCTGGTTTCTTAACCGGCAGGATAGGAGTGTTATAGGGAGACATACACGGCTCTAAAAGACCTGCTTTTAGCAGGGACTCAATAACAGGCTGTAACCCCTTCTTTCCCTCCCTTGAAAGAGGGTATTGCTTTTTAGACACCACTTGTCCTGGTTGCTTCAAAGTAATTTGGAGAGGCTCTATGTCCAGTTTCCCATATTTCCCTGGAGCTGCCCATACATCCGGATTTATTTCAGCATAAGCCTTCTCAGACATTTTACACAAAGATATCACAGTTTCGGACTCCGTGTCACTTTTTTACAATGCTAATTTGCATTCCCATTCTAGCCATCAAATCTCTTCCCAGTAAATTACAATCACAATTAGGAACAAACAAGAATTCATGCACTTCAAATCTGTCCCCCACATCTATTAACAGCGGTTGAATAAAATGCACTCGCTCATCCTTCCCGCTTACTCCTTGAATAACCAAGGATCTTTTTGACAATTTCCCCCCTTAGGTATAAAATTTAAGGTGGACCGAGAGCCCCCACCCCCCCCGTGTCTACCTGAAAACACACCTCCTCTCGAACGGGACCCATCTTAAAAGTTATCAAGGGCTCCTGAGTGGTGGGTCCTTGGTATAACAGGAGCCCCTGACACCCCTAACAATCCATTTCCATTATTCTCTGGACTTCCTCCTCCTGAGGGTCCAGTTGTTTCTGCAGACACTCGTTTTTCCAATGCCCTTCTGCCCTGCAGAGAGCACATTGGTTCTTCCCCAGCCGCTGTTTGGGTCGGCTGTCCCCTGCCGAGGAGGGAATCCCTCTGCCCCTTCCTTGTGGCCGACCCCGTCCCCTCTGTCCCTGGGGACCCCTTGGACCCTGTGGTTTATTCCTCCGGGGTGCAAAAACTCTGCCATCATCCTTACTTTAGCTTTTGCCTTTTCCTCATCCCTTCTTACATATATCTGCTGTGTTTTTCTAACCAATTCCTCTAGAGGCTTATTTTGCCACTTTTCATCTTTCTGTACTCCTTTCCTTATATCAGGCCAGGCCTTAGTAATAAATTTTACCTTAAGCAATGTGTTGAAGGCTGGCCCTTCAGGATCCATCCCCCCGTGCTTCCTCAAGGCATCCCTAATCCTCTCCAACCAATGAGGGCTTTCCTGTTTCTCCTGTTCTAACGACAGAGCCTTAGCTATGTTGTTAGTTCTGGGAGCCGCAGACTTGATTGCCCTGATCAAATAAGCACGGCAATCACGGTGAGCCAGACTGGCCTGGTTATTTGGGTCCCACTGGGGTCTGCCTGGGGGATGGCATCACCCACCGTAGGTGCATTGGGTCCAGCCCCCCCTGCTGCTTGTGGGTGTTCATCCTCCCACAGCTGCCGAGCTTTCTGCAAAATCATTCGTTTCTCTGATGACCCAAACAAAATTCCCAAAAGAAAATCCCAATCCTTCCATGTATAAGCCGCATTTCCCAAATATTCCTCTATCTTTTCCCCCACCCCTATGGGATCATCCAAATATGGGGGTAATTCTTTTTTCAACCCTCTTATATCCTGGGTAGTGAGTGGTACAATTACAAACCCAAATCCTCCCCCTTGACCCCCCAAAGGAACTTGACAGAGTGGCATCTGGTGTACCCCTGTCTCTTGGGGGGCTTCTGATGCCCTAAACTGAGTTCAAATTCTAGTTCTGGGGGGTGATACAACATGCTGCTCCCCTCCCCCTACACCATCACCCTTCTCAGGTGGGGCTGTGGGAACAACATTTCCCTGATCCCCTTGCTCTGAAAGTTGAGGATACAGACGACCTGCAACTGGCCCTGGGTCAGCTGGCAACACTGGAGGACAAGACGGGGGAAGGAGCTGAAAAACATCCCAATCCTCACCACTTTCCTCTTCCTCCTCTTTTTTCTTAACATATACATTTCTCTTGTTTCTTGTCTGACCCATATTAATCCACATTCCCTTTCAATCCATCCTTTCCAATTCTCCTCTAAATACCTCCACAAAATTCGACACAAATGAATTTTATCTGTTCCATGAGGTGGCCATATAAGTCCCCTTGCCAACTTATACTCTGGCCACACAAAATAACAATATTTTACCATTATTTCCATAGTTACTTCTGGGTGAATATACAATCTCTCCCAAGACCTCAGCATTCTCCCCAAGGGACTCTCCGGGGGTATTATGGGATCGTCATCCCTTTTTCCAGGGCCCCTTCCCGGCTTCACCTTTCCAACCCTCTCTGGGTGCCCCGTTTTACCTGTGCTACCCTCTCTGGGTGCCCTCTCAGGTTCACCTGTGCTACCCTCCATGGGTGCCCTCCCACGGTTGCTCCCCGAAGATCCCATTTTACTCACCGGTGAGATTTTCAGTGGTCCTTCCCTGTGGACTCTTCACGGACCCCCCTGGTCCGCCACTCGTCTGTCTCCTGGACAGTCTCGGGAACCCAATGGATCGCCTGGTACCGGCCGGCACCAAGGGGAGCTGATCACCCAAACTGGGTGAGGCGCCTTCAGCTCCACTCGCTGCCCCGGACGGTGGAAAGATCCCGGACGAGCCCCCAAAATTGTCAGGAAAATTAATCCACAAACACCAGAGGTTTATGTCCAAAAAGGAGACAGAGGAGTCCTTTTTGCTTTATTCGAATAAAGGGAGAGGCCATGGGACATTCCCCTGGGATCTCTCAAATTTTTGGAGGACGCAGCCTCCTTTTTATCCTATTTTCCCGGCCGCATTTCCCTCTCTCTTTCCCCATTGGCTGAGGTACTTGAGGGGCACAGACTTCCCGGAACGCCTGATACCTGAAATTCCCCTCTAATATATAACCCTCCCTTTTAATTTTTAGTTCTTATAGAATTCATAGTTTTCCCCCCGTTGCTTCTTTCATCTTTCGATATCCAATTTCATTTATCAGCAGCCCTACAGTTTGTTTGTAAAGGCAAATATCTTTTTCCATTCATCAATCAGTGGAATCCATCCCATTGTTTCTTTTATCTCTCAGTGCTAGCCTTTTCCAGAAGCAGATCCAGAGCTCATTTGTAAAGACAAATTCAACATTCCTCTCACGATCATCACTTTCGATTTCTCCTTGTGCTGATAGGGTATTAAGCACCTTAATAGTTTCCTTACATTCATTTCTTCTGCATTGAACACATAATGCAAATGGGGGATACCCACCATAGGAATGACACCACCACAACTCAGTACAATATGGACACCCTTTTTTCTTTATTAATGAACGGGCTACAATCACACCCCTTCACTGCATTAATTCTTCTAGGGCTTGTCCAAAAAGATTGGGAGATTCTGTAAAGCCCTGAGGCAATACTGTCCAACTCAGTTGTTGTTTCCTGCCCTTATCAGGATCTTCCCATTCAAAGGCAAAGCAATCTCTGCTACTTTCCTCTAATGGGCATGCCCAGAAGGCATCTTTTAGATCTATTACACTATACCAAGTGTAGTCAGGGGACAACTGGTTTAAGAGAGTGTAAGGATTTGCTACTACAGGAAATTTGGTAACAGTTCGCTGATTTATAGCCCTCAAATCCTGTACCAATCTGTAATTCCTGTCTGTCTTTCTGACAGGCAGAATAGGAGTATTATGTGGGGACATACATGGTTCTAAAGCCCCTTGTTGCAAAAGGTTTTCTATGACTTAAGGCCCCGTCTCCCTTCCACTGATATTGGATATTGACAAACTCGGATAGATAAATCGGGATCAGTGATTTTCACTTTGATAGGTTTCATTTTTAACTTCCCTATTTCCCCAGGGGTGTACCACACCTCAGGACATATTTGCTCCTCGTCCTTTTGGGTTAAAGCAAAAATTTTATGCTGACCTTGGGATACTTCCATTTTCAAATCCAATGCTATTATTAAATCTCTCCCCAATAAATTCTTTTCTGCCTCTGGCAGTAACAGCAAATCTTTTAATTCAATTATGTTCCGGGTCTCAATTTGCCCTAGGGATCCGAAATGGTTCACCTTTTGCTCCAGCCACGAGTGCTGTTTCTCTACTAGGTTTACACCCTTTTGGTAGGTGTTTAATTGTGGATTTTTGGTTTTCTGTTTCTACTAAAATTCCACCTCCTCTCCCTGGGGACCGATTCTTAATTTTATCAAGGGCTGTTTGGATGGTATGGTCCCCAGTACATACAGCCCCTGACACCCCTATTCATCTTCCCGGAACTTTTTTTTTCCATCCTGTATATGTGCTTTACAATTTTTCTTTATAGGACCTTTCTTGTTACATTAAAAGCAGGTTCACCTTGGTGAATTATTTCCTGCTTCATTTCCTTGTTTCGGTGGGGGTTTTCGTGGTTTCCCTCCCCCTTTCTGCTGGGTTTCTTTCTGTGTTTCACGAACTGCAGCTATAAAGATTTTAGCTTTTGCTTTCTGCTTCTCTTAGCAATTCTTGTAACCCCCGATCTTGCCAATCGTCTAACTTTTCTAATTTCTTTCTAATATCTCCCCATGGTCGAGAAACAAATTGGGTTTTGAGGAGTGCCTGACCCACTTGTGTGTCAGGGTCTATCCCAGAGTACATTTGGAGATTTTTCCTCAGTCGCTCCAACCAGTCAGTCGGGGATTCGTCCTTTTTTTCTTGTTCACTAAAGGCTTTATTAATATTTTGGTCCTTTAGGAACTGATTCTCGGATACCTTTAACGAGTGTCCATCTTAAGTCCATCATATTCTGGCGATGGACATCATTCTGATTATCCCAGTTAGGATTATTTAATGGCCATTTCTGGTCTCCCCTAGGTCCAATCTGATGCTCCCTGTCCCATACCCTCATTCCAGCCTGTCTGATCATTTCCCGTTCTTCCGTGGTGAATAGGATACTTAATATAGATTGTAATTCCATCCAAGTATACATACTTGGTCCGAGGAATTGATCTAGTCTCTCAGATACCCCTATAGGATCTTCTAATAGTTTTCCCATTTCTTTTTTAAAGTTCCTCACTTCCCCTGTGTTCAAGGGAACATTTACAAATCCAATTAATCCAGCCTGTTGTCCTGCTAATGGCACTTCCCTCAGGGGGTAAAGGCGAGCCTTTGTGTCGTTATCTCCCTCCTCTCTGGTGATACCATCTCTCCTGGTATTCCTTTGACTGGAGCGAGTTCTTAGAGCTATGGGAGTACCAGGAGGAGAAGTGGGTGCGTGGGGGGGGGTCTCCTGTATTTTCTGTATTATACGGAGGTGGGAGATTATCGAGGGGTTCCCAGGTAACCTTTTTTCTATCCTCATCCTCTTTTTCTTTTAAAGTATATATCAAGGATGGCTTGGACTGTTTTGCCCACAGGGCAGCACACTCACATTCCTCTCTGTTAAATTTTTTTTTACAAGCCACATATGTGTTTAATGCCTGACAAATCCAACCCTCAAATGATCCGAACATGGGCCAGTATAGGTTATCTTTATGGATTATTTCTTTGGTTCATTCCACCATGCAATATTGAATCAATATTTCTTTAGTTCTTCCTCTGTATACCACCCCTGTGTCCCAACATCTTAATATTACTCCCAAAGGGCTGCCTGGTGCTATTTCTGGCAACCTACTTGTCTTGTCTTTATTTTCCCGGTCTCCTTGTGGACCAAATGAATTTGAACCTCTTCGTGGGTCCCTGGGACTCAGAATCTTACTCCCTCTTTGTCCCATTTTTACCTCAAGGGACTGTCTTGAGGTGTTTGTACTCCCCGATGTGTTCTGCTTGAACCCCTGCCTCTCCTTGGGTCAGGATGGACTGGAACCCGCCTCTACCTGGGCTGGGATGGGAAAAGCAGCTTTTCCCTTCTCCCTCCGTGACTGGTGTGTTGCAATCTGCTTTTATTTTCCTCCCCCTTCCCCCCACCACCTTCGCGGGTCCTGCCTTTTCCTGGGCTAGGATGGGAAGGACCCAGCCTCTACCTGGGCTAGGACAAGAAAAGCAGTCTCTCCCTTTGTGCTCACTCGCTTCGTCCGGTCACTGGCCAGGTCCCTCGCGGGATGCTGGAAACGCGGATAGAAGGACTCCACTCTCGCTTCGCAGCAAAGGCTACGTCTCATTCAGGCAAGCACACAGTCATCCCCACCAAACCAGACAGATACTCACAGTCCGATGCTCCTGTCTGGCTCTTCGTGCACGAGAATTACAGGTGATTTTGCCGCGGTCTTCCGGGGAGATTTTCCTTGCTCAGTCTCTATGGTGCGGGACATCGATGGGTCCCGAGAATCACTGACGAACCGGGGCCACAGCAGTGGGCGCCTCCCCGAAATCGCAGTGCCTCTCAGGGCTCCAAGGACGTCCCGGGTATCGGCACCAAATTGTTATAAATGAGAGACAAAAGTCTCGATATTCAGCAAAATTTAGATTGCTTTATTTGATATAGAAAGAGCAAGCAGCGCTGGGGAACGTGAGGGGTCACCGACCACTCCCCGCTCCACCCAACCTTGGTTTGCAGCCTCTTCTTATATTGTGGGTTCTCGTTGTAATCAATAATTTTTGGATTTTTGATGTCATAAGCAGTGGTGGTTGAATAAACATCCTTACACAGATTCACAAAGCCTTTGGGTGATAATCAGTCACAGATAGCCATCTGGTCCTTGTAGATAACCACCAGAGAAGTTCTGGGAGTCTGGTCCTTGTGATAAGCAGTATTGATTAGACAAAGGCAGGAAGGCCTACGGGGAAGTCTGATTTTGCAAGCTGGTACCCGATACAACTTATTTGGAAAACATAACATAATATAACATAATATAATGTAACATAATACAACATAATATAACATAACAATGTGATTTTAAACTGAATTATTTAATAATATAATTTCCTTTATCTAGTGTCCATGCTTCACTTCAGAGCTTAGTATTCTGGTTTATACAAACCCCAATGCTTTTGTGTTTAACACGAATCTTTTATCAATTATCACACAAAGAAAAACCCTTTAAGTTCCGCTTTTGATAACTTAAGAGTGTTCACAACTTGGTAATAAATGTCCTTTTGAGGACGGCTGAACTTAGCACTACTGATCAAATTGCCCATCCTCAAAACTCCAATCTCCCACCCAGCAGTAAAAGAAAAAACTAAAGGAAAAAGACCCCGGTATTTCTTAACTCACTCTTTTCTTCGGGCTAAGCAAAGCCCACTGGGTCAACAGAAAAGCTGCTGGGGAGGTCGTTGGGCCGTCGATTGGTCTCCAGAGATGTTCCACGGAAGGTCCCAGTCACCCCTCAGACGGCTTCCACTAGAACGCGGAGAGCTGTGCTCGGGGAGCTGGCCGTCCCGAAAAGCAGCTTGTGTCCTGCAGTTGGTGCTGCAGGAGACGCTTCTCCAGGAACTCTTTCGCGGAGGTCCCGGTCTTTGGGCTCCGGTTATCGCGGCAGCACCGGCGGGAAGGAGCCGGTGGGCGCGGGGCGAGCGCTGGTGCCGAGACCTTCCAGAGAAGCGTCTTTAGAAAGACGGCCTGGGGGTTACAGGCACGTTCCCGCTCTCGGGACGAGAGGGATTTCAGCTCTCTTGTGTGAGCCCCGCTTCTGCCGACGGTAGAGAGAGGGACGGGAGCCACGTGTGGTGATCCAAGGCGGGATTTATTCCTTCTCGAAGGGTCCAGGGACGAAATGGCTCGAAGGGGCAGAGGGAACGGGGACACTGGGGTGGTGCCATGGGTGGCACTGGTGACGGTGGGATGGCACTGGGGACACTGGGATGGAACTGGGAACACTGGGAGGGGATGTTGGGATGGGGACATTAGGAAGGGACTGGTGACACTGGGGTGGTGACACCGGGATGGCACTGGGGGCACTGGGACAGGACCAGTGACACTGGATTGGTGACACTGGGACAGAACTGCTGGCACTGGGATGGAACTGGGGACACTGGGATGGTGACACTGAGCTGGCACTGGGAGCACTGGGCTAGTGGCACTAGGACAGGACTGGTGGCACTGGGCTGGTGACACTGGTATGGGTCAATGACAGGGTGGCACTGGGCTGGCACGGGGACACAGCTGGGAGCACTGGGACAAGAACAGTGGGACAGGATGGGGGACACTGGGATAGCACTGGGGACACTGGGCTGGTGATGACATTGGTATGGGGACACTGGGGATGTGGTACTGGGACAGGACTGGTGGCACTGGGCTGGAACTGGGTTAGTGACACCAGGCTGGTAGCACTTGGGTGGTGACAGAACTGGTGGCACTGGGTTGGTGACACTGGTATGGTGACAATGGGGCAGTGGCACTGGGACATAACTGGGAGCACAGAGACAAAAACACTGGAACGGGATGGGGGACACTGGGCTGGCACTGGGAGCACTGGGAGGGAACTGGTTTGGAGACATTGAGATGGTGACATTGGTATGGGGACAATGGGGTGGTGGCACTGGGAAGGAACTGGGGACACTGGGATTGAACTGGGAGCACTGGGATGGTGACACAGGGACACAACTGGTGACACTGGGACAACTAGGAGCACTGGGACAGGGACTCTGGGACAGGATGGGGGACATTGGGATGGGACTGGAGACACTGGGAGGGAACTGGGAGCACTGGGATGGTGATATTGGTATGGTGGCAATGGGGCAGTGACACTGGGCTGGCACTGGGACCACTGGGAAGGAACTGGGAGCACTGGGCTGGTGACACTGAGACAGGACTGGGGACACTGGGGTGGGAGTGGCTTGGTGGCACTGGGATGGAACTAGGGACACTGGGCTGGTGGCTCTGGGGTGTCCCTGGTGCCACTGCTCAAGTGCCACTGTGCTGGTTGCCCTGCTGCCGTGTACCTGGTGCCACCTGTGCGGTGTCCCCATGTCCCCGCAGTGTCCCTGGACTTGGCGCACTCTGCCCTGGGGGTGGCCGAGGACAGTCATCTGCTGCTGGCCCTGGGAACGGTGGCTGTGTCCTGCCAGGTGACCCTGCAGGCCTCGGCGACATCGTGGTGACACCTGGCCAGCAGTGCCCGTGAGCACCGGGTCATGGCCCAGCGCCTGCGTGACTGCACCCAGTGGGTGGTGACCACCAAGGCCAGTGCTGAGGCCACCGCAGCCACCAGCAAGGTCACCACAATGTCCAGGAGTGGCTGGACACGGTGACATGGCACGTGGGGACCTTGGTGAACTTTGTTAACCAGGACATGGTGGTGGCATGTGGGGGACATGGCGACAGGGGTTCCCCAGAGCTGCCTGGGCCCTCGGGGACATCGTGGGGGTCTTGGGGACATCGGTGGAGGGACACAAGGAGGTGATGTGAAAGCTGGAGGCAGCCCGGGATGCAGGGACATGGTGGGGACACGGGGTTGTACTGTCACCCCGAGGGACACTGGGGACCTTGGTGTCCTTGCCTTGGGGACATCGGGGCCACCCTGAGGTCGCCTGTCCTGTTTTGGGTCACTACGATGTCCCTGCAGTGTCCCCACGTGACCGCAGTTTGTCCCCCTGAATCATTAAAAACCAGAATAATCACGGACAAAGGCGCTGTAACTAATTAAAGTTACAAAGTGGTGTGTTTATTCACAGGCACGGGAGTCACCTCCCAAAGGCGTGACCGCGCCGAACAAGGTTCTTTGCCCTCTATTTATTGCCCAAGATCTTACATACAATACATGTGCATAACCCCAGCACCTCCCATCCCCACCCCATATTAAAATGAGCCCATTCGTCCTTCATGCGTGCGCAGTTCTTCTCTTGAATTGGGTCGGTGGTCTCGAAATGGGTCAGTGGTCTCGATGGATGAAGTCAGGAGAGTCTTCATCAGGTCTCTGTGACCCTCTGGCACGATCCAAGGCCTCGTGCTTCATGATTAACGCATTATTATTTTATTTATTATTTAGGTTCTTCTATACCTAAGTTCATAATAGCAGATAATTATACCAATTAGCTCTTGCCTAAGCATCAAGTAATTACCTACCTAACTCACATCTTGGCCATGGAAACTCCTTCTACCCTTAGCAAAAATCTTAACTCTTTCAAACCATGATTCAACTCTCCATGTCTGTGCCCCACCATGTCTTTGTCCCTCCATATCCCCACCCATGTCTCAGTTCAGTGTCTTTATTTTCACCCGTGTTGGTTGTTTTAAAAGGATGAAGAGAAATAAAAAGCAAATCGAGGCTAAAAGAAAAGTATTTCCTTGTCTGTGTGAGCTGAGGATCTATGTGCTTGAGTGGGAGGGAAAAATATTTTTTGGAGGACTTTTCACCCCACTGTCTCCAAAAGCTTGGTCTTTGCCTCAGTTCATCAACATTTGGCTGCCGAAGACAACCTTAGGCAATAGGAAATGAAAATCCTGGAATCAGTGAGGTTGGAAAAGATCTCCAAGACTGTTCCTGGATATTCCTGGATACCACCAGGAGATAGGATTGAACACAGAAGATTTTGTGGGGATCAAAGTCAACAAATCTGCTGTCCTCAAAGAATTCCCAATGTCAGTTTGGGCCGTGATGGACGTTCCTGCCCCAGCATTCATCCAGGTGCCCACAGGGAGACAGGATGAGGCAGAACCCCCTCAGCCAGGTGTCTTCCCAACACGGATCACCAGGACCAAAGATCACCAGGGCTCTGCCCAACGGGGGTCACTGGGGATCATCCAACACCAATCCTCCCATGGGGGATGGAGCTGGAGCAGAGCACGAAGCTCTTCCCACACTCGGGGCACTCACAGGGCTTCCTTTAGTGGTGACTCCGTTGGTGTCGGGTCAAGTGAGAGCTCTTGGAGAAGCTCTTCCCACACTCAGGACACTCGTAGGGCCTCTCCCCACTGTGGATGCGCCGGTGGGCAGTGAGGGTGGAGTTGCGGTTGAATCCCTTCCCGCAGTCGGGGCAGCGGAAGGGCCTCTCCTCGGTGTGAATCCGCTCATGTAGGAGGAGATTGGAGCTGGTCTGAAACCTCTTCCCACACTTGGGACACTCGTAGGGCCGCTCCCCGGTGTGGATGCGCTGGTGTTTTCTCAGGTCAGAGCTCCATGCAAAGCTCTTCCCACATTGCGAGCAGGTGTAGGGCCGTTCCCCTGTGTGGATCACCTGGTGCTGGATCAGGTTGGAGCTGTTGCTGAAGCCCTTCCCACATTCCCCACACTCGTAGGGCTTCTCCCCAGTGTGGATCCTCTGGTGTAGGATCAGCTGGGACCTGTAGCTCAAACTCTTCCCACATTCCAAGCACTTGTGAGGCTTCTCCCCTCCAGGAGGCTTCTCCACCAGCTCTGAGCTCTGCCTGGATCTCCGGCCGCCTTCCCGGCTCAGGGAGGGTCTTTCCTCCCCGCAGCTCCCTGGGCTGCGTTTGCAGCCCCTCCTCGTGAGAGATCTCTGGGGCTTTTCTGCCTCCTCCATCCCTGCACACCTGAGGAATGAAAATTCC
Organism: Sturnus vulgaris; assembly: GCF_052056855.1. NCBI lineage: Eukaryota > Metazoa > Chordata > Aves > Passeriformes > Sturnidae > Sturnus > Sturnus vulgaris. Next base: position 14,074,591 of record NW_028276170.1, read on the forward strand.
TGGATTAGGGGGAAATAACAAGAAGAGAGCTCCATAAACTGGGTGCTCGTCCTTCCCCAATTCATCTCTGGTAGTCATTGAGCATCTTGTGTCTGTAATAACCTCCCAAACAACAAGATTCCTGCCCAAAATCCTCCAAACTTTAACACACGGATCAAAAACTCCCCAAATATCAAGCTTCAGCCAAAATCCCCTCCAGACATGTGCTGGTTTGAAAGCAAAACCAATGAGAGAATCAGTCAGAAATACAATTGGATAGGAAAAAGAGAAGAGAAATAAAATACATGCAATAGTACAAAAGAAAACACCTGACAGAATCAGAATACAACCTGACACCCCGCTAGTTAGGGTGGTGGTAGCAGTCGAGATGAAGTGGTCTTGTTGTAGTAGTGATGCTGTAGAAAAGTCTGGTAGCTCTTGTCCTCTGGAAACCAGTGGGTAAGGGCTGCCTTGGTGTTCCAAAGCTCAGATTTTATCTAGGTAGGAAAGGCTTGGCTCCTCCCCCTGGCTGGAGCATCTCCCAATGGGATGATGGAATTTTATCAGTCATGCAGTGGCACTCAATGGCCCATTAACAGAAGATATCTTCCTGGAGGAAGGATGGGTTGTGGAAAAGATAAAGAACACTGCCCCAGCTGGTTTTAACAGATGGCCCATTAGCAGAGGATATCTCCCACAGAGATAAGGATCACTGCTCCACCTGGTTTTTTCCACCACTCTTTGTTCTTTTGTTTCTTCCCGGGATCTCTGACTGGTTACTTCATGTTTGCTGCTGATTTCCTCTCCCTTTTGAAGATGAAAATGGTAAAAGTGTCTTTGACCTGCCTTGCTGGATATTGTGAAGAAGAACAGTCATCTACTGCATGTGGAAGTGTCACAGGTGGAGCAGAGTTCTGTGAGTGCTGTATCAAACCAGACCTCGTCAGACCTGCCAGAACAACTGGTCCATGCTGCCCTTCACTGCTCTGCCTGTTCCCCACTGTTTCATGCCAGAGTAATTTAACTGCTGGTAATTGGGTGTGTGTTTCACTCGAGCCAGTCCAGCAGAACCAGCAGAAAGCAGCCCCAGCATGAATGGGGCTCTGCAGAGGAGCCCCAGACTATTCATCAGCCTGCCCGCAGAACTGGCTCCAACTCTGAACCCTTATGACCACACTCTGAAGAAGACACACTTCTGATATTTCTGAGGCACTTATGACTGAGGCACTGCACGTGCTTGTGCAGGGAAGAATCCCAAAGTACTTTCTGTCAGGAAAATTAATCCACAAATACCAGAGGTTTATGTCCAAAAAGGAGACAGAGGAGTCCTTTTTGCTTTATTCGAATAAAGGGAGAGGCCATGGGACATTCCCCTGGCATCTCTCAAATTTTTGGAGGACGCAGCCTCCTTTTTATCCTATTTTCCCGGCCGCATTTCCCTCTCTCTTTCCCCATTGGCTGAGGTACTTGAGGGGCACAGACTTCCCGGAACGCCTGATACCTGAAATTCCCCTCTAATGTATAACCCTCCCTTTTAATTTTTAATTCTTATAGATTTCATAGTTTTTCCCCCGTTGCTTCTTTCATCTTTCGATATCCAATTTGATTTATCAGCAGCCCTACAGTTTGTTTGTAATGGCAAATATCTTTTTCCATTCATCAATCAGTGGAATCCATCCCATTGTTTCTTTTATCTCTCAGTGCTAGCCTTATCTACAGTCTGATCCACAACTCATTTGTAAAGACAAATTCAACATTCCTCTCAGCTTTAATTTCCCCCAAAATGGGAAAACTGCCCCACACCCCAGGGGATGAGTGGAGGGAGAGATTTCTGGCAGAAAACTCCAAAAACTCAGAGCAGGATGATGAGAAGTAAATGGAGACCCTTCAAACCAGCTTTCCACACGCCTCCTTCCTTCCAGCTGCACCTCCTACCCCGGCAGTGCAGGGTGGGAGAAACGGCGCTTGCTCTTTTATAACTCTCAGCAATTTCTTAAACCTTAGAAAAATACAGCAAAAGACTGAATTAGGAGAAAAATCAGCACTGGGAGCACAGGACTAAATCCCCACGTGCTCCCCTACAGAATGGATGTTCTGCCTTTTATGCCCCTTGGCCCTCCCAAAGTCTTGTCGCTGAACTCCTTCTCTGCCGTCCATTGCTGGAGACTCCTTTCTTACATCTGCACTGGAGGTCAGGTGTAGGAACAAGCCGGCCCTCCCCAAATGCCCCGACTGCCTGAGCCATGTCGTGACAACAATGCAAGGGAGAGGGGAAAGAGGACTATGGAGGATATATTACAATAACATCATTATACATCCACAAAACTTATCTTAACATACACACACTGTTCATCCTTTAATTGTGAGAGCCAACCACCACATTGCTCATCTGTAACAACAGCGACTGCACTGGCCCCCCTAGATCAGAGGGGGATGGAGCCAGCTCCAGTCCCCCCGAATCGGTGAGGGCAGAGACTACCCCCTGCCCACCTGGGTATTGCATCAGCCTAATACATATTTACAAAAGGCTATACATATTCAAACATTTTAACAGAGTTCCACCCCTCTCCCACCTTTTTCAAGCATTTGCAGTTGTCCCAGTCCTGATCATTTGTTACTTTTCAACACATTCAACAGGTTTGAAATTCTTCATTGGTTAAATGTTAGCATTACAACAACTCTTCACTAACGTTGATACAACAACATGACATTCACATTAAAATATCCTTAAACTTTAGCAAAACTTCTTTAACAAAAGTCAATCTAAGAAAACACGTAGTATTCACTCTAACAATTGCTAAAGCCAGCAGTGTAATATATTTATCACAGTGACCTTGAGATTAGAGCCAGGCTTGGGCTAGGGAGTGTGACTGGGGCTGCCATTGGGCTTAGGACTAAGAACGGTGTTGGCCTTAGGGCAGGAATTGGGGCTTAGTTTGGGAGTTCAAGCTAAAGCTGGCATTGGAGTGTGGGCTGGCACTCAAAGCTGCACTTAGGGCATGAGACTGCCATTGGTGTTGGGCTTAGAGTTGCTATTGGGGCTGGCTTTGGGCATAGGGCTAAACGTGGCATTTGGTTTAGGGCTGAGCATTTGGCAAGGAGCTGGAATTGGGCCTGGGCTTTGTGGTTAGGGCTTGGGTTTATATGAGAGCTGGAATTGGGGTTAAGGCTAAATGTGCCATTTGCCTTAGGCCTGGCCTTGAGATTGGCTCTGGGGCTGCACGAGTCTGGCACTGGGATGAGATTAAATCCAGGAGAGTGAGTGTGTCTCAACATGGAGTGAGATTGAGATCAGGATCAGGGTGAGCTTTGGGACCAAGCGCACGCCCAGACGGACAGGGGAGATGTCACTGCAGGATGTCCCTGGCATCGTCACAGCCCTGCTCAGGCACCACCAAAAGGCAGCAGGAGCTGGCTGGTCCAACATCCAGGTGCTCCCAGCACCGAGAATATCCCTCTGTCCAGTCCCTTTGGCTGTCCTGGACAGGCTCCCTCCAGGCTCTTTGTCACCTCCTCGATGGCAGAGCATGGGATATTGAGTGGCTTCTAGGACCCTGCAGAGTCCTTGAGGAGGGCAAGCCTTGCTTAGCCACAACCAAATTCTCTCCCTGTCATACATAGCATTCCCATCCTGCATCCAATCCCATCCCTGTGCCACTTTCTGGGAAGAAAGGAAGCCCAGTCAAATCCAGAACAGTGGGAACATTCAGACAGTTCTTGAGAAAATCCTCATTTATTTAACACTAATGTTCCTAAGAAATCAGATCTTGATCTGTAAAAACATTCCTGGTAGTCCAGCTTTGCTTTCAAGGACCTGTAATTGTCCGTCAGGAAGGCAGCTTTTGTTGTGAGAACCAGTGATTGGCGGGAAGAATGGGACTAAGAGCAAGGAAGGAATTCACTAGGGGAAAAATAATTGGAAATATGTCAACAGATAGACCCTTAAATAGCTCCCTGGGAAGAAAACTAGCCGGGTGGAAATATTACTCCATCACCAAAGAACTTAAGATGATATGGAGTTGTGTAATAGAATAGACTAAGAGAGTAATTAAGTCCAACTATGTTTACTGGTGGAGGGATGAGTCACACGAGCAAAGGATATGTCAGGTTTTAAACATCCATGTAAAAGCTAAAGAACAGCTCTTGTACAGATCTGGGAGAGGGGATTTCTCACTGAACAACCTTTCTAGCTCTGGCCTCTCAGTCCTGAATCTCAAGGGAAAGCTACTCTGCACCCCATTCCCTACAAACAGAAAACCCTGGATTTGGGAAAAACACTGGCTTGGGGTGTGCTTTCTTGTCCTCCTCTCTTTTGCTACCTCCTGACTTTTCTCTCTCTCTGTGAACACTAATTTTGCTGTACACTTTCCCTCTGATAATTGAACTGCTTACCACATCAAATGTAACAGTTGTTCTTCACCCAAATTAAGCACGAGCATGTGCTACTTCTCTTTCAGGTTAAGATCAGAGCTTGAATGCAGTGATTTCAAAGTGAATAAATTACCTTTCCCTCTTTCAGTCGGAAATGAGCTACTGCCACCTGCACTTGCCCTTCCCTTCCTCTCCTGAACCACCGAACAGCCCCACTGGGATGGCAGGAGCTGGGCCTGGGAACTGCTGCCTTTGGAGTTGCATCTCCTCCTCCCGTGGCCGCTGCTCAGAGCCCAGAAGTGCTCTGAGAACTTGAAGTTGTGGCAGCTGGGTTAGAGCCTACATGGGAGGAGGAGAAGGTTCACCAGAGCCCTTCTCCTGCCGTGCCAGCTCCAGGGCAAGGAGTGCAATGGAAGCCAGCCAATGTCCAAAGCCCATCTGCTCTGCCAGTTCCTGTGGGAATGAGCTGCTGCAGAGGGGAAGATTTGGGTGGGAATGTGGTTCTCTAAGAAGGCCATAACTAAATGCTTGCATGGGGGTTTTGGCTTCTGGAGCAGTGGGGTAGGGCTGTTGTTGGTTCCTACCCCTCCATGCCATGATGATGTAAGGGGTGAGGGATGCCATGTGTGCTGTGCACTGGCAGTGATCCTCAGGAAATCCTATGAATCCTCTCCTTCGAGCTAGTCAAGCTCCTGGAAATGACAGGAGAGAAAAAAATAAAAAGGTGTTCAGTTTTGCGCCTTTCTTCCCCTGTGGGCTGAGGGGCAGGAGGCAGAGGTCCAGCTTGGTCTCTCTCTGACCTTTCCTTTGAGACAACACTGTCTGCTCCCACCACAAAGGCACAGAAGGTGCTCTGTTGCGTTCCCTAGATACATTGTAAATGGTACATCCCGTGACCCCTGCTGTACCCTGTATCTTGGTCCCTCTCCCCTCCTGGCCACACAGAGCTGGCTGGGATCCAATTTCTCCCCGCCCCCCCTTTCCAGACCCTAGAAAAGGTCAGGACCCGCTGACCTCGCTCTCTTTCCCGCATTTTTTCCCCCACTCTTTTCCCGCATCTCTTTTTTCCCCAGATCTCTTATCCCGCTCTTTCTTTTTCCCCCCCTTTTTTCTCTTCCCCCGTTCTCTTTCCCCCCCCACACGCTTTTACCCTGTTCTTCCCCCTCTTTTCTCTCTCTTCCCCGGCTCTTTTCTCTTCCCTTTTTCACTCACTACCCACAAGAAATAAACCTGTAACTTTATCAGGGGAAAGAGCCTCTTTTGATATCTTATCTACGTCTTTGTGGCTAAGGCCCAGAGGAATATCATCCCAACACCTGAGCTAGACCGGTGGAAGGTGAAAGACTCTGTTATAGGCCGGGAAAAAGCCGTAACAGTTGGCGCCCCACGTGCGTGTTTCTTTAAAGCACCCACGTTTCGCTGTGATCCCTAATTTCGGGATTCGACCAGCATAGGAGCTGATCAACTAGCTAAAATTTCTTTAAGCTGCATTTTGTGCAGTTCGAAGACTTTTCAGCACGAACCGGCAGCCTGTCAATCCCAGACAGGTCGGTTCACGACGTGGATCCACTACCGTGTACACAGACGTGTCTGCCTGCAAGAGAAAAGGTGAGTTAAGCGTCCCTTTCCGGCTGGGGGTTCCCGGAGCTCCGCGGGGGACGTTTCACCGGTGGCATTTTGCTGGCCCGGAGCCATCCTCGGAAGGACAGGCGGTGTGGGCATGTTTGCAGCGTGCGCGGGGCTTGGAAGCCCTCAGCCACGTGGTGCGGCGCGGGGGCTGGGGAGGGCTGGACGCGGCCACCCCAGGCGCAGCGCGGCAGGCAGGCAGCTTTGATCGGTTTCAAAGCTGCGGCACAGGGGGGTTTTTTTCCGTTTTTGCGGTTTTTACGGGTTGTTGCGGCGCGGGGGCGGTCCCTATAGCGGCGCGGGCGCCACACATAGGTTTTGCTGACAAAAAACGGCGAAATTAACATCGGTTCCGCATCTAGTAAAGCCTGAAAACCGTGGTGTACGTCTTAACAACTAACTCCTTTCCTGTGTTTTAACTGTAGTGGGGTAGATATAGTGCAAATTGCTAACACTATGGGGATACAGCAATCTGCTTTACAAAAGAGTATAACAAAACAACTCAAAGAAATACTAAGTTCAGGAAATGTTTTAATATCTAATAAAAAACTAGCCCGTTTTGCCAGCTGGCTGTCTGTTGAAATATTGGACCTTGAATTGCAAAATGTAAATTCGATTTCATTTTGGGATGAAATAGGGAATTTATTGACTTCAAAAGTAGAAAATGGAGATAAAACTGCCTCTGTATTCCTTCCGATATTCTTACAAATTCGGAAAGTTTTAATTCAGACAGAAAACAACAGACAGCAGCAGCAAAATGATTCAAACTCACCTTCCCTTTCCAAAAATCCCTATAACCATAACCTGGAAAGCACCCTAGGGTCTCCCTTGGAAATACAGCATGCTCAGCACGGCTGTAACTGTGCTGAAACCCCAAATCCTCCCCAGTATCCCGGTTCTGACGATTTTTCTAAAATTATCAGTTCTCCTTCCTTGTTCCCTTCCCCCGCGGGCCACGAACACGTGGCCGTATCTGGACAGGTCAGGGTTGGGGTCCCAGATAGCACTGGACATGCGGTCCAGGGAGAGGGGGGGGGCCGATATGGTGACAGCCACGTGTCTCCTCCTTCATCCCGCAACCCCCTTCCCCCTCCGGTCCCTGCCCCTAAGCCTGTCCCCTCCCATAACTCCTCCCTGCCCTCGGCTCCACCGCCCCCTCCCCCCTCCAAGACCCTGTCCTGCCTGGTACCTGGTGACCCCGCCCACAGGTGTTGCAACCCTGGATTCCACCACCCCTCCCCCTCTCTGGTTTCACATTCCTTCCCTCCAAGCTGCTGCAGGGTGGGGGAGGTCAATGTAGCCCCTGCTGGGTTCCGTGCCGGAGGGGGTGGGGGTGGGGAGGGATCAGCTCACAGCCCCTGGGGGATGGATGGTGCTCCCGTGGTGGGGGGAGGTGGGCAGCCTCCTGGGCCCGGTGGGGGGGGGATGCCCAAACCTGAAAGTCAGCACCAGGAGAAAGAGTATGTACCATCAGTTGCTCCTGTAGTTTATCTTGGTAAGAGAAACGGAAAAAGAAGTTATCAGCCTTTGTCCTACCAAGATAAAAAAGAAATTTGTAAAGTGCAAAGAGAATTTGGTAGGAATAGTGAAATCTTTAAAGGCATAATGAGAGCCACTTTTAATTCAAACGAACTGGTTCCACATGATATCAAAGAGCTTTTCCGGTGTCTGTTAACTCCTTCCGAATATGATCTATGGGAAAGCCTATGGAAAAGATCTTTAAAAGTGCTTTTACAAGAGCTTTTAAAAAGCTCAGATAATGCAAAAGATGCTGATAATAATGATATCACATATGAACACCTATGTGGGGAGAAAGATTGGCATTGCCCTGAAAATCAAACCAGAGTACTATCTAAGTCTGTCCTAGATAAAATATGCAATGCTGCAGAAAAAGCCTTTAATCAATTACCAAGAGTAGATACTAAAGGCAGTTATATTAACATTAAACAGTTTACTTCTGAGAGTTTCTTACAGTTTGTGGACCGCCTTCGTACACAAGTAGAAAGACAAGTGTCTGATCCAGTATTACAAGCTGAATTAATTAAAGAAATGGCTCAGAGGAATGCTAATGAAACCTGCCGTAGGGTTATCCTTGGCCTTCCCCTGGAGCCAGCACCTAGCTTAGCACAGATGATTGAAGCCTGCGCCAGAAAAGCAGAACTGTTCAGTGGACACGAAAGAAATCCAGGACTGGCACACCCAAGGACCATGGCAGCTGTAACACCAGAAGCCAAGAAGCAACCAATGACACCAGAGCAACTGCAGCACATCATCTGCTTCCAGTGCAAGCAGCCAGGACACTTCGCCAGGGACTGTCCACACAACCAGAAACAGAAGAAAACCAACAAACAAAAAAACTAACTTTACAGCGCGTACCCGCCATTAACACCATAGCGCGCTCGGCTATAAATACTGCGGGCTCCACACTGGCAAAAGACTCTCTCTTAATAAACAAAAAGGGGGAGGATGGGATAGAGGGTGTGGGGATGTATGTCAATGAAAATATCAAAGGTTCAGTTAACAAGGTTTGGAAGCCACTAGGCCGTTTTAGGCTTGTGACTACCAGAGGTTTTCATTTCAGGTCACCTGATTGGACAGTCATAACAGTGGACTTACCTAACAGTACACAGGACGTGATGTTAAACCACATGAAACTGGACAGTGAGTACTTTGTTGTCGGTGACACAGCACACACACCCCTAGAGATTGAGGTGGTTCCCATGACCATCAAGGGAAGCATAACTAGCCTCATTCTCTTGGCACGATGTCCTCTACCACCATATTACCTGGCTGAGGGACAAATCCTTGCCCAGGCCATTCCTGTTCCACAGGAGGTCCCAGTAGATGGAAAATCACCTGAAGTCTACTGGGCAGAAGTGGTGGGTGAGGACAAGCCCTCTCTGGCGTGCAACCTAACCTGTGGATCAGATCACCTCCATGTGGAGGGGGTACTGGACACGGGTGCTGATGTGACTATCATGCCCGAAAGGATGTGGCCGTCACATTGGGAACTTCAGCCTGTGGCAGGCAGAATCCAGGGTGTAGGAGGAGTCAAATTGGCAAAAATATCAAAAAGCATCGTACAAATTGAGGGGCCGGATGGAAAATTGGCTAACATCCGTCCATTTGTTACAGATTATAAATGCCCTCTATGGGGGAGAGACTCCATGTCCCAGTGGGGGGTGAAATTGATTATTCCTAAAACTCCTCGGGATTTTTAGAAGCGGCCACTGTGAGGCACCCTACCCAAAAGTTGAAATGGCTAGATGATACCCCAAAGTGGGTAGCACAGTGGCCGATGAGTAAGGAGAAGCTCAGGGCGCTTGAGGAGCTTGTGGAGGAAAAATTGGCTAAAGGCCACATAGAAGAGACCACAAGTGCATGGAATTTCCCGATTTTTGTGATAAAGAAACCAGGGAAAGACAAGTGGAGGCTGCTCCACGACCTCCGGGAAATAAAGTAATTGAGGACATGGGGTCTCTCCAACCTGGAATGCCTTCTCCAACAATGCTTCCCAGAGATTGGCAATTGGCTGTTCTAGACATCAAGGACTGTTTCTTCCATATTCCCCTACACCCAGAGGATGCCCCACGGTTTGCCTTCTCGGTTCCTACCATCAATCGAGAGGCCCCAATGAAGCGCTACCACTGGAGAGTTTTGCCCCAGGGATTAAAATGTAGTCCCTCCATCTGCCAGTGGTATGTGGCCTCATTGCTGTCCCAGGTGTGTGCCCAGAGAGGGGAGGCCATCATCCTTCATTACATGGATGATGTGCTAGTGTGTGCACCCGATAACTCTCTACTCCAGGACACACTTAACCTAGTGGTTAAAGTTTTAACCTCTGCTGGATGTGAATTGCAGGAGGACAAAGTCCAAAGGATGCCACCTTGGAAGTACCTGGGCCTGGAAATTACTGCACGGATCATTGTTCCGCAGAAATTGGAAATTAATTGTAATCCAAAAACCTTAGCAGATCTCCATTCCCTGTGGGTCATTGAATTGAGTTAGGCCCTGGCTAGGCCTCACTAATGAGGACCTAGAACCTCTCTTCAATTTATTGAAAGGGGAGAGAGAGCTGCTTTCTCCCAGGGAACTGACCCCAGAGGCAAAGACTGCAATCGAAAAGGTACAAAAGACCTTAGGAGAGAGGCAAGCTCACCGTTACCAGCCCGAGCTGCCCTTCAAATTCATTGTCCTAGGAAAACTGCCACACTTACACGGGTTAATATTCCAATGGATCAAGGAGCAGAGAGAGTCACTCTTAATCATAGAGTGGGTCTTCCTCTCCCACCAGAGATCCAAAACTATCACTAAGCCACAAGAGTTAATAGCACAACTGATTCAGAAAGCAAGGGTCAGACTGTATGAATTAGCTGGTTGTGACTTCACATGTATTCACCTCCCTGTTAAACTGTCTGAGGAGGGAAAGAACTCTCCTGACAAATTGACTAAAGAGATGTTTGAGCATTTGCTCCAGAGCAATGCCAGTCTCCAATTAGCCCTGGACAGCTACAGAGGACAAATATCAGTCCATGCCCCATCTCACAAGCTGTTTAATGAGGAATTCCACCTCATTCCTCGTGAGAAGAGGAGTCGGAGACCACTCAAAGCTCTCACAGTGTTCACGGATGCATCTGGGGCATCCCACAAGTCGGTGATGACTTGGAGAGATCCTCAGACTCAGCATTGGGAAGCTGATGTTGAGTTTGTGGAAGGGTCACCCCAGGTAGCTGAACTGGCAGCAGTCGTGAGAGCCTTTGAAAAGTTCTCAGAGCCAATAAACTTGGTGACAGACTCAGCCTATGTAGCGGGGATAGTGTCCAGGGCAGAGCAGGCAGTGCTCAGAGACATGGAAAATGAGCAGCTTTTCAGGTTGCTTTCCAAACTAATTTATTTGATTTCTCATAGAAAACACCCGTTCTATGTTGTGCATGTGAGATCACACACAGATTTGCCAGGCGAAATTGCAGAAGGGAACCGTCAGGCAGACTCCCTTGCAACCCCAGCAGAACAAGCAACCCCAGCAGAACCAGCACACCTTCCTGACATCTTCCAACAGGCAAAGCTGAGCCACTAGCAGTATCACCAGAATACACCAGGTCTAATGTGTCAGTTCCAGCTAACACGGAGTCAGGCTCGAGCCATTGTGGCCACCTGTCCCAACTGTCAGCTGCACACCATGCCCTCAATAGGCATGGGGGTTAACCCCCGAGGTCTTGGCAGTTGTGAGGTATGGCAAACAGACATCACACACATTCCTAGTTTTGGTCGCCTCAAATATGTGCATGTAAGCATTGACACATATTCAGGCGCAGTCTATGCCTCTGCCCATGCAGGAGAAAGGGCTATGCATGCTAAACAACACCTAGTGCAAGCCTTTTCAGTATTGGGGATCCCTAAGGAAATCAAAACTGATCAGGGCGCAGCGTATAAGTCCAAGGAGTTCCTGGAATTCGTCCAGCAGTGGGGAGTGGAACATAAAACTGGCACCTCCCACTCCCCCACAGGCCAAGGTATAGTGGAGCGAGCCAATCAGACACTCAAACAGGTTTTGGCTAAACAGAGCAGTTCAACTGTGTGGATGTCTCCACAGCAGAAGCTCTGCAAAGCCATGTTTACTATCAATTTCCTAAATTGTTCATTTGAAAACATGAGTCCACCTGTGGTACGTCACTTTAACAGTAGTAAACAATTCAAGTTATCCCAACATCCTCCAGTTTTGATTAGGGACCCAGAAACCTGGGAAATCAAAGGTCCCTATGAGCTTGTTACCTGGGGGCGTGGCTATGCATGTGTATCCACTCCCTCAGGCCCTGACATCCTGCTCCGACTGAGGAGAACGAGGAGCAGGTAGCAGTGGCTTCAAAAAGAAGACGCCGCCGGAAAAAAGGAAAAGAAATCCTCATAGAAGGTGGCATTCCGGCAGATAGAGACTTTTAATAGGTTTTATAATGTTTGTTTTTCCTTCTAGAGAAAACCTTCTCTTCTCTCAGTCCCGTGATGAACCCCATCCAAGCTGTCTTCCTGCTAACACTGAACAGTCTAGCAGCTGCATGGATCGTCCCTCAGCCACGTCAGAACACCTGGGTGACCCTGGCACAGACGCTCCAACAAGAAAATAGATTTTCTCTTGCTACTGCACGGACATGAGTGCCAGGAATTTGAAGGACTTTACTGTATGGACCTGACCTCGAAAGCTCCTAACATCCATGCTGCCCTCCGAAACATGAACAACTTGATTGGACAAGTGAAGCAAGAATCTGAAGATTGGTTCAATGGACTGTTCAAAGGCTGGGGACTCAGAGGGTGGTGGACATCTATAGTCAAAACAATTATGTTAATTTTTGTTATTCTTTTCCTTGTAATAATGGCATTCGGGATCCTACGTCACTTGGTTTTCAAGGCTATTCATAGTCTCATTCCCTCTACCTCAGTAGTCAATCACATAGAAATGAAGGACTTGAAACAATCTAACCCTCCCACCAGCTACAAGTGGTGGGCAAAATCGTAATTTGAATGATACCAATATCCTTCTTTCAACTTTGTTAAACAAAAAACGGGGAGATGTTGCGTTTCCTAGATACATTGTAAATGGTACATTCCATGACCCCTGCTGTGCCCTGTATCTTGGTCCCTCTCCCCTCCTGGCCACACAGAGCTGGCTGGGATCCAATTTCTCCCCGCCCCCCCTTTCCAGACCCTAGAAAAGGTCAGGACCCACTGACCTTGCTCTCTTATCCCGCATCTCTCTCTTCCCCCGTGCTCTTTCTCTTTTTCCCCCCACTCTCTTCCCCCGTGCTTTTTCTCTTCCCCTGTTCTCTTTTCCCCCCCCCATGCTTTTACCCTGTCCTTCCCCCTCTTTTCTCTCTCTTCCCCCGCTCTTTTCCCTTCCCTTTTCACTCACTACCCACGAGAAATAAACCTGTAACTTTATCAGGGGAAAGAGCCTCTTTTGATATCTTAACTACGTCTCTGTGGCTAGGGCCCAGGGGAATTTCACCCTAACACCTGAGCTAGACCGGAGGAAGGGTGAAAGACCCTGTTTTGGGCCGAGAAAAAGCCTTACAGAGAAGTGTTCTGAAGGTTTTATTCTGATTCTTGTAATTCTTTTAGTTCTGTTAATAAAGTTCTTTCTTTATACCCTTTAAAGCTTGAGCCAGCTTTGCCTTCCTCCTAATCCTATCTCACATCAGGAAATGAGTAAATAATTCTAGTGGAAGATTTGGCCAGCACTAAACCTGTAGTAGCTAACAGCTGGCCTGGAGGCCTTCCAGTTATAACTAATCCCGATTGTAATTTTATAATGTAAATAATAATATAACTACTGTAATGATATAACTTGAGCAGTCTGAGCTGTTGGGGAGCAGGTCTAGGCCATTTGGGACATGGGCAGCCACTGGCCACTTAGCAAGGTGACAACTAATTTAGCCAAGCAGAGCTAACTGTGCAGACTTCAAAGGCTATATAGGGAGAACAGCCCTCAATAAAAGTTGGTTTTTGTTGCACAAACATGGAGTTTTTTGTCTTTGCTCTGTCTCAACTGCAATGAGTGGTGACCCCGATGTGATAGGCAATAGCCCGGCTGTGGGGATAGTGGTGGAGTTGGAACCCCAGTGGGGGAAGGTGACTGGGAAGAGCTGCCAGCAGTCGAGAGCTGTGGAGGTCCAGACCTTGTAAATAGAAGAACCTGCTGGGGACCCTTGTAAATAGAAGATTCTTACAAAAAGACGAAGCAGATGGAGATACAGGAATGTGATTTTCCAGAGAAGAAAGAGAAGGGGCCCAGAGCCATGGACTGGACAAAGCAGCAAGAGCTGCAGCAGAGACACCATGGGCAACGTCCACCAGGGAAGTGGCTGGTCAAATTTGGATGTTTCTGCCACTCCTTCCCAGTCAGGCTCACCTCAGCCTCCAGCAGAGTCAATTCCTGCAATCACCGCAGCAATGGACTCAGGATCTGTCCCCACATGTCCCAATGGCATTAGGGTACTCTGTGCATCAGGATCAACTAACACTCTGTATTTCTGTGGCTCTGACGTGCCAGGACATTGGATCCACACCATCCAAAAGACCCGGTTTTCCCGTCCCTCTCTCTGGCTAGAGGCAGGGCCCCTCTAGCCCTGGTTATTTTTTCTTTCCTGGGGATACATGCTGGAGGTTCCATCAAGGGGATCTGACACATCATCCTCCCTTCTGTAATACCCTGCTCCTCGGTCATGGGAGGCTGAGGCTACCTTCACTTTATCAGAGCTCCCTCAGTTTGTGTTTCCCCCCCTGAGCTGATGCACCCGTGCTGCCAGGACAGAAGTGGGTTTCCCATCCCACCTTCTCATGTCTTCCCCATGGCCACGCAGAAAGAAACACAGGTCAGCTCGTGGAGTGTACCCTCTCCCTAGCTGGGGGACATTGGGCTCTGACTTTGGGGCCTGTGACTCGCACTGGTGCTGCACTGATCTTCCTCATCTCTTCCCTCATCTCCTCTTTAAACTTCTCTTTGTGTTCCTTAATCACAGCAGAGACACGAGCCTGCATCGGCCATTGATCATATTCTCCTAATTTCTAAGTTTGTTGGTGACAGAACCCACTGTTTCTCGGCTGCTGTCAGCACTAACCATTGCAATAAAGGTGGTGTATTGAGATGGCCCCGGGTTTGTCAGATTCCACAACATCTGCCCTGTGCACCTGACCTTGTCAGGGTCATTGTCATGCTGTCCATCCCTCCCAAAGAGCACCTCCAGCACTGCCACTTCTCTCAGCTCTTGGATCCCTTCCTCAAGGGTCTTCCAGCACATTCTATGATGGTGCTCCTGCATTCTCTCTCTGTGGACAAACCTCTCTCTCACACTCATTAAAAGCCACTCCCATAGGGAAAGGGGCCATGTTGGGTGCCAAAAATCTGTCCTGGTTTGAAAAAGGGCAGGTGTGTGCTGGAGAAAAGCAGGGCCTTCCCTCGAAATTGAGCTAATAAATCCCTCCCTCTGAATTAGTATACTTTTGGAATTATGGGGCTTTCAGGCAAACATATGGGAATAGGAATAAGAGTTCTTTACTAGTATATATACATATATATAACAAGGCAAACAAAACAACAACAACTAAGTAATTAACAACAAATAGAAGACGGGAACCCAGTAACAGTTTTTCTGGTTGTGGACACCTTTCCCCTCTGCTGCAGTTTCTGTCCAAGTTGGCAGTCAGTGCCAGCCGGCTCCCGGTGGGCAGGGGCAGATGCGGTGATCCCGTGTGGCTGCAGGAGTGCTGGGGGTGATGGCGGCTGTGTCCTGGGTGGGAAGGGTGGAGGAAAGACTCTGCTCATGGATCCTTGGAGGCAGTGTCAGTCCCAGTGCTCCAATAGGTTGTGTGGAGGTGGCAGGCTGAAGTGGGAGAGTGTCCGACCAGGAGATTGCGGGGTCCCACAGCCAAGCTCCCGGCGTTGGGATGGCAGGGCGAGGTTTTCCAGTGGCCATCCTTCTCCGAGCCAAACGAGCGAGAGAGCGAGCAGCTGCACACACCTCTCCTTTACCTGCCCCTGATTTTGCAGTGTTCTCCCTCTTCCCTCCCCATCCCCCCTGCCCTACGAGAGAAACTCCAAAAAGGGTCAGGGAGTCTCCCCCTATCACTAGCCATCTTAGCATGTCAATGGGAAAAAATTCCAGAGAACTAGGCGGGGGAAAAAAAAAAATAAAAACAACCCCCAAGAGAAACTTAACCCAAACTTTAGTGAAACAAGCCCGCATTGGCTGCCTGTCACTGCGGTGTCGCTGTTGATGTGTCCCTTTACCCAGTCAGCTCTCTGATCATGTGGTGTCCACACATCTCCCCAGCCCATCACTGCCTCACACACGAGGTGACCACCAAGCCACTCTCCGGCCATCTGACCCGCAGCTGAGCCCTTCCCAGAGTGCCCGCACCCGCAGGGAGCGCAGGGCTGGATTTGGCCGCCAGAGAGTTGGTGACCCTCGTGAGATCCTCGGTGCATTTAGTTCCTACAGGAGTGTGGGCACCGCTGGGAAATGATCTGCATGCCTTGTTAATTGGATGTTCTTCCACCGCTAGCCTGGGGCAGGATCTCTCCCGGCCCTCCTCTCAACTCCCGGGCCTCTCCTCAGCCAATCAGAGAAGGCACCAAAATAATTGAGCCAATCAGAGCGCGCGGCGCTGATGACTCCTCAGGCAGTCCCAGAGCGCCCAGAGCTCCTCACCTGGACTCCACCCGCGCCCTGCCCCCAGCGCCCCCCGCCAGGAGAATTTGAGGTGGGGGCTATCACGTTTTATCTTCTTTTTTGTTTTTCTAGAGTCGAGATTAAATGCTCGAGAGACGGTATTTCGTGTTCGGACTCAGATGTTTATTAATTCTTATCTATATTACAGTGAGTTCAATAGCACTTCTAGCCAACAGGCTAAAAATGGTGACGTACCTCTCTCTACAAGGCCTTTTAAGGGCCAATGAGACCAATTAAAAAAAGACACCATAATAGCCCAAGAACCAATCACCCATGACCTGCAATGTGGAATTTTCTATCTAATTACAAAAGTACCACCTATACCCGTGAAGAAAGTGAAGAAGAAAGAAACCTCCACCCTAAAATCTCCATCTTGTTTAATATATATTACTACATTCTAAAATCACAAATTTTAATTTTCCACTATGTGACACTGCACATTTCTATTCCAACAACACACCAGTGATCCCAGTTCTATCACTCACTTCAGGAAACCTTCTTCACAGCCTCAGGTCAAAAGCAGCATTTTCCTGGGGGTCAGTGCCTGTCAGCACAGAAAGCCCAAACCTCTCAGTTTCCAGGGATCCAACAGGGGGGAGGTGTCAGACCCTGCCTGGCGCTGGCCATGGGGCGTGTGGGGCAGCTGGGGCCCTACTGGTGCCACTGGGAGCCCCCCGGGCTGGGGGCGCGGAGCTCTCGGGTGAGCGGGAGGGGCGGGAAGTGGTGGGATGGTGGGAACAGTGGGGAGAGAAAAAGAAATGGGGAGGTGGGATCCCCAAACAGATGTTGGGGGGGGCTGGTGACTGGGGAATGTTGGGAAAGGGGGAGGAAAATACAGAGAAGGGTGGAAAAGAGGAACTGGGACTGCAGGATGAAGGGTCCCATGGCAGCCGTGGGGCACTGGGGGTGCGGAGTCCGGGTTGCCCCGGAGCTCTTGGCTACTGTGGGCTGCTGGGGGGCTGCTGGGGGGACACCCCCGGACCTGTGTCCTGCACACACAGCGCTGTTCCAGGAGATGGATTAGTCCCAGTGTCACTTCATTCACGGCACCGACCGGCTGAGGTTTGTGGAGAGGAACATCTCCAAGCGGGAGCAGTTCCTGCACTTGGGCAGCGATGTGGGGCTGCACGTGGGGACACCTCCTTTGGGGACAAGGCTGCCAGGCACTGGAACAGCGACCCGCAATGGATGGAGTACAGACGGGCTGCGGTGGACAGGCACTGCCGGCACAACTACGAGTTGTCCAGCCCGTTCCTCGTGGAGTGCAGAGGTGAGCGTGGGGCAGAGCGTGTCCCCTCGGACCCTGCCCTGGGAACGACCCTGGAGCCCCTCAAAACCTCCCTGGGAATCACCCGAGACACGTCAGCCCTTCTTGTGCCCATCCCCGGGGCCTCCTGCCCCCTCACCCCAAGTGACTCCAGTGGCTCTCCCACTCCATCCCAGTCTCTTCCAGTGTCCTCACGGTCATTCCCAGTGTCACCAGCGTCCCTCCCAATTCCTCTCAGTCCCCAGCCATTCCATTCCCAGTCCACTCCCAGACCTCCACCCTCTCTCTCATTGCCCCAATCCAATCCACTCTCTCCCAGTGTTCCTCCACTCTCTCCAGTTTCATTCCCAGTCCCTCTCAGTGCCACACCAGCCATCTCCTGTTGGGGACCTGGTCCTGGTGGCCACCACATGCCCTGAGAGCTCCTGCTGGCCCTGGAACCACCTCACCTGGATCTCAGCAGTGTAGAAATCCATGGAGCAGAGCAGGCAGCTGGGGCCGGGCTGGGAGCTCGAGGGCCACCGTGAGACGGACACACTAGGGGACACTGGGAGAGAGTGGGGACACACTAGGATCAGCTGGGGGGAACAGGGGGGGATTTGAGTGAGCCTGGAGGGGATGGAGAAAGATGTGGAGCTGGAAATCAAGGGTTGGAATTAGGTTGGCTGTGATGGGAAGAGACTGGGAGGAGTTCTGGTGAGTCCTGGTGAGACCGGGTAGGGACTGGGAGAGGGTTTGGGGGTCCTGAGGTGGTGGGGGGCAACTGAGAGGGGGTTATGGGATGCTGAGATGGAAAGCAGGAGCGTTGGTGGGACCTGGAGAGGCTGGGAAGATATTGGGAGGAGGATTTAAGGAGTCCTGGGTGGGTTAGAGGTGACTGGGAGGGTGATTGGAGTAGCTTGGGGTGTCTGTGAGAGATTTTGGGAGGTCTTGACGCCTGTGGACCCCCAGAGATGCCGCCGGACACCGCCAGCAGCAAGGTGCTGATGGGGATCGGGGGCTCCGTGTTGGGTTTCGTCTTCCTGGAGCTGGGGCTCGGCTTCTACCTGTGCAAGAAGGGTGGGGGGAGGGTCCCGGGGGTCGTGTTCCGACCCCGGAGCGTGCGCGCTCCCCATGGGGCCCCCAGTCAGGTGCTACCCCCTTTTCTCTGCCCACAGAACTCCTGACCCAGCAGTGGCGGCAGACCCTGCCCATGGCCTCGGGTGCGGCCGGGACCCCCCGCTCGGTCCCCACGCTGATTTTGGGGGGATCGTGTGTTCCCCCCCGCCCTGCTGTCACTCTGTCCCAGCCTGGCTGCTCCCAGTGTTCCCAGTAAAGTTTCCCAGTTCGCCCCGTCCCGTTTATTGTGGGGCGGGACTGGGAGAGGACTTGGGGGACCCCGCGGGGGGATCGTGACGGGGGGGGAGGGTGGGTCCAGGTGGGGAACACTGGGTGCTGCGGGTCTGCCCGGCAACCGGTGAGTCATCACAGCTGCTCTCTCTCATTGGCTGAATCTTCTCCATTGCATTCTCTGATTGGCTGAGAACAGGCCCGGGAGTTGAGAGAAGGAACAGGAGAGATCCCGGCCCGAGCACCGGCACGGGAACAACAGACCCAGCCTGGGCACAGCGAGGGAATTTATTACCAACCAAATCACAGCGGCACAAGGAAAAAAAATCTCTCCAACCCCTTCCCCTTATCCAACGGGGATAACCAGAAACACGGATCACCAGGGCTCTGCCCAAGGGGGGTCATTGGGGATCATCCAACACTGATCCTCCCATGGGGGATGGAGCTGGAGCAGAGCACGAAGCTCTTCCCACACTCGGGACACTCACAGGGCTTCCCTTAGTGGAGACTCCGTTGGTGTTGGGTCAAGTTACACCTCTGTGAGAAGCTCTTCCCACACTCAGGACACTCGTAGGGCCTCTCCCCAGTGTGGATGCGCCGGTGGACAGTGAGGTTGCCATTTTGCTTGAAGCCCTTCCCGCAGTCGGGGCAGCGGAAGGGCCTCTCCTCGGTGTGAATCCGCTCATGTAGGAGGAGATTGGAGCTGGTCTGAAACCTCTTCCCACACTTGGGACACTCGTAGGGCCTCTCCCCACTGTGGATGCGCTGGTGTTGTCTCAGGTTGGAGCTGTTGCCAAAGCTCTTTCCACATTCCAAGCAGGTGTAGGGCCGTTCCTCTGTGTGGATCATCTGGTGCCAGAGCAGGCTGGAGCTGTCTCTGAAGCTCTTCCCACATTTCCCACACGCATAGGGCTTCTCCCCAGTGTGGATCATCTGGTGCCGGATCAGGTTGGAGCTCCAGCTGAAACCCTTCCCACATTCCAAGCACTTGTGGGGCTTCTCCCCTCCAGGAGGCTTCTCCACCAGCTCTGAGCTCTGCCTGGATCTCCGGCCGCCTCCCCGGCTCAGGGAGGGTCTTTCCTCCTCGCAGCTCCCTGGGCTGGGTTTGCAGCCCCTCCTCCTGAGGAATCTCCGCGGCTTTTCTGCCTCCTCCATCCCCGCACACCTGAGGAATGACAAATCCTGGTTTAGGGGGAAATAACAAGAAGAGAGCTCCATAAACTGGGTGTTTCTCCTTGCCCAAGTTCATCTCTGGAAGTCATTGAGCATCTTGTGTCTGTAATAACCTCCCAAACACCAAGATTCCTGCCCCAAATCCTCCAGACTTTAAGACACAGATCAAAACCTCCCCAAATAACAAGCTTCAGCCAAAATCCCCCCCAAAATTGTGCTGATTCGAAAGCAAAACCAGTGAAAGTCTCCAAGTCAGAAATACAATTTTATAGGAAAAGAGATAAATTCATGCAATAGTACAAAAGAAAACAACTGACAGAATCAGAATACAACCTGACGCCCCGCTAGTTAGGGTGGTGGTAGCAGTCCCAATGAAGTGGTCTTGTTGTAGTAGTGATGCTGTAGAAAGGTCTGGTAGCTCTTGTCCTCTGGAAACCAGTGGGGAAGGGCTGCCTTGGTGTTCCAAATCTCAGATTTTATCCAGGTAGGAAAGGCTTGGCTCCTCCCCCTGGCTGGAGCATCTCCCAATGGGATGATGGAATTTTATCAGTCATGCAGTGGCACTCAATGGCCCATTAACAGAAGATATCTTCCTGGAGGAAGGATGGGTTGTGGAAAAGATAAAGAACACTGCCCCACCTGGTTTTAACAGATGGCCCATTAGCAGAGGATATCTCCCACAGAGATAAGGATCACTGTTCCACCTGTTTTTTTCCACCACTCTTTGTTCTTTTGTTTCTTCCTGGGACCTCTGACTGGTTACTTCATGTTTGCTGCTGATTTCTTCTTCCTTTTGAAGATGAAAATGGTAAAAGTGTCTTTGACCTGCCTTGCTGGATATTGTGAAGAGGAACAGTCATCTACTGCAAGTGGAAGTGTCACAGGTGGAGCAGAGTTCTGTGAGTGCTGTATCAAACCAGACCTCGTCAGACCTGCCAGAACAACTGGTCCATGCTGCCCTTCACTGCTCTGCCTGTTCCCCACTGTTTCATGCCAGAGTAATTTAACTGCTGTTAATTGGGTGTGTGTTTCACTCGAGCCAGTCCAGCAGAACCAGCAGAAAGCAGCCCCAGAATGAATGGGGCTCTGCAGAGGAGCCCCAGACTATTCATCAGCCTGCCTGCAGAACTGGCTCCAACTCTGAACCCTTGTGACCACACTCTGAAGAAGACACACTTCTGATATTTCTGAGGCACTTATGACTGAGGCACTGCACGTGCTTGTGCAGGCAAGAATCCCCAAGTTCTTTCTTACTTCAGGAAAAATCCTGCAGCAGTGCATACCCAGCATCTGCTATCAGCACATCCTGGCTGCACGCACAGGAGAAGCAGCAGCAGCATTGTACACGTGGGTTTGTTAAGCTGAACTCCCCTACACTTTGAACAGTGCTCATCACAAACATATTTCATGGCACACCGGTGCCATACATTTCTCCTAAAAGCCTCCCTTGTAACTAAACTTTGCTGGAAAGTTAATGCCGAGGATGAACGAGCAACTTCGGTCTCAGTCCGGAGGTGGAGGGGTTCTAAACACTGACTTTGCGAGAGCAGCATCTCTCCTGAAGCGCTCGGGGCCACCCGAGCCGCCGCCGGGAGCGCGGTGCAGAAGCCGGCCCGGACTCAGCCGCAGCGCCGGGCACCGCGCATCGCTGCTCTGCAGGGCGGCCCGCACGTCCTCCAGCAGCTGCCGCAGGCTGCCCTTCTCCTGCTGCAGCTCGGCCATGCGCTCCTCGGCCCGCTCCAGCGCCACCATCTCCTCGCAGCGCTCTCGGGAGCAGGGCCCCGGCGGCCGCCGCTCGGGCTCGGCGGGGGCTGCGCGGGCGAATGTGGCTCTCGATGTGCTCGCCCTCCCGGCCCAGCGGCAGCCGCGGCCCCGCGCGGGTGCTGAAGTGGCCGCAGCGCCGCGCGTGGAGCTGGCGGAAGGTGAGCTCGGCCCAGAGCCCGTCCCACAGCCCCGCGCACTCCTCGGGCTCCGCCGCCTCCTCCGGCGCCAGCGCCCGGCACAGCGTGCGGGACTCCTCGCCGGGGATGCGGCCCGGCCCGGCGCAGTCCCGCTGCTGGAAGATCTCCTGCAGGGACTGCTCCGGGCCGCTGGCCAGCACGACCATCTCGTTCTCCACGCCGCGCTCCAGCCCGTAGCGGTGGGCGAGGGCGCTGAGCAGCCACTGCGTGCGCCGGGCCGGCCGCCCGGAGGGGTCCCAGCCCTCAGGCGGCTCCATCGCGCCCGCCCGGCCCGCGGCGCTGCCCGAGCATCCTGAGCGCCGCCCGCCCGAGCGCTCGGCCCCGGCCCCGGCACGGAGCGCCCGGCTCGCCCCGCACGGAGCCGCGTCCGCCTTTGTCCGGCAGGAGCAGAGACTCGGGCAAAGCGGGCAGGTGCCGCCCTGCTCCCTTTGTCTGCCAAGCCCGAGCCCCAAGTGTGGTTCTTATTTCTTAGCTAATTTCTCCCTGGTTTCTCCCTGGTTTCTCTCTGTCACAAGCAAGACAATAGCATCGCACAATCCAGTTTGACAAGTAAGGCTTGTGAACGAGTGAGCGCTTCCACTAAATTAAAAACCCAATGTGTGTAGCCGTGGAATGGGGTTTTAACCCTTTAAGTGCGGCGGAAATAAGATGCACAGCTACATGGTCATCTTTCATGACAGGAAGAAAGAGACAAGTTTATTCAGAAATACACTCGGTTTATAGCATGACTCGTAATTCCCAGAGTAGAAAAAAGGTGATTGGTTCAGAGAGAAGACACCCCATTCCCAGGGCCTGGTCACACATCACAACAGCTGTTCTATCTTTGTTACTAATTCCTTTTTATTTTGACCAAATTATCAGCCTGGGAGAAATTCTCCCTAGCCTTGAGCTGGACCAGCTTATCGGCTGGGAACAGAGCTGAAAAGCTCCAGCCTGGAATATTATTCAGGCTGTAATTTTCTTACTTTCTCAATATGTGTCCCACAAATGTGCTTGAACGTCGACCTTCTGTTCTCTCAGGCTTCCTCACCTCTGTAGATGAGGTGACTTCCAGGTGTTGGTGTGTGGGTGTTAAGAGGTCTGTGTTAGAGATGAGTAAGTGTTCAACTCGTTCAAACGAGCTGCCCAAAGCAGTGATTTTGGTCTCTCTTTGCCTGGGGAGCAGGACCGGCGTTGTTGAACGCAGGCAGCAGCACGAGCAGGGCTCCTCCAGCAGCAGGGATATGCCAGGAGCCAGAGGGGACCGTGGCACCAGAGGGGACCGTGGCACCAGAGGGGACCGTGGCACCAGCCGTGCCCGAGGTCTGAACAGGCTGCCAAAGTCAGGTGGTGCTGACAGGCTGCGTTAACAGCCCAGGTAAGGCGTGGTGAGGAGCCAGCGCTGGGGACCACCCAAGGAGTCCTGTCAAGAGCAAATCGTTCTAATATTCTCTCTAGGACAAAAAAGGAACAAACCAGTCCAGTTGATATGTGAGGAAAAAGAATTCAAGTTCGTTTAAAACGCTGCTTAATACAGGGTTGGGTTTCTTTTGAGTGAACTGGTGTCAATAAATATTCGGTCCCATATGATGGGGTTTCCCTGCAAATAGGCCTTGATGGGAAATTACTGAATACCTTTTGTTTTGCTCTTTCTTAAGTTGAGCACCTGAGTAGCTTTGTTGAGGAATGGAGAACTATTTGTAGGTCAGTATTTTCTCAGGAGGAGCCTTAAATTTTAGCACAGGAGGAAGGAAAGGCAAAGGTTTGAAAGCCTTCCCCTGCTGAAGTGACACACTTTGAGAGGAGTCTGTGAGGAGAAGTCCCCTCAGGCACTGCCAGGGCTGTTTGCCTCCTGTGCAGGCTCAGTATTCTGGGAGTTCCACAAGCCTCAGATGCCACTGTATTTTCCCCTGAATATTTTTTGTCGTGCAGTACACAGGGAGAATATTTTGTGCTAGATTCTCCTCTGGGCTGAGAGGAATGTTGAATTTGTCTTTAAAAATGAGCTGTGGATCTGCCTGTAGATAAGGCTAGCACTGAGAGATAAAAGAAACAATGGGATGGATTCCACTGATTGATGAATGGAAAAAGATGTTTGCCTTTACAAACAAACTGTAGGGCTGCTGATAAATCAAATTGGATATCAAAAGATGAAAGAAGCAAGGGGGGAGGGGAAACTATGAATTATATAAAAAATAAAAAGGAAAGGGGAGGGTTATACATTAGAGGGGAATTTCAGGTATCAGGCGTTCCGGGAAGTCTGTGCCTCTCAAGTACCTCAGCCAATGGGGAAAGAGAGAGGGAAATGCGGCCGGGAAAATAGGATAAAAAGGAGGCTGCGTCCTCCAAAAATTTGAGAGATGCCAGGGGAATGTCCCATGGCCTCTCCCTTTATTCGAATAAAGCAAAAAGGACTCCTCTGTCTCCTTTTTGGACATAAACCTCTGGTGTTTGTGGATTAATTTTCCTGACAATTTTGGGGGCTCGTCCGGGATCTTTCCACCGTCCGGGGCAGCGAGTGGAGCTGAAGGCGCCTCACCCAGTTTGGGTGATCAGCTCCCCTCGGTGCCGGCCGGTACCGGGCGATCCATTGGGTTCCCGAGACTGTCCAGGAGACAGAGGAGTGGCGGACCAGGGGGGTCCGTGAAGAGTCCGCAGGGAAGGACCACTGAAAATCTCACCGGTGAGTAAAATGGGATCTTCGGGGAGCAAACCTGGGAGGGCACCCATGGAGGGTAGCACAGGTACACCTGAGAGGGCATCCATGGAGGGTAGCACAGGTAAAACGGGGCACCCAGAGAGGGTTGGAAAGGTGAAGCCGGGAAGGGGCCCTGGAAAAAGGGATGACGATCCCATAATACCCCCGGAGAGTCCCTTGGGGAGAATGCTGAGGTCTTGGGAGAGATTGTATATTCACCCAGAAGTAACTATGGAAATAATGGTAAAATATTGTTATTTTGTGTGGCCAGAGTATAAGTTGGCAAGGGGACTTATATGGCCACCTCATGGAACAGATAAAATTCATTTGTGTTGAATTTTGTGAAGGTACATAGAGGAGAATTGGAAAGGATGGATTGAAAGGGAATGTGGATTAATATGGGTCAGACAAGAAACAAGAGAAATGTATATGTTAAGAAAAAAGAGGAGGAAGAGGAAAGTGGTGAGGATTGGGATGTTTTTCAGCTCCTTCCCCCGTCTTGTCCTCCAGTGTTGCTAGCTGACCCAGGGCCAGTTGCAGGTCGTCTGTATCCTCAACTTTCAGAGCAAGGGGATCAGGGAAATGTTGTTCCCACAGCCCCACCTGAGAAGGGTGATGGTGTAGGGGGAGGGGAGCAGCATGTTGTATCAACCCCAGAACTAGAAGAGGAACTCAGTTTAGGGCATCAGAAGCCCCCCAAGAGACAGGGGTGCACCAGATGCCACTCTGTCAAGTTCCTTTGGGGGGTCAAGGGGGAGGATTTGGGTTTGTAATTGTACCACTCACTACCCAGGATATAAGAGGGTTGAAAAATGAATTGCCCCCATATTTGGATGATCCCATAGGGGTGGGGGAAAAGATAGAGGAATATTTGGGAAATGCGGATTATACATGGAAGGATTGGGATTTTCTTTTGGGAATTTTGTTTGGGTCATCAGAGAAATGAATGATTTTGCAGAAAGCTCGGCAGCTGTGGGAGGATGAACATCCACAAGCACCAGGGGGGGCTGGACCCAATGCACCTACGGTGGGTGATGCCATCCCCCAGGCAGACCCCCAGTGGGACCCAAATAACCAGGCCAGTCTGGCTCACCGTGATTGCCGTGCTTATTTGATCAGGGCAATCAAGTCAGCGGCTCCCAGAACTAACAACATAGCTAAGGCTCTGTCGTTGGAACAGGAGAAACAGGAAAGCCCTCATTGGTTGGAGAGGATTAGGGATGCCTTGAGGAAGCACGGGGGGATGGATCCTGAAGGGCCAGCCTTCAACACATTGCTTAAGGTGCAATTTGTTACTAAGGCCTGGCCTGATATAAGGAAAGGGGTACAGAAAGATGAAAAGTGCCAGAATAAGCGTCTAGAGGAATTGCTTAGAAAAACACAGCAGATATGTGTAAGAAGGGATGAGGAAAAGGCAGAAGCTAAAGCAAGGATGATGGCAGAGTTTTTGCAGCCCCGGAGGAATAAACTGCAGGGTCCAAGGGGTCCCCAGGGACAGAGGGGACGGGGTCGGCCACAAGGAAGTGGCAGAGGGATTCCCTCCTCGGCAGGGGACAGCCGACCCAAACAGCGGCTGGAGAATAACCAGTGTGCTCTCTGCAGGGCAGAAGGGCATTGGAAAAACGAGTGTCCGCAGAAACAACTGGACCCTGAGGAGGAGGAAGTCCAGAGGATAATGGAAATGGATTGTTAGGGGTGTCAGGGGCTCCTATTATACCAAGGACCCACCACTCAGGAGCCCTTGATAACTTTTAAGGTGGGTCCGGATCGAGAGGAGGTGTGTTTTCTGGTAGACACGGGGGCCTCTCCAACTACCTTAAATTTTATACCTAAAGGGGGGGAAATTGCCAAAAAGATCCTTGGTTATTCAAGGAGTAAGCGGGAAGGATGAGCGAGTGCATTTTATTCAACCACTGTTAATAGATGTGGGGGACAGATTTGAACTGCATTAATTCTTGTTTGTTCCTAATTGTGATTGTAATTTACTGGGAAGAGATTTGATGGCTAGAGTGGGAATGCAAATTAGCATTGTAAAAAAGTGACACGGAGTCCGAAACTGTGATATCTTTGTGTAAAATGTTTGAGAAGGCTTATGCTGAAATAAATCAGGAAGTATGGGCAGCCCCAGGGACAAATTGGTTAATGCCCCAGTCTTGGCTCTTTCAGACGCAGAAAAAGAATTTCAACTATATGTGGATGTCAAACAGGGTCATGCTAAAGGAATTTTGGTGCAAGAGCATGGGGGAGCACGGAGGCCTGTTGCCTGTTTTTCTAAGCTGTTAGACCCGGTGGCCAGAGGCGGCCCCATTGTCTGCAGAACTGTGCAGCCACAGCTCTGATGGTGGCTGAGGCCCGAAAGCTGACAAGGGGAGGGGATCTCATTGTTAAAGTCCCACATCAGATTAAAGCTTTGTTAACTGAGAGAGCCTCTAAGTGGATGACGAGTGCTCGATTATTACAGTATGAATCTTGTTTAATGGAACAGGAGGATTTAGAATTTAAAGGTGGGGAAATTTTTAATCCAGCCTCTTATTTAAATGGCCCTGGAGAAAAGGGGGGCCAGGAAGAAATCCATGATTGTATCCAGGTTATGGACCTCCAGACACGGGCTAGGGAAGATCTACGGGATATTCCCTGGCCTGAGGGAGAGAATGTGTTCATTGATGGGTCCTCCAAGGTGGTAGGAGGGAAACGATTTACAGGATACTCTATCGTGAATGGGAAGCAATTAAAGGAAGGGGGGAGGTTACCACACACCTGGTCAGCTCAGACAGCAGAGCTGTACGGGCTTGTGAGAGCCTGTGAATTATACCAGGACAAGACAGTAAATATATTTACTGATTCTAAATATGCATATGGGGTGATACATGCATTTGGAAAACTATGGAAAGAAAGAGGTTTATTAAGCTGCAAAGGAAAGACATTAGCTCACGAGAACATAATCTCTCGCCTATTGGAGGCAGTGAATTTACTAAAAAAGGTGGCAATATTCCATACTAAGGGGCATCAGGCAGGATGGTCGGAAGAGGCAATAGGAAACCGACTGGCTGATGAAGAAGCTCAAAAAGCTGCATTGTTGCCAGAAGTCTCTAAGATCCTGCCTTTGCTCCCAGTAACTGCACCGCTGCCAGAGAAACTCTCTTTTCCACCAGAAGAAATTGAAATAGTTAAAAAGAGTGGAGCAGAGGAAAGAGAAAATAATTGGTTTACAAGGGATGGTAAGCAGTGGATACCAAAAGCTCTGGCCTTACAATTGTTAAAACAGCTTCATGAAGGGAGTCATTGGGGCTCCCGAGGACTGGCAGAAGCCTTCCTCAAAATGAACGCTGCTGTTGGTCTCTTTAGCCTGGCAAAGCGAGCTATTGAAGGCTGTTTGACTTGTGCTAAAACCAACAACAAAGTTACAAAGAAACTGGCCAGGGGAGGGAGGCGTTGGGCAGTATGTCCCTTCCAGAGATGCCAGGTGGATTTTACTGAAATGCCTCGAGTGGCAAGATTTAAATATCTTCTGGTAATAGTATGTCAATTAACCGGGTGGCCAGAAGCATTTCCAACTGTTTCAGCAACTACAGGATCAGTTGTAAAAGTATTTTTGGAACAAATAATTCCAAGATATGGGATGGTGGAAGCAATAGATTCAGATAGGGGAACTCATTTTACAGGAAAAATTTTTCAAGGAGTTATGACTGCTTTAGGGATACAGTGGAACCTCCATACCCCCTGGCACCCACAGAGTTCGGGTCAGGTTGAGAGGATGAATGGAGAAATAAAGAAACATCTCCTGAAGCTGCTG
Source organism: Sturnus vulgaris (assembly GCF_052056855.1). Lineage (NCBI taxonomy): Eukaryota > Metazoa > Chordata > Aves > Passeriformes > Sturnidae > Sturnus > Sturnus vulgaris. Next base: position 14,102,990 of record NW_028276170.1, read on the forward strand.
ATAGAAACTAAGATGCTGTGGGTACGGCTCCTGCCCCTGGCTTTAGCAAGGATAAGAGCCAGACCCAGGGGAGATATTCAGTTATCTCCCTTTAAATTGATGTTTGGAATTCCTTACCCTTGTAATTCTCAGCCGAGTGGGGGGATAGAGATAAGTGATGTGTATTTGAAACAATATGTGGCTCGGATACTGTCTCTTGTGAAATCTCTTCGACAGGAAGCTCAGCTGGCACAGACCCTGCCTTTGGACTTTGCTGTTCACAACATCCAACCGGGACACTGGGTCCTGGTTAAGGAGTGGGAAGAAGCACCACTGGTGGCCAAGTGGCGTGGACCTTTCCAGGTATTGCTGAGCACAGACACAGCCGTCAAGACAGCTGAACACGGCTGGACCCATCACACTCGGGCCAAGGTCTCTGCAGCCCCAGAGATTTGGACATCTCAGCTGGAGGAGAAGGACGGGAAGCCGCGACTGACACTCGGCAGGAGGGGACTGGAGCAGCAGCCAGGGCGTCGACATCGGGGGAAGCCTCGTGTGCCCACCCACAGAGTGCCTGCTGAAATAGTCTGTGTGGGCATCCCTCCTCTCAGATCTCCAGGCACTGGGGGCCAACCCTTGCTGTCATTGTTTTCTTTATGTTGAGCTCTTTCTATGCCTTCACTCGCCACAGGTGGTGTGGAAGACAACGTGAAAGTAAAAATTAAGTTAGGAAATTAGATTACACAACCAGAATGTTTCTCTTAATAATGTTACCTTTATATTATCAGTTAGGTTGGGGCCAAGAATGGGAAAATAATTTTTTGACCTTAGGAGAAGAAGTAGCAAAAACCTTTAACCTTAGCAATTGTTGGGCCTGTGGAGGGCCAGGAGAATCTGAAAACTGGCCATGGGTGGCCAGCCCAGTAAAACCTAAATAGTAGATTAACACCCTGAGTAAAGTCTGTAATGGAACAGGATTTTGGGATGAAGAAGGAAGTCCATGGCGGCTTCATTCTTCTGAAAAAGACACTTATTGCCTAAATAGGCAAGTAGAGGACAATGGAAAAGTGGTGAAACAAATAGCAAAATGAATAAAAAAAATTAGCTCATGTGCCAGTCCAAACATGAAAAGGATGGGAATGGGACATGTTTTCTTGGCTACCTGGTGAACTATAAATTAAACAATTGCTTTTTTCCTCTTATGTGCTGTAGCAACTCTAATCTTTTTTGGCAAGCATGATCCCTTGCTTAGTACAACTTATTCAACATGTGATCAAAGGGATGCAGGTAATAGCCACGCTTAGTGATCCAGAGATGGTTACAAAAGGACAGAAATTGATGTCACTCCAAATAATTACAAAACCAAAAAAGACTCAGGAAGAAAAAATTAAGTCAATGAGAGCTAAAGTTTGTAAAGACAATTATTAAAAAATAAAAGAGGAGGGATTAAGAGGACTGTTGAATTAGTCTTTACAAATGAGCTGTGGATCAGCCTGTAGATAAGGCTAGCACTGAGAGATAAAAGAAACAATGGGTTGGATTCCACTGATTGATGAATGGAAAGAGATATTTGCCTTTACAAACAAACTGTAGGGCTGCTGATAAATGAAATTGGATATTGAAAGATGAAAGAAGCAACGGGGAGAAAACTATGAATTCTGTAAGAATTAAAAATTAAAAGGGAGGGTTCTACATTAGAGGGGAATTTCAGGTATCAGGCGTTCCGGGAAGTCTGTGCCTCTCAAGTACCTCAGCCAATGGGGAAAGAGAGAGGGAAATGTGGCCGGGAAAATAGGATAAAAAGGAGGCTGCGTCCTCCAAAAATTTGAGAGATCCCAAGGGAGTCCCATGGCCTCTCCCTTTATTCGAATAAAGCAAAAAGGACTCCTCTGTCTCCTTTTTGGACATAAACCTCTGGTGTTTGTGGATTAATTTTCATGACAGATAGAACTTTGGGATTCTTACCTGCACAAGCACGTGCAGTGCCTCAGTCATAAGTGCCTCAGAAATATCAGAAGTTTGTCTTCTTCAAAGTGTGGTCTCAAGGGTTCAGATTTGGAGCCAGTTCTGCGGGCAGGCTGATGAATAGTCTGGGGCTCCTCTGCAGAGCCCCATTCATTCTGGGGCTGCTTTCTGCTGGTTCTGCTGGACTGGCTCGAGTGAAACACACACCCAATTAACAGCAGTTAAATTACTCTGGCATGAAACAGTGGGGAACAGGCAGAGCAGTGAAGGGCAGCATGGACCAGTTGTTCTGGCAGGTCTGACGAGGTCTGGTTTGATACAGCACTCACAGAACTCTGCTCCACCTGTGACACTTCCACTTGCAGTAGATGACTGTTCCTCTTTACAATATCCAGCAAGGCAGGTCAAAGACACTTTTACCATTTTCATCTTCAAAAGGGAGAAGAAATCAGCAGCAAATATGAAGTAACCAGTGAGAGGTCCCGGGAAGAAACAAAAGAACAAAGAGTGGTGGAAAAAAACAGGTGGAGTATCGATCCTTATCTCTGTGTGGGAGATATCCTCTGCTAATGGGCCATCTGTTAAAACCAGGTGGGGCAGTGTTCTTGATCTTTTCCACAACCCATCCTTCCTCCAGGAAGATATCTTCTGTTAATGGGCTATTGAGTCCCACTGCATGACTGATAAAATTCCATCATCCCATTGGGAGATGCTCCAGCCAGGGGGAGGAGCCAAGCCTTTCCTACCTGGATAAAATCTGAGATTTGGAACACCAAGGCAGCCCTTCCCCACTGGTTTCCAGAGGACAAGAGCTACCAGACTTTTCTACAGCATCACTACTACAACAAGACCCCTTCATCTGGACTGCTACCACCACCCTAACTAGCGGGGTGTCAGGTTGTATTCTGATTCTGTCAGTTGTTTTCTTCTGTACTATTGCATGTATTTCATTTCTCTTTTCTTTTTTCCTATGAAATTGTATTTCTGACTTGGAGACTTTCACTGGTTTTGCTTTAAAACCAGCACAAATTTGGAGGGGATTTTGGCTGAATCTATATATTTGGGGAGTTTTTAGTGCTTAACTCTGTTAAAGTTTGGAGGATATTGGGTAGGAATCTTGGTGTTTGGGAGGTTATTACAGACACAAGATGCTCAATGACTTCCAGAGATGAACTTGGGCAAGGAGGAACACCCAGTTTATGGAGTTGTCTTCTTGTTATTTCCCCCTAAACCAGGAATTTTCATTCCTCAGGTGTGTGGGGATGGAGGAGGCAGAAAAGCCGCGGAGATCCCTCTCGAGGAGGGGCTGCAAACCCAGCCCGGGGAGCTGCGAGGAGGAAAGACCCTCCCTGAGCCGGGAAGGCGGCCGGAGATCCAGGCAGAGCTCAGAGCTGGTGGAGAAGCCTCCTGGAGGGGAGAAGCCCCACAAGTGCTTGGAATGTGGGAAGGGTTTCAGCTACAGGTCCCAGCTGATCCTACACCAGAGGATCCACACTGGGGAAAAGCCCTACGAGTGTGGGAAATGTGGGAAGAGCTTCAGAGACAGCTCCAGCCTGCTCTGGCACCAGATGATCCACACAGGGGAACGGCCCTACACCTGCTTGGAATGTGGAAAGAGCTTTGGCAACAGCTCCAACCTGAGACAACACCAGTGCATCCACACCGGGGAAAGGCCCTACGAGTGTCCCAAGTGTGGGAAGAGGTTTCAGACCAGTTCCAATCTCCTCCTACATGAGCGGATTCACACAGAGGAGAGGCCCTTCCGCTGCCCCGACTGCGGGAAGGGATTCAAGCACAACTCCAACCTCATTGTCCACCGGCGCATCCACACTGGGGAGAGGCCCTACGAGTGTCCTGAGTGTGGGAAGAGCTTCTCACAGAGGTGTAACTTGACCCAACACCAACGGAGGCTCCACTAAGGGAAGCCCTGTGAGTGCCCCGAGTGTGGGAAGAGCTTCGTGCTCTGCTCCAGCTCCATCCCCCATGGGAGGATTGGTGTTGGATGATCCCCAGTGACCCCCGTTGGGCAGAGCCCTGGAGATCTGTGTTCCTGGTGATCCCTGTTGGGTGGGGGAAGGGGTTGGAGAGATTTTTCTGCTCTGGGAGTGGACAGGGAATGGAATGGCTGGGGACTGAGAGGAAATGGGAGATACTCTGGTGACACGGGTAAGGACTGTAAGGACAGCAGGAGAGACTGGGATGAACTGGGAGAGCCACCGGAGTCACTTGAGGTGAGGGGGCAGGAGGCCCTGGGGATGGGCACAAGAAGGGCTGACATGTCTCGGGTGATTCCCAGGGAGGTTTTGAGGGGCTCCAGGGTCATTCCCAGGGCAGGGCCCGAGGGGACATGCTCTGCCCCACGCTCACCTCTGCGCTCCACGAGGAACGGGCTGGACAACTCGTAGTTGTGCCGGCAGTGCCTGTCCACCGCAGCCCGTCTGTACTCCATCCATTGCGGGTCGCTGTTCCAGTGCCTGGCAGCCTTGTCCCCAAAGGAGGTGTCCCCACGTGCAGCCCCACATCGCTGCCCAAGTGCAGGAACTGCTCCCGCTTGGAGATGTTCCTCTCCACGAACCTCAGCCGGTCGGTGCCGTGAATGAAGTGACACTCGGACTAAACCATCTCCTGGAACAGCGCTGTGTGTGCAGGACACAGGTCCGGGGGTGCCCCCCCAGCAGCCCCCCAGCAGCCCACAGTAGCCAAGAGCTCCGGGGCAACCCCGACTCCGCACCCTCAGTGCCCCACGGCTGCCATGGGACCCTTCTTCCCACGGTCCCAGTTCCTCTTTTCCACTCTTCTTCGTATTTTCCTCCCCCTTTCCCAACACTCCCCAGTCGCCTGCCCCCTCCAATATCTGTTTGGGCGTCCCACCTCCCCATTTCCCTTTCTCTCCCCACCGTTCCCACCACTTCCCTTCCCGCCCCTCCCGCTCACCCGAGAGCTCCGCGCCCCCAGCCCGGGGGGCTCCCAGTGGCACCAGTAGGGCCCCAGCTGCCCCACACGCCCCATGGCCAGCCCTGGGCAGGGTCTGACACCTCCCCCCTGTTGAAACCCAGGAAACTGAGGGGTTTGGGCTTTCTGTGCTGTCAGGCATTGACCCCCAGGAAAACACTGCTTTTGACCTGACGCTGGGAAGAATGTTTCCAGAATTCAGTGATAGATCTGGGATCACTGGTGTGTTGTTGGAATAGAAATGTGCAGTGTCACATAGTGGAAAATTTAGAATTTGTGATTTTAGAATATAGTAATATATATTAAACAAGATGGAGATTTTAGGGCGGAGGTTTCTTTCTACTTCAATTTCTTCACAGGTCTAGGTGGCACTTTTGTAATTGGATAGAAAATTCCACATTGCAGGTCACAGGTGATTGGTTGTTGGGTTAAAAATAAAAAGAATTTAGGTGTGTGTTCTTAATTGGACAGATTGGCCCTTAAAAGGCCTTGTAGAGAGAGAGAGAGATACGTGTCCATTTTTAGCCTGTTAGCTAGAAGTACTGTAGAACTCACTGTAATATAGATAAGAATTAATAAATATCTGAGTCCAAACACGAAATTCCGTCTCTCGAGCATTTAATCCTGACTCTGGAAGAATAAAAAAGGCGATATAACACGATACCCCCCGCCCCAAATTCTCCTGGCGGGGGGCGCTGGGGGCGGGGCGCGGGTGGTGTCCAGGTGAGGAGCTCTGGGCGCTCTGGGACTGCCTGAGGAGTCATCAGCGCCGCGCGCTCTGATTGGCTCAATTATTTTGGTGCCTTCTCTGATTGGCTGAGGAGAGGCCCGGGAGTTGAGAGGAGGACCGGGAGAGATCCTGCCCCAGGCTAGCGGTGGAAGAACATCCAATTAACAAGGCATGCAGATCATTTCCCAGCGGTGCCCACATTCCTGTAGGAACTAAATGCACCGAGGATCTCACGAGGGTCACCAACTCTCTGGCGGCCAAATCCAGCCCTGTGCTCCCTGCGGGTGCGGGCACTCTGGGAAGGGCTCAGCTGCGGGTCAGATGGCCGGAGAGTGGCTTGGTGGTCACCTCGTGTGTGAGGCACTGATGGGCTGGGGAGATGCGTGGACACTGCAGATAATCACTTCCAAGCAAAAATCATTCCAGGAAGGAGTAACAGCTTCTGACAGAGACCAAGTGTTGCCACCAGGTGCTCCTGCCAACAGCCGCCTGCAGAAAGGAGCACACACACCAATGCACGTGAGCTTTGGGCTGTCCTCTGGCAGAGAAGTCCCCAGGGGACACAGGTCTCTGTGGCAGGAGCAGGAACGAGCATTGGCAGGCCTTGGGGGCGGCAGGTCTCCTTTGGCAGAGATTCTGCCACACCTGCTGATTTCACTGCTCCCAGGACTCAGAGCAGCATTCGTGCCCTGGGCCATACGTCCCGTGTCTGTGTCACACTCCTGTGTGTGTGACGGCCACCCAGCACCTGGTCTTGTCCCAGAGCGGCCCTGGCAGCTGCTGTGGAAGGCCCCGATGCCCTTCCTGCTGCAGCTGCATCGGCAACCGTGGGGGCTCCTTCTGCTGCCCTGAGCAGGCAGAGCAGAGGAGCATCTGCTTGTTGTTTGAGCCATTCCTAAAATTCCTGTTGGGCTGTCCTCGAACCTTGGGGGAACGTCTTCCTTGCAAGCTGGGCCACTTTGGGGGGGGTGGGGGTGTCCCCAGGGCACGTGGAGGTGTGTCCTAGGGCTCTTTGTGACACAGTGCACCGTGGTCACCGTGCAATAGGAAAGGGACAGAGCGTACAAGGGTGACCCTTTGTGACACGTCGTGACATAGGTGCTGGCGGTGACACGGCCACACCACAGTGCTCGGTGCACTCGTCGGGACAGGACGGAGAGAGCGGTGCTGTGAGGAGCCCCCACACAGCCAGCTTGTTCCCTACTGACCCGGAGCTTTTCCAAAGCGTTTCCTCTGCAGGTGGCCTCGAGGACAGACTGCAGGACACGGTGTCCTGTAGCCTTCCCAAGGCTTCTCTGTTGCAGCTGCCTACAAAGCACAACTGCAGCACTTGCTCATCTGGAGCTTTTCCAAGACATCTCTCCTGCAAGCAGTCCCAACTCCAAACAGTGACATGGAGCAGACGCCACCCAGAGTGCCCAAGCTGGCCTGGGTGAAAGAGGAAGAGGAGGCTGCAGCTCCCTCAGCACAGCAGCCTGAAGAGCTGGAGCAGATCCAGCTGATGCAGGAGGGTGAGTAGCAGAGCTGGGCCACAGAGCTGGTGCCTGCAGCCAGCTTAGCCCCATGCCATCCCATCCCATCCCATCCCATCCCATCCCATCCCATCCCATCCCATCCCATCCCATCCCATCCCATCCCATCCCATCCCATCCCATCCAACATGCCCATGGATAGGACAGAAGAGGGGCTGGGGCTGAACCCCCAGGCAGCCACACCCCATCCCTGGAGCATCCCAGGGCTGTCCCTGCCTGGGAATGCAGGGCTGGGCTGTGTTCTCCGGCCTCTCCCACAGCCCCTCAGCCCTGGCTGCGCTCGCTCTTTGCCAGGTGCCGCCATGGACCCGACACAAGAGCAGGACCCTGCCCGTGGCCGCTTCCGCAGAACAGCGCAGGTACTGCAGCCATCCCCACCTGGGCTGGGCCTGCTGGCACTGCTCAGCCCAGCACCGTGCTTGGAGCACTCCATGGATTCTCCCTCTCTTCCTGCCCTTCTCCTGCAGATGATCTATGAATTCATCATGTGCATTTGGTGGGAAGAGACCACCGGTGTGGGCACTGGGCTCTTGGCAAACTTTCCCCTCTTCACTGCTGAGACCGGGGCTGCCATGCTGGATTTGCTTGTGGAGAAAGGTGTCTCCAATCCAAAGCAAGTAAGCAGCCTGTGGCCAGGGCTTGATCACCCCAGGAATTGTGTGGCACCTCAAGCCAGCTCTGCTGGGTTCCTTCAGTCTTTGAGGCCCAGCCCAATAGGGTGGGAAGGGCAGCACTTCTCAGGGGAAGCTGGGGAACCTGCTGTTCGGGCAGGTGTCCAAGTCTCCCCGTGCCTTCTGCAGGTGCCTGCCATGGTGAGGTACATCCACAAGTGGCTCACGGCCAATGAGTCTGCTGGGCACAGGCTGGACAAGGCCCTTCTGGAGCTGACCAGGGAATACCCCTGCGATGTGCTGATGACTCTCTTGCGCTGGGCCCCATCGGGTGACAGGTACGGCAGCCCCACCTGCCTTGAGGGTTTAGGGTTCCCTGGCCCGTTACCCTGTAGAGCCTGTCCCTGGTGACTGCCAGACAGGGGGACAGTTCCAGGAGCCTCTGGCTCCTCCGTTTGCCAGTGCTGCCATGTCAGCCCCTGAGCGTGCTGCCACGCTCCCTCCCTGCCCCTCAAGATGCCTGCACCCCCGTGGGCTGGCTGGGTGCTGCCAGCGAGGGCCGGTGGGCAGAGGTAGGGCTGACGGCCAGCACGGGCCCCTGCAGCAGCCCAGGCCACAGTGCTGTGGCCCAGACCCCCCTGACACAGAGCTCTGACCCCACAGAGCTGCTACGGCCATGTGGGGAGTGATCATGTCCTCCACTGGGACTGCGGAGCCAGCGCTGCAGATACTCCTCAATGTGCTGAACGCCTGGCCAGTGGACAGTGTGTACACCTCCGATGGGGACAGTACAGGAGTCTTTGCCCTGGCTGTGAGTTCCTGCAACTGACCTTTGCTTGTCCCTAGGCCACCTCTCCAGCAGCTAGCTCTCTGTCCTCCCCCCAGCTGCATCTCTCGGCCTCAGGCACTGGGCTGAAACCTGCCTTAGGGGCAAGGTTCAGGGGCACCAGGCTGGGTGACCCCGAGGTGTCTCCCCCGGCCTCTCCCTGGCATGCTCGGGCTCTGCCACACGGATGTCTTGGCACTGAGTGTTGTCTCTGGGTGGTTCATTTTTTGCAGGCAACCGTGACACTGTGGAGGGTCTTCAACCTGACCTGGTGCCCACCTATAGTGTTGGAGTATTTTCCCCGTCTCTTTCTGTGTCTGCTCTTCCAAGTTTACATCAGCGCACTGGATACGCCAGAGGAGGTTGATACCTTCTGGAAGGGGTGCCAGGAGCAACTGGGCCTTGCCACCAACCCCCAAAGGTGCTCCATCCCAGTCCTCCCAGTGTCCCCATCCCTTCCAAGGCAGGAGCCAGGACTGCCAGCATCACCTGGGCTTTGCTCTGCACACAGGTTTGCAGTGCAGACCCTGAAGGTCCTGCTCTGCCGAGTGCAGTGTGAGCGTGTTGTGGTAGCCATGGAAGGCAAGGCTGGCTGGGACACGCTGCTCTGTACTGACACCCACCACTATGCAGTGGGACTCCTGGCCAGGTGAGACCCCCTTCTCCCTGCTGCCCCCGGCACTTGTGCCCAGGGTGCCCCACACAGTTCCCATGGGCATGGGTGAGAGGGCTTTGTCACAAAGAGACGGACGAGCAGACTGGAAAAGGCTGGCACAGGAGGGTGCCCGGGAACAGCCGCCTCCCAAAGCACCCACGGGGTGCTTGGGAAAAGACCAGAGCTCCGTGGGTCACTCCTGGGAGAGCTTTGCCCTCCCGGCTCAGGGGCAATGATGCCTTTTCCCCCCACCAGGGAGATGCGCTGTGTCTCCATGATCTGGTGTTGCAGCTTCATCTCCTGCCTCTTGGAGCTCCTCAGCCAAGACATTTCAGACTGGCAGCTGCCTGCCATGGCGTTCCTTGTGGAGGTGAGCCCCATGGGCAGCACAGCTGAGCTGCCTCCCACCTCTCTGCCCTCTCACAGCTGCAGCTGCCTGGGACGGTGCCCGTGCCCTGTGCTGCTGCCTTGGCTCAGCCCTGTGCAGTTCTGAGCTCCTGCCAGCTGGGCACCCCGGTCACTGCTTTGTGCCTTTCAGGTCCTGGACCTCCTGGACATCAAAGAATGGGGTGACAGCGTCCTGGAGATCATGGCAAGGCGCCTGCAGAGCACGTCCAGGGAGATGCGTCGCCTGGTGCTCAGAGGCCTCGTGCAGCTCAGCAAGGACCCCTCGATGGTGAGAAGACAGCAGCGGCTGAAGCTGTGCTGGCAGCGTGGGGCTGGGGAAAGCAGCCCCTCGGGCTTGGCTGGGCTTTGGGAGCTGTGGCAGCTGCTCCCAGCTCTCCTGCGTTGCTGTTCAGCTGCCCGAGTGCTTCAGGACAGGCCTTCGGCCCCTGGGCTCCACGGCAGCAGCAGCAGCAGCGTGGGCTTGCCCTGCCTTGTCTTCCGTGCAGAACATTAGAATGTACAGCCTGACAGAAAGCCTTGTGGACCTGTTGCGGGATGCAGATGAAGACATCGTTGAGATGACCGTCGCGGTGCTCAGCTTTCTGCTCTCACACAGACACCTCGCAATACCCAGCCCCATCGCCCTGCGGCTGGCTGGCGCGCTCTGGCCACTGCTGGACAACGTAAGGCTCTGTGCCCCCAGCCACGGCCACTGGGTGCTGCCCCCAAGTGTGGGGCCCCATGGATTTTTGGGCCTGTGCACAGAGGGGCCTGGAGCAGCTGATGAGGAGGGCTTTTGCTTCCTTTCCAACAGGACAACCGCCATGTGCAGCTGCTCTCCATTCGCCTCTTCCAAGAGGTGATGAGGTTGGTAGCGGCCAAGGGTAAAAAACCCCTCAAGATGCTTGTGAGCAAGAGCCTGCTGCCACTCTTCTTCAACTGCCACGATGAGAACATGCGTGTGGCAGAGGTGAGGACTCCTGGGCGCTGCTGTCCTCCTGGCAGGGGGCTCAGCTGTCTCCCTGCACCCGGGCACCTCATGGGCTCCATCCTCCTCCTGGCCTTGGCACAGGGAGGCAGGTCCTGTGCCCTGGGCTGCGGTGCCATCTCTGGGTCTCTGCTGCTCTGCAGGCCTCTTGTGAAACGCTGCTTTCTGCACTAAGCTTCCTGAAGAGGAGAGATCTTGAGCACCTGCTGATGGCGGATCAGATGTGGAGGTTTGGCGAGTGCTTGGTAAGAACGCTGCTCCCTTCCCTGGGCTGCCCACGCGGGCTCTTCTCCAGGCTCCTCTGGCCCCAGGGCCGGAGCTGATGGAGCCCCGAGCTCCATCAAGCCCGCGCCTTGCCGGGCCCTCTGCCCCGCTCAGGGCTGTGCGGGCAGGGCAGGCCGGGGCCAAGGGACAGAGCCCGCGCCAACCCTTCCCTCCGTGCCCTGCCGCTCTCTCCAGCTGGCACAGGACAGGAGCCGAGCGGCCGAGCTGCTGCGCCAGGCGCTGCCGTACCTGCGGAGCCCACAGGAGCCCCTGCGAGAGGCGGCCGTCAGGTTTCTTGGTGAGCCACAAGCCCGGCTCCCTCCCCGCCCCGCCGCAGCTCGGCCCCAGCCCCGCCTGCTGCCCCGGCAGCGCCATCCGGGCCGGGGCTCTGGAGCCCCGCCTGCCCTCGGCGCCGCTGCCGCCCTCTCGCAGCCGTGTCCTTGGGCGTCAGGATGCGGCGAGGGCCGGGCCTGAGCCCTGCAGGGGAAGGCGCTGCTGTGGCCGCAGGGCTGGCAGCGCCGCTGCGGGGCAGCTGTGCGGCTGGGGCCGTGACAGGCTCTGTGTTGGCAGGGATGGCCGGGCGGTTCCTGAGAGAGCAGCAGCGAGAGTTGCAGCTCATGTGCAGGGGTGAGTGAGGCCAGCGGGCTGTCAGCGGGGGCTGGCGCTGGCAGCTGCGTTCCCTGCCCCGGCTGGGAGGGCTCTGCTCCCTGCGCGCACGAGGGGCGGCGTGGGCAGAGCACAGAGACCTTCCAGGGGCCTGCGGGAGGGACATTCGTGGCCAGCGCCTTCCAGCTGATCCTTGCTGTCTCCTGCTTCCTTCAGGCTATGGCAAGAGCTGCCGTTTGGGAGGGATGGGGCAGGAGGGTCTCCCCAGGTCCCTGCAGATGCAGGCTCTGACTGTGGCTCTGTTCTTCTCTCTTCCAGCCCTTCAGGACATGACAGATGACACCAGCCCTGCCATCTCATGCCTGGCTCTTCAGACTCTGTACATCAACAGAGCTGTACAGAGCATTCCCTCCTCCCGACTCCAGCAGATGCGAGATGGATTCCGCCGGCTCTGGAAGTCACGGCCTTCCCTGTGTCGCAGGGGCTGGTTGTCCTGTGTGAGCACTGTGGAGAACTGATCCGGGAGGCTGCGTCTGCTGGGGCCACCTGAGCCTGCAGGGAACACCTCTGCACTTCAAGGACGTTCTTTCACCCCATTGTAGGATTAGTAAATTGCTGTTGTCATACACAGAGGTCCAGGAGCTTTCTTTTGGTGCAAAGTCTTCAGGCCAATGGGGAAGAGGGCAAAAAGGGTGCTTGTGCTCGCCAAGTTGGCCGAGCGTGCGGTGTGGAAGGGAAAGTGGCCAAAAGGCCCTTGGCCTTTGGTGGTTCTGTGGAAGCCTTAAGGCTTCCGACAGAGCGGGCGGGCAGAGGCCGGAGCTGCGGCGGGGATCCCTGAGAGACCGGTCCCTGGAGATGGCCAGCACCCCTCTGCCAGCCTGGAAGCGCCATCTGTGTCCTGCCCGTGTGTTGCTGGCTGGATTGCTGAGGGCTCTGAGGTGCCTCTTGATGCGGCTCCTCTGGAGCTCCTTCAGCAGCCAGGCAGGCCTGGGGGAGGCGTGGAGGGCACGGGACAGTGGGAGGCCATGAAGGGCTGCGGTGCTGCCAAGGCCTGCCCGGAGAAGGCAGACCCCACTAAAAATTCTGTCCCAGCTTTTTTACAAGCCCCCTTAAGGTACTGAAACGCAGCAATCAGGTCTTCCTGGTGCCTTCTCTCTTCCAGGATGAACACCCCCATCTTCCCAGCCTGTTTCCAAAGCAGAGAGGCTCCAGCCCTCAGTTCATTTTGTCCCTCCTCTGGACTAGCTGCAACAGGACCTTCCTGTGTTGGGACCCAGAGCTGGATGCAGTACTCCAGGTGGGGTCTCATCAGACCAGAGGGGTGGAATCACCTCCTTCAACATTCACTCCTTTGGATGTGTCATTGCTGGCTCATGTCCAGCCTCTCATCTAGCAGCACCCACAAGCCCTTCCCGGCAGAGCTGCTCTCCATCCCTTCATCCCCCAGGCTGTGAGATCAGCTGGGCTGGGACTGTGTCACAGCCCTTGGACAGAGCTGCTGGGCAGGATGAGCTCCCTCCCAAAGGACATAGATCCCACTCCCCACAAAATTCCACCCTGGCCATGAGGTCACAGCAGGCTCTGAGGTCCCAGAGGTGCCAGAGCCCCGTGGTTGCACAGCACCACAGGCACCGAGCAGTCAGGCCTTGAGCACAACTGCTGCGGCAGCAGCGGCGGCGGCGGCAGTGGTGCTGACATTGGGACAGCGGTGTCAGGACAGCGGGGGCAGCAAGAGCTGCGGGACTGGCACAGGGCAAGGCACCATGGCCCTGGCTCTGCGCCTCTTCCCCCTGCTCCTCCTGGCACTGGCCCTGCCTGCCAGGGCTGCCCAGGCAGCTCCGTGGAGAGCACAGGGAGCAGGTGAGCTGGGGGCCTGGCTCCCCTTTCCTGGGACAGCGCTCCCTTCTCCCCAGGGAGCGTTGGGATGGTTTTCCATAGGGCTTTAGGGAGTTTTTCCTCTGTGGGAGGGAGAGAGTCCACACGGGCCCTGGGCTGGCCTGGTTTCCCCTCCAGAGATGCTGCACAGGGCATGGAGAGAGTGTGCAGAGTGACCAGGGCTACCATAGAGCTCCCCAGGCCCCTCTGCAGCTTTGGCCATGTCCATTCACATCTGGCTCCCACAGCCTCAGCCTACGCATACACTTGAAGTGCAACTATTTTGCTCTAAGGTCTTCCAAAAGCCAAGAGCCAAGACACAGGAGACCAGAAATCTCTGGAGGCAGCCAAACATCTGGACCAGATGCTAAGTGATCTGGAGAGACACCGTGGTGGGTGCATTTCCCTTCCTTGCACTGCCCAGTTCCCTAAGGCAGAAGGGGATCCCAGCACACCATGGAAATGCTTCTGACCTGTGCTCCCTTCCAGGTGAGGTTCCTGGGAAGGCTTCTCAAGGAAGTTGGGTGGAAGATGATTTGGAACTCTTGGGAGCTTCTGCAGGTAAGTTCTTAACTTCCCCTCACAGCACAATCATTGACAACCTGGCAGAAACCAGGTGACAGAAGCTTGTGTGGCTGTTGAGTTACAGGTGTGTCTGCAGGGAGCACTTTGGCAGCTCCAGGGCTGGATGCTGTGTCCAAATCCAATTCCCATAGCAGGAGTGAGTAGTGTGTACCTGCTGACCCCACAAGCTGAGCACTGCTTTTGTGGAATCCATCCACATGAAGTGGAATTACTTTGCTCTAAGATCTACCAACAGGCAAGGCCCAAGAAACAGGAAACAAGAAATCCCTGGAGGCAGCCAAACTGCTGGACCAGATGCTGAGTGATCTGCAGAGACGCCGTGGTGGGTGCATTTCCCTCAGCCTTCTCCTGACACTCAGCAGCCGGGGGCTTTCTCTGCACATCTGGACACGCCGTGCCCGGCACAGCGGGAAGGGATCCATGGCAGCCTCGCTGTCCCACTGCTGCTGTCACAGCCTGCAGGGCTGTTTCCCAGCCTGGCCTGGCTCCAGCTTCTCCCCAGTCTCTGCAGGAAGGCTTTTGGCATCATCTGACAGGGAGCCCAAAGTGCCCCACAGGCCATGCACACCCTGAGATCCCTGAAATTTCCTGGTCTCAGGGTAGATCAGGAGGGGTGGCTGTTTGGAGGAGGGAGGGCCCAGTGGCAACCCCAAGAGCCTGGGCCTTTTCCTGATCCTTATCCATGTCTTGGACAAATATTACTTACTGAAGATGCCACCTCCCCAATGGGGAATGGTTCCATCTGATCCAGCTGCGCCTCTTCCTTTCTCCAGAGGTGGACCAAAAGGCCTTGGTGAAGGCAGCACTTCCTGGAGGAAGCAATGGCTCCGTGCCAGCCCCTGGTACACAAAGGGAGGAGATGCCAGGCAGAGCCACAGAAGGTGATTGCTGTGCCAGGCTCAGCCAGGCTGAGCAATCCTGCTGGGATCCCTCCGTGGGAGACACCGCCCAAAACCTGGGAGGGGCTGCAAGGGGTGACCATGGTGGGGAAAGGGCAGAGGGGGAGAGCAGGGCTCCAGTGTGTCCTGACAGGGCCTGGCTCTGTCCCCTTGGGCTGGGGGAGCTGTCACGGGGCAGGGAGGGTCGGGGCTGGCAGTGGCTGCTCAGGGATGGGTTGGGCGCGGCTCCCTGGAAGCAGCGACTGCCCAAGCAGCTGCGCTGGCCCCGGGCTCTCCTCCCGGCCTCCTGGGCTTTGTTGGGTGGCACAGCCTGTGCCAAGGGGTGCCAAGGTGCCTGCAGGCCCCAGCTCTGGGGCAAACAGAGAACGTCCTGGCCGTATGCAGCGAGCTGCCAGCTCAGCAGTGGAGCCCAGCACGGGCTCACGCTCCCCATTGCTCCCACAGATGTTATCCCTGAAACAGGAATAGATGCTCAGGATCCAGAGCGCCTTCCAAGAATTGTCTGCCCCCAGGATGTGCGCAGGTCCTGCATGATCGGCACAGTAGTGACAATGTTCGCTGTGCCACTTGTCCTGCTCTGCTGCTATTTTGGCATTCGGAAGCTCTATCAGATAGGACGGTAAGTTGCTGATTTTTCTCTGCAGTTTGATTAAAACTCTGCTCATTGCATTGGTAGCCTGGCTCATGGTCATGCTGCTGTGGAGCTGTGGCAAGTCCCTGTTGTCCCAATAACTCTGATAAGGGTTCTGCTGCTGCCCAGTGCTTTAATTGGCCTCTTAATTGCTGGGCCTTGTCCTGGGGAGCCCGCTGGGGCTGCAGCCAGTGCTGGCTCCCACTGAGGCTGCGTGGCCAAGAGCAGCCCCAGGAGCAGCGGCAGAGGCAGAGCAAGTTCACAACAATATTTGGGAATGCATTTCAGGATGGGAATGTGGTTATTTAGCAGCTCATGTAAAGTTTCATGGTAATAATGATGTTACAGGATGAGCAAACTTTCTACAATTCAGTGTTTAAACAAATCCAACCTGATGGAGGTTTGGCTTTGGTCTTGAGACTTTGCTCTGTGTGTGAGCCCTGTTCTCGACTGATTTTGTATTCACTTTTGGGTGAAGGCTCATCCCAGCCCTGATCCTTGGCAGCTGTGGGCTCAAAGGGACAGCTGAGGCTGCACTGCACATGACTGGGGTGCAGGGCTCCATCATCAAAGGGCTTTGAGAAGTTTAAATTACTGTATTTTTACTACATGGTTTTGTTTATGAAATGAATCCACTTTTTTTAAACCTAGCTTTAAAAACATTTCTATTGCTTTTATCAGTTATTTGATCTAGTGAATTATGGCATAATTATCCCATGGCTGAATTAGAAGACTGTAAGTACTAGAAAATGAACTAATTTTTACACTCTTCTGTCTTTCACAGACTTATGTTGGTTTGATGTGACCAACAGAAGAGGTTTTTGCTTGCTTTGAATTCAAACAGGGAGCAAAGCTGGAACCTGTTGAAATGAGTCTCTTGACTTCACAGCTAAAGCAAACTGCCAGGGTTCTTTTTTTTCAGCTTTGGGTGGGGATATAAAAATATACCAGCAGCATATACTATAAATAAATATATACTAAATACATAGCAACAAATAGTCCAGTAAAGGAACTGATCTAAATGAGGGGTTTGGTGTGTTTGCTCACCAAGCCCTGAGTTCCTCAGAGCTGCAGCTCCCTGCTCTCTGTGCAGACAGAGGCTGGCTATGGGTGACAGTGCTGTGTCTGGCCTGGTGCACACCAGCTCCACACAGGAGCTAAGGGATTATCCTTGCACACTCCATCCTGGAAGAACCGAGTTCACTGATGAATCTGACACAATTTATGGCATGGCAGCAAAAAAAAAAAAAAAAAAAAAAGGTTAGAATTGATTCCATTCCAAACACTTTACATTTTGCTGTGTGTAATGCAGATTGGAACTACAAGTTTCCTATTCATGCACAATTTGCTGTCTGAGAGCCCACAGTCCTCAAACTCACAGGGGCTTGCAGAGCTGTGTGTGAGATGACTTTAAAAACAAAAACAACCTTTATGTGCAACACCTGTCTTCAAAACTTTACAATCCAAATCACAAGCTGATTCCTACTGGTAACTGGAAAAAACCCCAACCAAATAACAAAACCAAAACTGTGACCCAACAAAACAGGCAAACAAAACAACCACCAAGAAAAAATCAAAACCCATAGAAAAACCCCCACAAATCCAGAAAAATATAAAAATCAGGTGAAGGAGAGAGCGATCAAAGAGCAACAAATGGCCAGAGGAACTACAGAATGGACAGATAATTAGAAAGGACAGGTAATCAGTGGCTATGGCACCAAACTAGCCAAGGGATCTGAGATACAGTTCCCACCCTTCTGAAAACAAAATAAACAGAAAATAAATGGTGATGATTGTGAAATGGGACTCTGCATGTTTAGCTTTAATCTATCCATTGTGTGTAAGTTCTGTTTGCCTTGTTAAGTCACATCATCTGGCAAAGGTGTTTTTCTCTCCACAGAAAAACACTGCAGTGGAAGAAGAGGCCAGCTTGGAAAATATTAAAAGCAAGAGCTAAAAATAAAGTACTTGTTTTTAATATATTGTTTGGTTGGTTTCTGTTTGTTCATGGGGTTTTTTGTCTGTCTTTGAAAGCAACCCCTTGGATGTTAATGCAAGTAACAAGTCCTTTTTAAAGGGCAAAACACCTGCCAATTTTGTGATGCAAGACAGAAACAGCTTCCCTTGGGCTACAGCTGGAAGGGCTTGAAAATGTGTTCCAGGAACTCGTGATATGACAGAGTCTGATTAACACAATTTACTGTCATGAAGTGCAAGATGTAAGTTATCAATAAAATACTCAGAGTGTACTCTAACTTTGGGGTCTGTGACTCGCACTGGTGCTGCTTGGGAACTGTTCCTCCTCCCCTCCTCCCTCATCTCCCTCATCTCCTCTTGGAGGCTCACAATTACAGCAGAGACATGAGCCTGCACTGGGCCATTGATCATACTCTCAAAATTTCTAAGCTTGTTGGTTGTTGGCAACAGAACCCACTGTCTCTGTTATTATCAGCATTAATTGTTGCAATGAAGGTGGTGTATTGAGATGGCCCCAGGTCTGTCAGATTCCACAACATCTGCCCTGTGCACCTGACCTTGTCAGGGTCATTGTCATGCTGTCCATCCCTCCCAAAGAGCACCTCCAGCACTGCCACTTCTCTCAGCTCTTGGATCCCTTCCTCAAGGGTCTTCCAGCACATTCTATGGTGGTGCTCCTGCATTCTCTCTCTCTTGACAAACCTCTCTCTTACACTCATTGAAAGCCACTCCCAGAGGGAAAAGGGCCCTGGCTCCCTTAGATATACCTGATCCACACCTGAGTCCTGGGTCAAGAGTACCAAATTCCTTGCCTCTATACCATCCAGTTGCACACCTGTACCCATAAGGCCTCACACCTGCAGTAACCAGGTGGTAAAAGCCTCACAGCCTCGTCACTCACTGTCTTTTTGCAGAGTATGGAGACTTTTGTATGACAGGGACTTGGTGATGATCTCAACCTCTGGCTCCCCTGCTGGTTGTGAGGGCCCTCCTTTCTTATCCTTATTTTCTAGGTGCCTTGTTTTCATCTTAGACTTCTTTGTTTCCACAGGGGCGACTATTGCTCTCTGTGAGTGCCCTTGCAGTTCAGCTGGAACCTGGACAGATGTAATGTCTGTGGGTTCCACTGCTGCACCATCAGACTCTCCCTCTTTAAGGCAGGGGGAGGGTTTCTCACCAGCTGGGTCAAGGTACTCCTTCAGCATCTGGCTCATCTCACACATCTCCTTCACTAAAACACCCACCCAATCCGGGTGTTTCATTTCTGAAGTGGGCTGTGGGGCAGGGTCAGGCTCTGCAGCAGCATCCCAATTTCCTGGGGTAGGTATCAGGGTTGTTATCCAAATCAATCTCCCCTTATCTCTGAATGTTAAATAGAACAGGTTTAGCAGGCATATCAGCAACACCAGCCACTGTAAATGCATTAGCATTTAGAGAAGATTTGAACCATTTGAAGCCTTTGAAAACGGGTGGGGTGGACCTAAACGGTGGACTGGATGAAGGGAAGGGAGAAAATTTCCCCTTCTGTCATTTCCTCACAGTAAGTACCATTATTGAAGTAACCCCAAAAACACACAGTTAGAGTGCAATAGCTCTGAATACACGTTGCCATCTCCCAGAGGAAGTTAAAAACCCATGAATTCCTCACCTTATCAACCCACAAAATGAACTGGATAATAGTCACAGTAGCCTTAGTGATAGGACCCATGTTCAAATAAGGGCCTGCAAATGGGAGAGATGTAGCTGTGACCACGTGCAGCCCAAACCAGGGTAAGCTGGACAACATGGTGTCACCTAAAACACAAAATCAGGTCGCTCAAGAACTGTTATTGCTTTTCCAGCCTTTCCACTCAATGTCCACAGTTCCACCGTTGGGTGTCAAAATCACTCCTGGTTTGAATAAAATACAGGTGTGTGCTAGGGAAAGCAGGGCCTTCCCTTGAAATGGAGAAAGCAAATCCCTCCCTCTGAATGAGTATAATCTTGAAATTAAGGGGCTCTCAGGCCAAGATATGGGGATAGGAATGACAGTTCTTTACTAGTATATCTAAGAAGGCAAACAGAAGAACAACTCTGGAATTAACAAGAAGCAGAACAGGAACCCAGTTCCAGTCCTTCTGGGCCTCAGGCACTTTTCCCCTGTGCTGCAGTCACCGTCACCGCTGGCAGTGAGCGCTGGCAGATTCCCGGTGGACGGGGCAGATGTGACGATCCCGGCACCTGCAGGGGCTGGGGGTGATGGCAGCTGTGTCCCAGATGGGAAGGGATGGAGGAGAGGCAGGATGCTGGGAAAACAGCAAGCTGAAGCAGGAGGGCGTCCAAGCAGGGCTGCGGGGTCCAAAACAGAGAGGCAGCTCCCGGCGTTGGGATGGTGGGGGGGTAGCAATGACCTTTCTGCTCCGAGAGCCAAAAGCGAGCGAGAGCCAGCAACTGCCCCCCACCCTCCTTTACCTGCTTCCAATCTCACCGTGTTCCCCCTTTCCCTCCCCCCACCCTCCGAGAGAAACTCCCAAAAAACCAGGGACGCTCTCCCTGGTGCTGGGACCCAACCATCAGTGCTTCTTAGCATGTCAATGGGAAAAAAATTCCACAGGCAGAGAGGAAAGGAAAAAACAACCCCCAACAGACGCTCATCCAGTTCTTCACTGATTTGAGGTTTATCAGCTGTTGCAGGCACTGGGATGATGGTACAATGTTTTAATGCTTGTTAATCATCTAATTTCACAAGTGTTATTAATTATATCTGTTATCGGAAATGTTTTGTATTGTTGTATCAGAATTATTCCCAATTACTCTAAGTTTTTGGTTTTACTACATGTATTGTTTTGTTTTGAACTTCCTTTCATGGCAAAATCATGCATGCTGTTTTTAAAACAAAGAAGGTGGAATTAGCTCTAAATATTTATATATTTATAATTTTTTTTTCAGTATTAATACCAAAAAAAAGTAAAATATTTCTATGTAAGGCTCCTCAGTTGAATGTACAATGACAAAGTCTAATTAATTCATTAACTTAAGGAGAAGGTATGCATGTGTTTTTATCATCAACAAGTTCAAAGCAGTCGCCTGTTTATTCAGCCAAACATCAGTTGCCTCCAAGAAAATGAAGCCCATTGAGAAGCAAAAGAACCTAATCACCATGCAGCCTTCGTGGCCAGAACAAAACCAGAAGTAGGACTGCCAAGACATGGCTGTGTCTGGAAATTTACAGGCAAATAGCAAAAAAAAGCCTTGTGTCATCATCATGGTATAGTGTTCCTACTAACCTTCTTCAGTTATTCCCTGTTCCAGGATCCAAGAGCACATTCAGTGATGTCAAAGATCAACATTTCCAGCTAATGGACTATTTTGACTTTAAAACAATGGTCATTTATTTCCATTTCCCTAGGACACACTGGACATTATTCTTTTGTTTTCTCATGCTGTGAAACCCTGTGTCAATGACATGATAGAATTGGCTAAGTTTTGTTGATTGTAATCGATCTTTTATGTATCTTATCCCTTATCTAACAGATAACCAGTGATAACCTTAATGAGAGAACACCCTCACAAGAGAGAGCTATTTTATCATCAGAACATATGAGCCTTCTTTGAATTAATGAAAAAGGGTGAGATGCTGCAGTCAGGTAGACAAATTATAAAAGGAAGGCTTCATAAAATCAGGTCTTGCTCTCTGCTAAATTAATAGCTAGCCTGTCATTTCTATGTGCAGCTAAGTTACTTGCTTGTTCCCAGTTGAAAACAATCTTAAGCATGAAAACAATGAACACAACAAGCTATTCTGGTAAGAGAACCATTTGCACCTGCAAGAAATAAGAAATCTGTCCTGCTGGGGACAAGGACGTTCATTCCCTTCCAGGAGCCCAATGCCCGGCTGGGGCTCCAGGGCAGGGGGTCCTTGAGCAGCTGCCCCAGAACCTCCGCCAGGGTCTCCCAGTGCAGCCGGAGCCGCTCGGCCTGGGGTCCCCAAAGGCCTCAGCGAGCCCCAAGTCCCTGCCAGGAACCCTCAACTCCCTCCAAGCCAGCATCCCCCACAGCCCCTGCAAGTTCCCCCCATGGCACCGGCCGTGGCCGTGTCCCCACATGTCACTGGCCATGTCCCACCATGTCCTCACCCATGGCTGTGTCCCCACCATGTTTCCATCCCTGTCACTGTCCCCCACATCTCCATCCATGCCTGTGTCCCCCCATGTCCCCACGAATGGCCACGTCCCCCTCCATGTCCATGTGTCCCCATGTCACTCTCCATGTCTGTGTCCCACCATGTCATTGTCCCCCCATGTCCACACCCATGTCTCAGTTCAGTGTCTTTATTTTCACCCCAGTGTTGGATGTTTTAAAGGGATGAAGAGAAATTAAAAGCAAATCAAGGCCAAAATAAAATAATTTTTGGAGGAGTTTCCACCCCACTGTCTCCAAAATCTTGGTCTTTGCCCCAGTCCGTCACCATTTGGCTGCGGAAGACACCCTCGGGCAACAGGAAATCAAAATCCTGGAATCACTGAGGTTAGATGCAGTGGTTTTGGTTTATTAATTTGAAAATGTTTTTGTTTTGAAATAGGAATAGGACAAAGGTAAAAAACAGGTTTAACTTTAAATGGTAGAAACAGAAATTTTATTAATAGAAACTGTAAGAAAAAAACTTAGAATAATGAACAGTTTTCTTGTGGTTTTGATGTTACAGTGATTAGCTGCCCAGGAGAATGGAAATCTGATTACTATCTAAAAACCCTTTTTTCAGATTAACAGTTTTTCACATAACTTTTATTAAGTACTGTGTTAATTTAAAAGGCACACTTTAAGGATTATAACAGTTTAAACAAAAAAACAGTTTATTTTTGATTACAGAGATTTTTTTCTTTTTCTTGGGGGAACAGTAGGGTTTTTCATTATTTAAACAGGAGATTACAGCAATCTTAACATTTGTTTACTTTAATATAAATGCTCTTGTTTATATGTACAGTTAGAACAGTCATATTCACTTCAAAATACTTTTATGTGTTGTGGATGAAACAAGAGGCTTTTCTCCATAGTTAAAAAAAATAAATTTTAGCTCACTACTTTTCTCCTTTCTTTATTTCATATTTGACTTTTCTTTTTGTTTGATTTCGGTGTTTTTATAATGTTTCTGTATATATGACTATTTTGGTGGGTTTTTTTTTGGTTTTGTTTGTGTTTTGGTTGTTTTTGGGTTTTTTGGGGTTTTTTTAGGAGAGAGAATAAAGTATCTGTAAAGTTTTATTCTGGGCATTCCAAGAGTTAATACCTTGCCCGGGCAGCAGAGGGTTTTATGATTTTTTTCCAGGTGGGGCAGTCAGAGTTATTTACAATAAAGAGTCTTTCAAGGCCACGCTGGGGGCTGGGTGAGGACTGTAGGGTTTAGTCAGAGGAGCCGTAATGAGTTTCTGGTTTCATGGCTGTTCTCCAGCGCCCGCTGCACTCAATTCCAGCCACGGGCCGGGGGTTCCTCCTCCACCCTGCCCAGCAGGGCACCACCAGAAGATAGGACTGAACACAGAAGATTTTCTGGGGTTGAATGGCAACAAATCCACTCTCCCCAAGGAATTGCCAAAGTTGGTTTGCATCCTGATGGACGTTCCTGCCCCTGCATTCATCCAGGTGCCCACAGGGAGACAGGAAGATGTGGAGCCCCCCCCAGCCAGGTGTCTTCCCAACACGGATCACCAGGACCACGGATCACCAGGGCTCTGCCCAACGGGGGTCACTGGGGATCATCCAACACCGATCCTCCCATGGGGGGTGGAGCTGGAGCAGACCAAGAAGCTCTTCCCACACTCGGGGCACTCACAGGGCTTCCCTTAGTGGTGATTCCGTTGGTGTCGGGTCAAGTGAGAGCTCCTGGAGAAGCTCTTCCCACACTCAGGACACTCGTAGGGCCTCTCCCCAGTGTGGATGCGCCGGTGGACAGTGAGGGTGGAGTTGAGATTGAATCCCTTCCCGCAGTCGGGGCAGCGGAAGGGCCTCTCCTCTGTGTGAATCCGCTCGTGTTTGAGGCAATCGGAGATGGTGTGAAACCTCTTCCCACACTTGGGACACTCGTAGGGCCTCTCCCCAGCGTGGATGTGTCGGTGTTTCTTCAGGTAGGACATCCACCCAAAGCTCTTCCCACATTCCAAGCAGGTGTAGGGCCGTTCCCCTGTGTGGATCACCTGGTGCTGCATCAGATGAGAAATAGTCCTGAAGCTCTTCCTGCATTTCCCACACTCATAGGGCCGTTCTCCAGTGTGGGTCACCTGGTGCCGGATCAGGTCGGACCTCCAGCTGAAACCCTTCCCACATTCCAAGCACTTGTGGGGCTTCTCCCCTCCAGGAGGCTTCTCCACCAGCTCTGAGCTCTGCCTGGATCTCCGGCCGCCTTCCCGGCTCAGGGAGGGTCTTTCCTCCTCACAGCTCCCTGAGCTGGGTTTGCACCCTCTTCTCGTGAGGGATCTCTGAGGCTTTTCCTCCTCCTCCATCTGCCCACACACTGGGAATGAAAAATCCTGTTATTGGGAAAAAACAAGAAGAGAGAGCTTTGGGATGGGGGGTTCTTCCTTGCCAAAGTGCAACTCAGGAAGACATTGTGCATCTTGTGTCTGTAAGAACCTCCAAACACCAAGATTCAGCACAAAGATCCTCCAAATATCATGACACAGATCAAAAACCCCCAAATATCAAGATTCAGCCAAAAGCCCCCCAAAATATAAAGATTCAGGCCCCGCAAAGAAACCAAAGCACCAATATTTAACCCAATAAAATCATGGATCCCCTCCCCAGTCACCTGCTGCACGTGGCGAGGGCAAGGCTCCTGGAGCTGGGCGAGAGGCTGCACATACAGGGAGGGGTGGAACCTTGCGATCCTTCCCGTTTCTGCTCCTCCTCCTACTATGTCTCTACTGTTGCTCACACTCCTCTTCCTCCTACTAACCCTCCTTCCTCTGAACAATCCCACCTGTTCCTCCCACGTGCAGTATTTGACCATTTGGTTCTTCAACCCTACTTCTCCTTCCCTTCTCCTGCTGCCCCCAGGCCCAGCACCCACTGCCGGCTCCCTCTTCCCCCCAAACCCACAGCATCCCAGCGCAGGGGCAGCGATGGAGCTGGGGCAGCTCGGGCTGGGGCAGCGCTGGGCTCTCGGCCGCTCCCGCCCGCACTCGCTCCCCACTGCAGCCGCTGCCGCCACCACAGCGCGGGGGGGCCCGGCCTTGGCGCTCCCCCCCTCCCACCTCCCCAAATTCCCCTGCCGGGGGGCGCTGGGGCCCGGGCCGGGCGCAGGTGGCTCCAGGTGGGCAACGCTGGGAGCTGCGGCTCTGCCTGGACACTGCTGCGTCATCACCGCCGCGCGCTCTCATTGGCTCAGCGCTGCCCGAGGGGCGGGGCTGCACCAAGCCGGGACACCCTGCTCCAGGGGGGATGGCCCCAAAACGGGGGACCCCCATGCAAGGAACAACAGCAAAGGGTCTCTACAAACACAGGCTGCGAATCCGCTTGGACACAGGGCCGGGGACGTGGACATAAGGAAGTGACAGCAGAAGCCATCAGGGTCAGAAAATGTTATTAATTGACCACACAGACTGC
This sequence comes from Sturnus vulgaris, assembly GCF_052056855.1. NCBI lineage: Eukaryota > Metazoa > Chordata > Aves > Passeriformes > Sturnidae > Sturnus > Sturnus vulgaris. The sequence continues at coordinate 14,128,030 of NW_028276170.1, forward strand.
TGCTCAGCCAAGGTCCTGCTCAATTCACGAACTCCCAGAAGAACAACAAACACTTAACAGAGCCACGAATATCACTAGCTATACAAAAGTGGTGTGCATATTAAGGCCCAAGCACCCAGGGGCTCTCACATCCTTACACCATCTTCAACCAGGTGCCCTCCTCACACTGACACCATTCAGTCCTTGATGGCAAAGATGCTTTCTGGGGATGCCCACTCACACAGGATGGTAAACTGGATTTTGCCTTTTAGGGGGAACAAGAGGTAGAAGGGAAAATGGGAAAGACCTGGACGGTCCTTCTGCAGGGATGCACGGAAGCACCAGCCTTATTGGGGCAAGCCTTGCAGAAAATATCACAAGAATTTACCCCACCCCCAGGGATTGGGTTAATGCAGGATGTGGATGACTTGCTGCAATCAGGAGGACAAGAAGTGGCAGAAGAAGCCTCTGTGAAATGGCTGAATGTTCAGGCTAAAAAGCATTTCTGAGTATTTGAAAAAAAAGAACAAATGCTGGAGAATAGTTAGACATATTTTGACTGAAGGTTTGTGGTGTATTGACCAAGAGAGGGTCTGGAGAATCTCAGAAGTAATCCAGGACTGAAAAGGAGGTGCAAGAATTCTGAGCATTAATAGGAAACTGCAGGACCTGAATTGAGAGTTCTCTGTTCTATCCATAACATTGTATCACTTTCTAAACCCCAATAGCCTCAATGTTGTGGTATGGACAGAAGAAAAGGAACAAATAAAATGAAAAACAATAGAGAAAATGAAAATTAAAAATAACAAAATGATTGGTGCCCCAGCTATGGCTCTTCCGTACTCAGAAAATAAATTTGAATCCTAGGTGTCTTATAAGTAAATATTATATTATTGGCTTTTTGCAAATATTAAAAGGAATGCTCTCTGTTGGAAAACTTTCCTGTATGAACATAGTTTATTTTAGATCTGCGATTAACACAACTTAGAAATAGTAGTGGTAAATATATTTCTTTGAAGTACAACATTTTGATGTAAAAAGCTTTTGTTCATGTAACTAACTCAAAGAATGGTAAAAAAGATAATCAGGAAATTCTTCACATTCTTGGATTATGGGACACCAGAAGCCCAGGGAGGGAAAAATAATGATTGACAGGTTGGAGGGGAGTGATTCAGAATAATGCATGAAGGTCTATGAATATGCAACATGTTGCTGCATTTAGGAAGTGTTTTCTGAGTCAGTGTGTGCCCTTGGCTGAAGGCCAAGCATCCGGCCATTATAACCTTTGGCCAGAGCCAGGGCAGATATTCAATTATCTCCCTTGGAATTGATCTTTGCAATTCCTTACCCTGGGAATTCTCCACCTAGTGCGGGCTGGAGATAAGGGATGTGTATTTCAAGCAGTCTGTGGCCAGAATCCTGTCTCTTGTGAAATCTCTGCCACAGGAAGCTGGGCTGGCACAGAGCCTGCCCTGGCACTTTGCTGTTCACAGCATCCACCCAGGACTCTGCCTCTCAATTACACTCACACACTGGGCTGCCTGCAATTCCACTGTTGGAAAGTATACCAAATTTAATTTTTTTTACATTTCATTTTACTAGTCAGGCTCGGTTTGCCTTTCTCTCAGGAAAGAAATTTTAAAAGGTTTTTTCTAAGAAATGTTAGACCACTCAACAGAGATAAGTTTAACATCTCAACAGACTGGGAATAGCCCAAAAGATTCCCACAAAGATAACAACATTCAACAAAACATCAAGGAAACATCAGCAAACATCAAGGAACACCCACCCCAGACACTGCCCCTGGCCCAGATGGAGGCACCTGGTCTGGAAAAGACTGAGAAGGAAATTCAGGAATGTGGATCTAATTAACATCAGGAGAGGAGAAATCCGCCTGCAATACGAAACCAAACACTAAGAACTACACAACCTGGAAGCAATAAACACTAAACCAATGGATTTCAATGGGTTCAGACTGTAAAAAGTTTAGGAAAAATCTAGTAAAATTTACATCTCATGGAATTATTTTCTCTGCATACCCGGGCTATGTGTGGATGAAATTATTTCTGTTGCACATCCTGACCAGGATCAAGTAATGCCTTGACTCTCTAACATTAAGATATTGTTAGAGAGTTTTTGTTTTTCCTGCAGTTTCAGTAACAAGACTACACCATTAGAAATTTTTTTCATAATAATCCTACTTTTATATTCTGAGTTAAGTTTGGACCAGGGGTGTGAGAGTCAATTTTTACTCCTAGGAGAAGAAGTAGAAAAATCTTGATTGCATTGGAATTTCTTTGTGTGTATTTATGGGTGGCTCTTAATGATGGCAAAATTTCAGAAAGGGTTTTTCGATGCTCACCTTTATGTTGCATTTTGAAAAACTAGAAGAGTATTAATGGTGAGGCTTTAACACATAAACAGTTAATACAAAATTGTTTTAAAAAAAGAAAAAATTAAAAAAAAAAAAATGTGGGGGTGCACTTGTGGATAATCTAATGGCTGCTCTGGAATAGAAGCATTGGATCCAGGCACATCCAGGAGAGGAGCTTTAGAAATGCAAATTAACACTGCTAGGGCAATGTGTGCACAATGAACCAGGATCTTCATGCCTGGGGGAGGAATTTCGGTGATTGCCTCTGTCTCTCACCCCACGCTCTGCCTGCTTGCACAGATGGAATTTGCACAACTACAAGCAGAGCCCACAGTGAGGATATCTGACTGCAACAGAAATTGGTTAAGCTGCAAAGGGAAACAGGAAACGGAGAATGTTGGAAAAGCTTTACTAAAAACAGTGGGGGGAAATCATCCCTCTCCCTGCTCCAACCTGTGCTGTCACTGTCCAGGTTATATAGGGTGTATTGGGGCACTGGGGTGTTTTTGGTGCCATAAGTTCAGGGAAATGAGATGGAAATCCAAGTATGTGGTGATTTAATTAGAGAAAAGTGGTCAATTGATGCAGCCCTGGATGGAGGGAGCATCCAAAAACCCAAAAAAGATGAACAGACACAAGAGCCAATCCTACAACACCATGGACCAGCCCCTGGGAATTCTAACGAATTCATATCAGGACACAGAAAATCCATCCATAATTTGACTGGCAGAATTAGGGTAAAAAGCGTCCTCAAAATAATAACCAACCACAGAGCTCCAGCTCCTGACCTTCCTGACGACCAATCCACTGAAATAAGGAAGGAGACATTTCACATGGGATAGGATCAGATTATCTATTAACAGAAGGAGGAGGAGTTTACGGAAAATTACATGACTCAAACTGCTGTTCACAAATAGATGATAACTGAAAAGTGGTTAAACAGATAACAAAGGAGATAAGAAAATAACTCGTATTCCGGAGAAAGGATGGGAATGGGACACGTTTTCGTGGTTCCCTGGCAGACCATGGCTTAAACGAATGCTGCTCCTCCTCTGACGTGCTGCAGCAACTCTCAGCTTTTTACCATGCACGACACCTTGCTCCAAGGAGGACGCAGGAAAAGAGATTGAGTCAATGGAAATTAAAAGTTTGAAAAGGCAATTCTTGAGAAAATAAGAAAAGGAGGGATTGAAAGCAGTAAGATTAATATCGTAGTAGGGGTGCATATTAACGAGGACATGCAGTAGGCGGATCAGGAACTCTGAACCTTCCAAGTACCTCAACCAGTGGGGAATGGGAGAGGGAGATGCCAAGGGAAAATGAGGATAAAAAGGAGGCGGCGCTTTAGAGACCGCATGGCAAATGCCGCATGGCCTCTCTCTTTGTTCAGGAATAAAGTCACTTTTACAGGACTCCTCTGTCTCCTTTGGGCACACAAACCTCTGGCCACGGGAATTTTCCCGCACAGCCCCGGGCACAGGGCAGACACCTCTGTGCCACCCACAGCAACCGGGACGAGCCAGCGCAGCTCCGGCACCGGCTCCTGCCGAGGCCCCAGCGGGAAGGAGACCGCGGGCAGCCGCTCCCGCAGCGCCCTCAGCCCAGCGCCAACACGGGCCGGCACCGGCACAACCAACCCGCCAGAGCCCCCTGCCGCCCCCGAGGCCCGCAGCGAGCCCCGAGCCCCCGCACAACCGAGCGCGGCTTCCACCTGCGCTGGGGCCGCCTCCGAGCTCCGCCGCCGCCTCCCCGGGCTCCGGCCGCTGCCGCCGCTGCCGGGCCCGCACAAACGCTGCCACAATGGCGCCTTTGCTGCTCTGCCCAATCAGCGCGCCAGAACCAGGAGTGACATTGGCACAATCAGCCAATGGCAGCGAGGGCCGGGCTCTGCACACGGCCCAGCCTCGGCCCGCGCTCTCAGGGCCCCCCGGGCTGTGGGAGGGCAAAGGCGGAGATGAGGAACAGCCCTGGAACGGGCCCGGGCCCGAGCAGCCATTGGCCTGGAAACACAAACAAAGTTCTCCTCAGCTCCCGGCACGCCTTTCCCAGCCCTGCGTGTTCGCTGGCTCCGGCTCAGTGGAAATCCCTGGAACCTCATTTCTCTTACCCCTAATTAGGAGCCTCAGTGCATGGCTTTGATTTCCCCCAAAAAGAGAAACTGCCCCAAACCCCTGTGGTTGCAAGGAGCAGTGTGATAAATGTTATTCGTGCTAATTAAGTTGTAACTATATTAACAAAATTGTATTTAGATCAATAAAAGACAATTGTTACAGAGTGAAAGGGGGGGAGATGGGTGAAACAGGACAAAAGACATCTTCCAGATGTTGGGAGTCGAAGAAGGAGGTTGGAAGAAAGTCAGATAAGAATAGGAGAAGGACGTAGGTCTGATAAGCAGCATCTAGAAATACAGCTTCGACCTTGAAATGGGCAAAAATGGAATAATTCCAAGCATGGGACTTAATTAGAGTCATGTTATGGAAAACATCTGCTCAGTCACACAGGGCGCCTGCGCTACCTGCAGGTCACACCTCGGTCACTGATGAAGATGATGGGCCTTCACCGGAAATAAGACCCTCAAAAGGATAAGAGACCCCCCAACCCATTAGTAGAGCATGCGCCGTGCAGTATAGTTACGTAGATCTTAGGAATAGAAACTAGGAGGAGCTTTCTAGAAACTTCTGTAGCCTACAGTATATAAGTGGGATTGTTAGCCTGGATGCTTTGATACGTGAGGAATGGGAGCCACTCCCCGTATCCCCGGTCGGAGGGGGGCCCCTCCCCGGTCGGTTTTGCTTATGCTTTATACGAACCTCAATTATACTAAATTATTTACTGCCAAATTTTGTATATTCTTAAATATATGCACTTTGATTGTTTCATCTCCAATACTTTAATTGTCATCTCCAATACTTTGATTGTATTCATTTTGTTACTATTAAAAACTTACTATTAAATTTAATCTTGTTGCTTGATAAATTGGGAAAAATAGAACATCATTCATAACAATTTGGTGCCGAAACCCGGGATCTCCAGTCCAAGTGAAGAGTGGCTAGTTTTGGGAAGGAGCTCCCCACCAATTGTTAAGGTGGTCCCAAGGCTAGACCAGGCTCTCTTGGAAAAGGAGTTCCAAATTAAAATAAAGCATAAGCAAAAGAAGCTAGCTACAAGGAGGCATGCCAGAAGAAGAAGGCTCCCGTGAGAACGCCGGCAGAAAGGGAAAGGTGCCCGTAAAACGTCTTGTGCACAAGAACCCTGTGCGAAAATGGGCTGTGTGAGTACCATGGGGTTGGGTAAAGGGGGCGGCTGTGTGCTTGTGTGTGAGTGAGGAATGTCTGAAAGGGGAGAGCGAGTGAATACCCCGGGAGGGACTGGGAGGGAAAGTCCCAGCCCGAGAACTCACGAGAAAAGTCTTTGAGAAGGGAGCTGATGCTCGAAAGAAGTGATTTAAGAAGGGAGTAAATGAACCAGGTTCAACTATCTGTTGGGAGAATAATAGATGGAAGTTTCAGTATGTGATTAAGAAAGGATTGTGGAGAATGGCCAGAAAGTGAGGTTGGGGAGAGAATAAAAGGAAAAGAAGGAATTAGGTAGGAAACAAGTGTTTGGCAAAAGAAGTGAGATTGGTATATTAAGCGAAGGAGTTGAACCGCAGAACGAATGAGAGAGAGCAAGGGAAATGTTGCCGCCAGAGATGGGTCAGAGGAAAAGTAAAATCTCTGACCCAGGGGTTGTGAATTATGAGAATAGTTCACGAGAACCCGGTGTGCCTGGGAACCGAGAGGGGGTTTCCCAGAAGGGGAGCGAGATTCCTCAGGACAGCCCCCTGGGGATAGTGTTACAATACTAAAGTACAAGGGAATCCCAAAGAGAAAAAGTAAGCAGAAAATTATACAGTACTGTATGTTTGAGTGGAGAAAAGAAAAGATTTGTGCAAATAATTTGTACTGGCCAGAGTTTAAATCATTTGAAGATTAGATTTGTCAGGTTTTAAATCTATATATGAGTTCAAAACAACGTTTTAATTAAGAAGAAAGTGAATATGCTGCTTTGTGTCTTCCAAAAAGTGTGTGGGGGGGTAAATTTATAGTTCAAAGGCAAGAAAAAGAAGGTTATTCGTTATACCCTTTGCAAGCTAAAGGACGGGCAGCAAGAAGGGACTGGCTAAAGCCATGGGACTCGTTAGATCACCTCCCACCCCCATACAGACAGCCTGTCCAGCCTGTCCAGCCCTTGGTCCCCGATGCACCCCCTATTCAAGACGAGCCAGTAGCACACAGAACTAGAGGCAGAAGGGAACAAGAGGAAGAAAGTGACAAAGAGGGCAAGGAAGCAGGAAGGGAAGATAGATTATACCCTCTTAGAGAGGTTCCAATGGCAAATCTGGCCCCAGAACAGGGACCTATTGGTTACGTGAGTGTTCCCCTGCATACTAGGAACGTTAGGAAATTTAAGAAAGAGATGGGCAGGATGCCAGAAGATCATATTGAGGTAGCAAAGAAACTAGATCAGTTATTAAGACTGAATATTTACACCTGAGTGGAATTGCAGTCTATTTTAGAAATCTTGTTTACAGTGGAAGAGAGAAATGATTAGACAGTCAGGAATACAGGCTTAGAATAGAGATCATTAGAAGCCAAACCAAAGAGATCAGAAATGGCCTATGGCAGATCCAAATTGTAATAATCAGGAGGTAGAACATAGGCAAAATATGAGAGATTTCAAGTAAATGATTATCCAAAGTATTCAAGAAGCAATGCCCAGAGGACAAAATATAGGGAAATCTCTGAGTGAGCACCAAGGGAAAGATGAATGCCTGGCAGAATGGTTAAAGAGACTAAAAAAAAAAGGATTTGCAGTTATACTCAAGCATAGACCCCGATACACCAGCAGGGCAGGTCCTTTTGAAAACACAATTTGTAGCTAAGTCTTAGCGGGGGACATCAGGAAAAAATTAGAAAAATTGGAAGATTAGCAGGATAGGAGCTTCAGGAGTTGTTAAAGGAAGCACAAGAAGTGTATGTTCGGAGAGATGAGGAAAAGAAAATTAAAGCCAGGATTTTAATAACAGCAATCCAAGAAATACAAACAGCCACAAACACAAAGAATTTATCAGGAAAAAAATATTAATTCAAGAAAACTAAGGGGGGGTCAGGAGCTCATTTATTTAATATGAACCAAAATACCAGAAGACCCCTTGATAAAGCTGAAAGTAGATTCTCAAAATGAAGAAATCATATTTTTAGTAGACACAAGCACTTTGTTTTAGTTTAAGGTAAATTTAAAAAGAAACTTTTAAATAGAATTTTTCTGGAAAACAAATTTAAGCAATCTTTTTTTAAATTAGTTAGAGAAAAAAAAATATTTCCTCAGAGAGAAGTGGGAAAAATAACTATTTATTTAACAGGCAAAACACTTTTCAGTATAAAAATGAACAATATTAAACAACAAAACTTCTTATTGTTTCAAAAAGATGACAGATTCAAAAGAAGGTTTTTTTGTAAGTTGCAGCTTAACTTACTTAGTCTGGTATCAGTTCCCTCAGTGCTGGGAAATGCCTTGGCCCAGGCCAGGCTAGGTGAGCTACAGTGTGAGCTTCCAGTGCTTTCTTGGGTTTTCAGTCCAGAGCAAAATTGAATAATTCAAGAAAAAAAGAAGAAAAACAGACTCCAGGGAATTTTTTACTTTAATTGGTTAAGAAAAAAAAAAAAAAAAACAAAAAAAAAAACCTAACCAAAAAGCAAAAGAGAGTTCTCTCCCGCTGTCCACTGCAGACAACTAGGTCTGTGAGCAGGAATGTGGGGGAGGCAGTGTAGTTTCTGATAACTAATTCTGCACTTTTTCTCTCCTCTTTCACTCCTGGAATCAGTCTTAAAGCTGCAGAATTCAATATTCAACACCAACTGAACAGACTATTTAAAGATACAAGCATCATAAAATAAAAAGAAACAATTTGGCTGATAATAAAGCAGGGAGGAGCCCTAGGAAAAAACGGCAGTGTGAGTGTGGCTTTTCAGGAAGCAAAAGCACAGGGTGGGGCAACATGCTTTTCCTTGGCAGAAGTGGAGGCTGTGAAAAAGCTGGGGGTAACCCTGAAAAAAGGATGAATTTTTCTGCCCAATAGTAAAAGAGCGGTGCCAGGACTTTTGGCCCAACAGATCCCAGACAGCTCACATGGAGGGATTCACTGGGGCACGAGAGCACTTTGTGACCATTTTTGTAAAATTTATTAAAAAAAAAAAAAAAAAAAAAAAAAATTACTCAAAAAAAATTGTAATAAATCAAATGAAACTAAGGAGAGTACTGGGTGCCAAAAGCTACAGTCCATATAGAGTTAGCATAGAACCACTGTACTCTGGGACCAAGGGAGAATGTGATTTTTGTATGTGCAGTGAAAAAAAATATTATTTTACTGCTGTTTGAAATACCAGTTTAAAGTTGTTTTAAAAGGTGCATTATCAAAGTCTGGACATCCTGAATTAACTGCCTGCTGCAACCTCATTGAACCTGAAGGCAGAACAGCGCTGATGAGAAAGAATCAGACACCTAGTTGATCAATGAAAACAGCCCAGGAGGATTGAAAAATTTCTCCAAAAGCCTCCAACAGTCAACATTAACTGATTTATTTGAAGAACTACCACTCAAGAGAAAGAGACTGGTAACACCTATTATTGAGGAGGCCCAAAAACAATTAGAACATTGGCAATGTCGTACTCATGGCTTAGAATGCCGCCCATGGATTTGTATTCTTTGCACTTGCTGTTTTTAATTCATGGTGGAGAGTAACTAGGGCAAAAGAAAAAGAGAGACAATTGCTTTGTTTCAGTTGTTCAGGGCGTATGCATGATCAGCTAACAACAGAAAGATTTTTTAGTGACTTCTATGGGAAACCATTAAGACATGAAAACGGGACCTTTTATGCCGCAATTCAACTAATAGAGAATCAGGACCAACTACTCCTTGCCATATTAACTTTTGTGCAGGCTAAAGAACAAGCAATCCAAAATATTATAAATCAGAGTATCATAACTGGCAATTGCTGTGGAGAAAAAGTCTATGTGCCACGTAGTAAATACGTCTCACCAGCAAATTGGCATCGCGAGTATATCTATTGGTGGAAAAGAAGGTTTAGAAAACCAAAAAGAAGAATTATTTAATTGAAATAGTGTAATTTTGTTGTGGTTGGCATATCTCCGGAGCTTTACTAAATTGGGGGAAAAAAAAATAAAATTATTAGCTAATCAATCTAGGGAAAAAGATAAGGCAGTGCTGCAGAACTATAAATATTTTGTGCCATCTTTGGAACAGAAAAAGTTAAAATAGATCGTGCGAACCTTATGAGGCCAAGGGTACCAAAGAAAAAGAAATCCCAGGATGAAAACTTTGCTACCGAGAAGATGGATATCTCGGCCCTTGGCTGCAACCCAAGGGGCCTTGAGACAGGTAGAAAGTTAAAATTCCTGAGGATTCTTTTCATGGTGCTTACAATAATACCCCTAGCAGCTGGCCAGAGCCGTAAGACTGCATGGAATGGAAAAGAACAGGCCATGCAGGAACAAATTACAAGACGACAAACCACTCAAGAAGCAGAAATAAAGACACGAACCCTTCCTGATCCCTGTGACAAATGCAATCAATCCATGTGGGTCAAGAATAAGATGGAATCAGTATTTGTGGCACACCCATATATTAGTGCAGCTTGTTATGATCATAACAGCTTCTTAGAAATTTGTGTAAAAAGTTCAAAATTGTATTGGGTAAGAAAAAATTTGGGATTCAGGGGACGAGCTCCTTACCCTAATGATAATCAACTTGGTCCTAGATACGAACATTTTTTGTGTTTTGAAAAGGATGAAAAAGGAAAAGGGTCAAAGAAAAAACTAATTGGAAAACAAAAAGAAACAATGAAGGATAGGGAAATAATCAAAGAGTTAGAAGAACTGGATGAGCTGTATAAACAATTAAAACAGCACTATAGCGACTGGGATTTGCCAACTTCAAACAAAAATTTGTTTGTAGATCTGATGCAAGAAATTGCCACCGAATTAGGGTTATCTAAATGTTTTGTTTGTGGAGGACTTAGGATGGCTGAAAGATGGCCATGGAGAGGTGAGGGTTTGGCTCCAGAACAATTTTTAAAATGGAACCATACACAAATTTCTAAGACCCTAAGACGGCCTGAAGGCTGGGTCCTGAGTCATCAAGTCATTGGAACAGTTTGTATAACTCGGGAAGGGAGAAAATACACTGAAGTGGTAGGATATACTCCTTGCCTATCTACTTTAGTAGTAAATTCAGACAATAACACAAAGACCTGGTGACCCAAGAGTCCTACTGGATATTGGGGAATAGCAAAAGAAATGAATTGCGAGTGGAATAATCAAACTAATTTGTGCTGGCATAACAGTTCTGGAGCTAACCCCTACCAATCCATAAAAGACTTAAAATCTTATTGGGAACAACCAGAAAATACAAAAGAAAGATGGAAAGCCCCTGATGGAATATATTGGGTTTTTGGGCAACGAGCATACAGTGAACTACCCTGAAAATGGGAGACAACTTGTACCTTGTGAATTATACGACCCTCCTTCTTTGTCATACCAAGGTCTAAGAGCAATATACTAGGAACACCACTTTATGAAACCTTAGAAAGAAAAAAAAAAGAAAATTAAATCTCGACTTTCCGATGGCAGGAGGAAACCAAAAATGGAAAGATGAAGAATGGCCTGCAGAAAGAATTATAGCATACTATGAACCTGCTACTTGGACTCAGGATGGGTCTTGGGGATATAGAACTCCAATTTACCTATTAAACCGGTTGATAAGGCTCCAGGCCGTAGTGGAAGTCGTCTCAAACCACACAGCGGACGCTTTAAAGTTGTTGGCCAAACAGCATTCACAAATGCGAGCATTTGTATATCAAAACAGAATTGCCCTAGACTACCTGTTGGCAGAAGAAGGAGGAGTTTGTGGGAGGTTTAATGAATCTGAGTGCTGTGTGGAAATGGATGACCACGGGGAAGCCATCACCAGACTTGCTGACAAAATTAAAAGAGTGGCACATGTACCAGTTCAAAAATGGAATTCTATCCTGAAAGCTGACTGGTGGGATAATCTTTTTGGGGGTGTGTGGTGGAAAAAATTAGGATTCATGCTATTGTGTTCTGTTTTAGGTCTATTGTTTCTGCCTTGCATGATACCATGTCTAATCAGACTAATACACTCAGTAATTCAAGGAATGCAACTTACAGCCATACCTATAGATCCAGAATTAACAACAAAAGGAAAAATAAACTCCTTGATGGCACTGAAAGCGCAATCCACTTGCACTCGAAGAAGAAAAATCGAGAAAATAGTGATTGAATGCAAAGAGAATACCCTGGCATGAGAAATGTTAACCAAATTTGAGAAAGAGTGTGAAGAGCTAGATGCCACATGAAAAATGTTAAAAAAATTAAAAGCTAGTATAAAGGAACATAGACAATACGAAGTAGCAACTTTTTAGAGCACGAATCAATATAATCAAAAAGAGAAATGGGGGAATTGTGATAAATGTGATTCGTGCTAATTAAGTTGTAACTATATTAACAAAATTGTATTTAGATCAATAGAAGACAATTGTTACAGAGTGAGAAGGGGGAGATGGGTGAGACAGGATAAAAGACATCTTACAATCTTACAGAGGTTGGGAGTCAAAGAAGGAGGTTGGAAGAAAGTCAGATAAGAATAGTAGAAGGACGGAGGTCTGATAAGCGGCATCTAGAAATACAGCTTCAACCTTGAAGCTGTCAAAAATGGAATGATCACAAGCATGGGACTTAATTAAAGTCATGTTATGGAAAACATCTGCTCAGTCACACAGGGCGCCTGTGCTACCAGCAGGTCACACCTCGGTCACTGATGATGATGATGGGCCTTCACCGGAAATAAGACCCTCAAAAGGATGAGAGACCCCCTAACCCATTAGTAGAGCATGCGCCGTGCAGTATAGTTACGTAGATCTTAGGAATAGAAACTAGGAGGAGCTTTCTAGAAACTCCTGTAGCCTACAGTATATAAGTGGGATTGTTAGCCTGGATGCTTTGATACGTGAGGAATGGGAGCCACTCCCCGTATCCCCGGTCGGAGGGGGGCCCCTCCCCGGTCGGTTTTGCTTATGCTTTATACGGACCTCAATTATACTAAATTACTTACTGCCAAATTTTGTATATTCTTAAATATATGCACTTTGATTGTTTCATCTCCAATACTTTAATTGTCATCTCCAATACTTTGATTGTATTCATTTTGTTACTATTAAAAACTTACTATTAAATTTAATCTTGTTGCTTGATAAATTGGGAAAAATAGAACATCATTCATAACAGAGGGGTCTTGGTGAGTCCTGCTGGGGTTGTGAAGGGACTGGTAGAAGGTTTGGGGGTCCTGGGGCAGCGGGGAGCAAATGGGAGGGAGTTATGCCATTTTGAGAAGGACAGGAAGGGCTTTGGTGCATCCCAAGGAAGCTGGGAAGACATTAGGAGAATGTTTTAGGGAGCTCTAGGTGGGCTGGGGGAGATTGGGAGGATTCTTCGAGTGGCTTGGAATGTCCATGAGAGGTTTTGGTTGGTCCTGACCCCTGTGGTCCCCTAGAGATGTCGCCCGACGCTGCCCACAGTAAAGTGCTGATGGGGATGGGGGCTCTGTGTTGGGCTTCGTCTTCGTGGCACTGGGGCTCAGCTACTAACTGTGCAAGGAGAGGGGGGGTCCCGGGGGTCGTGTTCCCCCTCCCCCAGTGTGTGTGCTCCTCCTAGGGACCGCCAGCCGGGGGTCACCACCTTTTCTCTGCCCACAGAGCTCCTGAGCCAGCAGTGTCTACAGCCCCTCCCCGTGGCCTCGGACCCAGCCAGGATACCACGCTCCGTCCCCTCGCTGATTTTGGGAGTGCAGTGCGTCCCCTCCAACCCTGCTGTTACTCTGTCCAAGCCAAGCTGCTCCCAGCGCTCCCAATAAAGCTTCCAAGTTTTACCCAGTTCCATTTGCTTGGGGGCGGGACTGGGGAGGGACTTGGGGGGACCCCGCGGGGGGATCGTGACTGGGCGGGGAGGGTGGGGTCCAGGTGGGGAACACTGGGTGCTGCGGGTCTGCCCGGCAACCGATGAGTCATCACAGCTGCACTCTCTGATTGGCTGAATCTTCTCCATCGCATTCTCTGATTGGCTGAGGAGAGGCCCGGGAGTTGAGAGAAGGAACAGGAGAGATCCCGGCCCGAGCACCGGCACGGGAACAACAGAGCCAGCCTGGGCACAGCGAGGTAATTTATTACCAACCAGATCACAGCAGCACAAGGAGAAGAGAGAGAAATCTCTCCAACACCTTTCCCCCACCCCACGGAGATCACCAGGACCACGGATCACCAGGGCTCTGCCCAACGGGGGTCACCGGGCATCATCCAACACCGATCCTCCCATGGGGGATGGAGCTGGAGCAGAACACGAAGCTCTTCCCACGCTCGGGGCACTCACAGGGCTTCCCTTAGTGGTGCCTCCGCTGGTGTTGGGTCAAGTTAGAGCTCTGTGAGAAGCTCTTCCCACACTCAGGACACTCGTAGGGCCTCTCCCCAGTGTGGATGGGCCGGTGCCTGATGAGGTTGGAGTTATCCTTGAATCCCTTCCCGCAGTCGGGGCAGCGGAAGGGCCTCTCCTCTGTGTGAATTCGCTCATGTTTGAGGCAATCTGAGCTGGTCTGAAACCTCTTCCCACACTTGGGACACTCGTAGGGCCTCTCCCCAGTGTGGATGCGCTGGTGTTGTCTCAGGGCAGTGCTCCACCCAAAGCTCTCCCGACATTCCAAGCAGGTGTAGGGCCGTTCCCCAGTGTGGATCACCTGGTGATGCATCAGATAATAAATAGTCCTGAAGCTCTTCCTGCATTTCCCACACTCGTAGGGCTTTTCCCCAGCGTGGATCATCTGGTGTCGGATTAGCTCGGAGCTCCACTTGAAACCCTTCCCACATTCCAAGCACTTGTGGGGCTTCTCCCCTCCAGGAGGCTTCTCCACCAGCTCTGAGCTCTGCCTGGATCTCCGGCCGCCTTCCCGGCTCAGGGAGGGTCTTTCCTCCTCGCAGCTCCCCGGGCTGGGTTTGCAGCTCCTTCTCGAGAGGGACCTCTCAGGAGTTTCCTCGTCCTCCATCTGCCAATGCCTTGGGAATGAAAAATCCTGGTTTGGAGGAAAACACAAGAGAGCACCTTGGGCTGAGGGTTCCTCCTTCCAAAGTGCAACTCAGGAAGTCATTGGGCATCTTGTGTCTATAAGAACCTCCAAAACACAACGATTCAGCACAAAAATTATCCAAACATCAAGACACAGATCAAAATCTCCCCAAAAAGCAAGTTTCAGCCCAAATCCCTTCCAAAATATAAAGATTCAGCCCCAGCAAAAAATCAAAGCACCAACATTTAGCCCAATAAAGCTCACAAACACCAAGATTCACCCCTGTGAAAATCATGGATGGTCCTCTTCAGTCACCTGCTGCATGTGGCGGGAGCAAGGCTCCTGGGGCTGTGGGAGAGGCTGCAGATACAGGGAGGAGTGGAACATTGTGCTGCTTCCCATTTCTGCTCCTCCTCTGGTGTCCCTACTCTTCCTCACACTCCTCTTCCTCCCATTATTCCTCTTTCTCCTGCACAATCCCACCTGCTCCTCCCACATACATCGTTTGATCCTTTTGTTTTTCAACCCTGCTTCTCCTTCCCTTCTCCTGCTGCCCCCAGGCCCAGCACCCACTGCCAGCTCCCTCTTCCCCCCAAACCCACAGCATCCCAGCGCAGGGGCAGCGATGGAGCTGGGGCAGCTCGGGCTGGGGCAGCGCTGGGCTCTCGGCCGCTCCCGCCCGCACTCGCTCCCCACTGCAGCCGCTGCCGCCACCACAGCGCGGGGGGGCCCGGCCTTGGCGCTCCCCCCCTCCCACCTCCCCAAATTCCCATCCAGGGGGGCGCTGGGGCCAGGAGACAGACGAGTGACAGATCAGGGGGGCTGGGAAGAGTCGGCAGCCAGAGAGCACTGAAAATCTCAGCAGGGACTACAGTGGCATCTTCGGGGACTAAACATGGCTGGGCACCCATGGAGGGTGTAAAGGGAAAGCCAGGAAGGGCTCCTGGCCAAAGGGATGATGATCCCAAAATATCTCTGAAGGGTCCCTTCGGAACACGTTGAGGGAATTTGCACATTCTCCCAGAGGTAATCAAGGACATGGACACCCAGGGAGGCATTAAGGAAAGTCGAGAAGGGATGGAAGGTGTCGGTGTGCTGGGAAGGGATTGGGTGAAGGGGAGTGTGCAGGAATATGGTTCAGGAAAGAGGCAGCAGGAAAAATCTATGTGGGGAAGAAAAAGGATGAAGGGAAAGAGGAGGAAGAAAAAAATACTGAGGATGGGGATGTTTTTCAGCAGGCTCTTATCCTCAGAAGTCACCAGCTGCTGCAGATCCTTTGTATCCCCGGTTGCCAGGACAGGCACACAAGGAGGTCAGGATTGCAGGGGGTTTCTCTGTGCTGGGCAGCGGCAGGAGCGGGCGCAGAGGGGCGGCACCGGGAGCACGGGCTGGGGGCCTGTGGGGAGCTGCGGGGCCGGGCCGGGGCTGTGGGGCAGCCGGGGCTCAGCGCCGGGCGCTGCCTGAGCCCAGCACCCCCCGGCAATTGCAGGCCCGGCAGTGGCCCCCGGCCCCCAGGAGGCTGCGGGACGCCCCGGCCGCTGCCCGGCCCCGTGGAGCTGCCGGCCCTGCCCGCCGGGGGGGCCGCGTTTGGACACTGCGGCAGGACAGGCACCGGCTCTGGGATACGGGCTGGCCACGGCAGCCACAGCACAAGGAGCAGCAGCACAAAGGAACAGCTGGGAAATGGGCATTGGACGTGCAAGCATCCAGATCAGCTTTTAAGCATTTTCCTTGGGTCACTGCAGAAAGGAATGATTTAGCAGAAAGCTCAGCAGCTGTCAGAGGATGAGCACCCCCAGGCACTGAGGGGGCTGCAGGAGGGGCAGAAGAAGCCCCTGGAGCACTTGGTCACAAAGGCACAGCAGGGGAATGCAAGAAGGGATGAGGAGAAGGCCAAGGGGAAGGCAAAGGCCATGGCAGAGTTTCTACAGCCCCTGAGGGATGAACCCCAGGGCCCAAGGGGGCCCCAGCACCCAGGGGCTCTCACATCCTTACACCATCTTCAACCAGGTGCCCTCCTCACACTGACACCATTCAGTCCTTGATGGCAAAGATGCTTTCTGGGGATGCCCACTCACACAGGATGGTAAACTGGATTTTGCCTTTGAGTGGGAACAAGAGGTAGAAGGGAAAATGGGAAAGACATGGACGGTCCTTCTGCAGGGATGCACGGAAGCACCAGCCTTATTGGGGCAAGCCTTGCAGAAAATATCACAAGAATTTACCCCACCCCAGGGATGGGGTTAATGCAGGATGTGGATGACTTGCTGCAATCAGGAGGACAAGAAGTGGTAGAAGAAGCCTCTGTGAAATGGCTGAATATTCAGGCTAAAAAGTATCTTAGAGTATTTGAAATAAAAGAGGAAATGGTGGAGAAAAGGGTTAAATATACGGGACATATTTTGACTGAGGGTTTGTGGTGTATTGACCCAGAGAGGGATCAGGGAATCTCAGAAGTAATCCAGGACTAAAAAGCAGGTGCAAGAATTCTGAGAATTAATAGGAAATTGCAGGACCTGGATTGAAGATTCTCTGCATATGCAACATGTTGCTGCATTTAGGAAGTGTTTTCTGAGTCAGTGTGTGCCCTTGGCTGAAGGCCAAGCATCCGGCCATTATAACCTTTGGCCAGAGCCAGGGCAGATATTCAATTCTCTCCCTCGGAATTGATCTTTGCAATTCCTTACCCTGGGAATTCTCCACCTAGTGCGGGCTGGAGATAAGGGATGTGTATTTCAAGCAGTCTGTGGCCAGAATCCTGTCTCTTGTGAAATCTCTGCCACAGGAAGCTGGGCTGGCACAGAGCCTGCCTTGGCACTTTGCTGTTCACAGCATCCACCCAGGACTCTGCCTCTCAATTACACTCACACACTGGGCTGCCTGCGATTCCACTGCTGGAAAGTATACCAAATTTAAAATTTTTTTACCTTCCATTTGTCTAGTCAGGCTCGGTTTGCCCTTGTCCCGGGAAAGAAATTTTAAAAGTTTTTTTCTAAGCAATGTTAGACCACTCAACAGAGATGAGTTTAACATCTCAACAGACTGGGAATAGCCCAAAAGATTCCCACAAAGATAACAACATTCAACAAAACATCAACGAAACATCAGCAAACACCAAGGAACACCCAACCCAGACACTGCCCCTGGCCCAGATGGAGACACCTGGTCTGGAAAAGGCTGAGAAGGAAATCCAGGAATGCGGATCTAATTAACATCAGAAGAGGAGAAATCCGCCTGCAAGAGGAAACCAAATACTAAGAACTACACAATCTGGAAGCAATGAACACTAAACCAATGCATTTCAATGGGTTCAGACTCTAAAACGTTTAGGAAAAATCTAGTAAAACTCACGTGTAATCGAATGATTTTCTCTGCACACCCGGGCTATGTGTGGATGAAATTATTTCTGTTGCTCATCCTGACCAGAATCAAGTAATGCCTTGACTCTAACACTAAAGACATTATTGAAGAGTTTTTGTTTTTCCTGCAGTTTCAGTGACAAGATTACACCATTAGAAAATTTTTTCATATTAATCCAACTTTTATTTTATCATTTAGATTTGGACCAGGGGTGTGACAAGCAATTTTTACTCCTAGGAGAAGATGTAGAAAAGACTTGATTGCACTGGAATATTTTTCTCTATATTTGTGGCTGACTCTTAATGATGGCAGAATTTCGGAATGGGTTTTTCGATGCTCACCTTTAAGTTGCATTTTGCAAACGTAGAAGAGTATTAATAGTAAGGCTTTAACACATAAATAGTTAATGCAAAATCGTTAAAAAAAAAAAAATAAAAATAAAGCAGATTGTGAGGGTGGACGTGTGAATCACCTAAAGGTTGCTCTGGAACAAAGGCATCCCTTCCAGGTAGCCAGCAGAAGACCTTTAGAAATGCAAATTAACATTGCTCAGGAAAAGTGCAGACAATGCCCAAGGGCCTTCTTGCCAGGGGGAGGAATTTCCCTGAGTCCATCTGCCCCTCACCCCCAGCTCTGCCTGCTTGCACAGATGGAATTTGCACAACTAAAGGCAGAGCCCATAGTGAGGATATCTGACTGCAACAGAAATTGGTTAAGCTGCAAAGGGAAACAGCAAACGCAGAATGCTGTGGAAGCTTAATAAAAAACAGTGTTTGGGGAGAGGAATCATCCCTCTCCCCAAAGCACTGGGGTGTTTTTGCTAGTCCAGAGAAATCAGTTGGGAATCCAAGTATTTGATGATTTAATAAGAAAAAGTGGTGAATTGATGCAGCCCTGGATGGAGGGAGCACCCAAAAATGGGAAAAAGATGAACGGCCACCAGGACAAATGCTACAACACCATGGACCAGCCCCTGGGATCCCTAACGAATTCATATCAGGACACAGAAAATCCATCCATAATTTGAGTGGCATAATTAGATTTAAAAGTGTCCTTGAAATAATAACCTAGCAGACAGCTCCAGCTCCTGACCTTCCTGCTGACCAATCCACTGAAATGAGGAACGAGACATTTCACCATGGGATGGGATCAGATTATCTACTTACAGAAGAAGGAGGAGTTTGTGGAAAATTAAATCATTCAAATTGCTGTTTACAAATAGATGATAACCGAAAAGTGGTGAAACAGATAACAAAGGAAATAAGAAAGTAGCTCATGTACCAGTCCAAACAGGGAAAGGATGGGAATGGGACCCGTTTTCGTGGTTTCCTGGCAGACCATGGCTTAAACGAATGCTGCTCCTCCACTGACGTGCTGCAGCAACTCTCAGCTTTTTACCATGCAAGACAACTTGTACGAAACAGGATGCAGGAAAAGAAATTGAGTCAATGGAAATTAAAAGTTTGTAAGCGCTATTCTTGAGAAAAGGAGGGATTGAAAGCAGTAAGATTAATATCATAGTAGGAGTGCATATTAACGAGGACATGCAGTAGGCAGATCGGGAAATCTGAACCTTCCAAAAACGTTAGCAAGAGGGAATGGGAGAGGGAGATGCAGACAGGAAAATGAGGATAAAAAGGAGGCGGCGCTTTAGAGACCGCATGGCAAATGCCGCATGGCCTCTCTCTTTGTTCATCAATAAAGTCACTTTTACAGGACTCCTCTGTCTCCTTTGGGCACACAAACCTCTGGCCACGGGAATTTTCCCGCACAGCCCCGGGCACAGGGCAGACACCTCTGTGCCACCCACAGCAACCGGGACGAGCCAGCGCTGCTCCGGCACCGGCTCCTGCCGAGGCCCCAGCGGGAAGGAGACCGCGGGCAGCCGCTCCCGCAGCGCCCTCAGCCCAGCGCCAACACGGGCCGGCACCGGCACAACCAACCCGCCAGAGCCCCCTGCCGCCCCCGAGGCCCGCAGCGAGCCCCGAGCCCCCGCACAACCGAGCGCGGCTCCCACCTGCGCTGGGGCCGCCTCCGAGCTCCGCCGCCGCCTCCCCGGGCTCCGGCCGCTGCCGCCGCTGCCGGGCCCGCACAGACGCTGCCACAATGGCGCCTTTGCTGCTCTGCCCAATCAGCGCGCGACAACCAGGAGTGCCATTGGCACAATCAGCCAATGGCAGCGAGGGCCGGGCTCTGCACACGGCCCAGCCTCGGCCCGCGCTCTCAGGGCCCCCCGGGCTGTGGGAGGGCAAAGGCGGAGATGAGGAACAGCCCTGGAACGGGCCCGGGCCCGAGCCGCCATTGGCCTGGAAACACAAACAAAGTTCTCCGCAGCTCCCGGCACGGCTTTCCCAGCCCTGCGTGTTCGCTGCCTCCGGCTCAGCGCGCAGCCCTGGAGCCTCACTGCCGATACCCCTAATTAGGAGCGTCTCTGCTTGGCTTTAATTTTCCCCCAAAATGGGAAAACTGCCCCACAACCCCTGTGGATGAGTGGGAGAGGGGAGAGATTTCTGGCAGAAAACTCCAAAAACTCAGAGCAGGATAATGAGAAGTAAATGAAGACCCTTCAAACCAGCTTTCCACACGCCTCCCTCCTTCCAGCTGCACCTCCTACCTCGGCAGTTCAGGGTGGGAGAAACGACGCTCACTTTGTAAAATTATAAAGGTTTATTAAAGGTTAGCAAAAAAAATACACCAAAAGACTGAATAAAGAGAAAAATCAGCGCTGGTAGCACAGGACTAAAGCAGCAGACCCGGGTGTGATTTGGGGGCCCGGGGGCTCCCCGGGCCGCCCTCGCCCCCCCCCCCCCCCCCCCCCCCCCCCCGATCTCGGCCAACGGGTGCGAGCGGCGCGGCCCCGCTGCTGAGCACTGACCCCGCCCCGGGGGCCCCCGTGACCCCCCCGGAAAAAACCCGCACCTGCACCCCCCCTTCAGTCCCTCCAACCTTCCCAGTCCTGGGGGAAAAGGGGGAAAGGGGAGGACCTGGGGCGGGATCACCCGGAGACCCCCGGGGTGAGGAGCAGGAGGGGAGGGGGGGGGGTTGGGCTCGCGCTGAGTGGGGGGTCCCGCGTGAGGATTTCGAGGGGGTTCGCTCGAGGAATTTTGGGGGTCCTCGTGCATAGGGCTCTTCTCGTGCCACCGTCTCCTCGTGTCACCCAGACCAGTTTGGGGAGCTCTTTGTGTCACCCAGAGGAATATTTAATTTTATCAAGGGCTCTTTAGATGGTATGGTCCCCAGTACATACAGCCCCTGACACCCCTATTCGTCTTCCTGGAACTTTCTTTTTTTTTTTCATCGTGTATCAATTCTTTTAAATTTTTCTTTATATGACCTTTCTTGTTACAATAAAATCAGGTTCGCCTTGGTGAATTCTTTCCTGCTTCATTTCCTTGTTTCGGGGGGGTTTTCCGTGGTTTCTGTCCCCCTTTCTGCTGGGTTTCTTTCTGTGTTTCACGAACTGCAGCTATAAAGATTTTAGCTACTGCTTTCTGCTTCTCTTAGCAATTCTTGTAACCCCCGATCTTGCCAATCGTCTAACTTTTCTAATTTCTTTCTAATATCTCCCCATAATCGAGCAATAATTTGGGTTTTGAGGAGTGCCTGACCCACTTGTGTGTCAGGGTCTATCCCGGAGTACATTTGGAGATTTTTCCTCAGCCGCTCCAACCAGTCAGTCGGGGATTCGTCCTTTTTTTGTTGTTCACTAAAGGCGTTTTTAATATTTTGTCCTTTAGGAACTGATTCTCGGATACCTTTAACGAGTATCCATCTTAAGTCCATCATATTCTGGCGATGGACATAATTTTTATTATCCCAGTTAGGATTATTTAATGGCCATTTCTGGTCTCCCCTAGGTCCAATCTGATGCTCCCGGTCCCATACCCTCATTCCAGCCTGTCTGATCATTTCCCGTTCTTCCGTGGTGAATAGGATACTTAATATAGATTGTAATTCCATCCAAGTATACATACTTGGTCCGAGGAATTGATCTGGTCCTCCGATACCCCTATAGGATCTTCTAGGAGTTTTCCCATTTCTTTTTTAAAGTTCCTCACTTCCCCTGTGTTCAAGGGAACATTTACAAATCCAATTAATCCAGCCTGTTGTCCTGCTAATGGCACTTCCCTCAGGGGGTAAAGGCGAGCCTTTGTGTCGTTATCTCCCTCCTCTCTGGAGATACCATCTCTCCTGGTATTCCTTTGACAGGAGCGAGTTCTCAGAGCTATGGGAGTACCAGGAGGAGAAGTGGGTGCGTGGGGGGGTCTCCTGTATTTTCTGTATTATACGGAGGTGGGAGATTATCGAGGGGTTCCCAGGTAACCTTTTTTTTATCCTCATTCTCTTTTTCTTTTAAAGTATATATCAAGGAT
Source organism: Sturnus vulgaris (assembly GCF_052056855.1). Lineage (NCBI taxonomy): Eukaryota > Metazoa > Chordata > Aves > Passeriformes > Sturnidae > Sturnus > Sturnus vulgaris. Next base: position 14,150,305 of record NW_028276170.1, read on the forward strand.
GGCTCGGACTGTTTTGCCCACAGGGCAGCATACTCACATTCCTCTCTGTTAAATGGTTCTTTACAAGCCACATATGTGTTTAATGCTCGACAAATCCAACCCTCAAATGATCGGAACATGGGCCAGTATAGGTTATCTTTATGGATTATTTCTTTGGTCCATTCCACCATGCAAGATTGAATCAATTTTTCTTTACTTTTTCCTCTGTATATCGCCCCTGTGTCCCAACATTTTAATATTTCTCCCAAAGGGCTGCCTGGTGGTATTTCTGGCAACCTACTTGTCTTGTCTTTATTTTCCCGGTCTCCTTGTGGACCAAATGAACTCGAACCTCTTCGTGGGTCCCTGGGACTCAGAATTTTACTCCCTCTTTGTCCCATTTTTACCTCAAGGGACTGTCTTGAGGTGTTTGTACTCCCCGATGTGTTCTGCTTGAACCCCTGCCTCTCCTCGGGTCAGGATGGACTGGAACCCGCCTCTACCTGGGCTGGGATGGGAAAAGCAGCTTTTCCCTTCTCCCTCCGTGACTCGTGTGTTGCAATCTGCTTTTCTTTTCCTCCCCCTTCCCCTTCCCCTTCCCCCTCCCCACCCCCTTTCCGGGTCCTGCCTCTACCTGGACTAGGGTGGGAATGACCCAGCCTCTACCTGGGCTAGGACAAGAAAAGCAGTCTCTCCCTTTGTGCTCACTCGCTTCGTCCGGTCACCGGCCAGGTCCCTCGCGGGATGCTGGAAACGCGGATAGAAGGACTCCACTCTCGCTTCGCAGCAAAGGCCACGTCTCATTCAGGCAAGCACACAGTCATCCCCACCAAACCACACAGATACTCACAGTCCGATGCTCCTGTCTGGCTCTTCGTGCACGAGAATTACAGGTGATTTTGCCGCGGTCTTCCGGGGAGATTTTCCTTGCTCAGTCTCTATGGTGCGGGACGTCGATGGGTCCCGAGAATCACTGACGAACCGGGGCCACAGCAGTGGGGCGCCTCCCCGAAATCGCAGTGCCTCTCAGGGCTCCAAGGACGTCCCGGGTTTCGGCACCAAATTGTTATAAATGAGAGACAAAAGTCTCGATATTCAGCAAAATTTAGATTGCTTTAGTTGATATAGAAAGAGCAAGCAGCGCGCTGGGGAACGTGAGGGGTCACCGCCCACTCCACGCTCCACCCAACCTTGGTTTGCAGCCTCTTCTTATACTGTGGGTTCTCATTGTAATCAATAATTTTTGGGGTTTTTTTTTGCTGACATAATTTTGGTAGGTAAGCAGTGGTGGTTGAATAAACATCCTTACACAAATTACAAAGCCTTTGGGTGATAATCAGTCACAGATAGCCATCTGGTCCTTGTAGATAACCACCAGAGAAGTTCTGGAAGTCTGGTTCTTGAGATAGGCAGCATTGATTAGACAAAGGCAGGAAGGGCATTTTGGGAAGTTCGATTTCGCAAGCTGGTAGCAGATACAACTTATTTGAAAAACATAACATAATATAACATAATGTAATGTAACATAGTACAACATAATATAACAAGGTGATTTAAAACAGAATTATTTAATCATATAATTTCCTTTATCTAGTGTCCATGCTTCACTTCAGAGCTTAGCATTCTGGTTTATGCAAAGCCCAATGCTTTTGTGATTAACACGAATCTTTTATCAATTGTCACAGCGACAAGACGTTGGAAGGGCCCAGGGGCATGAAAGGCAGAACATCCACTCTGTAGGGGAGCACGTGGGGGTTTAGTCCAGTGCTCCCAGTGCTGATTTTTCACCTTTCTCAGTCAGTTGTTGAGTTTTAATGCTAAGACTTAATAAACCTCATAAAGTTTTACACAGTGAAGTCGTTTGTCCCACCCTGCACTGCCGAGGTAGGAGGTGCAGCTGGAAGGAGGGAGGCGTGTGGAAAGCTGGTTTGAAGGGTCTCCATTTAATTCTCATTATTGTCCTCTGAGTTTTTAGAGTTTTCTGCCAGAAATCTCTCCCGTCCACTCATCCCCTGGGGTTTGGGGCAGTTTTCCCATTTTGGGGGAAATCAAAGCCATGCACTGATGCTCCTAATTAGGAGGTAGGAGAAGTGAGGCTCCAGGGCTTCCCGCTGAGCCAGAGCCATCGAAAACACGGGGCTGGGAAAGGCGTGCCGGGAGCTGCGGAGAACTTTGTTTGTGTTTCCAGGCCAATGGCGGCTCGGGCCCGGGCCCGTTCCAGGGCTGTTCCTCATCTCCGCCTTTGCCCTCCCACAGCCCGGGGGGCCCTGAGAGCGCGGGCCGAGGCTGGGCCGTGTGCAGAGCCCGGCCCTCGCTGCCATTGGCTGATTGTGCCAATGGCACTCCTGGTTGTCGCGCGCTGATTGGGCAGAGCAGCAAAGGCGCCATTGTGGCAGCGTCTGTGCGGGCCCGGCAGCGGCGGCAGCGGCCGGAGCCCGGGGAGGCGGCGGCGGAGCTCGGAGGCGGCCCCAGCGCAGGTGGGAGCCGCGCTCGGTTGTGCGGGGGCTCGGGGCTCGCTGCGGGCCTCGGGGGCGGCAGGGGGCTCTGGCGGGTTGGTTGTGCCGGTGCCGGCCCGTGTTGGCGCTGGGCTGAGGGCGCTGCGGGAGCGGCTGCCCGCGGTCTCCTTCCCGCTGGGGCCTCGGCAGGAGCCGGTGCCGGAGCAGCGCTGGCTCGTCCCGGTTGCTGTGGGTGGCACAGAGGTGTCTGCCCTGTGCTCGGGGCTGTGCGGGAAAATTCCCGTGTCCAGAAGTTTGTGTGCCCGCAGGAGACGGAGGAGTCCTGCAGAAGTGACTTTATTGGTGAACAAAGAGAGAGGCCATGCGGCATTTGCCATGCGGTCTCTAAACCGCAGCCTCCTTTTTATCCTCATTTTCCCGCCCCCATCTCTGTCCCCACTGGCTGAGGTACTTGGAAGGTTCAGAGTTCCCGATCCACCTACTGCATGTCATCGTTAATATGCACCCCTACTACGATATTAATCTTACTGCTTTCAATCCCTCCTTTTCTTATTTTCTCAAGAATTGACTTTACTAACTTTTAATTTCCATTGACTCAACGTCTTTTCCTGCATCCTCTTTGGAATAAGGTGTCGTGCATGGTAAAAAGTTGAGCACGTCAGAGGAAGACCAGCATTCATTTAAGCCATGATCTGCAGGGAACCCCGAAAAACGTGTCCCATTCCCATCCTTTCTCTGGAATACGAGCTATTTTCTTATTTCCTTTTTTATCTGTTTCATCACTTTTCAGTTTCATCTATTTGCGAACAGCAGTTTGAGTTATTTTCCACAAACTCCGCCTCTTTCTGTTTATAGATAATCTGATCCTATCCCATGTGAAATGTCTCCTTCCTTATTTCAGTGGCTTGGTCAGCAGGAAGGTCAGGGGCTGGAGTTGTCTGGTTGGTTATTATTTCGAGGAAGCTTTTTATCCTAATTCTGCCAATCAAATTATGGATGGATTTTCTGTGTCCTGATATGAATTCGTTAGGGATCCCAGGGGCTGGTCCATGGTGTTGTAGGATTGGCTCTGGTGTCTGTTCATCTTTTCTGCGTTTTTGGGTGCTCCCTCCATCCAGGGCTGCATCAATTGACCACTTTTCTCTAATTAAATCACCACATACTTGGATTTCCAACTCATTTCCCTGAACTCGTGGCAGCAAAAACACCCCAGTGCCCCAATACACCCTATATAACCTGGACAGTGACAGCACAGGTTGGAGCAGGGAGAGGGATGATTCCCCCCCGCTTTTTTTCGTAAAGCTTTTCCAACATTCTCCGTTTGCTGATTCCCTTTGCAGCTTAACCAATTTCTGTTGCAGTCAGATATCCTCACTATGGACTCTGCCTTTAGTTGTGCAAATTCCATCTGTGCAAGCAGGCAGAGCTTGGGGTGAGGGACAGAAGCAATCACCGAAATTCCTCCCCCAGGCATGAAGATCATCCTGGTTCATTGTGCACACATTGCCCTAGCAGTGTTAATTTGCATTTCTAAAGGTCCTCTCTTGGCTGTGCCTGGATCCAATGCTTCTATTCCAGAGCAGCCATTAGGTTATCCACAAGTGCACCCCCACAACCGGTTTTTTTTTCTTTTATCTTTTTTTAAACAATTTTATACTAACTGTTTATGTGTTAAAGCCTCACCATTAATACTCTTCTAGTTTTGCAAAATGCAACAAAAGGTGAGCATCGAAAAACCCTTTCTGAAATTCTGCCATCATTAAGAGCCACCCACAAATACACACAATGAAATTCCAATGCAATCTAGATTTTTCTACTTCTTCTCCTAGGAGTAAAAATTGATTCTCACACCCCTGGTCGAAACCCAACTCAGAATATAAAAGTAGGATTACTATGAAAAAATTTTCTAATGGTGTAATCTTGTCACTGAAACTGCAGGAAAAACAAAAACTCTCCAACAATATCTTAATGTTAGAGAGTCAAGGCATTACTTGATCGTGGTCAGGATGTGCAACAGAAATAATTTCATCCACACATAGCCCGAGTGTGCGGAGAAAACCATTCCATGAGATGTGAATTTTACTAGATTTTTCCTAAACTTTTCACTGTCCGAACCCGGAGAAATCCATTGGTTTAGTGTTCATTGCTTCAAAGTAGTTCTTAGTGTTTGGTTTCCTATTGCAGACGAATTTCTCCTCTTCTGATGTTAATTAGATCCACATTCCTGGATTTCCTTCTCAGTCTTTTCCAGACCAGGTGTCTCCATCTATGCCGGGGGCAGTGTCTGGGGTGGGTGTTCCTTGATGTTTGCTGATGTTTCCTTGATGTTTTGTTGAATGTTGTTCTCTTTGTGGGAATCTTTTGGGCTATTCCCAGTCTATTGAGATGTTAAACTCATCTCTGTTGAGTGGTGCAACATCCCTTAAAAAAAGCGTTTTAAAATTTCTTTCCTGAGAGAAAGGCAAACCCAGCCTGACTAGTAAAATGAAATGTAAAAAATTTTAAATTTGGTAGACTTTCCAACAGTGGAATCGCAGGCAGCCCAGTGTGTGAGTGTAATTGAGAGGCAGAGTCCTGGGTGGATGCTGTGAACAGCAAAGTGCCAAGGCAGGCTCTGTGCCAGCCCAGCTTCCTGTGGCAGAGATTTCACAAGAGACAGGATTCTGGCCACAGACTGCTTGAAATATACATCCCTTATCTCCAGCCCGCACTAGGTGGAGAATTCCCAGGGTAAGGAATTGCAAAGATCAATTCCAAGGGAGAGAATTGAATATCTGCCCTGGCTCTGGCCAAAGGTTATAATGGCCGGATGCTTGGCCTTCAGCCAAGGGCACACACTGACGCAGAAAACACTTCCTAAATGCAGCAACATGTTGCATATTCATAGACCTTCATGCATTATTCTGAATCATTCCCCTCCAACCTGTAAATCATTATTTTTTCCTTTCCTGGGGTTCTGGTGTCCCATAATTCCAAGAATGTGAAGAATTTCCTGATTATCTTTATTGCCATTCTCCAAGTTTGTTACATGAACATAAGATTATGACATTATACTGGAACAAAAATATATTTATCACAAACTAATTATAACTTTTGTTTATTTATGTATATTTATTTGCATTTATAAGTTTTGTTAATTGCAGAACTAAGAGAAACTATGTTCATACAACAGTATTTTCCAGATACGGCATTCATTTTAATATTTGCAAAAACTCAGTAATATAATGTACACTTATAACACACATAGAATTCAAATTTCTTTTTCTCAGTCTGGAGGAGACATAGCTGGTGGTCCAATCATTTTGTTATTTTTCATTTTCTCAGGTTTTTTTGCTTTTCTCCTGTCCATACCACAACACTGAGGATATTTGAGTTTAAAAAGTCATACAATGTTGTGGCTAGAGCAGAGAATCTTCAATCCAGGTTCTCCAATTCCCTATTAATCCTCAGAATTCTTACAGCTGCTTTTTAGTCCTGGATTACTTCTGAGATTCCCTGGTCCCTCTCTGGGCCAATACACCACAAACCCTCAGTCAAAATATGTCCCAAATATTTAACCCTTTTCTCCATCATTTCCTCTTTAATTTCAAATAGACAAAGATGCTTTTTAGCCTGAACATTCAGCCATTTCACAGAGGCTTCTTCTGCCACTTCTTGTCCTCCTGACTGCAGCAAGTCATCCACATCCTGCATTAACCCAATCCCTGGGGTGGGGTAAATTCTTGTGATATTTTCTGCAAGGCTTGCCCCAATAAGGCTGGTGCTTCCGTGCATCCCTGCAGAAGGACCGTCCATGTCTTTCCCATTTTCCCTTCTACCTCTTGTTCCCACTCAGGGGCAAAATCCAGTTTACCATCCTGTGTAAGTGGGCATCCCCAGAAAGCATCTTTGCCATCAAGGACTGAATGGTGTCAGTGTGAGGAGGGCACCTGGTTGAAGATGGTGTAAGGATGTGAGAGCCCCTGGGTGCTGGGGCCCCTTTGGGCCCTGGGGTTCATCCCTCAGGGGCTGTAGAAACTCTGCCATGGCCTTTGCCTTCCCCTTGGCCTTTTCCTCCTCCCTTCTTGCATTCCCCTGCTGTGCCTTTGTGACCAAGTGCTCCAGGGGCTTCTTCTGCCCCTCCTGCAGCCCCCTCAGTGCCTGGGGGTGCTCATCCTCTGACAGCTGCTGAGCTTTCTGCTAAATCATTCCTTTCTGCAGTGACCCAAGGAAAATGCTTAAAAGTTAATCTGGATGCTTGCACGTCCAATCCCCATTTCCCAGCTGTTCCTTCGTGCTGCTCCTTGTGCTGTGGCTGCCGTGGCCAGCCCGTATCCCAGAGCCGGTGCCTGTCCTGCCGCAGTGTCCAAACGCGGCCCCCCCGGCGGGCAGGGCCGGCAGCTCCACGGGGCCGGGCAGCGGCCGGGGCGTCCCGCAGCCTCCTGGGGGCCGGGGGCCACTGCCGGGCCTGCAATTGCCGGGGGGTGCTGGGCTCAGGCAGCGCCCGGCGCTGAGCCCCGGCTGCCCCACAGCCCCGGCCCGGCCCCGCAGCTCCCCACAGGCCCCCAGCCCGTGCTCCCGGTGCCGCCCCTCTGCGCCCGCTCCTGCCGCTGCCCAGCACAGAGAAACCCCCTGCAATCCTGACCTCCTTGTGTGCCTGTCCTGGCAACCGGGGATACAAAGGATCTGCAGCAGCTGGCAACTTTAGAGGATAAAATCCTGCTGAAAAACATCCCCATCCTCAGTATTTTTCTCTTCCTCCTCTTTACCATCCTTCATTTTTTTTCTCGCATAGATTCCTCCTTCTTCTTCTTGCCTGAACCATATTCCTTCCCTTTCCCCAATCCATTCCCAGCACACCAACACCATCCAGCCCTTGTTGTCTAAATCCCTTCTGGACTTCCCTTTTTGGCCCCCGTGAGTGTCCATGTCCTTGATTAGCTCTGGGAGAATGTGCAAACTCCCTCCACATGCTCCCAAGGGACCCTTCAGAGATATTTTGGGATCATCATCCCTCTGGCCAGGAGACCTTCCTGGCTTTCCCCTTCTACGCTCCATGGGTGCCCTGCCATGTTTAGTCCCCGAAGACCCCACTGTAGTCCCTGATGAGATTTTCAGTGCTCTCTGGCTGCCGACTCTTCCCAGCCCCCCTGATCTGTCACTCGTCTGTCTCCTGGTCACTCTCGGGTACCCAATCCATGCCCGGCGCCGCAGCCACCCAAGGGAGCCGATCACCCAAACTGGGTGAGGCACCTTCAGCTCCATTCACTGTCCCCGCCCTGGATGGGGGAAGGAATTCGGGTCGAGCCCCAAGGTGTGTGGAAAAATTCACATCACCAGAGGATTCTCTGCAGAAAGAAGACAGAGGAGTCCTGTAAAAGTAATTTCATTCACAAGGAAAGGAAGAGGCCGTGGACCATTTCCCATGGGGTCCCTGCAATTGTTAGTAGACACAGCATCCTTTTCATCCTAATTTCCCCAGTTGCATCTCCCTCTGCCTTTTCCCATTGGTTGAAGTACTTGAGAGGTACCGACATGCCAATGCATCTGCTGTATTCCACCCCCCCTAATATGCATCCCACTTTTGAATAGCTAACGACATTCATGGCTCTATTAAGTGTTTGTTCTTCCTCCTGAAGTTCATGAATTGAGCAGGACCTTGGCTGAGCAGCAGTCTGTGTGGTCAATTAATAACATTTTCTGACCCTGATGGCTTCTGCTGTCCCTTCCTTATGTCCACGTCCCCGGCCCTGTGTCCAAGCGGATTCGCAGCATGTGTTTGTAGAGACCCTTTGCTGTTGTTCCTTGCATGGGGGTCCCCCGTTTTGGGGCCATCCCCCCTGGAGCAGGGTGTCCCGGCTTGGTGCAGCCCCGCCCCTCGGGCAGCGCTGAGCCAATGAGAGCGCGCGGCGGTGATGACGCAGCAGTGTCCAGGCAGAGCCGCAGCTCCCAGCGTTGCCCACCTGGAGCCACCTGCGCCCGGCCCGGGTCCCAGCGCCCCCCGGCAGGGGAATTTGGGGAGGTGGGAGGGGGGGAGCGCCAAGGCCGGGCCCCCCCGCGCTGTGGTGGCGTTTTGGAGGTTTTTACAGGCACAAGATGCCCAGTGACTTCTTGAGATGAACCTGGGCAAGGAGAAACCCCCAGCCTAAGGCCCTCTTCTCTTTTGTTTTCCTCCAAACTAGGATTTTTCATTCCAAAGACCTGGGCAGATGGAGGAGGAGGAAAAACCCCAGAGATCCCTCTCGAGGAGCGGCTGCAAACCCATCCCAGGGAGCTGTGAGGAGGAAAGACCCTCCCTGAGCCGGGAAGGCGGCCAGAGATCCAGGCAGAGCTCAGAGCTGGTGGAGAAGCCTCCTGGAGGGGAGAAGCCCCACAAGTGCTTGGAATGTGGGAAGGGTTTCAGGTGGAGCTCCAGGCTGATTCGGCATCAGGTGATTCACACTGGGGAGAAGCTCTACGAGTGTGAGGAATGTGGCAAGGGATTCAGAGACAGGTCAGGCCTGATGCATCACCAGGTGATCCACACAGGGGAACGGCCCTACACCTGCTTGGAATGTGGGAAGAGCTTTGGATGGAGCTCTGCCCTGAGAGACCACCAGCGAATCCACACGGGGGAGAGGCCTTACAAGTGTCCTGAGTGTGAGAAGAGATTTCAGACCAGCTTCAATGTCCTTGTACATAAGCGGATTCACACAGAGGAGAGGCCCTTCCACTGCCCCGACTGCGGGAAGGGATTCAACCGCAACTCCCATCTCACTGTCCACCGGCGCATCCACACTGGGGAGAGGCCCTACGAGTGTCCTGAGTGTGGGAAGAGCTTCTCACAGAGCTTTCACTTGACCCAACACCAACGGAGTCATCACTAAGGGAAGCCCTGTGAGTGCCCCGAGTGTGGGAAGAGCTTCGTGCTGTGCTCCAGCTCCATTTCCCATGGGAGGATCGGTGTTGGATGATCCCCAGTGACCCCCATTGGGCAGAGCCCTGGTGATCCGTGGTCCTGGTGATCCCTGTTGGGTGAGGGGGAAGGAGTTGGAGAGATTTCTCTCCCTTCTCCTTGTCCCTCTGTGATTTGGTTGGTAATAAATTCCCTCGCTGTGCCCAGGCTGGCTCTGTTGTTCCCGTGCCGGTGCTCGGGGCGGGATCTCTCCTGTTCCTTCTCTCACTCCCGGGCCTCTCCTCAGCCAATCAGAGAATGCGATGAAGAAGATTCAGCCAATCAGAGAGAGCAGCTGTGATGACTCACCGGTTGCCGGGCAGACCTGCAGCACCCAGCGTTCCCCACCTGGACCCCACCCTCCCCCCCAGCCACGATCCCCCCGCGGGGTTCCCCCAAGTCCTTTCCCAGTCCCTCCCCCCAGTAAACGGAACTGGGTCTAATTGGGAAGCTTTATTGGGGAGGGGGGACATGACCCCCGGGACCCCCCCCCCCCACCTTCTTGTACAGGTTGAAGCCGAGCACCAGCTCCAGGAAGACGAAGCCCAACACGGAGCCTCCGATCCCCATCAGCACCTTGCTGCGGGCGACGTCTGGCAGCATCTCTGGGGATCCACAGGGGTCAGGACCCTCCAGACCTTCCGCAGCCCCTCTAAGCACCTTCCTAGTCAACTCCTGCCCACCCAGGACACCCTGTAACCTCCTCCCAATCTCTTCCCAGCCTCCCCAGGACCCACCAAAGCCCCTCTATTTCCACTCAGGATCCCATAACTCCCTCCTAGTTAACCTCCCCACTGCTCCAGGATCCCCAAACCCTCTCCCATTCCTTTCCAGGACCTGTCAGAACTCACCAAGGCCTTCCCAGTCTCTTCCCATCACAACCAACCTCATTCCAACCCTTGCTTTCCAATTCCTGATCTTGTTCCAGCCCCTCCAGGCTCACTCAGATCCCTCCCAGTTCCCCCCAGCTGATCCCAGTGTGTCCCCACTGTCTCCTAATGTCCCCTAGTTTGTCCATCTCACTGTGGCCTTCGAGCTCCCAGCCCAGCCCCAGCTGCCTGCTCTGCTCCGTGATGGATTTCTACGCTGCCAAGATCCAGGTGAGATTTTTTCCAGGGCCAGCAGGAGCTCTCGGGCCACGTGGTGGCCACCGACCTCAGATGGCCTAGACCTGCTCCCCAACAGCCCAGACTGCTCAAGTTATATCATGACAATAGTTATAGAATTATTTACATTATAAAATTACAATCGGGATTAGTTATAACTGGAAGGCCTCCAGGCCAGCTGTTAGCTACTGCAGGTTTAGTGCTGGCCAAATCTTCCTCTAGAATTATTTACTCATTTCCTGCTGTGAGATAGGATTAGGAGGAAGGCAAAGCAGGCTCAAACCTTAAAGGGTATAAAGAAAGGACTGTACTAACAGAACTAAAAGAATTATAAGAATCAGAATAAAACCTTCACAACACTTCTCCTCCCCCCCATACCTTCTTTTCTTTCCCACTGACAATGTGCAGGAACAATTCAGCCAGTTTACCATCTCTAAAATAGTCTTTTTCCAGTTCACTTAGGGAGAGGAGTCTCTCTTGTCATGCTATGGAGACTTCTCCACAAGAGACAATTCTCTCGTGGCTTCAAAGTCACAGTGCATCAGCTGCCCAGGAGAATGGAAATCTCATCACTGTGTAAAAGTCCCTCCCCTCGACCTACAGCTTTCCCCACAATTGTTTTTGAGGGCTCAATCTTTGGCTAATGGGGTACACTTTTAAGGATGAGCTGTTCAGAAGCAAAGGTTCTCTTCATCTGTCTCTGAGATCATCTTCATCCCTGGGAACAGAGGTTCTCTTCTTCTTCCCTCGGGTAAAGGGTCTTCATCACTCTCATCTCTCTCTGTTCGAGTTACTTCAATATCTGCTTGTTCAGCATGGATGCTTTTGCTCATGCCTACAATTTGAACACTTCATCCTCCACATGCTTTTCAGCAAGTTACAGGGAAATAGAGTCTGATGTATCTTCCCCATAGACTTACAAAAGGATTTCAGCCCAAGAGTGAAGCATCTCCTCAATCCCTCCCATCTGGGACCTGAATTCTACTTCTCTAACCTTGGGATCCAAATGTTGTTCCTCTACGTGTCTTCACTCTGTCCTGTTCTCTCACTCAAGAGAGAATTGAAGGTCTGCAAGTCTCATCTGTACAGTGAAAGAGATAATATCTTGTTCCAAGGCCTGCAGATAATCATATGATCCCTGCTGGTGGTGGCCAGAGCTGTTTACAGTGGAGAATTCTGGGGGGCTGTGTCAGGATTTTCAAGGGCCCCAGCCAGAACAGTGTGGCCACTCTGGCTGCACAGCTTTTTCAGTGGTTTAACAGGTTGTCAGTTCTCAAAACTAATCACTGATTAGATTTTGTCAGACATGGAGGAAGCTCTTAGCAGCTCCTGTGAAAAAAAATCATTTCCGGGGGTGGCTTCTTCACTCCTCACAAAATATCAAATGTGCAAACCCAGCACAGAGGGTCCCCCCTTTCTGTTGTGAGGTCTCGTGTTGTCACCCTTGGCTCCATGAGACCCTGTAAAGTCAAAATGGATCCTTCGTTCCAGGAGACCCCAAAATGTCACGATGATCTGTGGACACCATAAGGCCCTGAGGCATCACAATGGCCCCTTGGTTCCAAAAATCCCCACAGAACCATAGGGGCCTCTGGATTCCATGAGACCCCACAGTGTCACAGGATCCCTTTCTTTCCCTGAAGCCCCAAAATATCACAAAGGATTCTTGGTCCCATGAGGCCCCACAGAACTATAAGGGCCTCTGGATTCCACAAGACTTCAAAGTGTCAGAGTCACTTTCTTTCCCCAAATCCCAAAAGTGTCACAATGGATTCTTGGATTCAAGAGACCCCCACAGTGTCACAGTGTCCCCTCAGTTCCATGAAGTCGCAGAGAATGACAAGGCCTTGTGGGATCACAATGGATCCTTGGTTCCATGAGGCCCCGCAGAATCACAGGGGCCTCTGGATTCCACAGGACACTGGAGTGTCACAGTGTCCACACAGTTCCATATGTCTCCTGAGTGTCACAATGGCCTCATTGTTCCACGTGTCCCCTGCCCCATTGTTCCATGTGTCCTGTCAGTGTCACAATGGTCCCACAGTTCCAAGAGGCCCTGAGGTGTCACAATGTCTCACGGTTCCGTGTATACTCTGAATGTCACAATGGCCCCATGGTTCCATGTGTCCCCTCAATGTCACAATGGCCCCATGGTTCCATTTGTCCCCTCAATGTCACAATGGCCCAGGGTTCCATGTGTCCCTTTGGTATCACCATGGTCCCAAAGTTCCAAGAGACCCTGCCATGTCACAATGGCCCAATGGTTCCACGTGATCCCTCCTGTCACAATGGCCTCAGGGTTCCATTCGTCTCCTCAGTATGACACTGGCCTCAGGATTCCATGTTCCCCCTCAGTGACACAATGGCCCCAGGCTTTCGTGTGTCCACCAGTGTCACAATGGCCCCACAGATCTGGGAGGTCCTGCAGTTTCTCAATGGCCCCAGGGTTCCATGTGTCCCCTCAGTGTCACAATATCTGCACCATTTCACGTGTCCCCTGAGTGTCACTTTGGGCCCAGGGTTCCATGTGTGCCCTCAATGTCACAATAGCCCCACAGTTCCATGTATCCTCTCAGTGTCAGAATGGCCCATTGTTCCATGTGTCCCCTCAGTGTCACCATGGTCCCATAGCTCCAAGAGACCCTGCCATTTCACAATGGCCCAACGGTTCCATGTTTCCCCTCACGTCACAATGGCCTCAGGTTTTCATGTGTCACATTGGCATCATGGTTCCATGTTTCCCCTTCAGTGTCACAATGGCCCCACGCTTCCAGGAGGCTCTGCTGTGGCATAGTGGCCCCAGTGTTCCATGTCCCCTCATGTCACAATGGCATCAGGGTTCCATTTGTCCCCTCAATGTCACCATGGACCCAAAGTGTCATTTATGCCCTCATTGTGACAAGGGACCCATGGTTCCATGTGTCCCCATAGTGTAACAACGGCCCCACAATTCCAGGAGGCCCTGCAGTGTCACATTGGCCCCAGGATTCCATCTGTCCCCTCATTGTCACAGACGAGCAGCACTGCAGTGGGAGCAGCACCACTGGAGGGGTTGCAGCTGCACTGGAACAGGAGCAGTGGCTGTGGAACAACAGGGGAGAAGCTGTGGAACACAAGTCCTGTGAGGAGCAGCTGAGGGAGCTGGGAATGTTTATCCTGGGGAAGAGGAGGCTCAGGGGAGACCTCATCACTCTCTACAACTCCCTGACAGGAGGGTGCAGCCTGGTGGGGGTCGGGCTCTTCTCTTAGGGAACAGGGACAGGACAAGAGGACACAGCCTTAACTACACCAAAGGAAGGTCCTCCTGTGTCTCCACCCATGTCTCAGTTCAGTGAATTTATTTTTCCCTAGTGTTGGATGTTTTAAAGGGATGAAGAGAAATTAAAAGCAAATCAAGGCCAAAAGAAAACGATTTCTGTGTCTGTGTGAGCTGAGGATCCACGTGCTTGGGTGGAAGAACATTTTTTGGAGGGGTTTCCACCCCACTGTCTCCAAAATCTTGGTCTTTACCTGAGATCATCACCCTTTGGCTGGAGAAGACACCCTTGGGCAATAGGAAATTAAAATCCTGGAATCACTGAGGTTAGATGCAGTGGTTTTGGTTTATTAATTTGAAAATGTTTTTGTTTTGAAATAGGATTAGGACAAAGGTAAAAAACAGGTTTAACTTTAAACGGTAGAAATTGAAATTTTATTAAGGGGAGCTATAAGAAAAAAACTTAGAATAACGAACAGTTTTCTTGTGGTTTTGATGTTACAGTGATTAGCTGCCCAGGAGAATGGAAATCTGATTACTATCTAAAAACCCTTTTTTCAGATTAACAGTTTTTCTCATAACTTTTATTAAGTACTGTGTTAATTTACAAGGCACAGTTTAAGGATTATAACAGGTTAAACAAAAACCAGTTTATTTTTGAGTACAGAGATTTTTTTCTTTTTCTTGGGGGAACAGTAGGGTTTTTTTATTATTTAAACAGGAGATTACAGCAATTTTAACATTTGTTTACTTCAATATCAATGCTCTTGTTTATATGTACAGTTAGAACAGTCATATTCACCTCAAAATACTTTTATGTGTTGTAGATGAAACAAGAGGCTTTTCTCCGTAGTTTAAAAAAAGAAATTTTAGCTCACTACTTTTCTCCTTTCTTTATTTCATATTTGACTTTTCTTTTTATTTGATTTCGGTGTTTTTATAATGTTTCTGTATGTATGACTATTTTGGTGGGGTTTTTTGGTTTTGTTTGTGTTTTGGTTGTTTTGGGGTTTTTTGGGGTTTTTTTAGGAGAGAGAATAAAGTATCTGTAAAGTTTTATTCTGGGCATTGAAAGAATTAATACCTTGCCCGGGCAGCAGAGGGTTTTGTGACTTTTTCCAGGTGGGGCAGTCCGAGTTATTTACAATAAAGAGTCTTTCAAGGCCACGCTGGGGGCTGGGTGAGGACTGTAGGGTTTAGTCAGAGGAGCCGTGATGAGTTTCTGGTTTCATGGCTGTTCTCCGGCGCCTGCTGCACTCAATTCCAGCCACGGGCCGGGGGTTCTTCCTCCACCCTGCCCAGCAGGGCACCACCAGAAGATAGGATTGAACACAGGAGATTTTCTGGGGTTGAAAGTCAACAAATCCACTCTCCACAAGGAATTCTCAATGTCAGTTTGGATCCCCATGACGTTCCTGCCCCTGTGTTCATCCAGGTGCCCACAGGGAGACAGAATGATGCAGAGCCCCCCCAGCCAGGTGTCTTCCCAACACGGATCACCAGGACCACGGATCACCAGGGCTCTGCCCAACGGGGGTCACTGGGGATCATCCAACACCGATCCTCCCATGGAGGACGGAGCTGGAGCAGAGCACGAAGCTCTTCCCACACTCGGGGCACTCACAGGGCTTCCCTTAGTGGTGACTCTGTTGGTGTCGGGTCAAGGTTGAGCTGTGTGAGAAGCTCTTCCCACACTCAGGACACTCGTAGGGCTTCTCCCCAGTGTGGATCCTCTGGTGTTCGATCAGCCTGCACCTGTAGCTGAAACCCTTCCCACATTCCAAGCACTTGTGGGGCTTCTCCCCTCCAGGAGGCTTCTCCACCAGCTCTGAGCTCTGCCTGGATCTCCGGCCACCTTCCCGGCTCAGGGAGGGTCTTTCCTCCTCGCAGCTCCCTCGGCTGGGTTTGCAGCCCCTCCTCCTGTGGGATCCCTGGGACTTTTCCTCCTCTTCCATCCACCCACGCCTTGGGAATGACAAATCCTGGTTTGGAGGAAAACACAAGAGAACACCTTGGGCTTTCAAAATGCAACACAGGAAGACATTGGGCATCTTGTGTCTGTAAGAACCTCCAAAACACAACGATTCAGCACAAAAATTATCCAAACATCAAGACACAGATAAAAAACTCCCCAGAAAGTAAGTTTCAGGCAAAATTCCTTCCAAAATATAAGGATTGAGCCCCTGCAAAAAATCAAAGCACCAACATTTAGGCCAATAAAGCTGACAAACACCAAGATTCACTCGTGAAAATCATGCATGGTCCTCTTCTGTCACCTGCTGCATGTTGGGGGAGGAACGCTGCTGGGGTTGGGGCAGAGGCTGCAGATACAGGGAGGAGTGGAACATTGAGCTGCTTCTCATTTCTGCTCCTCCTCTGGTGTCCCTACTCTTCCACACACTCCTCTTCCTCCCATTATTCCTCTTTCTCCTGCACAATCCCACATTCTCCTCCCACGTGCATCCTTTGACCATTTTGTGCTTCAACCCTGCTTTTCCTTCCCTTCTTTTGCTGCCCCCAGGCCCAGCACCCACTGCCGGCTCCCTCTTCCCCCCAAACCCACAGCATCCCAGCGCAGGGGCAGCGATGGAGCTGGGGCAGCTCGGGCTGGGGCAGCGCTGGGCTCTCGGCCGCTCCCGCCCGCACTCGCTCCCCACTGCAGCCGCTGCCGCCACCACAGCGCGGGGGGGCCCGGCCTTGGCGCTCCCCCCCTCCCACCTCCCCAAATTCCCATCCAGGGGGGCGCTGGGGCCAGGAGACAGACGAGTGACAGATCAGGGGGGCTGGGAAGAGTCGGCAGCCAGAGAGCACTGAAAATCTCAGCAGTGACTACAGTGGCATCTTCGGGGACTAAACATGGCAGGGCACCCGTGGAGGGTAGAAAGGGAAAGCCAGGAAGGGATCCCGGAAAAAGTGATGATGATCCCAAAATATCTCTGTAGGGTCACTTGGGAGCATGTTGAAGGAGTTTGCAAATTCTCCCAGAGGTAATCACGGACAGGGACATTCACGGGGGCAATCAGGGAAGTCCAGAAGAGATTGGTACAACATGAGGGTGGATGCTGTTGGTTTTCTGGGAAAGGACTGAGTGAAAGACAGTGTGCAGGAATATGGTTCAGGAAAGAAGAAGCAGGAGCAATCTATGTGGGAAAAAAAAAAAATGAAGGATGGTAAAGAGGAGGAAGAGAAAAATTCTGAGGATGGGGATGTTTTTCAGCAGGCTCTCATCCTCAAAAGTTGCCAGCTGCTGCAGATCCTTTGTATCCCCGGTTGCCAGGACAGGCACACAAGGAGGTCAGGATTGCAGGGGGTTTCTCTGTGCTGGGCAGCGGCAGGAGCGGGCGCAGAGGGGCGGCACCGGGAGCACGGGCTGGGGGCCTGTGGGGAGCTGCGGGGCCGGGCCGGGGCTGTGGGGCAGCCGGGGCTCAGCGCCGGGCGCTGCCTGAGCCCAGCACCCCCCGGCAATTGCAGGCCCGGCAGTGGCCCCCGGCCCCCAGGAGGCTGCGGGACGCCCCGGCCGCTGCCCGGCCCCGTGGAGCTGCCGGCCCTGCCCGCCGGGGGGGCCGCGTTTGGACACTGCGGCAGGACAGGCACCGGCTCTGGGATACGGGCTGGCCACGGCAGCCACAGCACAAGGAGCAGCACGAAGGAACAGCTGGGAAATGGGAATTGGACGGGCAAGGATCGAGATTAGCTTTTAAGCATTTTCCTTGGGTCACTGCAGAAAGGAATGATTTAGCAGAAAGCTCAGCAGCTGTCAGAGGATGAGCACCCCCAGGCACTGAGGGGGCTGCAGGAGGGGCAGAAGAAGCCCCTGGAGCACTTGGTCACAAAGGCACAGCAGGGGAATGCAAGAAGGGAGGAGGAAAAGGCCAAGGGGAAGGCAAAGGCCATGGCAGAGTTTCTACAGCCCCTCAGGGATGAACCCCAGGGCCCAAGGGGGCTCCAGCACCCAGGGGACTGAGTTTGAAATGCAAGAATTTTCATTTGCACCTAATTGTGATTGTAATGTACTGAGAAGAGATTTGATAGCTAAATTCGAATGCAAATTAACATTGCAAAAGGTGGTACAGAGTCAAGTTCCGTTTTGCCTTTGTGTCAAATATCTGGCAAGGCCTAAGCTGATGTGAACTCAGAAGTTTGGGCAGCTCCAGAAAAATAGGGAAAATTAGATATGGAGCCTCTCCAAAGCTCTTTGAAGCAACCAGGACAAGCGGTGTCTAAAAGCAGTACCCTGCTCCAAGGGAGGGAAGGAAAGGCTTACAGCCTCTTATTGAGTCCCTGCTAAAGGCAGGGCTTTTGAAGCCAGGGATCTCTCCCTGTAATGCTCCTATCCTGCCGGTCAAGACATCAGATGGAATCGATAGAATGCTGCAGGACCTAAGGAAAATAAATGAGATTATCCAACCCAGGTACCTAATTGTCTCAGATCCTTACACCATCTTCAACCAGGTGCCCTCCTCACACTGACACCATTCAGTCCTTGATGGCAAAGATGCTTTCTAGGGATGCCCACTCACACAGGATGGTAAACTGGATTTTGCCTTTGAGTGGGAACAAGAGGTAGAAGGGAAAATGGAAAAGACATGGACGGTGCTTCTGCAGGGATGCAGGGAAGCACCAGCCTTATTGGGGCAAGCCTTGCAGAAAATATCACAAGAATTTACCCCACCCCCAGGGATTGGGTTAATGCAGGATGTGGATGACTTACTGTAATCAGGAGGACAAGAAGTGGCAGAAGAAGCCTCTGTGAAATGGCTGAACGTTCAGGCTGAAAAGCATCTTTGAGTATTTGAAATAAAAGAGGAAATTTTGGAGAAAAGAGTTAAATATTTGGGACATATTTTGACTGAGGGTTTGAGGTGTATTGACCCAGAGAGGGACCAGGGAATCTCAGAAGTAATCCAGGACTAAAAAGCAGGTGCAAGAATTCTGAGGATTAAGAGGAAATTGCAGGACCTGGATTGAAGATTCTCTCCTCTAGCCACAACATTTTATGACTTTTTAAACCCAAATACCCTCAGTGTTGTGCTATGGACAGGAGAAAAGGAAAAAAAACTGAGAAAATGAAAAACAACAAAATGACTGGACCACCAGCTATGTCTCCTCCAGACAGAGAAAAAGAAAAATGAATTCTAGGTGTGTTATAAGTGTACATTATATTATTGAGACTTTGCAAATATTAAAATGAATGCTATATGCTGGAACACATTCCTGTATGAATATAGTTTCTTTTAGTTCTGCAATTAACAAAACTTATAAACAGTTGTGTGATAAATATATTTTTCTTGGAGTGTAACGTAAAAATCTTTTGTTCATGTAACAAACTTGGAAAATGGTAAAAAAGATAATCAGGAAATTCTTCACATTCCTGGATTATGGGACACCAGAACCCCAGGGAAGGCAAAAACAGTGATTTACAGGTTGGAGGGGAATGATTCAGAATAATGCATGAAGGTCTATGAATATGCAACATGTTGCTGCATTTAGGAAGTGTTTTCTGAGTCAGTGTGTGCCCTTGGCTGAAGGCCAAGCATCCGGCCATTATAACCTTTGGCCAGAGCCAGGGCAGATATTCAATTATCTGCCTTGGAATTGATCTTTGCAATTCCTTACCCTGGGAATTCTCCACCTAGTGCGGGCTGGAGATAAGGGATGTATATTTCAAGCAGTCTGTGGCCAGAATCCTGTCTCTTGTGAAATCTCTGCCACAGGAAGCTGGGCTGGCACAGAGCCTGCCTTGGCACTTTGCTGTTCACAGCATCCACCCAGGACTCTGCCTCTCAATTACACTCACACACTGGGCTGCCTGCGATTCCACTGTTGGAAAGTATACCAAATTTAAATTTATTTAATATTCCATTTTACTAGTCAGGCTCGGTTTGCCTTTCTCTCAGGAAAGAAATTTTAAAAGGTTTTTTTTAAGGGATGTTGCACCACTTAACAGAGACGAGTTTAACATCTCAACAGACTGGGAATAGCCCAAAAGATTCCCACAAAGATAACAACATTCAACAAAACATCAAGGAAACATCAGCAAACATCAAGGAACACCCACCCCAGACACTGCCCCAACATAGATGGAGACACCTGGTCTGGAAAAGGCTGAGAAGGAAATCCAGGAATGTGGATCTAATTAACATCAAAAGAGGAGAAATCCGTGTGCAATAGGAAACCAAACACTAAGAACTACACAACTTTAAAGCAATGAACACTAAACCAATGGATTTCAATGGGTTCGGACAGTAAAAAGTTTAGGAAAAATCTAGTAAAATGCACATCTCATGGAATTATTTTCTCTGCATACCCGGGCTATGTGTGGATGAAATTATTTCTGTTGCACATCCTGACCAGGATCAAGTAATGCCTTGACTCTCTAACATTAAGATATTGTTGGAGAGTTTTTGTTTTTCTGCAGTTTCAGTGACAAGATTACACCATTAGAAAAATTTTTCATAGTAATCCTACTTTTATATTCTGAGTTGGGTTTGGACCAGTCGTGTGAGAATCAATTTTTACTCCTAGGAGAAGAAGTAGAAAAATCTAGATTGCATTGGAATTTCTTTGTGTGTATTTGTGGGTGGCTCTTAATGATGGCAAAATTTCAGAATGGGTTTTTCGATGCTCACCTTTATGTTGCATTTTGCAAAACTAGAAGAGTATTAATGGTGAGGCTTCAACACATAAACAGTTAGTACAAAATTGTTAAAAAAAAAGAGAGAAAAAAAAAACAGATTGTGGGGGTGCACTTGTGGATAACCTAATGGCTGCTCTGGAATAAAAGCATTGGATCCAGGCACAGCCAGGAGAGGAGCTTTAGAAATGCAAATTAACACTGCTAGGGCAATGTGTGCACAATGAACCAGGATCTTCATGCCTGGGGGAGGAATTTCGGTGATTGCCTCTGTCTCACATGCCAAGCTCTGCCTGCTTGCACAGATGGAATTTGCACAACTACAAGCAGAGCCCACAGTGAGGATATCTGACTGCAACAGAAATTGGTTAAGCTGCAAAGGGAAACAGGAAACGGAGAATGTTGGAAAAGCTTTACTAAAAAAAGTGGGGGGGAATCATCCCTCTCCCTGCTCCAACCTGAGCTGTCACTGTCCAGGTTATATAGGGTGTATTGGGGCACTGGGGTGTTTTTGGTGCCACGAGTTCAGGGAACTGAGTTGGAAATCCAAGTATGAGGTGATTTAATTAGATGAAAGTGGTCAATTGATGCAGCCCTGGATGGAGGGGGCACCCAAAAACGCAAAAAAGATGAACAGACACCAGAGCCAATCCTACAACACCATGGACCAGCCCCTGGGAACCCTAACGAATTCATATCAGGACACAGAAAATCCATCCATAATTTGAGTGGCAGAATTAGGATAAAAAGCATCCTCTAAATAATAACCAACCACAGAGCTCCAGCTCCTGACCTTCCTGACGACCAATCCATTGAAATAAGGAAGGAGACATTTCACATGGGATAGGATCAGATTATCTATTAACAGAAGGAGGAGGAGTTTACGCAAAATTACATGACTCAAATTGCTGTTCGCAAATAGATGATAACTGAAAAGTGGTGAAACAGATAACAAAGGAAATAAGAAAATAACTCGTATTCCAGAGAAAGGATGGGAATGGGACACGTTTTCGGGGTTCCCTGGCAGACCACGGCTTAAACGAATGCTGCTGCTCCTCTGACGTGCTGCAGCAACTCTCAGCTTTTTACCATGCACGACACCTTGCACCAAAGAGGATGCAGGAAAAGAGATTGAGTCAATGGAAATTAAAAGTTTGTAAGCGCTATTCTTGAGAAAATGAGAAAAGGAAGGATTGAAAGCAGTAAGATTAATATCGAAGGAGGAGTGAATATTAAGAGGGACATGCAGTAGGCGGATCGGGAAGTCTGAACCTTCCAAAAACATCAGCCAGTGGGCAAAGGGACAGGGAGACGCAGACGGGAAAATGAGGATAAAAAGGAGGCTGCGTTTTAGAGACCGCATGGCAAATGACGCAAGGCCTCTCTGTTCATGAATAAAGTCACTTTTACAGGACTCCTCTGTCTCCTGCGGGCACACAAACCTCTGGCCACGGAAATTTTCCCGCACAGCCCCGGGCACAGGGCAGACACCTCTGTGCCACCCACAGCAACCGGGACGAGCCAGCGCTGCTCCGGCACCGGCTCCTGCCGAGGCCCCAGCGGGAAGGAGACCGCGGGCAGCCGCTCCCGCAGCGCCCTCAGCCCAGCGCCAACACGGGCCGGCACCGGCACAACCAACCCGCCAGAGCCCCCTGCCGCCCCCTCGGCCCGCAGCGAGCCCCGAGCCCCCGCACAACCGAGCGCGGCTCCCACCTGCGCTGGGGCCGCCTCCGAGCTCCGCCGCCGCCTATGGCTGAAGAATTCGATGGGATGTGTTGCCTTAACCTTTCTGACCACTCCCAGCCCATCTATGCCAGCATTCAAGCCCTCAAAGAAGGTGTGAATAAACTTCGGGTAGATCATGGGTACGACTGGCTGAACTGGCTCTTAGGGCACTGGGGACTCACTGGCTGGTTTAGGAATTTAGTTAAAATAGGTTTGCATGTATTAGGCATCATATTATGCATTGTAGTAGTTATTCCTTGTATTTTACAGTGTGTTAAGAATTTAATTGATAAATCGCTTAAGAGTGTATTTTTAGTTAAAAGAAACGGGGGAGGTGTGGATATGGGTAATGCAAATGAGACTGATAATACTGCAGATTTAATCAGCAAATGCAGCCTGACAACGAGGATGCCTGGCAAGAGCAAACAGAGACCTGACTGCAAGAGGACTGGATCAAGTCTGGGTTATGGGAAATAAGATTTTACTAAGTCCAAATGTAAAGTTTGTCTATGTGAGAGTTTGTCTATGTAAGGTTTGTCTATGTGATTGCAGTAAAACATTACCAGCCTTCCTGTAAATGGTATATAAGCACATGTAGTGCTCAGTAAAAATTGGATTTTGATCACCATTCAGCGTCCCCGTCTCTCTCTCATCGTCGATAGTTCAAGTACTCCCAGTGGGATCCTGGAAAGAGAATGGTGGCACATCTACTGCCTGCTACCCCCCTCTAGGCAATATTCAACTGTTTCGTTCACAGACTCATCTTCCAGCACTCTTAGTGGGGTCAGCAGAGCCACTTCCCACTGGTGGGGGCAAAGAGCACCCTCTGTGCCTTTGTGGTGGGAGCAGACAGTGTTGTCTCAAAGGAAAGGTTAAAGAGAGACCAAGCTGGACCTCTGCCTCCTGCCCCTCACCCCACAAGGGAAGAAGGGCACAAAACTGAGCAACTTTTTATTTATTTTTTTTTTCTGCCCTGTCATTTCCAGGAGCTTGACTAGCTCGAAGGAGAGGATTAGAAGGATTTCTTGAGGATCAGTGCCAGGGCACAGCACACATGGCATCCCTCACCCCTTGCATCATCATGGGATGGAGGGGTAGGAACCAACAACAGCCCTACCCCACTGCTCCAGAAGCCAAAATCCCCATGCAAGCATTTTGTTATGGCCTTCTTAGAGAACCACATTCCCACCCAAATCTTCCCCTCTGCAGCAGCTCATTCCCACAGGAACTGGCAGAGCAGATGGGGTTTGGACATTGGCTGGCTTCCATTGCACTCCTTGCCCTGGAGCTGGCACGGCAGGAGAAGGGCTCTGGTGAACCTTCTCCTCCTCCCATGTAGGCTCTAACCCAGCTGCCACAACTTCAAGTTCTCAGAGCACTTCTGGGCTCTGAGCAGCGGCCACGGGAGGAGGAGATGCAACTCCAAAGGCAGCAGTTCCCAGGCCCAGCTCCTGCCATCCCAGTGGGGCTGTTCGGTGGTTCAGGAGAGGAAGGGAAGGGCAAGTGCAGGTGGCAGTAGCTCATTTCAGACTGAAAGAGGGAAAGGTAATTTATTCACTTTGAAATCACTGCATTCAGGCTCTTATTTTAACCTGAAAGGGAAGTAACACCTTCTTTTGTTTAATTTGGGTGAAGAACAAATCTTACATTTGATGTGGTAAGCAGTTCAATTATCAGAGGGAAAGTGTACAGCAAAATTAGTGTTCACAGAGAGAGAGAAAAGTCAGGAGGTAGCAAAAGAGAGGAGGAAAAGAAAGCACGCCCCAAGCCAGTGTTTTTCCCAAATCCAGGATATTCTGTTTGTAGGGAATGGGGTGCAGAGTAGCTTTCCCTTGAGACTCAGGACTGAGAGGCCAGAGCAAGAAAGGTTGTTCACTGAGAAATCCCCTCTCCCAGATCTGTACAAGAGCTGTTCTTTAGCTTTTACATGGATGTTTAAAACCTGACATATCCTTTGCTCGTGTGACTCATCCCTCGACCAGTAAACCTAGCTGGACTTAATTACTCTCTTAGTCTATTCTATTACACAACTCTATATCATCTTAAGTTCTTTGGTGATGGAGTCATATTTCCACCGGGCTAGTTTTCTTCCCAGGGGGCTATTTAAGGGTCTATCTGTTGACATATTTCCATTTCTTTTTCCCCTAGTGAATTCCTTCCTTGCTCTTAGTCCCATTCTTCCCGCCAATCACCGGTTCTCTCAACAAAAGCAGCATTCCCGACAGACAATTACAGGTCCTTGAAAGCAAAGCTGGACTACCAGGAATGTTTTTACAGATCAAGATCTCATTTCTTAGGAACATTAGTGTTAAATAAACGAGGATTTTCTCAAGGACTGTCTGAATGTTCCCTCTGTTCTGGATTTGACTGGGCTTCCTTTCTTCCCAGAAAGTGGCACAGGGATGGGATTGGATGCAGGATGGGAATGCTGTGTATGACAGGGAGAGAATTTGGTTGTGGCTAAGCAAGGCTTGCCCTCCTCAAGGACTCTGCAGGGTCCTAGAAGCCACTCAATATCCCATGCTCTGCCATCGAGGAGGTGACAAAGAGCCCGGAGGGAACATGTCCAGGACAGCCCAAGGGACTGGACAGAGGGATATTCTCGGAGCTGGGAGCACCTGGATGTTGGACCAGCCAGCTCCTGCTGCCTTTTGGTGGTGCCTGAGCAGGGCTGTGACGATGCCAGGGACATCCTGCAGTGACATCTCCCCTGTCCGTCTGGGCGTGCGCTCGGTCCCAAAGCTCACCCTGATCCTGATCTCAATCTCACTCCATGTTGAGACACACTCACTCTCCTGGATTTAATCTCATCCCAGTGCCAGACTCGTGCAGCCTCAGAGCCAATGTCAAGGCCAGGCCTAAGGCAAATGGCACATTTAGCCTTAACCCCAATTCCAGCTCTAATACAAACCCAAGCCCAAACCGCAAAGCCCAGCCCCAATTCCAGCCCCTACCAAATGCTCAGTCCTAAACCAAATGCCACCTTTAGCCCTAAGCCCAAAGCCAGCCCCAATAGCAACTCTAAGCCCAATCCCAATGGCAGTCTCAAGCCCCAAGTGCAGCTTTGAGTGCCAGCCCACACTCCAATGCCAGCTTTAGCTTGAATTCCCAAACTCAGCCCCAGTTCCTGCCCTAAGGCCAACACCGTTCTTAGTCCTAAACCCAATGGCAGCCCCAGTCACACTCCCTAGCCCAAGCCTGGCTCTAATCTCAAGGCCACTGTGATAAATATATTACACTGCTGGCATTAGCAATTGTTAGAGTGAATACTATGTGTTTTCTAAGGTTGACTTTTGTAAAAGAAGTTTTCCTAAAGTTTAGAGATCTTTTAATGCGAATGTTGTGTTGTGAATGTTGGTGAAGAGTTATTGTAATGTTAAGATTTAACCAGTGAAGGAATTCACACCTGTTGAATGTATTGAAAAGTAACAAATGATGAGGACTGGGAAAACTGCACATGCTTGAAAAAGGTAGGACAGGGGAGAAACTCTGTTTAAGTGTTTGAATATGTATAGCCTTTTGCAAATATGTATTAGGCTGATGCAATACCCAGGTGGGCAGGGGGTAGTCTCTGCCCTCACCGATTCGGGTGGACTGGCTCTGGCTCCATCCCCCTCTGATCTAGGGGGGCCAGTGCAGTCGCTGTTGTTACAGATGAGCAATGTGGTGTTTGGCTCTCACAATTAAAGGATGAACAGTGTGTGTATGTTAAGATAAGTTTTGTGGATGTATAATGATGTTATTGTAATATATCCTCCCATAGTCCTCTTTCCCCTCCCCCTTGCATTGTTGTCACAACATGGCTCAGGCAGTCGGGGCATTTGGGGAGGGCCGGCTTGTTCCTACACCTGACCTCCAGTGCAGATGTAAGAAAGGAGTCTCCAGCAATGGACGGCAGAGAAGGAGTTCAGTGACAAGACTTTGGGAGGGGACAGGGCCATAAAAGGCAGAACATCCATTCTGTAGGGGAGCACGTGGGGGTTTAGTCCTGTGCTCCCAGCGCTGATTTTTCTCCTTATTCAGTGTTTTGCTGTATTTTTCTAAGGTTTAAGAAATTGCTGAAAGTTTTAAAAGAGCAAGCGCCGTTTCTCCCACCCTGCGCTGCCAGGGTAGGAGGTGCAGCTGGAAGGAGAGAGGGGTGGCAGAAAGCTGGTTTGAAGGGTCTCCATTTATTTCTCATTATCCTGATCTGAGTTTTTGGAGTTTTCTCCCAGAAATCTCTCCCCTCTCCCACTCATCCATAGGGGTTTGGGGCAGTTTTCCCTTTTTGTGGGGGAAATCAAAGCCATGCACTGATCCTCCTAATTAGGGGGTAGGAGAAGAGAGGCTCCAGGGTGTGACAATTTGTAAAAGATTCGTGTTAATCACAAAAGCATTGGGGTTTGCATAAACCAGAAAACTAAGCTCTGAAGTGAAGCATGGACACTAAATAAAGGAAATTATATGATTAAATAATTCTGTTTAAAATCACCATGTTATGTTATATTATGTCGCATTATGTTACATTACATTATGTTATATTATGTTATGTTTTTCAAATAAGTTGTATCGGCTACCAGCTTGCGAAATCGGACTTCCCAAAAAGCCCTTCCTACCTTTGTCTGATCAATGCTGCCTATCTCAAGGACCAGACTTCCAGAACTTCTCTGGTGGTTATCTCAAGGACCAGATGGCTATCTGTGACTGATTATCGCCTGGAGGCTTTGTGAATTTGTGTAAGGATGTTTATTCGACCACCACTTCTTACCTGGCAAAATTATGACAGCAAAAAAACCCCCAAAATTATTGATTACAACGAGGAAGCACAATATAAGAAGAGGCTGCAAACCAAGGTTGGGTGGAGCGTGGAGTGGGCGGTGACCCCTCACGTTCCCCAGCGCTGCTTGCTCTTTCTATATCAAATAAAGCAATCTAAATTTTGCTGAATATCGAGACTTTTGTCTCTCATTTATAACAATTTGGTGCCGAAACCCGGGACGTCCTTGGAGCCCTGAGAGGCACTGCGATTTCGGGGAGGCGCCCCACTGCTGTGGCCCCGGTTCGTCAGTGATTCTCGGGACCCATCGACGTCCCGCACCATAGAGACTGAGCAAGGAAAATCTCCCCGGAAGACCGCGGCAAAATCACCTGGAATTCTCGTGCACGAAGAGCCAGACAGGAGCATCGGACTGTGAGTATCTGTGTGGTTTGGTGGGGATTGCTGCCCGAAACCCCAAGTAAAACACAAACTAACAGAGTGTCAGTTTATGCCGTGCTTTATTCAGGGCCCGGGGACCTGTGGACTCGCGTCCCAAGTCAGGATCCCACTGGTTCCCTTTTTAGAGGGCTTTTTATACCCTTTTACAAATGGTTTATGTGCAGAAGTACACATTCTTCTATAGATACATTCACCTTGAAGATAGCATTTTGGCGTCATAAATCCTACATGGTTGCTTATCTTAGGACTATAGTGTTCTCCCCCTCAATCTCTCTCTTACGCCACTGCCCACCACCAGTACTTTATTTATGTTTAGACTTTAACCTTATCACTAACGGTTCTGCATGCTCTCAGCACAGCACATTCCTAAGTTAGTTTCCCAGGGCCTACTCTGGGGACTGCAGTCTTCAAGCCTTAGCATTACTACTACTATTATGGTTTATACACTTTATATTCTAATATTCAGGATTTCTAGTCCATACGGTAACAACTCCCCCCTTTTGAGCATTCTTCAGAGTCTTCTGCAAGGATGCTCAATTCTTCCAAGTGATAGTTTCTAGATATGATGGTGGAGGGTTGTTTCAGGAAGTTGGTTGAATCACTTCTTTTCGAGTCAGGGCCTTCATGATTTGCCGTGTGTGTGTTCCTTCTTTAGCAATTATTCCTAAAAGACATCTATACATAATCACAATTACTACAATGATTATTACAATCATTATTCCATTTTGAATAATTGAGGATAACCAACCAGAGACCTGGATTCCCAAAGAACTGAATAAAGCTCCAACCCAATTAAGTTCTGCATCCTTTTGTACTTCATGTATGTTTAGTTCAATTTGCTCCAATTGACCTATATCCTTTTCTACTTCCTTCGTGACATTTGGGATATGTACACAACAGTGATCATCCCTTCCTTGTAAATATCCACAAACTCCGTGTTCCTTTAATAAGAGCAGATCTAATGCCATTCTATTCTGGATTGTCATCCTGGTTGTGGCTTGTAATTGTATATTAAGATCTCTAAATCCCTTTTTTGTTACTGCTGCCAATCTTTCCGTCTGCTCTAGTAATTTATATAACATTTCCCAGTTTCTATATGTAGATACAGGTGCAAATAAAGATTCAAGCATCCAACCGAATTTTATACTTTCCCCTGGCTCGTGCCATTTATTCTCTAGATTTACTGCTTCGACTGTCTCAGGGCTTAATCCCCTTTTCGTCCTTTTCTCTTGGTCCTCCTTGGTTAATTTGGACTGTTTCCAAAATGGACACAAGGTTGGTATCCCTAACGTTATTTGAGTAATCGGACCACCTATCGGTAGATGTGTAGTCCATTGGCCATGTCCCATTACCCAGACTGAATTTCCGGGGCTTCGTACTGTGGTTGATTGACAATCTTTCCGAGCTCCTTTTAATTCTCCCGTTATTGTATGCTTGTATCTCTGACATTCACATCCCCATTTCAACAACACCCGGACGGGTACTAATCCAATTTGGGATTCTGGGGTATCACAGGTTATGACTTTACTACAGTTCCAACCTGATATTTGGGCTAGTCTGTTGTGATGCACTGTTTCAGCTTCGAGGACCCCTGGATGTTCCTGTTTTCTTGACCACTTGATACACCAGTGTATTGATCCGATATAACTATAGGGTTCCAGTAGGCTAGGATCCCAAATTGCTTTCCATTGTTCCCATTCTTCTTTCCCTTCTTGGCGCATTATTTCATGATAATAATCTACTACAGGTTTTCTCCTTTTCTGATTTACTTCAAATGTGCACCACCCAACATTTTTGTATTGACCTATTTTAGTGAATACAGAATTTGGTAATTTTAAACATTCTGATCTTTGCCTCGGGGTTGACCATCGTCTTCCATAGGTATAAACCTCTTCTACTATTCTAGTGCGATTTCGTAGCTCTCTGTGGCATTTTCTCGTTCCATTTACTATTTTTGGGGGCATTTCTCCTAATGGGATGATTCCCCACGGTATAGGGTCACTTGCTGCCTTTGGCAAGGGCAAACACGCTGTTATCGCTGTTACATTTTGCATTTTCCTAAAATCCCTAATTAATCCCACTACCAAATTCTCTTGCCCCAATTCCTGTTTCACATTTTCCATTTCTTTTGCTTGTTGGACCGTTCTAGTTTCTCTTATCCTGAAAAGATTCTCTAATTTGAGAGTGCAATTGATTCTCAATGAAGGACCATTCCACATGTCAACTCTCATACTTGTGGGTATTACTTGTATTGGATAAGAATGCCCTTTTGTCTTAAAATCCTCTGCCAAAATTTTTACATCTAAGTTCCCATAATCGAAGCTTTCCTTGATCCATACCATGCATGAAAATTGACCAACCTGAGCTTTTTGCAAGTGTGAGATCATTAGGGTAGTATTACCTTTCTGTTGTTTCATATCCCAAATTGTCACAATTCCTTCTGAAAATACCTTATTTGTAGTGATCAATTTCCATTTTGTCTTTACTTTATTGAATCCAGCTCCCTGGTCATCAAAAAACAAACAGGTTAGATTTACATTTGCCCCTTGTGGTACAATCACTGTTGGTTTAGGAACAGTAACTTTAACAAAGGCATCTCCGATACGAGCAATGCTCAACATTAACATCGCAATCAAGGCCTTGCCCTGAACACCAGTTTTGTGTCGGTTAAAGGTTGGACTTCCTATCGTGACGGGACTTTCTTGATTCGGGTGTAGTGTATCCAATTGTCGATCCCTTGGACCTTTACGGCTGTGTATGTAGTCATAATCACTTGTCGGGGACCATCCCATGTTTCTTTTAGTGGTTCCACATTCCAGTTTTTAATGTAGACTTGGTCTCCAGGCTGTATATCGTGGACGGGATTCTCCAGAGGCAAAGGTCGATTCCACTGCAACACCCCCCGTAGTGCTGTAAGAGTCTTATTGAGAGACAAAATGTAATTTACCAGTACCTGATCTCCCACCACATTAGGGTCCCCTTTGTAAGTTGCAGCATGATAGGGTTTGCCGTATAAAATTTCATACGGACTTACTCCTACCTTGTCTCTAGGTTTGATTCTGACCCTTAACAGAGCTAAAGGTAATGCTTGAGGCCATTGTATCTTTGCTTCTTGGCAGATTTTCTTAATTTGGCCTTTTAGTGTCTGATTCATTTTTTCTACTTGTCCACTAGACTGAGGTCTCCAAGGTGTATGGAGATTCCATGTTATCCCAAGTACCTTAGCCACTTCTTGCACTATTCCTGCCACAAAATGAGGTCCCCTATCTGAGGACATCCCTAGTGGGATTCCAAACCTAGGGATGATTTCTCGAAGTAAAGTTTTAATCACTTCTTTTGCTTGGTTTGTTCTACATGGGAATGCCTCTGGCCAGCCTGAGAAGGTACACACATAGACTAAAACATACTTATACCCCTGTGCTTTTGGTAATTCTGAAAAATCTATCTGCCAATAATCTCCTGGTTGTGGGCCTATTTGCAATTTTCCCATTTGCACTTGCCTACGTGTCATTGGGTTGTTCTTAATACAAACTGGACACATTGCATTGATCCTTTTGGCCATTGTTAACATCTGATTGGAGATTATTTCTTGTTTTAGAAATTGCACTAAAGCTTCTGCTCCCCAATGGCATTTGTTATGTTCAATTTCTAATATCATTTTCATTATTTTTGTTGGCAATATCACTTGTCCTACGGCAGTTACATACCATCCGGCCGCATTCTTCTTAGCTTGTACTAGCCGTGCTAATTTTTCGTCTTCTGGTAGGTATACTGGTACTTTGTCCATGAAAGCTTCCGCAGGGTTGGTACGTGCTGGTAGCAACGCCATTTGGGTCCATACCTCGCAAGCAGCCTGTCTGGCTGTTCTGTCAGCCAGACGATTTCCCTGGAATGCTCTTTCTTCTCCCTGCTGGTGTCCTTTTACATGCATTACTGCCACTGCCTGGGGCTTATGTACTGCTTCCAGTAGTTGCACAATTTGTTCTCGGTGTTTAATTGACGAACCCTGTGAATTTAATAGTCCTCTCTCCTTCCATAATGCCCCATGTACATGTATTACCCCAAATGCATATTTAGAATCAGTCCAAATATTTACTCTTTTCCCTTGACTCAATTCCAAGGCTCGGATGAGGGCTTGGATTTCAGCTTTTTGTGCTGATGTTCCGGGAGCCAAGGCTCTGGCTTCTATAACCTGTCTTAGAGTTACCACTGCATACCCGGCGTACCTGGTTCCATTCTCCACGAAACTAGATCCATCGGTATACAGCTCCCTTTCAGGTTCGTCTAAGGGCTCATCCTTTAGATCCTTGCGGGTAGCGTATACCTGTTCGATGGTCTCCACACAGTCGTGTACCAGGTTGCCTTCTTCTTGGGTGGCTCTAAGAAATTCGGCTGGATTGAGATGGTTAGTTACCTTCATTTCAACATCATCATGTTCTCTAAGGATTGCCTGGTATTGCAGCATACGGCTGGAGGAGAGCCAATGCCCCCCTTTTTGTTCCAACACTGCTATTACCATATGTGGGACAAACACTTCCATTTTCTGCCCCATAGTTAGTTTTCTAGCTTCTTGTATCAGAAGCACTGTTGCAGCAACAGCTCTAAGGCAGCCAGGCCATCCAGCGCTTACTGGATCCAGTTGTTTTGAGAAGTATCCCACCGGGCGCTTCCATGTTCCCAATTTTTGTGTCAACACCCCAATCCCCAGTCTTTGCCTCTCATTTACATATAGCTGAAAGGGTTTTGTGAGATCTGGCAACCCTAATGCAGGTGCCTCTTTTAGGGCTTGCTTCAAGTTCTGAAATGCCTTTTCTTGTATTTTATTCCATTTAAATTCAGGATTCTTGACTGCCTCATACAGAGGTTTTGCTTTTAGTCCAAATTCTGGAATCCACAACCGGCACCACCCTGCCATTCCTAAAAAGGACCTTAACTCTTGTGGATTTCGAGGTGTTGGTATAGCACATATGGCCTGGATCCGGTTCACCCCTAATTTCCGAACTCCTTGTGATATCTCGCATCCCAAATAAATGACTTGTGTTCTTACCAGTTGGGCCTTTTCTTTTGACACTCGGTATCCAGCTTGTCCGAGCATGTTGAGGAGTTCAATGCTGAGTCTTTGACAGATGTCTTCTTCTGTTGAGGCTAGAAAAATATCATCTACGTACTGTAAAAGAATAAATGAGGAAGGTGACTCCTTTACCTGAGTTAGTCTCCATTCTTCCAGTTCCCGGGCTAATTGGTTTCCGAAGATGGTTGGAGAATTCTTGAATCCTTGTGGTAAACGTGTCCAGGTGAGCTGTCTTTTCCGTCCTGTAGCAGGATTTTCCCATTCGAAAGCAAAAATTTTCCTACTTTCAAATGCCAAAGGGATACAGAAGAATGCATCTTTCAAGTCAATTACTGTGAACCATTTAAATATCTCCGAGACAGCTGTTAGCAATGTATATGGATTTGCTACTACTGGATGAATATCCTTTGTTATATTATTAATTGCCCTCAGATCTTGAACTAACCTGTACTTACCATTGGACTTCTTTACCGGAAATATGGGGGTATTGAATTCTGATTCACATTCCTGTAATATCCCTAAACTAACAAACTGATCTATTAAGGGTGCTACTCCTTTCCGAGCCTCCAGTTTCAGAGGGTACTGCCTTATCCGTACGGGTTGTGCTCCTTCCTTCAATTCCACAACTACCGGTTGTGCTGCTTTTGATTTTCCAG
Source organism: Sturnus vulgaris (assembly GCF_052056855.1). Taxonomy (NCBI): domain Eukaryota; kingdom Metazoa; phylum Chordata; class Aves; order Passeriformes; family Sturnidae; genus Sturnus; species Sturnus vulgaris. Next base: position 14,183,298 of record NW_028276170.1, read on the forward strand.
GAATCCCTATTTCCCATACCCATGGTACCACAGCCTGTTCTATTTCTGTGGGGATTTCTGTTGCCTCTGCTTCTTTCACTGTAAATAATTTGGCTATATTATCTTCTGGAATTTCTAATTTTACTCTTCCTTTTTCAAAGATTATTTTTGCCTCTAACATTGATAACAAATCCCTCCCCATTAGTGATTCTGGGCTATTTGGCATGTATAAAAATTGATGATCAAATTCTTTCCCCCCAAACTTTATATCCAACGGACGTAAAAATGCCCTTTCTTCCACCTGTCCTGTAACCCCTACCACCCGAATGGTAGAATCACTTAGAGGTCCTAATTTGGTGTTAATTGCAGAATATGTAGCCCCCGTATCTACTCTAAATTCCAATGGTTCCCCGTCTACTTCTAAGACTACCTTCAGATCCCGATCTAGTCAGCTTTGATTCTGGTAGCTTCCCATCATAAAGGCTTGGGTGTCACCTTGTGGCCCTCCCCGAACTGCACTTGAATTATTTATCAACCCCTCCCCGCTATTCAGCCCGAATCCCATACCTTGATTAAGTGGACATTCGTTTTTCCAGTGTCCTCTGTTCTTGCACAAGGCACACTGATCCAATCCCAATCTCATTCTTCCTTGTCCCATTTGTAATTGGTTTGGGAATCCCCTTCCACCCATCGAAATTCCTCCCCTAGCCATTCCTCGCCCCCGTCTGCGCCCCCGGCCACATCCCCACATACCATTCCCAGTTATCTGCTGTAGTACTGCCAACATACTAGCTTGTTGCTTCTTAGCAGTCTCTTTTTCCCTATTATTATATACCTTCCACGCAACTTCTAAAAGTTTATCCAAATTCCGTGTATCTTCCCCTTCTAATTTCTGCAACTTTTTCCGAATATCCTCTTGGGATTGTCCCATAAAAATTAAAGCTAGCTGCAATTTCCCTGATTCCCCTTCAATTTCCAAACTGGTATATTTTCGAGCAGTTTCCTTAAGCCTTTCTAAGAAAGCTGACGGAGACTCATTTTTCTCCTGCTTTACTGAATACAGCTTGGACCAGTTTAACGTCTTAGGTATCCCGCTCCGTATTCCTTCTATCAACAATTCTTGATAAGCCTTAAGTCTATGGTAACCCCCCGTTGAATTAACATTCCACTCTGGATCCTCCCGCGGCACCAAATCATTTAATGTACCGTCCGCTATTTGCAACCTAATCATTTCTCGTGCCTTTTCCCTCATAGCTTTAAACACCATCTCTTTCTCAGTAGAGTCCATTATTGTATCCAGTAAGACCTGTAAATCATTCCAGTCTGGATTCTGTGTTTTAATCACCATTTTCACTACCCTTGCCGCCCGTTCAGGATCCTCCCGATAAGCCCCCACAGACTGCTTCCAAATTAACAAATCATTAGGAGAAAAAGGAACTTTCACCATTACTCGTTCCCCGTGGGGTCCGACCGCTTCCCGCAACGGAGCCATCAATTGTGCATCCCTTTTTCCCTTCTTCTCCCGCCCGCTACGGGTCCTTTCACATAGAGGAGTACGCGGCTTATCAACGACTTTTCCTCTCTCTAAATCCCCCCCCTTTTCTTCCTCATTCACCTCTTCGTCCGACTCACTCGATTCACTCTCTTCCGGGGGGGGGTGCACTAGGTGCTACCAACAGAGAAACATCCTCCTCAGGGTCTGACAACTTAACAGAATACCCCTTCCCTTTCTGCCACCCTTTGCAGCCCGCACAACCATCTGTTGCTGTTTTTAAGACCATGATGCCACACTCCTTCTGCCACTCTGGCTTATTTTTCAAATAATAAAACAAATCAAGATACGGGATTTCTTCCCATTTCTCATTATTTTGTAAGAAATGCATAAGAGGAGTTATAATATCAGGATTTAGAGTACCATTTCGGGGCCATTGCATACCCTCAGGTTCGTATTGGGGCCACACATGATTACAAAAATCAATCAATTTCTTTTTACTCAGTTCTTGACCAAATTTCCCCACCTTCCAATGTTGCAACAAACAGCCCAAGGGTGAATCATTCGGAATTTCCATCCCCGAACTAGCCAAAACTTTAAAGGTTTTAAAAGGCATCATAACACTCACACTCACACACTTTACTATTATTTCCACACTCACACACCCTTTACCACAATTCTTGCCTTTCTCGTCGCCGCGAGTGGCAAGTGCTGGATCTGCGCAATCACTGTTGCGTCTGACGACCAGCGCCTAGGCTTCCTTTTCCACAACCTTTAAGACGTCCTTTGCCCCCGGTGCGGGATCACCGTCCCGTCTTAATCGGCGGGCTTTCCCTTTCAATAAAGAATAAAGCACCTTGCGGGCTTACCTCACAGTCGTCCGTCAGGCGCGGGGTCGGGCACGGGTTGATGTCTCCCCAGAAATCACCTGGTGCCGGCGTGGAGTAGATCAGCTCGCGAACCGCCCCTGCCGCCTCCGGAGTCCTGCCGCGGTCGCCAAAACTGCTGCCCGAAACCCCAAGTAAAACACAAACTAACAGAGTGTCAGTTTATGCGGTGCTTTATTCAGGGCCCGGGGACCTGCGGACTCGCGTCCCAAGTCAGGATCCCGCTGGTTCCCTTTTTAGAGGGTTTTTTATACCCTTTTTACAAATGGTTTATGTGCAGAAGTACACATTCTTCTGTAGATACATTCACCTTGAAGATAGCATTTTGGCGTCATAAATCCTACATGGTTGCTTATCTTAGGACTATAGTGTTCTCCTCCTCAATCTCTCTCTGGCGCCACTACCTCAGGACTATAGTGTTCTCCCCCTCAATCTCTCTCTTATGCCACTGCCCACCACCAGTACTTTATTTATGTTTAGACTTTAACCTTATCACTAACGGTTCTGCATGCTCTCAGCACAGCACATTCTTAAGTTAGTTTCCCAGGGCCTACTCTGAGGACTGCAGTCTTCAAGCCTTAGCATTACTACTACTATTATGGTTTATACACTTATATTCTAATATTCAGGATTTCTAGTCCATACGGTAACAGGGTGAGTGGACAGGAGGCCACAGGGATGGGTATCTTAGTTTGAGAGACGATTTTAAAAAGCACACTGGAGTGAGTGCTGTCTTCTCTGCAGGGTTCCAATAGTCCCTTTCCACCAATGGGAAATAAATATTAATAGATGAAAGAGGAAAATCTCCAACAGTTTATTAACAAACAATAAGCCTACAGAGCAAAAAAACCTCCCAGACTTCTGGATATTAAATTATCAGACCTTTCCCCACACTCACCAGGGAAAATGACCCAAAATGCCAGAGAAATCCCTGCTCACAACACATTGTACAGGTGGCGCCGCTTCTCCCCCAGGGGAAAAACCAACCAGGGGCTGTCCCGAAGGAGAGGAAAGCCCGGGGCTCGCCTGCCCTTGAACTCCTCCCCAGCCGGGCTCCGCGGGCACGGTCCCGGCAGGCGAAGCAGCGGGGCTGAAGCCTCGGGCTGTTTTCTCTCCCGGCTCGGCCCGGCTCGCAGCGGCTTTGGGCTGCAGCGGCGCCGCTCCGCTCCTGCCGGCGCGGAGCCCCCGGGCTGCGACACAGCAGCTGCTCAGTTCGCCTCCAGGCACGGCAAGGCTGCCCCTGCAGTCTCTCCGAACCGAGAAAAACCAAAAATTCCATTGTTTGTCTGTGCCAAAAACGCTTTTCAGCCAAACAGAAACCCACGGTGCACAGAGAGAGCCGCGGAAAACCCGAGCAGCGAGGCTTCAAAACGCCCCCGGAATGAACAAGGAGCCTCTCCCCGCCCCGGCCCCGCACACATCCCCTCCCGGGCTGCCGGGGTTTAGATACAATAACCATTCTTTGGGCACAAAGCAGAGGATCATGGAATTACCATCACAGTAACTCACTGCAAGAGAATCGTGTACACAATAATCACATGTATCTATCTGTAAAAGCACGTACTGAACTCTGGGTACAGCAATGTGCTCTAGGACAGGAGTGGAGAGGCTGAACGGACACCAGGGGAGATGGGGAATGTACGGACACAGCAAACCCTCCAAGGACTTCAACCTGATTCCCAGCTTTTCCGTGTTTCCAGGGCTTTGACTGCTGGATTTGAATGAACTGAGATGTCACTGTGAAAAGCAGAGCAGTCTGGAACCAGAACTGGAGTCTGGAACTGCTGCTGGAGTTAAAGTCTGGACTTGTCACATCTCAGATTTGAAAATACATTGAATAAAAAACTCCAGTACCCACAACCTTTCCCAGCACATACCTCTTCGCACATTACAAAATACAACGGAATTATTTCTATAGGGCAAAAAATAAAGTAAAATGAACATTGAAAATATTCCCTGATAAAAAGTGACGTTGAGAAAATACAAAATAATGAAGTGTGTCTAGAAAAGCCGGCTGTGATTTCTCAGGTATTGGGCTCAGTGTCAGCCCAGAGCCGGGCTCTGTCTCCCAGGTGCCCAAGTGCCCGGGCCAGCTCTGAGCAGCCTCTCCCGGCTCTCCAGCCCGGCTTTGCCCCGGCTCTGCCCCGGGCAGGCACTCGGTGGCACGTCCGGCCCGGCCAATTCCTCCTGCCCCGGCCAGCCCGGGCTGCAGCCCCAGGGCTCTGCAGGCCGGGGCTGGGGCTGCCGGCTCCCACCGTGGCCAAAGCCTCCCAGGGCTCTGGCCACGCCAGGGGCTACAAGGCCACGAGGCCGGGGCTGCTCCGGGCCGCTTCCAGGCTGTCCCTCTGCTCTTGGGTGCCGGGGGTGGCCCTTTGTGACACGGGCGTGTGTCAGGGCCCTCGGTGATGCGGGACATTGTGGTGCTGTCATGAATGAGAGCGTTTGAGATCGCTTAAAAATCGGTGACAAGGGCATGAGCAAAAGTCAGATTTAATATTGAGCGACAAAATACAACAAGTTTAATGGCAAGATTTACTCTACTGCCTACAGAACAGCTGAGGCACAACAAGGGAAAACAAGCAACAACAAAACCAAACAAAATCCAGGCAACCAAAACAGAAATGAACTGAGAACTCTCTAGGGGAGTGTGGGTGGGTGTGTGCTGTGTTTAGGTGCATGGAACAAAAGAGAGTGCAGGCAAGGATTAAAAGGAACAGCCTAAAAACTAATCTACACTAAGCAGCACTTTAACTTCTCTCTTAATTTGTCACTTAACTTATACCTTAGCCCCAGCAATCCAACAGAGGTACAACAATGAACTAATACCTGACTTAGCTTATAACTTAACATTAACAATTCAACAAAGCACTAACACTTAACAGCATTTAACCTAACTTATAGCTATAACTTCCATGTTGTACTTAGTAATTTAATGGAAGAACAACACTTAGCTTATGACTTACATTTAAAAACTTAGCAAAACATTTAACACTTACAGCATTAAAGTAAGTTCATAACTATAACTAAACCTTGCTTACAGGCCTAACTTAGATATCCACAGTACTTCCACATCTAGGAAAGCTGTATTTCTCCCAGATTTGCTATAGCAAATGTGCAGGGGCACACACACAGACAGGAACAGTCAGTGCAGGCAATTCCCCCCAGAGCTCAGTGAAATCCTCCCTTCAGATGTTTTTGCATCTCCCACTGGCCGAAGGATGGGGCCTTGAGCAGTGAGGGTATGGGCCCAGGACACGTCGTGTTTCAGCGATCCTCCAGGCACAGCAAAGCCGAGGGTTTGCTGGCTCTGAGAGGCCCCTCAGAGGGAGACTGCTGGTCACAGCCCACGGTGGCCCAGGAGAGCTCAAAGGTCTCCTTTTGGATTTCTGCTGACAGGGTCACAAGAGAGTGGGCTCCAGTCATAACCATGTTTCATCCTGGCCGCAGTTTGGGTTGGCACTTTCTCTAGGAGTGGGGGAATGCTTCACCACACTGGGATCCCAGGGGTGCCCATGGCCTGGGTGATGCTGGCTTGATGCCAGGCACCCACCAAAGCCACTCTGACCCTGCCCCTCCAGCTGCAAAGGAAGATAGAGTTTAACCAGGAGCTCCAGGATCAGATTAAGACAGGATAAGCAAAGACACCAAAGAGCAAAATGGGCAACACAGACACAGCGTGGGCACAGCGAGGGAATTTATTCCCAATCAAATCATAGCAACAGAAGGAAAAGAGAGAGAAAGCTCTCCAACAACTTCCCCTCACACAATGGGGATCATCAGGACCACGGACCACCAGGGCTCTGCCCAACGGGGGATGGAGCTGGAGCAGAGCACGAAGCTCTTCCCACACTCGGGACACTCACAGGGCTTCCCTTAGTGGTGACTCCGTTGGTGTGGGGTCAAGTTAGAGCTCTGTGAGAAGCTCTTCCCACACTCAGGACACTCGTAGGGCCTCTCCCCAGTGTGGATGCGCCGGTGGACAGTGAGGGTGGAGTTGAGATTGAATCCCTTCCCGCAGTCGGGGCAGCGGAAGGGCCTCTCCTCTGTGTGAATCCGCTCATGGACGAGGAGATGGGAGCTGGTCTGAAACCTCTTCCCACACCTGGGACACTCGTAGGGCCTCTCCCCGGTGTGGATGCACTGGTGTTGTCTCAGGTTGGAGCTCCACCCAAAGCTCTTCCCACATTCCAAGCAGGTGTAGTGCCGTTCCCTTGTGTGGATCACCTGGTGCTCCATCAGGTGAGAAATCGTTGTGAAGCTCTTCCCACATTTCCCACACTCGTAGGGCTTTTCCCCAGTGTGGATCCTTTGGTGCCGGATCAGATGGGACCTGTCTCTGAAGCTCTTCCCACATTGTCCACACTCATAGGGCTTCTCCCCAGTGTGGACCACCTGGTGTCGGATCAGATGGGAGCTCCACCTGAAACCCTTCCCACATTCCAAGCACTTGTGGGGCTTCTCCCCTCCAGGAGGCTTCTCCACCAGCTCTGAGCTCTGCCTGGATCTCCGGCCGCCTTCCCGGCTCAGGGAGGGTCTTTCCTCCTCGCAGCTCCCTGGGCTGGGTTTGCAGCCCCTCCTCGAGAGAGATCTCCGGGGCTTTTCTGCCTCCTCCATCCCCGCACACCTGGGGAATGAAAATTCCTGGTTTAGGGGGAAATAACAAGAAGAGAGCTCCATAAACTGGGTGTTCCTCCTTGCCCAAGTTCATCTCTGGAAGTCATTGAGGATCTTGTGTCTGTAATAACCTCCCAAACACCAAGATTCCCACCCAAAATCCTCCAGACTTTAAGACACGGATCAAAACCTCCCCAAATATCAAGATTCAGCCAAAATCCCCCCCAAAATTGTGCTGATTCGAAAGCAAAACCAGTGAAAGACTCCAAGTCAGAAATACAGTTTTATAGGAAAAGAGAAAAACTCATGCAATAGTACAAAAGAAAACAACTGACAGAATCAGAATACAACCTGACACCCTGCTAGTTAGGGTGGTGGTAGCAGTCCCAATGAAGTGGTCTTGTTGTAGTAGTGATGCTGTAGAAAGGTCTGGTAGCTCTTGTCCTCTGGAAACCAGTGGGGAAGGGCTGCCTTGGTGTTCCAAATCTCAGATTTTCTCTAGGTAGGAAAGGCTTGGCTCCTCCCCCTGGCTGGAGCATCTCCCAATGGGATGATGGAATTTTATCAGTCATGCAGTGGCACTCAATGGCCCATTAACAGAAGATATCTTCCTGGAGGAAGGATGGGTTGTGGAAAAGATAAAGAACACTGCCCCACCTGGTTTTAACAGATGGCCCATTAACAGAGGATATCTCCCACAGAGATAAGGATCACTGCTCCACCTGTTTTTTTCCACCACTCTTTATTCTTTTGTTTCTTCCCGGGATCTCTGACCGGTTACTTCATGTTTGCTGCTGATTTCTTCTCCCTTTTGAAGATGAAAATGGTGAAAGTGTCTTTGACCTGCCTTGCTGGATATTGTGAAGAGGAACAGTCATCTACTGCATGTGGAAGTGTCACAGGTGGAGCAGAGTTCTGTGAGTGCTGTATCAAACCAGACCTCGTCAGACCTGCCAGAACAACTGGTCCATGCTGCCCTTCACTGCTCTGCCTGTTCCCCACTGTTTCATGCCAGAGTAATTTAACTGCTGTTAATTGGGTGTGTGTTTCACTCGAGCCAGTCCAGCAGAACCAGCAGAAAGCAGCCCCAGAATGAATGGGGCTCTGCAGAGGAGCCCCAGACTATTCATCAGCCTGCCCACAGAACTGGCTCCAACTCTGAACCCTTGTGACCACACTCTGAAGAAGACACACTTCTGATATTTCTGAGGCACTTATGACTGAGGCACTGCACGTGCTTGTGCAGGTAAGAATCCCAAAGTTCTTTCTGTCAGGAAAATTAATCCTCAAACACCAGAGTTTTATGTCCAAAAAGGAGACTTTATTGGAATAAAGGGAGAGGCCATGGGACATTTCCCTGGGATCTCTCAAATTTTTGGAGGACGCAGCCTCCTTTTTATCCTATTTTCCTGGCCTCATTTCCCTCTCTCTTTCCCCATTGGCTGAGGTACTTGAGAGGCACAGACTTCCCAGAACGCCTGATACCTGAAATTCCCCTCTAATGTATAACCCTCCCTTTTAATTTTTAATTCTTACAGAACTCATAGTTTTCTCCCCCGTTACTTCTTTCATCTTTCAATATCTAATTTCATTTATCAGCAGCCATACAGTTTGTTTGTAAAGGCAAATATCTTTTTCCATTCATCAATCAGTGGAATCCATCCCATTGTTTCTTTTATCTCTCAGTGCTAGCCTTATCTACAGGCAGATCCACAGCTCATTTGTAAAGAAAAAATTCAACATTCCTCTCAATGTGGTTCTCTAAGAAGGCCATAACTAAATGTTTGCATGGGGGTTTTGGCTTCTGGAGCAGTGGGGTAGGGCTGTTGTTGGTTCCTACCCCTCCATGCCATGATGATGTAAGGGGTGAGGGATGCCATGTGTGCTGTGCACTGGCAGTGATCCTCATGAAATCCTTCTAATCCTCTCCTTCGACCTAGTCAAGCTCCTGGAAATGACAGGACGGAAAAAAAATTTTAAAAGTGTTCAGTTTTGTGCCCTCCTGCCCTTGTGGGGTGAGGGACAGGAGGCAGAGGTCCAGCTTGGTCTCTCTTTGACCTTTCCTTTGAGACAACACTGTCTGCTCCCACCACAAAGGCACAGAGGGTGCTCTTTGCCCCCACCAGTGGGAAGTGGCTCTGCTGACCCCACTAAGAGTGCTGGAAGATGAGTCTGTGAACTAAACAGTTGAATATTGCCTAGAGGGGGGTAGCAGGCAGTAGATGTGCCACCATTCTCTTTCCAGGAACCCACTGGGAGTACTTGAACTATGGACGATGAGAGAGAGACGGGGACACTGAATGGTGATCAAAATCCAATTTTTACTGAGCACTACATGTGCTTATATACCATTTACAGGAAGGCTGGTAATATTTTACTGCAATCACATAGACAAACCTTACATAGACAAACTCTCACATAGACAAACTTTACATTTGGACTTAGTAAAATCTTATTTCCCATAACCCAGACTTGATCCAGTCCTCTTGCAGTCAGGTCTCTGTTTGCTCTTGCCAGGCTTCCTCGTTGTCAGGCTGCATTTCCTGATTAAATCTGCAGTATTATCAGTCTCATTTGCATTACCCATATCCACACCTCCCCCGTTTCTTTTAACTAAAAATACACTCTTCAGCGATTTGTCTATTAAATTCTTAACACACTGTAAAATACAAGGAATAACTACTACAATGCATATTATGATGCCTAATACATACAAACCTATTTGAACTAAATTCCTGAGCCAGCCAGTGAGTCCCCAGTGCCCTAAGAGCCAGTTCAGCCAGTCGTACCCATGATCTACCCGAAGTTTATTGACACCTTCTTTGAGGGCTTGAATGCTGGCATAGATGGGCTGGGAGTGGTCAGAAAGGTTAAGGCAACACATCCCATCGAATTCCTCAGCCACAGGCGGCGGCGGAGCTCGGAGGCGGCCCCAGCGCAGGTGGGAGCCGCGCTCGGTTGTGCGGGGGCTCGGGGCTCGCTGCGGGCCGAGGGGGCGGCAGGGGGCTCTGGCGGGTTGGTTGTGCCGGTGCCGGCCCGTGTTGGCGCTGGGCTGAGGGCGCTGCGGGAGCGGCTGCCCGCGGTCTCCTTCCCGCTGGGGCCTCGGCAGGAGCCGGTGCCGGAGCAGCGCTGGCTCGTCCCGGTTGCTGTGGGTGGCACAGAGGTGTCTGCCCTGTGCCCGGGGCTGTGCGGGAAAATTCCCGTGGCCAGAGGTTTGTGTGCCCGCAGGAGACAGAGGAGTCCTGTAAAAGTGACTTTATTGATGAACAAAGAGAGAGGCCATGCGGCATTTGCCATGCGGTCTCTAAAACGCCGCCTCCTTTTTATCCTCATTTTCCCGGCTGCATCTCCCTCTCCCATTCCCCTCTGGCTGAGATACTTGGAAGGTTCAGACTTCCCGATCCGCCTACTGCATGTCCCTCTTAATATGCACCCCCACTACGATATTAATCTTACTGCTTTCAATCCTTCCTTTTCTCATATTCTCAAGAATTGCCTTTACGAACTTTTAATTTCCATTGACTCCATCTCTTTTCCTGCATCCTCTTTGGCGCAAGGTGTCTTCCATGGTAAAAAAATGAGAGTTGCTGCAGCACGTCAGAGGAGGAGCAGCTTTCGTTTAAGCCATGGTCTGCCAGGGAACCCCGAAAACGTTTCCTATTCCCATCCTTTCCCTCTTTGGACTGGTACATGAGCTACTTTCATATTTCTTTTGTTATCTGTTTCACCACTTTTCGGTTGTCATCTATTTGCAAACAGCAGTTTGAGTAATTTAATTTTCCACAAAGTCCGGCTCCTTCTTTTAATAGATAATCTGATCCCATCCCGTGGTGAAATGTCTCGTTCCTAATGTCAGTGGATTGGTCGTCAGGAAGTTCAGGAGCTGGAGCTGTCGGGTTGGTTATTATTTCAAGGACAGTTTTTAAGCTAATTATGGCACTCAAATTATGGATGGATTCTCTATATCTTGATATGAATTCGTTATGGTTTCCAAGGGCTACTCTATGATGTTGTAGGATTTGTTGTGGTTTCTCTTCATCTCTTTCCTATTTTTTGGTTGCTCCCTCCAGCCGGGGAACAATCCATTGACCACTTTTTTCTAATTAAATCATCAAATACTTGGATTCCAAACTGATTTCTCTGGGCAAGCAAACACTGTTCTGATGTACCCTATATAACCTGGACAGTGGCAGCGCATGTTGGAGTGAGGAGAGGGATCATTTCCCCCCCGCTTTTTTTCATGAAGTTTTCCCAACATTCTGCATTTGCTGTTTCCCTTTGCAGCTTAACCAGTTTCTGTTGCAGTCAGATATCCTCACTATGGACTCTGCCTTTAGTTGTGCAAATTCCATCTGTGCAAGCAGGCAGAGCTTGGGGTGAGGGGCAGAGGGAATCAGCCCAATTCCTCCCCCAGGCATGAAGATCATCCTGGTTCATTGTGCACACATTGCCCTAGCAGTGTTAATTTGCATTTCTAAAGCTCCTGTCCAGGCTCTGCCTGGAACCGATGCTTCTGTTACAGAGCAGCCCTTAGGTGATGCACAGGTGCACCCCCACAATCTGCTTTTTTTCTTTCTCTTTTTTTTTAACGATTTTGTATGAGCTGTTTATGCGTTAAAGCCTCACCATTAATACTCTTCTAGTTTTTCAAAATGCAACCTAAATGTGAGCATCGAAAAACCCATTCTGAAATTCTGCCATCATTAAGAGCCACCCAGAGATATGTACAAAATATTCCAATGCAATCAAGTTTTTTCTAGTTCTTCTCCTAAGAGTAAAAATTGATTGTCACAACTCTAGTCCAAACCTAACTGACAATATAAGAGAAGGATTGTTATGCAGAATTTTTCTAATGGTGCAATCTTGTTACTGAAAATGCAGGGAAAATCAAAAACTCTCCAACAATACCTTTAGTGTTAGAGAGTCAAGGCATTACTTGATTGTGGTCAGGGTGTGCAGCAGAAATAATTTCATCCACACATAGCCCGGGTGTGCAGAGAAAATCATTCCATGAGATGTGAGTTTTACTAGATTTTTCCTTAACTTTTTACAGTCTGAACCCATTGTAATCCATTGGTTTAATGTTTATTGCTTCCAGGTTGTGTAGTTCTTAGTGTTTGGTTTCCTAATGCACTCAGATTTCTCCTCTTCTGATGTTAATTAGATCCACATTCCTGGATTTCCTTCTCAGTCTTTTCCAGACCAGTTGCCTCCTGCTATTCCCGGGGCAGTGTCTGGGGTGGGTGTTCCTTGATGTTTGCTGATGTTTCCTTGATGTTTTGTTGAATGTTGTTATCTTTGTTGGTATCTTTTGGGCTATTCCCAGTCTGTTGAGATGTTAAACTCATCTCTCTTGAGTGGTGCAACATCCCTGTAAAAATACCTTTTAAAATTTCTTTCCTGAGAGAAAGGCACACCCAGCCTGACTAGCAAAATGGAATGTAAAACATTTTAAATTTGGTATACTTTCCAACAGTGGAATCGCAGGCAGCCCAGTGTGTGAGTGTAATTGAGAGGCAGAGTCCTGGGTGGATGCTGTGAACAGCAAAGTGCCAAGGCAGGCTCTGTGCCAGCCCAGCTTCCTGTGGCAGAGATTTCACAAGAGACAGGATTCTGGCCACAGACTGCTTGAAATATACATTCCTTATCTCCAGCCCGCACTAGGTGGAGAATTCCCAGGGTAAGGAATTGCAAAGATCAATTCCAAGGGAGATAATTGAATATCTGCCCTGGCTCTGGCCAAAGGTTATAATGGCCGGATGCTTGGCCTTCAGCCAAGGGCACACACTGACTCAGAAAACACTTCCTAAATGCAGCAACATGTTGCATATTCATAGACCTTCATGCATTATTCAGAATCATTCCCCTCCAACCTGTAAATCATTATTTTTTCCTTTCCTGGGGTTTTGGTGTCCCATAATTCCAAGAATGTGAAGAATTTCCTGATTATCTGTTTTGCCATTCTCCAAGTTTGTTACATGAACATAAGATTATGACATTATACTGGAACAAAAATATATTTATCACACAACTAATTATAACTTTTGTTTATTTATGTATATTTATTTGTATTTATAAGTTTTGTTAATTGCAGAACTAAGAGAAACTATGTTCATACAACAGTATTTTCCAGCATATGGCATTCATTTTAATATTTGCAAAAACTCAATTAAATAATGTACACTTATAACACACATAGAATTCAAATTTCTTTTTCTCAGTCTGGAGGAGACATAGCTGGTGGTCCAATCATTTTGTTATTTTTCATTTTCTCAGGTTTTTTTCCTTTTCTCCTGTCCATACCACAACACTGAGGATATTTGAGTTTAAAAAGTCATAAAATGTTGTGGCTAGAGCAGAGAATCTTCAATCCAGGTCCTGCAATTTCCTATTAATCCTCAGAATTCTTACAGCTCCTTTTTAGTCCTGGATTACTTCTGAGATTCCCTGGTCCCTCTCTGGGCCAATACAACACAAACACTCAGTCAAAATATGTCCCAAATATTTAACCCTTTTCTCCACCATTTCCTCTTTTATTTCAAATACTCAAAGATGCTTTTTAGCCTGAACATTCAGCCATTTCACAGAGGCTTCTTCTGCCACTTCTTGTCCTCCTGATTGGGGAAAGTCATCCACATCCTGCATTAACCCAATTCCTAAGTAAATCCTAGGGAAAAATTCTTATGATATTTTCTGCAAGATTTGCCACAATAAGGCCGGTGCTTCCATGCATCCCTGCAGAAGGACCGTCCATGTCTTTTCCATTTTCCCTTCTATCTCTTGTTCCCACTCAAAGGCAAAATCCAGTTTACCATCCTGTGTGAGTGGGCATCCCCAGAAAGCATCTTTGCCATCAAGGACTGAATGGTGGCAGTGTGAGGAGGGCACCTGGTTGAAGATGGTGTAAGGATGTGAGAGCCCCTGGGTGCTGGGGCCCCCTTGGGCCCTGGGGTTCATCCCTCAGGGGCTGTAGAAACTCTGCCATGGCCTTTGCCTTCGCCTTGGCCTTTTCCTCCTCCCTTCTTGCATTCCCCTGCTGTGCCTTTGTGACCAAGTGCTCCAGGGGCTTCTTCTGCCCCTCCTGCAGCCCCCTCAGTGCCTGGGGGTGCTCATCCTCTGACAGCTGCTGAGCTTTCTGCTAAATCATTCCTTTCTGCAGTGACCCAAGGAAAATGCTTAAAAGCTAATCTCGATCCTTGCATGTCCAATCGCCATTTCCCAGCTGTTCCTTTGTGCTGCTGCTCCTTGTGCTGTGGCTGCCGTGGCCAGCCCGTATCCCAGAGCCGGTGCCTGTCCTGCCGCAGTGTCCAAACGCGGCCCCCCCGGCGGGCAGGGCCGGCAGCTCCACGGGGCCGGGCAGCGGCCGGGGCGTCCCGCAGCCTCCTGGGGGCCGGGGGCCACTGCCGGGCCTGCAATTGCCGGGGGGTGCTGGGCTCAGGCAGCGCCCGGCGCTGAGCCCCGGCTGCCCCACAGCCCCGGCCCGGCCCCGCAGCTCCCCACAGGCCCCCAGCCCGTGCTCCCGGTGCCGCCCCTCTGCGCCCGCTCCTGCCGCTGCCCAGCACAGAGAAACCCCCTGCAATCCTGACCTCCTTGTGTGCCTGTCCTGGCAACCGGGGATACAAAGGATCTGCAGCAGCTGGCAACTTTTGAGGATGTGTGTGCTGAAAAACATCCCCATCCTCAGAATTTTTCTCTTCCTCCTCTTTACCGTCCTTCATTTTTTTTTTCCCAGATAGAGTGCTCCTGCTGCATCTTGCCTGAACCATATTCCTGCACACTTCTCTTCACCCAATCCCTTCCCAGCACACCAACAGCATCCATCCCCTGTTGTCTAAATCCCTTCTCGACTTCCCTTATTGCCCCCCTGGGTGTCCATGTCCGTGATTACCTCTGGGAGAATGTGCAAACTCCCTCCACATGCTGCCAAGGGACCCTTCAGAGATATTTTGGGATCATCATCCCTTTGGCCAGGAGCCCTTCCTTGCTTTCCCTTTCTACCATTCACGGGTGCCCTGCCATGTTTAGTCCCCGAAGATGCCACTGTAGTCCCTGCTGAGATTTTCAGTGCTCTCTGGCTGCTGACTCTTCCCAGACCCCCTGATCTGTCACTCGTCTGTCTCCTGGCCCCAGCGCCCCCCGGCAGGGGAATTTGGGGAGGTGGGAGGGGGGGAGCGCCAAGGCCGGGCCCCCCCGCGCTGTGGTGGCGGCAGCGGCTGCAGTGGGGAGCGAGTGCGGGCGGGAGCGGCCGAGAGCCCAGCGCTGCCCCAGCCCGAGCTGCCCCAGCTCCATCGCTGCCCCTGCGCTGGGATGCTGTGGGTTTGGGGGGAAGAGGTAGCCGGCAGTGGGTGCTGGGCCTGGGGGCAGCAGGAGAAGGGAAGGAGAAGCAGGGTTGAACAAAATGGTCAAATGCTGCACGTGGGAGGAGCAGGTGGGATTGTGCAGGAGAAAGAGGAATAATGGGAGGAAGAGGAGTGTGAGGAAGTGTAGGGACACCAGAGGAGGAGCAGAAATGGGAAGCAGCACAATGTTCCACTCGTCCCTGTATCTGCAGCCTCTGCCCCAACCCCAGCAGCGTTCCTCCCCCAACATGCAGCAGGTCACAGAAGAGGACCATCCATGATTTTCACATGACTGAATCTTGGTGTTTGTGAGCTTTATTGGCCTAAATGTTGGTGCTTTGATTTTTTGCAGGGGCTCAATCCTTATCTTTTGGAAGGAATTTTGCCTGAAACTTACTTTCTGGGGAGTTTTTTATCTGTGTCTTGATGTTTGGATAATTTTTGTGCTGAATCGTTGTGTTTTGGAGGTTCTTATAGACACAAGATGCCCAATGTCTTCCTGTGTTGCACTTTGAAAGCCCAAGGTGCTCTCTTGTGTTTTCCTCCAAACCAGGATTTGTCATTCCCAAGGCGTGGGTGGATGGAGGAGGAGGAAAAGTCCCAGGGATCCCACAGGAGGAGGGGCTGCAAACCCAGCTCAGGGAGCTGCGAGGAGGAAAGACCCTCCCTGAGCCGGGAAGGCGGCCGGAGATCCAGGCAGAGCTCAGAGCTGGTGGAGAAGCCTCCTGGAGGGGAGAAGCCTCACGAGTGCTTGGAATGTGGGAAGGGTTTCAACTACAGGTGCAGGCTGATCCAGCACCAGATGATCCACACTGGGGAGAAGCCCTATGAGTGTGGGAAATGCAGGAAGAGCTTCAGGACTATTTCAACTCTGATGCAGCACCAGGTGATCCACACAGGGGAACGGCCCTACACCTGCTTGGAATGTGGGAAGAGCTTTGGGTGGATCTCTGCCCTGAGAAGCCACCAGCACATCCACACCGGGGAGAGGCCCTACGAGTGTCCCAAGTGTGAGAAGAGGTTTCAGACCAGCTCCCATGTCCTCAGACATGAGCGGATTCACACAGATGAGAGGCCCTTCCGCTGCCCCGACTGCGGGAAGGGATTCAATCTCAACTCCACCCTCACTGTCCACCGGCGCATCCACACTGGGGAGAGGCCCTACGAGTGTCCTGAGTGTGGGAAGAGCTTCTCACACAGCTCAGTCTTGACCCGACACCAACGGAGGCACCACTAAGGGAAGCCCTGTGAGTGTCCCGAGTGTGGGAAGAGCTTCGTGCTCTGCTCCAGCTCCATCCCCCATGGGAGGATCGGTGTTGGATGATCGAAAAAAACCCAAAAACACAAAACCGAAACAAACAGAAAAACCCAACAAACAAACAAAAATAAACCCAACAAATCAAAAGAAAACAAACAAACAAAAAACCCAATGAAACAAACAAAAAAACCCCACCCTAATAGTGATACACACAGAAACAATACAAAAACACTGAAATCAAACAAAAAGAAACGTTAAATTCAAAATAAAGAAAGGAGAAAAGTCATGAACTAATATTTCTCTCTTTTTAAACTATGGAGAAAAAACCCTTGTTTCCTCTAAAACATGTAAAAGTATTTTGAAGTGAATATGACTGTTCTAACTGTACATATAAAGAAAAGCATTAATATTAAAGCAAACAAATGTAAAAATTGCAGTAATCTCCTAGGTTTTAGTAATAGAAAACCCCTGCTCTCCCCCCCAAAAAAAGAAAAAGGAAAAAACTCTATTTTAAAAAATAAAGTAAGTTTTTTTTCAACTGTTATAATCCTTAAACTGTGCATCAGAAGTTAATATAGTCCTCAAGAAAAGTTATGAGAAAAACTGTTAGTCTGTATAAAGGATTTTTAGATAGTAATCAGATTTCCATTCTCCTGGGAAGCTAATCACTGTAACATCAAAACAAAAAGAATCCGTTTTCTTGTGGAGGAATCTCCATAGACTGAAAAAAAGTCTCCTCTTTCAAGTAAATGAGTAAAAAACTATTTTAGAGATGGTAGACTGAGTTGTTTTTGTACGTTTTTAGTATTAAAAAAAATGTATGGAAGAAAAAGCAGTAGCCTCAAGTTTTCTTCTAAGGGTTTTTTCTTATAGTTTCTAGTAATAAAATTTATCTTTATACCATTTAAAGTAAAAGCTGTTTTTTGTCTACTTCTTAATCCTCTCTCACAACAAAAAAATTCAAATTAATAAACCAAAACTACTACATTTAACCTCAGTGATTCCAGGATTTTGATTTCCTATTACTCTAGGGTGTCTTCTGCAGCCAAATGGTGATGGACTGGGGCAAAGACCAAGATTTTGGAGACAGTGGGGAGGAAACTCCTCCAAAAATGTTCTTCCCTCCCTCCCTCCCTCCCAAGCACATGGATCCTCAGCTCACACAGACACAGAAATTCTTTTATTTTGGCCTGGATTTGCTTTTCATTTCTCTTCATCCCTTTAAAACATCCAACACTGGCTGGAAAATAAAGACACTGAACTGAGACATGGGTGTGGACATGGGGGGACAATGACATGGGGGGACACAGACATGGAGAGTGACATGGGGACACATGGACATGGAGGGGGACGTGGCCATTTGTGGGGACATGGGGGGACACAGGCATGGATGGAGATGTGGGGGACAGTGACAGGGATGGAAACATGGTGGGGACACAGCCATGGGTGAGGACATGGTGGGACATGGCCAGTGACATGTGGGGACACGGCCACGGCCGGTGCCATGGGGGGAACTTGCAGGGGCTGTGGGGGATGCTGGCTTGGAGGGAGTTGAGGGTTCCTGGCAGGGACTTGGGGCTCGCTGAGGCCTTTGGGGACCCCAGGCCGAGCGGCTCCGGCTGCGCTGGGAGACCCTGGCGGAGGTTCTGGGGCAGCTGCTCAAGGACCCCCTGCCCTGGAGCCCCAGCCGGGCATTGGGCTCCTGGAAGGGAATGAACGTCCTTGTCCCCAGCAGGACAGATTTCTTATTTCTTGCAGGTGCAAATGGTTCTCTTACCAGAATAGCTTGTTGTGTTAATTGTTTTCATGCTGAAGATTGTTTTCACCTGGGAACAAGCAAGTAACTTAGCTGCACATAGAAGAAGTGACAGGCTAGCTATTAATTAGCAGAGAGCAAGACCTGATTTTATGAAGCCTTTTATAATTTGTCTACCTGACTGCAACATCTCACCCTTTTTCGTTAATTCAAGAAAGGTTCATATGTTCTGATGATAAAATAGCTCTCTCTTGTGAGGGCGTTATCTCATTAAGGTTATCACTGGTTATCTCTTAGATATGGGATAAGATACATAAAAGACCGATTACAATCAACAAAACTTAGCAAAATCTATCATGTCATTGACACAGGGTTTCACAGCACGAGAAAACAAAAGAATAATGTCCAATGTCTCCTAAGCAAATGGGAATAAATGACCATTGTTTTAAAGTCCAAATAGTCCATTAGCTGGAAATGTTGATCTTTGACATCACTGAATGTGCTCTTGGATCCTGGAACAGGGAATAACTGAAGAAGGTTAGTAGGAACACTATACAATGATGTTGACCTAAGGCTTTTGTTGGCAATTTGCCTGTAAATTTCCAGACACAGCCATGTCTTGGCAGTCCTGCTTCTGGTTTTGTTCTGGCCACGAAGGCTGCATGGTGATTAGGTTCTTTTTCTTCTCACTGGGCTTCATTTTCTTGGAGGCAATTGATGTTTGGCTGAATGAACAGGTGACTACTTTGAACTTGTTGATGATAAAAACAGATGCATACCTTCTCCTTAAGTTAATGAATTAATTAGACTTTGTCATTGTACCTTCAATTGAAGAGCCTTACGTTAAAATATTTTACCTTTTTTTGGTATAAATATGGCAAAAAAAATCTTTATAAATATGTAAATATTTAGGAGTTAATTCCCCCTTCCTTGTTTTAAAAACAGCATGCATGACTCTTGCCATGAACATGAAGGGAAGTTCAAAACAAAACAATACATGTAGTAAAAGCAAAACTTACAGTAACTGGGAATAATTCTGCTACAACAAACCAAAACATTTCCGATAACAGATATAATTAAAAACACTTGTGAAATTAGATTATTACCAAACATTAAAACATTGTACCATCATCCCAGTGTTTGCAACACCTGATAAACCTCAAATCAGTGAAGAACTGGATGAGCGTCTGTTGGGGGTTGTTTTTTCCTTTCCTCTCTGCCTGTGGAATTTTTTTCCCATTGACATGCTAAGAAGCACTGATGGTTGGGTCCCAGCACCAGGGAGAGCCTCCCTGGTTTTTTGGGAATTTCTCCCGGAGGGTGGGGGGAGGGAAAGGGGGAACACGGTGAGATTGGAAGCAGGTAAAGGAGGGTAGGGGGCAGTTGCTGGCTCTCGCTCGCTTTTGGCTCTCGGAGCAGAAAGGTCATTGCTACCCCCCCACCATCCCAACGCCGGGAGCTGCCTCTGTGTTTTGGACCCCGCAGCCCTGCTTGGACGCCCTCCTGCTTCAGCTTGCTGTTTTCCCAGCATCCTGCCTCTCCTCCATCCCTTCCCATCTGGGACACAGCTGCCATCACCCCAGTGCCCCTGCAGCCGCACGGGGATCGTCGCACCTGCCCATCAGGAGCCTGCCAGAGCTCACTGCCAGCTGTGACAGCAACTGCACCAAAGGGGAAAGTGCCCGTGGCCCAGAGACTGGAACTGGGCTCCTGTTCTCTTTGTTGTTAATTTCATAGTTGTTGTTATTCCTATTTCCATATCATTGCCTGAGAGCCCCTTAATTTCAAAATTATACAGAGTGTTTATGACCCTCTAAAACTGGTGGAAAGCAGCAGGATCTTCCCTAATATCGGCTTCTGTGCTAGTTTCACCCGTGGAGAAGAAACTCAAGAGAGAAATTCTCTCTGTGAGAACTCCCTCTGGGAGTTGATGGGACCAATTGGAGGCTGGTTTGGTTATTGACAGCCTGAACAACCAATTGCAGAAAGTTAGTTCGCTCGGTGAGCACACATTTTGAAGGCGGTAACCCGGGAAAAAACTCTCTTTTATTTCCGATAGCTGAGCAGGTAACAACGGCCCAGCCCGGGCTCCCTCCCATGTGGGGGGAGCTCGGGAGGCCGCTGGGCCCCGTTTGCAAACCAGGGAACCCGATGGCCGGGGGGAGGAAAGGCTCATTGATGAGACCTTAGCCCGGCTTCCTCCCCTACGAGCCCGCGGCTCTGGGGGGTCCCGGCTCCTGCTGCTGGCTCGGAGCAGCTTTGGAGGGGCCGAGCCCGCCCAGCCCCCGCACGGCCTGGGGGAGGCAGCCGGGCCCTGTCTGGAAGCAGGGGTGGCCATGGGCAGTGCGGGGCTGCAGCAAGCTCCAGAAAAGCTGATTAACATCTCAGCCGCCCCCACACCCAGCGCCGTGACTTCTGTGTGAAACTTTAACTCTTTAGTGCTCAGGTAAGATTTTGCAGACCTCCGGCATTCCTTTGAATATGAGAGGGGAAAAAGGAGATGCTCCAAAGTCAGTGAAGCAAGAGCTAAGATTCTTTAGATGGAAGGAGAATGAGGAGATGCTGTGAAGATGGCTGAAAATCCTTTTGTAAGATTGTAGGGATGAACTGATGTACTGAATATTCCTATAAACCATGGAGAAAGACACGGGGAGGTTGGAGATGTTCCATTTGATAGATTGTTGATCAAAATGAATCTGTCTTGACAATCCTTCACCCCGAGGAGAAAAGGGGATCTCTTTTTCTGGAGATGGAGCATGAACAGAGAGAAAAAGAGATGAAGAAAATGTTTGGTTTGGAACAGTTAATTCTTAAAACTAAATACCCCATGAGTTTAATGGCCCATAAGCACAGCTTTGGGAAAGCTGTGAAGATGGGAGGAACTTCACGACTTTGCAAGTTTTTTCCTGGGCAGATGCAAATCGTGAAAGTGAAGCCACGAGAGGACTGGTTTTTTCCCTTCTTGTGGTGAAGTCACTATGGCCTGACAAGAGGAAACTTCTCTCTCCAAAGTGAACTGAAAAGGACTATTTAACTTGGGAACTGACTGAAGTAGTTTTTTGTATGTTTGTTTTGTTGTTACGAAGGATGGGAGAGGGAAGGAATGAGAGCTCTAGAGATCTTATTCTGAATTTGCTTTTCATTCTCTTTCTTTGTGTAGTTAATAAAGTTTTTTATACCCTTTTTAAGTTTTAGTCCTGCCTTGCTCTTTTGCTCCTAGTTCTGTCTCACAACAGAAAAATGAGTATATTTAAATTGGCAAGTCAAAACTATAACAATGGAGGAGAGTGTCAGCAGCTGCAGCTAAGGGCTCGTGTCCCATCAGAGTCTCTAACGATGGCACCAACGCTGCTGCCTTGCAACAGCCGACTCTGGAAGGCGAGTGTGCCCTCGAGCAGAGCCGCTGAGGTCAGTCAGGGGGACAGGCTGCAGCTGAAGCTGCCAAGCGTTGCTGTGATTCTGGCAAGTCAAGAGAAAACCATGGTGACCACTTTCCCTTACACCCTTTGCCAAGCCATGAAAAATTGTGCACACAGCATCCCCTCTTTTGGCATCCTGTCTGGTGTGCATGTCTTCCTGAGGAGGTACAAGCCTTCTGGGTGCTGCTGTTCCTGTGCACACTCTGCTCATTTTTCTCTGGTGTCCAGAGCCACGTTGACAGCAGCAGCTCCGCAGGCCAGCTCCAGGAGACATCGTTCTTGCCATGGTGGCAGCAGCTCTGTGGGTCCCGAGCTCAGTGTCAGGGGAGTCTTGGCCACACAGCACAGTGGCCTGGACAGCTCTGGGGACCCGGGCTGATCGCCAGCGCTGCCACTTCCCACTGCTCCTCGCCTGCAGCAGCCAGTGGCCGTGCTCCAGCAGGGCCTCCTTGTCGCTCCTTGTCCCTGGCCAAGCAGCCTGAGCACCTCGGGGCTGTCCCCACCGTCCTGCTGAGGCCAGGCCTCGAGGGCTTCTGCCACAGGCACCAGAGACGCGTCGGGGAAGCGCCAGAGCAGCCGGCTGGCAGGAAGAAGGTGGCTGTCTGGGGGCTGCTTATGGCCTCTGCCACCCAGTTCCTCAGGGCTTCCCACCAACCCATCCACACAAGTCCTCCTGGCCCATCACAGCCTCCCGCCACCCAGCGCCACACGCATCCCCCTCACGCCTTCCCACTGCCTTCTCCGGGCAGGCCTTGGCAGCACCGCAGCCCTACATGGCCTCCCACTGTCCCGTGCCCTCCACGCCTCCCCCAGGCCTGCCTGGCTGCTGAAGGAGCTCCAGAGGAGCCGCATCAAGAGGCACCTCAGAGCCCTCAGCAATCCAGCCAGCAACACACGGGCAGGACACAGATGGCGCTTCCAGGCTGGCAGAGGGGTGCTGGCCATCTCCAGGGACCGGTCTCTCAGGGATCCCCGCCGCAGCTCCGGCCTCTGCCCGCCGGCTCTGTCGGAAGACTTAAGGCTTCCACAGAACCACCAAAGGCCAAGGGCCTTTTGGCCACTTTCCCTTCCACTCCGCACGCTTGGCCAACTTGGCGAGCACAAGCACCCTTTTTGCCCTCTTCCCCATTGGCCTGAAGACTCTGGGCACCAAAAGAAAGCTCCTGGACTTCTGTGTATGACAACAGCAATTTACTAATCCTACAGTGGGGTGAAAGAACGTCCTTGAAGTGCAGAGGTGTTCCCTGCAGGCTCAGGTGGCCCCAGCAGACGCAGCCTCCCGGATCAGTTCTCCACAGTGCTCACACAGGACAACCAGCCCCTGCGACACAGGGAAGGCCGTGACTTCCAGAGCCGGCGGAATCCATCTCGCATCTGCTGGAGTCGGGAGGAGGGAATGCTCTGTACAGCTCTGTTGATGTACAGAGTCTGAAGAGCCAGGCATGAGATGGCAGGGCTGGTGTCATCTGTCATGTCCTGAAGGGCTGGAAGAGAGAAGAACAGAGCCACAGTCAGAGCCTGCATCTGCAGGGACCTGGGGAGACCCTCCTGCCCCATCCCTCCCACACGGCAGCTCTTGCCATGGCCTGGAGGAAGCAGGAGACAGCAAGGATCAGCTGGAAGGCGCTGGCCACGAATGTCCCTCCCGCAGGCCCCTGGAAGGTCTCTGTGCTCTGCCCACGCCGCCCCTCGTGCGCGCAGGGAGCAGAGCCCTCCCAGCCGGGGCAGGGAACGCAGCTGCCAGCGCCAGCCCCCGCCGACAGCCCGCTGGCCTCACTCACCCCTGCACATGAGCTGCAACTCTCGCTGCTGCTCTCTCAGGAACCGCCCGGCCATCCCTGCCAACACAGAGCCTGTCACGGCCCCAGCCGCACAGCTGCCCCGCAGCGGCGCTGCCAGCCCTGCGGCCACAGCAGCGCCTTCCCCTGCAGGGCTCAGGCCCGGCCCTCGCCGCATCCTGACGCCCAAGGACACGGCTGCGAGAGGGCGGCAGCGGCGCCGAGGGCAGGCGGGGCTCCAGAGCCCCGGCCCGGATGGCGCTGCCGGGGCAGCAGGCGGGGCTGGGGCCGAGCTGCGGCGGGGCGGGGAGGGAGCCGGGCTTGTGGCTCACCAAGAAACCTGAGGGCCGCCTCTCGCAGGGGCTCCTGTGGGCTCCGCAGGTACGGCAGCGCCTGGCGCAGCAGCTCGGCCGCTCGGCTCCTGTCCTGTGCCAGCTGGAGAGAGCGGCAGGGCACGGAGGGAAGGGTTGGCGCGGGCTCTGTCCCTTGGCCCCGGCCTGCCCTGCCCGCACAGCCCTGAGCGGGGCAGAGGGCCCGGCAAGGCGCGGGCTTGATGGAGCTCGGGGCTCCATCAGCTCCGGCCCTGGGGCCAGAGGAGCCTGGAGAAGAGCCCGCGTGGGCAGCCCAGGGAAGGGAGCAGCGTTCTTACCAAGCACTCGCCAAACCTCCACATCTGATCCGCCATCAGCAGGTGCTCAAGATCTCTCCTCTTCAGGAAGCTTAGTGCTGAAAGCAGCGTTTCACAAGAGGCCTGCAGAGCAGCAGAGACCCAGAGATGGCACCGCAGCCCAGGGCACAGGACCTGCCTCCCTGTGCCAAGGCCAGGAGGAGGCTGGAGCCCATGAGGTGCCCGGGTGCAGGGAGACAGCTGAGTCCCCTGCCAGGAGGACAGCAGCGCCCAGGAGTCCTCACCTCTGCCACACGCATGTTCTCATGGTGGCAGTTGAAGAAGAGTGGCAGCAGGCTCTTGCTCACAAGCATCTTGAGGGGCTTTTTACCCTTGGCCGCTACCAACCTCATCACCTCTTGGAAGAGGCGAATGGAGAGCAGCTGCACATGGCGGTTGTCCTGTCGGAAAGGAAGCAAAAGCCCTCCTCATCAGCTGCTCCAGGCCCCTCTGTGCACAGGCCCAAAAATCCATGGGGCCCCACACTTGGGGACAGCACCCAGTGGCCGTGGCTGGGGGCACAGAGCCTTACGTTGTCCAGCAGTGGCCAGAGCGCGCCAGCCAGCCGCAGGGCGATGGGGCTGGGTATTGCGAGGTGTCTGTGCGAGAGCAGAAAGCTGAGCACCGCGATGGTCATCTCAACGATGTCTTCATCTGCATCCCGCAACAGGTCCACAAGGCTTTCTGTCAGGCTGTACATTCTAATGCTCTGCATGGAAGACAAGGCAGGGCAAGCCCACGCTGCTGCTGCTGCTGCTGCCGTGGAGCCCAGGGGCCGAAGGCCTGTCCTGAAGCACTCGGGCAGCTGAACAGCAACGCAGGAGAGCTGGGAGCAGCTGCCACAGCTCCCAAAGGCCAGCCAAGCCCAAGGGGCTGCTTTCCCCAGCCCCACGCTGCCAGCACAGCTTCAGCCGCTGCTGTCTTCTCACCATCGAGGGGTCCTTGCTGAGCTGCACGAGGCCTCTGAGCACCAGGCGACGCATCTCCCTGGACGTGCTCTGCAGGCGCCTTGCCATGATCTCCAGGACGCTGTCACCCCATTCTTTGATGTCCAGGAGGTCCAGGACCTGAAAGGCACAAAGCAGTGACCGGGGTGCCCAGCTGGCAGGAGCTCAGAACTGCACAGGCCTGAGCCAAGGCAGCAGCACAGGGCACGGGCACCATCCCAGGCAGCTGCGGCTGTGAGAGGGCACAGAGGTGGGAGGCAGCTCAGCTGTGCTGCTCATGGGGCTCACCTCCACAAGGAACGCCATGGCAGGCAGCTGCCAGTCTGAAATGTCTTGGCTGAGGAGCTCCAAGAGGCAGGAGATGAAGCTGCAACACCAGATCATGGAGACACAGCGCATCTCCCTGGTGGGGGGAAAAGGCATCATTGCCCCTGAGCCGAGAGGACAAAGCTCTCCCAGGAGTGACCCACGGAGCTCTGGTCTTTTCCCAAGCCCCCCGTGGTCGCTTTGGGAGGCGGCTGTTCCCGGGCACCCTCCTCTGTCAGCCTTTTCCAGTCTGCTCGTCTGTCTCTTTGTGACAAAGCCCTCTCACCCCTGCCCATGGGAACTGTGTGGGGCACCCTGGGCACAAGTGCCGGGGGCAGCAGGGAGAAGGGGGTCTCACCTGGCCAGGAGTCCCACTGCATAGTGGTGGGTGTCAGTACAGAGCAGCGTGTCCCAGCCAGCCTTGCCTTCCATGGCTACCACAACACGCTCACACTGCACTCGGCAGAGCAGGACCTTCAGGGTCTGCACCGCAAACCTGTGTGCAGAGCAAAGCCCAGGTGATGCTGGCAGCCCTGGCTCCTGCCTTGGAAGGGATGGGGAGACTGGGAGGACTGGGATGGAGCACCTTTGGGGGTTGGTGGCAAGGCCCAGTTGCTCCTGGCACCCCTTCCAGAAGGTATCAACCTCCTCTGGCGTATCCAGTGCGCTGATGTAAACTTGGAAGAGCAAACACAGAAAGAGACGGGGAAAATACTCCAACACTATAGGTGGGCACCAGGTCAGGTTGAAGACCCTCCACAGTGTCACGGTTGCCTGCAAAAAATGAATCACCCAGAGACAACACTCAGTGCCAAGACATCCGTGTGGCAGGGCCCGAGCATGCCAGGGAGAGGCCGGGGGAGACACCTCGGGGGCACCCAGCCTGGTGCCCCTGAACCTTGCCCCTAAGGCAGGTTTCAGCGCAGTGCCTGAGGCAGAGAGATGCAGCTGGGGGGAGGACAGAGAGCTAGCTGCTGGAGAGGTGGCCTAGGGGCAAGCCAAGGTCAGTTGCAGGAACTCACAGCCAGGGCAAAGACTCCTGTGCTGTCCCCATCGGAGGTGTACACACTGTCCACTGGCCAGGCGTTCAGCACATTGAGGAGTATCTGCAGCGCCGGCTCCGCAGTCCCAGTGGAGGACATGATCACTCCCCACATGGCCGTAGCAGCTCTGTGGGGTCAGAGCTCTGTGTCAGGGGGGTCTGGGCCACAGCACTGTGGCCTGGGCTGCTGCAGGGGCCCGCGCTGGCCGTCAGCCCTGCCTCTGCCCACCGGCCCTCGCTGGCAGCACCCAGCCAGCCCACGGGGGTGCAGGCATCTTGAGGGGCAGGGAGGGAGCGTGGCAGCACGCTCAGGGGCTGACATGGCAGCACTGGCAAACGGAGGAGCCAGAGGCTCCTGGAACTGTCCCCCTGTCTGGCAGCCACCAGGGACAGGCTCTACAGGGTAACGGGCCAGGGAACCCTAAACCCTCAAGGCAGGTGGGGCTGCCGTACCTGTCACCCTATGGGGCCCAGCGCAAGAGAGTCATCAGCACATCGCAGGGGTATTCCCTGGTCAGCTCCAGAAGGGCCTTGTCCAGCCTGTGCCCAGCAGACTCATTGGCCGTGAGCCACTTGTGGATGTACCTCACCATGGCTGGTACCTGCAGAAGGCCCGGGGAGACTTGGACACCTGCCCGAGCAGCAGGTTCCCCAGCTTCCCCTGAGAAGTGCTGCCCTTCCCACCCTATTGGTCTGGGCCTCAAAGACTGAAGGAACCCAGCAGAGCTGGCTTGAGGTGCCACACAATTCCTGGCCAGAGGCTGCTTACTTGCTTTGGATTGGAGACCCCCTTCTCCACAAGCAAATCCAGCATGGCAGCCCCGGTCTCAGCAGTGAAGAGGGGAAAGTTTGCCAAGAGCCCAGTGCCCACACCGGTGGTCTCTTCCCACCAAATGCACAGGATGAATTCATAGATCATCTGCAGGAGAAGGGCAGGAAGAGAGGGAGAATCCATGGAGTGCTCCAAGCACGGTGCTGGGCTGAGCAGTGACAGCAGGCCCAGCCCAGGTGGGGATGGCTGCAGTACCTGCGCTGTTCTGCGGAAGCGGCCACGGGCAGGGTCCTGCTCTTGTGTCGGGTCCATGGCTGCACCTGGCAAAGAGCGAGCGCAGCCAGGGCTGAGGGGCTGTGGGAGAGGCCGGAGAACACAGGCCAGCCCTGCATTCCCAGGCAGGGACAGCCCTGGGATGCTCCAGGGATGGGGGGTGGCTGCCTGGGGCTTCAGCCCCAGCTCCTCTTCTGTCCTATCCATGGGCATGTGGGATGTGGGATGGGATGGGAGGGGAGGGGATGGGATGGGATGGGATGGGATGGGATGGGATGGGATGGGATGGGATGGGATGGGATGGGATGGGATGGGATGGGATGGGATGGGACGGGATGGGGCTAAGCTGGCTGCAGGCACCAGCCCTGTGGCCCAGCTCTGCTACTCACCCTCCTGCAGCAGCTGGATCTGCTCCAGCTCTTCAGGCTGCTGTGCTGAGGGAGCTGCAGCCTCCTCCTCCTCCTTCACCCAGGCCAGCTTGGGCACTCTGGGTGGTGTCTGCTCCATGTCACTGTATGGAGTTGGGACTGCTTGCAGGAGAGATGTCTTGGAAAAGCTCCAGATGAGCAAGTGCTGCAGTTGTGCTTTGTGGGCACCTGCAACAGAGAAGCCTTGGGAAGGCTACAGGACACCGTGTCCTGCAGTCTGTCCTCGAGGTCACCTGCAGAGGAAACGCTTTGGAAAAGCTCCGGGTCAGTAGGGAACAAGCTGGCTGTGTGGGGGCTCCTCACAGCACTGCTCTCTCCGTCCTGTCCCGACGAGTGCACCGAGCACTGTGGTGTGACCGTGTCACCGCCAGCACCTATGTCACGACGTGTCACAAAGGGTCACCCTTGTACGCTCTGTCCCTTTCCTATTGCACGGTGACCACGGTGCACTGTGTCACAAAGAGCCCTAGGACACACTTCCACGTGCCCTGGGGACACCCACACCCCCCCCAAAGTGGCCGAGCTTGCAAGGAAGACGTTCCCCCAAGGTTCGAGGACAGCCCAACAGGAATTTTAGGAATGGCTCAAACAACAAGCAGATGCTCCTCTGCTCTGCCTGCTCAGGGCAGCAGAAGGAGCCCCCACGGTTGCCGATGCAGCTGCAGCAGGAAGGGCATCGGGGCCTTCCACAGCAGCTGCCAGGGCCTCTTTGGGACAAGACCCGGTGCTGGGTGGCCGTCACACAAACAGGAGTGTGACACAGACACGGGACGTATGGCCCAGGGCACGAATGCTGCTCTGAGCCCTGGGAGCAGTGAAATCAGCAGGTGTGGCAGAGTCCCTGCCAAAGGAGACCTGCCGCCCCCAAGGCCTGCCAATGCTGGTGCCTGCTCCTGCCACAGAGACCTGTGTCCCCTGGCGACTTCTCTGCCAGAGGACAGCCAAAGCCCACGTGCATTGGTGTGTGTGCTCCTTTCTGCAGGCGGCTGTTGGCAGGAGCACCTGGTGGCAACACTTGGTCTCTGTCAGAAGCTGTTGCTCCTTCCTGGAATGATTTTTGCTTGGAAGTGATTATCTGCAGTGTCCACGCATCTCCCCAGCCCATCAGTGCCTCACACACGAGGTGACCACCAAGCCACTCTCCGGCCATCTGACCCGCAGCTGAGCCCTTCCCAGAGTGCCCGCACCCGCAGGGAGCGCAGGGCTGGATTTGGCCGCCAGAGAGTTGGTGACCCTCGTGAGATCCTCGGTGCATTTAGTTCCTACAGGAGAGTGGGCACCGCTGGGAAATGATCTGCATGCCTTGTTAATTGGATGTTCTTCCACCGCTAGCCTGGGG
The DNA here is from genome assembly GCF_052056855.1 of Sturnus vulgaris. NCBI lineage: Eukaryota > Metazoa > Chordata > Aves > Passeriformes > Sturnidae > Sturnus > Sturnus vulgaris. Next base: position 14,212,594 of record NW_028276170.1, read on the forward strand.
CAGGATCTCTCCCGGTCCTCCTCTCAACTCCCAGGCCTCTCCTCAGCCAATCAGAGAAGGCACCAAAATAATTGAGCCAATCAGAGCGCGCGGCGCTGATGACTCCTCAGGCAGTCCCAGAGCGCCCAGAGCTCCTCACCTGGACTCCACCCGCGCCCCGCCCCCCTCGCCCCCCGCCAGGAGAATTTGGGGAGGGGGGTATCGCGTTTTATCTTCTTTTGTGTTCTTCCAGAGTCGGGATTAAATGCTCGAGAGACGGAATTTTGTGTTTGGACTCAGATATTTATTAATTCTTATCTATATTACAGTGAGTTCTACAGCACTTCTAGCTAACAGGCCAAAAATGGACACGTATCTCTCTCTCTCTCTCTACAAGGCCTTTTAAGGGCCAATCTGTCCAATTAAGAACCGACAGCTGAATTCTTTTTACTTTTAACCCAACAACCAATCACCTGTGACCTGAAATGGGGAATTTTCTATCCAATTACAAAAGTACCACCAAGACCTGTGAAGAAGGTGAAAAAGAAAGAAAACTCCACCCTAAAACCTCCATCTTGTTTTATATATATTAATATAATCTAAAACCACAAATTCTAAATTTTCCACCATGGGTCATTACACACTTCTATTCAAACTACACACCAGTGATCCCAGTTCTATCACAATTCTGGAAAGCTTCTTCACATCCTCAGGTCAAAAGCAGTGTTTTCCTGGGGGTCAGTGCCTGTCAGCAGAGAAAGCCCAAACCCCTCAGTTTCCAGGGTTCCAACAGGGGGGAGGTGTCAGACCCTGCCCGGCGCTGGCCATGGGGCGTGTGGGGCAGCTGGGGCCCTACTGGTGCCACTGGGAGTCCCCCGGGCTGGGGGCGCGGAGCTCTCGGGTGAGCGGGAGGGGCGGGAAATGGTGAGATGGTGGCTCTTCCAGTCCGTCCCAGTCTCTTCCAGTCCATCCCAGTCTCTCCTAGTGCCTCCCCAGGCCCTGCCAATATCCTCATAGTCCCTCCCAGTGTCACTAGAGTCCCTCCAAATTCCTCTCAGTCCACAGCCATTCCATTCCAAGTCCATTCCCTGTCCTTTCCAAGTCCTTTTTCAGTCCAATTCCAGACCACCACCCTATCACCCATTGCCCCAATCCGTTCCACTCTCTCTCGATGTTTCCCCATTCTCTCCAGCTTCACTCCCAGTCCCTCTCAGTGCCACACCAGTCCTCTCCCATCTCCCCCCCCCGCTGATCCCAAAGTGTCCTCACTCTCTCCCAGTGACCCCCAGTGTATCCATCTCACTGTGGCCCTCGAGCTCCCAGCCCGGCCCCGGCTGCTTGCTCTGCTCCCTGATGGATTTCTACCCTGCCAACATCCAGCTGAGCTGGTTCCAGGGCCAGCAGGAGCCCTCGGGACACGTGGTGGCCACCGACCTGTTCCTCAACGGGGACTGGATTTGTACCAGCTCCTGGTGCTGCTGGAAACCCCCCCCGGCACGGGGTCAGCTCCAGCTCCAGGTGGAGCACGTCAGCCTGGAGCACCCCCTGAGCCGGCACTGGGGCACGGCCCGGACCCCACAGCAGGGGGTAGTGGGGGAAGTACTGGGGGGCTGGTGGGTGAATTGAGGTGTGCTGGGAGTAACTGTGAGGGAGTTTGAGATAGTCTGGCTTAAACTGGGAGTAAGGCTCGGGGGTCTAGAATGGCTAAGAAGGAGTCTGAAGGATGTTGAGGAGGGTGGGATGGGGTTCCGGGTGTCCTTCTGGGCACTGGGAGGGAGTTTGGGGGTACTGGGTGTAACTGGGAGGGATTTGAGTGAGCCTGGAGGGGATGGAAGAAGATCAGGGAGGGAAAAGCAGGGGTTGGAATGAGGTTGGTTGTGCTGGAGAGAAACTGAGACGCGTCTTGGTGTGTCCTGGTGGGGCTTGGAAGTGACTGTCAGAGGGTTGGGAGTCCTGTGGTAGTGGGGGGAAACTGAGAGGGGAGTTACGGGATCCGGAGAGGGACAAGAGGGGCTTTGGTGGGAGCTGGGGAGGCTGGGAAGAGACTGGGAGGAGATTTTAAGGGGTCCTGGGTAGGCTGGAGGAAATTGGGAGGGTACTTAGAGGGATTTGGAGTATCTGTGACAGGTTTTGGGAGGGTCCTGACCCTTGTGATCCCCCAGAGATGTTGCCAGACACCGTCCAGAGCAAGGTGCTGATGGGAATTGGGGGCTTCGAGCTGGGCTTCAATCTTCCTAGCACTGGGGCTCGGATTCTACTTGTGCAAGAGGGAGGGGTCCTAGGGAGTCGTGTGCTCCCTCCACCAGCGCGCATGTGCTCCCCCTGAGGCTCCCAGTCCGGTGACATCCCCCTTTTCTCCACCCACAGAACTCCTGACCCAGCAGTGGCGGCAGACCCTGCCCATTGCCTCGAGCCCAGCCAGGACACCCTGCTTTGTCCCCACACTGATACTGGGGGAGGGTCGTGTGTCCTCCCCAGCCCCGCTGTCACTCTGACCCCGCCTGGCTGCTCCCAGTAAAGCTTCTCAGTTAGACTCAGTCCCGTTTATCGTGGGGCGGGACTGGGAAAGGACTTGGGGCAATCCCGCGGGGGGATCGTGACTGGGCGGGGAGGGTGGGGTCCAGGTGGGGAACACTGGGTGCTGCGGGTCTGCCCGGCAAGCGGTGAGTCATCAGAGCTGCCCTCTCTGATTGGCTGAATCTTCTCCACCGCATTCTCTGATTGGCTGAGGAGAGGCCCGGGAGTGAGAGAAGGAACAGGAGAGATCCTGCCCCGAGCACCGGCACGGGAACAACAGAGCCAGCCTGGGCACAGCGAGGGAATTTATTATAACCAAATCACAGAGGGACAAGGAGAAGGGAGAGAAATCTCTCCAACCAATTCCCCCCACGCAACGGGGATAACCAGGATCACGGATCACCAGGGCTCTGCCCAACGGGGGTCACTGGGGATCATCCAACACCGATCCTCCCATGGGGGATGGAGCTGGAGCAGAGCACGAAGCTCTTCCCACACTCGGGGCACTCACAGGGCTTCCCTTAGTGGTGACTCCGTTGGTGCTGAGTCAAGTGAGAGCTCCTGGCGAAGCTCTTCCCACACTCAGGACACTCGTAGGGCCTCTCCCCAGTGTGGATGCGCTGGTGCCTGATGAGGTTGTCGTTGCGGTTGAATCCCTTCCCGCAGTCGGGGCAGCGGAATGGCCTCTCCTCTGTGTGAATCCGCTCATGTAGGAGGAGATTGGAGCTAGTCTGAAACCTCTTCCCACACTTGGGACATTCGTAGGGCCTCTCCCCAGTGTGGATGCGCTGGTGTTTTCTCAGGTCAGAGCTCCATGCGAAGTTCTTCCCACATTCCAAGCAGGTGTAGGGCCGTTCCCCTGTGTGGATCACCTGGTGACGGATCAGGCTGGAGCTGTTGCTGAAGCCCTTCCCACATTTCCCACACTCGTAGGGCTTTTCCCCAGTGTGGATCCTCTGGTGTAGGATCAGTTTGGACCTGTAGCTGAAACCCTTCCCACATTCCAAGCACTTGTGGGGCTTCTCCCCTCCAGGAGGCTTCTCCACCAGCTCTGAGCTCTGCCTGGATCTCCGGCCGCCTTCCCGGCTCAGGGAGGGTCTTTCCTCCTCGCAGCTCCCTGGGCTGGGTTTGCAGCCCCTCCTCGCGAGAGATCTCCGGGGCTTTTCTGCCTCCTCCATCCCTGCACACCTGGGGAATGAAAATTCCTGGTTTAGGGGGAAATAAGAAGAAGACAACTCCATAAACTGGGTGTTCCTCCTTGCCCAAGTCCATCTCTGGAAGTCATTGAGCATCTTGTGTCTGTAATAACCTCCCAAACAACAAGATTCCCAACCAAAATCCCCCAAACTTTAAGACACGGATCAAAAACAACCCCAAATATCAAGCTTCAGCCAAAATTCCCTACAAAATTATGCTGGTTTGAAAGCAAAACCAGTGAAAGACTCCAAGTCAGAAATAGAATTTCATAAGAAAAATATAAGAGAAAAAAAATCCATGCAATAGTACAAAAGAAAACAACTGACAGAATCAGAATACAACCTGACACCCCGCTAGTTAGGGTGGTGGTTGCAGTCCCGATGAAGTGGTCTTGTTGTAGTAGTGATGCTGTAGAAAGGTCTGGTAGCTCTTGTCCTCTGGAAACCAGTGGGTAAGGGCTGCCTTGGTGTTCCAAATCTCAGATTTTATCTAGGTAGGAAAGGCTTGGCTCCTCCCCCTGGCTGGAGCATCTCCCAATGGGATGATGGAATTTTATCAGTCATGCAGTGGCACTCAATGGCCCATTAACAGAAGATATCTCCCTGGAGGAAGGATGGGTTGTGGAAAAGATAAAGAACACTGCCCCACCTGGTTTTAACAGATGGCCCATTAGCAGAGGATATCTCCCACACAGAGATAAGGATCACTGCTCCACCTGTTTTTTTCCACCACTCTTTTTTCTTTTGTTTCTTCCCGGGATCTCTGACTGGTTACTTCATGTTTGCTGCTGATTTCTTCTCCCTTTTGAAGATGAAAATGGTAAAAGTGTCTTTGACCTGCCTTGCTGGATATTGTGAAGAGGAAGAGTCATCTACTGCAAGTGGAAGTGTCACAGGTGGAGCAGAGTTCTGTGAGTGCTGTATCAAACCAGACCTCGTCAGACCTGCCAGAACAACTGGTCCATGCTGCCCTGCACTGCTCTGCCTGTTCCCCACTGTTTCATGCCAGAGTAATTTAACTGCTGTTAATTGGGTGTGTGTTTCACTTGAGCCTGTCCAGCAGAACCAGCAGAAAGCAGCCCCAGAATGAATGGGGCTCTGCAGAGGAGCCCCAGACTATTCATCAGCCTACTTGCAGAATTGGCTCCAACTCTGAACCCTTGTGACCACACTCTGAAGAAGACACACTTCTGATATTTCTGAGGCACTTATGACTGAGGCACTGCACGTGCTTGTGCAGGGAAGAATCCCAAAGTTCTTTCTTACTTCAGGAAAAACCCTGCAGCAGTGCATACCCAGCATCTGCTATCAGCACATCCTGGCTGCACGTACAGGAGAAGCAGCAGCAGCATTGTACACGTGGGTTTGTTAAGCTGAACTCCCCTACACTTTGAACAGTGCTCATCACAAACATATTTAATGGCACACCGATGCCATACATTTCTCCTAAAAGCCTCCCTTGTAACTAAACTTTGCTGGAAAGTTAATGCCGAGGATGAACGAGCAACTTCGGTCTCAGTCCGGAGGTGGAGGGGTTCTAAACACTGATTTTCCGAAAGCAGCATCTCTCCTGAAGCGCTCGGGGCCACCCGAGCCGCCGCCGGGAGCGCGGTGCAGAAGGCGGCCCGGACTCAGCCGCAGCGCCGGGCACCGCGCATCGCTGCTCTGCAGGGCGGCCCGCACGTCCTCCAGCAGCTGCCGCAGGCTGCCCTTCTCCTGCTGCAGCTCGGCCATGCGCTCCTCGGCCCGCTCCAGCGCCACCATCTCCTCGCAGCGCTCTCGGGAGCAGGGCCCCGGCGGCCGCCGCTCGGGCTCGGCGGGGGCTGCGCGGGCGGATGTGGCTCTCGATGTGCTCGCCCTCCCGGCCCAGCGGCAGCCGCGGCCCCGCGCGGGTGCTGAAGTGGCCGCAGAGCCGCGCGTGGAGCTGGCGGAAGGTGAGCTCGGCCCAGAGCCCGTCCCACAGCCCCGCGCACTCCTCGGGCTCCGCCGCCTCCTCCGGCGCCAGCGCCCGGCACAGCGTGCGGGACTCCTCGCCGGGGATGCGGCCCGGCCCGGCGCAGTCCCGCTGCTGGAAGATCTCCTGCAGGGACTGCTCCGGGCCGCTGGCCAGCACGACCATCTCGATCTCCACGCCGCGCTCCAGCCCGTCGCGGTGGGCGAGGGCGCTGAGCAGCCACTGCGTGCGCCGGGCCGGCCGCCCGGAGGGGTCCCAGCCCTCAGGCGGCTCCATCGCGCCCGCCCGGCCCGCGGCGCTGCCCGAGCATCCTGAGCGCCGCCCGCCCGAGCGCTCGGCCCCGGCCCCGGCACGGAGCGCCCGGCTCGCCCCGCACGGAGCCGCGTCCGCCTTTGTCCGGCAGGAGCAGGGACTCGGGCAAAGCGGGCAGGTGCCGCCCTGCTCCCTTTGTCTGCCAAGCCCGAGCCCCAAGTGTTGTTCTTATTTCTTAGCTAATTTCTCCCTGGTTTCTCTCTGACACAAGCATGACAATAGCATCGCACAATCCAGTTTGACAAGTAAGGCGCTTCCACTAAATTAAAAACCCAATGTTTGTAGCCGTGGAATCGGGTTTTAACCCTTTAAGTGCGGCGGAAATAAGATGCACAGCTACATGGTCATCTTTCATGACAGGAAGAAAGAGACAAGTTTATTCAGAAATACACTTGGTTTATAGCATGACTCGTAATTTCCAGAGTAGAGAAAAGGTGATTGGTTCAGAGAGAAGACACCCCATTCCCAGGGCCTGGTCACACATCACAACAGCTGTTCTATCTTTGTTACTAATTCCTTTTTATTTTGACCAAATTATCAGCCTGGGAGAAATTCTCCCTAGCCTTGAGCTGGACAAGCTTATCGGCTGGGAACAGAGCTGAAAAGCTCCAGCCTGGAATATTATTCAGGCTGTATTTTTCTTACTTTCTCAATATGTGTCCCACAAATGTGCTTGAACGTCGACCTTCTGTTCGCTCAGGCTTCCTCACCTCTATAGATGAGGTGACTTCCAGGTGTTGGTGTGTGGGTGTTAAGAGGTCTGTGTTAGAGATGAGTAAGTGTTCAACTCGTTCAAACGAGCTGCCCAAAGCAGTGATTTTGGTCTCTCTTTGCCTGGGGAGCAGGACCGGGGTTGTTGAACGCAGGCAGCAGCACGAGCAGGGCTCCTCCAGCAGCAGGGACACGCCAGGAGCCAGAGGGGACCGTGGCACCAGAGGGGACCGTGGCACCAGAGGGGACCGTGGCACCAGCCGTGCCCGAGGTCTGAACAGGCTGCCAAAGTCAGGCGGTGCTGACAGGCTGCGTTAACAGCCCAGGCAAGGCGTGGTGAGGAGCCAGGCCTGGGGGCCACCCAAGGAGTCCTGTCAAGAGCAAATCGTTCTAATATTCTCTCTAGGACAAAAAAGGAACAAACCAGTCCAGTTGATATGTGAGGAAAATGAATTCAAGTTCGTTTAAAACGCTGCTTAATACAGGGTTGGGTTTCTTTTGAGTGAACTGGTGTTAATAAATATTCGGTCCCATATGATGGGGTTTCTCTGCAAATAGGCCTTGATGGGAAATTACTGAATACCTTTTGTTTTGCTCTTTCTTAAGTTGAGCACCTGAGTAGCTTTGTTGAGGAATGGAGAACTCTTTGTAGCTCAGTATTTTCTCAGGAGGAGCCTTAAATTTTATCACAGGAGGAAGGACAGGCAAAGGTTTGAAAGCCTTCCCGTGCTGAAGTGACACACTTTGAGAGGAGTCTGTGAGAAGTCCCCTCAGGCACTGCCAGGGCTGTTTGCCTCCTCTGCAGGCTCAGTATTCTGGGAATTCCACAAGCCTCAGATGCCACTGTATTTTCCCCTGAATATTTTTTGTCGTGCAGTACACAGGGAGAATATTTTGTGCTAGATTCTCCTCTGGGCTGAGAGGAATGTTGAATTTGTCTTTACAAATGAGCTCTGGATCTGCCTGTAGATAAGGCTAGCACTGAGAGATAAAAGAAACAATGGGATGGATTCCACTGATTGATGAATGGAAAAAGATGTTTGCCTTTACAAACAAACTGTAGGGCTGCTGATAAATCAAGTTGGATATCAAAAGATGAAAGAAGCAAGGGGAGGGGGGAACTATGAATTATATAAAAAATACAAATGAAAAGGGAGGGTTATACATTAGAGGGGAATTTCAGGTATCAGGCATTCCGGGAAGTCTGTGCCTCTCAAGTACCTCAGCCAATGGGGAAAGAGAGAGGGAAATGCAGCCGGGAAAATAGGATAAAAAGGAGGCTGCGTCCTCCAAAAATTTGAGAGATCCCAGGGGAATGTCCCATGGCCTCTCCCTTTATTCGAATAAAGCAAAAAGGACTCCTCTGTCTCCTTTTTGGACATAAACCTCTGGTGTTTGTGGATTAATTTTCCTGACAATTTGGGGGCTCGTCCGGGATCTTTCCACTGTCCCGGGCAGCGAGTGGAGCTGAAGGCGCCTCACCCAGTTTGGGTGATCAGCTCCCCTTGGTGCCGGCCGGTACCGGGCGATCCATTGGGTTCCCGAGACTGTCCAGGAGACAGACGAGTGGCGGACCAGGGGGGTCCGTGAAGAGTCCGCAGGGAAGGACCACTGAAAATCTCACCGGTGAGTAAAATGGGATCTTCGGGGAGCAAACCTGGGAGGGCACCCATGGAGGGTAGCACAGGTAAACCTGAGAGGGCACCCATGGAGGGTAGCACAGGTAAAACGGGGCACCCAGAGAGGGTTGGAAAGGTGAAGCCGGGAAGGGGCCCCGGCAAAAGGGATGACGATCCCATAATACCCCCGGAGAGTCCCTTGGGGTGAATGCTGAGGTCTTGGGACAGATTGTATATTCACCCAGAAGTAACTATGGAAATGATGGTAAAATATTGTTATTTTGTGTGGCCAGAGTATAAGTTGGCAAGGGGACTTATATGGCCACCTTATGGAACAGAGAAAATTCATTTGTGTCGAATTTTGTGAAGGTATCTAGAGGAGAATTGGAAAGGATGGATTGAAAGGGAATGTGGATTAATATGGGTCAGACAAGAAACAAGAGAAATGTATATGTTAAGAAAAAAGAGGAGGAAGAGGAAAGTGGTGAGGATTGGGATGTTTTTCAGCTCCTTCCCCCGTCTTGTCCTCCAGTGTTGCTGGCTGACCCAGGGCCAGCTGCAGGTCGTCTGTATCCTCAACTTTCAGAGCAAGGGGATCAGGGAAATGTTATTCCCACAGCCCCACCTGAGAAGGGTGATGGTGTAGGGGGAGGGGAGCAGCATGTTGTATCACCCCCCAGAACTAGAAGAGGAACTCAGTTTAGGGCATCAGAAGCCCCCCAAGAGACAGGGGTACACCAGATGCCACTCTGTCAAGTTCCTTTGGGGGGTCAAGGGGGAGGATTTGGGTTTGTAATTGTACCACTCACTACCCAGGATATAAGAGGGTTGAAAAAAGAATTACCCCCATATTTGGATGATCCCATAGGGGTGGGGGAAAAGATAGAGGAATATTTGGGAAATGCAGATTATACATGGAAGGATTGGGATTTTCTTTTGGGAATTTTGTTTGGGTCATCAGAGAAACGAATGATTTTGCAGAAAGCTCGGCAGCTGTGGGAGGATGAACACCCACAAGCAGCAGGGGGGGCTGGACCCAATGCACCTACGGTGGATGATGCCATCCCCCAGGCAGACCCCCAGTGGGACCCAAATAACCAGGCCAGTCTGGCTCACCGTGATTGCCGTGCTTATTTGATCAGGGCAATCAAGTCTGCGGCTCCCAGAACTAACAACATAGCTAAGGCTCTGTCGTTGGAACAGGAGAAACAAGAAAGCCCTCATTGGTTGGAGAGGATTAGGGATGCCTTGAGGAAGCACGGGGGGATGGATCCTGAAGGGCCAGCCTTCAACACATTGCTTGAGGTGCAATTTGTTACTAAGGCCTGGCCTGATATAAGGAAAGGGGTACAAAAAGATAAAAAGTGGCAAAATAAGCCTCTAAAGGAATTGGTTAGAAAAACATAGCAGATATGTGTAAGAAGGGATGGGGAAAAGGCAGAAGCTAAAGCAAGGATGATGGCAGAGTTTTTGCAGCCCCGGAGGAATAAACCACAGGGTCCAAGGGTCCCCAGGGACAGAGGGGACGGGGTCGGCCACAAGGAAGGGGCAGAGGGATTCCCTCCTCGGCAGGGGACAGCCGACCCAAACAGCGGCTGGGGAAGAACCAGTGTGCTGTCTGCAGGGCAGAAGGGCATTGGAAAAACGAGTGTCCGCAGAAACAACTGGACCCTCAGGAGGAGGAAGTCCAGAGAATAATAGAAATGGATTGTTAGGGGTGTCAGGGGCTCCTATTATACCAAGGACCCACCACTCAGGAGCCCTTGATAACTTTTAAGGTGGGTCCGGATCGAGAGGAGGTGTGTTTTTTTGGTAGACACGGGGGCCTCTCGGTCCACCTTAAATTTTATACCTAAGGGGGGGAAATTGTCAAAAAGATCCTTGGTTATTCAAGGAGTAAGCGGGAAGGATGAGCGAGTGCATTTTATTCAACCGCTGTTAATAGATGTGGGGGACAGATTTGAACTGCATGAATTCTTGTTTGTTCCTAATTGTGATTGTAATTTACTGGGAAGAGATTTGATGGCTAGAATGGGAATGCAAATTAGTATTGTACGAAGTGACACGGAGTCCGAAACTGTGATATCTTTGTGTAAAATGTCTGAAAAGGCTTATGCTAAAATAAATCCAGAAGTATGGGCAGCTCCAGGGAAATATGGGAAACTGGACATAGAGCCTCTCCAATTTGAAGCAACCAGGACAAGTGGTGTCTAAAAAGCAATACCCTCTTTCAAGGGAGGGAAAGAAAGGGTTACAGCCTGTTATTGAGTCCCTGCTAAAAGCAGGTCTTTTAGAGCCGTGTATGTCTCCCTATAACACTCCTATCCTGCCGGTTAAGAAACCGGATGGAACCTACAGAATGGTGCAGGATTTAAGAATAATAAATGAGATTGTCAAACCAAGGCATCCCACAGTGCCAGATCCATACACAATCCTGAATCAAATCCCTTCTTCACATCAGTATTATTCTGTACTGGATTTGAAGGATGCTTTCTGGGGGTGTCCAATCACAGAAGATAGTAAACAGTATTTTGCTTTTGAGTGGGAACAGGAGGAAGGAGGGAAAATGATGAAACAACAATTGACATGGACAGTACTCCCTCAAGGATATACAGAGTCACCAGTTCTGTTTGGGCAAGCTTTGCAGAAAATATTAAGAGAGTTTACTCCACCCTTAGGAGTCAAGTTGTTGCAGTATGAAGATGATTTGCTCTTATCAGGGGAACAGGAAAAGGTGGTTGAAGAGGCTACTGTAAAGCTGCTTAATTTTCTTGCAAAAAAGGGACTTAGAGTATCCAAAAAGAAAGCACAGTTGGTAGAAAAGAAGGTCAAATATTTGGGACACATTCTGTCCGAAGGGTTACGGTGTATTGATCCAGAAAGGATACAAGGGATTTTACAGGTACCATTACCCCAGACTAAAAAGGAGTTACGGCAGTTTTTAGGGTTGGTGGGGTACTGTAGAGCATGGATCTAGGATTTTTCTGTGGTGGCCAGACCTTTATATAACTTTTTTACTCAAAACAGTCCTAATGTTGTGGTATGGACACCAGAAGGAGAAAAAAAAGCTTTAAGAAATTAAAAGACAAATTGGTTAAGGCCCCAGTCTTGGCTCTTCCAGACGCAGAAAAAGAATTTCAGCTATATGTGGATGTCAAACAGGGTCATGCTAAAGGAATTTTGGTGCAAGAGCATAGGGGAACACGGAGGCCTGGTGCCTGTTTTTCTAAGTTGTTAGACCCGGTGCCAGAGGCGGCCCCATTGTCTGCAGAACTGTGCAGCCACAGCTCTGATGGTGGCTGAGGCCCGAAAGCTGACAAGGGGAGGGGATCTCATTGTTAAAGTCCCACATCAGATTAAAGCTTTGTTAACTGAGAGAGCCTCTAAGTGGATGACGAGTGCTCGATTATTACAGTATGAATCTTGTTTAATGGAACAGGAGGATTTAGAATTTAAAGGTGGGGAAATTTTTAATCCAGCCTCTTATTTAAATGGCCCTGGAGAAAAGGGGGGCCAGGAAGAAATCCATGCTTGTATCCAGGTTATAGACCTCCAGACACGGGCTAGGGAAGATCTACGGGATATTCCCTGGCCTGAGGGAGAGAATGTGTTCATTGATGGGTCCTCCAAGGTGGTAGAAGGGAAACGATTTACAGGATACTCTATCGTGAATGGGAAGCAATTAAAGGAAGGAGGGAGGTTACCACACACCTGGTCAGCTCAGACAGCAGAGCTGTACGGGCTTGTGAGAGCCCGTGAATTATACCAGGACAAGACAGTAAATATATTTACTGATTCTAAATATGCATATGGGGTAATACATGCATTTAGAAAACTATGGGAAGAAAGAGGTTTATTAAGCTGCAGAGGAAAGACATTAGCTCACGAGAACTTAATCTCTCGCCTATTGGAGGCAGTGAATTTACCAAAAAAGGTGGCAATACTCCACATTAAGGGGCATCAGGCAGGATGGTCGGAGGAGGCAATAGGAAACCGACTGGCTGATGAAGAAGCTCGAAAAGCTGCATTGTTGCCAGAAGTCTCTAAGATCCTGCCTTTGCTCCCAGTAACTGCACCGCTGCCAGAGAAACTCTCTTTTCCACCAGAGGAACTTGAGATAATTAAAAAGAGTGGGGCAGAGGAATGAGAAAATAATTGGTTTACAAGGGATGGTAAGCAGTGGATACCAAAAGCTCTAGCCTTACAATTGTTAAAACAACTTCATGAAGGGAGTCATTGGGGCTCCCGAGGACTGGCAGAAGCCTTCCTCAAAATGAACGCTGCTGTTGGTCTCTTTAGCCTGGCAAAGCGAGCCACTGAAGGCTGTTTGACTTGTGCTAAAACCAACAACAAAGTTACAAAGAAACTGGCCAGGGGAGGGAGGCGTTGGGCAGTACGTCCCTTCCAGAGATGCCAGGTGGATTTTACTGAAATGCCTCGAGTGGCAAGATTTAAATAGCTTCTGGTAATAGTATGTCAATTAACCGGGTGGCCAGAAGCATTTCCAACTGTTTCAGCAACTACAGGATCAGTTGTTAAAATATTTTTGGAACAAAAAATTCCAAGATATGGGATAGTGGAAGCAATAGATTCAGATAGGGGAACTCATTTTACAGGAAAAATTCTTCAAGGAGTTATGACTGCTTTAGGGATACAGTGGAACCTCCATTCCCCCTGGCACCCACAGAGTTCAGGCCAGGTTGAGAGGATGAGTGGAGAAATAAAGAAACATCTCCTGGAGCTGGTGATAGAAACTAAAATGCAGTGGATACGGCTCCTGCCCCTGGCTTTAGCAAGAATAAGAGCCAGACCCAGGGGAGATATTCAATTATCTCCCTTAGAATTGATGTTTGGAATTCCTTACCCTTGTAATTCTCAGCCTAGTGGGGGGATAAAGATAAGTGATGTGTATTTGAAACAATATGTGGCTCGGATACTGTCTCTTGTGAAATCTCTTCGACAGGAAGCTCAGCTGGCACAAACCCTGCCTTTGGACTTTGCTGTTCACAACATCCAACCGGGACACTGGGTCCTGGTTAAGGAGTGGGAAGAAGCACCACTGGTGGCCAAGTGGCGTGGACCTTTCCAGGTGTTGCTGAGCACAGACACAGCCGTCAAGACAGCTGAACACGGCTGGACCCATCACACTCGGGCCAAGGTCTCTGCAGCCCCAGAGATTTGGACATCTCAGCTGGAGGAGAAGGACGGGAAGCCGCGACTGACATTCGGCAGGAGGGGACTGGAGCAGCAGCCAGGCCGTCGACATCGGGGGAAGCCTCGTGTGCCCACCCACAGAGTGCCTGCTGAAATAGTCTGTGTGGGCATCCCTCCTCTCAGATCTCCAGGCACTGGGGGCCAACCCTTGCTGCCATTGTTTTCTTTATGTTAAGCTCTTTCTGTGCCTTCACTCGCCACAGGTGAGAGTAAAAATTAAGTTAGGAAATTAGATTACACAATCAGAATGTTTCTCTTAATAATGTTCCCTTTATATTATCAGTTAGGTTGGGGCCAAGAATGGGAAAATAATTTTTTGAACTTAGGAGAAGAAGTAGCAAAAACCTTTAACCTTAGCAATTGTTGGGTCTGTGGAGGGCCAGGACAATCTGAAAACAGGCCATGGGTGGCCAGCCCAGTTGAACATCAATAGTAGATTAGCACCCTGGGTAAGGTCTCTAATGGAACAGGATTTTGGGATGAAGAAGGAAGTCCATGGCGGCTTCATTCTTCTGAAAAAGACACTTATTGCCTAAATAGGCAAATAGATGACAATGGAAAAGTGGTGAAACAAATTGCAAAATGAATTTAAAAAATTAGCTCATGTGCCAGTCCAAAGATGAAAAAGATGGGAATGGGACATGTTTTCTTGGCTACCTGGTGGACTATAAGTTAAACAACTGCTTTTTTTCCTCTTACGTGCTGTAGCAACTCTAATCTTTTTGCCAGGCATGTTCCCTTGCTTAGTACAACTTATTCAACATGTGATCAAAAGGATGCAGGTAATAGCCACGCCTACTGATCCAGAGATGGTTACAAAAGGACAGAAACTGATGTCACTCCAAATAATTACAAAACCAAAAAAGACTCAGGAACAAGAAATTAAGTCAATGATAGCTAAAGTGTGTAAAGACAATTATTAAAAAATAAAAGAGGAGGGGTTGAGAGGAATGTTGAATTTGTCCTTTACAAATGAGCTGTGAATCAGCCTGTAGATAAGGCTAGCACTGAGAGATAAAAGAAACAATGGGATGGATTCCACTGATTGATGAATGGAAAGAGATATTTGCCTTTACAAACTAACTGTAGGGCTGCTGATAAATGAAATTGGATATTGAATAATGAAAGAAGCAACGGGGGGAAACTATGAATTCTGTAAGAATTAAAAATTAAAAGGGAGGGTTATACATTAGAGGGGAACTTCAAGTATCAGGCGTTCTGGGAAGTCTGTGCCTCTCAAGTACCTCAGCCAAAGGGGAAAGAGAGAGGGAAATGCGGCCGGGAAAACAGGATAAAAAGGAGGCTGCATCCTCCAAAAATTTGAGAGATCCCAAGGGAGTCCCATGGCCTCTCCCTTTATTTGAATAAAGCAAAAAGGACTCCTCTGTCTCCTTTTTGGACATAAACCTCTGGTGTTTGTGGATTAATTTTCCTGACAGAAAGAACTTTGGGATTCTTACCTGCACAAGCACGTGCCTCAGTCATAAGTGCCTCAGAAATATCAGAAGTGTGTCTTCTTCAGAGTGTGGTCACAAGGGTTCAGAGTTGGAGCCAGTTCTGCGGGCAGGCTGATGAATAGTCTGGGGCTCCTCTGCAGAGCCCCATTCATTCTGGGGCTGCTTTCTGCTGGTTCTGCTGGACTGGCTCGAGTGAAACACACACCCAATTAACAGCAGTTAAATTACTCTGGCATGAAACAGTGGGGAACAGGCAGAGCAGTGAAGGGCAGCATGGACCAGTTGTTCTGGCAGGTCTGACGAGGTCTGGTTTGATACAGCACTCACAGAACTCTGCTCCACCTGTGACACTTCCACTTGCAGTAGATGACTGTTCCTCTTCACAATATCCAGCAAGGCAGGTCAAAGACACTTTTACCATTTTCATCTTCAAAAGGGAGAAGAAATCAGCAGCAAACATGAAGTAACCAGTCAGAGGTCCCAGGAAGAAACAAAAGAACAAAGAGTGGTGGAAAAAAACAGGTGGAGCAGTGATCCTTATCTCTGTGGGAGATATCCTCTGCTAATGGGCCATCTGTTAAAACCAGGTAGGGCAATGTTCTTTATCTTTTCCACAACCCATCCTTCCTCCAGGAAGATATCTTCTGTTAATGGGCCATTGAGTGCCACTGCATGACTGATAAAATTCCATCATCCCATTGGGAGATGCTCCAGCCAGGGGGAGGAGCCAAGCCTTTCCTACCTAGATAAAATCTGAGATTTGGAGCACCAAGGCAGCCCTTACCCACTGGTTTCCAGAGGACAAGAGCTACCAGACCTTTCTACAGCATCACTACTACAACAAGACCCCTTCATCGGGACTGCTACCACCATCAAAACTAGCGGGGTGTCAGGTTGTATTCTGATTCTGTCAGTTGTTTTCTTTTCTACTGTTGCATGTATTATTTTTCTCTTATCTTTTTTCCTATCAAATTGTATTTATGACTTGGAGACTCTCACTGGTTTTGCTTTCAAACCAGCACAATTTTGGAGGGGATTTTGGCTGAATCTTGATATTTGGGGTGGTTTTGATCCGTGTCTTAAAGTCTGGAGGATTTTGGGCAGGAATCTTGGTGTTTGGGAGGTTATTACAGACACATGATGCTCAATGACTTCCAGAGATGAACTTGGGCAAGGAGGAACACCCAGTTTATGGAGCTGTCTTCTTGTTATTTCCCCCTAAACCAGGAATTTTCATTCCTCAGGTGTGCAGGGATGGAGGAGGCAGAAAAGCCCCGGAGATCTCTCACGAGGAGGGGCTGCAAACCCAGCCCAGGGAGCTGCAAGGAGGAAAGACCCTCCCTGAGCCGGGAAGGCGGCCAGAGATGCAGGCAGAGCTCAGAGCTGGTGGAGAAGCCTCCTGGAGGGGAGAAGCCCCACAAGTGCTTGGAATGTGGGAAGATTTTCAGCTACAGGTCCCAGCTGATCCTACACCAGAGGATCCACACTGGGGAGAAGCCCTACCAGTGTGGGGAATGTGGGAAGGGCTTCAGCAACAGCTCCAACCTGATCCAGCACCAGGTGATCCACACTGGGGAACGGCCCTACACCTGCTCGGAATGTGGGAAGAGCTTTGCATGGAGCTCTGACCTGAGAAAACACCAGCGCATCCACACAGGGGAGAGGCCCTATGAGTGTCCCAAGTGTGGGAAGAGGTTTCAGACCAGCTCCAATCTCCTCCTACATGAGCGGATTCACACAGAGGAGAGGCCCTTCCGCTGCCCCGACTGCGGGAAGGGATTCAACCGCAACTTCACCCTCATCAGGCACCGGCGCATCCACACTGGGGAGAGGCCCTACGAGTGTCCTGAATGTGGGAAGAGCTTCTCACAGAGCTCTCACTTGACCCAGCACCAACGGAGTCACCACTGAGGGAAGCCCAGTGAGTGCCCCGAGTGTGGGAAGAGCTTCGTGCTCTGCTCCAGCTCCAACCCCCATGGGAGGATCGGTGTTGGATGATCCCCAGTGACCCCCGTTGGGCAGAGCCCTGGTGGTCTGTGTTCCTGGTTATCCCCGTTGGGTGAGGGGGTAGGGGTTTGAGAGATTTCTGTCTCTTTTCCTTCTATTGCTATGATTTGGTTGGTAATAAATTCCCTTGCTGAGCCCAGGCTATGTCTGTGACATCCGTTTTGCTGTTTGCTGTGTTTGCTCGTCCTGTCTTAATCTGCTCCTGGAGCTACTGGTTAAACTTTCTCTTCCCTTGCAGCTCGAGGGGTAGGGTCAGAGTGGCTCTGGTGGGTGCCTGGCATCGGGCCAGTGTCACCTTGTCTTGGTTTGAAAGACAGGTATTTTCTAAGGAAAGGCAAGAACCCCTTTCTGACACCTGTGTCCACTGGGACACGAGAGGGACCTTGTTCCCACCCCTCTCTTTGCAGGGACCTGCAGCAGGAGAAGGGATTTGGAGCCCCGAATACACCTGGGACTGGACTTGGCTCCTGACATCCATGTGGCTCCCAGAGCCCCTCACCCTGGAATATCCCAAAACCTCCCAGAGCCCTTGCTGCTCCACAGGGACACTGGGTGTCCCTAGAGCCCCCCAGTGCAAGGAAAGCCTTGGGGACAGCTCTGTCCACCGAACCCCAGCACATGGATCAGGGACAGCCCCCTCCATGTCCCTCTGACTTTCCCAAGCTCTGCCCACCCCAGAGGGCTCAAGAATCTGCCCTGGTCCCCGAGGATCTTTTGTGGGGCTGGAATCCCCCAAGATTTCTCACCAGGGCATCCAGAGGGGCAGCCGGGCATCACTCCTGCAGAAGCTCCACCTGCTCAGCCACGAGGGGCTGGGGAGAAAGGGGGGGTTAGAGCCACACTGGGGGATACTGGGGCTGGTTGGGAGATACTGGGGCAGGCTGGGGTGTACTGGGGCACAGTGGGGTGTGCTGGGGTGCACTGGGGGGTGATGACCAGGAGAGCGGAAGCTCTGGGCCCAGCAGAACTGCGGGTACCCACCTCAGACCTCTTCACTCGTTGGACGCCGTTCTTCTTCTGCAGAGAGATGGGGAGATGTCACTGGTCACCGGGGTGTCCCCAGTCCCAGCAAGGCATGGGGGGCCCCAACTGGCCCCCAGTTCCCACACTGGTGCCCCAATTCCAGGACTTACCGCAATGCATCCACCTGCAGCTCCTCCTATGACTACCTGCAGATGGAGAGCAAAGGTTTAGTCTGGAATGGCCCCTGTGGGAATTCAAGAGTCACAGGTGTCCCCACGCCCCGTGGCTGTCCCCAATCTGAGGGGGAAAATCCCTTCTGCTCCCCGCAGTCCCACTCCAGGCAGTTTCACCCGATCCCTGTTCCTGCAGGGACCACGGTGGGGATGGAGACGAGGAGAGCAAAGGGAACTTGGGCCCTCCAAGGAGGAGGGGATGGAGTGGGATGTGAGGGCCCCAAAGACACTGAACTGGGGGGAGTTTGGGGCCCCTCGGGATGGGGCTGGGGGTGCTGAAGGGATGGGAATGGGGGAATGCAGGTGGGGAGGCAGGAATTCCAGTGGGGGGACATGGGGGCTGAAGTGGGAGGTGGGTGGGGCAGGGGAAAGCAGGGGCAGAGGACCAAAATTGTTGGGTTTGGGAGGGGCTTTGGGAGTCCAGGAGGGGGATTTGGGGATACTGTCATGGAGAATGAGAAAGGGAAGGGAGTGGAGGGAAAGAGGAGAGGAAGTGGACTGGGCATGGGGATCTTTGGGGTGCCTGGGGTGCACTGAGATGGGTGGGAATACAATGGGGACCCTGGGGAAGGGGCAGCCTTGGGAAGCTCTGGGATGTACAGGCACGCACTGGGGTGCACTGGGATGGCCTGGAGGGTCATGGCCATGAGAGGGGAGGCTCTGGTTCAGCAGAAAAATTCAGGATACTCACATCGCCAACAGCAATGCCACCAACTCGCTGTGGAGAGAGCATGAGATGTCACTGGGGTGTCCCCAGTCCTAGTAAAGATTGGGGGTGACCAAACTTCCCCCCAGTTCCCACACTGGTGCACCCAGCTCCAGGACTTACCCCAGCACATAGAGCTCCACCACTGCCATCAAAGGTGGCCTGGGCAAAGAGAGCAAAAGGTTGGTCAGGATTGGCCCTTGAGGGGCTGGGGGGACACAGGAGTCCCCAGCCCCCCCACCTCCCACCCATGGCTGTCCTCTGCTCTGAGCAGGGGGTGCCAGGGGATTTGGGAACATCACTGCAGGGTGGAAGGCAATGAACTGAGGGCAAAGATTGGAAAGAAGATCCTGGGAATCATCTGGGGGCTTGAGGGGACGAGGGGGCGAAGGGGAGGGGAGGCATTTCCCAGTTTGGGCCAGCTCAGCCTGGTTTGGGACTGGAACAGTTCATCCCAGTTTGGCCGAGTTCAGCCTAGTCTGTACTTAAATGAGTTTGGACCTCTTGGTCCCACTTCAGCCTAGTTTGGGATTGGCCTTTGTTCTTGTGTGGGCAACAGAGGAGATGCTGGGGAGATGCCCGAGGGGATCAAGAGGATGGGATGGGATGGGATGGGATGGGATGGGATGGGATGGGATGGGATGGGATGGGATGGGATGGGATGGGGAGGCCCAAAAGGACGGGATTTGGGGATAGCAGCACAGGAAAGCTCTGGGCCCTCGCAGGGAGGAGCCGGGTCCGAGCATCCGTGGGGAAGCCGGGCTCTGGCAGCGGGAGTTGAATTGCGGCAAGGGGAAGGACAGAGGCAATGGTGGCGAGGAGAAAGCGGCACGGCCCGGGGCCGGGGAGCCCCTGCATTGGGAAGAGCCCTCAGACCTGAGCCCAGCCCGCGGCTCTGGAGCCTCACCTCGCTCTGTGCCGGGGGGCACAGCAGGATGGAGAAGAGCAGGGCCACGCTGAGCACAGCCACCTTCATCTTCCTCTCGCCCTGGGCAGCGCTGGCTGAGGCTGCAGCAGGGCAGGAGCACCTTTATCCCTGCCGGGACTCCTCCCTGCGCCCTCCCTGACAGCCCCCAGGCCAAAGCCCGGCTTGGCACAGCCCCCAGCCCTGGCCACAAGCCCAGCCCTGGCACAGAGTCCATCCCGGCTGTGGCACGGATCCAGCCCCGCTCCCCGCATCCCTGCAGCTTCCTGCACGGGGCAGCTGCCCCTGGAGGGGACCGGGCACCCGGGGGGCCGAGGGGGGCAGGCAGGGATCCAAAGGCAGCTGGGGACCCTGTGGGGACACCCCCACTCCAACACAATCCATCCTCCAACAGCCCCCAGCCCCACACCCCCCATCTCCCGGGACCCCTCCCCTCCCAGAGCGTTCCTTGCAGGACACCCCGGAGCTGAGCCCAGCCCCAAACCTGGAGTGTCAGAGCAGGATTGTCCCTGTTCCCACTGCAGCCCCTGGGCTCATTGGGGCTGCACTGACCCCTCTTCCTGGGGCAGCAGCACCCCGGGATCAGGGAGAAGGGGCAGGGGGAGCACAGCGGGGTCAGGGGCCATGGCAGCAGCTGGGGGACCGGGATCTCCAGTCCCTGCAGGTACCCTGGGGAGCACCGGGCAATGGTGGCACTGGGACACCGGGGCTGGCCTTGTGGCAGTGCTGGGGTGGTGGCAGTGCCCGGCTCCAGCCCATTCCTGTCCCCGCAGCCCCAGACTGCTCCAGGCCCCCAGGGGAAGATCCCCGGGCAGAGCCCCTGGCACAGCCACGGCCACCGTGTCCTGCTGGATCAGCCCAAGCCCGCTGTGCTGAGCTGGCCCAGCCATCGGCTCCCAGGGGCTCTGTGCCCAGCAGGGCTGTGGCTCCAGACCGGGCTGGCACTGGGACACAGCTCCCGCAGCTCCCCTGGCCCCAGGGATGGCCCTGCCCTGTCCTGCCCTGGTCCCAGCGCTGGCCCTGAGCTGGGGCTGACCTTCCCAGCCCAGGGTCCTGAGCTGCTGTCCCAGCTCAGAGGCCCCTGTCAGGGTCACCCCCGAGGACACAGATCAGTGACAGTCCCTGCCAGGGCTGCCACGAGCTGCCAGTGCCTCCATTCTCCACTGACATTCCGTGACATTTCCAGGACATGTTCCCTCCTCACGGGACACTGACCTCACAGAAGGGACCTGTTGTGGCACAGGTCAGAAAATCCTTCAGGCACCTGACTTGACTGTTTGCATTGGATTTTCCTGCAGAGCCAGCAGTGACCTGGAAGATTTTCCTTTTGCCTCTTGGTGCTTTGTGCCTCCTTTGTTGGAGAACTGAGGAGTGTTGATCCTGGAGGGGTCCAATGGAGGTGAAGCTGCTCAGGAGATGAATTTCCAGCCCCTGGACACCTAAGGGGCCATTCCAGATGACCCCAGTATGGGGTTGATGGGCTCCTTTTTCCAGATCAGCACTTCAGGGCTCAGGGCTGACTCTGTCTACCAGCACCAAATTCATGGAAAACACCAAGCTGTGTGGCACTGTGGATCTGCTGCTGGGGTTTGGGGCAGTTTTCCCATTTTGGGGGAAATCAAAGCCATGCATAGACGCTCCTAATTAGGGGGTAGCACAACTGAGGCTCCAGGGCTTCCCGCTGAGCTGGAGCGAGAGAACACGCAGGGCTGGGAAAGGCGTGCCGGGAGCTGCGGAGAACTTTGTTTGTGTTTCCAGGCCAATGGCGGCTCGGGCCCGGGCCCGTTCCAGGGCTGTTCCTCATCTCCGCCTTTGCCCTCCCACAGCCCGGGGGGCCCTGAGAGCGCGGGCCGAGGCTGGGCCGTGTGCAGAGCCCGGCCCTCGCTGCCATTGGCTGATTGTGCCAATGTCACTCCTGGTTGTCGCGCGCTGATTGGGCAGAGCAGCAAAGGCGCCATTGTGGCAGCGTCTGTGCGGGCCCGGCAGCGGCGGCAGCGGCCGGAGCCCGGGGAGGCGGCGGCGGAGCTCGGAGGCGGCCCCAGCGCAGGTGGGAGCCGCGCTCGGTTGTGCGGGGGCTCGGGGCTCGCTGCGGGCCGAGGGGGCGGCAGGGGGCTCTGGCGGGTTGGTTGTGCCGGTGCCGGCCCGTGTTGGCGCTGGGCTGAGGGCGCTGCGGGAGCGGCTGCCCGCGGTCTCCTTCCCGCTGGGGCCTCGGCAGGAGCCGGTGCCGGAGCAGCGCTGGCTCGTCCCGGTTGCTGTGGGTGGCACAGAGGTGTCTGCCCTGTGCCCGGGGCTGTGCGGGAAAATTCCCGTGGCCAGAGGTTTGTGTGCCCGCAGGAGACAGAGGAGTCCTGTAAAAGTGACTTTATTGATGAACAAAGAGAGAGGCCATGCGGCATTTGCCATGCGGTCTCTAAAGCGCCGCCTCCTTTTTATCCTCATTTTCCCGTCTGCATCTCCCTCTCCCTTTCCCCTCTGGCTGAGATACTTGGAAGGTTCAGACTTCCCAATCCACCTACTGCATGTCCCTCTTAATATGCACCCCTACTACGATATTAATCTTACTGCTTTCAATCCTTCCTTTTCTCATATTCTCAAGAATTGCCTTTACTAAATTTAATTTCCATTGACTCAATTTCTTTTCCTGTGTCCTCTTTGGAGCAAGGTGTCTTCCATGGTAAAAAGCTGAGAGTTGCTGCAGCACGTCAGAGGAGCAGCAGCATTCGTTTAAGCCATGGTCTGCCAGAGAACCACGAAAACGTGTCCCATTCCCATCCTTTCTCCGGAATACGAGATATTTTCATATTTCCTTTGCTATCTGTTTAACCACTTTTCGGTTATCATCTGTTTGCAAACAGCCGTTTGCGTCATTTAATTTTCCACAAACTCCTCCTTCTTCTGTAAGTAGATAATCTGATCCCATCCCATGGTGAAATGTCTCGTTCCTCATTTCAGCGGCTTGGTCAGTAGGAAGGTCAGGAGCTGGAGCTGTCTGCTTGGTTATTATTTCAAGGATACTTTTTAACCTAATTATGCCACTCAAATTATGGATGGGTTTTCTGTGTCCTGATAAGAATTCGTTAGGGATCCCAGGGGCTGGTCCATGGTGTTGTAGCATTTGTTCTGGTGGCCGTTCATCTTTTTCCCATTTTTGGGTGCTCCCTCCTGCCACGGCTGCATCAATTGACCACTTTTATCTTATGAAATGATAAAATGTTTGGATTCCCAACTCATTTCTCTGGACTAGCAAAAACACCTCATTGCTTTGGGGAGAGGGATGATCCCCCCACACACACACTTTTTTTCATGAAATTTGCTCAATATTCTCCGTTTGCTGTTTCCCTTTGCAGCTTAACCAATTTCTGTTGCAGTCAGATATCCTCACTATGGGCTCTGCCTTTAGTTGTGCAAATTCCATCTGTGCAAGCAGGCAGAGCTGGGGGTGAGGGGCAGATGGACTCAGGGAAATTCCTCCCCCAGGCAAGAAGGCCCTTGGGCATTGTCCACACTTTTCCAGAGCAATGTTAATTTGCATTTCTAAAACTCCTCTCCTGGCTGCCAGGAACTAGGATTTTCTTCCAGAGCAGCCTTTAGGTGATTCACACGTCCACCCTCACAATCTGCTTTATTTTTCTTTATTATTTTTTTAACGATTTTTTATTAACAGTTTATGCGTTAAAGCCTCACCATTAATACTCTTCTAGGTTTGCAAAATGCAACTTAAAGGTGATCTTCTAAAGATCCATTCCGAAATCCTGCCGTCATTAAGAGCCACCATAAATATATAGAAAAATATTCCAATGCAATCAAGTCTTTTCTGCCTCTTCTCCTAGGAGTAAAAATTGCTTGTCACACCCCTGGCCCAAACCTAACTGACAATCTAAAAGTAGGATTAATGTGAAAAATTTTTCTCATGGTGTAATCTTGTCACTGAAACTGCAGGGACAATAAAAAACTCTCCAGCAATATCTTTAGTGTTAGAGTTAAGGCATTACTTGATTCTGGTCAGTATGTGCAACAGAAAAAATTTCATCCACACATAGCCCGGGTGTGCAGAGAAAATCATTCCATGAGATGTGAATTTTACTAGATTTTTCCTGAAATTTTACAGTCTGAACACATTGAAATCCATTGGTTTAATGTTCATTGCTTTAAAGTGGTGTAGTTCTTAGTGTTTGGTTTCCTATTGGACCTGGATTGCTCCTCCTGTGATGTTAATGAGGTCCCACTCCTGGATTTCCTTCTCAGTCTTTTCCGGACCAGGTGTCTCCATCTGGGCCAGGGGCAGTGTCTGGGGTGGGTGTTCCTTGATGTTTGCTGATGTTTCCTTGATGTTTTGTTGAATGTCGTTCTCTTTGTGGGAATCTTTTGGGCTATTCCCAGTCTGTTGAGATGTTAAACTCATCTCTGTTGAGTGGTCTAACATTCCTTAGAAAAAACCTTTTAAAATTTCTTTCCTGAGAGAAAGCCTCACTAGTAAAATGGAATGTAAAAAAAATTTAAATTTGGTATACTTTCCAATGGAATCGCAGGCAGCCCAGTGTGTGAGTGTAATTGAGAGGCAGAGTCCCTGGGTGGATGCTGTGAACAGCAAAGTGCCAAGGCAGGCTCTGTGCCAGCCCAGCTTCCTGTGGCAGAGATTTCACAAGAGACAGGATTCTGGCCACAGACTGCTTGAAATATCCATCCCTTATCTCCAGCCCGCACTAGGTGGAGAATTCCCAGGGTAAGGAATTGCAAAGATCAATTCCAAGGGAGAGAATTGAATATCTGCCCTGGCTCTAGCCAAAGGTTATAATGGCCGGATGCTTGGCCTTCAGCCAAGGGCACACACTGACTCAGAAAACACTTCCTAAATGCAGCAACATGTTGCATATTCATAGACCTTCATGCATTATTCTGAATCATTCTCCCTCAATCTGTAAATCACTATTTTTGCCTTCCCTGGGCTTCTGGTGTTCCATAATCCAGGAATGTGAAGAATTTCATGATTATCTTTTTTACCATTCTCTGAGTTAGTTACATGAACAAAAGCTTTTTACGTCAAAATGTTGTACTTCCAAAAATTATATTTACCGCAACTATTTCTAAGTTCTGTTAATTGCAGAGCTAAAATAAACTATGTTCATACAGCAAAGTTTTCTAACAGAGAGCACTCATTGTAATATTTGCAAAAAGTCAATAATATAATATGTACTTATAACACACCTAGGATTCAGGGTTTTTTTCTGAGTATGGAAGAGCCATAGCTGTGGCACCAATCATTTTGTTATATTTCATTTTCATTTTATTTGTTGCTTTTCTTCTGTCCATACCACAACATTGAGGCTATTGGGGTTTAGAAAGTGATACAATGTTATGGGAAGAACAGACAACTCTCAATTCAGGTCCTGCATTTTTCCTATTAATGCTCAGAATACTTGCAGCTCCTTTTCAGTCCTGGATTACTTCTGAGCTTCTCCAGACCCTTTCTGGGTCAATAAACCACAAACCTTCAGACAAAATATGTCTAACTATTTTCTCCATCATTTGGTCTTTTATTTCAAATACTCAAAGATGCTTTTTAGCCTGAACATTCAGCCATTTCACAGAGGCTTCTTCTGCCACTTCTTGTCCTCCTGATTGCAGCAAGTCATCCACATCCTGCATTAACCCAATCCCTGCGGGTGGGGTAAATTCTTGTGATATTTTCTGCAAGGCTTGCCCCAATAAGGCTGGTGCTTCCGTGCATCCCTGCAGAAGGACCGTCCATGTCTTTTCCATTTTCTTCTACCTCTTGTTCCCACTCAAGGGCAAAATCCAGTTTACATCCTGTGTAAGTGGGCATCCCCAGAAAGCATCTTTGCCATCAAGGACTGAATGGTGTCAGTGTGAGGAGGGCACCTGGTTGAAGATGGTGTAAGGATGTGAGAGCTCCTGGGTGCTGGGGCCCCCTTGGGCCCTGGGGTTCATCCCTCAGGGGCTGTAGAAACTCTGCCATGGCCTTTGCCTTCCCCTTGGCCTTTTCCTCCTCCCTTCTTGCATTCCCCTGCTGTGCCTTTGTGACCAAGTGCTCCAGGGGCTTCTTCTGCCCCTCCTGCAGCCCCCTCAGTGCCTGGGGGTGCTCATCCTCTGACAGCTGCTGAGCTTTCTGCTAAATCATTCCTTTCTGCACTGACCCAAGGAAAATGCTTAAAAGCTAATCTCGATCCTTGCCCGTCCAATGCCCATTTCCCAGCTGTTCCTTTGTCCTGCTGCTCCTTGTGCTGTGGCTGCCGTGGCCAGCCCGTATCCCAGAGCCGGTGCCTGTCCTGCCGCAGTGTCCAAACGCGGCCCCCCCGGCGGGCAGGGCCGGCAGCTCCACGGGGCCGGGCAGCGGCCGGGGCGTCCCGCAGCCTCCTGGGGGCCGGGGGCCACTGCCGGGCCTGCAATTGCCGGGGGGTGCTGGGCTCAGGCAGCGCCCGGCGCTGAGCCCCGGCTGCCCCACAGCCCCGGCCCGGCCCCGCAGCTCCCCACAGGCCCCCAGCCCGTGCTCCCGGTGCCGCCCCTCTGCGCCCGCTCCTGCCGCTGCCCAGCACAGAGAAACCCCCTGCAATCCTGACCTCCTTGTGTGCCTGTCCTGGCAGCCGGGGATACAAAGGATCTGCATCAGCTGGTGACTTCTGAGGATGAGAGCCTGCTGAAAAACATCCCCATCCTCAGTATTTTTCTCTTCCTCCTCTTTTCCATCATCCTTTTTCTTCCCACATAGATTGCTCCTGCTGCTTCTTTCCTGAACCATATTCCTGCACACTCCCCTTCACACAGTCCCTTCCTAGGAAACCAACACCATCCATCCCCCTGTTGTTTGAATCTCTTCTGGACTTCCCTGATTGTCCCCCTGAGTGTCCCTGTCCTTGATTACCTCTGGGAGAATGTGTAAACTCCCTCCAGATGCTCCCAAGGGACCCTTCAGAGATATTTTGGGATCATCATCCCTTTTGCCGGGAGCCCTTCCTGGCTTTCCCTTTCTACCCTCCATGGGTACCCTGCCATGTTTAGTCCCCGAAGATCCCACTGTAGTCCCTGCTGAGATTTTCAGTGCTCTCTGGCTGCCGACTCTTCCCAGCCCCCCTGATCTGTCACTCGTCTGTCTCCTGGCCCCAGCGCCCCCCGGCAGGGGAATTTGGGGAGGTGGGAGGGGGGGAGCGCCAAGGCCGGGCCCCCCCGCGCTGTGGTGGCGGCAGCGGCTGCAGTGGGGAGCGAGTGCGGGCGGGAGCGGCCGAGAGCCCAGCGCTGCCCCAGCCCGAGCTGCCCCAGCTCCATCGCTGCCCCTGCGCTGGGATGCTGTGGGTTTGGGGGGAAGAGGGAGCCGGCAGTGGGTGCTGGGCCTGGGGGCAGCAGGAGAAGGGAAGGAGAAGCAGGGTTGAAGAACAAGATGATCAAACGCTGCACGTGGGAGGAGAAGTTGGGATTGTGGAGGGGAAAGAGGAATAATGGGAGGAAGAGGAGTGTGAGGAAGAGCAAGGATACAGGAAGAGGAGGAACAGAAACAGGAAGCACCACAAGTTTCCACCCCTCCCTGTGTCTGGAGCCTCTCCCCCAGTCCCAGGAGCATTGCTCCCCCCACATTCAGCAGGTGACCGAAGAGGGGGATCCATGATTTTCAGAGGGGTGAATTTTGGTGTTTCTCAGCTTTAGTGGGCTAAATGTTGATGCCTTGGTTTCTTTGCGGGGCCTGAATCTTTTTATTTTGGAGGTATTTTTGGCTAAATCTTGATTTTGGGAGAGTTTTTGATTTGTGTCTTTATGTTTGGATAATTTTTGGACTGCGTTGTTGTATTTTGGAGGTTCTTAGAGACAGAAGATGCTCAATGACTTCCTGAATTGCACTTTGGAAGGAGGAACCCTCAGCCCAAGGTGCTCTCTTGTGTTTTCCTCCAAATCAGGATTTGTCATTCCCAAGGCGTTGGCAGATGGAGGAGGTAGAAAAGCCCCGGAGATCCCTCTCGAGGAGGGGCTGCAAACCCAGCCCAGGGAGCTGCGAGGAGGAAAGACCCTCCCTGAGCCAGGAAGGCGGCCGGAGATCCAGGCAGAGCTCAGAGCTGGTGGAGAAGCCTCCTGGAGGGAAGAAGCCCCACAAGTGCTTGGAATGTGGGAAGGGTTTCAGGTGGAGCTCTGAGCTGATCCGACACCAGAGGATCCACACTAGGGAGAAGCCCTATGAGTGTGGAAAATGCAGGAAGAGCTTCAGCACTATTTCTTATCTGATGCAGCACCAGGTGATCCACACAGGGGAACGGCCCTACACCTGCTTGGAATGTGGGAAGAGCTTTCAGTGGAGCACCAACCTGAGAGGCCACCAGCGCATCCACACTGGAGAGAGGCCCTACGAGTGTCCCAAGTGTGGGAAGAGGTTTCAGACCAGCTCCAATCTCCTCCTACATGAGCGGATTCACACAGAGGAGAGGCCCTTCCGCTGCCCCGACTGCGGGAAGGGATTCAAACGCAACGACAAACTCACTGTCCACCGGCGCATCCACACTGGGGAGAGGCCCTACGAGTGTCCTGAGTGTGGGAAGAGCTTCTCACAGAGCTGTAACTTGACCCGACACCAATGGAGGCACCACTAAGGGAAGCCCTGTGAGTGTCCCGAGTGTGGGAAGAGCTTCGTGCTCTGCTCCAGCTCCATCCCCCATGGGAGGATCGGTGTTGGATGATCCCCAGTGACCCCCGTTGGGCAGAGCCCTGGTGATCCGTGGTCCTGGTGATCTCCGTGGGGTGGGGGGAAGGGGTTGGAGAGATTTTTCTGCTCGGGGAGTGGACAGGGAATGGAATGGCTGTGGACTGAGAGGAAATGGGAGGGACTCTGGTGACATGGGTAAGGACTGTAAGGACGGCAGGAGAGACTGGGATGGACTGGGAGAGCAACCGGAGTCACTTGGGGTGAGGGGGCAGGAGGCCCCGGGATGGGCACAAGAAGGGCTGACGTGTCTCGGGTGATTCCCAGGGAGGTTTTGAGGGGCTCCAGGGTCATTCCCAGGGCAGGGCCCGAGGGGACACGCTCTGCCCCACGCTCACCTCTGCGCTCCACGAGGAACGGGCTGGACAACTCGTAGTTGTGCCGGCAGTGCCTGTCCACCGCAGCCCGTCTGTACTCCATCCATTGCGGGTCTCTGTTCCAGTGCCTGGCAGCCTTGTCCCCAAAGGAGGTGTCCCCACGTGCAGCCCCACATCGCTGCCCAAGTGCAGGAACTGCTCCCGCTTGGAGATGTTCCTCTCCACGAACCTCAGCCGGTCGGTGCCGTGAATGAAGTGACACTCGGACTGAACCATCTCCTGGAACAGCGCTGTGTGTGCAGGACACAGGTCCGGGGGTGCCCCCCAGCAGCCCCCCAGCAGCCCACAGTAGCCAAGAGCTCCGGGCCCCCGCCACACGCCCCATGGCCAGCACTGGATAGGGTCTGACACCTCCCCCCTGTTGGAACCCTGGAAACTGAGGGGTTTGGGCTTTCTCTGCTGACAGGCATTGACCCCCAGGAAAACACTGCTTTTGACCTGAGGCCGTGAAGAAGGTTTCCAGAATTGTGATAGAACTGGGATCACTGGTGTGTAGTTTGAATAGAAGTGTGTAATGTCCCATGGTGGAAAATTTAGAATTTGTGGGTTTAGACTATATTAATACATATAAAACAAGGTGGAGGTTTTAGGGTGGAGTTTTCTTTCTTTTTCACCTTCTTCACGGGTCTAGGTGGTACTTTTGTAATTGGATAGAATATTCCACATTGCAGATCACAGGTGATTGGTTGTTGGGTTAAAAGTAAAAAGAATTTAGCTGTCTGTTCTTAATTGGACAGATTGGCCCTTAAAAGGCCTTGTAGAGAGAGAGAGAGATACGTGTCCATTTTTAGCCTATTAGCTAGAAGTGCTGTAGAACTCACTGTAATATAGATAAGAATTAATAAATATCTGAGTCCAAACATGAAATTCCGTCCCTCCAGCATTTAATCCTGACTCTGGAAGAATAAAAGATAAAACATGATACTCCCCACCCCAAATTCTCCTGGCGGGGGGCGCTGGGGGCGGGGCGCTGGTGGAGTCCAGGTGAGGAGCTCTGGGCGCTCTGGGACTGCCTGAGGAGTCATCAGCGCCGCGCGCTCTGATTGGCTCAATTATTTTGGTGCCTTCTCTGATTGGCTGAGGAGAGGCCCGGGAGTTGAGAGGAGGACCGGGAGAGATCCTGCCCCAGGCTAGCGGTGGAAGAACATCCAATTAACAAGGCATGCAGATCATTTCCCAGCGGCGCCCACACTCCTGTAGGAACTAAATGCACCGAGGATCTCACGAGGGTCACCAACTCTCTGGCGGCCAAATCCAGCCCTGCGCTCCCTGCGGGTGCGGGCACTCTGGGAAGGGCTCAGCTGCGGGTCAGATGGCCGGAGAGTGGCTTGGTGGTCACCTCGTGTGTGAGGCAGTGATGGGCTGGGGAGATGCGTGGACACTGCACATAATCACTTCCAAGCAAAATTCATTCCAGGAAGGAGTAACAGCTTCTGACAGAGACCAAGTGTTGCCACCAGGTGCTCCTGCCAACAGCCGCCTGCAGAAAGGAGCACACACACCAATGCACGTGGGCTTTGGCTGTCCTCTGGCAGAGAAGTTCCCAGGGGACACAGGTCTCTGTGGCAGGAGCAGGCACCAGCATTGGCAGGCCTTGGGGGCTGCAGGTCTCCTTTGGCAGGGACTCTGTCACATCTGCTGATTTCACTGCTCCCAGGGCTCAGAGCAGCATTCGTGCCCTGGGCCATACGTCCCGTGTCTGTGTCACACTCCTGTGTGTGTGACGGCCACCCAGCACCGGGTCTTGTCCCAGAGAGGCCCTGGCAGCTGCTGTGGAAGGCCCCGATGCCCTTCCTGCTGCAGCTGCATCGGCAACCGTGGGGGCTCCTTCTGCTGCCCTGAGCAGGCAGAGCAGAGGAGCATCTGCTTGTTGTTTGAGCCATTCCTAAAATTCCTGTTGGGCTGTCCTCGAACCTTGGGGGAACGTCGTCCTTGCAAGCTGGGCCACTTTGGGGGGGGGGGGGGGGATGTCCCCAGGGCACGTGGAGGTGTGTCCTAGGGCTCTTTGTCACACAGTGCACCGTGGTCACCGTGCAATAGGAAAGGGACAGAGCATACAAGGGTGACCCTTTATGACACATCGTGACATAGGTGCTGGCAGTGACACGGCCACACCACAGTGCTCGGTGCACTCGTCGGGACAGGACGGAGAGAGCGGTGCTGTGAGGAGCTCCCACACAGCCAGCTTGTTCCCTACTGACTTGGAGCTTTTCCAAAGCGTTTCCTCTGCAGGTGGCCTAGAGGACAGACTGCAGGACACGGTGTCCTGTAGCCTTCCCAAGGCTTCTCTGTTGCAGCTGCCTACAAGGCACAACTGCAGCACTTGCCCATCTGGAGCTTTTCCGAGACATCTCTCCTGCAAGCAGTCCCAACTCCAAACAGTGACATGGAGCAGACACCACCCAGAGTGCCCAAGCTGGCCTGGGTGAAGGAGGAGGAGGAGGCTGCAGCTCCCACAGCACAGCAGCCTGAAGAGCTGGAGAAGATCCAGCTGCTGCAGGAGGGTGAGTAGCAGAGCTGGGTCACAGGGCTGGTGCCTGCAGCCAGCTTAGCCCCATCCCATCCCATCCCATCCCATCCCATCCCATCCCATCCCATCCCATCCCATCCCATCCCATCCCATCCCACATGCCCATGGATAGGACAGAAGAGGAGCTGGGGCTGAACCCCCAGGCAGCCACACCCCATCTCTGGAGCATCCCAGGGCTGTCCCTGCCTGGGAATGCAGGGCTGGCCTGTGTTCTCCGGCCTCTCCCACAGCCCCTCAGCCCTGGCTGCGCTCGCTCTTTGCCAGGTGCCGCCATGGACCCGACACAAGAGCAGGACCCTGCCCGTGGCCGCTTCTGCAGAACAGCGCAGGTACTGCAGCCATCCCCACCTGGGCTGGGCCTGCTGTCACTGCTCAGCCCAGCACCGTGCTTGGAGCACTCCATGGATTCTCCCTCTCTTCCTGCCCTTCTCCTGCAGATGATCTATGAATTCATCATGTGCATTTGGCGGGAAGAGACCACCGGTGTGGGCACTGGGCTCTTGGCAAACTTTCACCTCTTCACTGCTGAGACCGGGGCTGCCATGCTGGATTTGCTTGTGGAGAAGGGTGTCTCCAATCCAAAGCAAGTAAGCAGCCTGTGGCCAGGATTTGTGTGGCACCTCAAGCCAGCTCTGCTGGGTTCCTTCAGTCTTTGAGGCCCAGACCAATAGGGTAGGAAGGGCAGCACTTCTCAGGGGAAGCTGGGGAACCTGCTGCTTGGGCAGGTGTCCAAGTCTCCCCGGGCCTTCTGCAGGTGCCAGCCATGGTGAGGTACATCCACAAGTGGCTCACGGCCAACGAGTCTGCTGGGCACAGGCTGGACAAGGCCCTTCTGGAGCTGACCAGGGAACACCCCTGCGATGTGCTGATGACTCTCTTGCGCTGGGCCCCATCGGGTGACAGGTACGGCAGCCCCACCTGCCTTGAGGGTTTAGGGTTCCCCGGCCCGTTACCCTGTAGAGCCTGTCCCTGGTGACTGCCAGACAGGGGGACAGTTCCAGGAGCCTCTGGCTCCTCCGTTTGCCAGTGCTGCCATGTCAGCCCCTGAGCGTGCTGCCACGCTCCCACCCTGCCCCTCAAGATGCCTGCACCCCCGTGGGCTGTCTGGGTGCTGCCAGCGAGGGCCAGTGGGCAGAGGCAGGGCTGACGGCCAGCGCGGGCCCCTGCAGCAGCCCAGGCCACAGTGCTGTGGCCCAGACCCCCCTGACACAGAGCTCTGACCCCACAGAGCTGCTACGGCCATGTGGGGAGTGATCATGTCCTCCACTGGGACTGCGGAGCCAGCGCTGCAGATACTCCTCAATGTGCTGAACGCCTGGCCAGTGGACAGTGTGTACACCTCCGATGGGGACAGCACAGGAGTCTTTGCCCTGGCTGTGAGTTCCTGCAACTGACCTTGGCTTGCCCCTAGGCCACCTCTCCAGCAGCTAGCTCTCTGTCCTCCCCCCAGCTGCATCTCTCTGCCTCAGGCACTGCGCTGAAACCTGCCTTAGGGGCAAGGTTCAGGGGCACCAGGCTGGGTGACCCCGAGGTGTCTCCCCCGGCTTCTCCCTGGCATGCTCGGGCCCTGCCACACGGATGTCTTGGCACTGAGTGTTGTCTCTGGGTGGTTCATTTTTTGCAGGCAACCGTGACACTGTGGAGGGTCTTCAACCTGACCTGGTGTCCACCCATAGTGTTGGAGTATTTTCCCCGTCTCTTTCTGTGTCTGCTCTTCCAAGTTTACATCAGCGCACTGGATACGCCAGAGGAGGTTGATACCTTCTGGAAGGGGTGCCAGGAGCAACTGGGCCTTGCCACCAACCCCCAAAGGTGCTCCATCCCAGTCCTCCCAGTCTCCCCATCCCTTCCAAGGCAGGAGCCAGGGCTGCCAGCATCACCTGGGCTTTGCTCTGCACACAGGTTTGTGGTGCAGACCCTGAAGGTCCTGCTCTGCCGAGTGCAGTGTGAGCGTGTTGTGGTAGCCATGGAAGGCAAGGCTGGCTGGGACACGCTGCTCTGTACTGACACCCACCACTATGCAGTGGGACTCCTGGCCAGGTGAGACCCCCTTCTCCCTGCTGCCCCCGGCACTTGTGCCCAGGGTGCCCCACACAGTTCCCATGGGCATGGGGTGAGAGGGCTTTGTCACAAAGAGACGGACGAGCAGACTGGAAAAGGCTGGCAGAGGAGGGTGCCCGGGAACAGCCACCTCCCAAAGCGCCCACGGGGTGCTTGGGAAAAGACCAGAGCTCCGTGGGTCACTCCTGGGACAGCTTTGCCCTCTCGGCTCAGGGGCAATGATGCCTTTTCCCCCCCACCAGGGAGATGCGCTGTGTCTCCATGATCTGGTGTTGCAGCTTCATCTCCTGCCTCTTGGAGCTCCTCAGCCAAGACATTTCAGACTGGCAGCTGCCCGCCATGGCGTTCCTTGTGGAGGTGAGCCCCATGGGCAGCACAGCTGAGCTGCCTCCCACCTCTCTGCCCTCTCACAGCCGCAGCTGCCTGGGACGGTGCCCGTGCCCTGTGCTGCTGCCTTGGCTCAGCCCTGTGCAGTTCTGAGCTAATGCCAGCTGGGCACCCCGGTCACTGCTTTGTGCCTTTCAGGTCCTGGACCTCCTGGACATCAAAGAATGGGGTGACAGCCTCCTGGAGATCATGGCAAGGCGCCTGCAGAGCACGTCCAGGGAGATGCGTCGCCTGGTGCTCAGAGGCCTCGTGCAGCTCAGCAAGGACCCCTCGATGGTGAGAAGACAGCAGCGGCTGAAGCTGTGCTGGCAGCGTGGGGCTGGGGAAAGCAGCCCCTTGGGCTTGGCTGGCCTTTGGGAGCTGTGGCAGCTGCTCCCAGCTCTCCTGCGTTGCTGTTCAGCTGCCCGAGTGCTTCAGGACAGGCCTTCGGCCCCTGGGCTCCACGGCAGCAGCAGCAGCAGCGTGGGCTTGCCCTGCCTTGTCTTCCATGCAGAGCATTAGAATGTACAGCCTGACAGAAAGCCTTGTGGACCTGTTGCGGGATGCAGATGAAGACATCGTTGAGATGACCGTCGCGGTGCTCAGCTTTCTGCTCTCGCACAGACACCTCGCAATACCCAGCCCCATCGCCCTGCGGCTGGCTGGCGAGCTCTGGCCACTGCTGGACAACGTAAGGCTCTGTGCCCCCAGCCACGGCCACTGGGTGCTGCCCCCAAGTGTGGGGCCCCATGGATTTGTGGGCCTGTGCACAGAGGGGCCTGGAGCAGCTGATGTGGAGGGCTTTTGCTTCCTTTCCAACAGGACAACCGCCATGTGCAGCTGCTCTCCATTCGCCTCTTCCAAGAGGTGATGAGGTTGGTAGCGGCCAAGGGTAAAAAGCCCCTCAAGATGCTTGTGAGCAAGAGCCTGCTGCCACTCTTCTTCAACTGCCACGATGAGAACATGCGTGTGGCAGAGGTGAGGACTCCTGGGCGCTGCTGTCCTCCTGGCAGGGGGCTCAGCTGTCTCCCTGCACCCGGGCACCTCATGGGCTCCAGCCTCCTCCTGGCCTTGGCACAGGGAGGCAGGTCCTGTGCCCTGGGCTGCCGTGCCATCTCTGGGTCTCTGCTGCTCTGCAGGCCTCTTGTGAAACGCTGCTTTCTGCACTAAGCTTCCTGAAGAGGAGAGATCTTGAGCACCTGCTGATGGCGGATCAGATGTGGAGGTTTGGCGAGTGCTTGGTAAGAACGCTGCTCCCTTCCCTGGGCTGCCCACGCGGGCTCTTCTCCAGGCTCCTCTGGCCCCAGGGCCGGAGCTGATGGAGCCCCGAGCTCCATCAAGCCCGCGCCTTGCCGGGCCCTCTGCCCCGCTCAGGGCTGTGCGGGCAGGGCAGGCCGGGGCCAAGGGACAGAGCCCGCGCCAACCCTTCCCTCCGTGCCCTGCCGCTCTCTCCAGCTGGCACAGGACAGGAGCCGAGCGGCCGAGCTGCTGCGCCAGGCGCTGCCGTACCTGCGGAGCCCACAGGAGCCCCTGCGAGAGGCGGCCCTCAGGTTTCTTGGTGAGCCACAAGCCCGGGTCCCTCCCCGCCCCGCCGCAGCTCGGCCCCAGCCCCGCCTGCTGCCCCGGCAGCGCCATCCGGGCCGGGGCTCTGGAGCCCCGCCTGCCCTCGGCGCCGCTGCCGCCCTCTCGCAGCCGTGTCCTTGGGCGTCAGGATGCGGCGAGGGCCGGGCCTGAGCCCTGCAGGGGAAGGCGCTGCTGTGGCCGCAGGGCTGGCAGCGCCGCTGCGGGGCAGCTGTGCGGCTGGGGCCGTGACAGGCTCTGTGTTGGCAGGGATGGCCGGGCGGTTCCTGAGAGAGCAGCAGCGAGAGTTGCAGCTCATGTGCAGGGGTGAGTGAGGCCAGCGGGCTGTCAGCGGGGGCTGGCGCTGGCAGCTGCGTTCCCTGCCCCGGCTGGGAGGGCTCTGCTCCCTG
Organism: Sturnus vulgaris; assembly: GCF_052056855.1. NCBI lineage: Eukaryota > Metazoa > Chordata > Aves > Passeriformes > Sturnidae > Sturnus > Sturnus vulgaris. The sequence goes on from NW_028276170.1 coordinate 14,248,389, forward strand.
CGCGCACGAGGGGCGGCGTGGGCAGAGCACAGAGACCTTCCAGGGGCCTGCGGGAGGGACATTCGTGGCCAGCGCCTTCCAGCTGATCCTTGCTGTCTCCTGCTTCCTCCAGGCTATGGCAAGAGCTGCCGTGTGGGAGGGATGGGGCAGGAGGGTCTCCCCAGGTCCCTGCAGATGCAGGCTCTGACTGTGGCTCTGTTCTTCTCTCTTCCAGCCCTTCAGGACATGACAGATGACACCAGCCCTGCCATCTCATGCCTGGCTCTTCAGACTCTGTACATCAACAGAGCTGTACAGAGCATTCCCTCCTCCCGACTCCAGCAGATGCGAGATGGATTCCGCCGCCTCTGGAAGTCACGGCCTTCCCTGTGTCGCAGGGGCTGGTTGTCCTGTGTGAGCACTGTGGAGAACTGATCCGGGAGGCTGCGTCTGCTGGGGCCACCTGAGCCTGCAGGGAACACCTCTGCTCTGCAAGCACTTTGTTTCACCCCATTGTAGGATTAGTAAATTGCTGTTGTCATACACAGAGGTCCAGGAGCTTTCTTCTGGTGCCAATGGGGAAGAGGGCAAAAAGGGTGCTTGTGCTCGGAAAGTTGGCCAAGCGTGCGGTGTGGAAGGGGAAGTGGCCAAAAGGCCCTTGGCCTTTGGTGGTTCTGTGGAAGCCTTAAGTCTTCCGACAGAGCGGGCGGGCAGAGGCCGGAGCTGCGGCGGGGATCCCTGAGAGACCGGTCCCTGGAGATGGCCAGCACCCCTCTGCCAGCCTGGAAGCGCCATCTGTGTCCTGCCCGTGTGTTGCTGGCTGGATTGCTGAGGGCTCTGAGGTGCCTCTTGATGCGGCTCCTCTGGAGCTCCTTCAGCAGCCAGGCAGGCCTGGGGGAGGCGTGGAGGGCACGGGACAGTGGGAGGCCATGAAGGGCTGCGGTGCTGCCAAGGCCTGCCCGGAGAAGGCAGACCCCACTAAAAATTCTGTCCCATCTTTTTTACAAGCCCCCTTAACGTACTGAAAGGCAGCAATCAGGTCTCCCTGGAGCCTTCTCTCTTCCAGCATGAACACCCCCAGCTTCCCAGCCTGTTTCCAAAGCAGAGAGGCTCCAGCCCTCAGATCATTTTGTGCCTCCTCTGGACTAGCTCCAACGGGACCATGTCCTTCCTGTGTTGGGACCCAGAGCTGGATGCAGTACTCCAGGTGGGGTCTCATCAGACCAGAGGGGTGGAATCACCTCCTTCAACATTCACTCCTTTGGATGTGTCATTGCTGGCTCATGTCCAGCCTCTCATCTAGCAGCACCCACAAGCCCTTCCCGGCAGAGCTGCTCTCCATCCCTTCATCCCCCAGGCTGTGAGATCAGCTGGGCTGGGACTGTGTCACAGCCCTTGGACAGAGCTGCTGGGCAGGATGAGCTCCCTCCCAAAGAACATAGATCCCACTCCCCACAAAATTCCACGCTGGACATGAGGTCACAGCAGGCTGTGAGGTCCCAGAGGTGCCAGAGCCCCGTGGTTGCACAGCACCACAGGCACCGAGCAGTCAGGCCTTGAGCACAACTGCTGCGGCAGCAGCGGCGGCGGCGGCAGTGGTGCTGACATTGGGACAGCGGTGTCAGGACAGCGGGGGCAGCAAGAGCTGCAGGACTGGCACAGGGCAAGGCACCATGGCCCTTGCTCTGCGCCTCTTCCTCCTGCTCCTCCTGGCACTGGCCTTGCCTGCCAGGGCTGCCCAGGCAGCTCCGTGGAGAGCACAGGGAGCAGGTGAGCTGGGGGCCTGGCTCCCCTTTCCTGGGACAGCGCTCCCTTCTCCCCAGGAAGCTTTGGGGATGGTTTTCCATAGGGCTTTAGGGAGTTTTTCCTCTGTGGGACGGAGAGAGCCCGCAGGGGCCCTGGGCTGGCCCGGTTTCCCCTCCAGGGATGTTGAACAGGGCATGGAAAGAGTGTGCAGAGTGACCAGAGCCAGCCCAGAGCCCCCCAGGCCCCTCTGCAGCTTTGGCCATGTCCATTCACATCTGGCTCCCACAGCCTCACCCTATGCATACACTTGAAGTGCAACTATTTTGCTCTAAGGTCTTCCAAAAGCCAAGAGGCAAGACACAGGAGACCAGAAATCTCTGGAGGCAGCCAAACATCTGGACCAGATGCTAAGTGATCTGGAGAGACGCCGTGGTGGTTGCATTTCCCTTCCTTGCACTGCCCAGTTCCCTAAGGAAGAAGGGGATCCCAGCACACCATGGAAATGCTTCTGATCTGTGCTCCCTTCTAGGTGAGGTTCCTGGGAAGGCTTCTCAAGGAAGTTGGATGGAAGATTTGGAACTCTTGGGAGCTTCTGCAGGTAAGTTCTTAACTTCCCCTCACAGCACAATCATTGACAACCTGGCAGAAACCAGGTGACAGAAGCTTCTGTGGCTGTTGAGTTACAGGTGTGTCTGCACGGAGCACTTTGGCAGCTCCAGGGCTGGATGCTGTGTCCAAATCCAATTCCCATAGCAGGAGTGAGTAGTGTGTACCTGCTGACCCCACAAGCTGAGCACTGCTTTTGTGGAATCCATCCACATGATGTTGAATTACTTTGCTCTAAGATCTACCAACAGGCAAGGCCCAAGAAACAGGAAACAAGAAATCCCTGGAGGCAGCCAAACTGCTGGACCAGATGCTGAGTGATCTGCAGAGACGCCGTGGTGGGTGCATTTCCCTCAGCCTTCTCCTGACACTCAGCAGCCGGGGGCTTTCTCTGCACATCTGGACACGCCGTGCCCGGCACAGCAGGAAGGGATCCATGGCAGCCTCGCTGTCCCACTGCTGCTGTCACAACCTGCAGGGCTGTTTCCCAGCCTGGCCTGGCTGCAGCTTCTCCCCAGCCTCTGCAGGAAGGCATTTGGCATCATCTGACAGGGAGCCCAAAGTGCCCCACAGGCCATGCACATCCTGAGATCCCTGAAATTTCCTGGTCTCAGGGTAGATCAGGAGGGGTGGCTGTTTGGAGGAGGGAGGGCCCCGTGGCAACCCCAAGAGCCTGGGCCTTTTCCTGATCCTTATCCATGTCTTTGACAAATATTACTTACTGAAGATGCCCCCTCCCCAATGGGGAATGGTTCCATCTGATCCAGCTGCGCCTCTTCCTTTCTCCAGAGGTGGACCAAAAGGCCTTGGTGAAGGCAGCGCTTCCTGGAGGAAGCAATGGCTCCGTGCCACCCCCTGGTACACAAAGGGAGGAGATGCCAGGCAGAGCCACAGAAGGTGATTGCTGTGCCAGGCTCAGCCAGGCTGAGCAATCCTGCTGGGATCCCTCCGTGGGAGACACCGCCCGAAACCTGGGAGGGGCTGCAAGGGGTGACCATGGTGGGGAAAGGGCAGAGGGGGAGAGCAGGGCTCCAGTGTGTCCTGACAGGGCCTGGCTCTGTCCCCTTGGGCTGGGGGAGCTGTCACGGGGCAGGGAGGGTCGGGGCTGGCAGTGGCTGCTCAGGGATGGGTTGGGCGCGGCTCCCTGGAAGCAGCGACTGCCCAAGCAGCTGCGCTGGCCCCGGGCTCTCCTCCCGGCCTCCTGGGCTTTGTTGGGTGGCACAGCCTGTGCCAAGGGGTGCCAAGGTGCCTGCAGGCCCCAGCTCTGGGGCAAACAGAGAACGTCCTGGCCGTATGCAGTGAGCTGCCAGCTCAGCAGTGGAGCACAGCACGGGCTCACGCTCCCCATTGCTCCCACAGATGTTATCCCTGAAACAGGAATAGATGCTCAGGATCCAGAGCGCCTTCCAAGAATTGTCTGCCCCCAGGATGTGCGCAGGACCTGCATGATCGGCACAGTAGTGACAATGTTCAATGTGCCACTTGTCCTGCTCTGCTGCTATTTTGGCATTCGGAAGCTCTATCAGATAGGACGGTAAGTTGCTGATTTTTCTCCACAGTTTTATTAAAACTCTGCTCATTGCATTGGTAGCCTGGCTCATGGTCATGCTGCTGTGGAGCTGTGGCAAGTCCCTGTTGTCCCAATAACTCTGATAAGGGTTCTGCTGCTGCCCAGTGCTTTAATTGGCCTCTTAATTGCTGGGCCTTGTCCTGGGGAGCCCGCTGGGGCTGCAGCCAGTGCTGGCTCCCACTGAGGCTGCGTGGCCAAGAGCAGCCCCAGGAGCAGCGGCAGAGGCAGAACAAGTGCACAACAATATTTGGGAATGCATTTCAGGATGGGAATGTGGTTATTTAGCAGCTCATGTAAAGTTTCATGGTAATAATGATGTTACAGGATGAGCAATTTTTCTACAATTCAGTGTTTAAACAAATCCAACCCGATGGAGGTTTGGCTTTGGTCTTGAGACTCTGCTCTGTGTGTGAGCCCTGTTCTCGACTGATTTTGGATTCACTTTTGGGTGAAGGCTCATCCCAGCCCTGATCCTTGGCAGCTCTGGGCTCAAAGGGACAGCTGAGGCTGCACTGCACATGACTGGCGTGCAGGGCTCCATTATCAAAGGGCTTTGAGAAGTTTAAATTACTATATTTTTACTACATGGTTTTGTTTATGAAATTAATCCACTTTTTTAAAACCTAGCTTTAAAAAAATTTCTTTTCTATTGCTTGTACCAGTTATTTGATATAGTGAATTGTGGCATAATTATCCCATGGCTGAATTAGAAGACTGTAAGTACTAGAAAATGAACTAATTTTTACACTCTTCTGTCTTTCACAGACTTATGCTGGTTTGATGTGACCAACAGAAGAGGTTTTTGCTTGCTTTGAATTCAAACAAGGAGCAAAGCTGGAACCTGTTGAAATGAGTCTCTTGACTTCACAGCTAAAGCAAACTGCCAGGGTTCTTTTATTTCAGCTTTGGGTGGGGATATAAAAATATACCAGCAGCATATACTATAAATAAATATATACTAAATACATAGCAACAAATAGTCCAGTAAAGGAACTGATCTAAATGAGGGGTTTGGTGTGTTTGCTCACCAAGCCCTGAGTTCCTCAGAGCTGCAGCTCCCTGCTCTCTGTGCAGACAGAGGCTGGCTATGGGTGACAGTGCTGTGTCTGGCCTGGTGCACACCAGCTCCACACAGGAGCTAAGGGATTATCCTTGCACACTCCATCCTGGAAGAACCGAATTCATTGATGAATCTGACACAATTTATGGCATGGCAGAAAAAAAAAAAAAAAAAAGGTTAGAATTGATTCCATTCCAAACACTTTACATTTTGCTGTGTGTAATGCAGGTAGGAACTACAAGTTTCCTATTCATGCACAAAAACATTACAATCCGAATCACAAGCTGATTCCTACTGGTAACTGGAAAAAACCGCAACCAAATAACAAAACCAAAACTGTGACCCAAAAAGACAGGCAAACAAAACAACCACCAATAAAAACTCAAAACCCATACAAAAACCCCCACAAATCCAGAAAAATATAAAAATCAGGTGAAGGAGGCAGCGATCAAAGAGCAACAAATGGCCAGAGGAACTACAGAAAGGACAGATAATTAGAAAGGACAGGTAATCAGTGGCTATGGCACCAAACTAGCCAGGGGATCTGAGATACAGTTCCCACCCTTCTGACTACAGAATGAACAGAAAATAAATTATGACGATTGTGAAATTTGACTCTGCATGTTTAGCTTTAATCTATCCATTGTGTGTAAGTTCTGTTTGCCTTGTTAAGTCACATCCTCTGGCAAGGGTGTTTTTCTGTCCGAAGAAAAACACTGCAGTGGAAGAGGAGACCAGCTTGGAAAATATTAAAAGCAAGAACAAGAAATAAAGTACTTGCTTTTAATATGTTGTTTGGTTGGTTTCTGTTTGTTCATGGGTTTTTTGTCGGCCTTTGAAAGCAGCCCCTTGGATGTTAATGCATGCAACAAGTCCTTTTTAAAGGGCTGTCTTTGCAAAACACCTGCCAATTTTGTGATGCAACAGAGAAATAGTTGGAAGGGCTTGAAAATGTGTTCCAGGAACTCGTGATATGACAGAGTCTAATTAACACAATTTACTGTCATGAAGTGCAAGATGTAAGTTATCAATAAAATACTCAGAGTGTACTCTAACTTTGGGGTCTGTGACTCGCACTGGTGCTGCTTGGGAACTGTTCTTCCTCACCTCCTCCCTCATCTCCCTCATCTCCTCTTGGAGGCTCACAATTACAGCAGAGACATGGGCCTGCATTGGGCCATTGATCATACTCTCAAAATTTCTAAGCTTGTTGCTTGTTGGCAACAGAACCCACTGTCTCTGTTATTATCAGCATTAATTGTTGCAATGAAGGTGGTGTATTGAGATGGCCCCAGGTCTGTCAGATTCCACAACATCTGCCCTGTGCACCTGACCTTGTCAGGGTCATTGTCATGCTGTCCATCCCTCCCAAAGAGCACCTCCAGCACTGCCACTTCTCTCAGCTCTTGGATCCCTTCCCCAAGGGTCTTCCAGCACATTCTATGGTGGTGCTCCTGCATTCTCTCTCTGTGGACAAACCTCTCTCTCACACTCATTAAAAGCCACTCCCAGAGGGAAAGGGACCCTGGCTCCCTTACAAATACCTGGTCCACACCTGAGTCAAGGTCAAGGGTCCCAAATTCCTTGCCTCAGTACCATGCAGTTGGACGCCTGTACCCATAAGGTCCCAGACCCAAAGTAACCAGGTTGTAAAAGCCTCGCTGCCCCATCATACAATGTCTTTTCACAGACTAGAGAGACTTTCATATGACAGGGACTTGGTGATGATCTCAGCCTCTGGCTCCCCTGCTGGTTGTGAGGGTCCTCCTTTCTTATTATCTAGGTGCTTTGTTTTCATCTTAGATTTCTTAGTTTCTATAAAGGTGACTCCTGCTGGCTGTGACTGCCCTTGTGGTACATTTGGAACCTGGACAGATGTAATGTCTGTGGGTTCCACTGCTGCACCATCAGAGTCTCCCTCTTTAAGGCAGGGGGAGGGTTTCTCACCAGCTGGGGCAAGGTACTCCTTCAGCATCTGGCTCATCTCATACATCTCGTTCACTAGAACACCCACCCAGTCTGGGTGGTTCCTTTCTGAAGTGGGCTGTGGGGCAGGGTCAGTCTCTGCAACAGCATCTCTATTTCCTGGGGTAGGTATCAGGGTTGTTATCCAAGCCAATATTCCCTTATCTCTGACTGCTAAATAGAACAGGCATATCAGCAACACCAGGCACTGTATGATATCATTAGCATTTAGAGGACATTTTATCCCTTCAGAAAATGGTGGGGTAGACCCAAAAAACTGGGTAAAGGGTTGGGAGAAAAGTCTTCCCTGGTGTCATTCCCTCACAGTAGGTACCATTGTTAAAGTAATCCAAATAACACATTTAGAGTGTGATAGTCCTGAATCCATGTACCCGCCTTCCAAAGAAGTTAAAAATCTATTAATTTCTCACCTTATTAACCCATAAAGCAAACTGGATAACAGCCACAGTAGCTTTAGTTATAGGGCCTGCAAATGGGAGGAATACAGCCACGACCACGTGCCACCTGAACCACAGTAAGCTAGACCACATGGTGCCACCCAATGAGGTTTCTATATCCAGCACACAAAAAACCAGGTTACCCAGGAGCTGTTATTCCTTCTTTCTCCCAATGCCCTCAGACCCCACGTTGGGCACCAAAATCTATCTTGGTTTGAAAGAAGGTGTCTGCCAAGAAAGGCAGAAGCCTCTTTTTAAAATGGAGAATCTAAACTCCCACCCTCCAAATTATTATAATTTTGAAATTAAGAGGCTCTCTGGCAAAGGTATGGGAATAAGCATAACAGTTCTTTACTAGGAAAATTAAAATAGAAATACAGTATCAGAGAGTAAAAACCCAAAAATAACCCACTGACAGTCAGAATACACCTGACACCGTGTCAGTCAGGGTGCTGGTAGCAGTCTGATTGAATGGTGGCTGCAGTCCTCCTGGATGACAGATATGGTTCAGTTCCTGTAGAAAGGTGCAGTTCTCCTCTGAAGGTCCAGTATTGATGTCGAAAGATCCAATTTTCCACTGCGATCCAGTGGAGAAAGACTGCCTTGGTGTTTCAAATCTCAGTTTTTATCTAGCTAGGAAAGGCTTGGCTCCTCCCCCTGGCTGGAGCATCTCCCAATGCGATGATGGAATTTTATCATTCATTCATTGGGAACGGAAGGGATGATGTAATTTTATCAGTCATACAGTATAACTCAATAGCCCATTAACAGAAAATATCTTCCTGAAGGCAGGATGGGCTGTGGAAAAGATAAAGATGACTGCTCCACCTGATTTTAACAGATGGCCCATTAGCAGAGGATATCTCCCACAGAGATAAGGATCACTGCCCCAGCTGATTTCAACAGATGGTGATAGAATACATACTTTTTGTCCCATCCTGTATTGCAGCCTAAGACCAGGGGTCCTGGGGGGTCATGTGCCACTTCTCTTGGAGTGTGTGTGCTCCCCGTGGGGCCCCCACTCGGGTGTCACCTCCTTTTCTGTTCCCATAGAGCTGCTGAGCTGGCAGCAGCTGCAGCCCTGCCCCGTGGTATCAGGCTTGGGCAGGACCCCTGCTTTGTCCCCACACTAATTTTAGGGGGATCATGTGTTACCCCCAGCCCTGCTGCCACTCTGCCTCTCCCCAGCTGCTCCCAGTGTTCCCAATAAAGCTTACCAGTTCGACCCAGTCACGTTTATTGTGTGGAGGGACTGGGGAAGGACCTGTGTAAGTGCCACAGGGGGTTAGTGACTGGGTGGGGTCCAGGTGGGGAACACTGGGTGCTGTGGATCTGCCTGGACACTGCTGTGTCAACAGAGCTGCTCTCTCTGATTGGCTGAATCTAAATTACATTATTTGATTGGCTGAGGAAAGGCCCAGGAGTTGAGAGAATGAACAGGAGAGATCCCACCCTGAGCACCTGAAGGGGAACAACAGACTGAGCCTGGGCACAGCGAGGGAATTTATTCTCAACCAAATCACAGGAGAATAAGAAGGGAAAGAAATCTCTCCAACCCCTTCCCCCGACCCAACGAGGATAACCAGGACCACGGATCACCAGGGCTCTGCCCAACGGGGGTCACTGGGGATCATCCAACGCCCGTCCTCCCATGGGGGATGGAGCTGGAGCAGAACACGAAGCTCTTCCCACACTCGGGGCACTCACAGGACTTCCCTTAGTGGTGACTCCGTTGGTGTCGGGTCAAGGTTGAGCTCTTTGAGAAGCTCTTCCCACACTCAGGACACTCGTAGGGCCTCTCCCCAGTGTGGATGCGCCGGTGGACAGTGAGGGTGGAGTTGAGATTGAATCCCTTCCCGCAGTCGGGGCAGCGGAAGGGCCTCTCCTCTGTGTGAATCCGCTCATGCATGAGGAGATTGGAGCTGGTCTGAAACCTCTTCCCACACTTGGGACACTCGTAGGACCTCTCCCCGGTGTGGATGTGCTCGTGTTTTTTTAAGCTGGACATCCACGCAAAGCTCTTTCTACATTCCAAGCATGTGTAGGGCCTGTCCCCTGTATGGCTCAACTGATGCTGCAACAGGTAGGAACTGTTGCTGAAACCCTTACCACATTTCCCACACTCGTAGGGCTTTTGTCCAGTGTGGATCACCTGGTGCCGGATCAGATTGGAGCTGTAGCTGAAGTTCTTCCCACATTCCCCACACTCGTAGGGCTTTTCCCCAGTATGGATCATCTTGTGCCGGATCAGGTTGGAGCTGTTGCTGAAGCTCTTCCCACATTCTCCGCACTCATAGGGCTTTTCCCCAGTGTGGATCAGCTGGTGCCGGATGAGATGGAAGCTGACTCTGAATCCCTTCCCACATTCCCTACACTCATAGGGCTTCTCTCCAGTGTGGATCTGCTGGTGCCGGATCATGCTGGAGCGGTAGCTGAAACCCTTCCCACATTCCAAGCACTTGTGGGGCTTCTCCCCTCCAGGAGGCTTCTTCACCAGCTCTGAGCTCTGCCTGGATCTCCGGCCGCCTTCCCGGCTCAGGGAGGGTCTTTCCTCCTTGCAGCTCCCTGTGCTTGGTTTGCAGCCACTCCTCCTGTGGGATCTCCGGGGCTTTTCTGCCTCCTCCATGTCCGCACGCCGTGGGAATGAAAAATCCTGGTTTGGGGAAAAAACAAGAGAGCTCCATAAACTGGGAGTTCCTCCTTGCCCAAGTTCATCTGTGGAAGTCATTGAGCATCTTGTGTCTGTAATAACCTCCCAAACACCAAGATTTAGCCAAAATCCCCTCGAAAATTGGGCTGGTTTGAAAGCAAAACCTGTGAGAGACTCCAAGTCAGAAATAGAATTTTACAGAAAAAAACAAGAGAAAAAAATATAATACATGCAATACAAAAGAAAACAACTGACAGAGTCAGAATACAACCTTACGCCCCTCTAGTTAAGGTGGTGGTAGCAGTCCAGATGACGTGGTCTTGTTGTAGTAGTGATGCTGTAGAAAGGTCTGGTAGCTCTTGTCCTCTGGAAACCAGTGGGTAAGGGATGATTTGGTGTTCCAAATCTCAGTTTGAATCTAGGTACGAAATGTTTGGCTCCTCCCCCTGGGTGCACAATCTCAAAATGGGATGATGTAATTTTATCAGTTATGTATTGAACTCAATGGCCCATTAACAGAAGATATCTGATATCTTCCTGCAGGAAGGATGGATGGAAGGAAAGATAAAGAACACTCCCCCACCTGTTTTCTAGCATATGGCCCATTTACAGAGGATATCTCCCTCGGAGATAAGGATCCCTACCCCAGCTGGCTTCAACAGATGGTGATAGAATACATACTTTTGGGCACATTTTACATTGTAATCGAGGAAAAAAATATGAAGATTCAGCACCCACAGAAAAACCTCAGCCCCAACATTTAACCCAATAAAGCTCAGAAACACCAAGATTTACCCCTGTGCAAATCATGGATCCTTCTCCCTCATCACCTGTGGCACGTAAGGAGGTGCAACACTCCTGGGGCTGGGAGGGCCTGCAGATACAGGGAGGGGTGGAACCTTGTGATGTTTCCTGTTTCTGCTACTCCTCGTCCTCATCCTGTGTCCCTACTGCCCCTCACACTCCTCTTCCTCCTACTATTCCTCCTTCTCCTGCACAATCCCACCTCCTCCTCCCACATGCATCATTTGATCATGTTGTTCTTCAACCCTGCATCTCCTTCTCTTCTCCTGCTGCCCCCAGGCCCAGCACCCACTGCCGGCTCCCTCTTCCCCCCAAACCCACAGCATCCCAGCGCAGGGGCAGCGATGGAGCTGGGGCAGCTCGGGCTGGGGCAGCGCTGGGCTCTCGGCCGCTCCCGCCCGCACTCGCTCCCCACTGCAGCCGCTGCCGCCACCACAGCGCGGGGGGGCCCGGCCTTGGCGCTCCCCCCCTCCCACCTCCCCAAATTCCCATCCAGGGGGGCGCTGGGGCCCGGGCCGGCCGCAGGTGGCTCCAGGTGGGCAACGCTGGGAGCTGCGGCTCTGCCTGGACACTGCTGCGTCATCACCGCCGCGCGCTCTCATTGGCTCAGCGCTGCCCGAGGGGCGGGGCTGCACCAAGCCGGGACACCCTGCTCCAGGGGGGATGGCCCCAAAACGGGGGACCCCCATGCAAGGAACAACAGCAAAGGGTCTCTACAAACACATGCTGCGAATCCGCTTGGACACAGGGCCGGGGACGTGGACATAAGGAAGGGACAGCAGAAGCCATCAGGGTCAGAAAATGTTATTAATTGACCACACAGACTGCTGCTCAGCCAAAGGCCTGCTCAATTCATGAACTCCCAGAGAAGAACAAAGACTTAAAAGAGTCCTGGCCATCGTTAGCTACACAAAAGTGGCGTGCATATTAAGGGAGGGATGTAGTAGGTGCATTGGGAAGTCTGTACCTCTCAAGTACTTCAGCCAAAGGGGAAATGGAGAGGAATATGAGGAAGGGAAAGTTAGGATGAAGAGGAGGCTGTGTTCTCTAAGAATCGCAGACGCCATGGGAAATGGCCCATGGCCTCTCCCTTTCTTTCTAAATGAAATTACTTTTACAGGACTCCTTTGTCTTCCTAGTAGACAGAAACCTCTGGTGATGTGAATTTTTCCACACTTCTTGGGACTCGGCCGGAATTCCTTCCCCCATCCAGGGCGGGGGCAGTCAGTGAAGCTGAAGGTGCCTCACCCAGTTTTGGTGATCGGCTCCCCTGGGTGGCGGCAGCAACGGGCATGGATTGGGTACCCGAGAGTGACCAGGAGACAGACGAGTGACAGATCAGGGGGCTGGGAAGAGTCGGCACCCAGAGAGCACTGAAAATCTCAGCAGTGACTACAGTGGCATCTTCGGGGACTAAACATGGCAGGGCACCCGTGGAGGGTATAAAGGAAAAGCCAGGAAGGGCTCCTGGCCAAAGGGATGATGATCCCAAAATATCTCTGAAGGGTCCCTTGGGAGCATGGTGAGGGAGTTTGCACATTCTACCAGAGGTAATCACGGACATGGACACCCAGGGGCGCAATAAGGGAAGTCCAGAAGGGATTGGTACAACACGGGGATGGATGCTGTTGGTGTGCAGGGAAGGGATTGGGTGAAGGGGAGTGTGCAGGAATATGGTTCAGGCAAGATGCAGCAGGAGCAATCTATGTGGGAAGAAAAATAATGATGGAAAAGAGGAGGAAGAGAAAAATACTGAGGATGGGGATGTTTTTCAGCAGGCTCTTATCCTCCAAAGTTGCCAGCTGATGCAGATCCTTTGTATCCCCGGTTGCCAGGACAGGCACACAAGGAGGTCAGGATTGCAGGGGGTTTCTCTGTGCTGGGCAGCGGCAGGAGCGGGCGCAGAGGGGCGGCACCGGGAGCACGGGCTGGGGGCCTGTGGGGAGCTGCGGGGCCGGGCCGGGGCTGTGGGGCAGCCGGGGCTCAGCGCCGGGCGCTGCCTGAGCCCAGCACCCCCCGGCAATTGCAGGCCCGGCAGTGGCCCCCGGCCCCCAGGAGGCTGCGGGACGCCCCGGCCGCTGCCCGGCCCCGTGGAGCTGCCGGCCCTGCCCGCCGGGGGGGCCGCGTTTGGACACTGCGGCAGGACAGGCACCGGCTCTGGGATACGGGCTGGCCACGGCAGCCACAGCACAAGGAGCAGCAGGACAAAGGAACAGCTGGGAAATGAGCATTGGACGTGCAAGCATCCAGATTAGCTTTTAAGCATTTTCCTTGGGTCACTGCAGAAAGGAATGATTTAGCAGAAAGCTCAGCAGCTGTCAGAGGATGAGCACCCCCAGGCACTGAGGGGGCTGCAGGAGGGGCAGAAGAAGCCCCTGGAGCACTTGGTCACAAAGGCACAGCAGGGGAATGCAAGAAGGGAGGAGGAAAAGGCCAAGGGGAAGGCAAAGGCCATGGCAGAGTTTCTACAGCCCCTGAGGGATGAACCCCAGGGCTCAAGGGGGCCCCAGCACCCAGGGGCTCTCACATCCTTACACCATCTTGAACCAGGTGCCCTCCTCACACTGACACCATTCAGTCCTTGATGGCAAAGATGCTTTCTGGGGATGCCCACTCACACAGGATGGTAAACTGGATTTTGCCTTTGAGTGGGAAAATGGGAAAGACATGGACCGTCCTTCTGCAGGGATGCACGGAAGCACCAGCCTTATTGGGGCAAGCCTTGCAGAAAATATCACAAGAATTTACCCCACCCCCAGGGAATTGGGTTAATGCAGGATGTGGATGACTTGCTGCAATCAGGAGGACAAGAAGTGGTAGAAGAAGCCGCTGTGAAATGGCTGAATGTTCAGGCTAAAAAGCATTTTTGTCAATTTGAAATAAAAGAGGAAATGATGGAGAAAAGGGTTAAATATTTGCGACATATTTTGACTGAGTGTTTGTGGTGTATTGTCCCAGAGAGTGACCAGGGAATCTCAGAAGTGATCCAGGACTAAAAAGCAGGTGCAAGAATTCTGAGGATTAATAGGCAATTGGAGAACCTGGATTGAAGATTCTCTGCTCTAGCCACAACATTGTATGACTTTTTAAACTCAAATATCCTCAGTGTTGTGGTATGGACAGGAGAAAAGGAAAAAAACCTGAGAAAATGAAAAATAACAAAATGATTGAACCACCAGCTATGTCTCCTCCAGACTGAGAAAAAGAAATTTGAATTCTATGTGTGTTATAATTGTGCATTATATTATTGAGTTTTTGCAAATATTAAAATGAATGCCATATGCTGGAAAATACTGTTGTATGAACATAGTTTCTCTTAGTTCTGCAATTAACAAAACTTATAAATACAAATAAATATACATAAATAAACAAAAGTTATAATTAGTTTGTGATAAATATATTTTTGTTCCAGTATAATGTCATAATCTTATGTTCATGTAACAAACTTGGAGAATGGCAATAAAGATAATCAGGAAATTCTTCACATTCTCGGAATTATGGGACACCAAAAGCCCAGGAAAGGAAAAAATAATGATTTACAGGTTGGAGGAGAAGGATTCTGAATAATGCATGAAGGTCTATGAATATGCAACATGTTGCTGCATTTAGGAAGTGTTTTCTGAGTCAGTGTGTGCCCTTGGCTGAAGGCCAAGCATCCGGCCATTATAACCTTTGGCCAGTCCCAGGGCAGATATTCAATTATCTCCCTTGGAATTGATCTTTGCAATTCCTTACCCTGGGAATTCTCCACCTAGTGCGGGCTGGAGATAAGGGATGGATATTTCAAGCAGTCTGTGGCCAGAATCCTGTCTCTTGTGAAATCTCTGCCACAGGAAGCTGGGCTGGCACAGAGCCTGCCTTGGCACTTTGCTGTTCACAGCATCCACCCAGGACTCTGCCTCTCAATTACACTCACACACTGGGCTGCCTGCGATTCCACTGTTGGAAAGTATACCAAATTTAAAATGTTTTACATTCCATTTTACTAGTCAGGCTCGGTTTGCCTTTCTCTCAGGAAAGAAATTTTAAAACGCTTTTTTTAAGGGATGTTGCACCACTCAACAGAGATGAGTTTAACATCTCAATAGACTGGGAAGAGCCCAAAAGATTCCCACAAAGATAACAACATTCAACAAAACATCAAGGAAACATCAGCAAACATCAAGGAATACCCACCCCAGACACTGCCCCGGCATAGATAGAGACACCTGGTCTGGAAAAGGCTGAGAAGGAAATCCAGGAATGAGGATCTAATTAACATCAGAAGAGGAGAAATCCATTTGCAATAGGAAACCAAACACTAAGAACTACACAACTTTGAAGCAATGAACACTAAACCAATGGATTTCATTGGGTTCCTACAGTAAAAAGTTTAGGAAAAATCTAGTAAAATTCACATCTGATGGAATGAATTTCTCTGCACACCCAGGCTATGTGTGGATGAAATTGTTTCTGTTGCACATCCTGACCAGGATCAAGTAATGCCTTAACTCTCTAACACTAAAGATATTGCTGGAGAGTTTTTATTGTCCCTGCCGTTTCAGTGACAAGATTACACCATGAGAAAAATTTTTCACATTAATCCTACTTTTAGATTGACAGTTAGGTTTGGGCCAGGGGTGTGAAAAACAATTTTTACTCCTAGGAGAAGAGGCAGAAAAGACTTGATTGCATTGGAATATTTTTCTATATATTTGTGGTGGCTCTTAATGACGGCAGAATTTCGGAATGGATCTTTAGAAGCTCACCTTTAAGTTGCATTTTGCAAACCTAGAAGAGTATTAATGGTGAGGCTTTAACGCATAAACTGTTAATAAAAAATCGATAGAAAAAAATAAAAAAGAAAACTAAAGCAGATTGTGAGGGTGGACGTGTGAATCACCTAAAGGCTGCTCTGGAAGAAAATCCTAGTTCCAGGCAGCCAGGAGAGGAGTTTTAGAAATGCAAATTAACATTGCTCTGGAGAAGTGTGGACAATGCCCAAGGGCCTTCTTGCCAGGGGGAGGAATTTCCCTGAGTCCATCTGCCCCTCACCCCCAGCTCTGCCTGCTTGCACAGATGGAATTTGCACAACTAAAGGCAGAGCCCATAGTGAGGATATCTGACTGCAACAGAAACTGGTTAAGCTCAAAGGGAAACAGCAAACGGAGAATATTGAGCAAATTTCATGAAAAAAGGTGTGGGGGGGATCATCCCTCTCCCCAAAGCAATGAGGTGTTTTTGCTAGTCCAGAGAAATCAGTTGGGAATCCAAACATTTTATCATTTCATAAGATAAAAGTGGTCAATTGATGCAGCCCTGGCTGGAAGGAGCACCCAAAAAAGGGAAAAAGATGAACGGCCACCAGAACAAATCCTACAACACCATGGACCAGCCCCTGGGAACCCTAACGAATTCATATCAGGACACAGAAAACCCATCCATAATTTGAGTGGCAAAATTAGGTTAAAAAGTATCCTTGAAATAATAACCAAGCAGACAGCTCCAGCTCCTGACCTTCCTGCTGACCAAGCCGCTGAAATGAGGAACGAGACATTTCACCATGGGATGGAATCAGATTATCTACTTACAGAAGAAGGAGGAGTTTGTGGAAAATTAAATGACGCAAACGGCTATTTGCAAACAGATGATAACCGAAAAGTGGTTAAACAGATAGCAAAGGAAATATGAAATTATCTCGTATTCTGGAGAAAGGATGGGAATGGGACAAATTTTCGTGGTTCCCTGGAATACCATGGCTTAAACGAATGCTCTTCTTCCTCTGACGTCTGCAGTAACTCTCATCTTTTTACCATGCACGACACCTTCCGGCAAAGAGGATGCAGGAAAAGAGACTGAGTCAATGGAAATTAAAAGTTTGTAAAGGCAATTCTTGAGAAAATGAGAAAAGGAGGGATTGAAAGCAGTAAGATTAATAATGTAGGAGGGGTGCATATTAAGGGGGACATGCCGTAGGCGGATCGGGAACTCTGAACCTTCCAAGTACCTCAGCCAGTGGGGAAAGGGAGAGGGAGATGCAGCCAGGAAAATGAGGATAAAAAGGAGGCTGCGTTTTAGAGACCGCATAGCAAATGCCGCATGGCCTCTCTCTTTGTTCATCAATAAAGTCACTTTTACAGGACTCCTCTGTCTCCTTTGGGCACACAAACCTCTGGTCACGGGAATTTTCCCGCACAGCCCCGGGCACAGGGCAGACACCTCTGTGCCACCCACAGCAACCGGGACGAGCCAGCGCTGCTCCGGCACCGGCTCCTGCCGAGGCCCCAGCGGGAAGGAGACCGCGGGCAGCCGCTCCCGCAGCGCCCTCAGCCCAGCGCCAACACGGGCCGGCACCGGCACAACCAACCCGCCAGAGCCCCCTGCCGCCCCCTCGGCCCGCAGCGAGCCCCGAGCCCCCGCACAACCGAGCGCGGCTCCCACCTGCGCTGGGGCCGCCTCCGAGCTCCGCCGCCGCCTGTGGCTGAGGAATTCGATGGGATGTGTTGCCTTAACCTTTCTGACCACTCCCAGCCCATCTATGCCAGCACTCAAGCCCTGAAAGAAAGTGTGAATAAACTTCGGGTAGATAATGGGTACGACTGGCTGAACTGGCTCTTAGGGCACTGGGGACTCACTGGCTGGGTCAGGAATTTAGTTCAAATAGGTTTGTATGTATTAGGCATCATATTATGCATTGTAGTAGTTATTCCTTGTATTTTACAGTGTGTTAAGAATTTAATAGACAAATCGCTTAAGAGTGTATTTTTAGTTAAAAGAAAGGGGGAGATGTGGATATGGGTAATGCAAATGAGACTGATAGTACTGCAGATTTAATCAGCAAATGCAGCCTGACAACGAGGATGCCTGGCAAGAGCAAACAGAGACCTGACTGCAAGAGGACTGGATCAAGTCTGGGTTATGGGAAATAAGATTTTACTAAGTCCAAATGTAAAGTTTGTCAATGTGAGAGTTTGTCTATGTAAGGTTTGTCTATGTGATTGCAGTAAAATATTGCCAGCCTTCCTGTAAATGGTATATAAGCACATGTAGTGCTCAGTAAAAATTGGATTTTGATCACCATTCAGTGTCCCCGTCTCTCTCTCACCGTCGATAGTTCAAGTACTCCCAGTGGGTTCCTGGAAAGAGAATGGTGGCAACATCTACTGCCTGCTACCCCCCTCTAGGCAATATTCAACTGTTTCGTTCACAGACTAATCTTCTAGCACTCTTAGTGGGCTCAGCAGAGCCACTTCCCACTGGTGGGGGCAAAGAGCACCCTCTGTGCCTTTGTGGTGGGAGCAGACAGTGTTGTCTCAAAGGAAAGGTCAGAGAGAGACCAAGCTGGACCTCTGCCTCCTGCCCCTCACCCCACAAGGGATGAAGGGCACAAAACTGAACACCTTTTTTTATTTTTTTCTGTCCTGTCTTTCCCAGCAGCTTGACCAGCTCGAAGGAGAGGATTAGAAAGATTTCTTGAGGATCACTGCCAGGGCACAGCACACATGGCATCCCTCACCCCTTACATCATCATGGGATGGAGGGGTAGGAACCAACCACAGCCCTACCCCACTGCTCCAGAAGCCAAAACCCCCATGCAAGCATTTAGTTATGGCCTTCTTAGAGAACCACATTCCCACCCAAATCTTCCCCTCTGCAGCAGCTCATTCCCACAGGAACTGGCAGAGCAGATGGGGTTTGGACATTGGCTGGCTTCCATTGCACTCCTTGCCCTGGAGCTGGCACGGCAGGAGAAGGGCTCTGGTGAACCTTCTCCTCCTCCCATGTAGGCTCTAACCCAGCTGCCAGAACTTCAAGTTCTCAGAGCACTTCTGGGCTCTGAGCAGCGGCCACGGGAGGAGGAGATGCAACTCCAAAGGCAGCAGTTCCCAGGCCCAGCTCCTGCCATCCCAGTGGGGCTGTTTGGTGGTTCAGGAGAGGAAGGGAAGGGCAAGTGCAGGTGGCAGTAGCTCATTTCAGACTGAAAGAGGGAAAGGTAATTTATTCACTTGGAAATCACTGCATTCAAGCTCTGATCTTAACCTGAAAGAGAAGTAGCACCTGCTCATGTTAAATTTGGGTGAAGAACAACTGTTACATTTGATATGGTAAGCAGTTCAATTATCTGAGGGAAAATGTACAGCAAAAATTAGCATTCACAGAGAGACAGGAAACAGCAAGAGTTGGCAAAAGTGAACAGGAAAAGAAAGCACACCCCAAGCCAGTGTTTCACCCAAATCCAGGATTTTCTGTTTGTAAGGAGTGGGGTCCCCCCAGGTCCTTCCCCAGTCCCGCCCCCCAATAAATGGGACCAGGGTGAACTGGGAAGCTTTATTGGGAACACTGGAGCAGCTGTGCTTGGGCAGAATGACAGCGGGGCTGTGTGTGGGACACACGACTCCTCTAAAATCAGTGCGGGGATGTGTTGGAGTCAGTAAGTCAAGAGTTTCTCTGAATCCTTCAGAGAGAGATCAGAGTGCAGGGATTGAATTAAAGTCTTGAGATGGATTGAAATATGTTAAGCCTCTCACACATAAAGCAGAGGTGAAGGTTTAGGTTGTAGTACGAGGGAGCAATAAGTAAGTAAATGGAATAAGTTTTAAGTGCTTTTAGTGAGTAAAAGGTCTTAGAGGCCAGAGAAGTAGTACATGTTCTAGTGAAGGTTGAAAGACATGCTAGTGTTTCCTTCGGGGCTCCAAGAACCTCGCTTCAGACATAATAGAGTTAGAGTTAAGAATATTGCTTACATTTTTCAGTTAGAACAAGATAGGCCATGTCCATAGTTTATATGTAGCCTGGCGTGCTAAGAAACTAGAATTCTAATAGGTTAAGAAGCAGTGGTCCGAGTTTGTGTCTTAGCAAGCTGGAAAGTCTCTATAAAAGAACATGCTTTAGGGAGAGCTGGTGGTCTATGCCATGGCTTTATGCCATTGCATTTTGCCACTTGCATTTTGCCATTGCCACTTGCTTTATGCCATTGCTTTATGCCATTGCTTTTAATGCCATGTGCTTTTTGCCATTGCTTTGCTTTGTTTTTGCCTTTGAGACTGATGTGCTTCTGCAATAAGCAACTTGATAGTAACGATTAGCTGCTTGGCACATGAAAGAAAATAACCCGACAGTTGGGTGCCTGAGAGCACCTGGAGGTTCAAAACCTCACAGTCCTCGAGTTCTGTGAGGACAAAGAAGAGAGGGAGCGCAGATGGGCAGGTCTGTCAGCAGGCGGGTTCCCCTGGGCTGCCCCTCGCCAGGCCTGGGTTGAGCCGGGACCAGCTGAGCCGAGCTCCCCAGGCCCGTGCTGTGCCTGCCCTGCCCGTGTGGAAGCGCCTGCACCCATCAATAACCATCGATCCCGGCTGCGGCGGGCACTGCGGGCGCTGCGCCGCCTCTGCCGCTGCCCCTGCCTGGCTCCACTGCCCCAGCAGGAGGGCTGGAAAAGGAGTGACAACAAGAAAAAAAAAAGAAACTGAAAGAAAAAGAATAATAAGAAGATTTAGAATAAGAATAGGAAAAATAAGAGGAATTAAGAATAAGGAAAACAACTCAACAGTAATAAGAATAAGATTATAAGAGTAAGAACAAGACTATAAGAACATAAGAATAGAAATAAATGTAGAAATAGGAGAACAAGTAGAAGAAGCCCATAAGAAGAAAGAGTTATATTAAGAATTATAATAGGAAGAAGAATAATAAAACTACTAAGTTGAAAAAGAAATGGTGGTAGGAGTAAATGAAATAATCATTTTAAGTATAGACAGAAGAAGAAGAAGAAGAAAAAGAGGAGGAATGGGAAGAAGAAGAAAGAGAAGAGGAAGAGGAGGAAGAAGAAGTAATAGATGTAGTATTAAATAATGGAATTTGTATTAAATAATTGTAATGAAAATAAAATTATTATTATTATTATAATTTGTATTAATGTTACCAAGTTAAAATACACATCCACACATCTTCTAGAGTCAAAGCATAGTTTGTGTTGGGAAGGACCTCAAAAATCCTCTACTGAATAAAGAGGCTGAGACCACCCCAGCCCAGCCCTCCTTCACCTGACTGCAGCTTTGGCCTGGGACTTGAGCGGCCTAACAGCACCTGAGGTACCATCAAGGTGACACCACTGATCAATTGCCTCTGGTCTAGGGACAAGGACACGAGACTGAGGCAGGAGAATGTATCCAAAGCAAGGCAAAGCCAGCAGCTGTCCTGAAAATCAGCTTGGGCCAGGCTGGGGCTGGGGGAGGCCGTAGCCCACAGGCTCATCTGCTGAGGCCACGTTTGCACACACTGCCCACAGCCAGCCAGGGAGGAGGAGAGTTCTGGGGCTGTGGGGGAACCTCTGCCCACAGGCACTGAACACCCATCCTCCCTCACACAAACTGGCTCCGCTGGAAAATCCCCAGCCCGGGAAGGCCACATCCACGGCACATTGCCGTGAGGGGCAGCTGAGGAGGTGCCAGAATCCATCCAAGAGCCCCAAAGCGCTGCCCAGACTCACTGCTGAGGCCTTGCAGCAGAGCACTGCTCCTGATGCAAAGGGATGCAGCAGAGCCAGAGGCTGCTGCCAGAGCCTGTGTCAGACTTGTCCCTGCCAGGGGAGGAACCTGGGCCTTCCCACCTGCCCCCAGTGTGTATGGACCCCCTGAACTCCGTGTTTGTGGGGGACCCTGAGCACCAAGAAGACAGAGATGTAGAGCATCCACAGGACACTACTGGGATCCATCTCCAAGGGGTCTGTGGATGCTCTCCATCAGAGAGCCTAATTCCATTGGGATCCACAGAGTGGTGCGGTGCTACATATAAACTATGTACATGGCCTGTCTTGTTCTAACTGAAAAATGTAAGCAATATTCTTAACTCTAACTCTATTATGTCTGAAGCCAGGTTCTTGGAGCCTCGAAGGAAACACTAGCATGTCTTTCAACCTTCACTAGAACATGTACTACTTCTCTGGCGTCTAAGACCTTTTACTCACTAAAAGCACTTAAAACTTATTCCATTTACTTACTTATTGCTCCCTCGTGCTACAACCTAAACCTTCACCTCTGCTTTATGTGTGAGAGGCTTAACACATTTCAGTCCATCTCAAGACTTCAATTCAATCCCTGCACTCTGATTTCTCTCTGAAGGATTCAGAGAAACTCTTGACTTAATGACTCCAACACATCCCCACATTGATTTTAGAGGAGTCGTGTGTCCCACACCCAGCCCCGCTGTCATTCAGGCCAAGCACAGCTGCTCCAGTGTTCCCAGTAAAACTTCCCAGTTCACCCGAGTCCCGTTTATTGGGGGGAGGGACCTGGGGGGACTCCAGTCCTTACAAACAGAAAATCCTGGATTTGGGTGAAACACTGGCTTAGGGTGTGCTTTCTTTTCCTCCTCCCTTTTGCCAACTCCTGCTCTTTTCTGTCTCTCTGTGAATGCTAATTTTTGCTGTACACTTTCCCTCAGATAATTGAACTGCTTACCATATCCAATGTAACAGTTGTTCTTCACCCAAATTTAACACGAGCAGGTGCTACTTCTCTTTCAGGTTAAGATCAGAGCTTGAATGCAGGGATTTCAAAGTGAATAAATTACCTTTCCCTCTTTCAGTCGGAAATGAGCTACTGCCACCTGCACTTGCCCTTCCCTTCCTCTCCTGAACCACCGAACAGCCCCACTGGGATGGCAGGAGCTGGGCCTGGGAACTGCTGCCTTTGGAGTTGCATCTCCTCCTCCCGTGGCCGCTGCTCAGAGCCCAGAAGTGCTCTGAGAACTTGAAGTTCTGGCAGCTGGGTTAGAGCCTACATGGGAGGAGGAGAAGGTTCACCAGAGCCCTTCTCCTGCCGTGCCAGCTCCAGGGCAAGGAGTGCAATGGAAGCCAGCCAATGTCCAAAGCCCATCTGCTCTGCCAGTTCCTGTGGGAATGAGCTGCTGCAGAGGGGAAGATTTGGGTGGAAATGTGGTTCTCTAAGAAGGCCATAACTAAATGCTTGCATGGGGATTTTGGCTTCTGGAGCAGTGGGGTAGGGCTGTTGTTGGTTCCTACCCCTCCATCCCATGATGATGTAAGGGGTGAGGGATGCCATGTGTGCTGTGCACTGGCAGTGATCCTCAAGAAATCCTTCTAATCCTCTCCTTCGAGCTAGTCAAGCTCCTGGAAATGACAGGACAGAAAAAGAAAAAAAAAAGCTCAGCTTTGTGCCCTCCTGCCCTTGTGGGGTGAGGGACAGGAGGCAGAGGTCCAGCTTGGTCTCTCTCTGACCTTTCCTTTGAGACAACACTGTCTGCTCCCACCACAAAGGCACAGAGGGTGCTCTTTGCCCCCACCAGTGGGAAGTGGCTCTGCTGACCCCACTAAGAGTGCTGGAAGATGAGTCTGTGAACTAAACAGTTGAATATTGCCCAGAGGGGGTAGCAGGCAGTAGATGTGCCACCATTCTCTTTCCAGGATCCCACTGGGAGGACTTGAACTATCGACGATGAGAGAGAGACGGGGACACTGAATGGTGATCAAAATCCAATTTTTACTGAGCACTACATGTACTTATATACCATTTACAGGAAGGCTGGTAATATTTTCCTGCAATCACATAGACAAACCTTACATAGACAAACTCTCACATAGACAAACTTTACATTTGGACTTAGTAAAATCTTATTTCCCATAAGCCAGACTTGATCCAGTCCTCTTGCAGTCAGGTCTCTGTTTGCTCTTGCCAGGCATCCTCGTTGTCAGGCTGCATTTGCTGATTAAATCTGCAGTACTATCAGTCTCATTTGCATTACCCATATCCACACCTCCCCCGTTTCTTTTAACTAAAAATACACTCTTAAGCGATTTGTCTATTAATTTCTTAACACACTGTAAAATACAAGGAATAACTACTACAATGCATAATATGATGCCTAATACATACAAACCTATTTGAACTAAATTCCTAACCCAGCCAGTGAGTCCCCAGTGCCCTAAGAGCCAGTTCAGCCAGTCGTACCCATGATCTACCCGAAGTTTATTCACACCTTCTTTCAGGGCTTGAATGCTGGCATAGAGGGCTGGGAGTGGTCAGAAAGGTTAAGGCAACACATCCCATCGAATTCCTCACCCACAGGCGGCGGCGGAGCTCGGAGGCGGCCCCAGCGCAGGTGGGAGCCGCGCTCGGTTGTGCGGGGGCTCGGGGCTCGCTGCGGGCCTCGGGGGCGGCAGGGGGCTCTGGCGGGTTGGTTGTGCCGGTGCCGGCCCGTGTTGGCGCTGGGCTGAGGGCGCTGCGGGAGCGGCTGCCCGCGGTCTCCTTCCCGCTGGGGCCTCGGCAGGAGCCGGTGCCGGAGCAGCGCTGGCTCGTCCCGGTTGCTGTGGGTGGCACAGAGGTGTCTGCCCTGTGCCCGGGGCTGTGCGGGAAAATTCCCGTGGCCGGAGGTTTGTGTGCCCAAAGGAGACAGAGGAGTCCTGTAAAAGTGACTTTATTGATGAACAAAGAGAGAGGCCATGCGGCATTTGCCATGCGGTCTCTAAAGCGCCGCCTCCTTTTTATCCTCATTTTCCCGTCTGCATCTCCCTGTCCCTTTCCCCTCTGGCTGACGTTTTTGGAAGGTTCAGACTTCCCGATCCGCCTACTGCATGTCCCTCTTAATATGCACCCCTACTACGGTATTAATCTTACTGCTTTCAATCCCTCCTTTTCTCATATTCTCAAGAATTGCCTTTACTAACTTTTAATTTCCATTGACTCAATTTCTTTTCCTGTGTCCTCTTTGGCGCAAGGTGTCGTGCATGGTAAAAAGCTGAGAGTTGCTGCAGCACGTCAGAGGAGGAGCAGCATTCGTTTAAGCCATGGTCTGCCAGGGAACCACGAAAACGTGTCCCATTCCCATCGTTTCTCCGGAATACGAGCTACTTTCTTATTTCCTTTGTTATCTGTTTCACCACTTTTCAGTTATCATCTATTTGTGAACAGCAGTTTGAGTCATGTAATTTTCCGTAAACTCCTCCTCCCTCTGTTAATAGATAATCTGATCCTATCCCATGTGAAATGTCTCCTTCCTTATTTCAGTGGATTGGTCGTCAGGAAGGTCAGGATTTGGAGCTGTCTGGTTGGTTATTATTTTGAGGACACTTTTTATCCTAATTCTGCCACTTAAATTATGGATGGATTTTCTGTGTCCTGATATGAATTCGTTAGGGTTCCCAGGGGCTGGTCCATGGTGTTGTAGGATTGGCTCTGGTGTCTGTTCATCTTTTTTCCGTTTTTGGGTGCTCCCTCCATCCAGGGCTGCATCAATTGACCACTTTTCTCTAATTAAATCACCACATACTTGGATTTCCAACTCATTTCCCTGAACTTGTGGCACCAAAAACACCCCAGTGCCCCAATACACCCTATATAACCTGGACAGTGACAGCACAGGTTGGAGCAGGGAGAGGGATGATTCCCCCCCACTTTTTTTAGTAAAGCTTTCCCAACATTCTCCGTTTGCTGATTCCCTTTGCAGCTTAACCAATTTCTGTTGCAGTCAGATATCCTCACTATGGGCTCTGCCTTTAGTTGTGCAAATTCCATCTGTGCAAGCAGGCAGAGCTTGGGGTGAGAGACGGAGGCAATCACCGAAATTCCTCCCCCAGGCATGAAGATCATCCTGATTCATTGTGCACAATTTCCCCTAGCAGTGTTAATTTGCATTTCTAAAGCTCCTATTGTGGCTGTGCCTGGATGCAATGCTTCTATTCCGGAGCAGCCCTTAGGTGATCCACAAGTGCACCTCCACAATCTGTTTTTTTTTTCTTTTCTCTTTTTTTAACAATTTTGTTCTAACTGTTTATGTGTTGAAGCCTCACCATTAATACTCTTCTGGTTTTGCAAAATGCAACATAAAGGTGAGCATCGAAAAACCCTTTCTGAAATTCTGCCATCATTAAGAGCCACCCACAAATATACACAATGAAAATCCAATGCAATCTAGATTTTTCTACTTCTTCTCCTAGGAGTAAAAATTGATTTCACACCCCTGGTCCAAACCCAACTCAGAATATAAAAGTAGGATTATTATGAAAAAATTTTCTAATGGTGTAATCTTGTCACTGAAAGTGCAGAAAAAACAAAACCTCTCCAACAATATCTTAATGCTAGAGAGTCAAGGCATTACTTGATCCTGGCCCGGGTGTGCAACAGAAATAATTTCATCCTCACATAGCCTGAGTGTGCAGAGAAAATCATTCCATGAGATGTGAATTTTACTAGATTTTTCCTGAAATTATACATTCTGAACTCACTGAAATCCATTGGTTTAGTGTTTATTGCTTCCAGGTTGTGTAGTTCTTAGTATTTGGTTTCCTATTGGACCTGGATTTCTCCTCCTATGATGTTAATGAGGTCCCACTCCTGGATTTCTTTCTCAGTCTTTTCCAGACCAGGTGTCTCCATCTATGCCGGGGCAGTGTCTGGGGTGGGTGTTCCTGGATATTTGCTGGTGTTTCGTTGATGTTTTGTTGAATGTCGTTCTCTTTGTGGATATGTTTTGGGCTATTCCCAGTCTGTTGAGATGTTAAACTCATCTCTGTTGAGTGGTCTAACATTCCTTAGAAAAAAACTTTTAAAATTTATTTCCTGAGAGAAAGGCAAACCGAGCCTGACTAGTAAAATGGAATATTAAAAAAATTTAGATTTGGTATATTTTCTAGCAATGGAATCGCAGGCAGCCCAGTGTGTGAGTGTAATTGAGAGGCAGAGTCCTGGGTGGATGCTGTGAACAGCAAAGTGCCAAGGCAGGCTCTGTGCCAGCCCAGCTTCCTGTGGCAGAGATTTCACAAGAGACAGGATTCTGGCCACAGACTGCTTGAAATATACATCCCTTATCTCCAGCCCGCACTAGGTGGAGAATTCCCAGGGTAAGGAATTGCAAAGATCAATTCCGAGGGATATAATTCCATATCTGCCCTAGGTCTGCCTCTTATTCTTGCCCAAGTCAATGGCAAAAGGTGTAGCCATGGCATCTTGGTTTCTATCACCAGCTTCCAAAGGAGTTTCTTTATTTCCCTTTTTTTCTTTCTACCTGACCTGAGCTCTGGGAGTGCCAGGGCTTGTGGAGGTCCCATTGTTTTCCTAAAGCAGCCATAACCCCCTGAAGGATCTTTGCTGTAAAATGAGTTCTCAATCTCAGTCTGTAGCTTCTGCAATCTGTTCTTTTGGAATTATTTCTTTAAGAAATACCTTCATAAGCGATACAGAGATTGCTGAAGAAGTCAGAATTGCTTTTGCCACCCTGTTAGCTGCCATGCTGTCACCAGAAGATATTTGAGCCTTCCTGCTCAGGGCATTTCAGTGCCAGGCTCTTCCAAGCACACCCAGCTCTGCCGGTTGAGCTGACCATGCAGGCGGTAACCTGAGCTTGGTCTAATTCCCTTTCCTTCATCAGAGCGTGTCTTGGAGCTCTTTTCCCTTCTCCTGCCCTTGCAGACCCATCCATAAACACATTTTGTCCCTCAGGCCAGGGAATTTCTCCTAAATCTCTCCCAGCCTGGCTCTGGAGCTCTGTCACTCGAATGCAGTCATGGGTTTGTTCCCAGCCCCCTGTGCAGGCTGTTCAATCAGGAGCCTGAGTTAAACCCTTGCCCTGTCCTCAATTCTAAATCCTCCTGTGCCACTGAACAAGTTTCATTCTGTAATCACCGAGCACTGCTCATGCATGTAGAGGCTCCTTTGGTTATCAAAGCTTTCACTTGGTGCCAGACTTGAACAACAGGAGATCTGCTGCCATCAGTTTTTGGGCCTCAGGTCTCATTAAAGCTGCTGCTGCACAATTCTGCAGACAATGAGGCCACTCTGGCCACTGGGCTAAACATTTTAGCACAAGAATTCCTTGGGAATGGCCCTGTTTAACATCCATATACAATTCAAATTTCTTTTCTGTTTCTGGAGGAGCCATGGCTGTGGCACCAGTCATTTTGGTTTTATTTCATTTTCTGAAATTTTGCAGTTTCTCATGTCCATACCACAACATTGAGGCTATCTGGGGTTAAAAAGTCATACAATCTTCTAGATAGAACAGAGAATCTTCAATCCAGGATTGAGGATCCAATTGCAGGTCCTGCAATTATCTATTAATTATCAGAATTCTCCCAGTCCCATTTTAGTTCTGGCTAACGTTACTTCTGAGATTCCCTAGTCTTTCTCTGGGTCAATACACCACAAACCTTCAGTCAAAATATTTAACCTTTTCCTCCACCATTTGTGCTTTTTTTTTTTCAAATATTTAAAGATGCTTTTTAGCCTGAACATTCAGCCATTTCACAGAGGCTTCTTCTACCACTTCTTGTCCTCCTGATTGCAGCAAGTCATCCACATCCTGCATTAACCCAATCCCTGGGGGTGGGGTAAATTCTTGTGATATTTTCTGCAAGGCTTGCCCCAATAAGGCTGGTGCTTCCGTGCATCCCTGCAGAAGGACCGTCCATGTCTTTTCCATTTTCCCTTCTACCTCTTGTTCCCACTCAAATGCAAAATCCAGTTTACCATCCTGTGTAAGTGGGCATCCCCAGAAAGCATCTTTGCCATCAAGGACTGAATGGTGTCAGTGTGAGGAGGGAACCTGGTTCAAGATGGTGTAAGGATCTGAGACTGTGGAGTGCAGTGCCTAGGTTTAATAATCTCATTTATTATTCTTATGTCCTGCACCATTCTTTCGATTCCATCTGATTTTTTGACTGGCAGGATAGGAGCATTATAGGGAGAGATCCCTGGCTTCAAAAGCCCTGCCTTTAGCAGGGACTCAATAAGAGGCTCTAAGCCTTTCCTTCCCTCCCTTGGAATAGGGTATTGCTTTTAGACACCACTTGTCCTGGTTGATTCAAAGAGATTTGGAGAGGCTCCATATCTAATTTTCCCTATTTTTCTGGAGCTGCCCAAACTTCTGAGTTCAATTCAGCCTCGGCCTTGCCAGACATTTGACACAAAGGCAAAAGAGAACTTGACTCTGTACCACCTTTTACAATGTTAATTTGCATTCGAATTTTAGCCATCAAATCCGTTCTCAGTACATTACAATCACAATTAGGTGCAAATGAAAATTCTTGCATTTCAAACCCTCCCCTGGGTGCTGGAGCCCCCTTGGGCCCTGGGGTTCATCCCTCAGGGGCTGTAGAAACTCTGCCATGGCCTTTGCCTTCCCCTTGGCCTTTTCCTCATCCCTTCTTGCATTCCCCTGCTGTGCCTTTGTGACCAAGTGCTCCAGGGGCTTCTTCTGCCCCTCCTGCAGCCCCCTCAGTGCCTGGGGGTGCTCATCCTCTGACAGCTGCTGAGCTTTCTGCTAAATCATTCCTTTCTGCAGTGACCCAAGGAAAATGCTTAAAAGCTAATCTGGATGCTTGCACGTCCAATCCCCTTTTCCCAGCTGTTCCTTTGTCCTGCTGCTCCTTGTGCTGTGGCTGCCGTGGCCAGCCCGTATCCCAGAGCCGGTGCCTGTCCTGCCGCAGTGTCCAAACGCGGCCCCCCCGGCGGGCAGGGCCGGCAGCTCCACGGGGCCGGGCAGCGGCCGGGGCGTCCCGCAGCCTCCTGGGGGCCGGGGGCCACTGCCGGGCCTGCAATTGCCGGGGGGTGCTGGGCTCAGGCAGCGCCCGGCGCTGAGCCCCGGCTGCCCCACAGCCCCGGCCCGGCCCCGCAGCTCCCCACAGGCCCCCAGCCCGTGCTCCCGGTGCCGCCCCTCTGCGCCCGCTCCTGCCGCTGCCCAGCACAGAGAAACCCCCTGCAATCCTGACCTCCTTGTGTGCCTGTCCTGGCAACCGGGGATACAAAGGATCTGCAGCAGCTGGC
Source organism: Sturnus vulgaris (assembly GCF_052056855.1). Classification (NCBI taxonomy): domain Eukaryota; kingdom Metazoa; phylum Chordata; class Aves; order Passeriformes; family Sturnidae; genus Sturnus; species Sturnus vulgaris. Next base: position 14,277,979 of record NW_028276170.1, read on the forward strand.
AACTTCTGAGGATAAGAGCCTGCTGAAAAACATCCCCATCCTCACTATTTTTCTCTTCCTCCTCTTTTCCATTATCCGTTTTCTTCCCACATAGATTCCTGCTGCTTCGTCTTGCCTGAACCATATTCCTGCACACTGCCCTTCACCCAAGCCCTTCTCATCACACAAACAGCATCCATCCTCTATTGTCTAAATCCATTGCGACTTCCCTTATTGCCCCCCTGGGTGTCCATGTCCGTGATTACCTCTGGGAGAATGTGCAAACTCCCTCCACATGCTGCCAAGGGACCCTTCAGAGATATTTTGGGATCATCATCCCTTTGGCCAGGAGCCCTTCCTGGCTTTCCCTTTCTACCCTCCACGGGTGCCCTGCCATGTTTAGTCCCCGAAGATGCCACTGTAGTCCCTGCTGAGATTTTCAGTGCTCTCTGGCTGCCGACTCTTCCCAGCCCCCCTGATCTGTCACTCGTCTGTCTCCTGGCCCCAGCGCCCCCCGGCAGGGGAATTTGGGGAGGTGGGAGGGGGGAGCACCAAGGCCGGGCCCCCCCGCGCTGTGGTGGCGGCAGCGGCTGCAGTGGGGAGCGAGTGCGGGCGGGAGCGGCCGAGAGCCCAGCGCTGCCCCAGCCCGAGCTGCCCCAGCTCCATCGCTGCCCCTGCGCTGGGATGCTGTGGGTTTGGGGGGAAGAGGGAGCCGGCAGTGGGTGCTGGGCCTGGGGGCAGCAGGAGAAGGGAAGGAAAAGCAGAGTTGGAGAACAAAATGGTCAAATAATGCATATGGGAGGAGCAGGTGGGATTGTGCATGAGAAGGAGGAATAGTAGGAGGAAGAGAAATGTGAGGAAAAGCAGGGACACAGGAGAAGGAGGAGCAGAAAAGAGAAGCAAGACAAGTTTCCATCCCTCCCTCTATCTACAGCCTCACCCCTGCAGCCCCAAGTTCATTGCCCCCCTCCAAATGCAGCAGGTGACCAGAGAGGGGGATCTGTGATTTTCTGAAGGGTCAATCTTGGTGTTTGAAAGCTTTATTGGGGTAAAAGTTGGTGCTTTATTTCTTTTGCGGGGACTGAATCTTTGTATTTCAAGGGGATTTTGGCTGAATCTTGCTTTGTGGGGCGTTTTTGATGTGTATCTTGAGGTTTGGAGGATTTTGGGGCTGAATCTTGGTGTTTGGGAGGTTCTTAGAGACACAATATGGCCAGTAATTTTCTGGGATGAACTTGGGCAAAGGGGAACCGCCAGCTCAAGGCACTCCCCTCTTGTTTTTTCCCCAAACCAGGATTTTTCATTCCCAAGGCGTTGGCAGATGGAGGAGGAGGAAAAGCCCCGGAGATCTCTCTTGAGGAGGGGCTGCAAACCCATCCCAGAGAGCTGCGAGGAGGAAAGACCCTCCCTGAGCCGGGAAGGCGGCCGGAGATCCAGGCAGAGCTCAGAGCTGGTGGAGAAGCCTCATGGAGGGGAGAAGCCCCACAAGTGCTTGGAATGTGGGAAGGGTTTCAAGTGGAGCTCCGAGCTAATCCGACACCAGATGATCCACACTGGGGAAAAGCCCTACGAGTGTGGGAAATGTGGGAAGAGCTTCAGAGACATCTCTGGTCTAATGCAGCACCAGGTGATCCACACAGGAGAACGGCCCTACACCTGCTTGGAATGTGGGAAGAGCTTTGGGTGGATCTCTGCCCTGAAATACCACCAGCGCATCCACACTGGGGAGAGGCCCTACGAGTGTCCCAAGTGTGGGAAGAGGTTTCACACCAGCTCCGATCGCCTCAGACATGAGCGGATTCACACAGAGGAGAGGCCCTTCCGCTGCCCCGACTGCGGGAAGGGATTCAAGCACAACTCCCATCTCACTGCCCACCGGCGCATCCACACTGGGGAGAGGCCCCACGAGTGCCCTGAGTGTGGGAAGGGCTTTTCTGACAGATCAACCTTTACCAGACACCAACGGAGTCACCACTAATGGAAGCCTTGCGAGTGCCCCGAGGGTGGGAAGAGCTTCGTGCTCTGCTCCAGCTCCATCTCCCATGGGAGGATCGGTGTTGGATGATCCCCAGTGACCCCCGTTGGGCAGAGCCCTGGTGATCCGTGGTCCTGGTGATCCCTGATGGGCGGAAGGAAGGTTTTGGAGAGATTTCTCTCCCTTTTCCTTGTCCCGCTGTGATTTGGTTGATAATAAATTCCCTCGCTGTGCCCAGGCTGGCTCTGTTGTTCCCGTGCCGGTGCTCGGGGCGGGATCTCTCCTGTTCCTTCTCTCAACTCCCGGGCCTCTCCTCAGCCAATCAGAGAATGCGATGAAGAAGATTCAGCCAATGAGAGAGAGCAGCTGTGATGACTCACCGGTTGCCGGGCAGACCCGCAGCACCCAGTGTTCCCCACCTGGACCCCACCCTCCCCGTCCAGTCACGATCCCCCCGCGGGGTCCCCCCAAGTCCTTTCCTAGTACCCCCCACTAAATGAACTGGGTGTAACTGGGAAGCTTTACTGGGAACACTGGGAGCAGCTGGGCTTAGGCAGAGTTCCAGCAGGGCTGGGGGAGACACACTACCCTCCCAAAATCAGTGTGTGGATGGATCAGGCGGTCCTGGCCTTCCGTGAGTTCATGGGGAGGGGCTGCGGCCGCTGCCGGCTCAGGAACTCTGTGGGCAGAGAAAAGGGGGTGACACCCGGCTGGAGGTCCCCAGGAGGAGCACACCTACTCTGGGGGTGGGGGAATATGAACCCGGGGTCCCGCCCTCACCTTCTTGCACGGGTAGAAGCCGAGCCCCAGCGCCAGGAAGACGAAGCCCAACACGGAGCCACCAATCTCCGTCAGCACATTGCTGTGAGCGGCGTCTGGCGTCATCTCTGGGGCATCACAGGGGTCAGGGCCACCCAAAACCTCTCACGGATATTTCAAGCCTCTCCAAGAATCCTCCCAATCTCCCCCAGCCCACCTAGGGCTCCCTAAAACTTCTAATTCTTCTAATCTCTTCCTGGCTTCCTTGGGACCCACCAAACCCCTCCTGTCCCTTTCAAAATGCCATAACTCCCTCTCATTTGCCCCCCACTGCCCCAGGACCCCCACACCATCTCCCAATCCCTTCCCAGCCACACTAGAACTCACCAAGATCCTCCCAGTCTCTTTCCAACACAACCAACCTCATTCCAAACCCTGCTTTCCAATCCCTGATCTTTTTCCAGCTCCTCCACGCTCACTCAAATCCTTCCCAGTTATACCCAGCACCCCCAGACACCCTCCCAGTGCTCTCCAGGACCCCTAGAACCGCATCCCACCCTCCCCAGCATCCTTCAAACTCCTTCTCAGCCATCCTAGACCGCCGATCCATTCTCCTGTTTTAATCCAGACTATCTCAAACTCCCTCCCAGTTACTCCCAGCACACGTCAATCCCTCTCCCAGCTCCCCCAGTGCCTCCCCCACGCCCCTCACACTGTGGGGTCCGAGCCGTGCTCCAGGCTGACGTGCTCCACCTGGAGCTGGAGCTGACCCCGTGCCGGGGGGTTTCCAGCAGCACCAGGAGCTGGTAGAAATCCAGTCCCCATTAGGGACCAGATTGGTGGCCACCACATGCCCCGAGAGCTCCTGCTGGCCCTGGAACCATCTCAGTTGGATCTCGGCAAGGCAGAAATCCATCACGGAGCAGAGCAGGCATCTGGGGCTGGGCTGGGAGCTCGAGGGCCACAGTGAGATGGGCACTGGGGAGCGCTGGGAGAGAGCGGGGACGCACTGGGATCAGCTGGGGTGGGGACTAGGAGAAATGGAAGAGGGCTGTTGTGCAAGTGAGAGGGACTGGGGATGAAAGTGGAGAAAGTGGGGGAACACTGGGAGAGAGTGGAGTGGATTGGGGAACGGGAGAAAGAGTGGAGGTTCGGGATTGGACTGAAAAGGACTTGGAACAGACTGGGAGGGATTGGGAGTGCACTGGGAGAGAGGGTGGAGGTCTGGGAGTGGAATGCGAATGGAATGGCTGTGGACTGAGAGGAATTGGGAGGGACTCTGGTGACACTGGGAGGGACCGTGAGGACACTGGAAGAGACTGGGATGGACTGGGAGAGCCACCGGAGTTACTTGGGGTGGGGGGGCAGGAGGCCCCGGGGTGGGCACAAGAAGGGCTGACGTGTCTCGGGTGATTCCCAGGGAGGTTTTGAGGGGCTCCAGGGTCATTCCCAGGGCAGGGCCCGAGGGGACACGCTCTGCCCCACGCTCACCTCTGCGCTCCACGAGGAACGAGCTGGACAACTCGTAGTTGTGCCGGCAGTGCCTGTCCACCACAGCCCGTCTGTACTCCATCCATTGCGGGTCGCTGTTCCAGTGCCTGGCAGCCTTGTCCCCAAAGGAGGTGTCCCCACGTGCAGCCCCACATCGCTGCCCAAGTGCAGGAACTGCTCCCGCTTGGAGATGTTCCTCTCCACGAACCTCAGCCGGTCGGTGCCGTGAATGAAGTGACACTCGGACTAAACCATCTCCTGGAACAGCGCTGTGTGTGCAGGACACAGGTCCGGGGGTGTCCCCCCAGCAGCCCCCCAGCAGCCCACAGTAGCCAAGAGCTCCGGGCCCCCGCCACACGCCCCATGGCCAGCGCCGGGCAGGGTCTGACACCTCCCCCTGTTGGAACCCTGGAAACTGAGGGGTTTGGGCTTTCTCTGCTGACAGGCATTGACCTCCAGGAAAACACTGCTTTTGACCTGAGGCTGTGAAGAAGGTTTCCAGAATTGTGATAGAACTGGGATCACTGGTGTGTAGTTTGAATAGAAGTGTGTAATGTCCCATGGCGGAAAATTTAGAATTTGTGGTTTTAGACTATATTAATACATATAAAACAAGATGGAGGTTTTAGGGTGGAGTTTTCTTTCTTTTTCACCTTCTTCACGGGTCTTGGTGGTACTTTTGTAATTGGATAGAAAAATCCACAGTGCAGGTCACAGGTGATTGGTTGTTGGGTTAAAAGTAAAAAGAATTTAGCTGTGTGTTCTTAATTGGACAGATTGGCCCTTAAAAGGCCTTGTAGAGAGAGAGAGAGAGAGTGTCCATTTTTAGCCTGTTAGCTAGAAGTGCTGTAGAACTCACTGTAATATAGATAAGAATTAATAAATATCTGAGTCCGAACACGAAATTCCGTCTCTCGAGCATTTAATCCTGACTCTGGAACAACAAAAAAGAAGATAAAACGCGATACTCCCCTCCCCAAATTCTCCTGGCGGGGGGCGCTGGGGGCGGGGCGCGGGTGGAGTCCAGGTGAGGAGCTCTGGGCGCTCTGGGACTGCCTGAGGAGTCATCAGCGCCGCGCGCTCTGATTGGCTCAATTATTTTGGTGCCTTCTCTGATTGGCTGAGGAGAGGCCCGGGAGTTGAGAGGAGGACCGGGAGAGATCCTGCCCCAGGCTAGCGGTGGAAGAACATCCAATTAACAAGGCATGCAGATCATTTCCCAGCGGTGCCCACACTCCTGTAGGAACTAAATGCACCGAGGATCTCACGAGGGTCACCAACTCTCTGGCGGCCAAATCCAGCCCTGCGCTCCCTGCGGGTGCGGGCACTCTGGGAAGGGCTCAGCTGCGGGTCAGATGGCCGGAGAGTGGCCTGGTGGTCACCTCGTGTGTGAGGCAGTGATGGGCTGGGGAGATGCGTGGACACTGCACATAATCACTTCCATGCAAAAATCATTCCAGGAAGGAGTAACAGCTTCTGACAGAGACCAAGTGTTGCCACCAGGTGCTCCTGCCAACAGCCGCCTGCAGAAAGGAGCACACACACCAATGCACGTGGGCTTTGGCTGTCCTCTGGCAGAGAAGTCCCCAGGGGACACAGGTCTCTGTGGCAGGAGCAGGCACCAGCATTGGCAGGCCTTGGGGGCGGCAGGTCTCCTTTGGCAGGGACTCTGCCACACCTGCTGAATTCACTGCTCCCAGGGCTCAGAGCAGCATTCGTGCCCTGGGCCATACGTCCCGTGTCTGTGTCACACTCCTGTGTGTGTGACGGCCACCCAGCACCGGGTCTTGTCCCAAAGAGGCCCTGGGAGCTGCTGTGGAAGGCCCCGATGCCCTTCCTGCTGCAGCTGCTTCGGCAACCGTGGGGGCTCCTTCTGCTGCTCTGAGCAGGCAGAGCAGAGGAGCATCTGCTTGTTGTTTGAGCCATTCCTAAAATTCCTGTTGGGCTGTCCTCGAACCTTGGGGGAACGTCTTCCTTGCAAGCTGGGCACTTTGCGGGGGGGGTGGGGCGGGGGTGTCCCCAGGGCACGTGGAGGTGTGTCCTAGGGCTCTTTGTGACACAGTGCACCGTGGTCACCGTGCAATAGGAAAGGGACAGAGCGTACAAGGGTGACCCTTTGTGACACGTCGTGACATAGGTGCTGGCGGTGACACGGCCACACCACAGTGCTTGGTGCACTCGTCGGGACAGGACGGAGAGAGCGGTGCTGTGAGGAGCCCCCACACAGCCAGCTTGTTCCCTACTGACCCGGAGCTTTTCCAAAGCGTTTCCTCTGCAGGTGGCCTCGAGGACAGACTGCAGGACACGGTGTCCTGTAGCCTTCCCAAGGCTTCTCTGTTGCAGCTGCCTACAAGGCACAACTGCAGCACTTGCTCATCTGGAGCTTTTCCAAGACATCTCTCCTGCAAGCAGTCCCAACTCCATACACTGACATGGAGCAGACACCACCCAGAGTGCCCAAGCTGGCCTGGGTGAAGGAGGAGGAGGAGGCTGCAGCTCCCTCAGCACAGCAGCCTGAAGAGCTGGAGCAGATCCAGCTGCTGCAGGAGGGTGAGTACCAGAGCTGGGCCACAGGGCTGGTGCCTGCAGCCAGCTTAGCCCCATCCCATCCCATCCCATCCCATCCCATCCCATCCCATCCCATCCCATCCCATCCCATCCAACATGCCCATGAATAGGACAGAAGAGGGGCTGGGGCTGAACCCCCTGGCAGCCACACCCCATCCCTGGAGCATCCCAGGGCTGTCCCTGCCTGGGAATGCAGGGCTGGCCTGTGTTCTCCGGCCTCTCCCACAGCCCCTCAGCCCTGGCTGCGCTCGCTCTTTGCCAGGTGCCGCCATGGACCCGACACAAGAGCAGGACCCTGCCCGTGGCCGCTTCCGCAGAACAGCGCAGGTACTGCAGCCATCCCCACCTGGGCTGGGCCTGCTGTCACTGCTCAGCCCAGCACCGTGCTTGGAGCACTCCATGGATTCTCCCTCTCTTCCTGCCCTTCTCCTGCAGATGATCTATGAATTCATCATGTGCATTTGGCGGGAAGAGACCACCGGTGTGGGCACTGGGCTCTTGGCAAACTTTCCCCTCTTCACTGCTGAGACCGGGGCTGCCATGCTGGATTTGCTTGTGGAGAAGGGTGTCTCCAATCCAAAGCAAGTAAGCAGCCTGTGGCCAGGAATTGTGTGGCGCCTCAAGCCAGCTCTGCTGGGTTCCTTCAGTCTTTGAGGCCCAGACCAATAGGCTGGGAAGGGCAGCACTTCTCAGGGGAAGCTGGGGAACCTGCTGCTCGGGCAGGTGTCCAAGTCTCCCCGGGCCTTCTGCAGGTGCCAGCCATGGTGAGGTACATCCACAAGTGGCTCACGGCCAACGAGTCTGCTGGGCACAGGCTGGACAAGGCCCTTCTGGAGCTGACCAGGGAATACCCCTGCGATGTGCTGATGACTCTCTTGCGCTGGGCCCCATCGGGTGACAGGTACGGCAGCCCCACCTGCCTTGAGGGTTTAGGGTTCCCCGGCCCGTTACCCTGTAGAGCCTGTCCCTGGTGACTGCCAGACAGGGGGACAGTTCCAGGAGCCTCTGGCTCCTCCGTTTGCCAGTGCTGCCATGTCAGCCCCTGAGCGTGCTGCCACGCTCCCTCCCTGCCCCTCAAGATGCCTGCACCCCCGTGGGCTGGCTGGGTGCTGCCAGCGAGGGCCGGTGGGCAGAGGCAGGGCTGACGGCCAGCGCGGGCCCCTGCAGCAGCCCAGGCCACAGTGCTGTGGCCCAGACCCCCCTGACACAGAGCTCTGACCCCACAGAGCTGCTACGGCCATGTGGGGAGTGATCATGTCCTCCACTGGGACTGCGGAGCCGGCGCTGCAGATACTCCTCAATGTGCTGAACGCCTGGCCAGTGGACAGTGTGTACACCTCCGATGGCGACAGCACAGGAGTCTTTGCCCTGGCTGTGAGTTCCTGCAACTGACCTTGGCTTGCCCCTAGGCCACCTCTCCAGCAGCTAGCTCTCTGTCCTCCCCCCAGCTGCATCTCTCTGCCTCAGGCACTGCGCTGAAACCTGCCTTAGGGGCAAGGTTCAGGGGCACCAGGCTGGGTGCCCCCGCGGTGTCTTCCCCGGCCTCTCCCTGGCATGCTCGGGCCCTGCCACACGGATGTCTTGGCACTGAGTGTTGTCTCTGGGTGGTTCATTTTTTGCAGGCAACCGTGACATTGTGGAGGGTCTTCAACCTGACCTGGTGCCCACCTATAGTGTTGGAGTATTTTCCCCGTCTCTTTCTGTGTCTGCTCTTCCAAGTTTACATCAGCGCACTGGATACACCAGAGGAGGTTGATACCTTCTGGAAGGGGTGCCAGGAGCAACTGGGCCTTGCCACCAACCCCCAAAGGTGCTCCATCCCAGTCCTCCCAGTCTCCCCATCCCTTCCAAGGCAGGAGCCAGGGCTGCCAGCATGACCTGGGCTTTGCTCTGCACACAGGTTTGCAGTGCAGACCCTGAAGGTCCTGCTCTGCCGAGTGCAGTGTGAGCGTGTTGTGGTAGCCATGGAAGGCAAGGCTGGCTGGGACACGCTGCTCTGTACTGACACCCACCACTATGCAGTGGGACTCCTGGCTAGGTGAGACCCCCTTCTCCCTGCTGCCCCCGGCACTTGTGCCCAGGGTGCTCCACACAGTTCCCATGGGCAGGGGTGAGAGGGCTTTGTCACAAAGAGAGGGACGAGCAGACTGGAAAAGGCTGGCACAGGAGGGTGCCCGGGAACAGCCGCCTCCCAAAGCGCCCACGGGGTGCTTGGGAAAAGACCAGAGCTCCGTGGGTCACTCCTGGGAGAGCTTTGCCCTCTCGGCTCAGGGGCAATGATGCCTTTTCCCCCCACCAGGGAGATGCGCTGTGTCTCCATGATCTGGTGTTGCAGCTTCATCTCCTGCCTCTTGGAGCTCCTCAGCCAAGACATTTCAGACTGGCAGCTGCCCGCCATGGCGTTCCTTGTGGAGGTGAGCCCCATGGGCAGCACAGCTGAGCTGTCTCCCACCTCTCTGCCCTCTCACAGCCGCAGCTGCCTGGGACGGTGCCCGTGCCCTGTGCTGCTGCCTTGGCTCAGGCCTGTGCAGTTCTGAGCTCCTGCCAGCTGGGCACCCCGGTCACTGCTTTGTGCCTTTCAGGTCCTGGACTTCCTGGACATCAAAGAATGGGGTGACAGCCTCCTGGAGATCATGGCAAGGCGCCTGCAGAGCACGTCCAGGGAGATGTGTCGCCTGGTGCTCAGAGGCCTCGTGCAGTTCAGCAAGGACCCCTCGATGGTGAGAAGACAGCAGCGGCTGAAGCTGTGCTGGCAGCGTGGGGCTGGGGAAAGCAGCCCCTTGGGCTTGGCTGGGCTTTGGGAGCTGTGGCAGCTGCTCCCAGCTCTCCTGCGTTGCTGTTCAGCTGCCCGAGTGCTTCAGGACAGGCCTTCGGCCCCTGGGCTCCACGGCAGCAGCAGCAGCAGCGTGGGCTTGCCCTGCCTTGTCTTCCATGCAGAACATTAGAATGTACAGCCTGACAGAAAGCCTTGTGGACCTGTTGCGGGATGCAGATGAAGACATCGTTGAGATGACCGTCGCAGTGCTCAGCTTTCTGCTCTCGCACAGACACCTCGCAATACCCAGCCCCATCGCCCTGCGGCTGGCTGGCGCGCTCTGGCCACTGCTGGACAACGTAAGGCTCTGTGCCCCCAGCCACGGCCACTGGGTGCTGCCCCCAAGTGTGGGGCCCCATGGATTTTTGGGCCTGTGCACAGAGGGGCCTGGAGCAGCTGATGAGGAGGGCTTTTGCTTCCTTTCCAACAGGACAACCGCCATGTGCAGCTGCTCTCCATTCGCCTCTTCCAAGAGGTGATGAGGTTGGTAGCGGCCAAGGGTAAAAAGCCCCTCAAGATGCTTGTGAGCAAGAGCCTGCTGCCACTCTTCTTCAACTGCCACGATGAGAACATGCGTGTGGCAGAGGTGAGGACTCCTGGGCGCTGCTGTCCTCCTGGCAGGGGGCTCAGCTGTCTCCCTGCACCCGGGCACCTCATGGGCTCCAGCCTCCTCCTGGCCTTGGCACAGGGAGGCAGATCCTGTGCCCTGGGCTGCGGTGCCATCTCTGGGTCTCTGCTGCTCTGCAGGCCTCTTGTGAAACGCTGCTTTCTGCGCTAAACTTCCTGAAGAGGAGAGATCTTGAGCACCTGCTGATGGCGGATCAGATGTGGAGGTTTGGCGAGTGCTTGGTAAGAACGCTGCTCCCTTCCCTGCGCTGCCCACGCGGGCTCTTCTCCAGGCTCCTCTGGCCCCAGGGCCGGAGCTGATGGAGCCCCGAGCTCCATCAAGCCCGCGCCTTGCCGGGCCCTCTGCCCCGCTCAGGGCTGTGCGGGCAGGGCAGGCCGGGGCCAAGGGACAGAGCCCGCGCCAACCCTTCCCTCCGTGCCCTGCCGCTCTCTCCAGCTGGCACAGGACAGGAGCCGAGCGGCCGAGCTGCTGCGCCAGGCGCTGCCGTACCTGCGGAGCCCACAGTAGCCCCTGCGAGAGGCGGCCGTCAGGTTTCTTGGTGAGCCACAAGCCCGGCTCCCTCCCCGCCCCGCCGCAGCTCGGCCCCAGCCCCGCCTGCTGCCCCGGCAGCGCCATCCGGGCCGGGGCTCTGGAGCCCCGCCTGCCCTCGGCGCCGCTGCCGCCCTCTCGCAGCCGTGTCCTTGGGCGTCAGGATGCGGCGAGGGCCCGGCCTGAGCCCTGCAGAGGAAGGCGCTGCTGTGGCCGCAGGGCTGGCAGCGCCGCTGCGGGGCAGCTGTGCGGCTGGGGCCGTGACAGGCTCTGTGTTGGCAGGGATGGCCGGGCGGTTCCTGAGAGAGCAGCAGCGAGAGTTGCAGCTCATGTGCAGGGGTGAGTGAGGCCAGCGGGCTGTCAGCGGGGGCTGGCGCTGGCAGCTGCGTTCCCTGCCCCGGCTGGGAGGGCTCTGCTCCCTGCGCGCACGAGGGGCGGCGTGGGCAGAGCACAGAGACCTTCCAGGGGCCTGCGGGAGGGACATTGGTGGCCAGCGCCTTCCAGCTGATACTTGCTGTCTCCTGCTTCCTCCAGGCTCTGGCAAGAGCTGCCGTGTGGGAGGGATGGGGCAGGAGGGTCTCCCCAGGTCCCTGCAGATGCAGGCTCTGACTGTGGCTCTGTTCCTCTCTCTTCCAGCCCTTCAGGACATGACAGATGACACCAGCCCTGCCATCTCATGCCTGGCTCTTCAGACTCTGTACATCAACAGAGTTGTACAGAGCATTCCCTCCTCCCGACTCCAGCAGATGCGAGATGGATTCCGCCGCCTCTGGAAGTCACGGCCTTCCCTGTGTCGCAGGGGCTGGTTGTCCTGTGTGAGCACTGTGGAGAACTGATCTGGGAGGCTGCGTCTGCTGGGGCCACCTGAGCCTGCAGGGAACACCTCTGCACTTCAAGGACGTTCTTTCACCCCACCGTAGGATTAGTAAATTGCTGTTGTCATACACAGAGGTGCAGGAGCTTTCTTTTGGTGCCCAGAGTCTTCAGGGCAATGGGGAAGAGGGCAAAAAGGGTGCTTGTGCTCAGCAAGTTGGCCAAGCGTGCGGAGTGGAAGGGAAAGTGGCCAAAAGGCCCTTGGCCTTTGGTGGTTCTGTGGAAGCCTTAAGGCTTCCGACAGAGCGGGCGGGCAGAGGCCGGAGCTGCGGCGGGGATCCCTGAGAGACCGGTCCCTGGAGATGGCCAGCACCCCTCTGCCAGTCTGGAAGCGCCATCTGTGTCCTGCCCGTGTGTTGCTGGCTGGATTGCTGAGGGCTCTGAGGTGCCTCTTGATGGGGCTCCTCTGGAGCTCCTTCAGCAGCCAGGCAGGCCTGGGGGAGGCATGGAGGGCACGGGACAGTGGGAGGCCATGAAGGGTTGCGGTGCTGCCAAGGCCTGCCCGGAGAAGGCAGTGGGAAGGCGTGAGGGGGATGCGTGTGGCGCTGGGTGGCGGGAGGCTGTGATGGGTCAGGAGGACTTGTGTGGATGGGTTGGTGGGAAGCCCTGAGGAACTGGGTGGCAGAGGCCATAAGCAGCCCCCAGACAGCCACCTTCTTCCTGCCAGCCGGCTGCTCTGGCGCTTCCCCGACGCGTCTCTGGTGCCTGTGGCAGAAGCCCTCGAGGCCTGGCCTCAGCAGGACGGTGGGGACAGCCCCGAGGTGCCCAGTCTGGTTTGGCTAGGGACAAGGAGGGACAGGGATTCCAACCATGCAGGACTTCTTCTTCTTCTTCTTCTTCTGTCTATACTTATAATGATTATGGCATTTACTGCTACCACTATTTCTTCTTCAACTTAGTATTTTTATTATTCTTCTTCCCATTATTTTTCTCTACTACTATTATTCTTATTGGCTTCTTCAACCTGTTCTCTTCCTTCTACATCTTATTCTTATATTCTTTTATTCTTATAGTCTCATTCTTATTCTTACTGGGTTTTATTCCTTATTCTTAATTACTATTCTTTGTCCTAATCATTTTAAAATTATTCTTATTATTCTTATCCTTTCTGTTTCTTTTTTCTTATTTTTGCTCCTTTTCCAGCCCTCCTGCTGGGGCAGTGGAGCCAGGCAGGGGCAGCGGCAGAGGCGGCGCAGCGCCCGCAGTGCCCGCCGCAGCCGGGATCGATGGTTATTGATGGGTGCAGGCGCTTCCACACGGGCAGGGCAGGCACAGCACGGGCCTGGGGAGCTCGGCTCAGCTGGTCCCGGCTCAACCCAGGCCTGGCGAGGGGCAGCCCAGGGGAACCCGCCTGCTGACAGACCTGCCCATCTGCGCTCTCTCTCTTCTTTGTCCTCACAGAGCTCAAGGACGCTCATTCCATCCCCCTCAGCCTCTTCTTATGGGGAGAGCTTCTGCCCAATGCACGCTTCCTCATGGGACTCTTGATGGTACATGCTGGTTTCTGCTGGGGACAGCTCCTGCTCAATGCAGGCTTCCCCTTGGGATCCCTCATGGCAGCTGTTGCTGAGGTTGCTGCATGGTTGCAGGCCTGAGCTGTCGCCTGTCCCCAGCCCCTGCCCGCTGAGGGCCTGCTCTTCCAGCCTGCTGGGCATGGGGCTGGCTGCTTTGGAGTTGGGATTCACCTTTTCCTCCTCCATGTGCAACTGTCTGGAGCACAGAGATCCCAGGAGCTGCTTCCTCCTGAGCCAGTGGCACTCCTGGCACTGGGCAGCGCAGGGCCCTGTGCCCCGTATATACCCCTGCAGGGCGGGGCTGTGCCATGTCACCAGGACAACAGAATGTCCAACAGCACCCAGGAACCCGATAGAACGGCCCTGTGTCACAAAGGGCCCAGCCCAGCAGCCCTTCAGCAGCCCAAGCCCCTGGAAGTGGCATGGAGCAGCAGCCAGCCTGGAGGGCTTCGAGCCCCTTGTTCTGATCCACTGATGAAAATGATCAGAAATGGCTCTGCCTCAATTAGGGTGCAAATGAGAGCATGTGCCAAAGTTAATAGTGTGGGTTTTACTGAAGAGTAAATGAGAGGCAGAGAAAATGACAGAGAGAGAAAAACAGAAATGGAATAGAGGTGGGGGGAGAGAAAGAGAGTGAAAGAGCCAAATTAAGTAGAAAACCTCACCACTCTGTGGATCCCAATGGAATTCTGCTCTCTGATGGAGAGCATCCACAGATGTCTTGGAGATGGATACCAGTGGCATACTGTGGATACTCTACATCTCCATTTTCTTGGTGCTGAGAGTCCCCCACAAACTTGTAGTTTAGGGGGTCCATACAGACTAATACATGATAAATGTATATTATAGTTAAAACTTTCACAAAATATTTAAGTAGAGGCTTTGTATTGTGCATTATAATATTAATATTTACAGAAATAAATGTAGTTGTGAAATAATAAATAATACTTTTATTTTTATAACTAACTGACAATATTTAGAATAACTCAAATATATTTGTGAAATGTCTATGTTGATTCAAAGTACTTATAATAAACTTAGAGTAGTGGAAATAGCTGAAACCGTCTGCATGTTCAGACATCATTGAAAGAACCATGCAGATAACATTGAGAGAACAGATGTAAGGAGGACTCTGCTGCTGACTGTCAATAACTGTCACTGAAATTACCAAACAGGGGACCCTTGTGAGCAAGTGACACAGGACCCTCTAAACTGCACAGAAGGGGGGACAGGGGTCGAACCAAGCTAAAGAATTGCCAGATGTAAACTAATTCAAAGCAATGTTTGAATATGTATAATCCCTATAAATATGTATTTGACCAATGCAATGAAAAAGTTGTTATGGTTAACCAGTGTGCCTCTGACTGTGGCTACGTACCCAGCACTGTTATTGTCCCTTTTATCTCTTACTAAACTTTTGAAAATTTTAAAGAGTGAGGCTGGTTCCTCACAAAACCCAAGGTGCTCACCACTTTCTTTCCCCCCCAAGCCAGGATCTGTCAATCCCAAACTTTGTTCAGATGTTGGAGGAGGAGGCTGCGAGGAAAAGGAAAATGCCCTGGGTAGGAGGCAGGTGAAGGGGCAGGTGCCCCTTTCCTCCTCTCCTCTGCTCCATCTCCCAGCCCAGCATCACCCCCGGCTGCAGGACAACCCCGCTGCCGACACCTCCTGCCAGGGACGGATTGGGGGGGATCTCCTTCCCCTTCCATCTGCAATGGGGGCAAATCCCATCTTCTCCTTGTCCATCTTCCTTCCTCTCCTCTTTCTGTCCTTCATCCATCCACGTTCCTTTCCCTTCTCCTTCCTCCCTTGCTCCTTCTTGTTCTTTCCTCTCCTGCCTTTTCCTTTTCCCTTCTCGCTGTCCCTTCCTCTCCTTGTCCTTCCTCGCCCAGACATTGAGCTGCAGACAGAGACCAGGGACAACAAATCCCTGGCACAGAACCTTGTGGAAGAGGCCGTTTCGAGTGGCTCCGTGGCACTGAAATGCAACGGGAAGGAAAAGTCCCAGAGATCCCACACAAGGAGGGGCTGCAAACCGAGCCCAGGGAGCTGTGAGGAGGAAAGACCCTCCCTGAGCCAGGAAGGCAATGGGAGATCGGGCCAGATCTTGAAACTGGTGGAGAAGCCTAAGGCCTTGGAGAAGCCCCAGGGGTGCTTGGAATGTGGGAAGGCTTCAGGTGGAGCTACAAGCTGAGGAAACATCAGAACATCCACACTGGGGATTGGCCCTACGAGTGTGGGGACTGTGAGAAGAGCTTCAGGCAGAGCTCAGCCTATTCCTGCTGCGTCCAAACACAGCAGTTCCAGATGCAGAGATCCCCCTGCAGCCTCTGGAGATCCATGGGGATGCAGAGATCCCCCCACAGCCCCTGGAGGAGCCACGCAGGAGTGCGGGGATCCCTGAGAGGAGGCTGTGACCCCGCAGGCAGAGGGGCCCCCGCTGGAGCAGCCTGTCCTTGAAGGACTGAGCCCGTGGCAGAGTGACCCACGCTGCAGCAGAGTGAAGGGGGCTGGTACCCATGGGATGGACTCAGGTTGGAGAAGTCCAGGAGAAGTCTCCTGTGGGAGAGACCCCAAGGTGCAGCAGGGGAACGACTCCTGTCCCTGAGCAGAGGGAGAAGCCACTGGGGATGAACTGACCATGGCCCCATTGAAGCGTGGAAAAACACTCAATAACCCACAAAATGAGTTATAAGAGTAGATGTGTATTTATTCAGCGCTGAGGTGCATGGTGGATAGCTCTTCCAAAAACATGCACACCTTTGGCGACCTGGCCTCTCCTTTTATTCTCTACAAACTAGGACTACACAATAGACCTAATACATATTCATTGCCTATCCCAGCTTCACATTGAAATTAGTTTCACACCTCTTTGCGACTGAGCATCTGTAGCCGTGGAAAGGGGTTTTAACCCTTTAAGTGTGGTGTGTGATAACTGAGAAAAGATTCATGTTAATCACAAAAGCATTGGGGTTTGTATAAACCAGAATACTAAGCTCTGAAGTGAAGCATGGACACTAGATATTGGAAATTATATGATAAAATAATTCTGTTTAAAATCACATTATTATGTTATATTATGCAGTATTATGTTACATTATAATATGTTATGCTCTATTTTGTAAATAAGTTGTTTCGGCTACCAGCTTGCAAAATCAGACTTCCCAATAGCCCTTCCTGCCTTTGTCTGATCAATGCTGCCTATCTCAAGAACCAGACTCCCAGAACTTCTCTGGTGGTTATCTACAAGGATCAGATGGCTATCTGTGACTGATTATCACCCAAAGGCTTTGTGTAAGGATGTTTATTCAACCACCACAGCTTATGACAACAAAAATCCAAAAATTATTGATTTCAATGAGAAACCACAGTATAAGAAGAGGCTGCAAACCAAGTTTGGGTGGAGCGTGGAGTGGGTGGTGACCCCTCACGTTCCCCAGCGCTGCTTGCTCTTTCTATATCAAATAAAGCAATCTAAATTTTGCTGAATATCGAGACTTTTGTCTCTCATTTATAACAATTTGGTGCCGAAACCCGGGACGTCCTTGGAGCCCTGAGAGGCACTGCGATTTCGGGGAGGCGCCCCACTGCTGTGGCCCCGGTTCGTCAGTGATTCTCGGGACCCATCGACGTCCCGCACCATAGAGACTGAGCAAGGAAAATCTCCCCGGGAGACCGCGGCAAAATCACCTGGAATTCTCGTGCACGAAGAGCCAGACAGGAGCATCGGACTGTGAGTATCTGTGTGGTTTGGTGGGGATGACTGTGTGCTTGCCTGAATGAGACGTGGCCTTTGCTGCGAAGCGAGAGCGGAGTCCTTCTATCCGCGTTTCCAGCATCCCGCGAGGGACCTGGCCGGTGACCGGACGAAGCGAGTGAGCACAAAGGGAGAGACTGCTTTTCTTGTCCTAGCCCAGGTAGAGGCTGGGTCCTTCCCATCCTAGCCCAGGTAGAGGCGGGACCCGGGGAGGGGGGGAAGGGGGAGGAAAAGTAAAGCAGATGGCAACACACCAGTCACGGAGGGAGAAGGGAAAAGCTGCTTTTCCCATCCCAGTCCAGGTAGAGGCAGGTTCCAGTCCATCCTGACCCGAGGAGAGGCAGGGGTTCGGGTGGAATACATGAGCCTGCATCGGGCCATTGATCGTATTCTCCTAATGTCTAAGTTTGTTGGTGACAGAACCCACTGTTTCTGTGCTGCTGTCAGCACTAACCATTGCAGTACAGGTGGTGTATTGAGATGGCCCCAGGTTTGCCATCTGCCCTGTGCACCTGACCTTGTCAGGGTCATTGTCATGCTGTCCATCCCTCCCAAAGAGCACCTCCAGCACTGCCACTTCTCTCAGCTCTTGGATCCCTTCCTCAAGGGTCTTCCAACACATTCTATGATGGTGCTCCTGCATTCTCTCTCTGTGGAGAAACTTCTCTATTACACTCATTAAAAGCCATTCCCAGAGGGAGAGGGGCCATGTTGGGCACCAAAAATCTGTCCTGGTTTTAAAAAGGACAGGTTGTGCTGGAGAAGAGCAGGGCCTTCCCTGGAAATGGAGCTAATAAATCCCTCTCTCTGAATTAGTATAATTTTGGAATTATGGGGATTTCAGGCAAAAATACGGGGATAGGAATAACAGTTCTTTACTAGTATGTGTATATATATATAACAAGGCAAACAAAACAACAACAGCTAAGTAATTAACAACAAATAGAAGACGGGAACCCAGTAACAGTTCTTCTGGTTGTGGACACCTTTCCCCTCTGCTGCAGTTACCGTCCCAGTTTGGCAGTCAGTGCCAGCCGGCTCCTGGTGGGCAGGGGCAGATGCGGTGATCCCGTGTGGCTGCAGGAGTGCTGGGGTGATGGAGGATGTGTCCTGGGTGGGAAGGGCGGAGGAGAGACTCTGCTCATGGATCCTTGGAGCAGTGTCAGTCCCAGTGCTCCAATAGGTTGTGTGGAGGTGGCAGGCTGAAGTGGGAGAGCGTCCAAGCAGGAGGGTGCGGGGTCCCACAGCCGAGGAAAGGCAGCTCCCGGCGTTGGGATGGCAGGGCGAGGTTTTCTAGTGGCCGTCCTTCTCCGAGCCAAACGAGCGAGAGAGCGAGGAGCTGCCCACACCTCTCCTTTACCTGCCCCTGATCTTGCGATGTTCTCCCTCTTCTCCCCCATCCCCCCTGCCCTGCGAGAGAAACTCCAAAAAGGGTCAGGGAGTCTCCCCTATCACTAGCCATCTTAGCATGTCAATGGGAAAAAATTCCAGACAGCAAGGCGAGGGAAAAAAGAAAAAAAACAACCCCAAGAGAAACTTAACCCAAACTTTACTGAACCAAGCCCGCATTGGCTGCCTGTCACTGCGGTGTCGCTGTTGCCGTGTCCCTTTACCCAGTCAGCTCTCTGATCATGTGGTGTCCACGCATCTCCCCAGCCCATCACTGCCTCACACACGAGGTGACCACCAAGCCACTCTCCGGCCATCTGAGCCGCAGCTGAGCCCTTCCCAGAGTGCCCGCACCCGCAGGGAGCGCAGGGCTGGATTTGGCCGCCAGAGAGTTGGTGACCCTCGTGAGATCCTCGGTGCATTTAGTTCCTACAGGAGTGTGGGCACCGCTGGGAAATGATCTGCATGCCTTGTTAATTGGATGTTCTTCCACCGCTAGCCTGGGGCAGGATCTCTCCCGGTCCTCCTCTCAACTCCCGGGCCTCTCCTCAGCCAATCAGAGAAGGCACCAAAATAATTGAGCCAATCAGAGCGCGCGGCGCTGATGACTCCTCAGGCAGTCCCAGAGCGCCCAGAGCTCCTCACCTGGACTCCACCCGCGCCCCGCCCCCAGTGCCTCTTGCTAGGAGAATTTGGGGAGGGGGGGTATCGTGTATTATCTTCTTTTTTGTTGTTCCAGAGTCAGGATTAAATGCTCGAGAGACGGAATTTCGTGTTCGGACTCAGATATTTATTAATTCTTATCAATATTACAGTGAGTTCTACAGCACTTCTAGCTAACAGGCTAAAAATGGACACTCTCTCTCTCTACAAGGCCTTTTAAGGGCCAATCTGTCCAATTAAGAACACACACCTAAATTCTTTTTACTTTTAACCCAACAACCAATCACCTGTGACCTGCACTGTGGATTTTTCTATCCAATTACAAAAGTACCACCAAGACCCGTGAAGAAGGTGAAAAAGAAAGAAAACTCCACCCTAAAACCTCCATCTTGTTTTATATGTATTAATATAGTCTAAAACCACAAATTCTAAATTTTCCACCATGGGACATTACACACTTCTATTCAAACTACACACCAGTGATCCCAGTTCTATCACAATTCTGGAAACCTTCTTCAGAGCCTCAGGTCAAAAGCAGTGTTTTCCTGGAGGTCAATGCCTGTCAGCAGAGAAAGCCCAAACCCCTCAGTTTCCAGGGTTCCAACAGGGGGAGGTGTCAGACCCTGCCCAGCGCTGGCCATGGGGCGAGTGGCGGGGGCCCGGAGCTCTTGGCTACTGTGGGCTGCTGGGGGGCTGCTGGGGGGACACCCCCGGACCTGTGTCCTGCACACACAGCGCTGTTCCAGGAGATGGTTTAGTCCGAGTGTCACTTCATTCACGGCACCGACCGGCTGAGGTTCGTGGAGAGGAACATCTCCAACCGGGAGCAGTTCCTGCACTTGGGCAGCGATGTGGGGCTGCACGTGGGGACACCTCCTTTGGGGACAAGGCTGCCAGGCACTGGAACAGCGACCCGCAATGGATGGAGTACAGACGGGCTGCGGTGGACAGGCACTGCCGGCACAACTACGAGTTGTCCAGCCCGTTCCTCGTGGAGCGCAGAGGTGAGCGTGGGGCAGAGCGTGTCCCCTCGGGCCCTGCCCTGGGAATGACCCTGGAGCCCCTCAAAACCTCCCTGGGAATCACCCGAGACACGTCAGCCCTTCTTGTGCCCACCCCGGGGCCTCCTGCCCCCCCACCCCAAGTAACTCCGGTGGCTCTCCCAGTCCATCCCAGTCTCTTCCAGTGTCCTCACGGTCCCTCCCAGTGTCACCAGAGTCCCTCCCAATTCCTCTCAGTCCACAGCCATTCCATTCGCATTCCACTCCCAGACCTCCACCCTCTCTCCCAGTGCACTCCCAATCCCTCCCAGTCTGTTCCAAGTCCTTTTCAATCCAATCCCGAACCTCCACTCTTTCTCCCGTTCCCCAATCCACTCCACTCTCTCCCAGTGTTCCCCCACTTTCTCCACTTTCATCCCCAGTCCCTCTCACTTGCACAACAGCCCTCTTCCATTTCTCCTAGTCCCCACCCCAGCTGATCCCAGTGTGTCCCTGCTCTCTCCCAGCGCTCCCCAGTGCCCATCTCACTGTGGCCCTCGAGCTCCCAGCCCAGCCCCAGATGCCTGCTCTGCTCTGTGATGGATTTCTGCCTTGCCGAGATCCAACTGAGATGGTTCCAGGGCCAGCAGGAGCTCTCGGGGCATGTGGTGGCCACCAATCTGGTCCCTAATGGGGACTGGATTTCTACCAGCTCCTGGTGCTGCTGGAAACCCCCCGGCACGGGGTCAGCTCCAGCTCCAGGTGGAGCACGTCAGCCTGGAGCACGGCCCGGACCCCACAGTGTGAGGGGCGTGGGGGAGGCACTGGGGGAGCTGGGAGAGGGATTGACGTGTGCTGGGAGTAACTGGGAGGGAGTTTGAGATAGTCTGGATTAAAACAGGAGAATGGATCGGAGGTCTAGGATGGCTGAGAAGGAGTTTGAAGGATGCTGGGGAGGGTGGGATGCGGTTCTAGGGGTCCTGGAGAGCACTGGGAGGGTGTCTGGGGGTGCTGGGTATAACTGGGAAGGATTTGAGTGAGCGTGGAGGAGCTGGAAAAAGATCAGGGATTGGAAAGCAGGGTTTGGAATGAGGTTGGTTGTGTTGGAAAGAGACTGGGAGGATCTTGGTGAGTTCTAGTGTGGCTGGGAAGGGATTGGGAGATGGTGTGGGGGTCCTGGGGCAGTGGGGGGCAAATGGGAGGGAGTTATGGCATTTTGAAAGGGACAGGAGGGGCTTTGGTGGGTCCCAAGGAAGCCAGGAAGAGATTAGAAGAATTAGAAGAAGTTTTAGGGAGCCCCAGGTGGGCTGGGGGAGATTTGGAGGATTCTTGGAGAGCCTTGAAATGTCCGTGAGAGGTTTTGGGTGGCCCTGACCCCTGTGATCCCCCAGAGATGCCGCCAGACGTCGCTCACAGCAATGTGCTGACGGAGAATGGTGGCTCCGTGTTTGGCTTCGTCTTCCTGGCGCTGGGGCTCGGCTTCTACCTGTGCAAGAACGTGAGGGGGGGACCTCGGGTTCATATTCCCCCGCCCCCAGAGTAGGTGTGCTCCTCCTGGGGACCTCCAGCCGGGTGTCACCCCCTTTTCCCTGCCCACAGAGTTCCTGAGCCGGCAGCGGCCGCAGCCCCTCCCCATGAACTCACGGAAGGCCAGGACCCCCTGCTCCATCCCCACACTGATTTTGGGAGGGTAGTGGGTCTCCCCCAGCCCTGCTGGAACTCTGCCTAAGCCCAGCTGCTCCCAGTGTTCCCAGTAAAGCTTCCCAGTTACACCCAGTTCCAGTTAGTGGGGGGTACTAGGAAAGGACTTGGGGGGACCCCGCGGGTGGATCGTGACTGGGCGGAGAGGGTGGGGTCCAGGTGGGGAACACTGGGTGCTGCGGGTCTGCCCGGCAAGCGGTGAGTCATCACAGCTGCTCTCTCTCATTGGCTGAATCTTCTTCATCGCATTCTCTGATTGGCTGAGAACAGGCCAGGGAGTGAGAGAAGGAACAGGAGAGATCCCGCCCCGAGCACCGGCACGGGAACAACAGAGCCAGCCTGGGCACAGCGAGGGAATTTATTACCAACCAAATCACAGCGGGACAAGGAAAAGGGAGAGAAATCTCTCCAACCCCTTCTTTCCACCCAACAGGGATCACCAGGACCACGGATCACCAGGGCTCTGCCCAACGGGGGTCACTGGGGATCATCCAACACCGATCCTCCCATGGGGGATGGAGCTGGAGCAGAACACGAAGCTCTTCCCACACTCGGGACACTCACAGGGCTTCCCTTAGTGGTGACTCCGTTGGTGTCTGGTAAAGGTTGATCTGTCAGAAAAGCTCTTCCCACACTCAGGACACTCGTAGGGCCTCTCCCCAGTGTGGATGCGCCGGTGGACAGTGAGGGCGGAGTTGCGGTTGAATCCCTTCCCGCAGTCGGGGCAGCGGAAGGGCCTCTCTTCTGTGTGAATCCGCTCATGTAGGAGGAGATTGGAGCTGGTGTGAAACCTCTTCCCACACTTGGGACACTCGTAGGGCCTCTCCCCGGTGTGGATGCGCTGGTGGTATTTCAGGGCAGAGATCCACCCAAAGCTCTTCCCACATTCCAAGCAGGTGTAGGGCCGTTCCCCAGTGTGGATCACCTGGTGATGCGTCAGATAATAAATAGTCCTGAAGCTCTTCCTGCATTTCCCACACTCGTAGGGCTTTTCCCCAGTGTGGATCATCTGGTGTTGGATTAGCTCGGAGCTCCACTTGAAACCCTTCCCACATTCCAAGCACTTGTGGGGCTTCTCCCCTCCAGGAGGCTTCTCCACCAGCTCTGAGCTCTGCCTGGATCTCCGGCCGCCTTCCCGGCTCAGGGAGGGTCTTTCCTCCTCGCAGCTCTCTGGGCTCAGTTTGCAGCCCCTCCTTGTGAGAGATCTCCGGGGCTTTTCCTCCTCCTCCATCTGCCAACGCCTTGGGAATGAAAATTCCTGGTTTGGGGAAAAAACAAGAGGGGAGTGCCTTGAGCTGGCGGTTCCCCCTTGCCCAAGTTCATCCCAGAAAATTATTGGCCATATTGTGTCTGTAAGAACCTCTGAAACACCAAGATTCAGCCCCAAAATCCTCCAAACCTCAAGATACACATAAAAAACGCCCCACAAAGCAAGATTCAGCCAAAATCCCCTTGAAATACAAAGATTCAGTCCCCGCAAAAGAAATAAAGCACCAACTTTTACCCCAATAAAGCTTTCAAACACCAAGATTGACCCTTCAGAAAATCACAGATTCCCCTCTCTGGTCACCTGCTGCATTTGGAGGGGGGCACTGAACTTGGGGCTGCAGGGGTGAGGCTGTAGATAGAGGGAGGGATGGAAACTTGTGTTGCTTCTCTTTTCTGCTCCTCCTTCTCCTGTGTCCCTGCTTTTCCTCACATTTCTCTTCCTCCTACTATTCCTCCTTCTCATGCACAATCCCACCTGCTCCTCCCATATGCATTATTTGACCATTTTGTTCTTCAACCTTGCTTCTCCTTCCCTTCTCCTGCTGCCCCCAGGCCCAGCACCCACTGCCGGCTCCCTCTTCCCCCCAAACCCACAGCATCCCAGCGCAGGGGCAGCTCGGGCTGGGGCAGCTCGGGCTGGGGCAGCGCTGGGCTCTCGGCCGCTCCCGCCCGCACTCGCTCCCCACTGCAGCCGCTGCCGCCACCACAGCGCGGGGGGGCCCGGCCTTGGCGCTCCCCCCCTCCCACCTCCCCAAATTCCCCTGCCGGGGGGCGCTGGGGCCAGGAGACAGACGAGTGACAGATCAGGGGGGCTGGGAAGAGTCGGCAGCCAGAGAGCACTGAAAATCTCAGCAGGGACTACAGTGGCATCTTCGGGGACTAAACATGGCAGGGCACCCGTGGAGGGTAGAAAGGGAAAGCCAGGAAGGGCTCCTGGCCAAAGGGATGATGATCCCAAAATACCTCTGAATGATCCCTTGGAAGCATGTCGAGGAAGTTTGCCCATTCTCCCAGAGGTAATCAAGGACAGGGAGACACAGGGGGGCAATAAGGGAAGTCCAGAAGGGATTTAGACAACAGGGGATGGATGGTGTTGGTGTGATGAGAAGTGCAGGGAATATGGTTCAGGCAAGATGCAGCAGGAGCAATCTATGTGGGAAGAAAAAGAATGATGGAAAAGAGGAGGAAGAGAAAAATACTGAGGATGGGGATGTTTTTCAGCTGGCTCTCATCCTCAGAAGTTGCCAGCTGCTGCAGATCCTTTGTATCCCCGGTTGCCAGGACAGGCACACAAGGAGGTCAGGATTGCAGGGGGTTTCTCTGTGCTGGGCAGCGGCAGGAGCGGGCGCAGAGGGGCGGCACCGGGAGCACGGGCTGGGGGCCTGTGGGGAGCTGCGGGGCCGGGCCGGGGCTGTGGGGCAGCCGGGGCTCAGCGCCGGGCGCTGCCTGAGCCCAGCACCCCCCGGCAATTGCAGGCCCGGCAGTGGCCCCCGGCCCCCAGGAGGCTGCGGGACGCCCCGGCCGCTGCCCGGCCCCGTGGAGCTGCCGGCCCTGCCCGCCGGGGGGGCCGCGTTTGGACACTGCGGCAGGACAGGCACCGGCTCTGGGATACGGGCTGGCCACGGCAGCCACAGCACAAGGAGCAGCAGGACAAAGGAACAGCTGGGAAATGGGAATTGGACGGGCAAGCATCCAGATTAGCTTTTAAGCATTTTCCTTGGGTCAGTGCAGAAAGGAATGATTTAGCAGAAAGCTCAGCAGCTGTCAGAGGATGAGCACCCCCAGGCACTGAGGGGGCTGCAGGAGGGGCAGAAGAAGCCCCTGGAGCACTTGGTCACAAAGGCACAGCAGGGGAATGCAAGAAGGGATGAGGAAAAGGCCAAGGGGAAGGCAAAGGCCATGGCAGAGTTTCTACAGCCCCTGAGGGATGAACCCCAGGGCCCAAGGGGGCCCCAGCACCCAGGGGCTCTCACATCCTTACACCATCTTGATCCAGGTGCCCTCCTCACACTGACACCATTCAGTCCTTGATGGCAAAGATGCTTTCTGGGGATGCCCACTCACACAGGATGGTAAACTGGATTTTGCCTTTGAGTGGGAACAAGAAGTAGAAGGGAAAATGGAAAAGACATGGACGGTCCTTCTGCATGGATGCACGGAAGCACCAGCCTTATTGGGGCAAGCCTTGCAGAAAATATCACAAGAATTTACCCCACCCCCAGGGATTGGGTTAATGCAGGATGTGGATGACTTGCTCCAATAAGAAGGACAAGAAGTGGTAGAAGAAGCCTCTGTGAATTGGCTGAATGTTCAGGCTAAAAAGCATCTTTGATTATTTGAAAAAAATTGCAAATGCTGGAGAAAATGATTAAATATTTGGGACATACTTTGACTGAAGGTTTGTGGTGTATTGACCCAGGGAGGGACCAGGCAACCTCAGAACTAACACTACCCAGCACTAAAATGGAGCTGGGACAACGCTGAGGATTAATAGGCAATTGCAGCACCTGCATTGAGGATTCTCTGTTCCAGCCACAATATTGTATGACTTTTTAACCCCGGAGAGCCTTAATATTATGCTCTGGACATAAGGAAAAGTACAAAACTTGAGAAAATGAAAAAACAAAGTGACTGAACCCCTGCCATGGCTCTACCAGACTCAGAAAAGAAATTGGAATGGGATGTGGATGTTACATAGGGCCATGCCAAAGGAATTTGGAATTCCCGGCTGCAGGAGCAGCATGGGAGGGCACCACTGACCCTGCACTGAAGGCAACGCAGCAGCAGCCAGGGCTCCACATCGGGCCAAGCCCCTGGGCCTGCCCACAGATCCTCTGCTGAAATCCTCTGCCTGGGCACCCTCCTTTGGCATCTCCACACACTGGGGCCAATCCTTGCTGCCACTGCTGGAGCTTCGCTGCTTTCTGTGCCTGCACTGCCACAGCTGCTGGGGAAGACAACGGCACAATTCCACTCTGCCCCTCAGTTACACTCACACACTGGGCTGCCCGGGATTCCATGGTCGGAAAATACAACGAGTGTAATTTTAAAAATCTATTTCTCTACTCAGGCTTCATGTGCCTTTGCATTGGGGAAACGAATTTGAAAGAGATTTCTAAGGAATGTTCCTCCACTCAACAGAGATGAGTTTAACATCTCAACAGACTGGGAATAGCCCAAAAGATACTCACAAAGATAACGACCATTACGGCCCATCAGCAAACATCAAGGAACACCCACCCCAGACACTGCCCCTGGCATAGTTGGAGATGCCTGGTCTGCAAAAGGCTGAGAAGGTAATCCAGGAGTGTGGACCTAATTAATATAGAGGGGAAGAAATCCGGGGCCGATAGGAAATTAAATACTCAGAACTACACAACTTGGAAGCAATGAACATAAAACCAATGGATTTCTATAGGTTTTGGTCTGTGAAAAGTTAAGGGAAAATCCTGTAAAACTCACATCTCTTGGAATGATTTCCTCTGCACACCCGGGCTATGTGTGGCTGAAATTATTTCCGTTGCACATCCTGGCCAGAATCAAGTAATGCCTTGATTCTCTAACAGTAGAAATGGTGTTGAAGAGTTTTGGGTCCTCCCGCAGTTTTGGTGACAAGATTACACCATTAGAATGTTTTTTCTTAATAATCCTACTTTTATATTTTCACTTAAGATTGGGCCAAGGGTGTGAGAACCACATTTTAGTGTTCAGGGAATAAGCAGAAAAAAATCTTTATTCCTTTTGGGATTTTTTGTGTATGTTTATGAGTGGCTGTTAGTGATGGCAACAATTTGGTATGGAATTTGTAATGTTCACTGTTCACCTTTAGGCTGCATTTGGCAAAACAAGAAGCCCTGTAATATTTAATAGAATATTGTTTTAAAAAGAGACCAAAAAAGAAAAGCAGCGGGAGGGGGGAGGGGAGAGAGGAAGGAGAGAATATGTGAGTCACCTGATGGGCTGTGATGAAAAGAAGATTCATTCCAGGCAGAGCCAGGAGAGGAACTTTAGAAATGCAAACTAACTCTGCTGAGACAAAGCGCAGACAATTTACCAAACTCTTCATGCCTGGGGGAGGAATTGGGCTGATTCCCTCTGCCCCTCACCCCAAGCTCTGCCTGCTTGCACAGATGGAATTTGCACAACTAACGGCAGAGCCCACAGTGAGGATATCTGACTGCAACAGAAATTGGTTAAGCTGCAAAAGGAAACAGCAAACGGAGAATGTTGAGAAAGCTTTACTAAAAAAAGTGGGGGGGAATCATCCCTCTCCCTGCTCCAACCTGTGCTGTCACTGTCCAGGTTATATAGGGTGTATTGGGGCACTGGGGTGGTTTTGCTGCCACAAGTTCAGGGAAATGAGTTGGAAATCCAAGTATGTGGTGATTTAATTAGAGAAAAGTGGTCAATTGATGCAGCCCTGGCTGGAGGGAGCACCCAAAAACGCAAAAAAGAGGAACAGACACCAGACCCAATCCTACAACACCATGGACCAGGCCCTGGGATCCCTAACGAATTCATATCAGGACACAGAAAATCCATCCATAATTTGACTGGCAGAATTAGGATAAAAAGCTTCCTCGAAATAATAACCAACCAGACAGCTCCAGCTCCTGACCTTTCTGACGTCCAATTCACTGAAATAAGGAAGGAGACATTTCACATGCGATAGAATCAGATTATCTATTAACAGAAGGAGGAGGAGTTTACGCAAAATTACATGACTCAAACTGCTGTTCGCAAATAGATGATAACTGATAAGCGGTGAAACAGATAACAAAGGAAATAAGAAAGTAGCTCGTATTCCGGAGAAAGGATGGGAATGGGACACGTTTTCGTGGTTCCCTGGCAGACCGTGGCTTAAACGAATGCTGCTCCTCCTCTGATGTGCTGCAGCAACTCTCAACTTTTTACCATGCACGACACCTTGCTCCAAGGAGGACGCAGGAAAAGAGATTGAGTCAATAGAAATTAAAAGTTTGTAAAGGCAATTCTTGAGAAAATATGAAAATGAGGGATTGAAAGCAGTAAGATTAATATCGTAGTAGGGGTGAATATTAACGAGCACATGCAGTAGGCGGATCGGGAAGTCTGAACCTTCCAAAAACGTCAGCCAGAGGGGAATGGGAGAGGGAGATGCCAAGGGAAAATGAGGATAAAAAGGAGGCGGCGCTTTAGAGACCGCATAGCAAATGCCGCATGGCCTCTCTCTTTGTCCATCAATAAAGTCACTTTTACAGGACTCCTCTGTCTCCTTTGGGCACACAAACCTCCGGCCACGGGAATTTTCCCGCACAGCCCCGGGCACAGGGCAGACACCTCTGTGCCACCCACAGCAACCGGGACGAGCCAGCGCTGCTCCGGCACCGGCTCCTGCCGAGGCCCCAGCGGGAAGGAGACCGCGGGCAGCCGCTCCCGCAGCGCCCTCAGCCCAGCGCCAACACGGGCCGGCACCGGCACAACCAACCCGCCAGAGCCCCCTGCCGCCCCCGAGGCCCGCAGCGAGCCCCGAGCCCCCGCACAACCGAGCGCGGCTCCCACCTGCGCTGGGGCCGCCTCCGAGCTCCGCCGCCGCCTGTGGCTGAGGAATTCGATGGGATGTGTTGCCTTAACCTTTCTGACCACTCCCAGCCCATCTATGCCAGCATTCAAGCCCTGAAAGAAAGTGTGAATAAACTTCGGGTAGATAATGGGTACGACTGGCTGAACTGGCTCTTAGGGCACTGGGGTCTCACTGGCTGGGTCAGGAATTTAGTTCAAATAGGTTTGTATGTATTAGGCATCATATTATGCATTGTAGTAGGTATTCCTTGTATTTTACAGTGTGTTAAGAATTTAATTGACAAATCGCTTAAGAGTATATTTTTAGTTAAAAGAAACGGGGGAGGTGTGGATATGGGTAATGCAAATGAGACTGATAGTACTGCAGATTTAATCAGCAAATGCAGCCTGACAACGAGGATGGCTGGCAAGAGCAAACAGAGACCTGACTGCAAGAGGACTGGATCAAGTCTGGGTTATGGGAAATAAGATTTTACTAAGTCCACATGTAAAGTTTGTCTATGTGAGAGTTTGTCTATGTAAGGTTTGTCTATGTGATTGCAGTAAAATATTACCAGCCTTCCTGTAAATGGTATATAAGCACATGTAGTGCTCAGTAAAAATTGGATTTTGATCACCATTCAGTGTCCCCGTCTCTCTCTCATCGTCGATAGTTCAAGTACTCCCAGTGGGTTCCTGGAAAGAGAATGGTGGCACATCTACTGCCTGCTACCCCCCTCTAGGCAATATTCAACTGTTTAGTTCACAGACTCATCTTCCAGCACTCTTAGTGGGGTCAGCAGAACCACTTCCCACTGGTGGGGACAAAGAGCACCCTCTGTGCCTTTGTGGTGGGAGCAGACAGTGTTGTCTCAAAGGAAAGGTCAGAGAGAGACCAAGCTGGACCTCTGCCTCCTGCCCCTCACCCCACAAGGGCAGGAGGGCACAAAACTGAACACTTTTTTTTTGGACCCATCCTTCCCTTGAGCATGACTAGTTTGAAAGAGAGGATTCATAGGATTTCTTGAGGATCACTGCCAGTGCACAGCACACATGGCATCCCTCACCCCTTACATCATCCTGGGATGGAGGGGTAGGAACCAACAACAGCCCTACCCCACTGCTCCAGAAGCCAAAATCCCCATGCAAGCATTTAGTTATGGCCTTCTTAGAGAACCACATTCCCACGTGAGAGCCCTCCCGCACAGCCGGGCTGGTTCTCCACCCTCGGCCGCGCTGTCCGCGCCACCTCTGGGCTGGCGAACGCCGGGAGTTGCTGGGCTGGGTTTGATGGCCCCGCTCAGCGCTTTCGGCCGCTGCTCACGCCGCACCCTCGCGATTTTCGCTGGCAGTCAATGCAGATTGGCCAGGAAAATCCAGAAAGCAAAAAATGGAGACCAAGGGCATTCCAGAAGGGGTTTCCTGCAGCCAGACACACAGCAGCAATTTCCAGGAGCTGTCACTTGCTAGTCCACGGCTTTAAGGATGCTGTGGTGGTGCCGCAGGAGAAGACCCTTGGTGTTGTGCTGGAACAGGTTCCTGCAGAAGAAAAGGTGATGTTCCTATGTGCAGGGAACTCTGTGGTATCAGCAGTGGAGGAGCAGGGTGAGGAAGATCTCCAGCCTTGGGATATTTCTGCAAGAGCCTTCACCCCTGCCAGAGCCTGGGTGAGAGCAGCCAGAGTGCAGAGGGAGGCAGCCCTTTGGACAGGCGTCCCTGCTCCCTCAGAGCCACGGCTATGAGACAAACAGCCTCATCCCTGAGGATGCAGATGGGCAGAAAATGCCTGGAAGTAAAAAGGGGAGCCCAGCCATCTCCAAGAAGCTGATCCCAGAGGCAAGTGTCCCAGCAGGAAGTGTCCTGGAGCCACTTGTGTTCAGCCTACAGTCAGTTCCCAGAACGCTGTCCCTGTTCCAGTGGGGAACCCCCCATGCTTTGCAGCAGGAAAGATTCACATGAAACCAAGGAGGCTCTTGCATCTGCAGGAAGCTTCTCCCCTCTACTAGTGAGATGGCCTCTGACTACCAGGAATGTGTTTACAGATTAAGATCTGATCTTCTTCGGAGCATTAGTGTTAAATACGTTAGGATTTCTCGGAGACTTGTCAGAATGTTCCCACTGTTTTGGATTTCACTGGTGTGATAATTGATAAAAGATTCGTGTTAATCACAAAAGCATTGGGGTTTGTATAAACCAATACTAAGCTCTGAAGTGAAGCATGGACACTAGATAATGGAAATTATATGATAAAATAATTCTGTTTAAAATCACCTTGTTATGTTATATTATGTTGTATTATCTTACATTATATAATATGTTATGTTATGTTTTCCAAATGAGTTGTATCGGCTACCAGCTTGCAAAATCAGACTTCCCAAAAAGCCCTTCCTGCCTTTGTCTAATCAATACTGCCTATCTCAAGCACCAGACTCCCAGAACTTCTCTGGTGGTTATCTAGAAGGACCGGATGGCAATCTGTGACTGATTATCACCCAAAGGCTTTGTGAATTTGTGTACAACGAGAACCCACAGTATAAGAAGAGGCTGCAAACCAAGGTTGGGTGGAGCGTGGAGTGGACGGTGACCCCTCACGTTCCCCAGCGCTGCTTGCTCTTTCTATATCAAATAAAGCAATCTAAATTTTGCTGAATATCGAGACTTTTGTCTCTCATTTATAACAGGGTTCACCTTTTCCTCCTCCATGTGTAACGTCGTCTGGAGCACAGAGGTCCCAGGAGCTGCTTCCTCCTGAGCCAGTGGCACTCCTGGCCCTGGGCAGCGCAGGGCCCTGTGCCCCGTATATACCCCTGCAGGGCGGGGCTGTGCCATGTCACCAGGACAACAGAATGGCCAACAGCACCCAGGAACCCGATAGAACGGCCCTGTGTCACAAAGGGCCCAGCCCAGCAGCCCTTCAGCAGCCCAAGCCCCTGGAAGTGGCATGGAGCAGCAGCCAGACTGGAGGGCTTCGAGCCCCTTGTTCTGATCCACTGATGAAAATGATCAGAAATGGCTCTGCCTCAATTAGGGTGCAAATGAGAGCATGTGGCAAAGTCAATAGTTTGGGTTTTATTGTAGAGTAAACAAGTGTCAGAGAGAACAAAAAAAAAGAGAAAAATAGAAATGGAATAGAGGTGGGGGAGAGAAAGAGAGTGAAAGAGCCAGATTAAGTAGAAAACCTCACCACTCTGTGGATCCCAATGGAATTCTGCTCTCTGATGGAGAGCATCCACAGATGTCTTGGAGATGGATCCCAGTGGCATACTGTGGATGCTCTACATCTCCATTTTCTTGGTGCTGAGAGTCCCCCAAAAACTCGGAGTTTAGGGGGTCGAGACACACTAATACATGATAAATGTATATTATAGTTAAAACTTTCACAAAATATTTAAGTAGAGGCTTTGTATTGTGCACTATAATATTAATATTTGCAGAAATAAATGTAGTTGTGAAATAATAAATAACACTTTTATTTTTATAACTAACTGACGATATTTAGAATAACTCAAATTTATTTGTGAAATGGCTATGTTGATTCCAAGTACTTATAATAAACTTACAGTCGTGGAAATAGCTGAAACCGTCTGCATGTTCAGACATCATTGAAAGAACCACGCAGATAACATTGAGAGAGCAGATGTAAGGAGGACTCTGCTGCTGACTGTCAATAACTGTCACCGAAATTACCAAACAGGGGACCCTTGTGAGCAAGTGACACAGGACCCTCTAAACTGCACAGAAGGGGGGACAGGGGTCGAACCAAGCTAAAGAATTGCCAGATGTAAACGAATTCAAAGCAATGTTTGAATATGTATAATCCTTATAAATATGTATTTGACCAATGCAATGAAAAAGTTGTTATGGTTAACCAGTGTGCCTCTGGCTGTGGCTACATACCCAGCACTGTTATTGTCCCTTTTGTCTCTTATTAAACTTTTGAAAATTTTAAAGAGTGAGGCTGGTTCCTCACAAAACCCAAGGTGCTCACCACTTTCTTTCCCCCCCAAGCCAGGATCTGTCAGTCCCAAACTTTGTTCAGATGTTGGAGGAGGAGGCTGCGAGGAAAAGGAAGATGCCCTGGGTAGGAGGCAGGTGAAGGGGCAGGTGCCCCTTTCCTCCTCTCCTCTGCTCCATCTCCCAGCCCAGCATCACCCCCGGCTGCAGGACAACCCCGCTGCCGACACCTCCTGCCAGGGACGGATTGGGGGGGATCTCCTTCCCCTTCCATCTGCAATGGAGGCAAATCCCATCCTCTCCTTGTCCACCTTCCTCCCTCTCCTCTTCCTGTCCTTCATCCATCCACGTTCCTTTCCCTTCTCCTTCCTCCCTTGCTCCTTCTTGTTCTTTCCTCTCCTGCCTTTTCCTTTTCCCTTCTTGCTGTCCCTTCCTCTCCTTGTCCTTCCTCCCCCAGACATTGAGCTGCAGACAGAGACCAGGGACAACAAATCCCTGGCACAGACCCTTGTGGAAGAGGCCGTTTTGAGTGGCTCCGTGGCCCTGAAATGCAACGGGAAGGAAAAGTCCCAGAGATCTCACACAAGGAGGGGCTGCAAACCGAGCCCAGGGAGCTGTGAGGAGGAAAGACCCTCCCTGTGCCAGGAAGGCAATGGGAGATCCGGCCAGATCTTGGAACTGGTGGAGAAGCCTCAGGCATGGAGAAGCCCCACGGGTGCTTGGAATGTGGGAAGGCTTCAGGTGGAGCTACAAGCTGAGGAAAGATCAGAACATCCACACTGGGGATTGGCCCTACGAGTGTGGGGACTGTGAGAAGAGCTTCAGGCAGAGCTCAGCCTATTCCTGCTGCGTCCAAACACAGCAGTTCCAGATGCAGAGATCCCCCTGCAGCCTCTGGAGATCCATGGGGAGGCAGAGATCCCCCTGCAGACCCTGGAGATCCATGGGGATGTAGAGATCCCCCCACCGCCCCTGGAGGAGCCACGCAGGAGCGCGGGGATCCCTGAGAGGAGGCTGTGACCCCGCAGACAGAGGGGCCCCCGCTGGAGCAGCCTGTCCTTGAAGGACTGAGCCCGTGGCAGAGTGACCCACGCTGCAGCAGAGTGAAGGGGGCTGGTACCCATGGGATGGACTCAGGTTGGAGAAGTCCAGGAGAAGTCTCCTGTGGGAGAGACCCCAAGGTGCAGCAGGGGAACGACTCCTGTCCCTGAGCAGAGGGAGAAGCCACTGGGGATGAACTGACCATGGCCCCATTGAGGCGTGGAAAAACACTCAATAACCCACAAAATGAGTTATAAGAGTAGGTGTGTATTTATTCAGCGCTGAGGTGCATGGTGGATAGCTCTTCCAAAAACATGCACACCTTTGGCGATCTGGCCTCTCCTTTTATTCTCTACAAACTAGGACTACACAATAGACCTGTAGCCGTGGAAAAGGGTTTTAACCCTTTAAGTGCAGCAGAAATAAGATGCACAGCTACATGGTCATCTTTCATGACAGGAAGAAAGAGAAAAGTTTATTCAGAAATACACTTGATTTTATAGCATGACTCGCAACTCCAAGAGTAGAGAAAAGGTGATTGGTTCAGAGAGAAGACACCCCATTCCCAGGGCCTGGTCACACACCACAACAGATGTTCTATTTCTGTTATTAATTCCTTTTTATTTTGACCAAATTATCACCCTGAGAGAAATTCTCCCCAGCCTTGAGCTGGACCAGCTTATCGGCTGGGAACAGAGCTGAAAAGCTCCAGCCTGGAATATTTTTTAGGCTGTATTTTCTTGCTTTCTCAATATGTGTCCCACAGGTCCCCCTTCTGAAATATATTAAAAAAAGAAGAGAGAAGTGTTTGTGCTTCCCAGAAGAGCCAGGAAAAACAAACGCAACCCAAAGACCTGAGGATATTTGAGTGCCAAGGGTTTGGTGTCTTTTTTCTGCCTAAATCCCATCACTAAGTGAAGTAAAACAATGGACATTTCACCACTAAGTGATTATACTAATACAATTGTGAAAACTGCGACTATTTCACCCAAACACATATCAACAGCTCAATGAACAGATGAATGTCCATCCCCCACATGTAGAGGGATCATCCCGTTGGTGTTTGGTTTGTTGTGCAGCATGGAAACTGAATAGTCACCACATTCTGCTTTTGCTGGCACAGGACAGAGTGAGCATTTCTTGCAGGTCACAGTAGAAACCCAGATGTGTCTCATCCAAAGCCTGTAATGAGGCAAAGGTGATTCACAAGAACAGGATTATTTTGATTTCTTTTTCTCTTTTTCCAATTTCTCTGTCCTGCCTTGGAGACAGCAACAGAATTTTGCTGTTCTGCATTTGAGACAGCAACAGCTATAGGAAAAACCTGTGCTTCTCCCATTTGACTGTCATTCATGCAAATTGTCAGGAATTCTCTTGCAGAAATTGACTCAAGCACAGAAACATCTGCCTGAGAATTCCTTTTCCCCATGCCCACCCCAAGAATGGACCCAGCTCCTCCTCCTTTCGAAACGAGAGCAGGGTTGTTGCTGCTGTCAGCACAGGGCTGGAGCGAT
The DNA here is from genome assembly GCF_052056855.1 of Sturnus vulgaris. Lineage (NCBI taxonomy): Eukaryota > Metazoa > Chordata > Aves > Passeriformes > Sturnidae > Sturnus > Sturnus vulgaris. Next base: position 14,312,918 of record NW_028276170.1, read on the forward strand.
GCAGCGCGGTGGATCGGTGGGAGGAGTCCCCCTGAGACCGGACAGACAGACAGGTCTCCTCTGGTCGATGAGATCGGTGCTGGGGTCAGCAAATTCGAGGAAAAAATTATCTCTTCTTGGCGAATGAATGATGAGGCTGAGGGGGAAAGAGAAAACACCCTTTCCTTTGCCGCAGCAGAGAAAGAAGGCGGAGACCCAGGCCCCACGAAGGAGCCAGGCTCTGACACCAGGGAGAGGAGAGGGGAGGAGCCGGCACCATCCCCGGGCTGGGGAAAGGTGCCCGCGTCCCCCTCTCAGCAGCAAGCGGGTCGGGATCCGATGTCATCGTGAAAGGTCGGGCCAGCACCACCGCTCTCTCTGAGAGGGAGGGCGACAGCCCGGCAGGGGAGGGGGGAGTTGCCACCGCCCCTCGGGCTGGGGTTGGCGGCCGCATCTCCCTCCCAGCATCGGGCGGCCCCGGAGGGCAGCGCAGCCCCCGCAGGCGCTGGCCGTGAGGCTGCGCCCCCCGTGAGCGGCTCGGGGGGGGCTGCTGAGTTGGAGCGGCTCACGGCGAGCCCGAGGCTGCCCAGCAGCAGCCAGCGGTGTCAGCTCCGGGCGGGCGGCGGCGAGCGCGTCAGCCACTACGGCGACCGGAGCGCTCCCCGCCCCAGCGAAGGAGGGGGCGAGCGAAACGGCGCCCGGGCCCGTCCCGGGAAAGGACAGAAAGGGCGGGTCAGCCGCCGGCGGCCCCGCAGCAGCAGCGGTGGCGGCGGCGCCGGGGCTGGGCCCCGCCGGCGACCCCGAGCCGGCAGCCGCCGGTGCATGGGCAGCAAAAGCGGGCACAGCTGCCGGGGACGCGCAGTCCCCGGGCGCTGCCAACTTCTCGCTCGCGGTGCCCGGGAGCGTCTCGGGCACTGCTGCGCCGAGTTGAGTGGCTGTTAAAACTTCTAGTTCCTTATTTACAGCTTGCATAACTTGTTCTGTGATCACGGCCATGAATTGAGTGACCACGCCACTTGGAAAAAACTCTGTCTCTGCGGGCGAGGGGGACACGTGAGCGGGGAGCCGGCGCTGCGAAAGCGGGGAGACACGGAGAGGTAAAGGTTCCGGTGCAGTCTAAATCAATTAAAATGTCTCTCAGAGTTGAGAGCACAGTGTCCTGCTGTTTAGAATGTTGAATTCCCATACTTAAAGAAAAACCCGGTCCTCCCAGGAGTAATCCTGGGGTTTCCGCCGCCTAAAGCGAGCTAAACAATAGCTCTGGAGCAAAAGTGCTCCCGTTACCTCTGTGATGGAGGCACAGTCGACGAATTCCGTGGGATGTCCCGTCCCGCTGCAGTCGGGTGAGGGATACACGATCTTCCCAGACGGCTCTCTCGGTCCCGGCTGTCGTCACGGGTCCGGTCCTAGCCCCAGAGACCGGTGTCCTGGTTTTCTGGGTATTCCAGCCTGCTCCAGCACAGCTCTGGCTAGACAAAGCTCAGCTCTGAGCACAGCCCCGGTTATCGACAGCCTCGCTGGGTATGCCCCGGTTCGGCAGGCTTCAGGCCCCGAATTCTTCAGTGTCCTTTTCGACAGAGGTCCCGTGGACCTTCAAATGTCCATCGGTGGAACCTTCCAAATGTAGCCGTGGAAAGGGGTTTTAACCCTTTAAGTGCAGCAGAAATAAGATGCACAGCTACATGGTCGTCATTCATAAGAGGAAAGTAAGAGACAAGTTTATTCACAAACACACTTGGTTTTATAGCATGACTCGCAATTCCAAGAGTAGAGAAAAGGTGATTGGTTCAGAGAGAAGACACCCCATTGCCAGGGCCTGGTCACACACCACAACAGGTGTTCTATCTGTGTTATTAATTCCTTTACATTTTGACCAAGTTATCACCCTGAGAGAAATTCTCCCTAGCCTACAGCTGGACCAGCTTATCAGCTGGGAACAGAGCTGAGAAGCTCCAGCCTGGAATATTTTTCAGACTGTAATTTTCTTGCTTTCTCCATATGTGCGCCTACACAGCAAAGCCCAGGAGGCCGGGAGGAGAGCCCGGGGCCAGCGCAGCTGCTTGGGCAGTCGCTCCTTCCAGGACCTGGACCCAACCCATCCCTGAGCAGCCACTGCCAGCCCCGACCCCCCCTGCCCCGTGACAGCTCCCCCAGCTCAAGGGGACAGAGTCAGGCCCTCTCAGGACACATCTGGGCCTGGACCTCCTCCAATGGCATGCCAGGTAAAGAGGGAAACCATTGAGAGCATCTCCAGAGACACAGCCTGACCAGCAGTGTCAGCAGGCAAAACAAAGGTTTTGCTAAGCAATGGCCTTTCATGGAGCAAAACATTTACAATCAGGGCAGTCCATTCGTGCAGATGGGGGTACACTCTGGGGGCACAGCTAAGGCCATGAGGTCACAGCAGGCTCTGGGGTCACAGCAGGCTGAGGTCACAGCAGGCTCTGAGGTCCCAGAGGTGCCAGAGCCCCGTGGTTGCACAGCACCACAGGCACCGAGCAGTCAGGCCTTGAGCACAACTGCTGCGGCAGCAGCGGCGGCGGCGGCAGTGGTGCTGACATTGGGACAGCGGTGTCAGGACAGCGGGGGCAGCAAGAGCTGCGGGACTGGCACAGGGCAAGGCACCATGGCCCTGGCTCTGCGCCTCTTCCTCCTGCTCCTCCTGGCACTGGCCCTGCCTGCCAGGGCTGCCCAGGCAGCTCCGTGGAGAGCACAGGGAGCAGGTGAGCTGGGGGCCTGGCTCCCCTTTCCTGGGACAGCGCTCCCTTCTCCCCAGGAAGCGTTGGGGATGGTTTTCCATAGGGCTTTAGGGAGGCTTTCCTCAGTGGGAGGCAGAGAGCCCACATGGGCCCTGGGCTGGCCTGGTTTCCCCTCCAGGGATGTTGAACAGGGCATGGAGAGAGTGTGCAGAGTGACCAGAGCTACCAGAGAGCCCCCCAGGCCCCTCTGCAGCTTTGGCCATGTCCATTCACATCTGGTTCCCACAGCCTCACCCTATGCATACACTTGAAGTGCAACTATTTTGCTCTAAGGTCTTCCAAAAGCCAAGAGCCAAGACACAGGAGACCAGAAATCTCTGGAGGCAGCCAAACATCTGGACCAGATGCTAAGTGATCTGGAGAGACACCGTGGTGGGTGCATTTCCCTTCCTTGCACTGCCCAGTTCCCTAAGGCAGAAGGGGATCCCAGCACACCATGGAAATGCTTCTGATCTGTGCTCCCTTCCAGGTGAGGTTCCTGTGAAGGCTTCTCAAGGAAGTTGGGTGGAAGATGATTTGGAACTCTTGGGAGCTTCTGCAGGTAAGTTCTTAACTTCCCCTCACAGCAAAATCATTGACAACCTGGCAGAAACCAGGTGACAGAAGCTTCTGTGGCTGTTGAGTTACAGGTGTGTCTGCAGGGAGCACTTTGGCAGCTCCAGGGCTGGATGCTGTGTCCAAATCCAATTCCCATAGCAGGAGTGAGTAGTGTGTACCTGCTGACCCCACAAGCTGAGCACTGCTTTTGTGGAATCCATCCACATGATGTTGAATTACTTTGCTCTAAGATCCACCAACAGGCAAGGCCCAAGAAACAGGAAACAAGAAATCCCTGGAGGCAGCCAAACTGCTGGACCAGATGCTGAGTGATCTGCAGAGACGCCGTGGTGGGTGCATTTCCCTCAGCCTTCTCCTGACACTCAGCAGCCGGGGGCTTTCTCTGCACATCTGGACACGCCGTGCCCGGCACAGCAGGAAGGGATCCATGGCAGCCTCGCTGTCCCACTGCTGCTGTCACAGCCTGCAGGGCTGTTTCCCAGCCTGGCCTGGCTGCAGCTTCTCCCCAGCCTCTGCAGGAAGGCCTTTGGCATCATCTGACAGGGATCCCAAAGTGTCCCACAGGCCATGCACACCCTGAGATCCCTGAAATTTCCTGGCCTCAGGCTAGATCAGGAGGGGTGGCTGTTTGGAGGAGGGAGGGCCCCGTGGCAACCCCAAGAGCCTGGGCCTTTTCCTGATCCTTATCCATGTCTTTGACAACTATTACTTACTGAAGATGCCCCCTCCCCAATGGGGAATGGTTCCATCTGATCCAGCTGCACCTCTTCCCTTCTCCAGAGGTGGACCAAAAGGCCTTGGTGAAGGCAGCGCTTCCTGGAGGAAGCAATGGCTCCGTGCCAGCCCCTGGTACACAAAGGGAGGAGATGCCAGGCAGAGCCACAGAAGGTGATTGCTGTGCCAGGCTCAGCCAGGCTGAGCAATCCTGCTGGGATCCCTCCCTGGGAGACGCTGCCCAAAACCTGGGAGGGGCTGCAAGGGGTGACCATGGTGGGGAAAGGGCAGAGGGGGAGAGCAGGGCTCCAGTGTGTCCTGACAGGGCCTGGCTCTGTCCCCTTGGGCTGGGGGAGCTGTCACGGGGCAGGGAGGGTCGGGGCTGGCAGTGGCTGCTCAGGGATGGGTTGGGCGCGGCTCCCTGGAAGCAGCGACTGCCCAAGCAGCTGCGCTGGCCCCGGGCTCTCCTCCCGGCCTCCTGGGCTTTGTTGGGTGGCACAGCCTGTGCCAAGGGGTGCCAAGGTGCCTGCAGGCCCCAGCTCTGGGGCAAACAGAGAACGTCCTGGCCGTATGCAGCGAGCTGCCAGCTCAGCAGTGGAGCACAGCACGGGCTCACGCTCCCCATTGCTCACACAGATGTTATCCCTGAAACAGGAATAGATGCTCAGGATCCAGAGCGCCTTCCAAGAATTGTCTGCCCCCAGGATGTGCGCTGGTCCTGCATGATCGGCACAGTAGTGACAATGTTCACTGTGCCACTGGTCCTGCTCTGCTGCTATTTTGGCATTCGGAAGCTCTATCAGATAGGACGGTAAGTTGCTGATTTTTCTCTGCAGTTTTATTAAAACTCTGCTCATTGCATTGGTAGCCTGGCTCATGGTCATGCTGCTGTGGAGCTGTGGCAAGTCCCTGTTGTCCCAATAACTCTGATAAGGGTTCTGCTGCTGCCCAGTGCTTTAATTGGCCTCTTAATTGCTGGGCCTTGTCCTGGGGAGCCCGCTGGGGCTGCAGCCAGTGCTGGCTCCCACTGAGGCTGCGTGGCCAAGAGCAGCCCCAGGAGCAGTGGCAGAGGCAGAGCAAGTTCACAACAATATTTGGGAATGCATTTCAGGATGGGAATGTGGTTATTTAGCAGCTCATGTAAAGTTTCATGGTAATAATGATGTTACAGGATGAGCAAATTTTCTTCAATTCAGTGTTTAAACAAATCCAACCCGATGGAGGTTTGGCTTTGGCCTTTAGACTTTGCTCTGTGTGTGAGCCCTGTTCTCGACTGATTTTGGATTCACTTTTGGGTGAAGGCTTATCTCAGCCCTGATCCTTGGCAGCTCTGGGCTCAAAGGGACAGCTGAGGCTGCACTGCACATGACTGGGGTGCAGGGCTCCATTATCAAAGGGCTTTGAGAAGTTTAAATTTCTGTATTTTTACTACATGGTTTTGTTTATGAAATTAATCCACTTTTTTTAAACCTAGCTTTAAAAAAATTTCTATTGCTTTTACCAGTTATTTGATCTAGTGAATTATGGCATAATTATCCCATGTGTGAATTAGAACACTGTAAGTACTAGAAAATGAACTAATTTTTACACTCTTCTGTCTTTCACAGACTTATGTTGGTTTGATGTGACCAACAGAAGAGGTTTTTGATTGCTTTGAATTCAAACAAGGAGCAGAGCTGGAACCTGTTGAAATGAGTCTCTTGACTTCACAGCTAAAGCAAACTGCCAGGGTTCTTTTTTTTCAGCTTTGGCTGGGGATATAAAAATATACCAGCAGCATATACTATAAATAAATATATACTAAATACATAGCAACAAATAGTCCAGTAAAGTAACTGATCTAAATGAGGGGTTTGGTGTGTTTGCTCACCAAGCCCTGAGTTCCTCAGAGCTGCAGCTCCCTGCTCTCTGTGCAGACAGAGGCTGGCTATGGGTGACAGTGCTGTGTCTGGCCTGGTGCACACCAGCTCCACACAGGAGCTAAGGGATTATCCTTGCACACTCCATCCTGGAAGAACCGAATTCATTGATGAATCTGACACAATTTATTGGCATGGCAGCAAAAAAAAAAAAAAAAAAAAAAAAAAGGTTAGAATTTATTCCATTCCAAACATTTCACATTTTGTTGTGTGTAATGCAGATAGGAACTACAAGTTTCCTATTCATGCACAATTTGCTGTCTGAGAGCCCACAGTCCTCAAAGTCACAGGGGCTTGCAGAGCTGTGTGTGAGATGACTTTAAAAACAAAAACAACCTTTATGTGCAACACCTGTCTTCAAAACTTTACAATCCAAATCACAAGCTGATTCCTACTGGTAACTGGAAAAACTGCTTTGTTTTCATCTTAGACTTCTTTGTTTCCACAGGGGTGACTGCTGCTGGCTGTGACTGCCCTTGTGGTACAGTTGGAACCTGGACAGATGTAATGTCTGCGGGTTCCACTGCTGCACCATCAGACTCTCCCTCTTTAAGGCAGGGGGAGGGTTTCTCACCAGCTGGGGAAAGGTACTCCTTCAGCATCTGGCTCATCTCTTTCCCCTACCCACTCTGGGTGTTTCATTTCTGAAGTGGGCTGTGGGGCAGGGTCAGGCTCTGCAGCAGCATCCCGATTTCCTGGGGTAGGTATCAGGGTTGTTATCCAAGCCAATATCCCCTGATCTCTGACTGCTAAATAGAACAGGCATATCAGCAACACCAACCACTGTATGATATCATTAGCATTTAGAGTGGATCTGAACTCCTTCAAATCTGGTGGAGAGGACTTAAAAAACTGGGTGATGGGTTGGGAGTAAATTTCCCCTGCTGTCACTTCCTCACAGTAAGTACCATTATTGAAGTAAACCCCGAAACGACACACTTAAGAGTGCAAAAGCTCTGAATCCATGTGGCTGTCTTCCAGAGAAAGTTAAAAATCCATTAATTTCTCTGCTGATCAACCCACAGAATGAACTGGATAATAGCCACAATAACCTCAGTGATGAGAGCCATGTTCAAAAAAGGGCTTGCAAATGGGAGAGATATAGCAGTGACCACATGGAGCCCAAACCAGGGTAAGCTGGACAGCATGGTGTCACCTACCACAAACCTTAGGTAACTCAAGAGAGCTGTTATTCCTTTTTCACCCTCCTCTCAATGCCCTCAGGCCCAAATCTCTCTTGGTTTGGAAGACAGGTATTTGCCAAAAGAGACAGTAGCCTCTCTTTGAAATGGAGAGTATAAACCCCCACTCCCTTCACTTTACTATAATTTTGAAATCAAGGGGCTCTCAGGCAAAGATATGGGGGGTAGGAATAGCAGTTCTTTACTAATATATCTAACAAGACAAACAAAAACAACAGCTATGAAATTAACAGCCAACAGAACAATAACTCAGTTCTAGTCCTTTTTTGGCCGCAGACACCCTCTCCTTGCCCTGCAGTTACTGGGGCTGTGGGCAGGTCCCGTCCCCGCAGCTGCGGGAGGACCGGGGCAATGGCTGCGGCCTCGTCCCGGGTGGGAGAGGGATGGGCAGAGACTTCTCTGCTCACGGTGTCGGTCACGGTGCCCAGCAGGGTGTCCGGAGCTGGGAGACCGAAAGCGGGAAAGGGAGCAGTGCGGTGTCCCACAGCAGAGAACGCGGCTCCCGGCGCTGGGATGGCGAGGGGGTGGCGCAGCAGCACCGGCGTCTTTCCTCCGACTCCACGAGCGAGAGAGAGACTCCCAAACCTCTCCTTTACCTGCTGCCTGCACATCGCGGTGTTTCCCCCTCTTCCCTCCCCCTCCCCTCGAGGGAAAACCAGCCGTCTGAGCCAGGGGGGAGCCACAGCTTCTTAGCATAACCATGGGGAAAATTCCACAGAGAGAAAAAGGGGAACACCCAACCTCCAACAAACAGTCATATTCACTTCATAATATTTGCATGTGTTATAGGGAAACAAAAGCATTCTGTACATAGTTTAAAAAACGAGAAATTTTCGTTCATGACTTTTCTCCTTTATTTAGGATTTGACTTTTCTTTTTGTTTGATTTTGGTGTTTTTATATTGTTTCTGTGTGTATTACTGTTTTGTCTTTGTTGTTGTTGATTTTTTCAATTTAGGAGCGAGAATAAAGTATCTGTAAAGTTTTATTCTGGGCATTCAAAGAGTTAATACCTTGCCCAGAGGGCAGCAGAGGGATTTGTGATTTTTCCCAGGTGGGGCAGTCGGAGTTATTTACAATAAAGAGTCTTTCAAGGCCACGCTGGGGGCTGGGTGAGGACTGTAGGGTTTAGTCAGAGGAGCCGTGATGAGTTTCTGGTTTCATGGCTGTTCTCCGGCGCCCGCTGCACTCAATTCCAGCCACGGGCCGGGGGTTCTTCCTCCACCCTGCCCAGCAGGGCACCACCAGAAGATAGGATTGAACACAGAAGATTTTCTGGGGTTGAAAGTCAACAAATCCACTCTCCCCAAGGAATTCTCAATGTCAGTTTGCATCCCAATGGTTGCCCCTGCGTTAATCCAGGAGCACACAGGGAGACAGGATGGTGCAGAGCCCCCCCCAGTCACAACACGGATCACCAGGGCTATGCCTAAAGGGCGTCACTGGGGATCATCCAACACCGATCCTCCCATGGGGGATGGAGCTGGAGCAGAGCACGAAGCTCTTCCCGAAATTGGGGCATGCACAGGACTTCCCTTAGTGGAGCCTCCGTTGGTGTTGAGTCAAGTTAAAGCTCTTTGAGAAGCTCTTCCCACACTCAGGACACTCGTAGGGCCTCTCCCCAGTGTGGATGCGCCGGTGGACAGTGAGGGTGGAGTTTTGTTTGAATCCCTTCCCGCAGTCGGGGCAGCGGAAGGGCCTCTCCTCTGTGTGAATCCGCTCATGTCGGAGGAGATTGGAGCTGGTCTGAAACCTCTTCCCACACTTGGGACACTCGTAGGGCCTCTCCCCAGCGTGGATGCGCCGGTGTTCCTTCAGGTAGGACATCCACCCAAAGCTCTTCCCACATTCCAAGCAGGTGTAGGGCCGTTCCCCTGTGTGGATCACCTGGTGCTGCAACAGTTTGGAGCTGTCTCTGAATCCCTTCCCACATTCCCCACACTCGTATGGCCATTCCCCAGTGTGGATCCTCTGGTGCCGGATCAGCTGGGAGCTCCACCTGAAACCCTTCCCACATTCCAAGCACTTGTGGGGCTTCTCCCCTCCAGGAGGCTTCTCCACCAGCTCTGAGCTCTGCCTGGATCTCCGGCCGCCTTCCCGGCTCAGGGAGGGTCTTTCCTCCTCGCAGCTCCCTGGGCTGGGTTTGCAGCCACTCCTAGTGAGGGATCTCCCAGGCTTTTCCTCCTTCTCCATCTGCCCACACATGGGGAATGAAAAATCCTGTTATTGGGAAAAAACAAGAAGAGAGAGCCTTGGGATGGGGGGTTCTTCCTTGCCAAAGTGCAACTCAGGAAGGCATTGGGCATCTTGTGTCTGTAAGAACCTCCAAGCACCAAGTTTCAGCCCAAAGATCCTCCAAATATCATGACGCAGATCAAAAACCCCCCAATATCAAGCTTCAGCCAAAAGCCCCTCCAAAATATAAAGATTCAGGCCCCGCAAAGAAACCAAAGCACCAATATTTAACCCAATAAAGCTCAGAAACACCAAGACTCAACGCTGTGAAAATCATGGATCCCCTCCCCGGTCGCCTACTGCATGTGGAGAGGGCAAGGCTCCTGGAGCTGGGCGAGAGGCGGCAGATACAGGGAGGGGTGGAACCTTGTGCTCCTTCCCGTTTCTGCTCCTCCTCCTCCTCCTCCTATGTCTCTACTCTTGCTCACACTCCTCTTGCTCCTACTAACCCTCGTTCCTCTGCACAATCCCACCTGCTCCTCCCACGTGCAGCGTTTAACCTTTTTGTTCTTCAACCCTGCTTGTCCTTCCCTTCTCCTGCTGCCCCCAGGCCCAGCACCCACTGCCGGCTCCCTCTTCCCCCCAAACCCACAGCATCCCAGCGCAGGGGCAGCGATGGAGCTGGGGCAGCTCGGGCTGGGGCAGCGCTGGGCTCTCGGCCGCTCCCGCCCGCACTCGCTCCCCACTGCAGCCGCTGCCGCCACCACAGCGCGGGGGGGCCCGGCCTTGGCGCTCCCCCCCTCCCACCTCCCCAAATTCCCCTGCCGGGGGGCGCTGGGGCCAGGAGACAGACGAGTGACAGATCAGGGGGGCTGGGAAGAGTCGGCACCCAGAGAGCACTGAAAATCTCAGCAGTGACTACAGTGGCATCTTCGGGGACTAAACATGGCAGGGCACCCATGGAGGGTAGAAAGGGAAAGCCAGGAAGGGCTCCGGGCCAAAGGGATGATGATCCCAAAATATCTCTGAAGGGTCCCTTGGGAGCATGTTGATGAAGTTTGCACATTCTCACAAAGGTAATCAAGGACAGGGACACTCAGGCGGCAATCAGGGAAGTCCAGAACAGATTGATACAAGGGATGGATGGTGATGGTGTGCTGGGAAAGGATTGGGTGAAAGGGAGTGTGCAGGAATATGGTTCAGGAAAGAAGCAGCAGGAGCAATCTATGTGGCAAAAAACCATGAAGGATCGTAAAGAGGAGGAAGCGAAAACACTGAGGATGGGGTTGTTTTTCAGCAGGCTCTTATCCTCAGAAGTTGCCAGCTGCTGCAGATCCTTTGTATCCCCGGTTGCCAGGACAGGCACACAAGGAGGTCAGGATTGCAGGGGGTTTCTCTGTGCTGGGCAGCGGCAGGAGCGGGCGCAGAGGGGCGGCACCGGGAGCACGGGCTGGGGGCCTGTGGGGAGCTGCGGGGCCGGGCCGGGGCTGTGGGGCAGCCGGGGCTCAGCGCCGGGCGCTGCCTGAGCCCAGCACCCCCCGGCAATTGCAGGCCCGGCAGTGGCCCCCGGCCCCCAGGAGGCTGCGGGACGCCCCGGCCGCTGCCCGGCCCCGTGGAGCTGCCGGCCCTGCCCGCCGGGGGGGCCGCGTTTGGACACTGCGGCAGGACAGGCACCGGCTCTGGGATACGGGCTGGCCACGGCAGCCACAGCACAAGGAGCAGCAGGACAAAGGAACAGCTGGGAAATGGCGATTGGACGTGCAAGCATCCAGATTAGCTTTTAAGCGTTTTCCTTGGGTCACTGCAGAAAGGAATGATTTAGCAGAAAGCTCAGCAGCTGTCAGAGGATGAGCACCCCCAGGCGCTGAGGGGGCTGCAGGAGGGGCAGAAGAAGCCCCTGGAGCACTTGGTCACAAAGGCACAGCAGGGGAATGCAAGAAGGGATGAGGAAAAGGCCAAGGGGAAGGCAAAGGCCATGGCAGAGTTTCTACAGCCCCTGAGGGATGAACCCCAGGGCCCAAGGGGGCCCCAGCACCCAGGGGACTGAGTTTGAAATGCAAGAATTTTTAATTTGCACCTAACTTTGATTATAATGTACTAAGAACGGATTTGATGGCCAAAATTCGAATGCAAATGAACATTGTAAAAGGTGGTACAGAGTCAAGTTCTGTTTTGCCTTTGTGTCAATTGTCTGGCAAGGACTAAGCTGAAGTGAACTCAGAAGTTTGGGCAGCTCCAGGAAAATAGGGAAAATTAGATATGGAGCCTCTCCAAAGCTCTTTGAAGCAACCAGGACAAGCAGTGTCTATAAGCAATACCCTGTTCCAAGGGAGGGAAGGAAAGGCTTTCAGCCTCTTATTGAGTCCCTGCTAAAGGCAGGACTTTTGAAGCCAGGGATCTCTCCATGTAATGCTCCTATCCTGCCAGTCAAAAAATCAGATGGAATCGAAAGAATGGTGCAGGACATAAGAATAATAAATGAGATTATTCAACCTAGGCACTCCACAGTCTCAGATCCTTACACTACGTTGAACCTGGTTCCCTCCTTACACTGACACCATTCAGTCCTTGATGGCAAAGATGCTTTCTGGGGATGCCCACTCACACAGGATGGTAAACTGGATTTTGCCTTTGAGTGGGAACAAGAGATAGAAGGGAAAATGGGAAAGACATGGACGGTCCTTCTGCAGGGATGCAGGGAAGCACCAGCCTTATTGGGGCAAGCCTTGCAGAAAATATCACAAGAATTTACCCCACCCCAGGGATTGGGTTAATGCAGGATGTGGATGACTTGCTGCAATCAGGAGGACAAGAAGTGGTAGAAGAAGCCTCTGTGAAATGGCTGAATGTTCAGCCTAAAAATAATCTTTCAGTATTTGAAAAAAAAAAAAAAAGAGCAAATGCTAGAGAAAAGAGTTAAATATTTGTGAGATATTTTGTCTGAAGGTTTGTGGTATCTTGAACTAGAGAGGGTCAGGGGAGTCTCAGAAGTAATCCAGGACTGAAAAAGAATTCTGAGCATTAATAGGAAACTGCAGGACCTGAATTGAGAGTTCTCTGTTCTACCCATAACATTGTATCACTTTCTAAACCCCAATAGCCTCAAGGTTGGGGTATGGACAGAAGAAAGGGAACAAAAGCTGAGAAAATGAAAACTAACAAAATGATTGGTGCCACAGCTATGACTATTCCAGACTCAGGAAAGAAATTGGGATTCTACTTGTGTTATAAGTACATATTATATTATTGTCTTTTTGCAAATATTAAAATGAATGCTATCTCTTGGAAAACTTTGCTGTATGAACATAGTTTATTTTAGCTCTGCGATTAACAGAACTTAGAAATAGTTGTGGTAAATATATTTTTTGTAATTACAACATTTTGATGTAAAAAGCTTTTGTTCATGTAACTAACTCAGAGAATGGTAAAAAAGATAATCAGGAAATTCTTCACATTCCTGGATTATGGGACACCAGAATCCCAGGAAGGAAAAAATAATGATTTACAGGTCTGGGGAGAATGATTCTGAATAATGCATGAAGGTCTATGAATATGCAACATGTTGCTGCATTTAGGAAGTGTTTTCTGAGTCAGTGTGTGCCCTTGGCTGAAGGCCAAGCATCCGGCCATTATAACCTTTGGCCAGAGCCAGGGCAGATATTCAATTATCTCCCTTGGAATTGATCTTTGCAATTCCTTACCCTGCTAATTCTCCACCTAGTGCGGGCTGGAGATAAGGGATGTATATTTCAAGCAGTCTGTGGCCAGAATCCTGTCTCTTGTGAAATCTCTGCCACAGGAAGCTGGGCTGGCACAGAGCCTGCCTTGGCACTTTGCTGTTCACAGCATCCACCCAGGACTCTGCCTCTCAATTACACTCACACACTGGGCTGCCTGCGATTCCACTGTTGGAAAGTATACCAAATTTAAATTTTTTTCACATTTCATTTTACTAGTCAGGCTCGGTTTGCCTTTCTCTCAGGAAAGAAATTTTAAAAGGTTTTTTTTAAGGGATGTTGCACCACTCAACAGAGATGAGTTTAACATCTCAACAGACTGGGAATAGCCCAAAATATTCCCAGAAAGATAACAACATTCAACAAAACATCAATGAAACATCAGCAAACATCAAGGAACACCCACCCCAGACACTGCCCCGGCATAGATGGAGACACCTGGTCTGGAAAAGACTGAGAAGGAAATCCAGGAGTGGGACCTCATTAACATCACAGGAGGAGAAATCCAGGTCCAATCGGAAACCAAACACTAAAAACTACACAACCTGGAAGCAATAAACACTAAACCAATGGATTTCAATGGGTTCAGACTGTAAAATTTCAGGAAAAATCTAGTAAAATTCACATCTCATGGAATGAATTTCTCTGCACACCCGGGCTATGTGTGGATGAAATTATTTCTGTTGCACATCCTGACCAGAATCAAGCAATGCCTTAACTCTCTAACACTAAAGATATTGTTGGAGAGTTTTTTATTGTCCCTGCAGTTTCAGTGACAAGATTACACCATGACAAAAACTTTTCACATTAATCCTACTTTTAGATTGTCAGTTAGGTTTGGGCCAGGGGTGTGACAAGCAATTTTTACTCCTAGGAGAAGAGGTAGAAAAGACTTGATTGCATTGGAATATTTTTCTATATATTTGTGGTGGCTCTTAATGACGGCAGAATTTCGGAATGGATCTTTAGAAGCTCACCTTTAAGTTGCATTTTGCAAAGCTAGAAGAGTATTAATGGTGAGGCTTTAACGCATAAACTGTTAAGAAAAAATCGTTAAAAAAATAAAAAAGAAAAATAAAGCAGATTGTGAGGGTGGACGTGTGAATCACCTAAAGGCTGCTCTGGAAGAAAATCCTAGTTCCAGGCAGCCAGGAGAGGAGTTTTAGAAATGCAAATTAACATTGCTCTGGAAAAGTGCGGACAATGCTCAAGGGCCTTCTTGCCAGGGGGAGGAATTTCCCTGAGTCCATCTGCCCCTCACCCCCAGCTCTGCCTGCTTGCACAGATGGAATTTGCACAACTAAAGGCAGAGCCCATAGTGAGGATATCTGACTGCAACAGAAACTGGTTAAGCTGCAAAGGGAAACAGCAAACAGAGAATATTGAGCAAATTTCATGAAAAAAAGTGTGTGTGTGGGGGATCATCCCTCTCCCCAGAGCACTGAGGTGTTTTTGCTAGTCCAGAGAAATCACTTGAGAATCCAAACATTTTATCATTTCATAAGATAAAAGTGGTCAATTGATGCAGCCGTGGCAGGAGGGAGCACCCAAAAAAGGGAAAAAGATGAACGGCCACCAGAACAAATGCTACAACACCATGGACCAGCCCCTGGGATCCCTAACGAATTCATATCAGGACACAGAAAACCCATCCATAATTTGACTGGCAGAATTAGGTTAAAAAGCTTCCTCGAAATAATAACCAAGCAGACAGCTCCAGCTCCTGACCTTCCTGCTGACCAAGCCACTGAAATGAGGAACGAGACATTTCACCATGGGATGGAATCAGATTATCTACTTACAGAAGAAGGAGGAGTTTGTGGAAAATTAAGTGACGCAAACGGCTCTTTGCAAACACATGATAACCGAAAAGTGGTGAAACAGATAGCAAAGGAAATATGAAAATAGCTCGTATTCCGGAGAAAGGATGGGAATGGGACACGTTTCCGTGGTTCTCTGGCAGACCATGGCTTAAACGAATGCTGCTGCTCCTCTGACGTGCTGCAGCAACTCTCAGCTTTTTACCATGCAAGACACCTTGCGCCAAAGAGGACACAGGAAAAGGAATTGAGTCAATGGAAATTAAAAGTTCGTAAAGGCAATTCTTGAGAAAATGAGAGAAGGAGGGATTGAAAGCAGTAAGATTAATACCGTAGTAGGGGTGAATATTAAGAGGGACATGCAGTAGGCGGATCGGGAAGTCTGAACCTTCCAAGTATCTCAGCCAGAGGGGAAAGGGACAGGGAGACGCAGCCGGGAAAATGAGGATAAAAAGGAGGCTGCGTTTTAGAGACCGCATGGCAAATGCCGCATGGCCTCTCTCTTTGTTCAGGAATAAAGTCACTTTTACAGGACTCCTCTGTCTCCTTCGGGCACACAAACCTCTGGCCACGGGAATTTTCCCGCACAGCCCCGGGCACAGGGCAGACACCTCTGTGCCACCCACAGCAACCGGGACGAGCCAGCGCTGCTCCGGCACCGGCTCCTGCCGAGGCCCCAGCGGGAAGGAGACCGCGGGCAGCCGCTCCCGCAGCGCCCTCAGCCCAGCGCCAACACGGGCCGGCACCGGCACAACCAACCCGCCAGAGCCCCCTGCCGCCCCCGAGGCCCGCAGCGAGCCCCGAGCCCCCGCACAACCGAGCGCGGCTCCCACCTGCGCTGGGGCCGCCTCCGAGCTCCGCCGCCGCCTGTGGCTGAGGAATTCGATGGGAAGTGTTGCCTCCTTAACCTTTCTGACCACTCCCAGCCCATCTATGCCAGCACGCAAGCCCTCAAAGAAGGTGTGAATAAACTTCGGGTAGATAATGGGTACGACTGGCTGAACTGGCTCTTAGGGCACTGGCGACTCACTGGCTGGGTCAGGAATTTAGTTAAAATAGGTTTGTATGTATTAGGCATCATATTATGCATTGTAGTAGTTATTCCTTGTATTTTACAGTGTGTTAAGAATTTAATCGACAAATCGCTTAAGAGTGTATTTTCAGTTAAAAGAAACGGGGGAGGTGTGGATATGGGTAATGCAAATGAGACTGATAGTACTGCAGATTGAATCAGCAAATGCAGCCTGACAACGAGGATGCCTGGCAAGAGCAAACAGAGATCTGACTGCAAGAGGACTGGATCAAATCTGGGTTATGGGAAATAAGATTTTACTAAGTCCACATGTAAAGTTTTGTCTATGTGAGAGTTTGTCTATGTAAGGTTTGTCTATGTGATTGCAGTAAAATATTACCAGCCTTCCTGTAAATGGTATATAAGCACATGTAGTGCTCAGTAAAAACTGGATTTTGATCACCATTCAGTGTCTCCGTCTCTCTCTCATCGCCGATAGTTCAAGTACTCCCAGTGGGATCCTGGAAAGAGAATGGTGGCAACATCTACTGCCTGCTACCCCCCTCTAGGCAATATTCAACTGTTTCGTTCACAGACTCATCTTCTAGCACTCTTAGTGGGGTCAGCAGAGGCACTTCCCACTGGTGGGGGCAAAGAGCACCCTCTGTGCCTTTGTGGTGGGAGCAGACAGTGTTGTCTCAAAGGAAAGGTCAAAGAGAGACCAAGCTGGGCCTCTGCCTCCTGCCCCTCACCCCACAAGGGCAGGAGGACACAAAACTGAGAATGCTCTTTTCTTTTCTGTCCTGTCTTTCCCAGGAGCTTGACTAGCTCGAAGGAGAGGATTAGAAGGATTTCTTGAGGATCACTGCCAGTGCACAGCACACATGGCATCCCTCACCCCTTACATCATCATGGCATGGAGGGGTAGGAACCAACAACAGCCCTACCCCACTGCTCCAGAAGCCAAAGTCCCCATGCAAGCATTTAGTTATGGCCTTCTTAGAGAACCACATTCCCACCCAAATCTTCCCCTCTGCAGCAGCTCATTCCCACAGGAACTGGCAGAGCAGATGGGGTTTGGACATTGGCTGGCTTCCATTGCACTCCTTGCCCTGGAGCTGGCACGGCAGGAGAAGGGCTCTGGTGAACCTTCTCCTCCTCCCATGTAGGCTCTAACCCAGCTGCCAGAACTTCAAGTTCTCAGAGCACTTCTGGGCTCTGAGCAGCGGCCACAGGAGGAGGAGATGCAACTCCAAAGGCAGCAGTTCCCAGGCCCAGCTCCTGCCATCCCAGTGGGGCTGTTCGGTGGTTCAGGAGAGGAAGGGAAGGGCAAGTGCAGGTGGCAGTAGCTCATTTCCGACTGAAAGAGGGAAAGGTAATTTATTCACTTTGAAATCCCTGCATTCAAGCTCTGATCCTAAACTGAAAGAGAAGTAGCACCTGCTCGTGTTAAATTTGGGTGAAGAACAACTGTTACTTTTGATATGGTAAGCAGTTCAATTATCTGAGGGAAAATGTACAGCAAAAATTAGCATTCACAGAGACACAGAAAAGAGCAGGAGTTGGCAAAAGGGAGGAGGACAAGAAAGCACACCCCAAGTCAGTGTTTCACCCAAATCCAGGATTTTCTGTTTGTAAGGAGTGGGGTCCCCCCAGGTCCCTCCCCAGTCCCGCCCCCCAATAAACGGGACTGGGGTGAACTGGGAAGTTTTACTGGGAACACTGGAGCAGCTGTGCTTGGCCTGAATGACAGCGGGGCTGGGTGTGGGACACACGACTCCTCTAAAATCAGTGTGGGGATGTGTTAGAGTCAGTAAGTCAAGAATTTCTCTGAATCCTTCAGAGAGAAATCAGAGTGCAGGGATTGAATTGAAGTCTTGAGATGGACTGAAATGTGTTAAGCCTCTCACACATAAATCAGAGGTGAAGGTTTAGGTTGTAGCACGAGGGAGCAATAAGTAAGTAAATGGAATAAGTTTTAAGTGCTTTTAGTGAGTAAAAGGTCTTAGACGCCAGAGAAGTAGTACATGTTCTAGTGAAGGTTGAAAGACATGCTAGTGTTTCCTTCGGGGCTCCAAGAATCTGGCTTCAGACATAATAGAGTTAGAGTTAAGAATATTGCTTACATTTTTCAGTTAGAACAAGATAGGCCATGTACAGAGTTTATATGTAGCACCTCACCACTCCGTGGATCCCAATGGAATTCTGCTCTCTGATGGAGAGCATCCACAGACCCCTTGGAGATGGATCCCAGTAGTGTCCTGTGGATGCTCTACATCTCTGTCTTCTTGGTGCTCAGGGTCCCCCACAAACACTGAGTTCAGGGGGTCCATACACACTGGGGGCAGGTGGGAAGGCCCAGGTTCCTCCCCTGGCAGGGACAAGTCTGACACAGGCTCTGGCAGCAGCCTCTGGCTCTGCTGCATCCCTTTGCATCAGGAGCAGTGCTCTGCTGCAAGGCCTCAGCAGTGAGTCTGGGCAGCGCTTTGGGGCTCTTGGATGGATTCTGGCACCTCCTCAGCTGCCCCTCACGGCAATGTGCCGTGGATGTGGCCTTCCCGGGCTGGGGATTTTCCAGCGGAGCCAGTTTGTGTGAGGGAGGATGGGTGTTCAGTGCCTGTGGGCAGAGGTTCCTCCACAGCCCCAGAACTCTCCTCCTCCCTGGCTGGCTGTGGGCAGTGTGTGCAAACGTGGCCTCAGCAGATGAGCCTGTGGGCTACGGCCTCCCCCAGCCCCAGCCTGGCCCAAGCTGATTTTCAGGACAGCTGCTGGCTTTGCCTTGCTTTGGATACACTCTCCTGCCTCAGTCTCGTGTCCTTGTCCCTAGACCAGAGGTAATTGATCAATGGTGTCACCTTGATGGTACCTCAGGTGCTGTTAGGCCGCTCAAGTCCCAGGCCAAAGCTGCAGTCAGGTGAAGGAGGGCTGGGCTGGGGTGGTCTCAGCCTCTTTATTCAGTAGAGGATTTTTGAGGTCCTTCCCAACACAAACTATGCTTTGACTCTAGAAGATGTGTGGATGTGTATTTTAACTTGGTAACATTAATACAAATTATTATTATAATAATAATTTTATTTTCATTATAATTATTTAATACAAATTCCATTATTTAATACTACATCTATTACTTCTTCTTCCTCCTCTTCCTCTTCTCTTTCTTCTTCTTCCCATTCCTCCTCTTTTTCTTCTTCTTCTTCTTCTGTCTATACTTAAAATGATTATTTCATTTACTCCTACCACCATTTCTTTTTCAACTTAGTAGTTTTATTATTCTTCTTCCTATTATAATTCTTAATATAACTCTTTCTTCTTATGGGCTTCTTCTACTTGTTCTCCTATTTCTACATCTATTTCTATTCTTATGTTCTTATAGTCTTGTTCTTACTCTTATAATCTTATTCTTATTACTGTTGAGTTGTTTTCCTTATTCTTAATTCCTCTTATTTTTCCTATTCTTATTCTAAATCTTCTTATTATTCTTTTTCTTTCATTTTCTTTTTTTTTTCTTGTTGTCACTCCTTTTCCAGCCCTCCTGCTGGGGCAGTGGAGCCAGGCAGGGGCAGCGGCAGAGGCGGCGCAGCGCCCGCAGTGCCCGCCGCAGCCGGGATCGATGGTTATTGATGGGTGC
The DNA here is from genome assembly GCF_052056855.1 of Sturnus vulgaris. Taxonomy (NCBI): domain Eukaryota; kingdom Metazoa; phylum Chordata; class Aves; order Passeriformes; family Sturnidae; genus Sturnus; species Sturnus vulgaris. The sequence goes on from NW_028276170.1 coordinate 14,332,420, forward strand.
AGGCGCTTCCACACGGGCAGGGCAGGCACAGCACGGGCCTGGGGAGCTCGGCTCAGCTGGTTCCGGCTCAACCCAGGCCTGGCGAGGGGCAGCCCAGGGGAACTCGCCTGCTGACAGACCTGCCCATCTGCGCTCTCTCTCTTCTTTGTCCTCACAGAGCTCGAGGACTGTGAGGTTTTGAACCTCCAGGTGCTCTCAGGCACCCAACTGTCGGGTTATTTTCTTTCATGTGCCAAGCAGCTAATCGTTACTATAAAGCTGTTTATTGCAGAAGCACATCAGTCTCAAAGGCAAAAACAAAACAAAGCAATGGCAAAAAGCAGATGGCATTAAAAGCAATGGCATAAAGCAAGTGGCAATGGCAAAATGCAAGTGGCAAAATGCAATGGCATAAAGCCATGGCATAGAGGACCAGCTCTCCCTAAAGCATGTTCTTTTATAGAAACTTTCCAGCTAGCTAAGACACAAACTCGGACCACTGCTTCTTAACCTATTAGAATTCTAGTTTCTTAGCACGCCAGGCTACATATAAACTATGTACAAGGCCTGTCTTGTTCTAACTGAAAAATGTAAGCAATATTCTTAACTCTAACTCTATTATGTCTGAAGCCAGGTTCTTGGAGCCCCGAAGGAAACACTAGCATGTCTTTCAACCTTCACTAGAACATGTACTACTTCTCTGGCGTCTAAGACCTTTTACTCACTAAAAGCACTTAAAACTTATTCCATTTACTTACTTATTGCTCCCTCGTGCTACAACCTAAACCTTCACCTCTGCTTTATGTGTGAGAGGCTTAACATATTTCAATCCATCTCAAGACTTTAATTCAATCCCTGCAGTCTAATCTCTCTCTGAAGGATTCAGAGAAACTCTTGACTTAGTGACTCCAAGACATCCCCACACTGATTTTAGAGGAGTCGTGTGTCCCACACCCAGCCCCGCTGTCATTCTGCCCGAGCACAGCTGCTCCAGTGTTCCCAATAAAGCTTCCCAGTTCACCCGGGTCCCATTTACTGGGGGGGCAGGACTGGGGAGGGACCTGGGGGGACCCCACTCCTTACAAACAGAAAATCCTGGATTTGGATGAAACACTGGCTTGGGGTGTGCTTTCTTGTCCTCCTCCCTTTTGCCAACTCCTGCTGTTTTCTGTCTCTCTGTGAATGCTAATTTTTGCTGTACATTTTCCCTCAGATAATTGAACTGCTTACCATATCAAAAGTAACAGTTGTCCTTCACCCAAATTTAACACGAGCAGGTGCTACTTCTCTTTCAGTTTAGGATCAGAGCTTGAATGCAGTGATTTCAAAGTGAATAAATTACCTTTCCCTCTATCAGTCTGAAATGAGCTACTGCCACCTGCACTTGCCCTTCCCTTCCTCTCCTGAACCACCGAACAGCCCCACTGGGATGGCAGGAGCTGGGCCTGGGAACTGCTGCCTTTGGAGTTGCATCTCCTCCTCCCGTGGCTGCTGCTCAGAGCCCAGAAGTGCTCTGAGAACTTGAAGTTCTGGCAGCTGGGTTAGAGCCTACATGGGAGGAGGAGAAGGTTCACCAGAGCCCTTCTCCTGCCGTGCCAGCTCCAGGGCAAGGAGTGCAATGGAAGCCAGCCAATGTCCAAAGCCCATCTGCTCTGCCAGTTCCTGTGGGAATGAGCTGCTGCAGAGGGGAAGATTTGGGTGGGAATGTGGTTCTCTAAGAAGGCCATAACTAAATGCTTGCATGGGGGTTTTGGCTTCTGGAGCAGTGGGGTAGGGCTGTTGTTGGTTCCTACCCCTCCATCCCATGATGATGTAAGGGGTGAGGGATGCCATGTGTGCTGTGCACTGGCAGTGATCCTCAAGAAATCCTTCTAATCCTCTCCGTTGAACTAGTCATGCTCCTGGAAATAACAGGACAGAAAAAAATAAAAAGGTGCTCAGTTTTGTGCCCTTCTTCCCTTGTGGGGTGAGGGGCAGGAGGCAGAGGTCCAGCTTGGTCTCTCTCTGACCTTTCCTTTGAGACAACACTGTCTGCTCCCACCACAAAGGCACAGAGGGTGCTCTTTGCCCCCACCAGTGGGAAGTGGCTCTGCTGACCCCACTAAGAGTGCTAGAAGATGAGTCTGTGAACTAAACAGTTGAATATTGCCTAGAGGGGGGTAGCAGGCAGTAGATGTGCCACCATTCTCTTTCCAGGACCCCACTGGGAGGACTTGAACTATCGACGATGAGAGAGAGAAGGGGACAGTGAATGGAATCCAATTTTTACTGAGCACTACATGCGCTTATATACCATTTACAGGAAGGCTGATAATATTTTCCTGCAATCACATAGACAAATCTTACATAGACAAACTCTCACACAGACAAACTTTACATTTGGACTTAGTAAAATCTTATTTCCCATAACCCAGACTTGATCCAGTCCTCTTGCAGTCAGATCTCTGTTTGCTCTTGCCAGGCATCCTCGTTGTCAGGCTGCATTTGCTGATTCAATCTGCAGTACTATCAGTCTCATTTGCATTACCCATATCCACACCTCCCCCGTTTCTTTTAACTAAAAATACACTCTTAAGCGATTTGTCGATTAAATTCTTAACACACTGTAAAATACAAGGAATAACTACTACAATGCATAATATGATGCCTAATACATACAAACCTATTTGAACTAAATTCCTAACCCAGCCAGTGAGTCCCCAGTGCCCTAAGAGCCAGTTCAGCCAGTCGTACCCATTATCTACCCGAAGTTTATTGACACCTTCTTTCAGGGCTTGAATGCTGGCATAGATGGGCTGGGAGTGGTCAGAAAGGTTAAGGCAACACATCCCATCGAATTCCTCAGCCACAGGCGGCGGCGGAGCTCGGAGGCGGCCCCAGCGCAGGTGGGAGCCGCGCTCGGTTGTGCGGGGGCTCGGGGCTCGCTGCGGGCCGAGGGGGCGGCAGGGGGCTCTGGCGGGTTGGTTGTGCCGGTGCCGGCCCGTGTTGGCGCTGGGCTGAGGGCGCTGCGGGAGCGGCTGCCCGCGGTCTCCTTCCCGCTGGGGCCTCGGCAGGAGCCGGTGCCGGAGCAGCGCTGGCTCGTCCCGGTTGCTGTGGGTGGCACAGAGGTGTCTGCCCTGTGCCCGGGGCTGTGCGGGAAAATTCCCGTGGCCAGAGGTTTGTGTGACCAAAGGAGACAGAGGAGTCCTGTAAAAGTGACTTTATTGATGAACAAAGAGAGAGGCCATGCGGCATTTGCCATGCGGTCTCTAAAGCGCCGCCTCCTTTTTATCCTCATTTTCCCGGCTGCGTCTCCCTGTCCCTTTCCCCACTGAGGCTGAGGTACTTGGCAGGTTCAGACTTCCCGATCGCCTACTGCATGTCCCTCTTAATATGCACTCCTACTACGATATTAATCTTACTGCTTTCAATCCCTCCTTCTCTCATATTCTCAAGAATTGCCTTTACAAACTTTTAATTTCCATTGACTCAATCTCTTTTCCTGCATCCTCTTTGGCGCAAGGTGTCTTCCATGGTAAAAAGCTGAGAGTTGCTGCAGCACGTCAGAGGAGGAGCAGCATTCGTTTAAGCCATGGTCTGCCAGGGAACCACGAAAATTTGTCCCATTCCCATCCTTTCTCCGGAATACGAGATATTTTCATATTTCCTTTGCTATATGTTTCACCACTTTTCGGTTATCATCTATTTGCAAACAGCCGTTTGCGTCATTTAATTTTCCACAAACTCCTCCTTCTTCTGTAAGTAGATAATCTGATCCCATCCCATGGTGAAATGTCTCGTTCCTCATTTCAGCGCCTTGGTCAGCAGGAAGTTCAGGAGCTGGAGCTGTCTGCTTGGTTATTATTTCAAGGATACTTTTAAACCTAATTATGCCACTCAAATTATGGATAGGTTTTCTGTGTCCTGATATGAATTCGTTAGGGATCCCAGGGGCTGGTCCATGGTGTTGTAGCATTTGTTCTGGTGGCCGTTCATCTTTTTCCCTTTTTTGGGTGCTCCCTCCATCCAGGGCTGCATCAATTGACCACTTCTATCTTATGAAATTACAAAATGTTTGGATTCCCAACTGATTTCTCTGGACTAGCAAAAACACCTCATTGCTTTGGGGAGAGGGATGATCCCCCACACACACACTTTTTTTTCATGAAATTTGCTCAATATTCTCCGTTTGCTGTTTCCCTTTGCGGCTTAACCAATTTCTGTTGCAGTCAGATATCCTCACTATGGGCTCTGCCTTTAGTTGTGCAAATTCCATCTGTGCAAGCAGGCAGAGCTGGGGGTGAGGGGCAGATGGACTCAGGGAAATTCCTCCCCCTGGCAAGAAGGCCCTTGGGCATTGTCCACACTTCTCCAGAGCAATGTTAATTTGCATTTCTAAAACTCCTCTCCTGGCTGCCTGGAACTAGGATTTTCTTCCAGAGCAGCCTTTAGGTGATTCACACGTCCACCCTCACAACCTGCTTTATTTTTCTTTATTTTTTTTAACGATTTTTTATTAACAGTTTATGCGTTAAAGCCTCACCATTAATACTCTTCTAGGTTTGCAAAATGCAACTTAAAGGTGAGCTTCTAAAGATCCATTCCAAAATTCTGCCGTCATTAAGAGCCACCACAAATATATAGAAAAATATTCCAATGCAATCAAGTCTTTTCTGCCTCTTCTCCTAGGAGTAAAAATTGCTTGTCACACCCCTGGCCCAAACCTAACTGACAATCTAAAAGTAGGATTAATGTGAAAAGTTTTTGTCATGGTGTAATCTTGTCACTGAAACTGCAGGGACAATAAAAAACTCTCCAACAATATCTTTAGTGTTAGAGAGTTAAGGCATTGCTTGATTCTGGTCAGGATGTGCAACAGAAATAATTTCATCCACACATAGCCCGGGTGTGCAGAGAAAATCATTCCATGAGATGTAAATTTTATTAGATTTTTCCTGAAATTTTACAGTCTGAACCCATTGAAATCCATTGGTTTAGTGTTTATTGCTTCCAGGTTGTGTAGTTTTTAGTGTTTGGTTTCCTATTGCACTCAGATTTCTCCTCTTCTGATGTTAATTAGATCCACATTCCTGGATTTCCTTCTCAGCCTTTTCCAGACCAGGTGTCTCCATCTATGTTGGGGCAGTGTCTGGGGTGGGTGTTCCTTGATGTTTGCTGATGTTTCCTTGATGTTTTGTTGAATGTTGTTATCTTTGTGGGAATCTTTTGGGCTATTCCCAGTCTGTTGAGATGTTAAACTCATCTCTGTTGAGTGGTGCAACATCCCTTAAAAAAAACCTTTTAAAATTTCTTTCCTGAGAGAAAGGCAAACCGAGCCTGACTAGTAAAATGAAATGTGAAAAAAATTTAAATTTGGTATACTTTCCAACAGTGGAATCGCAGGCAGCCCAGTGTGTGAGTGTAATTGAGAGGCAGAGTCCTGGGTGGATGCTGTGAACAGCAAAGTGCCAAGGCAGGCTCTGTGCCAGCCCAGCTTCCTGTGGCAGAGATTTCACAAGAGACAGGATTCTGGCCACAGACTGCTTGAAATATACATCCCTTATCTCCAGCCCGCACTAGGTGGGGAATTCCCAGGGTAAGGAATTGCAAAGATCAATTCCAAGGGAGATAATTGAATATCTGCCCTGGCTCTGGCCAAAGGTTACAATGGCCGGATGCTTGGCCTTCAGCCAAGGGCACACACTGACTCAGAAAACACTTCCTAAATGCAGCAACATGTTGCATATTCATAGACCTTCATGCATTATTCAGAATCATTCTCCCCAACCTGTAAATCACTATTTTTGCCTTCCCTGGAGTTCTGGTGTCCCATAATCCAGGAATGTTCCCACTCAAAGGCAAAATCCAGTTTACCCTCCTGTGTAAGTGGGCATCCCCAGAAAGCATCTTTGCCATCAAGGACTGAATGGTGTCAGTGTGAGGAGGGCACCTGGTTGAAGATGGTGTAAGGATGTGAGAGCCCCTGGGTGCTGGGGCCCCCTTGGGCCCTGGGGTTCATCCCTCAGGGGCTGTAGAAACTCTGCCATGGCCTTTGCCTTCCCCTTGGCCTTTTTCTCCTCCCTTCTTGCATTCCCCTGCTGTGCCTTTGTGACCAAGTGCTCCAGGGGCTTCTTCTGCCCCTCCTGCAGCCCCCTCAGTGCCTGGGGGTGCTCATCCTCTGACAGCTGCTGAGCTTTCTGCTAAATCATTCCTTTCTGCAGTGACCCAAGGAAAACGCTTAAAAGCTAATCTGGATGCTTGCACGTCCAATCGCCATTTCCCAGCTGTTCCTTTGTCCTGCTGCTCCTTGTGCTGTGGCTGCCGTGGCCAGCCCGTATCCCAGAGCCGGTGCCTGTCCTGCCGCAGTGTCCAAACGCGGCCCCCCCGGCGGGCAGGGCCGGCAGCTCCACGGGGCCGGGCAGCGGCCGGGGCGTCCCGCAGCCTCCTGGGGGCCGGGGGCCACTGCCGGGCCTGCAATTGCCGGGGGGTGCTGGGCTCAGGCAGCGCCCGGCGCTGAGCCCCGGCTGCCCCACAGCCCCGGCCCGGCCCCGCAGCTCCCCACAGGCCCCCAGCCCGTGCTCCCGGTGCCGCCCCTCTGCGCCCGCTCCTGCCGCTGCCCAGCACAGAGAAACCCCCTGCAATCCTGACCTCCTTGTGTGCCTGTCCTGGCAACCGGGGATACAAAGGATCTGCAGCAGCTGGCAACTTCTGAGGATAAGAGCCTGCTGAAAAACATCCCCATCCTCAGTATTTTTCTCTTCCTCCTCTTTTCCATTATCCGTTTTCTTCCCACATAGATTCCTGCTGCTTCGTCTTGCCTGAACCATATTCCTGCACACTGCACTTCTCCCAAGCCCTTCTCATCACACAAACAGCATCCATCCTCTATTTTCTAAATCCCTTCTGGACTTCCCTTATTGCCTCCCTGAGTGTCCATGTCCGTGATTACCTCTGGGAGAATGTGCAAACTTCCTCAACATGCTCCCAAGGGACCCTTCAGACATATTTTGGGATCATCATCCCTTTTGCCGAGAGACCGTCCTGGCTTTCCCTTTCTACCCTCCATGGGTTCCCTGCCATGTTTAGTCCCCGAAGATCCCACTGTAGTCACTGCTGAGATTTTCAGTGCTCTCTGGCTGCCGACTCTTCCCAGCCCCCTCTGATCTGTCACTCGTCTGTCTCCTGGTCACTCTCAGGTACCCAATCCATGCCCGGTGCCGCAGCCACCCAAGGGAGCCGATCACCCAAACTGGGTGAGGCACCTTCAGCTGCATTCGCTGTCCCCTCGCCCCGGATGGGGGAAGGAATTCCGGCCGAGCCCCAAGGTGTGTGGAAAAATTCACATCACCAGAGGATTCTGTGCACAAAGAAGACAGAGGAGTCCTGTAAAAGTAATTTCATTCATAAAGAAAGGAAGAGGCCGTGGGCCATTTCCCATGGGGTCTCTGCAGTTGTTAGTAGATACAGCCTACTTTTCATCCTAATTTTCCCAGCTGCATCTCCCTCTCCATTTTCCCATTGGCCGAAGTACTTGAGCGGTACAGACTTTCCAATGCACCTGTTGAATTCCGCCCCCCCGTTAATATGCACCCCACTATTGTATATCTATCGATATTCACGGCTCTGTTAAGTGTTTGTTGTTCTTCTGGGAGTTCATGAATTGAGCAGGAGCTTGGCTGAGCAGCAGTCTGTGTGGTCAATTAATAACATTTTCTGACCCTGATGGCTTCTGCTGTCACTTCCTTATGTCCACGTCCCCGGCCCTGTGTCCAAGCGGATTCGCAGCCTGTGTTTGTAGAGACCCTTTGCTGTTGTTCCTTGCATGGGGGTCCCCCGTTTTGGGGCCATCCCCCCTGGAGCAGGGTGTCCCGGCTTGGTGCAGCCCCGCCCCTCGGGCAGCGCTGAGCCAATGAGAGCGCGCGGCGGTGATGACGCAGCAGTGTCCAGGCAGAGCCGCAGCTCCCAGCGTTGCCCACCTGGAGCCACCTGCGCCCGGCCCGGGCCCCAGCGCCCCTCGGCAGGGGAATTTGGGGAGGTGGGAGGGGGGGAGCGCCAAGGCCGGGCCCCCCCGCGCTGTGGTGGCGGCAGCGGCTGCAGTGGGGAGCGAGTGCGGGCGGGAGCGGCCGAGAGCCCAGCGCTGCCCCAGCCCGAGCTGCCCCAGCTCCATGGCTGCCCCTGCGCTGGGATGCTGTGGGTTTGGGGGGAAGAGGGAGCCGGCAGTGGGTGCTGGGCCTGGGGGCAGCAGGAGAAGAGAAGGAGAAGCAGGGTTGAAGAACAAAATGGTCAAACGCTGCACGTGGGAGGAGCAGGTGGGATTGTGCAGGAGAAGGAGGAAGAGGAGTGTGAGGGGCAGTAGGGACACAGGATGAGGACGAGGAGTAGCAGAAACAGGAAACACCACAAGGTTCCACCCCTCCCTGTATCTGCAGGCCCTCCCAGCCCCAGGAGTGTTGCACCTCCTTACGTGCCACAGGTGATGAGGGAGAAGGATCCATGATTTGCACAGGGGTAAATCTTGGTGTTTCTGAGCTTTATTGGGTTAAATGTTGGGGCTGAGGTTTTTCTGTGGGTGCTGAATCTTCATATTTTTTTCCTCGATTACAATGTAAAATGTGCCCAAAATTATGTATTCTATCACCATCTGTTGAAGCCAGCTGGGGTAGGGATCCTTATCTCCGAGGGAGATATCCTCTGTCAAAGGGCCATATGCTAGAAAACAGGTGGGGGAGTGTTCTTTATCTTTCCTTCCATCCATCCTTCCTCCAGGACGATATCAGGTATCTTCTGTTAATGGGCCATTGAGTTCAATACATAACTGATAAAATCACATCATCCCATTTTGAGATTGTGCACCCAGGGGGAGGAGCCAAACATTTTGTACCTAGATTCAAACTGAGATTTGGAACACCAAATCATCCCTTACCCACTGGTTTCCAGAGGACAAGAGCTACCAGACCTTTCTACAGGATCACTACTACAACAAGACCACGTCATCTGGACTGCTACCACCACCTTAACTAGAGGGGCGTAAGGTTGTATTCTGACTCTGTCAGTTGTTTTCTTTTGTATTGCATGTATTATATTTTTTTCTCTTGTTTTTTTCTATAAAATTCTGTTTCTGACTTGGAGTCTCTCACAGGTTTTGCTTTCAAACCAGCCCAATTTTCGAGGGGATTTTGGCTGAATCTTGGTGTTTGGGAGGTTATTACAGACACAAGATGCTCAATGACTTCCAGAGATGAACTTGGGCAAGGAGGAACTCCCGGTTTATGGAGCTCTCTTGTTTTTTCCCCAAACCAGGATTTTTCATTCCCACGGCGTGAGGACATGGAGGAGGCAGAAAAGCCCCGGAGATCCCGCAGGAGGAGGGGCTGCAAACCAAGCACAGGGAGCTGCAAGGAGGAAAGACCCTCCCTGAGCCGGGAAGGCGGCCAGAGATCCAGGCAGAGCTCAGAGCTGGTGGAGAAGCCTCGTGGAGTGGAGAAGCCCCACAAGTGCTTGGAATGTGGGAAGGGTTTCAGCTACCGCTCCAGCATGATCCGGCACCAGCAGATCCACACTGGAGAGAAGCCCTATGAGTGTAGGGAATGTGGGAAGGGATTCAGAGTCAGCTTCCATCTCATCCGGCACCAGCTAATCCACACTGGGGAAAAGCCCTATGAGTGCGGAGAATGTGGGAAGAGCTTCAGCAGCAGCTCCAACCTGATCCGGCACAAGATGATCCATACTGGGGAAAAGCCCTACGAGTGTGGGGAATGTGGGAAGGGTTTCAGCAACAGTTCCTACCTGTTGCAGCATCAGTTGAGCCATACAGGGGACAGGCCCTACACATGCTTGGAATGTAGAAAGAGCTTTGCGTGGATGTCCAGCTTAAAAAAACACGAGCACATCCACACCGGGGAGAGGTCCTACGAGTGTCCCAAGTGTGGGAAGAGGTTTCAGACCAGCTCCAATCTCCTCATGCATGAGCAGATTCACACAGAGGAGAGGCCCTTCCGCTGCCCTGACTGCGGGAAAGGATTCAATCTCAACTCCACCCTCACTGTCCACCGGCGCATCCACACTGGGGAGAGGCCCTACGAGTGTCCTGAGTGTGGGAAGAGCTTCTCAAAGAGCTCAACCTTGAGCCGACACCAACGGAGGCACCACTAAGGGAAGCCCTGTGAGTGCCCCGAGTGTGGGAAGAGCTTCGTGCTCTGCTCCAGCTCCATCCCCCATGGGAGGATCGGTGTTGGATGATCCCCAGTGACCCCCGTTGGGCAGAGCCCTGGTGATCCGTGGTCCTGGTTATCCTCGTTGGGTCGGGGGAAGGGGTTGGAGAGATTTCTTTCCCTTCTTATTCTCCTGTGATTTGGTTGGTAATAAATTCCCTCGCTGTGCCCAGGCTCAGTCTGTTGTTCCCCTTCAGGTGCTCAGGGTGGGATCTCTCCTGTTCATTCTCTCAACTCCTGGGCCTTTCCTCAGCCAATCAAATAATGTAATTTAGATTCAGCCAATCAGAGAGAGCAGCTCTGTTGACACAGCAGTGTCCAGGCAGATCCACAGCACCCAGTGTTCCCCACCTGGACCCCACCCAGTCACTAACCCCCTGTGGCACTTACACAGGTCCTTCCCCAGTCCCTCCACACAATAAACGTGACTGGGGTGAACTGGTAAGCTTTATCGGGAACACTGGGAGCAGCTGGGGAGGGGCAGAGTGGCAGCAGGGCTGGGGGTAACACATGATCCCCCTAAAATTAGTGTGGGGACAAAGCAGAGGTCCTGCCCAAGCCTGATACCACGGGGCAGGGCTGCAGCTGCTGCCAGCTCAGCAGCTCTGTGGGAACAGAAAAGGAGGTGACACCCGAGTGGGGGCCCCACGGGGAGCACACACACTCCAAGAGAGGTGGCACATGATCCCCCCAGGACCCCTGGTCTTAGGCTGCAATACAGGATGGGACAAAAAGTATGTATTCTATCACCATCTGTTGAAATCAGCTGGGGCAGTGATCCTTATCTCTGTGGGAGATATCCTCTGCTAATGGGCCATCTGTTAAAATCAGGTGGAGCAGTGTTCTTTATCTTTTCCAAAGCCCATCCTGCCTTCAGGAAGATATCTTCTGTTAATGGGCTATTGAGTTATACTGTATGACTGATAAAATTACATCATTCCTTCCGTTCCCAATGAATGAATGATAAAATTCCATCATCGCACTGGGAGATGCTCCAGCCAGGGGGAGGAGCCAAGCCTTTCCTACCTAGATAAAAACTGAGATTTGAAACACCAAGGCAGTCTTTCTCCACTGGATTGCAGTGGAAAATTGGATCTTTCAACATCAATACTGGACCTTCAGAGGAGAACTGCACGTTTCTACAGGAGCACTGCTTCAACTGAACCATATCTGTCATCCAGGAGGACTGCAGCCACCATTCAATCAGACTGCTACCAGCACCCTGACTGACACGGTGTCAGGTTGTATTCTGACTGTCAGTGGGTTATTTTTGGGCTTTTACTCTCTGATACTGTATTTCTATTTTAATTTTCCTAGTAAAGAACTGTTATGCCTATTCCCATACCTTTGCCAGAGAGCCTCTTAATTTCAAAATTATAATAATTTGGAGGGTGGGAGTTTAGATTCTCCATTTTAAAAAGAGGCTTCTGCCTTTCTTGGCAGACACCTTCTTTCAAACCAAGATAGATTTTGGTGCCCAACGTGGGGTCTGAGGGCACTGGGAGAAAGAAGGAATAACAGCTCCTGGGTAACCTGTTTTTTTGTGTGCTGGATATAGAAACCTCATTGGGTGGCACCATGTGGTCTAGCTTACTGTGGTTCAGGTGGGACGTGGTCGTGGCTGTATTCCTCCCATTTGCAGGCCCTATAACTAAAGCTACTGTGGCTGTTATCCAGTTTGCTTTATGGGTTAATAAGGTGAGGAATTAATGGATTTTTAACTTCTTTGGAAGGCGGGTACATGGATTCAGGACTATCACACTCTAAATGTGTTATTTGGATTACTTTAACAATGGTACCTACTGTGAGGGAATGACACCAGGGAAGACTTTTCTCCCAACCCTTTACCCAGTTTTTTGGGTCTACCCCACCATTTTCTGAAGGGATAAAATGTCCTCTAAATGCTAATGATATCATACAGTGGCTGGTGTTGCTGATATGCCTGTTCTATTTAGCAGTCAGAGATAAGGGAATATTGGCTTGGATAACCACTCTGGTACCTACCCCAGGAAATAGAGATGCTGCTGCAGAGACTGACCCTGCCCCACAGCCTGCCTCAGAAAGGAAACACCCAGAGTAGGTGGGTGTTTTAGTGAAGGAGATGTGTGAGATGAGCTAGATGCTGAAGGAGTACCTTTCCCCAGCTGGTGAGAAACTCCTCCTGCCTTAGAGGGAGAGTCTGATGGTGCAGCAGTGGAACCCACAGACATTACATCTGTCCAGGTTCCAGCTGAACTGCAAGGGCAATCACAGCCAGCAATAGTCGTCCCTGTGGAAACAAAGAAGTCTAAGATGAAAACAAGGCACCTAGATAATAAGAAAGGAGGGCCCTCACAAGCAGCAGGGGAGCCAGAAGTTGAGATCATCACCGAGTCCCTGTCATATGAAAGTCTCTCTAGTCTGTGAAAAGACATTGTATGATGGGGCAGCGAGGCTTTTACAACCTGGTTACTTTGGGTCTGGGACCTTATGGGTACAGGCGTCCAACTGGATGGTCCTGAGGCAAGGAATTTGGGACCTGTGACCCAGGACTCAGGTGTGGACCAGGTATTTGTAAGGGAGACAGGGTCCCTTTCCCTCTGGGAGCGACTTTTAATGAGTGTGAGAGAGAGATTTGTCCACAGAGAGAGAATGCAGGAGCACCACCATAGAATGTGCTGGAAGACCCTTGAGGAAGGGATGCAAGAGCTGAGAGAAGTGGCAGTACTGGAGGTGCTCTTTGGGAGGGATGGACAGCATGACAATGACCCTGACAAGGTCAGGTGCACAGGGCAGATGTTGTGCAATCTGACAAACCTGGGGCCATCTCAATACACCACCTTTATTGCAACAATTAATGCTGATAACAACCAAGATACAGTGGGTTCTGTTGCTAATAAGCAACAAACAAGCTTAGAAATTTTGAGAGTATGATCAAAGCTCGATGCAGGCTCATGTCTCTGCTGTAATTGTGAGCCTCCAAGAGGAGATGAGGGAGGAGGTGAGGAAGAACAGTTCCCAAGCAGCACCAGTGCGAGTCACAGACCCCTGAGTATTTTATTGATAACTTACATCTTGCACTTCATACATTAAACTGTGTTAATCAGACTCTGTCATATCACGAGTTCCTGGAACACATTTTCAAGCCCTTCCAGCTGTAGCCCAAGGGAAGCTGTTTCTGTCTTGCATCACAAAATTGGCAGATGTTTTGCAAAGACAGCCCTTTAAAAAGGACTTGTTACTTGCATTAACATCCAAGAGGTTGCTTTCAAAGACAGACAAAAAACCCCATGAACAAACAGAAACCAAACAAACAACATATTAAAAACTTTATTTTTAGCTCTTGCTTTTAATATTTTCCAAGCTGGCCTCTTCTTCCACTGCAGTGTTTTTCTTTGAACAGAAAAACACCTTTGCCAGATGATGTGACTTAACAAGGCACATAGAACTTACACACAATGGATATATTAAAGCTAAACAGGCAGAGTCCCATTTCACAATCATCATCATTTATTTTCTGTTTATTTTGTTTTCAGAAGGGTGAGAACTGTATCTCAGATCCCCTGGCTAGTTTGGTGCCATAGCCACTGATTACCTGTCCTTTCTAATTATCTGTCCTTTCTGTAGTTCCTCTGCCCATTTGTCGCTCTTTGATCGCTGCCTTCTTCACCTGATTTTTATATTTTTCTGGATTTGTGGGCGATTTTGTATGGGTTTTGATTTTTTCTTGGTGGTTGTTTTGTTTGCCTGTTTTGTTGGGTGACAGTTTTGGTGTTGTTATTTGGTTGGGGTTTTTTCCAGTTACCAGTAGGAATCAGCTTGTGATTTGGATTGTCAAGTTTTGAAGACAGGTGTTGCACATAAAGGTTGTTTTTGTTTTTAAAGTCATCTCACACACAGCTCTGCAAGGCCCTGCGACATTGAGGACTGTGAGCTCTAACAAATTGTGCATGAATAGGAAACTTGTAGTTCCTATCTGCATTACACACAGCAAAATGTAAAGTGTTTGGAATGGAATCAATTCTAACCTTTTTTTATTTTCCTGCCATGCCATAAATTGTGTCAGATTCATCAATGAACTCGGTTCTTCCAGGATGGAGTGTGCAAGGATAATCCCTTAGCTCCTGTGTGGAGCTGGTGTGCACCAGGCCAGACACAGCACTGTCACCCATAGCCAGCCTCTGTCTGCACAGAGAGCAGGGAGCTGCAGCTCTGAGGAACTCAGGGCTTGGTGAGCAAACACACCAAACCCCTCATTTAGATCAGTTCCTTTACTGGACTATTTGTTGCTATGTATTTAGTATATATTTATTTATAGTATATGCTGCTGGTATATTTTTATATCCCCACCCAAAGCTGAAAAAAAAGAACCCTGGCAGTTTGCTTTAGCTGTGAAGTCAAGAGACTCATTTCAACAGGTTCCAGCTCTGCTCCTTGTTTGAATTCAAAGCAATCAAAAACCTCTTCTGTTGGTCACATCAAACCAACATAAGTCTGTGAAAGACAGAAGAGTGTAAAAATTAGTTCATTTTCTAGTACTTACAGTCTTCTAATTCAGCCATGGGATAATTATGCCATAATTCACTAGATCAAATAACTGGTAAAAGGAATAGAAAAGAAATTTTTTAAAGCTAGGTTTAAAAAAAGTGGATTAATTTCATAAACAAAACCATGTAGTAAAAATACAGTAATTTAAACTTCTCAAAGCCTTTTGATAATGGACCCCTGCACCCCAGTCATGTGCAGTGCAGCCTCAGCTGTCCCTTTGAACCCAGAGCTGCCAAGGATCAGGGCTGGGATGAGCCTTCACCCAAAAGTGAATCCAAAATCAGTCCAGAACAGGGCTCACACACAGAGCAAAGTTTAAAGGCCAAGCCCAAACCTCCATCAGGTTGGATTTGTTTAAACACTGAATTGTAGAAAATTTGCTCATCCTGTAACATCATTATTACCATGAAACTTTACATGAGCTGCTAAATAACCACATTCCCATCCTGAAATGCATTCCCAAATATTGTTGTGAACTTGCTCTGCCTCTGCCGCTGCTCCTGGGGCTGCTCTTGGCCACGCAGCCTCGGTGGGAGCCAGCACTGGCTGCAGCCCCAGCGGGCTCCCCAGGACAAGGCCCAGCAATTAAGAGGCCAATTAAAGCACTGGGCAGCAGCAGAACCCTTATCAGAGTTATTGGGACAACAGGGACTTGCCACAGCTCCACAGCAGCATGACCATGAGCCAGGCTACCAATGCAATGAGCAGAGTTTTAATAAAACTGTGGAGAAAAATCAGCAACTTACCGTCCTATCTGATAGAGCTTCCGAATGCCAAAATAGCAGCAGAGCAGGACAAGTGGCACAGTGAACATTGTCACTACTGTGCCGATCATGCAGGACCTGCACACATCCTGGGGGCAGACAATTCTTGGAAGGTGCTCTGGATCCTGAGCATCTATTCCTGTTTCAGGGATAACATCTGTGTGAGCAATGGGGAGCGTGAGCCCGTGCTGGGCTCCACTGCTGAGCTGGCAGCTCGCTGCATACGGCCAGGACGTTCTCTGTTTGCCCCAGAGCTGGGGCCTGCAGGCACCTTGGCACCCCTTGGCACAGGCTGTGCCACCCAACAAAGCCCAGGAGGCCGGGAGGAGAGCCCGGGGCCAGCGCAGCTGCTTGGGCAGTCGCTGCTTCCAGGGAGCCGCGCCCAACCCATCCCTGAGCAGCCACTGCCAGCCCCGACCCTCCCTGCCCCGTGACAGCTCCCCCAGCCCAAGGGGACAGAGCCAGGCCCTGTCAGGACACACTGGAGCCCTGCTCTCCCCCTCTGCCCTTTCCCCACCATGGTCACCCCTTGCAGCCCCTCCCAGGTTTCGGGCGGTGTCTCCCACAGAGGGATCCCAGCAGGATTGCTCAGCCTGGCTGAGCCTGGAACAGCAATCACCTTCTGTGGCTCTGCCTGGCATCTCCTCCCTTTGTGTCCCAGGGGCTGGCACGGAGCCATTGCTTCCTCCAGGAAGCGCTGCCTTCACCAAGGCCTTTTGGTCCACCTCTGGAGAAAGGAAGAGGCGCAGCTGGATCAGATGGAACCGTTCCCCATTGGGGAGGTGGCATCTTCAGTAAGTAATATTTGTCCAAGACATGGATAAGGATCTGGAAAAGGCCCAGGCTCTTGGGGTTGCCACTGGGCCCTCCCTCCTCCAAACAGCCACCCCTCCTGATCTACCCTGAGACCAGGAAATTTCAGGGATCCTCAGGGTGTGCATGGCCTGTGGGACACTTTGTGCTCACTTGCCTTCCTGCAGAGGCTGGGGAGAAGCTGCAGCCAGGCCAGGCTGGGAAACAGCCCTGCAGGCTGTGACAGCAGCAGTGGGACAGCGAGGCTGCCATGGATCCCTTCCCGCTGTGCCGGGCACGGCGTGTCCAGATGTGCAGAGAAAGCCCCCGGCTGCTGAGTGTCAGGAGAAGGCTGAGGGAAATGCACCCACCACGGCGTCTCTGCAGATCACTCAGCATCTGGTCCAGCAGTTTGGATGCTTCTACGGATTTCTTTTCTCCTACGCCTTGGTTCTTCCATCTAGGAGGACCTGAAGGGAAAGTAGTTCCATTTCTCTTCAGGCTGCAGTGGCAGTGAGTGCAGAGAGTGCTCCAAGGCACTCCCCCAGCTCTGCCTTCCACTCAGGAGCAGGGGCAGAGGGAGCACATGCCTGCAGTGGCCCCACACTGGGATGGAAGGAGCCCCTTGTGGGGCAGTCAGGGGAGAAAGGACTCCCTGGAGCTGCCAGCAGCTCTGAACCCAGCCCCAGCCAGGGCTTGGCCAGGGCAGCGGGAGCAGCTCAGGCTGCCTGGGGCCGGCAAAGGAGCCACACAAGGCACAGCCCCGGGGCACAGCCCTGGGGCCTTCCCTTCCCTCTCTGCTCTTCTCCGTGGCTGCACAGAGCACACGGAAAGAGACACTGGCATTGCACATGGGAAGAGGATTGACAGCTAAATGCTCCTTCCTCCCACTGACAGCGATCCTGCGGGATCAGTCAGGGCTCCGGAAGGGAGCAGGGCAAGGTTTCCACAATGCCTCAACCCTGAGATTATGGAAAGGGAAACATGACAGGAATGAGCTCTTGCCACAGTGACAGAGATTATTTTGTCAGGAAAGGCACACTGAGAACTTGCCTCCACCATGCTCTAGAACCTTCATCCTGTCATTCGCCAGTTTTTCAAAATAATCCATCTCAGGATCCCAGCCTAGAAGGAAACACAGATGAGAACCATTTCCGTGGTGTTCTGGGATCCCCTTCTGCCTTAGGGAACTGGGCACTGCAAGGGGATCGGGTAAGGCTGTGGGAGCCAGATGTGAATGGACATGGCCAAAGCTGCAGAGGGGCCTGGGGAGCTCTGGGCTGGCTCTGGTCACTCTGCACACTCTTTCCATGCCCTGTTCAACATCCCTGGAGGGGAAACCAGGCCAGCCCAGGGCCCCTGCAGGCTCTCTCCCTCCCACAGAGGAAAACCTCCCTAAAGCCCTATGGAAAACCATCCCCAACGCTCCCTGGGGAGAAGGGAGCGCTGTCCCAGGAAAGGGGAGCCAGGCCCCCAGCTCACCTGCTCCCTGTGCTCTCCACGGAGCTGCCTGGGCAGCCCTGGCAGGCAGGGCCAGTGCCAGGAGGAGCAGGAGGAAGAGGCGCAGAGCAAGGGCCATGGTGCCTTGCCCTGTGCCAGTCCCGCAGCTCTTGCTGCCCCCGCTGTCCTGACACCGCTGTCCCAATGTCAGCACCACTGCCGCCGCCGCCGCTGCTGCCGCAGCAGTTGTGCTCAAGGCCTGACTGCTCGGTGCCTGTGGTGCTGTGCAACCACGGGGCTCTGGCACCTCTGGGACCTCAGAGCCTGCTGTGACCTCAGCCTGCTGTGACCTCATGTCCAGCGTGGAATTTTGTGGGGAGTGGGATCTATGTTCTTTGGGAGGGAGCTCATCCTGCCCAGCAGCTCTGTCCAAGGCCTGTGACACAGTCCCAGCCCAGCTGATCTCACAGCCTGGGGGATGAAGGGATGGAGAGCAGCTCTGCCGGGAAGGGCTTGTGGGTGCTGCTAGATGAGAGGGTGGACATGAGCCAGCAATGACACATCCAAAGGAGTGAATGTTGAAGGAGGTGATTCCACCCCTCTGGTCTGATGAGACCCCACCTGGAGTACTGCATCCAGCTCTGGGTCCCAACACAGGAAGGACATGGTCCTGTTGGAGCTAGTCCAGAGGAGGGACAAAATGAACTGAGGGCTGGAGCCTCTCTGCTTTGGAAACAGGCTGGGAAGCTGGGGATGTTCATCATGAAAGAGAGAAGGCTCCAGGGAGACCTGATTGCTGCCTTTCAGCACCTTAAGGGGACTTGTAAAAAAGATGGGACAGAATTTTTAGTGGGGTCTGCCTTCTCCGGGCAGGCCTTGGCAGCACCGCAGCCCTTCATGGCCTCCCACTGTCCCGTGCCCTCCACGCCTCCCCCAGGCCTGCCTGGCTGCTGAAGGAGCTCCAGAGGAGCCGCATCAAGAGGCACCTCAGAGCCCTCAGCAATCCAGCCAGCAACACACGGGCAGGACACAGATGGCGCTTCCAGGCTGGCAGAGGGGTGCTGGCCATCTCCAGGGACCGGTCTCTCAGGGATCCCCGCCGCAGCTCCGGCCTCTGCCCGCCCGCTCTGTCAGAAGCCTTAAGGCTTCCACAGAACCCCCAAAGGCCAAGGGCCTTTTGGCCACTTTCCCTTCCACACCGCACACTTGGCCAACTTGGCGAGCACAAGCACCCTTTTTGCCCTCTTCCCCATTGGCCTGAAGACTCTGGGCACCAAAAGAAAGCTCCTGGACCTCTGTGTATGACAACAGCAATTTACTAATCCTACAGTGGCGTGAAACAAAGTGGTTGCAGAGCAGAGGTGTTCCCTGCAGGATCAGGTGGCCCCAGCAGACGCAGCCTCCCAGATCAGTTCTCCACACTGCTCACGCAGGACAACCAGCCCCCGCGACACAGGGAAGGCCGTGACTTCCAGAGGCGGCGGAATCCATCTCGCATCTGCTGGAGTCGGGAGGAGGGAATGCTCTGTACAGCTCTGTTGATGTACAGAGTCTGAAGAGCCAGGCATGAGATGGCAGGGCTGGTGTCATCTGTCATGTCCTGAAGGGCTGGAAGAGAGAGGAACAGAGCCACAGTCAGAGCCTGCATCTGCAGGGACCTGGGGAGACCCTCCTGCCCCATCCCTCCCACACGGCAGCTCTTGCCATGGCCTGGAGGAAGCAGGAGACAGCAAGGATCAGCTGGAAGGCGCTGGCCACGAATGTCCCTCCCGCAGGCCCCTGGAAGGTCTCTGTGCTCTGCCCACGCCGCCCCTCGTGCGCGCAGGGAGCAGAGCCCTCCCAGCCGGGGCAGGGAACGCAGCTGCCAGCGCCAGCCCCCGCTGACAGCCCGCTGGCCTCACTCACCCCTGCACATGAGCTGCAACTCTCGCTGCTGCTCTCTCAGGAACCGCCCGGCCATCCCTGCCAACACAGAGCCTGTCACGGCCCCAGCCGCACAGCTGCCCCGCAGCGGCGCTGCCAGCCCTGCGGCCACAGCAGCGCCTTCCCCTGCAGGGCTCAGGCCCGGCCCTCATCGCATCCTGACGCCCAAGGACACGGCTGCGAGAGGGCGGCAGCGGCGCCGAGGGCAGGCGGGGCTCCAGAGCCCCGGCCCGGATGGCGCTGCCGGGGCAGCAGGCGGGGCTGGGGCCGAGCTGCGGCGGGGCGGGGAGGGAGCCGGGCTTGTGGCTCACCAAGAAACCTGACGGCCGCCTCTCGCAGGGGCTCCTGTGGGCTCCGCAGGTACGGCAGCGCCTGGCGCAGCAGCTCGGCCGCTCGGCTCCTGTCCTGTGCCAGCTGGAGAGAGCGGCAGGGCACGGAGGGAAGGGTTGGCGCGGGCTCTGTCCCTTGGCCCCGGCCTGCCCTGCCCGCACAGCCCTGAGCGGGGCAGAGGGCCCGGCAAGGCGCGGGCTTGATGGAGCTCGGGGTTCCATCAGCTCCGGCCCTGGGGCCAGAGGAGCCTGGAGAAGAGCCCGCGTGGGCAGCGCAGGGAAGGGAGCAGCGTTCTTACCAAGCACTCGCCAAACCTCCACATCTGATCCGCCATCAGCAGGTGCTCAAGATCTCTCCTCTTCAGGAAGCTTAGTGCAGAAAGCAGCGTTTCACAAGAGGCCTGCAGAGCAGCAGAGACCCAGAGATGGCACCGCAGCCCAGGGCACAGGACCTGCCTCCCTGTGCCAAGGCCAGGAGGAGGCTGGAGCCCATGAGGTGCCCGGGTGCAGGGAGACAGCTGAGCCCCCTGCCAGGAGGACAGCAGCGCCCAGGAGTCCTCACCTCTGCCACACGCATGTTCTCATCGTGGCAGTTGAAGAAGAGTGGCAGCAGGCTCTTGCTCACAAGCATCTTGAGGGGCTTTTTACCCTTGGCCGCTACCAACCTCATCACCTCTTGGAAGAGGCGAATGGAGAGCAGCTGCACATGGCGGTTGTCCTGTTGGAAAGGAAGCAAAAGCCCTCCTCATCAGCTGCTCCAGACCCCTCTGTGCACAGGCCCAAAAATCCACGGGGCCCCACACTTGGGGACAGCACCCAGTGGCCGTGGCTGGGGGCACAGAGCCTTACGTTGTCCAGCAGTGGCCAGAGCGCTCCAGCCAGCCGCAGGGCGATGGGGCTGGGTATTGCGAGGTGTCTGTGCGAGAGCAGAAAGCTGAGCACCGCGACGGTCATCTCAACGATGTCTTCATCTGCATCCCGCAACAGGTCCACAAGGCTTTCTGTCCGGCTGTACATTCTAATGTTCTGCACAGAAGACAAGGCAGGGCAAGCCCACGCTGCTGCTGCTGCTGCCATGGAGCCCAGGGGCCGAAGGCCTGTCCTGAAGCACTCGGGCAGCTGAACAGCAACGCAGGAGAGCTGGGAGCAGCTGCCACAGCTCCCAAAGCCCAGCCAAGCCCAAGGGGCTGCTTTCCCCAGCCCCACGCTGCCAGCACAGCTTCAGCCGCTGCTGTCTTCTCACCATCGAGGGGTCCTTGCTGAGCTGCACGAGGCCTCTGAGCACCAGGCGACGCATCTCCCTGGACGTGCTCTGCAGGCGCCTTGCCATGATCTCCAGGACGCTGTCACCCCATTCTTTGATGTCCAGGAGGTCCAGGACCTGAAAGGCACAAAGCAGTGACCGGGGTGCCCAGCTGGCAGGAGCTCAGAACTGCACAGGCCTGAGCCAAGGCAGCAGCACAGGGCACGGGCACCGTCCCAGGCAGCTGCGGCTGTGAGAGGGCAGAGAGGTGGGAGGCAGCTCAGCTGTGCTGCCCATGGGGCTCACCT
Source organism: Sturnus vulgaris (assembly GCF_052056855.1). Taxonomy (NCBI): domain Eukaryota; kingdom Metazoa; phylum Chordata; class Aves; order Passeriformes; family Sturnidae; genus Sturnus; species Sturnus vulgaris. The sequence continues at coordinate 14,353,915 of NW_028276170.1, forward strand.
CCACAAGGAACGCCATGGCGGCAGCTGCCAGTCTGAAATGTCTTGGCTGAGGAGCTCCAAGAGGCAGGAGATGAAGCTGCAACACCAGATCATGGAGACACAGCGCATCTCCCTGGTGGGGGGGAAAAGGCATCATTGCCCCTGAGCCAGGAGGGCAAAGCTCTCCCAGGAGTGACCCACGGAGCTCTGGTCTTTTCCCAAGCCCCCCGTGGGCGCTTTGGGAGGCGGCTGTTCCCGGGCACCCTCCTGTGCCAGCCTTTTCCAGTCTGCTCGTCCGTCTCTTTGTGACACAGCCCTCTCACCCATGCCCATGGGAACTGTGTGGGGCACCCTGGGCACAAGTGCCGGGGGCAGCAGGGAGAAGGGGGTCTCACCTGGCCAGGAGTCCCACTGCATAGTGGTGGGTGTCAGTACAGAGCAGCGTGTCCCAGCCAGCCTTGCCTTCCATGGCTACCACAACACGCTCACAGTGCACTCGGCAGAGCAGGACCTTCAGGGTCTGCACTGCAAACCTGTGTGCAGAGCAAAACCCAGGTGATGCTGGCAGCCCTGGCTCCTGCCTTGGAAGGGATGGGGAGACTGGGAGGACTGGGATGGAGCACCTTTGGGGGTTGGTGGCAAGGCCCAGTTGCTCCTGGCACCCCTTCCAGAAGGTATCAACCTCCTCTGGCGTATCTAGTGCGCTGATGTAAACTTGGAAGAGCAGACACAGAAAGAGACGGGGAAAATACTCCAACACTATAGGTGGGCACCAGGTCAGGTTGAAGACCCTCCACAGTGTCACGGTTGCCTGCAAAAAATGAACCACCCAGAGACAACACTCAGTGCCCAGACATCCGTGTGGCAGGGCCCGAGCATGCCAGGGAGAGGCCGGGGGAGACACCTCGGGGGCGCCCAGCCTGGTGCCCCTGAACCTTGCCCCTAAGGCAGGTTTCAGCCCAGTGCCTGAGGCAGAGAGATGCAGCTGGGGGGAGGACAGAGAGCTAGCTGCTGGAGAGGTGGCCTAGGGGCAAGCCAAGGTCAGTTGCAGGAACTCACAGCCAGGGCAAAGACTCCTGTGCTGTCCCCATCGGAGGTGTACACACTGTCCACTGGCCAGGCGTTCAGCACATTGAGGAGTATCTGCAGCGCCGGCTCCGCAGTCCCAGTGGAGGACATGATCACTCCCCACATGGCCGTAGCAGCTCTGTGGGGTCAGAGCTCTGTGTCAGGGGGATCTGGGCAACAGCACTGTGGCCTGGGCTGCTGCAGGGGCCCGCGCTGGCCGTCAGCCCTGCCTCTGCCCACCGGCCCTCGCTGGCAGCACCCAGTCAGCCCACGGGGCTGCAGGCAACTTGAGGGGCAGGGAGGGAGCGTGGCAGCACGCTCAGGGGCTGACATGGCAGCACTGGCAAACGGAGGCTCCTGGGACTGTCCCCCTGTCTGGCAGTCACCAGGGACAGGCTCTACAGGGTAACGGGCCGGGGAACCCTAAGCCCTCAAGGCAGGTGGGGCTGCCGTACCTGTCACCTGATGGGGCCCAGCGCAGGAGAGTCATCAGCACATCGCAAGGGTATTCCCTGGTCAGCTCCAGAAGGGGCCTGTCCAGCCTGTGCCCAGCAGACTCGTTGGCCGTGAGCCACTTGTGGATGTACCTCACCATGGCTGGCACCTGCAGAAGGCCCGGGGAGACTTGGACACCTGCCCGAGCAGCAGGTTCCCCAGCTTCCCCTGAGAAGTGCTGCCCTTCCCACCCTATTGGGCTGGGCCTCAAAGACTGAAGGAACCCAGCAGAGCTGGCTTGAGGCACCACACAATTCCTGGGGTGATCAAGCCCTGGCCACAGGCTGCTTACTTGCTTTGGATTGGAGACACCCTTCTCCACAAGCAAATCCAGCATGGCAGCCCCGGTCTCAGCAGTGAAGAGGGGAAAGTTTGCCAAGTGCCCAGTGCCCACACCGGTGGTCTCTTCCCACCAAATGCACATGATGAATTCATAGATCATCTGCAGGAGAAGGGCAGGAAGAGAGGGAGAATCCATGGAGTGCTCCAAGCACGGTGCTGGGCTGAGCAGTGACAGCAGGCCCAGCCCAGGTGGGGATGGCTGCAGTACCTGCGCTGTTCTGCGGAAGCGGCCACGGGCAGGGTCCTGCTCTTGTGTCGGGTCCATGGCGGCACCTGGCAAAGAGCGAGCGCAGCCAGGGCTGAGGGGCTGTGGGAGAGGCCGGAGAACACAGGCCAGCCCTGCATTCCCAGGCAGGGACAGCCCTGGGATGCTCCAGGGATGGGGTGTGGCTGCCTGGGGGTTCAGCCCCAGCCCCTCTTCTGTCCTATCCATGCGCATGTTGGATGGGATGGGATGGGATGGGATGGGATGGGATGGGATGGGATGGGATGGGATGGGATGGGATGGGATGGGATGGGATGGGATGGGGCTAAGCTGGCTGCAGGCACCAGCCCTGTGGCCCAGCTCTGCTACTCACCCTCCTGCAGCAGCTGGATCTGCTCCAGCTCTTCAGGCTGCTGTGCTGAGGGAGCTGCAGCCTCCTCCTCCTCCTTCACCCAGGCCAGCCTGGGCACTCTGGGTGGTGTCTGCTCCATGTCACTGTTTGGAGTTGGGAGTGCTTGCAGGAGAGATGTCTCAGGAAAAGCTGCAGATGAGCAAGTGCTGCAGTTGTGCCTTGTGGGCACCTGCAACAGAGAAGCCTTGGGAAGGCTACAGGACACCGTGTCCTGCAGTCTGTCCTCGAGGCCACCTGCAGAGGAAACGCTTTGGAAAAGCTCCGGGTCAGTAGGGAACAAGCTGGCTGTGTGGGGGCTCCTCACAGCACCGCTCTCTCCGTCCTGTCCCGACGAGTGCACCGAGCACTGTGGTGTGGCCGTGTCACCGCCAGCACCTATGTCACGACGTGTCACAAAGGGTCACCCTTGTACGCTCTGTCCCTTTCCTATTGCACGGTGACCACGGTGCACTGTGTCACAAAGAGCCCTAGGATACACCTCCACGTGCCCTGGGGACATCCCCCCCCCAAAGTGGCCCAGCTTGCAAGGAAGACGTTCCCCCAAGGTTCGAGGACAGCCCAACAGGAATTTTAGGAATGGCTCAAACAACAAGCAGATGCTCCTCTGCTCTGCCTGCTCAGGGCAGCAGAAGGAGCCCCCACGGTTGCCGATGCAGCTGCAGCAGGAAGGGCATCGGGGCCTTCCACAGCAGCTGCCAGGGCCTCTTTGGGACAAGACCCGGTGCTGGGTGGCCGTCACACACACAGGAGTGTGACACAGACACGGGACGTATGGCCCAGGGCACGAATGCTGCTCTGAGTCCTGGGAGCAGTGAAATCAGCAGGTGTGGCAGAGTCCCTGCCAAAGGAGACCTGCCGCCCCCAAGGCCTGCCAATGCTGGTGCCTGCTCCTGCCACAGAGACCTGTGTCCCCTGGGGACTTCTCTGCCAGAGGACAGCCAAAGCCCACGTGCATTGGTGTGTGTGCTCCTTTCTGCAGGCGGCTGTTGGCAGGAGCACCTGGTGGCAACACTTGGTCTCTGTCAGAAGCTGTTACTCCTTCCTGGAATGATTTTTGCTTGGAAGTGATTATCTGCAGTGTCCACGCATCTCCCCAGCCCATCACTGCCTCACACACGAGGTGACCACCAAGCCACTCTCCGGCCATCTGACCCGCAGCTGAGCCCTTCCCAGAGTGCCCGCACCCGCAGGGAGCGCAGGGCTGGATTTGGCCGCCAGAGAGCTGGTGACCCTCGTGAGATCCTCGGTGCATTTAGTTCCTACAGGAGTGTGGGCACCGCTGGGAAATGATCTGCATGCCTTGTTAATTGGATGTTCTTCCACCGCTAGCCTGGGGCAGGATCTCTCCCGGTCCTCCTCTCAACTCCCGGGTCTCTCCTCAGCCAATCAGAGAAGGCACCAAAATAATTGAGCCAATCAGAGCGCGCGTCGCTGATGACTCCTCAGGCAGTCCCAGAGCGCCCAGAGCTCCTCACCTGGACTCCACCCGCGCCCCGCCCCCAGCGCCCCCCGCCAGGAGAATTTGGGGAGGGGGGTATCGCGTTTTATCTTCTTTTTTGTTTTTCTAGAGTCGAGATTAAATGCTCTAGACATGGAATTTCGTGTTCGGACTCAGATATTTATTAATTCTTATCTATATTACAGTGAGTTCAACAGCACTTACAGCTAACAGGCTAAAAATGGCGACGTACCTCTCTCTACAAGGCCTTTTAAGGGCCAATGAGTCCAATTTAAAAAAGACACCATAATAGCCCAAGAACCAATCAGCCATGACCTGCAATGTGGAATTTTCTATCTAATTACAGAAGTACCACCTAGAGCCATGAAGAGAGTGAAGAAGAAAGAAACCTCCGCCCTAAAATCTCCATCTTATTTAATATATATTACTACATTCTAAAATCACAAATTTTATTTTTCCACTATGTGACACTGCACATTTCTATTCCAACAACACACCAGTGATCCCAGTTCTATCAGTCAATTCTGGAAACCTTCTTCACGGCCTCAGGTCAAAAGCAGTGTTTTCCTGGGGGTCAGTGCCTGTCAGCACAGAAAGCCCAAACCCCTCAGTTTCCAGGGTTCCAACAGGGGGAGGTGTCAGACCCTGCCCGGCGCTGGCCATGGGGCGTGTGGGGCAGTTGGGGCCCTACTGGTGCCACTGGGAGCCCCCCGGGCTGGGGGCGCGGAGCTCTCGGGTGAGCGGGAGGGGCGGGAAGGGAAGTGGTGGGAACGGTGGGGAGAAAAAGGGAAATGGGGAGATGGGACCCCCAAACAGATGTTGGGGAGGGCTGCTGACTGGGGAATGTTGGGAAAGGGGGAGGAAAATACAGAGAAGCCTGGAAAAGAGGAACTGTGACTGTGGGAAGAAGGGTCCCATGACGGCTGTGGGGCACTGGGGGTGCAAGGTCGGGGTTGCCCCGGAGCTCTTGACGACTGTGGGCTGCTGGGGGGCTGCTGGGGGGACACCCCCGGACCTGTGTCCTGCACACACAGCGCTGTTCCAGGAGATGGTTTAGTCCGAGTGTCACTTCATTCACGGCACCGACCGGCTGAGGTTCGTGGAGAGGAACATCTCCAACCGGGAGCAGTTCCTGCACTTGGGCAGCGATGTGGGGCTGCACGTGGGGACACCTCCTTTGGGGACAAGGCTGCCAGGCACTGGAAGAGCGACCCGCAATGGATGGAGTACAGACGGGCTGCGGTGGACAGGCACTGCCGGCACAACTACGAGTTGTCCAGCCCGTTCCTCGTAGAGCGCAGAGGTGAGCGTGGGGCAGAGCGTGTCCCCTCGGGCCCTGCCCTGGGGATGACCCTGGAGCCCCTCAAAACCTCCCTGGGAATCACCTGAGACACGTCAGCCCTTCTTGTGCCCATCCCCGGGGCCTCCTGCCCCCTCACCCCAAGTGACTCCGGTTGCTCTCCCATTCCATCCCAGTCTGTCCCTGTGTCCTCACGGTCATTCCCAGTGCCACCAGAGTCCCTCCGAATTCCTCTCATTCCACAGCAATTCCATTCCCAGTCCACTCCCAGTATTTCTAATTCCAATGCCAGACCTCCACCCTCTCTCCCAGTGCCCTTCCAGTCTGTTCCAAGAATTTGTACTCCAATTCCAGACTGCTACGCTCTCTCCCATTACCCCAATCCACTCCACTCTTTCCCAGTGTTCCCCGACTCTCTCCAATTTAATTCCCAGTCCCTCTCAGTGCAACACCAGCCCTCTCCCATCTCCCAGTTCCCCCTAGTTGATTCCAGTGTATTCCCACTCTCTCCCAATGCCCCCCTGTGTCCATCTCACTGCTTCCCTCGAGCTCCCAGCCCGGCCCCGGCTGCCTGCTCTACTCCCTGATGGATTTCTACCCTGCCGACATCCAGCTGAGCTGGTTCCAGGGCCAGCAGGACCTCTCGGGACACGTGGTGGCCACCGACCTGGTCCCCAGTGGGGACTGGATTTCTTCCAGCTCCTGGTGCTCCTGGAAACCCTCCCGGCACGGGGTCAGCTCCAGCTCCAGGTGGAGCACGTCAGCCTGGAGCACCCCCTGAGCCGGCACTGGGGCACGGCCCGGACCCCACAGCGCCGGGAGGGGCTGGCAGGACACGGAGGGGACTGGGGGTCCTGGGCTTAACGTGGACACCCTCCCTGGGAACCCTCTTCCCGCTGTCCCATCTCCCTTTATACCCCCTCTCCCACCCCTTTCCCACCGCTCCCGTTCCCGCCCCGCTCACCTGAGAGAGCTCCTCGCCGGCAGCCGAGGGATGGAGGAGAAGGAGCAGGAGAGGGAGGAGGAGGAGCAGGAGGAAGAGGAGGGATAGAGGAGGAGCAAGAAGAGGAGGAGGAGCAGCGAGAGGCGGCAGCCCGTGCGTCCATCGCTCTCTGGATCTGCAGCCCCTTCGCGCCCGCAGTATCGGCCCCCCCGTATTGTGTAGGTGACCGGGGAGGGGGACCTCGCCCCGAATATCTTGGGCGGTCCTGGCAGGGATTTTTTGAGAGGGGGAGGGATATTTGGAGCTCCCCCGAAGTATCTTTGGTTCTCCCTGTTTGTGTATTTCGGGAGACGGCGGGCGGAGCGATGTTTGCATCTTGCAGGGCTCCAGAGCTGTCCCGAAATCCCCTTTTGGGGGATCCTGCGGGGTCCCCGGGTGTTTTTTTTGGGGATGTCTGGGTGGCGGCTGCAGACAGAGCCCCGGTGGTGGGTGGGGGATGGAGGTCCCCGGAGCCCCGTGGCGATTGCCCGGGACTGGCAGGGCGAGAGGAGCAGCCTTGAGGGGGGAAAGCGAAAAGGGGAGAGCCCCGGGAGTGCCGGAGCCTGAAATGGGGGCCTGGAGAGGGGGGACCCCGAGAGCCGGGAGTGAGGGGAGCCTGGAGACGGGGCAGCTCGGAGAAGGGATGAGCCTGGAGACGGGGAACCCCTGGGACACCGAAGTGGGGACCCCAAAGCCTCCCAGGGCTCTGGCCACGCCAGGGGCTACAAGGCCACGAGGCCGGGGCTGCTCCGGGCCGCTTCCAGGCTGTCCCTCTGCTCTTGGGTGCCGGGGGTGGCCCTTTGTGACACGGGCGTGTGTCAGGGCCCTCGGTGATGCGGGACATTGTGGTGCTGTCATGAATGAGAGCGTTTGAGATCGCTTAAAAATCGGTGACAAATGCATGAGCAAAAGTCAGATTTAATATTAAGCAACAAAGTACAATAAGTTTGTTGGCAAAATTCATTCTACTGCCTACAGGACAGGTGAGGCACAACAAGGCAAGAACAACACCAAATAAAATCCATGCAATCAGAACAAAAATTAACTGGGAACTCTCTAGGGGAGTGTGGATGGGTGTGTGCTGTGTTTAGGTGCATGCAGGGATTAAAAGGAACACGGCCTAAAAACATTTGAACTTCTACCTTAATTTGTAACTTAACTTATACCTTAGGCCTAGCAATTCAACAGACGAACAACACCAAACTTATACCTAACTTAACTTACAACTTAACATTAACAATTCCACAGAGCAATAACACTTAACAGCATTTAACCTAACTTACAGCTGTAACTTCCAAGTTGTACTTAGCAACTTAATAGAATAACAACACTTATGACTTACATTTAAGAACTTAGCAAAACACTTAGCATTTAACAGCATTTAAGTATGTTCATAACTATAACTGAACCTTGCTTACAGGCCTAACTTAGATATCCAAGGTACTTCCACATCTAGGAAAGCTGTATTTCTCCCAGATGTGCTATAGCATATGTGCAGGGGCACACACACAGACAGGAACAGTCAGTGCAAGCAATTCCCCCCAGAGCTCAGTGAAATCCTCCCTTCAGATGTTTTTGGATCTCCCACTGGCCAAAGGATGGGGCCTTGAGCAGTGAGGGTATGGGCCCAGGACACGTCGTGTTTCAGCGATCCTCCAGGCACAGCAAAGCCGAGGGTTTGCTGGCTCTGAGAGGCCCCTCAGAGGGAGACTGCTGGTCACAGCCCACGGTGGCCCAGGAGAGCTCAAAGGTCTCCTTTTGGATTTCTGCTGACAGGGTCACAAGAGAGTGGGCTCCAGTCATAACCATGTTTCATCCTGGCCTCAGTTTGGGTTGGCACTTTCTCTAGGAGTGGGGGAATGCATCCCCACACTGGGATCTCAGGGGTGCCCATGGCCTGAGTGATGCTGGCCCGATGCCAGGCACCCACCAAAGCCACTGACCCTGCCTCTCCAGCTGCAACAGGGGAGAAAAAGTTTAACCCAGAGTTCCTGGGTTGGTGTAAAAAGGGGAAGCATCCCATACCAAACAGCAAAATGTGCATCACAGACCCAGCCTGGGCATGGAGAGGAAATTTATTACCAACCAAATCACAGCAGGACAAGAAGAAGGGAAAGAAATCTCTCAAACCCCTTCACCCTCACCAAATGGGGGTCACTGGGAATCATCCAACACAAATCCTCCCATGGAGGATGGAGCTGGAGCAGAGCACGAAGCTCTTCCCACACTTGGGGCATTCACAGGGATTCCCTTAGTGGAGACTCCGTTGGTGTTTGGTCAAGTGAGAGCTCTGTGAGAAGCTCTTCCCACACTCAGGACACTCGTAGGGCCTCTCCCCAGTGTGGATGCGCCGGTGGACAGTGAGGGTGGAGTTGTGCCTGAATCCCTTCCCACATTCGGGGCAGCGGAAGGGCCTCTCCTCTGTGTGAATCCGCTCATGTAGGAGGAGATTGGAGCTGGTCTGAAACCTCTTCCCACACTTGGGACACTCGTAGGGCCTCTCCCCGGTGTGGATGCGCTGGTGTTTTCTCAGGTTGCAGCTCCACCCAAAGCTCTTCCCACATTCCAAGCAGGTGTAGGGCCGTTCCCCTGTGTGGATCACCTGGTGCTTCATCAGATCAGAAATAGTCCTGAAGTTTTTCCTGCATTTTCCACACTCATAGGGCTTCTCCCCACTATGGACCCTCTGGTGTCGGATCAGCTGGGAGCTGTAGCTGAAACCCTTCCCACATTCCAAGCACTTGTGGGGCTTCTCCCCTCCAGGAGGCTTCTCCACCAGCTCTGAGCTCTGCCTGGATCTCCGGCCGCCTTCCCGGCTCAGGGAGGGTCTTTCCTCCTCGCAGCTCCCTGGGCTGGGTTTGCAGCCCCTCCTCGTGAGAGATCTCTGGGGCTTTTCTGCCTCCTCCATCCCCGCACACCTGAGGAATGATAATTCCTGGTTTAGGCGGAAATAACAAGAAGAGAGCTCCATAAACAGGGTGTTCCTCCTTGCCCAAGTTCATCTCTGGAAGTCATTGAGGATCTTATGTCTGTAATAACCTCCCAAACACCAAGATTCCCACCCAAAATCCTCCAAACTTTAACACACAGATCAAAACCTCCCCAAATATCAAGATTCAGCCAAAATCCCCCCCAAAATTGTGCTGATTCAAAAGCAAAACCAGTGAAAGACTCCATGTCAGAAATACAGTTTTATAGGAAAAGAGATAAATTCATGCAATAGTACAGAAGAAAACAACTGACAGAATCAGAATACAACCTGACACCCCGCTAGTTAGGGTGGTGGTAGCAGTCCAGATGAAGTGGTCTTGTTGTAGTAGTGATGCTGTAGAAAGGTCTGGTAGCTCTTGTCCTCTGGAAACCAGTGGGGAAGGGCTGCCTTGGTGTTCCAAATCTCAGATTTTATCTAGGTAGGAAAGGCTTGGCTCCTCCCCCTGGCTGGAGCATCTCCCAATGGGATGATGGAATTTTATCAGTCATGCAGTGGCACTCAATGGCCCATTAACAGAAGATATCTTCCTGGAGGAAGGATGGGTTATGGAAAAGATAAAGAACACTGCCCCACCTGGTTTTAACAGATGGCCCATTAGCAGAGGATATCTCCCACAGAGATAAGGATCACTGCTCCACCTGGTTTTTTCCACCACTCTTTGTTCTTTTGTTTCTTCCCAGGACCTCTCACTGGTTACTTCATGTTTGCTGCTGATTTCTTCTTCCTTTTGAAGATGAAAATGGTAAAAGTGTCTTTGACCTGCCTTGCTGGATATTGTGAAGAGGAACAGTCATCTACTGCAAGTGGAAGTGTCACAGGTGGAGCAGAGTTCTGTGAGTGCTGCATCAAACCAGACCTCGTCAGACCTGCCAGAACAACTGGTCCATGCTGCCCTTCACTGCTCTGCCTGTTCCCCACTGTTTCATGCCAGAGTAATTTAACTGCTGTTAATTGGGTGTGTGTTTCACTTGAGCCAGTGCAGCAGAACCAGCAGAAAGCAGCCCCAGAATGAATGGGGCTCTGCAGAGGAGCCCCAGACTATTCATCAGCCTGCCCACAGAACTGGCTCCAACTCTGAACCCTTGTGACCACACTCTGAAGAAGACACACTTCTGATATTTCTGAGGCACTTATGACTGAGTCACTGCACGTGCTTGTGCAGGTAAGAATCCCAAAGTTCTTTCTTACTTCAGGAAAAACCCTGCAGCAGTGCATACCCAGCATCTGCTATCAGCACATCTTGGCTACACGTGCAGGAGAAGCAGCAGCAGCATTGTACACGTGGGTTTGTTAAGCTGAATTCCCCTACACTTTGAACAGTGCTCATCACAAACAGATTTAATGGCACACCGGTGCCATACATTTCTCCTAAAAGCCTCCCTTGTAACTAAACTTTGCTAGAAAGTTAACGCCGAGAATGAACGAGCAACTTCAGTCTCAGTCCGGAGGTGGAGGGGTTCTAAACACTGACTTTCCGAGAGCAGCATCGCTCCTGAAGCGCTCAGGGCCCCAGAGCCGCCGCCGGGAGCGCGGTGCAGAAGCCGGCCCGGACTCAGCCGCAGCGCCGGGCACCGCGCATCGCTGCTCTGCAGGGCGGCCCGCACGTCCTCCAGCAGCTGCCGCAGGCTGCCCTTCTCCTGCTGCAGCTCGGCCATGCGCTCCTCGGCCCGCTCCAGCGCCACCATCTCCTCGCAGCGCTCTCGGGAGCAGGGCCCCGGCGGCCGCCGCTCGGGCTCGGCGGGGGCTGCGCGGGCGGATGTGGCTCTCGATGTGCTCGCCCTCCCGGCCCAGCGGCAGCCGCGGCCCCGCGCGGGTGCTGAAGTGGCCGCAGAGCCGCGCGTGGAGCTGGCGGAAGGTGAGCTCGGCCCAGAGCCCGGCCCACAGCCCCGCGCACTCCTCGGGCTCCGCCGCCTCCTCCGGCGCCAGCGCCCGGCACAGCGTGCGGGACTCCTCGCCGGGGATGCGGCCCGGCCCGGCGCAGTCCCGCTGCTGGAAGATCTCCTGCAGGGACTGCTCCGGGCCGCTGGCCAGCACGACCATCTCGTTCTCCACGCCGCGCTCCAGCCCGTAGCGGTGGGCGAGGGCGCTGAGCAGCCACTGCGTGCGCCGGGCCGGCCGCCCGGAGGGGTCCCAGCCCTCAGGCGGCTCCATCGCGCCCGCCCGGCCCGCGGCGCTGCCCGAGCATCCTGAGCGCCGCCCGCCCGAGCGCTCGGCCCCGGCCCCGGCACGGAACGCCCGGCTCGCCCCGCACGGATCCGCGTCCGCCTTTGTCCAGCAGGAGCAGGGACTCGGGCAAAGCGGGCAGGTGCCGCCCTGCTCCCTTGGTCTGCCAAGCCGGAGCCCCAAGTGTGGTTCTTATTTCTTAGCTAATTTCTCCCTGGTTTCTCTCTAACACAAGCAAGACAATTGCATTGCCCAATTCAGTTTGACAAGTAAGGCTTGTGAACGTGTGAGTGCTTCCACTAAATTAAAAACTCAATGTGCTTGAATGCTGACCTTCTGTTCTCTCAGGCTTCCTCACCTCTGTAAATGCGGTGACTTCCTGGTGTTGGTGCGTGGATGTTACGAGGTCTGTGTTAGAGATGAGTAAGTGTTCAACTCGTTCAAACGAGCTGCCCAAAGCAGTGATTTTGGTCTCTCTTTGCCTGGGGAGCAGGACCGGCGTTGTTGAACGCAGGCAGCGGCACGACCAGGGCTCCTCCAGCAGCAGGGACACGCCAGGAGCCAGAGGGGACCGTGGCACCAGAGGGGACCGGGGCACCAGCCGTGCCCGAGGCCTGAACAGGCTGCCAAAGTCAGGTGGTGCTGACAGGCTGCGTTAACAGCCCAGGTAAGGCGTGGTGAGGAGCCAGGGCTGGGGACCACCAGAGGAATCCTGTCAAGAGCAAATCGTTCTAATATTCTCTGAAGGATAAAAAAGGAGCAAACCAGTCCAGCAGATATGTGAGGAAAAAGAATTCAAGTTCGTTTAAAACGCTGCTTAATACAGGGTTGGGTTTCTTTTGAGTGAACTGATGCTAATAAATATTTGCTCCCATATGGTGGGGTTTCTCTGCAAATAGGCCTTGATGGGAAATTTCTGACCACCTTTAGTTTTGCTCTTTCTTCGGTTGAGCACCTGAGTAGCTTTGTTGAGGAATGGAGAATTGTTTGTAGCTCATTATTTTCTCAGGAGGAGCCTTAAATTTCAGCACAGGAGGAAGGAAACGAAAAGGTTTGAAAGCCTTCCTCTGCTGAAGTGACACACTTTGAGAGGAGTCTGTGAGGAGAAGTCCCCTCAGGCACTGCCAGGGCTGTTTGCCTCCTCTGCAGGCTCAGTATTGTGGGAGTTCCACAAGCCTCAGCTGCCACTGTATTTTCCCCTGAATATTTCTTGTCGTGCAGTACACAGGGAGAATGTTTTGTGCTAGATTCTCCTCTGGGCTGAGAGGAATGTTGAATTAGTCTTTACAAATGAGCTCTGGATCTGCCTGTAGATAAGGCTAGCACTGAGAGATAAAAGAAACAATGGGATGGATTCCACTGATTGATGAATGGAAAGAGATATTTGCCTTTACAAACAAACTGTAGGGCTACTGATAAATGAAATTGGATATCAAAAGATGAAAGAAGCAACGGGGGGGGGAAACTATGAATTATATAAAAAATAAAAAGGAAAAGGGAGGGTTATACATTATAGGGGAATTTCAGGTATCAGGCGTTCCGGGAAGTCTGTGCCTCTCAAGTACCTCAGCCAATGGGGAAAGAGAGAGGGAAATACGGCCGGGAAAATAGGATAAAAAGGAGGCTGCGTCCTCCAAAAATTTGAGAGATCCCAGGGGAATGTCCCATGGCCTCTCCCTTTATTCGAATAAAGCAAAAAGGACTCCTCTGTCTCCTTTTTGGACATAAACCTCTGGTGTTTGTGGATTAATTTTCCTGACACTCTAAATCATAGAAGCCCCTTCCAATTCACTTGCTCTTTGCCTTCTAGTTACCCAGTCAGACTGGCTCAGCAATTCTTTCCGTCTACATCAAAATTTGCTATGATTTGTATTCCTACTTCAGATTCTACATTCAAAGACCTTTTTGTTATACATACATATCTGTGAGACCTTCCTGTCAAATCCTTATCCTTTCCAATACCTATCGCTTCTTACAAGTCCACTATTATATTTTTTAAGACTTCATAAACCCTTAAAATTTTAAAATGAGCGTCGTTTCTCACACCCTGCACTGCCGAGGTAGGAGGTGCAGCTGGAAGGAGGGAGGGGTGAGGGAAAGCTGGTTTGAAGGGTCTTCATTTACTTCTCATTATCCTGCTCTGAGTTTTTGGAGTTTTCTGCCAGAAATCTCTCCCCTCTCCCACTCATCCACAGGGGATGTGGGGCAGTTTTCCCTTTTTGGGGGAATTTAAAGCCAAGCACAGGCGCTCCTAATTAGGGGAAGCGGTAGTGAGCCTCCAGGGCTTCCCGCTGAGCCGGAGCCAGCGAACACGCAGGGCTGGGAAAGGCGTGCCGGGAGCTGCGGAGAACTTTGTTTGTGTTTCCAGGCCAATGGCGGCTCGGGCCCGGGCCCGTTCCAGGGCTGTTCCTCATCTCCGCCTTTGCCCTCCCACAGCCCGGGGGGCCCTGAGAGCGCGGGCCGAGGCTGGGCCGTGTGCAGAGCCCGGCCCTCGCTGCCATTGGCTGATTGTGCCAATGTCACTCCTGGTTGTCGCGCGCTGATTGGGCAGAGCAGCAAGGGCGCCATTGTGGCAGCGTCTGTGCGGGCCCGGCAGCGGCGGCAGCGGCCGGAGCCCGGGGAGGCGGCGGCGGAGCTCGGAGGCGGCCCCAGCGCAGGTGGGAGCCGCGCTCGGTTGTGCGGGGGCTCGGGGCTCGCTGCGGGCCGAGGGGGCGGCAGGGGGCTCTGGCGGGTTGGTTGTGCCGGTGCCGGCCCGTGTTGGCGCTGGGCTGAGGGCGCTGCGGGAGCGGCTGCCCGCGGTCTCCTTCCCGCTGGGGCCTCGGCAGGAGCCGGTGCCGGAGCAGCGCTGGCTCGTCCCGGTTGCTGTGGGTGGCACAGAGGTGTCTGCCCTGTGCCCGGGGCTGTGCGGGAAAATTCCCGTGGCCAGAGGTTTGTATGCCCAAAGGAGATGGAGGAGTCCTGTAAAAGTGACTTTATTGGTGAACAAAGGGAGACGCCATGCGGCATTTGCCATGCGGTCTCTAAAGCGCCGCCTCCTTTTTATCCTCATTTTCCCTTCTGTACCTCCCTCTCCCATTCCCTACTGGCCGAGGTACTTGGAGGGTTCAGACTTCCCGATCCACCTACTGCATGTCCCCCTTAATATGCACCCCTACTACGATATTAATCTTACTGCTTTCAATCCCTCCTTCTCTCATTTTCTCAAGAATTGCCTTTACTAACTTTTAATGTCCATCGACTCAATCTCTTTTCCTGCATCCTGTTTGACGCAAGGCGTCGTGCATGGTAAAAAGCTGAGAGTTGCTGCAGCACGTCAGAGGAGGAGCAGCATTCGTTTCACCCATGGTCTGCCAGGAAACCACGAAAACGTGTCCCATTCCCTTCCTTTCCACATTTGACCGGAATATGAGCTACTTTCTCACTTCCTTTGTTATCTGTTTCACCACTTTTCCTTTGTGATATGTTTGCAAACAGCAGTTTGAGTCATTTAATTTTCCACAAACTTCTCCACTTTCTGTTAATAGATCATCTGATTCCATTCCATCGGGAAACGTTGCATTCCTCATCTGAGTGGATTGGTCGGGAAGAAGGTGAGGAGCTGGAGCTGTCTGGTTGGGTGTTATTTTGAGGACATTGTGTAATCTGATTATGCCATTGAAATGATAAATGACTTCTCTGTCTCCTGATATGAATTCGTTAGGGCTACCTGGGGCTGGTCCATGGTGGTGTAGGATTTGTTCTGGTGTCTGTTCATCTTTTTTCCAGTTTTGGGGTGCTCCCTGCAGCCAGGGCTGCATCAATTGACCTCGTTAATCTTATGAAATCATCAAATACTTGGATCCCCAACTGGTTTCTCTGGATTAGCAAAAACACCCCAGTGCTCTGGAGAGAGGGATGATACTCCCCCCCCCCCCCCCCACTATTTTTCATGAAGGTTGCACAAAATTCTCCGTTTGCTGTTTCCCTTTGCAGCTTAACCAATTTCTGTTGCAGTCAGATATCCTCACTATGGGCTCTGCCTTTATTTGTGCAAATTCCATCTGTGCAGGGAGGCAGAGCTTGGAGTGGGGGACAGAGGAAATCTGCAAAATTCCTCCCCCAGGCAAGAATAGTTTGGTAAATTGTCCATACATTTCTTCAGCAGAGTTAATTTGCATTTCTAAAGCTGCTCTGCTGACTCTGCCTGGAATGAATCTTATAAAAGTAGGATTATTAAGAAAAAACCTTCTAATGGTGTAGTCTTGTCACCAAAACTGCGGGAAGAACTAAAACTCTTCAACAGCATTTCTACTGTTAGAGAATCAAGGAATTGCTTGATTCTGGCCAGGATGTGTAGCAGAAATCATTTCATCCACAAATAGCCCGGGTGTGCAGAGAAAATCATTCCATGACACGTGAGTTTTACTAGATTTTCCCTTAACTTTTTACAGTGTGAACCCATAGAAATCCATTGGTTTAATGTTCATTGCTTCCAAGTTGTGTAGTTGTTACTATTTAATTTCCTATCGGACCCGGATTTCTTCCCCTCTATATTAATTAGGTCCGCACTCCTGGATTTCCTTCTTTTCCTTTTGCAGACCAGGCATCTCCAACTATGCCAGGGGCAGTGTCTGGGGTGGGTGTTCCTTGATGTTTGCTGATGGGCCTTAATGGTCGTTATCTTTGTGAGTATCTTTTGGGCTATTCCCAGTCTGTTGAGATGTTAAACTCATCTCTGTTTAGTAGTGGAAAATTCCTTAGAAATCTCTTTAAAATTCGTTTCCCCAATGCAAAGGCACATGAAGCCTGAGTATAGAAATAGATTTTTAAAATTACACTCGTTGTATTTTCCGACCATGGAATCCCCGGCAGCCCAGTGTGTGAGTGTAACTGAGGGGCAGAGTGGAATTGTGCCGTTGTCTTCCCCAGCAGCTGTGGCAGTGCAGGCACAGAAAGCAGCGAAGCTCCAGCAGTGGCAGCAAGGATTGGCCCCAGTGTGTGGAGATGCCAAAGGAGGGTGCCCAGGCAGAGGATTTCAGCAGAGGATCTGTGGGCAGGCCCAGGGGCTTGTCCCGATGTGGAGCCCTGGCTGCTGCTGCGTTGCCTTCAGTGCAGGGTCAGTGGTGCCCTCCCATGCTGCTCCTGCAGCCCGGAATTCCAAATTCCTTTGGCATGGCCCTATTCAACATCCACATCCCATTCCAATTTCTTTTCTGACTCGGGTAGAGCCATGGCTGTGGCGTCAATCACTTTCTTTTTTCATTTTCTCAAGTTTTGTTCTTTTTCTTATGTCCATACCATAATACTAGGGCTGTCTGGGGTTAAAAAGTCGTACAATATTCTTGCTGGAACAGAGAATCCTCAGTGCAGGTTCTGCAAATCCCTGTTAATCCTCAGAATTGTCCCAGTTCCATTTTAGTGCTGGGTAATATTGCTTCTGAGATTCCCTGGTCCCTCCCTGGGTTAATACACCACAAACCTTGAGTCAAAATATGTCTGAAATCTTTTACTTTTTTCTCCACCATTTGCGCTGTTTTTTCAAATAATCAAAGATGCTTTTTAGCCTGAACATTCAGCCAATTCACAGAGGCTTCTTCTACCACTTCTTGTCCTCCTGATTGCAGCAAGTCATCCACATCCTGCATTAACCCAATCCCTGGGGGTGGGGTAAATTCTTGTGATATTTTCTGCAAGGCTTGTCCCAATAAGGCTGGTGCTTCCGTGCATCCCTGCAGAAGGACGGTCCATGTCTTTTCCATTTTCCCTTCTACCTCTTGTTCCCACTCAAAGGCAAAATCCAGTTTACCATCCTGTGTAAGTGGGCATCCCCAGAAAGCATCTTTGCCATCAAGGACTGAATGGTGTCAGTGTGAGGAGGGCACCTGGTTGAAGATGGTGTAAGGATGTGAGAGCCCCTGGGTGCTGGGGCCCCCTTGGGCCCTGGGGTTCATCCCTCAGGGCCTGTAGAAACTCTGCCATGGCCTTTGCCTTCCCCTTGGCCTTTTCCTCCTCCCTTCTTGCATTCCCCTGCTGTGCCTTTGTGACCAAGTGCTCCAGGGGCTTCTTCTGCCCCTCCTGCAGCCCCCTCAGTGCCTGGGGGTGCTCATCCTCTGACAGCTGCTGAGCTTTCTGCTAAATCATTCCTTTCTGCAGTGACCCAAGGAAAATGCTTAAAAGCTGATCTGGATCCTTGCACGTCCAATGGCCATTTCCCAGCTGTTCCTTCGTGCTGCTCCTTGTGCTGTGGCTGCCGTGGCCAGCCCGTATCCCAGAGCCGGTGCCTGTCCTGCCGCAGTGTCCAAACGCGGCCCCCCCGGCGGGCAGGGCCGGCAGCTCCACGGGGCCGGGCAGCGGCCGGGGCGTCCCGCAGCCTCCTGGGGGCCGGGGGCCACTGCCGGGCCTGCAATTGCCGGGGGGTGCTGGGCTCAGGCAGCGCCCGGCGCTGAGCCCCGGCTGCCCCACAGCCCCGGCCCGGCCCCGCAGCTCCCCACAGGCCCCCAGCCCGTGCTCCCGGTGCCGCCCCTCTGCGCCCGCTCCTGCCGCTGCCCAGCACAGAGAAACCCCCTGCAATCCTGACCTCCTTGTGTGCCTGTCCTGGCAACCGGGGATACAAAGGATCTGCATCAGCTGGCAACTTCTGAGGATGAGAGCCTGCTGAAAAACATCCCCATCCTCAGTATTTTTCTCTTCCTCCTCTTTTCCATCATTCTTTTTCTTCCCACGGAGATTGCTCCTGCTGCATCTTGCCTGAACCACATTCCTGCACGCTGCCCTTCACACAATCCTTTCCCTGCACACCAACAGCATCCAACCCTTGTTGTATCAATCTGTTCTGGACTTCCCTGATTGCCCCCCTGAGTGTCCCTGTCCTTGATTACCTCTGGGAGAATGTGCAAACTCCCTCAACATGCTCCCAAGGGACCCTTCAGAGATATTTTGGGATCATCATCCCTTTGGCCAGGAGCCCTTCCTGGCTTTCCTTTTCTACCCTCCATGGGTGCCCTGCCATGTTTAGTCCCCGAAGATCCCACTGTAGTCCCTGCTGAGATTTTCAGTGCTCTCTGGCTGCCGACTCTTCCCAGCCCCCCTGATCTGTCACTCGTCTGTCTCCTGGCCCCAGCGCCCCCCTGGAGCGGAATTTGGGGAGGTGGGAGGGGGGGAGCGCCAAGGCCGGGCCCCCCTGCGCTGTGGTGGCGGCAGCGGCTGCAGTGGGGAGCGAGTGCGGGCGGGAGCGGCCGAGAGCCCAGCGCTGCCCCAGCCCGAGCTGCCCCAGCTCCATCGCTGCCCCTGCGCTGGGATGCTGTGGGTTTGGGGGGAAGAGGGAGCCAGCAGTGGGTGCTGGGCCTGGGGGCAGCAGGAGAAGGGAAGGAGAAGCAGGGTTGAAGAAGAAAATGGTCAAAGGATGACCTTGGGAGGAGCAGGTGGGATTGTGCAGGAGAAGGAGGAATAGTAGGAGGAAGAGGATTGTGAGGAAATTTGGTCAAAACAGAGGAGGAGGATGAGAAGAAACGGGAAGCAGCACAAGGTTCCACCATTCCCTGTATGTGCAGCCTCCCCTCCAGCCCCAGGAGTGTTGTTCCCCCCACATGCAGCAGGTGACAGGGGAGAGGGTTCCACGATTTTCACAGGGATGAATCTTGGTGTTTTGGAGGTTCTTACACACAGACACAAGATGGTCAGTGACTTCCTGAGATGATCTTGGGAAAGGAGAAGCCCCCAGCCCAAGTACCTCTTATCTTGTTCTTTTCCTTAAACCAGGAACTGTCATTCCGAAGGTGTGGGCTAATGGAGGAGGAGGAAAAGCCTGGGAGATCCCTCACTAGGAGTGGCTGCAAACCCAGCCCAGGGAGCTGCGAGGAGGAAAGACCCTCCCTGAGCTGGGAAGGCGGCCGGAGATCCAGGCAGAGCTCAGAGCTGGTGGAGAAGCCTCATGGAGGGGAGAAGCCCCACAAGTGCTTGGAATGTGGGAAGGGTTTCAGGTGGAGCTGCAAGCTGATCTGGCACCAGAGGACCCACACTGGGGAGAAGCCCTACGAGTGTGGGGAATGTGGGAAGAGATTCAGCGACAGCTCCACACTGATCCGACACCAGGTGGTTCACACAGGGGAACGGCCCTACAGCTGCTTGGAATGTGGGAAGAGCTTTGGCTTGAGTTCTCACCTGAGAAGCCACCAGCGCATCCACACTGGAGAGAGGCCCTACGAGTGTCCCAAGTGTGGGAAGAGGTTTCACACCAGCTCCAATCTCCTCGTCCATGAGCGGATTCACACAGAGGAAAGGCCCTTCCGCTGCCCCGACTGCGGGAAGGGATTCAAGCACAACTCCACCCTCATCAGGCACCGTCTCATCCACACTGGGGAGAGGCCCTACGAGTGTCCTGAGTGTGGGAAGAGCTTCTCACAGAGCTCTAACTTGACCCGACACCAACGGAGTCACCACTAAGGGAAGCCCTGTGAGTGCCCCGAGTGTGGGAAGAGCTTTGTGCTCTGCTCCAGCTCCATCCCCCATGGGAGGATCGGTGTTGGATGATCCCCAGTGACCCCCGTTGGGCAGAGCCCTGGTGATCTGTGTTCCTGGTGACCCCACTGGGTGGGGGGAAGTGCTTGGAGAGATTTCTCTCTCTTTTCCTTCTGTTGCTATGATTTGATTGGGAATAAATTCCCTCGCTGTGCCCAGGCTGGGTCTGTGACACCCGTTTTGCTGTTTGTTGTGTTTGCTCGTCGTATCTTAATCTGATCCTGGAGCTCCTGGTTAAACTTTCTCTTCCCTTGCAGCTGGAGGAGCAGGATCAGAGTGGCTTTGGTGGGTGCCTGGCATCGGGCCAGCGTCACCCAGGCCATGGGCACCCCTGAGATCCCAGTGTGGGGATGCATTCCCCCACTTCTAGAGAAAGTGCTGACCCAAACTGAGGCCAGGATGAAACATGGTTATGACTGGAGCCCACTCTCTTGTGACCCTGCCAGCAGAAATCCAAAAGGAGACCTTTGAGCTCTCCTGGGCCACCGTGGGCTGTGACCAGCAGTCTCCCTCTGAGGGGCCTCTCAGAGCCAGCAAACCCTCGGCTTTGCTGTGCCTGGAGGATCGCTGAAACAGGACGTGTCCTGGGCCCATACCCTCACTGCTCAAGGCCCGATCCTTCGGCCAGTGGGAGAGGCAAAAACATCTGAAGGGAGGATTTCACTGAGCTCTGGGGGGAATTTTTCACAGGTACCTTGTTTGCACTGACTGTTCCTGTCTGTGTGTGTGCCCCTGCACATTTGCTATAGCAAATCTGGGAGAAATACAGCTTTCCTAGATGAGGAAGTAGTGTGGATATCTAAGTTAGGCCTGTAAGCAAGGTTTAGTTATAGTTATGAACTTACTTAAATGCTGTAATTGTTAAATGTTTTGCTAAGTTTTTAAATGT
Organism: Sturnus vulgaris; assembly: GCF_052056855.1. NCBI lineage: Eukaryota > Metazoa > Chordata > Aves > Passeriformes > Sturnidae > Sturnus > Sturnus vulgaris. The sequence goes on from NW_028276170.1 coordinate 14,374,697, forward strand.
AAGTCATAAGCTAAGTGTTGTTTTTCCCTTAAATTACTAAGTACAACATGGAAGTTATAGCTATAAGTTAGGTTAAATGCTGTTAAGTGTTAGTGCTCTGTTGAATTGTTAACGTTAAGTTATAAGCTAAGTCAGGTACTAGTTCATTGTTGTACCTCTGTTGGATTGCTGGGGCTAAGGTATAAGTTAAGTGACAAATTAAGGAAGCAGTTAAAGTACTGCTTAGCATTGATTAGTTTTTAGGCCATGTTCCTTTTAATCCTTGCCTGCACTCTCTTTTGTCCCATGCACCTAAACACAGCACACACCCACCCACACTCCCCTAGAGAGTTCTCAGTTCATTTCTGTTTTGGTTGCCTGGATTTTGTTTGGTTTTGTTGTTGCTTGTTTTCCCTTGTTGTGCCTCACTTGTTCTGTAGGCAGTAGAGTAAATCTTGCCATTAAACTTGTTGTATTTTGTCGCTCAATATTAAATCTGACTTTTGTTCATGCCCTTGTCATCGATTTTTAAGCGATCTCAAACGCTCTCATTCATGACAGCACCACAATGTCCCGCATCACCGAGGGCCCTGACACACGCCCGTGTCACAAAGGGCCACCCCCGGCACCCAAGAGCAGAGGGACAGCCTGGAAGCGGCCCGGAGCAGCCCCGGCCTCGTGGCCTTGTAGCCCCTGGCGTGGCCAGAGCCCTGGGAGGCTTTGGCCACGGTGGGAGCCGGCAGCCCCAGCCCCGGCCTGCAGAGCCCTGGGGCTGCAGCCCGGGCTGGCCGGGGCAGGAGGAATTGGCCGGGCCGGACGTGCCAGGGCCTTGTGGGCAGTGGCTCCGTGTCCCGCGGGAGGCCGGGGACGAGGGGTGTCCCTCAGGGCTGTGCCCGGGCACCGGGGCTCGTCAGTGCCTCGCTCAGTGACACCCAGGGGCACCGAGCGCAGCCTCGGCGCCTTTGCAGGGCACGGGGAGCTGAGCGGGGCAGGGGCACCACGGAAACACCGAGTGCCTGCCCGGGGCAGAGCCGGGGCAAAGCCGGGCTGGAGAGCCGGGAGAGGCTGCTCAGAGCTGGCCCGGGCACTTGGGCACCTGGGAGACAGAGCCCGGCTCTGGGCTGACACTGAGCCAAATACCTGAGAAATCACAGCCGGCTTTTCTAGACACACTTCGTTATTTTGTATTTTCTCAACGTCACTTTTTATCAGGGAATATTTTCAATGCTAATTTTACTTTATTTTTTACCCTATAGAAATAATTCCGTTGTATTTTGTAATGTGCGAAGAGGTATGTGCCGGGAAAGGTCGTGGGAAATGGAATTTTTTATTCAATATCGTTTCAAATCTGAGATGTGACAAGACCAGACTTTGACTCCAGCAGCAGTGTCTGGTTCCAGACTGCTCTGCTTTTCACAGTGACATCTCAGTTTATTCAAATCCAGCAATCAATGCCCTTGAAACATGGAAAAGCTGGGAATGAGTTTAAAGCCCTTGGAGGGTTTGCTGTGTCCGTATATTCCCCATCTCTCCTGGTTTCCGTTCAGCCTCTCCACTCCTGTCCTAGAGCACATTGCTGTATTCAGAGTTCAGTACATGCTTTTATAGATAGATATTTACATGTGATTAGTGCGTACACGATTTTCTTGCAGTGAGTTATTGTGATGGTAATTCCATGATCCTCTGCTTTGTGCCCAAAGAATGGTTATTGTATCTAAACCCCGGCAGCCCGGGAGGGGATGTGTGCGGGGCCGGGGCGGGGAGAGGCTCCTTGTTCATTCCGCGGGCGTTTTGAAGCCTCGCTGCTCGGGTTTTCCGCGGCTCTCTCTGTGCACCGTGGGTTTTTGCTCGGCTCGAAACCCCCCGGTCCAAGCCTGGATAGTCTGACCGGTGGTTTCCCCGGGAAATGGATCTAACGACTTTTATGGAGAGAGACAGTTTTGATCCAATTGTTTGGAAAAAGAATTTTAATGAGGTGAAAACAACAAACAGGAAGGCGTGCACTGTACTGGGAATGAACTGGAAAAAAGCAGGGTCCAGGGTAGGGTAGGGATATTTATACACTGGGGTGCAGGGAGGGATTAAGGCAGGGTCTGAGGGAGAGATCCAATGGGAAAGAGCAATTAAGAATACTATAATTCCTGCAGCGAAAAGTAAGCAATAGGAACAACGAGATCTGAGAACTTGCTACTAACAGTCTACACAACTGAACAGGGGAAGGTTGGGAGGCTTATACAACCTGGTTACTTTGGGTCTGAGGCCCTATGGGTGCAGGTGTGCAACTGGATGGTACTGAGGCAAGGAATTTGGGACCTTTGACCCAGGACTCAGATCTCTTTCCCTCTGGGAGCGACTTTTAATGAGCGTAAGAGAGATGTTTTTCCACAGAGAGAGAATGCAGGAGCACCCTTGAGGAAGGGATCCAACAGCTGAGAGAAGTGGCAGTGCTGGAGATGCTCTTTGGGAGGGACAGACAGCATGACAATGACCCTGACAAGGCCAGGTGCACAGGGCAGATGTTGTGGAATCTGGCAAACCTAGAGCCATTTCAATATAGCACCTTCATTGCAACAATTAATGCCGGTAACAGCCGAGAAACAGTGGATTCTGTCACCAACAAGCTTAGGAACTACAAGAGTATGATCAATGGCCTGATGCAGGCTCATGTCTGTGCTGTGATTAAGAGCCTCCAAGAGGAGATGAGGGAAGAGGTGAGGAGGAACAGTTTCCCATATGGCACTTGTGCAAGTCACAGACCCCAAAGTCAGAACCCAACATCCCCCAGCTAGAGAGAGGGTACACCCCACAAGCTGCCTGTGGTTCTTTCTGCGTGGCCATGGGGAAGACATGAGAAGGTGGGATGGGAAACCCACTTCTGTCCTGGCAGCACGGGTGTGTCAACTCAAGGAGGAAAACACTAACTGAGGGAGCTCCACTAAAGTGAAGGATGCTTCAACCTCCCATGACCGAGCTGTTGGGTATTACAGAAGGGAGGATGATCTGTCAGATCCCCTTGAAGGAACCTCTGGTATGTATGCCCAGGAAGGAAATAATAACCAGGGCTAGAGGGGCCTTGCCTCTAGCCAGGGAGAGGCACAGGAAAACTGGATCATTTGGATGGTGTGGATCCAATGTCCTGGCACATCAGAGCCACAGAAATATAGAGTGTTACTTGATCCTGGTTCAAAATGTACCCTAATGCCATTGGGACATGTGGGGGCAGATCCTGTTTCCATTGCTGGGGTGATGGGAGGATTGCAGGAATTGACTCTGCTGGAGGCTGAGGTGAGCCTGACTGGGAAGGAATGGCAGAAACATCCAATTATGACCGGCCACTTCCCTAGTGGGCGTTGCCCATGGTGTCTCTGTTGCAGCTCTTGCAGCTGTGTCCAGTCCATGGCTCTGAGCCCCTTCTCTTTCTTCTCTGGAAAATCACATTCCTGTATCTCCATCTGCTTCTTGTTTTTGTAAGAATCTTCTATTTACAAGGGTCCCCAGCAGGTTCTTCTATTTACAAGGTCTGGACCTCCACAGCTCTCGACTGCTGGCAGCTCTTCCCAGTCACCTTCCCCCACTGGGGTTCCAACTCCACCACGATCCCCACAGCCGGGCTATTGCCTATCACATCGGGGTCACCACTCATTGCAGTTGAGACAGAAGTGATGACAAAAACCTCTGTGTTCGTGCAACAAAAACCAACTTTTATTGAGGGCTGTTCTCCCTATATAGCCTTTGAAGTCTGCACGGTTAGCTCTGCTTGGCTAAATTAGTTGTCACCTGGCTAACTGGCCAATGGCTGCCTGTGTCCCAGATGGCCTAGACCTGCTCCCCAACAGCCCAGACTGCTCAAGTTATATCATTACGGTAGTTATATTATTATTTCCATTATAAAATTACAATCGGGATTAGTTATAACTGGAAGGCCTCCAGGCCAGCTGTTAGCTACTACAGGTTTAGTGCTGGCCAAATCTTCCACTAGAATTATTTACTCATTTCCTGCTGTGAGACAGGATTAGGAGGAAGGCAAAGCAGGCTCAAACTTTAAAGGGTATAAAAGAAAGAACTTTATTAACAGAACTAAAAGAATTATAAGAATCAGAATAAAACCTTCAGAACATTTCTCCCTCCACACCCTCTTTTCTTTACACTGACAGCATGCAGGAACAATTCAGCCAGTTTACCATCTCTAAAATACTCTTTTTCCAGTTCACTTAGGGAGAGGAGTCTCTCTTTTGTCATGCTATGGAGACTTCTCCACAAGAGACAATTCTCTCGTGGCTTCAAAGTCACAATGAATCAGCTGCCCAGGAGAATGGAAATCTCATCAATTTATAAAAGTCCCTCCCCTCGACCTACAGCTTTCCCCACAATTGTATTTGAGGGCTCAATCTTTGGGTAATGGGGTACACTTTTAAGGATGAGCTGTTCAGAAGCAAAGGTTCTCTTCATCTATCTCTGAGATCATCTTCATCTCTGGGAACAGAGATTCTCTTCTTCTTCCCTGGGGTAAAGAGTCTTCATCACTCTCATCTCTCTCTGTTCAAGCTACTTCAATATCTGTTTGTTCAGCATGGATGCTTTTGCTCATGTCTACAATTTGAACACTTCATCCTCCATGTGCTTTTGTACAAGTTACAGGGAAATAGAGTCTGACATGTCAACTTTATCTTTCCCATAGACTTACAAGAGGATTTCAGCCCAAGAGTCAGGCATCTCCTCAATCCCTCCCATCTGGGACCTGAATTCTACTTCTCTAACCTTGGGGTCCACATGTTGTTCCTCTACATGTCTTCACTCTGTCCTGTTGTCTCACTCGAGAGAGAATTGAAGGTCTGCAAGTCTCATCTGTACAGTGAAAGAGATAATATCTTGTTCCAAGGCCTGCAGATAATCATATGATCCCTGCTGGTGGTGGCCAGAGCTGTTTACAGTGGAGAATTCTGGGGGGCTGTGCCAGGATTTTTAGGGGGCCCAGCCAGAACAGTGTGGCCGCTGTGGCTGCACAGCTTTTTCAGTGGTTTAACAGGTTGTCAGTTCTCAAAACTAATCACTGATTAGATTTTGTCAGACATAGAGGAAGCTCTTAGCAGCTCCTGTCCAAAAAAAAAAAAAAAATTTCTGGGGGTGGCTTCTTCCCTCCTCACAAAATGTCAAATGTGCAAAACCAGCACAGAGGGTCCCACCTTTCTGTTGTGAGGTCTCGTGTTGTCACCCTTGGCTCCATGAGGCCCTGTAAAGTCAAAATGGATCCTTCATTCCAGGAGACCCCACAATGTCATAATGATCTCTGGACACCATAAGGGCTTGAGGCATCACAATGGCCCCTTGGTTCCAAAAATCCCTGCAGAACCATAGGGGCCTCTGGATTCCATGAGACCCCACAGTGTCACAGGATCCCTTTCATTCCCTGAAGCCCCAAAATATCACAAAGGATTCTTGGTCCCATGACGTCTTGCAGAACTATGAGGGCCTCTGGATTCCACAAGACTTCAAAGTGTCAGAGTCACTTTATTTCTCCAAATCCTGAAAGTGTCACAATGGATTCTTGGATTCAAGAGACCCCCACAGTGTCACAGTGTCCCCTCAGTTCCATGAAGTCGCAGAGAACGACAAGGCCTTGTGGGATCACAATGGATCCTTGGTTCCATGAGGACCCGCAGAATCACAGGGGCCTCTGGATTCCAGAAGACACTGGAGTGTCACAGTGTCCACACAGTTCCATGTGTCTCCTGAGTGTCACAATGGCCCCAGGGTTCCATTTGTCCCCTCAGTGGCACAATGGTCCCACAGTTCCAAGAGGCCCTGAGGTGTCACAATGTCTCACAGTTCCGTGTGTACCCTGAATGTCACAATGTCCGCAGTTCCATGTGTCCCCTCAGTATCACAAGGGCCCCAGAGTTCCATGTGTCCCCTCAAAGTTACAATATCCCCAAAGTTCCACGTGTCCCATTAGTGTCACAATGACCCAGGGTTCCATGTGTCCCTTCAGTATCACCATGGTCCCAAAGTTCCAAGAGACCCTGCCGTGTCACAATGGCCCAATGGTTCCATGTGACCCCTCATGTCACAATGGCCTCAGGGTTCCATTCGTCTCCTCAATATGACACTGGCCTCAGGATTCCATGTTTCCCCTCAGTGACACAATGGCCGCAAGTGTTCATGTGTCCACCAGTGTCACAATGGCTCCACAGTTCCATGTGTCCCCTCAGTGTCACCATGGTCCCACAGTTCCAAGAGCCCCTCCTGTATCACAATGGCCAAATGGTTCCGTGTGTCTCCTCATGTCACAATGACCTCAGGGTTCCACGCTTCTCCTCAGTGACACAATGTCCCCAGGCTTTCATGTGTCCCCTCAGTGTCACTTTGGCCCAGGGTTCCATGTGTGCCCTCAATATCACAATGGTCCCACGGTTCCATGTGTCTCCTGAGTGTCACAATGACCCCACGGTTCCAGGAGGCGCTGCAGTGTCACAGTGACCCCACGGTTCCATATGTCCCCTCTGTGTCACAATGGCCCAAGAGTTCTCTGTGTCCTCCCAATGTCACAATGTCCCTACAGTTCCATGTGTCTCCTCAACATCACAATGGCCCCAGGGTTCCATGAGTCCCCTCAGAATCACAGTGTCCCCATGGTTCCATGTGTCCCCTCAGTGTCACCATGGTCCCAAGGCACCAAGAGACCCTGCTGTGTCACAATGGCCCAATGGTTCCATGTATCCCCTCATTTCACAATGGCCTCAGGTTTCCATGTGACCCCTCAGTGTCACAATGGCATTCATGGTTCCACGTTTTCCCTCAGTGTCACAATGGCCCCAGGCTTTCACGTGTCCCCACAGTGACACAATATCAGCACAGTTCCACGTGTCCCCTCAGTGTCGCAATGCCCCCACACTTCCAGGAGGCTCTGCACTGGCACAATGGCCCCACAGTTCCATGTGTCCCCTCAGTGAGACAATGGCCTCAGGGTTCCATATGTCCCCTCAATGTCACAATGGCTCCAAAGTGTCATGTGTGCCCTCAGTGTCACAATGGCCCCACAGTTCCACCTGTCCCCTCATTGTCACAGACGAGCAGCACTGGAGTGGGAGCAGCACCACTGGAGGGGTTGCAGCTGCACTGGAACAGGAGCAGTGGCTGTGGAACAACAGGGGAGAAGCTGTGGAACACAAGTCCTGTGAGGAGCAGCTGAGGGAGCTGGGAATGTTTATCCTGGGGAAGAGGAGGCTCAGGGGAGACCTCATCACTCTCTACAACTCCCTGACAGGAGGGTGCAGCCTGGTGGGGGTCAGGCTCTTCTCTTAGGGAACAGGGACAGGAGAAGAGGACACAGCCTTAACTGCACCAAAGGAAGGTTTATCCTGAACATTAGAAAGAATTTATTCACAGGGTGATTGGGCATTGGATTGGGCTGCCCAGGGAAGTGTTGGATTCACTTGTAAATGGGGTAACTGCACCACCTAATTAGTGCCTTGTCTTCATTTTCTTTTGGTTTTAGTCAGAGACAGGATTAAAAACACAAAGGAGGTGAATTTTCTTGAATTTGGGCTTGGTTGTTTAATGAATCTTAATGTACAGAGAGTTCTGCAACATGTCTAGCCACCAGCTAAAAGCCAGCAAAATAGAGGCGTATCAAGCTAGATACAAGGATTTTAAAGTTAAAAAGTTCAATTAAGAACTAACACCTATATTATTTATACTTTTCACTAAATAACCAAACTGCTGTGACCTACTGTGCAGCAATAACTGTCCAACCAGAATCTACTACCTGAAACCATGAAGAAAGAAGAAGAAGACAGAAAGAGACAACAATTAAAGCCTTCCGTCTTGTTCCATACTGTCCTAGGGTGATGTTATGGTGCTTGTATCTCCAGTCATGTGTTCTATTTATGCTTGGTATTATGTCCTGTGCTTTCAGGACTGAATCTGAAAGTGAAGGTTTATTTTGTCTTGTTATCAGCCGGCTCATCTCCCCCATGGTCTGTGTTTAGGAGAGGCTTTCTCGCTTGCTCACTTTTGCTCCTACTTTTTTTGCTTTTGCCCTTGCTTTTGCTTATTAGTTAGCTCAGCTAGGCAGTCCAATTTTTTCTCTGGACTGTTTTTTTTCTCTCCCTTTCCTGAATACCATCTGAACCTGTTCTGGACGGGGACCTGGGAAACACCAAGGAACACCGGCAGTCTGCATTCTGTCACCTGCAGCAGTCATTCCCCAGTGCCGGAGACTGATAACTGAGCGACCACTCGCAGGAGAGACTCTCTGAGTTTGTCATCCATTCAGAGGGGTGAAAGAGTTTTTTATCATCATGTCTTTTTTTGTGCTGGGGAGTGTGTTGCTTGTTAAATAAACAGGTTTTTTCCCACATCTCTCTGAGGAAATTTTTCCGGTGGTGGGGGGAGGAGTCGTGGGTGTTTGCTTTCTGGGGGCTCCTTCCAAAGGTTTTCCCCCCAAGTTTGCCCTAAACCAGGACATATAAATTTTACTATATTCTAAAAACCCCAAATTCCAAACCCTTCACCATGTGAAATCACATATTTTATTCCAATAATATACCTGTGACTCCAGCTCTATTATTCAAATTTGGAAGCCTTCTCCAAGGCCTCAAATCAAAAGCAGTGTTCTCCTGGGGGTCAGTGTCAGAAAGCACAGAAAGTTCAAAAGTACCAGGTTTCTGGGATCCAACAGTCACCATCCCTGGAAGTGTTTAAGGAAAGACTGGATGTGGCACTCAGTGCCATGGGCTGGTGACAAGGTGGTGTTGGGTCATTGGTTGGACTGGATGATCTCAAAGGTCTTTTCCAACCTCAATTCTGTGATTCCGTGATTCAATGGAGCATCAATGGCAAATGGGTGGATAAAGAGTGGAACAGGCCTGGCAGCTGTTCTGGGAGCAGTGCTGGAGATGCCGAAGGGAACGGCGGCGGAGCAGGAATGGAGCGGCGCCGGAGATGCCGAAGCTGCGGGACACAGAGCGGCTCCGAGCTCTGTGTCCTGCAGGAGCCAGCCCTGCACACCAGAGCCGAGCCCGTCAGGCTGACCCAGAGCAGGGGGCAGAGGCAGGAATTGCTGCTGGGCCATGGGAGCTGTGGATCGAGTGCATTTAATGGTGTCTTGGGGGTTTGAGTCTTGTCACTGCAGCCACATTCTGTGGTGCCAGGACCCTTCCAGTTCATCTGAAGTCATGAAATCAGGACAAAAGCAGAACAAAAGGAATCCAACGGCCTTCTCAGCTGCAGGGGAACACATCTTGGTTTAATGATTTCTGATACAGGAGCCAAACTGGGTCAGTTATTGGCCTGTGGTTTTTTTTAATCCAGGAACAATTTGCAAAGTACTGACATTTGGCATTAAAAACGAGCAATATGCCTCATCATCTGAATATTGCATATGGAGTACAGAGCTATTTCTGGTTGTTAATATTGCATTTTGTCTTCTTTTTCTTCCTCTGCCAGAGTTAGAATTAAAAGCTCAAGAGACGGTATGTTGCGTTCGGACTCAGATGTTTATTAATTCTTATCTATATTACAGTGAGTTCTACAGCACTTCTAGCTAACAGGCTAAAAATGGTGATGTACCTCTGTCTTTACAAGGCCTTTTAAGGCCTAACTGTCCAATTAAGAATGAACACCAAAATTATTTTTAGTTTTAAACCAATAACCAATCACCTGTGACCTGCAACGAGGAATTGCCTATCCAATTAAACAAGATCCCACCTCGACCCATAAAGAAGAAGGTGAAAAAGAAAGAAACCTCCCTCTTGCCTTCTACATATTACTATATTCTAAAACCCTAAATTCCAAAATTTCCACCATGTGATATTACACACTTTTATTTAAACTTCACACCAGTGATCCCAGTTTTATCATTCAATTTTGGAAGCCTTCTCCACAGCCTCAGGTCAAAAACTGTATTTTCTTGTGGGTCAGTGTCTGTCAGCACAGAAAGTCTAAAACTCTCAGTGTCCAGGGTTCCAACAGTTATGATCAAGAAAACAACTGGAATTATTTTCTTTCCTGCTTTCACTTTTTCTTCCTCTCTCTGGGTTTAAGCCTCCACCACTCCCTGCAGGTCTGCTTTCCATAATCTGCTCCTCGGGAGTTGGGATGTGACAAATGAGCAGTGGGAAGAGGGAGGATAATGGATAATGGACCATTCCTACTGCAAACTCTGCTTTAGTAGCCACTGGATTTCCAGTGTTTAGAAATTCTCATGTTCTAAACTACCTGACCAAATCCCACGTTTCTCACTTTTGCCCTGGCTGAAATCCTTCCTTTGGCCTGATTTAGGAACTCACCCTCAGAAACACCTCATTGCAGACGCTTTTCTGTTGGGTTTGATAAGAGATGACAAGAAAATCAGCAGGAGGGGGAGGGATGAGGGAGAGGGAAGAAACAATTCCTTCCTTGTGTCTTCCTTGTGGAAAGTCTCCTCTAGAGGTTGTGCTGCAGCTGGAGACTTGGCCAGAGGGAAGTGATTGAGCTGAGGCAGCAGAGGCATCTCCTCCCTGGTTTGTAGCCCTGGGGCTGGGAGGGGACACAGGTGCCCCCCTTGCACCCCACAACCCCCTGGAATGGGGGATTCTCCCTGCCTCTGCCAGGTGCTCCTTATCCATGCCTGGCCTGGGTGCTCCTGGTCTGAGCTCCCTCCCATGGTCATTCCTGGTGGTGGGGAGTGGGAGGGAGGAGTTCAGTGCCAATCTGGGAGGTGCCAGCAGGGTCAGAGATGTGGGGAGGTGACAGTGACAGAGTGACAGGATGTGCAGATGGACACAGGGACAAGACAACACCTCTGGGGGAAACCTCTTGGAGATTTGGGCGGTTTTTGTCTGTAAAATACACACGGACACAGAGCAAAGCTTTGCTCAAAGGGTTTATTGATTATTCAGGGGGAATGGCCCTGGGCTCAAAGGGTTCAGGGGGTTCCTCCAGGGATGATCATCTCCTCATGCCACCAGAGGGGATCAGGACACCGGTGTCCCCACAGCTTGCAATCCTAAAAATCAAAACCCAGAAGGTGACCTCTGGTGCCCACTGGGAAATGAGAGGGGCCCTGTCCCCACCCCTCTCCCTGCAGGCACGGCTCACCTAGACACCCAGAGAGGCAGCCAGGCGCTTCAGCCTCAGAACAGCCTCCAGCTTCTCAACAAGAGGGGGCTGGGGACAAACACAGCATTAGAGACACACTGGGGGCACTGGGCTGCACTGGGAGGTGGGGAAAGAACAGGGGTCATTGGGGAAGGGGCCTGTGGGGGGAAATGGGGGGCAGGAGCTGCTGTGCTCCTGCCCAGAAGCCCTTGGGTCCTGCCAAGAGGCACAGCTGGGGCAGGGGCTGCGTCCTGGGTCACCCAGGGGGGTGCTGGGGGAACAGGGATGGGAATGCAATGGGGGCCTGGGAAAGGGGCGCTCTGGGGAGGATCTGTGGGGCAGGGGAGTTGTCTGGGGTGACAGTTGGGGTTCACTGGGCTGTGCTGGGACAAACTGGGATGGTCTGGGGTGTGGTGGCCATGCAACGGGAGGGTCTGACACTGCCAGAACTCGTGGTACCCACCAGGGGCGTCTCCAGGATCGCGACATCGTCTACATCAATCTGCAGAGAGACCAGGAGACCTCGCTGGGCACTGGGATGGCCCCGGTGCCAGCAAAGGATGGGGGGACACAACTGTCCCCAAATTCCCAGAGGGAATGCCCTCCAATCCCAGCACCCCACTCACCTCCCGCAGATCATCTTGGGTTCCTTCCAGGAGCGCCTGGGAAACAAGAACAAAACTTTAACCTGGATTAGATCCAGTGGGGCTGTGGGGGGACAGGGAGCAGGGTGGAGGTGATGGGGTGGGAATTCAGGGCCTCCAAGGAGATCTGTTTGAGGTGGAGGGAGAGCCAAAGACACTGAACTGGGGTCAATGGAGGGCCCAAGGGACTGGGCTGGGTCTGGGGAAGGGGCTCGGTGTGAGGTACAGGGGAGGAGAAAGGAATTGCAGGGTAGGGACATGGGAATGCAAGGGAGGGGCTGGGTGGGGACAGAAGAACGAGGATGGGTGGGGACAAAAGCGACAGGACCGAGTGAGGATTTGGGAAGGGGGCATGAGTCAGGGCATTGTTGAAGGGGACCCTGCTGCAGTAGCCAGGGAGAAAAGGAAATTATTGCGGGGGGGGGGACATGGAAGAAAAGGCTTCGGGAATGGTCAATGGGAGGCGTTTGAGGACCCTGGAGAGGACACAGAGGAGGGAGCAGGGACGGAATTCCTCAAGGAACCCAAAGGGTGGGATGGGAGGGGACAAAGGGCAGGGTGTGGGGACAGCGTTTGGCTGGTGCCTCACCTTGGCCTGTGCCGGGGGGCACAGCAAGATGGAGAAGAGCAGGGCCACGCTGAGCACAGCCACCTTCATCTTCCTCTCGCACTGGGCAGCGCTGGCTGAGGCTGCAGCAGGGCAGGAGCACCTTTATCCCTGCCGGGACTCCTCCCTGCGCCCTCCCTGACAGCCCCCAGGCCAAAGCCCGGCTTGGCACAGCCCCCAGCCCTGGCCACAAGCCCAGCCCTGGCACAGAGTCCATCCCGGCTGTGGCACGGATCCAGCCCCGCTCCCCGCATCCCTGCAGCTTCCTGCACGGGGCAGCTGCCCCTGGAGGGGACCGGGCACCCGGGGGGCCGAGGGGGGCAGGCAGGGATCCAAAGGCAGCTGGGGATCCTGTGGGGACACCCCCACTCCAACACAATCCATCCTCCAACAGCCCCCAGCCCCACACCCCCCATCTCCCGGTACCCCTCCTCTCCAAGGGTTTTTCCATCCAGACACCCCAGAGCTGACCCCAGCCACTCACCCTGTGGGTCTGAGCAGAATCGTCACTGTTCATCCTCCTGCCCCACGGGGAAACAGGAGATGGACTGACCCCCTCTTCTGGGGACAACGAGACTCCGGAATATTGGAAAATTGGGATATGATAGGACAGAGGTGTCATGAACCTGGGAAATAGCCAGGTGATTTGGATCTCCAGGCACTGGAGACACTGGAGAGAACTGGGAAATGATGATCACCTCAAGACAAGGCTGAAGCTTGGGGAATTGCTCAGGTGTGGCACTTCCCACATCCACACCACCCCATTATTTCCCTTTCCCTGCATGACCCAAACTGGTCCCATCTTCAGCCCCAGGGTGGAGGCCAGGTGGGAATATCCCCTGCCCTGGGGAAGATCCTCATCCTGTCACACCTGCAGCCAATAAACCCTCCCAGAGCTCCTTGGTCCTGCTCTGCACAGCTGCCACTCATGGGGGGTGCCAGCGACCCCATCCCCAACAAAGCTCCCACTCCAGCTCTGTCCCTGCCTGGGACTTGCCCACAGCTCCCCAAGGCCCTTGTCCCCACACAGGGTCTCTGCAATGCCCTGGCCTTGTGCCCAGGCCAGCACTGGCCCTGAGCAGGATGTGCCCATCCCAAGGAACATGGGGAAGTTGGCACTTCTCCTAGAGCAGCCATTGGGAGCTAATTGGACAAACAGAGGGGCCCAGTCAGGGGAGGGATGTTGGTCCTGTCAGAATCTCTGATAAGCCCTGTTTACCCAGAGCCTGAAGCACCAGGAAGACATTCAGACATCTTGGGCATCCAAGAAGTGAAAATCCCCTGAGAAGTGGTTCCTGAGCCTGTCCATGGCTGTGATTCCCCCGCTGCCTGTTTGCTCCCAGAGCTTTCCCCGTGGGACAGCCCAGAGCTGACCCCATCCCAAACCTCTTGGATCCGAGCAGAATTGCCCCTATTCCTGCTGTGGCACTTTGAAGAAACAGCAGTGGGCACTGAGTCCTCTTCCTGGGACATCAGGAATCAGGGAAAACAGGAATGTGGGAAAACTTGAAGCCAAGGGTTGGCGGGTGATTGGGATCTGCAGTCACTGGAGACCCTGGGAACACTGGGCAATGCTGATCACCTGAAGACAAGGCTGAGGCTTGGGCAATGCCTCAGGTGTGCTTGTTCCCACAGCCAGACCACTCCATTTCCCTTTTCCTGCATGCCCCAAACCAGTCCCATTTCCAGCCCCAGAGCAGAGTCCAGACAGGAATGTCCCCTGCCCTGGGGCTGAGCCTGTCCCACCCAGAGCACCTGGGTCCTGCTCTGCACAGCTGCCACACACGGGGAGTGCCAGGGACCCCATCCCCAAGCAGGCTCCCATTTCAGCTCTGTCCCTCACTGGGACTTGCCCACAGCTCCCCAAGGCCCTTGTCCCCACACAGGGTCTCTGCAATGCCCTGATCCAAGGCCAGCAGTGGCCCACAGCAGGATGTGCCCATCCCCAGGGATATGGTGAGTGGGTGTTTGTCCCCAGACACCACTGGGATCTAATTGGGCAAACAGAGGAGCCCAGTCAGGGGAGGGATGTTGGTCCTGTCAGAATCTCTGATAAGCCCTGTTTACCCAGGGCCTGAGGCACCAGGAAGACATTCAGACATCTTGGGCATCCAAGAAATGAAAAATCCCCTGAGAAGTGTTTCTTGAGGGCTATCTATGGATATGAGTCCAGTTTGACATTCCAGGGCATTAGTGAAGGCTTCTGCTTTCTCTGTCCTGTGGCTCCATCAGAGATGTGTTGTGGGCCAGCTGGGAAAACATTTCAGGCCACTGCCTTGACTGTTTGACCTGGAACTTGCCCAAGGAGCCACAATGCCCACGGAGGAAGAGTTTCCTCGGGAGTTTTGTTGCTTTATGCCCCGTGGATGAGGGAGCAGTGTGTCCCTGTGGGGGATTCTTGACCAGATGGACAAGTGCTGTGACATCATTGGTGTGCTGACCACTATTCCTAATCACCAAAGTTACTAATCACCTTGGAGAGGAATTCAGGAAGTGTCTGCAGGGTCCTAATTTGGGAACTTTGGCAAGGAGAGTTCCATGCTGCATTGGAGATCAGTGCCAGTCAGAGGGATGGCATTGGACGGCCACTGACCATGTGCCAACAGCCTGGGGACAATGAGCTGGACACACACGGAGGTTCCCAGTGCGGGTGGAGTGATCCCCCATTTCCAGGGAACCCCGTGGGAATGTCCCTTCCTCTCTGGGGGCTGTGTCTCAGCCCTCCAGAAACTGTCCCTACAGTTTGTCCCTGCACTTGTGGCAGCCTTTCAGGACAAAGGAGTTTCCCCTCTCCTATCAATGGTGTCTTCTGTATAAACAATTTGCAAGAGGATTCTCAGCACAGGAAAGACTCAGAACTCATGGAGCTGTTCCAGAGGAGGACACCAAGACACTCTGAGGGCTGGAGCACCTCTGTGACAGAGAGAGGCAGAGAGAGCTGGGGCTGTTCAGCCTGGAGAAGAAGAGGCTGTGGGGAGACCCCATTGTGACCGTTCAGGACTCCAAGGCACCTCCTAGGAACCAACAAACCTTCACTAATGTCCTGGAATGTCAAACTGGAATCACAGCCAGGGACAGCTCTCAGGAACCACTTCTCAGGGGATTTTCACTTCTTGGATGCCCAAGATGTCTGAATGTCTTCCTGGTGCCTCAGGCCCTGGGTAAACAGGGCTTATCAGAGATTCTGACAGGACCAACATCCCTCCCCTGACTGGGCTCCTCTGTTTGCCCAATTAGATCCCAGTGGTGTCTGGGGACAAACACCCACTCCCCATATCCCTGGGGATGGGCACATCCTGCTCTGGGCCACTGCTGGCCTTGGATCAGGGCATTGCAGAGACCCTGTGTGGGGACAAGGACCTTGGGGAGCTGCAGCCAAGTCCCAGTGAGGGACAGAGCTGGAATGGGAGCCTGGTTGGGATGGGGTCCCTGGCACTCCCCGTGTGTGGCAGCTGTGCAGAGCAGGACCCAGGTGCTCTGGGTGGGACAGGCTCAGCCCCAGGGCAGGGGACATTCCTGTCTGGACTCTGCTCAGGGGCTGGAAATGGGACTGGTTTGGGGCATGCAGGAAAAGGGAAATGGAGTGGTCTGGCTGTGGGAACAAGCACACCTGAGGCATTGCCCAAGCCTCAGCCTTGTCTTCAGGTGATCAGCATTGCCCAGTGTTCCCAGGGTCTCCAGTGACTGCAGATCCCAATCACCCGCCAACCCTTGACTTAAAGTTTTCCCACATTCCTGTTTTCCCCAATTCCTGATGTCCCAGGAAGAGGAGTCAGTGCCCACTGCTGTTTCTTCAAAGTGCCAGAGCGGGAATAGGGGCAATTCTGCTCGGATCCAACAGGTTTGGGATGGGGTCAGCTCTGGGCTGTCCCACGGGGAAAGCTCTGGGATAAAACAGACAGCGGGGGAATCACAGCCATGGACAGGCTCAGGAACCACTTCTCAGGGGATTTTCACTTCTTGGATGCCCAAGATGTCTGAATGTCTTCCTGGTGCGTCAGGTCCTGGGTAAACAGGGCTTATCAGAGATTCTGACAGGACCAACATCCCTCCCCCGACTGGGCACCTCTGTTTGTCCAATTAGATCCCAATGGCTGCTCTAGGAGAAGTGCCAACTTCCCCATATTCCTTGGGATGGGCACATCCTGCTCAGGGCCAGTGCTGGCCTGGGCACAAGGCCAGGACATTGCAGAGACCCTGTGTGGGGACAAGGGCCTTGGGGAGCTGTGGGCAAGTCCCAGGCAGGGACAGAGCTGGAGTGGGAGCTTTGTTGGGGATGGGGTCGCTGGCACCCCCCATGAGTGGCAGCTGTGCAGAGCAGGACCAAGGAGCTCTGGGAGGGTTTATTGGCTGCAGGTGTGACAGGATGAGGGTCAGACCCAGGGCAGGGGATATTCCCACCTGGACTCCACCCTGGGGCTGAAGATGGGACCAGTTTGGGTCATGCAGGTAAAGGGAAATAATGGGTGGTGTGGATGTGGGAAGTGCCACACCTGAGCAATTCCCCAAGCTTCAGCCTTGTCTTGAGGTGATCATCATTTCCCAGTTCTCCCCAGTGTCTCCAGTGCCTGGAGATCCAAATCATCTGGCTATTTCCCAGGTTCATGACACCTCTGTCCTATCATATCCCAATTTTCCAATATTCCAGAGTCTCGTTGTCCCCATGTCCTGGGGTACAATGCAAAAATGTGTATTCTATCACCATCTGTTAAAATGTGGGAGGGGTGGTGATCCTTATCTCTGTGGGAGATATCCTCTGCTGATGTGCCATCTGATAAGATCGGGGATGATCATCGTTATCTATTCACAACCCATCCTTCCTCCAGAAGATATATTCTGTTAATGGGCCATTAAGTCCTATTGTGTGACTGATAAGATTACATCACCCCATTGGGAGATGCCCCAACCAGGGGCAGGAGCCAAGCCTTTCCTACCTAGATAAAAAACTGGGGTTTGGGACCCGAGGGCAGACCTTTCTACTGGATTCCAGAGGAAAGTCGGACCTTTTTCCACATCATTGCTGGATCTTCGGAGAAAAACTGCACCTTCTACAGGAGCACTGCTTCAACAGAACCACATCTGTCATCCAGGAGGACTGCAGCCACCATTTATACGGACTGCTACCAACACCCTGACTGACAGGGTGTCAGGTTGTATTTCTGACTGTGTTGGTGGTTGTTTCTTTTATATTATTGCATGTATTTTATTTTTTTTCTCTTTTCTCCTATTAAATTGTATTACTGACTTGGAGTCTCGCACTGGTTTTACTTTCAAACCAACACAAGCTGCCACATCTCGTGCAACCCACCAGTGTCTTAATAAACATACCACTTTGTAACTTTAACTAGTTAGAGAGTCATTGTCCCTGAACATATCTGTTTTAATGATTCAACAGGAGCCATGTTTAGATAAGGGGCTGCAAATGGGAGAAATATAGCCATGACTATGTGCCAACCAAACTAGGGTAAGCTCGACCACATGGTGCCACCCAGTGAAGTTTCTGAATTCAGCACACACAAAAAATGAGATCACTCAAGAACTGTTCTTTTTTCACCCCTTTCTCTCGATGCCGTCGGGCCCAATGTTGGACACCAAAATTTCTTTCAGTTTGAAAGACATGTGTTTGCTAGGGAAGGCAGGACTCTCCCTCGGACTGGAAAATGTAAACCCCCTCCCTTTGAATTATTATAATTTTGAAATTAAGGGGGTTTTAATCGAAGATATGAGATAGGAATAACAGTTTCTTACTGGTATGTATAACAAGGCAAGAAAACAACAACTGTGGAATTAATAACAAACAGAACCAGGGAGCCCGTGACAGCATTTCTGGCCGAGATGGGAAAGGATGGAGGAGAGGATTTGCTTCTCAAAGCCCTGGGGCAGTCAATCCCAGTGCCCCTGCCGGACTCTGAAAATCACTAAGCTAGAACAGCAGGAATGAACAAAAGATGTTGGGCTGGTGGACGAGATGTATCAGGCAATTTTTCGGCAGTAGTTCGAACCTCAGGACGTCCCAGCAGGGCAGGGCAGGGCGGGGCTTCAGCGCAGAGAAACTCAGAGCAGCGCTGAAGGAGCAGCGGGCAGCGGCAGCTGGGTGTGAGCAGAGGGTGATCGGTGCCTCTTTTAGTGAGGAAGGGGTTAATAAGGCCTTAGGTCAGTGGCTGCTCTTACGAGCAGAGGCTCACCCCAGAGGAGAAGGAGCAGCAGCTCTGTGCTGGGTCATGGGGACTTCCTCTCCTTGAGCAAGAGCAGCTCCAAACGTGTCTTCCAAAACCCAAAGCCTTGAGTAGCTGCCCACCCCCGCCCTCCTTTTTACCTGGGCCAGGCCAACCTTTTGTTTTCTAAAGCACTAACCAGTAGCTGCAGTTAGAATTTTCTAGCAATTCATGGGAAAAATTCTATAGGTAAGAAGGAACAAAAGAAAAGAAACCTAACCCCCAATAAATAGATAAATATGTAACAACAGTAAATATCTAACAGTAAATAAATATCTAATAGATAAATATCAAACAACAGTAAACATCTAACAACAGATAAATATCTAATAATATATAAATATCTAACAGTAAATATCTTAACAGTAGTAATGTCTTGCACAGTTGGCTATCATGCAAAGAAGAATCAGGATTATTATGAACAGTTCTTTAGGCACAGGATTAATTTAAAAAATGTTTTCATCTGCATCAGTCTCTATTTTCAGTTGTTTCAGGAGCAGAACCCTTAACTCTGGAGCAGTGAATCCAAGGTCCTTTGCCAGCAACTTTGACTGAGGTGAGGGTGGTCAGCAGGACTTGGAATGGTCCTCTCCACTTGGCTTGTAGAGGATCACTGTCCCACCACTTCACATAGACCCAGTGTCCAGGCTGGAAGGGATGTGCAGGTGTGTCCAGTCCTATGGGTCTGGATAGCAGGATGGAATTCTGGAGCTTCTGCAACATGGAACCTAAAGCCATCAGATATCTCTGTAAATCCAGCTTCCCCTTCATGTGAATTTAACCTGGAACATGTGGAATCTGATATGGCTGCCTGTTGTAATGCAATGGGGGTTTTTCCCTTTGTGACAACTTCACCAGCCTGACCGGGTTACAGCGTGGCTAATAATAATAATAATAATAATAATAATAATAATAATAATAATAATAATAATAATAATAATAAGTGGGATGGGAATGATGGTGCCTGTGATATCCTTTTCATCCATCTTTGAACATGTGATCTGAGAGGCTGCATCCAAAGACCAGGGGGAGGGATATACACAGGGATACCCGAGGGCAAAGGTCCAAAGACAAATGAGAATTAGGGACGTGTCTAGGCATGCCTGACATGTCCTTACAAATCCCATGGTTTTAGGCTAAAGCCTCTGCATCTGCAGGGCAGGGGCCAGACCTCATGTCTAAGGCCTTGCTTTTTAACAGCCTGCCTCCCAAGGTCTTAAATTTGTGCTTTCTTTATAGGGAATTTGGGCTAAATCCCAGTCCATCTCAGCCAAATCGACTACCACAGGAAGGGGCCGGATCCAGCTCTGGGGATTGCTCAGGCAGTGATTCCTGCCAGGATAAGAGAGGGTCACGGTGTCACCCTTTCCCTGTCCCCATCCCACAGGATGGACCTTGCTGGAGCCCATGGAGAGCGGGAGCTGCTCCGGAATTCCACCTGATCCTGTCCCAAACTTGCTCTATCCATCCAACTCATCCTGCTCTGGAAGACCTCCCTGATCCCACTTCATCCATCCCACACCAATCCTGCTCCATCTATTCCACGCAATCTCGCCCTACCCATCCTGCCCCAATTCCTTTCTGGAATTCCAACCAATCCTGTTTCATCCATCCCAGCTGATCCCGCTCCAGAATCCAGCCCCGATCCCACTCCACAATTCCATCTGATCCTGCTCTGGACCCCTGCTCTGATCCAGAGTCCCTCCCTGATCCCAATCTATCCAATCCTGCCCTGATCCCTCTCTGGAATCCCACCCTCATCCCTCTCTGTACCTGCGGTCAAGCCATTGTTCCCACATCATTTCCTGCAGAAAGAGAAAATCCATGAGATTCTAGCACGGATCACACACCAGGATTAACCCCAGGATCCATCCTGGGATCTGCACAGAGGGGATCCAGAGCTGGATCCACCACTGGTACTCACTGGCTGCCATGCTGTATTCATTCCTGTCCCTCCTCCCTGTGGAAAAACAGTGGGATCAGCATTGGTGGCACAGGATTCCCAGAACAGTGCCAGGTGGATCCATGCCCCTTCCCAGCCCCCATCCCGTGTGTTACCAGATTGGCGCTTCCAGACAATGAATCCAATGAGGACAATGAGGATGAGGACGGCAGCGATGATGGACACAGCGACCACCACGGTGAGATTCCTGCCAGCTGTTGGCTCTGGGAAAAACGGGATGGTGAGCAGGGGGAGGAGAATCCCCAGTTGGGCATTCCAAATTCCCAATTCCCACATTCCACATTCCCAGCCTCACCCCAAGCGTAGATCCCAGGCTCAGACATTCCGGGATGCTCCACCCGGCACCGGTACTGCTCCCGCTCCTCCGGCCGCGCCTCGATCCTGGCCCAGGTGTGGAAGGTGCCGTCGCTGTTGGGAACGATCCCATCCCACTCCGTCTCCTGATCCCAGATTTCATCCCCCTTCATCCAGTTGATGTCAATGGAGCTGGGGTAGAATCCGTACGCATGGCAGGACAAGATCAGCGTCCCGTGTTCCTCTTTTCCAGACACATGGACATCAGGGGGCTCTGGAATGGGATAACGGTGAGAAACATCCATGGAATTCCCATTGGAATGGGATGGGGGTGAGATCTGCCCATGGAAATCCCACTGTAATAGGATGGGGGTGAGATATGCCCATGGAATTCATGGAAATGGGATGGGGGTGAGCTCTACCCATGAAATTCTATGGGAATGGGATGGAGGTGAGATCTGCCCATGGAATTCCCACAGGAATTCCCATGTTTCCAAGTCCTCCATTCCAAAATCCCACATTCCCTCAAGAATTCTGCTCCCACCTTTGCGGTCCAGCTCCTTCTGCCCATATTTGACGTATTTCTGGAGCCATTTTGGGCATTCATGCTCCAGGTAATTCGTCAAACTCTCGACCTCGTTCGTTTTACGTTTCCAGCGCCTCCTGGTGATCTCAGCAGTGCTGTCGGCCGCCACGAATCTCCTGGATCCCAGGTCAAAGGAGATGTAAACCCACCTGTCGTAGCCACTCTGGTAGGATCCACGGACTCGCCCGTCAGACCAGAGGTCACAGCCGTAAACTTGCAACAATGTGTGGAGACCTGGGGGGATTGTACCCACAGAGACCCATGGAATTGGGTCCCAGCCCCACAGAGCCCCATTACAGCCCTATGGAGCCCCAGAGTCTGATGGAAACCCACAGAGCCTCATCCCAGCCCCATGGAGCCCCATTCTAACCCACAGATCCCAACCCAACCCCAGAGATCCCATCCCAACCCCATGGATCCATATCCCAAACACATGGATCCCCATTCACACCGATGGATCACAAGATATTCCATACCTGCCTAATGGATCCCCATCTCAGCCTTTTTGGTGCCCTGTGAATTCACATTCAAGCCCTATGGATCCACACCTCAGCCCCATGGATCCCATCTCAGTCGCATGGATCCCCAGCCCAACCCATAGATCTATCCCAGCCCCATAAATCCCAGGTCCACAGTTCCCACCCCAGCCCCACAGATCCCCCCACTCACCCCTGCTCTGGTTGTACCGGTCCCGCAGTGTCTCCAGGTTCCTGGCATCCATGTGCTGGTTCCTCTTGCAGGTCTCAGTCATCCTATCCCAATATCCCAGCTCGGCTCCATCCTTTATCCACTGTGTCAGTGGCACCGCCCGGCCCCGCTCGCTGTCGTAGCGCTCGAAGGGGATCCCATCCACAAACCCCGTGACCATGTACTGGGGGATCCCTGGGCTGGGCTCCGACACGGCCACGTGCTTGTAACGCAGGGAGTGGAGAACTGGGGGGACACGGAGATTTGGGGGGGTTGAGTGAGTCAAGGATCAATGAAAGAGGAACTGGGAGAGCCGGGAATGGGGTGCATGGGGACCCAGTGTCCAGGAACGGGGGCTCAGGGGACTCCCAGTGTCAAGGAAAGGGGAATACAAGGATTGGGAGAGGTGGGATGGGGGTTTCAAGGGATTCTTGTGCCCAGGAAAAAAGTCCAGGGGACCCCAGTGCCAAGGAAAGAGGAGTCACAAGGCAGGGAGACCCGGGATGGATGGAATGGGAGTCTCAGGGGATCTTTGATGCAGAGGAAACAGGGAGCTGGGGGCTAAAAAAATCAGGAATGGGAGTCCAGGGGGTCTCAGGGTCAAGGAAAAGGGGAGTCTGGAAAAGGGAAAGGCGGGATAGATGGGAAAGGGGGTGCAGGAGGGAAATGGTACGGGATAAGGGAGTGCAGGGGGGTCCCAGTGCCCAAGACTGGAAATTCAGGGGCATCCCAGAGACCAGAATCCCCCCTGGGACCCTCCACGACCCCCCAGGGACCTTCCTGGACCCCCGGAACCCCCTGCAGGAGGAGCAGGGGGTGAAGAACTGGGGGGTTGCAGAGATTGAGGGGGCAGGAAGCAGAACGGGGAGAGCCAGGAGAGCTGGGAAGGGTCTAAGGTTCAAGGAAAGGACTGGGAGAGGCGGGATGGGGGATCCAGGGGGTCCCTGTCCCCAGGAAAGAGGGTTCAGTGATCCCCGGTGTTGAGGTAAAGGGGGGTCTGGGAGCTGGGAAAGACAGGAATGGGGGGCCAGGGGGTCCCTGGTTCACGGGAAAGGGGGATCTGGAGATGGGAGAGAGGATCCCTGAGGCGCAGCCTGGGAGATGAGAAAGAGGCCGAGGGAGAGCGGTGGGGGAGGGGTCGAGGGAAAAGGGGGAATTCCAGGGACTTCATCTGGATCCTACTGGATCCCCGATGCGACCTTCGTGAGAGCCCTGGGATGCCGGGGACCCTCTGGGACCCCGTTTCGAGAAGTGGCGGGAGTGGAAAACGGGGCAGACATGGAAAGCTGGGAGATCTCGGGGGTCCAAAAGTCAAGGAAAAGGGCGGGAATGGGGTCTGGGAAAAGCGGGATGCCGGAAAAGGAGGTGCAGGGGGGTTGCAGTCCCGGAAATGGAGATTCAGGGATGTCCCAGCGCCCAGGAATGGGGGTCAGAAGGGCTCCCATGCTGCGATTCGGGGTTTAAAAGAATCCTGATCCCCATGGATGAGGATTCAGGGGGGTTCCGGTGCCAGATAAGGGGTTCCAGGGGGGTCCTGGTGCTGGGGAAGGGTATGGGGGGGTCACAGGACCCAAACAGGGGATTCAGGGGAGTTTCCCTGCCCGGGAATGAAAGTTTAGGGGGTTCCCGGTGCCCAGGAAGGGGGGTTCAGGGGGGTTCCTGGTCTGCAATTCGGGGTTCAAAGGGATCCTGCTCCCCAGGAATGGGGCTTCAGGGAAGTGCTGATGCCAGTTAAGGGGGTACAGGGGGGTCCTGATACCGGGAAAGGGCTTGGGGGGGTCACAGGTCCCAAAATGGGGCGTTGGAGTGTTTCCCGTACCCGGGAATAAAGTTTAGGAGGTTCCCAGTGCCTGGAAATGGAAGTTCAGGGGGGTTCCCGATCCGCGATTCGGGGTTCAAAGGGATCCTGATCCCCAGGAATGGGGGTTCATGGGGGTGCCAGTGCCAGATAAGGAGGTACAGGGGGATCCCGGTGCCCGGAAATTGGTGCTCAAGAGGGTCCCCGTACCCAGAAATGGGGGTACAGGGGGGTCCTGATACCGGGGAAGGGGATGGGGGGGTCACAGGACCCAAAATAGGCGATGGGGGGGCGCTTTCCCGTACCCGAGGATGAAGGTTAAGGGGGTTCCCGGTGCCCGGAAATGGAAGTTCAGGGCGTTTGCCGGTCCGCGATTCGGGGTTCAAAGGGATCCTGATCCCCAGGAATGAGGGTTTAAGGGGGTCCTGGTGCCAGATGAGGGGCTTCAGGGGTGTCCCGGTGCCCGGAAATTGGTGCTCAAGAGAGGCCCCGTGCCCAGAAATGGGGATACAGGGGGGGCTCGGTGCTGGGGAAGGGGATTAAGGGGGGGTCACAGGACCCAAAATGCGGATTCCGGGCGTTCCCCTGCCATGGAATGAAGGTTTAGGGGTTTCCTA
This sequence comes from Sturnus vulgaris, assembly GCF_052056855.1. Lineage (NCBI taxonomy): Eukaryota > Metazoa > Chordata > Aves > Passeriformes > Sturnidae > Sturnus > Sturnus vulgaris. The sequence goes on from NW_028276170.1 coordinate 14,399,166, forward strand.
GTGCCCGGAAACGGACGTTCAGGGGGGGTCGTGATTTCAAGGGTCCCACTCACCTTTCGTCGCGTTCCCTGGGGCCCCCAACGGCAACCCCAGCGCTGGAGCCATGGCGCTGCTCCGCTTCGAGCCCGCCCGAACTCGACCCAGCTCTGGCCCCGCCCACAGAGCCGCCCCATGCCCCGCCATTGGCGCTGCTATTTCCTGTCCGCCAATGGCAGCTCGATCTCACAGTGACTTCACAGGCCGCCGCGTAGATCCCGGTCTCACAGGTTGGAACGCGGAAGTGAAAGAGACCGAGAGAGCGCGGGGGGGGGAGGGGACGTGAGAATTCCAGAGAATTCCTCTTGGTCCCGGCTGCGACCCCCCTGGAGCCCTCTGAGAATCACCTGGGACCCCCTGCAACCCTCCTTAAGAAAGCGCTGGGAGTGAAGAACTGGGGAGACACGGAAATTTGGGAGATCTGGGGGTAAAAAGGTGAAGGAAAAGGGCGGGTCGGGGGTCTGGGAAGTGCGGGATGCCCGAGAAAAGGGTGCAGGGGGTCCCAGTAGATGTGAAGGATGTTCAGGAAGGGGTCTCAGTACAGAATAAAGGAGTGCGGGAGGGATCCTCATACCCAGGAATAGGGGTTTAGGGGGTCCTGGGGTGAAGGAAAGAGGGGTGAAGGCAATGGGGGGTCCAGGGGGTCCCTGTGCCCAGGAAAGGGGGTGCACGGGTTGAGGAAAGTGGAGGGCGGGGCCTGGGAAAGGCAGGAAAGGGGTCCAGGGGGTCTCGAGGACAAGGAAAAAGGGGACTGGGGTCTCCGAGAGGGAGAGGGTCGGGAAAGGGGGTGCGGGGGACATTGGTGCTGGATGAAGGGGTTCAGCCGGTGCTGGATAAGGGGATACAGGGGATCCTGGTGCACGGGAACTGGGGGTTCAGGGGAGTTCCGGTCCTGAATATAGGGGTTCAGGGGCTCCCGGAACTGGGGAAGGTGGTCTCGGTTCCTCCGAAATGCAGATTCAGGGCCGTCCCCATGCCCAGGAATGGGGGTTCAGGGGAGTTCCCGTGCCGGTAAATCGGGGTTCAGGGTGGTCCTGGTGCCAAATAACGGCATGGGGAGATCTGGTGCTGGGGAAGGGGGTGCACGGGGGTTCCTGTTCACAGGAATGGAGGGCTCGGGAGGTCCCGGTGCAGCAGAATGGGGGTTCAGGGGGGTCTCGGTGCCGGATAACAGGATGCAGTGGGTCCCAGATCCCAGGAAATGGGGTTCAGGGGACTTCCCGAGTTCTGGAGTTCAAGGGGTCCCATTGCCTGGAAATGGAGCTTCAGGGGGGGTCCCGGTGCCCAGAAATGGGGGTTCAGGGAGGAATCCTTGTACGGGAATGGGGGTTCAGGGGTGTTCCACGTTCCAGATAAAGGGGTGCAGGGATTTTCAGGACTGGGGAAGGGAGTACAGCGGGGTCCCAGTGCCATGAAACCAGCGTTCTCTGTGCCCAGGAAGGGGGACTTGCCTGGAAATGGAAGTGCAGGGGGGTCCTCGTGCCCAAGAACGGGGGTTCAGGGGGGTCCCGGTGCCGGGGGCGGTCACTGGTCCCGCGGTGAATCCCAGAGCCACAGCTTGGGAGACGCAAAAGTGATCGGGGGAACTCGAGGAGGGGGAGGGGACAGAGGAAACTCTGGGAATTCCCCTGAATCCCCCCCGGGACCTCCCAAGTCCTCCCCGCAGGATGAGCATGGGTGGAGAACTGAGGGGGACGCAGAGATTGGGGGGCTGGCGGCATTCAAGGGTCAGGAAGCGGAACTGCGAGAGCCGGGAAGGGTCCAAGGTTCAAGAAAGGGACTGGGAGAGGTGGGATGGGGGATCCAGGGGGTCCCTGTGCTCAGGAAAGGGGGTCCAGGTGTTGGGCAAAGTGGGGTTTGGGAGCTGGGAAAGGCAGGAACAGGGGTCAGGGGGTCCAGGGTCTTATGGGTAAAATTTGGTTAATGTTTGTTGCTAGTTAAGAATGTTAATTTTCTAAGTTAATTGTTGCCCTGTTGTGACTTTATGTAGAAGTTCATTGTTTTTGAAGTTAATTGAAATGTTATAATAAGTTAAATTAATGTTTGTTAAGAGTTTTAAAGGGGGGGGCCAGGTCGAGGTGTGAGGGGGTGGTAACATCTTGTGAGTGAAGTCTACGTAGTCCGTGAGTGAGGATTGGTAAGAGGGCCTGTCCAATCTCTCGATGCCCTGAAGAAATCAAGGACGCCAATCATCACTGTGATAACTGATAAAAGATTTGTGTTAATCACAAAAGCATTGGGGTTTGTATAAACCAGAATACTAAGTTCTGAAGTGATGCATGCACACTAGATAAAGGAAATTATATGATTAAATAATTCTGTTTAAAATCACCTTGTTATGGAATATTAGGTTATTTTATGTTACGTTATATTATGTTATGTTATGTTTTCCAAATAAGTTGTATTGGCTACCAGCTGGCAAAATTGGACTTCCCGAAAAGCCCTTCCTGTCTTTGTCTGATCAATACTGCTTATCTCAAGGACCAGACTTCCAGAACTTCTCTGGTGGTTATCTACAAGGATGTTTCTTCAACCAACACTGCTTATGACAAGAAAAAAACAAAAATTATTGATTACAATGAGAACCCACAGTATAAGAAGAGGCTGCAAACCAAGGTTGGGTGGAGCGTGGAGTGGGCGGTGACCCCTCACGTTCCCCAGCGCGCTGCTTGCTCTTTCTATATCAAATAAAGCAATCTAAATTTTGCTGAATATCGAGACTTTTGTCTCTCATTTATAACAATTTGGTGCCGAAACCCGGGATGTCCTTGAAGCCCTGAGAGGCACTGCGATTTCGGGGAGGCGCCCCACTGCTGTGGCCCCGGTTCGTCAGTGATTCTCGGGACCCATCGACGTCCCGCACCATAGAGACTGAGCAAGGAAAATCTCCCCGGAAGACCGCGGCAAAATCACCTGGAATTCTCGTGCACGAAGAGCCAGACAGGAGCATCGGACTGTGAGTATCTGTGTGGTTTGGTGGGGATTGCTGCCCGAAACCCCAAGTAAAACACAAACTAACAGAGTGTCAGTTTATGCGGTGCTTTATTCAGGGCCGGGGACCTGCGGACTCGCGTCCCAAGTCAGGATCCCACTGGTTCCCTTTTTAGAGGGTTTTTTATACCCTTTTACAAATGGTTTATGTGCAGAAGTACACATTCTTCTATAGATACATTCACCTTGAAGATAGCATTTTGCGTCATGAATCTTACATGGTTGCTTATCTTAGGACTATAGTGTTCTCCTCCTCAATCTCTCTCTTACGCCACTGCCCACCACCAGTACTTTATTTATGTTTATACTTTAACATTATCACTAACGGTTCTGCATGCTCTCAGCACAGCACATTCCTAAGTTAGTTTCCCAGGGCCTACTCTGGGGACTGCAGTCTTCAAGCCTTAGCATTACTACTACTATTATGGTTTATACACTTTATATTCTAATATTCAGGATTTCTAGTCCATACGGTAACATCTGCAGCCCCAGAGATTTGGACATCTCAGCTGGAGGAGAAGGACGGGAAGCCGCGACTGACACTCGGCAGGAGGGGACTGGAGCAGCAGCCAGGGCATCGACATCGGGGGAAGCCTTGTGTGCCCACCCACAGAGTGCCTGCTGAAATAGTCTGTGTGGGCATCCCTCCTCTCAGATCTCCAGGCACTGGGGGCCAACCCTTGCTGTCATTGTTTTCTTTATGTTAAGCTGTTTCTGTGCCTTCACTCGCCACAGGTGGTGTGGAAGACAACGTGAAAGTAAAAATGAAGTTAGGAAATTAGATTACACAATCAGAATGTTTCTCTTAATAATGTTACCTTTATATTATCAGTTAGGTTGGGGCCAAGAATGGGAAAATAATTTTTTGACCTTAGGAGAAGAAGTAGCAAAAACCTTTAACCTTAGCAATTGTTGGGTCTGTGGAGGGCCAGGAGAATCTGAAAACGGGCCATGGGTGGCCAGCCCAGTAAAACCTAAATAGTAGATTAGCACCCTGGGTAAGGTCTGTAATGGAACAGGATTTTGGGATGAAGAAGGAAGTCCATGGCGGCTTCATTCTTCTGAAAAAGACACTTATTGCCTAAATAGGCAAATAGATGACAATGGAAAAGTGGTGAAACAAATTGCAAAATGAATTTAAAAAATTAGCTCATGTACCAGTCCAAAGATGAAAAAGATGGGAATAGGACATGTTTTCTTGGCTACCTGGTGGACTATAAGTTAAACAACTGCTTTTTTTCTTCTTATGTGCTGTAGCAACTCTAATCTTTTTTGGCGAGCATGATCCCTTTCTTAGTACAACTTATTCAACATGTGATCAAAGGGATGCAGGTAATAGCCACGCCCACTGATCCAGAGATGATTACAAAAGGACAGAAATTGATGTCACTCCAAATAATTACAAAACCAAAAACAACTCAGGAACAAGAAATTAAGTCAATGATACCTAAAGTTTGTAAAGACAATTATTAAAAAATAAAAGAGGAGGGATTGAGAGGAATGTTGAATTTGTCTTTCCAAATGAGCTGTGGATCAGCCTGTAGATAAGGCTAGCACTGAGAGATAAAAGAAACAATGGGATGGATTCCACTGATTGATGAATGGACAAAGATATTTGCCTTTACAAACAAATTGTAGGGCTGCTGATAAATGAAATTGGATATCGAAAGATGAAAGAAGCAATGGGGGAAACCTATGAAATCTATAAGAATTAAAAATTAAAAGGGAGGGTTATACATTAGAGGGGAATTTCAGGTATCAGGCGTTCCGGGAAGTCTGTGCCTCTCAAGTACCTCAGCCAATGGGGAAAGAGAGAGGGAAATGCGGCCGGGAAAATAGGATAAAAAGGAGGCTGCGTCCTCCGAAAATTTGAGAGATCCCAGGCGAATGTCCCATGGCCTCTCTCTTTATTCGAATAAAGCAAAAAGGACTCCTCTGTCTCCTTTTTGGACATAAACCTCTGGTGTTTTTGGATTAATTTTCCTGACATAGGTGACCCGGGAGAGGGACCTCGCCCCCAATATCTTGGGCGGTCCTGGCAGGGTTTTTTTGAAAGGGTGAGGGATATTTGGAGCTCACCCGAAGTATCTTTGGGTCTCCCTGTTTGTGTATTTCGGGAGGCGGCAGGCGGAGCGGTGTTTGCATCTTGCAGGGCTCCAAAGCTGTCCCGAAATCCCCTTTTGGGGGATCCTGTGGGGTCCCCGGGTGGTTTTTTTGGGGATGTCTGGGTGGTGGCTGCAGACAGAGCCCCGGCGGTGGGTGGGGGATGGAGGTCCCCGGAGCCCCGTGGCGATCGCCCGGGACTGGCAGGGCGAGGGGAGCAGCCTTGAGGGGGGGAAAGCGAAAAGGGGAGAGCCCCGGGAGTGCCGGAGCCTGGAATGGGGGCCTGGAGAGGGGGGACCCCGAGAGCCGGGAGTGAGGGGAGCCTGGAGAAGGGATGAGCCTGGAGACGGGGAACCCCTGGGACACCAAAGTGGGGACCCCAAAGCCTCCCAGGGCTCTGGCCACGCCAGGGGCTACAAGGCCACGAGGCCGGGGCTGCTCCGGGCCGCTTCCAGGCTGTCCCTCTGCTCTTGGGTGCCGGGGGTGGCCCTTTGTGACACGGGCGTGTGTCAGGGCCCTCGGTGATGCGGGACATTGTGGTGCTGTCATGAATGAGAGCGTTTGAGATCGCTTAAAAATCGGTGACAAGGGCATGAACAAAAGTCAGATTTAATATTAAGCAACAAAGTACAATAAGTTTGTTGGCAAGATTCATTCTACTGCCTACAGGACAGGTGAGGCACAACAAGGCAAGAACAACACCAAATAAAATCCATGCAATCAGAACAGAAATTAACTGGGAACTCTCTAGGGGAGTGTGGATGGGTGTGTGCTGTGTTTAGGTGCATGCAGGGATTACAAGGAACACGGCCTAAAAACTTAACAACTCTAAACAACTCTTTAACTTCTACCTTAATTTGTAACTTAACTTATTCCTTAGGCCTAGCAAAGCAACAGACGAACAACAGTGAATTTGTACCTAACTTAACTTATAACTTAACATTAACAATTCCACAGAGCAATAACACTTAACAGCATTTAACCTAACTTACAGCTATAACTTCCAAATTGTATTTAGCAGCTTAATACAAAAACAACACTTACGATTACATTTAAGAACTTAGCAAAACACTTAGCATTTAATAGCATTTAAGTATGTTCATAACTATAACTGAACCTTGCTTACAGGCCTAACTTAGATATCCAAGGTACTTCCACATCTAGGAAAGCTGTATTTCTCCCAGATTTGCTATAGCATATGTGCAGGGGCACACACAGACAGGAATAGTCAGAGCAAGCAATTCCCCCCAGAGCTCAGTGAAATCCTCCCTTCAGATGTTTTTGCATCTCCCACTGGCCGAAGGATGGGGCCTTGAGCAGTGAGGGTATGGGCCCAGGACACATCGTGTTTCAGTGATCCTCCAGGCACAGCAAAGCCGAGGGTTTGCTGGCTCTGAGAGGCCCCTCAGAGGGAGACTGCTGGTCACAGCCCACGGTGGCCCAGGAGAGCTCAAAGGTCTCCTTTTGGATTTCTGTTGAGAGGGTCACAAGAGAGTGGGCTCCAGTCATAACCATGTTTCATCCTGGCCTCAGTCTGGGTCAGCACTTTCTCTAGAAGTGGGGGAATGCATCACCACACTGGGATCTCAGGGGTGCCCATGGCCTGGGTGACACTGGCCCAATGCCAGGCACCCACCAAAGCCACTCTGACCCTGCCCCACCCAGCTGCAACAGGGGAGAAAAGGTTTAACCCAGAGTTCCTGGGTTGGTGTAAAAAGGAGAAACATCCCGTACCAAACAGCAAAATGTGCATCACAACCCCAGCCTCGGCATGGAGAGGAAATTTATTACCAACCAAATCACGGCAGGACAAGAAGAAGGGAAAGAAATCTCTCAAACCCCTTCCCCCTCACCCAATGGGGGTCACTGGGAATCATCCAACACCGATCCTCCCATGGGGGATGGAGCTGGAGCAGAGCACGAAGCTCTTCCCACACTTGGGCACTTACAGGGCTTCCCTTAGTGCTGGGTCCTTTGGTGTTGGGTCAAGTTAGAGCTCTGTGAGAAGCTCTTCCCACACTCAGGACACTCGTAGGGCCTCTCCCCAGTGTGGATGCGCCGGTGCCTGATGAGGTTGGAGTTGTGCTTGAATCCCTTCCTGCAGTCGGGGCAGCGGAAGGGCCTCTCCTCTGTGTGAATCCGCTCGTGTAGGAGGAGATTGGAGCTGGTCTGAAACCTCTTCCCACACTTGGGACACTCGTAGGGCCTCTCCCCAGTGTGGATGCGCTGGTGTTTTCTCAGGAGAGAGCTCCATCCAAAACTCTTCCCACATTCCAAGCAGGTGTAGGGCCGTTCTCCTGTGTGAACCACCTGGTGTGGCAACAGGTCATAGATGTCTCTGAAGCTCTTCCCACATTCCCCACACTCATAGGGCCGTTCCCCAGTGTGGGTCACCTGGTGCCGGATCAGGTGGGAGCTCCTGCTGAAACCCTTCCCACATTCCAAGCACTTGTGGGGCTTCTTCCCTCCATGAGGTTTCTTCATCAGCTCTGAGCTCTGCCTGGATCTCCGGCCGCCTTCCCGGCTCAGGGAGGGTCTTTCCTCCTCGCAGCTCCCTGGGCTGGGTTTGCAGCCCCTCCTCATGAGGGATCTCTGGGGCTTTTCCTCCTCCTCCTTCCACTGACACCTTAGGAATGAAAAATAGTGGTGAGGGGGAAAAACAAGAGGATAGAGTCTTGGGCTGGGCATTTCTCATTCCCCAAGTGCAATTCAGGAAGACATTGATCATCTTGTGTCTGTAAAAATCTCCAAAATAACAAGATACAGCCTAAAAATGCTACAAACATCATAACACAGATCAAAAACCCCCAAACAGCAAGATTTAGACAAAACCCTCTCCAAAATACTAAGGTTCAGCCCCTGAAAAAAAACAAAGCCCCAATATTTGGAAAGTTAAAGCTCAGAAACACCAATATCCACCCCTCTAAAAATTGTGGAACCCCACTGTGGTCACTCGCTGCATGTCGGGGGGGCAACGCTCCTGGGGCTGGGGGAGAGGCTGCAGATACAGGGCGGGGTGGAACCTTGTGCTGCTTCCAGTTTCTGCCCCTCCTCCTCCAGTATCCCTGCTCTTCCTCACACTTCTCTTCCACCTCCTACTCCTCCTTCTCCTGCACAATCCCACTTTCTCCTCCCACGTGCATCGTTTGACCATTTTGTTCCTCAGCCTCGCTAATCTATCCCTTCTCCGGCTGCCCCCAGGCCCAGCACCCACTGCCGGCTCCCTCTTCCCCCCAAACCCACAGCATCCCAGCGCAGGGGCAGCGATGGAGCTGGGGCAGCTCGGGCTGGGGCAGCGCTGGGCTCTCGGCCGCTCCCGCCCGCACTCGCTCCCCACTGCAGCCGCTGCCGCCACCACAGCGCGGGGGGGCCCGGCCTTGGCGCTCCCCCCCTCCCACCTCCCCAAATTCCCCTGCCGGGGGGCGCTGGGGCCCGGGCCGGGCGCAGGTGGCTCCAGGTGGGCAACGCTGGGAGCTGCGGCTCTGCCTGGACACTGCTGCGTCATCACCGCCGCGCGCTCTCATTGGCTCAGCGCTGCCCGAGGGGCGGGGCTGCACCAAGCCGGGACACCCTGCTCCAGGGGGGATGGCCCCAAAACGGGGGACCCCCATGCAAGGAACAACAGCAAAGGGTCTCTACAAACACATGCTGCGAATCCGCTTGGACACAGGGCCGGGGACGTGGACATAAGGAAGTGACAGCAGAAGCCATCAGGGTCAGAAAATGTTATTAATTGACCACACAGACTGCTGCTCAGCCAAGGTCCTGCTCAATTCGTGAACTCCCAGAAGAAGAACAAACACTAAACAGATCCGTGAATATCGTTAGCTATACAAAAGTGGGGTGCATATTCAGGGGATGAAGCAGTGAGTGCATTGGGAAATCTGTACCTCTCAAATACTTCATCCAATGAGGAGAGGGAGATGCAACTAGAAAAAATAGGATGAAAAGGAGGCTGTGCTCTCCAACAATTGCAGACACGCCATGGGAAATAGCTCATGGCCTCTCCCTTGTTTTATGAATGAAATTGCTTTCATAAGACTCCTCTGTCTTATTTGAGCACAGAAACCTCTGGTGATGTGAATTTTTCCACACACCTTGGGGGTCGGCAGGAATTCCTTCCCCCGTCCGGGGTGGAGGGCAGTGAGTGGAGCTGAAGGTGCCTCACCCAGTTTGGGTGATCAGCTCCCTTGGGTGGCGGCGGCACCGGGCATGGATTGGGGTTGGGAAGGATGAATTAGGGAAACCTTATCAATACGAGTGCCTAACAAAAGACTTTGAGAATAGGAAAAATATAAGCAAAATAGAAATGACAGCCATTTTTGACTGTGTGGCTGAAAGCAACTGAATGCCTGAAGGCCCCTTTGTTTAGATAATGTTAGATGCTGCGAATACCAAAAAGCAAACAGACATCCTCCCTAGGCATGGCACGAAAGGTCCCAGGTAAAATTTAGAGATAAGAAAAGCAGTAAAACATGGTAATATAGTCATTCCTATAGGTTGCATACAAATGTTAGACAATTTGTATCTTCTATAAGAGTGGTTAGTGGAAACTAGAATATTCAACATAGAAGGAAATTTCTTGTATCGTAAACGGGAAAATCTCACTCTTATGCACTTACTCTTGCCATCTTTCTTACTCTCTTACGCTCTCTGCTCTAACTCTTGCTCTATCCCTCTCTCTCCGTCCTGCTTTGAGCTGCAGCTGGAGTTCCTAGCAGGGCCTTATATATACCCACGCCCTACCAAATAAACTGCAAACTTCAAGACCAGAGCGCCTCAGTTTGTCCCTACAATCCCAACGCAGTAATTCCTACAGACTGTGTACCCGAGAGTGACCAGGAGACAGACAAGTCACAGATCACGGGGGGCTGGGAAGAGTCGGCAGCCAGAGAGCACTGAAAATCTCAGCAGGGACTACAGTGGGATCTTCGGGGACTAAACATGGCAGGGCACCCATGGAGGGTAGAAAGGGAAAGCCAGGAAGGGCTCTCGGCAGAAGGGATGATGATCTCAAAATATCTGTGAAGGGTCCCTTGGGAGTATGTTGAGGGAGTCGGCACATTCTCCCAGAGGTAATCAAGGACAGGGACACCTAGGGAGGCAATAAGGGAAGTCAAGAAGGGATTTAGACAACAGGGGATGGATGGTGTTGGTGTGCTGGGAAGGGATTGGGTGAAGGGCAGTGTGCAGGAATATGGTTCAGGCAAGAAGCAGCAGGAAAAATCTATGTGGGAAGAAAATGGATAATGGAAAAGAGGAGGAAGAGAAGAATACTGAGGATGGGGATGTTTTTCAGCAGGCTCTCATCCTCAAGAGTTGCCAGCTGCTGCAGATCCTTTGTATCCCCGGTTGCCAGGACAGGCACACAAGGAGGTCAGGATTGCAGGGGGTTTCTCTGTGCTGGGCAGCGGCAGGAGCGGGCGCAGAGGGGCGGCACCGGGAGCACGGGCTGGGGGCCTGTGGGGAGCTGCGGGGCCGGGCCGGGGCTGTGGGGCAGCCGGGGCTCAGCGCCGGGCGCTGCCTGAGCCCAGCACCCCCCGGCAATTGCAGGCCCGGCAGTGGCCCCCGGCCCCCAGGAGGCTGCGGGACGCCCCGGCCGCTGCCCGGCCCCGTGGAGCTGCCGGCCCTGCCCGCCGGGGGGGCCGCGTTTGGACACTGCGGCAGGACAGGCACCGGCTCTGGGATACGGGCTGGCCACGGCAGCCACAGCACAAGGAGCAGCAGCACAAAGGAACAGCTGGGAAATGGGCATTGGACGGGCAAGCATCCAGATTAGCTTTTAAGCATTTTCCTTGGGTCACTGCAGAAAGGAATGATTGAGCAGAAAGCTCAGCAGCTGTCAGAGGATGAGCACCCCCAGGCACTGAGGGGGCTGCAGGAGGGGCAGAAGAAGCCCCTGGAGCACTTGGTCACAAAGGCACAGCAGGGGAATGCAAGAAGGGATGAGGAAAAGGCCAAGGGGAAGGCAAAGGCCATGGCAGAGTTTCTACAGCCCCTGAGGGATGAACCCCAGGGCCCAAGGGAGCCCCAGCACCCAGGGGCTCTCACATCCTTACACCATCTTGAACCAGGTGCCCTCCTCACACTGACACCATTCAGTCCTTGATGGCAAAGATGCTTTCTGGGGATGCCCACTCACACAGGATGGTAAACTGGATTTTGCCTTTGAGTGGGAACAAGAGGTAGAAGGGAAAATGGGAAAGACATGGGCGGTCCTTCTGCAGGGATGCACGGAAGCACCAGCCTTCTTGGGGCAAGCCTTGCAGAAAATATCACAAGAATTTACCCCGCCCCCAGGGATTGGGTTAATGCAGGATGTGGATGACTTGCTGCAATCAGGAGGACAAGAAGTGGCAGAAAAAGCCTCTGTGAAATGGCTGAATGTTCAGGCTAAAAATAATCTTTGAGTATTTGAAAAAAAAGGAGCAAATGGAGAAATGTTAAATATTTGGGACATATTTTGACTGAAGGTTTGCAGTGTAATGACCTAGAGAGGGTCTGGAGAATCTCAGAAGTGATCCAGGACTGAAAAGTAAGTGCAAGAATTCTGAGCTTTAATAAGAAATTTCAGGACCTGGATTGAGGATTCTTTCTTCTACCCATAACATTTTATCACTTTCTAAACCCCAATAGCCTCAATGTTGTGGTATGGACAGAAGAAAAGGAACAAAAGTTGAGAAAATGAAAAATAAAATGATTAGTGCCCCACCTATGGCTCTTCCCGACTGGGAAAATAAATTTATATCCTAAGTGTATTATTAGTACATATTATATTACTGACTTTTTGAAAATATTAAAATGAATGGTCTACGTTGGAAAACTTTGCTGCATGAACAGTTTAGTTTAGCTTTGCTATTTACAGAACTTATAAATAATAGTGATAAATATATTTTTTTGGACTACAACATTTTGATGTAAAAAGCTTTTGTTCATGTAACTAACTCAGAGAATGGTAAAAAAGATAATCAGGAAATTCTTCACATTCCTGGATTATGGAACACCAAAACCCCAGGGAAGGAAAAAATAGTGATTTACAGGTTGGAGGGGAATGATTCTGAATAATGCAGGAAGGTCTATGAATATGCAACATGTTGCTGCATTTAGGAAGTGTTTTCTGAGTCAGTGTGTGCCCTTGGCTGAAGGCCAAGCATCCGGCCATTATAACCTTTGGCCAGAGCCAGGGCAGATATTCAATTCTCTCCCTTGGAATTGATCTTTGCAATTCCTTACCCTGGGAATTCCCCACCTAGTGCGGGCTGGAGATAAGGGATGTATATTTCAAGCAGTCTGTGGCCAGAATCCTGTCTCTTGTGAAATCTCTGCCACAGGAAGCTGGGCTGGCACAGAGCCTGCCTTGGCACTTTGCTGTTCACAGCATCCACCCAGGACTCTGCCTCTCAATTACACTCACACACTGGGCTGCCTGCGATTCCATTGCTGGAAAATATACCAAATTTAAATTTTTTTACATTTCATTTTACTAGTCAGGCTCGGTTTGCCTTTCTCTCAGGAAAGAAAATTTAAAAGGTATTTTTTATGGACTGTTAGACCACTCAACAGAGATGAGTTTAATATCTCAACAGACTGGGAATAGCCCAAAAGATATCCACAAACATAACAAACATCAACAAAACATCAAGGAAACATCAGCAAACATCAAGGAACACCCACCCCAGACACTGCACCCGCCATAGATGGAGACTCCTGGTCTGGAAAAGGCTGAGAAGGAAATCCAGGAGTGGGACCTCATTAACATCACAGGAGGAGAAATCCAGGTCCAGTAGGAAACTAAAGACTAAAAACTACACAACCTGGAAGCAATAAACACTAAAACAATGGATTTCAATGTTTCAGACTGTAAAATTTCAGGAAAAATCTAGTAAAACTCACATCTCATGGAATGATTTTCTCTGCACACCCGGGCTATGTGTGGATGAAATTATTTCTGTTGCACATCCTGACCACAATCAAGTAATGCCTTAACTCTCTAACACTAAAGATATTGCTGGAGAGTTTTTTATTGTCCCTGCAGTTTCAGTGACAAGATTACACCATGAGAAAAAATTTTCACATTAATCCTACATTTAGACTGTCAGTTAGGTTTGGGCCAGGGGTGTGACAAGCAATTTTTACTCCTAGGAGAAGATGTAGAAAATACTTGATTGCATTGGAATATTTTTCTATATATTTGTGGTGGCTCTTAATGACGGCAGAATTTCAGAATGGATCTTTAGAAGCTCAGCTTTAAGTTGCATTTTGCAAACCTAGAAGAGTATTAATGGTGAGGCTTTAACGCATAAATAGTTAATAAAAAATCGTTAAAAAAAATAATAAAGAAAAATAAAGCAGATTGTGAGGGTGGACGTGTGAATCACCTAAAGGCTGCTCTGGAAGAAAATCCTAGTTCCAGGCAGCCAGGAGAGGAGTTTTAGAAATGCAAATTAACATTGCTCTGGAGAAGTGTGGACAATGCCCCAGGGCCTTCTTGCCTGGGGGAGGAATTTCCCTGAGTCCATCTGCCCCTCACCCCCAGCTCTGCCTGCTTGCACAGATGGAATTTGCACAACTAAAGACAGAGCCCATGGTGAGGATATCTGACTGCAACAGAAATTGGTTAAGCTGCAAAGGGAAACAGCAAACGGAGAATATTGAGCAAATTTCATGAAAAAAAGTGTGTGGGGGGGGATCATCCCTCTCCCCAAAGCAATGAGGTGTTTTTGCTAGTCCAGAGAAATGAGTTGGGAATCCAAACATTTTATAATTTCATAAGATAAAAGTGTTCAATTGATGCAGCCCTGGACGGAGGGAGCACCCAAAAAAGGGAAAAAGATGAACGGCCACCAGAACAAATCCTACAACACCATGGACCAACCCCTGCGATCCCGAATGAATTCATATCAGGACACAGAAAACCCATCCATAATTTGAGTGGCATAATTAGGTTAAAAAGTATCCCTGAAATAATAACCAAGCAGACAGCTCCGGCTCCTGACCTTCCTGCTCACCAAGCCGCTGAAATGAGGAACGAGACATTTCACCATGGGATGGAATCAGATTATCTATTAACAGAAGAAGGAGGAGTTTGTGGAAAATTAAATGATGCAAACGGCTGTTTGCAAATAGATGATAACCGAAAAGTGGTGAAACAGATAGCAAAGGAAATATGAAAATATCTCGTATTCCGGAGAAATAATGGGAATGGGACAAATTTTCGTGGTTCTCTGGCTGACCATGGCTTAAACGAATGCTGCTGCTCCTCTGACGTGCTGCAGCAACTCTCAGCTTTTTACCATGCACGACACCTTGCGCCAAAGAGGATGCAGGAAAAGAGACTGAGTCAATGGAAATTAAAAGTTTGAAAAGGCAATTCTTGAGAAAATAAGAGAAGGAGGAATTGAAAGCAGTAAGATTAATATCGTAGTAGGGGGTGCATATTAACGAGGACATGCAGTAGGCGGATCGGGAACCTTCCAAGTACCTCAGCCAGCGGGGAAAGGGACAGGGAGACGCAGCCGGGAAAATGAGGATAAAAAGGAGGCGGCGCTTTAGAGACCGCATGGCAAATGCCGCATGGCCTCTCTCTTTGTTCATCAATAAAGTCACTTTTACAGGACTCCTCTGTCTCCTTTGGGCACACAAACCTCTGGCCACGGGAATTTTCCCGCACAGCCCCGGGCACAGGGCAGACACCTCTGTGCCACCCACAGCAACCGGGACGAGCCAGCGCTGCTCCGGCACCGGCTCCTGCCGAGGCCCCAGCGGGAAGGAGACCGCGGGCAGCCGCTCCCGCAGCGCCCTCAGCCCAGCGCCAACACGGGCCGGCACCGGCACAACCAACCCGCCAGAGCCCCCTGCCGCCCCCTCGGCCCGCAGCGAGCCCCGAGCCCCCGCACAACCGAGCGCGGCTCCCACCTGCGCTGGGGCCGCCTCCGAGCTCCGCCGCCGCCTGTGGCTGAGGAATTCGATGGGATGTGTTGCCTTAACCTTTCTGACCACTCCCAGCCCATCTATGCCAGCATTCAAGCCCTCAAAGAAGGTGTCAATAAACTTCGGGTAGATAATGGGTACGACTGGCTGAACTGGCTCTTAGGGCACTGGGGACTCACTGGCTGGGTTAGGAATTTAGTTCAAATACGTTTGTATGTATTAGGCATCATATTATGCATTGTAGTAGTTATTCCTTGTATTTTACAGTGTGTTAAGAATTTAATAGACAAATCGCTGAAGAGTGTATTTTTAGTTAAAAGAAACGGGGGAGGTGTGGATATGGGTAATGCAAATGAGACTGATAGTACTGCAGACTGAATCAGCAAATGCAGCCTGACAACGAGGATGCCTGGCAAGAGCAAACAGAGACCTGACTGCAAGAGGACTGGATCAAGTCTGGGTTATGGGAAATAAGATTTTACTAAGTCCAAATATAAAGTTTGTCTATGTGAGAGTTTGTCTGTGTAAGGTTTGTCTATGTGATTGCAGGAAAATATTACCAGCCTTCCTGTAAATGGTATATAAGCACATGTAGTGCTCAGTAAAAATTGGATTTTGATCACCATTCAGTGTCCCCGTCTCTCTCTCATCGCCGATAGTTCAAGTACTCCCAGTGGGGTCCTGGAAAGAGAATGGTGGCAACATCTACTGCCTGCTACCCCCCTCTAGGCAATATTCAACTGTTTCGTTCACAGACTCATCTTCCAGCACTCTTAGTGGGGTCAGCAGAGCCACTTCCCACTGCTGGGGGCAAAGAGCACCCTCTGTGCCTTTGTGGTGGGAGCAGACAGTGTTGTCTCAAAGGAAAGGTCAGAGAGAGACCAAGCTGGACCTCTGCCTCCTGCCCCTCACCACACAAGGGCAGGAGGGCACAAAACTCAACACTTTTTTTTTGGACCCATCTTTCCCTTGAGCTTGACTAGTTTGAAAGAGAGGATTCATAGGATTTCTTGAGGATCACTGCCAGTGCACAGCACACATGGCATCCCTCACCCTTTACATCATCCTGGGATGGAGGGGTAGGAACCAAGCACAGCCCTACCCCACTGCTCCAGAAGCCAAAATCCCCATGCAAACATTTAGTTATGGCCTTCTTAGAGAACCACATTCCCACGTGAGAGCCCTCCCGCACAGCCGGGCTGGTTCTCCACCCTCGGCCGCGCTGTCCGCGCCACCTCTGGGCTGGCGAACGCCGGGAGTTGCTGGGCTGGGTTTGATGGCCCCGCTCAGCGCTTTCGGCCGCTGCTCACGCGGCACCCTCGCGATTTTCGCTGGCAATCAATGCAGATTGGCCATGAAAGTCCAGAAAGCAAAAATAGACACCAAGGGCATTCCAGAAGGGGTTTCCTGCAGCCAGACACACAGCAGCAATTTCCAGGAGCTGTCACTTGCTAGTCCACAGCTTTAAGGATGCTGTGGTGGTGCCACAGGAGAAGACCCTTGGTGTTGTGCTGGAACAGGTTCCTCCAGAAGAAAAGGTGATGTTCCTATGTGCAGGGAACTCTGTGGTATCAGCAGTGGAGGAGCAGGGTGAGGAAGATCTCCAGCCTTGGGATATTTCTGCAAGAGCCTTCACCCCTGCCAGAGCCTGGGTGAGAGCTGCCAGAGTGCAGAGGGAGGCAGCCCTTTGGACAGGCGTCCCTGCTCCCTCAGAGCCACGGCTATGAGACAAACAGCCTCATCCCTGAGGATGCAGATGGGCAGAAAATGCCTGGAAGTAAAAAGGGGAGCCCAGACTTCTCCAAGAAGCTGATCCCAGAGGCAAGTGTCCCAGCAGGAAGTGTCCTGGAGCCACTTGTGTTCAGCCTACAGTCAGTTCCCAGAACGCTGTCCCTGTTCCAGTGGGGAACCCCCCACGCTTTGCAGCGGGAAAGATTCACATGAAACCAAGGAGGTTTTTCCACCTGCAGAAAACTTCCCCCACTCTACTGGTCAGATGGCCTCCGAGTACCAGGAATGTGTTTACAGATTAAGATCTGATCTTCTTCGGAGCATTAGTGTTAAATACATTAGGATTTTCTCAGAGAACTGTCACAATGTTCCCACTGTTCTGGATTTGACTGGGCTTCCTTTCTTCCCAGAGTAGCACAATGATGGGATGGGATGCAGGATGGGAATGCTGTGTATGACAGGGAGAGAATTTGGTTGTTGCTCAGCAAGGCTTGCCCTCCTCAAGGACTCTGCAGGGTCCTAGAAGCCACTCAATATCCCATGCTCTGCCATCGAGGAGGTGACAAAGAGCCTGGAGGGAACATGTCCAGGACAGCCGAAGGGACTGGACAGAGGGATATTCTCGGTGCTGGGAGCACCTGGATGTTGGACCAGCCAGCTCCTGCTGCCTTTTGGTGGTGCCTGAGCAGGGCTGTGACAATGCCAGGGACATCCTGCAGTGACATCTCCCCTGTCCGTCTGGGCGTGCGCTCGGTCCCAAAGCTCACCCTGATCCTGATCTCAATCTCACTCCATGTTGAGACACACTCACGCTCCTGGATTTAATCTCATCCCAGTGCCAGACTCGTGCAGCCCCAGAGCCAATCTCAAGGCCAGGCCTAAGGCAAATGGCACATTTAGCCTTAACCCCAATTCCAGCTCTAATATAAACCCAAGCCCTAACTGCAAAGCCCAGCCCCAATTCCAGCCCCTTTCCAAATGCTCAGCTCTAAACCAAATGCCACGTTTAGCCCTAAGCCCAAAACCAGCCCCAATAGCAACTCTAAGCCCAACTCCAATGGCAGTCTCAAGCCCTAAGTGCAGCTTTGAGTGCCAGCCCACACTCCAATGCCAGCTTTAGCTTGAATTCCCAACTCAGCCCCAGTTCCTGCCCTAAGGCCAACACCATTCTTGGACCTAAGCCCAATGGCAGCCCCAGTCACACTCCCTAGCCCAAGACTGGCTCTAATCTCAAGGCCACTGTGATAAATATATTACACTGTCGGCTTTAGCAATTGTTAGAGGGAATACTATGTGTTTTCTAGGGTTGACTTTTGTAAAAGAAGTTTTCCTAAAGTTTAGACATCTTTTAATGCGAATGTTGTGTTGTGAATGTTGGTGAAGAGTTGTTGTAATGTTAACATTTAACCAGTGAAGGAATTCACACCTGTTGAATGTATTGAAAAGCAACAAATGATGAGGACTGGGAAAACTGCACATGCTTGAAAAAGGTAGGACAGGGGAGAAACTCTGTTTAAGTGTTTGAATATGTATAGCCTTTTGTAAATATGTATTAGGCTGATGCAATACCCAGGTGGGCAGGGGGTAGTCTCTGCCCTCACCGATTCGGGGGGACTGGCACTGGCTCCATCCCCCTCTGATCTAGGGGGGCCAGTGCAGTCGCTGTTGTTACAGATGAGCAATGTGGTGGTTGGCTCTCACAATTAAAGGATGAACAGTGTGTGTATGTTAAGATAAGTTTTGTGGATGTATAATGATGTTATTGTAATATATCCTCCCATAGTCCTCTTTCCCCTCCCCCTTGCATTGTTGTCACGACATGGCTCAGGCAGTCGGGGCATTTGGGGAGGGCCGGCTTGTTCCTACACCTGACCTCCAGTGCAGATGTAAGAAAGGAGTCTCCAGCAATGGACGGCAGAGAAGGAGTTCAGTGACAAGACTTTGGGAGTGTGATAATTGCTATAAGATTAATGTTAATCACAAAAGCATTGGGGTTTGTATAAACCAGAATACTAAGCTCTGAAGTGAAGCATGGACACTAGATAAAGGAAATTATATGATAAAATCATTCTGTTTAAAATCACCCTGTTATGTTATATTATGATACATTATGTTATGTTTTCCAAATAAGTTGTATCGGCTACCAGCTTGCAAAATCAGACTTCCCAATAGCCCTTCCTGCCTTTGTCTAATCAATACTGCCTATCTCAAGGACCAGACTTCCAGAACTTCTCTGGTGCTTATCTAGAAGGACCGGATGGCTATCTGTGACTGATTATCACCCAAAGGCTTTGTGAATTTGTGTACAACGAGAACCCACAGTATAAGAAGAGGCTGCAAACCAAGGTTCGGTGGAGCGTGGAGTGGGCGGTGACCCCTCACGTTCCCCAGCGCTGCTTGCTCTTTCTATATCAAATAAAGCAATCTAAATTTTGCTGAATATCGAGACTTTTGTCTCTCATTCATAACAGGGTTCACCTTTTCCTCCTCCATGTGTAACGTCGTCTAGAGCACAGAGATCCCGGGAGCTGCTTCCTCCTGAGCCAGTGGCACTCCTGGCCCTGGGCAGCGCAGGGCCCTGTGCCCCGTATATACCCCTGCAGGGCGGGGCTGTGCCATGTCACCAGGACAACAGAATGGCCAACAGCACCCAGGAACCCGATAGAACGGCCCTGTGTCACAAAGGGCCCAGCCCAGCAGCCCTTCAGCAGCCCAAGCCCCTGGAAGTGGCATGGAGCAGGTGCCCAGCAGGTGCTGGCTTTGCAGGCTGGGCTGTGCGGGGCCAGAGGAATTGGCCGGATGGACGCAGGCAGGGAGTTGTGGTCAGCGGCTCCATGGGCGACTGCAGGCCGGGGATGAGGGGTGTCCCTCAGGGAGGGCTCTGCCTCGGCCCCGGGGGGGCCCAATGCGAGGGCGAGGGGCTGGGGGGGCCATGGGGGCGTTCGATCAATGGGGAGGGCCCGGGGAGTGCTGAGAAGGGGGTGGTGAGTGGGGGGGAGGGAGGGGTCCCATGGATTTGGGGGGAGTCTTGATGAGTGTGGGGGGAGTCCCATGGATTTTGGGGTCCTGGTGATGGGGGGACGCAGTGAGTGGGGGGTCCCATGGATGGGGGAGGGGCGGTCAGTGGGGGGGGGTCCTGGCCCACTGTGGTGGTCCCAAGTATCCGGAGGGGTCCCAGCGCTTTGGGGGGTGTTATGAATGGTTTTCTATTTTTCCAATTAAACAAACAGCAACGATTAAAAGTAACAACAAATTTTTAATAGTAACAATTATAAATGAATATAATCAAAAGTATTAAAGATGATTACAAAAATTATTGAAACTGAATACCATCCAAGTAAAGTATTACAGTTGTATAATTTGGAATGGATAAAATTTGAGAGTAAGTGTTTTAGTATAATTGAGGTTCGTATAAAGCATAAGCAAAACCGACCGGGGGTACGGGGAGGGGCCTGCCCTTCCTCTCGTACCAAAGCATTTGGGCTAACAATCCCACTTATATACTATAGGCTACAGAAGTTTCTAGAAAACTCCTCCTAGTTTCTATTCCTAAAATCTACGTAACTATACTGCACGGCGCATGCTCTACTAATGGGTTAGGGGGTCTCTTATCCTTTTGAGGGTCTTATTTCCGGTGAAGGCTCATCATCATCATCAGTGACCGAGGTGTGACCTGCAGGTAGCGCAGGCGCCCTGTGTGACTGAGCAGATGTTTTCCATAACATGACTTTAATTAAGTCCCATGCTTGTGATCATTCCATTTTTGACAGCTTCAAGGTTGAAGCTGTATTTCTAGATGCTGCTTATCAGACCTTCGTCCTTCGACTATTCTTATCTGACTTTCTTCTAACCTCCTTCTTCGACTCCCAACCTCTGTAAGATGTCTTTTATCTTGTCTCACCCATCTCCCCCCCTCACTCTGTAACAATTGTCTTCTATTGATCTAAATACAATTTTGTTAATATAGTTACAACTTAATTAGCACGAATCACATTTATCACAATTCTCCCATTTCTCTTTTCAATTATATTGATTCGTGCTCTAAAAAGTTGCTACATGGTATTGTCTATGTTTCTTTATACTAGCCTCTAATTTTTCTAACATTTTTCATGTGGCATCCAGCTTTTCACACTCTTTCTCAAATTTGGTTAACATTTCTCATGCCAGGGTATTCTCTTTGCATTCAGTCACTATTTTCTCGATTTTTCTCCTTCGAGTGCAAGTGGATTGTGTTTTCAGTACCATCAAGGAATTTAATTTCTCTTTTGCTGTTGATTTTAGATCCATGGGCATGGCTGTAAGTTGCATTCCTTGAATTACTGAGTGGATTAGTTTGATTAGACATGGTATCATGCAAGGCAGAAACAATAGACCTAAAACAGAACACAATAGCATGAATCCCAATTTTTCCACTACACACCCCCAAAAAGATTATTCCACCAGTCAGCTTTCAGGATAGAATTCCATTTTTGAACTGGTACATGTGCTACTTTTTCGTCAGCAAGTTTGGTGATGGCTTCCCCGTGGTCATCTATTTCCACACAACACTCAGATTCATTAAACCTCCCACAAACTCCTCCTTCTTCTGCCAACAGATAGTCTAGGGCAATTCTGTTTTGATATACAAATGCTCGCATTTGTGAATGCTGTTTGGCCAACAACTTTAAAGCGTCTGCTGTGTGGTTTGAGACGACTTCTACTACGGCCTGGAGCCTTATCAACCGGTTTAATAGGTAAATTGGAGTTCTATATCCCCAAGACCCATCCTGAGCCCAAGTAGCAGGTTCATAGTATGCTATAATTCTTTCTGCAGGCCATTCTTCATCTTTCCATTTTTGGTTTCCTCCCACCATCGGAAAGTCGAGATTTAATTATCTTTTTTTTTTCTTTCTAAGGTTTCATAAAGTGGTGTTCTTAGTATATTGCCCTTAGACCTTGGTATGACAAAGAAGGAGGGTCGTATAATCCCTAAAGTACAAGTTCCCTCCCATTTTCGGGGTAGTTCACTGTATGCTTGTTGCCCACAAATCCAATATATTCCATCAGGGGCTTTCCATCTTTCTTTTGTATTTTTTTGGTTGTTCCCAATAAGATTTCAAGCCTTTTATGGATTGGTAGGGCTTAGCTCCAGAACTGTTATGCCAGCACAAATTAGTTTGATTATTCCACTTGCAATTCATTTCTTTTGCTATTCCCCAATATCCAGTAGGACTCTTGGGTCGCCAGGTCTTTGTGTTATTGTCTGAATTTACTACTAAAGTAGATAGGCAAGGAGTATATCCTACCACTTCAGTGTATTTTCTCCCTTCCCGAGTTATACAAACTGTTCCAATGACTTGATGACTCAGGACCCAGCCTTCAGGCCATTTTAGGGTCTTAGAAATTTGTGTATGATTCCATTTTAAAAATTGTTCTGGAGCCAAACCCTCACCTTTCCATGGCTATCTTTTAGCCATTCTAAGTCTTCCACAAACAAAACATTTAGATAATCCCAATTCGGTGGCAATTTCTTGCATTAGATCTACAAACAAATTTTTGTTTGAAGTTGGCAAATCCCAGTCGCTATAGTGCTGTTTTAATTGTTTATACAGCTTATTCAATTTCCTTAACTTTTTCCTTTTGATCTTTTCCTATTTTTTTTTTTTGGTTACTTTTTGTTTTTCAACTTCCATTATTATATTTTTCAAAACAAAAGAAAATTTTATATCTAGGACAAAGTTGATTATTGTTAGGATAAGGAGTTCACCCATTGAATCCTAAATTTCTTCTTACTCAATAGAATTTTGGACTTTTCACACAATTTTCTAAAAAGCTGGTACAGTCATAACAGGCAGCAGTAACATGTGAATGTGCCACAAAAACTGATTCCATCTTATCCTTGACCCACAGGGATCAGGAATAGTTTGTTTCTTTACTGCTGGCTCTTGCATTGCTTGTCTTCTTGTAATTTGTTTTTGTATGGTCTGTTCTTTTTTGCTCCATGCTGTCTTATGGTTTTAGCCAGTTGCCAGGGGTATTATAGTAAGCACAATGAAAATAATTCTCAGGAATTTTAACTTTCTCAAGGCCCCTTGGGTTGCAGCCAAGGGCCGAGATGTCCATCTTCTCGGTAGCAAAGTTTTTATCCTGGAATTTGTTTCTTTTTGATACCCTTGGCCTCATAAGGTTC
This sequence comes from Sturnus vulgaris, assembly GCF_052056855.1. Classification (NCBI taxonomy): domain Eukaryota; kingdom Metazoa; phylum Chordata; class Aves; order Passeriformes; family Sturnidae; genus Sturnus; species Sturnus vulgaris. The sequence continues at coordinate 14,422,126 of NW_028276170.1, forward strand.
GTATGAACTATTTTAACTTTTTTTTTTTTTTTTTTGTTCCAAAGATGGCACAAAGTATTCATAGTTCTGCAGCACTGCCTTATCTTTCTCCTTAGATTGATCAGCTATTTTTCCTAATCCACTAAAGCTCCGGAGATATGCCAACTACAAGATTTGTTTTCACATAACTTGTCCCAATAGCATTCAAAAAAATTACTAAAATTTTTTTTTTTAAAGTTAGCTGTTTACATACACAACTTAAACAAACCAATTATCTTTTTTTTTTTCCACTCTAGTTACTTTTTACTACAAATTAAAACAATAGGTACAAATAACACAAATTTATGGACAACACTTTAAGCCATGGTTAGTACTTTCCCAGTGTGTTAATTATGTTTTTGACCCTCTTAATAACAGGTGTTACCAGTCTTTTTTTCTGGAGTTGTAGTTCTTCAAATAAATCAGTTCATGTTTGTTGGAGGCTCTTGGAGAAATTTTTCAATCCTCCTGGGCTGTTTTCATTGATCAACGAGGTGTCTGATTCTTTCTCATCAGCACTGTTCTGCCTTCAGGTTCAATGAGGTTGCAGCAGGCAGCTAATTCAGGATGTCCAGACTTTGATAATGCACCTTTTAAAACAACTTTAAACTGGTATTTCAAACAGCAGTAAAATAATATTTTTTTCACTGCACATACAAAAATCACATTCTCCCTTGGTCCCAAAGTACAGTGGTTCTATGCTAACTCTATATGGACTGTAGCTTTTGGCACCCAGTACTCTCCTTAGCTTCATTTGATTTATTACAATTTGAGTAATTTGTTTTTTTTAATAAAATTTTACAAAATGGTCACAAAGTGCTCTCGTGCCCCAGTGAATCCCCCCATGTGAGCTGTCTGGGATTTGTTTGGCCAAAAGTCCTGGCACCGCTCTTTTACTATTGGGCAGAAAAATTCATCCTTTTTTCAGGGTTACCCCCAGCTTTTTCACAGCCTCCACTTCTGCCAAGGAAAAGCATGTTGCCCCACCCTGTGCTTTTGCTTCCTGAAAAGCCACACTCACACTGCCGTTTTCTCCTAGGGCTCCCCCCCTGCTTTATTATCAGCCAAATTGTTTCTTTTTATTTTATTATGCTTGTATCTTTAAATAGTCTGTTCAGTTGGTGTTGAATATTGAATTCTGCAGCTTTAAGACTGATTCCAGGAGTGAAAGAGGCGAGAAAAAGTGCAGAATTAGTTATCAGAAACTACACTGACTCCCCCGCATTCCTGCTCACAGACCTAGTTGTCTGCAGTGGACAGCGGGAGAGAACTCTCTTTTGCTTTTTGGTTAGGTTTTTTTTTTTTTTCTTCTTCTTAACCAATTAAAGTAAAAAAATTCCCTGGAGTGTGTTTTTCTTCTTTTTTTCTTGAATTATTCAATTTTGCTCTGGACTGAAAACCCAAGAAAGCTCTGGAAGCTCACACTGTAGCTCACCTAGCCTGGCCTGGGCCAAGGCATTTCCCAGCACTGAAGGAACTGATACCAGACTAAGTAAGTTAAGCTGCAACTTACAAAAAAACCTTCTTTTGAATCTGTCATCTTTTTGAAACAATAAGAAGTTTTGTTGTTTAATATTGTTCATTTTTATACTGGAAAGTGTTTTGCCTGTTAAATAAATATTTTTTCCACTTCTCTCTGAGGAAATATTTTTTTTCTTTAACTAATTAAAAAAAGATTGCTTAAATTTGTTTCTCAGAAAAATTCTATTCAAAAGTTTCTTTCTAAATTTACCTTAAACTAAAACAAAGTCCTTGTGTCTACTAAAAATATGATTTCTTCATTTTGAGAATCTACTTTCAGCTTTATCAAGGGGTCTTCTGGTATTTTGGTTCATATTAAATAAATGAGCTCCTGACCCCCCCTTAGTTTTCTTGAATTAATATTTTTTTCCTGATAAATTCTTTGTGTTTGTGGCTGTTTGTATTTCTTGGATTGCTGTCATTAGAATCCTGGCTTTAATTTTCTTTTCCTCATCTCTCCGAACATACGCTTCTTGTGCTTCCTTTAACAACTCCTGAAGCTCCTATCCTGCTAATCTTCCAATTTTTTCTAACTTTTTCCTGATGTCCCCCCCCCCCCCAAGACTTAGCTACAAACTGTGTTTTCAAAAGGACCTGCCCTGCTGGTGTATCGGGGTCTATGCTTGAGTATAACTGCAAATCCTTTTTTTTTTTTTTTTTAGTCTCTTTAACCATTCTGCCAGGCATTCATTTTTCCCTTGGTGCTCACTCAGAGATTTCCCTATATTTTGTCCTCTGGGCATTGCTTCCTGAATACCTTGGATAATCATTTACTTGAAATCTCTCATATTTTGCCTATGTTCTACCTCCTGATTATTACAATTTGGATCTGCCATAGGCCATTTCTGATCTCTTTGGTTTGGCTTCTAATGATCTCTATTCTAAGCCTGTATTCCTGACTATCTAATCATTTCTCTCTTCCACTGTAAACAAGATTTCTAAAATAGACTGCAATTCCACTCAGGTGTAAATATTGAGTCTTAATAACTGATCTAGTTTCTTTGCTACCTCAATATGATCTTCTGGCATCCTGCCCATCTCTTTCTTAAATTTCCTAACGTCCCTAGTATTCAGGGGAACACTCATGTAACCAATAGGTCCCTGTCCTGGGGCCAGATTTGCCATTGGAACCTCTCTAAGAGGGTATAATCTATCTTCCCTTCCTGCTTCCTCACTCTCTTTGTCACTTTCTTCCTCTTGTTCCCTTCTGCCTCTAGTTCTGTGTGCTACTGGCTCGTCTTGAATAGGGGGTGCATCGGGGACCAAGGGCTGGACAGGCTGGACAGGCTGTCTGTATGGGGGTGGGAGGTGATCTAACGAGTCCCATGGCTTTAGCCAGTCCCTTCTTGCTGCCCGTCCTTTAGTTTGCAAAGGGTGTAACGAATAACCTTTTTTTTTCTTGCCTTTGAACTATAAATTTACCCCTCACACACTTTTTGGAAGCCACAAAGCAGCATATTCACTTTCTTCTTAATTAAAACGTTGTTTTGAATTCACATACAGATTTAAAGCCTGACAAATCCAATCCTCACATGATCCAAGCTCTGGCCAGTATAAACTGTCTGCACGGATCTTTTCTTTTGTCCACTCAAACATACAGTACTGTATCATTTTCTGCTTACTTTTTCCTCTCCGGGATTCACTTGTATCCCAGTATTGTAACATGATTCCCAGGGGGCTGTCCTGAGGAATCTCGCTCCCCTTCTGGGAAACCCCCTCTCGGTTCCCAGGCACACCGGGTTCTCGTGAACTATTCTCATAATTCACAACCCCTGGGTCAGAGATTTTACTTTTCCTCTGACCCATCTCTGGCGGCAACATTTCCCTTGCTCTCTCTCATTTGTTCTGCGGTTCAACTCCTTCGCTTAATATACCAATCTCACTTCTTTTGCCAACCACTTGTTTCACACCTAATTCCTTCTTTTCCTTTTATTCTCTCCCCAACCTCTCTTTCTGACTATTTTCCACAATCCTTTCTTAATCACGTACCAAAACTTCCATCTATTATCCTCCCAACAGATAGTTGAACCTGACTCATTCACTCCCTTCTTACATCACTTCTCCGAGCATCAGCTCCCTTCTCAAAGACTTTTCCCGTGAGTTCTCGGGCTGGGACTTTCCCTCCCAGTCCCTCCCGGGGTATTCACTCGCTCTCCCCTTTCAGACATTCCTCACTCACACACAAGCACACAGCCGCCCCCTTTACCCAACCCCATGGTACTCACACAGCCCCGTTTTCGCACAGGGTTCTTGTGCACAAGACGTTTTACGGGCACCTTTCCCTTTCTGCCGGCGTTCTCACGGGAGCCTTCTTCTTCTGGCGCGCCTCCTTGTAGCTAGCTTCTTTTGCTTATGCTTTATTTTAATTTGGAACTCCTTTTCCAAGAGAGCCTGGTCTAGCCTTGGGACCACCTTAACAACTGGTGGGGAGCTCCTTCCCAAAATTAGCCATTCTTCACTTGGACTGGAGTTCCCGGGTTTCGGCACCAAATTGTTATGAATGGTTTTCTATTTTTCCAATTAAACAAACAACAAAGATTAAAAGTAACAACAAATTTTTAATAGTAACAATTATAAATGAATATAATCAAAAGTATTAAAGATGATTACAAAAATTATTGAAACTGAATACCATCCAAGTAAAGTATTACAGTTGTATAATTTGGGATGGATAAAATTTGAGAGTAAGTGTTTTAGTATAATTGAGGTTCGTATAAAGCATAAGCAAAACCGACCGGGGGTACGGGGAGGGGCCTGCCCTTCCTCTCGTACCAAAGCATTTGGGCTAACAATCCCACTTATATACTATAGGCTACGGAAGTTTCTAGAAAGCTCCTCCTAGTTTCTATTCCTAAAATCTACGTAACTATACTGCACGGCGCATGCTCTACTAATGGGTTAGGGGGTCTCTCATCCTTTTAAGGGTCTTATTTCCGGTGAAGGTCCATCATCACCTTCAGTGACCGAGGTGTGACCTGCAGGTAGCGCAGGCGCCCTGTGTGACTGAACAGATGTTTTCCATAACATGATTTTAATTAAGTCCCATGCTTGTGATCATTCCATTTTTGACAGCTTCAAGGTTGAAGCTATATTTCTAGATGCCACTTATCAGACCTTCGTCCTTCGACTCTTCTTATCTGATTTTCTTCCAACCTCCTTCTTCGACTCCCAACATCTGGGAGATGTCTTTTATCCTGTCTCACCCATCTCCCCCCCTTTCACTCGGTAACAATGGTCTTCTATTGATCTAAATACAATTTTGCTAATATAGTTACAATTTAATTAGCACGAATCACATTGATCACACCCTCAAACCAGCTTTCCCTCACCCCTCTCTCCTTCCAACTGCACCTCCAACCCGGCAGTGCACGGTTGGAGAAACGACGCTCACTTTGTAAAATTTTAAAGGTTTATTAAATCTTAGCAAAAAATATACATCAAAAGACTGAATAAGGAGAAAAATCAGCGCTGGGAGCACAGGACTAAAGCAGCAGACCCGGGTCTGATTTGGGGGCCCAGCGTGGTCCCCAGGCCGCCCCCGCCCCCCCCGATCTCGGCCAACGGGTGCGAGCGGCGCGGCCCCGCTGCTGAGCACTGACCCCGCCCCGGGGGCCGCCGGGACCCTCCCGAAAAAACCCGCACCTGCACCCCCCCTTCAGTCCCTCCGACCTTCCCAGTCCTGGGGGAAAAGGGAGAAATTGGAAGACGTGGGGCGGAATCACCCGGAGACCCCCGGGGTGAGGAGGGGGGGGTTGGGCTCGCGGTGAGTGGGGGGTCCCGCGCGAGGATTTCGGGGGGGTTCGCTCGAGGAATTTTGGGGGTCCTCGTGTAAAGGATTCCTCTCGTGCCACCGTCTCCTCGTGCCACCCAGACCAGTTTAGGGAGCTCTTTGTGTCACCCAGAGGAATTTCGGGCTCTTCGTGTCACTGAGAGCCCCGCGAGAGTCACCAAGAGCTCCTCGAGTGCCACCAGGAGGAACGGGGAGATTCCTCGTGTCACCCAGAGCCCTGCGAGTCACACCGAGAGCCCTGTGTTACCAGATGCCCCCAGCTCCTTGTGCCACCCGGAGCCCCTGAGTGTCACCAGCCCCGTGCCAGGGTCCCCTGTGTCACCGGGGTCTCTCTCTGTGTCACACACCAGGAACCGACCCCCCCTCCGAGCACCAGGACCCCCGAATTTAACCGTCCTCGTGCACCGGGACCCCCTCAGGACCCTCGAGTTTCCTCTCTCCCCTCCTCGTGCACCGGCATCACCGGACCGCCCCCCCTTTCCCGAGGAATCGCCGGAGACCCCCTCCATCAATCACCGGGCACCGGCACCACCAGAGGACCTCCCCCATCAATCAGCACCGTCACCGTGCACCGGGACTCCCCCCCCCATCGAGCAGTGACACCCCCTCATCGTGCACCGGGACCGCCGGACCCCCGCTCAAACATCGCCAGCCTCGGGCACCGAGATCACCGGAGACCCCTCCATGAGTCACCGGGACCCCCCCCGTCATGCACCAGGACCACCGGAGACCTCCCCAGGAATCACCGGACACCCCCTCACGAATCACCGGGCACCGGGACGCCCCCTCGGGCACCGGGACTGGACCCCCCCCTCGTGTACCGACCACCCTCCGGTGCACAGGGCCCGGACCCCCCTTTGTGCCCCCCCTGCCCATCCCGGGGATTCCGCCCCTCCCCTTTGACTTCTCCCGGGAACAGGAGCGGGAATGGGGGGGGGGGGCCGTGGGCTGGGGGGGCACCGGGGTGTCCCCAGCACCGGGGGGAGTCCCTTGGGGCTCGCTCCTTTCCCCCCTCCTCCGGTTATCACCAGGGACCCCCCCAATTTACCGGGGCTCCCCCTATTCACTGCCTCCCCTTCACCGACCGCCCCAAAGCGCTGGGACCCCCCCGGATACTTGGGACCCCCCCAGCGCGCCAGGACCCCCCCCCTCACTCACCGCCCCTCCCCCATCCATGGGACCCCCCCCACTCACCGCTCCCCCCCCGTCACCAGGACCCCAAAATCCGTGGGACTCCCCCCACACTCATCAAGACTCCCCCCAAATCCATGGGACCCCTCCCTCCCCCCCACTCACCACCCCCTTCTCAGCACTCCCCGGGCCCTCCCCATTGATCGAACGCCCCCATGGCCCCCCCAGCCCCTCGCCCTCGCATTGGGCCCCCCGGGGCCGAGGCAGAGCCCTCCCTGAGGGACACCCCTCATCCCCGGCCTGCAGCCGCCCATGGAGCCGCTGACCACAACTCCCTGCCTGCGTCCATCCGGCCAATTCCTCTGGCCCCGCACAGCCCAGCCTGCAAAGCCAGCACCTGCTGGGCACCTGCTCCATGCCACTTCCAGGGGCTTGGGCTGCTGAAGGGGTGCTGGGCTGGGCCCTTTGTGACACAGGGCCGTTCTATCGGGTTCCTGGGTGCTGTTGGCCATTCTGTTGTCCTGGTGACATGGCACAGCCCCGCCCTGCAGGGGTATATACGGGGCACAGGGCCCTGCGCTGCCCAGGGCCAGGAGTGCCACTGGCTCAGGAGGAAGCAGCTCCTGGGACCTCTGTGCTCCAGACGACGTTACACATGGAGGAGGAAAAGGTGAACCCTGTGATAAATGAGAGACAAAAGTCTCGATATTCAGCAAAATTTAGATTGCTTTATTTGATATAGAAAGAGCAAGCAGCGCTGAGGAACGTGAGGGGTCACCGCCCACTCCACGCTCCACCGAACCCTGGTTTGCAGCCCCTTCTTATACTGTGGGTTCTCGTACACAAATTCACAAAGCCTTTGGGTGATAATCAGTCAAAGATAGCCATCCGGTCCTTCTAGATAAGCACCAGAGAAGTTCTGGGAGTCTGGTCCTTGAGATAGGCAGCATTGATTAGACAAAGGCAGGAAGGGCTTTTTGGGAAGTCTGATTTTGCAAGCTGGTAGTCGATACAACTTATTTGAAAAACATAACATAATATATTATAATGTAAGATAATACAGCATAATATAACATAACAATGTGATTTTAAACAGAATTATTTAATAATATAATTTCCTTTGTCTAGTGTCCATGCTTCATTTCAGAGCTTAGTATTCTGGTTTATACAAACCACAATGCTTTTGTGATTAACACGAATCTTTTATCAATTGTCACAATTTCCTCCACTTCTCTTTTTTTATCCCATTGATTCGTGTTCTGGTTTCAAATTTTGTCAGTACCTCTTGTACTAGATTTAATTCACGTACTGTCATTAATTTTGTTGCCTTCTCAGGGTCTCTTGGTATTGTAGCAACTTGCATTCCTTGAACCACCGACTGGATTAGTCGAATGAAGCATGGAACAAGACAAGGGATGAACAGTAGTCCTAATAATGCACATGTTGACATAAACCTTAATTTTTTCAACCAAGCTCCCCCCCAACAGGTTATTCCACCAATTATCATTAATCATATTGTTTCAGGTTTGTACAGTACATGGGCTATTCCTTTTATTTCTTCTGCAATTTTAGTAATTACTTGACCATTATCATCAATTTCTAAGCAGCATTCAGAATTATTAAACTTCCCACACACTCCCCCTCGATATTTCTGTTTGATTTCACTGTAACAACTGCTCTGGCCCTAATCCTCCCCCGCCCTGCATGGCCATTGTTCAGTCATCTGCATTCCTCTACAGATCCAACAGTGAGTTAAGTTCAGTAGTAATTTCTTTCATTAATTCTACAAATATTTTTTCCCGAAGTGGGTAATTCCCGTTCGCTGAGTTGTTGTTTTATTCTCTCATACAAGTTAAAACTTCCCCCACGGTTTGTCCTTTTTCCCTTGAACATTTTAGTTTTTTTTTTTTTAATCAATTCCTCCTTGTAGTGATCTTGCACTCCTCCCTGATCTGAATATCCCCACATACCTTCTTTTGTGAAGCAGAGCTGTGTCTCTCCTACTGGGCAACTTTGGTATGCCGATGGAGCCCACCCTCCTTTTCCCAAATTGGTGGCCACTTCTTTCCATAATAGTCCATAATGTGTTTATTACAGCAGGCGGAATTGATGTGTGTGTGGAAGGCAAGGGTGGATACCGTGCATCCCCGTACCCAATTGTCTGGTGACACTTGGAACAAGCATCAGCATTATTTCCTTTTATCATCATTAGCAATAGGATGACTCCCATGACCATTTTCATCCCTCTGCCTCCCTCAAGGCCTACGGGGTTGCTGCCAGTAGCCGAGGTTTGTTTCATCTTCTCGGCAGCAGGGAATATGTCCTGGGCTCTCCCACTTTGTCTTTCTCTTTTGGTAGTGTTTCTTAATTTTGTCCCAGCTTTTAGCTTTAACATTCCAGTACGAGGTACAGCAGTAACAGCTCGGTATACACAACCCTTCCGACACTTTCTTGTCAATACCGCTGTTCTGGTTTTCCTTCTTTTTTTTTTTTTCCTTATTCCTCCCACCAGTTATGATCATCAATTTCGATTTCTCCTTGTGCTGATAGGGTATTAATACTTTAATAGTTTCCTTACATTCATTTCTTCTACACTGGACACATAATGGGAATGGGGGATACCCACCATAGGAATAACACCACCACAACTCAGTACAATATGGACACCTTTTCTTGATGAACAGGCTACAGCCGGGTTTGGGGCAGGTGACTTTCAGTCCTGATTAGGAGACCTTCGAGACGAATTGATCCGATATTGACATCAAGTCTTCCGAATTCGCCCTTTGAGGTCTCCAGGCTCGGATGTCACTGCCCAACCTGCAGTAGGAGGGGTTACAGGACCCTGGACTCTACTCACATGTGTCCATCCCTTTTCAGCTGTCCTCACAGCTGTTTCAGTTGTCAACAGAACTAAATACGGTCCTTCCCATTTTGGATCTAGATTTTCTTCTTTCCATACTTTAATTAACACATGTTGTCCTGGCTTAATTTTATGTATGGCAAATCCTAGAGGGACAGTTTGAGCTAAAATCCCCTTCTCTCTTAATTCTTCCAAGTTTTTGCTGATTGTTATTATGTAATTCTGAAGAGAAGGGTCCTGAACTAAGGTCGGATCAAGGCGTACTCCTTTAGGGTCAGGCATACCATACAGCATTTCATATGGTGAAATCCCCGGTTTTGATTTTGGCATTGTTCGTATATTAGACAGGGCTAGTGGGAGGCACTTTGTCCATGGCATTTTAGTCTCAATCATTAATTTTGACAGCTGTCGTTTTAATGTTTGATTCATCCTTTCAACCCTGCCAGAACTCTGAGGGTGCCAAGGTGTGTGATACTCCCAGCTGATGCCCAGGGCCGGGGTCAGTGACTGCAGCACCTTTGATGTAAAGTGCGTCCCCTGCTCTGAGTCTATTGCTCGAACCAGGCCATACCTTGGGATTATGTGTTCCATCAATATTTTGGCTACCACTTGTGATGTGGCTCTAGCTGCAGGGTATGCCTCTACCCAGTGGGTTAATTGGTCTACTATCACTAGTAAGTATTTCCACCTTCCTATTTTTGGTAATTCTGTAAAATCTACTTGTATTCTTTCAAAGGGTCTGTAAGCAGTTTTCCGTCCTCCTGACGGACCTTGTCACATACCTTTTTTATTAATTTTCTGACAAGTTAAACAACCCTGTACGCTCTGCTTTGCAATATCAAAAATGCCGATGCATCCAAAAAATTTTAAAAATTGGTCTGCTAGTGCTCTGGTTCCCCAATGTGTTTGTTGGTGTAATTGTTCAATAATTTGTCTGGCCTGGGTCTTAGGTAAAATTTCCCTGCCATCTGGTAAAACCCATTTGTTCTCATGCTGTTCTGCCTTTAATTTTTTTATTGCTTCTTTTTCCTGAGGAGTAAATAGCTTCTGTAATTCCTGGTTGGGGCTGAGATTTCTAACTCTAGTACTTAATACAGAAACTGGTTTTTGCTCCAATGCTGCTTTTTTTGCTTCTTTGTCAGCCAGATTATTCCCCCTTGTATGGTAGCTTGTTCCTTTTTAGTGCCCTCTTATGTGGACCACAGCAATTTCAGTGGGGCCCCTAAGAGCCTCTAGTATTCTAACAATTAACTCTTGATGTATCAACCCCCGTCCTTGAGTGTTAATTAACCCCCTTTCTTCCCAAATTTTACCAAATGTGTGGACTATGCCATAGGCATACTTAGAATCCGTATATATCGTTCCTTTTTTACCTTCTAAATAAGACAATGCCCTATAAAGAGCAAATAGTTCACAAGCCTGAGCGGACCCTGCTGCGTTTAAGGGTCCGGATTCTACTAATTTCAATTCTTCTCCTCCTCCTATGGCATATCCCGATTTTCGTTTTCCTTCCACCACTCGAGAAGATCCATCTATAAACAATTTTACTCCATCCTCAAATTCAACTTCTCCCAGGTCAGGTCTCATTTTTGTTTGTAATTCTGTAACATCCACACAATCATGTTCTAAGTTTTCTCCTGGTTCCCCATATAGGAATTGTGCAGGACTTTGAGCAGTTGTTGCTTTTAGCTCCAAATCTGGGGAAGTGATTAGAATAGCTTCATATTTTAATATTCGGGTATCAGTTAACCATTTCTCAGCTTTTTGATTCAGAATTCCCCTTACGTTATGAGGGGTGTGGACCACTAGGGCTGCCCCAAAGGTAATTTTTCGGACTTCTTCAATTAAAAGTGCTGTGGCCACTGGGGCCTGGAGGCATGTGGGCCAACCCCGACTGACAGGGTCGAGCAGTTTAGAATAAAATCCCACTGGCTTTCGACTGCCTGCCCATTCCTGGGTGAGTACCCCATATGCTGTTTGATCAGAGGTGTTTACAAATAACTGAAATGGTCTCTCCAAATCTGGGAGACTGAGTACAGGGGCTTGAATTAAAGCATGTTTGACCTTTTCAAAACTCTTATCATCCTCTTCTGTCCATTTTAGGCGATTAGTGGTAAGTTTTTCATATAGAAATTTTACTTTCTCACTAAATCCCTCTATCCATTGGCGACAATATCCCAGCAATCCCAAAATTTTCCTCACTTCTTTTTTAGTTTTTGGAGGTCCCAGACTTAATATTCCAGAGATTTTGTTAGGATCCAATTTCTTTTTCCCTTTACTTAGCCAATGTCCCAAATATTTTACTTCTGGTTCTGTGAACTGTAATTTGGCTTTGGATACCTTCAATCCCTATTGTCCCAAAAAGTTTAAAAGTTTTATAGTCCCATTTCTAGTAGATTTCTCGTCTTTTCCTGCTATTAATAGATCATCTACATATTGTAACAATTTCACCCCGTCGGGTGACTCAAAAGATTGCATTAATTCTTCTAGGGCTTGTCCAAAGAGATTGGGGAATTCTGTAAAGCCCTGAGGCAATAGTGTCCAACGCAGTTGTTGTTTCCTGCCCTTATCAGGATCTTCCCATTCAAAGGCAAAGCAATCTCTGCTACTTTCCTCTAACGGGCATGCCCAGAAGGCATCTTTTAGATCTATTACACTATACCAAGTGTAGTCAGGGGACAACTGGTTTAAGAGAGTGTAAGGGTTTGCTACTACAGGAAATTTGGTAACAGTTCGCTGATTTATAGCCCTCAAATCCTGTACCAATCTGTAATTCCCGTCTGTCTTTCTGACAGGCAGAATAGGAGTATTATGTGGGGACATACATGGTTCCAAAGCCCCCTGTTGAAAAAGGTTTTCTATGAGAGGCTTAAGGCCCCGTCTCCCTTCCAGAGATATTGGATATTGATGAACTCGGATAGGCAAATCGGGATCAGTGATTTTCACTTTGATAGGTTTCATTTTTAACTTCCCTATTTCTCCAGGGGTGTACCACACCTCAGGACATATTTGCTCCTCGTCCTTTTGGGTTAAAGCAAGAATTTTAAGCTGACCTTGGGATACTTCAATTTTCAAATCCAATGCTATTATTAAATCCCTCCCCAATAAATTATTTTCTGCCTCTGGCAGTAACAGCAGATCTTTTAATTTAATTTTGGTTTGGGTCTCAATTTGTACATTTTTAATAATAGGGACCCGAAATGGTTCACCTTTTGCTCCAACCACGAGTGCTGTTTCTCTACTAGGCTCACACCCTTTTGGTAGGTGTTTAATTGTGGATTTTTCGGCTCCTGTATCTACTAAAAATTCTACCTCCACTCCCTGGGGACCAATCTTTAAATTTATCAAGGGCTCTCTGGATGGTATGGTCCCTAATACATACAGCCCTTGCCACCCCTATTCGTCTTCTTGGAACAATTTTTCATCCCGTATCCGTTCTTTACAGTTTTTCTTTATATGACCTTTCTTGTTACAGTAAAAGCAGGTTCGCCTTGGTGAATTATTTCCTGCTTCATTTCCTTGTTTCAGTGGGGGTTTTAGTGATTTCCCTCCCCCTTTCTGCTGGGTTTCTTTCTGTGTTTCACGAACTGCAGCTATAAAGATTTTTGCTTTTGCTTTCTGCTTTTCTTCATCCCTTCTTACATAAACTTTTTGTGCTTCTCTTAGCAATTCTTGTAACCCCCGATCTTGCCAATCGTCTAACTTTTCTAATTTCTTTCTAATATCTCCCCATGATCGAGCAACAAATTGGGTTTTGAGGAGTGCCTGACCCACTTGTGTATCAGGGTCTATCCCGGAGTACATTTGGAGATCTTTCCTCAGCCTCTCCAACCACTCAGTCGGGGATTCGTCCTTTTTTTGTTGTTCACTAAAGGCTTTATTAATATTTTGTCCTTTAGGAACTGATTCTCAGATACCTTTAACGAGTATCCATCTTAAGTCCATCATATTCTGGCGATGGACATCATTTTGATTATCCCAGTTAGGATTATTTAATGGCCATTTCTGGTCTCCCCTAGGTCCAATCTGATGCTCCCGGTCCCATACCCTCATTCCAGCCTGTCTGATCATTTCCCGTTCCTCCGTGGTGAATAGGATACTTAATATAGATTGTAATTCCATCCAAGTATACATACTTGGTCCGAGGAATTGATCTAGTCTCTCTCTGACACTCCTATAGGATCTTCTAATAGTTTCCCATTTCTTTTTTAAAGTTTCTCACTTCCCCTGTGTTCAAGGGAACATTTACAAATCCAATTAATCCAGCCTGTTGTCCTGCTAATGGCACTTCCCTCAGGGGGTAAAGGCGAGCCTTTGTGTCGTTATCTCCCTCCTCTCTGGTGATACCATCTCTCCTGGTATTCCTTAGACTGGAGCGAGTTCTTAGAGCTATGGGAGTACCAGGAGGAGAAGTGGGTGCGTGGGGGGGGTCTCCTGTATTTTCTGTATTATATGGAGGTGGGAGATTATCAAGGGGCTCCCAGGTAACCTTATTTTTATCTTCATCCTCTTTTTCTTTTAAAGTATATATCAAGGATGGCTTGGACTGTTTTGCCCACAGGGCAGCATACTCACATTCCTCTCTGTTAAATGGTTCTTTATGAGCCACATATGTGTTTAATGCCCGACAAATCCAACCTTCAAATGATCTGAACATGGGCCACTATAGGTTATCTTTATGGATCATTTCTCTGGTCCATTCCACCATGCAATATTGAATCAATTTTTCTTTACTTTTTCTTCTGTATACCGCCCCTGTGTCCCAACATTTTAATATTACTCCCAAAGGGCTGCCTGGTGGTATTTCTGGCAACCTACTTGTCTTGTCTTTATTTTCCCAGTCTCCTTGTGGACCAAATGAACTTGAACCTCTTCGTGGGTCCCTGGGACTCAGAATCTTACTCCCTCTTTGTCCCATTTTTACCTCAAGGGACTGTCTTGAGGTGTTTGTACTCCCCGATGTTTTCTGCCCGAACCCCTGTCTCTCCTTGGGTCAGGATGGACTGGAACCTGCCTCTACCTGGGCTGGGATGGGAAAAGCAGCTTTTCCCTTCTCCCTCCGTGACTGGTGTGTTGCAATCTGCTTTTCTTTTCCTCCCCCTTCCCCCCGCCACCCCCTTCCCGGGTCCTGCCTCTGCCTGGGCTAGGATGGGAAGGACCCAGCCTCTACCTGGGCTAGGACAAGAAAAGCAGTCTCGCCCTTTGTGCTCACTCGCTTCGTCCGGCCACCGGCCAGGTCCCTCGCGGGATGCTGGAAACGCGGATAGAAGGACTCCACTCTCGCTTCGCAGCAAAGGCCACGTCTCATTCAGGCAAGCACACAGTCATCCCCACCAAACCACACAGATACTCACAGTCCGATGCTCCTGTCTGGCTCTCCGTGCACGAGAATTACAGGTGATTTTTGCCGCGGTCTTCCGGGGAGATTTTCCTTGCTCAGTCTCTATGGTGCGGGACGTCGATGGGTCCCGAGAATCACTGACGAACCGGGGCCACAGCAGTGGGGCGCCTCCCCGAAATCGCAGTGCCTCTCAGGGCTCCAAGGACGTCCCGGGTATCGGCACCAAATTGTTATAAATGAGAGACAAAAGTCTCGATATTCAGCAAAATTTAGATTGCTTTATTTGATATAGAAAGAGCAAGCAGCGCTGGGGAACGTGAGGGGTCACCGCCCACTCCACGCTCCACCCAACCTTGGTTTGCAGCTTCTTCTTATACTGTGGGTTCTCATTGTAGTCAACAATTTTTTTGATTTTTGTTGTCATAAGCAGTGGTGGTTGAATAAACATCCTTGTAGATAACCACCAGAAATGTTCTGGGAGTCTGGTTCTTCAGATAAGCAGCATTGATTAGACAAAGGCAGGAAGGGCTTTTTGGGAAGTCTGATTTTGCAAGGTGGTAGCTGATACAACTCATTTGGAAAACATAACATAACGTATTATATAATGTAACATAATACAACATAATATAACAAGGTGATTTTAAACAGAATTATTTTATCATATAATTTCCATTATCTAGTGTCGATTCTTCACTTCAGAGCTTAGTATACTGGTTTATACAAACCCCAATGCTTTTGTGATTAACACGAATCTTTTATCAATTATCACATCAGTCAAATCCAAAACAGTGGGAACATTCTGTCAAGTCTCCGAGAAAATCCTAATGTATTTAACACTAATGCTCCGAAGAAGATCAGATCTTAATCTGTAAACACATTCCTGGTAGTCAGAGGCCATCTCACTAGCAGAGGGGAGAAGCTTCCTGCAGATGCAAGAGCCTCCTTGGTTTCATGTGAATCTTTCCTGCTGCAAAGCGTGGGGGGTTCCCCACTGGAACAGGGACAGCGTTCTGGGAACTGACTGTAGGCTGAACACAAGTGGCTCCAGGACACTTCCTGCTGGGACACTTGCCTCTGGGAACAGCTTCTTGGAGAAGTCTGGGCTCCCCTTTTTACTTCCAGGCATTTTCTGCCCATCTGCATCCTCAGGGATGAGGCTGTTTGTCTCACAGCCGTGGCTCTGAGGGAGCAGGGACGCCTGTCCAAAGGGCTGCCTCCCTCTGCACTCTGGCAGCTCTCACCCAGGCTCTGGCAGGGGTGAAGGCTCTTTCAGAAATATCCCAAGGCTGGAGATCTTCCTCACCCTGCTCCTCCACTGCCGATGCCACAGAGTTCCCTGCACATAGGAACATCACCTTTTCTTCTGCAGGAACCTGTTCAGCACAACACC
Source organism: Sturnus vulgaris (assembly GCF_052056855.1). Taxonomy (NCBI): domain Eukaryota; kingdom Metazoa; phylum Chordata; class Aves; order Passeriformes; family Sturnidae; genus Sturnus; species Sturnus vulgaris. The sequence goes on from NW_028276170.1 coordinate 14,438,177, forward strand.
AAGGGTCTTCTCCTGCGGCAACACCACAGCATCCTTAAAGCCGTGGACTAGCAAGTGACAGCTCCTGGAAATTGCTGCTGTGTTTCTGGCTGCAGGAAACCCCTTCTAGAACGCCCTTGGTGTCTATTTTTGCTTTCTGGACTTTCATGGCCAATCTGCATTGATTGCCAGCGAAAATCGCGAGGGTGCGGCGTGAGCAGCGGCCGAAAGCGCTGAGCGGGGCCATCAAACCCAGCCCAGCAACTCCCGGCGTTCGCCAGCCCAGAGGTGGCGCGAACAGCGCGGCCGAGGGTGGAGAACCAGCCCGGCTGTGCGGGAGGGCTCTCACGTGGGAATGTGGTTCTCTAAGAAGGCCATAACTAAATGCTTGCATGGGGATTTTGGCTTCTGGAGCAGTGGGGTAGGGCTGTGGTTGGTTCCTACCTCTCCATCCCAGGATGATGCAAGGGGTGAGGGATGCCATGTGCGCTGGCAGTGATCCTCAAGAAATCCTATGAGTCCTCTCTTTCAAACTGGTCAAGCTCCTGGAAAAGATGGGTCCAAAAAAAATGTGTTCAGTTTTGTGCCCTCCTGCCCTTGTGGGGTGAGGGGCAGGAGGCAGAGGTCCAGCTTGGTCTCTCTCTGACCTTTCCTTTGAGACAACACTGTCTGCTCCCACCACAAAGGCACAGAGGGTGCTCTTTGCCCCCACCAGTGGGAAGTGGCTCTGCTGACCCCACTAAGAGTGCTAGAGGATTAGTCTGTGAACTAAACAGTTGAATATTGCCTAGAGGGAGGTAGGAGGCAGTAGATGTGCCACCATTCTCTTTCCAGGAACCCACTGGGAGTACTAGAACAGAGGTCTGTGAGGCTGAGGTTGAATATTGCCTGAGAGGATGGCAGGCACTGGATGTGACTCGTCTCATGTGGGCACTGGCCTGGCCTTTCCTGTTTGTGCAGAACAAGCTCACTGTTCACCACGGGTGTTCTCTTTCCAGCACAGATTCTCTGTGTGTTGTTTGCACTGGGAGGAAGATTTCTAGGTTGCCTTTTGTTTCTTCATTAAAGGTGAATGATGGTGGGCAGAGCTCTGCAGAGAGTGAGATGAAGAAAGGAAAAGGGTTGGTTGCCCCTAAAACATGAGAGGAGATGAACAGTCCCATTGTCCCCCCCTGAGCCTCGCCAGAGTGAAATGACCAAGAAATTGTCCCCAAACACAGGGTTTTGTGTAGCCTTGTGTTACCTGCAGGAATGCGGGACCTGTCTTCGAGGATGTGTGTGGGGGAGGGTTGGGGAAGTAAGCAGAAGTTCTAGGGACATATTTTAACTAATTGTAAGCATCAACGGTGCCACAATGCGCCACCCATACTCCACTCTCCTGTCCCCATCCCCACCGTGTCATGATCCCACAGAGAGACCCACAGGGGGGTCGGGGCCAGGAGGGCTCTAGAAAAGTTCAGTGCACACGTGTGCCAGTGTGCAGAGCTCTGTGTGCACACACAGACACCGAAGTGCACACGTGTGTCAGTGTGCACAGCTGCACACACGGATATTTTCTAGCGTGTCCAGATGTAAGAGTGCCCGTCCCGCTTTGCACAGTGTCCATGTGTGCGGGTGTGCACAGCACTGTTCACATCTGTGCACTGCTGTGTACACGTGTGTGGAGTCTGTGCACAGCTCTGTGCTTGTAGGTGTGCACAGCTCCGCAAGGGTGAGCACGGCTCTGTGTGGGACATCCGTGTGTCAATGACACTGCACGTATTCGTGTGCACGAGCTCTCTAAGGACAACAGGTCTTGTGCTTGTGGGCAGGTGAGCATTAGTGGAGACTGTGCCTAGGTGGGTGTGTGTGTGTGTGGCACGGATGTGCTGGGGGGTGTCTGTGTGTGTGTGTGTGTGTGTGTCTGTCTGTCTGTCTGTCTGTCTGTGTGTCTGTGTGTCTGTGTGTGCCCGTCTGTAAGAGCCAAAACGTGCTATGTGGGGCTCCAGACGGCTCTTTAAGATGCTGTTTGTTTTATCTAGGTGATACAGCAATCCACAGGTCGTGGAGCCTTTTCAGCCACAGCTGTAGGTTCGTCTGAAGCTTCTCTAGTTCTGGTTACATTGCATTATATACTTTCCATTACAGAGCATCCTTTACTGTTACCTATAGCCTATCCTTACTACTAACATTACCATATTCATGTTACTATTGTCCAATCACAAAAGGTTAGAATGTTACAGTTTAAGCTAGAAGTACTTTTTCAGTTTTCTTGCATTGGAAAATTCTGAGATCTTTTCTCTACTTGCCACGCCAGCTTTCTTGTTTGTCTGTGAAAATCTTTTTGCTTGTTAAGAACATCTTTTGTTGGAGATGGATTTATCCTTTGCTCTAAGTCACACAAGCCCCGTCCCCCTCGCTCGCTCTTTGTCTCCTGGTGGCGGCGGCCCCGGGGCCGGGCTCTCCCCGGCTGTGCCCAATCAGCGCGCGAATTCGAGGAGTGACAGCGGAATCAGCCAATCGCCGCGAGGGGCGGGCTCTGCACGCGGCACGGACTCTGCTCCCTTTGCCCGAGCTCCGCCATTTCTCGGAAACCTCGCCTGAGGAGCGGGCAGGAGGCCAAGGAACCGCTGCTGCCCTGAACCGCCGGGAGCTCGGGGTGAGCGGGAGCTGAGGGCGCTGGGAGCTGGGGGTGAGTCCGGGATGGAGCCCAGACCCACCTGCAGCCTCGGCAGGAGCCGGTGCCGGAGCAGCGCTGGCTCGTCCCGGTTCCTGTGGGTAGCACAGAGGTAGCTGCCCTTGTCTCTGGGGCTCTACGGGATAATTCACGTGGCGAGAGGTTTGTGTGCACAAAAGAGACAGAGGAGTCCTGTAAAAGTCACTTTATTCATGAACAAGGGGAGAGGCCATGCGGCATTTGTAATGCGGTCTCTAAAACGCAGCCGCCTGTTTATCCTCATTTTCCCGGCCGGATCTCCCTCTCCCTTTCCCCACTGCCTGAGGTACTTGGAGGGTTCAGACTTCGCGATCCGCCTACTTCATGCCCTCGTTAATATGCACCCCTCCTTTTGTATAACATCCGATATTCCCGGCTCTGTTAAGTGTTTCTCCTTCTCGAAGTTCAGGAATTGAGAAGGATCTTGGCTGAGCAGTTGTCCGTGCCAATTAGTTTTCTGAAACTGATGGTTTGTCTTGTTACTTCCTTTTGTACAAATTCCTGGCCCTGTCTCCGGGCACATTCATCTTACTCTGTTCAAACCCTCTTCTCATTTTCTCAATAATTATCTTCACTAACTTTATTACCATTGACTTAGTATCTTTTCCTGGATCCTCTTTGGTTTGGGATTATTCTCAGTGACCTCATTCCCTGTCCTTTTGTAGCCGTTTCTGGATCAGGAGGCCTGGCTGCCACCTGCGTCCCCTTGCTCACCTGCTGAATGAGCTGCACTCAGTGCATGGTAAAAAGCTGAGAGTTGCTGCAGCACATCAGAGGAGGAACAGCATTCGTTTAACCCATGGTCTGCCAGGGAACCACGAAAACGTGTCCCATTCCCATCCTTTCTACATTTGGATTGGAATATGAGCTATTTTCTTCTTTCCTTTGTTATCTGTTTCACCACTTTTCGGTTATCATCTGTTTGCAAATAGCAGTTTCAATCATTTAATTTTCCACAAACTCCTCTCCTCCTTTTAATAGATAATCTGATTCTATCCCATGGTGACATGTCTCATTCTTCATTTCCTTGGATTGGTGGGCAGTAAAGTCAGGAGCTGGAGCTGTCTGGTTGGTTATTATTTCGAGGACAGTTTTTAACCTAATTATGCCACTCAAATTATGATTATGATTTTTTGTCTCCTGATACGAAATCATTAGGGCTTCCAGGGGCTGGTCCATGGTGTTGTAGCATTTGTTCTGGTGGCCGTTCATCTTTTTCCCATTTTTTGGGTGCTCCCTCCAGCCAGGGCTGCATCAATTGACCACTTTTCTCTAAATAATCATCAAATACTTGGATTCCCAACTGATTTCTCTGAACAGTGACAGCACATGTTGGACTGGGGAGAGGGATTATTCCCCCCTCCCACATTTTTCATGAAGTTTTCACAACGTTTTCCTTTGCTGTTTCTCTTTGCAGCTTAACCAATTTCTGTTGCAGTTAGATATCCTCACTATGGGCTCTGCCTTTAGTTGTGCAAATTCCATCTGTGCAAGCAGGCAGAGCTTGGGGTGAAGGACAGAGGAAATCAGCGAAATTCCTCCCCCAGGCAACAGGACCCTGGTACATGGTGCACAATTTGCCCTATCAGTGTTAATTTGCATTTCTAAAGCTCCTCTCCTGGCTGTGCCTGGATCCAATGCTTCTATTCCAGAGCAGTCATTGGGTGATCCACAAGTGCACCCCCACAATTTGCATTATGTTTTGCCATTTTTTTTTTATTTTTAACAATATTTTCTTAAATGTTTATGCATTGAAGCATCACCTTTAAAGCTTTTCTGGTATTGCAAAATCCACCCTAAACGTGAACATGGAAAAACCCATATGGAAATGTTGCCATCATTAAGAGCCATTCAAAAATATACACAAAAAATTTCCAATGCAATCAAGATTTTTCTACTTCTTCTCCAAGGAGTAAAAATTGCTTGTCACATCCTTGGCCCAAACCTAACTGACAACACAAAAGTAGAATTATTCTCCAGTAGATGAAGAATTACTGGGGTAAAAAATTTCACACACCATTTCCAAGGGAGATAATGGAATATCTGCCCTGGATCTGGCACTTTTTACTGGCCAAAGCCAATGGCAAAAGCCATAGCCATGGCATCTTGGCTTCTATCACCAGCTTCCAAAGCTGTTTCTTTATTTCCCGTTTGTTCTTTCAACCTGACCTGAGCTGTGGGGGTGCAGGGGCTTGTGGAGGTCCCATTGTATTCCTAAAGCAGCCATGGATGCACGTGGGAGGAGCAGGTGGGATTGTGCAGGAGAAGGAGGAATAATAGGAGGAAGAGTAGGGAGCTGCAGCAGGGCGAGTGTGGAGAGAGGAGTGGCTGAGGCCCCAGCTCACACAGGGACCCTCCTGCACAGCAGGGCCCAGAGCTGGAAAGGCTCCCCAGCACGGCTGGAGGTGCAGGCACACCTTGGCCCAGCTGGACAGCTGCCCCTCAAGGCCCTGGCGAGCAGGGGATGTGTTTTAGGTCACAGGATGTGACCAAAAGTACAAATTCTATCACCATCTGTGGGGCAGTGATCCTTATCTCTGTGGGAGATATCCTCTGCTAATGGGCCATCTGTTAAAACCAGGTGGGGCAGTGTTCTTTATCTTTTCCACAACCCATCCTTCCTCCAGGAAGATATCTTCTGTTAATGGGCCATTGAGTGCCACTGCATGACTGATAAAATTCCATCATCCCATTGGGAGATGCTCCAGCCAGGGGGAGGAGCCAAGCCTTTCCTACCTAGAGAAAATCTGAGATTTGGAACACCAAGGCAGCCCTTACCCAGTGGTTTCCAGAGGACAAGAGCTACCAGACCTTTCTACAGCATCACTACTACAACAAGACCACTTCATCTGAACTGCCACCACCAGCCTAACTAGCGGGGTGTCAGGTTGTATTCTGATTCTGTCAGTTGTTTTCTTTTGTACTATTGCATGTATTTTTTTTCTCTTATCATTTTTCCTATCAAATTGTATTTCTGACTTGGAGTCTCTCACTGGTTTTACTTTTAAACCTGCAAAATTTTGGAGGGGATTTTGGCTGAAGCTTGTTATTTGGGGAGATTTGATCCGTGTCTTAAAGTTGGGAGGATTTTGGGTGGGAATCTTGGTGTTTGTGAGGTTATTACAGACACAAGATGCTCAATGACTACCAGAGATGAACTTGGGCAAGGAGGAACACCCAGTTTATGGAGCTCTCTTCTTGCTTTCCCCCTAATCCAGGATTTTTCATTCCCCAGGTGTGCGCAGATGGAGGAGGCAGAAAAGCCCCAGAGATCCCTCTCGAGGAGGGGCTGCAAACCCAGCCCAGGGAGCTGTGAGGAGGAAAGACCCTCCCTGAGCCGGGAAGGCGGCCGGAGATCCAGGCAGAGCTCAGAGCTGGTGGAGAAGCCTCATGGAGGGGAGAAGCCCCACAAGTGCTTGGAATGTGGGAAGAGTTTCAACTACAGCTCCCAGCTGATCCGGCACCAGAGGATCCACACTGGGGAGAAGCCCTACGAGTGTGGGAAATGTGGGAAGAGTTTCAGGACCATTTTTCATCTGATGCAACACCAGGTGATCCACACAGGGGAACGGCCCTACACCTGCTTGGAATGTGGGAAGAGCTTTGGGCACAGTTCTCACCTGAGAAGGCACCAGCGCATCCACACTGGGGAGAGGCCCTACGAGTGTCCCAAGTGTGGGAAGAGGTTTCAGAGCAGCTCCCATGTCCTTTTACATGAGCGGATTCACACAGAGGAGAGGCCCTTCCGCTGCCCCGACTGCGGGAAGGGATTCAACCGCAACGACATCCTCACTGTCCACCGGCGCATCCACACTGGGGAGAGGCCCTACGAGTGTCCTGAGTGTGGGAAGAGCTTCTCCAAGAGCTCTCACTTGACCCGACACCAACGGAGGCTCCACTAAGGGAAGCCCTGTGAGTGCCCCGAGTGTGGGAAGAGCTTCGTGCTCTGCTCCAGCTCCATCCCCCGTGGGAGGATCGGTGTTGGATGATCCCCAGTGACCCCTGTTGGGCACAGCCCTGGTGATCCGTGGTCCTGGTGATCCCTGTTGGGAAGTCATCTGGCTGGGGGGACTCTGCATCATCCTGTCTCCCTGTGGGCACCTGGATGAATGTAGGAGCAGGAACGTCTATCAGGGCTCAAACTGACATTGGGAATTCCTTGAGGAGAGCAGATTTGTTGACTTTGATCCCCAGAAAATCTTCTGCGTTCAATCCTATCTCCTGGTGGCATCCAGGAATGCTGAACAATCTTGGAGATCTTTTCCAACCTCACTGATTCCAGGATTTTCATTTCCTATTGCCCAAGGTTGTCTTCCGCAGCCAAATGGTGATGAACTGAGGCAAAAATCAAGATTTTGGAGACAGTGGGGTGGAAATTCCTCCAAAAAATATTTTTCCCTCCCACTCAAGCACAGAGGACCTCAGGTCACACAGACAAGGCAGTCCTTTTCTTTTGGCCTCGATTTGCTTTTCATTTCTCTTCATCCTTTTAAAACAACCAACACGGGTGAAAATAAAGACACTGAACTGAGACATGGGTGTGGATACGGAGGGACAAAAACATGGTGGGGCACAGACATGGAGAGTTGAATCATGGCTTTAAAGAGTAAAGATTTTTGCTAAGGGTAGAAGGAGTTTCCATGGCCAAGATGTGAGTTAGGTAGGTAATTACTTGATGCTTAGGCAAGAGCTAATTGGTATCATTATCTGCTATTATGAACTTAAGTATAGAAGAACATAAAATAATAAACCATTAATCATGAAGCACGAGGCCTTGGATTGTGCCAGAGGGTCACTGAGACCTGATGAAGACTCTCCTGACTTCATCCTTTGAGACCACTGACCCATTTCGAGAGCACCGACCCAATTCAAGAGAAGAACTGCGCACGCATGAAGGACGAATGGGCTCATTTTAATATGGGATGGGGATGGGAGGTGCTGGGGTTATGCACATGTATTGTATGTAAGATCTTGGGCAATAAATAGAGGGCAAAGAACCTTGTTCGGGGCGGTCACGCCTTTGGGAGGTGACTCCCGTGCCGGTGAATAAACACACCACTTTGTCACTTTAATTAGTTACAGCGCCTTTGTCCGTGATTATTCCGGTTTTTAACGATTCAGGGGGACAAACTGCGGTCACGTGGGGACACTGCAGGGACATCGTAGTGACCCAAAACAGGACAGGCGACCTCAGGGTGTCCCCGATGTCCCCAAGGCAAAGGCACCAAGGTCCCCAGTGTCCCTTGGGGTGACAGTGCTGCCCCCATGTCCCCACCCTGTCCCTGCATCCTGGGCCACCTCCAGCTTTCGCATCACTTCCTTGTGTCCCTCCACCGAGGTCCCCAAGGCCACCACGATGTCCCTGAGGGCCTGGGCAGCTCTGGGGAACCCCTGTTGCCATGTCCCACATGTGTCACCATCATGTCCCTGTTAACAGCATCCACCAAGTACCCCAGGTGCCATGTCACCGTGTCCAGCTGCCCCTGGACATTGTGGTGACCTTGCTGGTGGCCACGGTGGCCTCGGCACTGGCCCTGGTGGTCACCACCTGCTGGGTGCGGTCTCGCAGATGCTGGGCCATGGCCCGGTGCTCACAGGCGGTGGTGGCCAGGTGTCACCGCGATGTCACCGAGGCCTGCAGGGTCACCTGGCAGGACACGGCCACCGTGCCCAGGGCCAGCAGCAGGTGACTGTCCTCGGTCACCCCCAGCACAGCGCACACCGAGTCCAGGGACACTGCGGGGACATGGGGACACCGCACAGGTGGCACCGGGGACACGGCAGCAGGGCAACCAGCACAGTGGCACCTGAGCAGTGGCACCAAGAACACCCCAGAGCCACCAGCCCAGTGTCCCCAGGGCTGCCCCAGTGTCACCATCCCAGTGCCACCCGTTCAGTCTCAGTGTCACCAGCCTGGTGTCCCCAGTTCAACCCCAGCGCCACCAGAGCTGCCCCAGTGTCCCCAGTCCTGTCCCAGTGTCACCAGCTCACTGTTCCCAGTTCCTTCCCAGCCCAGTGTCACTGCCCCATTGCCACCATACCAATTTCACCATCCCAGTGCTCCCAGTTCCCTCCCAGTGTCTCCAGTCCATCCCAGTGTCCAGTGTCTCCAGTCCATCCCAGTGTCCCCCATCCTGTCCCAGTGTCCCTGTCCCAGTGCTCCTAGTTGTGTCCCAGTGTCACCAGTTCCATCCCAATGCCACCAGTTGTGTCCCAGTGTCACCATCCCAGTGCTCCCAGTTCAATCTGTCTCCAGTTCCCTCCCAGTGTCACCAACTCATTGTCCCCAAAACAATGTCACCATCTCAATGTCACCAAACCAGTTCCCTCCCAGTGCTCCCAGTGCCAGCCCAGTGTCCCCCATCCTGTCCCAGTGCTCTTGTCCCAGTGCTCCCAGTTGTGTCCCAGTGCCACCAGTTCCCTCTCAGTGTCACCATCCCAGTGCTCCCAGTCCCATCCCAGTGCTACCCCCCCATTGTCACCATACCAGTGTCACCAACCCAGTGCCACCAGTTCTGTCACCACCCAAGTGCCACCAGCCTGGTGTCACTAACCCAGTTCCAGCCCAGTGTCCCCAGTCCTATCCCAGTGCCACCAGTCCTGTCCCAGTACCACATCCCCAGTGTCCCCATACCAATGTCATCACCAGCCCAGTGTCCCTAGTGCCATCCCAGTGTCCCCCTTCCTGTCCCAGTGTTCTTGTCCCAGTTGTCCCAGTTGTGTCCCTGTGCCAGCCCAGTGCCACCCCGTCATTGACCCGTACCGGTGTCACCAGCCCAGTGCCACCAGTCCTGTCCCAGTGTCACCATCCCAGTGTTCCCAGTTCCATCCCAGTGCCACCAGTTCTGTCCCAGTGTCACCACCTCAGTGTCACCAGTCCCTTCCTAATGTCCCCATCCCAACGTCCCCTTTCAGTGTTCCCAGTTCCATCCCAGTGTCCCCAGTGCCATCTCAGCGTCACCAGTGCCACCCATGGCACCACCCCCGTGTCCCCAGTTCAGTCTCAGTGTCCTCAGTCCTGTCCCAGTGTAACCAGGCCACTGCTCCCAGTCCCATTCCAGTGTCCCTGTCCCATCCCAGTATCCTCCATCCTGTCCCAGTGTCCCTGTCCCAGTGCTCCCAGTTGTGTCCCAGTGTCACCAGTTCCATCCCAGTCCCATCCCAGTGTCACCAACTCATTGTCCCCAAAACAATGTCACCATCTCAATGTCACCAAACCAGTTCCCTCCCAGTGCTCCCAGTGCCAGCCCAGTGTCCCCATCCTGGGACAGGGGAAGGTCTCTACTGGTCCATACTGGTCTGTACAGGTCTGTACTGGCCCATACTGCTCTATACTGGTCCATACTGCTCTATACTGGTTTATACAGGGTTTTACTCACACACAGCACCATCAGCCCTATGGCCAGCCCATGCCCAGCCTGGAGCTCAGCTCACCCAAACTGGTCTGTACTGGTCTGTACTGCTCTATACTGGTTTATACTGGTCCATACTGGTTTATAGTGGTTTTTACTGACACACAGTGTCATCAGCCCTATGGCCGGCCTGTGCCTGGCCCAGAGCCCAGTTCACCCAAACTGCTCTATACTGGTCCATACTGGTCTATACTGGTTTATACTGGTCCATACTGGTTTTTACTCACACACAGCAGTGCACAGCACCATCAGCCCCACGGCCAGCCTGTGCCCAGCCCATAGCCAGCTCTGGCACTGCTGTGCCCCTTCCTCCTCCCGCTCCAGCATCATCATCACTGCTGCCTCAGCCAGGACCGCTTGGAGCCCCGCAGCTCCTGCTTGTCCTCGTCCCCCAGGGTCCCCCGGGCCACCGCCGGGGCCACCTCGGCCTTTCTGGCCTCCTTCAGCTCTTCCAGGGCCACTTGGGCCTGATACAGCGTGACCTTGCCTTCAGCCAGTGCCGTGGGGACGGTGCTTGGTGTCCTCAAGGCCTCGGCCAGGGCCACCAGGGCCACCAGGGCCACCAGGGCTCAGCACCACGCGGTGTCCACCTGGGCCAGCTCGGGGGGGAGGGCAGGGGGGGACAGCTGGGGACAGGAAATGGGGGTTAGGGGGCGGGGGAGGGGTTGGGGAGTTCTGGGGAGGGTTTGGGTGGGGTTTGGGTTGTTCCAAGTGAGAATTCTCAAGGATTTGGGGTTTCCCAGATGAGGCTGCAGGGGGTTTTGGAGTTCCCAGGTACCCAGATGAGATTTTTGGGGGGGATCCCAGGTGAGCATTCCCAAGGATTTGGGGTTTCCCAGGTGAGGGTCCAGGGGGAGTTTTGGGGTTCTCAGTATGATAATTGATAAAAGATTCGTGTTAATCACAAAAGCATTGGGGTTTATATAAACCAGAATACTAAGCTCTGAAGTGAAGCATGGACACTAGATAATGGAAATTATATGATAAAATAATTCTGTTTAAAATCACTTTGTTATATTACGTTGTATTATGTTACATTATAATATGTTATGTTATGTTTTCCAAATAAGTTGTATTGGCTACCAGCTTGCAAAATCAGACTTCCCAGAAAGCCCTTCCTGCCTTTGTCTGATCAATGCTGCCTATCTCAAGGACCAGACTTCCAGAACTTCCCTGGTGGTTATCTACAAGGACCAGATGGCTATCTGTGACTGATTATCACCCAAAGGCTTTGTGAATTTGTGTAAGGATGTTTATTCAACCACCACTGCTTATGACAACAAAAAAACAAAAATTATTGATTACAACGAGAACCCACAGTATAAGAAGAAGCTGCAAACCAAGGTTGGGTGGAGCGTGGAGTGGGCGGTGACCCCTCACGTTCCCCAGCGCTGCTTGCTCTTTCTATATCAAATAAAGCAATCTAAATTTTGCTGAATATAGAGACTTTTGTCTCTCATTTATAACAGTAACAACTGTAGTACTCTTTCTAACAGTTCACATCACACATTTTGCTCAAGTCCCTTGGGTTCATGGAGCTTGAGCAGGTAAAACTATCTTGTCAAATACCAGCAATAGTCCACTGACAATTTTAAGTGCCAAAATCATCAACCAGTACTTTTCCATTGATGATGTGGTGCCTACCAGATCAACAGTGTTACTAATTTTAAGAGATACAAATGCTATAACTTATTCTAAAAGATGATGTAGATTGCTTTCTGGTTTTGTTTGAACTGAACACGTGAGGAAGGTGAGAGCTTTTATGTCCACCTTTGCTCTGGCTACACAATGGTTATTAAATACTCTAAGAACAGACATAGTATAACTTCAGAGGATTCCATGGTGTGCATGTATTCCAAGGAAGACCTTCCCAGCAGGGCTGACAGCACCTTCTTGTACACCTCCCACACAGCCAGGGAGAAATTTATGGCAGAAGTCAGGCATGGACACATACAAAACCACCGAGAAAAGAGAGAATGTATTCACAGTAAATGCATATAAGACAAAACCCCTCAAAACACTATCCCTTACATACATATACCAAATATTACTATTAAGTTTCTGTTAAGTATTGGGTAAGCCAATTCGGCAGTATACAGATGTAGTGATTCTAGACTACTAATACATCTAACCTGTTACACAGCTCTAAAAATGGATTGCATGTAAGGTTGTCACCCTTTTTTGGTGGGGAGGCAGGACAGTTGGTAATTAGATTCGGCTCCTTGTCCTATTATTTTGATCTTGTGTATTAATATAAAACAAATGGGTACTGTTGTATATAGTTGGTTTTTCTAAAAGAACTCATTAAGGAATACGTCACACAAGCAATATTTGACTACATTCCCTACATATTTAATTTCTAAGTACATAAGCTTCATTTGGATTCCAAAATGCCTTGGAAAGTGTGAAACACCAAAGAGTAAATGCCAGTGCATCATCCACCACCTTTTGTGCAAAAGGATTCATTCAACAGCTGTGTGAGAAACCAGACACTGCATCCGGATCATAAATCAATAATGTACCTGAAAAGTGACACAAAGAGAATAAATATATGCCAGCAGCCATGGAGGTCAGCATGGGAGTCCTGTGTCCAGATGTCAAACAGATGCAAGTACAGATGTGGATCAGTCAGAGAGCGCTGGTACTGGGCACAGGACGCGAGACCACGCCGCGAGGGGCACTCGTTATGGGCCACTCACCGGGGCTCACTCCTTCGCCAGAGGCCACTCAGTTCCTCGCCGGGAGCCGATCCCTCTCTCGCCGGGGGTCGGTTTCTCTCCCACCGGGGGTCGGTCCCTCGCCCTTCGGGGATCGGTTTCTCTCCCACCGGGGGTCGGTCCCTTCCCCACCGCACTCCGCTCCCCCACGCCGCCCCGGCCGCCGCCGCTCCCACTCTGCCGCACCAACGGCCCCTCAGCCGGGCCCGGCCCCTCCGGGCCCCGCCCCCGCCCACCGGCCCCAGCCAATCCCCGCCCGCCCCGCCCGTCCCACGGCTCCCCATTGGTGGCCGAGCAGCGCGAGGGGCGCAGGCCCCGCCCCCGTGGCGGTGCTCGCGCCCAGGGTTCGGCCGTCACCGGGGCAGCGGCGGAGCGGGGCCCGCGCGCAGCGGCCGTTCCTGCAGGGCTGCGCTGCGAGCTCCGACAGCAACAACAGCGGGGGCAGGAGGCGCTTCGGCCAGCGGGCACGAGGGATCCATAAATAAACCCCAACGTTCTGCAAGAGTGGGAACTGGTGTCCAAAGAAATAGCTTACACCTGCACTTGGGTTACAACATCCCCCTGCAGGGCTACGGGCTGGTGACTTCAGGCGGCCACAGAGCTCTTAAGGGGAACTGGGCTGACTTGACTTGTTACCAAAGTGGCCAAAGAGTCCCGAAATCAGACTGGGCCCCTTGGAGTTGTTACTGAACTGTCCACATTCCACTGATCATTCCCTGCAATTTCCAAGCATCCCACAGAAAAAGACCTCGAGGTGCTGGCCCAGAGCTGCCGAATATGAGCCCAGGTGTGCCCAGGTGGCCAAGAAGGACAATGGCATCCTGGCCAGTGTCAGCAGTAGTGTGGCCAGCATGACCAGGGCAGTGACGGTCCCCCTGTTCTGGCCACTGCTGAGGTCTCACCTTAATCCTGGGGTCAGCTTTGTATTCCTCACTACAAGAAAGACTTTGAGGTGCTCGAGTGTGTGCAGAGAATTGAGCTGGGGCGGGCTCTGGAGCACAAGTCAGATGAGAAGCGGCTGAGGGAGATGGGGGCTCAGCCTGCAGGAAAGGAGGCTCAGGGAGGACCTTCTCTCTTTCTCTACAACTCTCTGGAAGGATGCTGGCTTAGGAGGGATTCCTAGAGATAAAGTATCTGTCCCATGACCCTTTGTGCCAAAAAGATGGTCGCTGTGTCTTTAGGATTTGACAGCCAGGAAGCCTTGAGTAGGATAGAGGGGTTTGCTTTAGGGCACGAGTTTTTAAAGGCTGCCTAGGCAGTTTCACATTGTGCTAAAGGTGTACGCTCTACACGAGACTTTGTCGGGGTTGGGTCCTGCCTGTCAGAGTCTGGAAAAGGTAATCTTTTTTGAGACATCCTGAGGGGCTGGGAATGTGTGCTAGGAGTAGATCAGATCTCTGGGAAAGTAGTGCTCTGCTCCACGATGTCTGTCAGTCATGGCACGCTGGAGGCACCCAAGTGGCCAAGAGACCAGAAATCCCTCCTGGGAGGAAGGCCCAGGATGGGCTGAAAAGGTTTGGGGCCACCATAGGAAAGAAGGATCCCCATAAGGCAAGCACATGATCCTTTAGCCCTACCTTCATCTTGGAGTTTTACATCACTGGAACCCAGGACTCCATAGACAGATGTCTGGTTTTCTATATCTTTCCTGTCTTTCTGGTCCCCTCTTTCTTCTCTCTCACGGAAGGTAACATCAAATGAGTGTAAAGATTTTCTATGTTTGGTGAGCTAAGTCTATGCTGTGATAAGTGGTGTTGTGTTTACTCTTTTGACAATGTTCCTTAATTTTCTCTGGTTTGCCTGTAAACGTTTTTGCCAGTTTGCTAGTAAACTGTGTGCTTTTAACCTCTTGAGAATATCTGGTTGGGAATTATCCTTTGCGCCTACCTAGAGCAAAAGAATGTTGGTTTAATCCTGGAATTCAGTGACTGGGGTGCAACCCTGGCTGCTTCCCTTCCATCAGTGGATCAGGGCAGTCGGTTGCATGGTTGCTGCGGGAGCTTTTGTGCATTCGGCTTCGGGACTTTGCTACGCTGCCATTCGGCAATGGGATCCAATGTGCCTGCTTTCCCTGCCTCCCTGCTGCTCGGGAATGCAGAGCCGGAGCGCGGTGCGCCGCCTGGAGCCGGGGCAGTGTCCGCCGTCACCCGAGTGCCCGGGGGAATCGCTGCCTTCGCTGCCTTTTGTCCGAGCGGCCGCTGCCCCTCCGTGAGGGCCCGAGCGAGCACCGGAGCGCCCCCTGCTGGCCGTGACTGACCCTGGCCCCGCCCCCTGCTGGCCGTGACTGACCCTGGCCCCGCCCCCTGCTGGCCGTGACTGACCCTGGCCCCGCCCCCTGCTGGCCGTGACTGACTGACCCTGGCCCCGCCCCCTGCTGGCCGTGACTGACCCTGGCCCCGCCCCTGCCCCGCAGCCTCTCCCAGCGCCCCCTGCCGGGTGTGGTCATAACTGCACCAAAGGGCAAACAGCGCTCAGCAGGGGCAAACTCCTGCGTTTGTGCTGTTTGTTCTGTTCTGATCTGTACATGTTTCATACTAAAGAATTGTCACTCCTTTTCCTGCACTTTTACTTGGAAGCTCCATAACTTTAGAAGTTATATGGATTTGGAGGGACGGGTCTTCTTTCCATTCCAGGAAGCGTCCCACCTTCCTTAGCAGAGACCTTTCCTTTTAAAACAAGAAAGTTTGCTAAAATATCCAAACCTGGGAAAATGTCAAGATTTCGTGTACTTCATGGTTTCACATATGAAGAAACTGGGCTATCTTTCCATTTCAGGGACATTTTCACAAAGGTAAGTGCATTAAGATTTAAATTCTACCCTTTTCTTCTCAAGCAGTGCATTCCTTCAAGTCCAAAAGCAACAAAGTCATTGTAGGTAACAGTGGCAGAATATGCTGTCGCTGTTCCTGTCACAGGGACTCCCAGCTCACTTCACCAGCTCCTCTCTGTTATCGCTGCCCAGTGAAGAAGAGTCACATTTTCTTTGTCTGGCAGTCGAACATCATATCCTGCTTCTACCAGTTCTTTGCATCGCTCTGGCATTCCACACCTTAAATGAGACAAAACTGATTTATTTATCATTTTGTTCTATATCCTCCAGTTTGGAGACAGTTGCATCCAACAGAAAAAATCCATCTCAGGAAGCATCACCCAGCATTTCCTACTTGAGCAAATTCCACGTTGCATTCAAAGGAAGCCTTGTAAAAAGGGTGAGGCTGTGCCCTGAGGAGTAGATGTTTCAATTTAACAAACCTGCCTGAAACGCTTTTGATTTATTTACAATAGTAGCCGTGACTTTTCTTCTTCCACTCCAGGGAGAAAATGAAACTGAAAATGCTTCCTTTGTAAAAATGGAAGCTTTGTAACAATGGACATCACACTCCTGGTGAAAATGTGTCACGGCCCTTGGAGAATTGGCAGTCACCGCTCACAGGACATTAGAAAAGGGATAATTATCACTCCCAGCTCAGCCTCCAGAGCCGGGCTGACACACAGAGCTCTTGCCACCCCCTCACGGTGGGGTCCTGGCTGGAAGGATCACAGCTCGGGTCAGGCCTTTGGGTAGAGACTTGGAGAGACATTCAGGGTACAAAAGGGTTGGCAGCTCTCATAAAAGAAAAGAAAAATTAAAGAGCATGTGCATTTATCTAAAAAAAATCCCAAGACCTGTTTTGGTAGGTCAGGGAAGTAGACAGAAGGTGGCACAGATTTGTAGTTGTTACATTCCTGCAACTCGACCTGTTACTGTGCTTTCCATCTCTGTCAGTTGTTTATAGGGTAAAGGAAGATATTTGGGGGAGCATAATGAGCCCAACACCATGGGAGCAAGTTCAGGATCTCAACAGCCTTCATTTCTGAATGATCGGGAAACCCGAGAGACAAATTCAGGTTATTTGTTTCTGAACGTGGAGAAGGGGAAATTCAGAGCTGACAAAAATATACCATACTGGGGTGATCAACTGCAGGGAGAACTCTTCCTTGCTGGTCAGGAGGTGTGTCTTGGTTTGAAAGTCTGCTAGGGAAAGCAGGACTCTCTCTTGAAATTGAGAAAATAAATCCATTCCCTTTGAATTAGTATAATTTTGAAATTAAGGGGCTCTCAGGCAAAGATATGGAGATAGGAATAACAACAACTATGAAATTAACAACAAAGAGAACACGAGCCCAGTTCCAGTCTCTGGGCCACGGGCACTTTCCCCTTTGGTGCAGTTGCTGTCACCGCTGGCAGTGAGCGCTGGCAGATTCCCGGTGGACGGGGCAGATGTGACGATCCCGGCACCTGCAGGGGCTGGGGGTGATGGCAGCTGTGTCCCAGATGGGAAGGGATGGAGGAGAGGCAGGATGCTGGGAAAACAGCAAGCTGAAGCAGGAGGGCGTCCAAGCAGGGCTGCGGGGTCCAAAACAGAGAGGCAGCTCCCGGCGTTGGGATGGTGGGGGGGTAGCAATGACCTTTCTGCTCCGAGAGCCAAAAGCGAGCGAGAGCCAGCAACTGCCCCCACCCTCCTTTACCTGCTTCCAATCTCACCGTGTTCCCCCTTTACCTCCCCCCGCCCTCCGAGAGAAACTCCCAAAAAAACAGGGAGGCTCTCCCTGGTGCTAGGACCCAACCATCAGTGCTTCTTAGCATGTCAATGGGAAAAAAATTCCACAGGCAGAGAGGAAAGGAAAAACCAACCCCCAACAGACGCTTATCCAATTCTTCACTGATTTTAGGTTTATCTGCTGTTGCAGGCACTGGGATGATAGTACAATGTTTTAATGTTTGGTAATAATCTAATTTCACAAGTGTTTTTAATTATATCTGTTCTCGGAAATGTTTTGGATTGTTGTATCAGAATTATTCCCGATTACTGTAAGTTTTTGGTTTTACTACATGTATTGTTTTGTTTTGAACTTCCCTTCATGTTCATGGCAAGAGTCATGAATGCTGTTTTTAAATCAAAGAAGGGGGAATTAGCTCCTAAATACTCACATATTTATAAAATATTTTTTTTGCAGTATTTTTACCCAAAAAAAAGTAAAATATTTTTATGGAAGGCTCTTCAATTGAATTTACAATGACAGAGCCAAATTAATTCATTAACTTAAGGAGAAGGTATGCATGTGTTTTTATCATCAACAACTACAAAGTAGTCACCTGTTCATTCAGCCAAACGTCAGTTGCCTCCAAGAAAATGAAGCCCAGTGAGAAGAAAAAGAACCTAATCACCATGCAGCCTTCGTGGCCAGAACAAAACCAGAAGTAGGACTGCCAAGACATGGCTGTGTCTGGAAATTTACAGGCAAATTGCCAACAAAAGCCCTGTGTCATCATCATGGTATAGAGTTCCTACTAACCTTCTTCAGTTATTCCCTGTTCCAGGATCCAAGAGCACATTCAGTGATGTCAAAGATCAACATTTCCAGCTAATGGACTATTTGGACTTTAAAACAATGGTCATTTATTCCCATTTGCCTAGGACATACTGGACATTATTCTTTTGTTTTCTCATGCTGTGAAACCCTGTGTCAATGACATGATAGAATTTGCTAAGTTTTGTTGATTGTAATTGGTCTTTTGTGTATCTTATCCCATATCTAACAGATAACCAGTGATAACCTTAATGAGATAACACCCTCACAAGAGAGAGCTATTTTAACATCAGAACATATGAGCCTTTTTTGAATTAATGAAAAAGTGTGAGATGTTGCAGTCAGGTAGACAAATTATAAAAGAAAGGCTTCATAAAATCAGGTCTTGCTCTCTGCTAAATTAATAGCTAGCCTGTCACTTCTTCTATGTGCAGCTAAGTAACTTGCTTGTTCCCAGGTGAAAACAATCTTAAACCTGAAAACAATTAACACAACAAGCTATTCTGGTAAGAGAACCATTTGCACCTGCAAGAAATAAGAAATCTGTCCTGCTGGGGACAAGGACGTTCATTCCCTTCCAGGAGCCCAATGCCCGGCTGGGGCTCCAGGGCAGGGGGTCCTTGAGCAGCTGCCCCAGAACCTCCGCCAGGGTCTCCCAGCGCAGCCGGAGCCGCTCGGCCTGGGGTCCCCAAAGGCCTCAGCGAGCCCCAAGTCCCTGCCAGGAACCCTCAACTCCCTCCAAGCCAGCATCCCCCACAGCCCCTGCAAGTTCCCCCCATGGCACCGGCCGTGGCCGTGTCCCCACATGTCACTGGCCATGTCCCACCATGTCCTCACCCATGGCTGTGTCCCCACCATGTTTCCATCCCTGTCGCTGTCCCCCACATCTCCATCCATGCCTGTGTCCCCCCATGTCCCCACGGATGGCCACATCCCCCTCCATGTCCATGTGTCCCCACGTCACTCTCCATGTTTGTGTACTACCATATCTTTGTCCCCCCATGTCCCCACCTATGTGTCAGTTCAGTGTCTTTATTTTTATCCTAAGGTTGGATGTTTTAAAGGGATGAAAAAAAATGAAAAGCAAATCCAGCCCAAAATAACAGGATCTTTGTGTCCATGCTAGCTGAGAATCCAGCAGGGAAGGAGTGAGGGAGGGAAGAATATTTTTAGAAGGGTTTCCACCCCACTGTCTCCAAAATCTTGGTCTTTGCCCCAGTTCATCACCATTATGCTGTGGAAGATACCCTTGGACAACAGGAAATGAAAATCCTGGAATCTCTGAGGCTGGAAAAGACCACCAAGACCATTCAGTATGCCCTGAAGCCTCCAAAAGATAGGACAGAACACAGATTTTCTGGGGTTGAACATCAACAAATTCACTCTCCCCAAGGAATTCCCAATGTTGGTTTCCGTCCCTATGGACGTTCCTGCCCCTGTGTTCATACAGGTGCCCACAGGGAGCCAGGAAGATGTAGAGTCCCCCCAGCCAGGTGTCTTCCCAACACGGATCACCAGGACCACGGATCACCAGGGCTCTGCCCAACGGGGGTCACTGGGGATCATCCAACACCGATCCTCCCATGGGGGATGGAGCTGGAGCAGAGCACGAAGCTCTTCCCACACTCGGGGCACTCACAGGGCTTCCCTTAGTGGTGACTCCGTTGGTGTTGGGTCAAGGCTGAACTCCTGGAGAAGCTCTTCCCACACTTGGGACACTCGTAGGGCCTCTCCCCAGTGTGGATGCGCCGGTGGACAGTGAGGGTGCCATTTTCCTTGAAGCCCTTCCTGCAGTCGGGGCAGCGGAAGGGCCTCTCCTCTGTGTGAATCCGCTCATGTAGGAGGAGATTGGAGCTGGTCTGAAACCTCTTCCCACACTTGGGACACTCATAGGGCCTCTCCCCAGTGTGGATGCGCTGGTGCCTTCTCAGGTTGGAGATGTGTCCAAAGCTCATCCCACATTCCAAGCAGGTGTAGGGCCGTTCCCCAGTGTGGATCACCTGGTGCTGCATTAGACCAGAGATGTCTCTGAAGCTCTTCCCACATTCCCCACACTCGTAGGGCTTTTCCCCAGTGTGGATCATCTGGTGCCGGATCAGCTTGGAGCTGCAGCTGAAACCTTTCCCACATTCCAAGCACTTGTGGGGCTTCTCCCCTCCAGGAGGCTTCTCCACCAGCCCTGAGCTCTGCCTGGATCTCCAGGCACCTTCCCGGCTCAGGGAGGGTCTTTCCTCCTCACAGCTCCCTGGGCTGGGTTTCCAGCCCCTCCTCCAGAGGGATCGCCGGGAATTTTCCTCCTCCTCCATCTGCCCACCTCATGGGAATGAAGAATCCTGGTTTGGGGAAAAAACAAGAGGGGAGTGCCTTGAGCTGGCGGTTCTTCCTTCTGATGTACAGCCGAGGAAGACACTGGGCGTCTTGTGTTTCTAAGAACCTCCCAAACACCAAGATTCATCCCAAAAATCCTCCAAACATCAAGACACAGATCATAAATTCCCAAGAAAACAAGATTCAGCCAAAATCCTCTCTAAAATATAAAGATTCAGGCCCAGCAAAAATACAAAACACCACGTTTTAGCCCAATAAAGCTCAGAAACACCAAGATTCACCCCTCTGAAAATCGTGGATCCCCCTCTCCAGTCACCTGCTGAATGTGGAGGGGGGAGCCAACGCCCTGGGACTGGAGGGGCGCTGTAGCTACAGGGAGGTTTGGAATCCTGTGCTGCTTCCCATTTCTGCTCCTCCTGTGTCCCTGCTCTTCCTCACACTCCTCTTCATCCCATTATTCCTCCTTCTCATGCACAATCCCACCTTCTCCTCCCAAGGTCATGCTTTGACCATTTTGTTCTTCAACCCTGCTTCTCCTTCCCTTCTCCTGCTGCCCCCAGGCCCAGCACCCACTGCCGGCTCCCTCTTCCCCCCAAACCCACAGCATCCCAGCGCAGGGGCAGCGATGGAGCTGGGGCAGCTCGGGCTGGGGCAGCGCTGGGCTCTCGGCCGCTCCCGCCCGCACTCGCTCCCCACTGCAGCCGCTGCCGCCACCACAGCGCGGGGGGGCCCGGCCTTGGCGCTCCCCCCCTCCCACCTCCCCAAATTCCCATCCAGGGGGGCGCTGGGGCCCGGGCCGGGCGCAGGTGGCTCCAGGTGGGCAACGCTGGGAGCTGCGGCTCTGCCTGGACACTGCTGCGTCATCACCGCCGCGCGCTCTCATTGGCTCAGCGCTGCCCGAGGGGCGGGGCTGCACCAAGCCGGGACACCCTGCTCCAGGGGGGATGGCCCCAAAACGGGGGACCCCCATGCAAGGAACAACAGCAAAGGGTCTCTACAAACACATGCTGCGAATCCGCTTGGACACAGGGCCGGGGACGTGGACATAAGGAAGTGACAGCAGAAGCCATCAGGGTCAGAAAATGTTATTAATTGACCACACAGGCTGCTGCTCAGCCAAGCTCCTGCTCAATTCATGAACTCCCAGAAGAAGAAAAAACACTTAACAGAGCCATGAATATCACTACCTATAAAAAAGTGGAGTGCATATTAAGGCCCAAGCACCCAGGGGCTCTCACATCCTTACACCATCTTCAACCAGGTGCCCTCCTCACACTGACACCATTCAGTCCTTGATGGCAAAGATGCTTTCTGGGGATGCCCACTCACACAGGATGGTAAACTGGATTTTCCTTTTGAGTGGGAACAAGAGGTAGAAGGGAAAATGGGAAAGACATGGATGGTCTTTCTGCAGGGATGCATGGAAGCCCGGGCCTTATTCAGGCAAGACTTGCAGAAAATATCACAAGAATTTACCCCACCCCCAGGGATTTGGTTAATGCAGGATGTGGATGACTTGATCCAATCAAGAGGACAAGGAGTGGTAGAAGAAGTCTCTGAGAAATGGCTGAATGTTCAGGCTAAACAGCATCCTTAAATATTTGGAAAAAAAAAAAAAGCGCAAATGGTGGAAAAAAAGGTTAAATATTTGGGACATATTTTGACTGCAGGTTTCTGGTGTATTGACCCAGAGAGAGACCAGGGAATCTCAGAAATAATCCAGGATTAAAAAGGAGTTGCAAGAAGTATGACGATTAATCGGAAATTGCAGGATCTGGATTGAGGATTCTCTGTTCTAGCCAGAACACTTTGTGACTTAACACCAGATAGCCTCAATGCTGTGGTATGCATACAAGAAATGGAACAAAACTTAATAAAATGAAATAAACAAATGATTGATGCTGCAGCCATGGCTCTACCAGACTCAGAAAAAAAATTTGAATTGTATGTGGATCTTAAACAGGGCCATGCCAAAGGAATTCTTGTGCTAAAATGTTTAGCCCGGTGTCCAGAGTGGTCTCATTGTCTGCAGAATTGTGCAGCCACAGCTTTAAGGGGACCTGAGGCCCAAAAACTGATGGCAGCAGATCTCCTGTTGTTCAAGTCTGGCACCAAGTTAAAGCTCTGATAACCAAAGGAGCCACTACATGGATGAGCAGTGCTCTATGATTACAGAATGAAACTTGTTCAGTGGCACAGGAGGATTTAGAACTGAGGACAGGGGAAGGGTTTAACCCAGGCTCCTGATTGAACAGCCTGCACAGGGGACTGGGAACAAACCCATGACTGCATTCGAGTGACAGAGCTCCAGAGCCAGGCTGGGAGAGATTTAGGAGAAATTCCCTGGCCTGAGGGACAAAATGTGTTTATGGATAGCTCTTCAAAGGCAGGAGAAGGGAAAAGAGTTCCAAGACATGCTCTGATGAAGGAAAGGGAATTAGACCAAGCTCAGGTTACCGCCTGCATGGTCAGCTCAACCGGCGGAGCTGGGTGTGCTTGGAAGAGCCTGGCACTGAAATGCCCTGAGCAGGAAGGCTCAAATATCTGCTGGTGACAGCATGGCAGCTAACAGGGTGAAAAAAGCAATTCTGACTTCTTCAGCAATCTCTGGGTCGCTTATGAAGGTATTTCTTAAAGAAATAATTCCAAGAGAACAGATTGCAGAAGCTACAGACTGAGACTGAGAACTCATTTTACAGCAAAGATCCTTCAGGGGCTTATGGCTACTTTAGGAATACAATGGGACCTCCACAAGCCCTGGCACCCCCAGAGCTCAGGTCAGGTAGAAAGAACAAACAGGGAAATAAAGAAACACCTTTGAAAACTGGTGATAGAAACCAAGATGCAATGGTAGCAGCTTTTGCCATTGGCTTTGGCAAGAATAAAAGCCAGACCCAGGGCAGATATTGAATTATATGCCTTGGAATTGATCTTTGCAATTCCTTACCCTGGCAATTCTCCACCTAGTGCGGGCTGGAGATAAGGGATGTATATTTCAAGCAGTCTGTGGCCAGAATCCTGTCTCTTGTGAAATCTCTGCCACAGGAAGCTGGGCTGGCACAGAGCCTGCCTTGGCACTTTGCTGTTCACAGCATCCACCCAGGACTCTGCCTCTCAATTACACTCACACACTGGGCTGCCTGCGATTCCACTGTTGGAAAATATACCAAATTTTAAATTTTTTACCTTCCATTTGTCTAGTCAGGCTCGGTTTGCCCTTGTCCTGGGAAAGAAATTTTAAAAGTTTTTTTCTAAGGAATGTTAGGCCACTCAACAGAGATGAGTTTAACATCTCAACAGACTGGGAATAGCCCAAAAGATTCCCACAAAGAGAACGACATCCAACAAAACATCAAGGAAACATCAGCAAACATCAAGGAACACCCACCCCAGACACTGCCCCGGCATAGATGGAGACACCTGGTCTGGAAAAGACTGAGAAGGAAATCCAGGAATGCGGATCTAATTAACATCAGAAGATGAGAAATCCGTGTGCAATAGGAAACCAAACACTAAGAACTACACAACTTTAAAGCAATGAACACTAAACCAATGGATTTCATTGGGTTCGGACAGTAAAAAGTTAAGGGAAAATCTAGTAAAATTCACATCTCATGGAATGATTTTCTCTGCACACCCGGGCTATGTGTGGATGAAATTACTTCTGTGGCACATCCTGACCAGAATCAACTACTGCCTTAACTCTCTAACACTAAAGATATTGTTGGAGAGATTTTTAGTGTCCCTGCAGTTTCAGTGACAAGATTACACCATGAGAAAAATTTTTCATAATAATCCCACTTTTAGACTGTCAGTTAGGTTTGGGCCAGGGGTGTGACAAGCAATTTTTACTCCTAGGAGAAGAGGCAGAAAAGACTTGATTGCATTGGAATATTTTTCTATATATTTGTGGTGGCTCTCAATAATGGCAGAATTTCAGAATGAATCTTTAGAAGCTCACCTTTAAGTTGCATTTTGCAAACCTAGAAGAGTACAAATGGTGAGGCTTTAACGCATAAACTGTTAATAAAAAATCGTTAAAATAAATTAAAAAGAAAAATAAAGTAGATTGTGAGGGTGGACGTGTGAATCACCTAAAGGCTGCTCTGGAAGAAAATCCTAGTTCCAGGCAGCCAGGAGAGGAGTTTTAGAAATGCAAATTAACATTGCTCTGGAAAAGTGTGGACAATGCCCAAGGGCCTTCTTGCCAGGGGGAGGAATTTCCCTGAGTCCATCTGCCCCTCACCCCCAGCTCTGCCTGCTTGCACAGATGGAATTTGCACAACTAAAGGCAGAGCCCATAGTGAGGATATCTGACTGCAACAGAAATTGGTTAAGCTGCAAAGGGAAACAGCAAACGGAGAATATTGAGCAAATTTCATGAAAAAAAAAGTGTGTGTGGGGGGGATCATCCCTCTCCCCAAAGCAATGAGGTGTTTTTGCGAGTCCAGAGAAATCACTTGAGAATCCAAACATTTTATCATTTCATAAGATAAAAGTGTTCAATTGATGCAGCCCTGGCTGGAGGGAGCACCCCAAAAAGGGAAAAAGATGAACGGCCACCAGAACAAATCCTACAACACCATGGACCAGCCCCTGGGATCCCCAACGAATTCATATCAGGACACAGAAAACCCATCCGTAATTTGAGTGGCATAATTAGGTTTAAAAGTATCCTTGAAATAATAACCAAGGAGACAGCTCCAGCTCCTGATCTTCCTGCTGACCAAGCCGCTGAAATGAGGAACGAGACATTTCACCATGGGATGGAATCAGATTATCTACTTACAGAAGAAGGAGGAGTTTGTGGAAAATTAAGTGCCGCAAACGGCTGTTTGCAAACAGATGATAACCGAAAAGTGGTAAAACAGATAGCAAAGGAAATATGAAAATATCTCGTATTCCGGAGAAATAATGGGAATGGGACACGTTTCCGTGGTTCCCTGGCAGACCACGGCTTAAACGAATGCTGCTCCTCCTCTGACGTGCTGCAGCAACTCTCAGCTTTTTACCATGCACGACACCTTGCGCCAAAGAGGATGCGGGAAAAGAAATTGAGTCAATGGAAATTAAAAGTTTGTAAAGGCAATTCTTGAGAATATGAGAAAAGGAAGGATTGAAAGCAGTAAGATTAATATCGTAGTAGGGGTGAATATTAACAGGGACATGCAGTAGGTGGATCGGGAATTCTGAACCTTCCAAGTATTTCAGCCAGTGGGTAAAGGGAGAGGGAGATGCAGACGGGAAAATGAGGATAAAAAGGAGGCTGCGTTTTAGAGACCGCATGGCAAATGCCGCATGGCCTCTCTCTTTGTTCATCAATAAAGTCACTTTTACAGGACTCCTCTGTCTCCTGCGGGCACACAAACCTCTGGCCACGGGAATTTTCCCGCACAGCCCCGGGCACAGGGCAGACACCTCTGGGCCACCCACAGCAACCGGGACGAGCCAGCGCTGCTCCGGCACCGGCTCCTGCCGAGGCCCCAGCGGGAAGGAGACCGCGGGCAGCCGCTCCCGCAGCGCCCTCAGCCCAGCGCCAACACGGGCCGGCACCGGCACAACCAACCCGCCAGAGCCCCCTGCCGCCCCCTCGGCCCGCAGCGAGCCCCGAGCCCCCGCACAACCGAGCGCGGCTCCCACCTGCGCTGGGGCCGCCTCCGAGCTCCGCCGCCGCCTCCCCGGGCTCCGGCCGCTGCCGCCGCTGCCGGGCCCGCACAGACGCTGCCACAATGGCGCCTTTGCTGCTCTGCCCAATCAGCGCGCGACAACCAGGAGTGACATTGGCACAATCAGCCAATGGCAGCGAGGGCCGGGCTCTGCACACGGCCCAGCCTCGGCCCGCGCTCTCAGGGCCCCCCGGGCTGTGGGAGGGCAAAGGCGGAGATGAGGAACAGCCCTGGAACGGGCCCGGGCCCGAGCCGCCATTGGCCTGGAAACACAAACAAAGTTCTCCGCAGCTCCCGGCACGCCTTTCCCAGCCGTGCCTGTTCGCTGCCTCCGGCTCAGCGGGAATCCCTGGAGCCTCACTGCCGCTACCCCTAATTAGAAGCATCAGTGTATGGCTTTGTTTTCCCCCAAAAAGGGAAAACTGCCCCAAACCCCAGGGGATGAGTGGGAGAGGGGAGAGATTTCTGGCAGAAAACTCCAAAAACTCAGAGCAGTGTAATGAGAATAAATGAAGACCCTTTAAACCAGCTTTCCTCTACCCATCCCTCCTTCCAGCTTCATCTCCTACCCCGGCAGTGCAGAAACGACGCTCACTTTTTAAAATATTAATGGTTTCTGAAACCTTAACAAAATATAATAAAGGTCTTATGACAAACGACGCTGTTGTTTTTGGGGTTTTTAAAAGTGTCATAGGTTTATTAAACTTTAGCATAATAATACACTAAAAGACTGAATTAGGAGAAAAATCAGCGCTGGTAGCACAGGACTAAAGCAGCAGACCCGGGTGTGATTTGGGGGCCCAGGGGGGTCCCCGGGCCACGCCCGCCCCCCCCCCCCCCCCCCCCCCGATCTCGGCCAACGGGTGCGAGCGGCGCGGCCCCGCTGCTGAGCACTGACCCCGCCCCGGGGGCCGCCGGGACCCCCCCGAAAAAAACCCGCACCTGCACCCCCCCTTCAGTCCCTCCGACCTTCCCAGTCCTGGGGGAAAAGTGGGAAAGGGGAGGATCTGGGGCGGGATCACCCGGAGACCCCCGGGGTGAGGACCAGGAGGGGGGGGTTGGGCTGGCGCTGAGTGGGGGTTCCGCGTGAGGATTTCGGGGGGGTTCGCTCGAGGAATTTTGGGGGTCCTCGTGCGACGGATCCTCGTGCAAAGGGCTCCTCTCGTGCCACCGTCTCCTCGTGTCACCCAGACCAGTTTGGGGAGCTCTTTGTGTCACCCAGAGGAATCTTGGGGATCCTAGTGTCACTGAGAGCCCTGCGAGTGTCACCAAGAGCTCCTCGATTGCCACCAGGAGGAACGGGGGGACTCCACCGAGAGCCCTGCGAGTGACACCGAGAGCCCTGTGTCACCAAGAGCCCCTCAAGTGCCCCCAACTCCTTGTGCCACCAGGAGCCCCTGGAGTGCCACCAGCTCCTCGTATCACCGAGAGCCCCTCCTGCCACCAGGACCTCGTGCCAGAGAATTTGGGCAGAGTTTCTGTGCCACCCGGAGCCCCTGAGTGTCACCAGCCCCGTGCCAGGGTCCCCAGTGTCACCGGGGTCTCTCTCTGTGTCACACACCAGGAACTGACCCCCCCTCCGAGCACCAGGACCCCCGAATTTAACCGTCCTCGTGCACCGGGACCCCCTCAGGACCCTCGAGTTTCCTCTCTCCCCTCCTCGTGCACCGGCATCACCGGACCGCCCCCCCTTTCCCGAGGAATCGCCGGAGACCCCCTCCATCAATCAGCGGGCACCGGGACCACCGGAGGACCTCCCCCATCAATCAGCACCGTCACCGTGCACCGGGACTCCCCCCCCCATCGAGCAGTGACACCCCCTCATCCTGCACCGGGACCGCCGGACCCCCCTCAAACATCGCCAGCCTCGGGTACCGAGATCACCGGAGACCCCTCCATGAGTCACCGGGACCCCCCCGTCATGCACCAGGACCACCGGAGACCTCCCCAGGAATCACCGGACACCCCCTCACGAATCACCGGGCACCGGGACGCCCCCTCGGGCACCGGGACTGGACCCCCCCTCGTGTACCGACCACCCTCCGGTGCACAGGGCCCGGACCCCCCTTTGTGCCCCCCCTGCCCATCCCGGGGATTCCGCCCCTCCCCTTTGACTTCCCCCGGGAACAGGAGCGGGAATGGGGGGGGGGGGGCGTGCGCTGGGGGGGCACCGGGGTGTCCCCAGCACCGGGAGGAGTCCCTTGGGGCTCGCTCCTTTCCCCCCACCCTCCTCCGGTTATCACCAGGGACCCCCCCCAGTTTACCGGGGCTCCCCCTATTCACTGCCTCCCCTTCACCGACCGCCCCAAAGCGCTGGGACCCCCCCGGATACTTGGGACCCCCCCAGGGCGCCAGGATCCCCCCCTCACTCACCGCCCCTCCCCCATCCATGGGACCCCCCCACTCACCGCTCCCCCCCCGTCACCAGGACCCCAAAATCCATGGGACTCCCCCCACACTCATCAAGACTCCCCCCAAATCCATGGGACCCCTCCCTCCCCCCCACTCACCACCCCCTTCTCAGCATTCCCCGGGCCCTCCCCATTGATCGAACGCCCCCATGGCCCCCCCAGCCCCTCGCCCTCGCATTGGGCCCCCCCGGGGCCGAGGCAGAGCCCTCCCTGAGGGACACCCCTCATCCCCGGCCTGCAGCCGCCCATGGAGCCGCTGACCACAACTCCCTGCCTGCGTCCATCCGGCCAATTCCTCTGGCCCCGCACAGCCCAGCCTGCAAAGCCAGCACCTGCTGGGCACCTGCTCCATGCCACTTCCAGGGGCTTGGGCTGCTGAAGGGCTGCTGGGCTGGGCCCTTTGTGACACAGGGCCGTTCTATCGGGTTCCTGGGTGCTGTTGGCCATTCTGTTGTCCTGGTGACATGGCACAGCCCCGCCCTGCAGGGGTATATACGGGGCACAGGGCCCTGCGCTGCCCAGGGCCAGGAGTGCCACTGGCTCAGGAGGAAGCAGCTCCCGGGATCTCTGTGCTCCAGACGACGTTACACATGGAGGAGGAAAAGGTGAACCCTGTGATAAACGAGAGACAAAAGTCTCAATATTCAGCAAAATTTAGATTGCTTTATTTGATATAGAAAGAGCAAGCAGCGCTGGGGAACGTGAGGGGTCACCGCCCACTCCACGCTCCACCGAACCTCGGTTTGCTGCCTCTTCTTATACTGTGGTTTCTCGTTGTACACAAATTCACAAAGCCTTTGGGTGATAATCAGTCACAGATAGCCATCCAGTCCTTGTAGATAAGCACCAGAGAAGTTCTGGAAGTCTGGTCCTTGAGATAGGCAGTATTGATTAGACAAAGGCAGGAAGGGCTTTTTGGGAAGTCCGATTTTGCAAGCTGGTAGTCGATACAACTTATTTGAAAAACATAACATATTATAATGTAAGATAATACAACATAATATAACATAACAATGTGATTTTAAACAGAATGATTTTATCATATAATTTCCTTTATCTAATGTCCATGCTTCATTTCAGAGCTTAGTATTCTGGTTTATACAAACCCCAATGCTTTTGTGATTAACACGAATCTTTTATCAATTGTCACAATTTCCCCACTTCTCTTTTTTTATCCCATTGATTCGTGTTCTGGTTTCAAATTTTGTCAGTACTTCTTGTACTAGATTTAATTCATGTACTGCCATTAATTTTGTTGCCTTCTCAGGGTCTATTGGTATTGTAGCAACTTGCATTCCTTGAACCACCGACTGGATTAGTCGAATGAAGCATGGAACAAGACAAGGAATGAACAGTAGTTCTAATAATGCACATGTTAGCATAAACCTTAATTTTTTCCACCAAGCTCCCCCCAACAGGTTATTCCACCAATTATCATTAAGCATATTGTTTCAGGTTTTTAGAGTACATGGGCTATTTGTTTTATGTCTTCTGCAATTTTAGTAATTACTTCACTATTATCATAAATTTCTAAACAGTATTCAGAA
Organism: Sturnus vulgaris; assembly: GCF_052056855.1. Classification (NCBI taxonomy): domain Eukaryota; kingdom Metazoa; phylum Chordata; class Aves; order Passeriformes; family Sturnidae; genus Sturnus; species Sturnus vulgaris. The sequence goes on from NW_028276170.1 coordinate 14,468,284, forward strand.
TTATTAAATTTCCCACACACTCCCCCTCGATATTTCTGTTTGATTTCACTGTAACAACTGTTCTGGCCCTAATCCCTCCCCACCTCCATGGCCATTGTTCAGTCATCTGCATTCCTCTACAGATCCAACAGTGAATTAAGATCAGTAGTAATTTCTTTCATTAATTCTACAAATAAATTCTTTCCCAAGGTGGGTAAGTCCTGTTCGCTGAGTTTTTGTTTTATTTTTCTCATACAAGTTAAAACTTCCCCCACGGTTTGTCCTTTTTCCCTTGAATATTTTAGTTATTTTTTTTTTTTAATCAATTCCTCCTTGTAGTGATCTTGCACTCCTCCCTGATCTGAATATCCCCACATACCTTCTTTTGGGAAGCAGAGGTGTGTCTCTCCTACTGGGCAACTTTGGTATGCCGATGGAGCCCACCCTCCTTTTCCCAAATTGGTGGCTACCCAATTTTTTCCATAATAGTCCATAATGTGTTTATTACAGCAGGCCGAATTGATGTGTGTGTGGAAGGCAAGGGTGGATACCGTGCATCCCCGTACCCAATTGTCTGGTGACACTTGGAACAAGCATCAGCATTATTTCCTTTTATCATCATTAGCAATAGGATGACTCCCATGACCATTTTCATCCCTCTGCCTCCCTCAAGGCCTACGGGGTTGCTGCCAGTAGCCGAGGTTTGTTTCATCTTCTCAGCAGCAGGGAATATGTCCTGGGCTCTCCCACATTGTCTTTCTCTTTTGGTAGTGTTTCTTAATTTTGTCCCAGCTTTTAGCTTTAACATTCCAGTACGAGGTACAGCAGTGACAGCTCGGTATACACAACCCTTCTGACACTCTATTGCCAATACCTCTGCTCTGGCTTGCTTTATTTTCCTCGTTCCATTCTCAAATAACTCCCACCAGTTATGACCATCAACTTCGATTTCTCCTTGTGCTGATAGGGTATTAAGTACCTTAATAGTTTCCTTACATTCATTTCTTCTACACTGGACACATAATGGGAATGGGGGATACCCACCATAGAAATGACACTGCCACAACTCAGTACAATATGAACTCCCTTTTTTTTTTTTTTTAATGAACGGTCTACAATCACAGCCCTTCTGGTGACTCAGAAGACTGCATTAATTCTTTTAGGGCTTGTCCAAAGAGATTGGGGGATTCTGTAAAGCCCTGAGGCAATACTGTCCAACACAGTTGTTGTTTCCTGCCCTTATCAGGATCTTCCCATTCAAAGGCAAAGCAATCTCTGCTACTTTCCTCTAATGGGCATGCCCAGAAGGCATCTTTTAGATCTATTACACTATACCAAGTGTAGTCAGGGGACAAATCCTTTAAGAGTGTGTAAGGGTTTGCTACTACAGGAAATTTGGTAACAGTTCGCTGATTTATAGCCCTCAAATCCTGTACCAATCTGTAATTCCCGTCTGTCTTTCTGACAGGCAGAATAGGAGTATTATGTGGGGACATACATGGTTCCAAAGCCCCCTGTTGCAAAAGGTTTTCTATGAGAGGCTTAAGGCCCCGTCGCCCTTCCAGAGATATTGGATATTGATGAACTCGGATAGGTAAATCGGGATCAGTGATTTGCACTTTGATAGGTTTCATTTTTAACTTCCCTATTTCTCCAGGGGTGTACCACACCTCAGGACATATTTGCTCCTCGTCCTTTTGGGTTAAAGCAAAAATTTTAAGCTGCCCTTGGGATACTTCAATTTTCAAATCCTATTATTAATGCTAATAATAGGATTAATAGGATTAATAATATTAATAGGATTAATAATGCTATTATTAAATCCCTCCCCAATAAATTATTTTCTGCCTCTGACAGTAACAGCAGATCTTTTAATTCAATTTTGTTCTGGGTCTCAATTTGCACATTTTTAATAATAGGGACCCGAAATGGTTCACTTTTTCCTCCAACCACGAGTGCCGTTTCTCTACTAGGTTTACACCCTTTTGGTAGGTGTTTAATTGTGGATTTTTCGGTTTCTGTATCTACTAAAAATTCCACCTCCTCTCCCTGGGGACCAATCTTTAATTTTATCAAGGGCTCTTTAGATGGTATGGTCCCTAATACATACAGCCCCTGGCAGCCCTATTCGTCTTCCTGGAACATTTTTTCATCCCGTATTCGTTCTTTACAGTTTTTCTTTATATGACCTTTCTTGTTACAGTAAAATCAGGTTCGCCTTGGTGAATTATTTCCTGCTTCATTTCCTTGTTTCGGTGGGGGTTTTCGTGGTTTCCCTCCCCCTTTCTGCTGGGTTTCTTTCTGTGTTTCACGAACTGCAGCTATAAAGATTTTTGCTTTTGCTTTCTGCTTCTCTTCATTCCTCCTTACATAAACTTTTTGTGCTTCTCTTATCAATTCTTGTAACCCCCGATCTTGCCAATCATCTAACTTTTCTAATTTCTTTCTAATATCTCCCCATGATCGAGCAACAAATTGGGTTTTGAGGAGTGCCTGACCCACTTGTGTGTCAGGGTCTATCCCGGAGTACATTTGAAGATTTTTCCTCAGCCGCTCCAACCGGTCAGTCGGGGATTTGTCCTTTTTTTTTTGTTCACTAAAGGCTTTATTAATATTTTGTCCTTTAGGAACTGATTCTCAGATACCTTTAACGAGTATCCATCTTAAGTTAATCACATTCTGGCGACAGACATCATTTTGGTTATCCCAGTTAGGATTATTTAATGGCCATTTCTGGTCTCCCCTAGGTCCAATCTGATGCTCCTGGTCCCATACCCTCATTCCAGCCTGTCTGATCATTTCCCGTTCTTCCGTGGTGAATAGGATACTTAATATAGATTGTAATTCCATCCAAGTATACATACTTGGTCCGAGGAATTGATCTAGTCTCTCAGATACCCCTATAGGATCTTCTAATAGTTTTCCCATTTCTTTTTTAAAGTTCCTCACTTCCCCTGTGTTGAAGGGAACATTTACAAATCCAATTAATCCAGCCTGTTGTCCTGCTAATGGCACTTCCCTCAGGGGGTAAAGGCGAGCCTTTGTGTCGTTATCTCCCTCCTCTCTGGTGATACCATCTCTCCTGGTATTCCTTTGACTGGAGCCAGTTCTTAGAGCCATGGGAGTACCAGGAGGAGAAGTGGGTGCGTGGGGGGGTCTCCTGTATTTTCTGTATTATACGGAGGTGGGAGATTATCGAGGGGTTCCCAGGTAACCTTCTTTTTATTTTCATCTTCTTTTTCTTTTAGAGTATATATCAAGGATGGCTTGGACTATTTTGCCCACAGGGCAGCATACTCACATTCCTCTCTGTTAAATGGTTCTTTACAAGCCACATATGTGTTTAATGCCCGACAAATCCAACCCTCAAATGATCCGAACATGGGCCACTACAGGTTATCTTTACGGATCATTTCTCTGGTCCATTCCACCATGCAATATTGAATTAATTTTTCTTTACTTCTTCCTCTGTATACCTCCCCTGTGTCCCAACATTTTAATATTACTCCCAAAGGGCTGCCTGGTGCTATTTCTGGCAACTTACTTGTCTTGTCTTTATTTTCCCGGTCTCCTTGTGGACTAAATGAACTTGAACCTCTTCGTGGGTCCTTGGGACTCAGAATCTTACTCCCTCTTTGTCCCATTTTTACCTCAAAGGACTGTCTTGAGGTGTTTGTACTCCCCGATGTGTTCTGCCTGAACCCCTGCCTCTCCTTGGGTCAGGATGGACTGGAACCCGCCTCTACCTGGGCTGGGATGGGAAAAGCAGCTTTTCCCTTCTCCCTCCGTGACTGGTGTGTTGCAATCTGCTTTTCTTTTCCTCCCCCTTCCCCCATCCCCGGGTCCCGCCTCTACCTGGGCTAGGATGGGAAGGACCCAGCCTCTACCTGGGCTAGGACAAGAAAAGCAGTCTCTCCCTTTGTGCTCACTCGCTTCGTCCGGTCACCGGCCAGGTCCCTCGCGGGATGCTGGAAACGCGGATAGAAGGACTCCACTCTCGCTTCGCAGCAAAGGCCACGTCTCATTCAGGCAAGCACACAGTCATCCCCACCAAACCACACAGATACTCACAGTCCGATGCTCCTGTCTGGCTCTTCGTGCACGAGAATTACAGGTGATTTTGCCGCGGTCTTCCGGGGAGATTTTCCTTGCTCAGTCTCTATGGTGCGGGACGTCGATGGGTCCCGAGAATCACTGACGAACCGGGGCCACAGCAGTGGGGCGTCTCCCCGAAATCGCAGTGCCTCTCAGGGCTCCAAGGACGTCCCGGGTTTCGGCACCAAATTGTTATAAATGAGAGACAAAAGTCTCGATATTCAGCAAAATTTAGATTGCTTTATTTGATATAGAAAGAGCAAGCAGCGTGCTGGGGAACGTGAGGGGTCACTGCCCACTCCACGCTCCACCCAACCTTGGTTTGCAGCCTCTTCTTATACTGTGGGTTCTCGTTGTAATCAATAATTTTTGGGTTTTTGTTGTCATAAGCAGTGGTGGTTGAATAAATATCCTTACACAAAGCCTTTGGGTGATAATCAGTCACAGATAGCCATCTGGTCCTTGTAGATAACCACCAGAGAAGTTCTGGGAGTCTGGTTCTTGAGATCAGCAGCATTGATTAGACAAAGGCAGGAAGGGCTTTTTGGGAAGTCTGATTTTGCAAGCTGGTAGCTGATACAAGTTATTTAGAAAATATAACATAACATATTATAATGTAACATAATACTACATAATATAACATAACAAGGTGATTTTAAACAGAATGGTTTTATCATATAATTTCCTTTATCTAGTGTCCATTCTTCACTTCAGAGCTTAGTATTCTGGTTTGTACAAACCCTAATGCTTTTGTGATTAACACAAATCTTTTATCAATTATCACACACCACACTTAAAGGGTTAAAACACCATTCCACGGCTACGAATGCTCAGTCGAAAAGAGGTGTGAAACTAATTTCAATGTGAAGCTGGGATAGGCAATGAATATGTATTAGGTGTGTTGTGTAGTCCTAGTTTGTAGAGAATAAAAGGAGAGGGCAGGTCACCAAACGTGTGCATGTTTTTGGAAGAGCTATCCACCATGCACCTCAGCGCTGAATAAATACACATCTACTCTTATAACTCATTTTGTGGGTTATTGAGTGTTTTTCCACGCTTCAATGGGGCCATGGTCAGTTCATCCCCAGTGGCTTCTCCCTCTGCTCAGGGAGAGGAGTCGTTCCCCTGCTGCACCTTGGGGTCTCTCCCACAGGAGACTTCTCCTGGACTTCTCCAACCTGAGTCCATCCCATGGGTACCAGCCCCCTTCACTCTGCTGCAGCGTGGGTCACTCTGCCACGGGCTCAGTCCTTCAAGGACAGGCTGCTCCAGCGGGGGCCCCTCTGTCTGCGGGGTCACAGCCTCCTCTCAGGGATCCCCGCGCTCCTGCGTGGCTCCTCCAGGGGCTGTGGGGGGATCTCTACATCCCCATGGATCTCCAGAGGCTGAAGGGAAATCTGCAGCCCCATGGATCTTCAGAGCCTGCGGCGGGATCTCTGCCTCCCCATTCATCTCTAGGTCCTGCAGGGTAATCTCTGCCTCCCCATGGATCTCCAGAGGCTGCAGGGGGATCTCTGCATCTGGAACTGCTGTGTTTGGACGCAGCAGGAATAGGCTGAGCTCTGCCTGAAGCTCTTCTCACAGTCCCCACACTCGTAGGGCCAATCCCCAGTGTGGATGTTCTGATGTTTCCTCAGCTTGTAGCTCCACCTGAAGCCTTCCCACATTCCAAGCACCCGTGGGGCTTCTCCATGGCCTGAGGCTTCTCCACCAGTTCCAAGATCTGGCCGGATCTCCCATTGCCTTCCTGGCACAGGGAGGGTCTTTCCTCCTCACAGCTCCCTGGGCTCAGTTTGCAGCCCCTCCTTGTGTGGGATCTCTGGGACCTTTCCTTCCCGTTGCATTTCAGTGCCACGGAGCCACTCAAAACGGCCTCTTCCACAAGGTTCTGTGCCAGGGATTTGTTGTCCCTGGTCTCTGTCTGCAGCTCAATGTCTGGGGGAGGAAGGACATGGAGAGGAAGGGACAGCGAGAAGGGAAAAGGAAAAGGCAGGAGAGGAAAGAACAAGAAGGAGCAAGGGAGGAAGGAGAAGGGAAAGGAACGTGGATGGATGAAGGACAGGAAGAGGAGAGGGAGGAAGGTGGACAAGGAGAGGATGGGATTTGCCTCCATTGCAGATGGAAGGGGAAGGAGATCCCCCCCAATCCGTCCCTGGCAGGAGGTGTCGGCAGCGGGGTTGTCCTGCAGCCGGGGGTGATGCTGGGCTGGGAGATGGAGCAGAGGAGAGGAGGAAAGGGGCACCTGCCCCTTCACCTGCCTCCTACCCAGGGCATCTTCCTTTTCCTCGCAGCCTCCTCCTCCAACATCTGAACAAAGTTTGGGATTGACAGATCCTGGCTTGGGGGGAAAGAAAGTGGTGAGCACCTTGGGTTTTCTGAGTGTCTTGAGTTTGACTTGCCAATTTGAATAAACTTATTTTTCTTGTTGTGAGACAGAACCAGGAGCAAAAGAGCAAGGCAGGCCTAAAACTTGAGAGAGTATAAAAGAAAATTTATTAACTACATAACCAAAAAGAGAGGAAAAAAAAAAAATTTCAGAATAAGATTTTTTTAGATCACTCCTTCCCTCCCTCTCCCAATCTTCATAACAAAACAAACATATAACAAATACTTCGGTCAGTGCCCAATTTAGTCTTTCTCAGTTCACTTCTGGAGAGAGAAGCCTCTTCTTGTTGAAGTTGTAGGGATTTTTCCCACAAGAAGGAAAAAGACAGTTCTCTTGTGGTTTTATCTTTCACGATTTGCATCCGCCCGGGAACCTGCAACCGTGACGCTCCTCCCAACTCTACAGCCATCCCAAAGCTGTAGATGTGGGCCATGTCTGTCTCATGGGGTATTACTTTTAAGAATGAAATGTTCAACCGCAAAGATTCTCTCTGTCCTTTTTTCTCTGCTCAGGCTTTATCTTCAGAAAACCGAAATCCCCTTCTTTTCTCAGGACAGAAATTCTCAACACAGGTGCTCTTTAGGCAAATCATCTATTAAATGGAACATTTTCATCCCCCCATGTCTCTTTCCATGGTTTATAGGAATATTCAGTACATTAGTTCATTCCTACAATTTCACAAAAAGATTTTCAGCCATTTCAGCATCTTCTCATTCTCCTTCCATCTTAAAAACTTAGCTCTTACATCACTGACTTCAGAAATCTTCTTATTCCCTTTCATATTAAAAGGAAAGGCTGGAGGCTTTGCAAATCTTATCTGAGCACTAAAGAGTTAAAGTTTAACACAACTACAAGAGTTGGGCCAGGCTCAGGCCGTGCTGGGGGGGGCAGCTGAGGTGTTAATCAGCCTTTCTGGGGCTGGGCTGCAGCCCCACACTGCTCATGGCCACCCAGGCAGCCCCGGCCCGTCCGGCAGCAGCAAGAGTCGGCCTCCCCCCACGCCAGAGCCGCAGGCCCGTGGAGGAGGAAGCCGTGAAGGTCTCATCACACAACTTTTTCTCCCCCCGGCCATCGGGTCCCCCTCGTTGGCAAAAGGGGCCCAAGCGGCCTCCCGAGCCTCCCCCCCGCATGGGGGAGGGGGAAGCTCGGGTTGGTGTTACCTGCTCAGCCGCTGGAAGACAAAGAGGCTCAGTTCCGGATTACCTTCCTCAAAATGTGTGTTCACGGAGCGAACTAACTTTCTCTAATTGGCTGTTGCAGGTATCCCAACCCCCACAGAGGAAATTCCCTTAGGAAGAATCTTTTCTGAGTTTCTTCTTCCTAAGTCAACCTATCACAGGAGCCCATATTAGGGAAGATCCTGCTGCTTTCTGCCACTTTTAGGGGGTTATAAACAGCTTTGGGGGATTTCCCGGTTAGTTTATGGGCAGATGTAACCTCCTTTTTGGGAGAATCCTGATGATTTCCACCAATTTTGGGGGTTCTAAACGCCTTGTGGTGGACTCACTTCCGTGGGTTCTGGTGCCGTCCGCCCACGCTTCCAACTGGTCCGGACTGGTGCTCCCAGTGCCGCGTGGGGCGGGGCCGCGGGGACCCCCCCAGGGCACAGCGCGGCTGCTTTGGGGCTGGCGGCACCGCCCGGCGCTGGGCATGGGGCGTGTCGGGGGAGCTGGGGCCCTACTGGTGCTACTGGTGGTGCTGGGAGCCCACCTGTCTGGGGCCAGCGGGACTCGGGTGAACGTGTGTGCTCCCCCCGGGGACCCCCAGCCCGGTGTCACTCTGCTCCCGAACGGCTGCTCCCAGTATTCCCAATAAAGCTTCCCAGTTTGCCTGGTCCTGTTTATTGGGAGCCAGTGGGAAGGACTTGGAGGGACCCCGCAGGGGGAGCCATGATTGGGGGGGTCGCAGAACTGGCCCCAGCATGGATCAGGAATGGGGACCCCAAGGAATGGTCGTGTCCCCCCTTCTCACCCTGCTCTAGGGGGCCTTGGGAAGACCCTGAACCCCAACATGGCACCGCCCCAACCCCAAAGGTGCCAGGACCCCAATAAACAAACAGGGGAATTTGGGGAGGGGGTGCATGGGGGGGTGCCCAGGCTGGCCCAAGAGCCCAGCGCTGCCCCAGCCCGACCTGCCCTGGCTCCATCCCAGCTCCTACCACAGGATGTGAGGGTGTTGGGAAAACAGGGGGATGAAGGGTGGGTGCTGGGCCCAGGGGGAGCAGGAAAAGGGATGGAGGCAGAGGAGGGCTGAGGAAGGACTGGGAGAAGGACTGGAGAGGAGGCAGGACTAGAAAGGAGGAGGAGTGGGACATCTCTCAATGCAATTTGGCGGTCCCAGGGCCCTGACCAATTCTTTAGGGGTACCAGCCGCCTCTTTTCCCATGCTCTTCCAGTCCTTTTCCACTGTCCCCCAGTCAACCACCCCTGACCTCATGCTTCTTTTTGAAAGAGGTTTCCAGGTCCCTCCTGCTCACTCTCGGGGTCCTATCCCTCTTTTCCTCAATACGGGCAGCTCCTCAAAGATTCTTTCTAGTGGAATCCCAGTTTTCGGATTTTCGGTGCTCAGTTTTGGGACAGCTCTGTCTGGCTTTCCCCTCCCTGTTGTGGCCTCTCACCTGCCCCTGACACCCTGGGGGGGCTGGGATTTCCCTGCTGGGGACAAGGACGTTCATTCCCTTCCAGGAGCCCAATGCCCGGCTGGGGCTCCAGGGCAGGGGGTCCTTGAGCAGCTGCCCCAGAACCTCCGCCAGGGTCTCCCAGCGCAGCCGGAGCCGCTCGGCCTGGGGTCCCCAAAGGCCTCAGCGAGCCCCAAGTCCCTGCCAGGAACCCTCAACTCCCTCCAAGCCAGCATCCCCCACAGCCCCTGCAAGTTCCCCCCATGGCACCGGCCGTGGCCGTGTCCCCACATGTCACTGGCCATGTCCCACCATGTCCTCACCCATGGCTGTGTCCCCACCATGTTTCCATCCCTGTCACTGTCCCCCACATCTCCATCCATGCCCGTGTCCCCCCATGTCACCACGAATGGCCACATCACCGTCCATGTCCATGTGTCCCCATGTCACTCTCCATGTCTGTGTACTACCATGTCTTTCTCCCTACCCAAGTCTCAGTTCTGTGTCTTTATTTTTATCCCAAGATTGGATGTTTTAAAGAGATGAAGAGAAATGAAAAGCAAATCCAGCCCAAAATAAAAGGATTTCTGTGTCCATGCTGGCTGAAAATCCAGCAGGGAAGGAGTGAGGGAAAAATACTTTTGGAGGTGTTTCCACCCCACTGTCTCCAAAATGTTGGTCTTTGCCCCAGTTCATCACCATTTTTCTGTGGAAAACACCCTTGGACAATCAAAAAATCAAAAATCAAAATCAAAATCCTGGAATCTCTGAGGATGGAAAAGACCACCAAGATAGGACTGAAAACAGAAGATTTTCTGGGGTTGAAAGTCAACAAATTCACTCTCCCCAAGGAATTCCCAATGTTGTTTTCCATCCCGATGGACGTTCCTGTCCCTGCATTCATCCAGGGAGACAAGATGATGCACAGCCCCCCCAGCCAGGTGTCTTCCCAACACGGATCATCAGGACCACAGATCACCAGGGCTCTGCCCAACGGGGGTCACTGGGGATCATCCAACACCGATCCTCCCATGGGGGATGGAGCTGGAGCAGAGCACGAAGCTCTTCCCACACTCGGGGCACTCACAGGGCTTCCCTTAGTGGTGACTCCGTTGGTGTCGGGTCAAGTCGGAGCTCCTGGAGAAGCTCTTCCCACACTTGGGACACTCGTAGGGCCTCTCCCCAGTGTGGATGCGCTGGTGTTTTCTCAGGTTGGAGATGTGTCCAAAGCTCATCCCACATTCCAAGCAGGTGTAGGGCCGTTCCCCTGTGTGGATCACCTGGTGCTGCATTAGACCAGAGATGTCTCTGAAGCTCTTCCCACATTCCCCGCACTCGTAGGGCTTTTCCCCAGTGTGGATCATCTGGTGCCGGATCAGATGGAAGCTGTCTCTGAATCCCTTCCCACATTCCTCACACTCATAGGGCTTTTCCCCAGTGTGGATCATCTGGTGCTGGATCAGATGGGAGCTGTAGCTGAAACCCTTCCCACATTCCAAGCACTTGTGGGGCTTCTGCCTTCCATGAGGCTTCTCCACCAGCTCTGAGCTCTGCCTGGATCTCCGGCCGCCTTCCCGGCTCAGGGAAGGTCTTTCCTCCTCACAGCTCACTAGGCTGGGTTTGCAGCCCCTCCTCCTGAGGGATCCCAGGAAATTTTCCTCCTCCGCCATCTGCCCACCCCATGGGAATGAAGAATCCTGGTTTGGGGAAAAAACAAGAGGGGACTGCCTTGAGCTAGCGGTTCTTCCAACCGATGTGCAGCTGAGGAAGACACTGGGCATCCTGTGTTTGTAAGGACTTCCCAAACACCCAGACTGATCACAAAAATCCTCCAAATATCAAGACATAGATCAAAAACTCCCAAAAAAGCAAGACTCAGCCAAACCCCCTGCAAAATACAAAGATTCAGGCCCAGCAAAAAAACAAAGCACCACGTCTTAGCCCAATAAAGCTCAGAAACAACAAGGTTCACCCCTCTGAAAATGGTGGATCCCCCTCTCCAGTCACCTGCTGAATGTGGAGGCGGGGGCCAACACACTGGGACTGGAGGGACGCTGTAGGTTTGGAATCTTGTGCTGCTTCCCATTTCTGCTCCTCCTGTGTCTCTGCTTTTCCTCACATTCTTCTTCCTCCTACTATTCCTCCTTCTCCTGCACAATCCCACCTTCTCCTCCTATATGCATCGTTTGATCATTTTGTTCTTCAACTCTGCTTGTCCCTCCCTCCTCCTGCTGCCCCCAGGCCCAGCACCCACTGCCGGCTCCCTCTTCCCCCCAAACCCACAGCATCCCAGCGCAGGGGCAGCCATGGAGCTGGGGCAGCTCGGGCTGGGGCAGCGCTGGGCTCTCGGCCGCTCCCGCCCGCACTCGCTCCCCACTGCAGCCGCTGCCGCCACCACAGCGCGGGGGGGCCCGGCCTTGGCGCTCCCCCCCTCCCACCTCCCCAAATTCCCCTGCCGGGGGGCGCTGGGGCCAGGAGACAGACGAGTGACAGATCAGGGGGGCTGGGAACAGTCGGCAGCCAGAGAGCACTGAAAATCTCACCAGTGACTACAGTGGCATCTTCGGGGACTAAACATGGCAGGGCACCCATGGAGGGAAGAAAGGGAAGGCCAGGAAGGGATGCTGGCAAAAGGGATGATGATCTCAAAATATCTCTGAAGGGTCCCTTGGGAGCATGTTGATGAAGTTTGCACATTCTCCCAGAGGTAATCAAGGACATGGACACCCAGAAGGGCAATAACGGAAGTCCAGAAGGGATTTAGACAACAGGGAATGGATTGTGTTGGTGTGCTGGGAAGGGATTGGGTGAAGGGGAGTGTGCAGGAATATGGTTCAGCAAGGAAGCAGCAGGAGCAATCTATGTGGGAAGAAAAAGGGTGAAGGGAAAGAGGAGGAAGAGAAAAATACTGAGGATGGGGATGTTTTTCAGCAGGCTCTCATCCTCAAGAGTTGCCAGCTGCTGCAGATCCTTTGTATCCCCGGTTGCCAGGACAGGCACACAAGGAGGTCAGGATTGCAGGGGGTTTCTCTGTGCTGGGCAGCGGCAGGAGCGGGCGCAGAGGGGCGGCACCGGGAGCACGGGCTGGGGGCCTGTGGGGAGCTGCGGGGCCGGGCCGGGGCTGTGGGGCAGCCGGGGCTCAGCGCCGGGCGCTGCCTGAGCCCAGCACCCCCCGGCAATTGCAGGCCCGGCAGTGGCCCCCGGCCCCCAGGAGGCTGCGGGACGCCCCGGCCGCTGCCCGGCCCCGTGGAGCTGCCGGCCCTGCCCGCCGGGGGGGCCGCGTTTGGACACTGCGGCAGGACAGGCACCGGCTCTGGGATACGGGCTGGCCACGGCAGCCACAGCACAAGGAGCAGCAGCACAAAGGAACAGCTGGGAAATGGGCATTGGACGTGCAAGCATCCAGATTAGCTTTTAAGCATTTTCCTTGGGTCACTGCAGAAAGGAATGATTTAGCAGAAAGCTCAGCAGCTGTCAGAGGATGAGCACCCCCAGGCACTGAGGGGGCTGCAGGAGGGGCAGAAGAAGCCCCTGGAGCACTTGGTCACAAAGGCACAGCAGGGGAATGCAAGAAGGGATGAGGAGAAGGCCAAGGGGAAGGCAAAGGCCATGGCAGAGTTTCTACAGCCCCTGAGGGATGAACCCCATGGCCCAAGGGGGCCCCAGCACCCAGGGGCTCTCACATCCTTACACCATCTTCAACCAGGTGCCCTCCTCACACTGACACCATTCAGTCCTTGATGGCAAAGATGCTTTCTGGGGATGCCCACTCACACAGGATGGTAAACTGGATTTTGCCTTTGAGTGGGAACAAGAGATAGAAGGGAAAATGGAAAAGACATGGACGGTCCTTCTGCAGGGATGCACCACGGAAGCACCGGCCTTATTGTGGCAAATCTTGCAGAAAATATCATAAGAATTTTTCCCTAGGATTTACCTAGGAATTGGGTTAATGCAGGATGTGGATGACTTTCCCCAATCAGGAGGACAAGAAGTGGCAGAAGAAGCCTCTGTGAAATGGCTGAATGTTCAGGCTAAAAATAATCTTTGAGTATTTGAAATAAAAGAGGAAATGGTGGAGAAAAGGGTTAAATATTTGGGACATATTTTAACTAAGGGTTTGAGGTGTATTGACCCAGAGAGGGACCAGGGAATCTCAGAAGTAATCCAGGACTAAAAAGCAGCTGTAAGAATTCTCAGGATTAATAGAAAATTGCAGGACCTGCATTGAAGATTCTATGCTCTAGCCACAACACTGTATGACTTTTTAAACCCAAATATCCTCAGTGTTGTGCTATGGACAGGAGAAAAGGGAAAAAACCTGAGAAAATGGAAAATAACAAAATGATTGGACCACCAGCTATGTCTCCGCCAGACTGCAAAAAAGAAATTTGAATTCTATGTGTGTTATAAGTGTACATTATACTATTGCCTTTTTGCAAATATTTAAATGAATGCTATATGTTGGAAAACATTGCTGTATGCATATAGTTTCTTTTAGTTCTGCAATTAAAAAAACTTATAAATACTTGTGTGATAAATATATTTTTCTTGGAGTTTAATGTAAAAATCTTTTGTTCATGTAACTAACTCAGAGAATGGTAAAAAAGATAATCAGGAAATTCTTCACATTCCTGGATTATGGGACACCAAAACCCCAGGGAAGGAAAAAATAGTGATTTACAGGTCAGAGGACAATGATTCTGAATAATGCATGAAGGTCTATGAGTATGCAACATGTTGCTGCATTTAGGAAGTGTTTTCTGAGTCAGTGTGTGCCCTTGGCTGAAGGCCAAGCATCTGGCCATTATAACCTTTGGCCAGAGCCAGGGCAGATATTCAATTATCTCCCTTGGAATTGATCTTTGCAATTCCTTACCCTGGGAATTCTCCACCTAGTGCGGGCTGGAGATAAGGGATGTATATTTCAAGCAGTCTGTGGCCAGAATCCTGTCTCTTGTGAAATCTCTGCCACAGGAAGCTGGGCTGGCACAGAGCCTGCCTTGGCACTTTGCTGTTCACAGCATCCACCCAGGACTCTGCCTCTCAATTACACTCACACACTGGGCTGCCTGCGATTCCATTGCTGGAAAATAGACCAAATTTAAATTTTTTTTATATTCCATTTTACTAGTCAGGCTCGGTTTGCCTTTCTCTCAGGAAAGAAATTTTAAAAGTTTTTTTTTAAGGGATGTGGCACCACTCAACAGAGATGAGTTTAACATCTCAACAGACTGGGAATAGCCCAAAAGATTCCCAGAAAGATAACAACATTCAACAAAACATCAAGGAAACATCAGCAAACATCAAGGAACACCCACCCCAGACACTGCCCCGGCATAGATGGAGACACCTGGTCTGGAAAAGACTGAGAAGGAAATCCAGGAGTGAGACCTCATTAACATCACAGGAGGAGAAATCCAGGTCCAATAGGAAACCAAACACTAAAAACTACACAACTTTAAAGCAATGAACACTAAACCAATGGATTACAATGGGTTCAGACTGTAAAATTTCAGGAAAAATCTAGTAAAATTCACATCTCATGGAATGATTTTCTCTGCACACCTGGGCTATGTGTGGATGAAATTATTTCTGTTAATAATCCTGACCAGAATCAAGAAATGCCTTAACTCTCTAACTCTGAAGATATTGCTGGAGAGTTTTTTATTGTCCCTGCAGTTTCAGTGACAAGATTACACCATGAGAAAAATTTTTCACATTAATCCTACTTTTAGATTGTCAGTTAGGTTTGGGCCAGGGGTGTGACAAGCAATTTTTACTCCTAGGAGAAGAGGTAGAAAAGACTTGATTGCATTGGAATATTTTTCTATATATTTGTGGTGGCTCTTAATGACGGCAGCATTTCAGAATGGATCTTTAGAAGCTCACCTTTAAGTTGCATTTTGCAAACCTAGAAGAGTATTAATGGTGAGGCTTTAACGCATAAACTGTTAATAAAAAATCGTTAAAAAAATAAAAAAGAAAAATAAAGCAGATTGTGAGGGTGGACGTGTGAATCACCTAAAGGCTGCTCTGGAAGAAAATCCTAGTTCCAGGCAGCCAGGAGAGGAGTTTTAGAAATGCAAATTACCATTGCTCTGGAAAAGTGTGGACAATGCCCAAGGGCCTTCTTGCCAGGGGGAGGAATTTCCCTGAGTCCATCTGCCCCTCACCCCCAGCTCTGCCTGCTTGCACAGATGGAATTTGCACAACTAAAGGCAGAGCCCATAGTGAGGATATCTGACTGCAACAGAAATTGGTTAAGCTGCAAAGGGAAACAGCAAACGGAGAATATTGAGCAAATTTCATGAAAAAAAAAGTGTGTGTGGGGGGGATCATCCCTCTCCCCAAAGCAATGAGGTGTTTTTGCTAGTCCAGAGAAATCACTTGAGAATCCAAACATTTTATCATTTCATAAGATAAAAGTGGTCAATTGATGCAGCCCTGGATGGAGGGAGCACCCCAAAAAGGGAAAAAGATGAACGGCCACCAGAACAAATCCTACAACACCATGGACCAGCCCCTGGGATCCCTAACGAATTCATATCAGGACACAGAAAACCCATCCATAATTTGAGTGGCAGAATTAGGTTAAAAAGTATCCTTGAAATAATAACCAAGCAGACAGCTCCAGCTCCTGACCTTCCTGCTGACCAAGCCGCTGAAATGAGGAACGAGACATTTCACCATGGGATGGAATCAGATTATCTACTTACAGAAGAAGGAGGAGTTTGTGGAAAATTAAATGACGCAAACGGCTGTTTGCAAACAAATGATAACCGAAAAGTGGTTCAACAGATAGCAAAGGAAATATGAAAATATCTCGTATTCCGGAGAAATAATGGGAATGGGACACGTTTCCGTGGTTCCCTGGCAGACCGTGGCATAAATGAATGCTGCTCCTCTTCTGATGTGCTGCAGTAACTCTCAGCTTTTTACCACGCAAGACATCTTGCGCCAAAGAGGATGCAGGAAAAGAGATTGAGTCAATAGAAATTAAAAGTTCGTAAAGGCAATTCTTGAGAAAATAAGAAAATGAGGAATTGAAAGCAGTAAGATTAATATCGTAGTAGGGGTGCATATTAACGAGGACAGGCAGTAGGTGGATCACGAAGTCTGAACCTGCCAAGTTCTTCAGCCAGTGGGGAATGGGAGAGGGAGATGCAGACGGGAAAATGAGGATAAAAAGGAGGCGGCGCTTTAGAGACCGCATGGCAAATGCCGCATGGCCTCTCTCTTTGTTCATCAATAAAGTCACTTTTACAGGACTCCTCTGTCTCCTTTGGGCACACAAACCTCTGGCCACGGGAATTTTCCCGCACAGCCCCGGGCACAGGGCAGACACCTCTGTGCCACCCACAGCAACCGGGACGAGCCAGCGCTGCTCCGGCACCGGCTCCTGCCGAGGCCCCAGCGGGAAGGAGACCGCGGGCAGCCGCTCCCGCAGCGCCCTCAGCCCAGCGCCAACACGGGCCGGCACCGGCACAACCAACCCGCCAGAGCCCCCTGCCGCCCCCTCGGCCCGCAGCGAGCCCCGAGCCCCCGCACAACCGAGCGCGGCTCCCACCTGCGCTGGGGCCGCCTCCGAGCTCCGCCGCCGCCTGTGGCTGAGGAATTCGATGGGATGTGTTGCCTTAAACTTTCTGACCACTCCCAGCCCATCTATGCCAGCATTCAAGCCCTGAAAGAAGGTGTGAATAAACTTCGTGTAGATCATGGGTACGACTGGCTGAACTGGCTCTTAGGGCACTGGGGACTCACTGGCTGGGTTAGCAATTTAGTTCAAATAGGTTTGTATGTATTAGGCATCATATTATGCATTGCAGTAGTTATTCCTTGTATTTTACAGTGTGTTAAGAATTTAATCGACAAATCGCTGAAGAGTGTATTTTTAGTTAAAAGAAAGGGGGGAGGTGTGGATATGGGTAATGCAAATGAGACTGATAGTACTGCAGATTGAATCAGCAAATGCAGCCTGACAACGAGGATGCCTGGCAAGAGCAAACAGAGACCTGACTGCAAGAGGACTGGATCAAGTCTGGCTTATGGGAAATAAGATTTTACTGAGTCCAAATGTAAAGTTTGTCTATGTGAGAGTTTGTCTGTCTAAGGTTTGTCTATGTGATTGCAGGAAAATATTACCAGCCTTCCTGTAAATGGTATATAAGCACATGTAGTGCTCAGTAAAAATTGGATTTTGATCACCATTCAGTGTCCCCATCTCTCTCTCATCGTCGATAGTTCAAGTACTCCCAGTGGGTTCCTGGAAAGAGAATGGTGGCACATCTACTGCCTGCTACCCCCCTCTAGGCAATATTCAACTGTTTAGTTCACAGACTCATCTTCCAGCACTCTTAGTGGGGTCAGCAGAGCCACTTCCCACTGGTGGGGGCAAAGAGCACCCTCTGTGCCTTTGTGGTGGGAGCAGACAGTGTTGTCTCAAAGGAAAGGTCAGAGAGAGACCAAGCTGGACCTCTGCCTCCTGCCCCTCACCACACAGGGGAAGAAGGGCACAAAACTGAGCACCTTTTTATTTTTTTTTCTGTCCTGTCATTTCCAGGAGCTTGACTAGCTCGAAGGAGAGGATTAGAAGGATTTCTTGAGGATCACTGCCAGGGCACAGCACACATGGCATCCCTCACCCCTTACATCACCATGGGATGAAGGGGTAGGAACCAACCACAGCCCTACCCCACTGCTCCAGAAGCCAAAACCCCCATGCAAGCATTTAGTTATGGCCTTCTTAGAGAACCACATTCCCACCCAAATCTTCCCCTCTGCAGCAGCTCATTCCCACAGGAACTGGCAGAGCAGATGGGCTTTGGACATTGGCTGGCTTCCATTGCACTCCTTGCCCTGGAGCTGGCACGGCAGGAGAAGGGCTCTGGTGAACCTTCTCCTCCTCCCATGTAGGCTCTAACCCAGCTGCCACAACTTCCAGTTCTCAGAGCACTTCTGGGCTCTGAGCAGCGGCCACGGGAGGAGGAGATGCAACTCCAAAGGCAGCAGTTCCCAGGCCCAGCTCCTGCCATCCCAGTGGGGCTGTTCGGTGGTTCAGGAGAGGAAGGGAAGGGCAAGTGCAGGTGGCAGTAGCTCATTTCAGACTGAAAGAGGGGAAGGTAATTTATTCACTTGGAAATCACTGCATTCAAGCTCTGATCCTAAACTGAAAGAGAAGTAGCACCTGCTCGTGTTAAATTTGGGTGAAGAACAACTGTTACATTTGATATGGTAAGCAGTTCAGTTATCAGAGGGAAAATGTAAAGCAAAAATTAGCATTCACAGAGAGACAGAAAACAGCAGGAGTTGGCAAAAGGGAGGAGGACAAGAAAGCACACCCCAAGTCAGTGTTTCATCCAAATCCAGGATTTTCTGTTTGTAAGGAGTGGGGTCCCCCTAGGTCCCTCCCCAGTCCTGCCCCCCCAGTAAACGGGAGTGGTGTGAACTGGGAAGCTTTATTGGGAACACTGGAGCAGCTGTGCTTGGGCAGAATGACAGCGGGGCTGGGTGTGGGACACACGACTCCTCTAAAATCAGTGTGGGGATGTGTTGGAGTCACTAAGTCAAGAGTTTCTCTGAATCCTTCAGAGAGAGATTAGACTGCAGGGATTGAATTAAAGTCTTGAGATGGATTGAAATATGTTAAGACTCTCACACATAAAGCAGAGGTGAAGGTTTAGGTTGTAGCACGAGGGAACAATAAGTAAGTAAATGGAATAAGTTTTAAGTGCTTTTAGTGAGTAAAAGGCCTTAGACGCCAGAGAAGTAGTACATGTTGTAGTGAAGGTTGAAAGACATGCTAGTGTTTCCTCCGAGGCTCCAAGAACCTCGCTTCAGACATAATAGAGTTAGAGTTAAGAATATTGCTTACATTTTTCAGTTAGAACAAGATAGGCCATGAGAGGAATGTTGAATTTGTCTTTACAAATGAGTTGTGGATCAGCCTGTAGATAAGGCTAGCACTGAGAGATAAAAGAAACAATGGGATGGATTCCATTGATTGATGAATGGAAAGAGATATTTGCCTTTACAAACAAACTGTAGGGCTGCTGATAAATGAAATTGGATATTGAAAGATGAAAGAAGCAACGGGGGGGAAAACTATGAATTCTATAAGAATTAAAAATTAAAAGGGAGGGTTATACATTAGAGGGGAATTTCAGGTATCAGGCATTTCGGGAAGTCTGTGCCTCTCAAGTAACTCAGCCAATGGGGAAAGAGAGAGGGAAATGCGGCCGGGAAAATAGGATAAAAAGGAGGCTGCGTCCTCCAAAAATTGTAGAGATCCCAGGGGAATGTCCCATGGCCTCTCCCTTTATTTGAATAAAGCAAAAAGGACTCCTCTGTCTCCTTTTTGGACATAAACCTCTGGTGTTTGTGGATTAATTTTCCTGACAGAAAGAACTTTGGGATTCTTACCTGCACAAGCACGTGCAGTGCCTCAGTCATAAGTGCCTCAGAAATATCAGAAGTGTGTCTTCTTCAGAGTGTGGTCACAAGGGTTCAGAGTTGGAGCCAGTTCTGCAGGCAGGCTGATGAATAGTCTGGGGCTCCTCTGCAGAGCCCCATTCATTCTGGGGCTGCTTTCTGCTGGTTCTGCTGGACTGGCTCGAGTGAAACACACACCCAATTAACAGCAGTTAAATTACTCTGGCATGAAACAGTGGGGAACAGGCAGAGCAGTGAAGGGCAGCATGGACCAGTTGTTCTGGCAGGTCTGACGAGGTCTGGTTTGATACAGCACTCACAGAACTCTGCTCCACCTGTGACACTTCCACTTGCAGTAGATGACTGTTCCTCTTCACAATATCCAGCAAGGCAGGTCAAAGACACTTTTACCATTTTCATCTTCAAAAGGGAGAAGAAATCAGCAGCAAACATGAAGTAACCAGTCAGAGGTCCCAGGAAGAAACAAAAGAACAAAGAGTAGTGGATAAAAACAGGTGGAGCAGTGATCCTTATCTCTGTGGGAGATATCCTCTGCTAATGGGCCATCTGTTAAAACCAGGTGGGGCAGTGTTCTTTATCTTTTCCACAACCCATCCTTCCTCCAGGAAGATATCTTCTGTTAATGGGCCATTGAGTGCCACTGCATGACTGATAAAATTCCATCATCCCATTGGGAGATGCTCCAGCCAGGGGGAGGACCCAAGCCTTTCCTAAAATCTGAGATTTGGAACACCAAGGCAGCCCTTACCCACTGGATTCGAGAGGACAAGAGCTACCAGACCTTTCTACAGCATCACTACTACAACAAGACCACTTCATCGGGACTGCTACCACCACCCTAACTAGCGGGGTGTCAGGTTGTATTCTGATTCTGTCAGTTGTTTTCTTTTGTACTATTGCATGGATTTTATTTCTCTTCTCTTTTTTCCTATCAAATTGTATTTCTGACTTGGAGTCTCTCACTGGTTTTGCTTTCAAACCAGAACAATTCTGGAGGGGATTTTGGCTAAAGCTTGATATTTGGGGAGTTTTTGATCCGTGTGTTAAAGTTTGGACGATTTTGGGTGGGAATCTTGGTGTTTGGGAGGTTATTACAGACACAAGATGCTCAGTGACTTCCAAAGATGAACTTGGCCGAGGAGGAACACCCAGTTTATGGAGCTCTCTTCTTGTTATTTCCCCCTAAACCAGGAATTTTCATTCCTCAGGTGTGTGGGGATGGAGGAGGCAGAAAAGCCCCAGAGATCTCTCACGAGGAGGGGCTGCAAACCCAGCCTAGTGAGCTGTGAGGAGAAAAGACTCTCCCTGAGCTGGGAAGGCGGCCGGAGATCCAGGCAGAGCTCAGAGCTGGTGGAGAAGCCTTCTGGAGGGGAGAAGCCCCACAAGTGCTTGGAATGTGGGAAGGGTTACAGCTACAGGTGCAGGCTGATTGAACACCAGAGGATCCACACTGGGGAACGGCCCTACAAATGTGGGGAATGTGGGAAGGGTTTCAGTCGGAGCTCCAAGCTGATCCAACACCAGAGGATCCACACTGGGGAGAAGCCCTATGACTGTGGGATATGCGGGAAGGGCTTCAGTGAGATCTCTGACCTGCTCCGGCACCAGGTGGTCCACAGTGGGGAACAGCCCTACACCTGCTTGGAATGTGGGAAGAGCTTTGGATGGAGCTCTGACCTGAAAAAACACCAGCGCATCCACACTGGGGAGAGGCCCTACGAGTGTCTCAAGTGTGGGAAGAGGTTTCAGACCAGCTCCAATCTTCTCCTACATGAGCGGATTCACACAGAGGAGAGGCCCTTCCGCTGCCCCGACTGCGGGAAGGGATTCAAGCAAAATGGCAACCTCACTGTCCACCGGCAAATCCACACTGGGGAGAGGCCCTACGAGTGTCCTGAGTGTGGGAAGAGCTTCTCACAGAGCTCTCACTTGACCAAACACCAACGGAGGCTCCACTAAGGGAAGCCCTGTGAGTGCCCTGAGTGTGGGAAGAGCTTCGTGCTCTGCTCCAGCTCCATCCCCCATGGGAGGATTGGTGTTGGATGATCCCCAATGACCCCCGTTGGGCAGAGCCCTGGTGATCTGTGTTCCTGGTGATCCCCATTGGGTGGGGTAAAGTGGTTGGAGAGATATCTCTCTGTTTTCCTTCTGTTACTATGATTTGGTTGGTAATAAATTCCCTCACTGTGCCCAGGCTGTGTCTGTGACGCCTTTTTTGCTGTTTGGTCTGTTTGCTCGTCCCGTCTTAATCTGATCCTGGAGCTCCTGGTTAAACTTTCTCTTCTCTTGCAGCTCGAGGGGTAGGGTCAGAGTGGCTCTGGTGGGTGCCTGGCATCAGGCCAGTGTCACCTTGTCTTGGTTTGAAAGACAGGTATTTTTCTAAGGAAAGGCAAGAACCCCTTTCCTGAGATGCAGAGTGCAACCCCCTCCCTTCTAATTATTTTAGTTTCAAATCAGAGCCTGTCAGGCAGAAGATATGGGGATAGAAATAACAGTTCTTTACTGAGATCTAACAAGGCAAAATAGCTGAAACAACAACAGCTATAAAAATTGACAACAGAAGAGAACAGTATAGCTCAGTTTCAGCCCCTTTGGCCAAAGCCCTCTCTCCCTGTGCTCAGTTGCTGGTGGTGGGGGCAGGGCAGGTCCCGTGCAGTTGAAGAGGGGCTGGAGTGATGGCGGCAGCAGCCCAGGGGTGAGAGGGATGGGGGAGTGACTCCCCCTCACGGTGTCGGTCGTGGTGCTCAGCAGAGTGTCCGGAGGTAGCAGGGTGAGGTGGGAGAGCAGCAGAGCGATGTCCAACGCCAGGGAGCGTGGATCTCAGTGCTGGGATGGCAGGGGAGATGCCAGATCCGAGCATGGGGCGTCCTCCTCTCACTCCACAGGCGAAGCAGGAGAGCAAGAGTGCCCCCCCAGACCCCTCTCCCACTTTTTCCTTTTCCGGTCTCCCCCCATCCCCCCACCCCCGCAAGAGAAAACTATTGCTACTAAGGTGTAGCCACAAATACTTAGCATAACATTGGGAAAAATTCCACAGAAAGAAAAGGGAACAATTCAACCCCCAACAGGAGGAAAGAGTGGTCTGAAGATCTTATTCTGAATTTGCTTTTCTTTCTTTGTGTAGTTAATAAAGTTTTTTATACCCTTTTAAGTTTTAGGCCTGACTTGCTCTTTTGCTCCTGGTTCTGTCTCACAACAGAAAATGAGTATATTTAAATTGGCAAGTCAAAACTATAACATTATTTGGTGCGTTGGCCAGAAAATTCAAAAATTCAAATTAAACCAAGACATTAGATTATCCTATCTGGATGAAGATAACCAGAACTCCAGGAAATGAATTTATTTATTTATTTATTTTATTTATTTATAAGACAGGATGGCTACAAAAAAAGTTGATTTGCAGGTTGGGGGGGGGTGATTTTGAATAATGCATGAAGGTCTGTAAATATGCACCATGTCGATGCATTTAAGGAAGTGTTTTCTGAGTGTGTGGCCTTGGCTGAATGCCCAGCACCCAGCCACATTAACCCTTTGCTTTAATGTCTTAGTCTCTTATCTGTTTACTTTTTATTAAACCTTTTAAAATTTACCAGGAAAGTGAACCTCGTTTTTCACATCACTATGGGCAGGGAGCTGCTGCTCCTGAAGCTCACCTTTCCTCGTTCCTTCCAGGAGGAAAGCTGGGTGTGGGAGCGCTGCATGCACTCCTTCAGAGGCTGCTGAGGGCAGGGCTGGGGAAGGGGAAGAAGTGGATGAAGAACTGCGTGCAGTGTCCTGGCCCTGCTCATCCTCCCCATGAATGACGAGGCCCCCAGGGTGGGCCAGGCACTGCTGCCAAGGCTGAGCACTGACACGGAGAGGGGTGGCTGACCCCCCCTGGGGCTCCAGGCCTTGGGCAGCATTCCCCAAGCACAGCCCAGGGAAGGGTCCCTGCAGAGCCAAGTTGGCATTGCCAGCACCTGCCCTGCCCACTCCAGCAGGGCTCAGCACCAGGCCAGGACACCGAGGTGTGGGCAGGTGTGTCCCCAAAGGTGTTGGAGAGCAGGCATTTGGGCCTCAATCCCTGTACCTGGGGGCCATTCCCGGATGTTTTGGCAGCTCCCTAAAGGCAGAGTCACCCCAGGTCAACTTTCCCAGGCCCTGGAGCCATCTCCCAGTTCCTGCTGTTCCACAGGCCTCCAGGAATGCCGTCCTTGCTATAGCAGAGCTCCTCAAGTGGAAGGAGCTGAAGCACGTGGTGAAGACAGGGCAGACCTGGAGGATGGCTGACTGCTTGGTGAGGATGTGCCCCAGGGACTGTGCTGGGCCGTGGGCTCTGCAGCTGGGCCTGGGGAAGAGACCCCACAGCCTGGAGCTGCATCCTTGTTCCTGGCTCAAGAACAGAGCCCCAGGGGCTCTCCTCCAGTCCCATCTCCCCTTCCTGCACCCAGTGGGAGGGAGGAGGGCTCTTGGTAATGGGGCTGCTGCCAGGAGGGGCTGCTCCAGTCACCTGGAAGATGTGTGACAATGTCCACATCTTTGTGGTCGCTCCAGATGGAAAAGGACAGCAGCAGGGCTGAGCAGCACCTTCATCAGAGCCTGCAGTACCTGAGGGACCCTCAGCAATGTGTGCAAGACTGGACCATCAGGTTCATGAGCCCCAGCCCGGGGTCCCTCTTTGGGCAGCCCCTGTCCCCCCCAGCCCCTGCCCAGTGCCACATCCAGGCTGCTGGTGGTCCCTGGTTGTTTGGGATCGTGCTGGGGAACAGCAGGGGCTGACAGAGCTCTGTGCCCAGGGACCATCGTGTGACATCCCCAGGACCAGAGCGAGGAGCTGCCTGCTCTGGATTTCAGTGGGGAGTGGGGGGTGAGGGCTGGGAGAGTGGGGGGTCTCTACAAACACGGGAACTCATCTCGGCTCTGTTTTGGTCACAGAACTTCAGGCCTTGCAGAAAGATGGGTGTGAACTCACGCGTTGTCTGGCAGCTCAGAGCAGCTCGATCCTGAGGAGCCGAAGGAGCAGCGGACACTGGGACAGTCCCTGCGAGCTCTGTGGTGCTGGCACTGCTGAGCTGGGGGCCTGCTGTGCCCAGAGTGGGACATTCAGGCTCGACTGATCAGGGACACCCTCCTGCTGATTCACAAGGTGCAGAAAAGACTCCTTGACTTCCCAGGGTTCTTCTCAGAGAAGGCTCTGGGTGAGGCTGGATCCAACCCCAGCCCCAGACTGGGGCAGCACTTTAAGTCTGAAGGGTCACACAGGCGTCCATGAGCCTGGAGATCACTTTGTCCTAAGGATTATGGCTGGCAAGCCAACTATAGTTTTGTAAATAAAGTTAGTTTTTTAAAGTTTTAAATAATTACTTTTCAAATTTCTTTTAAGACATCCCAAAGGTACCTGCGGGCAGGTGGGCACACAGGTGTGATGGGGTGGGTGGGATCAGGCCAGGAATTAGACCCTGATTTTGTGATTTACAGCAGGACTTCTTCTCTGATCCTAATTCTCAGTGTTATGGTGCTGCCAGGTGTGCTGCTGGTGGGTCTGGGACCCTCACACTGAGATCTGATACCCCTAAACTGGGGTTTGGGTCCCTCAGATGGGGGGTTCAGGTCCTGGACTCCTAAACTGGGGTCAGGGACCCTCAAACTGTAATCTGGGTTCTTTAAACTGGGTCTGGGATTTTTAAACTGAGATCTGGTACCCCCAAACCGGGATCTGCAGCCCTTCAGCGTGATCTGGGATCCTCACACTGAGGTCTCAGCTCTCCACCCTGGGACCTGGGCCTCTCAAACTGGGGTCTGGAATCCTCAAACTGGCTCTGGACCCTCCCCCCACCTGGAGTTTGGACCCCTGAAAAAACTGGGGGGACAAGTGGGGGAGGTGAGGTAGGGGTTTATTTGGGGGTACAAAGATTAAAGGGAGATGGGGAGACCTCAGGGTGGAATTTTGGGTCTACCTTAGAGGGGGGAGGTGAGTGGGAGTAGCCCAGGATGGAGATTTGGGATCCTCAGGGTGGGCTTTGTGGAGTCCCAGGGGGGATTTGGGGGTCCGAGCGTGGGTTCTGGAGGGTCTCAGGGTGGAATTTTGGGGTTCCAGAGTTGATTTAGGCAGTTCCAAGATAGATTTTGGGGTGCAAGATGGATTTTGTGGGTACCAGCGCCAGATTTCACAGACCCCTTAGTGGAAGGCCTTTGGGGTTTGAGGATTCCCAGGGTGGATTTTGGAGTTTCACAGTGAGTTTCACCCTCCCCAGGATGGATTTGGGCATCTCAGGTTGAGTTTTGGGGTTCCAGAGCTGGTTTTTAGGGTCTTAGGATGGATTTTTGGGGTCCTAGGCTGGGTTTTCAGGGTCAGGGGGATGGATTTTAGGGTTCCAGCACCCGCAGCGCAAAGTCCAGGGCGGGGGCACTGTGGGTCAGACACCCCATGGACACCACGTCGATGTGGGGCCCCAAAAACTGGGGGAGGGTCTCCAAAACGATGCCCCCGCTGGCCTCCACCGTCACTCCGGGATGTGCAGCCTTGACCTGCGCCGCAGCCGAGTGCAGCTCCTGGGGGGACACCCTGTTAGCAGGGAGCACCCCCTCCCCAAAATTTGGGGGTACACTGGACATAGGGATGTATACTGGATGCTACATAGTGCAGAATCCCCCCCCAAATTGGCCCAAATCTGCCCAATGTGGGACCTCCCCCACAAGAAATCCCCAATTCAGGGATTATTCCACCCACTGAGCTCCAAAACTGGGGTGTCCACCCCCAACCTCTCCAAATCAAGGGTTATCCTGATTAAACCCAATAAAAACTCAATAAAAATAGATTCCCACCCAACATCTGCCCAACTGGGGGCACCACCCACCACTGACCTCCAGAACAACCCCAAATTTGGGCTCTCCAATCCAAATGGCTGTCCCCCCACCCAGAACCCCCCAGAATTGTGACCTCCTATCCAACGCCTCCAATCCAGGCATTTGCCCACCCACTGACCCCCAAATTACAATCCCCCCACCTAAACTCCCCAAGTCAAGGGTCCCTTCACCCTAAACCACCCAAATTTGGATTACCCAACCCTCTGACTCTCCCCAAATTGGGATTCCCTCTCATGTCTTTGGGGCTGCCCCACATTTACAGCAGATTCCCATTTTACTGGTGTAGCCTTACCCTGGAATGTCCCCCATTTTTGCCACTCCCCTCGATTTTGGGGGCTCAGCTGGGGATAACAGAGCCAGGATCTATGTGGTTAATCCCCACTTTTTTGGGTTCAACCCATTTCACTGCTCTGCCTCTCATTTTAAAGGGTCTTGACCCTCATTTTTGGGTCCAGGCTCACACCTGGAGGGTCCTCCCATTCTTGGGGGCCCTTGCCAGATTTTGGAAGCTCACCTGGTGGGGGCAGAGGTCAAACCTATGGCATTACCAACTTTTTAGGGAGATCTGTGCCCATTTTTGGGGTTTCTCCCCATTTTTAGAATCTAACCCCCCATTTTTGGGGTCCAGCCCACACTTGGGGTCCCACCACTATTGGCCCCCCTCCGGTTTTGGGGCTCACCTGGGGTCTCAGGTTGTCCAGCAGGACGATGTCAGCCCCAGCCCCAGCAGCCGCCAGCGCCTCGTCCGCACTCGAGCACTCGACCCCCAACCGGCGGGTGAAGCCCCCGGCCCGGCGCACCCCCAAAATCATCTGGGGAAGAGGGGGGTCAGGGAGAACCCCAGAGTGACGCCCCAGTATGGGGCAGGGTAAAATGGGGGCTCCCCCCAGTCATTCGCTTAAAATTGGGGTCTCCCCACTGCCCTCCCCCAACATTGATCCCCAAATTTGGGTCCTCTCCCCCAGAGTCCCCGAATTCAAGGTTGAGAGTTACTCAACGCATGATCTTCCCCCAATTCAGGGGTGACCCCCCAATTTCCCTCCCAAATTGGGACCCCCCCCGCACCCATCCCCCCCAATTCATGGGTCCTCCTACATCAGTCCACGCCCACAATACCCCAATCCAAGAGTCTGTCCCAAAATTGGTACCCCCTTTAAATATTGGTGCTTCCCCACCACCCTCGAAATTCGGGGTACCCCAAGCTATCACTCCCCCAAAATCGAGCCCCCTCCACCAAACCCCCCATTACCTCCAGACCTCATATTCCCCACACCCCCAAAATTGGGGTTGTCACATCGACCACCCAGAACCCACCAATTCAAGGGTTACCCCTCCAATCTCCCCCCCAAACTGGGGTGCTGCTCCTCCAGTCTCCGAGTTTCCCCAAAATCCAGGGATACTTCCGCCATTACCGCCCAAATTCTGGAGTCCCCCCACACCCAGAACCCCCCAGTTCAAGCCCCCCCAATTGTCCCCACAAAGTTCGGCGTCCCCACCTGCTCGAGCCCCCCCGCTGCCGCCGCCAGCGCTCGGTGATTGTCCTTGAGGAGGAGGAGTCCCCCCAAACCTGCCCGGTGGGGGTCAGCGCCCCCCACCCCCAGCGCGTATTTCTCCGCCAAGCGGAACCCGGGCGTGGTTTTTCGGGTGCCCCCCACGACCCCCGCCCAGGCCTGTGCCCGGGCCACCCCCACAGCCCTCGCGGCCATCGAGGCCACCCCGCTGCAGCGCCCCAAAATATTGAGGGCGACCCTCTCCGCTGCCAGCACCCCCGCGGCCGGACCCTCCACCTCGGCCACCAACACCCGCCCGGGGGGCAGCGCCGCCCCCTCGGGCACCCTCCAGGTGACCCGGCACCCCGACACCCCGAAAACGGCCTCGGCGAAGGGGGCCCCGGCCAGGACACCCCCCGAGTGCCCCCCGGCCTTGCTGAGCAGCTGCGCTCGGGTCGCGCTGTCCCCCACGGTCGCCACCGCCGCGTCCGGCCAGGGCGCGTCCTCGTCCAGCCAGGAGCGCGCCAGGGAGCGCAGGCGGTGCGGGGGGGGCGGGGGGGCCCAGCCCCGGGCGGGGGGCGGCGAGCGGGCCGGGGGCGAGCGGGACATGGTCCGGGGGAGCCTGGGCAGAGAGACAGAGGCGCTGCTTGGGGGCTGCGGGAGGGGGATTTGGGGTCGTGGAGAGGGGTTTGGGGTCGTGGGGAGGGGCTGTTGGCGTCCTAGGAATGACCCTGAGAGGGTCTTGGGATCCAGGAAGGATTTTCAGGGAGATATTTGGGTCTGGAGGGGTTTTGAGGCGTTGAGGGGGAAATTTGGGTTGGTCTTTGTAGGATTTGGGGAATTTTGAGGGGTTGCTGCAGGGGTTGAGGGTCCCAGGAGGGTCCTTGAAGAGATATTGGGGTCCTGGGAAGGGCTTGTCGGGAGGTTATTGCGTCCTGGGAAGGGATTTTGGGCGGCTCCTGGGGGGAGGTTGAGGGTCCTAGGAGAGTCTTGGAGGGGATATTGGGGTCCTAAGGGGATTTTGGAAAATATTTTTGGGTGCAGGGGGTATGTTGGGAGTTATTGGGGTCCTGGGATGGATCTGGGAGTCCAGGAAGGAGATCAAATGTGGGTCCCGCCCCTCCATGGGCACCCAAAATGTGGGTCCCTCTCCCCGCTCCTGCCCCTTCCCCCCAGCTCAGGGGGGTCCAAAGTCCGGTCCGGAGTGGCCACATCACCCACCCCTCCCCCCTCCCCTTCCCGAGACTCCCAGGTGGGGGAGGGGCGCCCCACTGACCTGTCCAGGGTTGGAGGCGACTGAAGCCCGAATTGGGGCTCGGGGGTTCTTACCTGGGGGGGCGTGGCCCGCCTCGCCCCAATGCCCGACCCTGGGCCGTGATTGGCTGCCCTGGGGGTCCCCACCCCCCAAAAAACCCGCAGGCGGTTTGGGATGGGGGAGGGGAAATTCCCTTTATTGACAGTAAATGAGCGTGGCGAGGGCATTGGGGACACTTGGGTGGCGCCCCACGGACGGGGGGGGGCACTTGGGGTGACACCAGATGACATCAGGTGATTCCCCCAACCTGCCCCCCCTAATTCAGACCCTGCCAAATCCCATCAGTGTCACGTGGGGGGGTTACAGCGGCATCGAGGGTGACGGACACATGGGGGTGACAGGAGGTGACAGTGACAGAGGTGTCCCCGCAATAGCTGTGATAGGAACACTGGGATGTGAAAGGGAAAACAAGGCGTGGGGGGGAGAGGGGGTGGTGACAGTGCCAGAGGTGTGGTGACAGTGCCGGGGTGTGGTGACAGTGCCAGGGGTGTGGTGACAGTGCCAGGGGTGTGGTGACAGTACCAGGGGTGTTCCTCTGGGCGGGGCTGTGGCCGAGGGGTTGGACAAGGTTGGGATGAGGGCAGAAGATGGAGAGGGGGGAAGAGGGGAACAGAGGGACATTGCGAGGGGGAGACAGGGAAGAGATCGAGGTGGGCGAGCCATGGTGGAGGGGACAGCAGAGGGGACATGGAGATGACAGTGGGGGCAGGGACAAGAGAGGACCCAGACATGGAGTTGGGGACATGGAGAGGACATGGACATGGTGGTGGGGTCATGGGGAGGGGGATGGTAGCCAGGAGGAGATGGTCAAGGAGACCTGGAGATCGTGGAGGTGACCTGGACATGGTGGTGGCACATTTGGAGGAGACAGGGAGGAGGTGGAGGAGACAGGAAGATGGAACTGGGGACAGAGATGAGCAGTGAAATGTGGAGAGGTGGTGGGGACATGGGGAGGACATGAGGGGGATATGGAGATGTTCAAGGTGAACGGGATGTGGTGGTGGGACATGAGGAGGGGACAGGGAGATGGTAGTGGGGGCATGGAGATGGTCAAGAGCACCTGGAGATGGTCGAAGGGACACAGGAAGTGAGAGGGTGGGGACAGGGAAGAGCTGGAGGTGACCTTGGACCGTGAAGGTGACCATGGAGGTGACCCATGAGCAGAGGGCAGGGTTCAGGTGGGACATGGGCCCATGGGAACAGGGGGATTGGGAATGCTGGGACAGGGGGCTGTGGGGACATGGTGTGAGCAGTGTCAGGGTGATGGTGTCAAAGGTGTGGGTGGTGAAGACGAAGGTGATGATGAAGATGGAGCTGTTGGTGTTGTGGTGATGATGATGGAGGTTGATGGTATTGGGAGATGATGATGGCGGTGTGGGTGATGATGATGTTGCAGAGGATAAGGCTGATGATGTGGGTGGTTGTGGTGATGAAGATGATGGTGATGATGAAGGCCACCCCTGCTCCTTATTGAGGGCATTTCACATCTCGATGGGGACCAGCACTGGCAGCTCCATCGGCTCTGGAGCCTCAAAGATGTCACAGTCCAGAGCCTCAAAGACCTCGCTGTGCTCTGGGAGCTGCATGAAGTGGGGCTGGAGGGGGTCACCAGGGGGTCACTGGGCTGGAACACTTAGGGGACACCTCGGGGACACCCAGGCAGGACTCCTGGGGGCTGGGGAAGCTCCACTGGTGTTGGGACTAAGGAGCAGCAGTTGCCCATCCCAAACACTGTCCCCACAGGGGGATTCTGCCAAGAGACAAGCACAGAATGGAGCACCCTAAGGTAAGATCAAGGTGGGACAATTGTCCTCAGGCCAGCTTGGACCTTGGGGGAGGTAAACAAAGCTGGGGGATCAGAATGGACCCTGCTGGTGGACAAGGAAATCCAACCCAGCACTGGTGCTGGAATCAGCTGTGACTGGGTCAAAGGGAATTCCAGAGGGGCAGATGGTGACCACTGATCCATGGCCACCACCAAGCCCAGAAACCTCCAGCTGAACAGAAGAGTCAGCCTGAGCCTGGAATAATCAGCACCCAAGGCCAGGGAATCGTTAAACCAATGGCATTAGAGAGGGGTGTAGCCCATGAGCACTGATTCCTGAGTTTGCTAAAATGGATAAACAGGGAGAAGTTCAGAATGACCTCAGGACCCCCCACCACCCAAAAGCTCCAGGGGAAGAAGGACCAACAGGACACTGCTGGATCCATGGGTGGTGCTGACCTTCTGATTGATCTCTCTCCCTCCCTTCTCCCTCTCTTTCTGCCCTTCCTCCTTTCTCTCCCTGGCATTTTATTGTTCAGTAAATTCCAGGCTATTGACTTTGGTCCCATTTGCCCCTGAATTTGGGCAGAGGCACCTCAAGGATGGGATCTGAACAGCCCAAGATTCTTCAAGTGACCTTAACCCCCTCATTGCCAAGAGCCATGAAGCCACGAGTGCTGATCCTTGGCCAGGGAAGCTCTGTCACTCCCAGACGGAGCAGAGGAGCCAGGGCTCCAGGCTCCTGGCCATGATCCTCTCCTGCCCCGAGCCCAGCCTGTGCTCCCTGGGGATGGGGCTCCCAGAGCCCTGGGCAGAACCTGTTTCCCTCTGTGCCCCAAACCCTGGGGGCTCCAGAGGCTGCTCTGGGTGCCCCTCGTCCCTCCCAGCTCCAGGGGGACATTCCAGGGTGTCCCAGCCTGCCCTGCCCAGGGCACACAGTGGTGGGAGGGGAGGGAGAGAGACCCCTGGGAGCCCCTGGAGTCACTCTGGTCATGGTGGGGGAGGGACTGGAGACTCGCAGGGTTGAACAAGGGCCACAGAACACACAGGGACAGGAACACGGACATGGGAACACACATGGAGACAACACACAGGGACACAGGAACACACAGGGATGTGGGAACACACACATGGACAGGGGAACACACACACAGACATGAGAACAGGCACACGTGCATACACAGAGTTGTTTTGCTGAAGGGGTTTATTGATTATTCCAGGGACATTCCCAGGGTTCCCAGGGGATCAGGGGGATTATCCAGAGATGATCATCTCCTCATGCTGCTGGAGGGGGACAGGCCCTGGGTGTCATCACCAGTTCCAGACCTGAAAGGCAAAGCCCAAGTCGTGACACCCGTGTCCACTGGGACACGAGAGGGACCTTGTTCCCACCCCTCTCTTTGCAGGGACCTGCAGCAGGAGAAGGGATTTGGAGCCCCGAATACACCTGGGACTGGACTTGGCTCCTGACATCCATGGGGCTCCCAGAGCCTCTCACCCTGGAATATCCCAAAACCTCCCAGAGCCCTTGCTGCTCCCACAGGGACACTGGGTGTCCCCAGAGCCCCCCAGTGCAAGGAAAGCCTTGGGGACAGCTCTGTCCACCTAACCCCAGCACATGGATCAGGGACGGCCCCCTCCATATCCCTCTGACTTTCCCAAGCTCTGCCCACCCCAGAGGGCTCAAGGCTCTGCCCTGGTCCCCGAGGATCTTTTGTGGGGCTGGAGAACCCCCAAGATTTCTCACCAGGGCATCCAGAGGGGCAGCCGGGCATCACTCCCGCAGAAGCTCCACCTGCTCAGCCACGAGGGGCTGGGGAGAAAGGGGGGGTTAGAGCCACACTGGGGGATACTGGGGCTGGTTGGGAGATACTGGGGCAGGCTGGGGTGTACTGGGACACAGTGGGGTGTGCTGGGGTGCACTGGGGGTGATGACCAGGACAGGGGAAGCTCTGGGCCCAGCAGAACTGCGGGTACCCACCTCAGACCTCTTCACTCGTTGGACGCCGTTCTTCTTCTGCAGAGAAATTGGGAGATGTCACTGGTCTCTGGGGTGTCCCCAGTCCCAGCAAGGCATGGGGGGACCCAACTGGCCCCCAGTTCCCACACTGGTGCCCCAATTCCAGGACTTACCACAATGCATCCACCTACAGCTCCTCCTATGACTGTCTGCAGATGGAGAGCAAAGGTTTAGTCTGGAATGGTCCTTGTGGGACTCAGGGGTCACAGGTGTCCCCACGCCCTGTGGCTGTCCCCAATCTGAGGGGGAAAATCCCTTCTGCTCCCCCAGTCCCACTCCAGGCAGTTTCACCCGATCCCTGTTCCTGCAGGGACCACGGTGGGGATGGAGACGAGGAGAGCGAGGGGAATTTGGGGCCTCCAAGGAGGAGGGGATGGAGTGGGATGTGAGGGCCCCAAAGACACTGAACTGGGGGGAGTTTGGGGCCCCTCGGGATGGGGCTGGGGGTGCTGAAGGGATGGGAATGGGGCAATGCAGTTGGGGAGGCAGGAATTCCAGTGGGGGACATGGGGGCTGAAGTGGGAGGTGGGTGGGGACAGGGGAAAGCAGGGGCAGAGGACCAAAATTGTTGGGTTTGTGAGGGGCTTTGGGAGTCCAGGAGGGGGATTTGGGGATACTGTCATGGAGAATGAGAAAGGGAAGGGAGTGGAGGGAAAGAGGAGAGGAAGTGGACTGGGCATGGGGATCTTTGGGGTGACTGGGGTGCACTGAGATGGGTGGGAATACAATGGGGACCCTGGGGAAGGGGCAGCCTTGGGAAGCTCTGGGATGTACAGGCACGCACTGGGGTGCACTGGGATGGCCTGGAGGGTCATGGCCATGAGAGGGGAGGGCCTGGTTCAGCAGAAGAATTCAGGATACTCACATCGCCAACAGCAATGGCACCACCTCGCTGTGGAGAGAGCATGAGATGTCACTGGGGTGTCCCCAGTCCTAGTAAAGATTGGGGGTGACCAAACTTCCCCCCAGTTCCCACACTGGTGCCCCCAGCTCCAGGACTTACCCCAGCACATACAGCTCCACCACTGCCATCAAAGGTGGCCTGGGCAAAGAGAGCAAAAGGTTGGTCAGGATTGGCCCTTGAGGGGCTGGGGGGACACAGGAGTCCCCAGCCCCCCACCTCCCACCCATGGCTGTCCTCTGCTCTGAGCAGGGGGTGCCAGGGGATTTGGGAACATCACTGCAGGGTGGAAGGCAATGAACTGAGAGCAAAGTCTGGAGAGAAGACCCTGGGAATCATCTGGGGGCTTGAGGGGACCAGGGGCAGAGGGGGAGGCATTTCCCAGTTTGTGCCAGCTCAGCCTGGCTTGGGACTGGAACAGTTCATCCCAGTTTGGCCGAGTTCAGCCTAGTCTGTACTTAAATGAGTTTGGACCTCTTGGTCCCACTTCAGCCTAGTTTGGGACTGGCCTTTGTTCTTGTGTGGGCAACAGAGGAGATGCTGGGGAGATGCCCGAGGGGATCAAGAGGATGGGATGGGATGGGATGGGATGGGATGGGATGGGATGGGATGGGATGGGATGGGATGGGATGGGATGGAGAGGCCCAAAAGGACGGGATTTGGGGATAGCAGCACAGGAAAGCTCTGGGGCCCTCGCAGGGAGGAGCCGGGTCCGAGCATCCGTGGTTCAGCCGGGCTCTGGCAGCGGGAGTTGAATTGCGGCAAGGGGAAGGACAGAGGCAATGGTGGCGAGGAGAAAGCGGCACGGCCCGGGGCCGGGGAGCCCGGCGGAGCCCCTGCATTGGGAAGAGCCCTCAGACCTGAGCCCAGCCCGTGGCTTTGGAGCCTCACCTCGCTCTGTGCCGGCAGGCACAGCAGGATGGAGAAGAGCAGGGCCACGCTGAGCACAGCCACCTTCATCTTCCTCTCGCCCTGGGCAGCGCTGGCTGAGGCTGCAGCAGGGCAGGAGCACCTTTATCCCTGCCGGGACTCCTCCCTGCGCCCTCCCTGACAGCCCCCAGGCCAAAGCCCGGCTTGGCACAGCCCCCAGCCCTGGCCACAAGCCCAGCCCTGGCACAGAGTCCATCCCGGCTGTGGCACGGATCCAGCCCCGCTCCCCGCATCCCTGCAGCTTCCTGCACGGGGCAGCTGCCCCTGGAGGGGACCGGGCACCCGGGGGGCCGAGGGGGGCAGGCAGGGATCCAAAGGCAGCTGGGGACCCTGTGGGGACACCCCCACTCCAACACAATCCATCCTCCAACAGCCCCCAGCCCCACACCCCCCATCTCCCGGTACCCCTCCCCTCCCAGAGCGTTCCTTGCAGGACACCCCGGAGCTGAGCCAAGCCCCAAACCTGGAGTGTCAGAGCAGGATTGTCCCAGTTCCCACTGCAGCCCCTGGGCTCATTGGGGCTGCACTGACCCCTCTTCCTGGGGCAGCAGCACCCCGGGATCAGGGAGAAGGGGCAGGGGGAGCACAGCGGGGTCAGGGGCCATGGCAGCAGCTGGGGGACCGGGATCTCCAGTCCCTGCAGGTGCCCTGGGGAGCACTGGGCAATGGTGGCACTGGGACACCGGGGCTGGCCTTGTGGCAGTGCTGGGCTGGTGGCAGTGCCCGGCTCCAGCCCATTCCTGTCCCTGCAGCCCCAGACTGCTCCAGGCCCCCAGGGGAAGATCCCCGGGCAGAGCCCCTGGCACAGCCACGGCCACCGTGTCCTGCTGGATCAGCCCAAGCCCGCTGTGCTGAGCTGGCCCAGCCATCGGCTCCCAGGGGCTCTGTGCCCAGCAGGGCTGTGGCTCCTGACCGGGCTGGCACTGGGACACAGCTCCCGCAGCTCCCCTGGCCCCAGGGATGGCCCTGCCCTGTCCTGCCCTGCTCCCAGCGCTGGCCCTGAGCTGGGGCTGACCTTCCCAGCCCAGGGTCCTGCGCTGCTGTCCCAGCTCAGAGGCCCCTGTCAGGGTCACCCCGAGGACACAGATCAGTGACAGTCCCTGCCAGGGCTGCCACGAGCTGCCAGTGCCTCCATTCTCCACTGACATTCCGTGACATTTCCAGGAGATGTTCCCTCCTCACGGGACACTGACCTCACAGAAGGGACCTGTTGTGGCACAGGTCAGAAAATCCTTCAGGCACCTGACTTGACTGTTTGCATTGGATTTTCCTGCAGAGCCAGCAGTGACCTGGAAGATTTTCCTTTTGCCTGTTGCTGCTTTGTGCCTCCTTTGTTGGAGAACTGAGGAACATTGATCCTGAGGGGCCCAGGGACATTTCCAGCCCCTGGACACCTAAGGGGCCATTCCAGATGTTCCCAGCTGTGGGTTCATGAACTCTGCACCTACGTGTTCCTGTTTCAAGATCAGCAGCTCGCTAGAACATGGAAAATTCCCAAATTCCCAGTTTGGTGTCTGATGGAGAGATGGGTTAGAGAAGTGACCAGGGGGTCTGAGGTTTAGTTGATCTGTCCTGGACTGGTCCCTTCCTCTCCCTGGACAGGACTGTGAGCAACCTGGGAAATTTCTGATTTTTCTGTCATCCTGTCCTTGGGATTTCTTCCACAGTCAGGTTTCAAATCAGTTTCTGGCCTGCCCATTCTCCCCAGGCTGGGACCACAGGGAGGTGTTGTGGTGGTCACAGGGGATAAAAGAGGAACCTGTTCTCCCCATATTTACATCTCGCTTCCAAATTTCCCAGAGCCCTCCACTTGCCAGACTCCCTCAGTAGCTGTGGTGTGGGGGAGAGGCGGGGACACAGGACAGGAACAGGGGGTCTCAGTGCTGTTGTACTGGTTTGGCTGGGATAACTGGCTGGTGAGCAGTTGCTGGCCATAGCAAAGCCTTTCCAGGTCTCCCCATCAGTTTCCCAGCTCTGCCATGCTCCTGTCCCTGCTGGAATCCTGACAGGTGGGTTTGGGCTGCAGTCACTGTGCTCTGTGGGGGCTTTCTGGGTAGTGCTGTAAAATCCTGGCCTTGATCTTTGTCAGGCATTGCAGCTCTGTGCTGGGCCATCCCTCTGCTTTGGGGATGGAGACAATTCCCAATTTCACTTTTTTTGCCTTTTGTCCTCCAAGATGTTTTCAGCAGAGGACACACAAGAATAGCACCTGCCCCACCTTTGCCTCTGTCATAGGTGTGCTCTCCCTGATTCCAACAATTCCTCAGTGTCCTGAACATCCTTGTGAAGCTACAATCCTCCTGGTGGTGCTTCCCAAGAAGAGCTTCCCAGGTTTTCCTAAGGTTCACCAACTCTTTAGGGAGACCCCCAGGGATTTGCCCCACCCTAAAGCAGTGCAGTCCTGGCTGACAAGGTGGGCAAACACAGGCAGGTCCCTCTGAAGGTTGTCACCTCCAACAGTCTGAGACTTCAACCTGAGCGAGTTCAGGAGGGAGGGAGTGTCCTGAGGTTCAAGCCAAGGGAAGGAACCCCAGCACCAGCTCTGTGTGACACAGCTGGGCCCATCCTGCCCCTGCTCCACATCCAGGGGGGGAACAGGGCAGCTCTGGATCTCCAGACACACAAACACCAGACCATGGCCCTTGGCTGCACTGGCTGCCCTGGAGCCAGGAAGGATCCATGGAAACAGAGGCTGACTTGGGAGAGATGCAAAATTATTTCAGCCATTCTCTGGGAGAGCAAACCATCAGCTGGTTACTCCAATGCCAGATACCGGGGCCAAGAGTTAGGAATTCGAGGGGATTCCTTGCTGGGGATATGGGCATTGACAGTGGGGTTGGGAATGGGGCAGCAATCCTCAGCCTCCAGAAGCAGCTCCTGCTCACTGGGAAGGACAGGAATCTCTTTGAGCAAGATCTTGTGAGCCCCTGATGAGGCAGGTACCCAGGATCTGAGGGAATCACCTGTGGGGGAGGCAATTTACAGGAACCTGGAGAACAAGCAGCCATCCCAACACCTGGATGGAATCCTGTACGTGCTGTCCATGCAGAGAGAGTTTGTGCAAAGTGAACTGACTGATGTTGTTCACCAAGAGCGTGGGGACAATGAGCTGGACAGGCCACCCAGCTCCAGGAACTGGGCATGGCCCTGCCTCCCTTGGGATGTGTCTCAGCTGTGGAGAAAATGTCCCAACAGTTATTCCAGCTTTTAAGGAAGGATGTTTTTCCTGCTCCTACTGTCTCAGCTATGAAGAATTTCTGCTCAAGGGAGTGGTGCTGGTGCCACAGCCCGTGGGTCACCCCATGGTTCTGTCTGTGGATCAGGGGGTTGGACACAAGGAAGTGAGATGGGGAACCTCCCTGGAGACTGGAAGCTCGAGTACAGAACTTGGAATGGGAAAAAAAGCCCAAAAGCATTTCTCCAGGACAATCCCTGAATCCTAGGATCACTGTGGCTGGAAGAGCCCTCCAAGACCACCAAAGCCACCCTGTGACCAATCCCCACCAGAGCCCTGAGTGCCACTTGCAGCCTTTCCTTGGACACCTCTGGGATGGGGACTCCATCACCTCCCCTGGCAGCCCCTTTCAAGGCCTGACCACCCTTTCCATGAAGGAATTCCTCCTGATGTCCAGCTGGCACAGCTGCAGGCTGTTTCCTCCCACCCTGTCCCTGTTCCCTGGGAGCAGAGCCCGACCCTCACCTGGCAGTCCCCTCCTGTCAGGGAGTTGTGCAGAGTGAGAAGGTTCCCTCTGAGCCTCCTTTTCTCCAGGCTGAGCCCCCCCGGCTCCATCAGACACTTCTGGTGCTCCAGCACCTTCCACAGCTCCGTTCCCTCCCCTGGACACGCTCCAGCCCCTCAATGTCTCTGTGGCCATGAGGAGCCAGCCCTGGACCCAGCCCTCAAGGGTCCCCAGCAGTGCCAGCACAGGGATTGTCACTGCCCTGGTCCTGCTGCTGCCCCATGGCTGGGACAGCGCAGGTGCCCTTTGCCTCTGCCCACCTGGGCACACCTGTGCTCATGTTCACACACTGCCACCAGCACTCCCAGGACCTTTTCCAGTTTTCCAGCCTGTCTGCCCCAGCCTGGAGCATTCCATGGGGTTGTTGCGACCCCAGTGTGGGACCCCACACTTGGCCTTACTGACCCTCACACTTTTGGCCTCAGCCCATCGATCCAGCCTGCCCAGATCCTTCTGCAGAGCCTCCTGCCCAGCAGCAGATCCACAGGGCCACACAGCTTGGTGTTTTCCATGAATTTGGTACTGGTAGACACAGTCAGCCCTGAGCCCTGAAGTGCTGATCTGGAAAAAGGAGCCCTTCAACCTGCTGGGGTCATCTGGAATGGCCCCTTAGGTGTCCAGGGGCTGGAAATTCATCTCCTGAGCAGCTTCACCTCCATTGTGCCCCTCCAGGATCAACGCTCCTCAGTTCTCCAACAAAGGAGGCACAAAGCAGCAACAGGCAAAAGGAAAATCTTCCAGGTCACTGCTGGCTCTGCAGGAAAATCCAATGCAAACAGTCAAGTCAGGTGCCTGAAGGATTTTCTGACCTGTGCCACAACAGGTCCCTTCTGTGAGGTCAGTGTCCCGTGAGGAGGGAACATCTCCTGGAAATGTCACGGAATGTCAGTGGAGAATGGAGGCACTGGCAGCTCGTGGCAGCCCTGGCAGGGACTGTCACTGATCTGTGTCCTCGGGGTGACCCTGACAGGGGCCTCTGAGCTGGGACAGCAGCGCAGGACCCTGGGCTGGGAAGGTCAGCCCCAGCTCAGGGCCAGCGCTGGGAGCAGGGCAGGACAGGGCAGGGCCATCCCTGGGGCCAGGGGAGCTGCGGGAGCTGTGTCCCAGTGCCAGCCCGGTCAGGAGCCACAGCCCTGCTGGGCACAGAGCCCCTGGGAGCCGATGGCTGGGCCAGCTCAGCACAGCGGGGTTGGGCTGATCCAGCAGGACACGGTGGCCGTGGCTGTGCCAGGGGCTCTGCCCGGGGATCTTCCCCTGGGGGCCTGGAGCAGTCTGGGGCTGCAGGGACAGGAATGGGCTGGAGCCGGGCACTGCCACCACCCCAGCACTGCCACAAGGCCAGCCCCGGTGTCCCAGTGCCAACATTGCACAGTGCTCCCCAGGGCACCTGCAGGGACTGGAGATCCCGGTCCCCCAGCTGCTGCCATGGCCCCTGACCCCGCTGTGCTCCCCCTGCCCCTTCTCCCTGATCCCGGGGTGCTGCTGCCCCAGGAAGAGGGGTCAGTGCACCCCAATGAGCCCAGGGGCTGCAGAGGGAACAGGGACAATCCTGCTCTGACACTCCAGGTTTGGGGCTGGGCTCAGCTCCGGGGTGTCCTGCAAGGAACGCTCTGGGAGGGGAGGGGTACCGGGAGATGGGGGGTGTGGGGCTGGGGGCTGTTGGAGGATGGATTGTGTTGGAGTGGGGGTGTCCCCACAGGGTCCCCAGCTGCCTTTGGATCTCTGCCTGCCCCCCTCGGCCCCCCGGGTGCCCGGTCCCCTCCAGGGGCAGCTGCCCCGTGCAGGAAGCTGCAGGGATGCGGGGAGCGGGGCTGGATCCGTGCCACAGCCGGGATGGACTCTGTGCCAGGGCTGGGCTTGTGGCCAGGGCTGGGGGCTGTGCCAAGCCGGGCTTTGGCCTGGGGGCTGTCAGGGAGGGCGCAGGGAGGAGTCCCGGCAGGGATAAAGGTGCTCCTGCCCTGCTGCAGCCTCAGCCAGCGCTGCCCAGGGCGAGAGGAAGATGAAGGTGGCTGTGCTCAGCGTGGCCCTGCTCTTCTCCATCCTGCTGTGCCTCCCGGCACAGAGCGAGGTGAGGCTCCAAAGCCACGGGCTGGGCTCAGGTCTGAGGGCTCTTCCCAATGCAGGGGCTCCGCCGGGCTCCCCGGCCCCGGGCCGTGCCGCTTTCTCCTCGCCACCATTGCCTCTGTCCTTCCCCTTGCCGCAATTCAACTCCCGCTGCCAGAGCCCGGCTGAACCACGGATGCTCGGACCCGGCTCCTCCCTGCGAGGGCCCCAGAGCTTTCCTGTGCTGCTATCCCCAAATCCCGTCCTTTTGGGCCTCCCCATCCCATCCCATCCCATCCCATCCCATCCCATCCCATCCCATCCCATCCCATCCCATCCCATCCCATCCCATCCCATCCCATCCCATCCCATCCTCTTGATCCCCTCGGGCATCTCCCCAGCATCTCCTCTGTTGCCCACACAAGAACAAAGGCCAATCCCAAACTAGGCTGAAGTGGGACCAAGAGGTCCAAACTCATTTAAGTACAGACTAGGCTGAACTCGGCCAAACTGGGATGAACTGTTCCAGTCCCAAGCCAGGCTGAGCTGGCACAAACTGGGAAATGCTTCTGCCCCTGGTCCCCTCAACCCCCCAGATGATTCCCAGGGTTTTCTCTCCAGTCTTTGCCCTCAGTTCATTGCCTTTCACCCTGCAGTGATGTTCCCAAATCCCCTGGCACCCCCTGCTCAGAGCAGAGGACAGCCATGGGTGGGAGGTGGGGGGCTGGGGACTCCTGTGTCCCCCCAGCCCCTCAAGGGCCAATCCTGACCAACCTTTTGCTCTCCTTGCCCAGGCCACCTTTGATGGCAGTGGTGGAGCTATATGTGCTGGGGTAAGTCCTGGAGCTGGGTGCACCAGTGTGGGAACTGGGGGGAAGTTTGGTCACCCCCAATCTTTACTAGGACTGGGGACACCCCAGTGACATCTCATGCTCTCTCCACAGCGAGGTGGTGCCATTGCTTTTGGCAAGGTGAGTACCCCGAGTTCTTCTGCTGAACCAGGCCCTCCCCTCTCATGGCCATGACCCTCCAGGCCATCCCAGTGCACCCCAGTGCGTGCCTGTACATCCCAGAGCTTCCCAAGGCTGCCCCTTCCCCAGGGTCCCCATTGTATTCCCACCCATCTCAGTGCACCCCAGTCACCCCAAAGATCCCCATGCCCAGTCCACTTCCTCTCCTTTTTCCCTCCACTCCCTTCCCTTTCTCATTCTCCATGACAGTATCCCCAAATCCCCCTCCTGGACTCCCAAAGCCCCTCACAAACCCAACAATTTTGGTCCTCTGCACCTGCTTTCCCCTGTCCCCACCCACCTCCCACTTCAGCCCCCATGTCCCCCCACTGGAATTCCTGCCTCCCCACCTGCATTCCCCCATTCCCATCCCTTCAGCACCCCCAGCCCCATCCCCTGGGTCCCCAAAGTTCCCCCAGTTCAGTGTCTTTGGGGCCCTCACATCCCACTCCATCCCCTCCTCCTTGGAGGGCCCAAGTTCCCCTCGCTCTCCTCGTCTCCATCCCCACCATGGTCCCTGCAGGAACAGGGATTGGGTGAAACTGCCTGGAGTGGGACTGGGGGGAGCAGAAGGCATTTTCCCACTCAGACTGGGGGCAGCCACGGGGCATGGGGACACCTGTGACCCCCTGAGTCCCACAAGGGCCATTCCAGACTAAACCTTTGTTCTCCATCTGCAGGTAGTCATAGGAGGAGCTGCAGGTGGATGCATTGTGGTAAGTCCTGGAATTGGGGCACCAGTGTGGGAACTGGGGGCCAGTTGGGTCCCCCCATGCCTTGCTGGGACTGGGGACACCCCGGTGACCAGTGACATCTCCCCATCTCTCTGCAGAAGAAGAACGGCGTCCAACGAGTGAAGAGGTCTGAGGTGGGTACCCGCAGTTCTGCTGGGCCCAGAGCTTCCCATCTCCTGGTCATCAACCCCAGTGCACCCCAGCACACCCCACTGTGCCCCAGTACACCCCAGCCTGCCCCAGTATCTCCCAACCAGCCCCAGTATCCCCCAGTGTGGCTCTAACCCCCCCTTTCTCCCCAGCCCCTCGTGGCTGAGCAGGTGGAGCTTCTGCGGGAGTGATGCCCGGCTGCCCCTCTGGATGCCCTGGTGAGAAATCTTGGGGGATTCCAGCCCCACAAAAGATCCTCGGGGACCAGGGCAGATCCCTGAGCCCTGTGGGGTGGGCAGAGCTTGGGAAAGTCAGAGGGACATGGAGGGGGCTGTCCCTGATCCATGTGCTGGGGTTAGGTGGACAGAGCTGTCCCCAAGGCTTTCCTTGCACTGGGGGGCTCTGGGGACACCCAGTGTCCCTGTGGGAGCAGCAAGGGCTCTGGGAGGTTTTGGGATATTCCAGGGTGAGAGGCTCTGGGAGCCCCATGGATGTCAGGAGCCAAGTCCAGTCCCAGGTGTATCCGGGGCTCCAAATCCCTTCTCCTGCTGCAGGTCCCTGCAAAGAGAGGGGTGGGAGCAAGGTTCCTCTCGTGTCCCAGTGGACACGGGTGTCACGACTTGGGCTTTGCCTTTCAGGTCTGGAACTGGTGATGACACCCAGGGCCTGTCCCCCTCCAGCAGCATGAGGAGATGATCATCTCTGGATAATCCCCCTGATCCCCTGGGAGCCCTGGGAATTTCCCTGGAATGATCAATAAACCCCTTCAGCAAAACAACTCTGTGTATGCACGTGTGCCTGTTCTCATGTCCGTGTGTGTGTTCCCCTGTCCATGTGTGTGTTCCCACATCCCTGTGTGTTCCGTGTCCCTGTGTGTTCCCACATCCCTGTGTGTTCCTGTGTCTCTGTGTGTTATCTCCATGTGTGTTCCCATGTCCGTGTTCCTGTCCCTGTGTGTTCTGTGGCCCTTGTTCAACCCTGCGAGTCTCCAGTCCCTCCCCCACCATGATCAGAGTGACTCCAGGGGCTCCCAGGGGTCTCTCTCCCCCCACACCCACCACTGTGTGCCCTGGGCAGGGCAGGCTGGGACACCCTGGAATGTCCCCCTGGAGCTGGGAGGGACGAGGGGCACCCAGAGCAGCCTCTGGAGCCCCCAGGGTTTGGGGCACAGAGGGAAACAGGTTCTGCCCAGGGCTCTGGGAGCCCCATTCCCAGGGAGCACAGGCTGGGCTCGGGGCAGGAGAGGATCATGGCCAGGAGCCTGGAGCCCTGGCTCCTCTGCTCCGTCTGGGAGTGACAGAGCTTCCCTGGCCAAGGATCAGCACTCGTGGCTTCATGGCTCTTTGGCAATGAGGGGGTTAAGGTCACTTGAAGAATCTTGGGCTGTTCAGATCCCATCCTTGAGGTGCCTCTGCCCAAATTCAGAGGCAAATGGGACCAAAGTCAATAGTATGGAATTGACTGAACAATGAAATGCCAGGGAGAGAAACGAGGAAGGGCAAGAAGAGAGGGAGGAGGGAGGGAGAGAGATCAATCAGAAGGTCAGCACCACCCATGGATCCAGCAGTGTCCTGTTGGTCCTTCTTCCCCTGGAGCTTCCAGGTGATGGGGGGTCCTGAGGTCATTCTGAACTTCTCCCTGTTTATCCATTTTAGCAAACTCAGGAATTAGTGCTCATGGGCTACACCCCTCTCTAATGCCATTGGTTTAACGATTCCCTGGCCTTGGGTGCTGATTATTCCAGGCTCAGGCTGACTCTTCTGTTCAGCTGGAGGTTTCTGGGCTTGGTGGTGGCCATGGATCAGTGGTCACCATCTGCCCCTCTGGAATTCCCTTTGACCCAGTCAGAGCTGATTCCAGCACCAGTGCTGGGTTGGATTTCCTTGTCCACCACCAGGGTCCATTCTGATCCCCCAGCTTTGTTTACCTCCCCCAAGGTCCAAGATGGCCTGAGGACAATTGTCCCACCTGGATCTTACCTTAGGGTGCTCCATTCTGTGCTTGTCTCTTGGCAAAATCCCCCTGTGGGGACAGTGTTTGGGATGGGCAACTGCTGCTCCTTGGTCCCAACACCAGTGGAGCCTCCCCAGCCCCCAGGAGTCCTGCCTGGGTGTCCCCAAGGTGTCCCCTAAGTGTTCCAGCCCAGTGACCCCCTGGTGACCCCCTCCAGCCCCACTTCATGCAGC
The DNA here is from genome assembly GCF_052056855.1 of Sturnus vulgaris. Taxonomy (NCBI): domain Eukaryota; kingdom Metazoa; phylum Chordata; class Aves; order Passeriformes; family Sturnidae; genus Sturnus; species Sturnus vulgaris. The sequence goes on from NW_028276170.1 coordinate 14,512,943, forward strand.
TCCCAGAGCACAGCGAGGTCTTTGAGGCTCTGGACCGTGACATCTTTGAGGCTCCAGAGCCAATGGAGCTGCCAGTGCTGGTCCCCATCGAGATGTGAAATGCCCTCAATAAGGAGCAGGGGTGGCCTTCATCATCACCATCATCTTCATCACCACAACCACCCACATCATCAGCCTTATCCCCTGCAACATCATCATCTTCATCACCCACACCTCCATCATCATCACCACAACACCAACAGCACCATCTTCATCATCACCTTCATCTTCATCACCCACACCCCTGACACCATCACCCTGACACTGCTCACACCATGTCCCCACAGCCCCCTGTCCCAGCATTCCCAATCCCCCTATTCCCATGGGCCCATGTCCCACCTGAACCCTGCCCTCTGCTCATGGGTCACCTCCATGGTCACCTTCACGGTCCAAGGTCACCTCCAGCTCTTCCCTGTCCCCACCCTCTCACTTCCTGTGTCCCTTCGACCATCTCCAGGTGCTCTTGACCATCTCCATGCCCCCACTACCATCTCCCTGTCCCCTCCTCATGTCCCACCACCACATCCCATTCACCTTGAACATCTCCATATCCCCCCTCATGTCCTCCCCATGTCCCCACCACCTCTCCACATTTCACTGCTCATCTCTGTCCCCAGTTCCATCTTCCTGTCTCCTCCAGCTCCTCCCTGTCTCCTCCACATGTGCCACCACCACGCCCAGGTCACCTCCACGATCTCCAGGTCTCCTTGACCATCTCCTCCTGGCTACCATCCCCATCCCCATGACCCCACCACCATGTCCATGTCCTCTCCATGTCTCCAACTCCATGTCTGGGTCCTCTCTTGTCCCTGCCCCCACTGTCATCTCCATGTCCCCTCTGCTGTCCCCTCCACCATGGCTCACATATCTCGATCTCTTCCCTGTCTCCCCCTCGCAATGTCCCTCTGTTCTCCTCTTCCCCCCTCTCCATCTTCTGCCCTCAGCCCAACCTTGTCCAACCCCTCGGCCCCAGCCCCGCCCAGAGGAACACCCCTGGTACTGTCACCACACCCCTGGCACTGTCACCACACCACTGGCACTGTCACCGTACCCGTGACACTGTCACCACCACATCCCTGGCAGTGCCACCACACCTCTGGCACTGTCACCGCACCCTTGGCACTGACACCACCACACACCTGGCACTGCCAGCACCACACCCATGGCACTGCCACCATCACACCGCGGGCGCTGTCACCACCCCCTCTCCCTCGCCCCCGCCTTGTTTTCCCTTTCACATCCCAGTGTTCCCTATCACAGCTACTGCGGGAACACCCCTGTCACTGTCACCTCCTGTCACCCCCATGTGTCCGTCACCCCCGATGCCGCTGTAACCCCCCCACGTGACACTGATGGGATTTGGCAGGGTCTGAATTAGGGGGGGGCAGGTTGGGGGAATCACCTGATGTCATCTGGTGTCACCCCAAGTGCCCCCCCGTCCGTGGGGCGCCACCCAAGTGTCCCCAATGCCCTCGCCACGCTCATTTGCTGTCAATAAAGGGAATTTCCCCTCCCCATCCCAAACCGCCTGCGGGTTTTTTGGGGGGTGGGGACCCCCAGGGCAGCCAATCACAGCCCAGGGTCGGGCATTGGGGCGAGGCTGGCCACGCCCCCCAGGTAAGAACCCCCGAGCCCCAGTTCGGGCTTCAGTCGCCTCCAACCCTGGACAGGTCAGTGGGGCGCCCCTCCCCCACCTGGGAGTCTCGGGAAGGGGAGGGGGGAGGGGTGGGTGATGTGGCCACTCCGGACCGGACTTTGGACCCCCCTGAGCTGGGGGCAAGGGGCAGCAGGGAGGAGGGGGACCCACATTTTGGGTGCCCATGGAGGGGCGGGACCCACATTTGATCTCCTTCCTGGACTCCCAGATCCATCCCAGGACCCCAGTAACTCCCAGAATACCCCCTGCACCCAAAAATATTTTCCAAAATCCCCTTAGAACCCCAATATCTCATCCAGAACCCTCCTAGGACCCTCAACCTCCCCCCAGGAGCCGCCCAAAATCCCCTTCCCAGGACGCAATAACCTCCCGACAAGCCCTTCCCAGGACCCCAATATCTCTTCAAGGACCCTCCTGGGACCCTCAAACGCCGCAGCAACCCCTCAAAATTCCCCAAATCCTACAAAGACTAATCCAAATTTCCTCCTCAATACTTCAATACCCTGAACTGGGGGGATCGTGTGTTGTGTAACTCTAAATTTTGGTGTTTGTCGTTGGGCGAACCCCAACTTTGGGGCCAGAAGACACCCTTGAATTGGGGGGCTCTGGGGAGAGGACCCCGATTTGTGGGGATCAATCCGTGGTAGGGACCCCAATTTTAATTCAAAGACAGAGGGAGCCCCCATTTTACCCTGCCCCATACTGTTCTGAGGGATTGGGTGTCACTCTGGGGTTCCCAAAGACCAACCCAAATTTCCCCCTCAACACCTCAAAACCTCTCCAGACCCAAATATCTCCCTGAAAATCCTTCCTGCATCCCAAGACCCTCTCGGGGACCCTCCTAGGACGCCAACAGCCCCTCCCCAAGATCCCAAATCCCTCCCCACGACCCCAAATCCCTCTCCACGACCCCTAATCCCTCTCCATGACCCCAAATCCCTCTCCACGATCCCAAATCCCACTCCCGCAGCCCACAAGCAGCGCCTCTGTCTCTCTGCCCAGGCTCCCCTGGACCATGGCCCGCTCGCCCCCGGCCCGCTCGCCGCCCCCCGCCCGGGGCTGGGCCCCCCCGCCCCCCCCGCACCGCCTGCGCTCCCTGGCGCGCTCCCGGCTGGACGAGGACGCGCCCTGGCCGGACGCGGCGGTGGCGACCGTGGGGGACAGCGCGACCCGAGCGCAGCTGCTCAGCAAGGCCGGGGGCCACTCGGGGGGTGTCCTGGCCGGGGCCCCCTTGGCCGAGGCCGTTTTCGGGGTGTCGGGGTGCCGGGTCACCTGGAGGGTGCCCGAGGGGGCGGCGCTGCCCCCCGGGCGGGTGTTGGTGGCCGAGGTGGAGGGTCCGGCCATTGTTTCATGTGTCCCCTCAGTGTCACCATGGTCCCATGGCTCCAAGACACCCTGCCATGTCACAATGGCCTGATGGTTCCATGTTTCCCCTCACGTCACAATGGCCCCAAAGTGTCATGTGTGCCCTCAGTGTCACAATGTCCTCACAGTTCCACCTGTCCCCTCATTGTCACAGACGAGCAGCACTGGAGTGGGAGCAGCACCACTGGAGGGGTTGCAGCTGCACTGGAACAGGAGCAGTGGCTGTGGAACAACAGGGGAGAAGCTGTGGAACACAAGTCCTGTGAGGAGCAGCTGAGGGAGCTGGGAATGTTTATCCTGGGGAAGAGGAGGCTCAGGGGAGACCTCATCACTCTCTACAACTCCCTGACAGGAGGGTGCAGCCTGGTGGGGGTCGAGCTCTTCTCTTAGGGAACAGGGACAGGATAAGAGGACACAGCCTTAACTGCACCAAAGGAAGGTCCTCCCGTGTCTCCACCCATGTCTCAGTTCAGTGTCTTTATTTTAACCCCAGTGTTGGATGTTTTAAAGGGATGAAGAGAAATGAAAAGCAAATCAAGGCCAAAAGAAAACGATTTCTGTGTCTGTGTGAGCTGAGGATCCACGTGCTTGGGCGGAAGAAACTTTTTTTGGAGGGGTTTCCACCCCACTGTCTCCAAAATCTTGGTCTTTATCTGACTTCATCACCCTTTGGCTGGAGAAGACACCCCTGGGCAATAGGAAATCAAAATCCTGGAATCACTGAGGTTAGATGCAGTGGTTTGGGTTTATTAATTTTAAGGTTTTTTTGTTGTGAAATAGGATTAGGAGGAAGGGAAAAAACGGGCTTAACGTTACATGGTATAAAGAGAAATTTTACTTTCAGAAACTAAGGAAAAAACCCTTAGAATAAAACTTTAGACTACTGTTTTTTCTTCCATACATTTTTTTTAATACTGAAAACTTATAAAAACCAACTCAGTTAGTTTTCCATCTTTAGAATAGTTTTTTACTAACTTACTTGAAAGAATAGACTTTTTCTCAGAATATGGAGATTTTTTCACAAGAAAACTGTTTCTTGTGGTTTTGATGATACAGTGATTAGCCTCCCAGGATAATGGAAATCTGCTTACTATCTAAAACCTCTCTATTCAGACTAAAAGTTTTTCTCATAACTTTTATTGAGTACTATATTAACTTTGGGGCACACTTTAAAGATTACAACAGTTTAAAGAAAAGCTTACTTTATTTTTGAGAACACAGAGGGTTCTTTTTCTTTTTTTTGGGGGAACAACAAGTGTGTATTTATTATTTAAACTTAGGGGATAACAGCAATTTTATATTGTTTTTATATTGTTTCTGTGTATATTACTTTTTAAAAATTATTATTTTATTTATTTTTCATTTATTTAGGAGAGAGAAAAAAGTACCTGTAAAGTTTTATTCTGGGCATTTAAAGAGTTAATACCTTGCCCGGGCAGCAGAGGGTTTTGTGATTTTTCCCAAGTAGGGCAGTCGGAGTTATTTACAATAAAGAGTCTTTCAAGGCCACGCTGGGGGCTGGGTGAGGACTGTAGGGTTTAGTCAGAGGAGCCGTGATGAGTTTCTGGTTTCATGGCTGTTCTCCGGCGCCAGCTGCACTCAATTCCAGCCACGGGCCGGGGGTTCTTCCTCCACCCTGCCCAGCAGGGCACCACCAGAAGATAGGATTGAACACAGAAGATTTTCTAGAGTTGAATATGAACAAATTCATTCTCCCCAAGGAATTCCCAATGTTGGTTTGCATCCTGATGGACTTTCCTGCCCCTGCATTCAGGATGATGCAGAACCCCCCAGCCAGGTGTCTTCCCAACACGGATCACCAGAACCAAAGATCACCAGGGCTCTGCCCAAGGGGGGTCACTGGGGATCATCCAACACCGATCCTCCCATGGGAGATGGAGCTGGAGCAGAGCACGAAGCTCTTCCCACACTCGGGGCACTCACAGGGCTTCCCTTAGTGGTGACTCTGCTGGTGTTGGGTCAAGGTTGAGCTCCTGGAGAAGCTCTTCCCACACTCAGGACACTCGTAGGGCCTCTCCCCAGTGTGGATGCGCCGGTGGACAGTGAGTTTGTCGTTGCGTTTGAATCGCCTCCCGCAGTCGGGGCAGCGGAAGGGCCTCTCCTCTGTGTGAATCCGCTCGTGTTTGAGGAGATCGGAGCTTCTCTGAAACCTCTTCCCACACTTGGGACACTCGTAGGGCCTCTCCCCGGTGTGGATGTGCTGGTGGCTTCTCAGGTTGGAGCTCCACGCAAAGCTCTTCCCACATTCCAAGCAGGAGTAGGGCCGTTCCCCTGTGTGGATCACCTGGTGCCGGAGCAGGTCTGAGCTGTCTCTGAAACCCTTCCCACATTTCCCACACTCATAGAGATTTTTCCCAGTGTGGATCATCTGGTGCCGGATCAGCCTGGAGCTGTGGCTGAAACCCTTCCCACATTCCAAGCACCTGTGCGGCTTCTCCCCTCCAGGAGGCTTCTCCACCAGCTCTGAGCTCTGCCTGGATCTCCGGCCGCCTTCCCGGCTCAGGGAGGGTCTTTCCTCCTCGCAGCTCCCTGGGCTGGGTTTGTAGCCCCTCCTTTTGACAGATCTCTGGGGCTTTTCCTCGTTCTCCATCTGCCAATGCCTTGGGAATGACAAATCCTGGTTTGGGGAAAGAACAAGGGAAGAGCGCCTTGGCCAAGGGGTTCCTCTTGGCCCAAGTGCAACTCAGGAAGACATTGAGCATCTTGTGTCTGTAAGAATCTCCAGAACACCAAGATTCAGCACAAAAATCCTCCAAACATCATGACACAGATCGAAAACCCCCCAAACACACAGATTTAGCCAAAAGTCCCGACAAAATAAAAAGATTCAATCCCTTCTCCTGCTATCCCCAGGCCCAGCAGCCACTGCCGGCTCCCTCTTCCCCCCAAACCCACAGCATCCCAGCGCAGGGGCAGCGATGGAGCTGGGGCAGCTCGGGCTGGGGCAGCGCTGGGCTCTCGGCCGCTCCCGCCCGCACTCGCTCCCCACTGCAGCCGCTGCCGCCACCACAGCGCGGGGGGGCCCGGCCTTGGCGCTCCCAACCATGACTGCAGTCAAGTGACAGAGCTCCAGAGCCAGGCTGGGAGAGATTTAGGAGACATTCCCTGGCCTGAGGGACAAAATGTGTTTATGGATGGGTCTTCAAGGGCAGGAGAAGGGAAAAGAGCTCCAAGACACGCTCTGATGAAGGAAAGGGAATTAGACCAAGCTCAGGTTACCGCCTGCATGGTCAGCTCAACCGGCAGAGCTGGGTGTGCTTGGAAGAGCCTGGCACTGAAATGCCCTGAGCAGGAAGGCTCAAATATCTTCTGGCGACAGCATGGCAGCTAACAGGGTGAAAAAAGCAATTCTGACTTCTGTTGAGTCGACTGGTGCTGTGCTTCAGACAGAAAACACAGCACTCTCTGATCCATGTGAAAAAGGCCTCTTTATTTTTCTGACTTCTTCTTAAATATCTTTCTTAATGTTCCCAGGTAAGCGCCTGTGATTGGTTCCGAGTTTAGGCTGCTCAGCCCTCTGAGCAATAGCCCCTGCAGCTTAGGACAGAATTGAAGATAGACAAGGATGTAACCCAATGAGTTCCAGCCTATCTCTGTTCTCTGGGGGCCTGTCTGTTAGGCCAGGCCACTTCTCTTATCAGTGGCCAAATTCACTGCCCAGTGTAAGCCAGCTAACACTGTAACATTGTTCAGCAATCACTGGATCGTTTATTAAGGTATTTCTAAAACAACTCCAAGATAAAGGATTGTGGAAAAAACAGACTCTCAGATGGGGAACTCATTTTACAGCAAAGATCCTTCAGGGGGTTATGGCTACTTTAGGAATACAATGGGACCTCCACAAGCCCTGGCACCCCCAGAGCTCAGGGCAGGTAGAAAGAATGAATGGGGAAATAAACAAACTCCTTTGGAAGCTGGTGATAGAAACCAAGATGCAATGGATACAGCTTTTGCCATTGGCTTGGGCAAGAATAAAAACCAGACCCAGGGCAGATATTCAATTATCTCCCTTGGAAGTGATCTTTGCAATTCATTGCCCTGGTAATTCTCCACCTAGTTCGGGGTGGAGATAAGGGATGTATATTTCAAGCAGTCTGTGGCCAGAATCCTGTCTCTTGTGAAATCTCTGCCACAGGAAGCTGGGCTGGCACAGAGCCTGCCTTGGCACTTTGCTGTTCACAACATCCACCCAGGCCATCGGGTCCTGCCTAAGGAGTGCAAAGAAGCACCACTGGTGGCCAAGTGCCGTGGCCCATTCCAAGAGTCCCTGAGCACAGAAACAGCCGCCAGCACAGCTCAACACGGGGGGACCCCTCACCCTGGGCTCAGGGGCTCTCAAGCCCCGGAGATTTGGAATTCCCGGCTGCAGGAGCCAAGTGGTGCCAAGGAGGGCACCACTGACCCTGCACTGAAGGCAACGCAGCAGCAGCCAGGGCTCCACATCGGGCCAAGCCCCTGGGCCTGCCCACAGATCCTCTGCTGAAATCCTCTGCCTGGGCACCCTCCTTTGGCATCTCCACACACTGGGGCCAATCCTTGCTGCCACTGCTGGAGCTTCGCTGCTTTCTGTGCCTGCACTGCCACAGCTGCTGGGGAAGACAACGGCACAATTCCACTCTGCCCCTCAGTTACACTCACACACTGGGCTGCCGGGGATTCCCTTGCTGGAATATATACCAAGTTGAAAAATGTTTTCAGAATTATTTCTCTAGGCAGGCTTGATTTGCATTTGTCTTGGAGAAAGGAATTATTAAGGGTGTTTTTAAAGGGATGTTACACTAAATGAACGTGAGTTTAACATCTCAACAGACTGGGAATAGCCCAAAAGATTCCCACAAGGCTAACAAACATCAAGGAAACATCAGCAAACATCAAGGAACACCCACCCCAGACACTGCCCCCGGCATACATGGAGGCACCTGGTCTGGAAAAGGCTGAGAAGGAAATCCAGGAATGTGGACCTAATTAACATCAGAGGAAAAGTAATACGGGGCCAATAGGATACCAGATATTAAGAACTATCCAACTTAGAAGCAATGAACACTAAACCAACGGATTCCAAAGGGTTTAAGACTGTATAAAGTTCAGGAAAAATCCAGTAAAACTCACGTGTCATGGAATGATTTTCTCTGCACACTCAGGCAATTATGTGTGGATGAAATGATTTCTGTTGCACATCCTGCCCAGAATCAAGTAATGCCTTGACTCTCTAACACTAAAGATATCAAGTAAAAAGCAGATTGTGGGGGGCCACATGTGAGTCACGCAATGTCTGCTCTGGAAGAGAACCTTTGGTTCCAGGCAGTCAGAAGAGCTTTAGAAACACAGATTAAAACTGCTGGGGACAAGTACCCATTTCTCATTTGTACTACATCATTAGATTACAAGATGTCCTCGAAATAATAATGAAGCAGACAGACCCAGCTCCTGACCTTCATGACAACCAAACCACGCCAAAGATGAAGGCGACATTTGTGGAAAATTAGATTATTCAAACAGCTATTTGCAAACAGATAATAACGGAAAACTGGTGAAATAGATAACAAATGAAAGTAGAAAGTAGCTCATATTCTGGTAGAAAAGCAGAAAGGATGAGAATTAGACAAGTTTTTGGGGCGCCATGGGTTAAACGAATGCAGTTCCTCCTCTGATGTGCTGCAGCAACTCTCATCTTTTTACCATGCACGACACCTTGCTGAGTGCAGCTCATTCAGCAGGTGAGCAAGGGGATGCAGGTGGCAGCCAGGCCTCCTGATCCTGAAACGGCTACAAAAGGACAGGCAGTGAGGTCACTGAGAATAATCCCAAACCAATGAGGATCCAGGAAAAGAGACTAAGCCAATGGACATTAAAGTCAGTAAAGATAATTACTGAGAAAATAAGAAGAGGATTTGAGTAGAGTAAGATGAATATGCCTGGATATAGGGCCAGGGATTTGTATAAAAGGAAGTAATGGGAGAAACCATCGTTTTCAGAAACTGTTACTAATTTCCAGAGACAGCTGCTCAGCCAAGATCCTGCTCAGTGCCTGACCTTCGAGAAGGAGAAACACTTAACAGAGCCATGAATATCGGATGTTATACAAAAGGAGAGGTACATATTAACGAGGACATGCAGTAGTCGGATCGGGAAGTCTGAGCCTTCAAAGTACCTCAGTCGGTGGCGAAAGGGAGAGGGGGAATGCAGCCGGGAAAATGAGAATAAAAAGGAGACTGCGTACTATAACAACTGGAGAGACCGCATGGCAAATACCGCATGGCAAATGCCGCATGGCGTCTCCCTTTGTTCATGAACGAAGTCACTTTTACAGGACTCCTCTGTCTCCTGCGGGCACACAAACCTCTGGCCACGGGAATTTTCCCGCACAGCCCCGATCACAGGGCAGACACCTCTGTGCCACCCACAGCAACCGGGACGAGCCTGCGCTGCTCCGGCACCGGCTCCTGCCGAGGCCCCAGCGGGAAGGAGACCGCGGGCAGCCGCTCCCGCAGCGCCCTCAGCCCAGCGCCAACACGGGCCGGCACCGGCACAACCAACCCGCCAGAGCCCCCTGCCGCCCCCTCGGCCCGCAGCGAGCCCCGAGCCCCCGCACAACCGAGCGCGGCTCCCACCTGCGCTGGGGCCGCCTCCGAGCTCCACCGCAGCTTCACCGGACTTGGGCAGCTGCCGCCGCTGCCGGGCCCACACAAACTGTCCGACAATGGCGCCTTTGCTGCACCCCGCCTCATGGGCGGGGCTTGTCCCCGCTCTGCCCAATCAGCGCGCGAGAACCACGAGTGACATTGGCACAATCAGCCAATGGCAGCGAGGGCCGGGCTCTGCACACGGCCCAGCCTCGGCCCGCGCTCTCAGGGCCCCCCGGGCTGTGGGAGGGCAAAGGCGGAGATGAGGAACAGCCCTGGAACGGGCCCGGGCCCGAGCCGCCATTGGCCTGGAAACACAAAGTTCTCCGCAGAGAATGTTGGGCAGCAAAATTTCTTTCAGTTTGAAAGACATGTGTTTGCTAGGGAAGGCAGGACTCTCCCTCGGACTGGAGAATGTAAACCCCCTCCCTCTGAATTATTATAATTTTGAAATTAAGGGGGTTTTAATCGAAGATACGAGATAGGAATAACAGTTTCTTACTGATATGTATAACAAGGCAAGAAAACAACAACTGTGGAATTAATAACAAACAGAACCAGGGAGCCGGTGACAGCATTTATGGCCGAGATGGGAAAGGATGGAGGAGAGGATTTGCTTCTCAAAGCTCTGGGGCAGTCAATCCCAGTGCCCCTGCCGGACTCTGAAAAGCACTAAGCTAGAACAGCAGGAATGAACAAAAGATGTTGGGCTGGTGGACGAGATGTATCAGGCAATTTTTCGGCAGTAGTGGGAACTGCAGGACGTCCCAGCAGGGCAGGGCAGGGCGGGACTTCAGCGCAGAGAAACTCAGAGCAGCGCTGAAGGAGCAGCGCGCAGCGGCAGCTGGGTGTGAGCAGAGGGTGATCGGTGCCTCTTTTAGTGAGGAAGGGGTTAATAAGGCCTTAGGTCAGTGGCTGCTCTTACGAGCAGAGGCTCACCCCAGAGGAGAAGGAGCAGCAGCTCTGTGCTGGGTCATGGGGATTTCCTCTCCTTGAGCAAGAGCAGCTCCAAACGTGTCTTCCAAAACCCAAAGCCTTGAGTAGCTGCCCACCCCCGCCCTCCTTTTTACCTGGGCCAGGCCAACCTTTTGTTTTCTAAAGCACTAACCAGTAGCTGCAGTTAGAATTTTCTAGCAATTCATGGGAAAAATTCTATAGGTAAGAAGGAACAAAAGAAAAGAAACCTAACCCCCAATAAATAGGTAAATATGTAACAACAGTAAATATCTAACAGTAAATAAATATCTAATAGATAAATATCAAACAACAGTAAACATCTAACAACAGATAAATATCTAATAATATATAAATATCTAACAGTAAATATCTTAACAGTAGTAATGTCTTGCACAGTTGGCTATCATGCAAAGAAGAATCAGGATTATTATGAACAGTTCTTTAGGCACAGGATTAATTTAAAAAATGTTTTCATCTGCATCAGTCTCTATTTTCAGTTGTTTCAGGAACAGAACCCTTAACTCTGGAGCAGTGAATCCAAGGTCCTTTGCCAGCAACTTTGACTGAGGTGAGGGTGGTCGGCAGGACTTGGAATGGTCCTCTCCACTTGGCTTGTAGAGGATCACTGTCCCACCACTTCACATAGACCCAGTGTCCAGGCTGGAAGGGATGTGCAGGTGTGTCCAGTCCTATGGGTCTGGATAGCAGGATGGAATTCTGGAGCTTCTGCAACATGGAACCTAAAGCCATTAGATATCTCTGTAAATCCAGTTTCCCCTTCACGTGAATTTAACCTGGAACATGTGGAATCTGATATGGCTGCCTGTTGTAATGCAATGGGGGTTTTTCCCTTTGTGACAACTTCACCAGCCTGACCGGGTTACAGCGTGGCTAGTAATTTTAATAATAATAATAATAATAATAATAAATGGGATGGGAATGATGGTGTGCCTGTGATATCCTTTTAATCCATCTGTGAACATGTGATCTGAGAGGCTGCATCCAAAGACCAGGGGGAGGGATATACACAGGGATACCCGAGGGCAAAGGTCCAAAGACAAATGAGAATTAGGAACGTGCCTAGACATGCCTGACATGTCCTTACAAAGCCCATGGTTTTAGGCTAAAGCCTCTGCATCTGCAGGGCAGGGACCAGACCTAATGTCTAAGGCCTTGCTTTTTAACAGCCTGCCTCCCAAGGTCTTAAATTTGTGCTTTCTTTATAGGGAATTTGGGCTAAATCCCAGTCCATCTCAGCCAAATCGACTACCACAGGAAGGGGCTGGATCCATCTCTGGGGATTGCTCAGGCAGTGATTCCTGCCGGGATGAGAGAGGGTCATGGTGTCACCCTGTCCCTGTCCCCATCCCACAGGATGGACCTGGCTGGAGCCCATGGAGAGCGGGAGCTGCTCCGGAATTCCACCTGATCCTGTCCCAAACTTGCTCCATCCATCCAACTGATCCTGCTCTGGAACACCTCCCTGATCCCACTTCATCCATCCCACACCAATCCTGCTCCATCTATTCCACGCAATCTCGCCCTACCCATCCTGCCCCAATTCCTTTCTGGAATTCCAACCAATCCTGTTCCATCCATCCCAGCTGATCCCGCTCCAGAATCCAGCCCAATCCCACTCCACAATTCCATCTGATTCTGCTCTGGACCCCTGCTCTGATCCAGAGTCCCTCCCTGATCCCAATCTATCCAATCCTGCCCTGATCCCTCTCTGGAATCCCACCCTCATCCCTCTCCGTACCTGCAGTCAAGCCGTTGTTCCCACATCATTTCCTGCAGAAAGAGAAAATCCATGAGATTCTAGCACGGATCACACACCAGGATTAACCCCAGGATCCAACCTGAGATCTGCACAGAGGGGATCCAGAGCTGGATCCACCACTGGTACTCACTGGCTGCCATGCTGTATTCATTCCTGTCCCTCTTCCCTGTGGAAAAACAGTGGGATCAGCGTTGGTGGCACAGGATTCCCAGAACAGTGCCAAGTGGATCCATGCCCCTTCCCGGCCCCCATCCCGTGCGTTACCGGATTGGTGCTTCCAGACAACGAATCCAATGAGGACAATGAGGATGAGGACGGCAGCGATGATGGACACAGCGACCACCACAGTGAGATTCCTGCCAGCTGTCGGCTCTGGGAAACGAGGGATGGTGAGCAGGGGGGGGGAATCCCCATTTGGGCATTCCAAATTCCCACATTCCACATTCCCAGCCTCACCCCAAGCGTAGATCCCGGGCCCCGACATTCCAGGATGCTCCACCCGGCACCGGTACTGCTCCCGCTCCTCCGGCCGCGCCTCGATCCTGGCCCAGGTGTGGAAGGTGCCGTCGCTGTTGGGAACGATCCCGCCCCACTCCGTCTCCTGATCCCAGATTTCATTCCCCTTCATCCAGTTGACTGCGATAGAGCTGGGGTAGAATCCGTACGCGTGGCAGGACAAGATCAGCGTCCCGTGTTCCTCTTTTCCAGACACATGGACATCAGGGGGCTCTGGAATGGGATTACGGTGAGAGACATGCATGGAATTCCATGGGAATGGGATGGGGGTGAGATCTGCCCATGGAATTCCCACTTGAATAGGACAGGGGTGAGATCTGCCCATGGAATTCCCACTGGAATTACTGCATTCCCAAGTCCTCCGTTCCCAAGTCCCACATTCCCACAGGAATTCTGCTCCCACCTTTGTGGTCCAGCTCCTTCTGCCCGTATCTGACGTATTTCTGGAGCCATTCTGGGCATTCTTGCCCCAGGTAATTTGTCCACTCCTCAGCCTCGTTCTCTTCACGTTCCCAGCGCCTCCTGGTGATCTCAGCAGCGCTGTCGGCCGCCACGAATCTCCTGGATCCCAGGTCAAAGGAGACAAATTCCCCCCCGTCATAGCCACTCCGATAGGATCCACGGACACTCCCATCGGATACAAGTTCACAGCCATAAAGCCACTGTACGGTGTGGAGACCTGAGGGGATTGTACCCACAGAGACCCATGGAATTATGTCCCAGTCCCAGAGCCCCATTCCAGCCCGATGGAGCCCCAGAATCTGATGGAGACCCACAGAGCCTCATCCCAGCCCCATGGATCCACATCCCAACCCATGGATCACAAGATATCCATACCAGCCAAGTGGATCCCCATCTCATCCCCTTGGCGCCCTGTGAATCCACAATCAAGCCCCAGCGATCCCATTCCAGCCCCATGGATCCCCCCACTCACCTCTGCTCTGATTGTACCGGTCCCGTAGTGTATCCAGGTTCCAGGCATCCACATCCTGGTCCTTCACGTAGTTCTGGGTCTTCCTATCCCAATATTCCGGCTCGGCTCCATCCTTTATCCACTGTGTCAGTGGCACCGCCCGGCCCCGCTCGCTGTCGTAGCGCTCGAAGGGGATCCCATCCACAAACCCCGTGACCATGTACTGGGGGATCCCTGGGCTGGGCTCCGACACGGCCACGTGCAGGAAATGCAGGGAGTAGAGAACTGGGGGGACATGGAGATTTGGGGGCGTTGAGAGAGTTATGGATCAATGAAAGGGGAACTGGGAGAGATGGAAAGGGGGTGCATGGGGTCCCAGTGTCCAGCAATGGGGGCTCAGGGGACTCCCAGTGCCAAGGAAAGGAGGATACAAGGACTGGGAGAGGTGGGATGGGGGTTCCAGGAAAGGTGCCCAAGAAAGAGGGGTCACAAGGTGGGGAGACCCAGGATAACTGGAATGGGGGGCTCGGGGGCCCTTGATGCAGAGAAAAAGGGGGACTGAGAAAAGCAGGAATGGGGGTCCATGGGGTCGCAGGGTCATTGGAAAAGGGGTCTGGGGCTGGGAGAGGCGAGTGGATCCCGAAGGATCAGCCTGGGAGACGGGAAGGAGATCGAGGGGATGCGGTTGGGGAGGGGACGAGGGGAAAGGGAAAATTCCAGGGAGTTCATCTGGATCCCATTGGATCCCAGCTGCGACCCCCCTGAGACCCCTGGGACGCCCGGGACTCTCTGGGACCCCGTTTCGGGAAGCGGCGGGAGTGGAAAACGGGGGGGACACAGAAAGTTGGGAAGTCCGGGGGGTCCAAAGGGCGGGACTGGGGTCTGGGAAAAGCGGGATGCACGAAAAGGGGGTGCAGGGGGGTCCCAGGCCCGGAAATGGAGATTCACGGGTGTCCCAGTGCCCAGGAATGGGGGTTCAGGGGGGTTCCCGTGCTGCGATTCGAGGTTCAAAGGGATCTGGATGTCAAAGAATGGGAAATGAGTGGGGTCCCAATGGCAGATAAGGGGGTGCAGGGGTTTTGCGGTGCTGGGGAAGGGGGTACAGGGAGGTCCTGATGCCCGGTAATTGGCGCTCAAGGGGGTCCCCGTTCCCAGGAACGGGGGTTCAGGAGGGTCCCGGTGCCGGGGGCGGTCACCGGTTCTCGGGCGGATCCCGAAGCCGCAGCTTGGGAGACGCGAAAGTGATTGGGGGAACGCGAGGAGGGGACAAAGAAAACCTTGGGAATTCCCCTGAATTCCCCCTGGGACCTCCCAGGACCCCCCGCAGGACGAGCAGGGGGTGGAGAACTGGGGTGTACGCAGAGACTGGGGGGGTCTGGGGGCGTCCAAGTGTCAGGAGCAGAACTGGTAGATTCAGGAAGGGTCCAAGTTTCAAGGAAGGGACTGGGAGAGGCGGGATGGGGGATCCAGGAGTCCCTGTGCACAAGAATGGGGGTCCAGGGGGTCCCTGGGTCACGGAAAAGGGGGAGCTGGGGCAGGGAGAGGCGGGCGGATCCTGGGGACGCAGTTTGGGAGACGCGAAAACGAGATGGGAGTAAAGGGGAATTCCAGGGAATTCATCTTGATCCCACTGGATCCCCGCTGAGACCCCCTAGGACCCCGGGGGACCCCTTGGAACCCCGTTCCAGGAAACGCCGGGAATGGAGAAATGGGGAGACGCAGAAATTTGGGAGATCTGGGGGTCCAAAAGCCGAGGAAAATGGCGGATCTGGGAATGGGAGTGCAGGGGGCTCCCAGGGCACTGCAGGGGGTGCGGGGGGATCCCAGTCCCGGGTATAGGGGTGCAGGGGGGTCCCGGTGCTGGGGAAGGGAGTACGGGGGAGTCCCCGTACCCAAAACCGAGGGTTCAGGGGTTCCCGTGCTGGGGAATGCGTGTTAAGGGGGAGTTTCCTTCCCGGAATTCAGGGCTCAAGGGGGTTCTGGTTACCGAAAATGGGGGTTCAAGGGGTGCCGGTGACCAGAAATTGGGGTTCAAGGGGCTCTCCGTGCCAGAAGAGGGGCTACGGGGTGTCCCTGTCCTGGGGAAGGAGGTACAGGTGGGTCCCGGTGCTGGGGAAGGGGATTTTTGGGGGTCACACGACCTAAAATGGGGATTCCGGGGGATCTCGTGCCGGGGAACGGAGTTTTAGGGGGCTCCCGGTGCCCGAAAATGGAAATTTAGGGGGATCCTGGTGCCCAGGAATTGCGGTTCAGGGGGGTCCCGGTTTCGGAGGGTCTCACTCACCTTTTGTCGCGCCCCCCGGGCCCCCCAGGAGCCCCAGAAGCCCCAAGAGCAGCCCCAGACCCAGCGCTGGATCCATCGCTGCCGTCGGCGGTCGCTGCTGTGGCGCAGCTCGAGAGATGCGAAAGTGAAAGTGCCCGAGGGAGCGCGGGAGGGAGGGGAAAAGAGGGAATTCCAGGAAATTCACCTGGATCCGCTCCTGGGACACCTCTGGATCCCTCAGAGATCCACCTGGGACCCTACACAGCCGCGCACTGTGGGACCCCCGGGCCGGGCTGTGCTGCGCTCCCGGACCCTGCGCTCGAACTCTGCCCGGAACCCGCCGGGTTCGGCCCGGAGCGGGGGGAGCTCCGCGATCCAATTTTTCCTGCGGGTGCTGGTCCCGCCCCTGGCGGAGCAGGACTGGGCGCTGTGACCCCGATCTCTGATTCCCAATCTCCTTCTTTCTCTCCCTCTCCTGTTCTCTCCCTTTCCTTTGGGTGATCATACATCCCAGAGCGGCTGGAGAGCCCGTGCCCAGTTCGGGTTTCCCAGGAAAAGGAGGCCTGGGGGTGAGGTGCCCTGGGCTGGCCGGGAATGGGGCTCTGGGGGTCCCCGGGGTGACGGAAACAGGAGATCCAGGGACTGGCAGAGAAAGATTCCCGGGAAAGGGGGTGCAGGGGAGTCCCAGTGCCCGGGAATGGGGCAGGGCGGCTGCCGGGAAGGGACTGGGATGGGCTGGGACAGACAGGGACACCGAGGTACACCAGGACTGGGACAAGAACTCACTGGGAGCAGAACTGGGGCACTAGGGATCACACTGGGATATACTGGGACCACACTGAGGGCTACTGGGACCAACTGGGAGCATGCAGGGGACAAGTGAGATACACTGGGAGAGACTACTAGTGGTTTGAATCATCTTGGAATTTACTGGAATCATACTGGGAATGATCAGATCTGTAGTAGGGGTGAATAAGAGAAACTAGAATAATGCACTAGTAACTGGGATCATACTGAGAGCAGCTGTCCCAGGCTGGGGTCATACTGGGACTGACAGGGTCCAACTTGCCAGTGACTAGCATAGTACTGGGAGTAACTGGGATCATACTGGAAGTGACAGGGATCAAACCGGACTCATAGTGGGAGTATCTGGGAGTTACTGGGATCATACTGGGGTGACTGGATTTATACTGGGTACAACTGGGGCCCCAGCGGGGACAAATGGCATCACAGAAGGTGTGACTGGGTTCATACTGAAAATGACTGGGGCCACACTGAACTCTTACTGAGAGTGAAAGGAACCATACTGGGAATGACTGGGAGCCACTTGGACCATGGGGGCAATTGGGATCCTACCAGGAGTGATTTGGAACATACTGGGAATGCCCAGGATCATAAAAGGGGGTGACTGGGAACCACCGGGGAGGCGGCGGCGGAGCTCGGAGGCGGCCCCAGCGCAGGTGGGAGCCGCGCTCGGTTGTGCGGGGGCTCGGGGCTCGCTGCGGGCCTCGGGGGCGGCAGGGGGCTCTGGCGGGTTGGTTGTGCCGGTGCCGGCCCGTGTTGGCGCTGGGCTGAGGGCGCTGCGGGAGCGGCTGCCCGCGGTCTCCTTCCCGCTGGGGCCTCGGCAGGAGCCGGTGCCGGAGTAGCGCTGGCTCGTCCCGGGTCCTGGGGGTAGCACAGCGGTGTCTGCCCCGTCCTAGGGACGCTGCGCTGGGGCCGCCTCCGCGCTCCGCCGCGGCCGCTGCCGGACCCGCACAGACGCTGCGGAAATGGCGCCTTTGCTGCGCCAGGGGCGCCTCGCCTGCAGCACTGGGGCGGGGCTTGTCCCCCTCTGCCCAATCAGAGCGCGAGAACGAGGAGTGACGGCATATTCAGCCAATCGCAGCGAGGGGCGGGCTCTGCACACGGCACGGACTCCTCCTCCCTTTCCCCGAACTCTGCCATTTCTCGGAAACCTCGCCTGAGGCGGGGCCCTGGCGCTGGGCCCGGCCCGGGCAGGAGGCCAAGGAAGCGCTGCTGCCCTGAACCGCCGGGAGCTCGGGGTGAGTCCAGGATGGAGACGGGACCCACCTGCAGCCTCTGTAGGAGCCCCGGCCGGAGCACGGGATGCCTGAGAGAGGCCAAAACCTCTCTGTCTCTTCCCTCCTCACACTGCGCAGGGAACAGAACACATTAAGAAAGGCTCGAGGGTCTGGATAAGGGCGGGGAGAGTTTAATCACTGGTCAATACACCTGACTTGGGGAAATTAATTGAATTTATTATTGTGATAAATGTGATTCGTGCTAATTGTAATTATATTAGCAAAATTGTATTTAGATCAATAGAAGATAATTGTTACAGAGTGAGGGGGGAGATGGGTGAGACAGGACAAAGGACATCTTCCAGATGTTGGGAGTCGAAGGAGGATGTTGGAAGCGAATAGTAGAAGGACGTAGGTCTGATAAGTAGCATTTAGAAATAGAATTTTGACCTGGAAATGGGCCAAAATGGGACGATTCCAAGCATGGGATTTAATTCAAGTCTTGTTACGGAAAACATCTGCTCAGTCACACAGGGCGCCTGCGCTACCTGCAGGTTACACAGCGGACACTGATGAAGATGATGAGCCTTCATCGGAAATAAGACCCTCAAAAGGATGAGAGACCCCCTAACCCATTAGTAGAGCATGCACCATACAACATAGTGATGTAGATTTTAGGAATAGAAACTAGGAGGAGTTTTCTAGAAACTTCTGTAGCATATAGTATATAAATAGGATTTTTGGCCTTGATGCTTTGGTACGTGAGGAATGGGAGCCACTCCCCGTATCCCTGGTTGGTTTTGCTTATGCTTTATACGAACCTCAATTATACTAAATTATATTCTCAAATATATGCATTTTGATTGTATTCATCTCCAATACTTTAATTGTATCCATTTATAATTGTTACTAATAAAAATTTTCAACATTATCAAACAAGTCAGAGCAAGAGAATGAGAAGTAAAGTAATTCCTACGAAAACATCTTCCCCTCACCCTTCCCTCCCTCCCGGATTTCCCGTTATTCTCCATTCCCTCCCCTGTCCCCACACAGGGGATGGGGGTCACAGTCAGATCGTGTCACTGTTCCCGGTTCCTGTCTGCAGTACAGAGGTGGCTGCCCTGTCCCCGGGACTGTACCTTGGAAGGTTCAGACTTCTCGCTCTGTCCACTCCATCTCCCCCTCCAATGTGCACACACACCCGCTTTTTTGCTTTTTTTTTTTTTTTTTTTTTTTTTTTTTTAGTAAAACAAAACAATATTCATAATTCTCTTAAGTCTTTGTTCTTCCCTAGTTCAAGAATTTAACACAGCCTTGGCTGAACAACAGTCCATGCCAATTACCACCATTTTCTAGAAGTGACAATCTCTTTTGTTCCTTCTTACCTACAAGTCCCTGGCCCTGTTTCCAAGCAGATTCCCAGGGTTTGTTTAAGTCACACTCACCCTGTTCATTTCACCCGTCACTGCCGGAGCCCCTTCACCTGCTCGCCCTCGCAGGTTCCTCCAAACGCGTGTCCCTGCCCGCGGGCTGGGCTGAGCTGGGCTGAGCTGGGCTGGGCTGAGCTGTAGAGAGCCTGGTGCAGGAATAGCTGGAAGAAAAAGGCCATAGTCAGATCAACTTGGTGAAGCTAGCAAAGCAAGCCTCAGTCTCAGGGATACAGTGTCCTTGAGATAAGGAAGGCACGTAGAATTGAGAAAAACATGAATGCCGAAGTGCTTAGCTAAGTCGCACATCTAAACCAATGATGAGCTCAGATTTTGCACTATGCATGAGCTAATTAAGCACTGTACTTAAGCACCACTCTGCGTATCAATAAACGAGACTTTGCTGATGACCATATGGTGTCCGCGTCTCCCTTCTCCGACAAATGGTGAACCCCGACGTGCCTCCGTCGCTGAAAAGAAAACGGGGGAGAACGCGCCACGGTCGGTGAAGTAGAGTTGGGGCCTGCTGCAACCGGGTCGGTGTCAAACGACGTAGGGAAGACACCCCCAGGAGCCATAAAGGTGGTCCTGGGCCATACGTGCTGCCGAAGCCGGAGAGTTGCAACAGCGCTGACGACGAAAAATGGACAGGCAAGCAGCATATGATTTATTTATAGTACATATACATATACTACATATATACATATATATATACTATATAGTACATATAGATAAATTAGGGCTGAAAGAAATTAATCCCAGGAAGGACATACCGGGGTTGTTAGCCTGGGATTATGCTAAAGGTTTATTCTCTAATCCTCACACCGTGCATGATTTGAATGAGTGGCGTAAGTTAGGGGATGCACTGTGGGAGGCGGTATTAGAGGATGATAAAACAGCAAAAAAGCTGGGAAAGATCTGTCAGGTAGTTCACAACGCACTGCTAAAGCAGCAGGCGGAGAGAAGGGCGGCTCGGGAGGCAGTAGAGGCATATAAAAGAAATGCTCAGTATGGCGATAATGAGCCCCGAGCACCCAGCACGACCAAAGTAGAAATACCTGTCGCTGGGGGGGCGGCAGGAATGACGGACATGGCCAGCTGCGCTTGGCCCTCGGCACCCCCCTTAGAAGAGCTTGAGGAGGATTCCGCCGCGGCGGCGGAGACAATTGCAGAAGGCGGAGTAACCCCGCCTTCCGAGGACGAAGGGCCCCAGACCGGCGGCGAAAAATCCCCTTGCCGGTCTAAGCCTAGCGTCCCTAAGCCTGCCGCGCAGCCAGCTCCGGTCCCTAGGGCGGAAAGCGACCTGTGGGAGGAGATGGCAAGACGGCGGGGGGAGGCGTGGAGTATGCTAGCCAGACACGGCTTGGAGATTGGGGACGAGAGCGCTGTTGACGCAGCGAAAGCCTGGGTTTTCCCCGTCACGTATACACAGGGAATAAACCAACAAGGACAAGCCGTCCAAGTGAGAGCATATTCGCCTCCCGACTGGAAGCTGCTAGCCCAGCTAAGACAGACAGTGAGTCAGTTTGGTTTCCGGAGTGAGCCAGCTAAGCAAATGCTAGATTTCTTGTTTGATACATACCTACTGTTGCCAAATGATATGAGAAGTATAGTGAAACTGATTTTCACACAACATCAGCAGTTGCTATTTAACGCCCACTGGCAAGCTCTTGTTCAGGAGTCAGTTGCAACACAGAGGGGCCCGGGAGATCCGTTAGCTGGAATTACCATAGACGAACTAATGGGATTGGGTCAATACCGCAGGACAGAAGCTCAAATGATTTCGGGACCCGACAAGGTTAGGGAAGCCATGCGTCTAGTAAGGAGTGCCATCGGTCAGGTCAAAGATAGCTCAGGCATACCCATGTATATGGGGATAAAACAGGGAAGAAATAAATCCTTTGGGGACTTTGTAGATAAGGCTGCTGCTGCTATTGAAAAGGCAGGAGTCCCAGAGTATATGAGAGGGGCGCAAGTTTTCTTGGTTAATGCACTAAAAGAATTAGGCTTGGGACTGCAGAAACAAGCCGAGTCCACACAGTCACAGGTGTTAGCCGCTCTTGCTCCGCTCCGTGCTTCTACGGCGGCCCCGGCCACATCGAGCGACCACCGGCCTCCCTCGGCGCGCTGCTACAGATGCGGGTGGATGCGGCGCGGCCCGACGGGCGCCGCCGATCAGCCCCCGGCGGCCGCCGCCATATTGGCCCCGGTCACAAGTAGCCGCCGTGACACCAGCGCCATCTCCTGTCTACAACCAGCCACAACAGGGAGCCTGGGACTCGACCTGGCAGCCGCAGTAAAAACATCTTTGATGACAGCTCGCTCCGTCAAAGTCCCAACTGGAGTTTATGGCCCGATAAATATCAAAGGACAAGCTCATGGAGAACTAATAGTGGGACGCTCGTCGAGCTCCATTGTAGGACTGTTTGTGCTACCAGGTGTCATCGATGCAGACTACACGGGAGAAATACAAATAATGGTTTATACTCCTTTTCCTCCTCTGACAATTGAGGCAAGTCAGCGTGTTGCTCAATTTATTCCACTTCCACAGTTGAGCCGGGGTGTTCAACCACAAAGACAAACCCCACGCGAAGACCAAGGATTCGGATCATCAGGTATTGCTATGCTCACAATGGATCTCCATACCAGACCCAAAAAGAAGGTGAAACTAACTTATGCAGGAGAGACAATAGAAATGATGGGACTCCTAGACACTGGGGCAGATACCAGCATTGTCTCATCAGAAAAATGGCCCCACAACTGGCCATCGCTGCAGACCACGGATACCGTGACAGGCGTCGGAGGATTCACCCTTGCCAGAAAAACTCCTCCAGTAAGGGTCACTATAGATGGGCAAGATTTGGTGACTGTGTTGTCCGTAGTTGCATTACCACCATCGGTACATTGCCTAATTGGAAGGGACATCTTGGCTCAGATGGGGGTCGTTTTATCCAACGAGCACCCTTTGGGGTAATTGCCATTGCTTGGACTTTCCCGATCCCAATCACCTGGACTACCAATGAACCAGTAATGGTTAAGCAATGGCCTCTAAAAAGGGAAAGTCTAATACAAGCACATCAACTCGTAAAAGAACAATTCCAACAAGGACATCTAAAACTCTCGACAAGCCCATGGAACACGCCAATTTTTGTGATCAAAAAGAAGTCAAGAAAATATCGTCTTCTGCACGATTTAAGAGCAGTAAATAATCAGATGGAGGCAATGGAGGCATTACAACCAGGCCTCCCCAACCCAGCAATGCTCCCACAGCATTGGCCTCTTCTAATCATTGATCTAAAGGACTGCTTCTTCACTATAGCCTTACACCCTCAAGATACTAAAAGATTTGCGTTCACCCTACCAGCAATAAACAGAGAAGAACCTGATAAACGGTATGAATGGACTGTTCTTCCACAAGGAATGAAAAACTCGCCTACCCTGTGCCAACTGTATGTTGATGCCGCATTACAACCATTGAGGATACAGTGGCCCAACACAATTATTTATCATTATATGGATGATATCCTCTTTGCTCAAGAATCAACATTTACAGACACTCAGATGCAGGAAATTCAAAGCACCCTAGCAAAGGCATCCCTCATAATAGCTCAAGAAAAAATACAGCGATCCACACCATGGAGGTACTTGGGGTGGTCTATCACAGGCCAGATCGTACGGCCGCAAAAGCTCCAGCTTGCAACAAAGATCACCACTCTAAATGAGGCACTGAGGCAGCCGCCACTGAACTGGGCCGACTGGATCGAGAGCCACGCCTACCAAGAAAAACAGCCTCTCAGCAGCCGTCCTTGTTGTGCGTGTGGGGGGTCATGGTGTGAAGCCTGGGTAGCCCTAAAGTGCGGGGGCTGTGGGGACTGCTCGTGGGTGGAACAGAGAGCAGTGTTTAGTTTGTGGTGCTGGAGGTGTCAAAGTGACAACCTAAGAGATTCAGATTGAGGTCTGGCCCTAGAAAAAGAAGCAGGAGTGCCATATGCCCAGGTATGAAACCTATACGAGACACCAGAACAGCTCCTGTTAGCTTGGGCCCGGTGGGAACTTACCAACTGGATTAAGAGGCAGCACATCTATGCAAATTCGCACATTATCGCTGCAAGATGCAGACATAAAGTCCCACACCTGTCTTGGCCTCGAGTAGGACCGGTTAAGCCCGGTACAGACCCAGAGGAGGTATTAAATCAGAGTATAGAAAAGGTGAAACAACTGCAAATAACAGGGAGCAATACAGGGCGTAAAAAGAATAAGCCGCCAAAGAAATCAAAATGATGATCATTACACTGCTTATGCTTGCTAACTTTGCTCGCACAAAATCTTTTCCAATGCAGCATGCGCCTCGGGAAAACGTATGGGTAACATTCGCTAACATAACAAAGCAAGAATCAATCTGCTTAAGTCTAAGGGGAGTACAAAATCCTTTTAAAACCTGCCTAGTAAGGTTGCCAGTATGGTTACAAAAAGTTCAAGGAAATGTGCTGCATGAATTTATCTAACCACTCTGAGTCCATCCACAAAAAGATACAAAACATGCAGCAGAAATTACACAACCTAAAAGAAGAAGATGGTTGGGGCATTGACGAGTGGTTAAAAAGCCTAGGTCTTGGGGGATGGATTCGAACCGTTATTAAGTATGCTATTATGGTGTTAGGTATATTCTTGTGCTTAGCTTTATTGCTACCTTGCTTGATAACTTGCTTACAAAATTTTATTCAAAAAACTGTTAGCAAAGCTTGGCATGCCACTCTTTTAGCTCAAAAAGAAAACGGGGGAAGTGTAGAGAGCCTGGTGCAGGAATAGCTGGAAGAAAAAGGCCATAGTCAGATCAACTTGGTGAAGCTAGCAAAGCAAGCCTCAGTCTCAGGGATACAGTGTCCTTGAGATAAGGAAGGCACGTAGAATTGAGAAAAACATGAATGCCGAAGTGCTTAGCTAAGTCGCACATCTAAACCAATGATGAGCTCAGATTTTGCACTATGCATGAGCTAATTAAGCACTGTACTTAAGCACCACTCTGCGTATCAATAAACGAGACTTTGCTGATGACCATATGGTGTCCACGTCTCCCTTCTCCGACACTGAGCTGGGCTGGTCTGGGGGCAGCGAGCCCGGCAGAAACCAACACCCGCGGGACGCTTTGGTTCGCAGGGCCCGAAGGTCCGGGGTTCCTCCCTTTCCCCTGTTCCACTTGGTTTAGGATTACATTTTTGGAGGGGATAAAAGCGTGTTTTTTCTCCAGCACTGGGTGGGTTTTTCCCTTGCATGGAGCACTTGGGCCTTCCCCGGGCCCCTTCTGCCCTCTTGCAGAACCAGTGGCATTTCCCACCACGCACAGTTTGTAACCAAGAGGCGGCTGCAGCCGAGGAGGCTCCAAGCGCCTCCTTCCAGGCTGACTCTGCAGATGCCGAGGCTGCTCTGGGCTCTGCCGGGGCTCAGCTCTGGGCGAGGCTGGGCCTGCTCTCCCCTCGCATTGCTCGGGGCAGCTGAGTCACAGGGGGAGAAGGCAGGGACACAAGGGTGTTGAGGTTTTAAGAGAGTTTTTATTCAAAAAACTGCCATAACAAACAGTCCTAACGACCCTAACTAACTAGCAGTGCTAACTACCATAACTAACTAGTCCTAACTACTGTAACAAAAAGCTGTTCTCAAGTGCTTTGTCTCCTCTGCTGCACCCGTGGTTGCTTTGCTGCAGCGATCAGAGGGGTCAGGCTGGAGAGAGGCTTGGCTGATGATAAAAATGGGTGCTGCCCAAAGGATAAAAAAGAAAGAAATGAACCATTACTTTCCAGAGTCAAGTTCTTGGACGAAGGGGAATGGTTTGAAACTCAAGAGACGGAAGCGAGCTCAGATTAGGTCTAAGGAAGAATTTTTTTTTTACCAGAGGAAACACTGACAGAGGGAGCCCGGAGATGTGGGAGGTGCCTCCTCCCTGGAAGCATCCAAGCTCAGGTCAGGCAGGGCTCTGACCCACTTGAAGATGTCCCTGCTCGTTGTGGGTCACCAGGTCCAGATGACCTCGAACGGACCCAGCCAGCCCCAACCAGGCGAGGATTCTGCTTGCTTTGCGTGTGAAAAGCAGCGAGGCTGGAGATTATCGGAGGTCCCCCCCCAAGAAAAGCCCTCCCTGGCGCTGCTGTTTCCCCTGCAGCCGCTTCGCGCTCACCTGCAGCAGCTCCTGGGCAGAGAAGCGCCGCTCGTCGTCCGAGTCCAGGCTGCACTCGAGGAAGTCCCGCAGCAGAGCCGACAGGCGCCGCGGCTCCTGCAGCTGCGGGGTCCCGTTCTGCCGGATCAGAGCCCGAGCCTGCAGGAAAAGCAAAGGCAGCGCTGTGCCAGCTTCCTTCACACCCACAGCTGCTCACATCGACCCCGGTAACTCAGCCCCAGCTCCGGGGGCAGTTTCCTCCCCGGCAGAGATGCTGCTCACGGCTCATTTTTCCATGCCAGCCAAAATCCCCAAACCCTGATGCAGCCACAGCCATTGCAACATCCAAATGATCTTGCCTTGAGAGGCAATTTCGTTGTCTGACTTTGTTAGTAGGAACCTCCATCAGAAACAGCACATTTTGCTTCTCCAAATACGGACACCAGCTTTACAGGCCATTTTCAAGAGTCAGTGTGGTCTGCGTGTGTTATTTTAAATTGCATCAAACACATGTCTGCAGTGCCACTGACACTGAAGTAAATGAATTCCTGATGCCCCATCCCAGAAATTGCCAGGCAAGGAACAGGAGGTTGGGGTTGCTGAAAGCTCAGGCTTGATGACAGAGAAAGTAGCTTGGACTAGGAAGGAAATATGTTGGACTACAGGGATGTTAAGCAATCATCTTCATGTTTTAGACAAGCTTCCCAGTGAGAAAAATCAGGGGGGAGTTCAACTTAAACCTCTCTTAAAAACCTCTTTTAGAAACTCCTTCAGAAAGCTTGTTGGGTTTTGGGGTTGGTTTGTGGTTTTTTTGCAAGATAACATTAGAGCTGATACACTGGCTTCACATTTTCAGGTCATCCTCATAGACAGAAGAGCTGCAACAATTTGAAACCCAAAGCAAATTGTTGCTGGAGACTGCAGAATATTCATCTGTGTTCAGCCTCGAGTCTTCTGGGAATTCCCTTCCCAATATGCAGAAACCTCCAGCAGCTCCTCCCAGTGCAGGGTCAGCCTGTGCTCACAGGCCTCTGCAAACCCTGGAGAATTTGCCTCTTACCACAGCCCCTGTTTCCTTGAAGTAAGGAGGTTCTCCTTCCACCATCTCGATGGCCACAATGCCGAAGGACCAAATGTCCACCTTGGGGCCATAAGGAGACCTGGTCACAACTTCTGGGGCCATCCAGTGAGCAGTGCCCACCATGGAGCTGCACTGGTCCTGCTCAGGGCTGAGCTGAGCACAGAGGCCAAAATCAGCTGAGGACAGAAACAAACACTGTCAAAGACAGCTGCAATAAGGAAACCAAGCACAAAGATTCCCCTCTCTCAGTGTGAGAATGCAGTAGTGAAGTCAGCTGGAAAAGTCCTCAGGGCTGTGGCCAAGGAATGATGGAACTGGACCCTTAAACAAACCCTCAGCGTTCATGCAGTGGCTTTTACTGATTCCCTTGCAGTTTAGATTCTAACTCCCGTCCCTCTGGAAGGGCCATGCCCAGAGCAAAGCCACTCCTGACACTCTGCTCCTCTCCTGAGCTCTCTGCACGGGGCAGCCGCTCTCAGCTGGCAGCAGGGGCCGGGCAGTGCCAGCAGCAGCACTTGTGGGGCTCTGACCATCACTGGAAACAGCCTCACACTCACACCCCGGGGGCACCGTGCCTGGCCACGAACACCCACCCAGCTTGACAGAGCCAGCCATTCCCAGAAGGATGTTGGAGCTCTTCAGATCGCTGTGGATCACCCGGTTGGAATGGAGGAAATCCAGGCCCTGCAGACACTGAGAGACAACAAGAAACACAAGGGTAAAAATCAGTGGCCAGAACGCATCACACAAGAAAGGACAGTTTGGAATTCTCCCAGCAGCAACTTTGCTGTGACAGGCCAGGAGACAGTGCAGACAAGCTCCAGGAAAATGGTTCAAGGCAAAGCTGAGAACAGCAAATCAAATCAAATCAAATCAAATCAAATCAAATCAAATCAAAGAAAGACAGAGAGAGTACCACAGCAGCAGGAAAGAGGACAAGAACAGAGTAGAAGTGTAGTGATACTGGCAGGCCACTGACTCCAGAGGCTCTTTCTTCTCCAATTCATAAAAACAACACAGAAACAAAGCCCTGAGCATGGAGCCCCTCCTGCTCTCACAGCCTGTTTGGAAGGACCATCGTGTCCAAGCCATGGGAAGCACAAGCAGGATCCCTCACCTCCCGACTGACAGCTGCCATCTCTCCTTCAGCCATGTGTGTCTGTCTGACAACGTCCTGCAAAGTTCCTCCATCCATGTATTCCATCACCAGCCAGAGATCTTCGTCAACAAGGAAGCTGGAAGAGGAAAACAACAGCATGGAGATGAATGTGCACTGCTCAATTCCCCCATGGAAAAGCCTCGAGTGGAGTTTTGTTTCCCGGTCATTTGTCAATGAGAACACGATCAGATGGAGAGACATTCCTGCACAGGCCTTGGAATCTGCACAGTCTGAAGGAGAAGGAGACACCTGTGAGAAAGGAGATGCCTTAGATGGCAACAAGTGAAAAACGCAGTTTAGCAACAGCCCAGATCAGTGTGGAACCACAACACTTGCCCCCAGCTGGTTCAGCATCTGAACTCATCAGTTCCACCATTCCCTCCAGAACAAGGCAATGCAACTTCCAGAGTTATCCAGGCAAGGAGGTCATACAGCACTTGGGACAAAAGTTATCAACTTTTTGGGAAACCATGAACAAAGTCCCTTCAGAAACAGGCAAGGCCATTGAAAAATGGGCAAATGAGGCATTTCTGGAAACCTGGACTTCCTGGCATCTGCAGCAATGGAAAGGAGTTGGGAAGAAGAAGCCAAGGGAAATAATTTCTGCCATGGTTTATCAGCACTTGTCATAAGGCACAGCAAAGGGGTTCAGCTTGAAGAAAAAAAGTAAACAAAAGCACGGAGGGAGTGAACTGCCAGGCTGTTGTTGAAGATATGGCCGGGTCAGGCTTTTTCAAAAGAGCCTACAGACTACGGATGAAATATTAACACAGGGACCTTGCACAGGATAAGACCTGAAGCACTCACCTGTCCAAAGAGTTGACAATGTTGGGGTGGTTCTTGCCTTTCAGGACCAGGATCTCATTCACAGCTCGTTCCCTGTTCTGCTTTCTGAGACTCATTTTCTTTATGGCCACCTGAAGTGACATTGCAGACCTTTAGCTGGAGGGGTCTGTGGCAGGAGACCACAGCAAACATGGAGTGAATCTTTTTGGAGCGACAGAGCCAGGCTGTGCCAAACTGCCTTGGCATGGGACACCAGAGCTCAGCAAGTGCCATTCCCACAGCGCATTCCTCTGCTGGCTGGGGGCTGCTTACAGGACATGTGGCCAGAGACATTTGGCCTTGTAAGCTCTGCAGAAATGGTCCCTCAGCTGTCAGCCTCAAAGCTCTTAACAACATTTTCTGCACCTACAGAATCTGCATCTTCTCAAATGGCCTTAGTTTATCACCACTCCGATGATGATGATGATCATCATCATCATTATTATGATTTAAACACATTTTGCAAGCAGGAGGTAATTCTGGTGCTGTGAAACAGAGCAAAACAGCCCAGAACCCTTTAGCAATTCTATGGGACTTGGTCAGGATTTCAAATGCCACTGCTCTGTTTGGGATTGCACAACAAAGCAAACACAGACATCTATTGCTGAGGTGAAATGTATCACAGGGTGTCACTGACACCAGACCCAGTTGTGTTTCAACTGCAGCGTTTAGGAAAGAGCTTTGCTCTGGACATCCATCTTCTCATTTCTCTCCCTCTCTCTCTGTGAACAGCTGCAGTAGGACTAAAACCCCAAACTGAGCCCAAGCAGGATCTCTCCCTAATTAGGCCTTATTAGGCCTTTGAAGATGAAAAGCAGGAAGGAAAAACTGCTAAATAGTGTTCCTGTCCAAGGCTGGGATGAAGATAAATTGAGCCTCAATTCCACCTGCTGATGCATTCATGGTTTTAGATATGAAGACCAAGCCATGGTGTCCGGCTCTGACAGACACCACTGCCCTCCTTGCATTCCTCTGGGCACTTCAGAAGCACCAAGGCTGTCCCAGCTGTGTTCTGAAGGCTGACACTGCTCTGCCTTCAGAGGAGCAGCCTGTGCAGGAAAGCTCTGCTGGGCCCCCGAAGCTGCAGCCACAGCCCCCAGCAGAGGGGAAAGCCCTCGAGAGCTGCCAGACGTGCTGGACGTGGTGGCACTGACCTCTCCTCCAGTGGCCCTGTCGAGTCCTTTACAAACAGTTCCAAAAGCCCTGGAGACAAAACAGCAGAGAAGAAAGAATCAGAGCTTTAGGTCCTGGGAGTGAAAGGCAGCCCAGACAGGAGATCTCTGCTGCCTGCAGCATTCACAAAACACCTGGGTGCATCGACCCTTCAAACAGCAGTGCAGCAGCCACCAGCCGTCTGCCAGGCAAGGTGTGCAAGAGAAAACTGAGCCCAACACGAAGGAAAAGGGCTGGAGTGAATGTCCACACTGAATTCCTTTAGTTCAAAACCTGAGGTGGGGGGTGTGTGTCTAAAGAACTGGAAAAGAATGTATTTCATCCTTTTGCATTTCCTGCCTAAGACTTGCAGGATCCACAAGGGCCCTGCCATCAGGCAGGTGATGCATTTTCCCCTCGAGTGCAGCAGCTCTGTGTCTGTTACTGAATGTATGGGGTTTATTACCTGTGCTGAAAAAGCACTTATTAGTTCTTCTTGAGAACTGTTTTCTGAGAGTCACCAGATGGTGAGTTGCTCTTTAGGGCAATCAAATTCCAGGCACAGAAGATCTTGCAGGTCCTGCTCCTTGCTGCAGGCAGGACACTGCCAGCCTCAGGGGCCTTTGCCTTCTGACCACAGTTATCAATTCTGACCAGGACTGAGAGACAGCAGGATCATCCCCCAGTGTCTGAAGGTGTTTGGAGCTCTCCTGACTCCAGCAAAATACCTGGGCCCTGCTTGTGCAGAAGGAACTGCCATGCACTTACCCTTGGCCAATCTGCTCCAGTCCCAGGTATTTCTCAGCAGGCTCCCCCACGCTCACGATGTTCCCTGAAAGAAACCACGTGGAAGATGCTCCCTCCCAGATGGAGACCCCCCCTTGCAGCAGAGCCAGAATGCAGCCCCACTCCCTGGGGCCATGAGCCCCTTGGTGTCAGCTGGGGAAGGACAATGAATGACTCGGTGACATTCAGCTGCAGAGCAGCACTGGGTGCAGCTCATGCTGAGACACACACACAGCACCCTGCTCTGGCACACAGGAACAGAACAGACCTACTCAGCTGCATCAGGCACCGCTCCCCTGTCCCCTCTGGCTTCAGGGCTGTGCTGCTGTCAGAATGTTCAGCCCAGGATCCCGCAGCGGAGGGAGGTTCAGTGTCCTCTTCCCAAGCAGAGGCAGGTTCGTCGTCCTCTTCCCAAAATGCTGCAGGTTCTCCATCCTCTTCCCGAGATGCTGCAGGTTCTCCATCCTCTTCCCGAGATGCTTCAGGTTCTCCATCCTCTTCCCAAGATGCTGCAGGTTCTCCATCATCTTCCCAAGCAGAGGCAGGTTCTCCATCCTCTTCCCGAGATGCTGCAGGTTCTCCATCATCTTTCCAAGCAGCGAGACGTTCACCATCCACATCCTGTGCTGGGATATGTTCACCCTCCTCTTCCCGAGCCACAGGATGTCCTCTGTCCTCATCCCACACCAGGAGATGTCCGTTGCCCTCATCCCACGCTATGGGAGCTTTTCTATCCTTGTCCCATGCCAGGGGACATCCACCATCCTCCTCCCATGCCAGGAGATGTCCACTGTCCTTGTCCCACACTGCGGGAGCCTTGCTGTTGTATTCCCAAACCACGGGGTGTTCACCATCGTCCCCCAGAACAGCGGGAATCTCACTGCTGTCTTCTTCCTCTTTGGAAGCAGAGGGAGCCAGAGGAGGTGCTGATGCAGCTTTGGTGCCCTGAGGACAGACAGCAGCCTGAGGGACAGGAAGTTCTATCTCAGTTATCACCTTATTTATCCTCAGCTACACATCCAGCTGCACAAACAGAGTTGTACAAACTAACAATGGGCTAAAAGTGACATTGCCACTTATTGTTGGGAATTCGATATTTCACCATGGCTAAGGCAAATCCTCTGCCTGCAAAACCAGACCTGCAGCTCTTCTAAAACTCTTCAGCAGAAAAGGAGAAAACTGCCAGGGATCCCTTTGCTGCTGCTGCTGCAAAGACCCTGACAGGGACTTTCCTTCAGCCTCCCAGGATGGCACTCGGCTGCCACACACAGAGCTCACAACTTGCTGCACAATTCTGAGCACCAGAGGTTTCTTCCCACTCACCGAAGGAGGAGCTGCTTGGGATCCACGCATGAGGTGCCCTGCAATGGGAGAGGGAACATGAACCAGATGCTGGTAGGAAAAAAATTGCCCGTGGTGGGAAATGCCACGGAGCAAGGTAACCCCAAGAGAACATTTTGCTTTCACAGCATCCCTCCAGGAGCCACAGTCCCTTCACAGAGCAAGCAAGAGAATAGCACAAAATCCTGGGCTGTCAATTCTTGGCTGGACCAGCAAACAAAGGGAGTTCCAGGCTCCACTGCCACAGACGCCCTGCTCGAGGGAACAGAACCCCCCCAGGCCTCATTGCAAACGCCTCGCTGGCTGCAGACACCCCCTTTTCCAGCTGCAGCTGCTGGCAGGAGCTCTCCCAAACCAACGGTGTCTTCATGGCAATTTGGTTACAAAATCAACTCAAAGGTCCAGAGGAAGAACAGAAAGCACACAGCAAGCCCAAAGCCACAGATGCTGCACCGAGATAAAACCTCGACTTACTTGCCAAGTGGGTTAAAAAATACCCCGAATAGGCCACAGAGTACAGAGTGCAAACTGCAGCAACCACTTGCTGGATCATTGTGGCCGCGCTGCACACATCTGCAGGCTGCACCCCTGCAGGCACACACGGACACGGGTCAGGGCTGGGCTGGCTGCCGAGAATGCCTCGGGCAGGAGGATCCTCCGGCAGTCAGCAGGCACCCAGAGCCTCTGGGCACTGAGGCCTCTGTGTCCCACAGCAACGGGAGCAGCACTGGGATGTGGCAACGCTCCTGTGACATCACAGCAGCAGCTCACGGAAAGAACGCTTGGAAGGTTCTCTGTGTCACTGTGATAGGTTGACTTAGGAAGAAGAAACTCAGAAAAGATTCTTCCTAAGGGAATTTTTTCTGTGGGTGTTGGGATACCTGCAACAGCCAATTAGAGAAAGTTAGTTCGCTCCGTGCACACACATTTTGAGGAAGGTAATCCGGAACTGAGCCTCTTTGTCTTTCCAGTGGCTGAGCAGGTAACACCAACCCGAGCTTCCCCCTCCCCCATGCGGGGGGGAGGCTCGGGAGGCCGCTTGGGCCCCGTTTGCCAACGAGGGGGACCCGATGGCCGGAGGGAGAAAAAGTTGTGTGATGAGACCTTCACGGCTTCCTCCTCCACGGGCCTGCGGCTCTGGCGTGGGGGGAGGCCGACTCTTGCTGCTGCCGGACGGGCCTGCCCGGGTGGCCATGAGCAGTGTGGGGCTGCAGCCCAGCCCCAGAAAGGCTGATTAACACCTCAGCCGCCCTCCCCAGCACGGCCTGAGCCTGGCCCAACTTTTGTAGTTGTGTTAAACTTTAACTCTTTAGTGTTCAGATAAGATTTGCAAAGCCTCCAGCCTTTCATTTGAATATGAAGGAATAAGAAGATTTCTGAAGTCAGTGATGTAAGAGCTAAGTTTCTAAGATGGAAGGAGTATGAGAAGATGCTGAAATGGCTGAAAATCTTTTTGTGAAATTGTAGGAATGAACTGATGTACTGAATATTCCTATAAACCATGGAAAGAGACATGGGGGATGGAAATGTTCCATTTAATAGATGATTTGACTAAAGAGCACCTGTGTTAAGAATTTCTGTCCTGAGAAAAGAAGGGGATTTTGGTTTTCTGAAGATGAAGCCTGAGCAGAGAAAAAGGAGACAGAGAGAATATTTGCGGTTGAACATTTCATTCTTAAAAGTAATACCCCATGAGACAGACATGGCCCACATCTACAGCTTTGGGACGGCTGTAGAGTTGGGAGGAGCGTCACGGTTGCAGGTTCCCGGGCGGATGCAAATCGTGAAAGATAAAACCACAAGAGAACTGTTTTTTTCCTTCTTGTGGGAAAAATCCCTACAACTTCAACAAGAAGAAGCTTCTCTCTCCAGAAGTGAACTGAGAAAGACTAAATTGGGCACTGACCGAAGTATTTGTTATATGTTTGTTTTGTTGTTATGAAGATTGGGAGAGGGAGGGAAGGAGTGATCTAAAAAATCTTATTCTGAAATTTTTTTTCCCTCTCTTTTTGTTTGTGTAGTTAATAAATTTTCTTTTATACTCTCTCAAGTTTTAGGCCTGCCTTGCTCTTTTGCTCCTGGTTCTGTCTCACAACAAGAAAAATAAGTTTATTCAAATTGGCAACTCAAACTCAAGACATTAATTTGGTGCGTTGGCCGGGAAAGTCAAAATTAAACCAAGACATTTTTGGTGGAGAATGCGGGCAAATTAATAAGAAAATTAATAAGAGTTGGAGTTGTGAGATGGGATTAAAGGGAGTAAGGGCAAAGCATGTATTAGAGTATAAAGTAAGAATGATAGTAGAAAGTTTATATTATAATTATGGTAAAGTATCTAGGGGTGGTGGTTAATGTTAATTAAACCAAGACAACCCAGCATTGAAACAAATGCCTCGTTAAGCTACAATGAGTTAATGAACAGAATATGGGAACACAGAAGCAGGAACTGATCTCTGTTGAGCACAGTTACTTATACAAATACCTTTGTAGACATTTTCAGCCTTTCTGGTTAAAAGAGATTTTTTAAAAATTTAATCTGGGTATATTTTCCGACCATGGAATCCCCGGCAGCCCAGTGTGTGAGTGTAACTGAGGGGCAGAGTGGAATTGTGCCGTTGTCTTCCCCAGCAGCTGTGGCAGTGCAGGCACAGAAAGCAGCGAAGCTCCAGCAGTGGCAGCAAGGATTGGCCCCAGTGTGTGGAGATGCCAAAGGAGGGTGCCCAGGCAGAGGATTTCAGCAGAGGATCTGTGGGCAGGCCCAGGGGCTTGGCCCGATGTGGAGCCCTGGCTGCTGCTGCGTTGCCTTCAGTGCAGGGTCAGTGGTGCCCTCCCATGCTGCTCCTGCAGCCGGGAAGTCCAAATTCCTTTGGCATGGCCCTATTCAACATCCACACCCCATTCCAGTTTCTCTTCTGACTCTGGTAGAGCCATGGCAGGGGTTCAATCACTTTGGTTTTTTTCATTTTCTCAAATTTTGTTCTTTTTCTTATGTCCATACAATAATATTAAGGCTGTCTGGGGTTAAAAAGTCATACAATATTCTTGCTGGAACAGAGAATCCCCAATGCAGGTCCTGCAATTCCCTATTAATCCTCAGAGTTGTCCCAGCTCCATTTTAGTGCTGGTTAATGTTACTTCTGAGATTGCCTGGTCCCTCTCTGGGTCAAGACACCACAAACCTTCAGTCAAAATATGTCCCAAATATTTAACCCTTTTCTCCAGCATTTGCATTTTTTTTCAAATACTCAAAGATGTTTTTTAGCCTGAACATTCAGCCATTTCACAGAGGCTTCTTCTACCACTTCTTGTCCTCCTGATTGCAGCAAGTCATCCACATCCTGCATTAACCCAATTCCCTGGGTGTGGGGTAAATTCTTGTGATATTTTCTGCAAGGCTTGCCCCAAGAAGGCTGGTGCTTCCGTGCATCCCTGCAGAAGGACCGTCCATGTCTTTTCCATTTTCCCTTCTATCTCTTGTTCCCACTCAAAGGCAAAATCCAGTTTACCATCCTGTGTAAGTGGGCATCCCCAGAAAGCATCTTTGCCATCAAGGACTGAATGGTGTCAGTGTGAGGAGGGCACCTGGTTGAAGATGGTGTAAGGATGTGAGAGCCCCTGGGTGCTGGGGCCCCCTTGGGCCCTGGGGTCCATCCCTGAGGGGCTGTAGAAACTCTGCCATGGCCTTTGCCTTCCCCTTGGCCTTTTCCTCATCCCTTCTTGCATTCCCCTGCTGTGCCTTTGTGACCAAGTGCTCCAGGGGCTTCTTCTGCCCCTCCTGCAGCCCCCTCAGTGCCTGGGGGTGCTCATCCTCTGACAGCTGCTGAGCTTTCTGCTAAATCATTCCTTTCTGCACTGACCCAAGGAAAATGCTTAAAAGCTGATCTCGATGCTTGCACGTCCAATCCCCATTTCCCAGCTGTTCCTTTGTCCTGCTGCTCCTTGTGCTGTGGCTGCCGTGGCCAGCCCGTATCCCAGAGCCGGTGCCTGTCCTGCCGCAGTGTCCAAACGCGGCCCCCCCGGCGGGCAGGGCCGGCAGCTCCACGGGGCCGGGCAGCGGCCGGGGCGTCCCGCAGCCTCCTGGGGGCCGGGGGCCACTGCCGGGCCTGCAATTGCCGGGGGGTGCTGGGCTCAGGCAGCGCCCGGCGCTGAGCCCCGGCTGCCCCACAGCCCCGGCCCGGCCCCGCAGCTCCCCACAGGCCCCCAGCCCGTGCTCCCGGTGCCGCCCCTCTGCGCCCGCTCCTGCCGCTGCCCAGCACAGAGAAACCCCCTGCAATCCTGACCTCCTTGTGTGCCTGTCCTGGCAACCGGGGATACAAAGGATCTGCATCAGCTGGCAACTCTTGAGGATGAGAGCCTGCTGAAAAACATCCCCATCCTCAGTATTTTTCTCTTCCTCCTCTTTTCCATCATCCATTTTCTTCCCACATAGATTTTTCCTGCTGCCTCTTTCCTGAACCATATTCCTGCACACTCCCCTTCACCCAATCCCTTCCCAGCACACCAACACCATCCATTCCCTGTTGTCTAAATCCCTTCTGGACTTCCGTTATTGACTCCCTAGGTGTCCCTGTCCTTGATTACCTCTGGGAGAATGTGCAAACTCCCTCACCATGCTCGCAAGGGACCCTTCAGAGATATTTTGGAATCATCATCCCTTTTGCTGGGATCCCTTCCTGGCTTTTCCTTTCTACCCTCCATGCGTGCCCTGCCATGTTTAGTCCCCGAAGATGCCACTGTAGTCCCTGCTGAGATTTTCAGTGCTCTCTGGCTGCCGACTCTTCCCAGCCCCCCTGATCTGTCACTCGTCTGTCTCCTGGTCACTCTCGGGTACCCAATCCATGCCCGGCGCCGCAGCCACACAAGGGAGCCGGTCACCCAAACTGAGTGAGGCACCTTCAGCTCCATTCACTGCCCCCCCGCCCCGGACGGGGCAAGGAATTCCGGTCGAGTCCCAAGGTGTGTGGGAAAATTCACATCACCAGAGGATTCTGTGCACAAAGAAGACAGAGGAGTCCTGTAAAAGTAATTTCATTCAAAAAAAAAGGGAGAGTCAATGGGCCATTTCCCAAGGGGTCTCTGCAATTGTTGGTAGACAGAGCATCCTTTTCATCCTAATTTTCCCAGCTGCATCTCCCTCTCTCTTTTCCCATTGGCTGAACTTCTTGAGAGGTACAGACTTTCCAGTGCACCTGCTGTATTCCCCCCCCCCCCCGTTAATATGCACCCCACTTTTGAATAGCTAGCGATATTCATGGCTCTGTTAAGTGTTTGTTCTTCCTCTGGGAGTTCATGAATTGAGCAGGACCTTGGCTGAGCAGCAGTCTGTGTGATCAATTAATAACATTTTCTGACCCTGATGGCTTCTGCTGTCACTTCCTTATGTCCACGTCCCCGGCCCTGTGTCCAAGCGGATTCGCAGCATGTGTTTGTAGAGACCCTTTGCTGTTGTTCCTTGCATGGGGGTCCCCCGTTTTGGGGCCATCCCCCCTGGAGCAGGGTGTCCCGGCTTGGTGCAGCCCCGCCCCTCGGGCAGCGCTGAGCCAATGAGAGCGCGCGGCGGTGATGACGCAGCAGTGTCCAGGCAGAGCCGCAGCTCCCAGCGTTGCCCACCTGGAGCCACCTGCGCCCGGCCCGGGCCCCAGCGCCCCCCGGCAGGGGAATTTGGGGAGGTGGGAGGGGGGGAGCGCCAAGGCCGGGCCCCCCCGCGCTGTGGTGGCGGCAGCGGCTGCAGTGGGGAGCGAGTGCGGGCGGGAGCGGCCGAGAGCCCAGCGCTGCCCCAGCCCGAGCTGCCCCAGCTCCATCGCTGCCCCTGCGCTGGGATGCTGTGGGTTTGGGGGGAAGAGGGAGCCGGCAGTGGGTGCTGGGCCTGGGGGCAGCAGCAGAAGGAAAGGAGAAGCGGGGTTGAAGAACAAAATGGTCAAACGCTGCACGTGGGAGGAGCAGGTGGGATTGTGCAGGAGAAAGAAGAATAATGGGCGGGAGTGTGAGGAAGAGCAGGGACACCGCAGGAGGGTCAGAAATGAGAAGCAGCACAATGTTCCACCCCTCCCTGTATCTGTAGCCTCTCCCCCAGCCCCAGGAGCCTTGCTCCCCCCATATGCAGCAAGTGACCGAAGAGGATGATCCATGATTTTCA
Source organism: Sturnus vulgaris (assembly GCF_052056855.1). Lineage (NCBI taxonomy): Eukaryota > Metazoa > Chordata > Aves > Passeriformes > Sturnidae > Sturnus > Sturnus vulgaris. The sequence goes on from NW_028276170.1 coordinate 14,551,156, forward strand.
CAGGGGTGTATCTTGGTGTTTGTGAGCTTTATAGGGCTAAATGTTGGTGCTTTGGTTTTTTGCAGGGGCTGAATCTTTATATTTTGGAGGGGATTTGGGCTGCAACTTACTTTTTGGGGAGTGTTTGATCTATGTCTTGATGTTTGGATAATTTTTGTGCTGAATCGTGGTGTTTTGGAGGTTCTTATAGACACAAGATGCCAAATGACTTCCTGAGATGAACTTTGGAAGGAGGAACCCTCAGCCCAAGGTGCTCTTTTTTTTTTTTCCCCCTCAAACTAGGATTTGTCATTCCCATGCCGTGGGTAGATGGAGGAGGAGGAGGAAAAGCCCCAGAGATCTCTCAGGACGAGGAGGGGCTGCAAACCCAGCCCAGGGAGCTGCGAGGAGGAAAGACCCTCCCTGAGCCGGGAAGGCGGCCGGAGATCCAGGCAGAGCTCAGAGCTGGTGGAGAAGCCTCCTGGAGGGGAGAAGCCCCACGAGTGCTTGGAATGTGGGAAGGGTTTCAGGTGGAGCTGCAAGCTGATCCGGCACCAGATGATGCACACTGGAGAACGGCCCTATGAGTGTGGGAAATGTGGGAAGAACTTCAGGACTATTTCTCATCTGATGGAGCACCAGGTGATCCACACAGGGGAACGGCCCTACACCTGCTTGGAATGTGGGAAGAGCTTTGGGTGGATCTCTGCCCTGAGATACCACCAGCACATCCACACCGGGGAGAGGCCCTACGAGTGTCCCAAGTGTGGGAAGAGGTTTCAGACCAGCTCCGATTGCCTCAAACATGAGCGGATTCACACAGAGGAGAGGCCCTTCCGCTGCCCCGACTGCGGGAAGGGATTCAACCGCAACGACATCCTCACTGTCCACCGGCGCATCCACACTGGGGAGAGGCCCTACGAGTGTCCTGAGTGTGGGAAGAGCTTCTCACACAGCTCAGCCTTGACCCGACACCAACGGAGTCTCCACTAAGGGAAGCCCTGTGAGTGCCCCGAGTGTGGGAAGAGCTTCGTGCTCTGCTCCAGCTCCATCCCCAATGGGAGGATTGGTGTTGGATGGTAGAAAAAAACACAAAAACACAACAAACAAACAAAAAACCCCCCCAAACAAACAAACAAAACAACAAAAAAAACCCCAAAAAACCAAAACCAAAAACCCACCAAAATAGTGATATGCACAGAAGCAATATAAAAACACCGAAATCAAGCAAAAGGAATAGTCAGCTTCGAAATAAAGAATGGAGAAAAGTCATGAACTAACATTTCTCTTTTTTTTTAAACTATGGAGAAAAAACTCTTGTTTCCTCTAAAACATGTAAAAATATTTTGAAGTGAATATGACTGTTCCAACTGTACATATAAAGAAAAGCATTAATATTAAAGTAAACAAATGTTAAAATTGCAGTAATCTCCTAGGTTTAAATAATAAGAAAACCCCTGCTGTCCCCCCCAATAAAACAAAAAGGAAAAAACTCTATTCTCAAAAATGAAGTAAGGTTTTGTTTAAACTGTTATAATCCTTAAACTGTGCATCAGAAGTTAATATAGTCCTCAATAAAAGTTATGAGAAAAATTGTTAGTCTGTATAAAGGGTTTTTAGATAGTAATCAGATTTCCATTCTCCTGGGAAGCTAATCACTGTAATATCAAAACAAGAAGAATCCGTTTTCTTATGAAGAAATCTCCATAGACTGAAAAAAAGTCTCCTCTTTCAAGTAAATGAGTGAAAAACTATTTTAGAGATGGTAGACTGAGTTGTTTTTGTACGTGTTTAGTATTAAAAAAATGTATGGAAGAAAAAGTAGTAGACTAAAGTTTTCTTCTAAGGGTTTTTTCTTATAGTTTCTAGTAATAAAATTTCTCTTTATACCATTTAAAGTAAAACCTGTTTTTTGTCTACTTCTTAATCCTCTCTCACAACAAAAAAATTCAAATTAATAAACCAAAACTACTACATTTAACCTCAGTGATTCCAGGATTTTGATTTCCTATTACTCTAGGGTATCTTCTGGAGCCAAATGGTGATTGACTGGGGCAAAGACCAACATTTTGGAGACAGTGGGGTGGAAACTCCTCCAAAAATGTTCTTCCCTCCCTCCCAAGCACGTGGATCCTCTACTTGCACAGACACAGAAATTCTTTTCTTTTGGCCTTGATTTGCTTTTCATTTCTCTTCATCCCTTTAAAACATCCAACACTGGCTAAAAATAAAGACACTGAACTGAGACATGAGTGGGGACACGGGGGGACAATGACATGGTGGGACACAGACATGGAGAGTGACATGGGGACACATGGACATGGAGGGGGATGTGGCCATTCGTGGGGACATGGGGGGACACAGGTATGGATGGAGATGTGGGGGACAGTGACAGGGATGGAAACATGGTGGGGACACAGCCATGGGTGAGGACATGGTGGGACATGGCCAGTGACATGTGGGGACACGGCCACGGCCGGTGCCATGGGGGGAACTTGCAGGGGCTGTGGGGGATGCTGGCTTGGAGGGAGTTGAGGGTTCCTGGCAGGGACTTGGGGCTCGCTGAGGCCTTTGGGGACCCCAGGCCGAGCGGCTCCGGCTGCGCTGGGAGACCCTGGCGGAGGTTCTGGGGCAGCTGCTCAAGGACCCCCTGCCCTGGAGCCCCAGCCGGGCATTGGGCTCCTGGAAGGGAATGAACGTCCTTGTCCCCAGCAGGACAGATTTCTTATTTCTTGCAGGTGCAAATGGTTCTCTTACCAGAATAGCTTGTTGTGTTAATTGTTTTCAGGTTTAAGATTGTTTTCACCTGGGAACAAGCAAGTAACTTAGCTGCACATAGAAGAAGTGACAGGCTAGCTATTAATTTAGCAGAGAGCAAGACCTGATTTTATGAAGCCTTTTATAATTTGTCTGACTGCAACATCTCACCCTTTTTCATTAATTCAAAGAAGGCTCATATGTTCTGATGATAAAATAGCTCTCTCTTGTGAGGCTGTTATCTCATTAAGGTTATCACTGGTTATCTCTTAGATATGGGATAAGATACACAAAAGACCGATTACAATCAACAAAACTTAGTAAATTCTATCATGTCATTGACACAGGGTTTCACAGCATGAGAAAACAAAAGAATAATGTCCAGTGTGTCCTAGGGAAATGGAAATAAATGACCATTGTTTTAAAGTCCAAATAGTCCATTAGCTGGAAATGTTGATCTTTGACATCACTGAATGTGCTCTTGGATCCTGGAACAGGGAATAACTGAAGAAGGTTAGTAGGAACACTATTCCATGATGATGACCTAAGGCTTTTGTTGGCAATTTGCCTGTAAATTTCCAGACACAGCCATGTCTTGGCAGTCCTACTTCTGGTTTTGTTCTGGCCACGAAGGCTGCATGGTGATTAGGTTCTTCTTCTTCTCAATGGGCTTCATTTTCTTGGAGGCAATTGATGTTTGGCTGAATGAACAGGTGACTACTTTGAAGTTGTTGATGATAAAAACACATGCATACCTTCTCCTTAAGTTAATGAATTTATTAGTCTTTGTAAATTCAATTGATGAGCCTTATCTAAAAATATTTACTTTTTTTGTATAAATATAAATATGTTTTGTATAAATATAAATATATATTAATTTCCCCTTCTTTGTTTTAAAAACAACATGCGTGGCTCTTGCCATGCATATGAAGCAAACATCAAAACATAACAATATATACAGTAAAACCAAAAATCTTGAAGTCCCAGGGCTGGAGCTGACATGAGTCCCTTTAGCTGGTTGAAGGCTCGTGATGCTTCTGTTGTCCACTGAAGATCCCTGCTCCCTTCCCTGATTAAGGCATACAGGGGTTTAACTAACAGTCCATAGTTATAAATCCACAGTCTGCACCACCCTGTCATGCCTAGAAAGGTTCTCAGTTCTTTCACTGTCTGGGGTTTCAGGGTTTGGCATATTGCTTCCTTATGGTCTTGCCCCAAGGCCCTTCTTCCTGCACTCACTTCATAGCCCAGGTAAATAAGTGTCTGCGTCACCATCTGGGCTTTCTTTTGGGATACCTGATACCCCTGCAGGCCCAAAAAGTTTAGGAGGCTTACTGTGCAATCCACACGTGCCTGCTGGGTCTGGGTGCCTATTGAGAGCTCATCCACGTACTGGATGACACATACATTCAATATGCTTCACATACTGAAGCAGCTGTCCTTCTCCTGGTGGGGATTCCCAAGACTCCAAATCCATTGCCAGCTGCTCTCCAAATATGGTGGAGGAGTTCTTGAACCCCTGGGGTGGTACACATCATGTGAGCTGAGTTTTATGTCCAGTTTTGGAATTCTCCAATTCAAATGCAAAAATTTTCTGGCTGGCTTTGTGGAGAGGGAGGCAAAAGAAAGCATCCTTCAAATCTAAAAGGATTAACCAGGTTAGTTCAGGTGTTAAATGAGTTAACAAGGTGTAAGCGTTGGCAACCACTGGATATAAATCTTTTCTTATTAACAGCCCTTAAATCTTGTACTAACCTATATGATCCATCAGTCTTTTTCATGGGCAAAATAGGAGTATTAAAATCAGATTGACATCTTTTAATACTCTTATTTGCAAAAAGTTCTCAATGATTAGGCTGATCCCTTCTCTGTATTCCTTTTTCAAAGGACATTGTTTGACCCTTACTGATGGTTTTCCCTCTTTGAGCCTGATTTGCACTGGTAAAGCATTCTTTGCCCTCCCTGGTATTTTAGAGGCCCACACTCCAGGGAACACCAGATCCGTTATTTTCTTAATAAATTCCTTCTTCATTTTCAGCTTCAATTTCTCTGGTTACTAGCATTAAGTTTAACAATTCCATGTATTGTTGATCTTTTACCTCCAAACTAATTTTCCCATCTTTAAATATTTTTACTTCCAACTGCTCTAGCAGATCCCTGCCCTAAAGTGCAGATGGAGCTTTAGGCAAGTACAAAAATCAATGAATTCCCCCTCTAGGGTAGGGCCCTCTGGTCCCCTTCAATCCTCCTTTACCTGAGCCACCACCCCTTTTTCGGTCACCTTTTCTCTGTTTGTCACCCCTTCTTAGTTCTAGACACTGTTTTTTCCAGTGTCCAAATTTCTAGCAAAATGTTTTTTTCCTGGTCGAGGTGGTCCTTGTTTTGGGGCATCTTGCTCATGTTTCCCTTTTACATTTTCCTGTATTATTGATAGTTATTTCTTCGTCCCTGGTTTACACCCCTGTTCCTGATTGCTGAAAACTCTCCACGCCTTGTCCAGCAAAGTCTCTAAGCCCCAGCTCGTTGGGCCCCGGATCTTCTGGAGCCTGATGTCACTTTTAGATTGCCCTAAAAACAAGTTTACCAACTGTTGTGTTCTGTCAGTGGATTCAGGATCCAGGGTGGTGTGTCGGTGCATTGCCTCTCACAACGGGTCTAGAAATTCAGAAGGGACCCTGTTTAATAGCATACAGGGCTGACCAGTTCATGGTTCTAGGAATTGCTCTTTCCAGCCCCTTCACTATCAATTCCTGGTATTTTGTTAGCTGTGCTGATTCCTCTGGCCTATTAGGGTTCCAGCCTGGATCCTGAAGGGGAAATAAATCCTTAACATCCTCCTGTGTTGTTCTGCAATCATCCTCGGCCAGATCTTTAGCCACCTTCAAAGCCAACTGCTTCTCTGAGTCTGTTAAAGAATCAAGCAGTAGCTGGAGGTCAGTCCAACCAGGCCTGTGCTGTCTAACCATAAACTTCATTCTCTTAGCACCACCCATTGGATCGCTCTGATAACTCTTAGCAATCTTTTCCCAGGAATCCAGATCCAATGCAGAAAAGGGAACTTTAACTGGCACTGTTGTTCCCTCAGAGGTTACTGTCTCCTTCAGAGGAGTCTCTCTAATTTGTTTTCGGGACCTTGATGCTGCAGGACCCTGTGGGGAGGGCCCTTCCTCCTCACTGTCACTGGGGTGACGGTGGGTACAGTCAGGTTGGTTCTCATGCTTTGGGAATTGGGGGAAATCCTGCTTTAATTCCTGTTCTCCCGAGGGAAGGTGATGCAGGGGATGAAGTGGGGATAGAGGCTGGAGTTGATGGCTACTCTGAATCTACTTTCTCTATCACCCCTCCCCTTTCCTGCCTTTTAGAGGGTGTTTTAAGCAATTCTTCTGTTTCTTTTTCCTGAGCTTCCATACTATATTCCTTGTCAGGATGTGTGCATCTTTGGTTTACTGAACACTTACTGCAACATCGCTTGGGTTTTCCCCTGTTAGCTTTATTATCTTTTTCCAGAGCCAACACTGAAGGGTCAGATGGTGGCCTAATCCCACAATCCCTTTGCCACTTGTAGTGATTCCAAAGGGTGGAAAACTTCAGGATAATAACCTCCTGCAATTTTTGTTCACGCCTAAGTAAAAGCATTAGCTGTAACAAAGTTTCATAGTCACGCATCCCGGCTGGTGGCCATTTCACCCCTCCTCAAGTCTATAAAGTGGCCACCACTGCGGGCACAGCTTAACAAACTCTCTCTTGGTTTCTGTACCACCATGGCCCACCAGCTCTTTCCAACGTGTCAAAATACATCCCAAGGGGCTGTCTTTAGGAATCTCTCTGCTCTCACTCGCCCCCATGCTGAGAGTTCCTCCTCTCTCAACGCCTTTTAATCTTGTCCCAACTCCGAAGCTTCACCTGGTGATAATCAGGTACAAAGGTACACTGAGTGCACTCACCCCTAAGGATCTGCGCTGGTTTCTGTGGGGTTCCTGAAATCCCGTTTTCTAACAGCTCAAATATTCTATTGCTACCGTGTGCCTCCTGACCAGTGACCAATAAAATCCATATAACTATCTGGGAAGCCTTTTATTCCTTTCTGTGACAAAGATCGCAAATTCCATTTCTAGGCATCCTCCACTTGTGTACTCGCCAGACCCACAATTCTCGACAAATTACACAACGAAACACAACCCACGGGTTACAGTCACAGCTCCCCCTTGGACAGGGAAGTTCCTTTGGCCTGGGATCCCCCTCCCTGAACCTTCTATTCCTAGGCATATAATTTTACCAGCAGGAGAGAAAGGGAAAAGATAAAAGCAACTGAAGGAAAAGGGTTAACAGTGAAAGCAGCGAACCAAATCACTGAAGCTCTGCAATTATAATCTTTGACACAAGATGGCTGTGTTGCCTAAAGAATGAAACCCTTCAACACAAAATGGCGATATCTTTCTAAAATACTCACAACGCGCACTACACAACTAAAAAAAAAGTTCCTTTTTATTCACCTCTAAAGGAATTCATGTATCACAACCAAACACTTCCAAACACTTCACTCACAACACTTTTACAAAATGGCAAAATTCAAAACAAAAATTCGTTTTCTCCCCCTTCAAATTTCTGATCACAGTTCGCTGGCAAACCAAGCCTCTCTCGTTGTACCTTGGGCTGAATATTCACAAAGCCACGCCGAAAATCCGGCAAACTTCGGCCAAGGCACAATTCCTCTGCGGGGGGAGGGTAGCTCTGAACTCACGTCGCTGCCTCTCCCCTCCGCACCTAGGGACCAACAACAATTGTCAGAATAGTGCCCCACACACTGGTGATTTTAAAGCCTCACAAACAACTAACTATATTTTCTCGCAGTTAAAACAGCCACAATTAAAACTTCGGGGTTGGACGGAAACCGAGAAATGTTGCTCAAAGCTGCAAACCCGCAGTACCGGGTACCGGGGTTACTCCCGACTGTGCCGGATGTAATTTCAAACCGCACCCGCACTGCTCGCTTCCTTTAAACACAAAACAAACAGCTTAAACACAAAACTGCCGCTCTCACTGCTTGCACACACACACAGCCAAAGCTCACACGCATCAACCAAAACTCACACACACAGCCAAAGCTCACACACACAGCCAAAACTCACACACACAGCCAAAGCTCACACACACACAGCCAAAACTCACACACACACAGCCAAAGCTCACACACCACCCCAGCCCCCGCGATTCAAGTGTAATACAAGTGCTTTGGGTTCCTCCGCCCTCCCGGGTGTATCTCTTCTGCTAATCAGCCGCAAATCTCAAAATTCTTCCACAACCTACACATACATAAATTCAAAACACATACAATACTTTGCGAACATGCTCCCAAAACCACACAAACCAAAGTGCATACAGCACACCGCTAACCCACAGTCTAAGCACACAAAACAAGTTCCATCCACACGCTCAAGAACACACGCACATCTGGAGCACACAGACTGTGATCACCATATTCTGCAACCCAAAAATGGAGTCACCCACACACCACCACTCGTGACGGATCCCTCAAGCTAAAAGCCCACCACGCTGCTTTTAAACCACAGATAGAACTGGAGCCACCACAGCTCCCGTACCACAGCCCTGCCATGAACGCTGTTATTGCCCTGCCCCAGCTCTGCCCACGCTGCCGGGCGAGCTCCGCTCCCGGCGGCCGCCACCGGCCCCGCTTCGGGACAAGAGTTCCTGGGGCTGTTACTGATCTCACCCGGAACACAAACCACTGCCAAATTCCACGGAAAGTTACAAACAAATCCACTTCAGGCTTTTTCACTGCGCGCTTGACGTCTCGCAGCATCTTATCAGTTTGCCTTTCTTAAAGGTGGTTATCTTTAATTTTTAACCATACCTTTTTTGTCCGTATCTCCGGCAGATCTCGTTCTTTCCCCCGGGGTGCCAGCGAGGAAAAGGAGCCCTCTTCCTAGGAAGATCCCAGGTGGGCGCCCAAGAGGGGTCCCGAACCTCGCTGGCCCTCGGCCAGAGAGAAGAGAGTCCTGCTGCGGTCACCAAATGATTTACCAAAATAAGAGTATTGGCCTATTACTGATACCCAACTGTGACGGACAAAAGACTCTTTAGCAATTTAAAGTTAGAAAGTGTATGTTTATTCAGTGCTGGGCAGCAACCTGAGGTAACCCTCCAATACACACTGCAAAATTACAGGTGATCACAGAGTCGATTTATTGACAAAAGCTTCAAACAAATACATATTCATAATACCAGCCTCTCCCATCCCCCCCGCTTCCTGTGGTAATTAGCTTGAATAGCTATTAAGCATGCGTGGTTGGCTTCTTGAATTAAGTCTGGGGTCGTTTTTGTGGGGAGGGGTCTTAAAAAGAGGAAGAAAGGCGAGTCTTCCTCGCCCTGAACTCTCGACCCTTTCTATCGACGACAATACAAATGGCTTCTGGGAGAACCCCAATTTTCCCTCCCTTCATGACTTTGAATAAGTTTCTGCTTGCAATTGAAACTACTTACTAGTTTCATCTGTTCCCGTTGCAAGCACAGCTGAGCAAACATAAAATGACAGTCAATAAATTATTTAAGTTTCAGATAACCATCTGAAGGCCAGTTTCTTCTAACTTCTAACTCTTAATTATTTTCAGCAAGGCCTATGTTTATTCAGCGCCATTTAATAAACTCTAGTAAATAACTAACTTTTAACTAATCCTAATTTCTCTAAGACTAAGTGTTTCACTTGGGTGACACATTGTAGTGTATGCACCCCATGCCACAGCAGCTGTACACAAACTAAAGGGGGGACATTGGCTGGCCGGGAATAGGATGCTTAAATACCAATCGCTGTTATTAGAGCAGGATGGTGTTACCTTGGGAACAACTTCTGTTGTTAAGCCTGCCATGTTTCTGTCCTCCACCTTAACTGACGATGTGCCTGATCAGGACTGTTTGCAGACAATTGAAGAGGTCTATTCCAGCTGGTCAGACCTGAAGGACGTGCCCCTGGAAAATCCAGATCGGGAGCTTTTTACAGATGGCAGCTAGCCCAGAGAGGACATGAAAACATTTCAATATTTTTGTGTTGAAAATCTTTTGAAACATCTAAAACAGGTAATAATAGGAAAAGGAATGACTGACATTGTACAATCAGTAGCGAGCAAATATTAAATCTGCTGTAGAAACAACCCTGATATGAGAAAAAAAGTTGTGTTAGGAGTAACAAAGGCCAGGGATCTTCCTGGAGATTACTGGCAAATAGATTTTGCAGCATTACCAGGCAAAGAGGGATACTGGTCCATACTGGTATTAGCTGACACTTTCAGTGGATGGCCGGAAGTTTTCCTCTGTTGCACTAACACAGCCAAGGAAGGAGTGAAAGTTTTGCTCAATCATGTAATTCCAAGGTTTGGGGTTCCCTTGGGGATGTCATCAGATAGGGAACAGCACTTTGTCACAACAGTGGTTAAAGAAGCGAGCCGGATTTTGGGAATTACTTGGGATCTGCACACACCTTACAGACCCCAAGCAAGTGGTGAAATTGAACGTATGCATGGGACCCTCAAAACACAAATTAGTAAACTTGGTCATGAAACATCCATGACATTGGTTCAAGCCTTGCCTGAAGCTTTACTGAGTATCCACATCCAACTGAGGTGGAGGGAAAACATCAGTCCCTATGAAATACTGTATGGCAGCCATATCAGATTCCACATGTTCCAGGTGAAATTCACGTGAAGGGCAAACTTGATTCACAGAGATATCTGATGGCTTTGGCTCCACATTGCAGAAGCTCCAGAATTACATCCTGCTGTCCAGACCCATAGGACTGGACACACCTGCACATCCCTTCCAGCCTGGACACTGGGTCTGTGTGAAGTGGTGGGACAGTGATCCTCTGCAAGCCAAGTGGAGAGGACCATTCCAAGTCCTGCTGACCACCTTCACTGCAGTCAAAGCTGCTGGCAAAGGATCCTGGATTCACTGCTCCAGAGTTAAGAAGGCTTCTGCTCCTGAAACTACTAAAAGAACAGAGATTGATGCAGATAAAAATATGTTTTAAATGATTCCTCTTTTATGCCCAAAGAAATGTTCATAACAATCATTATTCTTCTTTGCATGATAGCCAACTGTGCAAGACATTTCTACTGTTAGATATTTATCTATTATTAGATATTTATCTGCTGATAAATATTTCTTATTGTTATTTACTATATTTTAGATACTTATCCATTATTAAACACCTATTATTAGCAGATATTTAGAATAGAGACTTGACAAGGTAAAGGCCTTGTTAAGCCTTTAAAGGGGGGAAAAGATGCCTTAATTTTCAATTTTCATATTTTTCAGATTCTGTGCTACCCTAGTGCATGACTCTGAACTTCAAATAAAGTGTTAGCAAGTTCTCTTCACAGCTTAGTTAGACAAAACAATCATTTTCCAGCCTGAGAACCAAGGACACCATTGCAGCTTCAGGCCCAAAAATTGTAAACAACAATGAATTGAGGAGAGCAATCTGGGTGAATGAGACTTCATAACCTAGACTCTAATTGGACAATTAACTCCAAGATGTAAATTGACCAAAACTGATAAAAGTGTGGAAATCTGTGACCGCTCGTCCATCTTGGGTAGAGCCACGGCCGGGCTCTTGTACTGCCCAAGGTGAATCCTTTGAAGGCCTTTTAGTAAAAACCTCCTTGACTCCTTTAACTCTGTCCAGCCTCTCTAGACATCAGTTAGAGATTCCCCAGTGACCCTGGTGATCCGTGTTGGGAAGACACCTGGCTGGGGGGCTCCACATCTTCCTGGCTCCCTGTGGACACCTGGATGAATGCAGGGGCAGGAACGTCCATTGGGACCCAAACTGACATTGGGAATTCCTTGGGGAGAGCAGATTTGTTGACTTCAAGCAAAAAAAAATCTTCTGCATTCAGTCCTATCTTCTGGTGGCATCAAAGAATACTGAACAGTCTTGGAGATCTTTTCCAACCTCAGTGATTCCACAATTTTGATTTCCTATTGCCCAAGGGTGTCTTCTGCAGCAAATACTGATGAACTGGAGCAAAGACCAAGATTTTGGAGACAGTGGGGTGGGAACACCTCCAAAACAGGTTCTTCCCTCCCACCAAAGCACATGGATCCTCAGCTGGCATGGACAAGGAAATTCCTTTCTTTTGACCTTGATTCGCTTTTCATTTTTCTTCATGGGGTAAAAATAAAAAAATAAAAATTCTTCTTGAGGTAAAAATAAAGACCTTGAACTGAGATATAGGTGAGGACATGGGGGGATGTAATAATTATGTTGAGATGGACATGACTGGCATCATCAACAGTCCTTTATTAAAAACTTTTCATGCCTTATTTCAATGGACTTCTCTTAGGCAACTCTGACTCCTTCCCTCACAGGCAGCTCCACACAGCTCTGACTCCTCCTCTCCTCTCTGCAAGTTTCCTTCTTCCTTCTACATCACTGGCTAAACCTCATCCTGTCCCTTACCCAGCCACCTAACCCTGTCTGTCACAACAACTTCTTACCTTATCTGTCCCTGGCACAACCCCATGTTCCTTCTCTCCTCACAGCACAGCCAGCAGACTCCACCCCAAACTGCAGCAGATCCTCAGTCTCAAGCTCCAACTGCCAGTGTGACTGTGACTAGTGGCCAGCTAGCCCACTCTTTTATAAAACACCCATCCTCACTGGGCAGGCAAGGCTGTTTGCACTCCTCAGTAACCAGTACAGGTGTAGTTCATTGTGAAAGATTGCCTTCTAGCCTTTCAACCTATCTTCCCACAAATTCCCCCTTTTTTATTTAATTAAAATAAATTGACATGATGACACATTCACATATTTCACCTCAGACTAACAGTTATACAATTGTTTGGGCAACACATCACAATAAGGACATATACTTGAAATCTTAGTTCTCAAATATCACAAGTAGTTTGCCTAGCTTTACTTCATGGTTGTTTCTTTCAGCAAGTTCTTATATAAGAAATAATTGTCTGCATGCTGTAGATTGATTAGACATTTACCTTTCCCCAGAGCCAAGAGTCTTATTATTTTTCTCCTCACATATAACCAATTTATTCCGTTTTCATTACCCAAAGTGAAAGTTTACAGCAGCATTAACAACCACATCCAATTAATTCTGATTGATTCTTCATTCTTTTCTCAGTGATTGTTAACTTTCTTTTTAAAATTACTTTGGTATAAATTTGGCTTTTAGCAGTACAGAACATCAACCTAAGGATTCTCTTAGCTCTGAAATGCCTTTGTGAATTAAGCTTGATACATTACCCAGATTCACACAGTACATACTATTAAAGCTCAAAAAGCAGAAAGCTGCAATTCATAAACACAATATATATATTTCAGCATCAAACAGACACATTGCATTCAACAGCAGAACCACCATCTCCAGCTTTTCCTGTGTCTTGTTCCTTTAATTACTTCACTTTTTCCTTCTTCAGCTTAGTTGCTTTTGTAAAGTTATTTTAACTAACTGCTGTGCAGGAGTAACATATTTGAACTTGACTCTTAATTCAGCTTTTTGGGGGACACAGAGGCAGCTCTAGCAGGCTCTACTTCAGGGAAAGGCACATTCTCAAGCTGAACTTCATTCTTCTCTTGCTCCCCATTAACTTCAATTTCTAGCTCTGATTCTTCTTCTACCTCCTGCTCTGTTTTCTATTCTTTTAGAGTCTCATAGAGCAATCTCCAGGTGGCAGTCAAATTTGCAGCTGCCTTGTCCCCTTTGCATACTGCATCCCACGGTCTTTCCCCAACTTCTTTCCATACTCTAACACTAAAGGCAGTGCTTTCATCAACCTTAATAACATATTTTTTTCCCCAAGTGTTTTTTTAATACACATAAAACAGTCTGTTGCTAGTGGCTCATCTGGATAAGCATCCCTTCAGGTGTCACAGTCAATCAGGTTCAGACCAGCGGCTTCCCCCACTGCTCTCAGCTTCCCTGGGCTCCATCTCTTGCTGTACCTCACCCTACAGCCCAAGTCCAACCACGTTGGCACCACCATTATGTAGTAACTATGTTGAGACGGACTGGACTGATACCACCATCAATCCTTTATTAAAAACTTTACATGCCTTCTTTCTGTGGACTTCTCTCAGCCAACCCTAACCCCTTCCCTCAAAGGCAGCTCCACACAGCACTGACTCCTTTTCTTACAGGCAGCTCCATACAGCTCTGACTCTGTCTCTCCTCTCTGCAAGTTTCCTTCTACATCACTGGCTAAACCCCAGCCTGTCCCTTATCTGGCCACCTAACCCTGTCTGTCACAACAACTTCTTACCTTATCTGCCCCTTGCACAACCCCATGTTCCTTCTCTCCTCACAGCACAGCCAGCAGACTCCACCCCAAACTGCAGCAGATCCTCAGTCTCAAGCTCCAACTGTAACTGTGACTGTGACTAGTGGCCAGCTAGCCCACTCTTTTATAAAACACCCATCCTCACTGGGCAGGCAAGGCTGTTTGCACTCCTCAGTAATTAGTACAGGTGTAATTCATTGGGAAAGATTGCCTTCTGCACTATCCTTTCAACCTATCTTCCCACACTTATTCTGTAAGGCTTTTCTTATTTCCTATAGTCATGGTCACCTCACAGTCACCTCATGGTCACAATCGTCTCACAGCCATGGTTGTGTCATGATCATCTCATGGTCTTGATCACCACATAGCCATGGTGTGTTGTGGTCATCTCGTGGTCACCTCTTGGTCAAGATGTGTCATGGTCACAGTCATGATCAACTCATGGCCTTCAGGATTTCATGGCCGTGGTGGTGTCATGGCAATCTCGTGGTCATCTCATTGTCACCATCATCTTGTGGTCATCTCATGGTCAGGGCCATCTCATGGTCATGGTCATTTCCTGATCACCATCATCTTATGCTCACGGTCATCTCACTGTAATGGTCACCTCATGATCATGTCATGGTCACCTCATGGTCATCTCATGGCCACGATCACATCAGGGTCACCCCAAGGCCATGGTTGTGCCACAGCCAACCCATGGTCATCTCTTGGTCCAAATCATCTCTTGGTCAGGGTTGTGGTTGTGTCATGGTCATCTCATGGCCATGGTCACTCTCATCCCATGGCCATCTTGTACTTGTGTCATGGCCATGGTCATGGCCAGGGAACTTCTCCAAGCCCCAGTTTTGGAACACTCAAGGACCATTGGGGGCAACGATGCCTGGCCTGACCCCTCTCCCATCCCACTGCCCTTCCAGGAGCCTGACATGGCCAAACTTGTCGGGGCTTGGCCTGCCCTGACCCCGGGCTGGTGTCAGTGAAATGGCTAAATAAATAATAAAGGGACTGGAATGACTAAAGGGCTAGAAACTGAAAGTGTAAGGAGAAATAAAAAGGGTGCACAAAGGCCCCTTTAGAAGACCCTAAAATGGGGTTGAGCAGACACTGATACAGACTATGAAGGAATGTTCTAGAAAGCTTCCAGCCAATCACAGACCCTTGTGCAGTCTCTATTTGCATGGTTATGCCCAGTAGTTCCCATAATCCTTTTCTTCTCCTCTACTGCTCGCCATAGTGTGACTGGATGTTGTCTGTCTTGGCTCCTCAGTGTCCAGGGTTGTTACCTGCTGTGGGGCCAGTTCCCAGCCTGTCCCTTCCATGATGGACTGCTACACAGACTCTCCTGGGGACACATGGGATATGGGACATGGAGCAGGAAACAAAACCTGGGGGATGGAATTGGGTGTGGCTGAGAAGCCCTCATTTTGCTCCTGGTGTCCCCATCCCAGTCCTGGTGTCCCCCTTTATGTGTCCCCATCCCAGTCCTGGTGTCCTCACACTGATCCTGGTGTCCCCATTCCCATGAATGTGTCCCCCACCCTAGTCCTGGTCTTCCCATCCTGCTCCTGGTGTCCCCGTCCCAATTCCTGCTGTCCCCATTCCCATTCCTGCTGTTCCCATCTCTGTCCCTTGCTGTCCCTATCCCATTCTGGTGTCTCAATCCCCGCGTCCCCATCCCTGTCCCCAGTGTCCTTATCCCTGTCCCCAGTGTCCCTATTCCCACTCCTGGCTCCCAGTGAGGAACTGTCGGCCACTGGAGGAGGGAACCCGGATTTATTGCCCCAAGCAGGATTTATTGCCCAAAGTAGGATAATTTCACACCAGAACAAAAGCATTGGGAATATTTGTAATTCTTAGCTTTAAAACACTAGAAAATGGGAAATGTATCTGTTAGCAAAAGCTGTGGGTGGATGGGAACAGTGGGATGAGCTCTGCTGGCATCTCCTGGTTTCCTGGGAAGAGGGAAGGGGCCGGATCCAGCTCCATGGATCGCTCAGGCAATGATTTCTGTCAGGATGAGAGAGGGTCACGGTGTCACCCTCTCCATGTCCCCATCCCACAGGATGGACCTGGCTGGAGCCCATGGAGAGTGGGAGCTGTTTCGGAATCCCACCTCATCCCGCCCCAATCCTGCTCCATCCATCCCACGCAATCCCGTCCCATTCATTCTGCCCTAATCCCACTCTGGAATTCCACCCAATCCCACCCAATCCATCCATCCATCCATCCATCCATCCATCCATCCATCCATCCATCCATCCATCCATCCCAACTGACGCTGCTCCATCCAACCTGCAACAATCCTGCCCCATCCATCCCACCTGATCCCACTCCAGAATCCAGCCCCGATTCCACTCCACAATTCCATCTGATCCTGCTCTGGACCCCTGCATTGATCCAGAATCCCTCCCTGATCCCAATCTGTCCATCCTGCCCCGATTCTCCTCTGGAATCCCACCCTGATCCCATTGTGTACCTGTACTCAAGCCGTTGGTTCCCATGTCATTTCCTGCAGAAAGAGAAGATCCATGAGATTCCAGCACAGATCCAGTTAATCCACTGGGATTAACTCCAGGATCCATCCTGGGATCCAAACGGAGAGGATCCAGAGCTGGATCCACCACTGGTACTCACTGGCTGCCATGTTGCATCCATTCTGTCCCTCCTCCCTGTGGAAAAACAGTGGGATCAGTGTTGGTGGCACAGGATTCCCAGAACAGTGCTGGGTGGATCCGTGCCCCTTCCTGACCCCCATCCCGTGTGTTACCAGATTGGCGCTTCCAGATGACAAATCCAATGAGGACAATGAGGATGATGATGGCAGCGACGGACACAGCGACCACCACGGTGAGATTCCTGCCAGATGTTGGCTCTGAAAAATGTGGGATGGTGAGGAGGGGGAGGGGAATCCCCATTTGGGAATTCCAAATTCCAAATTCCCACATTCCACATTCCCAGCCTCACCCCAAGCGTAGATCCCAGGCTCCAACATTCCGGGATGCTCCACCCGGCACCGGTACTGCTCCCGCTCCTCCAGCCGCGCCTCGATCCTGGCCCAGGTGTGGAAGGTGCCGTCGCTGTTGGGAACGATCCCGCCCCACTCTGTCTCCTGATCCCAGATTTCATCCCCCTTCATCCAGATGACTGCGATGGAGCTGGGGTAGAATCCGTACGCGTGGCAGGACAAGATCAGCGTCCCGTGTTCCTCTTTTCCAGACACATGGACATCAGGGGGATCTGGAATGGGATAACGGTGAGAGACATCCATGGAATTCCATGGGAATGGGATGGGGGTGAGATCTGGCAATGGAATTCCCACTGGAATGAAATGGGGGTAAGATCAGCCCATGGAATTCCATTGGAATGGGATGGGGGTGAGATCTGCCACTGGAATTCTCACAGGAATTTCCATGTTACCAAGTTGTCCATTCCAAAATTCCAAATTCCTGTCACCGAATGACACAGAGGGAAAGACACACACTCAGTGACTCTGAGGAATCAAGCAGGAAAAGAACCATTTAATTTACATTTCATGTCTATTTATAGAATTCCAACAGTGACCACGGATTGGACA
Organism: Sturnus vulgaris; assembly: GCF_052056855.1. NCBI lineage: Eukaryota > Metazoa > Chordata > Aves > Passeriformes > Sturnidae > Sturnus > Sturnus vulgaris. Next base: position 14,568,779 of record NW_028276170.1, read on the forward strand.
GTGAGGATAATACCTCCTGACCCGATAGGTCCCATCAATTCTCTCTTCCTCCAAAGAGGAATGCAAAACATTCATTGTTTACAAGAACAGAGTGTGAGAAACTGCAAAAATTATCTGTCAACAATCAGAAGGCTGAACACATGGGCAACACATTCCCACAGGAATTCTGCTCCCACCTTTGTGGTCCAGCTCCTTCTGCCCATATCTGACGTGATTTCTTGAGCCATTCCGGGCAGTCGTGCTCCAGGTAATTCGTCCAGCTCTCAGCCACTGTCCCTTCACCTTCCCAGCGCCTCCTGGTGATCTCAGCAGCGCTGTCGGCCGCCACCAATCTCCCGGATCCCAGGTCAAAGGAGATGAAATCCTGCCCATTGTAGCCATCCCGGTAGGACCCACGGACGCTCCCATCGGACAGGAGGTCACAGCTGGAAAGCCACTGTATGGTGTGGAGACCTGGGAGATTGTACCCACAGAGACCCATGGAATTGTGTCCCAGCCCCACAGAGCCTCATCCCAGCCCCATGGATCCACATCCCAACCCACGGATCACAAGATAGCCCATACCAGCCTGATGGATCCCCATCTCAGCCCCTTTCGTGCCCTGTGAATCCTCATCCCAGCCTCATAAATCCCATCCCACCCCCATGGATGCCATCCCAGCCCCACAGATGCCCCCACTCACCCCTGCTCTGGTTGTACCGGTCCCGCAGTGTCTCCAGGTTCCTGGCATCCATGTGCTGGTTCCTCTTGCAGGTCTCAGTCATCCTATCCCAATATCCCGGCTCGGCTCCATCCTTTATCCACTGTGTCAGTGGCACCGCCCGGCCCCGCTCGCTGTCGTAGCGCTCGAAGGGGATCCCATCCAGGTACCCAATCATCATGAACTCAGGGACCCCCGGGCTGGGTTCTGACACCGCCACAGACAGGTAACGCAGGGAGTGGAGAACTGGGGGGACACGGAGATTTAGGGGGGTTGAGTGAGTCATGGATCAATGAAAGAGGAACTGGGAGAGGTGGGAATGGGGTGCATGGGTCCCAGTGCCCAGGAATGGGGCTCAGGAGACTCCCAGTGTGAAGGAAAGGGGAATACAAGGACTTGGAGAGATGGAAGAGGGGCTCCAGGCAATCCCTGTGCCCAGGAAAGGAGGTCCAGGGGTCCCCAGTGCCAAGGAAAGAGGGGTCATAAGGTGGAGAGACCTGGGATGGCTGGAATGGGGGGCTCAGGGTCCTTAATGCAGAGGTCAAGGTGGGGCTGGGGACTGAGAAAAGCAGGAATGGGGGTCCGGAGGGTCTCAAGTTCAAAGAAAAGGAGGGGCTGGGGAAGGCGGGATGGACGGGAAATGGGGTGCAGGAGGGGATTGGTACTGGATAAGGGAGTGCAGGGGGGTCCCAGTGCCCAGGACTGGAAATTCAGGGGGGGGCCCAGAGCCCAGAATCCCCCCTGGGACCCTCCACGACCCCCAGAAACCCTCCCGGTCCCCTTGGGACCCCCCCCAGCAGGACGAGCAGGGGGTGGAGAAGTGGGGGGACGCAGAGACTGGGGGGGCAGGAAGCGGAATGAGGAGAGCCGGGAAGGGTCCAAGGTCAAGGAAGGGACTGGGAGAGGCGGGATCGGGGATCCAGGGGGTCCCTGTGCCCAGGAAAGGGGGTCCAAGGGTCCTCGGTGTTGAGGGAAAGTGGGGTCTGAGGCTGGGAAGAGCAGGAATGGGGGGCCAGGAGGTCTCTGGGTGACGGGAAAGGGGAGTCTGGAGCTGGAAGAGGCGAGTGGATCTCGGAGGCTCAGCCTGGGACACGGGAAAGACACGGAGGGAGTGCGGTGGGGGAGGGGACAGGGAAAAGGGGGAATTTCAGGGGGTTCATCTGGATCCTATTGGATCTCCGCTGCGACCCTCCTGAGACCCCTGGGACACCCGGGACCCTTAGGGACCCCGTTTCGGGAAGCGGCGGGAGTGGAAAACGGGGTGGGGGGGGGACGACACAGAAAGCTGGGAGGTCTGGGGAGTCCAAAGTTCAAGGAAAAGGGAGGGAATGGGGTTTGGGAAAAACGAGATGATCGAAAGGGGGTGCAGGGGTGTTCTCAGGCCGGAAATGGAGATTCAGGACTGTCCCAGTGCCCAGGAATGGGGGTTCAAGGGGGTCTCGGTGCCGGGCAAAGAGATAGGGGGATTCACAGGACCCAAAATGAGGGTTCAGAGGGGTTCCCGGTGTCCGGAAATGGAAGTTCAGGGTGGTCGCGATTTCAGGCGTCCCACTGACCTCTCGTCGCGCCCCCCGGGTCCCAGAGCAGCCCCAGGAGCCCCAAGAGCAGCCCCGGACCCAGCGCTGGAGCCATCGCGCTGCTCCGCTGCGGGCCCGTCCCCAGCACTGGCCACGCCCCAGCACTGGCCACGCCCCCAGCACTGGCCACGCCCCCAGCACTGGCCACGCCCCCAGCACTGGCCACGCCCCCAGCACTGGCCACGCCCCCCTGGATCCACCTGAGACCCTGCACAGCCCCGCACTGCGGGACCCCCGGGCCGGGCTGTGCTGCGCTCCCGGACCCTGCGCTCGAACTCTGCCCGGAACCCGCCGGGTTCGGCCCGGAGCGGGGGGAGCACCGAGATCCAATTTTTCCTGCGGGTGCTGATCCCACCCTGGCGGAGCAGGACTGGGCTCTGTGACCCCGATCTCTGATTCCCAATCTCCTTCTTTCTCTCCCTCTCCTGTTCTCTCCCTTTCCTTTGGGTGATCATACATCCCAGAGCGGCTGGAGAGCCCCGTGCCCAGTTCGGGTTTCCCAGGAAAAGGAGGCCTGGGGGTGAGGTGCCCCGGGCTGGCCGGGAATGGGGCTCTGGGGGTCCCCGGGGTGACAGAAACAGGAGATCCAGGGGCTGGCAGAGGAGGATTCCCGGGAAAGGGGGTGCAGGGGGGTCCCAGTGAATGGAAGTGGGGTAGGGCGGGTGAAGGGAAGGGACTGGGACAGACTGAGACACCGAGGTACACCAGGACTGGGACAAGAACTCTCTGGGAGCAGAACTGGGGCACTAGGGATCACACTGGGATATACTGGGACCACACTGAGGGCTACTGGGAGCAACTGGGAGCATGCAGGGGACAAGTGAGATACACTGGAAGAGACTAGTAGATTGACTGGAATCATGCTGGGAATGATCAGATCTGTAGTAGGGGTGAATAAGAGAAACTGGAAAAATGCAGGGGTAACTGGGATCACACTGGGAGCAGCTGGCCCATGCGGGGGTCATACTGGGACTGACAGGGTCACACTTGCAGTGACTGGAATAGTATTGGGAGTATCTGGGAGTAGCTGGGATCCTACTGGAGGTGACAAGGATCAAATCGGACTCACAGTGGAAGTATCTGGGATATGCCTACTGCATGTCCTCGTTAACATGCACCCCTCCTTTTGTATAACATCCGATATTCCTGGCTCTGTTAAGTGTTTCTGCTTCTCTAATTTCAGGAATTGAGCAGGATCTCGGCTGAGCAGCAGTCCGCGTCAATTAGTAACATTTTCTGAAACCGATGGTTTGTCTTCTTACTTCCTTTTGTACAAGTCCCTGGTCCTATCTCCAAGGACATTAATCCTAGTCTGTTCAAACCCTCTTCTCATTTTCTCAGTAATTATCTTCACTAACTTTATTACCATTGACTTAATTTCTTTTCCTGGGTCCTCTTTGGTTTGGGATTATTCTCAGTGACCTCATTCCCTGTCCTTTTGTAGCCGTTTCTGGATCAGGAGGCCTGGCTGCCACCTGCGTCCCCTTGCTCACCTGCTGAATGAGCTGCACTCAGTGCATGGTAAAAAGATGAGAGTTGCTGCAGCACATCAGAGGAGGAACAGCATTCGTTTAACCCATGGTCTGCCAGGGAACCACAGAAACGTGTCCCATTCTCATCCTTTCTACATTTGGACTGGTACATGAGCTACTTTCTTATTTCCTTTGTTATCGGTTTTACCACTTTTCGGTTGTCATGTATTTGCCAAGAGCAGTTTGAGTAATTTAATTTTCCACAAACTCCTCCTCATTCTGTGAATAGATAATCTGATCCCGTGCCAGGGTGAAATGTCTCGTTCTTTATTTCAGTGGATTGGTTGGCAGGAAGGTCAGGCACCCAGGAGCTGTCTGGGTTATTATTTTTTCGAGAACTTATAATATATTCTTTAAATAGGAAGAAGAAGAAGAAGAAGAAGAAGAAGAAGAAGAAGAAGAAGAAGAAGAAGAAGTTTTTAACCTAATTATGCCACTCAAATTACGGGTGAATTTTCTGTCTTCTGATATGAATTCATTGGGGTTCTCAGGGGTTGGTCAATCGATTTGTAGCATTTGTTCTGGTCTCTGTTCATATTTTCCCCATTTTTGGTTGTTTCCTCCAGCCAGGAGGCTGCAGGTGGCTGCATCAATTGGCCACTTTTTTTTAATTAAATCATCAAATAATTGAATTACCAACTGATTTCTCTGGACTAGCAAAAACACCCCAGTGCTCTAATACACCACCCTATATAACCTAGACAGGGACAGCACATGTTGGAGTGGGGAGAGGGATGATTTCCCCCCCTCTTTTTTTAGTGAAGTTTTCCCAACATTTTGCGTTTGCTGTTTCCCTTTGCAGCTTAACCAATTTCTGTTGCAGTCAGATATCCTCACTATGGGCTCTGCCTTTAGTTGTGCAAATTCCATCTGTGCAAGCAGGCAGAGCTTGGGGTGAGGGGCAGAGGGAATCAGCCCAATTCCTCCCCCAGGCAAGAAAAGTTTGTTACGTTGTCCACACATTGTCTCAGCCGTGTTAATTTGCATTTCTAAAGCTCCTCTCCTGGCTCCCTGGAATGAAGCTTCTGTTCAAGACCAGCCATTGGATGACTCGCATTTCATCTCCCTACAATCTGCTTTTTTCCCCCCCTTTTTCTTTTTAACAATATTCTAGTAACTGTTTATGCATTAAAGCATCACCATTAAAGTTCTTCTCGTCTTGCAAAATGCTACCTAAAGGTGAGCACCGAAAAACCCATACCAAAATTTTGTCATCACTAAGAGACATGCACAAAATTACACAAAAAGTTTGCAATGCAGTCAAATTTTTTCTACTTCTCCTAGGAGTAAAAAGTGATTATCACATCCCTGACCCAAACCTAACTGACAATACAGAAGTAGGATTATTACGAAAAATTATTCTTATGGTGTAATCTTGTCCCTGAAACTGCAGGAAAAACAAAAACAATCCAACACTATCTTTAGTGTTAGAGTCAAGGCATTATTTGATGCTGGCCATGGTGTGGAACAGAAATCATTTCATCCACACATAGCCCGGGTGTGCAGAGAAAATCATTCCATGGCATGTGAATTTTACGGGATTTTTCCTAAAATTTATGTGGTCTGAACCCATTGAAATCCATTGGTTTAGTGTTTATTGCTTCCAAATTGTGTAGTTCTCAGTATTTGGTTTCCTATTGGACCCGGATTTGTCACCCTCTGATGTTAATTAGGTCCGCATTCCTGGATTTCCTTCTCAGCCTTTTCCAGACCAGGTGTCCCCAGCTATGTCGAAGGCAGTGTTTGGCGTGAGTGTCCCTTGATGTTTGCTGATGGAGTTTGATGTTTTGTTGATGTTTGTTATTTTTGAGGGTATCTTTTGGGCTATTCCCAGTCTGTTGAGGTGTTAAACTCATCTCTGTTGAGTGGTCTAACATCTCTTAAAAAAACCCTTTAAAATTCCTTTCCCCAATGCAAAGGCGAACCAAGCGTGAGTAGACAAATAAGATTTGTTTTTTAAAATTAGACTTGATATGTTTTCCAGCAGTCGAATCCCCAGCAGCCCAGTGTGTGAGTGTAACTGAGGGGCAGAGTGGAATTGTGCCGTTGTCTTCCCCAGCAGCTGTGGCAGTGCAGGCACAGAAAGCAGCGAAGCTCCAGCAGTGGCAGCAAGGATTGGCCCCAGTGTGTGGAGATGCCAAAGGAGGGTGCCCAGGCAGAGGATTTCAGCAGAGGATCTGTGGGCAGGCCCAGGGGCTTGGCCCGATGTGGAGCCCTGGCTGCTGCTGCGTTGCCTTCAGTGCAGGGTCAGTGGTGCCCTCCCATGCTGCTCCTGCAGCCGGGAATTCCAAATCTCCGGGGCTTGAGAGCCCTTGAGCCCAGGGTGAGGGGTCCCCCCGTGTTGAGCTGTGCTGGCGGCTGTTTCTGTGCTCAGGGACTCTTGGCATGGGCCACGGCACTTGGCCACCAGTGGTGCTTCTTTGCACTCCTTAGGCAGGACCCGATGTCCTGGGTGGATGCTGTGAACAGCAAAGTGCCAAGGCAGGCTCTGTGCCAGCCCAGCTTCCTGTGGCAGAGATTTCACAAGAGACAGGATTCTGGCCACAGACTGCTTGAAATATACATCCCTTATCTCCAGCCCGCACTAGGTGGAGAATTCCCAGGGTAAGGAATTGCAAAGATCAATTCCAAGGGAGAGAATTGAATATCTGCCCTGGATCTGGCTCTTATTCTTGCCAAAGCCAATGGCAAAAGCGATACCCATGGCATCTTGGATTCTATTAGCAGCTTCCAAAGGAGTTTCTTTATTTCCCTATTCATTCTTTCTACCTGATTTGACCTCTAGGAATGCCAGAGCAGCGGCCGGGGCGTCCCGCAGCCTCCTGGGGGCCGGGGGCCACTGCCGGGCCTGCAATTGCCGGGGGGTGCTGGGCTCAGGCAGCGCCCGGCGCTGAGCCCCGGCTGCCCCACAGCCCCGGCCCGGCCCCGCAGCTCCCCACAGGCCCCCAGCCCGTGCTCCCGGTGCCGCCCCTCTGCGCCCGCTCCTGCCGCTGCCCAGCACAGAGAAACCCCCTGCAATCCTGACCTCCTTGTGTGCCTGTCCTGGCAACCGGGGATGCAAAGGATCTGCAGCAGCTGGCAACTTCTGAGGATAAGAGCCCGCTGGAAAACATCCCCATTCTCGGTCTTTTTTTCTTCCTCCTCTTTTCCATCACCCTTTTTCTTCCCACATAAATTGCTCCTGCTGCTTCTTGACTGAACCATATTCCTGCACACTCCCCTTCCCAGAAAACCAACAGCATCCATCCCCGTGTTGTATGAATCTCTTTTGGACTTCCCTGATTTCCCCCGTGAGTGTCCCTGTCCTTGATTACCTCTGGGAGAATGGGCAAACTCCCTCAACATGCCCCCCAAGGGACCCTTCAGAGATATTTTGAGATCATCATCCCTTTTTCCGGGATTCCTTCCTGGCTTTCCCTTTCTACCCTCCATGGGTGCCCTGCCATGTTTAGTCCCCGAAGATCCCACTGTAGTCACTGCTGAGATTTTCAGTGCTCTCTGGCTGCCGACTCTTCCCAGCCCCCCTGATCTGTCACTCGTCTGTCTCCTGGTCACTCTCGGGTACCCAATCCATGCCCGGTGCCGCCGCCACCCAAGGGAGCCGATCACCCAAACTGGGTGAGGCACCTTCAGCTCCACTCACTGTCCCCGCCCTGGATGGGGGAAGGAATTCGGGCCGAGCCCCAAGGTGTGTGGAAAAATTCACATCACCAGAGGATTCTGTGCACAAAGAAGACAGAGGACTCCTGTAAAAGTAATTTCATTCACAAATAAAGGAAGAGGCCGTGGGCCATTTCCCATGGGGTCTCTGCAATTGTTAGTAGACACAGCATCCTTTTCATCCTAATTTTCCCAGCTGCATCTCCCTCTCCCTTTTCCCATTGGCTGAAGTACTTGAGAGGTACCGACATGCCAATGCACCTGCTGAATTTCCGCCCCCCCCCCCCCCGTTAATATTCATCCACTTTTGTATAGCTAACGATATTCATTGCTCTGTTAAGTCCTTCTTCTTTTTCTGGGAGTTCATGAATTGAGCAGGACCTTGGCTGAGCAGCAGTCTGTGTGGTCAATTAATAACATTTTCTGACCCTGATGGCTTCCGCTGCCACTTCCTTATGTCCACGTCGCTGGCCCTGTGTCCAAGCGGATTCGCAGCATGTGTTTGTAGAGACCCTTTGCTGTTGTTCCTTGCATGGGGGTCCCCCGTTTTGGGGCCATCCCCCCTGGAGCAGGGTGTCCCGGCTTGGTGCAGCCCCGCCCCTCGGGCAGCGCTGAGCCAATGAGAGCGCGCGGCGGTGATGACGCAGCAGTGTCCAGGCAGAGCCGCAGCTCCCAGCGTTGCCCACCTGGAGCCACCTGCGCCCGGCCCGGGCCCCAGCGCCCCCCGGCAGGGGAATTTGGGGAGGTGGGAGGGGGGGAGCGCCAAGGCCGGGCCCTCCCGCGCTGTGGTGGCGTTTTGGAGGTTTTTCCAGGCACAAGATGCCCAGTGACTTCTTGAGATGAACCTGGGCAAGGAGAAACCCCCAGCCTAAGGCCCTCTTCTCTTTTGTTTTCCTCCAAACCAGGATTTGTCATTCCCAAGTCGTGGATGGATGGAGGAGGAGGACAAGTCCCAGGGATCCCACAGGAAGAGGGGCTGCAAACCCAGCCCAGGGAGCTGCGAGGAGGAAAGACCCTCCCTGAGCCGGGAAGGCGGCCGGAGATCCAAGGAGAGCTCAGAGCTGATGGAGAAGCCTCGTGGAGGGGAGAAGCCCCACAAGTGCTTGGAATGTGGGAAGGGTTTCAGCTACAGGTCCCATCTGACCCAGCACCAGAGGATCCACACTGGGGAAAAGCCCTACAAGTGTGGGGAATGTGGGAAGGGTTTCAACTACAGTTCCAGCCTGATGCATCACCAGGTGGTCCACACAGGGGAACGGCCCTACACCTGCTTGGAATGTGGGAAGAGCTTTCAGTGGAGCACCAACCTGAGATACCACCAGCGCATCCACACTGGGGAGAGGCCCTACGAGTGTCCCAAGTGTGGGAAGAGGTTTCAGAGAAGCTCCGATTGCCTCAAACATGAGCGGATTCACACAGAAGAGAGGCCCTTCCGCTGCCCCGACTGCGGGAAGGGCTTCAAACGCAACTCCCATCTCACTGTCCACCGGCGCATCCACACTGGGGAGAGGCCCTACGAGTGTCCTGAGTGTGGGAAGAGCTTCTCCAGGAGCTCTCACTTGACCCGACACCAACGGAGGCGCCACTAAGGGAAGCCCTGTGAGTGCCCCGAGTGTGGGAAGAGCTTCGTGCTCTGCTCCAGCTCCATCCCCCATGGGAGGATCGGTGTTGGATGATCCCCAGTGACCCCCGTTGGGCAGAGCCCTGGTGATCCGTGGTCCCGGTGATCCGTGTTGGGTGGAGGGAAGGGGTTGGAGAGATTTCTTTCCCTTCTCCTCGTGTTGCTGTGATTTGGTTGGTAATAAATTCCCTCTCTGTGCCCAGGCTGGGTGTGTTGTTCCCGTGCCGGTGCTCGGGGCGGGATCTCTCCTGTTCCTTCTCTCAACTCCCGGGCCTCTCCTCAGCCAATCAGAGAATGCGATGAAGAAGATTCAGCCAATGAGAGAGAGCAGCTGTGATGACTCACCGGTTGCCGGGCAGACCCGCAGCACCCAGTGTTCCCCACCTGGACCCCACCCTCCCCCCCAGCCACGATCCCCCCGCGGGGTTCCCCCAAGTCCTTTCCCAGTCCCTCCCCCCAGTAAACGGAACTGGGTCTAATTGGGAAGCTTTATTGGGGAGGGGGGACATGACCCCCGGGACCCCCCCACCCCACCTACTTGTACAGGTAGAAGCCGAGCACCAGGAAGATGAAGCCCAACACGGAGCCTCCGATCCCCATCAGCACCTTGCTGCGGGCGGCGTCTGGCAGCATCTCTGGGGATCCACAGGGGTCAGGACCCTCCAGACCTTCCGCAGCCCCTCTAAGCACCTTCCTAGTCAACTCCTGCCCACCCAGGACACCCTGTAACCTCCTCCCAATCTCTTCCCAGCCTCCCCAGGACCCACCAAAGCCCCTCTATTTTCGCTCAGGATCCCATAACTCCCTCCTAGTTACCTCCCCACTGCTCCAGGATCCCCAAACCCTCTCCCATTCCTTTCCAGGACCTGTCAGAACTCACCAAGGCCTTCCCAGTCTCTTCCCATCACAACCAACCTCATTCCAAGCCTTGCTTTCCAATCCCTGATCTTGTTCCAGCCCCTCCAGGCTCACTCAGATCCCTCCCAGTTCCCCCCAGCTGATCCCAGTGTGTCCCCACTGTCTCCTAATGTCCCCTAGTTTGTCCATCTCACTGTGGCCTTCGAGCTCCCAGCCCAGCCCCAGCTGCCTGCTCTGCTCCGTGATGGATTTCTACGCTGCCAAGATCCAGGTGAGGTTTTTTCCAGGGCCAGCAGGAGCTCTCGGGCCACGTGGTGGCCACCGACCTCAGATGGCCTAGACCTGCTCCCCAACAGCCCAGACTGCTCAAGTTATATCATGACAATAGTTATAGAATGATTTACATTATAAAATTACAATTGGGATTAGTTATAACTGGAAGGCCTCCAGGCCAGCTGTTAGCTACTACAGGTTTAGTGCTGGCCAAATCTTCCACTAGAATTATTTACTCATTTCCTGCTGTGAGATAGGATTAGGAGGAAGGCAAAGCAGGCTCAAACCTTAAAGGGTATAAAGAAAGAACTTCATTAACAGAACTAAAAGAATAATAAGAATCAGAATAAAACCTTCAGAACACTTCTCCTCCCCCACACCCTCTTTTCTTTACACTGACAACATGCAGGAACAATTCAGCCAGTTTACCATCTCTAAAATAGTCTTTTTCCAGTTCACTTAGGGAGAGGAGTCTCTCTTGTCATGCTATGGAGACTTCTCCACGAGAGACAATTCTCTCGTGGCTTCAAAGTCACAATGAATCAGCTGCCCAGGAGAATGGAAATCTCATCACTTTGTAAAAGTCCTTCCCCTCGACCTACAGCTTTCCCCACAATTGTTTTTGAGGGCTCAATCTTTGGCTAATGGGGTACACTTTTAAGGATGAGCTGTTCAGAAGCAAAGGTTCTCTTCATCTGTCTCTGAGATCATCTTCATCTCTGGGAACAGAGTTTCTCTTCTTCTTCCCTGGGGTAAAGGGTCTTCATCACTCTCATCTCTCTCTGTTCAAGCTACTTCAATATCTGCTGGTTCAGCATGGATGCTTTTGCTCATGTCTACAATTGAAACATTTCATCCTTCATGTGCTTTTCAACAAGCTACAGGGAAATAGAGTCTGACATATCAACTTTATCTTTCCCATAGACTTACAAGAGGATTTCAGCCCAAGAGTGAGGCATCTCCTCAATCCCTCCCATCTGGGACCTGAATTCTACTTCTCTAACCTTGGGGTCCACATGTTGTTCCTCTACGTGTCTTCACTCTGTCCTGTTCTCTCACTCAAGAGAGAATTGAAGGTCTGCAAGTCTCATCTGTACAGTGAAAGAGATAATATCTTGTTCCAAGGCCTGCAGATAATCATATGATCCCTGCTGGGTGGTGGCCAGAGCTGTTTACAGTGGAGAATTCTGAGGGGCTGTGCCAGGATTTTTAAGGGGCCCAGCCAGAACAGTGTGGCCGCTGTGGCTGCACAGCTTTTTCAGTGGTTTGACAGGTTGTCAGTTCTCAAAACTAATCACTGATTAGATTTTGTCAGACATGGAGGAAGCTCTTAGCAGCTCCTGTCAAAAAAAATCATTTCCGGGGGTGGCTTCTTCCCTCCTCACCAAATGTCAAATGTGCAAAACCAGCACAGAGGGTCTCCCCTTTCTGTTGTGAGGTCTCATGTTGTCACCCTTGGCTCCATGAGGCCCTGTAAAGTCAAAATGGATCCTTCATTCCAGGAGACCCCACAATGTCACAATGATCTCTGGACACCATAAGGCCCTGAGGCATCACAATGGCCCCTTGGTTCCAAAAATCCCCACAGAACCATAGGGGCCTCTGGATTCCATGAGACCCCACAGTGTCACAGGATCCCTTTCTTTCCCTGAAGCCCCAAAATATCAAAATGGATTCTTGGTCCCATGAGGCCCCGCAGAACTATAAGGGCCTCTGGATTCCACAAGACTCCAAAGTGTCAGAGTCACTTTATTTCTCCAAATCCTGAAAGTGTCACAATGGATTCTTGGATTCGAGAGACTCCACAGTGTCACAGCGTCCCCTCAGTTCCATGAAGTCACAGAGAATGACAAGGCCTTGTGGGATCACAATGGATCCTTGGTTCCATGAGGACCCGCAGAATCACAGGGGCCTCTGGATTCCACAAGACACTGGAGTGTCACAGTGTCCACACAGTTCCATGTGTCCCCTCAATGTCACAATGGCCCCAGGGTTCCATGTGTCCCCTCAGTGGCACAATGGTCCCACAGTTCCAAGAGGCCCTGAGGTGTCACAATGTCTCACGGTTCTGTGTGTACCCTGAATGTCACAATGTCCCCACAGTTCCATGTGTCCCCTCAGTGTCACAATGACCCCAGAGTTCCATGTGTCCCCTCAGAGTTACAATATCCCCAAAGTTCCACGTGTCCCATTAGTGTCACAATGGCCCAGGGTTCCATGTGTCCCTTCGGTATCACCATGGTCCCAAAGTTCCAAGAGACCCTGCCATGTCACAATGGCCCAATGGTTCCATGTGTCCCTTCCTGTCACAATGGCCTCAGGGTTCCATTCGTCTCCTCAGTCTGACACTGGCCTCAGGATTCCATGTTTCCCCTCAGTGACACAATGGCCGCAGGCATTCATGTGCCCACCAATGTCACAATGGCTCCACAGTTCCATGTGTCCCCTCAGTGTCACCATGGTCCCACAGTTCCAAGAGCCCCTCCTGTATCACAATGGCCAAATGGTTCCGTGTGTCCCCTCATGTCACAATGACCTCAGGGTTCCACGCTTCTCCTCAGTGACACAATGTCCCCAGGCTTTCATGTGTCCCCTCAGTGTCACAATATCTGCATGGTTTCATGTGTCCCCTGAGTGTCACTTTGGGCCAGGGTTCCATGTGTGCCCTCAATATCACAATGGTCCCACGGTTCCATGTGTCTCCTGAGTGTCACAATGGCCCCACGGTTCCAGGAGGCGCTGCAGTGTCACAGTGACCCCACGGTTCCATTTGTCCCCTCTGTGTCACAATGGCCCCAGAGTTCTCTGTGTCCTCCCAATGTCACAATGTCCCTACAGTTCCATGTGTCTCCTCAACATCACAATGGCCCCAGGGTTCCATGAGTCCCCTCAGAATCACAGTGTCCCCATGGTTCCATGTGTCCCATCAGTGTCACCATGGTCCCAAGGCACCAAGAGACCCTGCTGTGTCACAATGGCCCAATGGTTCCATGTATCCCCTCATTTCACAATGGCCTCAGGTTTCCATGTGACCCCTCAGTGTCACAATGGCATCATGGTTCCATGTTTTCCCTCAGTGTCACAATGGCCCCAGTGTTCCATGTGTACCCACAGTGACACAATATCCGCACAGTTCCACGTGTCCCCTCAGTGTTGCAATGGCCCCACACTTCCAGGAGGCTCTGCAGTGGCACAATGGCCTCAGTGTTCCATGTGTCCCCTAGTGAAACAATGGTCTCAGGGTTCCATGTGTCCCCTCAGTGAGACAATGGTCTCAGGGTTCCATATGTCCCCTCAATGTCACAATGGCTCCAAAGTGTCATGTGTGCCCTCAGTGTCACAATGGCCCCACAGTTCCACCTGTCCCCTCATTGTCACAGACAAGCAGCACTGGAGTGGGAGCAGCACCACTGGAGGGGTTGCAGCTGCACTGGAACAGGAGCAGTGGCTGTGGAACAACAGGGGAGAAGCTGTGGAACACAAGTCCTGTGAGGAGCAGCTGAGGGAGCTGGGAATGTTTATCCTGGGGAAGAGGAGGCTTAGGGGAGACCTCATCACTCTCTACAACTCCCTGACAGGAGGGTGCAGCCTGGTGGGGGTCGAGCTCTTCTCTTAGGGAACAGGGACAGGACAAGAGGACACAGCCTTAACTGCACCAAAGGAAGGTTTAGCCTGAACATTAGAAAGAATTTATTCACAGGGTGATTGGGCATTGGAATGGGCTGCCCAGGGAAGTGTTGGATTCACTTGTAAATGGGGTAACTGCACCACCTAATTAGTGCCTTGTCTTCATTTTCTTTTGCTTTTAGTCAGAGACAGGATTAAAAACACAAAGGAGGTGAATTTTCTTGAATTTGGGCTTGGTTGTTTAATGAATCTTAATGTACAGAGAGTTCTGCAACATGTCTAGCCACCAGCTAAAAGCCAGCAAAATGGAGGCGTATCAAGCTAGATACAAGGATTTTAAAGTTAAAAAGTTCAATTAAGAACTAACACCTATATTATTTATACTTTTCACTAAATAACCAAACTGCTGTGACCTACTGTGCAGCAATAACTGTCCAACCAGAATCTACTACCTGAAACCATGAAGAAAGAAGAAGAAGACAGAAAGAGACAACAATTAAAGCCTTCCGTCTTGTTCCATACTGTCCTAGGGTGATGTTATGGTGCTTGTATCTCCAGTCATGTGTTCTATTTATGCTTGGTATTATGTCCTGTGCTTTCAGGACTGAATCTGAAAGTGAAGGTTTATTTTGTCTTGTTATCAGCCGGCTCATCTCCCCCATGGTCGGTGTTTAGGAGAGGCTTGCTCGCTTGCTCACTTTTGCTCCTACTTTTTTTGCTTTTGCCCTTGCTTTTGCTTATTAGTTAGCTCAGCTAGGCAGTCCAATTTTTTCTCTGGACTGTTTTTTTTCTCTCCCTTTCCTGAATACCATCTGAACCTGTTCTGGACGGGGACCTGGGAAACACCAAGGAACACCGGCAGTCTGCATTCTGTCACCTGCAGCAGTCATTCCCCAGTGCCAGAGACTGATAACTGGTCGACCACTCGCAGGAGAGACTCTCTGAGTTTGTCATCCATTCAGAGGGGTGAAAGAGTTTTTTATCATCATGTCTTTTTTTGTGCTGGGGAGTGTTTTGCTTGTTAAATAAACAGGTTTTTTCCCACACCTCTCTGAGGAAATTTTTCCGGTGGTGGGGGGAGAAGTCGTGGGTGTTTGCTTTCTGGGGGCTCCTTCCAAAGGTTTTCCCCCCAAATTTGCCCTAAACCAAGACATATAAATTTTACTATATTCTAAAAACCCCAAATTCCAAACCCTTCACCATGTGAAATCACATATTTTATTCCAATAATACACCTGTGACTCCAACTCTATTATTCAAATTTGGAAGCCTTCTCCAAGGCCTCAAATCAAAAGCAGTGTTCTCCTGGGGGTCAGTGTCAGAAAGCACAGAAAGTTCAAAAGTACCAGGTTTCTGGGATCCAACAGTCACCGTCCCTGGAAGTGTTTAAGGAAAGACTGGATGTGGCACTCAGTGCCATGGGCTGGTGACAAGGTGCTGTTGGGTCATTGGTTGGACTGGATGATCTCAAAGGTCTTTTCCAACCCCAATTCTGTGATTCCGTGATTCAATGGAGCATCAATGGCAAATGGGTGGATAAAGAGTGGAACAGGCCTGGCAGCTGTTCTGGGAGCAGTGCTGGAGATGCCGAAGGGAACGGCGGCGGAGCGGGAATGGAGCGGCGCCGGAGATGCCGAAGCTGCGGGACACAGAGCGGCTCCGAGCGCTGTGTCCTGCAGGAGCCAGCCCTGCACACCAGAGCCGAGCCCGTCAGGCTGACCCAGAGCAGGGGGCAGAGGCAGGAATTGCTGCTGGGCCATGGGAGCTGTGGATCGAGTGCATTTAATGGTGACTTGGGGGTTTGATTCTTGTCACTGCAGCCACATTCTGTGGTGCCAAGACCCTTCCAGTTCATCTGAAGTCATGAACTCAGGACAAACTGAGAAAAAAAGGAATCAAACGGCCTTCTCAGCTGCAGGGGAACACATCTTGGTTTAATGATTTCTGATATAGGAGCCAAACTGGGTTAGCTATTGGTCTGTGGTTTGTTCTAATGCAGGAAAAAATTCCTAAGTACTGACATTTGGCATTAAAAATTAGCAACGTGCCTCATCATCTGGATATTGCACACAGAGTACAGAGCTATTTGTGGTTGTTAATATTAGGTTTCGTCTTCTTTTTTCTCCTCTACCAGAGTTAGAATTAAAAGCTCAAGAGACGGTATGTTGTGTTTGGACTGAAATGTTTATTAATTCTTGTCTAAATTACAGCGAGTTCTACAGCACGTCTAGCTAACAAGCTAAAAATGGTGATGTATCAGTCATTACAAGGTCTTTCAAGGCCTAACTGTCCAATTAAGAACAAACATCTAAATTATTTTTACTTTTAACCCAATAACCAATCACCTGTGACCTGCAATGCGGAATTTCCTATCCAATTAAACAAGATCCCACCTAGACCCATGAGAAGAAGGTGAAGAAGAAAGAAACCTCCTCCCTAAAACCTCCCTCTTGCCTTCTACATATGACTATATTCTAAAACCCTAAATTCCAAAATTTCCACCGTGTGATATTACACACTTCTATTCAAACTACACACCAGTGATCCCAGTTCTATCATTCAATTTTGGAAGCCTTCTCCACAGTCTCAGGTCAAAAACTGTATTTTCTTGTGGGTCAGTGTCTGTCAGCACAGAAAGTCTAAAACTCTCGGTGTCCAGGGTTCCAACAGTTATGATCAAGAAAACAACTGGAATTATTTTCTCTCCGGGTTTCACTCTCTCTCTAGGTTTTAGCCTCCACCAGTCCCTGCAGGTCTGCTTTCCATAATCTGCTCCTCGGGAGTTGGGATGTGACAAATGAGCAGTGGAAAGAGGGAGGATAATGGATAATGGACCATTCCTACTGCATATTCTGCATTAGCAGCCTCTGGATTTCCAGTGTTTAGAAATTACCTGACCAAATCCCACATTTCTCGCTTTTGCCCTGGCTGAAATCCTTCCTTTGGCCTTGTTTATGAACCAACCTTCAGAAACACCTCATTGCAGACGCTTTTCTGTTGGTTTTGATAAGAGATGACAAGAAAATCAGCACGAGGGGGAGGGATGAGTGAGAGGGGAAAAACAATTCCTTCCTTCTGTCTTCCTTGTGGAAAGTCTCCTCTAGAGGTTGTGCTGCAGCTGGAGACTTGGCCAGAGGGAAGGGATTGAGCTGAGGCAGCAGAGGCATCTCCTCCCTGGTTTGTAGCCCTGGGGCTGGGAGGGGACACAGGTGCCCCCCTTGCACTCCACAACCCCCTGGAATGGGGGATTCTCCCTGCCTCTGCCAGGTGCTCCTTATCCATGCCTGGCCTGGGTGCTCCTGGTCTGAGATCCCTCCCATGGTCATTCCTGATGGTGGGGAGTGGGAGGGAGGAGTTCAGTGCCAATCTGGGAGGTGCCAGCAGGGTCAGAGATGTGGGGAGGTGACAGTGACAGAGTGACAGGATGTGCAGATGGACACAGGGACAAGACAACACCTCTGGGGGAAACCTCTTGGAGATTTGGGCGGTTTTTGTTTGTAAAATACACACGGACACAGAGCAAAGCTTTGCTCAAAGGGTTTATTGATTATTCAGGGGAAATGGCCCTGGGCTCAAAGGGTTCAGGGGGTTCCTCCAGGGATGATCATCTCCTCATGCCACCAGAGGGGATCAGGACACCGGTGTCCCCACAGCTTGCAATCCTAAAAATCAAAACCCAGAAGGTGACCTCTGGTGCCCACTGGGAAATGAGAGGGGCCCTGTCCCCACCCCTCTCCCTGCAGGCACGGCTCACCTAGACACCCAGAGAGGCAGCCAGGCGCTTCTGCCGCAGAACAGCCTCCAGCTTCTCAACAAGAGGGGGCTGGGGACAAACACAGCATTAGAGACACACTGGGGGCACTGGGCTGCACTGGGAGGTGGGGAAAGAACAGGGGTCATTGGGGAAGGGGCCTGTGGGGGGAAATGGGGGGTAGGAGCTGCTGTGCTCCTGCCCAGAAGCCCTGGGGTCCTGCCAAGAGGCACAGCTGGGGCAGGGGCTGCGTCCTGGGTCACCCAGGGGGGTGCTGGGGGAACAGGGATGGGAATGCAATGGGGGCCTGGGAAAGGGGTGCTCTGGGGAGGATCTGTGGAGCAGGGGAGTTGTCTGGGGTGTCAGTAGGGGTGCACTGGGCTGTGCTGGGACAAACTGGGATGGTCTGGGGTGTGGTGGCCATGCAAGGGGAGGGTCTGACACTGCCAGAACTCGTGGTACCCACCAGAGGCGTCTCCAGGATCGCGACATCGTCTACATCAATCTGCAGAGAGACCAGGAGACCTCGCTGGGCACTGGGATGGCCCCGGTGCCAGCAAAGGATGGGGGGACACAACTGTCCCCAAATTCCCAGAGGGAATGCCCTCCAATCCCAGCACCCCACTCACCTCCCGCAGATCATCTTGGGTTCCTTCCAGGAGCGCCTGGGAAACAAGAACAAAACTTTAATCTGGATTAGATCCAGTGGGGCTGTGGGGGGACAGGGAGCAGGGTGGAGGTGATGGGGTGGGAATTCAGGGCCTCCAAGGAGATCTGTTTGAGGTGGAGGGAGAGCCAAAGACACTGAACTGGGGTCAATGGAGGGCCCAAGGGACTGGGCTGGGTCTGGGGAAGGGGCTCGGTGTGAGGTACAGGAGAGGAGAAAGGAATTGCAGGGTAGGGACATGGGAATGCAAGGGAGGGGCTGGGTGGGGACAGAAGAACGAGGATGGGTGGGGACAAAAGCGACAGGACCGAGTGAGGATTTGGGAAGGGGGCATGAGTCAGGGCATTGTTGAAGGGGACCCCGCTGCAGTAGCCAGGGAGAAAAGGAAATTATTGCGGGGGGGGGACATGGAAGAAAAGGCTTCGGGAATGGTCAATGGGAGGCGTTTGAGGACCCTGGAGAAGACACAGAGGAGGGAGCAGGGACGGAATTCCTCAAGGAACCCAAAGGGTGGGATGGGAGGGGACAAAGGGCAGGGTGTGGGGACAGCGTTTGGCTGGTGCCTCACCTTGGCCTGTGCCGGGGGGCACAGCAGGATGGAGAAGAGCAGGGCCACGCTGAGCACAGCCACCTTCATCTTCCTCTCGCACTGGGCAGCGCTGGCTGAGGCTGCAGCAGGGCAGGAGCACCTTTATCCCTGCCGGGACTCCTCCCTGCGCCCTCCCTGACAGCCCCCAGGCCAAAGCCCGGCTTGGCACAGCCCCCAGCCCTGGCCACAAGCCCAGCCCTGGCCACAAGCCCAGCCCTGGCACAGAGTCCATCCCGCCTGTGGCACGGATCCAGCCCCGCTCCCCGCATCCCTGCAGCTTCCTGCACGGGGCAGCTGCCCCTGGAGGGGACCGGGCACCCGGGGGGCCGAGGGGGGCAGGCAGGGATCCAAAGGCAGCTGGGGACCCTGTGGGGACACCCCCACTCCAACACAATCCATCCTCCAACAGCCCCCAGCCCCACAACCCCCATCTCCCGGTACCCCTCCTCTCCAAGGGTTTTTCCTTCCAGACACCCCAGAGCTGACCCCAGCCACTCACCCTGTGGGTCTGAGCAGAATTGCCACTGTTCATCCTCCTGCCCCACGGGGAAACAGGAGATGGACTGACCCCTCTTCTGGGGACAACGAGACTCCGGAATATTGGAAAATTGGGATATGAGAGGACAGAGGTGTCATGAACCTGGGAAATAGCCAGGTGATTTGGATCTCCAGGCACTGGAGACACTGGAGAGAAATGGGAAATGATCACCTCAAGACAAGGCTGAAGCTTGGGGAATTGCTCAGGTGTGGCACTTCCCACATCCACACCACCCCATTATTTCCCTTTCCCTGCATGACCCAAACTGGTCCCATCTTCAGCCCCAGGGTGGAGTCCAGGTGGGAATATCCCCTGCTCTGGGGCTGATCCTCATCCTGTCACACCTGCAGCCAATAAACCCTCCCAGAGCTCCTTGGTCCTGCTCTGCACAGCTGCCACACATGGGGGGTGCCAGCGACCCCATCCCCAACAAAGCTCCCACTCCAGCTCTGTCCCTGCCTGGGACTTGCCCACAGCTCCCCAAGGCCCTTGTCCCCACACAGGGTCTCTGCAATTCCCTTGCCTTTGAGCAGGATTTGCCCATCCTAGGGGACATGAGGAAGTTGGCACTTCTCCTAGAGCAGCCATTGGGATCTAATTGGGCAAACAGAGGTGCCCAGTCAGGGGAGGGATGTTGGTCCTGTCAGAATCTCTGATAAGCCCTGTTTACCCAGGGCCTGAAGCACCAGGAAGACATTCAGACATCTTGGGCATCCAAGAAGTGAAAATCCCCTGAGAAGTGGTTCCTGAGCCTGTCCATGGCTGTGATTCCCCCGCTGTCTGTTTTATCCCAGAGCTTTCCCCGTGGGACAGCCCAGAGCTGACCCCATCCCAAACCTGTTGGATCCGAGCAGAATTGCCCCTATTCCCGCTCTGGCACTTTGAAGAAACAGCAGTGGGCACTGACTCCTCTTCCTGGGACATCAGGAATTGGGGAAAACAGGAATGTGGGAAAACTTTAAGTCAAGGGTTGGCGGGTGATTGGGATCTGCAGTCACTGGAGACCCTGGGAACACTGGGCAATGCTGATCACCTGAAGACAAGGCTGAGGCTTGGGCAATGCCTCAGGTGTGCTTGTTCCCACAGCCAGACCACTCCATTTCCCTTTTCCTGCATGCCCCAAACCAGTCCCATTTCCAGCCCCTGAGCAGAGTCCAGACAGGAATGTCCCCTGCCCTGGGGCTGAGCCTGTCCCACCCAGAGCACCTGGGTCCTGCTCTGCACAGCTGCCACACACGGGGAGTGCCAGGGACCCCATCCCAACCAGGCTCCCATTCCAGCTCTGTCCCTCACTGGGACTTGGCTGCAGCTCCCCAAGGTCCTTGTCCCCACACAGGGTCTCTGCAATGCCCTGATCCAAGGCCAGCAGTGGCCCAGAGCAGGATGTGCCCATCCCCAGGGATATGGGGAGTGGGTGTTTGTCCCCAGACACCACTGGGATCTAATTGGGCAAACAGAGGAGCCCAGTCAGGGGAGGGATGTTGGTCCTGTCAGAATTTCTGATAAGCCCTGTTTACCCAGGGCCTGAGGCACCAGGAAGACATTCAGACATCTTGGACATCCAAGAAGTGAAAATCCCCTGAGAAGTGGTTCCTGAGGGCTATCCATGGATGTGATTCCAGTTTGACAATCCAGGGCATTAGTGAAGGCTTCTGCTTTCTCTGTCCTGTGGCTCCATCAGAGATGTGTTGTGGGCCAGCTGGGAAACATTTCAGGCCACTGCCTTGACTGTTTGACCTGGAACTTGCCCAAGGAGCCACAATGTCCACAGGGGAAGATTTTCCTCTGGAGTTTTGTTGCTTTATGCCCCATGGATGAGGGAGCAGTGTGTCCCTGTGGGAGATTCTTGACCAGATGGACAAGTGCTGTGACATCATTGGTGTGCTGACCACTATTCCTAATCACCAAAGTTACTAATCACCTTGGAGAGGAATTCAGTTGGATGTTGTGAACAGCAAAGTCCAAAGGCAAGGTCTGTGCCAGCTGAGCTTCCTTAAAAGTTATCAAGGGCTCCTGAGTGGTGGGTCCTTGGTATAATAGGAGCCCCTGACACCCCTAACAATCCATTTCCATTATCCTCTGGACTTCCTCCTCCTGAGGGTCCAGTTGTTTCTGCGGACACTCGTTTTTCCAATGCCCTTCTGCCCTGCAGACAGCACACTGGTTCTTCCCCAGCCGCTGTTTGGGTCGGCTGTCCCCTGCCGAGGAGGGAATCCCTCTGCCCCTTCCTTGTGGCCGACCCCGTCCCCTCTGTCCCTGAGGACCCCTTGGACCCTGCGGTTTATTCCTCTGGGGCTGCAAAAACTCTGCCATCATCCTTGCTTTAGCTTCTGCCTTTTCCTCATCCCTTCTTACATATATCTGCTGTGTTTTTCTAACCAATTCCTCTAGAGGCTTATTTTGCCACTCTTCATCTTTCTGTACTCCTTTCCGTATATCAGGCCAGGCCTTAGTAACAAATTGTACTTTAAGCAATGTGTTAAAGGCTGGCCCTTCAGGATCCATCCCCCCGTGCTTCCTCAAGGCATCCCTAATCCTCTCCAACCAATGAGGGCTTTCCTGTTTCTCCTGTTCTAACGACAGAGCCTTAGCTATGTTGTTAGTTCTGGGAGCCGCTGACTTGATTGCCCTGATCAAATAAGCACGGCAATCACGGTGAGCCAGACTGGCCTGGTTATTTGGGTCCCACTGGGGGTCTGCCTGGGGGATGGCATCACCCACCGTAGGTGCATTGGGTCCAGCCCCCCCTGCTGCTTGTGGGTGTTCATCCTCCCACAGCTGCTGAGCTTTCTGCAAAATCATTCGTTTCTCTGATGACCCAAACAAAATTCCCAAAAGAAAATCCCAATCCTTCCATGTATAAGCCGCATTTCCCAAATATTCCTCTATCTTTTCCCCCACCCCTATGGGATCATCCAAATATGGGGGTAATTCTTTTTTCAACCCTCTTATATCCTGGGTAGTAAGTGGTACAATTACAAACCCAAATCCTCCCCCTTGACCCCCCAAAGGAACTTGACAGAGTGGCATCTGGTGTACCCCTGTCTCTTGGGGGGCTTCTGATGCCCTAAACTGAGTTCCTCTTGTAGTTCTGGGGGGTGATACAACATGCTGCTTCCCTCCCCCTACACCATCATCCTTCTCAGGTGGGGCTGTAGGAATAACATTTCCCTGATCCCCTTGCTCTGAAAGTTGAGGATACAGACGACCTGCAGCTGGCAACACTGGAGGACAAGACGGGGGAAGGTGCTGAAAAACATCCCAATCCTCACCACTTTCCTCTTCCTCCTCTTTTTCCTCTTCTCCTTTTTTTCTTAACACATAAATTTCTCTTGTTCCTTGTCTGACCCATATTAATCCACATTCCCTTTCAATCCATCCTTTCCAATTCTCCTCTAGATACCTCCACAAAATTAGACACAAATTAATTTTATCTGTTCCATAAGGTGGCCATATAAGTCCCCTTGCCAACTTATACTCTGGCCACACAAAATAACAATATTTTACCATTATTTCCATAGTTACTTCTGGGTGAATATACAATCTGTCCCAAGACCTCAGCATTCACCCCAAGGGACTCTCCGGGGATATTATGGGATCGTCATCCCTTTTTCCAGGGCCCCTTCCCGGCTTCACCTTTCCAACCCTCTCTGGATGCCCCGTTTTACCTGTGCTACCCTCCATGGATGCCCTCTCAGGTTCACCTGTGCTACCCTCCATGGGTGCCCTCCCAGGGTTGCTCCCCGAAGATCCCATTTTACTCACCGGTGAGATTTGCAGTGGTCCTTCCCTGCGGACTCTTCACGGACCCCCCTGGTCCGCCACTCGTCTGTCTCCTGGACAGTCTCGGGAACCCAATGGATCGCCCGGTACCGGCCGGCACCGAGGGGAGCTGATCACCCAAACTGGGTGAGGCACCTTCAGCTCCACTCGCTGCCCCGGACGGTGGAAAGATCCCGGACGAGCCCCCAAATTGTCAGGAAAATTAATCCACAAACACCAGAGGTTTATGTCCAAAAAGGAGACAGAGGAGTCCTTTTTGCTTTATTCGAATAAAGGGAGAGGCCATGGGACATTCCCCTGGGATCTCTCAAATTTTCGGAGGACGCAGCCTCCTTTTTATCCTATTTTCCCGGCCGCATTTCCCTCTCTCTTTCCCCATTGGCTGAGGTACTTGAGAGGCACAGACTTCCCGGAACGCCTGATACCTGAAATTCCCCTCTAATGTATAACCCTGCCTTTTAATTTTTAATTCTTATAGAATTCATAGTTTTCCCCCCGTTGCTTCTTTCATCTTTCGATATCCAATTTCATTTATCAGCAGCCCTACAGTTTGTTTGTAAAGGCAAATATCTCTTTCCATTCATCAATCAGTGGAATCCATCCCATTGTTTCTTTTATCTCTCAGTGCTAGCCTTATCTACAGGCAGATCCAGAGCTCATTTGGAAAGACTAATTCAACATTCCTCTCATTGCCCCCCTGGGTGTCCATGTCCGTGATTACCTCTGGGAGAATGTTCAAACTCCCTCCACATGCTGCCAAGGGCCCCTTCAGAGATATTTTGGGATCATCATCCCTTTGGCCAGGAGCCCTTCCTGGCTTTCCCTTTCTACCCTCCATGGGTGCCCTGCCATGTTTAGTCCCCGAAGATCCCACTGTAGTCACTGCTGAGATTTTCAGTGCTCTCTGGCTGCCGACTCTTCCCAGCCCCCCTGATCTGTCACTCGTCTGTCTCCTGGCCCCAGCGCCCCCCGGCAGGGGAATTTGGGGAGGTGGGAGGGGGGGAGCGCCAAGGCCGGGCCCCCCCGCGCTGTGGTGGCGGCAGCGGCTGCAGTGGGGAGCGAGTGCGGGCGGGAGCGGCCGAGAGCCCAGCGCTGCCCCAGCCCGAGCTGCCCCAGCTCCATCGCTGCCCCTGCGCTGGGATGCTGTGGGTTTGGGGGGAAGAGGGAGCCGGCAGTGGGTGCTGGGCCTGGGGGCAGCAGGAGAAGGGAAGGAGAAGCAAGGTTGGAGAACAAAATGGTCAAAGGATGCACGTGGGAGGACCAGGTGGGATTGTGCAGGAGAAAGATGAGTAATGGGAGGAAGAGGAATGTGCGGAAGAGTAGGGACACCAGAGGAGGAGTAGAAATGGGAAGCAGCACAATGTTCCACCCCTCCCTGTATCTGCAGCCTCTGCCCCAGCCCCAGGAGCCTTGCTCCCCCAACATTCAGGAGGTGACTGAAGAGGACCATCCATGATTTTCACAGGGGTGAATCTTGGTGTTTGTGAGCTTTATTGGCCTAAATGTTGGTGCTTTGATTTTTTGCAGGGGCTCAATCCTTATCTTTTGGAAGGAATTTGCTGTCCCACGGGGAAAGCTCTGGGAGAAAAGAGGCAGCGGGGGAATCACAGCCATGGACAGCTCTCAGGAACCACTTCTCAGCGGATTTTTCACTTCTTGGATGTCCAAGATGTCTGAATGGCTTCCTGGTGCCTCAGGCCCTGTGTAAACAGGGCTTATCAGAGATTCTGACAGGACCAACATCCCTCCCCTGACTGGGCTCCTCTGTTTGCCCAATTAGATCCCAGTGGTGCCTGGGGACAAACACCCACTCCCCATATCCCTGGGGATGGGCACATCCTGCTCTGGGCCACTGCTGGCCTTGGATCAGGGCATTGCAGAGACCCTGTGTGGGGACAAGGGCCTTGGGGAGCTGCAGCCAAGTCCCAGTGAGGGACAGAGCTGGAATGGGAGCCTGCTTGGGGATGGGGTCCCTGGCACTCCCTGTGTGTGGCAGCTGTGCAGAGCAGGACCCAGGTGCTCTGGGTGGGACAGGCTCAGCCCCAGGGCAGGGGACATTCCTGTCTGGACTCTGCTCTGGGGCTGGAAATGGGACTGGTTTGGGGCATGCAGGAAAAGGGAAATGGAGTGGTCTGGCTGTGGGAACAAGCACACCTGAGGCATTGCCCAAGCCTCAGCCTTGTCTTCAGGTGATCAGCATTGCCCAGTGTTCCCAGGGTCTCCAGTGACTGCAGATCCCAATCACCCGCCAACCCTTGGCTTCAAGTTTTCCAACATTCCTGTTTTCCCCAATTCCTGATGTCCCAGGAAGAGGACTCAGTGCCCAGTGCTGTTTCCTCAAAGTGCCACAGCAGGAATAGGGGCAATTCTGCTCGGATCCAGCAGGTTTTGGGATGGGGTCAGCTCTGGGCTGTCCCACGGGGAAAGCTCTGGGAGCAAACAGGCAGCGGGGGAATCACAGCCATGGACAGCTCTCAGGAACCACTTCTCAGGGGATTTTCACTTCTTGGATGCCCAAGATGTCTGAATGTCTTCCTGGTGCTTCAGGTCCTGGGTAAACAGGGCTTATCAGAGATTCTGACAGGACCAACATCCCTCCCCTGACTGGGCACCTCTGTTTGTCCAATTAGCTCCCAATGGCTGCTCTAGGAGAAGTGCCAACTTCCCCATGTTCCATGGGATGGGCACATCCTGCTCAGGGCCAGTGCTGGTCTGGGCACAAGGCCAGGGCATTGCAGAGACCCTGTGTGGGGACAAGGGCCTTGGGGAGCTGTGGGCAAGTCCCAGGCAGGGACAGAGCTGGAGTGGGAGCTTTGTTGGGGATGGGGTCGCTGGCACCCCCCATGTGTGGCAGCTGTGCAGAGCAGGACCAAGGAGCTCTGGGAGGGTTTATTGGCTGCAGGTGTGACAGGATGAGGATCAGCCCCAGGGCAGGGGATATTCCCACGTGGCCTCCACCCTGGGGCTGAAGATGGGACCAGTTTGGGTCATGCAGGTAAAGGGAAATAATGGGTGGTGTGGATATGGGAAGTGCCACACCTGAGCAATTCCTCAAGCTTCAGCCTTATCTTGAGGTGATCATTTCCCAGTTCTCTTCAGTGTCTCCAGTGCCTGGAGATCCAAATCACCTGGCTATTTCCCAGGTACATGAGACCTCTGTCCTCTCATATCCCAATTTTCTGAGGTTCTGGTGTCTCGTTGTCCCAAGAAGAGGGGGTCAGTCCATCTCCTGTTTCCCCAGGGGGCAGGAGGATGAACAGTGACGATTCTGCTCAGACCCACTGGGTGAGTGGCTGGGGTCAGCTCTGGGGTGTCTGGAAGGAAAAACCCTTGGAGAGGAGGGGTACCGGGAGATGGGGGGTGTGGGGCTGGGGGCTGTTGGAGGATGGATTGTGTTGGAGTGGGGGTGTCCCCACAGGATCCCCAGCTGCCTTTGGATCCCTGCCTGCCCCCCTCGGCCCCCCGGGTGCCCGGTCCCCTCCAGGGGCAGCTGCCCCGTGCAGGAAGCTGCAGGGATGCGGGGAGCGGGGCTGGATCCGTGCCACAGCCGGGATGGACTCTGTGCCAGGGCTGGGCTTGTGGCCAGGGCTGGGGGCTGTGCCAAGCCGGGCTTTGGCCTGGGGGCTGTCAGGGAGGGCGCAGGGAGGAGTCCCGGCAGGGATAAAGGTGCTCCTGCCCTGCTGCAGCCTCAGCCAGCGCTGCCCAGTGCGAGAGGAAGATGAAGGTGGCTGTGCTCAGCGTGGCCCTGCTCTTCTCCATCCTGCTGTGCCCCCCGGCACAGGCCAAGGTGAGGCACCAGCCAAACGCTGTCCCCACACCCTGCCCTTTGTCCCCTCCCATCCCACCCTTTGGGTTCCTTGAGGAATTCCGTCCCTGCTCCCTCCTCTGTGTCTTCTCCAGGGTCCTCAAACGCCTCCCATTGACCATTCCCGAAGCCTTTTCTTCCATGTCCCCCCCCCGCAATAATTTCCTTTTCTCCCTGGCTACTGCAGCGGGGTCCCCTTCAACAATGCCCTGACTCATGCCCCCTTCCCAAATCCTCACTCGGTCCTGTCGCTTTTGTCCCCACCCATCCTCGTTCTTCTGTCCCCACCCAGCCCCTCCCTTGCATTCCCATGTCCCTACCCTGCAATTCCTTTCTCCTCTCCTGTACCTCACACCGAGCCCCTTCCCCAGACCCAGCCCAGTCCCTTGGGCCCTCCATTGACCCCAGTTCAGTGTCTTTGGCTCTCCCTCCACCTCAAACAGATCTCCTTGGAGGCCCTGAATTCCCACCCCATCACCTCCACCCTGCTCCCTGTCCCCCCACAGCCCCACTGGATCTAATCCAGATTAAAGTTTTGTTCTTGTTTCCCAGGCGCTCCTGGAAGGAACCCAAGATGATCTGCGGGAGGTGAGTGGGGTGCTGGGATTGGAGGGCATTCCCTCTGGGAATTTGGGGACAGTTGTGTCCCCCCATCCTTTGCTGGCACCGGGGCCATCCCAGTGCCCAGCGAGGTCTCCTGGTCTCTCTGCAGATTGATGTAGAAGATGTCGTGATCCTGGAGACGCCTCTGGTGGGTACCACGAGTTCTGGCAGTGTCAGACCCTCCCCTTGCATGGCCACCACACCCCAGACCATCCCAGTTTGTCCCAGCACAGCCCAGTGAACCCCTACTGACACCCCAGACAACTCCCCTGCCCCACAGATCCTCCCCAGAGCGCCCCTTTCCCAGGCCCCCATTGCATTCCCATCCCTGTTCCCCCAGCACCCCCCTGGGTGACCCAGGACGCAGCCCCTGCCCCAGCTGTGCCTCTTGGCAGGACCCCAGGGCTTCTGGGCAGGAGCACAGCAACTCCTGCCCCCCATTTCGCCCCACAGGCCCCTTCCCCAATGACCCCTGTGCTTTTCCTCACCTCCCAGTGCAGCCCAGTGCCCCCAGTGTGTCTCTAATGCTGTGTTTGTCCCCAGCCCCCTCTTGTTGAGAAGCTGGAGGCTGTTCTGCGGCAGAAGCGCCTGGCTGCCTCTCTGGGTGTCTAGGTGAGCCGTGCCTGCAGGGAGAGGGGTGGGGACAGGGCCCCTCTCATTTCCCAGTGTGCACCAGAGGTCACCTTCTGGATTTTGATTTTTAGGATTGCAAGCTGTGGGGACACCATTGTCCTAATCCCCTCTGGTGGCATGAGGAGATGATCATCCCTAGAGGAACCCCCTGAACCCTTTGAGCCCTGGGCCATTTCCCCTGAATAATCAATAAACCCTTTGAGCAAAGCTTTGCTCTGTGTCCGTGTGTATTTTACAAACAAAAACCGCCCAAATCTCCAAGAGGTTTCCCCCAGAGGTGTTGTCTTGTCCCTGTGTCCATCTGCACATCCTGTCACTCTGTCACTGTCACCTCCCCACATCTCTGACCCTGCTGGCACCTCCCAGATTGGCACTGAACTCCTCCCTCCCACTCCCCACCTCTAGGAATGACCATGGGAGGGAGCTCAGACCAGGAGCACCCAGGCCAGGCATGGATAAGGAGCACCTGGCAGAGGCAGGGAGAATCCCCCATTCCAGGGGGTTGTGGGGTGCAAGGGGGGCACCTGTGTCCCCTCCCAGCCCCAGGGCTACAAACCAGGGAGGAGATGCCTCTGCTGCCTCAGCTCAATCCCTTCCCTCTGGCCAAGTCTCCAGCTGCAGCACAACCTCTAGAGGAGACTTTCCACAAGGAAGACAGAAGGAAGGAATTGTTTCTTCCCTCTCCCTCATCCCTCCCCCTCCTGCTGATTTTCTTGTCATCTCTTATCAAAACCAACAGAAAAGCGTCTGCAATGAGGTGTTTCTGAGGGTGAGTTCCTAAACAAGGCCAAAGGAAGGATTTCAGCCAGGGCAAAAGTGAGAAACATGGGATTTGGTCAGTTAATTTCTAAACACTGGAAATTCTGAGGCTACTAAAGCAGAGTTTGCAATTGGAATGGTCCATTATCCATTATCCTCCCTCTTTCCACTGCTCATTTGTCACATCCCAACTCCCGAGGAGCAGATTATGGAAAGCAGACCTGCAGGGAGTGGTGGAGGCTTAAACCCAGAGAGAGAGTAAAACCCAGAGAGAAAATAATTCCAGTTGTTTTCTTGATCATAACTGTTGGAACCCTGGACACTGAGAGTTTTAGACTTTCTGTGCTGACAGACACTGACCCACAAGAAAATACAGTTTTTGACCTGAGGCTGTGGAGAAGGCTTCCAAAATTGAATGATAAAACTGGGATCACTGGTGTGAAGTTTAAATAAAAGTGTGTAATATCACATGGTGGAAATTTTGGAATTTAGGGTTTTAGAATATAGTAATATGTAGAAGGCAAGAGGGAGGTTTCTTTCTTTTTCACCTTCTTCTTCATGGGTCTAGGTGGGATCTTGTTTAATTAGATAGGCAATTCCTCGTTGCAGGTCACAGGTGATTGGTTATTGGTTTAAAAGTAAAAATAATTTTGGTGTTCATTCTTAATTGGACAGTTAGGCCTTAAAAGGCCTTGTAAAGACAGAGATACATCACCATTTTTAGCTTGTTAGCTAGAAGTACTGTAGAACTCACTGTAATATAGATAAGAATTAATAAACATCTGAGTCCAAACGCAACATACTGTCTCTTGAGCTTTTAATCCTGACTCTGGGAGAGGAAGAAAAAGAAGACAAAATGCAATATTAACAACCAGAAATAGCTCTGTACTCCATATGCAATATTCAGATGATGAGGCATATTGCTCGTTTTTAATGCCAAATGTCAGTACTTTGCAAATTGTTCCTGGATTAAAAAAAACCACAGGCCAATAACTGACCCAGTTTGGCTCCTGTATCAGAAATCATTAAACCAAGATGTGTTCCCCTGCAGCTGAGAAGGCAGTTTGATTCCTTTTGTTCTGAGTTTGTCCTGAGTTCGTGACTTCAGATGAACTGGAAGGGTCCTGGCACCACAGAATGTGGCTGCAGTGACAAGAATCAAAGCCCCAAGTCACCATTAAATGCACTCGATCCACACCTCCCATGGCCCAGCAGCAATTCCTGCCTCTGCCCCCTGCTCTGGGTCAGCCTGACGGGCTCGGCTCTGGTGTGCAGGGCTGGCTCCTGCAGGACACAGCGCTCGGAGCCGCTCTGTGTCCCGCAGCTTCGGCATCTCCGGCGCCGCTCCATTCCCGCTCCGCCGCCGTTCCCTTCGGCATCTCCAGCACTGCTCCCAGAACAGCTGCCAGGCCTGTTCCACTCTTTATCCACCCATTTGCCATTGATGCTCCACTGAATCACGGAATCACAGAATTGAGGTTGGAAAAGACCTCTGAGATCATCCAGTCCAACCAATGACCCAACACCACCTTGTCACCAGCCCATGGCACTGAGTGCCACATCCAGTCTTTCCTTAAACACTTCCAGGGATGGTGACTGTTGGATCCCAGAAACCTGGGAGTTTGGAACTTTTTGTACTTTCTGATACTGACCCTCAGGAAAACACTGCTTTTGACTTGAGGCCTTGGAGAAGGCTTCCAAATTTGAATAATAGAATTGGAGTCACGGGTTTCTTATTGGAATGAAAGTGTGTGATTTCACATGGTGAAGGGTTTGGAATTTGGGGCTTTTAGAATATAGTAAGAAGTATGGAACGAGATCGAAGTTTTTAAGTGTTGTCTCTTTCTGTCTTCTGCTTCCTTCTTCTTCATGGTTTCAGGTAGTAGTTTCTGGTTTGACAGTTAATGCTGCACAGTGGGTCACAGGAGTTTGGTTATTGAGTGAAAACCTATAAATAATACAGGTGTTAGTTCTTTATTGAACTTTTTAACTTTAAAAAACCTTGTAACTAGCTCTGTACGCCTCCATTTTGCTGGCTTTTAGCTGGTGGCTAGACTTGTTGCAGAACTCTCTGTACTTTAATTAAGATTTATTAAACTACCAAGCCCAAAGTCGAGAAAATTCACCTCCTTCATGTTTTTAATCCTGACTCTGAGTAAAAAGAAGAGAAAATGAAGACATGGTACTAATTAGGTGGTGCAGTTACCCCATTTACAAGTGACTCCATCACTTCCCTGGGCAGCCCATTCCAATGCCCAATCTACCTTTTCTGTGAATAAATTTTTTCTAAAGTTCAGGATAAACCTTCCTTTGGTACAGTTAAGGCTGTGTCCTCTTGTCCTGTCCCTGTTCCCTACGAGAAGAGCCCGACCCCCACCAGGCTGCACCCTCCTGTCAGGGAGTTGTACAGAGTGATGAGGTCTCCCCTGAGCCTCCTCTTCCCCAGGATAAACATTCCCAGCTCCCTCAGCTGCTCCTCACAGGACTTGTGTTCCACAGCTTCTCCCCTGTTGTTCCACAGCCACTGCTCCTGTTCCAGTGCAGCTGCAACCCCTCCAGTGGTGCTGCTCCTGCTCCAGTGCTGCTCGTCTGTGACACTGAGGGGACAGGTGGAACTCTGGGTCCCTTGTGACACTGAGGGCACACATGACACTTTGGGGCCATTGTGACGTTGAGGGGACATGGAACACTGAGGCCACTGTGTCACTGCAGAGCCTCCTGGAAGCATGGGGCATTGTGTCACTGAGGGGAAACATGCAACCGTTGGGCCATTATGACATGGCAGGGTGTCTTGGAGCTATGGGACCATGGTGACACTGAGGGGACACATGGAACTGTGGGGTCATTGTGACACTGAGGGGACACATGAAACAATGGGCCATTCTGACACTGAGGGGACACATGGAACCGTGGGGCCATTGTGACACGCAAGAGACACATGGAACTGTGGGGCTATTGTGACATTGAGGGCACACATGGAACCCTGGGCCCAAAGAGACACTCAGGGGACACACGAAACCGTGCGGATATTGTGACAATGAGGGGACACATGAAAGCCTGAGACCATTGTGTCACTGAGGGGAAACGTGGAACCTTGAGGCCATTGTGACATGAGGGGACGCCCGGAACTGTCGGGCAATTGTGATACAGCAGGGGCTCGTGGAACCATGGGTCCATGGTGACACTGAGGGGACACATGGAACTGTGGGGCCATTGTGACATGGCAGGGTCTCTTGGAACCGTGGGACCATGGAGATAGTGAAGGGACACATGGGACCCTGGGCCATTGTGACACTAATGGGACATGTGGAACTTTGGGGATATAGTAACTTTGAGGGGACACATGGAACCATGGGGCCAGTGTGACATTCAGGGTACACATCGAACTGTGAGACGTTGTGACACTTCAGGGCCTCTTGAAACTGTGGGACCATTGTGACACTGAGAGGTCACATGGCACGCTGGCACTATTGTGCCACTGAGGGGACACATGGAACTGTGGTGCCATTGTGACACTGCAGGGCCTCCTGGAACAGAATGGACATTGTGACATTGAGGGGACATGTGGGACTGTGGGGCCATTGTGACACTCAGGGGTCACATGGAACCGTGGGGCCATGGGGTCACTCCAGCGTCTTGTGGAATCCAGAGGCCCCTGTGATTCTGCAGGGCCTCATGGAACCAAGGATCCATTGTGATCCCACAAGGCCTTGTCGTTCTCCACGACTTCATGGAACTGAGGGGACACTGTGACACTGTGGGGTCTCTTGAATCCAAGAATCCATTGTGACACATTCAGGATTTGAGGAAAGAAAGTGACTCTGTGACACTTTGGGGTCTTGTAGAATCCAGAGGCCCTTATAGTTCTGTGGGGCCTCATGGGACCAAGAATCCTTTGTGATATTTTGGGGCTTCAGGGAATGAAAGGGATTCTGTGACACTGTGGGGTCTCATGCAATCCAGAGGCCCCTATGGTTCTGTGGGGATTTTTGGAACCAAGGGGCCATTGTGATGCCTCAGGGCCTTACGGTGTCCAGACATCATTATGAGACTGTGGGGTCTCCTGGAGCAAAGGATCTATTTTGACTTTACAGGGCCTCATGGAGCCAAGAGTGACAACACGAGACCTCACAACAGAAAGGGGGGACCCTCTGTGCTGGTTTTGCACATTTGACATTTTGTGAGGAGGGAAGAAGCCACCCCTGTAAATGACTTTTTTTGACAAGAGCTGCTGAGAGCTTCCTCTATGTCTGACAAAATCTAATCAGTGATTAGTTTTGAGAACTGACAACCTGTTAAACCACTGAAAAAGCTGTGCAGCCAGAGTGTCCCCACTGTCCTGGCTGGGCCCCTTGAAAATCCTGGCACAGCCCCTCAGAATTCTCCACTGTAAACAGCTCTGGCCACCACCCAGCAGGGATCATATGATTATCTGCAGGCCTTGGAACAAGATATTATCTCTTTCACTGTACAGATGAGACTTGCAGACCTTCAATTCTCTCTCGAGTGAGAGAACAGGACAGAGTGAAGACACGTAGAGGAACAACATGTGGATCCCAAGGTTAGAGAAGTAGAATTCAGGTCCTAGATGGGAGGGATTGAGGAGATGCCTCACTCTTGGGCTGAAATCCTCTTGTAAGTCTATGGGAAAGATACATCAGGCTCTATTTCCCTGTAACTTGTTGAAAAGCACATGAAGGATGAAATGTTTCAATTGTAGACATGAGCAAAAGCATCCATGCTGAACAAGCAGATATTGAAGTAGCTTGAACAGAGAGAGATGAGAGTGATGAAGACTCTTTACCCCAGGGAAGAAGAAGAGAATCTCTGTTCCCAGAGATGAAGATGATCTCAGAGATAGATGAAGAGAACCTTTGCTTCTGAACAGCTCATCCTTAAAAGTGTACCCTATTAGCCAAAGATTGAGCCCTCAAATACAATTGTGGGGAAAGCTGTAGGTCGAGGGGAGGGACTTTTATAAATTGATGAGATTTCCATTCTCCTGGGCAGCTGATTCATTGTGACTTTGAAGCCACGAGAGAATTGTCTCTTGTGGAGAAGTCTCCATAGCATGACAAAAGAGAGACTCCTCTCCCTAAGTGAACTGGAAAAAGAGTATTTTAGAGATGGTAAACTGGCTGAATTGTTCCTGCATGCTGTCAGTGTAAAGAAAAGAGGGTGTGGAGGGAGAAATGTTCTGAAGGTTTTATTCTGATTCTTATAATTCTTTTAGTTCTGTTAATAAAGTTCTTTCTTTTATACCCTTTAAAGTTTGAGCCTGCTTTGCCTTCCTCCTAATCCTGTCTCACAGCAGGAAATGAGTAAATAATTCTAGTGGAAGATTTGGCCAGCACTAAACCTGTAGTAGCTAACAGCTGGCCTGGAGGCCTTCCAGTTATAACTAATCCCAATTGTAATTTTATAATGTAAATAATTCTATAACTACTGTCATGATATAACTTGAGCAGTCTGGGCTGTTGGGGAGCAGGTCTAGGCCATCTGGGACACAGGCAGCCATTGGCCAGTTAGCCAGGTGACAACTAATTTAGCCAAGCAGAGCTAACCGTGCAGACTTCAAAGGCTATATAGGGAGAACAGCCCTCAATAAAAGTTGGCTTTTCTTGCATGAACACAGAGGTTTTTGTCATCACTTCTGTCTCAACTGCAATGAGTGGTGACCCCGATGTGATAGGCAATAGCCCGGCTGTGGGGATCGTGGTGGAGTTGGAACCCCAGTGGGGGAAGGTGACTGGGAAGAGCTGCCAGCAGTCGAGAGCTGTGGAGGTCCAGACCTTGTAAATAGAAGAACCTGCTGGGGACCCTTGTAAATAGAAGATTCTTACAAAAACAAGAAGCAGATGGAGATACAGGAATGTGATTTTCCAGAGAAGAAAGAGAAGGGGCTCAGAGCCATGGACTGGACACAGCTGCAAGAGCTGCAACAGAGACACCATGGGCAACGCCCACCTGGGAAGTGGCCAGTCAAAATTGAAATGTTTCTGCCATTCCTTCCCAGTCAGGCTCACCTCAGCCTCCAGCAGAGTCAATTCCTGCAATCCTCCCATCACCCCAGCAATGGAAACAGGATCTGCCCCCACATGTCCCAATGGCATTAGGGTACATTTTGAACCAGGATCAAGTAACACTCTATATTTCTGTGGCTCTGATGTGCCAGGACATTGGATCCACACCATCCAAATGATCCAGTTTTCCTGTGCCTCTCCCTGTCTAGAGGCAAGGCCCCTCTAGCCCTGGTTATTATTTCCTTCCTGGGCATACATACCAGAGGTTCCTTCAAGGGGATCTGACAGATCATCCTCCCTTCTGTAATACCCAACAGCTCAGTCATGGGAGGTTGAAGCATCCTTCACTTTAGTGGAGCTCCCTCAGTTAGTGTTTTCCTCCTTGAGTTGACACACCCGTGCTGCCAGGACAGAAGTGGGTTTCCCATCCCACCTTCTCATGTCTTCCCCATGGCCACGCAGAGAGAACCACAGGCAGCTTGTGGGGTGTACCCTCTCTCTAGCTGGGGGATGTTGGGTTCTGACTTTGGGGTCTGTGACTTACACAAATGCCATTTGGGAAACTGTTCCTCCTCACCTCTTCCCTCATCTCCTCTTGGAGGCTCTTAATCACAGCAGAGACATGAGCCTGCATCAGGCCATTGATCATACTCTTGTAGTTCCTAAGCTTGTTGGTGACAGAATCCACTGTTTCTCGGCTGTTACCGGCATTAATTGTTGCAATGAAGGTGCTATATTGAAATGGCTCTAGGTTTGCCAGATTCCACAACATCTGCCCTGTGCACCTGGCCTTGTCAGGGTCATTGTCATGCTGTCTATCCCTCCCAAAGAGCATCTCCAGCACTGCCACTTCTCTCAGCTGTTGGATCCCTTCCTCAAGGGTGCTCCTGCATTCTCTCTCTGTGGAAAAACATCTCTCTTACGCTCATTAAAAGTCGCTCCCAGAGGGAAAGAGATCTGAGTCCTGGGTCAAAGGTCCCAAATTCCTTGCCTCAGTACCATCCAGTTGCACACCTGCACCCATAGGGCCTCAGACCCAAAGTAACCAGGTTGTATAAGCCTCCCAACCTTCCCCTGTTCAGTTGTGTAGACTGTTAATAGCAAGTTCTCAGATCTCGTTGTTCCTATTGCTTACTTTTCGCTGCAGGAATTATAATATTGCTAACTGCTCTTTCCCATTGGATCTCTCCCTCAGACCCTGCCTTAATCCCTCCCTGCACCCCAGTGTATAAATATCCCTACCCTACCCTGGACCCTGCTTTTTTCCAGTTCATTCCCAGTACAGTGCACGCCTTCCTGTTTGTTGTTTTCACCTCATTAAAATTCTTTTTCCAAACAATTGGATCAAAACTGTCTCTCTCCATAAAAGTCGTTAGATCCATTTCCCGGGGAAACCACCGGTCAGACTGTACGGGCTTGGACCGGGGGGTTTCGAGCCGAGCAAAAACCCACGGTGCACAGAGAGAGCCGCGGAAAACCCGAGCAGCGAGGCTTCAAAACGCCCGCGGAATGAACAAGGAGCCTCTCCCCGCCCCGGCCCCGCACACATCCCCTCCCGGGCTGCCGGGGTTTAGATACAATAACCATTCTTTGGGCACAAAGCAGAGGATCATGGAATTACCATCACAATAACTCACTGCAAGAGAATCGTGTACGCACTAATCCCATGTAAATATCTATCTATAAAAGCATGTACTGAACTCTGGATCCAGCAATGTGCTCTAGGACAGGAGTGGAGAGGCTGAACGGAAACCAGGAGAGATGGGGAATATACGGACACAGCAAACCCTCCAAGGGCTTTAAACTCATTCCCAGCTTTTCCATGTTTCAAGGGCATTGATTGCTGGATTTGAATAAACTGAGATGTCACTGTGAAAAGCAGAGTAGTCTGGAACCAGACACTGCTGCTGGAGTCAAAGCCTGGACTTGTCACATCTCAGATTTGAAAAGATATTGAATAAAAAATTCCATTTCCCACGACCTTTCCCGGCACATACCTCTTCGCACATTACAAAATACAACGGAATTATTTCTATAGGGTAAAAAATAAAGTAAAATGAGCATTGAAAATATTCCCTGATAAAAAGTGACGTTGAGAAAATACAAAATAATGAAGTGTGTCTAGAAAAGCCGGCTGTGATTTCTCAGGTATTGGGCTCAGTGTCAGCCCAGAGCCGGGCTCTGTCTCCCAGGTGCCCAAGTGCCCGGGCCAGCTCTGAGCAGCCTCTCCCGGCTCTCCAGCCCGGCTTTGCCCCGGCTCTGCCCCGGGCAGGCACTCGGTGTTTCCGTGGTGCCCCTGCCCCGCTCAGCTCCCCGTGCCCTGCAAAGGCGCCGAGGCTGCGCTCGGTGCCCCTGGGTGTCACTGAGCGAGGCACTGACGAGCCCCGGTGCCCGGGCACAGCCCTGAGGGACACCCCTCGTCCCCGGCCTCCCGCGGGACACGGAGCCACTGCCCACAAGGCCCTGGCACGTCCAGCCCGGCCAATTCCTCCTGCCCCGGCCAGCCCGGGCTGCAGCCCCAGGGCTCTGCAGGCCGGGGCTGGGGCTGCCGGCTCCCACCGTGGCCAAAGCCTCCCAGGGCTCTGGCCACGCCAGGGGCTACAAGGCCACGAGGCCGGGGCTGCTCCGGGCCGCTTCCAGGCTGTCCCTCTGCTCTTGGGTGCCGGGGGTGGCCCTTTGTGACACGGATGTGTGTCAGGGCCCTCGGTGATGCGGGACATTGTGGTGCTGTCATGAATGAGATTGAAAGCCATTGAAATCCATTTATCCACTCATCATCAATGAGAGTATTTAAGATCGCTTAAAAATTGGTGACAAGGGCATGAACAAAAGTCAGATTTAATACTGAGCGACAAAATACAACAAGTTTGTTGGCAAGATTCACTCTACTGCCTACAGGACAGCTAAGGAACAAGAAGGGAAAACAAGCAACAACAAAACCAAACAAAAACCAGTCAACCAAAACAGAAATGAACTGAGAACTCCCTAGGGGAGTGTGGGTGGGTGTGTGCTGTGTTGAGGTGCATGGGACAAAAGACAGTGCAGGGAAGGATTAAAAGGAGCATGGCGTAAAAATGTTACAACTCTAAAGAACACTTTAACTTCTCCCTTAATTTGTCACTTAACTTATACCTTAGCCCCTGCAAAGCAACAGAGGTACAATACTGAACTAATACCTAACTTAACTTATAACTTAACGTTAAGAATTCCAGGGAGGAATAACACTTAACAGCATTTAACCTAACTTATAGCTATAACTTGCAAGTTGTACTTAGCAACTTAATAGAAAAACACCACTTAGCTTATGACTTACATTTAACAATCTAGCAATAGAATAATAGAAGTATTTAAGAAAGTTCATAACTATAACTAAACCTTGCATACAGAACATAGGTATCCAAGATACTTTCACATCTAGGAAAGTAAGATTTATCCCAGATTTGCTATAGCATATGTGCAGGGGCACACACACAGACAGTACACTCAGTGCAAGCAAGGTACCTGGGAAAAATTCCCCTCAGAGCTCAGTGAAATCCTCCCTTCAGATGTTTTTGCATCTCCCACTGGCCGAAGGATGGGGCCTTGAGCAGTGAGGGTATGGGCCCAGGATACGTCGTGTTTCAGCGATCCTCCAGGCACAGCAAAGCCGAGGGTTTGCTGGCTCTGAGAGGCCCCTCAGAGGGAGACTGCTGGTCACAGCCCACGGTGGCCCAGGAGAGCTCAAAGGTCTCCTTTTGGATTTCTGCTGACAGGGTCACAAGGGAGTGGGCTCCAGTCATAACCATGTTTCATCTTGACCTCAGTCTGGGTGGGCACTTTCTCTAGGAGTGGGGGAATGCATCCCCACACTGGGATCTCAGGGGTGCCCATGGCCTGGGTGACGCTGGCCCGATGCCAAGCACCCATCAAAGCCAATATGACCCTGCCTCTCCAGCTGCACAGGGGACAGAAAATGTAATAGAGAATTTCTGGGTCAGATTAAGACAGGGAGAGATCGTCCAAAAACAGCAGAACAGGCATCACAGACCCAGCCTGGGAACAGGGAGGAAATTTATTACCAACCAAATAGCTCAAAGACAAGGAGAGTGAAAAGTTCTCTCCAACTCCATCCCCCCACCCAACACGGATCACCAAGGCTCTGCCCAATGGGGGTCACTGGGGATCATCCAACACAAATCCTCCCATGGGGGATGGAGCTGGAGCAGAGCACGAAGCTCTTCCCACACTCGGGGCACTCGTGGGGCCTCTCCCCAGTGTGGATGCGCCGGTGGACAGTGAGGTTGAAGTTGCGGTTGAATCCCTTCCCGCAGTCAGGGCAGCGGAAGGGCCTCTCCTCTGTGTGAATCCGCTCATGTAGGAGGAGATTGGAGCTGGTCTGAAACCTCTTCCCACACTTGGGACACTCGTAGGGCCTCTCTCCAGTGTGGATGCGCTGGTGTCTTCTCAGGTGAGAAATCAAGCCAAAGCTCTTTCCACATTCCAAGCAGGTGTAGGGCCGTTCCCCTGTGTGGATCACCTGGTGCTGCATCAGATGAGAAATAGTCCTGAAGCTCTTCCTGCATTTCCCACACTCATAGGGCTTCTCCCCAGTGTGGATCCTCTGGTGCCAGATCAGCCTGCACCTGTAGCTGAAACCCTTCCCACATTCCAAGCACTTGTGGGGCTTCTCCCCTCCAGGAGGCTTCTCCACCAGCTCTGAGCTCTGCCTGGATCTCCGGCCGCCTTCCCGGTTCAGGGAGGGTCTTTCCTCCTCGCAGCTCCCTGGGCTGGGTTTGCAGCCCCTCCTCGTGAGAGATCTCTGGGGCTTTTCTGCCTCCTCCATCCCCGCACACCTGAGGAATGAAAAATCCTGGTTTAGGGGGAAATAACAAGAAGAGAGCTCCATAAACTGGGTGTTCCTCCTTGCCCAAGTTCATCTCTGGAAGTCATTGAGCATCTTGTGTCTCTAATAACCTCCCAAACACCAAGATTCCCACCCAAAATCCTCCAAACTTTAAGACACAGATCAAAACCTCCCCAAATATCAAAATTCAGCCAAAATCCCCTTCAAAACTGTGCTGGTTTGAAAGCAAAACCAGTGAGAGACTCCAAGTCAGAAATACAGTTTGATAGGAAAAAAAATAAGAGAAATAAAATACATGCAATAGTACAAAAGAAAACAACTGACAGAATCAGAATACAACCTGACACCCCACTAGTTAGGGTGGTGGTAGCAGTCCCGATGAAGTGGTCTTGTTGTAGTAGTGATGCTGTAGAAAGGTCTGGTAGCTCTTGTCCTCTGGAAACCAGTGGGTAAGGGCTGCCTTGGTGTTCCAAATCTCAGATTTTATCTAGGTAGGAAAGGCTTGGCTCCTCCCCCTGGCTGGAGCATCTCCCAATGGGATGATGGAATTTTATCAGTCATGCAGTGGCACTCAATGGCCCATTAACAGAAGATATCTTCCTGGAGGAAGGATGGGTTGTGGAAAAGATAAAGAACACTGCCCCACCTGGTTTTAACAGATGGCCCATTAGCAGAGGATATCTCCCACACAGATAAGGATCACTGCTCCACCTGGTTTTTTCCATCACTCTTTGTTCTTTTGTTTCTTCCTGGACCTCTCACTGGTTACTTCATGTTTGCTGCTGATTTCCTCTCCCTTTTGAAGATGAAAATGGTAAAAGTGTCTTTGACCTGCCTTGCTGGATATTGTGAAGAGGAACAGTCATCTACTGCAAGTGGAAGTGTCCCAGGTGGAGCAGAGTTCTGTGAGTGCTGTATCAAACCAGACCTCGTCAGACCTGCCAGAACAACTGGTCCATGCTGCCCTGCACTGCTCTGCCTGTTCCCCACTGTTTCATGCCAGAGTAATTTAACTGCTGTTAATTGGGTGTGTGTTTCACTCGAGCCAGTTCAGCAGAACCAGCAGAAAGCAGCCCCAGAATGAATGGGGCTCTGCAGAGGAGTCCCAGTCCATTCATCAGCCTGCCCGCAGAACTGGCTCCAACTCTGAACCCTTGTGACCACACTCTGAAGAAGACACACTTCTGATATTTCTGAGGCACTTATGACTGAGGCACTGCACGTGCTTGTGCAGGGAAGAATCCCAAAGTTCTTTCTTACTTCAGGAAAAACCCTGCAGCTGTGCATACCCAGCATCTGCTATCAGCACATCCTGGCTGCACGTGCAGGAGAAGCAGCAGCAGCATTGTACACGTGGGTTTGTTAAGCTGAACTCCCCTACACTTTGAACAGTGCTCATCACAAACATATTTAATGGCACACCGATGCCATACATTTCTCCTAAAAGCCTCCCTTGTAACTAAACTTTGCTGGAAAGTTAATGCCGAGGATGAAGGAGCAACTTCGGTCTCAGTCCGGAGGTGGAGGGGTTCTAAACACTGACTTTCCGAGAGCAGCATCTCTCCTGAAGCGCTCGGGGCCACCCGAGCCGCCGCCGGGAGCGCGGTGCAGAAGCCGGCCCGGACTCAGCCGCAGCGCCGGGCACCGCGCATCGCTGCTCTGCAGGGCGGCCCGCACGTCCTCCAGCAGCTGCCGCAGGCTGCCCTTCTCCTGCTGCAGCTCGGCCATGCGCTCCTCGGCCCGCTCCAGCGCCACCATCTCCTCGCAGCGCTCTCGGGAGCAGGGCCCCGGCGGCCGCCGCTCGGGCTCGGCGGGGGCTGCGCGGGCGGATGTGGCTCTCGATGTGCTCGCCCTCCCGGCCCAGCGGCAGCCGCGGCCCCGCGCGGGTGCTGAAGTGGCCGCAGAGCCGCGCGTGGAGCTGGCGGAAGGTGAGCTCGGCCCAGAGCCCGTCCCACAGCCCCGCGCACTCCTCGGGCTCCGTCACCTCCTCCGGCGCCAGCGCCCGGCACAGCGTGCGGGACTCCTCGCCGGGGCTGGAAGATCTCCTGCAGGGACTGCTCCGGGCCGCTGGCCAGCACGACCATCTCGTTCTCCACGCCGCGCTCCAGCCCGTAGCGGTGGGCGAGGGCGCTGAGCAGCCACTGCGTGCGCCGGGCCGGCCGCCCGGAGGGGTCCCAGCCCTCAGGCGGCTCCATCGCGCCCGCCCGGCCCGCGGCGCTGCCCGAGCATCCTGAGCGCCGCCCGCCCGAGCGCTCGGCCCCGGCCCCGGCACGGAGCGCCCGGCTCGCCCCGCACGGAGCCGCGTCCGCCTTTGTCCGGCAGGAGCAGGGACTCGGGCAAAGCGGGCAGGTGCCGCCCTGCTCCCTTTGTCTGCCAAGCCCGAGCCCCAAGTGTGGTTCTTATTTCTTAGCTAATTTCTCCCTGGTTTCTCTCTAAGACAAGCAAGACAATAGCATCGCACAATCCAGTTTGACAAGTAAGGCTTGTGATAGAGGGAATGATTCCACTAAATAAAAAACCCAATGTGCTACAATGCCGCTCAGGCTTCCTCACCTCTGTGAATGCGGTGACTTCCTGGTGTTGGTGTGTGGGTATTAAGAGGTCTGTGTTAGAGATGAGTAAGTGTTCAACTCATTCAAACGAGCTGCCCAAAGCAGTGATTTTGGTCTCTCTTTGCCTGGGGAGCAGGACTGGGGTTGTTGAACACAGGCAGCAGCACGAGCAGGGCTCATCCAGCAGCAGGGACACGCCAGGAGCCAGAGGGGACCGTGGCAGCAGAGGGGACCGTGGCAGCAGAGGGGACCGTGGCACCAGCCGTGCCCGAGGCCTGAACAGGCTGCCAAAGTCAGGCGGTGCTGACAGGCTGCGTTAACAGCCCAGGCAAGGCGTGGTGAGGAGCCAGGGCTGGGGGCCACCCAAGGAGTCCTGTCAAGAGCAAATCGTTCTAATATTCTCTCTAGGACAAAAAAGGACCAAACCAGTCCAGCTGACACGTGAAGAAAAAGAATTCAAGTTCGTTTAAAACTCTGCTTAATACAGGGTTGGGTTTCTTTTGAGTGAACTGATGCTAATAAATATTTGCTCCCATATGGTGGGGTTTCTCTGCAAATAGGCCTTGATGGGAAATTTCTGACCACCTTTAGTTTTGCTCTTTCTTCGGTTGAGCACCTGAGTAGCTTTGTTGAGGAATGGAGAATTGTTTGTAGCTCAGTATTTTCTCAGGACGAACCTTAAATTTTAGCACAGGAGGAAGGAAAGGCAAAGGTTTGAAAGCCTTCCCGTGCTGAAGTGACACACTTTGAGAGGAGTCTGTGAGGAGAAGTCCCCTCAGGCACTGCCAGGGCTGTTTGCCTCCTCTGCAGGCTCAGTATTCTGGGAGTTCCACAAGCCTCAGCTGCCACAGTATTTTCCCCTGAATATTTCTTGTCGTGCAGTACACAGGGAGAATATTTTGTGCTAGATTCTCCTCTGGGCTTTGGGGTGAATCCCAGTAATAGTGGTGATTTTCATGTCCAGATGTACTTTTTATAGATAATAAGGAAAAGGGCAGAGGTACCATGGAAAATTAGTTGCTCAAAATGTGAGTGGCCAACCACACCAAAAATTAAGTCTGAACTGAAGAATTTTTTTATTGCTTTCTCTCAAGAGGTGGGGTAAAACACGCAGTGCTAAAAATGTTCTTTGAAGAGATTCAGCCAGCACCCAGGTGTATGAAAATCAAAACAGCAAAGGATGAGGCAGGGCATGGGAAGCATTTTTAGCCCTTCCTGTTGAAGGCCCAACAGTATGAAAACTGCCTCTGGATGTTATCCATAGATACCATATGTTATTTGTAGAGAGGAGCAGATGCCCCAAGCTGTTGGTGGCCCTGACGAGCAGGGGATGTGTCTTAGGTCACAGATGTGACCAAAAGTATGTATTCTATCACCATATGTGGGACAGTGATCCTTATCTGTGTAGGAGATATCCTCTGCTAATGGGCCATCTGTTAAAACCAGGTGGGGCAGTGTTCTTTATCTTTTCCACAACCCATCCTTCCTCCAGGAAGATATCTTCTGTTAATGGGCCATTGAGTGCCACTGCATGACTGATAAAATTCCATCATCCCATTGGGAGATGCTCCAGCCAGGGGGAGGAGCCAAGCCTTTCCTACCTGGATAAAATCTGAGATTTGGAACACCAAGGCAGCCCTTACCCACTGGTTTCCGGAGGAAAACTGGACCTTTCTGCATCATCATTAACCTTTGGAGGAAAACTGCACCCCTCTACAGGAGCACTG
This sequence comes from Sturnus vulgaris, assembly GCF_052056855.1. Taxonomy (NCBI): domain Eukaryota; kingdom Metazoa; phylum Chordata; class Aves; order Passeriformes; family Sturnidae; genus Sturnus; species Sturnus vulgaris. Next base: position 14,612,900 of record NW_028276170.1, read on the forward strand.
CTTCACCTGAACCACATCTGTCACTCCAGGAGGACTGCAGCCACCATTTAATGGGACTGCTACCAACAGCCTGACTGACAGAGTGTCAGGTTGTATTCTGACTAGGTCAGTGTTTTGGGTTTGTTCTTTGTAATACTGTATTTCTATTTTAATTTACCTGGTAAAGAACTGTTATCCCTATACCCATATCTTTGCCTAAGAGCCCCTTAATTTCAAAATTTTAATAATTTGGAGGGAGGGGGTTTACATTCTCCATTTCAAAGAGAGGCTTGTGCCTTTCTTAGCAGACCCCTGTCTTTCAAACCAAGACAGGAGGATTTGGGGTCTGAATCTTGGTGTTTGGGAGGTTATTACAGACACAAGATGCCCAAAGACTTCCAGAGATAACTTGGGTAAGGAGGAACACCCAGTCCATGGAGCTCTCTTGTTTTTTCCCCACACCAGGATTTTCTATTCCCAAGGTGTGGGCAGATGGAGGAGGAAGAAAAGCCCCAGAGATCCCACTCGAGGAGGGGCTGCACACCCAGCCCAGGGAGCTGCGAGGAGGAAAGACCCTCCCTGAGCCGGGAAGGCGGCCGGAGATCCAGGCAGAGCTCAGAGCTGGTGGAGAAGCCTCCTGGAGGGGAGAAGCCCCACAAGTGCTTGGAATGTGGGAAGGGTTTCAGCTGGAGCTCAGGGCTGATGCAACACCAGATGATCCACACTGGGGAAAAGCCCTACGAGTGTGGGAAATGCAGGAAGAGCTTCAGCACTATTTCTTATCTGATGCAGCACCAGGTGATCCACACAGGGGAACGGCCCTACACCTGCTTGGAATGTGGGAAGAGCTTTGGATGGAGCTCTGCCCTGAAATACCACCAGCGCATCCACACTGGGGAGAGGCCCTACGAGTGTCCCAAGTGTGGGAAGAGGTTTCAGAGAAGCTCCACTCTCATCAGACATGAGCGGATTCACACAGAGGAGAGGCCCTTCCGCTGCCCCGACTGCGGGAAGGGATTCAAGCACAACTCCACCCTCACTGTCCACCGGCGCATCCACACTGGGGAGAGGCCCTACGAGTGTCCTGAGTGTGGGAAGAGCTTCTCAGACAACTCAGTCTTGACCCGACACCAACGGAGTCACCACTGAGGGAAGCCCTGTGAGTGCCCCGAGTGTGGGAAGAGCTTCGTGCTCTGCTCCAGCTCCATCCCCCATGGGAGGATCGGTGTTGGATGATCCCCAGTGACCCCCGTTGGGCAGAGCCCTGGTGATCCGTGGTCCTGGTGATCTGTGTTGGGAAGACACCTGGCTGGGGGGGGGGGTCTCTGCATCATCCTGTCTCCCTGTGGGCACCTGGATGAACACAGGGGCAGGAACGTCCATCAGGGCTCAAACTGACATTGGGAATTCCTTAAGGAGAGCAGATTTGTTGACTTTGATCCCCAGAAAATCTGTGTTTCATCCTGTCTCCTGCTGGCATCCAGGAATACTGAACAGTCTTGGAGACCTTTTCCAACCTCACTGGTTCCAGGATTTTCATTTCCTATTGTCCAAGGTTGTCTTCCGCAGCCAAATGGTGATGAACTGAGGCAAAGACCAAGATTTTGGAGACAGTGGGGTAGAAAGTCCTCCAAAAAATGTTTTTCCCTCCCACTCACACATAGGACCTCAGCTCACACAGACACGGAAATCCTTTTCTTTTAGCCTCGATTTGCTTTTCATTTATTTTCATCCTTTTAAAACAACCAACACGGGTGAAAATAAAGACACTGAACTGAGACATGGGTGTGGATACGGAGGGACAAAGACATGGTGGGGCACAGACATGGAGAGTTGAATCATGGTTTTAAAGAGTTAAGATTTTTGCTAAGGGTAGAAGGAGTTTCCATGGCCCAGATGTAAGTTAGGTAGGTAATTACTTGATGCTTAGGCAAGAGCTAATTGGTATAATTATCTGCTATTATGAACTTAGGTATAGAAGAACATAAAATAATAAACCGTTATTTATGAAGCACGAGTCCTTGGATCATGCCAAAGGATCACAGAGACCTGATGAAGACTCTCCTGACTTCATCCATCGAGACCACTGACCCATGTCGAGAGCACCGACCCAATTCAAGAGAAGAACTGCGCACACGTGAAGGACGAATGGGCTCATTTTAATATGGGATGGGGATGGGAGGTGCTGGGGTTATGCACATGTATTGTATGTAAGATCTGGGGCAATAAATAGAGGGCAAAGAACCTTGTTCGGGGCGGTCACGCCTTTGGGAGGTGACTCCCGTGCCGGTGAATAAACACACCACTTTGTCACTTTAATTAGTTACAGCGCCTTTGTCCGTGATTATACCGGATTTTAATGATTCAGGGGGACAAACTGCGGTCACGTGGGGACACTGCAGGGACATTGTAGTGACCCAAAACAGGACAGGCGACATCAGGGTGGCCTCGTTGTCCCCAAGGCAAGGACACCAAGGTCCCCAGTGTCCCTCCACCAATGTCCCCAAGGCCACCACAATGTCCCCGAGGGCCTGGGCAGCTCTGGGGAACCCCTGTCGCCATGTCCCCCATGTTTCACCACCATGTCCTGGTGAACAGCGTCTACCAAGGTCCCCAGGTGCCATGTCACCGTGTCCAGCCGCCCCTGGACATTGTGGTGACCTTGCTGGTGGCCGCGGTGGCTTCGGCACTGGTCCTGGCTGTTGCCACCCACTGGGCGCGGTCTCGCAGGCGCTGGGCCATGGCCCGGTGCTCACAGGCAATGGTGGCCAGGTGTCACCACGATGTTGCTGAGGCCTGCAGGGCCACCTGGCAGGACACGGCCACCATGCCCAGGGCCAGCAGCAGGTGACTGTCCTTGGCCACCCCCAGGGCAGAGCGCACTGAGTCCAGGGACACTGCGGGGACATGGGGACACCGCACAGGTGGCACCGGGGACACGGCAGCAGGGCAACCAGCACAGTGGCACCTGAACAGTGGCACCGGGGACACCCCAGAGCCACCAGCCCAGTGTCCCCAGGGCTGCCCCAGTGTCACCACCCCAGTGTCACCTGTTCAATCCCAGTGCCACCAGCCTGGTGTCCTCAACTCAGTTGCATCCCAGTGTCCTCAGCCCTGTCCCAGTGGCACCAGCCCAGTGGCACCAGGGCTACCAAGGTGTCACCAACCCAGTGTCCCCAGTTCCATCCCAGTGCCACCCGTTCTATTCCACTGTCACCAGCCCAGTGTCACCAACCCAGTGCCACCAAGCCACTCCCATCCCAGTGCCTCCAGTCCCATCCCAGTGTCACCACCCCATTGTCCCCATAGCAATGTCACCATCCCAGTGTCCCCCATGCCAGCCCAGTGTCCCCCATCCTGTTCCAGTGTTCTTGTCTCAGTGCTACCAGTTGTGTCCCAGTATGACCACCCCATTGTCACCATACCAGTGTCACCAACCCAGTGCTACCAGTTCTGTCTGTCACCACCCAAGTGCCACCAGCCTGCTATCACTAACCCAGTTCCAGCCCAGTGTCCCCAGTCCTATCCCAGTGCCACCAGTCCTGTCCCAGTGCTCTTGTCCCAGTTCTCCCAGTTGTGTCCCCATGCCAGCCCAGTGCCACCCCGTCATTGACCCATACCAGTGTCACCAGCCCAGTGCCACCAGTCCTGTCCCAGTGCCACTAGCCCAGTGTTCCCAGTGCCAGCTCAGTGTCACCATCCCAGTGTCCCAAGTTCCATCCCAGTTCCCCCAGTTCTGTCCCAGTTTCATTAATGCAGTGTCACTGGTCCTGTCCCAGTGCCCCCAGTGCCATCCCAGTGTCACCACCCCAGTGTCACCAGTCCCTTCCTAATGTCCCCATCCCAACGTCCCCTCCCAGTGTTCCCAGTTCCATCCCAGTGTCCCCAGTGCCATCTCAGCGTCACCAGTGCCACCCATGGCACCACCCCAGTGTCCCCAGTTCAGTCTCAGTGTCCTCAGTCCTGTCCCAGTGTCACCAGCCCAGTGCTCCCAGTTCCATTCCAGTGTCCCTGTCCCATCCCAGTATCCCCCATCCTGTCCCAGTGTCCCTGTCCCAGTGCACCCAGTTGTGTCACAGTGTCACCAGTTCCATCCCAGTGCCACCAACTCATTTTCCCCATACCAATGTCACCATCTCAATGTCACCAAACCAGTTCCCTCCCAGTGCTCCAAGTGCCAGCCCAGTGTCCCCATCCTGGGACAGGGGAAGGTCTCTACTGGTCCATACTGGTCTGTACAGGTCTGTACTGGCCCATACTGCTCTATACTGGTCCATACTGCTCTATACTGGTTTATACAGGGTTTTACTCACACACAGCACCATCAGCCCTATGGCCAGCCCATGCCCAGCCTGGAGCTCAGCTCACCCAAACTGGTCTGTACTGGTCTGTACTGCTCTATACTGGTTTATACTGGTCCATACTGGTTTATAGTGGTCTATATGGGATTTTACTGGTCTGTACTGGTTTATACTGGTTTTTACTGACACACAGTATCATCAGCCCTATGGCCAGCCTGTGCCTGGCCCAGAGCCCAGTTCACCCAAACTAGTCTATACTGGTCCATACTAGTTTATACTGGTTTATACCGGTTTATACTGGTCCATACTGGTTTTTACTCACACACAGCAGCGCACAGCACCATCAGCCCCACGGCCAGCCTGTGCCCAGCCCATAGCCAGCTCTGGCACTGCTGTGCCCCTTCCTCCTCCCGCTCCAGCATCATCATCACTGCTGCCTCAGCCAGGACCCCTTGGTGCCGCAGCTCCTGCTCGTCCTCGTCCCCCAGGGTCCCCCGGGCCACCGCCGGGGCCACCTCGGCCTTTCTGGAGTCCTTTAGCTCTTCCAGGGCCACTTGGGCCTGATACAGCGTGACCTTGGCTTCAGCCAGTGCCGCGGGGACAGTGCTCAGTGTCCTCAAGGCCTTGGCCAGGGCCACCAAGGCCACCAGGGCCACCAGGGCCACCAGGGCTCGGCGCCACATGGTATCTGCCTGGCCCAGCTCGGGGGGGAGGGCAGGGGCGGACAGCTGGGGACAGGAACGGGTGGTTAGGGGGTGGGGGAGGAGTTGGGGAGTTCTGGGGAGGGTTTGGGTGGGGTGTGGGTGGTTCCAAGTGAGAATTCTCAAGGATTTGGGGTTTCCCAGATGAGGCTCCAGGGGGTTTTGGAGTTCCCAGGTACCCAAATGAGATTTTTGGGGGGGATCCCAGGTGAGCATTCCCAAGGATTTGGGGTTTCCCATGTGAGAATTTCCAAGGATTTGGGGTTTCCCAGGTGAGGGTCCAGGGGGAGTTTTGGGGTTCTCAGTATGATAATTGATAAAAGATTCGTGTTAATCACAAAAGCATTGGGGTTTGTATAAACCAGAATACTAAGCTCTGAAGTGAAGCATGGACACTAGATAATGGAAATTATATGATAAAATAATTCTGTTTAAAATCACCTTGTTATATTATGTTGTATTATGTTACATTATATAATATGTTATGTTTTCCAAATGAGTTGTATCAGCTACCACCTTGCAAAATCAGACTTCCCAAAAAGCCCTTCCAGCCTTTGTCTAATCAATACTGCCTATCTCAAGGACCAGACTCCCAGAACTTCTCTGGTGGTTATCTACCAGGACCAGATGGCTATCTGTGACTGACTATCACCCAAAGGCTTTGTATAAGGATGTTTATTCAACCACCACTGCTTATGACAACAAAAATCCAAAAAATTATTGATTAAAACGAGAACCCACAGTATAAGAAGAGGCTGCAAACCAAGGTTGAGTGGAGCGTGGAGTGGGCGGTGACCCCTCGCGTTCCCCAGCGCGCTGCTTGCTCTTTCTATATCAAATAAAGCAATCTAAATTTTGCTGAATATCGAGACTTTTGTCTCTCATTTATAACAATTTGGTGCCGAAACGCGGGACGTCCTTGGAGCCCTGAGAGGCGCTGCGATTTCGGGGAGGCGCCCCACTGCTGTGGCCCCGGTTCGTCAGTGATTCTCGGGACCCATCGACGTCCCGCACCATAGAGACTGAGCAAGGAAAATCTCCCCGGCAGACCGCGGCAAAATCACCTGTAATTCTCGTGCACGAAGAGCCAGACAGGAGCATCGGACTGTGAGTATCTGTGTGGTTTGGTGGGGATGACTGTGTGCTTGCCTGAATGAGACGTGGCCTTTGCTGCGAAGCGAGAGTGGAGTCCTTCTATCCGCGTTTCCAGCATCCCGCGAGGGACCTGGCCGGTGACCGGAGGAAGCGAGTGAGCGCAAAGGGAGAGACTGCTTTTCTTGTCCTAGCCCAGGTAGAGGCTGGGTCCTTCCCATCCTAGTCCAGGTAGAGGCAGGACCCGGGGATGGGGGAAGGGGGAAGAAAAGAAAAGCAGATTGCAACGCACCAGTCACGGAGGGAGAAGGGAAAAGCTGCTTTTCCCATCCCAGTCCAGGTAGAGGCGGGTTCCAGTCCATCCTGACCCAAGGAGAGGCAAGGGCTCGGGCGGAACACATCGGGGAGTACAAACACCTCAAGATAGTCCCTTGAGGCAAAAATGGGACAAAGAGGGAGGAAGATTCTGAGTCCCAGGGACCCACGAAGAGGTTCAAATTCATTTGGTCCACAAGGAGACCAGGAAAATAAAGACAAGAAAAGTAGGTTACCAGAAATACCACCAGGCAGCCTTTGGGAGTAATATTAAAATGTTGGGACACAGGGGCGGTATACAGAGGAAAAAGTAAAGAAAAATTGATTCAATATTGCATGGTGGAATGAACCAAAGAAATGATCCATAAAGATAACCTATACTGGCCCATGTTCGGATCATTTGAGGGTTGGATTTGTCAGGCATTAAATACATATGTGGCTTGTAAAAAAACATTTAACAACGAGGAATGTGAGTATGCTGCCCTGTGGCCAAAACAGTCCAAGCCATCCTTGATATATACTTTAAAAGAAAAAGAGGATGAAGATAAAAAAGGTTACCTGGGAACCCCTTGACAATCTCCCACCTCCGTATAATACAGAAAATACAGGAGACCCCCCCACGCACCCACTTCTCCTCCTGGTACTCCCACAGCTCTGAGAACTCGCTCCAGTCAAAGGAATACCAGGAGAGATGGTATCACCAGAGAGGAGGGAGATAACGACACAAAGGCTCGCCTTTACCCCCTGAGGGAAGTGCCATTAGCAGGACAACAGGCTGGATTAATTGGATTTGTAAATGTTCCCTTGAACACAGGGGAAGTGAGGAACTTTAAAAAAGAAATGGGAAACTATTAGAAGATCCTATAGGGGTGTCAGAGAGACTAAATCAATTCCTCGGACCAAGTATGTATACTTGGATGGAATTACAATCTATATTAAGTATCTTATTCACCACAGAAGAACGGGAAATGATCAGACAGGCTGGAATGAGGGTATGGGACCGGGAGCATCAGATTGGACCTAGGGGAGACCAGAAATGGCCATTAAATAATCCTAACTGGGATAACCAAAATGATGTCCATTGCCAGAATATGATGGACTTAAGATGGACACTCGTTAAAGGTGTCCGAGAATCAGTTCCTAAAGGACAAAATATTAATAAAGCCTTTAGTGAACAAAAACAAAAAAAAAAGGACGAATCCCCGACTGACTGGTTGGAGCGGCTGAGGAAAAATCTCCAAATGTACTCCGGGATAGACCCTGACACACAAGTGGGTCAGGCACTCCTCAAAACCCAATTTGTTGCTCGGTTATGGGGAGATATTAGAAAGAAATTAGAAAAGTTAGACGATTGGCAAGATCGGGGGTTACAAGAATTGCTAAGAGAAGCAGAAAGCAAAAGCTAAAATCTTTATAGCTGCAGTTCGTGAAACACAGAAAGAAACCCAGCAGAAAGGGGGAGGGAAACCATGAAAACCCCCACCGAAACAAGGAAATTAAGCAGGAAATTATTCACCAAGGCGAACCTGCTTTTACTGTAACAAGAAAGGTCAAATAAGGAAAAATTGTAAAGAACAGATACAGGATGAAAAAAAAAAGTTCCAGGAAGATGAATAGGGGTATCAGGGGCTGTATGTACTGGGGACCATACCATCTAAAGAGCCCTTGATAAAATTAAGGATCGGTCCCCAGGGAGAGGAGGTGGAATTTTAGTAGATACAGAAACCGAAAAATCCGCAATTAAACACCTACCAAAAGGCTGTAAACCTAGTAGAGAGTGGTTGGGGCAAAAGGTGAACCATTTCGGGTCCATATTATTAAAAATGTGCAAATTGAGACCCAGAACAAAATTGAATTAAAAGATCTGCTGTTACTGCCAGAGGCAGAAAATAATTCATTGGGGAGAGATTTAATAATAGCATTGGACTTGAAAATTGAAGTATCCCAAGGGCAGCTTAAAACTTTTGCTTTAACCCAAAAGGATGAGGAGCAAATATGTCCTGAGGTGTGGTACACCCCTGGAGAAATAGGGAAGTTAAAAATGAAACCTATCAAAGTGAAAATCACTGATCCCGATTTACCTATCCGAGTTCATCAATATCCAATATCACTGGAAGGGAGACGGGGCCTTAAGCCTCTCATAGAAAACCTTTTGCAACAGGGGGCTTTGGAACCATGTATGTCCCCACATAATACTCCTATTCTGCCTGTCAGAAAGACAGACGGGAATTACAGATTGGTACAGGATTTGAGGGCTATAAATCAGCGAACTGTTACCAAATTTCCTGTAGTGGCAAACCCTTACACTCTCTTAAACCAGTTGTCCCCTGACTACACTTGGTATAGTGTAATAGATCTAAAAGATGCCTTCTGGGCATGCCCATTAGAGGAAAGTAGCAGAGATTGCTTTGCCTTTGAATGGGAAGATCCTGATAAGGGCAGGAAACAACAACTGCGTTGGACAGTATTGCCTCAGGGCTTGACAGAATCCCCTAATCTCTTTGGACAAGCCCTAGAAGAATTAATGCAATCTTTTGAGTCACCAGACCTTACAATATTGTTACAATATGTAGATGATCTATTAATAGCAGGAAAAGACGAGAAATCTACTAGAAATGGGACTATAAAACTTTTAAACTTTTTGGGACAGCAGGGATTGAAGGTATCCAAAGCCAAATTACATTTCAGAGAACCAGAAGTAAAATATTTGGGACATTGGCTAAGTAAAGGGAAAAAGAAATTGGATCCTAATAGAATCTCTGGAATTTTAAGTCTGGGACCTCCAAAAACCAAAAAAGAAGTGAGGACAATTTTGGGATTGCTGGGATATTGTCGCCAATGGATAGAGGGATTTAGTGAGAAAGTAAAATTTCTATATGAAAAGCTTACCACTAATCGCCTAAAATGGACAGAAGAGGATGATAAAAGTTTTGAAAAGGTCAAACATGCTTTAATTCAAGCCCCTGTACTCAGTCTCCCAGATTTGGAGAGACCATTTCAGTTATTTGTAAACACCTCTGATCAAACAGCATATGGGGTACTCACCCAGGAATGGGCAGGCAGTCGAAAGCCAGTGGGATTTTATTCTAAACTGCTCGACCCTGTCAGTCGGGGTTGGTCCACATGCCTCCAGGCCCCAGTGGCCACAGCACTTTTAATTGAAGAAGCCCGAAAAATTACCTTTGGGGCGACCCTAGTGGTCCACACCCCTCATAACGTAAGGGGAATTCTGAATCAAAAAGCTGAGAAATGGTTAACTGATGCCCGAATATTAAAATATGAAGCTATTCTAATCACTTCCCCAGATTTGGAGCTAAAAACAACAACACCTCAATTCCTGTATTGGGAACCAGGAGAAAATTTAGAATGTGATTGTGAGGACATTAGTCGTCAGGAAAAACAAACAATAAAGAAATTAAGGGCATGTCTTGGTTTGAAAGACAGGTATGGTCTAAGGAAAGGCAGGAGCCCCTTTTCTGCGATGCAGAGTGCAACCCCCCTCCCTTTTAATTATTTTAGGTCCAATTCAGACACCTTCAGGCAGGAGATATGGGGATGAGAATAACAGTTCTTTACTGGTATTTAACAAAGCAGAAAAAACAACAACAGCTATAAAAATTGGCAACAGAAACAGTCTAGCTCTGCTCCAGTCCCTTCTGGCCGCAGGCCGTCTCCCTGTGCTGTTACCGGTGCTGTGGGGGCAGGGCAGGTCCCGCGCAGTTGAAGAGGGGCTGGAGTGATGGCGGCCGCGGCCCAGGGGTGAGCGGGGATGGGGAAAGTTACTCCCCCCTCACGGTGTCGGTCGTGGTGCTCAGCAGAGTGTCCGGAGGTAGTAGGGTGAGCTGGGAGAGCAGCAGAGCGATGTCCAAAGGCAGGGAGCGTGGATCTCAGCGCTGGGATGGCAGGGGAAGATGCCAGAGCAGAGCCCAGGTTGTCTTCCCACTCCAGGAGCCAAGCGAGAGAGCGAGCCCAGCTCCAGACCCCCCGTCCCACCTTTCCTTTTCCGGTTCCCCCCCCCTCCCCCTCCAGCCACCCCCCTACGAGAGAACATTATCTGTCGTTTTAAGGTGTAGCCACAATTACTTAGCATAACAATGGGAGAAATTCCACAGAAAGAAAAGCAAAGCATTCAACCCCCAACATTATCCACCCCTGAATTTCTCCCATACTAATATGCTATATCAAATTAAACTGTTACATTATATATACATACATGCAGTTAGAGACATAGGCACAGTACTATAGGTATTTCACCCTAAAACAAGGTCTCCTTGGGGTATGCATCTGGTCTCTCCATTCTTTTGCATCACCCACCAGGTGCAACCTGGTCCTTGAGCGAATACAACTCCATGGATGGGATTGTCTTTGCTGGAGGCAGGATTCACCCAAACAGTTTTTCCTAGCATACCTCTCATGTGTACCACTGGAACCTTATCTCCATTCGATATTCCCAAGGGCTCAGATTGGGCAGGGCCTGCTCGGTTAGTGGAACCTCGGGTGTTCACTAACCAGGTGGCCTTTGGTAGATTAATCTCCCAGTTCTTGAAAGTTCCCCCACCCAGTGCCTTCAAGGTGGTTTTAAGCAGGCCATTGCACCGTTCAACTTTCTCTGCAGCTGGTGCATGGTAGGGGATATGGTACACCCACTCAATGCCGTGTTCTCTAGCCCAGGTGTTTATAAGGCTGTTCTTGAAATGAGTCCCATTGTCTGACTCAATTCTCTCAGGGGTACCATGCCTCCAAAGAACTTGTTTTTCCAGGCCCAGGATGGTGTTCCGAGCAGTGGCATGAGGCACAGGATAGGTCTCCAACCATCCAGTGGTGGCTTCCACCATGGTCAGTACATAGCGCTTGCCCTGGCGGGTTTGAGGCAGTGTGATGTAGTCAATCTGCCAGGCCTCTCCATACTTATATTTGGACCATCGCCCCCCATACCAGAGGGGCTTCACCCGCTTGGCTTGCTTGATGGCAGCGCACGTCTCACAGTCATGGATAACTTGAGAAATACTGTCCATGGTTAGATCCACCCCTCGGTCTCGTGCCCACTTATATGTGGCATCTCTGCCCTGATGACCTGAGGCATCATGGGCCCATCGAGCCAGGAACAACTCTCCCTTGTGCTGCCAGTCTAAATCTATCTGCGACACCTCTATCTGTGCAGCCTGATCTACCTGCTCATTGTGTCGGTGTTCCTCATTAGCCCGACTCTTGGGGACATGGGCATCTACGTGACGGACTTTCACAGGCAACTTCTCTACCCGGGTGGCAATGTCTTTCCATTCATTGGCAGCCCAGATTGGTTTTCCCCTACGTTGCCAGTTAGCCTTTTTCCACCTTTCCAGCCATCCCCACAGAGCATTGGCTACCATCCATGAATCAGTGTAAAGGTAGAGTTTTGGCCACTTCTCTCTTTCAGCAATGTCCAGGGCCAGCTGAACAGCTTTGAGTTCAGCAAGTTGACTCGATCCACCTTCTCCTTCGGTAGCTTGTGCAACCTGTCGTGTGGGGCTCCATACAGCTGCTTTCCACTTCCGGTTCATTCCCACGATGCGGCAGGAACCATCAGTGAAAAGAGCATAGCATGTTTCATCTGCTGGCAGTTGGTTATATGGTGGGGCTTCTTCGGCCCGGGTCACCTGTTCCTGTTCCTCTTCGTCGGCAAGGCCAAAGTCTTCCCCTTCCGGCCAGTTGGTAATTATCTCCAAAATCCCAGGGCGATTCGGGTTTCCAATACGGGCACGTTGTGTGATGAGGGCAATCCATTTACTCCATGTGGCGTCAGTGGCATGGTGGGTTGAGGGAACCTTTCCTTTAAACATCCAGCCCAGCACTGGCAGTCAGGGTGCCAGGAGGAGTTGTGTTTCTGTGCCAACCACCTCTGAGGCTGCTTGGACCCCTTCATAGGCGGCCAAGATCTCCCTCTCCGTCGGAGTGTAGTTGGCCTCGGACCCTCTGTAGCTTCGGCTCCAGAACCCCAGTGGTCGGCCTCGCGTCTCACCAGGCACCTTCTGCCAAAGGCTCCAGGACAGACCATGGTTCCCGGCTGCAGAGTAGAGCACGTTCTTCACATCTGGTCCCGTCCTGACTGGGCCGAGGGCTACTGCATGAGCAATCTCCTGCTTGATCTGGGCAAAGGCTTGCTGCTGCTCAGGGCCCCAGTGGAAATCGTTCTTCTTGCGGGTGACCAGGTAAAGAGGGCTCACAATCTGGCTGTACTCAGGGATGTGCATTCTCCAAAAGCCTATGGCACCTAGGAAGGTTTGTGTTTCCTTCTTGCTGGTTGGTGGAGACATTGCAGTGATCTTATTGATGACCTCACTGGGGATCTGGCGCCGTCCATCTTGCCACTTTACTCCCAGGAACTGGATCTCTTGGGCAGGCCCTTTGACTTTGCTCTTTTTAATGGCGAAGCCGGCTCCCAGCAGAATCTCAATGATCTTTTCTCCTTTCTGAAATACTTCCATTGCCGTATCCCCCCACACAATGATGTCATCAATGTACTGCAGATGTTCTGGAGCTCCACCCTTCTCCAGTGTAGCCTGGATCAGCCCATGACAGATGGTGGGGCTGTGTTTCCACCCCTGGGGCAGTCGGTTCCACATGTATTGCACACCCCTCCAGGTGAAAGCGAACTGAGGCCTGCACTCTGCTGCCAGAGGAATGGAGAAGAATGCATTGGCGATGTCAATGGTGGCGTACCACTTTGCTGCCTTGGACTCCAGCTCGTACTGCAGTTCCAGCATGTCCGGCACGGCAGCGCTCAGTGGTGGAGTCACCTCATTCAGTGCACGATAGTCCACTGTCAATCTCCATTCTCCTTCCGATTTACGCACAGGCCAGATGGGGCTGTTGAAGGGTGAGTGGGTTTTGCTGACCACCCCTTGGCTCTCCAGCTCACGGATCATCTTGTGGATGGGGATCACGGCATCTCGATTCGTCCGGTACTGCCGGTGGTGCACTGTTGAGGTAGCAATTGGCACCTGTTGCTCTTTCACTCTGAGGAGTCCCACTGCAGATGGGTTTTCTGATAGCCCAGGCAGGGTGTTCAACTGCTTAATGCCCTCTGCTGCCACAGCAGCTATTCCAAAAGCCCACCTGAGTCCCTTTGGGTCTTTGTAATAGCCATTCCTGAGGAAGTCTATGCCTAGGATACATGGTGCCTCTGGGCCAGTCACAATTGGATGTTTCTGCCACTCTTTCCCAGTCAGGCTCACCTCAGCCTCCAGCAGAGTCAATTCCTGAGATCCCCCTGTAACCCCAGCAATTGAAACAGGTTCCTTTCCGACATGTCCTGATGGTATTAATGTACATTGTGAACCAGTGTCAACCAATGCTCTGTGTTCCTGTGGCTCTGATGTGCCAGGCCATCGGATCCACACCGTCCAAAAGATCCGGTTTTCCCGTGCCTCTCCCTGGCTAGAGGCAGGGCCCCTCTAGCCCTGGTTATTATTTCTCTCCTGGGCATACATACTGGAGGTTCCTTCAAGGGGATCTGACAGATCATCCTCCCTTCTGTAATACCCTGCACCTCCATGGGAGGCTGAGGCTACCCTCACTTTAGTGGAGTTCCCTCTGTTGGTGTTCCCCTCCCTGATTTGGCGCACCCGTGCTGCCAGGACAGAAGTGGGTTTCCCATCCCACCTTCTCATGTCTTCCCCGTGGTCACGTAGAAAAAACCACAGGTCAGCACGTGGGGTGTACCCTCTCTCCCTAGCTGGGGGGCGTTGGGCTCTACTTTTGGGGTCCATGACTCTCACTGGTGCTGCACTGATCTTCCTCACCTCTTCCCTTATCTCCTTCATCTCCTCCTTAAACTCCTCTCTGAGGTCCTTAGCCACAGCAGAGACATGAGCCTGCACTGGGCCAGCCATCATACTCTGATAATTCCTGAGCCTGTTGGCAACAGAACCCACTGTCACTTGGTTGGTGTCAGCATCAATCATTGCAATAAAGGGGGTATATTGAGATGGGCCCAGGTTTGCCAGATTCCACAACATCTGCCCTGTGCACCTGACCTTGTCAGGGTCATTGTCATGCTGTCCATCCCTCCCAAAGAGCACCTCCAGCACTGCCACTTCTCTCAGCTTTTGGATCCCTTCCTCAAGGGTATTCCAACGTGTTCTCTGGTGGTACTCCTGCATTCTTTCCCTGTGGACAAATCTCTCTCTCACAATCATTAAAAGTCGCTCCCAGAGGGAAAGGAGACCTGTCTCCCTTACAAATACCTGGTCCACACCTGAGTCCTGGGTCAAGGGTCCCAAATTCCTTGCCTCAGTACCATCCAGTTGCACACCTGTACCCATAAGGTCCCAGACCCGCAGTAACCAGGTTGTAAAAGCCTCACGGCCCTGTCGTACAATGTCTTTTCGCAGGTTACGGAGACTCTCGTATGACAGGGACTCGGTGATGATCTCAACTTCTGGCTCCCCTGCTGGTTGTGAGGGGCCCCCTTCCTGACCCTTATTATCTAGGTGCCTTGTTTTCATCTTAGACTTCCTAGTTTCCACAGGGGCAACTGCTGCTGGCTGTGAGTGCCCTTGCAGTTCAGCTGGAACCTGGACAGATGTAACATCTGTGGGTCCCACTGCTGCACCATCAGAGTCTCCCTCTTTAAGGCAGGGGGAGGGTTTCTCACCAGCTGGGGAGAGGTACTCCTTCAGCATCTGGCCCATCTCACGTATCTCCTTTGCTAGCACCCCCACCCATTCTGGGTGGTTCCTTTCCGAGGTGGGCTGTGGAGCAGGGTCAAACTCTGGGGTAATATCCCTAGTCTCTGGGATAGGATCAGGCTCTGGGGTAACCTCCCTAGTCTCTGGGACAAGATCAGGCTCTGGGGTAACCTCCCTAGTCTCTGGGACAGGATCAGGCTCTGGGGTAACATCACTAATCCCTGGGGTAGGTATCAGGGTTGTTATCCAAGTCAATCTCCCCTTATCTCTGAATGTTAGATAGAACAGGTTTAACAGGGATATAAGCAACACTAGCCACAATATAATGTCATTAGCATTTAAAGTGGATTGGAACCCCTTGAAGACTGGTGGGGTGAACTTCAAAAACCCTGTGATGGGTTGAGAAAAAATTTCACCTGCTGCCACTTCCTCACAGTAAGTACCATTATTGAAGTAGCCCCAGAAACACACACTTAGAGTGTGATAGCTCTGAATCCATGTGGCCATCTTCCAGAGAAAATTAAAAATCCATGAATTCCTCAACTGATCAACCCACATAATAAACTGGATAATAGCCACAGTAACCTTGGTTATGAAACTCATGTTTAAAAAAGGGCTTGCAAATGGGAGAGATATAGCAGTGACCACATGGAGGCCAATCCAGGGTAAGCTGGACAGCATGGTGTCACCTACCACAAGCTTGGGTAATTTAAGAACTGTTATCCCCTTTTCTACCCCTCCCTCAATGCCCTCAGGCAATGCCCCACGTTGGGCGCCAAAATCTGTCTTGGTTTGAAAGACAGGTATGGTCTAAGGAAAGGCAGGAGCCCCTTTTCTGCGATGCAGAGTGCAACCCCCCTCCCTTTTAATTATTTTAGGTCCAATTCAGACACCTTCAGGCAGGAGATATGGGGATAAGAATAACAGTTCTTTACTGGTATCTAACAAAGCAAAAAAACAACAACAGCTATAAAAATTGGCAACAGAAACAGTCTAGCTCTGCTCCAGTCCCTTCTGGCCGCAGGCCATCTCCCTGTGCTGTTACCGGTGCTGTGGGGGCAGGGCAGGTCCCGCGCAGTTGAAGAGGGCTGGGTGATGGCGGCCGCGGCCCAGGGGAGAGAGGGGATGGGGAAAGTGACTCCCCCCTCACGGTGTCGGTCGTGGTGCTCAGCAGAGTGTCCGGAGGTAGTAGGGTGAGCTGGGAGAGCAGCAGAGCGATGTCCAAAGGCAGGGAGCGTGGATCTCAGCGCTGGGATGGCAGGGGAAGATGCCAGAGCAGAGCCCAGGTTGTCTTCCCACTCCAGGAGCCAAGCGAGAGAGCGAGCCCAGCTCCAGACCCCCCTATCCCACCTTTCCTTTTCCGGTTCCCCCCGCCTCCCCCTCCAGCCACCCCCCTACGAGAGAACATTATCTGTCGTTTTAAGGTGTAGCCACAATTACTTAGCATAACAATGGGAGAAATTCCACAGAAAGAAAAGCGAAGCATTCAACCCCCAACAAGAAGTTATTCCTTGTATTTTACAGTGTGTTAAGAATTTAATAGACAAATCGCTTAAGAGTGTATTTTTAGTTAAAAGAAACGGGGGAGGTGTGGATATGGGTAATGCAAATGAGACTGATAGTACTGCAGATTTAATCAGCAAATGCAGCCTGACAACGAGGATGCCTGGCAAGAGCAAACAGAGATCTGACTGCAAGAGGACTTGATCAAGTCTGGGTTATGGGAAATAAGATTTTACTATGTCCACATGTAAAGTTTGTCTATGTGAGAGTTTGTCTATGTAAAGTTTGTCTATGTGATTGCAGTAAAATATTACCAGCCTTCCTGTAAATGGTATATAAGCACATGTAGTGCTCAGTAAAAATTGGATTTTGATCACCATTCAGTGTCCCCATAGTTCAAGTACTCCCAGTGGGTTCCTGGAAAGAGAATGGTGGCACATCTACTGCCTGCTACCTCTAGGCAATATTCAACTGTTTCGTTCACAGACTCATCTTCCAGCACTCTTAGTGGGGTCAGCAGAGCCACTTCCCACTGCTGGGGGCAAAGAGCACCCTCTGTGCCTTTGTGGTGGGAGCAGACAGTGTTGTCTCAAAGGAAAGGTCAGAGAGAGACCAAGCTGGACCTCTGCCTCCTGCCCCTCACCCCACAAGGGAAGAAGGGCACAAAACTGAGCACGTTTTAATTTTTTTTTCTGTCCTGTCATTTCCAGGAGCTTGACTAGCTCGAAGGAGAGGATTAGAAGGATTTCTTGAGGATCACTGCCAGTGCACAGCACACATGGCATCCCTCACCCCTTACATCATCATGGGATGGAGGGGTAGGAACCAACAACAGCCCTACCCCACTGCTCCAGAAGCCAAAATCCCCATGCAAGCATTTAGTTATGGCATTCTTAGAGAACCACATTCCCACCCAAATCTTCCCCTCTGCAGCAGCTCATTCCCACAGGAACTGGCAGAGCAGATGGGGTTTGGACATTGGCTGGCTTCCATTGCACTCCTTGCCCTGGAGCTGGCACGGCAGGAGAAGGGCTCTGGTGAACCTTCTCCTCCTCCCATGTAGGCTCTAACCCAGCTGCCAGAACTTCAAGTTCTCAGAGCACTTCTGGGCTCTGAGCAGCGGCCACGGGAGGAGGAGATGCAACTCCAAAGGCAGCAGTTCCCAGGCCCAGCTCCTGCCATCCCAGTGGGGCTGTTCGGTGGTTCAGGAGAGGAAGGGAAGGGCAAGTGCAGGTGGCAGTAGCTCATTTCCGACTGAAAGAGGGAAAGGTAATTTATTCACTTTGAAATCCCTGCATTCAAGCTCTGATCTTATCCTGAAAGAGAAGTAGTACCTGCTTGTGTTAAATTTGGGTGAAGAACAACTGTTACATTTGATATGGTAAGCAGTTGAATTATCTGAGGGAAAATGTACAGCAAAAATTAGCATTCACAGGGAGACAGAAAACAGCAGGAGTTGGCAAAAGGGAGGAGGAAAAGAAAGCAAACCCCAAGCCAGTGTTTCACCCAAATCCAGGATTTTCTGTTTGTAAGGACTGGAGTCCCCCCAGGTCCCTCCCCCCAATAAACGGGACCGGGTGAACTGGGAAGCTTTATTGGGAACACTGGAGCAGCTGTGCTTGGGCAGAATGACAGCGGGGCTGGGTGTGGGACACACGACTCCTCTAAAATCAGTGTGGGGATGTGTTGGAGTCACTAAGTCAAGAGTTTCTCTGAATCCTTCAGAGAGAGATCAGAGTGCAGGGATTGAATTAAAGTCTTTAGATGGATTGAAATATGTTAAGCCTCTCACACATAAAGCAGAGGTGAAGGTTTAGGTTGTAGCACGAGGGAGCAATAAGTAAGTAAATGGAATAAGTTTTAAGTGCTTTTAGTGAGTAAAAGGTCTTAGACGCCAGAGAAGTAGAACGCGTTCTAGTGAAGGTTGAAAGACATGCTAGTGTTTCCCTCGAGGCTCCAAGAACCTCGCTTCAGACATAATAGAGTTAGAGTTAAGAATATTGCTTGCATTTTTCAGTTAGAACAAGATAGGCCATGCACAGAGTTTATATGTAGCCTGGCGTGCTACGAAACTAGAATTCTAATAGGTTAAGAAGCAGTGGTCCGAGTTTGTGTCTTAGCAAGCTGGAAAGTCTCTATAAAAGAACATGCTTTAGGGAGAGCTGGTGCTCTATGCCATGGCTTTATGCCATTGCATTTTGCCACTTGCATTTTGCCATTGCCACTTGCTTTATGCCATTGCTTTTAATGCCATGTGCTTTTTGCCATTGCTTTGCTTTGTTTTTGCCTTTGATACTGATGTGCTTCTGCAATAAACAGCTTTATAGTAACTATTAGCTGCTTGGCACATGAAATAAAATAACCCGACAGTTGGGTGCCTGAGAGCACCTGGAGGTTCAGAACCTCACAGTCCTCGAGCTCTGTGAGGACAAAGAA
This sequence comes from Sturnus vulgaris, assembly GCF_052056855.1. Classification (NCBI taxonomy): domain Eukaryota; kingdom Metazoa; phylum Chordata; class Aves; order Passeriformes; family Sturnidae; genus Sturnus; species Sturnus vulgaris. Next base: position 14,631,896 of record NW_028276170.1, read on the forward strand.
GAGAGAGAGCGCAGATGGGCAGGTCTGTCAGCAGGCGGGTTCCCCTTGGCTGCCCCTCGCCAGGCCTGGGTTGAGCCGGGACCAGCTGAGCCGAGCTCCCCAGGCCCGTGCTGTGCCTGCCCTGCCCGTGTGGAAGCGCCTGCAGCCATCAATAACCATCGATCCCGGCTGCGGCGGGCACTGCGGGCGCTGCGCCGCCTCTGCCGCTGCCCCTGCCTGGCTCCACTGCCCCAGCAGGAGGACTGGAAAAGGAGTGACAACAAGAAAAAAAGAAACTGAAAGAAAAAGAATAATAATAAGATTTAGAATAGGAATAGGAAAAAGAATAGGAATTAAGAATAAGGAACCCGCCCCCCCAAAAAAATAATAATGAATAAGACTATAAGAATAAAAGAATAAAAGAATATAAGAATAAGAAGTAGATGTAGAAGGAAGAGAAGAGGTAGTAGAAGCCCATAAGAAAAAATAACTATAGCAGGGAAAAATTATAGGAGGAAGAATAATAAAAATACTAAGATGAAGAAGAAATAGTGGTAGCAGTAAATGTAATAATCATTATAAGTATAGACAAGAAGAAGAGAAGGAGAAGGAGAAGGAGAAGGAGAAGGAGAAGGAGAAGGAGAAGGAGAAGGAGAAGGAGAAGGAGAAGGAGAAGGAGAAGGAGAAGGAGAAGGAGAAGGAGAAGGAGAAGGAGAAGGAGAAGGAGAAGGAGAAGAAGTACTGCATGCTTGGAATCCCTGTCCCTCCTTGTCCCTAGCCAAACCAGCCTTTGGAATCCCTGTCCCTCCTTGTCCCTGGCCAAACCAGCCTGGGCACCTCGGGGCTGTCCCCACCATCCTGCTGAGGCCAGGCCTCGAGGGCTTCTGCCACAGGCACCAGAGACGCGTCAGGGAAGCGCCAGAGCAGCCGGCTGGCAGGAAGAAGGTGGCTGTCTGGGGGCTGCTTATGGCCTCTGCCACCCAGTTCCTCAGGGCTTCCCACCAACCCATCCACACAAGTCCTCCTGGCCCATCACAGCCTCCCGCCACCCAGCGCCACACGCATCCCCCTCACGCCTTCCCACTGCCTTCTCCGGGCAGGCCTTGGCAGCACCGCAGCCCTTCATGGCCTCCCACTGTCCCGTGCCCTCCACGCCTCCCCCAGGCCTGCCTGGCTGCTGAAGGAGCTCCAGAGGAGCCGCATCAAGAGGCACCTCAGAGCCCTCAGCAATCCAGCCAGCAACACACGGGCAGGACACAGATGGTGCTTCCAGGCTGGCAGAGGGGTGCTGGCCATCTACAGGGACCGGTCTCTCAGGGATCCCCGCTGCAGCTCCGGCCTCTGCCCGCCCGCTCTGTCAGAAGCCTTAAGGCTTCCACAGAACCACCAAAGGCCAAGGGCCTTTTGGCCACTTTCCCTTCCACACCGCACGCTTGGCCAACTTGGCGAGCACAAGAACCCTTTTTGCCCTCTTCCCCATTGGCCTGAAGACTCTGGGCACCAAAAGAAAGCTCCTGGACCTCTGTGTATGACAACAGCAATTTACTAATCCTACAGTGGGGTGAAACAAAGTGCTTGCAGAGCAGAGGTGTTCCCTGCAGGCTCAGGTGGCCCCAGCAGACGCAGCCTCCCGGATCAGTTCTCCACACTGCTCACACAGGACAACCAGCCCCTGCGACACAGGGAAGGCCGTGACTTCCAGAGGCGGCGGAATCCATCTCGCATCTGCTGGAGTCGGGAGGAGGGAATGCTCTGTACAACTCTGTTGATGTACAGAGTCTGAAGAGCCAGGCATGAGATGGCAGGGCTGGTGTCATCTGTCATGTCCTGAAGGGCTGGAAGAGAGAAGAACAGAGCCACAGTCAGAGCCTGCATCTGCAGGGACCTGGAGAGACCCTCCTGCCCCATCCATCCCACACGGCAGCTCTTGCCATGGCCTGGAGGAAGCAGGAGACAGCAAGGATCAGCTGGAAGGCGCTGGCCACGAATGTCCCTCCCGCAGGGCCCTGGAAGGTCTCTGTGCTCTGCCCACGCCGCCCCTCGTGCACGCAGGGAGCAGAGCCCTCCCAGCCGGGGCAGGGAACGCAGCTGCCAGCGCCAGCCCCCGCTGACAGCCCGCTGGCCTCACTCACCCCTGCACATGAGCTGCAACTCTCGCTGCTGCTCTCTCAGGAACCGCCCGGCCATCCCTGCCAACACAGAGCCTGTCACGGCCCCAGCCGCACAGCTGCCCCGCAGCGGCGCTGCCAGTCCTGCGGCCACAGCAGCGCCTTCCCCTGCAGGGCTCGGGCCCGGCCCTCGCCGCATCCTGACGCCCAAGGACACGGCTGCGAGAGGGCGGCAGCGGCGCCGAGGGCAGGCGGGGCTCCAGAGCCCCGGCCCGGATGGCGCTGCCGGGGCAGCAGGCGGGGCTGGGGCCGAGCTGCGGCGGGGCGGGGAGGGAGCCGGGCTTGTGGCTCACCAAGAAACCTGACGGCCGCCTCTCGCAGGGGCTCCTGTGGGCTCCGCAGGTACGGCAGCGCCTGGCGCAGCAGCTCGGCCGCTCGGCTCCTGTCCTGTGCCAGCTGCAGAGAGCGGCAGGGCACGGAGGGAAGGGTTGGCGCGGGCTCTGTCCCTTGGCCCCGGCCTGCCCTGCCCGCACAGCCCTGAGCGGGGCAGAGGGCCCGGCAAGGCGCGGGCTTGATGGAGCTCGGGGCTCCATCAGCTCCGGCCCTGGGGCCAGAGGAGCCTGGAGAAGAGCCCGCGTGGGCAGCGCAGGGAAGGGAGCAGCGTTCTTACCAAGCACTCGCCAAACCTCCACATCTGATCCGCCATCAGCAGGTGCTCAAGATCTCTCCTCTTCAGGAAGCTTAGTGCAGAAAGCAGCGTTTCACAAGAGGCCTGCAGAGCAGCAGAGACCCAGAGATGGCACCGCAGCCCAGGGCACAGGACCTGCCTCCCTGTGCCAAGGCCAGGAGGAGGCTGGAGCCCATGAGGTGCCCAGGTGCAGGGAGACAGCTGAGCCCCCTGCCAGGAGGACAGCAGCGCCCAGGAGTCCTCACCTCTGCCACACGCATGTTCTCATGGTGGCAGTTGAAGAAGAGTGGCAGCAGGCTCTTGCTCACAAGCATCTTGAGGGGCTTTTTACCCTTGGCCGCTACCAACCTCATCACCTCTTGGAAGAGGTGAATGGAGAGCAGCTGCACATGGCGGTTGTCCTGTTGGAAAGGAAGCAAAAGCCCTCCTCATCAGCTGCTCCAGACCCCTCTGTGCACAGACCCAAAAATCCACGGGGCACCACACTTGGGGGCAGCACCCAGTGGCCGTGGCTGGGGGCACAGAGCCTTACGTTGTCCAGCAGTGGCCAGAGCGCGCCAGCCAGCCGCAGGGCGATGGGGCTGGGTATTGCGAGGTGTCTGTGCGAGAGCAGAAAGCTGAGCACCGCGACGGTCATCTCAACGATGTCTTCATCTGCATCCCGCAACAGGTCCACAAGGCTTTCTGTCAGGCTGTACATTCTAATGCTCTGCATGGAAGACAAGGCAGGGCAAGCCCACGCTGCTGCTGCTACCGTGGAGCCCAGGGGCCGAAGGCCTGTCCTGAAGCACTCGGGCAGCTGAACAGCAACGCAGGAGAGCTGGGAGCAGCTGCCACAGCTCCCAAAGCCCAGCCAAGCCCAAGGGGCTGCTTTCCCCAGCCCCACGCTGCCCGCACAGCTTCAGCCGCTGCTGTCTTCTCACCATCGAGGGGTCCTTGCTGAGCTGCACGAGGCCTCTGAGCACCAGGCGACGCATCTCCCTGGACGTGCTCTGCAGGCACCTTGCCATGATCTCCAGGAGGCTGTCACCCCATTCTTTGATGTCCAGGAGGTCGAGGACCTGAAAGGCACAAAGCAGTGACCGGGGTGCCCAGCTGGCAGAAGCTCAGAACTGCACAGGCCTGAGCCAAGGCAGCAGCACAGGGCACGGGCACCGTCCCAGGCAGCTGCGGCTGTGAGAGGGCAGAGAGGTGGGAGGCAGCTCAGCTGTGCTGCCCATGGGGCTCACCTCCACAAGGAACGCCATGGCAGGCAGCTGCCAGTCTGAAATGTCTTGGCTGAGGAGCTCCAAGAGGCAGGAGATGAAGCTGCAACACCAGATCATGGAGACACAGCGCATCTCCCTGGTGGGGGTAAAAGGCATCATTGCCCCTGAGCCGAGAGGGCAAAGCTCTCCCAGGAGTGACCCACGGAGCTCTGGTCTTTTCCCAAGCCCCCCGTGGGCGCTTTGGGAGGTGGCTGTTCCCGGGCACCCTCCTGTGCCAGCCTTTTCCAGTCTGCTCGTCCGTCTCTTTGTGACAAAGCCCTCTCACCCCTGCCCATGGGAACTGTGTGGGGCACCCTGGGCACAAGTGCCTGGGGCAGCAGGGAGAAGGGGGGTCTCACCTGGCCAGGAGTCCTATTGCATAGTGGTGGGTGTCAGTACAGAGCAGCGTGTCCCAGCCAGCCTTGCCTTCCATGGCTACCACAACACGCTCACACTGCACTCGGCAGAGCAGGACCTTCAGGGTCTGCACCGCAAACCTGTGTGCAGAGCAAAGCCCAGGTCATGCTGGCAGCCCTGGCTCCTGCCTTGGAAGGGATGGGGAGACTGGGAGGACTGGGATGGAGCACCTTTGGGGGTTGGTGGCAAGGCCCAGTTGCTCCTGGCACCCCTTCCAGAAGGTATCAACCTCCTCTGGCGTATCCAGTGCGCTGATGTAAACTTGGAAGAGCAGACACAGAAAGAGACGGGGAAAATACTCCAACACTATAGGTGGGCACCAGGTCAGGTTGAAGACCCTCCACAGTGTCACGGTTGCCTGCAAAAAATGAACCACCCAGAGACAACACTCAGTGCCAAGACATCCGTGTGGCAGGGCCCGAGCATGACAGGGAGAGGCCGGGGGAGACACCTCGGGGTCACCCAGCCTGGTGCCCCTGAACCTTGCCCCTAAGGCAGGTTTCAGCGCAGTGCCTGAGGCAGAGAGATGCAGCTGCGGGGAGGACAGAGAGCTAGCTGCTGGAGAGGTGGCCTAGGGGCAAGACAATGTCAGTTGCAGGAACTCACAGCCAGGGCAAAGACTCCTGTGCTGTCCCCATCGGAGGTGTACACACTGTCCACTGGCCAGGCGTTCAGCACATTGAGGAGTATCTGCAGCGCCGGCTCCGCAGTCCCAGTGGAGGACATGATCACTCCCCACATGGCCGTAGCAGCTCTGTGGGGTCAGAGCTCTGTGTCAGGGGGGTCTGGGCCACAGCACTGTGGCCTGGGCTGCTGCAGGGGCCCGCGCTGGCCGTCAGCCCTGCCTCTGCCCACCGGCCCTCGCTGGCAGCACCCAGCCAGCCCACGGGGGTGCAGGCATCTTGAGGGGCAGGGAGGGAGCGTGGCAGCACGCTCAGGGGCTGACATGGCAGCACTGGCAAACGGAGGAGCCAGAGGCTCCTGGAACTGTCCCCCTGTCTGGCAGTCACCAGGGACAGGCTCTACAGGGTAACGGGCCAGGGAACCCTCAAGGCAGGTGGGGCTGCCGTACCTGTCACCCGATGGGGCCCAGCGCAAGAGAGTCATCAGCACATCGCAGGGGTATTCCCTGGTCAGCTCCAGAAGGGCCTTGTCCAGCCTGTGCCCAGCAGACTCATTGGCCGTGAGCCACTTGTGGATGTACCTCACCATGGCTGGCACCTGCAGAAGGCCCGGGGAGACTTGGACACCTGCCCAAGCAGCAGGTTCCCCAGCTTCCCCTGAGAAGTGCTGCCCTTCCCAGCCTATTGGGCTGGGCCTCAAAGACTGAAGGAACCCAGCAGAGCTGGCTTGAGGCACCACACAAATCCTGGCCACAGGCTGCTTACTTGCTTTGGATTGGAGACACCCTTCTCCACAAGCAAATCCAGCATGGCAGCCCCGGTCTCAGCAGTGAAGAGGGGAAAGTTTGCCAAGAGCCCAGTGCCCACACCGGTGGTCTCTTCCCGCCAAATGCACATGATGAATTCATAGATCATCTGCAGGAGAAGGGCAGGAAGAGATTGAGAATCCATGGAGTGCTCCAAGCACGGTGCTGGGCTGAGCAGTGACAGCAGGCCCAGCCCAGGTGGGGATGGCTGCAGTACCTGCGCTGTTCTGCGGAAGCGGCCACGGGCAGGGTCCTGCTCTTGTGTCGGGTCCATGGCGGCACCTGGCAAAGAGCGAGCGCAGCCAGGGCTGAGGGGCTGTGGGAGAGGCCGGAGAACACAGGCCAGCCCTGCATTCCCAGGCAGGGACAGCCCTGGGATGCTCCAGGGATGGGGGGTGGCTGCCTGGGGGTTCAGCCCCAGCTCCTCTTCTGTCCTATCCATGGGCATGTGGGACGGGATGGGATGGGATGGGATGGGATGGGATGGGATGGGGCTAAGCTGGCCGCAGGCACCAGCCCTGTGGCCCAGCTCTGCTACTCACCCTCCTGCAGCAGCTGGATCTGCTCCAGCTCTTCAGGCTGCTGTGCTGAGGGAGCTGCAGCCTCCTCCTCCTCCTTCACCCAGGCCAGCTTGGGCACTCTGGGTGGTGTCTGCTCCATGTCAGTGTATGGAGTTGGGACTGCTTGCAGGAGAGATGTCTTGGAAAAGCTCCAGATGAGCAAGTGCTGCAGTTGAGCCTTGTAGGCAGCTGCAACAGAGAAGCCTTGGGAAGGCTACAGGACACCGTGTCCTGCAGTCTGTCCTCGAGGTCACCTGCAGAGGAAACGTTTTGGAAAAGCTCCGGATCAGTAGGGAACAAGCTGGCTGTGTGGGGGCTCCTCACAGCACCGCTCTCTCCGTCCTGTCCCGACGAGTGCACCGAGCACTGTGGTGTGGCCGTGTCACCGCCAGCACCTATGTCACGATGTGTCACAAAGGGTCACCCTTGTACGCTCTGTCCCTTTCCTATTGCACGGTGACCACGGTGCACTGTGTCACAAAGAGCCCTAGGACACACCTCCACGTGCCCTGGGGACACCCCCCCCCCCCCCCCCCCAAAGTGGCCCAGCTTGCAAGGAAGACGTTCTCCCAAGGTTCGAAGACAACCCAACCGGAATTTTAGGAATGGCTCAAACAACAAGCAGATGCTCCTCTGCTCTGCCTGCTCAGGGCAGCAGAAGGAGCCCCCACGGTTGCCGATGCAGCTGCAGCAGGAAGGGCATCGGGGCCTTCCACAGCAGCTGCCAGGGCCGCTCTGGGACAAGACCCGGTGCTGGGTGGCCGTCACACACACAGGAGTGTGACACAGACACGGGACGTATGGCCCAGGGCACGAATGCTGCTCTGAGTCCTGGGAGCAGTGAAATCAGCAGGTGTGGCAGAGTCCCTGCCAAAGGAGACGTGCCGCCCCCAAGGCCTGCCAATGCTGGTGCCTGCTCCTGCCACAGAGACCTGTGTCCCCTGGGGACTTCTCTGCCAGAGGACAGCCAAAGCCCACGTGCATTGGTGTGTGTGCTCCTTTCTGCAGGCGGCTGTTGGCAGGAGCACCTGGTGGCAACACTTGGTCTCTGTCAGAAGCTGTTACTCCTTCCTGGAATGATTTTTGCTTGGAAGTGATTATCTGCAGTGTCCACGCATCTCCCCAGCCCATCAGTGCCTCACACACGAGGTGACCACCAAGCCACTCTCCGGCCATCTGACCCGCAGCTGAGCCCTTCCCAGAGTGCCCGCACCCGCAGGGAGCGCAGGGCTGGATTTGGCCGCCACAGAGTTGGTGACCCTCGTGAGATCCTCGGTGCATTTAGTTCCTACAGGAGTGTGGGGACCGCTGGGAAATGATCTGCATGCTTTGTTAATTGGATGTTCTTCCACCGCTAGCCTGGGGCAGGATCTCTCCCGGTCCTCCTCTCAACTCCCGGGCCTCTCCTCAGCCAATCAGAGAAGGCACCAAAATAATTGAGCCAATCAGAGCGCGCGGCGCTGATGACTCCTCAGGCAGTCCCAGAGCGCCCAGAGCTCCTCACCTGGACTCCACCCGCGCCCTGCCCCCAGCGCCCCCTGCCAGGAGAATTTGGGGAGGGGGGGTATCGCGTTTTATCTTTTATTCTTCCAGAGTCAGGATTAAATGCTCGAGGGACGGAATTTCATGTTTGGACTCAGATATTTATTAATTCTTATCTATATTACAGTGAGTTCTACAGCACTTCTAGCTAACAGGCTAAAAATGGACACGTATCTCTCTCTCTCTACAAGGCCTTTTAAGGGCCAATCTGTCCAATTAAGAACAGACAGCTAAATTCTTTTTACTTTTAACCCAACAACCAATCACCTGTGATCTGCAATGTGGAATATTCTATCCAATTACAAAAGTACCACCTAGACCCGTGCAGAAGGTGAAAAAGAAAGAAAACTCCACCCTAAAACCTCCATCTTGTTTTATATGTATTAATATAGTCTAAACCCACAAATTCTAAATTTTCCACCATGGGACATTACACACTTCTATTCAAGCTACACACCAGTGATCCCAGTTCTATCACACAATTCTGGAAAGCTTCTTTACGGCCTCAGGTCAAAAGCAGTGTTTTCCTGGGGGTCAATGCCTGTCAGCAGAGAAAGCCCAAACCCCTCAGTTTCCAGAGTTCCAACAGGGGGGAGGTGTCAGACCCTGCCCGGCGCTGGCCATGGGGCGTGTGGCGGGGGCCCGGAGCTCTTGGCTACTGTGGGCTGCTGGGGGGCTGCTGGGGGGGGCCCCCTGGACCTGTGTCCTGCACACACAGCGCTGTGCCAGGAGATGGTTTAGTCCGAGTGTCACTTCATTCACGGCACCGACCGGCTGAGGTTCGTGGAGAGGAACATCTCCAACCAGGAGCAGTTCCTGCGCTTGGGCAGCGATGTGGGGCTGCACGTGGGGACACCTCCTTTGGGGACAAGGCTGCCAGGCACTGAACAGCGACCCGCAATGGATGGAGTACAGACGGGCTGCGGTGGACAGGCACTGCCGGCACAACTACGAGTTGTCCAGCCCGTTCCTCGTGGAGCGCAGAGGTGAGCGTGGGGCAGAGCGTGTCCCCTCGGGCCCTGCCCTGGGAATGACCCTGGAGCCCCTCAAAACCTCCCTGGGAATCACCCGAGACACGTCAGCCCTTCTTGTGCCCATCCCCGGGGCCTCCTGCCCCCTCACCCCATGTGACTCCAGTGGCTCTCCCAGTCCATCCCAGTCTCTCCTGCCGTCCTTACAGTCCCTCCCAGTGTCACCAGAGTCCCTCCCAGTTCCTCTCAGTCCACAGCCATTCCATTCCCTGTCCACTCCCCGAGCAGAAAAATCTCTCCAACCCCTTCCCCCCACCCAACAGGGATCACCAGGACCACGGATCACCAGGGCTCTGCCCAACGGGGGTCACTGGGGATCATCCAACACCGATCCTCCCATGGGGGATGGAGCTGGAGCAGAGCACGAAGCTCTTCCCACACTCACAGGGCTTCCCTTACTGGTGCCTCCATTGGTGTCGGGTCAAGTTACAGCTCTGTGAGAAGCTCTTCCCACACTCAGGACACTCGTAGGGCCTCTCCCCAGTGTGGATGCGCCGGTGGACAGTGAGATGGGAGTTGCGTTTGAATCCCTTCCCGCAGTCGGGGCAGCGGAAGGGCCTCTCCTCTGTGTGAATCCGCTCATGGACGAGGAGATTGGAGCTGGTCTGAAACTTCTTCCCACACTTGGGACACTCGAAGGGCCTCTCCCCAGTGTGGATGCACTGGTGTCTTCTCAGGGCAGTGCTCCACTGAAAGCTCTTCCCACATTCCAAGCAGGTGTAGGGCCGTTCCCCTGTGTGGATCACCTGGTGCTGCATCAGATAAGAAATAGTGATGAAGGTCTTCCTGCATTTCCCACACTCGTAGGGCTTCTCCCCAGTGTGGATCCTCTGGTGTCGGATCTGCTCAGAGCTCCACCTGAAACCCTTCCCACAATCCAAGCACTTGTGGGGCTTCTCCCCTCCAGGAGGCTTCTCCACCAGCTCTGAGCTCTGCCTGGATCTCCGGCCGCCTTCCCGGCTCAGGGAGGGTCTTTCCTCCTCACAGCTCCCTGGGCTGGGTTTGCAGACCCTCCTCGAGAGGGATCTCCGGGGCTTTTCTACCTCCTCCATCCACCCACGCCTTGGGAATGACAAATCCTGATTTGGAGGAAAACACAAGAGAGCACCTTGGGCTGAGGGTTCCTCCTTCCAAAGTGCAATTCAGGAAGTCATTGAGCATCTTCTGTCTCTAAGAACCTCCAAAATACAACAATGCAGTCCAAAAATTATCCAAACATAAAGACACAAATCAAAAACTCTCCCAAAATCAAGATTTAGCCAAAAATACCTCCAAAATAAAAAGATTCAGGCCCCGCAAAGAAACCAAGGCATCAACATCTAGCCCACTAAAGCTGAGAAACACCAAAATTCGCCCCTCTGAAAATCATGGATCCCCCTCTTCGGTCACCTGCTGAATGTGGGGGGAGCAATGCTCCTGGGACTGGGGGAGAGGCTCCAGACACAGGGAGGTGTGGAAACTTGTGGTGCTTCCTGTTTCTGTTCCTCCTCTTCCTGTATCCTTGCTCTTCCTCACACTCCTCTTCCTCCCATTATTCCTCTTTCCCCTCCACAATCCCAACTTCTCCTCCCACGTGCAGCGTTTGATCATCTTGTTCTTCAACTCTGCTTCTCCTTCCCTTCTCCTCCTCCACTGCTGGCTCCCTCTTCCCCCCAAACCCACAGCATCCCAGCGCAGGGGCAGCGATGGAGCTGGGGCAGCTCGGGCTGGGGCAGCGCTGGGCTCTCGGCCGCTCCCGCCCGCACTCGCTCCCCACTGCAGCCGCTGCCGCCACCACAGCGCGGGGGGGCCCGGCCTTGGCGCTCCCCCCCTTCCACCTCCCCAAATTCCCATCCAGGGGGGCGCTGGGGCCAGGAGACAGACGAGTGACAGATCAGGGGGGCTGGGAACAGTCGGCAGCCAGAGAGCACTGAAAATCTCAGCAGTGACTACAGTGGCATCTTCGGGGACTAAACATGGCAGGGCACCCATGCAGGGTAGAAAGGGAAAGCCAGGAAGGGCTCCTGGCCAAAGGGACGATGATCCCAAAATATCTCTGAAGGGTCCCTTGGGAGCATCTGGAGGGAGTTTACACATTCTCCCAGAGGTAATCAAGGACAGGGACACTCAGGGGGGCAATCGAGGAAGTCCAGAAGAGATTCAAACAACAGGGGGATGGATGGTGTTGGTTTCCTAGGAAGGGACTGTGTGAAGGGGAGTGTGCAGGAATATGGTTCAGGAAAGAAGCAGCAGGAGCAATCTATGTGGGAAGAAAATGGATGATGGAAAAGAGGAGGAAAAGAAAAATTCTGAGGATGGGGATGTTTTTCAGCAGGCCCTTATCCTCAGAAGTTGCCAGCTGCTGCAGATCCTTTGTATCCCCGGTTGCCAGGACAGGCACACAAGGAGGTCAGGATTGCAGGGGGTTTCTCTGTGCTGGGCAGCGGCAGGAGCGGGCGCAGAGGGGCGGCACCGGGAGCACGGGCTGGGGGCCTGTGGGGAGCTGCGGGGCCGGGCCGGGGCTGTGGGGCAGCCGGGGCTCAGCGCCGGGCGCTGCCTGAGCCCAGCACCCCCCGGCAATTGCAGGCCCGGCAGTGGCCCCCGGCCCCCAGGAGGCTGCGGGACGCCCCGGCCGCTGCCCGGCCCCGTGGAGCTGCCGGCCCTGCCCGCCGGGGGGGCCGCGTTTGGACACTGCGGCAGGACAGGCACCGGCTCTGGGATACGGGCTGGCCACGGCAGCCACAGCACAAGGAGCAGCAGGACAAAGGAACAGCTGGGAAATGGGGATTGGACGTGCAAGGATCCAGATTAGCTTTTAAGCATTTTCCTTGGGTCACTGCAGAAAGGAATGATTGAGCAGAAAGCTCAGCAGCTGTCAGAGGATGAGCACCCCCAGGCACTGAGGGGGCTGCAGGAGGGGCAGAAGAAGCCCCTGGAGCACTTGGTCACAAAGGCACAGCAGGGGAATGCAAGAAGGGAGGAGGAAAGGGCCAAGGGGAAGGCAAAGGCCATGGCAGAGTTTCTACAGCCCCTGAGGGATGAACCCCAGGGCCCAAGGGGGCCCCAGCACCCAGGGGCTCTCACATCCTTACACCATCTTCAACCAGGTGCCCTCCTCACACTGACACCATTCAGTCCTTGATGGCAAAGATGCTTTCTGGGGATGCCCACTCACACAGGATGGTAAACTGGATTTTGCCTTTGAGTGGGAACAAGAGGTAGAAGGGAAAATCAGGAAGACACGGACGGTCCTTCTGCAGGGATGCACGGAAGCACCAGCCTTATTGGGGCAAGCCTTGCAGAAAATATCACAAGAATTTGCCCCACGCCCAGGGATTGGGTTAATGCAGGATGTGGATGACTTGCTGCAATCAGGAGGACAAGAAGTGGCAGAAGAAGCCTCTGTGAAATGGCTGAATGTTCAGGCTAAAAAGCATCTTTGAGTATTTGAAATAAAAGACCAAATGATGGAGAAAATAGTTAGACATATTTTGTCTGAAGGTTTGTGGTTTATTGACCCAGAAAGGGTCTGGAGAATCTCAGAAGTAAACCAGGACTGAAAAGGAGCTGCAAGTATTCTGAGCATTAATAGGAAAAATGCAGGACCTGAATTGAGAGTTGTCTGTTCTTCCCATAACATTGTATAACTTTCTAAACCCCAATAGCCTCAATGTTGTGGTATGGACAGAAGAAAAGCAACAAATAAAATGAAAATGAAATATAACAAAATGATTGGTGCCACAGCTATGGCTCTTCCATACTCAGAAAAAAAATTGAATCCTAGTTGTGTTATAAGTACATATTATATTATTGACTTTTTGCAAATATTACAATGAGTGCTATATGTTGGAAAACTTTGCTGTATGAATATAGTTTATTTTAGCTCTGTGATTAACAGAACTTAGAAATAGTTGCGGTAAATATATTTTTTTGAACTACAACATTTTGATGCAAAAAGCTTTTCTTCATGTAACTAACTCAGAGAATGGGAAAAAAGATAATCAGGAAATTCTTCACATTCTTGGAATTATGGGACACCAAAACCCCAGGGAAGGCAAAAATAGTGATTTACAGTTTGGGGAGAATGATTCTGAATAATGCATGAAGGTCTATGAATATGCAACATGTTGCTGCATTTAGGAAGTGTTTTCTGAGTCAGTGTGTGCCCTTGGCTGAAGGCCAAGCATCCGGCCATTATAACCTTTGGCCAGAGCCAGGGCAGATATTCAATTATCTCCCTTGGAATTGATCTTTGCAATTCCTTACCCTGGGAATTCTCCACCTAGTGCGGGCTGGAGATAAGGGATGTATATTTCAAGCAGTCTGTGGCCAGAATCCTGTCTCTTGTGAAATCTCTGCCACAGGAAGCTGGGCTGGCACAGAGCCTGCCTTGGCACTTTGCTGTTCACAGCATCCACCCAGGACTCTGCCTCTCAATTACACTCACACACTGGGCTGCCTGCGATTCCACTGTTGGAAAATATACAAGCTTTAAATTTTTTTTACCTTTCATTTTACTAGTCAGGCTCGGTTTGCCTTTCTCTCAGGAAAGAAATTTTAAAAGTTTTTTTTTTAAGGGATGTTGCACCACTCAACAGAGATGAGTTTAACATCTCAACAGACTGGGAATAGCCCAAAAGATTCCCACAAAGATAACAACATTCAACAAAACATCAAGGAAACATCAGCAAACATCAAGGAACACCCAACCCAGACACTGCCCCTGGCCCAGATGGAGACACCTGGTCTGGAAAAGACTGAGAAGGAAATCCAGGAGCGGGACCTCATTAACATCACAGGAGGAGCAATCCAGGTCCAATAGGAAACCAAACACTAAGAACTACATAACTTTAAAGCAATGAACATTAAACCAATGGATTTCAATGGGTTCAGACTGTAAAATTTCAGGAAAAATCTAGTAAAATTCACATCTCATGGAATGAATTTCTCTGCACACCCGGGCTATGTGTGGATGAAATTTTTTCTGTTGCACATCCTGACCAGGATCAAGTAATGCCTTAACTCTCTAACACTAAAGATATTGCTGGAGAGTTTTTTATTGTCCCTGCAGTTTCAGTGACAAGATTACACCATGAGAAAAAATTTTCACATTAATCCTACTTTTAGATTGTCAGTTAGGTTTGGGCCAGGGGTGTGACAAGCAATTTTACTCCTAGGAGAAGAGGCAGAAAAGACTTGATTGCATTGGAATATTTTTCTATATATTTGTGGTGGCTCTTAATGACAGCAGAATTTCGGAATGGATCTTTAGAAGCTCACCTTTAAGTTGCATTTTGCAAACCTAGAAGAGTATTAATGGTGAGGCTTTAACGCATAAACTGTTAAGAAAAAATCGTTAAAAAAATTAAAAAGAAAAATAAAGTAGATTGTGAGGGTGGACATGTGAATCACCTAAAGGCTGCTCTGGAAGAAAATCCTAGTTCCAGGCAGCCAGGAGAGGAGTTTTAGGAATGCAAATTAACATTGCTCTGGAAAAGTGTGGACAATGCCCAAGGGCCTTCTTGCCAGGGGGAGGAATTTCCCTGAGTCCATCTGCCCCTCACCCCCAGCTCTGCCTGCTTGCACAGATGGAATTTGCACAACTAAAGGCAGTGCCCATAGTGAGGATATCTGACTGCAACAGAAATTGGTTAAGCTGCAAAGGGAAACAGCAAACGAAGAATATTGAGCAAATTTCATGAAAAAAAGTGTGTGTGTGGGGGGATCATCCCTCTCCCCAAAGCAATGAGGTGTTTTTGCTAGTCCAGAGAAATCACTTGAGAATCCAAACATTTTATCATTTCATAAGATAAAAGTGTTCAATTGATGCAGCCCTGGCTGGAGGGAGCACCCAAAAAAGGGAAAAATATGAACGGCCACCAGAACAAATCCTACAACACCATGGACCAGCCCCTGGGATCCCTAACGAATTCATATCAGGAGACAGAAAATCCATTCATAATTTGAGTGGCATAATTAGGTTTAAAAGTATCCCTGAAATAATAACCAAGCAGACAGCTCCAGCTCCTGACCTTCCTGCTGACCAAGCCGCTGAAATGAGGAACGAGACATTTCACCATGGGATGGAATCAGATTATCTACTTACAGAAGAAGGAGGAGTTTGTGGAAAATTAAGTGACGCAAACGGCTGTTTGCAAACAGATGCTAACCGAAAAGTGGTGAAACAGATAGCAAAGGAAATATGAAAATATCTCGTTGTGTTGGTTTGAAAGTAAAACCAGTGCGAGACTCCAAGTCAGTAATACAATTTAATAGGAGAAAAGAGAAAAAAATAAAATACATGCAATAATATAAAAGAAACAACCACCAACACAGTCAGAAATACAACCTGACACCCTCTCAGTCAGGGTGTTGGTAGCAGTCCCTATAAATGGTGGCTGCAGTCCTCCTGGATGACAGATGTGGTTCTGTTGAAGCAGTGCTCCTGTAGAAGGTGCAGTTTTCCTCCGAAGATCCAGCAATGATGTGGAAAAAGGTCCGACTTTCCTCTGGGATCCAGTAGAAAGGTCTGCCCTCGGGTCCCAAACCCCAGTTTTTTTTATCTAGGTAGGAAAGGCTTGGCTCCTGCCCCTGGTTGGGGCATCTCCCAATGGGGTGATGTAATCTTATCAGTCACACAATAGGACTTAATGGCCCATTAACAGAATATATCTTCTGGAGGAAGGATGGGTTGTGAATAGATAACGATGATCATCCCCCCATCTTATCAGATGGCACATCAGCAGAGGATATCTCCCACAGAGATAAGGATCACCACCCCTCCCACATTTTAACAGATGGTGATAGAATACACATTTTTGCATTGTACCCCAGGACATAATCCACCCCTTATTCTATTACCATCTACATCACACCCAAACCAATACCCTCTTACAGATATATAATACAAAATGAAACCTTACATACAGTTCTCACTAAAAATTAGGTCTCTTTGCGGTACACAACGAGTTTCCCCATCTTTCTGCATTACCCACCAGGTGCAACCAGGTCCTTGAGCAAAAACAATCCCACGGATTGGTTTGCCTTTGCCTGTGGTGGGATTAATCCAAACAGTCTTTCCTAAAATACCTTTCATGTGTACCACTGGGACCTTGTCCCCATCCACTGTGTGCAGGGGTCCAGAGTGGGCAGGACCGGCTCGATTGATGGACCCTCGGGTGTTAACCATCCAGATGGCTTTGGCCAAGTTCATTTCCCAATTTCTGAAGGTTCCACCACCAAGTGCTTTCAAAGTAGTCTTAAGGAGTCCATTACACCGTTCAACTTTCCCGGCAGCTGGCGCATGGTAAGGGATATGATATATCCATTCAATGCCATGTTCTTTGGCCCACGTGTTGATAAGGCCGTTCTTGAAATGGGTTCCGTTGTCTGATTCAATTCTCTCAGGGGTACCATGCCTCCAAAGGACTTGTTTTTCTAGGCCCAAGATGGTGTTCCGGGCAGTGGCATGAGGCACAGGGTAGGTCTCTAACCATCCTGTGGTTGCTTCCACCATGGTCAGTACGTAGCGTTTGCCCTGGCGGGTTTGGGGAAGGGTGATGTAGTCAATTTGCCAGGCTTCCCCATACCTGTACTTTGACCATCGTCCACCATACCACAGAGGCTTCACCCGCTTGGCCTGTTTGATTGCGGCACAGGTCTCGCAGTCGTGGATGACCTGTGAGATGCTGTCCATGGTAAGGTCCACCCCTCGGTCACGGGCCCATCGGTACGTCGCATCTCTCCCCTGATGACCAGAGGCATCATGGGCCCAACGAGCTAGGAATGATTCTCCCTTGTGCTGCCAGTCTAGATCCACCTGTGATACTTTCACTTTGGCAGCTCGGTCCACCTGCTCGTTGTTGTGATGTTCTTCATTAGCCCGGCTTTTGGGTATGTGTGCATCCACGTGTCGAACCTTTATGGTCAGTTTCTCTACTCGGGCAGCAATGTCCTGCCAAATCTCAGCTGCCCATATGGGTTTCCCTCTGCATTGCCAGTTGGCCTTTTTCCAGCGATCCAGCCAACCCCACAGAGCATTAGCTACCATCCATGAGTCAGTGTAGAGATAGAGCCTTGGCCACTTCTCTCGTTCAGCAATATCCAAAGCCAACTGGACGGCTTTTAGCTCTGCGACCTGACTCGATCCACCTTGTCCCTCGGTAGCTTGTGCAACTTGTCGTGTGGGGCTCCATACTGCAGCTTTCCATTTCCGGTTAGTGCCTACAATTTGGCAGGACCCATCAGTGAAGAGGGCATATCGTCTTTCAGTCTCTGGTAGCTCATTATATGGTGGGGCTTCCTCAGCACGTGCCACTTGCTCCTCTTCTTCTTCAGAAGGCAATCCAAAAGTCTCACCTTCAGGCCAGTTTGTAATTATTTCCAGAATCCCAGGGCGATTTGGATTCCCAATACGGGCGCGCTGAGTGATGAGGGCAATCCACTTGCTCCATGTGGTGTCAGTGGCGTGATGTGTGGAAGGCACCTTTCCCTTGAACATCCAGCCCAGCACTGGTAGTCGGGGTGCCAGGAGGAGTTGTGTTTCTGTGCCAATCACCTCTGAGGCAGCTTGAACTCCTTCATAGGCGGCCAAGATCTCCTTCTCTGTGGGAGTGTAGTTGGCTTCAGATCCTTTGTAGCTTCTGCTCCAGAATCCCAGTGGTCGACCCCGAGTCTCACCAGGCACCTTCTGCCACAGGCTCCAAGACAAACCATGGTTCCCGGCTGCAGAGTAGAGCACGTTCTTCACATCTGGTCCCGTCCTGACTGGGCCAAGGGCTACTGCATGAGCAATCTCTTGCTTGATCTGGGCGAAGGCTTGCTGCTGCTCAGGGCCCCAATGGAAATCGTTCTTCTTGCGGGTAACCAGGTAGAGAGGGCTCATAATCTGACTGTACTCAGGAATGTGCATTCTCCAAAAGCCTATGGCACCTAGGAAGGCTTGTGTTTCCTTCTTGTTGGTAGGTGGAGACATAGCAGTGATCTTATTAATTACCTCTGTTGGGATCTGACGACGTCCATCTTGCCACTTGACTCCTAGAAACTGAATTTCCTGAGCTGGTCCCTTAACTTTACTTCGCTTAATGGCAAAACCAGCTTTCAGCAGAATCTGGATAATCTTCTCTCCTTTCTCGAAGACTTCCCCTGCTGTGCTGCCCCATACAATGATGTCATCGATATACTGTAGATGTTCGGGGGCCTCACCCTTCTCCAGTGCAGCCTGGATCAGCCCATGACAGATGGTGGGACTGTGCTTCCACCCCTGGGGCAGACGATTCCAGGTGTACTGCACGCCCCTCCAGGTGAAAGCAAACTGAGGCCTGCATTCTGCTGCCAGAGGAATGGAGAAAAATGCATTGGCGATATCGATAGTGGCTACCACTTTGCTGCCTTGGACTCCAGCTCGTACTGGAGTTCCAGCATGTCTGGCACAGCAGCGCTCAGCGGTGGAGTCACCTCATTCAATGCACGATAGTCCACTGTCAATCTCCATTCTCCTTCAGATTTACGCACAGGCCAGATGGGGCTGTTGAAGGGTGAGTGGGTTTTGCTGACCACCCCTTGGCTCTCCAGTTTACGGATCATTTCATGGATGGGAATCACTGAGTCTCTGTCAGTACAGTATTGCCGGCGGTGTACTGTTGTTCTGGCGATTGGTACCTGTTGCCCTTCAACTCTCAGTAGTCCCACAGCAGAGGGGTCATCTGCAAGACCAGGCAAGGTGCTCAGTTTTCTAATGCCGTCTGTCTCTACAGCAGCTATCCCGAAAGCCCAGCGATATCCTTTTGGGTCTTTGAAGTATCCATTTCTAAGATAGTCTATGCCAAGGATGCATGGGGCCTCTGGGCCAGTCACGATGGGGTGTTTCTGCCACCTGTTCCCAGTTAAACTCACTTCGGCCTCCACTACAGTCAGCTGCTGGGATCCTCCTGTTACCCCAGAAATAGAGATGGATTCTTCTCCTACATACTTTGATGGCATCAGAGTACACTGGGCGCCGGTGTCAACCAAAGCCTTATGTTTTTGTGGGTCGGATGTGCCAGGCCATTGGATCCACACAGTCCAATAGATCCGATTATCCCTCTCCTCTACCTGGCTAGAGGCAGGGCTCCTCTATTCCTGATCCTGGTACACCTTGCTCTCTCCCTGTAAATAGGTTCTTGAGGTTCCTTCAAGAGGATCAGTCATATCATCATTCTGATACTGTCTGGAGTTCTGTACACGAGAGACTAGAGCAGCATTGACTCTAGATGAACTTCTTGGGGTAGGTGTCCCTCTTTTCAGCTCACGTACCCGGGCTGCTAAGGAGGAGGTGGGTTTTCCATCCCACTTCCTCATGTCTTCTCCATGCTCCTGAAGGAAAAACCAGAGGTTACCTCGTGGAGTGTGTCCTCTCTCCCTGCCTGAGGAACGCCGGCTCCTAATGGCAGAAACTCTTGTTGGTTCAGGAGAGATCTGGTAGTTGTTTTCCTTAAGTTCTTTTTTTAGTTTCTGATGGCCCTCTTCAATCAGGCTTCGGACTTGCTCCACCAGCCGTGTTTCCACGGATGAGACATGGGTACGAAATGGGGCTGTGACAGTGTCCTCATAAATTCTTAGTTTATTGGCCAAGACGCCTACCATGTCCTCACCTTCCCTCCACTGCAGCGTTGCCAGGTAACGGGAATACATCTCTGGTCCAAGTCGTGCAAATCTCAACCACATCTGTGACGTGCACCGGACACAGTCTGGGCTCTTAGGAAATCTCTCATCTTCTGAGAAAATGATCTCCAGCACGGCCAATTCCCTCAGGCATCGGATACCTTGTTCTATTGTGCTCCATTTTCCTTGGTGCACCTGAAGATCTTCTTTACAAAGGTATCTGTCCTTCACACTTGTCAGCAGTCACCGCCAGAGGCTGAGAGTTTCTTGGGTTCTCCCAATCCCCTGGTCAATGACCACATCCCGGGACAGAGATCCCAGTTGCCTGGCCTCACATCCATCCAGAATGGTGTCATTGGCTGCAGCGTCCCAGATGCGGAGCAGCCAGGTCAAGATGGACTCATTTGTCTGGCGGGTGAATTCCCTCCGCAGGTCACGCAGCTCACCCAGGGATAGAGAGCAAGTGATGATTTCTGGCTCTGTCGCTTCTGCTGGGTGCGAAGGTCCTGCCACGTCCTCGTCAGTCACTATGTGAACTGATTTGCTCTTTGATTTCTTCTTCTGAACGGGCGCAACTGCTACTGGTCTAGGCTGTTCTGGCTCAGTGATGGTTTGTGTGGAGATGCTGATGGTGCTTCTGTCTTTTTTCTCCTCTGTGGCAGACTGCATAGACACGGACACTGTTGCTTTGCTTTTGGCTTTTTCCTCCTCTGTGGCAGTCTGCGTAGACACGGACACTGTTGCTTTGCTTTTGGCTTTTTCCTCCTTTGTGGCAGTCTGCATAGACACGGGCACTGTTGCTTTTTGTTTGGTTCTTCTCCTCTTTGTGACATTCTGTGCAGTCGTGGACGAAGTTGATTTGTTTCTTTTTTCCTCTTCCTCAAGAATACGCTGCGGTACACCGTGTAGTGTTCTGTTTCTAAGCATGTTGTAGGCTGTAAAGGCTGTGCAGAGGAGACAAAGCAGAACTAACAACAATATTATGCTGTCCTTAGCATCCAGCGGGAACTCAACATTTCCAAAAACTACTGTATCAGGCCGGAAAGATTGGAAAAATCATCCTTTACCCCTCCCCCCAAGGGCTGGGTGTGATTGTTAAAACCCCGGATGTAGCAACCTAGACTAGGACAAGCAAACAAAGTCGAGTATATATTCCGGATTATGTTCATTGCCTCAGAGGTTATCATGCAGTAGACATAATAGGCCAGTAAAGCAATTTTTATACCATATCCTGGTCTACACAGGAGCATTACAGCTGGCAGATAGTTCCCCATGTGTGGAAAAATATAGAGAGCAAGATATAAAACCCATGTAAGCATGTTGAGAATCATGGTGAAAACAAAATTGTAATACTGACTTTCCTCAGTACCCTTCGTGCCCCACGTTGGGCGCCAATTAATGTGTTGGTTTGAAAGTAAAACCAGTGCGAGACTCCAAGTCAGTAATACAATTTAATAGGAGAAAAGAGAAAAAAATAAAATACATGCAATAATATAAAAGAAACAACCACCAACACAGTCAGAAATACAACCTGACACCCTCTCAGTCAGGGTGTTGGTAGCAGTCCCTATAAATGGTGGCTGCAGTCCTCCTGGATGACAGATGTGGTTCTGTTGAAGCAGTGCTCCTGTAGAAGGTGCAGTTTTCCTCCGAAGATCCAGCAATGATGTGGAAAAAGGTCCGACTTTCCTCTGGGATCCAGTAGAAAGGTCTGCCCTCGGGTCCCAAACCCCAGTTTTTTTTATCTAGGTAGGAAAGGCTTGGCTCCTGCCCCTGGTTGGGGCATCTCCCAATGGGGTGATGTAATCTTATCAGTCACACAATAGGACTTAATGGCCCATTAACGGAATATATCTTCTGGAGGAAGGATGGGTTGTGAATAGATAACGATGATCATCCCCCCATCTTATCAGATGGCACATCAGCAGAGGATATCTCCCACAGAGATAAGGATCACCACCCCTCCCACATTTTAACAGATGGTGATAGAATACACATTTTTGCATTGTACCCCAGGACACTCGTATTCCGGAGAAAGGATGGGAATGGGACAAATTTTCGTGGTTCTCTGGCTGACCACGGCTTAAACGAATGCTGCTGGTCCTCTGACGTGCTGCAGCAACTCTCAGCTTTTTACCATGCACGACACCTTGCGCCAAAGAGGATGCGGGAAAAGAAATTGAGTCAATGGAAATTAAAAGTTTGTAAAGGCAATTCTTGAGAATATGAGAAAAGGAAGGATTGAAAGCAGCAAGATTAATATCGTAGTAGGGGTGAATATTAAGAGGGACATGCAGTAGGCCGATCGGGAAGTCTGAACCTTCCAAGTATCTCAGCCAGTGGGGAAAGGGACAGGGAGATGCAGACGGGAAAATGAGGATAAAAAGGAGGCGGCGCTTTAGAGACCGCATGGCAAATGCCGCATGGCCTCTCTCTTTGTTCATCAATAAAGTCACTTTTACAGGACTCCTCTGTCTCCTTCGGGCATACAAACCTCTGGCCACGGGAATTTTCCCACACAACCCCGGGCACAGGGCAGACACCTCTGTGCCACCCACAGCAACCGGGACGAGCCAGCGCTGCTCCGGCACCGGCTCCTGCCGAGGCCCCAGCGGGAAGGAGACCGCGGGCAGCCGCTCCCGCAGCGCCCTCAGCCCAGCGCCAACACGGGCCGGCACCGGCACAACCAACCCGCCAGAGCCCCCTGCCGCCCCCTCGGCCCGCAGCGAGCCCCGAGCCCCCGCACAACCGAGCGCGGCTCCCACCTGCACTGGGGCCGCCTCCGAGCTCCGCCGCCGCCTGTGGCTGAGGAATTCGATGGGATGTGTTGCCTTAACCTTTCTGACCACTCCCAGCCCATCTATGCCAGCATTCAAGCCCTGAAAGAAGGTGTCAATAAACTTCGGGTAGATCATGGGTACGACTGGCTGAACTGGCTCTTAGGGCACTGGGGACTCACTGGCTGGGTCAGGAATTTAGTTCAAATAGGTTTGTATGTATTAGGCATCATATTATGCATTGTAGTAGTTATTCCTTGTATTTTACAGTGTGTTAAGAATTTAATCGACAAATCGCTTAAGAGTGTATTTTTAGTTAAAAGAAACGGGGGAGGTGTGGATATGGGTAATGCAAATGAGACTGATAGTACTGCAGATTGAATCAGCAAATGCAGCCTGACAACGAGGAAGCCTGGCAAGAGCAAACAGAGACCTGACTGCAAGAGGACTGGATCAAGTCTGGATTATGGGAAATAAGATTTTACTAAGTCCACATGTAAAGTTTGTCTATGTGAGAGTTTGTCTATGTAAAGTTTGTCTGTGTGATTGCAGTAAAATATTACCAGCCTTTCTGTAAATGGTATATAAGCACATGCAGTGCTCAGTAAAAATTGGATTTTGATCACCATTCAGTGTCCCCGTCTCTCTCTCATCATCGATAGTTCAAGTACTCCCAGTGGGGTCCTGGAAAGAGAATGGTGGCACATCTACTGCCTGCTACCCCCTCTAGGCAATATTCAACTGTTTAGTTCACAGACTCATCTTCTAGCACTCTTAGTGGGGTCAGCAGAGCCACTTCCCACTGGTGGGGGCAAAGAGCACCCTCTGTGCCTTTGTGCTGGGAGCAGACAGTGTTGTCTCAAAGGAAAGGTCAGAGAGAGACCAAGCTGGACCTCTGCCTCCTGCCCCACATAAAACAAAGGAAGAAGGGCACAAAACTGAGCACCTTTTTATTTTTTTTCTGTCCTGTCATTTCCAGGAGCTTGACTAGCTCGAAGGAGAGGATTAGAAGGATTTCATGAGGATCACTGCCAGTGCACAGCACACATGGTATCCCTCACCCCTTACATCATCATGGAATGGAGGGGTAGGAACCAACAACAGCCCTACCCCACTGCTCCAGAAGCCAAAACCCCCATGCAAGCATTTAGTTATGGCCTTCTTAGAGAACCACATTGAGAGGAATGTTGAATTTTTTCTTTACAAATGAGCTGTGGATCTGCCTGTAGATAAGGCTAGCACTGAGAGATAAAAGAAACAATGGGATGGATTCCACTGATTGATGAATGGAAAAAGATATTTGCCTTTACAAACAAACTGTAGGGCTGCTGATAAATGAAATTGGATATTGAAAGATGAAAGAAGAAACAGGGGAGAAAACTATGAATTCTGTAAGAATTAAAAATTAAAAGGGAGGGTTATACATTAGAGTGGAATTTCAGGTATCAGGCGTTCCGGGAAGTCTGTGCCTCTCAAGTACCTCAGCCAATGGGGAAAGAGAGAGGGAAATGCGGCCAGGAAAATAGGATAAAAAGGAGGCTGTGTCCTCCAAAAATTTGAGAGATCCCAGGGGAATGTCCCATGGCCTCTCCCTTTATTCAAATAAAGTCTCCTTTTTGGACATAAACCTCTGGTGTTTGTGGATTAATTTTCCTGACAGAAAGCACTTTGGGATTCTTCCCTGCACAAGCTCGTGCAGTGCCTCAGTCATAAGTGCCTCAGAAATATCAGAAGTGTGTCTTCTTCAGAGTGTGGTCACAAGGGTTCAGAGTTGGAGCCAGTTCTGCGGGCAGGCTGATGAATAGTCTGGGGCTCCTCTGCAGAGCCCCATTCATTCTGGGGCTGCTTTCTGCTGGTTCTGCTGGACTGGCTCGAGTGAAACACACACCCAATTAACAGCAGTTAAATTACTCTGGCATGAAACAGTGGGGAACAGGCAGAGCAGTGAAGGGCAGCATGGACCAGTTGTTCTGGCAGCTCTGACGAGGTCTGGTTTGATACAGCACTCACAGAACTCTGCTCCACCTGTGACACTTCCACTTGCAGTAGATGACTGTTCCTCTTCACAATATCCAGCAAGGCAGGTCAAAGACACTTTTACCATTTTCATCTTCAAAAGGGAGAAGAAATCAGCAGCAAACATGAAGTAACCGGTCAGAGGTCCCAGGAAGAAACAAAAGAACAAAGAGTGGTGGAAAAAAACAGGTAGAGCAGTGATCCTTATCTGTGTGGGAGATATCCTGTGCTAATGGGCCATCTGTTAAAACCAGGTGGGGCAGTGTTCTTTATCTTTCCCACATCCCATCCTTCCTCCAGGAAGGTATCTTCTGTTAATGGGCCATTGAGTGCCACTGGATCACTGATAAAATTCCATCATTTCATTGGGAGATGCTCCAGCCAGGGGGAGGAGCCAAGCCTTTCCTACCTAGATAAAATCTGAGATTTGGAACACCAAGGCAGCCCTTACCCACTGGATTCCAGAGGACAAGAGCTACCAGACCTTTCTACAGCATCACTACTACAACAAGACCACTTCATCTGGACTGCTACCACCACCCTAACTAGCGGGGTGTCAGGTTGTATTCTGATTCTGTCAGTTGTTTTCTTTTGTACTATTGCATGGATTTTTTCCTCTCATGTTTTTCCTATGAATTTGTATTTCTGACTGATTGTCTCACAGGTTTTCTTTCAAATCAGCACAATTTTGGAGTGGATTTTGGCTGAATCTTAATATTTGGGGAGGTTTTGATCTGTGTCTTAAACTTTGGAGGATTCTGGGTAGGAATCTTGGTGCTTGGGAGGTTATTACAGACACAAGATGCTCAATGACTTCCAGAGATGAACTTGGGCGAGGAAGAACACCCAGTTTATGGAGCACTTTTCTTGTTATTTCCCCCTAAACCGGGAATTTTCATTCCCCAGGTGTACGCAGATGGAGGAGGCAGAAAAGCCCCGGAGATCTCTCGCGAGGAGGGGCTGCAAACCCAGCCCAGGGAGCTGCGAGGAGGAAAGACCCTCCCTGAGCCGGGAAGGCGGCCGGAGATCCAGGCAGAGCTCAGAGCTGGTGGAGAAGCCTCCTGGAGGGGAGAAGCCCCACAAGTGCTTGGAATGTGGGAAGGGTTTCAGCCAGAGATCCAGGCTGATCCGGCACCAGAGGATCCACATTGGGGAAAAGCCCTACAAGTGTGGGGAATGTGGGAAAAGTTTTAGGGACAGCAACTACCTGATGAGGCACCAGGTAATCCACACAGGGGACCGGCCCTACACCTGCTTGGAATGTGGGAAGAGCTTTGGGTGGAGCTCCAACCTGAGAAAACACCAGCGCATCCACACTGGGGAGAGGCTCTACGAGTGTCCCAGGTGTGGGAAAAGATTTCAGACCAGCTCCAGTGTCCTTCTACTCGAGCGGATTCACACAGAGGAGAGGCCCTTCCGCTGCCCTGACTGCGGGAAGGGATTCAACCGCAACTCCCATCTCACTCTCCACCGGCGCATCCACACTGGGGAGAGGCCCTACGAGTGTCCTGAGTGTGGGAAGAGCTTCTCACAGAGCTCTCACTTGACCCAGCACCAACGGAGTCACCACTAAGGGAAGCCCTGTGAGTGCCCAAGTGTGGGAAGAGCTTCGTGCTCTGCTCCAGCTCCATCTCGCATGGGAGGATCGGTGTTGGATGATCCCCAGTGACCCCCATTGGTTGAGGGGGAAGGGGTTTGAGAGATTTCTTTCCCTTCTTCTTGTCCTGCCGTGATTTGGTTGGTAATAAATTTCCTCTCCATGCCCAGGCTGGGGCTGTGATGCACATTTTGCTGTTTGGTATGGGATGTTTCTCCTTTTTACACCAACCCAGGAACTCTGGGTTAAACCTTTTCTCTTCTGTTGCAGCTGGGTGGGGCAGGGTCAGAGTGGCTTTGGTGGGTGCCTGGCATCAAGCCAGTGTCACCCAGGCCATGGGCACCCCTGAGATCCCAGTGTGGTGATGCATTCCCCCACTCCTAGAGAAAGTGCCAACCCAAACTGAGGCCAGGATGAAACATTGTTATGACTGGAGCCCACTCTCTTGTGACCCTCTGAACAGAAATCCAAAAGGAGACCTTTGAGCTCTCCTGGGCCACCGTTGGCTGTGACCAGCAGTCTCCCTCTGAGGGGCCTCTCAGAGCCAGCAAACCCTCGGCTTTGCTGTGCCTGGAGGATCACTGAAACACGACGTGTCCTGGGCCCATACCCTCACTGCTCAAGGCCCCATCCTTCGGCCAGTGGGAGATGCAAAAACATCTGAAGGGAGGATTTCACTGAGCTCTGGGGGGAATTGTTTGCACTGACTGTTCCTGTCTGTGTGTGTGCCCTTGCACATATGCTATAGCAAATCTGGGAGAAATACAGCTTTCCTAGATGTGGAAGTACCTTGGATATCTAAGTTAGGCCTGTAAGCAAGGTTTAGTTATAGTTATGAACTTACTTAAATGCTGTTAACTGCTAAGTGTTTTGCTAAGTTCTTAAATGTAAGTCATAAGTGTTGTTTTTGTATTAAGTTGTTAAATACAACTTGGAAGTTACAGCTGTAAGTTAGGTTAAATGCTTTTAAGTGTTACTGCTCTGTGGAATTGTTAATGTTAAGTTATAAGTTAAGTTAGGTACAAGTTGAGTGTTGTTCGTCTGTTGAATTGCTAGGCCTAAGGCATAAGTTAAGTTACAAATTAAAGTAGAAGTTAAAGAGTTGTTTAGAGTTGTTAAGTTTTTAGGCCGTGTTCCTTTTAATCCCTGCATGCACCTAAACACAGCACACACCCATCCACACTCCCCTAGAGAGTTCCCAGTTAATTTCTGTTCTGATTGCATGGATTTTATTTTGTGCTATTCTTGCCTTGTTGTGCCTCACCTGTCCTGTAGGCAGTAGAGTGAATCTTGCCAACAAACTTGTGCTTTGTTGCTTAATACTAAATCTGACTTTTGTTCATGCCCTTGTCACCAATTTTTAAGCGATCTTAAATACTCTCATTGATGATGAGTGCATAAATGGATTTCAATGGATTTCAATCTCATTCATGACAGCACCACAATGTCCCGCATCACCGAGGGCCCTGACACACGCCCGTGTCACAAAGGGCCACCCCCGGCACCCAAGAGCAGAGGGACAGCCTGGAAGCGGCCCGGAGCAGCCCCGGCCTCGTGGCCTTGTAGCCCCTGGCGTGGCCAGAGCCCTGGGAGGCTTTGGCCACGGTGGGAGCCGGCAGCCCCAGCCCCGTCCTGCAGAGCCCTGGGGCTGCAGCCCGGGCTGGCCGGGGCAGGAGGAATTGGCCGGGCCGGACGTGCCAGGGCCTTGTGGGCAGTGGCTCCGTGTCCCGCGGGAGGCCGGGGACGAGGGGTGTCCCTCAGGGCTGTGCCCGGGCACCGGGGCTCGTCAGTGCCTCGCTCAGTGACACCCAGGGGCACCGAGCGCAGCCTCGGCGCCTTTGCAGGGCACGGGGAGCTGAGCGGGGCAGGGGCACCACGGAAACACCGAGTGCCTGCCCGGGGCAGAGCCGGGGCAAAGCCGGGCTGGAGAGCCGGGAGAGGCTGCTCAGAGCTGGCCCGGGCACTTGGGCACCTGGGAGACAGAGCCCGGCTCGGAGCTGACACTGAGCCCAATACCTGAGAAATCACAGCCGGCTTTTCTAGACACACTTCATTATTCTGTATTTTCTCAACGTCGCTTTTTATCAGGGAATATTTTCAATGCTCATTTTACTTTATTTTTTACCCTATAGAAATAATTCAGTTGTATTTTGTAATGTGCGAAGAGGTATGTGCCGGGAAAGGTCGTGGGAAATGGAATTTTTTATTCAATATCTTTTCAAATCTGAGATGTGACAAGACCAGACTTTGACTCCAGCAGCAGTGTCTGGTTCCAGACTGCTCTGCTTTTCACAGTGACATCTCAGTTCATTCAAATCCAGCAGTCAATGCTCTGGAAACACGGAAAAGCTGGGAATCAGGTTAAAGACCTTGGAGGGTTTGCTGTGTCCATACATTCCCCATCTCCCCTCATGTCTGTTCAGCCTCTCCACTCCTGCACTAGAACACATTGCTGGATCCACAGTGAAGTACGTGCTTTTACAGATAGATACATGTGATTATTGTATACACGATTCTCTTGCAGTGAGTTACGGTGATGGTAATTCCATGATCCTCTGCTTTGTGCCCAAAGAATGGTTATTGTATCTAAACCCCGGCAGCCCGGGAGGGGATGTGTGCGGGGCCGGGGCGGGGAGAGGCTCCTTGTTCATTCCGCGGGCGTTTTGAAGCCTCGCTGCTCGGGTTTTCCGCGGCTCTCTCTGTGCACTGTGGGTTTTTGCTCGGCTCGAAACCCCCCGGTCCAAGCCCGTACAGTCTGACCGGTGGTTTCCCCGGGAAATGGATCTAACGACTTTTATGGAGAGAGACAGTTTTGATCCAATTGTTTGGAAAAATAATTTTAATGAGGTGAAAACAACAAACAGGAAGGCGTGCACTGTACTGGGAATGAACTGGAAAAAAGCAGGGTCCAGGGTAGGGTAGGGATATTTATACACTGGGGTGCAGGGAGGGATTAAGGCAGGGTCTGAGGGAGAGATCCAATGGGAAAGAGCAATTAACAATACTATAATTCCTGCAGCGAAAAGTAAGCAATAGGAACAACGAGATCTGAGAACTTGCTATTAACAGTCTACACAACTGAACAGGGGAAGGTTGGGAGGCTTATACAACCTGGTTACTTTGGGTCTAAGGCCCTATGGGTGCAGGTGTGCAACTGGATGGTACTGAGGCAAGGAATTTGGGACCTTTGACCCAGGACTCAGATCCCTTTCCCTCTGGGAGCGACTTTTAATGAGTGTAAGAGCGATGTTTGTCCACAGAGAGAGAATGCGCTGGAGCACCCTTGAGGAAGGGATCCAAGAGCTGAGAGAAGTGGCAGTACTGGAGGTGCTCTTTGGGAGGGATAGACAGCATGACAATGACCCTGACAAGGCCAGGTGCACAGGGCAGATGCTGTGGAATCTGGCAAGCCTAGAGCCATTTCACTATAGCACCTTCATTGCAACAATTAATGCCGGTAACAGCCGAGAAACAGTGAATTCTGTTGCCAACAAGCTTAGGAACTACAAGAGTATGATCAATGGCCTGATGCAGGCTCATGTCTGTGCTGTGATTAAGAGCCTCCAAGAGGAGATGAGGGAAGAGGTGAGGAGGAACAGTTTCCATATGGCACTTGTGCAAGTCACAGGCCCCAAAGTCAGAACCCAACATCCCCCAGCTAGAGAGAGTATACACCCCATGAGCTGCCTGTGGTTCTTTCTGTGTGGCCATGGGGAAGACATGAGAAGGTGGGATGGGAAACCCACTTCTGTCCTGGCAGCACAGGTGTGTCAACTCAAGGAGGGAAACACTAACTGAGGGAGCTCCACTAAAGTGAAGGTAGCCTCAACCTCCCATGACCGAGGTGTTGGGTAATACAGAAGGGAGGATGATCTGTCGGATCCGCTTGACGGAACCTCTGGTATGTATGCCCAGGAAGGAAATAATAACCAGGGCTAGAGGGGCTTTGCCTCTAGCCAGGGAGAGGCACAGGAAAACTGGGTCTTTTGAGT
Source organism: Sturnus vulgaris (assembly GCF_052056855.1). Classification (NCBI taxonomy): domain Eukaryota; kingdom Metazoa; phylum Chordata; class Aves; order Passeriformes; family Sturnidae; genus Sturnus; species Sturnus vulgaris. Next base: position 14,661,899 of record NW_028276170.1, read on the forward strand.
GGTGTGGATCTGATGTCCTGGCACATCAGAGCCACAGAAATATAGAGTGTTAGTTGATCCTGGTGCACAATGTACCCTAATGCCATTGGGACATGTGGGGACAGATGCTGAGTCCATTGCCAGGGTGATGGGAGGATTGCAGGAATTGACTCTGGATTGCAGGAATTGTCCCCTCCCCTCCCCGGCAGGAGCAGGGAATTGGGGCCTGGCTCACCTGGAACAGGACTCGGCTCCTCGGATCCAGGTGAGCCCCAGATCTCCTCCCCCCGGGATGCCCCAAACCCTCCCCGAGCCCCTCCCGGCCCCCCAGAGCCCCCCAGGCACAAAGACAGCCCTGGGGACATCTCTGGCCATTGTCCCCTGCACACGGAGCAGGGACAGCTCCCTCGGTGTCCCTCTGCTGGCCCCGGGCTCTGCCCACCCCAGGGGGCTGCAGGGTCCCCCCCAAAGCCCCCCAGGAGCCTTTGGGGGGCTGCAGACCCCCCGAGATTGCTCACCACAGCATCCCGAGGGGCAGCCACCACGGGCTGGGGACAAAGGTGGGGTTAGGGCGGTGCTGGGGGACACTGGGGGGCACTGGGGCACCCTGGGGTGACCCCAAGGGCCGTGGCCCTGCCAGGGGAGGGTCTGGGCCCCACAGAGCTCCGGGTCCTCACCTCAGACCTCTTCACTGGAAAGGCTCTCACTGTTCCCTGCAGAGAGCCCAAGGGACGTCACTGGGGTGTCACCTGAGCCAGTGAGGTGTCCTCAATGACAGTGAGCTGTCCCCAAACCCAGCGAGGTGTCCCCAATCCCAGTGAGGTGTTCCCAGTCCCAGTGAGGTGTTCCCAGTGCCAGTGAGGTGTCCCCACCCCAGTGACCTGTTCCCAGAACCCAGTGAGATGTCCCCAGTCCCAGTCAGGGATGGGAGGGTCGGGGTGAAGGGGGGCCCACAGTGATGGTGAAATGGGGGAATTGGGAACCCCATGGGATTGGGACAGAGGCTGGGCTGGGGCTGGAGGTGTTGAGGGGTGGGGGAGAAGGAGGAGGACGAGGAAGAAGAAAGAAGAAGGAATTTAAATGGGAGGGACACAGCCTGAAACATGGGGTGGGGGAGTGGCAGGAGAAAATGGGACAGGGGACAAAACCTGAGGGATTTGGGCGGGGCATTGGGAGAGAAGGGATGAGAAAGTGATTTGGGGACATCCCATACGTGGGAATGGGAAAGGGCAAGGGGGAAAGAGGGTGGGAAATGGACGGGGAATGAGACACTGTGGGGTTACTGGGGTAACTGGGATGACGGGGATTGCAGTGGGGCCCTCTTTGGGTTGTACTGGGGTGCAGTGGGATTGCAATGGTGTCCTCTCTGGGAACAACTGGGGTGCACTGGGATGGGTGGGAATAAAATTGGGTGCCTCTCAGGGAAGCACTGGGATTTACTGGGGAGCACTGGGGGGCAATGGAGGGAGCCCTGAGGGAGGAGGTCTGGGCCCAGAATTCCCAGTACTCACCTTGCTCCTCCTGGCTGTGGCTTCCCCCTGTGGAGAGACAGGGACACATCAGCGGGGTGTGCCCAGCCCCAGTAAGGGATGGTGTGCACAAACTGGTTCCCCGTTCCCACAGTGAAATGTCCTCAATCCCAGTGAGGTGTCCCCAGTGCCAGTGAGGTGTCCTCAATCCCAGTGCTGTGTCCCCAGTGCCAGTGAGGTGTCCCCTGTCCCAGTCAGGGATGGGAGGGTTGGGGTGAAATGGGGCCCTCAGTGATGGTGAAAAGGGGGAATTGGGGACCCCACGGGATTGGAACAAGAGTGGGGAAAGGCTGGAGGTGGGGGTGGGGGGGAAGGAGGAGGAGGAAGAAAGAAGAAGGAATTCCAATGAGAGGGACACGGAGCCTCAAGCATGGGGTCGGGGGGTGGCAGGAGAAAATGGGACAGGAACAAAATCTGAGGGATTTGGGCGGGGCATTGGGAGTGAGGGGACGAGAAGGGGATTTGGGGATATCCCATACATGGGAATTGGAAAGGGCAAGGGGAAAAGAGGGTGGGAAATGGACGGGGAATGAGGCACTGTGGGGTTACTGGGGTATCTGGGATAACTCGGATTGCAATGGGGACCTCTCTGGGAACAACTGGAATGCACTGGGGTGGGTGGGAATAAAATTGGGTGCCTCTCAGGGAAGCACTGGGATTTACTGGGGAGCACTGGGGGGCAATGGAGGGAGCCCTGAGGGAGGAGGTCTGGGCCCAGAATTCCCAGTACTCACCTTGCTCTTCCTGGCTGTGGCTTCCCCCTGTGGAGAGACAGGGACACATCAGTGGGGTGTGCCCAGCCCCAGTAAGGGATGGTGTGCACAAACTGGTTCCCAGTTCCCACAGTGAGGTGTCCCCAGAACCCAGTGAGGTGTCCCCAATCCCAGTGAGGTGTCCCCTACCCACTAAGGATTAGAGTGCACAAACTCGTTCCCAGTTTCCCCAGTGAGTGCCCTTCCATTTCCAGAACTCACCACCATGATGGAACCACCCCCTGTGTCCACGTCCCGGGGGGCCGTGGCAAGGGGAGCTCAGGACTGGGCCTTATGGGGCAGGAGGGAGACAAGGGGGTCCCCAAATCCCCCAGCCCACCGCTGCCCCCGAACCAAGGAGGAAAATCCCAGAGATCCAAACCCAAAGGATCTCCTGCTCACCAAGAGGAGGGAATCCTGCCCCGGAGCCGGGGTCGTGCTGACAAATCAAACTCCGTCCGAGATACAGAGAGCATCGTCTGCCAGGCCAAGCGTCTGCCCGGGGGCACAGCAGGACGGAGAAGAGCAGGGCCACGCTGAGCACAGCCACCTTCATCTTCCTCTCGCACTGGGCAGCGCTGGCTGAGGCTGCAGCAGGGCAGGAGCACCTTTATCCCTGCCGGGACTCCTCCCTGCGCCCTCCCTGACAGCCCCCAGGCCAAAGCCCGGCTTGGCACAGCCCCCAGCCCTGGCCACAAGCCCAGCCCTGGCACAGAGTCCATCCCGGCTGTGGCACGGATCCAGCCCCGCTCCCCGCATCCCTGCAGCTTCCTGCACGGGGCAGCTGCCCCTGGAGGGGACCGGGCACCCGGGGGGCCGAGGGGGGCAGGCAGGGATCCAAAGGCAGCTGGGGACCCTGTGGGGACACCCCCACTCCAACACAATCCATCCTCCAACAGCCCCCAGCCCCACACCCCCCATCTCCCGGGACCCCTCCCCTCCCAGAGCGTTCCTTGCAGGACACCCCGGAGCTGAGCCCAGCCCCAAAGCTGGAGTGTCAGAGCAGGATTGTCCCTGTTCCCACTGCAGCCCCTGGGCTCATTGGGGCTGCACTGACCCCTCTTCCTGGGGCAGCAGCACCCCGGGATCAGGGAGAAGGGGCAGGGGGAGCACAGCGGGGTCAGGGGCCATGGCAGCAGCTGGGGGACCGGGATCTCCAGTCCCTGCAGGTGCCCTGGGGAGCACTGGGCAATGGTGGCACTGGGACACCGGGGCTGGCCTTGTGGCAGTGCTGGGCTGGTGGCAGTGCCCGGCTCCAGCCCATTCCTGTCCCTGCAGCCCCAGACTGCTCCAGGCCCCCAGGGGAAGATCCCCGGGCAGAGCCCCTGGCACAGCCACGGCCACCGTGTCCTGCTGGATCAGCCCAACCCCACTGTGCTGAGCTGGCCCAGCCATCGGCTCCCAGGGGCTCTGTGCCCAGCAGGGCTGTGGCTCCAGACCGGGCTGGCACTGGGACACAGCTCCCGCAGCTCCCCTGGCCCCAGGGATGGCCCTGCCCTGTCCTGCCCTGCTCCCAGCGCTGGCCCTGAGCTGGGGCTGACCTTCCCAGCCCAGGGTCCTGCGCTGCTGTCCCAGCTCAGAGGCCCCTGTCAGGGTCACCCCGAGGACACAGATCAGTGACAGTCCCTGCCAGGGCTGCCACGAGCTGCCAGTGCCTCCATTCTCCACTGACATTCCGTGACATTTCCAGGACATGTTCCCTCCTCACGGGACACTGACCTCACAGAAGGGACCTGTTGTGGCACAGGTCAGAAAATCCTTCAGGCACCTGACTTGACTGTTTGCATTGGATTTTCCTGCAGAGCCAGCAGTGACCTGGAAGATTTTCCTTTTGCCTCTTGGTGCTTTGTGCCTCCTTTGTTGGAGAGTTGAGGAGTGTTGATCCTGGAGGGGCCCAGGGACATTTCCAGCCCCTGGACACCTAAGGGGCCATTCCAGATGTTCCTCGCTGTGGGTTCATGAACTGTGCACCTACGTGTTCCTGTTTCCAGATCAGCAGCTCACTAGAACATGGAAAATTCCCGAATTCCCAGTTTGGTGTATGATGGAGAGATGGGTTAAAGAAGTGATCAGGGGGGTCTGAGGTTTAGCTGATCTGTCCTGGACTGGTCCCTTCCTCTCCCTGGGCAGGACTGTGAGCAAGCTGGGAAATTTCTGATTTTCCTGTCATCCTGTCCTTGGGATTTCTTCCACAGTCAGGTTTCAAATCAGTTTTTGATTTTCTGGCCATTCTCCCCAGGCTGGGACCACAGGGAGGTATTGTGGTGGTCACAGGGGATAAAAGAGGAACCTGTTCTCCCCATATTTACATCTCCTTTCCAAATTTCCCAGAGCCCTCCACTTGCCAGACTCCCTCAGTAGCTGTGGTGTGGGGGAGAGGCGGGGACACAGGACAGGAACAGGGGGTCTCAGTGCTGTTGTACTGGTTTGGCTGGGATAACTGGCTGGTGAGCAGTTGCTGGCCATAGCAATGCCTTTCCAGGTCTCCCCATCAGTTTCCCAGCTGTGCCATGCTCCTGTCCCTGCTGGAATCCTGACAGGTGGGTTTGGGCTGCAGTCACTGTGCTCTGTGGGGGCTTTCTGGGTAGTGCTGTAAAATCCTGGCCTTGATCTTTGTCAGGCATTGGAGCTCTGTGCTGGGCCATCCCTCTGCTTTGGGGATGGAGACAATTCCCAATTTCACTTTTTTTGCCTTTTGTCCTCCAAGATGTTTTCAGCAGAGGACACACAAGAATAGCACCTGCCCCACCTGTGCCTCTGTCATAGGTGTGCTCTCCCTGATTCCAACAATTCCTCAGTGTCCTGAACATCCTTGTGAAGCTACAATCCTCCTGGTGGTGCTTCCCAAGAAGAGCTTCCCAGGTTTTCCTAAGGTTCACCAACTCTTTAGGGAGACCCCCAGGGATTTGCCCCATCCCAAAGCAGTGCAGTCGTGGCTGACAAGGTGGGCAAACACAGGCAGGTCCCTCTGAAGGTTGTCACCTCCAACAGTCTGAGACTTCAACCTGAGCGAGTTCAGGAGGGAGGGAGTGTCCTGAGGTTCAAGCCAAGGGAAGGAACCCCAGCACCAGCTCTGTGTGACACAGCTGGGCCCATCCTGCCCCTGCTCCACATCCAGGGAGGGGAACAGGGCAGCCCTGGATCTCCAGACACACAAACACCAGATCATGGCCCTTGGCTGCACTGGCTGCCCTGGAGCCAGGAAGGATCCATGGAAACAGAGGCTGACTTGGGAGAGATGCAAAATTATTTCAGCCATTCTCTGGGAGAGCAAACCATCAGCTGGTTACTCCAATGGCAGATACCGGGGCCAAGAGTTAGGAATTCGAGGGGATTCCTTGCTGGGGATATGGGCATTGACAGTGGGGTTGGGAATGGGGCAGCAATCCTCAGCCTCCAGAAGCAGCTCCTGCTCACTGGGAAGGACAGGAATCTCTTTGAGCAGGATCTTGTGAGCCCCTGATGAGGGAGGTACCCAGGATCTGAGGGAATCACCTGTGGGGGAGGCAATTTACAGGAACCTGGAGAACAAGCAGCCATCCCAACACCTGGATGGAATCCTGTACGTGCTGTCCATGCAGAGAGAGTTTGTGCAAAGTGAACTGACTGATGTTGTTCACCAAGAGCGTGGGGACAATGAGCTGGACAGGCCACCCAGCTCCAGGAACTGGGCATGGCCCTGCCTCCCTTGGGATGTGTCTCAGCTGTGGAGAAAATGTCCCAACAGTTATTCCAGCTTTTAAGCTCCAAATTCCTCTCAGTCCACAGCCATTCCATTCCAAGTCCATTCCCTGTCCTTTCCAAGTCCTTTTTCAGTCCAATTCCAGATCACCACCCTATCACCCATTGCCCCAATCCGTTCCACTCTCTCTCGATGTTTCCCCATTCTCTCCAGCTTCACTCCCAGTCCCTCTCAGTGCCACACCAGTCCTCTCCCATCTCCCCCACGCTGATCCCAAAGTGTCCTCACTCTCTCCCAGTGACCCCCAGTGTATCCATCTCACTGTGGCCTTCGAGCTCCCAGCCCGGCCCCGGCTGCCTGCTCTGCTCCGTGATGGATTTCTACCCTGCCAACATCCAGCTGAGCTGGTTCCAGGGCCAGCAGGAGCCCTCGGGACACGTGGTGGCCACCGACCTGTTCCTCAACGGGGACTGGATTTGTACCAGCTCCTGGTGCTGCTGGAAACCCCGCCCGGCACGGGGTCAGCTCCAGCTCCAGGTGGAGCACGTCAGCCTGGAGCACCCCCTGAGCCGGCACTGGGGTACGGCCCGGACCCCACAGCAGGGGGTAGTGGGGGAAGTACTGGGGGGCTGGTGGGTGAATTGAGGTGTGCTGGGAGTAACTGTGAGGGAGTTTGAGATAGTCTGGCTTAAACTGGGAGTAAGGCTCGGGGGTCTAGAATGGCTAAGAAGGAGTCTGAAGGATGTTGGGGAGGGTGGGATGGGGTTCCGGGTGTCCTTCTGGGCACTGGGAGGGAGTTTGGGGGTACTGGGTGTAACTGGGAGGGATTTGAGTGAGCCTGGAGGGGATGGAAGAAGATCAGGGAGGGAAAAGCAGGGGTTGGAATGAGGTTGGTTGTGCTGGAGAGAAACTGAGACGCGTCTTGGTGTGTCCTGGTGGGGCTTGGAAGTGACTGTCAGAGGGTTGGGAGTCCTGTGCTAGTGGGGGGAAACTGAGAGGGGAGTTACGGGATCCGGAGAGGGACAAGAGGGGCTTTGGTGGGAGCTGGGGAGGCTGGGAAGAGGCTGGGAGGAGATTTTAAGGGGTCCTGGGTAGGCTGGAGGAAATTGGGAGGGTACTTAGAGGGATTTGGAGTATCTGTGACAGGTTTTGGGAGGGTCCTGACCCTTGTGATCCCCCAGAGATGTTGCCAGACACCGTCCAGAGCAAGGTGCTGATGGGAATTGGGGGCTTCGAGCTGGGCTTCAATCTTCCTAGCACTGGGGCTCGGATTCTACTTGTGCAAGAGGGAGGGGTCCTAGGGAGTCGTGTGCTCCCTCCACCAGCGCGCATGTGCTCCCCCTGAGGCTCCCAGTCCGGTGACATCCCCCTTTTCTCCACCCACAGAACTCCTGACCCAGCAGTGGCGGCAGACCCTGCCCATTGCCTCGAGCCCAGCCAGGACACCCTGCTTTGTCCCCACACTGATATTGGGGGAGGGTCGTGTGTCCTCCCCAGCCCCACTGTCACTCTGACCCCGCCTGGCTGCTCCCAGTAAAGCTTCTCAGTTAGACCCAGTCCCGTTTATTGTGGGGCGGGACTGGGAAAGGACCTGGGGGGACCCTGCGGGGGGATCGTGACTGGGCGGGGAGGGTGGGGCCCAGGTGGGGAACACTGGGTGCTGCGGGTCTGCCCGGCAACCGGTGAGTCATCACAGCTGCTCTCCCTGATTGGCTGAATCTTCTTCATCGCATTCTCTGATTGGCTGAGGAGAGGCCCGGGAGTGAGAGAAGGAACAGGAGAGATCCCGCCCCGAGCACCGGCACGGGAACAACAGAGCCAGCCTGGGCACAGCGAGGGAATTTATTACCAACCAAATCACAGCGGGACAAGGAGAAGGGAGAGAAATCTCTCCAACCAATTCCCCCCACGCAACGGGGATAACCAGGATCACGGATCACCAGGGCTCTGCCCAACGGGGGTCACTGGGGATCATCCAACACCGATCCTCCCATGGGGGATGGAGCTGGAGCAAAGCACGAAGCTCTTCCCACACTTGGGCACTCACAGGGCTTCCCTTAGTGGTGACTCCGTTGGTGTCGGGTCAAGGTTGAGCTCCTGGAGAAGCCCTTCCCACACTCAGGACACTCGTAGGGCCTCTCCCCAGTGTGGATGCGACGATGGTCAGTGAGATGGGAGTTGCGTTTGAATCCCTTCCCGCAGTCGGGGCAGCGGAAGGGCCTCTCCTCTGTGTGAATCCGTTCATGTTTGAGGCAATCGGAGCTGCTGTGAAACCTCTTCCCACACTTGGGACACTCGTAGGGCCTCTCCCCTGTGTGGATGCGCTGGTGTTTTCTCAGGTCAGAGCTCCATGCGAAGTTCTTCCCACATTCCAAGCAGGTGTAGGGCCGTTCCCCAGTGTGGATCACCTGGTGCCGGAGCAGGCCAGAGATCTCGCTGAAGCCCTTCCCACATTCCCCACACTTGTAGGGCTTTTCCCCAGTGTGGATCCTCTGGTGTAGGATCAGTTTGGACCTGTAGCTGAAACCCTTCCCACATTCCAAGCACTTGTGGGGCTTCTCCCCTCCATGAGGCTTCTCCACCAGCTCTGAGCTCTGCCTGGATCTCCAGCCGCCTTCCCGGCTCAGGGAGGGTCTTTCCTCCCCACAGCTCCCTGGGCTGGGTTTGCAGCCCCTCCTCGCGAGAGATCTCCGGGGCTTTTCTGCCTCCTCCATCTGCGTACACCTGGGGAATGAAAATTCCTGGTTTAGGGGGAAATAACAAGAAGAGAGCTCCATAAACTGGGTGTTCCTCCTTGCCCAAGTCCGTCTCTGAAAGTCATTGAGCATCTTGTGTCTCTAATAACCTCCCAAACAACAAGATTCCCAACCAAAATCCCCCAAACTTTAAGACAGGGATCAAAAACAACCCCAAATATCAAGCTTCAGCCAAAATCTCCTCCAAAATTATGCTGGTTTGAAAGCAAAACCAGTGAAAGACTCCAAGTCAGAAATAGAATTTCATAAGAAAAATATAAGAGAAAAAAAATCCATGCAATAGTACAAAAGGAAACAACTGACAGAATCAGAATACAACCTGACACCCCACTAGTTAGGGTGGTGGTAGCAGTCCTGATGAAGTGGTCTTGTTGTAGTAGTGATGCTGTAGAAAGGACTGGTAGCTCTTGTCCTCTGGAATCCAGTGGGTAAGGGCTGCCTTGGTGTTCCAAATCTCAGATTTTATCTAGGTAGGAAAGGCTTGGCTCCTCCCCCTGGCTGGAGCATCTCCCAATGGGATGATGGAATTTTATCAGTCATGCAGTGGCACTCAATGGCCCATTAACAGAAGATATCTTCCTGGAGGAAGGATGGGTTGTGGAAAAGATAAAGAACACTGCCCCACCTGGTTTTAACAGATGGCCCATTAGCAGAGGATATCTCCCACACAGATAAGGATCACTGCTCCACCTGTTTTTTTCCACCACTCTTTGTTCTTTTGTTTCTTCCTGGGACCTCTGACTGGTTACTTCATGTTTGCTGCTGATTTCTTCTCCCTTTTGAAGATGAAAATGGTAAAAGTGTCTTTGACCTGCCTTGCTGGATATTGTGAAGAGGAACAGTCATCTACTGCAAGTGGAAGTGTCACAGGTGGAGCAGAGTTCTGTGAGTGCTGTATCAAACCAGACCTGGTCAGAGCTGCCAGAACAACTGGTCCATGCTGCCCTTCACTGCTCTGCCTGTTCCCCACTGTTTCATGCCAGAGTAATTTAACTGCTGGTAATTGGGTGTGTGTTTCACTCGAGGCAGTCCAGCAGAACCAGCAGAAAGCAGCCCCAGAATGAATGGGGCTCTGCAGAGGAGCCCCAGACTATTCATCAGCCTGCCCGCAGAACTGGCTCCAACTCTGAACCCTTGTGACCACACTCTGAAGAAGACACACTTCTGATATTTCTGAGGCACTTATGACTGAGGCACTGCACGTGCTTGTGCAGGGAAGAATCCCAAAGTTCTTTCTGTCAGGAAAATTAATCCACAAACACCAGAGGTTTATGTCCAAAAAGGAGACAGAGGAGTCCTTTTTGCTTTATTTGAATAAAGGGAGAGGCCATGGGACATTCCCCTGGGATCTCTCAAATTTTTGGAAGACGCAGCCTCCTTTTTATCCTATTTTCCCGGCCGCATTTCCCTCTCTCTTTCCCCATTGGCTGAGGTACTTGAGAGGCACAGACTTCCTGGAACGCCTGATACCTGAAGTTCCCCTCTAATGTATAACCCTCCCTTTTAATTTTTAATTCTTAGAGAATTCATAGTTTTCCCCCCGTTGCTTCTTTAATCTTTTGATATCCAATTTCATTTATCAGCAGCCTTACAGTTTGTTTGTAAAGGCAAATATCTCTTTCCATTCATCAATCAGTGGAATCCATCCCATTGTTTCTTTTATCTCTCAGTGCTAGCCTTATCTACAGGCTGATCCACAACTCATTTGGAAAGACAAATTCAACATTACTCACAATCCCCCCTCTTTTATTTTTTCAATAATTGTCTTTACAAACTTTAGCTATCATTGACTTAATTTTTTTTGTTCCTGAGTCCTTTTTGGTTTTGTAATTATTTGGAGTGACATCAATTTCTGTCCTTTTGTAACCATCTCTGGATCTGTAGGCGTGGCTATTACCTGCATCCCTTTGATCACATGTTGAATAAGTTGTACTAAGCAAGGGATCATGCTTGCCAAAAAAGATTAGAGTTGCTACAGCACATAAGAGGAAAAAAAGTAGTTGTTTAACCCATAGTACACCAGGTAGCCAAGAAAACATGTCCCATTCCCATCCTTTCCATGTTTGGACTGGCACATGAGCTAATTTTCTTATTCCTTTTGCTATTTGTTTCACCACCTTTCCATTGTCATCTATTTGCAAACAGCAGTTTGCGTCATTAAATTTGCCACACACTCCCCCTTCTTCTGCTAATAAATAGTCTAATACCATCCAGTGTTGAAATATTGCAGTTCTCATCTGAGTAGCCTGGTCAGCAAGAAGGTCAAGAGCTGTAGCTGTCTGGTTACTTACTATTTCAAAGACAGCTTGTAACCTAATTATCCGGTTTAGATTATAAATGGGTTCTCTGGCACCTGATATGAATTCATTAGGATTCCAAGTGGCTGGTCCGTAGTGTTGTATGATTCGTTCAGGTGGCCATTCATCTTCACCCCATCTTTGGGTGCTCCCTCCAGCCAGGGATACATCAATTGACCGCTTTTCTCTAATTAGATCATCATGTACCTTGATTCCTAAGTGATTTCCCTGAACCTGTGGTAGCAGAAAGAGCAGTGTCTGATATACCCCACACAACATATTCCTGACCAGTTTGGGGGTAACCTGGGAAATGCATGTTGGCCACAAATCCAGTAATGCCCCTTTAAAGCCCAGGTCCCATTGGCAAAGGGACCTTCCCAATTTTCATGGTCAATTGAAGAGTCAAAATACAGCTTACTCCCTGGGCCCAGTGGTCCCCCAACAATGGTTGCCCCACCATAAGAATCACAGTAGTTGCATTTCCAAGCTCCCACATGAGGTTTCCACCTGCAGTTACATCCCAGATTTGTTTTGTTAGATTTGGACCAGAACCTATTAAAAAGGGTTCGAGTTCCATTTCGATGTTGCCATTTCCACTGGTAGTCACGGATAACATGTGTCCTACTTGTGGAATTATCTCGGGGGCAGCTTAAAAATAAGGGGTCAAAAAACTTATCCTTCCCCACTGCTTTACAGCCTTTTAAATCTTTCTGGTAATTATGGTAGGAGCACTTTACCCAGCTACCATTTGTGAGCTTAACATGCGTTTGATTCCATCTGCCTTGATATCTGGAACAATCATAAGGAAGGCAGCTGGGGGTCCAACAATCTAAACCTAAAGATAAAGTCCAGTCACAAACGCTTTTTCCCATGTTTATGCTTCCTGTCCTATTTAGACAGTAAGTGCTTCTTTCAGAAGAATGAAGCCGCCATGGACTTCCTTCTTCATCCCAAAATCCTGTTCCATTACGGACCTCACTCAGGGTGCTAATCTACTATTTAGGTTTTACTGGGCTGGCCACCCATGGCCAGTTTTCAGATCCCCCCTGGCCCTCCACAGACCCAACAATTGCTAAGGTTAAAGGTTTTTGCTACTTCTTCTCCTAAGGTCAAAAATTATTTTCCCATTCTTGGCCCCAACCTAACTGATAATATAAAGGTAACATTATTAAGAGAAACATTCTGATTGTGTAATCTAATTTCCTAACTTAATTTTTACTTTCACGTTGTCTTCCACACCACCTGTGGCGAGTGAAGGCACAGAAACAGCTCAACATAAAGAAAACAATGACAGCAAGGGTTGGCCCCCAGTGCCTGGAGATCTGAGAGGAGGGATGCCCACACAGACTATTTCAGCAGGCACTCTGTGGTTGGGCACACGAGGCTTCCCCCGATGTCGACGCCCTGGCTGCTGCTCCAGTCCCCTCCTGCCGAGTGTCAGTCGCGGCTTCCCGTCCTTCTCCTCCAGCTGAGATGTCCAAATCTCTGGGGCTGCAGAGACCTTGGCCCGAGTGTGATGGGTCCAGCCGTGTTCAGCTGTCTTGACGGCTGTGTCTGTGCTCAGCAACACCTGGAAAGGTCCACGCCACTTGGCCACCAGTGGTGCTTCTTCCCACTCCTTAACCAGGACCCAGTGTCCCGGTTGGATGTTGTGAACAGCAAAGTCCAAAGGCAGGGTCTGTGCCAGCTGAGCTTCCTGTCGAAGAGATTTCACAAGAGACAGTATCCAGCCACATATTGTTTCAAATACACATCACTTATCTCTGTCCCCCCACTAGGCTGAGAATTACAAGGGGAAGGAATTCCAAACATCAATTCAAAGGGAGATAATTGAATATCTCCCCTGGGTCTGGCTCTTATTCTTGCTAAAGCCAGGGGCAGGAGCCGTACCCATGGCATTTTAGTTTCTATCACCAGCTTCAGGAGATGTTTCTTTATTTCTCCACTCATCCTCTCAATCCGGCCCGAACTCTGTGGATGCCAGGGGGTATGGAGGTTCCACTGTATCCCTAAAGCAGTCATAACTCCTTGAAAAATTTTTCCTGTAAAATGAGTTCCCCTATCTGAATCTATTGCTTCCACCATCCCATATCTTGGAATTATTTGTTCCAAAAATATTTTAACAACTGATCCTGTAGTTGCTGACACAGTTGGAAATGCTTCTGGCCACCTGGTTAATTGACATACAATTACCAGAAGATATTTAAATCTTGCCACTCGAGGCATTTCAGTAAAATCCACCTGGCATCTCTGGAAGGGACGTACTGCCCAACGCCTCCCTCCCCTGGCCAGTTTCTTTGTAACTTTGTTGTTGGTTTTAGCACAAGTCAAACAGCCTTCAGTGGCTCGCTTTGCCAGGCTAAAGAGACCAACAGCAGTGTTCATTTTGAGGAAGGCTTCTGCCAGTCCTCGGGAGCCCCAATGACTCCCTTCATGAAGTTGTTTTAACAATTGTAAGGCTCGAGCTTTTGGTATCCACTGCTTACCATCCCTTGTAAACCAATTATTTTCTCTTTCCTCTGCCCCACTCTTTTTAATTATCTCAAGTTCCTCTGGTGGAAAAGAGAGTTTCTCTGGCAGCGGTGCAGTTACTGGGAGCAAAGGCAGGATCTTAGAGACTTCTGGCAACAATGCAGCTTTGCGAGCTTCTTCATCAGCCAGTCGGTTTCCTATTGCCTCCTCCGACCATCCTGCCTGATGCCCCTTAATGTGGATTATCGCCACCTTTTTTTGGTAAATTCACTGCCTCCAATAGGCGAGAGATTAAGTTCTCGTGAGCTAACGTCTTTCCTCTGCAGCTTAATAAACCTCTTTCTTTCCATAGTTTTCTAAAGGCATGTATTACCCCATATGCACATTTATAATCAGTAAAGATATTTACTGTCTTGTCCTGGTATAATTCACAGGCTCTCACAAGCCCGTACAGCTCTGCTGTCTGAGCTGACCAGGTGTGTGGTAACCTCCCCCCTTCCTTTAATTGCTTCCCATTCACGATAGAGTATCCTGTAAATCGTTTCCCTTCTACCACCTTGGAGGACCCATCAATGAACACATTCTCTCCCCCAGGCCAGGGAACATCCCGTAAATCTTCCCTAGCCCGTGTCTGGAGGTCTATAACCTGGATACCATCATGGATTTCTTCCTGGCCCCCCCTTTTCTCCAGGGCCATTTAAATAAGAGGCTGGATTAAAAATTTCCCCACCTTTAAATTCTAAATCCTCCTGTTCCATTAAACAAGATTCATACTGTAATAATCGAGCACTCGTCATCCACTTAGAGGCTCTCTCAGTTAACAAAGCTTTAATCTGATGTGGGACTTTAGCAATGAGATCCCCTCCCCTTGTCAGCTTTCGGGCCTCAGCCACCATCAGAGCTGTGGCTGCACAGTTCTGCAGACAATGGGGCCAGCCTCTGGCACCGGGTCTAACAACTTAGAAAAATAGGCAACAGGCCTCCGTGTTCCCCCATGCTCTTGCACCAAAATTCCTTCAGCATGACCCTGTTTGACATCCACATATAGCTGAAATTCTTTTTCTGCATCTGGAAGAGCTAAGACTGGGGCCTTAACCAATTTGTCTTTTAATTTCTTAAAGCTCTTCTCTCCTTCTGGTGTCCATACCACGACATTAGGACTGTTTTGAGTTAAAAAGTTATATAAAGGTCTGGCCACCACAGAAAAATCCTCGATCCATGCTCTGCAGTACCCCACCAACCCTAAAAACTGCTGTAACTCCTTTTTAGTCTGGGGTAATGGTACCTGTAAAATCCCTTGTATCCTTTCTGGATCAATACACCGTAACCCTTCGGACAGAATGTGTCCCAAATACTTCACCTTCTTTTCTACTAACTGTGCTTTTTTTTTTTGGATACTCTAAGTCCCTTTTTTGCAAGAAAATTAAGCAGCTTTACAGTAGCCTCTTCAACCACCTTTTCCTGTTCCCCTGATAAGAGCAAATCATCTACATACTGCAACAACTTGACTCCTGAGGGTGGAGTAAACTCTCTTAATATTTTCTGTAAAGCTTGCCCAAACAGAACTGGTGACTCTGTATATCCTTGAGGGAGTACTGTCCATGTCAATTGTTGTTTTATCATTTTCCCTCCTTCCTCCTGTTCCCACTCAAAAGCAAAATACTGTTTACTATCTTCTGTGATTGGACACCCCCAGAAAGCATCCTTCAAATCCAGTACAGAATAATACTGATGTGAAGAAGGGATTTGATTCAGGATTGTGTATGGATCTGGAACTGTGGGATGCCTTGGTTTGACAATCTCATTTATTATTTTTAAATCCTGCACCATTCTGTAGGTTCCATCTGGTTTCTTAACCGGCAGGATAGGAGTGTTACAGGGAGACATACACGGCTCTAAAAGACCTGCTTTTAGCAGGGACTCAATAACAGGCTGTAACCCCTTCTTTCCCTCCCTTGAAAGAGGGAATTGCTTTTTAGACACCACTTGTCCTGGTTGCTTCAAAGTAATTTGGAGAGGCTCCATGTCCAGTTTCTCATATTTCCCTGGAGCTGCCCATACTTCCTGATTTATTTCAGCATAAGCCTTCTCAGACATTTTACACAAAGATATCACAGTTTCGGACTCCGTGTCACTTCGTACAATACTAATTTGCATTCCCATTCTAGCCATAAAATCTCTTCCCAGTAAATTACAATCACAATTAGGAACAAACAAGAATTCACGCAGTTCAAATCTGTCCCCCACATTTATTAACAGCGGTTGAATAAAATGCACTCGCTCATCCTTCCCGCTTACTCCTTGAATAACCAAGGATGTTTTTGACAATTTCCCCCCCTTAGGTATAAAATTTAAGTTGGACGGAGAGGCCCCCGTGTCTACCAGAAAACACACCTCCTCTCGATCCGGACCCACCTTAAAAGTTACCAAGGGCTCCTGAGTGGTGGGTCCTTGGTATAATAGGAGCCCCTGACACCCCTAACAATCCATTTCTATTATTCTCTGGACTTCCTCCTCCTGAGGGTCCAGTTGTTTCTGCAGACACTCGTTTTTCCAATGCCCTTCTGCCCTGCAGACAGCACCCTGGTTCTTCCCCAGCCGCTGTTTGGGTCGGCTGTCCCCTGCCGAGGAGGGAATCCCTCTGCCCCTTCCTTGTGGCCGACCCCGTCCCCTCTGTCCCTGGGGACCCCTTGGACCCTGCGGTTTATTCCTCCGGGGCTGCAAAAACTCTGCCATCATCCTTGCTTTAGCTTCTGCCTTTTCCTCATCCCTTCTTACATATATCTGCTGTGGTTTTCTAACCAATTCCTCTAGAGGCTTATTTTGCCACTTTTTATCTTTTTGTACCCCTTTCCTTATATCAGGCCAGGCCTTAGTAACAAATTGTACTTTAAGCAATGTGTTGAAGGCTGGCCCTTCAGGATCCATCCCCCCGTGCTTCCTCAAGGCATCCCTAATCCTCTCCAACCAATGAGGGCTTTCCTGTTTCTCCTGTTCCAACTACAGAGCCTTAGCTATGTTGTTAGTCCTGGGAGCCGCTGACTTGATTGCCCTGATCAAATAAGCACGGCAATCACGGTGAGCCAGACTGGCCTGGTTATTTGGGTGCCACTGGGGGTCTGCCTGGGGGATGGCATCACCCACCGTAGGTGCATTGGGTCCAGCCCCCCCTGCTGCTTGTGGGTGTTCATCCTCCCACAGCTGCCGAGCTTTCTGCAAAATCATTCGTTTCTCTGATGACCCAAACAAAATTCCCAAAAGAAAATCCCAATCCTTCCATGTATAATCCGCATTTCCCAAATATTTCTCTATCTTTTCCCCCACCCCTATGGCAACATATAAATATTTTTTTTTTAACCCTCTTATATCCTGGGTAGTGAGTGGTACAATTACAAACCCAAATCCTCCCCCTTGACCCCCCAAAGGAACTTGACAGAGTGGCATCTGGTGTACCCCTGTCTCTTGGGGGGCTTCTGATGCCCTAAACTGAGTTCCTCTTCTAGTTCTGGGGGGTGATACAACATGCTGCTCCCCTCCCCCTACACCATTATCCTTCTCAGGTGGGGCTGTAGGAATAACATTTCCCTGATCCCCTTGCTCTGAAAGTTGAGGATACAGACGACCTGCAGCTGGCTCTGAGTCAGCCAGCAACACTGGAGGACAAGACGGGGGAAGGTGCTGAAAAACATCCCAATCCTCACCACTCTCCTCTTCCTCCTCTTTTTCCTCTTCTCCTTTTTTTCTTAACATATACATTTCTCTTGTTTCTTGTCTGACCCATATTAATCCACATTCCCTTTCAATCCATCCTTTCCAATTCTCCTCTAAATACCTCCACAAAATTCGACACAAATGAATTTTATCTGTTCCATAGGGTGGCCATATAAGTCCCCTTGCCAACTTATACTCTGGCCACACAAAATAACAATATTTTACCATCATTTCCATAGTTACTTCTGGGTAAATGTACAATCTGTCCCAAGACCTCAGCATTCACCCCAAGGGACTCTCCAGGGGTATTATGGGATCGTCATCCCTTTTGCCAGGGCCCCTTCCCGGCTTCACCTTTCCAACCCTCTCTGGGTGCCCCGTTTTACCTACCCTCCATGGGTGCCCTCCCAGGTTTGCTCCCCGAAGATCCCATTTTACTCACCGGTGAGATTTTCAGTGGTCCTTCCCTGCGGAAGGACCCCCCTGGTCCGCCACTCGTCTGTCTCCTGGACAGTCTCGGGAACCAATGGATCGCCCGGTACCGGCCGGCACCAAGGGGAGCTGATCACCCAAACTGGGTGAGGCGCCTTCAGCTCCGCTCGCCGCCTGCCGCCCCGGACGGTGGAAAGATCCCGGACGAGCCCCCAAAATTGTCAGGAAAATTAATCCACAAACACCAGAGGTTTATGTCCAAAAAGGAGACAGAGGAGTCCTTTTTGCTTTATTCGAATAAAGGGAGAGGCCATGGGACATTCCCCTCTCAAATTTTTGGAGGACGCAGCCTCCTTTTTATCCTATTTTCCCGGCTGCATTTCCCTCTCTTTTTCCCCATTGGCTGAAGTACTTGAGAGGCACACACTTCCCTTAAAGCTAAATCCCTGAAATTCCCCTCTAATGTATAACCTTCCCTTTTCATTTTTAATTTTTATAGAATTCATAGTTTCCCCCCCCGTTGCTTCTTTCATCTTTCGATATCCAATTTCATTTATCAGCAGCCCTACAGTTTGTTTGTAAAGGCAAATATCTCTTTCCATTCATCAATCAGTGGAATCCATCCCATTGTTTCTTTTATCTCTCAGTGCTTAACCTTATCTACAGGCAGATCCAGAGCTCATTTGTAAAGACAAATTCAACATTCCTCTCAGCCCAGAGGAGAATCTAGCACAAAATATTCTCCCTGTGTACTGCACGACAAGAAATATTCAGGGGAAAATACAGTGGCATCTGAGGCTTGTGGAACTCCCAGAATACTGAGCCTGCAGAGGAGGCAAACAGCCCTGGCAGTGCCTGAGGGGACTTCTCCTCCCAGACACCTCTCAAAGTGTGTCACTTCAGCAGGGGAAGGCTTTCAAACCTTTGCCTGTCCTTCCTCCTGTGATAAAATTTAAGGCTCCTCCTGAGAAAATACTGACCTACAAACAATTCTCCATTCCTCAACAAAGCTACTCAGGTGCTCAACCGAAGAAAGAGCAAAACTAAAGGTGGTCAGAAATTTCCTATCAAGGCCTATTTCCAGAGAAACCTCACCATATGGGAGCAAATATTTATTAGCATCAGTTCACCCAAAAGAAACCCAACCCTATATTAAGCAGCGTTTTAAACGAACTTGAATTCGTTTTCCTCACATATCTGCTGGACTGGTTTGCTCCTTTTTTATCCTTGAGAGAATATTAGAACCATTTGCTCCTGACAGGATTCCTCTGGTGGTCCCCAGCCCTGGCTCCTCACCACGCCTTGCCTGGGCTGTTAACGCAGCCTGTCAGCACCACCTGACTTTGGCAGCCTGTTCAGGCCTCGGGCACGGCTGGTGCCACGGTCTCCTCTGGTGCCACGGTCCCCTCTGGCTCCTGGCGTGTCCCTGCTGCTGGAGGAGCCCTGGTCGTGCCGCTGCCTGCGTTCAACAACGCCGGTCCTACTGCCCAGCCAAAGAGAGACCAAAATCACTGCTTTGGGCAGCTCGTTTCAACAAGTTTAACGCATACTCATCTCTAACACAGACCTCTTAACATCCACACACCATCACCAGGAAGTTACCGCATTTACAGAGGTCAGGAGCCTGAGCGAACAGAAGGTCGACATTCAAGCACATCGAGTTTTTTAATTAGTGGAAGCACTCACACGTTCACCAGCCTTACTTGTCAAACTGGATTGTGCGATGCTATTGTCTTGCTTGTGTTAGAGAGAAACCAGGGAGTAATTAGCTAAGAAATAAGAACCACACTTGGGGCTCAGGCTTGGCAGACAAAGGGAGCAGGGCGGCACGTGCCCGCTTTGCCCGAGTCCCTGCTCCTGCCGGACAAAGGCGGACGCGGCTCCGTGCGGGGCGAGCCGGGCGCTCCGTGCCGGGGCCGGGGCCGAGCGCTCGGGCGGGCGGCGCTCAGGATGCTCGGGCAGCGCCGCGGGCCGGGCGGGCGCGATGGAGCCGCCTGAGGGCTGGGACCCCTCCGGGCGGCCGGCCCGGCGCACGCAGTGGCTGCTCAGCGTCCTCGCCCACCGCTACGGGCTGGAGCGCGGCGTGGAGAACGAGATGGTCGTGCTGGCCAGCGGCCCGGAGCAGTCCCTGCAGGAGATCTTCCAGCAGCGGGACTGCGCCGGCCCGGGCCGCATCCCCGGCGAGGAGTCCCGCACGCTGTGCCGGGCGCTGGCGCCGGAGGAGGCGGCGGAGCCCGAGGAGTGCGCGGGGCTGTGGGACGGGCTCTGGGCCGAGCTCACCTTCCGCCAGCTCCACGCGCGGCTCCGCGGCCACTTCAGCACCCGCGCGGGGCCGCGGCTGCCGCTGGGCCGGGAGGGCGAGCACATCGAGAGCCACATCCGCCCGCGCAGCCCCCGCCGAGCCCGAGCGGCGGCCGCCGGGGCCCTGCTCCCGAGAGCGCTGCGAGGAGATGGTGGCGCTGGAGCGGGCCGAGGAGCGCATGGCCGAGCTGCAGCAGGAGAAGGGCAGCCTGCGGCAGCTGCTGGAGGACGTGCGGGCCGCCCTGCAGAGCAGCGATGCGCGGTGCCCGGCGCTGCGGCTGAGTCCGGGCCGGCTTCTGCGCCGCGCTCCCGGCGGCGGCTCGGGTGGCCCTGAGGGCTTCAGGAGAGATGCTGCTCTCGGAAAGTCAGTGTTTAGAACCCCTCCACCTCCGCACTGAGACCGAAGTTGCTCCTTCATCCTCGGCATTAACTTTCCAGTAAAGTTTAGTTACAAGGGAGGCTTTTAGGAGAAATGTATGGCATCGGTGTGCCATTAAATATATTTGTGATGAGCACTGTTCAAAGTGTAGGGGAGTTCAGCATAACAAACCCACGTGTACAATGCTTCTCCTGCACGTGCAGCCAGGATGTGCTATTAGCAGATGCTGGGTATGCACAGCTGCAGGGTTTTTCCTGAAGTAAGAAAGAACTTTGGGATTCTTCCCTGCACAAGCACGTGCAGTGCCTCAGTCATAAGTGCCTCAGAAATATCAGAAGTGTGTCTTCTTCAGAGTGTGGTCACAAGGGTTCAGAGTTGGAGCCAGTTCTGTGGGCAGGCTGATGAATAGTCTGGGGCTCCTCTGCAGAGCCCCATTCATTCTGGGGCTGCTTTCTGCTGGTTCTGCTGGACTGGCTCGAGTGAAACACACACCCAATTAACAGCAGTTAAATTACTCTGGCATGAAACAGTGTGGAACAGGCAGAGCAGTGAAGGGCAGCATGGACCAGTTGTTCTGTCAGGTCTGACGAGGTCTGGTTTGATACAGCACTCACAGAACTCTGCTCCACCTGTGACACTTCCACTTGCAGTAGATGACTGTTCCTCTTCACAATATCCAGCAAGGCAGGTCAAAGACACTTTTACCATTTTCATCTTCAAAAGGGAGAGGAAATCAGCAGCAAACATGAAGTAACCAGTCAGAGATCCCAGGAAGAAACAAAAGAACAAAGAGTAGTGCAAAAAACCAGGTGGAGCAGTGATCCTTATCTCTGTGGGAGATATCCTCTGCTAATGGGCCATCTGATAAAACCAGGTGGGGCAGTGTTCTTTATCTTTTCCACAACCCATCCTTCCTCCAGGAAGATATCTTCTATTAATGGGCCATTGAGTGCCACTGCATGACTGATAAAATTCCATCATCCCATTGGGAGATGCTCCAGCCAGGGGGAGGAGCCAAGCCTTTCCTTCCTAGATAAAATCTGAGATTTGGAACACCAAGGCAGCCCTTACCCACTGGTTTCCAGAGGACAAGAGCTACCAGACCTTTCTACAGCATCACTACTACAACAAGACCACTTCATCGGGACTGCTACCACCACCCTAACTAGCGGGGAGTCAGGTTGTATTCTGATTCTGTCAGGTGTTTTGTACTATTGCATGGATTTTATTTCTCTTCTCTTTTTTCCTATGAAATTGTATTTCTGACTTGGAGTCTCTCATTGGTTTTGCTTTCAAACCAGCACAAGTTTGGAGGGGATTTTGGCTGAATCTTGATATTTGGGGCAGTTTTGATCCGTGTGTTAAAGTTTGGAGGATTTTGGGTGGGAATCTTGGTGTTTGGGAGGTTGTTAGAGACACAAGATGCTCAGTGACTTCCAGAGATGAACTTGGTGAAGGAGGAACACCCAGTTTATGGAGCTCTCTTCTTGTTATTTCCCCCTAAACCAAGAATTTTCATTCCCCAGGTGTGCGGGGATGGAGGAGGCAGAAAATCCCCGGAGATCCCTCTCGAGGAGGGGCTGCAAACCCAGCCCAGGGAGCTGCGAGGAGGAAAGACCCTCCCTGAGCCGGGAAGGCTGCCGGAGATGCAGGCAGAGCTCAGAGCTGGTGGAGAAGCCTTCTGGAGGGGAGAAGCCCCACAAGTGCTTGGAATGTGGGAAGGGTTTCAACTACAGGTGCAGGCTGATCCTACACCAGAGGATGCACACTGGGGAATGGCCCTACAAATGTGGGGAATGTGGGAAGGGTTTCAGCTACAGCTCTGAGCTGATCCAACACCAGAGGATCCACACTGGGGAAAAGCCCTACGACTGTGGGAAATGTGGGAAGGGCTTCAGCGAGATCTCTGGCCTGCTCCGGCACCAGGTGGTCCACACTGGGGAACGGCCCTACACCTGCTTGGAATGTGGGAAGAGCTTTGGATGGAGCTCTGACCTGAAAAAACACCAGCGCATCCACACTGGGGAGAGACCCTACGAGTGTCCCAAGTGTGGGAAGAGGTTTCACACCAGCTCCAATCTCCTCCTACATGAGCGGATTCACACAGAGGAGAGGCCCTTCCGCTGCCCCGACTGCGGGAAGGGATTCAACCGCAACTCCACTCTCATGAGGCACCGGCGCATCCACACTGGGGAGAGGCCCTACGAGTGTCCTGAGTGTGGGAAGAGCTTCGTGCTCTGCTCCAGCTCCATCCCCCATGGGAGGATCGGTGTTGGATGATCCCCAGTGACCCCCGTTGGGCAGAGCCCTGGTGATCCGTGGTCCTGGTGATCCGTGTTGGGAAGACACCTGGCTGGGGGGACTCTACATCTTCCTGTCTCCCTGCGGGCACCTGGATGAATGCAGAGGAAGGAAGGTTCATCAGGATCCAAACTGACATTGGGAATTCCTTTGGGAGAGCACATCTGTTGACTTTCAACCCCAGAAAATCTTCTTTATTCAATCCTATCTTCTGGTGGCATCCAGGAATACTGAATGGTCTTGGAGGTCCTTTCCAACATCAGTGATCTCAGAATTTTGATTTCCTATTACCCAAGGGTGTCTCCTCCAGCCAAATGGTGATTGACTGGGGCAAAGACCAAGATTTTGGAGACAGTGGGGTGGAAACTCCTCCAAAAATGTTCTTCCCTCCCTCCCAAGCATGTGGATCTTCAGCTTGCACAGACACAGAAATTCTTTTATTTTGGCCTTGATTTGCTTTTCATTTCTCTTCATCCCTTTAAAACATCCAACACTGGGGTAAAAATAAAGACACAGAACTGAGACATGGGTGGGGACATGGGGGGACAATGACATGGTGGGACACAGACATGGAGAGTGACATGGGGACACATGGACATGGAGGGGGACGTGGCCATTCGTGGGGACATGGGGGGACACGGGCATGGATGGAGATGTGGGGGACAGTGACAGGGATGGAAACATGGTGGGGACACAGCCATGGGTGAGGACATGGTGGGACATGGCCAGTGACATGTGGGGACACGGCCACGGCCGGTGCCATGGGGGGAACTTGCAGGGGCTGTGGGGGATGCTGGCTTGGAGGGAGTTGAGGGTTCCTGGCAGGGACTTGGGGCTCGCTGAGGCCTTTGGGGACCCCAGGCCGAGCGGCTCCGGCTGCGCTGGGAGACCCTGGCGGAGGTTCTGGGGCAGCTGCTCAAGGACCCCCTGCCCTGGAGCCCCAGCCGGGCATTGGGCTCCTGGAAGGGAATGAACGTCCTTGTCCCCAGCAGGACAGATTTCTTATTTCTTGCAGGTGCAAATGGTTCTCTTACCAGAATAGCTTGTTGTGTTAATTGTTGCCATGCTGAAGATTGTTTTCACCTGGGAACAAGCAAGTTACTTAGCTGCACATAGAAGAAGTGACAGGCTAGCTATTAATTTAGCAGAGAGCAAGACCTGATTTTATGGAGCCTTCCTTTTATAATTTGTCTACCTGACTGCAACATCTCACCCTTTTTTATTACTTCAAAGAAGGTTCATATGTTCTGATGATAAAATAGCTCTCTCTTGT
This sequence comes from Sturnus vulgaris, assembly GCF_052056855.1. Taxonomy (NCBI): domain Eukaryota; kingdom Metazoa; phylum Chordata; class Aves; order Passeriformes; family Sturnidae; genus Sturnus; species Sturnus vulgaris. The sequence goes on from NW_028276170.1 coordinate 14,685,763, forward strand.
GAGGGTGTTATCTCATTAAGGTTATCACTGGTTATCTCTTAGATATGGGATAAGATACATAAAAGACAGATTACAATCAACAAAACTTAGCAAATTCAAATTTCAGAGCATGAGAAAACAAAAGAATAATGTCCAATGTCTCCTAGGGAAATGGGAATAAATGACCATTGTTTTAAAGTCCAAATAGTCCATTAGCTGGAAATGTTGATCTTTGACATCACTGAATGTGCTCTTGGATCCTGGAACAGGGAATAACTGAAGAAGGTTAGTAGGAACACTATTCCATGATGTTGACACAAGGCTTTTGTTGGCAATTTGCCTGTAAATTTCCAGACACAGCCATGTCTTGGCAGTCCTGCTTCTGGTTTTGTTCTGGCCACGAAGGCTGCATGGTGATTAGGTTCTTTTTCTTCTCACTGGGCTTCATTTTCTTGGAGGCAATTGATGTTTGGCTGAATGAACAGGTGACTACTTTGAACTTGTTGATGATAAAAACACATGCATACCTTCTCCTTAAGTTAATGAATTGATTTGACTTTGTCATTGTACATTCAATTGAAGAGCCTTACAAAAAAACTTTTACTTTTTTTTGGCGTAAATATTGCAAAAAAATTTTTATAATTATATAAATTTAGGAGCTAATTCCCCCTTCTGTGTTTTAAAAACAGCATGCATGACTCTTGCCATGAACATGAAGGGAAGTTCAAAACAAAACAATACATTGTAGTAAAACAAAAACTAAGAGTAACTGGGAATAATTCTGCTACAACAATCCAAAACATTTCTGATAACAGATATAATTAAAAACACTTGTGAAATTAGATTATTACCAAACATTAAAACATTGTACCATCATCCCAGTGTCTGCAACAGCTGATAAACCTCAAATCAGTGAAGAACTGGATAAGCGTCTGTTGGGGGTTGTTTTTTCCTTTCCTCTCTGCCTGTGGAATTTTTTTCCCATTGACATGCTAAGAAGCACTGATGGTTGGGTCCCAGCACCAGGGAGAGTCTCCCTGGTTTTTTGGGAGTTTCTCTCGGAGGGCGGGGGGAGGGAAAGGGGGAACACGGTGAGATTGGAAGCAGGTAAAGGAGGGTGGGGGGCAGTTGCTGGCTCTCGCTCGCTTTTGGCTCTCGGAGCAGAAAGGTCATTGCTACCCCCCCACCATCCCAACGCCGGGAGCTGCCTCTCTGTTTTGGACCCCGCAGCCCTGCTTGGACGCCCTCCTGCTTCAGCTTGCTGTTTTCCCAGCATCCTGCCTCTCCTCCATCCCTTCCCATCTGGGACACAGCTGCCATCACCCCCAGCCCCCTGCAGGTGCCGGGATCGTCACATCTGCCCCGTCCACCGGGAATCTGCCAGCGCTCACTGCCAGCGGTGACGGTGACTGCAGCACAGGGGAAAAGTGCCTGAGGCCCAGAAGGACTGGAACTGGGTTCCTGTTCTGCTTCTTGTTAATTCCAGAGTTGTTGTTCTGTTTGCCTTCTTAGATATACTAGTAAAGAACTGTCATTCCTATCCCCATATCTTGGCCTGAGAGTCCTTTAATTTCAAAATTGTTCTCATTCATAGGGAGGGATTTACTTCCTGCATTTCAAGGGAAGGCCCTGCTTTCCCTAGCACACACCTGTCTTTTATTCAAACCAGGACAGATTTTGGCACCCAACGGTGGAACCTGTGGACATTGAGTGGAAAGGCTGGAAAAGCAATAACAGTTCTTGAGTGACCTGATTTTGTGTTTTAGGTGACACCATGTTGTCCAGCTTACCCTGGTTTGGGCTGCACGTGGTCACTGCTACATCTCTCCCATTTGCAGACCCTTATTTGAACATGGGTCCTATCACTAAGGTTACTGTGACTATTATCCAGTTCATTCTGTGGGTTGATAAGGTGAAGAATTCATGGGTTTTTAACTTCCTCTGGAAGATGGCAACGTGGGTTCAGAGCTATTGCACTCTAATTTTGTGGTTTTGGGGTTTAATTCCATAATGGTACTTATTGTGATGAAATGACAGAAGGGGAAATTTTTTCACTTCCCTTCATCCAGTCCACCGTTTAGGTCCACCCCAGCAGTTTTGAAAGGCTTCAAAGGGTTCAAATCTTCTTTAAATATTAATGCATTTACAGTGGCTGGTGTTGCTGATATGCCTGTTAAACCTGTTCTATTTAACATTCAGAGATAAGGGGAGATTGATTTGGATAACAACCCTGATACCTGCCCCAGGAAATTGGGATGCTGCTGCAGAGACTGACCCTGCCCCACAGCCCACTTCTGAAATTAAACACCCGGATTGGGTGGGTGTTTTAGTGAAGGAGATATGTGAGATGTGTGAGATGCTGAAGGAGTACCTTTCCCCAGCTGGTGAGAAACTCCCCCTGCCTTAAAGAGGGAGACTCTGATGGTGCAGCAGTGGAACCCACAGACATTACATCTGTCCAGGTTCCAGCTGAACTGCAAGGGCACTCACAGCCAGCAACAGTCGCGCCTGTGGAAACAAAGAAGTCTAAGATGAAAACAAGGCACCTAGAAAATAAGGATAAGAAAGGAGGGCCCTCACAACCAGCAGGGGAGCCAGAGGTAGAGATCATCACCAAGTCCCTGTCATACAAAAGTCTCCATACTCTGCAAAAAGACATTGAGTGACGAGGCCGTGAGGCTTTTACCACCTGGTTACTGCAGGTCTGGGACCTTATGGGTACAGGTGTGCAACTGGATGGAGGCAAGGAATTTGGGACCCTTGACCCAGGACTCAGGTGTGGATCAGGTATTTGTAAGGGAGCCAGGCCTCCTTTCCCTCTGGGAGTGCCTTTAATGAGTGTGAGAGAGAGGTTTGTCCACAGAGAGAGAATGCAGGAGCACCACCATAGAATGTGCTGGAAGACCCTTGAGGAAGGGATCCAAGAGCTGAGAGAAGTGGCAGTGCTGGAGGTGCTCTTTGGGAGGGATGGACAGCATGACAATGACCCTGACAAGGTCAGGTGCACAGGGCAGATGTTGTGGAATCTGACAGACCTGGGGCCATCTCAATACACCACCTTCATTGCAACAATTAATGCTGATAATAACAGAGACAGTGGGTTCTGTTGCCAACAACCAACAAGCTTAGAAATTTTGAGAGTGTAATCAAGGCCCAATGCAGGCTCATGTCTCTGCTGTAATTGTGAGCCTCCAAGAGGAGATGAGGGAGATGAGGGAGGAGGTGAGGAAGAACAGTTCCCAAGCAACACCAGTGCTGTCATATCACGAGTTCCTGGAACACATTTTCAAGCCCTTCCAGCTGTTTCTGTCTTGCATCACAAAATTTGACATGTGTTTTGACCTTTTAAAGGACTTGTTGCATGCATTAACATCCAAGGGGTTGCTTTCATCGTGCCCCATCCCTCCCACACGGCAGCTCTTGCCATAGCCTGAAGGAAGCAGGAGACAGCAAGGATCAGCTGGAAGGCGCTGGCCACGAATGTCCCTCCCGCAGGCCCCTGGAAGGTCTCTGTGCTCTGCCCACGCCGCCCTTCGTGCACGCAGGGAGCAGAGCCCTCCCAGCCGGGACAGGATTCCTAATGGTTGCTGGTGTTTTTTTCTAGGGAGACTTCCTGCTCAATGCAGGCTTCCCTTCAGGATGCCTGATGGTCTCTGGTGGTTCCTTGTGGGGACAGCTCCTGCTCAATGCAGGCTTCCCCTTGGGATCCCTCATGGCAGCTGTTGCTGAGGTTGCTGCATGGTTGCAGGCCTGAGCTGTCGCCTGTCCCCAGCCACTGCCCGCTGAGGGCCTGCTCTTCCAGCCTGCTGGGCATGGGGCTGGCTGCTTTGGAGTTGGGATTCACCTTTTCCTTCTCCATGTGCAACTGCCTGGAGCACAGAGATCCCGGGAGCTGCTTCCTCCTGAGCCAGTGGCACTCCTGGCACTGGGCAGCGCAGGGCCCTGTGCCCCGTATATACCCCTGCAGGGCGGGGCTGTGCCATGTCACCAGGACAACAGAATGGCCAACAGCACCCAGGAACCCGATAGAACGGCCCTGTGTCACAAAGGGCCCAGCCCAGCACCCCTTCAGCAGCCCAAGCCCCTGGAAGTGGCGTGGAGCAGCAGCCAGACTGGAGGGCTTCGAGCCCCTTGTTCTGATCCACTGATGAAAATGATCAGAAATGGCTCTGCCTCAATTAGGGTGCAAATGAGAGCATGTGGCAAAGTCAATAGTTTGGGTTTTATTGTGAAGTAAACCAGTGGCAGAGAGAATTAAAAAAAAGAGAAAAATAGAAATGGAATAGAGGGGGGGGAGAGAAAGAGAGTGACAGAGCCAGATTAAGTAGAAAACCTCACCACTCTGTGGATCCCAATGGAATTCTGCTCTCTGATGGAGAGCATCCACAGATGTCTTGGAGATGGATCCCAGTGGCATACTGTGGATGCTCTACATCTCCATTTTCTTGGTGCTGAGAGTCCCCCAAAAACTCGGAGTTTAGGGGGTCGAGACACACTAATACATGATAAATGTATATTATAGTTAAAACTTTCACAAAGTATTAAGTAGAGGCTTTGTATTGTGCACTATAATATTAATATTTGCAGAAATAAATGTAGTTGTGAAATAATAAATAGTACTTTTAATTTTATAACTAACTGACAATATTTAGAATAACTCAAATATATTTATGAAATGTCTATGTTGATTCAAAGTACTTATAATAAACTTACAGTAGTGGAAAGAGCTGAAACTGTCTGCATGTTCAGACATCATTGAAAGAAGCATGCAGATAACATTGAGAGAACAGATGTAAGGAGGACTCTGCTGCTGACTGTCAATAACTGTCACTGAAATTACCAAACAGGGGACCCTTGTGAGCAAGTGACACAGGACCCTCTAAACTGCACAGAAGGGGGGACAGGGGTCGAACCAAGCTAAAGAATTTTCAGATGTAAACGAATTCAAAGCAATGTTTGAATATGTATAATCCCTATAAATATGTATTTGACCAATGCAATGAAAAAGTTTTTATGGTTAACCAGTGTGCCTCTGGTTGTGGCTACGCACCCAGCACTGTTATTGTCCCTTTTATCTCTTATTAAACTTCTAAAAATTTTAAAGAGTGAGGCTGGTTCCTCACAAAACCCAAGGTGCTCACCACTTTCTTTCCCCCCCAAGCCAGGATCTGTCAATCCCAAACTTTGTTCAGATGTTGGAGGAGGAGGCTGCGAGGAAAAGGAAGATGCCCTGGGTAGGAGGCAGGTGAAGGGGCAGGTGCTCCTTTCCTCCTCTCCTCTGCTCCATCTCCCAGCCCAGCATCACCCCCGGCTGCAGGACAACCCCGCTGCCGACACCTCCTGCCAGGGACGGATTGGGGGGGATCTCCTTCCCCTTCCATCTGCAATGGAGGCAAATCCCATCCTCTCCTTGTCCATCTTCCTTCCTCTCCTCTTTCTGTCCTTCATCCATCCACGTTCCTTTCCCTTCTCCTTCCTCCCTTACTCCTTCTTGTTCTTTCCTCTCCAGCCTTTTCCTTTTCCCTTCTCGCTGTCCCTCCCTCTCCTTGTCCTTCCTCCCCCAGACATTGAGCTGCAGACAGAGACCAGGGACAACAAATCCCTGGCACAGAACCTTGTGGAAGAGGCCGTTTTGAGTGGCTTCGTGGCAATGAAATGCAACGGGAAGGAAAAGTCCCAGAGATCCCACACAAGGAGTGGCTGCAAACCGAGCCCAGGGAGCTGTGAGGAGGAAAGACCCTCCCTGTGCCAGGAAGGCAATGGGAGATCCGGCCAGATTTTGGAACTGGTGGAGAAGCCTCAGGCCATGGAGAAGCCCTGGGTGCTTGGAATGTGGGAAGGCTTCAGGTGGAGCTCAGCCTATTCCTGCTGCCTCCAAACACAGCAGTTCCAGATGCAGAGATCCCCCTGCAGCCTCTGGAGATCCATGGGGATGCAGAGTTCCCCCCACAGCCCCTGGAGGAGCCACGCAGGAGCGCGGGGACCCCTGAGAGGAGGCTGTGACCCCGCAGGCAGAGGGGCCCCCGCTGGAGCAGCCTGTCCTTGAAGGACTGAGCCCGTGGCAGAGTGACCCACGCTGCAGCAGAGTGAAGGGGGCTGGTACCCATGGGATGGACTCAGGTTGGAGAAGTCCAGGAGAAGTCTCCTGTGGGAGAGACCCCAAGGTGCAGCAGGGGAACGACTCCTCTCCCTGAGCAGAGGGAGAAGCCACTGGGGATGAACTGACCATGGCCCCATTGAAGCGTGGAAAAACACTCAATAACCCACAAAATGAGTTATAAGAGTAGATGTGTATTTATTCAGCACTGAGGTGCATGGTGGATAGCTCTTCCAAAACCATGCACACCTTTGGCGACCTGGCCTCTCTTTTATTCTCTACAAACTAGGACTACACAACACACCTAATACATATGCATTGCCTATCCCAGCTTCACATTGAAATTGGTTTCACACCTCTTTTCGACTGAGCATTTGTAGCCGTGGAATGGTGTTTTAACCCTTTAAGTGTGGTGTGTGATAATTGATAAAAGATTCGTGTTAATCACAAAAGCTTTAGGGTTTGTACGAAGCAGAATACTAAGCTCTGAAGTGAAGCATGGAAACTAGATAAAGGAAATTATATGATAAAATCATTCTGTTTAAAATCACCTTGTTATGTTATATTATGTAGTATTATGTTACATTATATTATGTTATATTATGTTATGTTTTCCAAATAAGTTGTATCGGCTACCAGCTTGCAAAATCGGACTTCCCAAAAAGCCCTTCCTGCCTTTGTCTAATCAATACTGCCTATCTCAAGGACCAGACTTCCAGAACTTCTCTGGTGCTTATCTACAAGGACCAGATGGCTATCTGTGACTGATTATCACCCAAAGGCTTTGTGAATTTGTGTAAGGATGTTTATTCAACCACCACTGCTTATGACAACAAAAAAACAAAAATTATTGATTACAACGAGAACCCACAGTATAAGAAGAGGCTGCAAACCAAGGTTGGGTGGAGCGTGGAGTGGGCGGTGACCCCTCACGTTCCCCAGCGCGCTGCTTGCTCTTTCTATATCAAATAAAGCAATCTAAATTTTGCTGAAAATCGAGACTTCTGTCTCTCATTTATAACAATTTGGTGCCGAAACCCGGGACGTCCTTGGAGCCCTGAGAGGCACTGCGATTTCGGGGAGGCGCCCCACTGCTGTGGCCCCGGTTCGTCAGTGATTCTCGGGACCCATCGACGTCCCGCACCATAGAGACTGAGCAAGGAAAATCTCCCCGGAAGACCGCGGCAAAATCACCTGTAATTCTCGTGCATGAAGAGCCAGACAGGAGCATCGGACTGTGAGTATCTGTGTGGTTTGGTGGGGATGACTGTGTGCTTGCCTGAATGAGACGTGGCCTTTGCTGCGAAGCGAGAGTGGAGTCCTTCTATCCGCGTTTCCAGCATCCCGCGAGGGACCTGGCCGGTGACCGGACGAAGCGAGTGAGCACAAAGGGAGAGACTGCTTTTCTTGTCCTAGCCCAGGTAGAGGCTGGGTCCTTCCCATCCTAGTCCAGGTAGAGGCAGGACTCGGGGATGGGGGAAGGAGGAGGAAAAGAAAAGCAGATGGCAACACACCAGTCACGGAGGGAGAAGGGAAAAGCTGCTTTTCCCATCCCAGCCCAGGTAGAGGCGGGTTCCAGTCCATCCTGACCCAAGGAGAGGCAGGGGCTTGGGCGAAACACATCGGGGAGTACAAACACCTCAAGACAGAGGTAAAAATGGGACAAAGAGAGAGTAAGATTCTGAGTCCCAGGGACCCACAAAGAGGTTCAAGTTCATTTGGTCCACAAGGAGACCGGGAAAATAAATACAAGACAAGTAGGTTGCCAGAAGTACCACCAGGCAGCCCTTTGGGAGAAATATTAAAATGTTGGGACACAGGGGCGATATACAGAGGAAAAAGTAAAGAAAAATTGATTCAATATTGCATGGTGGAATGGACCAAAGAAATGATCCGTAAAAATAACCTATACTGGCCCATGTTCGGATCATTTGAGGGTTGGATTTGTCAGGCATTAAACACATATGTGGCTCATAAAGAACCATTTAACAGAGAGGAATGTGAGTATGCTGCCCTGTGGGCAAAACAGTCCAAGCCATCCTTGATATATACTTGATAAGAAAAAGAGAATGAGGATAAAAAAAAGGTTACCTGGGAACCCCTCGATAATCTCCCACCTCCGTATAATACAGAAAATACAGGAGACCCCCCCCACGCACCCACTTCTCCTCCTGGTACTCCCATAGCTCTAAGAACTCGCTCCAGTCAAAGGAATACCAGGAGAGATGGTATCACCAGAGAGGAGGGAGATAACGACACCAAGGCTCGCCTTTACCCCCTGAGGGAAGTGCCATTAGCAGGACAACAGGCTGGATTAATTGGATTTGTAAATGTTCCCTTGAACACAGGGGAAGTGAGAAACTTTAAAAAAGAAATGGGAAAACTATTAGAAGATCCTATAGGAGTGTCAGAGAGAGACTAGATCAATTCCTCGGACCAAGTATGTATACTTGGATGGAATTACAATCTATATTAAGTATCCTATTCACCACGGAAGAACGGGAAATGATCAGACAGGCTGGAATGAGGGTATGGGACCGGGAGCATCAGATTGGACCTAGGGGAGACCAGAAATGGCCATTAAATAATCCTAACTGGGATAATCAGAATGATGTCCATCGCCAGAATATGATGGACTTAAGATGGATACTCGTTAAAGGTATCCTAGAATCAGTTCCTAAAGGACAAAATATTAATAAAGCCTTTAGTGAACAACAAAAAAAGGACGAATCCCCGACTGACTGGTTGGAGCGGCTGAGGAAAGATCTCCAAATGTACTCCGGGATAGACCCTGGTACACAAGTGGGTCAGGCACTCCTCAAAACCCAATTTGTTGCTCGATCATGGGGAGATATTAGAAAGAAATTAGAAAAGTTAGATGATTGGCAAGATCGGGGGTTACAAGAATTGCTAAGAGAAGCAGAAAGCAAAACCAAAATCTTTATAGCTGCAGTTCGTGAAACACAGAAAGAAACCCAGCAGAAAGGGGGAGGGAAACCACGAAAACCCCCACCAAAACAAGGAAATGAAGCAGGAAATAATTCACCAAGGCAAACCTGATTTTATTGTAACAAAAAAGGTCATATAGAGAAAAATTGTAAAGAGTCGATACAGGATGAAAAAAAAAATGTTCCAGCAAGACAAATAGGGGTGGCAAGGGCTGTATGTATTAAGGGCCATACCATCCAAAGAGCCCTTGATAAATTTAAAGATTGGTCCCCAGGGAGAGGAGGTGGAATTTTTAGTAGATACAGGAGCTGAAAAATCCACAATTAAACACCTACCAAAAGGGTGTAAACCGAGTAGAGAAACGTCACTCGTGGCTGGAGCAAAAGTTGAACCATTACAGGTCCCTATTATTAAAAATGTGCAAATTGAGACCCGGAACAAAATTGAATTAAAAGATCTGCTGTTACTGCCAGAGGCAGAAAATAATTTATTGGGGAGGGATTTCATAATAGCATAGGATTTGAAAATTGAAGTATCCCAAGGTCAGCTTAAAATTTTTGCTTTAACCCAAAAGGATGAGGAGCAAATATGTTCTGAGGTGTGGTACACCCCTGGGGAAATAGGGAAGTTAAAAATGAAACCTATCAAAGTGAAAATCACTGATCCCGATTTACCTATCCGAGTTCATCAATATCCAATATCTCTGGAAGGGAGACGGGGCCTTAAGCCTCTCATAGAAAACCTTTTTCAACAGGGGGCTTTGGAACCATGTATGTCCCCACATAATACTCCTATTCTGCCTGTCAGAAAGACAGACGGGAATTACAGATTGGTACAGGATTTGAGAGCTATAAATCAGCGAACTGTTACCAAATTTCCTGTAGTAGCAAACCCTTACACTCTCTTAAAACAGTTGTCCCCTGACTACACTTGGTATAGTGTAATAGATCTAAAAGATGCCTTCTGGGCATGCCCGTTAGAGGAAAGTAGCAGAGATTGCCTTTGAATGAAAAAATCCTCATAAGGGCAGGAAACAACAACTACATTGGACACTATTGCCTCAGGGCTTTACAGAATCTCCCAATCTCTTTGGACAAGCCCTAGAAGAATTAATGCAATCTTTTGAGTCACCAAAAGGAGTGCAATTGTAGCCTGTTCCTTAAAAAAAAACAAAAAATACCAAAAAGGGAGTCCATATTGTACTGAGTTGTGGTGGTGTCATTCCTATGGTGGGTATCCCCCATTCCCATTATGTGTCCAGTGTAGAAGAAATGAATGTAAGGAAACTATTAAAGTATTAATACCCTATCAGCACAAGGAGAAATCGAAATTGATGATCATAACTGGTGGGAGGAATAAGGAAAAAAAAAAAAAGAAGGAAAACCAGAACAGCGGTATTGACAAGAAAGTGTCGGAAGGGTTGTGTATACCGAGCTGTTACTGCTGTACCTCGTACTGGAATGTTAAAGATAAAAGCTGGGACAAAATTAAGAAACACTACCAAAAGAGAAAGACAAAGTGGGAGAGCCCAGGACATATTCCCTGCTGCCGAGAAGATGAAACAAACCTCGGCTACTGGCAGCAACCCCGTAGGCCTTGAGGGAGGCAGAGGGATGAAAATGGTCATGGGAGTCATCCTATTGCTAATGATGATAAAAGGAAATAATGCTGATGCTTGTTCCAAGTGTCACCAGACAATTGGGTACGGGGATGCACGGTATCCACCCTTGCCTTCCACACACACATCAATTCGGCCTGCTGTAATAAACACATTATGCACTATTAGGGAAAAAATTGGGTAGCCACCAATTTGGGAAAAGGAGGGTGGGCTCCATGGGCATACCAAAGTTGCCCAGTAGGAGAGACACAGCTCTGCTTCCCAAAAGAAGGTATGTGGGGATATTCAGATAAGGGAGGAGTGCAAGATCACTACAAGGAGGAATTGATTAAAAAAAAAATAACAAAAATGTTCAAGGGAAAAAGGACAAACCGTGGGGGAAGTTTTAACTTGTATGAGAGAATAAAACAAAAACTCAGCGAACGGGAATTACCCACTTCGGGAAAAAATATTTGTAGAATTAATGAAAGAAATTACTACTGAACTTAACTCACTGTTGGATCTGTAGAGGAATGCAGATGACTGAACAATGGCCATGGAGGGGGAGAGGGATTAGGGCCAGAGCAGTTGCTACAGTGAAATCAAACAGAAATATCGAGGGGGAGTGTGTGGGAAGTTTAATAATTCTGAATGCTGCTTAGAAATTGATGATAATGGTCAAGTAATTACTAAAATTGCAGAAGAAATAAAACGAATAGCCCATGTACTGTACAAACCTGAAACAATATGCTTAATGATAATTGGTGGAATAACCTGTTGGGGGGGAGCTTGGTTGAAAAAATTAAGGTTTATGCTAACATGTGCATTATTAGGACTACTGTTCATCCCTTGTCTTGTTCCAAGCTTCATTCGACTAATCCAGTCGGTGGTTCAAGGAATGCAAGTTGCTACAATACCAAGAGACCCTGAGAAGGCAACAAAATTAATGACAGTACATGAATTAAATCTAGTACAAGAGGTACTGACAAAATTTGAAACCAGAACACGAATCAATGGGATAAAAAAAGAGAAGTGGAGGAAATTGTGACAATTGATAAAAGATTCGTGTTAATCACAAAAGCATTGTGGTTTGTATAAACCAGAATACTAAGCTCTGAAATGAAGCATGGACACTAGACAAAGGAAATTATATTATTAAATAATTCTGTTTAAAATCACATTGTTATGTTATATTATGCTGTATTATCTTACATTATAATATATTATGTTATGTTTTTCAAATAAGTTGTATCGACTACCAGCTTGCAAAATCAGACTTCCCAAAAAGCCCTTCCTGCCTTTGTCTAATCAATACTGCCTATCTCAAGGACCAGACTCCCAGAACTTCTCTGGTGCTTATCTAGAAGGACCGGATGGCTATCTGTGACTGATTATCACCCAAAGGCTTTGTGAATTTGTGTACAACGAGAACCCACAGTATAAGAAGAGGCTGCAAACCAAGGTTCGGTGGAGCGTGGAGTGGGCGGTGACCCCTCACGTTCCCCAGCGTGTTGCTTGCTCTTTCTATATCAAATAAAGCAATCTAAATTTTGCTGAATATCGAGACTTTTGTCTCTCATTTATAACAGGGTTCACCTTTTCCTCCTCCATGTGTAACGTCGTCTAGAGCACAGAGGTCCCAGGAGCTGCTTATTCCTGAGCCAGTGGCACTCCTGGCCCTGGGCAGCGCAGGGCCCTGTGCCCCGTATATACCCCTGCAGGGCGGGGCTGTGCCATGTCACCAGGACAACAGAATGGCCAACAGCACCCAGGAACCCGATAGAACGGCCCTGTGTCACAAAGGGCCCAGCCCAGCACCCCTTCAGCAGCCCAAGCCCCTGGAAGTGTCATGGAGCAGGTGCCCAGCAGGTGCTGGCTTTGCAGGCTGGGCTGTGCGGGGCCAGAGGAATTGGCCGGATGGACGCAGGCAGGGAGTTGTGGTCAGCGGCTCCATGGGCGGCTGCAGGCCGGGGATGAGGGGTGTCCCTCAGGGAGGGCTCTGCCTCGGCCCCGGGGGGGCCCAATGCGAGGGCGAGGGGCTGGGGGGGCCATGGGGGCGTTCGATCAATGGGGAGGGCCCGGGGAGTGCTGAGAAGGGGGTGGTGAGTGGGGGGGAGGGAGGGGTCCCATGGATTTGGGGGGAGTCTTGATGAGTGTGGGGGGAGTCCCATGGATTTTGGGGTCCTGGTGACGGGGAGGGAGCGGTGAGTGGGGGGTCCCATGGATGGGGGAGGGGCGGTGAGTGAGGGGGGGTCCTGGCGCGCTGGGGGGGTCCCAAGTATCCGGGGGGGTCCCAGCGCTTTGGGGGGGTCGGTGAACGGGGGGGCAGTGAATAGGGGGAGCCCCGGTAAATTGGGGGGGGTCCCTGGTGATAACCGGAGGAGGAAGGGGGGGGAAAGGAGCGAGCCCCAAGGGACTCCCCCCGGTGCTGGGGACACCCCGGTGCCCCCCCAGCTCACAGCCCCCCCCCATTCCCGCTCCTGTTCCCGGGGGAAGTCAAAGGGGAGGGGCGGAATCCCCGGGATGGGCAGGGGGGACACAAAGGGGGGTCCGGGCCCTGTGCACCGGAGGGTGGTCGGTACACGAGGGGGGGGTCCAGTCCCGGTGCCCGAGGGGGCGTCCCGGTGCCCGGTGATTCGTGAGGGGGTGTCCGGTGATTCCTGGGGAGGTCTCCGGTGGTCCTGGTGCATGACGGGGGGGTCCCGGTGACTCATGGAGGGGTCTCCGGTGATCTCGGTGCCCGAGGCTGGCGATGTTTGAGGGGGGGTCCGGCGGTCCCGGTGCACGATGAGGGGGTGTCACTGCTCGATGGGGGGGGGAGTCCCGGTGCACGGTGACGGTGCTGATTGATGGGGGAGGTCCTCTGGTGTTGCCGGTGCCCGGTGATTGATGGAGGGGGTCTCCGGCGATTCCTCGGGAAAGGGGGGGCGGTCCGGTGATGCCGGTGCACGAGGAGGGGAGAGAGGAAACTCGAGGGTCCTGAGGGGGTCCCGGTGCACGAGGACGGTTAAATTCGGGGGTCCTGGTGCTCGGAGGGGGGGTCGGTTCCTGGTGTGTGACACAGAGAGAGACCCCGGTGACACTGGGGACCCTGGCACGGGGCTGGTGACACTCAGGGGCTCCCGGTGGCACAGAGACTCTCCCCAAATTCTCTGGCACGAGGTCCTGGTGGCACGAGGAGCTCTCAGTGACACGAGGAGCTGGTGGCATCTAGGGGCTCCTGGTGGCACAAGGAGCTGGGGGCACTTGACGAGCTCTTGGTGACACTCGTGGGGCTCTCAGTGACATGAGGAGCCCCCAAATTCCTCTGGGTGACACAAAGAGCCCCCCAAATTGGTCTGGGTGACACGAGGAGACGGTGGCACGAGAGGAGCCCTTCGCAGGAGGATCTGTTGCACGAGGACGCCCAAAATTCCTCGAGCGAACCCCCCCGAAATCCTCGCGCGGGACCTCCCACTCAGCGGGAGCCCAATCCCCCCCTGATCCTGCTCCTCTCCCCGGGGGTCTCCGGGTGATCCCGCCCCAGGTCCTCCCCTTTCCCCCTTTTCCCCCAGGACTGGGAAGGTCGGAGGGACTGAAGGGGGGGTGCAGGTGCGGGTTTTTCCGGGGGGGTCCCGGTGGCCCCCGGGGCGGGGTCAGTGCTCAGCAGCGGGGCCGCGCCGCTCGCACCCGTTGGCCGAGATCGGGGACGGGCAGGGGCGGCCCGGGGACCACCCCAGCCCCCCAAATCACACCCGGGTCTGCTGCTTTAGTCCTGTGCCACCAGCGCTGATTTTTCTCCTTTTTCAGTCTTCTGATAATTGATAAAAGATTCGTATTAGTCACAAAAGCATTGGGGTTTGTATAAACCAGAATACTAAGCTCTGAAGTAAAGCATGGACACTAGATAAAGGAAATTATATGATAAAATAATTCTGTTTGTTATAATATGTTGTATTATGTTACATTATGTTATGTTATGTTTTCCAAATAAGTTGTATCGGCTACCAGCTTGCAAAATCGGACATCTCGAAAAGCCCTTCCTGTCTTTGTTTGATCAATACTGCCTGTCTCAAGGACCAGACTCTCAGAATTTCTCTGGTGGTTATCTACAAGGACCAGATGGCTATCTGTGACTGATTATCGCCCAAAGGCTTTGTGAATTTGTGTAAGGATGTTTATTCTACCACCACTGCTTATGACAACAAAAAAACAAAAATTATTGATTACAACGAGAAACCACAGTATAAGAAGAGGCTGCAAACCAAGGTTGGGTGGAGCGTGGAGTGGGCGGTCACCCCTCACGTTCCCCAGCGCTGCTTGCTCTTTCTATATCAAATAAAGCAATCTAAATTTTGCTGAACATCAAGACTGATGTTTCTGATTTATAACAGTCTTTTGTTGGTTTTTTTTTTTTTTGCTAAGGTTTAATAAACCTTTAAAATTTTACAAAGTGAGCGTCGTTTCTCACACCCTGCACTGCCGAGGTAGGAGGTGCAGCTCCAAGGAGGGAGGCGAGTGGAAAACTGGTTTGAAGGGTCTTAATTTACTTCTCGTTATCCTGCTCTGAGTTTTTGGAGTTTGCTGCCAGAAATCTCTCCCGTCCACTCATCCACAGCTGTTTGGGGCAGTTTTTCCTTTTTGTGGGGGAAATCAAAGCCATAGACTGCCGCTCCTAATTAGGGGGTAGGAGAAGAGAGGCTCCAGGGCTTCCCGCTGAGCCGGAGCCAGCGAACACGCAGGGCTGGGAAAGGCGTGCCGGGAGCTGCGGAGAACTTTGTTTGTGTTTTCAGGCCAATGGCGGTCGGGCCCGGGCCCGTTCCAGGGCTGTTCCTCATCTCCGCCTTTGCCCTCCCACAGCCCGGGGGGCCCTGAGAGCGCGGGCCGAGGCTGGGCCGTGTGCAGAGCCCGGCCCTCGCTGCCATTGGCTGATTGTGCCAATGTCACTCCTGGTTGTCGCGCGCTGATTGGGCAGAGCAGCAAAGGTGCCGTTGTGGCAGCGTCTGTGCGGGCCCGGCAGCGGCGGCAGCGGCCGGAGCCCGGGGAGGCGGCGGCGGAGCTCGGAGGCGGCCCCAGCGCAGGTGGGAGCCGCGCTCGGTTGTGCGGGGGCTCGGGGCTCGCTGCGGGCCTCGGGGGCGGCAGGGGGCTCTGGCGGGTTGGTTGTGCCGGTGCCGGCCCGTGTTGGCGCTGGGCTGAGGGCGCTGCGGGAGCGGCTGCCCGCGGTCTCCTTCCCGCTGGGGCCTCGGCAGGAGCCGGTGCCGGAGCAGCGCTGGCTCGTCCCGGTTGCTGTGGGTGGCACAGAGGTGTCTGCCCTGTGGCCGGGGCTGTGCGGGAAAATTCCATGGCCAGAGGTTTGTGTGCCCTCAGGAGACGGAGGAGTCCTGTAAAAGTGACTTTATTCCTGAACAAAGAGAGAGGCCTTACTTTTGTTATATGTTTCACCACTTTTCGGTTTTCATCTAGTCGCTAACAGCAATTTGAGTAATTAATTTTCCACAAACTTCCCCTCCTTCTTTTCATAGATAATCTGATCCCATCTCGTGGTGAAATGTCTCGTTCCTCATTTCAGTGGATTGTTTGTCAGGAAGTTCAGGAGCTGGAGCTGTCTGGTTGGTTATTATTTCAAGGACAGTTTTTAACCTAATTATGCCACTGAAATTATGGATGGATTCTCTATATCTTGATATGAATTCGTTAGGGTTTCCAAGGGCTACTCCATGGTATTGTAGGATTTGTTCTGGTGTCTCTTCATCTTTTTCCTATTTTTGGGTGCTCCCTCCAGCCGGGGAAGAATCAATTGACCACTTTTTTCTATTTAAATCATCAAATACTTGGATACCAAACTGATTTCTCTGGGCAAGAAAATACAGTTCTGATATGCCCTATATAGCCTGGACAGTGGCAGCACATGTTGGAGTGAGGAGAGGGATGATTTCCCCCCACTTTTTTTCATGAAGTTTTCCCAACATTCTCCGTTTGCTGTTTCCCTTTGCAGCTTAACCAATTTCTGTTGCAGTCAGATATCCTCACTATGGGCTCTGCCTTTAGTTGTGCAAATTCCATCTGTGCAAGCAGGCAGAGCTGGGGGTGAGGGGCAGAGGGAATCAGCCCAATTCCTCCCCCAGGCTAGAAGATCCTGGGGCATTGTCCACACTTTGCTTCAGGTAATTTGCATTTCTAAAGCTCCCCTCACGGCTGCCTGGAACCCATTCTTCTCTTCCAGAGCTGCCGTTTGGTTATTCACATGTGCACCCCCACAACCTGCTTGTTTTGTTTTGTTTTGTTTTGCTTTGCTTTTTTTCTAAACGATTTTGTATTAACTGGTTATGCATTAAAGTCTCACCATTAATACTCTTCTAGTTTTGCCAAATGCAACCTAAAGATGCACATCCAAAAATCCATTCCGACATTCTGCCATCATTAAGAGCCTCCTGCAAATATGTACAAAAATATTCCAATGCAATCAAGTTTTTTCTGCTTTTCCTGGGAGTAAAAATTGTCACAACCCTGGCCCAATCCTAACTGATAATATAAATGTAGGATTATTATGAAATGTTTTTCTAATGGAGTAATCTTGTCAGTTAACCTGCAGGAAAAACAAAACTCTCCAATAATATCTTTAGTGTTAGAGAGTCAAGGTTTTACTTGATTCTAGTCGGGGTGTGCAACAGAAATCATTTCATCCACACATAGCCCGGATGTGCCAAGAAAATCATTCCATGACACGTGAGTTTTACTAGATTTTCATAAAGTTTTTACAGCCTGAACCCATAGAAATCCACTCGTCTATTCCTCATTACATCAAAGTTGTGTGGTTCTTAGTATTTTGTTTCTTAGCAGGCCCGGATTTCTCCTCTTGTGATGTTAATTAGGTCCGAACTCCTGGATTTCCTTCTCAGCCTTTTCCAGACCAGGTGTCTCCATCTGTGCTCTATGCCGGGGGCAGTGTCTGGGGTGGGTGTTCTTCGATATTTGCTGATGTTTCGTTGAGGTTTTGTTGATGGGCATTCTCTTTGTGGGTATCTTTTGGGCTCTTCCCAGTCTGTTGACATGTTAAACTCATCCCTATTGACTGGTGTAACACCCTTTAAAAAGTTCTTTAAAATTTCTTTCCCCAGTGCAAAGGCAAAACAAGCCTGAGTTGAGAAATAACTTTTAAAAATTTAAACAAGGTATATTTTCCAACAGTGGAATCCCGGGCAGGCCAGTGTGTGAGTGTAACTGAGAGGCAGAGTGGAATTCTGCCATTGTCTTCCCCAGCAGCTGTGGGAGTGCAGGCACTCTTTTGGTTATCAAAACTTTATTTTGATGCAAGACTTGACCAACAGGAGATCCTCCTTCCAGCAGTTTTTGGGCCTCAGGTCCCATTAAAGCTGTGGCTGCACAATTCTGCAGACAATGAGGCCACTCTGGCCACTGGGTTAAATATTTTAGCATGAGAATTCCTTTGGCATGGCCCTGTTTAGCATTCTCATACAATTCAAATTCTTTTTCCCTTTGTGGTAGGGCCAGGGCAGGAGGCTCAGTTAATCTGCTTTTTAACACTTGAAAACTCTGCCTTCCTCCTGGTGTCCATCCCTCCAGTTTCTTGACTGGCAAGACAGGAATGTCTTAGGAAGAAATCCCTGGCTCCAAAAGCCCTGCCTTTAGCAGGGACTCAATAAGAGGCTCTAAGCCCTTCCTTCCCTCCCTTGGAATAGGGTATTGCTTTCAGACTCCACTTGTCCTGGTTACTTCAAAGAGCTTTGGAGAGGCTCCATATCTAATTTCCCTATTTTCCTGGAGCTGCCCACACTTCTGGTTTCACTTCAGCATAGGCCTAGCCAGACATTTGACACAAAGGCAAAACAGAACTGGCCTCTGTATCACCTTTTACAATATCAATTTGCATTCCCAATTTAGCCTTCAATCCCTTCCCAGCAAATTACAATCACAATTAGGAGGAAATAAAAATTCCTAAATTACAAACCCATCCCCCACAGCTGCTAACAGCGGTTGAATAAAACACACCAGCTCACCTTTCCCATTTATCCCCTGAGTAATTTTTGGCGATTTGTCGCCTTAAATCTAAGATTGGGAGTGGATGGAGAGGTCTCTGTGTCCATCAGGAAAGGCCTCCTCTCGATCCAGATCCACCCTGAATGTTCTCAAGGGCCCCAATGCGGTGTGTCCCTGGTGTAATGGGAGCTGTGACACCCCTGACAATGTATGTCCATCAAGGACTGGACTTGCTCCTCCTGAGGGTGCTCCTGTATCTGCTTCCAGTGTCCTTCTGCCCTGCACATGGAACCCTGATTCCTTCCCAGGGACTGTTTGGGTTGGCTCTCCCCTGCCGAGGAGGGCAATGCCTGTGCCAGGTCCTTGTGGCCGACCCCGTCCCCTGGGTGCTGGGGCCCCCTTGGGCCCTGGGGTTCATCCCTCAGGGGCTGTAGAAACTCTGCCATGGCCTTTGCCTTCCCCTTGGCCTTTTCCTCCTCCCTTCTTGCATTCCCCTGCTGTGCCTTTGTGACCAAGTGCTCCAGGGGCTTCTTCTGCCCCTCCTGCAGCCCCCTCAGTGCCTGGGGGTGCTCATCCTCTGACAGCTGCTGAGCTTTCTGCTAAATCATTCCTTTCTGCACTGACCCAAGGAAAATGCTTAAAAGCTGATCTCGATCCTTGCACGTCCAATGCCCATTTCCCAGCTGTTCCTTTGTCCTGCTGCTCCTTGTGCTGTGGCTGCCGTGGCCAGCCCGTATCCCAGAGCCGGTGCCTGTCCTGCCGCAGTGTCCAAACGCGGCCCCCCCGGCGGGCAGGGCCGGCAGCTCCACGGGGCCGGGCAGCGGCCGGGGCGTCCCGCAGCCTCCTGGGGGCCGGGGGCCACTGCCGGGCCTGCAATTGCCGGGGGGTGCTGGGCTCAGGCAGCGCCCGGCGCTGAGCCCCGGCTGCCCCACAGCCCCGGCCCGGCCCCGCAGCTCCCCACAGGCCCCCAGCCCGTGCTCCCGGTGCCGCCCCTCTGCGCCCGCTCCTGCCGCTGCCCAGCACAGAGAAACCCCCTGCAATCCTGACCTCCTTGTGTGCCTGTCCTGGCAACCGGGGATGGAAAGGATCTGCATCAGCTGGCAACTTCTGAGGATAAGAGCCTGCTGGAAAACATCCCCATCCTCAGTATTTTTCTCTTCGTCGTCTTTGTCATCATCCTTTTTCTTCCCACATAGATTCCTGCTGCTTCTTCTTTCCTGAACCATATTCCTGCACACTGCCCTTCACCCAGTCTCTTCCCAGCACACCAACACCATCCATCCTTTGCTGTCTAAATCCCTTCTGGACTTCCCTTATTGCCCCCCTGGGTGTCCATGTCCTTGATTACCTCTGGGGGAATGTGCAAACTCCCTCAACATGCTCCCAAGGAACCCTTCAGAGATATTGTGGGATCGTCATCTCTTTTGCCAGGATCCCTTCCTGGCTTTCCATTTGTCCCCGAAGATGCCACTGTAGTCACTGCTGAGATTTTCAGTGCTCTCTGGCTGCCGACTCTTCCCAGCCCCCCTGATCTGTCACTCGTCTGTCTCTTGGTCACTCTCGGGTACCCAATCCATGCCCGGTGCCGCAGCCACCCAAGGGAGCCGATCACCCAAACTGGGTGAGGCACCTTCAGCTCCACTCACTGTCCCCGCCCTGGATGGGGGAAGGAATTCCGGCCGAGCCCCAAGGTGTGTGGAAAAATTCACATCACCAGAGGATTCTGTGCACAAAGAAGACAGAGGACTCCTGTAAAAGTAATTTCATTCACAAATAAAGGAAGAGGCCGTGGGCCATTTCCCATGGGGTCTCTGCAATTGTTAGTAGACACAGCATCCTTTTCATCCTAATTTTCCCAGCTGCATCTCCCTCTCCCTTTTCCCATTGGCTGAAGTACTTGAGAGGTACCGACATGCCAATGCACCTGCTGAATTTCCGCCCCCCCCCCCCCCCCGTTAATATTCATCCACTTTTGTATAGCTAACGATATTCATGGCTCTGTTAAGTCCTTCTTCTTTTTCTGGGAGTTCATGAATTGAGCAGGACCTTGGCTGAGCAGCAGTCTGTGTGGTCAATTAATAACATTTTCTGACCCTGATGGCTTCCGCTGCCACTTCCTTATGTCCACGTCCCCGGCCCTGTGTCCAAGCGGATTCGCAGCCTGTGTTTGTAGAGACCCTTTGCTGTTGTTCCTTGCATGGGGGTCCCCCGTTTTGGGGCCATCCCCCCTGGAGCAGGGTGTCCCGGCTTGGTGCAGCCCCGCCCCTCGGGCAGCGCTGAGCCAATGAGAGCGCGCGGCGGTGATGACGCAGCAGTGTCCAGGCAGAGCCGCAGCTCCCAGCGTTGCCCACCTGGAGCCACCTGCGCCCGGCCCGGGCCCCAGCGCCCCCCGGCAGGGGAATTTGGGGAGGTGGGAGGGGGGGAGCGCCAAGGCCGGGCCCTCCCGCGCTGTGGTGGCGTTTTGGAGGTTTTTCCAGGCACAAGATGCCCAGTGACTTCTTGAGATGAACCTGGGCAAGGAGAAACCCCCAGCCTAAGGCCCTCTTCTCTTTTGTTTTCCTCCAAACCAGGATTTGTCATTCCCAAGTCGTGGATGGATGGAGGAGGAGGACAAGTCCCAGGGATCCCACAGGAAGAGGGGCTGCAAACCCAGCCCAGGGAGCTGCGAGGAGGAAAGACCCTCCCTGAGCCGGGAAGGCGGCCGGAGATCCAGGCAGAGCTCAGAGCTGATGGAGAAGCCTCCTGGAGGGGAGAAGCCCCACAAGTGCTTGGAATGTGGGAAGGGTTTCAGCTACAGGTCCCATCTGACCCAGCACCAGAGGATCCACACTGGGGAAAAGCCCTACAAGTGTGGGGAATGTGGGAAGGGTTTCAACTACAGTTCCAGCCTGATGCATCACCAGGTGGTCCACACAGGGGAACGGCCCTACACCTGCTTGGAATGTGGGAAGAGCTTTCAGTGGAGCACCAACCTGAGATACCACCAGCGCATCCACACTGGGGAGAGGCCCTACGAGTGTCCCAAGTGTGGGAAGAGGTTTCAGAGAAGCTCCGATTGCCTCAAACATGAGCGGATTCACACAGAAGAGAGGCCCTTCCGCTGCCCCGACTGCGGGAAGGGATTCAAACGCAACTCCCATCTCACTGTCCACCGGCGCATCCACACTGGGGAGAGGCCCTACGAGTGTCCTGAGTGTGGGAAGAGCTTCTCCAGGAGCTCTCACTTGACCAAACACCAACGGAGGCGCCACTAAGGGAAGCCCTGTGAGTGCCCCGAGTGTGGGAAGAGCTTCGTGCTCTGCTCCAGCTCCATCCCCCATGGGAGGATCGGTGTTGGATGATCCCCAGTGACCCCCGTTGGGCAGAGCCCTGGTGATCCGTGGTCCCGGTGATCCGTGTTGGGTGGAGGGAAGGGGTTGGAGAGATTTCTTTCCCTTCTCCTCGTGTTGCTGTGATTTGGTTGATAATAAATTCCCTCGCTGTGCCCAGGCTGGCTCTGTTGTTCCCGTGCCGGTGCTCGGGGCGGGATCTCTCCTGTTCCTTCTCTCAACTCCCGGGCCTCTCCTCAGCCAATCAGGGAATGCGATGAAGAAGATTCAGCCAATCAGAGAGAGCAGCTGTGATGACTCACCGGTTGCCGGGCAGACCCGCAGCACCCAGTGTTCCCCACCTGGACCCCGCCCTCCCCCCCAGTCACGATCCCCCCGCGGGGTTCCCCCAAGTCCTTTCCCAGTCCCTCCCCCCAGTAAACGGAACTGGGTCTAATTGGGAAGCTTTACTGGGGAGGGGGGACATGACCCCTGGGACCCCCCCCCCACCTTCTTGTACAGGTAGAAGCCGGGCCCCAGCTCCAGGAAGACGAAGCCCAACACGGAGCCTCCGATCCCCATCAGCACCTTGCTGCAGGCGGCGTCTGGCAGCATCTCTGGGGATCCACAGGGGTCAGGACCCTCCAGACCTTCCGCAGCCCCTCTAAGCACCTTCCTAGTCAACTCCTGCCCACCCAGGACACCCTGTAACCTCCTCCCAATCTCTTCCCAGCCTCCCCAGGACCCACCAAAGCCCCTCTATTTCCGCTCAGGATCCCATAACTCCCTCCTAGTTACCTCCCCACTGCTCCAGGATCCCCAAACCCTCTCCCATTCCTTTCCAGGACCTGTCAGAACTCACCAAGGCCTTCCCAGTCTCTTCCCATCACAACCAACCTCATTCCAACCCTTGCTTTCCAATCCCTGATCTTGTTCCAGCCCCTCCAGGCTCACTCAGATCCCTCCCAGTTCCCCCCAGCTGATCCCAGTGTGTCCCCACTGTCTCCTAATGTCCCCTAGTTTGTCCATCTCACTGTGGCCTTCGAGCTCCCAGCCCAGCCCCAGCTGCCTGCTCTGCTCCGTGATGGATTTCTACACTGCCAAGATCCAGGTGAGGTTTTTTCCAGGGCCAGCAGGAGCTCTTGGGCCACGTGGTGGCCACCGACCTCAGATGGCCTAGACCTGCTCCCCAACAGCCCAGACTGCTCAAGTTATATCATGACAATAGTTATAGAATTATTTACATTATAAAATTACAATTGGGATTAGTTATAACTGGAAGGCCTCCAGGCCAGCTGTTAGCTACTACAGGTTTAGTGCTGGCCAAATCTTCCACTAGAATTATTTACTCATTTCCTGCTGTGAGACAGGATTAGGAGGAAGGCAAAGCAGGCTCCAATCTTAAAGGGTATAAAGAAAGAACTTTATTAACAGAACTAAAAGAATTACAAGAATCAGAATAAAACCTTCAGAACATTTCTCCTCCCCCACACCCTCTTTTCTTTACACTGACAACATGCAGGAACAATTCAGCCAGTTTGCCATCTCTAAAATAGTCTTTTTCCAGTTCACTTAGGGAGAGGAGTCTCTCTTGTGGTGCTATGGAGACTTCTCCACAAGAGACAATTCTCTCGTGGCTTCAAAGTCACAGTGAATCAGCTGCCCAGGAGAATGGAAATCTCATCACTTTGTAAAAGTCCCTTCCCTCGACCTACAGCTTTCCCCACAGTTGTTTTTGAGGGCTCAATCTTTGGCTAATAGGGTACACTTTTAAGGATGAACTGTTCAGAAGCAAAGGTTCTCTTCATCTGTCTCTGAGATCATCTTCATCTCTGGGAACAGAGGTTCTCTTCTTCTTCCCTGGGGTAAAGGGTCTTCATCACTCTCATCTCTCTCTGTTCAAGCTACTTCAATATCTGCTTGTTCAGCATGGATGCTTTTGCTCATGTCTGCAATTTGAACACTTCATCCTCCACGTGCTTTTGTACAAGTTACAGGGAAATAGAGTCTGACATATCAACTTAATCTTTCCCATAGACTTACAAGAGGATTTCAGCCCAAGACTGAGGCATCTCCTCAATCCCTCCCATCTGGGACCTAAATTCTACTTCTCTAACCTTGGGGTCCACATGTTGTTCCTCTACGTGTCTTCACTCTGTCCTGTTGTCTCACTCGAGAGAGAATTGAAGGTCTGCAAGTCTCATCTGTACAGTGAAAGAGATAATATCTTGTTCCAAGGCCTGCAGATAATCATATGATCCCTGCTGGTGGTGGCCAGAGCTGTTTACAGTGGAGAATTCAAGTGCCAGGATTTTCAAGGGCCCCAGCCAGGACAGTGTGGCCACTCTGGCTGCACAGCTTTTTCAGTGGTTTAACAGGTTGTCAGTTCTCAAAACTAATCACTGATTAGATTTTGTCAGACTTAGAGGAAGCTCTTAGCAGCTCCTGTCAAAAAAAATCATTTCTGGGGGTGGCTTCTTCACTCCTCACAAAATGTCAAATGTGCAAAACCAGCACAGAGGGTCCCCCCTTTCTGTTGTGAGGTCTCGTGTTGTCACCCTTGGCTCCATGAGGCCCTGTAAAGTCAAAATGGATCCTTCGTTCCAGGAGACCCCAAAATGTCACAATGATCTCTGGACACCATAAGGCCCTGAGGCATCACAATGGCCCCTTGGTTCCAAAAATCCCTGCAGAACCATAGGGGCCTCTGGATTGCATGAGACCCCACAGTGTCACAGAATCCCTTTCATTCCCTGAAGTCCCAAAATGTCACAAAGGATTCTTGGTCCCATGAGGTCTTGCAGAACTATAAGGGCCTCTGGATTCCATGAGACCCCAAAGTGTCACAGAGTCACTTTCTTTCCCCAAATCTCGAAAGTGTCACAATGGATTCTTGGATTCAAGAGACTCCACAGTGTCACAGTGTCCCCTCAGTTCCATGAAGTTGCAGAGAATGACAAGGCCTTGTGGGATCACAATGGATCCTTAGTTCCATGAGGCCCCACAGAATCACAGGGGCCTCTGGATTCCACAGGACACTGGAGTGTCACCATGGCCCCACGGTTCCATGGGACCCCTGAGTGTCACAATGGCCCCACAGTCCCACGTGTCCCCTCAATGTCACAATGTCCATTCTGTTCCAGGAGGCCCTGCAGTGTCACAATTGCTCCGTTGTTCCATGTGTCCCCTCAGTGGCACAATAGTGCCAGGGTTCCATGTGACCTCTCAGTGTCACAATGGTCCCACAGTTCCAAGAGGCCCTGAGGTGTCACAACATCTCACCGTTCCATGTGTACCCTGAATGTCACAATGGCCCCATGGTTCCATGTGTCTCCTCAGCATCACAATGTCAGCAGTTCCATCTGTCCACTCAGTGTCACAATGGCCCCATGATTCCATTTGTCCCCTCAAAGTTACAATATCCCCAAAGTTCCATGTGTCCCATTAGTGTTACAATGACCCAGGGTTCCATGTGCCTCTTCACTATCACCATGGTCCCACGGTTCCAAGAGACCCTGCCATGTCACAATGGCCCAATGGTTCCATGTGTCCCTTCCTGTCACAATGGCCTCAGGGTTCCATTTGTTTCCTGAGTATGACAGTGGCCTCAGGATTCCATGTTTCCCCTCAGTGACACAATGGCCCCAGGCTTTCATGTGTCCACCAGTGTCACAATGGCCCCATGGATCCGGGAGGTCCTGCAGTTTCTCTATGGCCCCACGGTTCCATGTGTCCCCTCAGTGTCACAATGGCCCCACAGTTCCAAGTGTCCCCTCAGTGTCACCATGGACCCATGGTTCCAAAAGCCCCTGCCGTGTCATAATTGTCCAATGGTTCCATGTGTCCCCTCATGTCACAGTGGTCTCAGGGTTCCACGTTTCCCCTCAGTGACACAATGGCCCCAGGCTTTCATGTGTCCCCTCAGTGTCACAATATCCACACGGTTTCATGTGTCCCCTGAGTGTCACTTTGGGCTCAGGGTTCCATGTGTGCTCTTAATGTCACAATAGCCCCACAATTCCATGTGTCTCCTGCATATCACTATGGCCCCACAGTTTCATGTATCCTCTCAATGTCAGAATGGCCCATTTTTCCATTTGTCCCCTCCGTGTCACAATGATGCCACAGTTTCATGTGTCCCCTCAGTGTCACCATGGTCCCATGCTCCAAGAGACCCTGCCATTTTACAATGGCCCAACGGTTCCATGTTTCCCCTCATGTCACAATGGCCTCAGGTTTCCATGTGTCACAATGGAATCATGGTTCCATGTTTCCCCTCAGTGACACAATGGCCCCAGGCTTTCATGTGTCCCTTCAGTGACACAACGTCCCTGGATTCCATGTGTCCCTTCAGTGTTACAATGGCCCCACGCTTCCAGGAGGCTCTGCAGTGGCACAGTGGCCCCGGCGTTCCATGTCCCCTCATGTCACAATGGCATCAGGGTTCCATATGTCCCTCAATGTCACAATGGCCCCAAAGTATCATGTGTGTCCTCAGTGTCACAAGGGACCCAGAGCTCCATGTGTCCCCTCAGTGTAACAATGGCCCTGTAAGTCCAGGAGGCCCTGCAGTGTCACAATGGCCCCAGGGTTCCATCTGTCCCCTCAATGTCACAATTGCCCCACAGTACTATGTCTCCATTCAGTGTCACAATGTCCCCTCATTGTCACAGACGAGCAGCACTGGAGTGGGAGCAGCACCACTGGAGGGGTTGCAGCTGCACTGGAACAGGAGCAGTGGCTGTGGAACAACAGGGGAGAAGCTGTGGAACACAAGTCCTGTGAGGAGCAGCTGAGGGAGCTGGGAATGTTTATCCTGGGGAAGAGGAGGCTCAGGGGAGACCTCATCACTCTCTACAACTCCCTGACAGGAGGGTGCAGCCTGGTGGGGGTCGGGCTCTTCTCTTAGGGAACAGGGACAGGACAAGAGGACACAGCCTTAACTGCACCAAAGGAAGGTTTATCCTGGACATTAGAAAAAATTTATTCACAGGGTGATTGGGCATTGGAATGGGCTGCCCAGGGAAGTGATGGAGTCACTTGTAAATGGGGTAACTGCACCACCTAATTAGTACCATGTCTTCATTTTCTCTTGTTTTTACTCAGAGTCAGGATTGAAAACATGAAGGAGGTGAATTTTCTCGACTTTGGGCTTGGTAGTTTAATAAATCTTAATTAAAGTACAGAGAGTTCTGCAACAAGTCTAGCCACCAGCTAAAAGCCAGCGAAATGGAGGCATATCAAGCTAGTTACAAGGTTTTTTAAAGTTAAAAAGTTCAATAAAGAACTAACACCTGTATTATTTATAGGTTTTCACTCAATAACCAAACTCCTGTGACCCACTGTGCAGCATTAACTGTCCAACCAGAAACTACTACCTGAAACCATGAAGAAGAAGGAAGCAGAAGACAGAAAGAGACAACACTTAAAAACTTCGATCTCGTTCCATACTTTTTACTATATTCTAAAAGCCCCAAATTCCAAACCCTTCACCATGTGAAATCACACACTTTCATTCCAATAAGAAACCCGTGACTCCAATTCTATTATTCAAATTTGGAAGCCTTCTCCAAGGCCTCAAGTCAAAAGCAGTGTTTTCCTGAGGGTCAGTATCAGAAAGTACAAAAAGTTCCAAACTCCCAGGTTTCTGGGATCCAACAGTCACCATCCCTGGAAGTGTTTAAGGAAAGACTGGATGTGGCACTCAGTGCCATGGGCTGGTGACAAGGTGGTGTTGGGTCATTGGTTGGACTGGATGATCTCAAAGGTCTTTTCCAACCTCAATTCTGTGATTCCGTGATTCAGTGGAGCATCAATGGCAAATGGGTGGATAAAGAGTGGAACAGGCCTGGCAGCTGTTCTGGGAGCAGTGCTGGAGATGCCGAAGGGAACGGCGGCGGAGCGGGAATGGAGCGGCGCCGGAGATGCCGAAGCTGCGGGACACAGAGCGGCTCCGAGCGCTGTGTCCTGCAGGAGCCAGCCCTGCACACCAGAGCCGAGCCCGTCAGGCTGACCCAGAGCAGGGGGCAGAGGCAGGAATTGCTGCTGGGCCATGGGAGCTGTGGATCGAGTGCATTTAATGGTGACTTGGGGCTTTGATTCTTGTCACTGCAGCCACATTCTGTGGTGCCAGGACCCTTCCAGTTCATCTGAAGTCATGAACTCAGGACAAACAGAGAACAAAAGGCATCAAACGGCCTTCTCTACTGCAGGGGAACACATCTTGGTTTAATGATTTCTGATACAGGAGCCAAACTGGGTCAGTTATTGGTCTGTGGTTTGTTCTAATCCAGGAACAATTTGCAAAGTACTGGCATTTGGCATTAAAAATGAGCAACATGCCTCATCATCTGGATATTGCACATGGAGTACAGAGCTATTTCTGTTTCTTATTATCGTGTTTCCTCTTCTTTTTTCTCCTCTGCCAGAGTCAGGATTAAAAGCTTGAGAGACAGTATTTCGTGTTTTGACTCAGATGTTTATTCTTACGTATATTACAGTGAGTTCTACAGCACTTCTAGCTAACAAGCAAAAAATGGTGATGTATCTCTGTCTTTATAAGGCCTTTTAAGGCCTAACTGTCCAATTAGAACAAACATCTAAATTATTTTTACTTTTAACCCAATAACCAATCACCTGTGACCTGCAATGCGGAATTTCCTATCCAATTAAACAAGATCCCACCTAGACCCATGAGAAGAAGGTGAAGAAGAAAGAAACCTCCTCCCTAAAACCTCCATCTTGCCTTCTACATATTACTATATTCTAAAACCCAAAATTCAAAAATTTCCACCATGTGATATTAGACACTTTTATTTAAACTTCATACCAGTGATGCCAGCTCTATCATTCAATTTCGGAAGCCTTCTCCACAGCCTCAGGTCAAAAACTGTATTTTCTTGTGGGTCAGTATCTGTCAGCAAAGAAAGTCTAAAACTCTCGGTGTCCAGGGTTCCAACAGTTATGATGAAGAAAACAACTGGAATTATTTTCTCTCCTGGTTTCACCCTTTCTTCCTCTCTCTGGGTTTAAGCCTCCACCACTCCCTGCAGGTCTGCTTTCCATAATCTGCTCCTCTGGAGTTGGGATGTGACAAATGAGCAGTGGAAAGAGGGAGGATAATGGATAATGGACCATTCCAACTGCAAAATCTGCATTAGCAGCCTCTGGATTTCCAGTGTTTAGAAATTCTCATGTTTTAAACTACCTGAGCAAATCCCACGTTTCTCGCTTTGCCCTGGCTGAAATCCTTCCTTTGGCCTTGTTTAGGAACTCACCCTCAGAAACACCTCATTGCAGACGCTTTTCTGTTGGTTTTGATAAGAGATGACAAGAAAATCAGCACGAGGGGGAGGGATGAGGGAGAGGGAAGAAACAATTCCTTCCTTGTGTCTTCCTTGTGGAAAGTCTCCTCTAGAGGTTGTGCTGCAGCTGGAGACTTGGCCAGAGGGAAGTGATTGAGCTGAGGCAGCAGAGGCATCTCCTCCCTGGTTTGTAGCCCTGGGGCTGGGAGGGGACACAGGTGCCCCCCTTGCACCCCACAACCCCCTGGAATGGGGGATTCTCCCTGCCTCTGCCAGGTGCTCCTTATCCATGCCTGGCCTGGGTGCTCCTGGTCTGAGCTCCCTCCCATGGTCATTCCTGGTGGTGGGGAGTGGGAGGGAGGAGTTCAGTGCCAATCTGGGAGGTGCCAGCAGGGTCAGAGATGTGGGGAGGTGACAGTGACAGAGTGACAGGATGTGCAGATGGACACAGGGACAAGACAACACCTCTGGGGGAAAACTCATGGAGATTTGGGCGGTTTTTGTTTGTAAAATACACACGGACACAGAGCAAAGCTTTGCTCAAAGGGTTTATTGATTATTCAGGGGAAATGGCCCAGGGCTCAAAGGGTTCAGGAGGTTCCTCCAGGGATGATCATCTCCTCATGCCACCAGAGGGGATCAGGACACCGGTGTCCCCACAGCTTGCAATCCTAAAAATCAAAACCCAGAAGGTGACCTCTGGTGCACACTGGGAAATGAGAGGGGCCCTGTCCCCACCCCTCTCCCTGCAGGCACGGCTCACCTAGACACCCAGAGAGGCAGCCAGGCGCTTCTGCCGCAGAACAGCCTCCAGCTTCTCAACAAGAGGGGGCTGGGGACAAACACAGCATTAGAGACACACTGGGGGCACTGGGCTGCACTGGGAGGTGGGGGAAAGCACAGGGGTCATTGGGGAAGGGGCCTGTGGGGGGAAATGGGGGGCAGGAGCTGCTGTGCTCCTGCCCAGAAGCCCTGGGGTCCTGCCAAGAGGCACAGCTGGGGCAGGGGCTGCGTCCTGGGTCACCCAGGGGGGTGCTGGGGGAACAGGGATGGGAATGCAATGGGGGCCTGGGAAAGGGGTGCTCTGGGGAGGATCTGTGGGGCAGGGGAGTTGTCTAGGATGTCAGTAGGGGTTCACTGGGCTGTGCTGGGACAAACTGGGATGGTCTGGGGTGTGGTGGCCATGCAAGGGGAGGATCTGACACTGCCAGAACTCGTGGTACCCACCAGAGGCGTCTCCAGGATCACGACATCGTCTACATCAATCTGCAGAGAGACCAGGAGACCTCGCTGGGCACTGGGATGGACCCGGTGCCAGCAAAGGATGGGGGGACACAACTGTCCCCAAATTCCCAGAGGGAATGCCCTCCAATCCCAGCACCCCACTCACCTCCCGCAGATCATCTTGGGTTCCTTCCAGGAGCGCCTGGGAATCAAGAACAAAAGTTTGGCCTGGATAAGATCCAGTGGGGCTGTGGGGGGACAGGGAGCAGGGTGGAGGTGATGGGGTGGGAATTCAGGGCCTCCAAGGAGATCTGTTTGAGGTGGGGGGAGACCCAAAGACACTGAACTGGGGTCAATGGAGGGCCCAAGGGACTGGGCTGGGTCTGGGGAAGGGGCTCGGTGTGAGGTACAGGGGAGGAGAAAGGAATTGCAGGGTAGGGACATGGGAATGCAAGGGAGGGGCTGGGTGGGGACAGAAGAACGAGGATGGGTGGGGACAAAAGCGACAGGACCGAGTGAGGATTTGGGAAGGGGGCATGAGTCAGGGCATTGTTGAAGGGGACCCCGCTGCAGTAGCCAGGGAGAAAAGGAAATTATTGCGGGGGGGGCACATGGAAGAAAAGGCTTCGGGAATGGTCAATGGGAGGCGTTTGAGGACCCTGGAGAGGACACAGAGGAGGGAGCAGGGACGGAATTCCTCAAGGAACCCAAAGGGTGGGATGGGAGGGGACAAAGGGCAGGGTGTGGGGACAGCGTTTGGCTGGTGCCTCACCTTGGCCTGTGCCGGGGGGCACAGCAGGATGGAGAAGAGCAGGGCCACGCTGAGCACAGCCACCTTCATCTTCCTCTCGCACTGGGCAGCGCTGGCTGAGGCTGCAGCAGGGCAGGAGCACCTTTATCCCTGCCGGGACTCCTCCCTGCGCCCTCCCTGACAGCCCCCAGGCCAAAGCCCGGCTTGGCACAGCCCCCAGCCCTGGCCACAAGCCCAGCCCTGGCACAGAGTCCATCCCGCCTGTGGCACGGATCCAGCCCCGCTCCCCGCATCCCTGCAGCTTCCTGCACGGGGCAGCTGCCCCTGGAGGGGACCGGGCACCCGGGGGGCCGAGGGGGGCAGGCAGGGATCCAAAGGCAGCTGGGGACCCTGTGGGGACACCCCCACTCCAACACAATCCATCCTCCAACAGCCCCCAGCCCCACAACCCCCATCTCCCGGGACCCCTCCTCTCCAAGGGTTTTTCCTTCCAGACACCCCAGAGCTGACCCCAGCCACTCACCCAGTGGGTCTGAGCAGAATCGTCACTGTTCATCCTCCTGCCCCACGGGGAAACAGGAGATGGATTGACCCCTCTTCTTGGGACAACGAGACACCAGAATATTGGAAAACTGGGATATGAGAGGACAGAGGTGTCATGAACCTGGGAAATAGCCAGGTGATTTGGATCTCCAGGCACTGGAGACACTGGGGAGAACTGGGAAATGATCACCTCAAGACAAGGTGGAAGCTTGAGGAATTGCTCAGGTGTGGCACTTCCCACATCCACACCACCCATTATTTCCCTTTCCCTGCATGACCCAAACTGGTCCCATCTTCAGCCCCAGGGTGGAGCCCAGGTGGGAATATCCCCTGCCCTGGGGCTGATCCTCATCCTGTCACACCTGCAGCCAATAAACCCTCCCAGAGCTCCTTGTTCCTGCTCTGCACAGCTGCCACTCATGGGGGGGTGCCAGCGACCCCATCCCCAACAAAGCTCCCACTCCAGCTCTGTCCCTGCCTGGGACTTGCCCACAGCTCCCCAAGGCCCTTGTCCCCATACAGGGTCTCTGCAATGCCCTGGCCTTGTGTCCAGGCCAGCACTGGCCCTGAGCAGGATTTGCCCATCCTAGGGGACATGAGGAAGTTAGCACTTCTCCTAGAGCAGCCATTGGGAGCTAATTGGACAAACAGAGGGGCCCAGTCAGGGGAGGGATCTTGGTCCTGTCAGAATCTCTGATAAGCCCTGTTTACCCAGGGCCTGAAGCACCAGGAAGACATTCAGACATCTTGGGCATCCAAGAAGTGAAAATCCCCTGAGAAGTGGTTCCTGAGCCTGTCCATGGCTGTGATTCCCCCGCTGCCTGTTTTCTCTCTGAGCTTTCCCTTTGGGACAGCCCAGAGCTGACCCCATCCCAAAACCTGCTGGAGCCGAGCAGAATTGCCCCTATTCCCACTCTGGCACTTTGAGGAAACAGCAGTGGGCACTGAGTCCTCTTCCTGGGACATCAGGAATCAGGGACAACAGGAATGAGGGAAAACTTAAGGGTTGGTGGGTGATTGGGATCTGCAGTCACTGGAGACCCTGGGAACACTGGGCAATGCTGATCACCTGAAGACAAGGCTGAGGCTTGGGCAATGCCTCAGGTGTGCTTGTTCCCACAGCCAGACCACTCCATTTCCCTTTTCCTGCATGCCCCAAACCAGTCCCATTTCCAGCCCCAGAGCAGAGTCCAGACAGGAATGTCCCCTGCCCTGGGGCTGAGCCTGTCCCACCCAGAGCACCTGGGTCCTGCTCTGCACAGCTGCCACACACGGGGGGTGCCAGGGACCCCATTCCCAACCAGGCTCCCATTCCAGCTCTGTCCCTCACTGGG
Source organism: Sturnus vulgaris (assembly GCF_052056855.1). Taxonomy (NCBI): domain Eukaryota; kingdom Metazoa; phylum Chordata; class Aves; order Passeriformes; family Sturnidae; genus Sturnus; species Sturnus vulgaris. The sequence goes on from NW_028276170.1 coordinate 14,718,826, forward strand.
ATTTGGCTGCAGCTCCTCAAGGTCCTTGTCCCCACACAGGGTCTCTGCAATGCCCTGATCCAAGGCCAGCAGTGGCCCAGAGCAGGATGTGCCCATCCCCAGGGATATGGGGAGTGGGTGTTTGTCCCCAGGCACCACTGGGATCTAATTGGGCAAACAGAGGTGCCCAGTCAGGGGAGGGATCTTGGTCCTGTCAGAATCTCTGATAAGCCCTGTTTACCCAGGGCCTGAGGCACCAGGAAGACATTCAGACATCTTGGGCATCCAAGAAGTGAAAAATCCCCTGAGAAGTGGTTCTTGAGGGCTATCCATGGATGTGATTCCAGTTTGATATTCCAGGGCATTAGTGAAGGCTTCTGCTTTCTCTGTCCTGTGGCTCCATCAGAGATGTGTTGTGGGCCAGCTGGGAAACATTTCAGGCCACTGCCTTGACTGTTTGACCTGGAACTTGCCCAAGGAGCCACAATGCCCATGGGGGAAGATTTTCCTCTGGAGTTTTGTTGCTTTATGCCCCATGGATGAGGGAGCAGTGTGTCCCTGTGGGGGATTCTTGACCAGATGGACAAGTGCTGTGACGTCGTTGATGTGCTGACCACTATTCCTAATCACCAAAGTTACTAATCACCTTGGAGAGGAATTCAGGAAGTGTCTGCAGGGTCCTAATTTGGGAACTTTGGCAAGGAGAGTTCCATGCTGCATTGGAGATCAGTGCCAGTCAGAGGGATGGCATTGGACGGCCACTGACCATGTGCCAACAGCCTGGGGACAATGAGCTGGACACACACGGAGGTTCCCAGTGCGGGTGGAGTGATCCCCCATTTCCAGGGAACCCCGTGGGAATGTCCCTTCCTCTCTGGGGGCTGTGTCTCAGCCCTCCAGAAACTGTCCCTACAGTTTGTCCCTACACTTGTGGCAGCCTTTCAGGACAAATGAGTTTCCCCTCTCCTATCAATGGTGTCTTCTGTATAAACAATTTGCAAGAGGATTCTCAGCACAGGAAAGACTCAGAACTCATGGAACTGTTCCAGAGGAGGACACCCAGACACTCTGAGGGCTGGAGCACCTCTGTGACAGAGAGAGGCAGAGAGAGCTGGGGCTGTTCAGCCTGGAGAAGAAAAGGCTGTGGGGAGACCCCATTGTGACCTTTCAGGACTCCAAGGCACCTCCTAGGAACCAACAAACCTTCACTAATGTCCTGGAATGTCAAACAGGAATCACAGCCAGGGACAGCTCTCAGGAATCACTTCTCAGCGGATTTTTCACTTCTTGGATATCCAAGATGTCTGAATGGCTTCCTGGTGCCTCAGGCCCTGGGTAAACAGGGCTTATCAGAGATTCTGACAGGACCAACATCCCTCCCCTGACTGGGCCCCTCTGTTTGCCCAATTAGATCCCAGTGGTGTCTGGGGACAAACACCCACTCCCCATATCCCTGGGGATGGGCACATCCTGCTCTGGGCCACTGCTGGCCTTGGATCAGGGCATTGCAGAGACCCTGTGTGGGGACAAGGACCTTGGGGAGCTGTGGGCAAGTCCCAGTGAGGGACAGAGCTGAAATGGGAGCCTGGTTGGAGATGGGGTCCCTGGCACCCCCCGTGTGTGGCAGCTGTGCAGAGCAGGACCCAGGTGCTCTGGGTGGGACAGGCTCAACCCCAGGGCAGGGGACATTCCTGTCTGGACTCTGCTCTGGGGCTGGAAATGGGACTGGTTTGGGGCATGCAGGAAAAGGGAAATGGAGTGGTCTGGCTGTGGGAACAAGCACACCTGAGGCATTGCCCAAGCCTCAGCCTTGTCTTCAGGTGATCAGCATTGCCCAGTGTTCCCAGGGTCTCCAGTGACTGCAGATCCCAATCACCCGCCAACCCTTGGCTTCAAGTTTTCACACATTCCTGTTTTCCCCAATTCCTGATGTCCCAGGAAGAGGAGTCAGTGCCCACTGCTGTTTCCTCAAAGTGCCACAGCAGGAATAGGGGCAATTCTGCTCGGCTCCAGCAGGTTTTGGGATGGGGTCAGCTCTGGGCTGTCCCAAAGGGAAAGCTCTGGGAGCAAACAGGCAGCGGGGGAATCACAGCCATGGACAGGCTCAGGAACCACTTCTCAGGGGATTTTCACTTCTTGGATGCCCAAGATGTCTGAATGTCTTCCTGGTGCTTCAGGCCCTGGGTAAACAGGGCTTATCAGAGATTCTGACAGGACCAAGATCCCTCCCCTGACTGGGCCCCTCTGTTTGTCCAATTAGCTCCCAATGGCTGCTCTAAGAGAAGTGCCAACTTCCCCATGTTCCTTGGGATGGGCACATCCTGCTCAGGGCCAGTGCTGGCTTGGGCACAAGGCCAGGGCATTGCAGAGACCCTGTGTGGGGACAAGGGCCTTGGGGAGCTGTGGGCAAGTCCCAGGCAGGGACAGAGCTGGAGTGGGAGCTTTGTTGGGGATGGGGTCGCTGGCACCCCCCATGAGTGGCAGCTGTGCAGAGCAGGAACAAGGAGCTCTGGGAGGGTTTATTGGCTGCAGGTGTGACAGGATGAGGATCTTCCCCAGGGCAGGGGATATTCCCACCTGGGCTCCACCCTGGGGCTGAAGATGGGACCAGTTTGGGTCATGCAGGGAAAGGGAAATAATGGGGTGGTGTGGATGTGGGAAGTGCCACACCTGAGCAATTCCTCAAGCTTCCACCTTGTCTTGAGGTGATCATCATTTCCCAGTTCTCTCCAGTGTCTCCAGTGCCTGGAGATCCAAATCACCTGGCTATTTCCCAGGTTCATGACACCTCTGTCCTATCAGATCCCAATTTTCCAATATTCCGGAGTCTCGTTGTCCCCAGAAGAGGGGGTCAGTCCATCTCCTGTTTCCCCGTGGGGCAGGAGGCTGAACAGTGACGATTCTGCTCAGACCCACAGGGTGAGTGGCTGGGGTCAGCTCTGGGGTGTCTGGAAGGAAAAACCCTTGGAGAGGAGGGGTCCCGGGAGATGGGGGTTGTGGGGCTGGGGGCTGTTGGAGGATGGATTGTGTTGGAGTGGGGGTGTCCCCACAGGGTCCCCAGCTGCCTTTGGATCCCTGCCTGCCCCCCTCGGCCCCCCGGGTGCCCGGTCCCCTCCAGGGGCAGCTGCCCCGTGCAGGAAGCTGCAGGGATGCGGGGAGCGGGGCTGGATCCGTGCCACAGGCGGGATGGACTCTGTGCCAGGGCTGGGCTTGTGGCCGGGGCTGGGCTTGTGGCCAGGGCTGGGGGCTGTGCCAAGCCGGGCTTTGGCCTGGGGGCTGTCAGGGAGGGCGCAGGGAGGAGTCCCGGCAGGGATAAAGGTGCTCCTGCCCTGCTGCAGCCTCAGCCAGCGCTGCCCAGTGCGAGAGGAAGATGAAGGTGGCTGTGCTCAGCGTGGCCCTGCTCTTCTCCATCCTGCTGTGCCCCCCGGCACAGGCCAAGGTGAGGCACCAGCCAAACGCTGTCCCCACACCCTGCCCTTTGTCCCCTCCCATCCCACCCTTTGGGTTCCTTGAGGAATTCCGTCCCTGCTCCCTCCTCTGTGTCCTCTCCAGGGTCCTCAAACGCCTCCCATTGACCATTCCCGAAGCCTTTTCTTCCATGTGCCCCCCCCGCAATAATTTCCTTTTCTCCCTGGCTACTGCAGCGGGGTCCCCTTCAACAATGCCCTGACTCATGCCCCCTTCCCAAATCCTCACTCGGTCCTGTCGCTTTTGTCCCCACCCATCCTCGTTCTTCTGTCCCCACCCAGCCCCTCCCTTGCATTCCCATGTCCCTACCCTGCAATTCCTTTCTCCTCCCTTGTACCTCACACCGAGCCCCTTCCCCAGACCCAGCCCAGTCCCTTGATCCCTCCATTGACCCCAGTTCAGTGTCTTTGGGTCTCCCCCCACCTCAAACAGATCTCCTTGGATGCCCTGAATTCCCACCTCATCACCTCCACCCTGCTCCCTGTCCCCCCACAGCCCCACTGGATCTAATCCAGGTTAAAGTTTTGTTCTTGTTTCCCAGGCGCTCCTGGAAGGAACCCAAGATGATCTGCGGGAGGTGAGTGGGGTGCTGGGATTGGAGGGCATTCCCTCTGGGAATTTGGGGACAGTTGTGTCCCCCCATCCTTTGCTGGCACCGGGGCCATCCCAGTGCCCAGCGAGGTCTCCTGGTCTCTCTGCAGATTGATGTAGACGATGTCGCGATCCTGGAGACGCCTCTGGTGGGTACCACGAGTTCTGGCAGTGTCAGACCCTCCCGTTGCATGGCCACCACACCCCAGACCATCCCAGTTTGTCCCAGCACAGCCCAGTGAACCCCAACTGACACCCCAGACAACTCCCCTGCCCCACAGATCCTCCCCAGAGCGCCCCTTTCCCAGGCCCCCATTGCATTCCCATCCCTGTTCCCCCAGCACCCCCCTGGGTGACCCAGGACGCAGCCCCTGCCCCAGCTGTGCCTCTTGGCAGGACCCCAGGGCTTCTGGGCAGGAGCACAGCAGCTCCTGCCCCCCATTTCCCCCCACAGGTCCCTTCCCCAATGACCCCTGTTCTTTCCCCACCTCCCAGTGCAGCCCAGTGCCCCCAGTGTGTCTCTAATGCTGTGTTTGTCCCCAGCCCCCTCTTGTTGAGAAGCTGGAGGCTGTTCTGCGGCAGAAGCGCCTGGCTGCCTCTCTGGGTGTCTAGGTGAGCCGTGCCTGCAGGGAGAGGGGTGGGGACAGGGCCCCTCTCATTTCCCAGTGGGCACCAGAGGTCACCTTCTGGGTTTTGATTTTTAGGATTGCAAGCTGTGGGGACACCATTGTCCTGATCCCCTCTGGTGGCATGAGGAGATGATCATCCCTGGAGGAACCCCCTGAACCCTTTGAGCCCAGGGCCATTCCCCCTGAATAATCAATAAACCCTTTGAGCAAAGCTTTGCTCTGTGTCCGTGTGTATTTTACAGACAAAAACCGCCCAAATCTCCAAGAGGTTTCCCCCAGAGGTGTTGTCTTGTCCCTGTGTCCATCTGCACATCCTGTCACTCTGTCACTGTCACCTCCCCACATCTCTGACCCTGCTGGCACCTCCCAGATTGGCACTGAACTCCTCCCTCCCACTCCCCACCACCAGGAATGACCATGGGAGGGAGCTCAGACCAGGAGCACCCAGGCCAGGCATGGATAAGGAGCACCTGGCAGAGGCAGGGAGAATCCCCCATTCCAGGGGGTTGTGGGGTGCAAGGGGGGCACCTGTGTCCCCTCCCAGCCCCAGGGCTACAAACCAGGGAGGAGATGCCTCTGCTGCCTCAGCTCAATCACTTCCCTCTGGCCAAGTCTCCAGCTGCAGCACAACCTCTAGAGGAGACTTTCCACAAGGAAGACACAAGGAAGGAATTGTTTCTTCCCTCTCCCTCATCCCTCCCCCTCGTGCTGATTTTCTTGTCATCTCTTATCAAACCCAACAGAAAAGCGTCTGCAATGAGGTGTTTCTGAGGGTGAGTTCCTAAATCAGGCCAAAGGAAGGATTTCAGCCAGGGCAAAAGTGAGAAACGTGGGATTTGGTCAGGTAGTTTAGAACATGAGAATTTCTAAACACTGGAAATCCAGTGGCTACTAAAGCAGAGTTTGCAGTAGGAATGGTCCATTATCCATTATCCTCCCTCTTCCCACTGCTCATTTGTCACATCCCAACTCCCGAGGAGCAGATTATGGAAAGCAGACCTGCAGGGAGTGGTGGAGGCTTAAACCCAGAGAGAGGAAGAAAAAGTGAAAGCAGGAAAGAAAATAATTCCAGTTGTTTTCTTGATCATAACTGTTGGAACCCTGGACACTGAGAGTTTTAGACTTTCTGTGCTGACAGACACTGACCCACAAGAAAATACAGTTTTTGACCTGAGGCTGTGGAGAAGGCTTCCAAAATTGAATGATAAAACTGGGATCACTGGTGTGAAGTTTAAATAAAAGTGTGTAATATCACATGGTGGAAATTTTGGAATTTAGGGTTTTAGAATATAGTAATATGTAGAAGGCAAGAGGGAGGTTTCTTTCTTTTTCACCTTCTTCTTTATGGGTCTAGGTGGGATCTTGTTTAATTGGATAGGCAATTCCTCGTTGCAGGTCACAGGTGATTGGTTATTGGTTTAAAACTAAAAATAATTTTGGTGTTCATTCTTAATTGGACAGTTAGGCCTTAAAAGGCCTTGTAAAGACAGAGATACATCACCATTTTTAGCCTGTTAGCTAGACGTGCTGTAGAACTCACTGTAATATAGATAAGAATTAATAAACATCTGAGTCCGAACGCAACATACCGTCTCTTGAGCTTTTAATTCTAACTCTGGCAGAGGAAGAAAAAGAAGACAAAATGCAATATTAACAACCAGAAATAGCTCTGTACTCCATATGCAATATTCAGATGATGAGGCATATTGCTCGTTTTTAATGCCAAATGTCAGTACTTTGCAAATTGTTCCTGGATTAAAAAAAACCACAGGCCAATAACTGACCCAGTTTGGCTCCTGTATCAGAAATCATTAAACCAAGATGTGTTCCCCTGCAGCTGAGAAGGCCGTTGGATTCCTTTTGTTCTGCTTTTGTCCTGATTTCATGACTTCAGATGAACTGGAAGGGTCCTGGCACCACAGAATGTGGCTGCAGTGACAAGAATCAAAGCCCCAAGTCACCATTAAATGCACTCGATCCACAGCTCCCATGGCCCAGCAGCAATTCCTGCCTCTGCCCCCTGCTCTGGGTCAGCCTGACGGGCTCGGCTCTGGTGTGCAGGGCTGGCTCCTGCAGGACACAGCGCTCGGAGCCGCTCTGTGTCCCGCAGCTTCGGCATCTCCGGCGCCGCTCCATTCCCGCTCCGCCGCCGTTCCCTTCGGCATCTCCAGCACTGCTCCCAGAACAGCTGCCAGGCCTGTTCCACTCTTTATCCACCCATTTGCCATTGATGCTCCACTGAATCACGGAATCACAGAATTGAGGTTGGAAAAGACCTTTGAGATCATCCAGTCCAACCAATGACCCAACACCACCTTGTCACCAGCCCATGGCACTGAGTGCCACATCCAGTCTTTCCTTAAACACTTCCAGGGATGGTGACTGTTGGATCCCAGAAACCTGGGAGTTTGGAACTTTTTGTACTTTCTGATACTGACCCTCAGGAAAACACTGCTTTTGACTTGAGGCCTTGGAGAAGGCTTCCAAATTTGAATAATAGAATTGGAGTCACGGGTTTCTTATTGGAATGAAAGTGTGTGATTTCACATGGTGAAGGGTTTGGAATTTGGGGCTTTTAGAATATAGTAAAAAGTATGGAACGAGATCGAAGTTTTTAAGTGTTGTCTCTTTCTGTCTTCTGCTTCCTTCTTCTTCATGGTTTCAGGTAGTAGTTTCTGGTTGGACAGTTAATGCTGCACAGTGGGTCACAGGAGTTTGGTTATTGAGTGAAAACCTATAAATAATACAGGTGTTAGTTCTTTATTGAACTTTTTAACTTTAAAAAACCTTGTAACTAGTTTGATATGCCTCCATTTCGCTGGCTTTTAGCTGGTGGCTAGACTTGTTGCAGAACTCTCTGTACTTTAATTAAGATTTATTAAACTACCAAGCCCAAAGTCGAGAAAATTCACCTCCTTCATGTTTTTAATCCTGACTCTGAGTAAAAACAAGAGAAAATGAAGACATGGTACTAATTAGGTGGTGCAGTTACCCCATTTACAAGTGACTCCATCACTTCCCTGGGCAGCCCATTCCAATGCCCAATCACCCTGTGAATAAATTTTTTCTAATGTCCAGGATAAACCTTCCTTTGGTGCAGTTAAGGCTGTGTCCTCTTGTCCTGTCCCTGTTCCCTAAGAGAAGAGCCCGACCCCCACCAGGCTGCACCCTCCTGTCAGGGAGTTGTAGAGAGTGATGAGGTCTCCCCTGAGCCTCCTCTTCCCCAGGATAAACATTCCCAGCTCCCTCAGCTGCTCCTCACAGGACTTGTGTTCCACAGCTTCTCCCCTGTTGTTCCACAGCCACTGCTCCTGTTCCAGTGCAGCTGCAACCCCTCCAGTGGTGCTGCTCCCACTCCAGTGCTGCTCGTCTGTGACAATGAGGGGACATTGTGACACTGAATGGAGACATAGTACTGTGGGGCAATTGTGACATTGAGGGGACAGATGGAACCCTGGGGCCATTGTGACACTGCAGGGCCTCCTGGACTTACAGGGCCATTGTTACACTGAGGGGACACATGGAGCTCTGGGTCCCTTGTGACACTGAGGACACACATGATACTTTGGGGCCATTGTGACATTGAGGGACATATGGAACCCTGATGCCATTGTGACATGAGGGGACATGGAACGCCGGGGCCACTGTGCCACTGCAGAGCCTCCTGGAAGCGTGGGGCCATTGTAACACTGAAGGGACACATGGAATCCAGGGACGTTGTGTCACTGAAGGGACACATGAAAGCCTGGGGCCATTGTGTCACTGAGGGGAAACATGGAACCATGATTCCATTGTGACACATGGAAACCTGAGGCCATTGTGACATGAGGGGAAACATGGAACCGTTGGGCCATTGTAAAATGGCAGGGTCTCTTGGAGCATGGGACCATGGTGACACTGAGGGGACACATGAAACTGTGGCGTCATTGTGACACGGAGGGGACAAATGGAAAAATGGGCCATTCTGACATTGAGAGGATACATGAAACTGTGGGGCCATAGTGATACGCAGGAGACACATGGAATTGTGGGGCTATTGTGACATTAAGAGCACACATGGAACCCTGAGCCCAAAGTGACACTCAGGGGACACATGAAACCGTGTGGATATTGTGACACTGAGGGGACACATGAAAGCCTGGGGCCATTGTGTCACTGAGGGGAAACGTGGAACCCTGAGACCACTGTGACATGAGGGGACACATGGAACCATTGGACAATTATGACATGGCAGGGGCTTTTGGAACCATGGGTCCATGGTGACACTGAGGGGACACTTGGAACTGTGGGGCCATTGTGACACTGAGGGGACACATGGAACCGTGGGGCCATAGAGAAACTGCAGGACCTCCCGGATCCATGGGGCCATTGTGACACTGGTGGACACATGAAAGCCTGGGGCCATTGTGTCACTGAGGGGAAACATGGAATCCTGAGGCCACTGTCATACTCAGGAAACAAATGGAACCCTGAGGCCATTGTGACAGGAAGGGACACATGGAACCATTGGGCCATTGTGACATGGCAGGGTCTCTTGGAACCGTGGGACCATGGTGATAGTGAAGAGACACATGGAACCCTGGGTCATTGTAACACTAATGGGACACATGGAACTTTGGGGATATTGTAACTTTGAGGGGACAAATGGAATCATGGGGCCATTGTGGCACTGAGTGGACAGATGGAACTGCTGACATTGTGATGCTGAGGGGACACATGGAACCATGGGGCCATTGTGACATTCAGGGTACACATGGAACGGTGAGACGTTGTGACACCTCAGGGCCTCTTGGAACTGTGGGACCATTGTGACACTGAGAGGTCACATGGAACCCTGGCACTATTGTGCCACTGAGGGGACACATGGAACAACGGAGCAATTGTGACACTGCAGGGCCTCCTGGAACAGAATGGACATTGTGACATTGAGGGGACACGTGGGACTGTGGGGCCATTGTGACACTCAGGGGTCACATGGAACCGTGGGGCCATGGTGATACTCCAGTGTCCTGTGGAATCCAGAGGCCCCTGTGATTCTGTGGGGCCTCATGGAACTAAGGATCCATTGTGATCCCACAAGACCTTGTCATTCTCTGCGACTTCATGGAACTGAGGGGACAAAGTGACACTGTGGAGTCTCTTGAATCCAAGAATCCATTGTGACACTTTCGAGATTTGGGGAAAGAAAGTGACTGTGTGACACTTTGGGGTCTCATGGAATCCAGAGGCCCTTATAGTTCTGCAAGACCTCATGGGACCAAGAATCCATTGTGACATTTTGGGACTTCAGGGAATGAAAGGGATTCTGTGACACTGTGGGGTCTCATGCAATCCAGAGGCCCCTATGGTTCTGCGGGGATTTTTGGAACCAAGGGGCCATTGTGATGCCTCAGGGCCTTATGGTGTCCAGAGATCATTGTGACATTTTGGGGTCTCCTGGAACGAAGGATCCATTTTGACTTTACAGGGCCTCATGGAGCCAAGGGTGACAACATGAGACCTCACAACAGAAAGGGGGGACCCTCTGTGCTGGTTTTGCACATTTGACATTTTGTGAGGAGTGAAGAAGCCACCCCCAGAAATGATTTTTTTTGACAGGAGCTGCTAAGAGCTTCCTCTAAGTCTGACAAAATCTAATCAGTGATTAGTTTTGAGAACTGACAACCTGTTAAACCACTGAAAAAGCTGTGCAGCCAGAGTGGCCACACTGTCCTGGCTGGGGCCCTTGAAAATCCTGGCACTTGAATTCTCCACTGTAAACAGCTCTGGCCACCACCAGCAGGGATCATATGATTATCTGCAGGCCTTGGAACAAGATATTATCTCTTTCACTGTACAGATGAGACTTGCAGACCTTCAATTCTCTCTCGAGTGAGACAACAGGACAGAGTGAAGACACGTAGAGGAACAACATGTGGACCCCAAGGTTAGAGAAGTAGAATTTAGGTCCCAGATGGGAGGGATTGAGGAGATGCCTCAGTCTTGGGCTGAAATCCTCTTGTAAGTCTATGGGAAAGATTAAGTTGATATGTCAGACTCTATTTCCCTGTAACTTGTACAAAAGCACGTGGAGGATGAAGTGTTCAAATTGCAGACATGAGCAAAAGCATCCATGCTGAACAAGCAGATATTGAAGTAGCTTGAACAGAGAGATGAGAGTGATGAAGACCCTTTACCCCAGGGAAGAAGAAGAGAACCTCTGTTCCCAGAGATGAAGATGATCTCAGAGACAGATGAAGAGAACCTTTGCTTCTGAACAGTTCATCCTTAAAAGTGTGCCCCATTAGCCAAAGATTGAGCCCTCAAAAACAATTGTGGGGAAAGCTGTAGGTCGAGGGAAGGGACTTTTACAAAGTGATGAGATTTCCATTCTCCTGGGCAGCTGATTCACTGTGACTTTGAAGCCACGAGAGAATTGTCTCTTGTGGAGAAGTCTCCATAGCACCACAAGAGAGACTCCTCTCCCTAAGTGAACTGGAAAAAGACTATTTTAGAGATGGCAAACTGGCTGAATTGTTCCTGCATGTTGTCAGTGTAAAGAAAAGAGGGTGTGGGGGAGGAGAAATGTTCTGAAGGTTTTATTCTGATTCTTGTAATTCTTTTAGTTCTGTTAATAAAGTTCTTTCTTTATACCCTTTAAGATTGGAGCCTGCTTTGCCTTCCTCCTAATCCTATCTCACAGCAGGAAATGAGTAAATAATTCTAGTGGAAGATTTGGCCAGCACTAAACCTGTAGTAGCTAACAGCTGGCCTGGAGGCCTTCCAGTTATAACTAATCCCAATTGTAATTTTATAATGTAAATAATTCTATAACTATTGTCATGATATAACTTGAGCAGTCTGGGCTGTTGGGGAGCAGGTCTAGGCCATCTGAGGTCGGTGGCCACCACGTGGCCCAAGAGCTCCTGCTGGCCCTGGAAAAAACCTCACCTGGATCTTGGCAGCGTAGAAATCCATCACGGAGCAGAGCAGGCAGCTGGGGCTGGGCTGGGAGCTCGAAGGCCACAGTGAGATGGACAAACTAGGGGACATTAGGAGACAGTGGGGACACACTGGGATCAGCTGGGGAGAACTGGGAGGGATCTGAGTGAGCCTGGAGGGGCTGGAACAAGATCAGGGATTGGAAAGCAAGGGTTGGAATGAGGTTGGTTGTGATGGGAAGAGACTGGGAAGGCCTTGGTGAGTTCTGACAGGTCCTGGAAAGGAATGGGAGAGGGTTTGGGGATCCTGGAGCAGTGGGGAGGTAACTAGGAGGGAGTTATGGGATCCTGAGCGGAAATAGAGGGGCTTTGGTGGGTCCTGGGGAGGCTGGGAAGAGATTGGGAGGAGGTTACAGGGTGTCCTGGGTGGGCAGGAGTTGACTAGGAAGGTGCTTAGAGGGGCTGCGGAAGGTCTGGAGGGTCCTGACCCCTGTGGATCCCCAGAGATGCTGCCAGACGCCGCTCGCAGCAAGGTGCTGATGGGGATCGGAGGCTCCGTGTTGGGCTTCGTCTTCCTGGAGCTGGGGCTCGGCTTCTACCTGTACAAGAAGGTGGGGGGGGGTCCCAGGGGTCATGTCCCCCCTCCCCAGTAAAGCTTCCCAATTAGACCCAGTTCCGTTTACTGGGGGGAGGGACTGGGAAAGGACTTGGGGGGACCCCGCGGGGGGATCGTGGCTGGGCGGGGAGGGTGGGGTCCAGGTGGGGAACACTGGGTGCTGCGGGTCTGCCCGGCAACCGGTGAGTCATCACAGCTGCTCTCTCTGATTGGCTGAATCTTCTTCATCGCATTCTCTGATTGGCTGAGGAGAGGCCCGGGAGTTGAGAGAAGGAACAGGAGAGATCCCGCCCCGAGCACCGGCACGGGAACAACAGAGCCAGCCTGGGCACAGCGAGGGAATTTATTATCAACCAAATCACAGCAACACGAGGAGAAGGGAAAGAAATCTCTCCAACCCCTTCCCTCCACCCAACACGGATCACCGGGACCACGGATCACCAGGGCTCTGCCCAACGGGGGTCACTGGGGATCATCCAACACCGATCCTCCCATGGGGGATGGAGCTGGAGCAGAGCACGAAGCTCTTCCCACACTCGGGGCACTCACAGGGCTTCCCTTAGTGGCGCCTCCGTTGGTGTCGGGTCAAGTGAGAGCTCCTGGAGAAGCTCTTCCCACACTCAGGACACTCGTGGGGCCTCTCCCCAGTGTGGATGCGCCGGTGGACAGTGAGATGGGAGTTGCGTTTGAATCCCTTCCCGCAGTCGGGGCAGCGGAAGGGCCTCTCTTCTGTGTGAATCCGCTCATGTTTGAGGCAATCGGAGCTTCTCTGAAACCTCTTCCCACACTTGGGACACTCGTAGGGCCTCTCCCCAGTGTGGATGCGCTGGTGGTATCTCAGGTTGGTGCTCCACTGAAAGCTCTTCCCACATTCCAAGCAGGTGTAGGGCCGTTCCCCTGTGTGGACCACCTGGTGATGCATCAGGCTGGAACTGTGGTTGAAACCCTTCCCACATTCCCCACACTGGTAGGGCTTTTCCCCAGTGTGGATCCTCTGGTGCTGGGTCAGATGGGACCTGTAGCTGAAACCCTTCCCACATTCCAAGCACTTGTGGGGCTTCTCCCCTCCACGAGGCTTCTCCATCAGCTCTGAGCTCTGCCTGGATCTCCGGCCGCCTTCCCGGCTCAGGGAGGGTCTTTCCTCCTCGCAGCTCCCTGGGCTGGGTTTGCAGCCCCTCTTCCTGTGGGATCCCTGGGACTTGTCCTCCTCCTCCATCCATCCACGACTTGGGAATGACAAATCCTGGTTTGGAGGAAAACAAAAGAGAAGAGGGCCTTAGGCTGGGGGTTTCTCCTTGCCCAGGTTCATCTCAAGAAGTCACTGGGCATCTTGTGCCTGGAAAAACCTCCAAAACGCCACCACAGCGCGGGAGGGCCCGGCCTTGGCGCTCCCCCCCTCCCACCTCCCCAAATTCCCCTGCCGGGGGGCGCTGGGGCCCGGGCTGGGCGCAGGTGGCTCCAGGTGGGCAACGCTGGGAGCTGCGGCTCTGCCTGGACACTGCTGCGTCATCACCGCCGCGCGCTCTCATTGGCTCAGCCCTGCCCGAGGGGCGGGGCTGCACCAAGCCGGGACACCCTGCTCCAGGGGGGATGGCCCCAAAACGGGGGACCCCCATGCAAGGAACAACAGCAAAGGGTCTCTACAAACACATGCTGCGAATCCGCTTGGACACAGGGCCAGCGACGTGGACATAAGGAAGTGGCAGCGGAAGCCATCAGGGTCAGAAAATGTTATTAATTGACCACACAGACTGCTGCTCAGCCAAGGTCCTGCTCAATTCATGAACTCCCAGAAAAAGAAGAAGGACTTAACAGAGCAATGAATATCGTTAGCTATACAAAAGTGGATGAATATTAACGGGGGGGGGGGGCGGAAATTCAGCAGGTGCATTGGCATGTCGGTACCTCTCAAGTACTTCAGCCAATGGGAAAAGGGAGAGGGAGATGCAGCTGGGAAAATTAGGATGAAAAGGATGCTGTGTCTACTAACAATTGCAGAGACCCCATGGGAAATGGCCCACGGCCTCTTCCTTTATTTGTGAATGAAATTACTTTTACAGGAGTCCTCTGTCTTCTTTGTGCACAGAATCCTCTGGTGATGTGAATTTTTCCACACACCTTGGGGCTCGGCCCGAATTCCTTCCCCCATCCAGGGCGGGGACAGTGAGTGGAGCTGAAGGTGCCTCACCCAGTTTGGGTGATCGGCTCCCTTGGGTGGCTGCGGCACCGGGCATGGATTGGGTACCCGAGAGTGACCAAGAGACAGACGAGTGACAGATCAGGGGGGCTGGGAAGAGTCGGCAGCCAGAGAGCACTGAAAATCTCAGCAGTGACTACAGTGGCATCTTCGGGGACAAATGGAAAGCCAGGAAGGGATCCTGGCAAAAGAGATGACGATCCCACAATATCTCTGAAGGGTTCCTTGGGAGCATGTTGAGGGAGTTTGCACATTCCCCCAGAGGTAATCAAGGACATGGACACCCAGGGGGGCAATAAGGGAAGTCCAGAAGGGATTTAGACAGCAAAGGATGGATGGTGTTGGTGTGCTGGGAAGAGACTGGGTGAAGGGCAGTGTGCAGGAATATGGTTCAGGAAAGAAGAAGCAGCAGGAATCTATGTGGGAAGAAAAAGGATGATGACAAAGACGACGAAGAGAAAAATACTGAGGATGGGGATGTTTTCCAGCAGGCTCTTATCCTCAGAAGTTGCCAGCTGATGCAGATCCATTGTATCCCCGGTTGCCAGGACAGGCACACAAGGAGGTCAGGATTGCAGGGGGTTTCTCTGTGCTGGGCAGCGGCAGGAGCGGGCGCAGAGGGGCGGCACCGGGAGCACGGGCTGGGGGCCTGTGGGGAGCTGCGGGGCCGGGCCGGGGCTGTGGGGCAGCCGGGGCTCAGCGCCGGGCGCTGCCTGAGCCCAGCACCCCCCGGCAATTGCAGGCCCGGCAGTGGCCCCCGGCCCCCAGGAGGCTGCGGGACGCCCCGGCCGCTGCCCGGCCCCGTGGAGCTGCCGGCCCTGCCCGCCGGGGGGGCCGCGTTTGGACACTGCGGCAGGACAGGCACCGGCTCTGGGATACGGGCTGGCCACGGCAGCCACAGCACAAGGAGCAGCAGCACAAAGGAACAGCTGGGAAATGGGGATTGCACGGGCAAGCATCCAGATTAGCTTTTAAGCATTTTGTTTGGGTCAGTGCAGAAAGGAATGATTTAGCAGAAAGCTCAGCAGCTGTCAGAGGATGAGCACCCCCAGGCTCTGAGGGGGCTGCAGGAGGGGCAGAAGAAGCCCCTGGAGCACTTGGTCACAAAGGCACAGCAGGGGAATGCAAGAAGGGAGGAGGAAAAGGCCAAGGGGAAGGCAAAGGCCATGGCAGAGTTTCTACAGCCCCTGAGGGATAAACCCCAGGGCCCAAGGGGGCCCAGCACCCAGGGGACGGGGTCGGCCACAAGGACCTGGCAGAGGCATTGCCCTCCTCGGCAGGGGAGAGCCAACCCAAACAGTCCCTGGGAAGGAATCAGGGTTCCATGTGCAGGGCAGAAGGACACTGGAAGCAGATACAGGAGCACCCTCAGGAGGAGCAAGTCCAGCCCTTGATGGACATTCATTGTCAGGGGTGTCACAGCTCCCATTACACCAGGGACACACCGCATTGGGGCCCTTGAGAACATTCAGGGTGGATCTGGATCGAGAGGAGGCCTTTCCTGATGGACACAGAGACCTCTCCATCCACTCCCAATCTTAGATTTAAGGCGACAAATCGCCAAAAATTACTCAGGGGATAAATGGGAAAGGTGAGCTGGTGTGTTTTATTCAACCGCTGTTAGCAGCTGTGGGGGATGGGTTTGTAATTTAGGAATTTTTATTTCCTCCTAATTGTGATTGTAATTTGCTGGGAAGGGATTGATGGCTAAATTGGGAATGCAAATTGATATTGTAAAAGGTGATACAGAGGCCAGTTCTGTTTTGCCTTTGTGTCAAATGTCTGGCAAGGCCTATGCTGAAGTGAAACCAGAAGTGTGGGCAGCTCCAGGAAAATAGGGAAATTAGATATGGAGCCTCTCCAAAGCTCTTTGAAGTAACCAGGACAAGTGGCGTCTGAAAGCAATACCCTATTCCAAGGTAGGGAAGGAAGGGCTTAGAGCCTCTTATTGAGTCCCTGCTAAAGGCAGGGCTTTTGGAGCCAGGGATTTCTTCCTAAGACATTCCTATCTTGCCAGTCAAGAAACTGGAGGACACCAGGAGGAAAGCAGAGTTTTCAAGTGTTAAAAAGCAGATTAACTGAGCCTCCTGCCCTGGCCCTACCACAAAGGGAAAAAGAATTTGAATTGTATGAGAATGCTAAACAGGGCCATGCCAAAGGAATTCTCATGCTAAAATATTTAACCCAGTGGCCAGAGTGGCCTCATTGTCTGCAGAATTGTGCAGCCACAGCTTTAATGGGACCTGAGGCCCAAAAACTGCTGGAAGGAGGATCTCCTGTTGGTCAAGTCTTGCATCAAAATAAAGTTTTGATAACCAAAAGAGTGCCTGCACTCCCACAGCTGCTGGGGAAGACAATGGCAGAATTCCACTCTGCCTCTCAGTTACACTCACACACTGGCCTGCCCGGGATTCCACTGTTGGAAAATATACCTTGTTTAAATTTTTAAAAGTTATTTCTCAACTCAGGCTTGTTTTGCCTTTGCACTGGGGAAAGAAATTTTAAAGAACTTTTTAAAGGGTGTTACACCAGTCAATAGGGATGAGTTTAACATGTCAACAGACTGGGAAGAGCCCAAAAGATACCCACAAAGAGAATGCCCATCAACAAAACCTCAACGAAACATCAGCAAATATCAAAGAACACCCACCCCAGACACTGCCCCCGGCATAGAGCACAGATGGAGACACCTGGTCTGGAAAAGGCTGAGAAGGAAATCCAGGAGTTCGGACCTAATTAACATCACAAGAGGAGAAATCCGGGCCTGCTAAGAAACAAAATACTAAGAACCACACAACTTTGATGTAATGAGGAATAGACGAGTGGATTTCTATGGGTTCAGGCTGTAAAAACTTTATGAAAATCTAGTAAAACTCACGTGTCATGGAATGATTTTCTTGGCACATCCGGGCTATGTGTGGATGAAATGATTTCTGTTGCACACCCCGACTAGAATCAAGTAAAACCTTGACTCTCTAACACTAAAGATATTATTGGAGAGTTTTGTTTTTCCTGCAGTTTAACTGACAAGATTACTCCATTAGAAAAACATTTCATAATAATCCTACATTTATATTATCAGTTAGGATTGGGCCAGGGTTGTGACAATTTTTACTCCCAGGAAAAGCAGAAAAAACTTGATTGCATTGGAATATTTTTGTACATATTTGCAGGAGGCTCTTAATGATGGCAGAATGTCGGAATGGATTTTTGGATGCGCATCTTTAGGTTGCATTTGGCAAAACTAGAAAAGTATTAATGGTGAGACTTTAATGCATAACCAGTTAATACAAAATCGTTTAGAAAAAAAGCAAAGCAAAACAAAACAAAACAAGCAGGTTGTGGGGGTGCACATGTGAATCAGCAAACGGCAGCTCTGGAAGAGAAGAATCGGTTCCTGGCAGCCGTGAGGGGGAGCTTTAGAAATGCAAATTACCTGAAGCAAAGTGTGGACAATGCCCCAGGATCTTCTTGCCTGGGGGAGGAATTGGGCTGATTCCCTCTGCCCCTCACCTTAAGCTCTGCCTGCTTGCACAGATGGAATTTGCACAACTAAAGGCAGAGCCCATAGTGAGGATATCTGACTGCAACAGAAATTGGTTAAGCTGCAAAGGGAAACAGCAAACGATGAATGTTGGGAAAACGTCATGAAAAAAAAAGTGTGTGGGGGAAATCATCCCTCTCCCCAGAGCACTGAGGTGTTTTTGCTAGTCCAGAGAAATCACTTGGGAATCCAAACATTTGATGATTTAATTAGAGAAAAGTGGTCAATTGATGCAGCCCTGGATGGAAGGAGCACCCAAAAATGGGAAGAAGATGAACAGACACCAGAACAAATGCTACAACACCATGGACCAGCCCCTGGGATCCCTAACGAATTCATATCAGGACACAGAAAATCCATCCGTAATTTGAGGGGCATAATTAGGTTAAAAAGTGTCCTTGAAATAATAACCAACCACACAGCTCCAGCTCCTGACCTTCTTCCCGATCAATCCACTCAGATGAGGAATGCAACGTTTCCCCATGGGATGGGATCAGGTTATCTATTCACAGAAGGAGAAGGAGTTTGTGGAAAATTACATGACTCAAACTGCTGTTGGCAAATGGATGATAACCGAAAAGTGGTGAAACAGATAACAAAGGAAATAAGAAAATATCTCGTATTCCGGAGAAAGGATGGGAATGGGACACGTTTTCGTGGTTCCCTGGCAGACCATGGCTTAAACGAATGCTGCTCCTCCTCTGACGTGCTGCAGCAACTCTCAGCTTTTTACCATGCAAGACACCTTGGGCCAAAGAGGATGCGGGAAAAGACATTGAGTCAATGGAAATTAAAAGTTTGTAAAGACAATTTTTAAGAAAATGAGAAAAGGAGGGATTGAAAGCAGTAAGATTAATATCGTAGTAGGGGTGCATATTAAAGGGGACATGCCGCAGGTGGATCGGGAAGTCTGAACCTTCCAAGTTCCTCAGCGAGAGGGGAATAGGAGAGGGAGATGCAGACGAGAAAATGAGGATAAAAAGGAGGCGGCGCTTTATAAAGACCGCATGGCAAATGCCACATGGCGTCGCCCTTTGTTCAGGAATAAAGTCACTTTTACAGGACTCCTCTGTCTCCTGCGGGCACACAAACCTCTGGCCACGGGAATTTTCCCGCACAGCCCCGGGCACAGGGCAGACACCTCTGTGCCACCCACAGCAACCGGGACGAGCCAGCGCTGCTCCGGCACCGGCTCCTGCCGAGGCCCCAGCGGGAAGGAGACCGCGGGCAGCCGCTCCCGCAGCGCCCTCAGCCCAGCGCCAACACGGGCCGGCACCGGCACAACCAACCCGCCAGAGCCCCCTGCCGCCCCCTCGGCCCGCAGCGAGCCCCGAGCCCCCGCACAACCGAGCGCGGCTCCCACCTGCGCTGGGGCCGCCTCCGAGCTCCGCCGCCGCCTCCCCGGGCTCCGGCCGCTGCCGCCGCTGCCGGGCCCGCACAGACGCTGCCACAATGGCGCCTTTGCTGCTCTGCCCAATCAGCGCGCGACAACCAGGAGTGACATTGGCACAATCAGCCAATGGCAGCGAGGGCCGGGCTCTGCACACGGCCCAGCCTCGGCCCGCGCTCTCAGGGCCCCCCGGGCTGTGGGAGGGCAAAGGCGGAGATGAGGAACAGCCCTGGAACGGGCCCGGGCCCGAGCCGCCATTGGCCTGGAAACACAAACGAAGTTCTCCGCAGCTCCCGGCACGCCTTTCCCAGCCCTGCGTGTTCGCTGCCTCCGGCTCAGCGGGAAGCCCTGGAGCTTCGCTGCCGCTCCCCCTATTTAGGAGCGTCTGTGCTTGGCTTTAATTTCCCCCAAAAAGGGAAAACTGCCCCAAACCCCTGTGGATGAGTGGGAGAGGGGAGAGATTTCTGGCAGAAAACTCCAAAAACTCAGAGCAGGATAATGAGAAGTAAATGAAGACCCTTCAAACCAGCTTTCCACTCGCCCCCCTCCTTCCAGCTGCACCTCCTACCCCGACAGTGCAGGGTGTGAGAAACGACGCTCACTTTGTAAATTTATAAAGGTTTATTAAACCTTAGCAAAAAAAAATACACCAAAAGACTGAATTAGGAGAAAAATCAGCGCTGGGAGCACAGGACTAAAGCAGCAGACCCGTGTGTGATTTGGGGGCCCAGCAGGGTCCCCGGGCCGCCCCCGCCCCCTCCGATCTCGGCCAACGGGTGCGAGCGGCGCGGCCCCGCTGCTGAGCACTGACCCCGCCCCGGGGGCCGCCGAGACCCCCCCGAAAAAACCCGCACCTGCACCCCCCCTTCAGTCCCTCCAACCTTCCCAGTCCTGGGGGAAAAGGGGGAAAGGGGAGGACCTCGGGCGGGATCACCCGGAGACCCCCGGGGTGAGGAGCAGGAGGGGGGGCGGGGGGTTGGGCTCGCGCTGAGTGGGGGGTCCCGCGTGAGGATTTCGGGGGGGTTCGCTCGAGGAATTTTGGGGATCCTCGTGCGACGGATCCTCGTGCAAAGGGCTCCTCTCCTGCCACCGTCTCCTGGTGTCACCCAGACCAGTTTGGGGAGCTCTTTGTGTCACCCAGAGGAATTTTGGGGCTCCTCGTGTCACTGAGAGCCCCGCGAGTGTCACCAAAAGCTCCTCGATTGCCACCAGGAGGAACGGGGGGATTCCTTGTGTCACCGAGAGCCCGGCAAGTGACACTGAGAGCCCTGTGTCACCAAGAGCCCCTCAAGTGCCCCCAGCTCCTTATGCCACCAGGAGCCCCTGGAGTGCCACCAGCTCCTCGTGCCAGAGAATTTGGGGAGAGTCTCTGTGCCACCCGGAGCCCCTGAGTGTCACCAGCCCCGTGCCAGGGTCCCCAGTGTCACCGGGGTCTCTCTCTGTGTCACACACCAGGAACCGACCCCCCCTCCGAGCACCAGGACCCCCGAATTTAACCGTCCTCGTGCTCCGGGACCCCTCAGGACCCTCGAGTTTCCTCTCTCCCCTCCTCATGCACCGGCATCACCGGACCGCCCCCCCTTTCCCGAGGAATCGCCGGAGACCCCCTCCATCAATCACCGGGCACCGGGACCACCAGAGGACCTCCCCCATCAATCAGCACCGTCACCGTGCACCGGGACTCCCCCCCCATCGAGCAGTGACACCCCCTCATCGTGCACCGGGACCGCCGGACCCCCGCTCAAACATCGCCAGCCTCGGGCACCGAGATCACCGGAGACCCCTCCATGAGTCACCGGGACCCCCCCGTCATGCACCAGGACCACCGGAGACCTCCCCAGGAATCACCGGACACCCCCTCACGAATCACCGGGCACCGGGACGCCCCCTCGGGCACCGGGACTGGACCCCCCCATCGTGTACCGACCACCCTCCGGTGCACAGGGCCCGGACCCCCCTTTGTGCCCCCCCTGCCCATCCCGGGGATTCCGCCCCTCCCCTTTGACTTCTCCCGGGAACAGGAGCGGGAATGGGGGGGGGGCGTGCGCTGGGGGGGCACCGGGGTGTCCCCAGCACCGGGGGGCGTCCCTTGGGGCTCGCTCCTTTCCCCCCACTTCCTCCTCCGGTTATCACCAGGGACCCCCCCAATTTACCGGGGCTCCCCCTATTCACTGCCCCCCCGTTCACCGACCCCCCCAAAGCGCTGGGACCCCCCCGGATACTTGGGACCACCCCAGGGCGCCAGGACCCCCCCCTCACTCACCGCCCCTCCCCCATCCATGGGACCCCCCCCACTCACCGCTCCCCCCCCCCGTCACCAGGACCCCAAAATCCATGGGACTCCCCCCACACTCATCAAGACTCCCCCCAAATCCATGGGACCCCTCCCTCCCCCCCACTCACCACCCCCTTCTCAGCACTCCCCGGGCCCTCCCCATTGATCGAACGCCCCCATGGCCCCCCCAGCCCCTCGCCCTCGCATTAGGCCCCCCCGGGGCCGAGGCAGAGCCCTCCCTGAGGGACACCCCTCATCCCCGGCCTGCAGCCGCCCATGGAGCCGCTGACCACAACTCCCTGCCTGCGTCCATCCGGCCAATTCCTCTGGCCCCGCACAGCCCAGCCTGCAAAGCCAGCACCTGCTGGGCACCTGCTCCATGACACTTCCAGGGGCTTGGGCTGCTGAAGGGGTGCTGGCCTGGGCCCTTTGTGACACAGGGCCGTTCTATCGGGTTCCTGGGTGCTGTTGGCCATTCTGTTGTCCTGGTGACATGGCACAGCCCCGCCCTGCAGGGGTATATACGGGGCACAGGGCCCTGCGCTGCCCAGGGCCAGGAGTGCCACTGGCTCAGGAGGAAGCAGCTCCCGGGATCTCTGTGCTCCAGACGACGTTACACATGGAGGAGGAAAAGGTGAACCCTGTTATAAATGAGAGACAAAAGTATCGGTATTCAGCAAAATTTAGATTGCTTTATTTGATATAGAAAGAGCAAGCAGCGCTGGGGAACGTGAGGGGTCACCGCCCACTCCACGCTCCACCCAACCTTGGTTTGCAGCCTCTTCTTATACTGTGGTTTCTCGTTGTACACAAATTCACAAAGCCTTTGGGTGATAATCAGTCACAGATAGCCATCCGGTCCTTGTAGATAAGCACCAGAGAAGTTCTGGGAGTCCGGTTTTTGGGATAGGCAGTATTGATTAGACAAAGGCAGGAAGGGCTTTTTGGGAAGTCCGATTTTGCAAGCTGGTAGCCGATACAACTTATTTGAAAAACATAACATGACATATTGTGATGTAAGATAATACAACATAATATAACAACAAGGTGATTTTAAACAGAATTATTTTATCATATAATTTCCTTTATCTAGTGTCCATGCTTCATTTCAGAGCTTAGTATTCTGGTTTATACAAACCCCAATGCTTTTGTGATTAACACGAATCTTTTATCAATTGTCACAATTTCCCCACTTCTCTTTTTTTATCCCATTGATTCGAGTTCTGGTTTCAAATTTTGTCAGTACTTCTTGTACTAGATTTAATACATCTACTGCCATTAATTTTGTTGCCTTCTCAGGGTCTATTGGTATTGTAGCAACTTGCATTCCTTGAACCACTGACTGGATTAGTCGAATGAAGCGTGGAACAAGACAAGGGATGAACAGTACTCCTAATAATGCACATGTTAATATAAACCTTAATTTTTTCCACCAAGCTCCCCCCAACAGGTTATTTCACCAATTATTATTAAGCATAGAGTTCCAGGTTTG
This sequence comes from Sturnus vulgaris, assembly GCF_052056855.1. Lineage (NCBI taxonomy): Eukaryota > Metazoa > Chordata > Aves > Passeriformes > Sturnidae > Sturnus > Sturnus vulgaris. The sequence continues at coordinate 14,741,927 of NW_028276170.1, forward strand.
TACAGGTACATGGGCTATTCGCTTTATTTTTTTCTGTAATTTTAGTAATTGCTTCACCATTATCATCAATTTCTAAGCAGCATTCAGAATTATTAAACTTCCCACACTCCCCCCCTCGATATTTCTGTTTCATTCCACTGTAACAACTGTTTTGGCCTTAATCCTCCCCCGCCCTGCATGGCCATTGTTCAGTCATCTGCATTCCTCTACAGATCCAACAGTGAGTTAAGTTCAGTAGTAATTTCTTTCATTAATTCTACAAATAAATTTTTTCCCAAGGTGGGTAAGTCCCGTTCGCTGAGTTGTTGTTTTATTTTCTTATACAAGTTAAAACTTCCCCCATGGTTTGTCCTTTTTCCCTTGAACATTTTAGTTATTTTTTTTTTTAATCAATTCCTCCTTGTAGTGATCTTGCACTCCTCCCTGATCTGAATATCCCCACATACCTTCTTTTGTGAAGCAGAGGTGTGTCTCTCCTACTGGGCAACTTTGGTATGCTGATGGAGCCCACCCTCCTTTTCCCAAATTGGTGGCCACTTCTTTCCATAATAGTGCATAATGTGTTTATTACAGCAGGCCGAATTGATGTGTGTGTGGAAGGCAAGGGTGGATACCGTGCATCCCCGTACCCAATTGTCTGGTGACACTTGGAACAAGCATCAGCATTATTTCCTTTTATCATCATTAGCAATAGGATGACTCCCATGACCATTTTCATCCCTCTGCCTCCCTCAAGGCCTACGGGGTTGCTGCCAGTAGCCGAGGTTTGTTTCATCTTCTCGGCAGCAGGGAATATGTCCTGGGCTCTCCCACTTTGTCTTTCTCTTTTGGTAGTGTTTCTTAATTTTGTCCCAGCTTTTAGCTTTAACATTCCAGTACAAGGTACAGCAGTGACAGCTCGGTATACACAACCCTTCTGACACTCTTTTGCCAATACCTCTGCTCTGGCTTTCTTTTTTCCTCTTGTTCCATTCTCAAATAACTCCCACCAGTTATGATCATCAATTTCGATTTCTCCACGTGCTGATAGGGTATTTAGCACCTTAACAGTTTTCTTCTGTTCCTTTCTTCTACATATGACACATAATGTTAATAGGGGATACACACCATAGGGATGAGACCACCACAGCTCAGTACAATATGGACACCTCTTTTTGATGAACAGGTTACAATCACACCTGGCTTCAGGACAGGTGACTTTCAGTCCTGACTGGGATACCTTCGAGACAAATTGATCTGGTGCCGACATCGAGAGCTCTGAATTCGCCCTTTGAGGTCTCCAGGCTCAGATGTCACTGCCCAACCTGCAGACTCTACTCACATGTGTCCATCCCTTTCCAGCTGTCCTCACAGCTGTTTCAGTCGTTAACAGAACTAAATACGGTCCTTCCCATTTTGGAGCTAGATTTTCTTCTTTCCATACTTTAATTAACACATGTTGTCCTGGCTTAATTTTATGTATGGCAAATCCTAGAGCGACAGTTTGAGCTAAAATCCCCTTCTCTCTTAATTCTTCCAAGCTTTTGCTGATTGTTGTTATGTAATTCTGAAGAGAAGGGTCCTGAACTAAGGTCGGATCAAGGTGTACTCCTTTAGGGTCAGGCATACCATACAGCATTTCATATGGTGAAATCCCTGTTTTTGAATTTGGCATTGTTCCTATATTAGACAGGGCTAGTGGGAGGCACTTTGTCCATGGCATTTTAGTCTCAATCATTAATTTTGACAGCTGTTGTTTTAATGTTTGATTCATCCTTTCAACCCTGCCAGAACTCTGAGGGTGCCAAGGTGTGTGATACTCCCAGCTGATGCCCAGTGCCGGGGTCAGTGACTGCAGCACCTTTGATGTAAAGTGCGTCCCCTGCTCTGAGTCTATTGCTCGAACCAGGCCATACCTTGGGATTATGTGTTCCAACAATATTTTGGCTACCACTTGTGATGTGGCTCTAGCTGCAGGGTATGCCTCTACCCAGTGGATTAATTGGTCTACTATTACTAGTAAATATTTCCACCTTCCTATTTTTGGGAATTCTGTAAAATCTATTTCTGTTCTTTCAAGGGGTCTGTAAGCAGATTTCTGTCCTCCTGACGGACCTTGTCACATACCTTTTTTATTACTTTTCTGACAAGTCAAACAACTCTGGCTGCTCTGCTTTGCAATATCAAAAATGTTAATGCATCCAAAAGATTTTAAAAATGTGTCTGCTAGCACCATGGCTCCCCAATGAATTCGTTGATGTAATTGCTCAATAATTTGACTGGCCTCGGTTTTGAGTAAAATTTCCCTGCCATTTGGTAAAACCTATTAATTCTCATGCTGTTATGCCCTTAATTTCTTTATTGTTTGTTTTTCCTGAGGACTAATGTCTTCACAATCACATTCTAAATTTTCTCCTGGTTCCCAGTACAGGAATTGAGGAGTTGTTGTTTTTAGCTCCAAATCTGGGGAAGTGATTATGTTACCGTATGGACTAGAAATCCTGAATATTAGAATATAAAGTGTATAAACCATAATAGTAGTAGTAATGCTAAGGCTTGAAGACTGCAGTCCCCAGAGTAGGCCCTGGGAAACTAACTTAAGAATGTGCTGTGCTGAGAGCATGCAGAACCGTTAGTGATAAGGTTAAAGTCTAAACATAAATAAAGTACTGGTGGTGGGCAGTGGTGTAAGAGAGAGATTGAGGGGGAGAACACTATAGCCCTAAGATAAGCAACCATGTAAGATTTATGACGCAAAATGCTATCTTCAAGGTGAATGTATCTATAGAAGAATGTGTACTTCTGCACATAAACCATTTGTAAAAAGGGTATAAAAAACCCTCTAAAAAGGGAACCAGTGGGATCCTGACTTGGGACGCGAGTCCGCAGGTCCCCGGGCCCTGAATAAAGCACCGCATAAACTGACACTCTGTTAGTTTGTGTTTTACTTGGGGTTTCGGGCAGCAGTTTTGGCGACCGCGGCAGGACTCCGGAGGCGGCAGGGGCGGTTCGCGAGCTGATCTACTCCACGCCGGCACCAGGTGATTTCTGGGGAGACATCAACCCGTGCCCGACCCCGCACCTGACGGACGACTGTGAGGTAAGCCCGCAAGGTGCTTTATTCTTTATTGAAAGGGAAAGCCCGCCGATTAAGACGGGACGGTGATCCCGCACCGGGGGCAAAGGACGTCTTAAAGGTTGTGGAAAAGGAAGCCTAGGCGCTGGTCGTCAGACGCAACAGTGATTGCGCAGATCCAGCACTTGCCACTCGCGGCGACGAGAAAGGCAAGAATTGTGGTAAAGGGTGTGTGAGTGTGGAAATAATAGTAAAGTGTGTGAGTGTGAGTGTTATGATGCCTTTTAAAACCTTTAAAGCTCTGGCTAGTTCGGGGATGGAAATTCCGAATGATTCACCCTTGGGCTGTTGCAACATTGGAAGGTGGGGAATTTTGGTCAAGAACTGAGTAAAAAGAAATTGATTGATTTTTGTAATCATGTGTGGCCCCACTACGAACCTGAGGGTATGCAATGGCCCCGAAATGGTACTCTAAATCCTGATATTATAACTCCTCTTATGCACTTCTTACAAAATAATGAGAAATGGGAAGAAATTCCGTATCTTGATTTGTTTTATTGTTTGAAAAATAAGCGAGAATGGCAGAAGGAGTGTGGCATCATGGTCTTAAAAACAGCAACAGATGGTTGTGCGGGCTGCAAAGGGTGGCAGAAAGGGAAGGAGTATTCTGTTAAGTTGTCAGACCCTGAGGAGGATGTTTCTCTGTTGGTAGCACCTAGTGCACCCCCCCCGGAAGAGAGTGAATCGAGTGAGTCGGACGAAGAGGTGAATGAGGAAGAAAAGGGGGGGGATTTAGAGAAAGGAAAAGTCGTTGATAAGCCGCGTACTCCTCTATGTGAAAGGACCCGTAGCGGGCGGGAGAAGAAGGGAAAAGGGGTGCACAATTGATGGCTCCGTTGCGGGAAGCGGTTGGACCCCACGGGGAACGAGTAATGGTGAAAGTTCCTTTTTCTCCTAATGATTTGTTAATTTGGAAGCAGTCTGTGGGGGCTTATCGGGAGGATCCTGAACGGGCGGCAAGGGTAGTGAAAATGGTGATTAAAACACAGAATCCAGACTGGAATGATTTACAGGTCTTACTGGATACAATAATGGACTCTACTGAGAAAGAGATGGTGTTTAAAGCTATGAGGGAAAAGGCACGAGAAATGATTAGGCTGCAAATAACGGACGGTACATTAAATGATTTGGTGCCGCGGGAGGATCCAGAGTGGAATGTTAATTCAACAGGGGGTTACCGTAGACTTAAGGCTTATCAAGAATTGTTGATAGAAGGAATACGGAGCGGGATACCTAAGACGTTAAACTGGTCCAAGCTGTATTCAGTAAGGCAGGAGAAAAATGAGTCCCCATCAGCTTTCTTAGAAAGGCTTAAGGAAACTGCTCGAAAATATACCAGTTTGGAAATTGAAGGGGAATCAGGGAAATTGCAGCTAGCTTTAATTTTTATGGGACAATCCCAAGAGGATATTCGGAAAAAGTTGCAGAAATTAGAAGGGGAGGATACACGGAATTTGGATAAACTTTTAGAAGTTGCGTGGAAGGTATATAATAATAGGGAAAAAGAGACTGCTAAGAAGCAACAAGCTAGTATGTTGGCAGTACTACAGCAGATAACGGGGAATGGTATGTGGGGAGGTGGCCGGGGGCGCGGACGGGGGCGAGGAATGGCTAGGGGAGGAATTTCGATGGGTGGAAGGGGATTCCCAAACCAATTACAAATGGGACAAGGAAAAATGAGATTGGGATTGGGTCAGTGTGCCTTGTGCAAGAACAGGGGACACTGGAAAAACGAATGTCCACTTAATCAAGGTATGGGATTCGGGCTGAATAGCGGGGAAGGGTTGATAAATAATTCAAGTGCAGTTCGGGGAGGGCCACAAGGTGACACCCAAGCCTTTATGATGGGAAGCTACCAGAATCAAAGCTGACTAGATCGGGATCTGAAGGTAGTTTTAGAAGTAGACGGGGAACCATTGGAATTTAGAGTAGATACGGGGGCTACATATTCTGCAATTAACACCAAATTAGGACCTCTAAGTGATTCTACCATTCGGGTGGTAGGGGTTACAGGACAGGTGGAAGAAAGGACATTTTTACGTCCGTTGGATATAAAGTTTGGGGGGAAAGAATTTGATCATCAATTTTTATACATGCCAAATAGCCCAGAATCACTAATGGGGAGGGATTTGTTATCAATGTTAGAGGCAAAAATAATCTTTGAAAAAGGAAGAGTAAATTAGAAATTCCAGAAGATAATATAGCCAAATTATTTACAGTGAAAGAAGTAGAGGCAACAGAAATCCCCACAGAAATAGAACAGGCTGTGGTACCATGGGTATGGGAAACAGGGATTCCTGGAAAATCAAAAGCAGCACAACCGGTAGTTGTGGAATTGAAGGAAGGAGCACAACCCGTACGGATAAGGCAGTACCCTCTGAAACTAGAGGCTCGGAAAGGAGTAGCACCCTTAATAGATCAGTTTGTTAGTTTAGGGATATTACAGGAATGTGAATCAGAATTCAATACCCCCATATTTCTGGTAAAGAAGTCCAATGGTAAGTACAGGTTAGTTCAAGATCTGAGGGCAATCAATAATATAACAAAGGATATTCATCCAGTAGTAGCAAATCCATATACATTGCTAACAGCTGTCTCGGAGATATTTAAATGGTTCACAGTAATTGACTTGAAAGATGCATTCTTCTGTATCCCTTTGGCATTTGAAAGTAGGAAAATTTTTGCTTTCGAATGGGAAAACCCTGCTACAGGACGGAAAAGACAGCTCACCTGGACACGTTTACCACAAGGATTCAAGAATTCTCCAACCATCTTCGGAAACCAACTAGCCCGGGAACTGGAAGAATGGAAACTAACCCAGGTAAAGGAGTCACCTTCCTCATTTATTCTTTTACAGTACGTAGATGATATTTTTCTAGCCTCAACAGAAGAAGACATCTGTCGAAGACTCAGCATTGAACTCCTCAACATGCTCGGACAAGCTGGATACCGAGTGTCAAAAGAAAAGGCCCAGCTGGTAAGAACACAAGTCATTTATTTGGGATGCGAGGTATCACAAGGAGTTCGGAAATTAGGGGTGAACCAGATCCAGGCAATATGTGCTATACTGACACCTCGAAATCCACAAGAGTTAAGGTCCTTTTTAGGAATGGCAGGGTGGTGCCGGTTGTGGATTCCAGAATTTGGACTAAAAGCAAAACCTCTGTATGAGGCAGTCAAGAATCCTGAATTTAAATGGAATAAAATACAAGAAAAGGCATTTCAGAACTTGAAGCAAGCTCTAAAAGAGGCACCTGCATTAGGGTTGCCAGATCTCACAAAACCCTTTCAACTATATGTAAATGAGAGGCAAAGACTGGGGATTGGGGTGTTGACACAAAAATTGGGAACATGGAAGCGCCCGGTGGGATACTTCTCAAAACAACTGGATCCAGTAAGCGCTGGATGGCCTGGCTGCCTTAGAGCTGTTGCTGCAACAGTGCTTCTGATACAAGAAGCTAGAAAACTAACTATGGGGCAGAAAATGGAAGTGTTTGTCCCACATATGGTAATAGCAGTTTTGGAACAAAAAGGGGGGCATTGGCTCTCCTCCAGCCGTATGCTGCAATACCAGGCAATCCTTAGAGAACATGATGATGTTGAAATGAAGGTAACTAACCATCTCAATCCAGCCGAATTTCTTAGAGCCACCCAAGAAGAAGGCAACCTGGTACACGACTGTGTGGAGACCATCGAACAGGTGTACGCTGCCCGCAAGGATCTAAAGGATGAGCCCTTAGACGAACCTGAATGGGAGCTGTATACCGATGGATCTAGTTTCGTGGAGAATGGAACCAGGTACGCCGGGTATGCAGTGGTAACTCTAAGACAGGTTATAGAAGCCAGAGCCTTGGCTCCCGGAACATCAGCACAAAAAGCTGAAATCCAAGCCCTCATCCGAGCCTTGGAATTGAGTCAAGGGAAAAGAGTAAATATTTAGACTGATTCTAAATATGCATTTGGGGTAATACATGTACATGGGGCATTATGGAAGGAGAGGGGACTATTAAATTCACAGGGTTCGTCAATTAAACACCGAGAACAAATTGTGCAACTACTGGAAGCAGTACATAAGCCCCAGGCGGTAGCAGTAATGCATGTAAAAGGACACCAGCAGGGAGAAGAAAGAGCATTCCAGGGAAATCGTCTGGCTGACAGAGCAGCCAGACAGGCTGCTCATGAAGTATGGACCCAAATGGCGTTGCTACCAGCACGTACCAACCCTGCGGAAGCTTTCATGGACGAAGTACCAGTATACCTACCAGAAGACGAAAAATTAGCACGGCTAGTACAAGCTAAGAAGAATGCGGCCGGATGGTATGTAACTGCCGTAGGACAAGTGATATTGCCAACAAAAATAATGAGAATGATATTAGAAATTGAACATAACAAATGCCATTGGGGAGCAGAAGCTTTAGTGCAATTTCTAAAACAAGAAATAATCTCCAATCAGATGTTAACAATGGCCAAAAGGATCAATGCAATGTGTCCAGTTTGTATTAAGAACAACCCAATGACACGTAGGCAAGTGCAAATGGGAAAATTGCAAATAGGCCCACAGCCAGGAGATTATTGGCAGATAGATTTTTCAGAATTACCAAAAGCACAGGGGTATAAGTATGTTTTAGTCTATGTATGTACCTTCTCAGGCTGGCCAGAGGCATTCCCATGTAGAACAAACCAAGCAAAAGAAGTGATTAAAACTTTACTTCGAGAAATCATCCCTAGGTTTGGAATCCCGCTAGGGATGTCCTCAGATAGGGGACCTCATTTTGTGGCAGGAATAGTGCAAGAAGTGGCTAAGGTACTTGGGATAACATGGAATCTCCATACACCTTGGAGACCTCAGCCTAGTGGACAAGTAGAAAAAATGAATCAGACACTAAAAGGCCAAATTAAGAAAATCTGCCAAGAAGCAAAGATACAATGGCCTCAAGCATTACCTTTAGCTCTGTTAAGGGTCAGAATCAAACCTAGAGACAAGGTAGGAGTAAGTCCGTATGAAATTTTATACGGCAAACCCTATCATGCTGCAACTTACAAAGGGGACCCTAATGTGGTGGGAGATCAGGTACTGGTAAATTACATTTTGTCTCTCAATAAGACTCTTACAGCACTACGGGGGGCGTTGCAGTGGAATCGACCTTTGCCTCTGGAGAATCCCGTCCACGATATACAGCCTGGAGACCAAGTCTACATAAAGAACTGGAATGTGGAACCACTAAAAGAAACATGGGACGGTCCCCGACAAGTGATTATGACTACATACACAGCCGTAAAGGTCCAAGGGATCGACAATTGGATACACTACACCCGAATCAAGAAAGTCCCGTCACGATGGGAAGTCCAACCTCTAACTGACACAAAACTGGTGTTCAGGGCAAGGCCTTGATTGCGATGTTAATGTTAAGCATTGCTCGTATCGGAGATGCCTTTGTTAAAGTTACTGTTCCTAAACCAACAGTGATTGTACCACAAGGGGCAAATGTAAATCTAACCTGTTTGTTTTCTGATGACCAGGGAGCTGGATTCGATGAAGTAAAGACGAAATGGAAATTGATCACTACAAATAAGGTATTTTCAGAAGGAATTGTGACAATTTGGGATATGAAACAGCAGAAAGGTAATACTACCCTAATGACCTCACACTTGCAAAAAGCCCAGGTTGGTCAATTTTCATGCATGGTATGGATTAGGGAAAGCTTCAATTATGGGAACTTAGATGTAAAAATTTTGGCGGAGGGTTTTAAGACAAAAGGGCATTCTTATCCAATACAAGTAACACCCACAAGTATGAGAATTGACATGTGGGATGGTCCTTCATTGAGAATCAATTGCACTCTCAAATTAGGGAATCTTTGCAGGATGAGAGAAACTAGAATGGTCCAACAAGCAAAAGAAATGGAAAATGAGAAACAGGAATTGGGGCAAGAGAATTTGGTAGTGGGATTAATTAGGGATTTTGGGAAAATGCAAAATGTAACAGCGATAACAGCGTGTTTGCCCTTGCCAAAGGTAGCAAGTGACCCTATACCGTGGGGAATCATCCCATTAGGAGAAATGCCCCCAAAAATAGTAAATGGAACGAGGAAATGCCACAGAGAGCTACGAAATCGCACTAGAATAGTAGAAGAGGTTTATACCTATGGAAGACGGTGGTCAACCCCAGGGCAAAGATCGGAATGTTTAAAATTACCAAATTCTGTATTCACTGAAATAGGTCAATACAAAAATGTTGGGTGGTGCACATTTGAAGTAAATCAGAAAAGAAGAAAACCTGTAGTAGATTATTATCATGAGATAGTGTGTCAAGAAGGGAAAGAAGAGTGGGAGCAATGGAAAGCAATTTGGGGTCCTAGCCTACTGGAACCCTATAGTTATATCGGATCAATACACTGGTGTATCGAGTGGTCAAGAAAACAGGAACATCCAGGGGCCCTCGAAGCTGAAACAGTGCACCACAACAGACTAGCCCAAATATCAGGTTGGAACTGTAGTAAAGTCATAACCTGTGATACCCCAGAATCCCAAATTGGATTAGTACCCGTTCGGGTGTTGTTGAAATGGGGACGTGAATGTCAGAGATACAACCATACAATAACGGGAGAATTAAAAGGAGCTCGGAAAGATTGTCAATCAACCACAGTACGAAGCCCCGGAAATTCAGTCTGGGTAATGGGACATGGCCAATGGACTACACATTTACCGATAGGTGGTCCGATTACTCAAATAACGTTAGGGATACCAGCCTTATGTCCATTCTGGAAACAGTCCAAATTAACCAAGGAGGACCAAGAGAAAAGGACGAAAAGGGGATTAAGCCCTGAGACAGTCGAAGCAGTAAATCTAGAGAATGAATGGCACGAACCGGGGGAAAGTGTAAAATTCGGTTGGATGCTTGAATCTTTATTTGCACCTGTATCTACATATAGAAACCGGGAAATGTTATATAAATTACTAAAGCAGACAGAAAGATTGGCAGCAGTAACAAAAAAGGGATTTAGAGATCTTAATATACAATTACAAGCCACAACCAGGATGACAATCCAGAATAGAATGGCATTAGATCTGCTCTTATTAAAGGAACACGGAGTTTGTGGATATTTACAAGGAAGGGATGATCACTGTTGTGTACATATCCCAAATGTCACGAAGGAAGTAGAAAAGGATATAGGTCAATTGGAGCGAATTGAACTAAACATACATGAAGTACAAAAGAATGCAGAACATAATTGGGTTGGAGCTTTATTCAGTTCTTTAGGAATCCAGGTCTCTGGTTGGTTATCCTCAATTATTCAAAATGGAATAATGATTGTAATAATCATTGTAGTAATTGTGATTATGTATAGGTGTCTTTTAGGAATAATTGCTAAAGAAGGAACACATACACGGCAAATCATGAAGGCCCTGACTCGAAAAGAAGTGATTCAACCAACTTCCTGAAACAACCCTCCACCATCATATCTGGAAACTATCACTTGGAAGAATTGAGCATCCTTGCAGAAGGCTCTAAAGAATGCTCAAAAGGGGGGAGTTGTTACCGTATGGACTAGAAATCCTGAATATTAGAATATAAAGTGTATAAACCATAATAGTAGTAGTAATGCTAAGGCTTGAAGACTGCAGTCCCCAGAGTAGGCCCTGGGAAACTAACTTAAGAATGTGCTGTGCTGAGAGCATGCAGAACCGTTAGTGATAAGGTTAAAGTATAAACATAAATAAAGTACTGGTGGTGGGCAGTGGCATAAGAGAGAGATTGAGGGGGAGAACACTATAGCCCTAAGATAAGCAACCATGTAGGATTTATGATGCCAAAATGCTATCTTCAAGGTGAATGTATCTACAGAAGAATGTGTACGTCTGCACATAAACCATTTGTAAAAAGGGTATAAAAAACCCTCTAAAAAGGGAACCAGCGGGATCCTGACTTGGGATGCGAGTCCGCAGGTCCCCGGGCCCTGAATAAAGCACCGCATAAACTGACACTCTGTTAGTTTGTGTTTTACTTGGGGTTTCGGGCAGCAACAGGGTCACAAGAGAGTGGGCTCCAGTCATAACCATGCTTCATCCTGGCCTCAGTTTGGGTCAGCACTTTCTCTAGAAGTGGGGGAATGCATCACCACACTGGGATCTCAGGGGTGCCCATGGCCTGGGTGATGCTGGCCCGATGCCAGGCACCCACCAAAGCCACCGACCCTGCCTCTCCAGCTGCAACAGGGGAGAAAAAGTTTAACCCAGAGTTCCTGGGTTGGTGTAAAAAGGAGAAACATCCCGTACGAAACAGCAAAATGTGCATCACAGACCCAGCCTGGGCATGGAGAGGAAATTTATTACCAACCAAATCACGACAGGACAAGAAGAAGGGAAAGAAATCTCTCAAACCCCTTCCCCCTCAACCAATGGGGGTCACTGGGGATCATCCAACACTGATCCTCCCATGGGAGATGGAGCTGGAGCAGAGCACGAAGCTCTTCCCACACTTGGGCACTCACAGGGCTTCCCTTAGTGGTGACTCCGTTGGTGTTTGGACAAGTGAGAGCTCTGTGAGAAGCTCTTCCCACACTCAGGACACTCGTAGGGCCTCTCCCCGGTATGGATGCGCCGGTGGACAGTGAGGGTGGAGTTGTGCTTGAATCCCTTCCCGCAGTTGGGGCAGCGGAAGGGCCTCTCCTCTGTGTGAATCCGCTCGTGTAGAAGGACACCGGAGCTGGTCTGAAACCTTTTCCCACACTTGGGACACTCGTAGGGATTCTCCCCGGTGTGGATGCGCTGGTGGTATTTCAGGGCAGAGCTCCATCCAAAGCTCTTCCCACATTCCAAGCAGGTGTAGGGCCGTTCCCCTGTGTGGATCACCTGTTGCCGCATCAGGTAGTTGCTGTCCCTAAAACTCTTCCCACATTCCCCACACTCATAGGGCTTTTCCCCAATGTGGATCATCTGGTGTTGCATCAGCCCTGAGCTCCAGCTGAAACCCTTCCCACATTCCAAGCACTTGTGGGGCTTCTCCCCTCCAGGAGGCTTCTCCACCAGCTCTGAGCTCTGCCTGGATCTCCGGCTGCCTTCCCGGCTCAGGGAGGGTCTTTCCTCCTCGCAGCTCCCTGGGCTGGGTTTGCAGCCCCTCCTCGAGAGGGATCTCTGGGGCTTTTCTGCCTCCTCCATCTGCGTACACCTGGGGAATGAAAATTCCCGGTTTAGGGGGAAATAACAAGAAAAGAGCTCCATAAACTGGGTGTTCTTCTTCGCCCAAGTTCATGTCTGGAAGTCATTGAGCATCTTGTGTCCGTAATAACCTCCCAAACACCAAGATTCCTACCCAGAATCCTCCAAAGTTTAAGACACAGATCAAAACCTCCCCAAATATCAAGATTCAGCCAAAATCCACTCCAAAATTGTGCTGATTTGAAAGCAAAACCTGTGAGAGAATCAGTCAGAAATACAAATTCATAGGAAAAACATAAGAGGAAAAAATACATGCAATAGTACAAAAGAAAACAACTGACAGAATCAGAATACAACCTGACACCCCACTAGTTAGGGTGGTGGTAGCAGTCCAGATGAAGTGGTCTTGTTGTAGTAGTGAGCGTGTAGAAAGGTCTGGTAGCTCTTGTCCTCTGGAAACCAGTGGGTAAGGGCTGCTTTGGTGTTCCAAAGCTCAGATTTTATCTAGGTAGGAAAGGCTTGGCTCCTCCCCCTGGCTGGAGCATCTCCCAATGGGATGATGGAATTTTATCAGTCATGCAGTGGCACTCAATGGCCCATTAACAGAAGATATCTTCCTGGAGGAAGGAGGGGTTGTGGAAAAGATAAAGAACACTGCCCCACCTGGTTTTAACAGATGGCCCATTAGCAGAGGATATCTCCCACACAGATAAGGATCACTCTTCCACCTGGTTTTTTCCACTACTCTTTGTTCTTTTGTTTCTTCCTGGGACCTCTGACTGGTTACTTCATGTTTGCTGCTGATTTCTTCTCCCTTTTGAAGATGAAAATGGTAAAAGTGTCTTTGACCTGCCTTGCTGGATATTGTGAAGAGGAACAGTCATCTACTGCAAGTGGAAGTGTCACAGGTGGAGCAGAGTTCTGTGAGTGCTTTATCAAACCAGACCTCGTCAGACCTGCCAGAACAACTGGTCCATGCTGCCCTGCACTGCTCTGCCTGTTCCACACTGTTTCATGCCAGAGTAATTTAACTGCTGTTAATTGGGTGTGTGTTTCACTCGAGCCAGTCCAGCAGAACCAGCAGAAAGCAGCCCCAGAATGAATGGGGCTCTGCAGAGGAGCCCCAGACTATTCATCAGCCTGCCCGCAGAACTGGCTCCAACTCTGAACCCTTTTGACCACGCTCTGAAGAAGACACACTTCTGATATTTCTGAGGCACTTATGACTGAGGCACTGCACGTGCTTGTGCACGTAAGAATCCCAAAGTTCTTTCTTACTTCAGGAAAAACCCTGCAGCAGTGCATACCCAGCATCTGCTATCAGCACATCCTGGCTGCACGTGCAGGAGAAGCAGCAGCAGCATGGGACACGTGGGTTTGTTAAGCTGAACTCCCCTACACTTTGAACAGTGCTCATCACAAATATATTTAATGGCACACCGATGCCATACATTTCTCCTAAAAGCCTCCCTTGTCACTAAACTTTGCCAGAAAGTTAATGCCTAGGAAGAACGAGCAACTTCGGTCTCAGTCCGGAGGTGGAGGGGTTGTAAACACTGACTTTCCGAGAGCAGCATCTCTCCTGAAGCGCTCGGGGCCACCCGAGGCGCCGCCGGGAGCGCGGTGCAGAAGCCGGCCCGGACTCAGCCGCAGCGCCGGGCACCGCGCATCGCTGCTCTGCAGGGCGGCCCGCACGTCCTCCAGCAGCTGCCGCAGGCTGCCCTTCTCCTGCTGCAGCTCGGCCATGCGCTCCTCGGCCCGCTCCAGCGCCACCATCTCCTCGCAGCGCTCTCGGGAGCAGGGCCCCGGCGGCCGCCGCTCGGGCTCGGCGGGGGCTGCGCGGGCGGATGTGGCTCTCGATGTGTTCGCCCTCCCGGCCCAGCGGCAGCCGCGGCCCCGCGCGGGTGCTGAAGTGGCCGCGGAGCCGCGCGTGGAGCTGGCGGAAGGTGAGCTCGGCCCAGAGCCCGTCCTACAGCCCCGCGCACTCCTCGGGCTCCGCCGCCTCCTCCGGCGCCAGCGCCCGGCACAGCGTGCGGGACTCCTCGCCGGGGATGCGGCCCGGCCCGGCGCAGTCCCGCTGCTGGAAGATCTCCTGCAGGGACTGCTCCGGGCCGCTGGCCAGCACGACCATCTCGATCTCCACGCCGCGCTCCAGCCCGTAGCGGTGGGCGAGGGCGCTGAGCAGCCACTGCGTGCGCCGGGCCGGCCGCCCGGAGGGGTCCCAGCCCTCAGGCGGCTCCATCGCGCCCGCCCGGCCCGCGGCGCTGCCCGAGCATCCTGAGCGCCGCCCGCCCGAGCGCTCGGCCCCGGCCCCGGCACGGAGCGCCCGGCTCGCCGCGCACGGAGCCGCGTCCGCCTTTGTCCGGCAGGAGCAGGGACTCGGGCAAAGCGGGCAGGTGCCGCCCTGCTCCCCTTGTCTGCCAAGCCCGAGCCCCAAGTGTGGTTCTTATTTCTTAGCTAATTTCTCCCTGGTTTCTCTCTAACACAAGCAAGACAATAGCATGGCACAATCCAGTTTGACAAGTAAGGCTTGTGAACGAGTGAGTGCTTCCACTAAATTAAAAACTCAATGTGCTTGAACGCCGACCTTCTGTTCGCTCAGGCTATCTCACCTCTGTAGATGAGGTGACTTCCTGGTGTTGGTGTGTGGATGTTAAGAGGTCTCTGTTAGAGATGAGTAAGTGTTCAACTCGTTCAAACGAGCTGCCCAAAGCAGTGATTTTGGTCTCTCTTTGCCTGGGAAGTAGGACCGGGGTTGTTGAACGCAGGCAGCAGCACGAGCAGAGCTCCTCCAGCAGCAGGGACACGCCAGGAGCCAGAGGGGACCGTGGCACCAGAGGGGACCGTGGCACCAGAGGGGACCGTGGCACCAGCCGTGCCCGAGGTCTGAACAGGCTGCCAAAGTCAGGTGGTGCTGACAGGCTGCGTTAACAGCCCAGGCAAGGCGTGGTGAGGAGCCAGGGCTGGGGACCGCCCAAGGAGTCCTGTCAAGAGCAAATCGTTCTAATATTCTCTCTAGGGCAAAAAAGGAGCAAACTAGTCCAGCTGATATGAGAGGAAAAAGAATTCAAGTTCGTTTAAAACGCTGCTTAATACAGAGTTTGGTTTCTTTTGATTGAACTGATACTAATAAATATTTGCTGACATATGGTGGGGTTTCTCTGCAAATAGGCCTTGATGAAAAATTTCTGACCACCTTTAGTTTTGCTCTTTCCTAAGTTGAACACCCGAGTAGCTTTGTTGACGAATGGAGAATTGTTTGTAGCTCAGTTTTTCTCAGGAGGAGCCTTACATTTTAGTACAGGAGGAAGGAAAGGCAAGGGTTTGAAAGCCTTCCCGTGCTGAAGTGACACACTTTGAGAGGAGTCTGTGAGGAGATGTCCCCTCAGGCACTGCCAGGGCTGTTTGCCTCCAATGCAGGCTCAGTATTCTGGGAGTTCCACAAGCCTCAGCTGCCACTGTATTTTCCTCTGAATATATCTTGTCGTGCAGTACACAGGGAGAATATTTTGTGCTAGATTCTCCTCAGGGCTTTGAGGTGAATCTCAGTAATAGTCGTGATTTTCATGTCCAGATGTACTTTTTATAGATAATAAGGAAAAGGGAAGAGGTACCATGGAAAATTAGTTGCTCAAAATGTGAGTGGCCAACCACACAAAAAATTAAGTCTGAACTGAAGAAGATTTTTATTGTTTTCCCTCGATAGGTGGAGTAAAACACGCAGTGCTAAAAATGTTCTTTGAAGAGATTCAGCCAGCACCCAGGTGTATGAAAATCAAAACAGCAAAGGATGAGGCAGGGCATGGGAAGCATTTTTAGCCCTTCCTGTTGAAGACCCAACAGTATGAAAACTGCCTCTGGATGTTATCCATAGATACCATATGTTATTTGTAGAGAAGAGCAGATGCCCCAAGCTGTTGGTGGCCCTGACTAGCAGGGGATGTGTCTTAGGTCACAGATGTGACCAAAAGTATGTATTCTATCACCATATGTGGGACAGTGATCCTTATCTCTGTGGGAGATATCCTCTGCTAATGGGCCATCTGTTAAAACCAGGTGGGGCAGTGTTCTTTATCTTTACTGCAATCTATCCTTCCTCCAGGAAGATAACTTCTGTTAATGGGCCATTGAGTGCCACTGCATGACTGATAAAATTCCATCATCCCATTGGGAGATGCTCCAGCCAGGGGGAGGAGCCAAGCCTTTCCTACCTAGATAAAAACTGAGATTTGGAACACCAAGGCACCTTTTTCCACTGGATTCCGGAGGAAAACTGGACCTTTCTGCATCATCATTAACCTTTGGAGGAAAACTGCACCCCTCTACAGGAGCACTGCTTCACCTGAACCACATCTGTCACTCCAGGAGGACTGCAGCCACCATTTAATGGGACTGCTACCAACAGCCTGACTGACAGAGCGTCAGGTTGTATTCTGACTAGGTCAGTGTTTTGGGTTTGTTCTTTATAATACTGTATTTCTATTTTAATTTACCTGGTGAAGAACTGTTATCCCTATAGCCATATCTTTGCCTATGAGCCCCTTAATTTCAAAATTTTAATAATTTGGAGGGAGGGCGTTTACATTCTCCATTTCAAAGAGAGGCTTGTGCCTTTCTTAGCAGACCCCTGTCTTTCAAACCAAGACAGGAGGATTTTGGGTCTGAATCTTGGTGTTTGGGAGGTTCTTACAGACACAAGATGCCCAAAGACTTCCAGAGATGAACTTGGGCAAGGAGGAACACCCAGTCCATGGAGCTCTCTTGTTTTTTCCCCAAACCAGGATTTTCTATTCCCAAGGTGTGGGCAGATGGAGGAGGAGAAAAAGCCCCGGAGATCCCACTTGAGGAGGGGCTGCACACCCAGCCCAGGGAGCTGCGAGGAGGAAAGACCCTCCCTGAGCCGGGAAGGTGGCCGGAGATCCAGGCAGAGCTCAGAGCTGGTGGAGAAGCCTCCTGGAGGGGAGAAGCCTCACAAGTGCTTGGAATGTGGGAAGGGTTTCAGCTGGAGCTCAGGGCTGATGCAACACCAGATGATCCACATTGGGGAAAAGCCCTACGAGTGTGGGAAATGCAGGAAGAGCTTCAGCACTATTTCCCATCTGATGCAGCACCAGGTGATCCACACAGGGGAACGGCCCTACACCTGCTTGCAATGTGGGAAGAGCTTTGGATGGAGCTCTGCCCTGAAATACCACCAGCGCATCCACACTGGGGAGAGGCCCTACGAGTGTCCCAAGTGTGGGAAGAGGTTTCAGAGAAGCTCCGATCTCCTCAAACATGAGCGGATTCACACAGAGGAGAGGCCCTTCCGCTGCCCCGACTGCGGGAAGGGATTCAAGCACAACTCCACCCTCACTCTCCACCAGCGCATCCACACTGGGGAGAGGCCCTACGAGTGTCCTGAGTGTGGGAAGAGCTTCTCCAGGAGCTCTCACTTGACCCGACACCAACGGAGTCACCACTAAGGGAAGCCCTGTGAGTGCCCCGAGTGTGGGAAGAGCTTCGTGCTCTGCTCCAGCTCCATCCCCCATGGGAGGATCGGTGTTGGATGATCCCCAGTGACCCCCGTTGGGCGGAGCCCTGGTGATCCGTGTTGGGTCGGGGGAAGGGTTTGGAGAGATTTCTTTCCCTTCTCCTTGTGCTGCTGTGATTTGGTTGGTAATAAATTCCCTCGCTGTGCCCAGGCTGGCTCTGTTGTTCCCGTGCCGGTGCTCGCGGCGGGATCTCTCCTGTTCCTTCTCTGAACTCCCGGGCCTGTTCTCAGCCAATCAGAGAATGCGATGAGGAAGATTCAGCCAATGAGAAAGAGCAGCTGTGATGACTCACCGGTTGCCGGGCAGACCCGCAGCACCCAGTGTTCCCCACCTGGACCCCACCCTCCCCGCCCAGTCACGATCCCCCCGCGGGGTCCCCCCAAGTCCCTTCCCAGTCCAGCTCCCAAGTCAAAGGGACCGAGGCGAACTGGGAAGCTTTACTGGGAGCACTGGGAGCAGCTGGGCTGGGGGTTCACACGTTGCCCCCAAAATCAGCGGGTGCATGGATCTGGGGGTCCCAGCTGGTTGAAGGCCACTGCTGCTGGCTTAGGAGCTCTGTGGGCAGAGAAAAGTGGGTGACCCTGGGTGGGGGCCCCAGGGGGAGCACACACGCTCGAGGATAGGGGGCACACGACTCCCTAGGGCCCCCCTCACCTTTCACAGGTAGAGGCTGAGCCCCAGGGCCAGGAAGCCGAAGCCAAACACGGAGCCCTCGATCCCCATTGGCACCTTGCTGCGGGCAGCGTCTGGCGACATCTCTGGGTGTCCAGAGGGGTCAGGACCCCCCAAAACCTCTCAGACACCCCAAGCCCCTACAAGCACCTTCCCAATCGTCCCCAGCCCACCCAGGATCCCCTGAAACCTCCTCCTAATCTCTTCCCAGCCTCCCCAGGACCCACCAAAGCACCTCCTGTCCCTCTCAGGATCCCACAGCCCCCTCCCCATTGCCCCCCACTGCCCAAGAACCCCCAAACCCTCTCCCATTCCCTTCCCAGTCCCACCAGGGTTCACCTAGACCCTCCCAGTCTCTTCCCATCACCACCAACCACATTCCAACTCCTGCTTTCCAATCCCTGATCTTTTTCCAACCCCTCCAGACTCACTCAAATTCCTCCCAGTTACATCCAGCACCCCCAAACTCCCTCCTAGTGCCCACCAGGACCCCTAGAACCCCATTCCACCCTCCCCAGCATTCTTCAAACTCCTTCTCAGACCTTCTAAACCCCTGAGCCCTACTCCCAGTTTAAAGTAGACTGTCTGAAACTCTCCCTCAGTTACTTCTAGCACACCCTAATCCTTCTTCCAGCTCTCCCGGTTCCTCCCCAACTCCCCCCACACTGTGGGGTCCGGGCCGTGCCCCAGTGCCGGCTCAGGGGGTGCTCCAGGCTGACGTGCTCCACCTGGAGCTGGAGCTGACCCCGTGCCGGGGGGGTTTCCAGCAGCACCAGGAGCTGGTAGAAATCCAGTCCCCACTGGGGACCAGGTCGGTGGCCACCACGTGTCCCGAGAGCTCCTGCTGGCCCTGGAACCAGCTCAGCTGGATGTGGGCAGGGTAGAAATCCATCAGGGAGCAGAGCAGGCAGCTGGGGCCGGGCTGGGAGCTCGAGGTCCGCAATGAGATGGACACACTGGGGGGCGCTGGTAGAGAGTGAGGACACACTGGGATCAGCTGGTGGGAACTGGGAGAGGTGAAGGAGGGCTGGTGTGGCACTTTGAAGGACTGGGAATGAAATTGGAGAGAGTGGGGTAACACTGGGAGAAAGTGGAGTGGATTGGGATAATGAGAGAGAGGGTAGCAGTCTGGAATTAGACTGAAAAGGACTTGGAATGGACTGGAAGGGACTGGGAAGGCACTGGGAGAGAGGGTGGAGGTCCCGGGTTGGAATTAGAAATACTGGGAGTGGACAGAGAATGGAATGGCTGTGGACTGAGAGGAATTTGGAGGGACTCTGGTGACAGTGGGAGGGACTGTGAGGACACTGGGAGAGACTGGGATGGACTGGAAGAGCCACTGGAGTCACTTGGGGTGAGGGGGCAGGAGGCCCCGGGGATGGGCACAAGAAGGGCTGACGTGTCTCGGGTGATTCCCAGGGAGGTTTTGAGGGGCTCCAGGGTCATTCCCAGGGCAGGGCCCGAGGGGACACGCTCTGCCCCACGCTCACCTCTGCTCTCCACGAGGAACGGGCTGGACAACTCGTAGTTGTGCCGGCAGTGCCTGTCCACCGCAGCCCGTCTGTACTCCATCCATTGCGGGTCGCTGTTCCAGTGCCTGGCAGCCTTGTCCCCAAAGGAGGTGTCCCCACGTGCAGCCCCACATCGCTGCCCAAGTGCAGGAACTGCTCCCGCTTGGAGATGTTCCTCTCCACGAACCTCAGCCGGTCGGTGCCGTGAATGAAGTGACACTCGGACTAAACCATCTCCTGGAACAGCGCTGTGTGTGCAGGACACAGGTCCGGGGGTGTCCCCCCAGCAGCCCCCCAGCAACCCACAGTAGCCAAGAGCTCCGGGTCCCCGCCACACGCCCCATGGCCAGCGCCGGGCAGGGTCTGACACCTCCACCCTGCTGGAACCCTGGAAACTGAGGGGTTTGGGCTTTCTGTGCTGACAGGCACTGACCCCCAGGAAAACACTGCTTTTGACCTGAGGCCGTGAAGAAGCTTTCCATAATTGTGTGATAGAACTGGGATCACTGGTGTGTAGTTTGAATAGAAGTGTGTAATGTCCCATGGTGGAAAATTTAGAATTTGTTGGTTTCGACTATATTAATACATATAAAACAAGATGGAGGTTTTAGGGTGGAGTTTCCTTTCTTTTTCACCTTCTTCACGGGTATAGGCGGTACTTTTGTAATTAGATAGAAAATTCCACATTGCAGGTCACGGGTGATTGGTTCTTGGGCTATTATGGTGTCTTTTTTTAATTGGACTCATTGGCCCTTAAAAGGGCTTGTAGAGAGAGGTACGTCACCATTTTTAGTCTGTTAGCTGTAAGTGCTGTTGAACTCACTGTAATATAGATAAGAATTAATAAACATCTGAGTCCGAACACGAAATTCCATGTCTAGAGCATTTAATCTCCACTCTAGAAAAACAAAAAAGAAGATAAAATGCGCTAGCCCCCTCCCCAAATTCTCCTGGCGGGGGGCGCTGGGGGCGGGGCGCGGGTGGAGTCCAGGTGAGGAGCTCTGGGCGCTCTGGGACTGCCTGAGGAGTCATCAGCGCCGCGCGCTCTGATTGGCTCAATTATTTTGGTGACTTCTCTGATTGGCTGAGGAGAGGCCCGGGAGTTGAGAGGAGGACCGGGAGAGATCCTGCCCCAGGCTAGCGGTGGAAGAACATCCAATTAACAAGGCATGCAGATCATTTCCCAGCGGTGCCCACACTCCTGTAGGAACTAAATGCACCGAGGATCTCACGAGGGTCACCAACTCTCTGGCGGCCAAATCCAGCCCTGCGCTCCCTGCGGGTGCGGGCACTCTGGGAAGGGCTCAGCTGCGGGTCAGATGGCCGGAGAGTGGCTTGGTGGTCACCTCGTGTGTGAGGCAGTGATGGGCTGGGGAGATGCGTGGACACCACATGATCAGAGAGCTGACTGGGTAAAGGGACACGGGAACAGTGACACCGCAGTGACAGGCAGCCAATGCGGGCTTGGTTCAGTAAAGTTTGGGTTCAGTTTCTCTTGGGGGTTGTTTTTATTTTTTTTTTTTTCCCTCGCCTCGCTGTCTGGAATTTTTTCCCATTGACATGCTAAGATGGCTAGTGATAGGGGAGACTCCCTGACCCTTTTTGGAGTTTCCCTCGTACGGCAGGGGGGATGGGGGAGAAGAGGGAGAACATCACAAGATCAGGGGCAGGTAAAGGAGAGGTGTGTGTAGCTGCTCGCTCTCTCGCTCGTTTGGCTCGGAGATGGATGGCCACTGGAAAACCTCGCCCTGCCATCCCAATGATGGGAGCTTGGCTGTGGGACCCCGCACTCTCCTGGTCTGATGCTCTCCCACTTCAGCCTGTCACCTCCACACAACCTATTGGAGCACTGGGACTGACACTGCCTCCAAGGATCCATGAGCAGAGTCTCTCCTCCGCCCTTCCCACCCAGGACACAGCCGCCATCACCCCCAGCACTCCTGCAGCCACACGGGATCAGCGCATCTGCCCCTGCCCACCGGGAGCCGGCTGGCACTGACTGCCAAACTGGGACGGTAACTGCAGCAGAGGGGAAAGGTGTCCACAACCAGAAGAACTGTTACTGGGTTCCCGTCTTCTATTTGCTGTTAATTACTTAGCTGTTGTTGTTTTGTTTGCCTTGTTATATATATATACACATACTAGTAAAGAACTGTTATTCCTATCCCCGTATTTTTGCCTGAAATCCCCATAATTCCAAAATTATACTAATTCAGAGGGAGGGATTTATTAGCTCCATTTCCAGGGAAGGCCCTGCTCTTCTCCAGCACACACCTGTCCTTTTTAAAACCAGGACAGATTTTTGGCGCCCAGCATGGCCCCTCTCCCTCTGGGAATGGCTTTTAATGAGTGTAATAGAGAAGTTTCTCCA
Organism: Sturnus vulgaris; assembly: GCF_052056855.1. Taxonomy (NCBI): domain Eukaryota; kingdom Metazoa; phylum Chordata; class Aves; order Passeriformes; family Sturnidae; genus Sturnus; species Sturnus vulgaris. The sequence goes on from NW_028276170.1 coordinate 14,764,289, forward strand.
CAGAGAGAGAATGCAGGAGCACCATCATAGAATGTGTTGGAAGACCCTTGAGGAAGGGATCCAAGAGCTGAGAGAAGTGGCAGTGCTGGAGGTGCTCTTTGGGAGGGATGGACAGCATGACAATGACCCTGACAAGGTCAGGTGCAGAGGGCAGATGGCAAACCTGGGGCCATCTCAATACACCACCTGTACTGCAATGGTTAGTGCTGACAGCAGCACAGAAACAGTGGGTTCTGTCACCAACAAACTTAGACATTAGGAGAGTACGATCAATGGCCCAATGCAGGCTCATTCCACCCGAACCCCTGCCTCTCCTTGGGTCAGGATGGACTGGAACCTGCCTCTACCTGGACTGGGATGGGAAAAGCAGCTTTTCCCTTCTCCCTCCATGACTGGTGTGTTGTAATCTGCTTTTATTTTCCTCTCCCTTCCCCCTGCTTTTCCTGGGTCCTGCCTTTTCCTGGGCTAGGATGGGAAGGACCCAGCCTCTACCTGGGCTAGGACAAGAAAAGCAGTCTCTCCCTTTGTGCTCACTCGCTTCGTCCGGTCCCCGGCCAGGTCCCTCGCGGGATGCTGGAAACGCGGATAGAAGGACTCCACTCTCGCTTCGCAGCAAAGGCCACGTCTCATTCAGGCAAGCACACAGTCATCCCCACCAAACCAGACAGATACTCACAGTCCGATGCTCCTGTCTGGCTCTTCGTGCACGAGAATTACAGGTGATTTTGCCGCGGTCTTCCGGGGAGATTTTCCTTGCTCAGTCTCTATGGTGCGGGACGTCGATGGGTCCCGAGAATCACTGACGAACCGGGGCCACAGCAGTGGGGCGCCTCCCCGAAATCGCAGTGCCTCTCAGGGCTTCAAGGACATCCCGGGTTTCGGCACCAAATTGTTATAAATGAGAGACAAAAGTCTCGATTTTCAGCAAAATTTAGATTGCTTTATTTGATATAGAAAGAGCAAGCAGCGCGCTGGGGAACGTGAGGGGTCACCGCCCACTCCACGCTCCACCCAACCTTGGTTTGCAGCCTCTTCTTATACTGTGGGTTCTCGTTGTAATCAATAATTTTTGGTTTTTTGTTGTTATAAGCCGTGGTGGTTGAATAAACATCCTTACACAAATTCACAAAGCCTTTGGGTGATAATCAGTCACAGATAGCCTTCTGGTCCTTGTAGATATCCACCAGAGAAGTTCTGGGAGTCTGGTCCTTGAGATCAGCAGCATTGATTAGACAAAGGCAGGAAGGGCTATTGGGAAGGCTGACTTTGCAAGCTGGTAGCCAATACAACTTATTTGGAAAACATAACATAATGTAACATACTACAACATAATATACCATAACAAGGTGATTTTAAACAGAATGATTTAATCATATAATTTCCTTTATCTAGTGTCCATGCTTCGCTTCAGAGCTTAGTATACTGGTTTATACAAACCCCAATGCTTTTGTGATTAACACGAATCTTTTATCAATTATCATACTGAGAACCCCAAAACTCCCCCTGGACCCTCACCTGGGAAACCCCAAATCCTTGGAAATTCTCACATGGGAAACCCCAAATCCTTGGGAATGCTCACCTGGGATCCCCCCCAAAAATCTCATTTGGGTACCTGGGAACTCCAAAACCCCCTGGAGCCTCATCTGGGAAACCCCAAATCCTTGAGAATTCTCACTTGGAACCACCCACACCCCACCCAAACCCTCCCCAGAACTCCCCAACTCCTCCCCCGCCCCCTAACCCCCATTTCCTGTCCCCAGCTGTCCCCCCCTGCCCTCCCCCCCGAGCTGGGCCAGGCAGATACCATGTGGCGCCGAGCCCTGGTGGCCCTGGTGGCCCTGGTGGCCCTGGCCAAGGCCTTGAGGACACCGAGCACCGTCCCCGCGGCACTGGCTGAAGCCAAGGTCACGCTGTATCAGGCCCAAGTGGCCCTGGAAGAGCTGAAGGACTCCAGAAAGGCCGAGGTGGCCCCGGCAGTGGCCCGGGGGACACTGGGGGACGAGGACGAGCAGGAGCTGCGGGGCTCCAAGGGGTCCTGGCTGAGGCAGCAGTGATGATGATGCTGGAGCAGGAGGAGGAAGGGGCACAGCAGTGCCAGAGCTGGCTATGGGCTGGGCACAGGCTGGCCATGGGGCTGATGGTGCTGTGCACTGCTGTGTGTGAGTAAAAACCAGTATGGACCAGTATAAACCAGTATAGACCAGTATAAACCAGTATGGACCAGTATAGACTAGTTTGGGTGAACTGGGCTCTGGGCCAGGCACAGGCTGGCCATAGGGCTGATGATACTGTGTGTCAGTAAAAACCAGTATAAACCAGTACAGACCAGTAAAATCCCATATAGACCACTATAAACCAGTATGGACCAGTATAAACCAGTATAGAGCAGTACAGACCAGTTTGGGTGAGCTGAGCTCCAGGCTGGGCATGGGCTGGCCATAGGGCTGATGGTGCTGTGTGTGAGTAAAACCCTGTATAAACCAGTATAGACCAGTATAAACCAGTATAGAGTAGTATGGGCCAGTACAGACCTGTACAGACCAGTTTGGACCAGTAGAGACCTTCCCCTGTCCCAGGATGGGGACACTGGGCTGGCACTGGGAGCACTGGGAGGGAACTGGTTTGGTGACATTGAGATGGTGACATTGTTTTGGGGACAATGAGTTGGTGACACTGGGATGGGACTGGGATGGAACTGGTGACACTGGGACACAACTGGGAGCACTGGGACAGGGACACTGGGACAGGATGGGGGATACTGGGATGGGACAGGGACACAGGAATGGAACTGGGAGCACTGGGCTGGTGACACTGGGACAGGACTGAGGACACTGAGACTGAACTGGGGACACTGGGGTGGTGCCATGGGTGGCACTGGTGACGCTGAGATGGCACTGGGGACGCTGGGATGGAACTGGGAACACTGGGAGGGGACATTGGGATGGGGACATTAGGAAGGGACTGGTGACACTGGGGTGGTGACACTGGGATGGAACTGGGGACACTGGGATGGTGACACTGAGCTGGCACTGGGAACACTGGGCTAGTGGCACTGGGACAGGACTGGTGGCACTGGGCCGATGACACTGGTATGGGTCAATGATGGGGTGGCACTGGGCTGGCACGGAGACACAACTGGGAGGACTGGGACAAGAACACTGGGACAGGATGGGGGACACTGGGCTGGCACTGGGGACACTGGGCTGGTGATGACATTGGTATGGGGACACTGGGGATGTGGTACTGGGACAGGACTGGTGGCACTGGGATAGGACTGGGGACACTGGGCTGTAACTGGGTTAGTGATAGCAGGCTGGTGACACTTGGGTGGTGACAGAACTGGTGGCACTGGGTTGGTGACACTGGTATGGTGACAATGGGGCGGTGACACTGGAACAAAACTGGTAGCACTGAGACAAGAACACTGGGACAGGATGGGGGACACTGGGCTGGCACTGGGAGCACTGGGAAGGAACTGGATTGGTGACATTGGGCTGGTGGCACTGGGCTGACACGGGGGACATTGAGATGGAGACATTGGTATGGGGACAATGGGGTGGTGACACTGGGACACAACTGGTGGCACTGGGACACAACTAGGAGCACTGGGACAGGGACACTGGGACAGGATGGGGGACATTAGGATGGGACTGGAGACACTGGGAGGGAACTGGGAGCACTGGGATGGTGAAATTGGTATGGTGGCAATGGGGCAGTGACACTGGGCTGGCACTGGGAGCACTGGGAAGGAACTGGGAGCACTGAGCTGGTGACACTGGGACAGGACTGGGGACACTGGGATGGGAGTGGCTTGGTGGCACTGGGTTGGTGACATCTGGGTAGCCCTGGTGCCACTGGCCTGGTGCCACAGGGACAGGTCTGAGGACACTGGGATGACACTGGCTTGGTCACACTGGGCTGGTGGCACTGGGACTGAACAGGTGATACTGGGATGGTGACACTGGGGCAGCCCTGGAGACACTGGGCTGGTGGCTCTGAGGTGTCCCCAGTGCCACTGCTCAGGTGCCACTGTGCTGGTTGCCCTGCTGCCGTGTCCCCGGTGCCACCTGTGCGGTGTCCCCATGCCCCCGCAGTGTCCCTGGACTCGGCGCACACTGCTCTGGGGGTGGCCGAGGACAGTCACCTGCTGCTGGCCCTGGGCACGGTGGCCATGTCCTGCCAGGTGGCCCTTGGCGACATCGTGGTGACACCTGGCCACCACCACCTGTGAGCACTGGGCCATGGCCCAGCACCTGTGCGACCGCGCCCAGCGGGTGGCGATGGCCAGGGCCAGCACTGAGGCCACCGCGGCCACCAGCAAGAAGACCAAAATGTCCAGGGGCGGCTGGACACGGTGACATGGCACCTGGGTTACTTGGTGAATGCTGTTAACCGGGACTTGGTGGTGACACGTGGGGGACACGGCGACAGGGGTTCCCCAGAACTGGCCGGGCCCTTGGGGACATCATGGTGGCCTTGGGGACAATGCTGGAGGGACACAAGGAGGTGATGCGAAAGCTGGAGGCGGCCCGGGATGCAGGCACAGGGTGGGGACATGGAAGTGACACTGTCACCCCGAGGGACACTGAGGACCTTGGTGTCCTTGCCTTGGGGACATCGAGGCCACCCTGAGGTCGCCTGTCCTGTTTTAGGTCACTACGATGTCCCTGCAGTGTCCCCACGTGACCACAGTTTGTCCCCTTGAATCATTAAAAACCGGAATAATCACGGACAAAGGCGCTGTAACTAATTAAAGTTACAAAGTGGTGTGTTTATTCACCGGCACGGGAGTCACCTCCCAAAGGCGTGACCGCCCCGAACAAGGTTCTTTGCCCTCTATTTATTGCCCCAGATCTTACATACAATACATGTGCATAACCCCAGCACCTCCCATCCCCACCCCATATTAAAATGAGCCCATTCGTCCTTCACGTGTGCGCAGTTCTTCTCTTGAATTGGGTCGGTGGTCTCGAAATGGGTCAGTGGTCTCAAAGGATGAAGTCAGGAGAGTCTTCATCAGGTCTCTGTGATCCTCTGGCACAATCCAAGGCCTCGTGCTTCATGATTAACGCATTATTATTTTATTTATTATTTATGTTCTTCTATACCTAAGTTCATAATAGCAGATAATTATACCAATTAGCTCTTCCCTAAGCATCAAGTAATTACCTACCTAACTTACATCTTGGCCATGGAAACTCCTTCTACCCTTAGCAAAAATCTTAACTCTTTGAAACCATGATTCAACTCTCCATGTCTGTGCCCCACCATGTCTTTGTCCCTCTGTATCCACACCCATGTCTCAGTTCAGTGTCTTTATTTTCACCCGTGTTGGTTGTTTTAAAAGGATGAAGAGAAATGAAAAGCAAATCGAGTCTAAAAGAAAAGGATTTCCTTGTCTGTGTGAGCTGAGGACCAATGTGCTTGAGTGGGAGGGAAAAACATTTTTTGGAGGACTTTCCACCCCACTGGCTCCAAAATCTTGGTCATTGCCTCAGTTCATCACCATTTGGCTGCGGAAGACAACCTTGGGCAATAGGAAATGAAAATCCTGGAATCAGTGAGGTTGGAAAAGATCTCCAAGACCGTTCCTGGATATTCCTGGATACCACCAGGAGATAGGATTGAACACAGAATATTTTCTGAGGTTGAAAGTCAACAAATCTGCTCTCCTCAAAGAATTCCCAATGTCAGTTTGGGCCCTGATGGACGTTCCTGCCCCTGTGTTCATCCAGGTGCCCACAGGGAGACAGGATGATGCAGACCCCCCCAGCCAGGTGTCTTCCCAACACGGATCACCAGAACCAAAGACCACCAGGACTCTGCCCAACGGGGGTCACTGGGGATCATCCAACACCAATCCTCCCATGGGGGATGGAGCTGGAGCAGAACACGAAGCTCTTCCCACACTCGGGGCACTCACAGGGCTTCCCTTAGTGGTGACTCCGTTGGTGTCGGGTCAAGTGAGAGCTCCTGGAGAAGCTCTTCCCACACTCAGGACACTCGTAGGGCCTCTCCCCAGTGTGGATGTGCTGGTGTTTTCTCAGGGCAGAGCTCCATCCAAAGCTCTTCCCACATTCCAAGCAGGTGTAGGGCCGTTCCTCTGTGTGAATCACTTGGTGCTGCATCAGGTAGTTGCTGTCCCTGAAGCTTTTCCCACATTTCCCACACTCGCAGGGCTTTTCGCCAGTGTGGATCCTCTGATGCCGGATCAGCTGGGACCTGTAGCTGAAACCCTTCCCACAATCCAAGCACTTGTGGGGCTTCTCCCCTCCAGGAGGCTTCTCCATCAGCTCTGAGCTCTGCCTGGATCTCCGGCCGCCTTCCCGGCTCAGGGAGGGTCTTTCCTCCTCGCAGCTCCCTGGGCTCGGTTTGCAGCCCCTCCTCGTGAGGGATCTCCCCGGCTTTTCCTCCTCTTCGCTCTGCCAACGCCTAGGGAATGAAAAATCCTGGTTTGGGGAAAAAACAAGAGGGTAGTGCCTTGAGCTGGCGGTTCCCCCTTGCCCAAGTTCATCTCAGAAAATCATTGGGCATGTTGTGTCTGTAAGAACCGCTAAAGCACCAAGATTCAGTCCAAAAATCCTCCAAACCTCAAGATACACATCAAAAACACCCCAAAAAGCAAGATTCAGACAAAACCCCCTCAAAATACAAAGTTTCAGCCCCTGAAAAAAAATAAAGCACCAAGTTTTACCCCAATAAAGCTTTCAAACACCAAGATTCACCCTTCAGAAAATCATAGATCCCCCTCTCTGGTCACCTGCTGCATTTGGAGAGGGGCAATGCACCTGGGGTTGAGGGGGGAAGGCTGTAGGTACAGGGAGGGATGGAAACTTCTATTGCTTCTCCTTTCGGCTCCTCCTTCTCCCGTGTCCATGCTTTTCCTCACATTTCTCTTCCTCCTATTCTTCCTTCTCATGCACAATCCCACCTTCTCCTCCGATATGCATCGTTTGATCATTTTGTTCTTCAACTCTGCTTGTCCCTCCCTTCTCCTGCTGCCCCCAGGCCCAGCACCCACTGCCGGCTCCCTCTTCCCCCCAAACCCACAGCATCCCAGCGCAGGGGCAGCGATGGAGCTGGGGCAGCTCGGGCTGGGGCAGCGCTGGGCTCTCGGCCGCTCCCGCCCGCACTCGCTCCCCACTGCAGCCGCTGCCGCCACCACAGCGCGGGGGGGCCCGGCCTTGGCGCTCCCCCCCTCCCACCTCCCCAAATTCCCCTGCCGGGGGGCGCTGGGGCCAGGAGACAGACGAGTGACAGATCAGGGGGGCTGGGAAGAGTCGGCAGCCAGAGAGCACTGAAAATCTCAGCAGGGACTGCAGTGGGATCTTCGGGGACTAAACATGGCAGGGCACCCATGGAGGGTAGAAAGGGAAAGCCAGGAAGGGCTCCTGGCAAAAGGGATGATGATCCCAAAATATCTCTGAAGGGTCCCTTGGGAGCATGTTGAGGGAGTATGCACATTCTACCAGAGGTAATCAAGGACATAGAAACCCAGCAGCACAATAAGGGAAGTCCAGAAGGGATTTAGACAACAGGGGATGGATGGTGTTGGTGTGATGAGAAGGGATTGGGTGAAGGACAGTGTGCAGGAATATGGTTCAGGCAAGAAGAAGCAGGAAGAATCTTGTGGTAAGAAAATGGAAGATGGAAAAGAGGAGGAAAGGAAAACACTGAGGATGGGGTTGTTTTTCAGCAGGGTTTGATTCTCAAAAGTTGCCAGCTGCTGCAGATCCTTTGTATCCCCGGTTGCCAGGACAGGCACACAAGGAGGTCAGGATTGCAGGGGGTTTCTCTGTGCTGGGCAGCGGCAGGAGCGGGCGCAGAGGGGCGGCACCGGGAGCACGGGCTGGGGGCCTGTGGGGAGCTGCGGGGCCGGGCCGGGGCTGTGGGGCAGCCGGGGCTCAGCGCCGGGCGCTGCCTGAGCCCAGCACCCCCCGGCAATTGCAGGCCCGGCAGTGGCCCCCGGCCCCCAGGAGGCTGCGGGACGCCCCGGCCGCTGCCCGGCCCCGTGGAGCTGCCGGCCCTGCCCGCCGGGGGGGCCGCGTTTGGACACTGCGGCAGGACAGGCACCGGCTCTGGGATACGGGCTGGCCACGGCAGCCACAGCACAAGGAGCAGCAGGACAAAGGAACAGCTGGGAAATGGGCATTGGACGTGCAAGGATCGAGATTAGCTTTTAAGCATTTTCCTTGGGTCAGTGCAGAAAGGAATGATTTAGCAGAAAGCTCAGCAGCTGTCAGAGGATGAGCACCCCCAGGCACTGAGGGGGCTGCAGGAGGGGCAGAAGAAGCCCCTGGAGCACTTGGTCACAAAGGCACAGCAGGGGAATGCAAGAAGGGATGAGGAAAAGGCCAAGGGGAAGGCAAAGGCCATGGCAGAGTTTCTACAGCCCCTCAGGGATGAACCCCAGGGCTCCAGGGGGCCCCAGCACCCAGGGGCTCTCACATCCTTACACCATCTTCAACCAGGTGCCCTCCTCACACTGCCACCATTCAGTCCTTGATGGCAAAGATGCTTTCTGGGGATGCCCACTTACACAGGATGGTAAACAGGATTTTGCCTTTGAGTGGGAACAAGAGGTAGAAAAGAAAATGGAAAAGACATGGACGGTCCTTCTGCAGGGATGCAGGGAAGCACCAGCCTTATTGGGGCAAGCCTTGCAGAAAATATCATAAGAATTTATCCCTAGGATTTACCTAGGAATTGGATTAATGCAGGATGTGGATGACTTGCTGCAATCAGGAGGACAAGAAGTGGCAGAAGAAGCCTCTGTGAAATGGCTGAATGTTCAGGCTAAAAAGCATCTTTGAGTATTTGAAACAAAACAGGAAATGGTGGAGAAAAGGGTTAAATATTTCGGACTTATTTTGACTGAGGATTTGTGGTGTATTGGCCAAGAGAGGGACCAGGGAATCTCAGAAGTAATCCAGGACTAAAAAGCAGGTGCAATAATTCTGAGGATTAATAGGAAATTGCAGGACCTGGATTGAAGATTCTCTGCTCTAGCCACAACATTGTATGACTTTTTAAACCCAAATATCCTAAATATTGTGGTATGGACAGGAGAAAAGGAAAAAACCTGAGAAAATGAAAAATAACAAAATGATTGGACCACCAGCTATGTCTCCTCCATACTGAGAAAAAGAAATTTGACTTCTATGTGTGTTCTAAGTGTACATTATATTATTGAGTTTTTGCAAATATTAAAATGAATGCTATATGCTGGAAAACATTGCTGTATGAATATAGTTTCTTTTAGTTCTGCAATTAAAAAAACTTATAAATAGTTGTGTGATAAGTATATTTTTCTTGGAGTATAATGTAAAAATCTTTTGTTCATGTAACAAACTTGGAGAATGGTAAAAAAGAGAATCAGGAAATTCTTCACATTCCTGGATTATGGGGCACCAAAACCCCAGGGAAGGAAAAAATAGTGATTTACAGGTTGGAGGGGAATGATTCTGAATAATGCATGAAGGTCTATGAATATGCAACATGTTGCTGCATTTAGGAAGTGTTTTCTGAGTCAGTGTGTGCCCTTGGCTGAAGGCCAAGCATCCGGCCATTATAACCTTTGGCCAGAGCCAGGGCAGATATTCAATTCTCTCCCTTGGAATTGATCTTTGCAATTCCTTACCCTGGGAATTCTCCACCTAGTGCGGGCTGGAGATAAGGGATGGATATTTCAAGCAGTCTGTGGCCAGAATCCTGTCTCTGGTGAAATCTCTGCCACAGGAAGCTGGGCTGGCACAGAGCCTGCCTTGGCACTTTGCTGTTCACAGCATCCACCCAGGACTCTGCCTCTCAATTACACTCACACACTGGGCTGCCTGCGATTCCACTCTTGAAAAGTATACCAACTCTAAAATTTTTTTTACATTCCATTTTACTAGTCAGGCTGGGTTTGCCTTTCTCTCAGGAAAGAAATTTTAAAAGGTTTTTTTTAAGGAATGTTGAACTGCTCAACAGAGATGAGTTTAACATCTCAACAGACTGGGAATAGCCCAAAAGATTCCCACAAAGATAACAACATTCAACAAAACATCAAGGAAACATCAGCAAACATCAAGGAACACCCACCCCAGACACTGCCCCGGCATAGATGGAGACACCTGGTCTGGAAAAGACTGAGAAGGAAATCCAGGAGTGGGACCTCATTAACATCACAGGAGGAGAAATCCAGGTCCAATCGGAAACCAAACACTAAAAACTACACAACCTGGAAGCAATAAACACTAAACCAATGGATTTCATTGTGTTCAGACTGTAAAATTTCAGGAAAAATCCCGTAAAATTCACATGTCATGGAATGATTTTCTCTGCACACCCGGGCTATGTGTGGATGAAATTATTTCTGTTGCACATCCTGACCAGGATCAAGTAATGCCTTAACTCTCTAACACTAAAGATATTGTTGGAGAGTTTTTTATTGTCCCTGCAGTTTCAGTGACAAGATTACACCATGAGAAAAATTTTTCACATTAATCCTACTTTTAGATTGTCACTTAGGTTTGGGCCAGGGGTGTGACAAGCAATTTTACTCCTAGGAGAAGAGGTAGAAAAGACTTGATGGCATTGGAATATTTTTCTATATATTTGTGGTGGCTCTTACTGACGGCAGAATATCGGAATGGATCTTTAGAAGCTCACCTTTAAGTTGCATTTTGCAAACCTAGAAGAGTATTAATGGTGAGGCTTTAACGCATAAACTGTTAATAAAAAATCGTTAAAAAAATAAAAAAGAAAAATAAAGCAGGTTGTGAGGGTGGACGTGTGAATCACCTAAAGGCTGCTCTGGAAGAAAATCCTAGTTCCAGGCAGCCAGGAGAGGAGTTTTAGAAATGCAAATTAACATTGCTCTGGAAAAGTGTGGACAATGCCCAAGGGCCTTCTTGCCAGGGGGAGGAATTTCCCTGAGTCCATCTGCCCCTCACCCCCAGCTCTGCCTGCTTGCACAGATGGAATTTGCACAACTAAAGGCAGAGCCCATAGTGAGGATATCTGACTGCAACAGAAACTGGTTAAGCTGCAAAGGGAAACAGCAAACGGAGAATATTGAGCAAATTTCATGAAAAACAAAGTGTGTGTGGGGGGGATCATCCCTCTCCCCAAAGCAATGAGGTGTTTTTGCTAGTCCAGAGAAATCACTTGAGAATCCAAACATTTTATCATTTCATAAGATAAAAGTGGTCAATTGATGCAGCCGTGGCAGGAGGGAGCACCCAAAAAAGGGAAAAAGATGAACGGCCACCAGAACAAATGCTACAACACCATGGACCAGCCCCTGGGAACCCTAATGAATTTATATCAGGACACAGAAAATCCATCCGTAATTTGAGTGGCATAATTAGGTTTAAAAGTATCCTTGAAATAATAACCAAGCAGACAGCTCCAGCTCCTGACCTTCCTGCTGACCAAGCTGCTGAAATGAGGAACGAGACATTTCACCATGGGATGGAATCAGATTATCTACTTACAGAAGAAGGAGGAGTTTGTGGAAAATTAAGTGACGCAAACGGCTGTTTGCAAACAGATGATAACCGAAAAGTGGTGAAACAGATAACAAAGGAAATATGAAAATATCTCGTATTCCGGAGAAAGGATGGGAATGGGACAAATTTTCGTGGTTCCCTGGCAGACCATGGCTTAAACGAATGCTGCTGCTCCTCTGACGTGCTGCAGCAACTCTCAGCTTTTACCATGCACGACACCTTGCGCCAAAGAGGATGAGGGAAAAGAAATTGAGTCAATGGAAATTAAAAGTTTGTAAAGGCAATTCTTGAGAATATGAGAAAAGGAAGGATTGAAAGCAGTAAGATTAATATCGTAGTAGGGGTGAATATTAAGAGGGACATGCAGTAGGCGGATCGGGAATTCTGAACCTTCCAAGTATCTCAGCCAGTGGGTAAAGGGAGAGGGAGATGCAGGCAGGAAAATGAGGATAAAAAGGAGGCGGCGTTTTAGACACCGCATGGCAAATGCCGCATGGCCTCTCTCTTTGTTCATCAATAAAGTCACTTTTACAGGACTCCTCGGTCTCCTTTGGGCACACAAACCTCTGGCCACGGGAATTTTCCCGCACAGCCCCGGGCACAGGGCAGACACCTCTGTGCCACCCACAGCAACCGGGACGAGCCAGCGCTGCTCCGGCACCGGCTCCTGCCGAGGCCCCAGCGGGAAGGAGACCGCGGGCAGCCGCTCCCGCAGCGCCCTCAGCCCAGCGCCAACACGGGCCGGCACCGGCACAACCAACCCGCCAGAGCCCCCTGCCGCCCCCTCGGCCCGCAGCGAGCCCCGAGCCCCCGCACAACCCAGCGCGGCTCCCACCTGCGCTGGGGCCGCCTCCGAGCTCCGCCGCCGCCTCCCCGGGCTCCGGCCGCTGCCGCCGCTGCCGAGCCCGCACAGACGCTGCCACAATGGCGCCTTTGCTGCTCTGCCCAATCAGCGCGCGACAACCAGGAGTGCCATTGGCACAATCAGCCAATGGCAGCGAGGGGCGGGCTCTGCACACGGCCCAGCCTCGGCCCGCGCTCTCAGGGCCCCCCGGGCTGTGGGAGGGCAAAGGCGGAGATGAGGAACAGCCCTGGAACGGGCCCGGGTGCGAGCCGCCATTGGCCTGGAAACACAAACAAAGTTCTCCGCAGCTCCCGGCACGCCTTTCCCAGCCCTGCGTGTTCGCTGCCTCCGGCTCAGCGGGAAGCCCTGGAGCCTCACTGCCGCTACCCCTAATTAGAAGCATCAGTGTATGGCTTTGTTTTCCCCCAAAAAGGGAAAACTGCCCTAAACCCCAGTGGATGAGTGGGAGAGGGGAGAGATTTCTGGCAGAAAACTCCAAAAACTCAGAGCAGTGTAATGAGAATAAATGAAGACCCTTTAAACCAGCTTTCCTCTACCCATCCCTCCTTCCAGCTTCATCTCCTACCCCGGCAGTGCAGAAACGACGCTCACTTTTTAAAATATTAATGGTTTCTGAAACCTTAACAAAATATAATAAAGGTCTTATGACAAACGACGCTGTTGTTTTTGGGGTTTTTAAAAGTCTCATAGGTTTATTAAAGTTTAGCATAATAATACACTAAAAGACTGAATTAGGAGAAAAATCAGCGCTGGTAGCACAGGACTAAAGCAGCAGACCCGGGTGTGATTTGGGGACCCAGGGGTGTCCCCGGTCGCCCCCCGCCCCCCCCCCCCCGATCTCGGCCAACGGGTGCGAGCGGCGCGGCCCCGCTGCTGAGCACTGACCCCGCCCCGGGGGCCGCCGGGACCCCTCCGAAAAAACCCCACACCTGCACCCCCCCTTCAGTCCCTTCGACCTTCCCAGTCCTGGGGGAAAAGTGGGAAAGGGGAGGACCTGGGGCGGGATCACCCGAAGACCCCCGGGGTGACGAGCGGGGAGGGAGGGTTGGGCTCGCGCTGAGTGGGGGGTCCCGCGTGAGGATTTCGAGGGGGTTCGCTCGAGGAATTTTGGGGGTCCCCTTGCGCCGGATCCTCGTTCATAGGGCTCCTCTCGTGCCACCGTCTCCTCGTGTCACCCAGACCAGTTTGGGGGGCTCTTTGTGTCACCCAGAGGAATCTGGGGCTCCTCGTGTCACTGAGAGCCCCGCGAGTGTCACCAAGAGCTCCTCGAGTGCCACCAGGAGGAACGGGGGGATTCCTCGTGTCACCGAGAGGCCTGCGAGTGACACTGAGAGCCCTGTGTCACCAAGAGCCCTTCAAGTGCCCCCAGCTCCTTGTGCCACCAGGAGCCCCTGGAGTGCCACCAGCTCCTCGTGTCACCGAGAGCCCCTCGTGCCACCAGGACCTCGTGCCAGAGAATTTGGGGAGAGTGTCTGTGCCACCCGGAGCCCCTGAGTGTCACCAGCCCCGTGCCAGGGTCCCCAGTGTCACCGGGGTCTCTCTCTGTGTCACACACCAGGAACCGACCCCCCCTCCGAGCACCAGGACCCCCGAATTTAACCGTCCTCGTGCACCGAGACCCCCTCAGGACCCTCGAGTTTCCTCTCTCCCCTCCTCGTGCACCGGCATCACCGGACCGCCCCCCCTTTCCCGAGGAATCGCCGGAGACCCCCTCCATCAATCACCGGGCACCGGGACCACCAGAGGACCTCCCCCATCAATCAGCACCGTCACCGTGCACCGGGACTCCCCCCTCATCGAGCAGTGACACCCCCTCATCGTGCACCGGGACCGCCGGACCCCCCTCAAACATCGCCAGCCTCGGGCACCGAGATCACCGGAGACCCCTCCATGAGTCACCGGGACCCCCCCGTCATGCACCAGGACCAGCGGAGACCTCCCCAGGAATCACCGGACACCCCCTCACGAATCACCGGGCACCGGGAAGCCCCTTCGGGCACCGGGACTGGACCCCCCCTCGTGTACCGACCACCCTCCGGTGCACAGGGCCCGGACCCCCCTTTGTGCCACCCCTGCCCATCCCGGGGATTCCGCCCCTCCCCTTTGACTTCTCCCGGGAACAGGAGCGGGAATGGGGGGGGGACGCCGTCCGCTGGGGGGGCACCGGGGTGTCCCCAGCACCGGGGTGAGTCCCTTGGGGCTCGCTCCGTTCCCCCCCCCCCTCCGTCCTCCGGTTATCACCAGGGACCCCCCCCAATTTACCGGGGCTCCCCCTATTCACTTCCCCCCCGTTCACCGACCGCCCCAAAGCGCTGGGACCCCCCCGGATACTTGGGACCACCCCAGGGCGCCAGGACCCTCCCCCCGCCTCCACTCATCAAGACTCCTCCCCCCAAATCCATGGGACCCCTCCCTCCCCCCCACTCACCACCCCCTTCTCAGCACTCCCCGGGCCCTCCCCATTGATCGAACGCTCCCATGGCTCCCCCGGGGCCTGACTGGCTCCGCCCCCCGGGGCCGCCACTGCGCGGAGCCTTTCAGTAAACGCCCACCGGTCTTTTAGCCACGCCCAGTGAGGGGCAGGGCCGAGCGTGGCGGCCAATGGGAAGCGGCGGGAGCGTAGCGGGGATGGAGAGGGCGCAGGAAATAATGGTGTGTGGAGCAGTGGGCCGGGCCCTGGGAGAGACGGCCAATGGGGAGAGGAGGGGGCGGGGCCTGGGTGTGGCGGGAAGGGGAGCGCGGGAAGGAGCGGGCAAGAAATGGGGCGGGGGAGAGGGGGTGGGGCCATCAATGGGGCGTGGTAAGGGGCGGAGCGATCAATGGGGGCTAAAATGGGACCCCTTGGGGACATGGCGGGGGGGATTAGGGACACCTGGGGTCCCAAATGATCCCAAATCCTGCTGGATCCCAAGGAATAATCCCAAATGATCTCAAATCTGGGATCCGATCCAGTTCTAAAATTACCCCAAATTATTCCAAATCTTGCTGGATCCAGGAAATGATCCCAAATGATCTCAAATCCCGAATCCTGGATCCCGAAAAATCCTGCATCCCAAAAAATCCCAGATCTCAAATGCTATTGGATCCCCAAAATCCAATTCTAAATGATCTCAAATCCCAGATCCCCCCAAAATCCCAAATCCCAGACCCCAAATCCTGCTGGATCCCCAAAAGCAATCCTAAATTCGATTCCAAATCAGGGTCCTGGCAGGGTAAAGAGATCCCTGGTTGGGGAAAATGGGCTCCAAGGGGGTGCTGTCAGGGTAAATCAGAGCCCTCAGGGGAGGATCTGGGCCCCGGGGGGTTAAACTCCACTCCGAAAGTGTCACCCAGGTCCTGGCAGGGTAAACAAAGCCCTCGGGGGAGGATCAGGGCCCTCCCTCCTCCGAGCCTCAACACCCTCGTCCCACACAGCTCCAGGCAGAGCCTCCGTATGGAGACCGGGATGGAGCCACAGGTGGGAACCCCAAAATCCCGCGGGGTTACTATCCTGGGAGAGGGAGTCGGGGGGGATTTCTGGGGGGATTTTGGGGCGTTTGGGGCAAGTCTGGGACCCCCCAGCGCCGAGGGAGGGAAAAGGGGAAGTGGAAAGTTCCAGAGTCTGTGGAGTTCAGAGGGGCCAGGGAAAGGGAAAAGGGGGGGGACCCCCTAGATTCCTGGGGAGATTCAGGTGGGACCCCCAAAATCTCACCTGGGTACCTAGGAACCCCAAACTCCCCCTGGACCCTCACCTGGGAAACTCCAAACCCTTGGGGGGACCCTGGGGGACGAGGACGAGCAGGAGCTGTGGCTCCAAGGGGTCCTGGCTGAGGCAGCAGTGGTGATGATGCTGGAGCGGGAGGAGGAAGGGGCACAGCAGTGCCAGAGCTGGCTATGGGCTGGGCACAGGCTGGCCATGGGGCTGATGGTGCTGTGCACTGCTGTGTGTGAGTAAAAACCAGTATGGACCAGTATAAACCAGTATGGACCAGTATAGAGCAGTTTGGGTGAACTGGGCTCTGGGCCAGGCACAGGCTGGCCATAGGGCTGATGACTGTGTGTCAGTAAAAACCAGTATAAACCAGTACAGACCACTATAGACCAGTAAAATCCAGTATAGACCACTATAAACCAGTATGGACCAGTATAGAGCAGTACAGACCAGTAGAGACCAGTTTGCGTGAGCTGAGCTCCAGGCTGGGCATGGGCTGGCCATGGGGCTGATGGTGCTGTGTGTGAGTAAAACCCTGTATAAACCAGTATAGACCAGTATAAACCAGTATAGAGCAGTATGGACCAGTATAGAGCAGTATGGGCCAGTACAGACCTGTACAGACCAGTACGGACCAGTAGAGACCTTCCCCTGTCCCGGGATGGGGACATTGGGCTGGCACTGGGAGCACTGGGAGGGAACTGGTTTGGTGACATTGAGATGGTGACATTGGTATGGGGACAATGAGTTGGTGACACTGGGATGGGACTGGGATGGAACTGGTGGCAGTGGGACACAACTGGGTGCACTGGGACAGGATGGGGGATATTGGGATGGGACAGGGACACTGGAATGGAACTGGGAGCACTGGGCTGGTGACACTGGGACAGGACTGAGGACACTGAGATTGAACTGGGGACACTGGGGTGGTGCCATGGGTGGCACTGGTGATGCTGAGATGGCACTGGGGACATTGGGACAGGACCAGTGACACTGGATTAGTGACACTGGGACAGAACTGGTAGCACTGTGATGGAACTGGGGACACTGGGATGGTGACACTGAGCAGACACTTGGAGCACTGGGCTAGTGACACTGGGACAGGACTGGTGGCACTGGGCTGGTGACACTGGTATGGGTCAAGGAGGGAGTGGCACTGGGCTGGCACGGGGACACAACTGGGAGCACTGGGACAAGAACACTGGGACAGGACTGGTGGCACTGGGATAGGACTGGGGACACTGGGCTGGAACTGGGTTAGTGACACCAGGCTGGTGGCACTTGGGTGGTGACAGACAGAACTGGTGGCACTGGGTTGGTGACACTGGTATGGTGACAATGGGGGGTGGCACTGGGATGGGACTGGGAGCACTGGGATGGTGATACTGAGAGGGAACTGGTGGCACTGGGACACCACTGGGAGCACTGGGACAAGAACACTGGAACAGGATGGGGGACACTGGGATGGCACTGGGAGCACTGGGAGGGAACTGGATTGGTGACATTGGTCTGGTGGCACTGGGCTGGCATGGGGGACACTGGGATGGTGACATTGGGATGGTGACACTGGGCTGGCACTGGGAGCACTGGGAGGGAACTGGTTTGGTGACATTGAGATGGTGACATTGGTACGGGGACAACGGGGTGGTGGCACTGGGAGGGAACTGGAGACAGATTGAACTGGGAGCACTGAATGGTGACACTGGGACACAACTGGTGGCATTGGGATGGAACTGGTGACACTGGGACACAACTAGGAGCACTGGGACAGGGACACTGGGACAGGATGGGCGACACTGGGATGGGACTGGAGACACTGGGAGGGACTGGAAGCACTGGGATGGTGAAATTGGTATGGTGGCAATGGGGCAGTGACACTGGGCTGGCACTGGGACCACTGGGAAAAACTGGGAACACTGAGCTGGTGACACTGGGACAGGCCTGGGGACACTGGAATGGGAGTGGCTTGGTGGCACTAGGTTGGTGACACTGGGCTGGTGACAGTGGGATAGAACTGGTGGCACTGGGATGGAACTAGGGACACTGGGTTGGTGATACATGGGTAGCCCTGGTGCCACTGGGCGGATGACACTGGGACAGGGCTGAGGACACTGGGATGGCCCTGGGTTGGTGACATTGGGCTGCTGACACTGAGACTGAACGGGTGACACTGGGGCAGCCCTGGGGACACTGGGCTGGTGGCTCTGGGGTGTCTCTGGTGCCACTGCTCAGGTGCCACTGTGCTGGTTGCCCTGCTGCCGTGTCTCCAGTGCCACCTGTGCGGTGTCCCCATGTCCCCACAGTGTACCTGGATTTGGCGTGCGCTGCCCTGGGGGTGGCCAAGGACAGTCACCTGCTGCTGGCCCTGGGCACGGTGACTGTGTCCTGCCAGGTGATCCTGCAGGCCTCGGTGACATCGCAGTGACACCTGGCCACCACCGCCTGTGAGCACCGGGCCATGGCCCAGCATCTGCGAGACCGCACCCAGCAGGTGGTGACCACCAGGGCCAGTGCCAAGGCCACCGTGGCCACCAGCAAGGTCACCACAATGTCCAGGGGCAGCTGGACACGATGACATGGCACCTGGGGTACTTGGTAGACCCTGTTAACAGGGACATGATGGTGACACATGCGGAACATGGCACCAGGGGTTCCCCAGAGCTGCCCAGGCCCTCAGGGACATCATGGTGGCCTTGGGGACCTCGGTGGAGGGACACAAGGAAGTGATGCGAAAGCTGGAGGCGGCCCGGGATGCAGGGACAGGGTGGGGACATGGAAGTGACACTGTCACCCCGAGGGACACTGAGGACCTTGGTGCCTTGCCTTGGGGACATCAGGGCCACCCTGAGGTCGCCTGTCCTGTTTTGGGTCACTACGATGTCCCTGCAGTGTCCCCACGTGACCGCAGTTTGTCCCCCTGAATTGTTAAAAACCGGAATAATCACGGACAAAGGCGCTGTAACTAATTAAAGTTACAAAGTGGTGTGTTTATTCACCGGCACGGGAGTCACCTCCCAAAGGCGTGACCACCCCGAACAAGGTTCTTTGCCCTCTATTTATTGCCCAAGACCATGTGCATACAATACATGTGCATAACCCCAGCACCTCCCATCCCCATCCCATATTAAAATGAGCCCATTCGTCCTGCACATGTGCACAGTTCTTCTCTTGAATTGGGTCGGTCTCGAAATGGGTCAGTGGTCTCAATGGATGAAGTCAGGAGAGTCTTCATCAGGTCTCTGTGATCCTCTGGCACGATCCAAGGCCTCGTGCTTCATGATTAACGCATTATTATTTTATTTATTATTTAGGTTCTTCTATACTGAAGTTCATAATAGCAGATAATTATACCAATTAGCTCTTGCCTAAGCATCAAGTAATTACCTACCTAACTCACATCTTGGCCATGGAAACTCCTTCTACCCTTAGCAAAAATCTTAACTCTTTAAAGCCATGATTCAACTCTCCATATCTGTGCCCCACCATGTCTTTGTCCCTCCGTATCCACACCCATGTCTCAGTTCAGTGTCTTTATTTTCAACTGTGTTACTTGTTTTAAAAGGATGAAGAGAAATGAAAAGCAAATCGAGGCCAAAAGAAAAGGATTGCCTTGTCTGTGTGAGCTGAGGTCCTATGTGCTTGAGTGGGAGGGAAAAATAATTTTTGGAGGACTTTCCACCCCACTGTCTCTAAAATCTTGATTTTTGCCTCAGTTCATCACCATTTGGCTGTAGAAGACAACCTTGGGCAATAGGAAATGAAAATCCGGGAATTAGTGAGGTTGGAAAAGATCTCCAAGACCATTCCTGGATATTCCTGGATACCACCAGGAGATAGGATTGAACACAGAATATTTTCTGAGGTTGAAAGTCAACAAATCTGCTCTCCTCAAAGAATTCCCAATGTCAGTTTGGGCCCTGATGAACGTTCCTGCCCCTGTGTTCATCCAGGTGCCCACAGGGAGACAGGATGATGCAGAAACCCCTCAGCCAGGTGTCTTCCCAACACGGATCACCAGGACCAAAGATCACCAGGGCTCTGCCCAACGGGGGTCACTGGGGATCATCCAACACCAATCCTCCCATGGGGGATGGAGCTGGAGCAGAGCACGAAGCTCTTCCCACACTCGGGGCACTCACAGGGCTTCCATTAGTGGTGACTCCGTTGGTGTCGGGTCAAGTGAGAGCTCTGTGAGAAGCTCTTCCCACACTCAGGACACTCGTAGGGCCTCTCCCCAGTGTGGATGCGCCGGTGCCTGATGAGGTTGGAGTTGCGGTTGAATCCCTTCCCGCAGTCGGGGCAGCGGAAGGGCCTCTCCTCTGTGTGAATCCGCTCATGTAGGAGGAGATTGGAGCTGGTGTGAAACCTCTTCCCACACTTGGGACACTCGTAGGGCCTCTCCCCAGTGTGGATGCGCTGGTGGTTTCTCAGGTCAGAGCTCCAGCCAAAGCTCTTCCCACATTCCGAGCAGGTGTAGGGCCGTTCCCCTGTGTGGATCACCTGGTGCTGGATCAGGTTGGAGCTGTTGCTGAAGCCCTTCCCACATTCCCCACACTCATAGGGCTTTTCCCCAGTGTGGATCCTCTGGTGTAGGATCAGCTGGGACCTGTAGCTGAAACCCTTCCCACATTCCAAGCACTTGTGGGGCTTCTCCCCTCCAGGAGGCTTCTCCACCAGCTCTGAGCTCTGCCTGGATCTCCGGCCGCCTTCCCGGCTCAGGGAGGGTCTTTCCTCCTCGCAGCTCCCTGGGCTGGGTTTGCAGCCCCTCCTCGTGAGAGATATCCAGGGCTTTTCTGCCTCCTCCATCCCTGCACACCTGAGGAATGAAAATTCCTGGATTAGGGGGAAATAACAAGAAGAGAGCTCCATAAACTGGGTGTTCCTCCTTGACCAAGTTCATCTCTGGTAGTCATTGAGCATCTTGTGTCTGTAATAACCTCCCAAACACCAAGATTCCTGCTTCAAATCCTCCAAACTTTAACACACGGATCAAAAACTCCCCAAATAACAAGCTTCAGCCAAAATCCCCTCCAGACATGTGCTGGTTTGAAAGCAAAACCAATGAGAGAATCAGTCAGAAATACAATTCTATAGGAAAAAAGGTAAGAGAAAAAAAATACATGCAATAGTACAAAAGGAAACAACTGACAGAATCAGAATACAACCTGACACCCCGCTAGTTAGGGTGGTGGTAGCAGTCCCAATGAAGTGGTCTTGTTGTAGTAGTGATGCTGTAGAAAGGTCTGGTAGCTCTTGTCCTCTGGAAACCAGTGGGGAAGGGCTGCCTTGGTGTTCCAAAGCTCAGATTTTATCTAGGTAGGACAGGCTTGGCTCCTCCCCCTGGCTGGAGCATCTCCCAATGGGATGATGGAATTTTATCAGTCATGCAGTGGCACTCAATGGCCCATTAACAGAAGATATCTTCCTGGAGGAAGGAGGGGTTGTGGAAAAGATAAAGAACACTGCCCCACCTGGTTTTAACAGATGGCCCATTAGCAGAGGATATCTCCCACACAGATAAGGATCACTGCTCTACCTGGTTTTTTCCATCACTCTTTGTTCTTTTGTTTCTTCCCAGGAGCTCTGACTGGTTACTTCATGTTTGCTGCTGATTTCCTCTCCCTTTTGAAGATGAAAATGGTAAAAGTGTCTTTGACCTGCCTTGCTGGATATTGTGAAGAGGAGCAGTCATCTGCTGCAAGTGGAGCAGAGTTCTGTAAGTGCTGTATCAAACCAGACCTCGTCAGACCTGCCAGAACAACTGGTCCATGCTGCCCTTCACTGCTCTGCCTGTTCCCCACTGTTTTATGCCAGAGTAATTTAACTGCTGTTAATTGGGTGTGTGTTTCAGTCGAGCCAGTCCAGCAGAACCAGCAGAAAGCAGCCCCAGAATGAATGGGGCTCTGCAGAGGAGCCCCAGACTATTCATCAGCCTGCCCGCAGAACTGGCTCCAACTCTGAGCCCTTGTGACCACACTCTGAAGAAGACACACTTCTGATATTTCTGATGCACTTATGACTGAGGCACGTGCTTGTGCACGTAAGAATCCCAAAGTTCTTTCTTACTTCAGGAAAAACCCTGCAGCAGTGCATACCCAGCATCTGCTATCAGCACATCCTGGCTGCACGTGCAGGAGAAGCAGCAGCAGCATTGTACACGTGGGTTTGTTAAGCTGAACTCCCCTACACTTTGAACAGTGCTCATCACAAACATATTTAATGGCACAGCGATGCCTTACATTTCTCCTAAAAGCCTCCCTTGTAACTAAACTTTGCTAGAAAGTTAATGCCGAGGATGAACGAGCAACTTCGGTCTCAGTGCGGAGGTGGAGGGGTTCTAAACACTGACTTTCCGAGAGCAGCATCTCTCCTGAAGCGCTCGGGGCCACCCGAGGCGCCGCCGGGAGCGCGGTGCAGAAGCCGGCCCGGACTCAGCCGCAGCGCCGGGCACCGCGCATCGCTGCTCTGCAGGGCGGCCCGCACGTCCTCCAGCAGCTGCCGCAGGCTGCCCTTCTCCTGCTGCAGCTCGGCCATGCGCTCCTCGGCCCGCTCCAGCGCCACCATCTCCTCGCAGCGCTCTCGGGAGCAGGGCCCCGGCGGCCGCCGCTCGGGCTCGGCGGGGGCTGCGCGGGCGGATTTGGCTCTTCTGTGTTCAATCCTCTCTTCTGGTGGTGCCCTGCTGGGCAGGGTGGAGGAAGAACCCCCGGCCCGTGGCTGGAATTGAGTGCAGCGGGCGCCGGAGAACAGCCACGAAACCAGAAACTCATCACGGCTCCTCTGACTAAACCCTACAGTCCTCACCCAGCCCCCAGCGTGGCCTTGAAAGACTCTTTATTGTAAATAACTCGGACTGCCCCACCTGGAAAAAAATCACAAAACCCTCTGTTGCCCTCTGGGCAAGGTATTAACTCTTTCAATGCCCAGAATGAAGCTTCACAGATGCTTTATTCTGTCTCTCCTTAAAAAAAAAAAACAAACAAACCCGAAACACAGAAACAATATACAGACATCAAAATCAAACAAAAAGAAATGTCAAATCCCAAAGAACTATAATTTCTCTTTTTTAGGATATGGCGAAAACCCTCTTGTTTCGTCTATAACACATAAAAATATTATGAACTGAGTATGACTGTTCTGTCAATATAATCAAAGGCTGTAATATTAAAGTAAACCCATGTTAAAATTTCTGTAATCTCCCAAGTTTAAATAATCAAAATCTCCCTTGTGTTCCCAAGAAAAAAAAAACAAAAAAACCACCTCTCTTCTCAAAAATAAAGTAAGCTTTTGTTTAAACTGTTATAATCCTTAAAGACTGCGTCATAAATCAATATAGTCCTTAATAAAACTTGTGAGAAAAACTGTTAGTCTGAATAAAGGGTTTTTAGATAGTAACCAGATTTCCATTCTCTTAATCACTGTAACATCCAAACCACAAGAAAACTGTTTGTTATGAAGAAACCTCCATAGACTGAAAAAAGTCTCCTCTTTGAAGTAAATTAATAAAAAACTATTTTAAAGATGGCAAACTACCTGAATTGCTTTTGTATGTTTTCAGTATTAAAAAGAATTGTGTGGAAGAAAAAAAAGTTGTCTAAAGTTTTATTCTAAGTTATTATTTCTTATAGTATCCAGCAATAAAATTTCTCTTTCTACCATTTAATGTTAAACCTGTTTTTCGTCTACTTCTTAATCCTCTCTCACCACAAAAAAAAGTTTCAAATTAATAAACCAAAACCACTACATCAAACCTCAGTGATTCCAGGATTTTGATTTCCTATTACCTGCACTAGGAGACCCTGGCAGAGGTTCTGGGGCAGCTGCTCAAGGACCCCCTGCCCTGGAGCCCCAGCCGGGCATTGGGCTCCTGGAAGGGAATGAACGTCCTTATCCCCAGCAGGACAGATTTCTTATTTCTTGCAGGTGCAAATGGTTCTCTTACCAGAATAGCTTGTTGTGTTAATTGTTTTCATGCTGAAGATTGTTTTCACCTGGGAACAAGCAAGTAACTTAGCTGCACATAGAAGAAGTGACAGGCTTGCTATTAATTTAGCAGAGAGCAAGACCTGATTTTATGAAGCCTTTCTTTTATAATTTTTCTACCTGACTGCAACATCTCACCCTTTTTTATTAATTCAAAGAAGGTTCATATGTTCTGATGATAAAATACCTATCTTTTGTGAGGGTGTTATCTCATTAAGGTTATCACTGGTTATCTGTTAGATATGGGATAAGATACATAAAAGACCAATTACAATCAACAAAACTTAGCAAATTCTATCATTTCACTGACACAGGGTTTCACAGCATGAGAAAACAAAAGAATAATGTCCAATATCTCCTAGGGGAATGGGACCATTGTTTTAAAGTCCAAATAGTCCATTAGCTGGAAATGTTGATCTTTGACATCACTGAATGTGCTCTTGGATCCTGGAACAGGGAATAACTGAAGAAGGTTAGTAGGAACACTATACCATGATGATGACACAAGGCTTTTGTTGGCAATTTGCCTGTAAATTTCCAGACACAGCCATGTCTTGGCAGTCCTGCTTCTGGTTTTGTTCTGGCCACGAAGGCTGCATGGTGATTAGGTTCTTTTTCTTCTCACTGGGCTTCATTTTCTTGGAGGCAATTGATGTTTGGCTGAATGAACAGGTGACTGCTTTGAACTTGTTGATGACAAAAACACATGCATACCTTCTCCTTAAGTTAATGAATTAATTAGACTTTGTCATTGTACCTTCAATTGGAGAGCCTTATATAAAAATATTTTACTTTTTTTTTGTATAATTATTGCAAAAAAAATTTTTATAAATATATAAATATTTAGAAGCTAATTCTCCCTTCCTTGTTTTAAAAACAGCATGCATGATTCTTGCCATGAACATGAAGGGAAGTTCAAAACAAAACAATACATGTAGTAAAACCAAGAACTTAAAGTAATTGGGAATAATTCTGCTACAACAATCCAAAACATTTCTGATAACAGATATAAATAATAACACTTGTGAAATTAGATGATTAACAAGCATAAAACATGGTACCATCATCCCAGTATCTGCAACAGCTGATAAACCTCAAATCAGTGAAGAACTGGATAAGCCTCTGTTGGGGGTTGGTTTTTCCTTTCCTCTCTGCCTGTGGAATTTTTTCCCATTGACATGCTAAGAAGCACTGATGGTTAGGTCCCAGCACCAGGGAGAGCCTCCCTGGTTTTTGGGGAGTTTCTCTCGGAGGGCGGGGGGAGGGAAAGGGGGAACACGGTGAGATTGGAAGCAGGTAAAGGAGGGTGGGGGCAGTTGCTGGCTCTCGCTCGCTTTTGGCTCTCGGAGCAGAAAGGTCATTGCTACCCCCCCACCATCCCAACGCCGGGAGCTGCCTCTCTGTTTTGGACCCCGCAGCCCTGCTTGGACGCCCTCCTGCTTCAGCTTGCTGTTTTCCCAGCATCCTGCCTCTCCTCCATCCCTTCCCATCTGGGACACAGCTGCCATCACCCCCAGCCCCCTGCAGGTGCCGGGATCGTCACATCTGCCCCGTCCACCGGGAATCTGCCAGCGCTCACTGCCAGCGGTGACGGTGACTGCAGCACAGGGGAAAAGAGCCTGAGGGCGAGAAGGACTGGAACTGGGTTCCTGTTCTGCTTCTTGTTAATTCCAGAGTTGTTCTTCTGTTTGCCTTCTTAGATATACTAGTAAAGAACTGTCATTCCTATCCCCATATCTTGGCCTGATAGCCCCTTAATTTCAAATTTATGCTGATTCAGAGGGAGGGATTTACTTCCTCCATTTCAGGGGATGGCCCTGCTTTCCTTAGCACACACCTGTCTTTTATACAAACCAGGAATGATTTTGGTACCCAACGGTGGAACCTGTGGACATTGTTTGGAAAGGCTGGAAAAGCAATAACAGTTCTTGAGTGACCTGATTTTGTGTTTTAGGTGGCACCATGTTGTCCAGCTTACCCTGGTTTGGGCTGCACGTGGTCACTGCTACATCTCTCCTATTTGCAGGCCTTTATTTGAACATGGGTCCTATCACTAAGGCTACTGTGACTATTATCCAGTTCATTTTGTGGGTTGATAAGGTAAGGAATTCATGGGTTTTTAACTTCCTCTGGAAGATGGCAAAGTGGGTTCAGAGCTATTGCACTCTAACTGTGTGTTTTTGGGGTTTAATTCAATAATGGTACTTACTGTGAGGAAGTGACAGCAGGGGAAATTTTCTCCCTTCCCTTCATCCAGTTCACTGTTTAGGTCCACCCCACCAGTTTTCAAAGACTTCAAAGGGTTCAAATCTTCTCTAAATGCTAATGCATTTACAGTGGCTGGTGTTGCTGATATGCCTGTTAAACCTGTTCTATTTAACATTCAGAGATAAGGGGAGATTGATTTGGATAACAACCCTGATACCTACCCCAGGAAATTGGGATGCTGCTGGAGAGACTGACCCTGCCCCACAGCCCACTTCAGAAATGAAACACCCGGATTGGGTGGGTGTTTTAGTGAAGGAGATGTGTGAGATGGGCCAGATGCTGAAGGAGTACCTTGCCCCAGCTGGTGAGAAACTCCCCCTGCCTTCAAGAGGGAGAGTCTGATGGTGCAGCAGTGGAACCCACAGACATTACATCTGTCCAGGTTCCAGCTGAACTGCAAGGGCACTCACAGACAGCAATAGTCACCCCTGTGGAAACAAAGAAGTCTAAGATGAAAACAAGGCACCTAGAAAATAAGGATAAGAAAGGAGGGTCCTCACAACCAGCAGGAGAGCCAGAGGTTGAGATCATCACCAAGTCCCTGTCATACAAAAGTCTCCATACTCTGCAAAAAGACATTGAGTGACGAGGCCTTGAGGCTTTTACCACCTGGTAACTGCAGGTCTGGGACCTTATGGGTACAGGTGTGCAACTGGATGGTACTGAGGCAAGGAATTTGAGACTCTTGACCCAGGACTCAGGTGTGGATCAGGTATTTGTAAGGGAGCCAGGCCTCCTTTCCCTCTGGGAGTGGCTTTTAATGAGTGTGAGAGAGAGGTTTGTCCACAGAGAGAGAATGCAGGAGCACCACCATAGAATGTGCTGGAAGACCCTTGAGGAAGGGATCCAAGAGCTGAGAGAAGTGGCAGTGCTGGAGGTGCTCTTTGGGAGGGATGGACAGCATGACAATGACCCTGACAAGGTCAGGTGCACAGGGCAGATGTTGTGGAATCTGACAGACCTGGGGCCATCTCAATACACCACCTTCATTGCAACAATTAACGCTGATAATAACAGAGACAGTGGGTTCTGTTGCCAACAACCAACAAGCTTAGAAATTTTGGGAGTATGATCAATGGCCGGATGCAGGCTCATGTCTCTGCTGTAATTGTGAGCCTCCAAGAGGAGATGAGGGAGATGAGGGAGGAGGGGAGGAGGAACAGTTCCCAAGCAGCACCAGTGCGAGTCACAGACCCCAAAGTTAGAGTACACTCTGAGTATTTTATTGATAACTTACATCTTGCACTTCGTGACAGTAAATTGTGTTAATCAGACTCTTTCATATCACGAGTTCCTGGAACACATTTTCAAGCCCTTCCAGCTGTTTCTGTCTTGCATCACAAAATTGGCAGGTGTTTTGCCCTTTAAAAAGGACTTGTTGCATGCATTATTATCCAAGGGGTCGCTTTCAAAGGCCGACAAAAGCCCCATGAACAAACAGCAACCAACCAAACAACATATTAAAAACAAGTACTTTATTTTTAGCTCTTGCTTTTAATATTTTCCAAGCTGGCCTCCTCTTCCACTGCAGATTTCTTTGAACAGAAAAACTTCCTTGCCAGAGGATGTGACTTAACAAGGCAAACAGAACTTACACACAATTGATATATTAAAGCTAAACATTCAGAGTCCCATTTCACAATCATCATCATTTATTTTCTGTTCATTTTGTATTCAGAAGGGTGAGAACTGTATCTCAGATCCCCTGGCTAGTTTGGTGCCATAGCCACTGATTAACTGTCCTTTCTAATTATCTGTACTTTCTAATTATCTGATTTTTATTTTTTATCTGGATTTGTGGGCGATTTTGTATGGGTTTTGATTTTTTCTTGGTGGTTGTTTTGTTTGCCTGTTTTGTTGGGTCACAGTTTTAGTTTTGTTATTTGGTTGGGGCTTTTTCCAGTTACCAGTAGGAATCAGGTTGTGATTTGGATTGTAAAGTTTTGAAGACAGGTGTTGCACATAAAGGTTGTTTTTGTTTTTAAAGTCATCTCACACAGAACTCTGCAAGGCCCTGTGACTTTGAGGACTGTGAGCTCTAACAAATTGTGCATGAATAGGAAACTTGTAGTTCCTATCTGCATTACACACAGCAAAATGTAAAGTGTTTGGAATGGAATCAATTCTAACCTTTTTTTTGCCTTTTTTTTTTTTTTTTGGCTGCCATGCCATAAATTGTGTCAGATTCATCAATGAACTCGGATCTTCCAGGATGGAGTGTGCAAGGATAATCCCTTAGCTCCTGTGTGGAGCTGGTGTGCACCAGGCCAGACACAGCACTGTCACCCATAGCCAGCCTCTGTCTGCACAGAGAGCAGGGAGCTGCAGCTCTGAGGAACTCAGGGCTTAGTGAGCAAACACACCAAACCCCTCATTTAGATCAGTTCCTTTACTGGACTATTTGTTGCTATGTATTTAGTATATATTTATTTATCGTATATGCTGCTGGTATATTTTTATATCCCCACCCAAAGCTGAAAAAAAAGAGCCCTGGCAGTTTGCTTTAGCTGTGAAGTCAAGAGACTCATTTCAACAGGTTCCAGCTTTGCTCCTTGTTTGAATTCAAAGCAAGCAAAAACCTCTTCTGTTGGTCACATCAAACCAGCATAAGTCTGTGAAAGACAGAAGAGTGTAAAACTGAGTTCATTTTATAGTACTTACAGTCTTCTAATTCAGCCATGGGATAATTATGCCATAATTCACTAGATCAAATAACTGGTAAAAGCAATAGAAAAGAATTTTTTTTAAAGCTAGGTTTAAAAAAAGTGGATTAATTTCATAAACAAAACCATGTAGTAAAAATACAGTAATTTAAACTTCTCAAAGCCCTTTGATAATGGAGCCCTGCACCCCAGTCATGTGCAGTGCAGCCTCAGCTGTCCCTTTGAGCCCACAGCTGCCAAGGGTCAGGGCTGGGATGAGCCTTCACCCAAAAGTGAATCCAAAATCAGTCCAGAACAGGGCTCACACACAGAGCAAAGTCTCAAGACCAAAGCCAAACCTCCATCGGGTTGGATTTGTTTAAACACTGAATTGTAGAAAATTTGCTCATCCTGTAACATCATTATTACCATGAAACTTTACATGAGCTGCTAAATAACCACATTCCCATCCTGAAATGCATTCCCAAATATTGTTGTGAACTTGCTCTGCCTCTGCCGCTGCTCCTGGGGCTGCTCTTGGCCACGCAGCCTCAGTGGGAGCCAGCACTGGCTGCAGCCCCAGCGGGCTCCCCAGGACAAGGCCCAGCAATTAAGAGGCCAATTAAAGCACTGGGCAGCAGCAGAACCCTTATCAGAGTTATTTGGACAACAGGGACTTGCCACAGCTCCACGGCAGCATGACCATGAGCCAGGCTACCAATGCAATGAGCAGAGTTTTAATAAAACTGCGGAGAAAAATCAGCAACTTACCGTCCTATCTGATAGAGCTTCCGAATGCCAAAATAGCAGCAGAGCAGGACAAGTGGCACAGTGAACATTGTCACTACTGTGCCGATCATGCAGGACCAGCGCACATCCTGGGGGCAGACAATTCTTGGAAGGCGCGCTGGATCCTGAGCATCTATTCCTGTTTCAGGGATAACATCTGTGGGAGCAATGGGGAGCGTGAGCCCGTGCTGGGCTCCACTGCTGAGCTGGCAGCTCGCTGCATACGGCCAGGACGTTCTCTGTTTGCCCCAGAGCTGGGGCCTGCAGGCACCTTGGCACCCCTTGGCACAGGCTGTGCCACCCAACAAAGCCCAGGAGGCCGGGAGGAGAGCCCGGGGCCAGCGCAGCTGCTTGGGCAGTCGCTGCTTCCAGGGAGCCGCGCCCAACCCATCCCTGAGCAGCCACTGCCAGCCCCGACCCTCCCTGCCCCGTGACAGCTCCCCCAGCCCAAGGGGACAGAGCCAGGCCCGGTCAGGACACACTGGAGCCCTGCTCTCCCCCTCTGCCCTTTCCCCACCATGGTCACCCCTTGCAGCCCCTCCCAGGTTTCGGGTGGTGTCTCCCACGGAGGGATCCCAGCAGGATTGCTCAGCCTGGCTGAGCCTGGCACAGCAATCACCTTCTGTGGCTCTGCCTGGCATCTCCTCCCTTTGTGTACCAGGGGCTGGCACGGAGCCATTGCTTCCTCCAGGAAGCGCTGCCTTCACCAAGGCCTTTTGGTCCACCTCTGGAGAAAGGAAGAGGCGCAGCTGGATCAGATGGAACCATTCCCCATTGGGGAGGGGGCATCTTCAGTAAGTAATATTTGTCAAAGACATGGATAAGGATCAGGAAAAGGCCCAGGCTCTTGGGGTTGCCATGGGGCCCTCCCTCCTCCAAACAGCCACCCCTCCTGATCTACCCTGAGACCAGGAAATTTCAGGGATCTCAGGATGTGCATGGCCTGTGGGGCACTTTGGGCTCCCTGTCAGATGATGCCAAATGCCTTCCTGCAGAGGCTGGGGAGAAGCTGCAGCCAGGCCAGGCTGGGAAACAGCCCTGCAGGCTGTGACAGCAGCAGTGGGACAGCGAGGCTGCCATGGATCCCTTCCCGCTGTGCCGGGCACGGCGTGTCCAGATGTGCAGAGAAAGCCCCCGGCTGCTGAGTGTCAGGAGAAGGCTGAGGGAAATGCACCCACCACGGCGTCTCTGCAGATCACTCAGCATCTGGTCCAGCAGTTTGGCTGCCTCCAGGGATTTCTTGTTTCCTGTTTCTTGGGCCTTGCCTGTTGGTGGATCTTAGAGCAAAGTAATTCAACTTCATGTGGATGGATTCCACAAAAGCAGTGCTCAGCTTGTGGGGTCAGCAGGTACACACTACTCAACTCCTGCTATGGGAATTGGATTTGGACACAGCATCCAGCCCTGGAGCTGCCAAAGTGCTCCCTGCAGACACACCTGTAACTTAACAGCCACACAAGCTTCTGTCACCTGGTTTCTGCCAGGTTGTCAATGATTGTGCTGTGAGGGGAAGTTAAGAACTTAACTGCAGAAGCTCCCAAGAGTTCCAAATCTTCCATCCAACTTCCTTGAGAAGCCTTCCCAGGAACCTCACCTGGAAGGGAGCACAGATCAGAAGCATTTCCATGGTGTGCTGGGATCCCCTTCTTCCTTAGGGAACTGGGCAGTGCAAGGAAGGGAAATGCAACCACCACGGCGTCTCTCCAGATCACTTAGCATCTGGTCCAGATGTTTGGCTGCCTCCAGAGAATTCTGGTCTCCTGTGTCTTGCCTCTTGGCTTTTGGAAGACTTTAGAGCAAAATAGTTGCACTTCAAGTGTATGCATAGGGTGAGGCTGTGGGAACCAGATGTGAATGGCCATGGCCAAAGCTGCAGAGGGGCCTGGGGGGCTCTACGGTAGCTCTGGTCACTCTCCACACTCTTTCCATGCCCTGTTCAACATCCCTGGAGGGGATATCAGGGCAGCCCACGGCCACTCTGGCTCTCTCCCTCCCACAGAGGAAAACCTCCCTAAAGCCCTATGGAAAACCATCCCCAAAGCTTCCTGGGGAGAAGGGAGCGCTGTCCCAGGAAAGGGGAGCCAGGCCCCCAGCTCACCTGCTCCCTGTGCTCTCCACGGAGCTGCCTGGGCAGCCCTGGCAGGCAGGGCCAGTGCCAGGAGGAGCAGGAGGAAGAGGCGCAGAGCCAGGGCCATGGTGCCTTGCCCTGTGCCAGTCCCGCAGCTCTTGCTGCCCCCGCTGTCCTGACACCGCTGTCCCAATGTCAGCACCACTGCCGCCGCCGCCGCTGCTGCCGCAGCAGTTGTGCTCAAGGCCTGACTGCTCGGTGCCTGTGGTGCTGTGCAACCACGGGGCTCTGGCACCTCTGGGACCTCACAGCCTGCTGTGACCTCACAGCGAGGGTGGAATTTTGTGGGGAGTGGGATCTATGTTCTTTGGGAGGGAGCTCATCCTGCCCAGCAGCTCTGTCCAAGGGCTGTGACACAGTCCCAGCCCAGCTGATCTCACAGCCTGGGGGATGAAGGAATGGAGAGCAGCTCTGCCGGGAAGGGCTTGTGGGTGCTGCTAGATGAGAGGCTGGACATGAGCCAGCAATGACACATCCAAAGGAGTGAATGTTGAAGGAGGTGATTCCACCCCTCTGGTCTGATGAGACCCCACCTGGAGTACTGCATCCAGCTCTGGGTCCCAACACAGGAAGGACATGGTCCCGTTGGAGCTAGTCCAGAGGAGGGACAAAATGATCTGAGGGCTGGAGCCTCTCTGCTTTGGAAACAGGCTGGGAAGCTGGGGGTGTTCATGCTGGAAGAGAGAAGGCTCCAGGGAGACCTGATTGCTGCCTTTCAGTACGTTAAGGGGGCTTGTAAAAAAGATGGGACAGAATTTTTAGTGGGGTCTGCCTTCTCCGGGCAGGCCTTGGCAGCACCGCAGCCCTTCATGGCCTCCCACTGTCCCGTGCCCTCCACGCCTCCCCCAGGCCTGCCTGGCTGCTGAAGGAGCTCCAGAGGAGCCGCATCAAGAGGCACCTCAGAGCCCTCAGCAATCCAGCCAGCAACACACGGGCAGGACACAGATGGCGCTTCCAGGCTGGCAGAGGGGTGCTGGCCATCTCCAGGGACCGGTCTCTCAGGGATCCCCGCTGCAGCTCCGGCCTCTGCCCGCCCGCTCTGTCAGAAGCCTTAAGGCTTCCACAGAACCACCAAAGGCCAAGGGCCTTTTGGCCACTTTCCCTTCCACACCGCACGCTTGGCCAACTTGGCGAGCACAAGCACCCTTTTTGCCCTCTTCCCCATTGGCCTGAAGACTCTGGGCACCAAAAGAAAACTCCTGCACCTCTGTGTATGACAACAGCAATTTACTAATCCTACAGTGGCGTGAAACAAAGTGCTTGCAGAGCAGAGGTGTTCCCTGCAGGCTCAGGTGGCCCCAGCAGACGCATCCTCCCAGATCAGTTCTCCATGGTGCTCACACAGGACAACCAGCCTCTGCGACACAGGGAAGGCCGTGACTTCCAGAGGCGGCGGAATCCATCTCGCATCTGCTGGAGTCGGGAGGAGGGAAGGCTCTGTACAACTCTGTTGATGTACAGAGTCTGAAGAGCCAGGCATGAGATGGCAGGGCTGGTGTCATCTGTCATGTCCTGAAGGGCTGGAAGAGAGAGGAACAGAGCCACAGTCAGAGCCTGCATCTGCAGGGACCTGGGGAGACCCTCCTGCCCCATCCCTCCCACACGGCAGATCTTGCCATGGCCTGGAGGAAGCAGGAGACAGCAAGGATCAGCTGGAAGGCGCTGGCCACGAATGTCCCTCCCGCAGGCCCCTGGAAGGTCTCTGTGCTCTGCCCACGCCGCCCCTCGTGCGCGCAGGGAGCAGAGCCCTCCCAGCCGGGGCAGGGAACGCAGCTGCCAGCGCCAGCCCCCGCTGACAGCCCGCTGGCCTCACTCACCCCTGCACATGAGCTGCAACTCTCGCTGCTGCTCTCTCAGGAACCGCCCGGCCATCCCTGCCAACACAGAGCCTGTCACGGCCCCAGCCGCACAGCTGCCCCGCAGCGGCGCTGCCAGCCCTGCGGCCACAGCAGCGCCTTCCCCTGCAGGGCTCAGGCCCGGCCCTCGCCGCATCCTGACGCCCAAGGACACGGCTGCGAGAGGGCGGCAGCGGCGCCGAGGGCAGGCGGGGCTCCAGAGCCCCGGCCCGGATGGCGCTGCCGGGGCAGCAGGCGGGGCTGGGGCCGAGCTGCGGCGGGGCGGGGAGGGAGCCGGGCTTGTGGCTCACCAAGAAACCTGACGGCCGCCTCTCGCAGGGGCTCCTGTGGGCTCCGCAGGTACGGCAGCGCCTGGCGCAGCAGCTCGGCCGCTCGGCTCCTGTCCTGTGCCAGCTGGAGAGAGCGGCAGGGCACGGAGGGAAGGGTTGGCGCGGGCTCTGTACCTTGGCCCCGGCCTGCCCTGCCCGCACAGCCCTGAGCGGGGCAGAGGGCCCGGCAAGGCGCGGGCTTGATGGAGCTCGGGGCTCCATCGGCTCCGGCCCTGGGGCCAGAGGAGCCTGGAGAAGAGCCCGCGTGGGCAGCCCAGGGAAGGGAGCAGCGTTCTTACCAAGCACTCGCCAAACCTCCACATCTGATCCGCCATCAGCAGGTGCTCAAGATCTCTCCTCTTTAGGAAGCTTAGTGCAGAAAGCAGCGTTTCACAAGAGGCCTGCAGAGCAGCAGAGACCCAGAGATGGCACCGCAGCCCAGGGCACAGGAGCTGCCTCCCTGTGCCAAGGCCAGGAGGAGGCTGGAGCCCATGAGGTGCCCGGGTGCAGGGAGACAGCTGAGCCCCCTGCCAGGAGGACAGCAGCGCCCAGGAGTCCTCACCTCTGCCACACGCATGTTCTCATCGAGGCAGTTGAAGAAGAGTGGCAGCAGGCTCTTGCTCACAAGCATCTTGAGGGGCTTTTTACCCTTGGCCGCTACCAACCTCATCACCTCTTGGAAGAGGCGAATGGAGAGCAGCTGCACATGGCGGTTGTCCTGTTGGAAAGGAAGCAAAAGCCCTCCTCATCAGCTGCTCCAGACCCCTCTGTGCACAGGCTCAAAAATCCACGGGGCCCCACACTTGGGGGCAGCACCCAGTGGCCGTGGCTGGGGGCACAGAGCCTTACGTTGTCCAGCAGTGGCCAGAGCGCGCCAGCCAGCTGCAGGGCGATGGGGCTGGGTATTGCGAGGTGTCTGTGCGAGAGCAGAAAGCTGAGCACCGCGACGGTCATCTCAACGATGTCTTCATCTGCATCCCGCAACAGGTCCACAAGGCTTTCTGTCAGGCTGTACATTCTAATGTTCTGCATGGAAGACAAGGCAGGGCAAGCCCACGCTGCTGCTGCTGCTGCCGTGGAGCCCAGGGGCCGAAGGCCTGTCCTGAAGCACTCGGGCAGCTGAACAGCAACGCAGGAGAGCTGGGAGCAGCTGCCACAGCTCCCAAAGCCCAGCCAAGCCCAAGGGGCTGCTTTCCCCAGCCCCACGCTGCCCGCACAGCTTCAGCCGCTGCTGTCTTCTCACCA
Organism: Sturnus vulgaris; assembly: GCF_052056855.1. NCBI lineage: Eukaryota > Metazoa > Chordata > Aves > Passeriformes > Sturnidae > Sturnus > Sturnus vulgaris. The sequence goes on from NW_028276170.1 coordinate 14,799,556, forward strand.
TCGAGGGGTCCTTGCTGAGCTGCACGAGGCCTCTGAGCACCAGGCGAAGCATCTCCCTGGACGTGCTCTGCAGGCACCTTGCCATGATCTCCAGGAGGCTGTCACCCCATTCATTGATGTCCAGGAGGTCCAGGACCTGAAAGGCACAAAGCAGTGACCGGGGTGCCCAGCTGGCAGGAGCTCAGAACTGCACAGGCCTGAGCCAAGGCAGCAGCACAGGGCACGGGCACCGTCCCAGGCAGCTGCGGCTGTGAGAGGGCAGAGAGGTGGGAGGCAGCTCAGCTGTGCTGCCCATGGGGCTCACCTCCACAAGGAATGCCATGGCGGGCAGCTGCCAGTCTGAAATGTCTTGGCTGAGGAGCTCCAAGAGGCAGGAGATGAAGCTGCAACACCAGATCATGGAGACACAGCGCATCTCCCTGGTGGGGGGGAAAAGGCATCATTGCCCCTGAGCCGGGAGGGCAAAGCTCTCCCAGGAGTGACCCACGGAGCTCTGGTCTTTTCCCAAGCACCCCGTGGGCGCTTTGGGAGGCGGCTGTTCCCGGGCACCCTCCTGTGCCAGCCTTTTCCAGTCTGCTCGTCCGTCTCTTTGTGACAAAGCCCTCTCACCCATGCCCATGGGAACTGTGTGGGGCACCCAGAGCACAAGTGCCGGGGGCAGCAGGGAGAAGGGGGTCTCACCTGGCCAGGAGTCCCACTGCATAGTGGTGGGTGTCAGTACAGAGCAGCGTGTCCCAGCCAGCCTTGCCTTCCATGGCTACCACAACACGCTCACAGTGCACTCGGCAGAGCAGGACCTTCAGGGTCTGCACCGCAAACCTGTGTGCAGAGCAAAGCCCAGGTGATGCTGGCAGCCCTGGCTCCTGCCTTGGAAGGGATGGGGAGACTGGGAGGACTGGGATGGAGCACCTTTGGGGGTTGGTGGCAAGGCCCAGTTGCTCCTGGCACCCCTTCCAGAAGGTATCAACCTCCTCTGGCGTATCCAGTGCGCTGATGTAAACTTGGAAGAGCAGACACAGAAAGAGACGGGGAAAATACTCCAACACTATAGGTGGGCACCAGGTCAGGTTGAAGACCCTCCACAGTGTCACGGTTGCCTGCAAAAAATGAACCACCCAGAGACAACACTCAGTGCCAAGACATCCGTGTGGCAGGGCCCGAGCATGCCAGGGAGAGGCCGGGGAGACACCTCGGGGTCACCCAGCCTGGTGCCCCTGAACCTTGCCCCTAAGGCAGGTTTCAGCGCAGTGCCTGAGGCAGAGAGATGCAGCTGGGGGGAGGACAGAGAGCTAGCTGCTGGAGAGGTGGCCTAGGGGCAAGCCAAGGTCAGTTGCAGGAACTCACAGCCAGGGCAAAGACTCCTGTGCTGTCCCCATCGGAGGTGTACACACTGTCCACTGGCCAGGCGTTCAGCACATTGAGGAGTATCTGCAGCGCCGGCTCCGCAGTCCCAGTGGAGGACATGATCACTCCCCACATGGCCGTAGCAGCTCTGTGGGGTCAGAGCTCTGTGTCAGGGGGGTCTGGGCCACAGCACTGTGGCCTGGGCTGCTGCAGGGGCCCGCGCTGGCCGTCAGCCCTGCCTCTGCCCACCGGCCCTCGCTGGCAGCACCCAGCCAGCCCACGGGGGTGCAGGCATCTTGAGGGGCAGGGAGGGAGCGTGGCAGCACGCTCAGGGGCTGACATGGCAGCACTGGCAAACGGAGGAGCCAGAGGCTCCTGGAACTGTCCCCCTGTCTGGCAGTCACCAGGGACAGGCTCTACAGGGTAACGGGCCGGGGAACCCTAAACCCTCAAGGCAGGTGGGGCTGCTGTACCTGTCACCCGATGGGGCCCAGCGCAAGAGAGTCATCAGCACATCGCAGGGGTATTCCCTGGTCAGCTCCAGAAGGGCCTTGTCCAGCCTGTGCCCAGCAGACTCATTGGCCGTGAGCCACTTGTGGATGTACCTCACCATGGCTGGCACCTGCAGAAGGCCCGGGGAGACTTGGACACCTGCCCGAGCAGCAGGTTCCCCAGCTTCCCCTGAGAAGTGCTGCCCTTCCCACCCTATTGGGCTGGGCCTCAAAGACTGAAGGAACCCAGCAGAGCTGGCTTGAGGTGCCACACAATTCCTGGGGTGATCAAGCCCTGGCCACAGGCTGCTTACTTGCTTTGGATTGGAGACACCCTTCTCCACAAGCAAATCCAGCATGGCAGCCCCGGTCTCAGCAGTGAAGAGGGGAAAGTTTGCCAAGGGCCCAGTGCCCACACCGGTGGTCTCTTCCCGCCAAATGCACACGATGAATTCATAGATCATCTGCAGGAGAAGGGCAGGAAGAGAGGGAGAATCCATGGAGTGTTCAAAGCACGGTGATGGGCTGAGCAGTGACAGCAGGCCCAGCCCAGGTGGGGATGGCTGCAGTACCTGCGCTGTTCTGCGGAAGCGGCCACGGGCAGGGTCCTGCTCTTGTGTCGGGTCCATGGCGGCACCTGGCAAAGAGCGAGCGCAGCCAGGGCTGAGGGGCTGTGGGAGAGGCCGGAGAACACAGGCCAGCCCTGCATTCCCAGGCAGGGACAGCCCTGGGATGCTCCAGGGATGGGGAGTGGCTGCCAGGGGGTTCAGCCCCAGCCCCTCTTCTGTCCTATCCATGGGCATGTTGGATGGGATGGGATGGGATGGGATGGGATGGGATGGGATGGGATGGGATGGGATGGGATGGGATGGGATGGGATGGGATGGGATGGGGCTAAGCTGGCTGCAGGCACCAGCCCTGTGGCCCAGCTCTGCTACTCACCCTCCTGCAGCAGCTGGATCTGCTCCAGCTCTTCAGGCTGCTGTGCTGAGGGAGCTGCAGCCTCCTCCTCCTCCTTCACCCAGGCCAGCTTGGGCACTCTGGGTGGTGTCTGCTCCATGTCAGTGTATGGAGTTGGGACTGCTTGCAGGAGAGATGTCTTGGAAAAGCTCCAGATGAGCAAGTGCTGCAGTTGTACCTTGTAGGCAGCTGCAACAGAGAAGCCTTGGGAAGGCTGCAGGACACCGTGTCCTGCAGTGTGTCCTCGAGGCCACCTGCAGAGGAAACGCTTTGGAAAAGCTCCGGGTCCGTAGGGAACAAGCTGGCTGTGTGGGGGCTCCTCACAGCACCGCTCTCTCCGTCCTGTCCCGACGAGTGCACCGAGCACTGTGGTGTGGCCGTGTCACCGCCAGCACCTATGTCACGACGTGTCACAAAGGGTCACCCTTGTACGCTCTGTCCCTTTCCTATTGCACGGTGACCACGGTGCACTGTGTCACAAAGAGCCCTAGGACACACCTCCACGTGCCCTGGGGACACCCACACCCCCACAAAGTGGCCCAGCTTGCAAGGAAGACGTTCCCTCAAGGTTCGAGGACAGCCCAACAGGAATTTTAGGAATGGCTCAAACAACAAGCAGATGCTCCTCTGCTCTGCCTGCTCAGGGCAGCAGAAGGAGCCCCCACGGTTGCTGATGCAGCTGCAGCAGGAAGGGCATCTGGGCCTTCCACAGCAGCTGCCAGGGCCTCTTTGGGACAAGACCCGGTGCTGGGTGGCCGTCACACACACAGGAGTGTGACACAGACACGGGACGTATGGCCCAGGGCACGAATGCTGCTCTGAGTCCTGGGAGCAGTGAAATCAGCAGGTGTGGCAGAGTCCCTGCCAAAGGAGACCTGCCGCCCCCAAGGCCTGCCAATGCTGGTGCCTGCTCCTGCCACAGAGACCTGTGTCCCCTGGGGACTTCTCTGCCAGAGGACAGCCAAAGCCCACGTGCACTGGTGTGTGTGCTCCTTTCTGCAGGCGGCTGTTGGCAGGAGCACCTGGTGGCAACACTTGGTCTCTGTCAGAAGCTGTTGCTCCTTCCTGGAATGATTTTTGCTTGGAAGTGATTATGTGCAGTGTCCACGCATCTCCCCAGCCCATCACTGCCTCACACACGAGGTGACCACCAAGCCACTCTCCGGCCATCTGACCCGCAGCTGAGCCCTTCCCAGAGTGCCCGCACCCGCAGGGAGCGCAGGGCTGGATTTGGCCGCCAGAGAGTTGGTGACCCTCGTGAGATCCTCGGTGCATTTAGTTCCTACAGGAGTGTGGGCACCGCTGGGAAATGATCTGCATGCCTTGTTAATTGGATGTTCTTCCACCGCTAGCCTGGGGCAGGATCTCTCCCGGTCCTCCTCTCAACTCCCGGGCCTCTCCTCAGCCAATCAGAGAAGTCACCAAAATAATTGAGCCAATCAGAGCGCGCGGCGCTGATGACTCCTCAGGCAGTCCCAGAGCGCCCAGAGCTCCTCACCTGGACTCCACCCGCGCCCCGCCCCCAGCGCCCCCCGCCAGGAGAATTTGGGGAGGGGGGTATCGCGTTTTATCTTCTTTTTTGTTTTTTTAGAGTCGAGATTAAATGCTCTAGACACGGAATTTCGTGTTCGGACTCAGATGTTTATTAATTCTTATCTATATTACAGTGAGTTCAACGGCACTTACAGCTAACAGGCTAAAAATGGCGACGTACCTGTCTCTACAAGCCCTTTTAAGGGCCAATGAGTCCAATTAAAAAAAGACACCATAATAGCCCAAGAACCAATCACCCGTGACCTGCAATGTGGAATTTTCTATCCAATTACAAAAGTACCACCAAGACCCGTGAAGAAGGTGAAAAAGAAAGAAAACTCCACCCTAAAACCTCCATCTTGTTTTATATGTATTAATATAGTCTAAAACCACAAATTCTAAATTTTCCACCATGGGACATTACACACTTCTATTCAAACTACACACCAGTGATCCCAGTTCTATCACAATTCTGGAAAGCTTCTTCACAGCCTCAGGTCAAAAGCAGAGTTTTCCTGGGGGTCAGTGCCTGTCAGCAGAGAAAGCCCAAACCCCTCAGTTTCCAGGGTTCCAACAGGGGGGAGGTGTCAGACCCTGCCCGGCGCTGGCCATGGGGCGTGTGGCGGGGACCCGGAGCTCTTGGCTACTGTGGGCTGCTGGGGGGCTGCTGGGGGGACACCCCCGGACCTGTGTCCTGCACACACAGCGCTGTTCCAGGAGATGGTTTAGTCCGAGTGTCACTTCATTCACGGCACCGACCGGCTGAGGTTCGTGGAGAGGAACATCTCCAAGCGGGAGCAGTTCCTGCACTTGGGCAGCGATGTGGGGCTGCACGTGGGGACACCTCCTTTGGGGACAAGGCTGCCAGGCACTGGAGCAGCGACCCGCAATGGATGGAGTACAGACGGGCTGCGGTGGACAGGCACTGCCGGCACAACTACGAGTTGTCCAGCCCGTTCCCCGTGGAGCGCAGAGGTGAGCGTGGGGCAGAGCGTGTCCCCTCGGGCCCTGCCCTGGGAATGACCCTGGAGCCCCTCAAAACCTCCCTGGGAATCACCCGAGACACGTCAGCCCTTCTTGTTCCCATCCCCGGGGCCTCCTGCCCCCCACCCCAAGTAACTCCGGTGGCTCTCCCAGTCCATCCCAGTCTCTTCCAGTGTCCTCACGGTCCCTCCCAGTGTCACCAGAGTCCCTCCCAATTCCTCTCAGTCCACAGCCATTCCATTCGCATTCCACTCCCAGACCTCCACCCTCTCTACCAGTGAATTCCCAATCCCTCCCAGTCTGTTCCAAGTCCTTTTCAGTCCAATCCCGAACCTCCACTCTTTCTCCCGTTCCCCAATCCACTCCACTCTCTCCCAGTGTTCCCCCACTTTCTCCACTTTCATCCCTAGTCCCTCTCACTTCCACAACAGCCCTCTTCCATTTCTCCTAGTCTCCACCCCAGCTGATCCCAGTGCGTCCCCGCTCTCTCCCAGCGCTCCCCAGTGCCCATCTCACTGTGGCCCTCGAGCTCCCAGCCCAGCCCCAGATGCCTGCTCTGCTCCGTGATGGATTTCTGCCTTGCCGAGATCCAACTGAGATGGTTCCAGGGCCAGCAGGAGCTCTCGGGGCATGTGGTGGCCACCAATCTGGTCCCTAATGGGGACTGGATTTCTACCAGCTCCTGGTGCTGCTGGAAACCCCCCCGGCACGGGGTCAGCTCCAGCTCCAGGTGGAGCACGTCAGCCTGGAGCACGGCCCGGACGCCACAGTGTGAGGGGCGTGGGGGAGGCACTGGGGGAGCTGGGAGAGGGATTGACGTGTGCTGGGAGTAACTGGGAGGGAGTTTGAGATAGCCTGGATTAAAACAGGAGAATGGATCGGCGGTCTAGGATGGCTGAGAAGGAGTTTGAAGGATGCTGGGGAGGGTGGGATGCGGTTCTAGGGGTCCTGGAGAGCACTGGGAGGGTGTCTGGGGGTGCTGGGTATAACTGGGAAGGATTTGAGTGAGCTTGGAGGAGCTGGAAAAAGATCAGGGATTGGAAAGCAGGGTTTGGAATGAGGTTGGTTGTGTTGGAAAGAGACTGGGAGGATCTTGGTGAGTTCTAGTGTGGCTGGGAAGGGATTGGGAGATGGTGTGGGGGTCCTGGGGCAGTGGGGGGCAAATGAGAGGGAGTTATGGCATTTTGAAAGGGACAGGAGGGGCTTTGGTGGGTCCCAAGGAAGCCAGGAAGAGATTAGAAGAATTAGAAGAAGTTTTAGGGAGCCCCAGGTGGGCTGGGGGAGATTTGGAGGATTCTTGGAGAGGCTTGAAATGTCCGTGAGAGGTTTTGGGTGGCCCTGACCCCTGTGATCCCCCAGAGATGCCGCCAGACGCCGCTGACAGCAATGTGCTGACGGAGATTGGTGGCTCCGTGTTGGGCTTCGTCTTCCTGGCGCTGGGGCTCGGCTTCTACCTGTGCAAGAAGGTGAGGGGGGGACCCCGGGTTCATATTCCCCCGCCCCCAGAGTAGGTGTGCTCCTCCTGGGGACCTCCAGCCGGGTGTCACCCCCTTTTCTCTGCCCACAGAGTTCCTGAGCCGGCAGCGGCCGCAGCCCCTCCCCATGAACTCACGGAAGGCCAGGACCCCCTGCTCCATCCCCACACTGATTTTGGGAGGGTAGTGGGTCTCCCCCAGCCCTGCTCGAACTCTGCCTAAGCCCAGCTGCTCCCAGTGTTCCCAGTAAAGCTTCCCAGTTACACCCAGTTCATTTAGTGGGGGGTACTAGGAAAGGACTTGGGGGGACCCCGCGGGGGGATCGTGACTGGGCGGGGAGGGCGGGGTCCAGGTGGGGAACACTGGGTGCTGCGGGTCCGCCCGGCAACCGGTGAGTCATCACAGCTGCTCTCTCTGATTGGCTGAATCTTCTTCATCGCATTCTCTGATTGGCTGAGGAGAGGCCCAGGACTTGAGAGAGGGAACAGGAGATATCCCGCCCCGAGCACCGGCACGGGAACAACAGAGCCAGCCTGGGCACAGCGAGGGAATTTATTACCAACCAAATCACAGCGGGACAAGGAAAAGGGAGAGAAATCTCTCCAACCCCTTCCTTCCACCCAACAGGGATCACCAGGACCACGGATCACCAGGGCCCTGCCCAACGGGGGTCACTGGGGATCATCCAACACCGATCCTCCCATGGGAGATGGAGTTGGAGCAGAACACGAAGCTCTTCCCACACTCAGGGCACTCACAGGGCTTCCCTTAGTGGCGACTCCGTTGGTGTCTGGTAAAGGTTGATCTGTCAGAAAAGCTCTTCCCACACTCAGGACACTCGTAGGGCCTCTCCCCAGTGTGGATGCGCCGGTGGACAATGAGGGTGGAGTTGCGGTTGAATCCCTTCCTGCAGTCGGGGCAGCGGAAGGGCCTCTCCTCTGTGTGAATCCGCTCGTGTAGGAGGAGATTTGAGCTGGTGTGAAACCTCTTCCCACACTTGGGACACTCGTAGGGCCTCTCCCCAGTGTGGATGCGCTGGTGGTATTTCAGGGCAGAGCTCCACCCAAAGCTCTTCCCACATTCCAAGCAGGTGTAGGGCCGTTCCCCTGTGTGGATCACCTGGTGATGCGTCAGATAATAAATAGTCCTGAAGCTCTTCCTGCATTTCCCACACTCGTAGGGCTTTTCCCCAGTGTGGATCATCTGGTGTTGGATTAGCTCGGAGCTCCACTTGAAACCCTTCCCACATTCCAAGCACTTGTGGGGCTTCTCCCCTCCAGGAGGCTTCTCCACCAGCTCTGAGCTCTGCCTGGATCTCCGGCCGCCTTCCCGGCTCAGGGAGGGTCTTTCCTCCTCGCAGCTCCCTGGGCTCAGTTTGCAGCCCCTCCTTGTGAGAGATCTCCGGGGCTTTTCCTCCTCCTCCATCTGCCAGTGCCTTGGGAATGAAAAATCCTGGTTTGGGGAAAAAACAAGAGGGGAGTGCCTTGAGCTGGCGGTTCCCCCTTGCCCAAGTTCATCCCAGAAAATTATTGGCCATATTGTGTCTGTAAGAACCGCTAAAGCACCAAGATTCAGTCCAAAAATCCTCCAAACCTCAAGATATACATCAAAAACGCCCCACAAAGCAAGATTCAGCCAAAATCCCCTTGAAATACAAAGATTCAGTCCCCGCAAAAGAAATAAAGCACCAACTTTTACCCCAATAAAGCTTTCAAACACCAAGATTGACCCTTCAGAAAATCATAGATCCCCCTCTCTGGTCACCTGCTGCATTTGGAGGGGGGCAATGAACTTGGGGATGCAGGGGTGAGGCTGTAGATAGAGGGAGGGATGGAAACTTGTGTTGCTTCCCGTTTCTGCTCCTCTTCTGGCGTCCCTACTCTTCCTCAGAGGCCTCTTCCTCCCATTATTCCTCTTTCTCTGGCACAATCCCACCTGCTCCTCCCACGTGCATCGTTTAATCTTTTTGTTCTTCAATCTTGTTTCTCCTTCCCTTCTCCTGCTGCCCCCAGGCCCAGCACCCACTGCCGGCTCCCTCTTCCCCCCAAACCCACAGCATCCCAGCGCAGGGGCAGCGATGGAGCTGGGGCAGCTCGGGCTGGGGCAGCGCTGGGCTCTCGGCCGCTCCCGCCCGCACTCGCTCCCCACTGCAGCCGCTGCCGCCACCACAGCGCGGGGGGGCCCGGCCTTGGCGCTCCCCCCCTCCCACCTCCCCAAATTCCCCTGCCGGGGGGCGCTGGGGCCAGGAGACAGACGAGTGACAGATCAGGGGGGCTGGGAAGAGTCGGCAGCCAGAGAGCACTGAAAATCTCAGCAGTGACTGCAGTGGGATCTTCGGGGACTAAACAGGGCTGGGCACCCATTGAAGATAGAAAGGGAAAGCCAGGAAGGGATCCCGGAAAAAGGGATGATGATCCCAAAATATCCCTGAATGATCCCTTGGAAGCATGTTGAGGAAGTTTGCCCATTCTCCCAGAGGTAATCAAAGACAGGGAGACACAGGGGAGCAATAAGGGAAGTCCAGAAGGGATTTAGACAACAGGGGATGGATGCTGTTAGTGTGATGAGAAGTGCAGGGAATATGGTTCAGGCAAGATGCAGCAGCAGCAGGAATCTATGTGGGAAGACAAAGAATGATGGAAAAGAGGAGGAAGAGGAAAATACTGAGGATGGGGATGTTTTTCAGCAGGCTCTTCTCGTCAAAAGTTGCCAGCTGATGCAGATCCTTTGTATCCCCGGTTCCCAGGACAGGCACACAAGGAGGTCAGGATTGCAGGGGGTTTCTCTGTGCTGGGCAGCGGCAGGAGCGGGCGCAGAGGGGCGGCACCGGGAGCACGGGCTGGGGGCCTGTGGGGAGCTGCGGGGCCGGGCCGGGGCTGTGGGGCAGCCGGGGCTCAGCGCCGGGCGCTGCCTGAGCCCAGCACCCCCCGGCAATTGCAGGCCCGGCAGTGGCCCCCGGCCCCCAGGAGGCTGCGGGACGCCCCGGCCGCTGCCCGGCCCCGTGGAGCTGCCGGCCCTGCCCGCCGGGGGGGCCGCGTTTGGACACTGCGGCAGGACAGGCACCGGCTCTGGGATACGGGCTGGCCACGGCAGCCACAGCACAAGGAGCAGCAGCACAAAGGAACAGCTGGGAAATGGGGATTGGATGGGCAAGCACCGAGATTAGCTTTTAAGCATTTTCCTAGGGTCACTGCAGAAAGGAATGATTTAGCAGGAAGCTCAGCAGCTGTCAGAGGATGAGCACCCCCAGGCACTGAGGGGGCTGCAGGAGGGGCAGAAGAAGCCCCTGGAGCACTTGGTCACAAAGGCACAGCAGGGGAATGCAAGAAGGGATGAGGAAAAGGCCAAGGCGAAGGCAAAGGCCATGGCAGAGTTTCTACAGCCCCTGAGGGATGAACCCCAGGGCCCAAGGGGGCCCCAGCACCCAGGGGCTCTCACATCCTTACACCATCTTCAACCAGGTGCCCTCCTCACACTGACACCATTCAGTCCTTGATGGCAAAGATGCTTTCTGGGGATGCCCACTTACACAGGATGGTAAACTGGATTTTGCCTTGGAGTGGGAGCAAGAGGTAGAAGGGAAAATGAGAAAGACATGGACGGTCCTTCTGCAGGGATGCACGGAAGCACCAGCCTTATTGGGGCAAGCCTTGCAGAAAATATCACAAGAATTTACCCCACCCCAGGGATTGGGTTAATGCAGGATGTGGATGACTTGCTGCAATCAGGAGGACAAGAAGTGGTAGAAGAAGCCTCTGTGAAATGGCTGAATGTTCAGGCTAAAAAACATCTTTGATTATTTGAAAAAACAGCGCAAATGGTGGAGAAAAAAGTAAAAGATTTGGGACATATTTTGACTCAAGGTTTGTGGTGTATCGACCCAGGGAGGGACCAGGGAATCTCAGAAGCAATATTACCCAGCACTAAAAAGCAGCTGGGACAATTCTGAGGATTAACAGGGATTTGCAGAACCTGCATTGAGGATTCTCTGTTCCAGCCCGAATATTGTACGACTTTTTAACCCCAGACAGCCCTAGTATTATGGTATGGACATAAGAAAAAGAACAAAACTTGACAAAATGAAAAAACAAAGTGATTGACGCCACAGCCATGGCTGTACCAGACTCAGAAAAGAAATTGGAATGGGATGTGGATGTTAAACAGGGCCATGCCAAAGGAATTTGGACTTCCCGGCTGCGGGAGCAGCATGGGAGGGCACCACTGACCCTGCACTGAAGGCAACGCAGCAGCAGCCAGGGCTCCACATCGGGCCAAGCCCCTGGGCCTGCCCACAGATCCTCTGCTGAAATCCTCTGCCTGGGCACCCTCCTTTGGCATCTCCACACACTGGGGCCAATCCTTGCTGCCACTGCTGCAGCTTCGCTGCTTTCTGTGCCTGCACTGCCACAGCTGCTGGGGAAGACAACGGCACAATTCCACTCTGCCCCTCAGTTACACTCACACACTGGGCTGCCGGGGATTCCATGGTCAGAAAATATACCAAGCTAAAATTATTAAAAATCTATTTCTATACTCAGGCTTCATGTGCCTTTGCATTGGGGAAACAAATTTTGAAGAGATTTCTAAGGAATGTTCCTCCACTCAACAGAGAGGACTTTAACATCTCAATAGACTGGGAATAGCCCAAAAGATACTCACAAAGATAACGACCATTAAGGCCCATCAGGAAACATCAAGGAACACCCACCCCAGACACTGCCCCGGCATAGTTGGAGATGCCTGGTCTGCAAAAGGATAAGAAGGAAATCCAGGAGTGCGGACCTAATTAATATAGAGGGGAAGAAATCCGGGGCCGATAGGAAATTAAATACTTAGAATTATATAAATTGGAAGCAATGAACATAAAACCAATGGATTTCTATAGGTTTTGAATGTAAAAAGTTAAGGGAAAATCTAGTAAAACTCACATATCATGGAATGATTTTCTCTGCACACCCGGGCTATGTATGGCTGAAATTATTTCTTTTGCACATCCTGGCCAGAATCAAGTAATGCCTTGATTCTCTAACAGTAGAAATGGTATTGAAGAGTTTTGGGTCCTCCCGCAGTTTTGGTGACAAGATTACACCATTAGAATGTTTTTTCTTAATAATCCTACTTTTATATTTTCAGTTAAGATTGGGCCAAGGGTGTGAGAACACATTTTAGTGTTAGGGGAATAAGCAGAAAAAATCTTTATTCCTTTGGGGATTTTTTGTGTATGTTTATGAGTGGCTGTTAGTGATGGCAAAATTTTGGTATGGAATTTGTAATGTTCACTGTTCACCTTTAGGCTGCATTTGGCAAAACCAGAAGCCATAGAATATTGTTTTAAAAAGAGACCAAAAAAGAAAAGCAGCGGGAGGGGGGAGGGGAGAGAGGAAGGAGAGAATATGTGAGTCACCTGATGGGCTTTCGAGAGGTGCTTGAATTGGGGAAAAGGGGGTTGGATCCCCAGAGGTAGCAGGAGGGACCTGGAGCTGTCCGCTTTGAAACTACACCCCAAAAATGCTGAAAATCAGGGATTCCTCCCAGAAAAAAGCTGTCAGGAGTTGTCCAAAAAGAGTGAAAGAGGGGATTGGGAACCCGAGATTGAGCAGGAGAGGCCTGGAACCCCCAAAAGCAAGAACGGGGCAGGGGGTTTGATGTTGGAATGATGATTGGGAATGGGCCAAAGAATGGGGGAAAAGAGGGAGCTGGGACGCCCAAAGATTGGGGGAGGGGGCTGGGAAACCCACATTGAGTCGTGAGGGGTCAGTAGATTTGGGGAATGATGAGAAAGGGAGAGACGGGAGGGAAAGGTGGAGTTGGGATGGAAGAAAGGTGATTCCCTGTCCCTTAGCACTCGATCCCTGGAGCGATTATCTGCGGCTTGGATGGGGGGGCAGATCCGCACTGGAGGGGCCCCCTGCCCATCCCAGTGTGTCCATCTCGCTGCTTCCCTCGAGCTCCCAGCCCGGCCCCGGCTGCCTGCTCTGCTCCCTGATGGATTTCTACCCTGCCCACATCCAGCTGAGCTGGTTCCAGGGCCAGCAGGAGCTCTCGAGCCACGTGGTGGCCACCGACCTGGTCCCCAGTGGGGACTGGATTTCTACCAGCTCCTGGTGCTGCTGGAAACCCCCCGGCACGGGGTCAGCTCCAGCTCCAGGTGGAGCACGTCAGCCTGGAGCACCCCCTGAGCCGGCACTGGGGCACGGCCCGGACCCCACAGCGCCGGGAGGGGCTGGCAGGACACGGAGGGGATTGGGGGGCCTGGGCTTAACGTGGACACCCTCCCTGGGAACCCTCTTCCCGCTCTCCCATCTCCCTTTATATCCCCTCTCCCACCCCTTTCCCACCGCTCCCGTTCCCGCCCCGCTCACCCGAGAGAGCTCCAGGCCTGCAGCCGAGGGATGGAGGAGAAGGAACAGGAGAGGGAGGAGGAGGAGCAGGAGGAAGAGGAGGGGTAGAGGAGGAGCAAGAAGAGGAGGAGGAGCAGCGAGAGGCGGCAGCCCGTGCGTCCATCGCTCTCTGGATGTGCAGCCCCTTCGCGCCCGCAGTATCGGCCCCCCCGTATTGTGTAGGTGACCGGGGAGGGGGACCTTGCCCCCAATATCTTGGGCGGTCCTGGCAGGGATTTTTTGAAAGGGGGAGGGATATTTGGAGCTCACCCGAAGTATCTTTGGTTCTCCCTGTTTGTGTATTTCGGGAGACGGCGGGCGGAGCGATGTTTGTATCTTGCAGGGCTCCAGAGCTGTCCCGAAATCCCCTTTTGGGGGATCCTGCGGGGTCCCCGGGTGGTTTTTTGGGGATGTCTGGATGGCGGCTGCAGACAGAGCCCCGGCGGTGGGTGGGGGATGGAGGTCCCCAGAGCCCCGTGGCGATCGCCCGGGACTGGCAGGGCGAGGGGAGCAGCCTTGAGGGGGGGAAAGCGAAAAGGGGAGAGCCCCGGGAGTGCCGGAGCCTGGAATGGGGGCCTGGAGAGGGGGGACCCCGAGAGCCGGGAGTGAGGGGAGCCTGGAGAAGGGATGAGCCTGGAGACGGGGAACCCCTGGGACACCAAAGTGGGGACCCCAAAGCCTCCCAGGGCTCTGGCCACGCCAGGGGCTACAGGGACACGAGGCCGGGGCTGCTCCGGGCCGCTTCCAGGCTGTCCCTCTGCTCTTGGGTGCCGGGGGTGGCCCTTTGTGACACGGGCGTGTGTCAGGGCCCTCGGTGATGCGGGACATTGTGGTGCTGTCATGAATGAGAGCGTTTGAGATCGCTTAAAAATCGGTGACAAGGGCATGAACAAAAGTCAGATTTAATATTAAGCAACAAAGTACAATAAGTTTGTTGGCAAGATTCACTCTACTGCCTACAGGACAGGTGAGGCACAACAAGGCAAGAACAACACCAAATAAAATCCATGCAATCAGAACAGAAATTAACGGGGAACTCCCTAGGGGAGTGTGGGTGGGTGTGTGCTGCGTTTAGGTGCATGCAGGGATTAAAAGGAACACGGCCTAAAAACTTAACAACTTATAAAAAAACTTAAAAAAAGAACTTAAACAACTCTTTAACTTCTACCTTAATTTGTAACTTAACTTATACCTTAGGCCTAGCAATTCAACAGACAAACAACACCGAACTTATACCTAACTTAACTGATAACATGAACAATTCCACAGAGCAATAACACTTAACAGCATTTAACCTAACTTACAGCTATAACTTCCAAGTTGTACTTAGCAACTTAACACAAAAACAACCCTGATTACTTACATTTAAGAACTTAGCAAAACACTTAGCATTTAACAGCATTTAAGTATGTTCATAACTATAACTGAACCATGCTTACAGGCCTAACTTAGATATCCAAGGTACTTCCACATCTAGGAAATCTGTATTTCTCCCAGATTTGCTATAGCATATGTGCAGGGGCACACACACAGACAGGAACAGTCAGTGCAAACAATTCCCCCAGAGCTCAGTGAAATCCTCCCTTCAGATGTTTTTGCATCTCCCACTGGCCGAAGGATGGGGCCTTGAGCAGTGAGGGTATGGGCCCAGGACACGTCGTGTTTCAGTGATCCTCCAGGCACAGCAAAGCCGAGGGTTTGCTGGCTCTGAGAGCCCCCTCAGAGGGAGACTGCTGGTCACAGCCCACAGTGGCCCAGGAGAGCTCAAAGGTCTCCTTTTGGATTTCTGCTGACAGGGTCACAAGAGAGTGGGCTCCAGTCATAACCATGTTTCATCCTGGCCGCAGTTTGGGTGGGACTTTATCTAGAAGTGGGGGAATGCATCCCCACACTGGGATCTCAGGGGTGCCCATGGCCTGGGTGATGCTGGCCCGATGCCAGGCACCCACCAAAGCCACTCTGATCCTGCTCCTCCAGCTGCAAGGGAAGAGAAAGTTGAACCAGGAGCACCAGGATCAGATTAAGACAGGACGAGCAAACACACAAAACAGCAAAACGGGTGTAACAGACCCAGCCTGGGCACAGCGAGGGAATTTATTACCAACCAAATCATAGCAACAGAAGGAAAACAGAGAGAAATCTCTCCAACAACTTCCCCCCACCCAATGGGGTTCACCAGGACCACGGATCACCAGGGCTCTGCCCAACGGGGGTCACTGGGGATCATCCAACACCGATCCTCCCATGGGGGATGGAGCTGGAGCAGAGCACGAAGCTCTTCCCACACTCGGGGCACTCACAGGGCTTCCCTTAGTGGTGACTCCGTTGGTGTCGGGTCAAGTGAGAGCTCTGTGAGAAGCTCTTCCCACACTCAGGACACTCGTGGGGCCTCTCCCCAGTGTGGATGCGCCGGTGGACAGTGAGGTTGCCATGTTGCTTGAATCCCTTCCCGCAGTCGGGGCAGCGGAAGGGCCTCTCCTCTGTGTGAATCCGCTCGTGTAGGAGGAGATTGGAGCTTCTCTGAAACCTCTTCCCACACTTGGGACACTCGTAGGGCCTCTCCCCACTGTGGATGCGCTGGTGGTATCTCAGGGAGGACATCCACCCAAAACTCTTCCCACATTCCAAGCAGGTGTAGGGCCGTTCCCCTGTGTGGATCACCTGGTGCTGGATCAGGGTGGAGCTGTTGCTGAAGCTCTTCCTGCATTCCCCACACTCATAGGGCTTTTCCCCAGTGTGGATCATCTGATGCTGGATCAGCCTGCACTTGTAGCTGAAACCCTTCCCACATTCCGAGCACTCGTGGGGCTTCTCCCGTCCAGGAGGCTTCTCCACCAGCTCTGAGCTCTGCCTGGATCTCCGGCCGCCTTCCCGGCTCAGGGAGGGTCTTTCCTCCTCGCAGCTCCCTGGGTTGGGTTTGCAGCCCCTCCTCATGAGGGATCTATGGGGCTTTTCACCGTCCTCCATCCACCCACGCCTTGGGAATGAAAAATCCTGGTTTGGGGAAAAAACAGGAAGAGAGCTCCATAAACTCCTTGCCCAAGTTCATCTCCAGAATTCAGGAGGACTGGGCATGTCATGTCTGTAAGAACCTCCCAAACACCAGGATTCAGAACCAAAAACCTCCTGTCTTTGTTTGAAAGATAGGGGTCTGTTAAGAAAGGCAGGAACCTCTCTTTAAAATGGTGAATGTAAACCCCCTCCCTCCAAGTTATTTTAATTTTGAAATTAAGGGGCTCTCAGGGAAAGATATGGGAATAGAAATTACAGTTCTTTACGAGGAAAAATTAAAATGGAACTACAGTATTACAAAGAACAAACCCAAAACACTGACCGAGTCAGAATACAACCTGACACCCCGTCAATCAGGGTGTTGGTAGCAGTCCCATTAAATGGTGGCTGCAGTCCTCCTGGATGACAGATGTGGTTCTGTTGAGCACTGGTCCTCTAGAAGGGTGCAGTTTTCCTCCAAAGGTTCAGTGATGAAATGGAAATGTCTGGTTTTTCCTCTGGAATTCAATGGAAAAAGGCTGCCTTGGTGTTCCAAATCTCAGATTTTATCTAGGTAGGAAAGGCTTGGCTCCTCCCCCTGGCTGGAGCATCTCCCAATGAGATGATGGAATTTTATCAGTCATGCAGTGGCACTCAATGGCCCATTAACAGAAGATATCTTCCTGGAGGAAGGATGGGTTGTGGAAAAGATAAAGAACACTGCCCCACCTGGTTTTAACAGAGGGCCCATTAGCAGAGGATATCTCCCATGGAGACAAGGATCACTGCCCCACCTGGTTTCCACAGCTCATGAAGAGGTCACAGAATACATCATTTTGGGCATATCTTTCCATTGTAACCTAGCACAGTCCGGGGCTAAGTTTCTGAACTTTAAAATAGATTTTAGTGGTTTAAACACTCTTAAGGCACTTAAAATATATTCTTATTTAAAACTAAAACTTCTTCTTCATATCTATGTGATTAAATAATATTCCTACTGAATTAAAACTAAAACTTAACCTTCTACTTCACGTCTGTGTGGCTTAATATATTTTAATTTCTCTAAAGGCTTTAATACAATCCCTCCATTCTTTTCTCTGAGTGACTCAGAGAGGCTTCTAATTTTACACATTCCAACAGGCTCTGACATTGGAGTGGGGCCCCACAGGGAAGGACTTGGGGAGCTGTCTTGGTTTAATTTTGACGTTTCCCGGCCAATGCGCCAAATTAATGTCTTGAGTTTGAGTTGCCAATTTGAATAAACTTATTTTTCTTGTTGTGAGACAGAACCAGGAGCAAAAGAGCAAGGCAGGCCTAAAACTTGAGAGAGTATAAAAGAAAAAAATTTATTAACTACACAAACAAAAAGAGAGGAAAAAAAAAATTCAGAGTAAGATTTTTTAGATCACTCCTTCCCTCCCTCTCCCAATCTTCATAACAACAAAACAAACATATAACAAATACTTCGGTCAGTGCCCAATTTAGTCTTTCTCAGTTCACTTTCTGGAGAGAGAAGCTTCTTCTTGTTGAAGTTGTAGGGATTTTTCCCACAAGAAGGAAAAAAACCAGTTCTCTTGTGGTTTTATCTTTCACGATTTGCATCCGCCCGGGAACCCGCAACCGTGACGCTCCTCCCAACTCTACAGCCATCCCAAAGCTGTAGATGTGGGCCATGTCTGTCCCATGGGGTATTACTTTTAAGAATGAAATGTTCAACCGCAAAGATTCTCTCTGTCTCCTTTTTCTCTGCTCAGGCTTCATCTTCAGAAAACCAAAATCCCCTTCTCTTCTCAGGACAGAAATTCTTAACACAGGTGCTCTTTAGTCAAATCATCTATTAAATGGAACATTTCCATCCCCCATGTCTCTTTCCATGGTTTATAGGAATATTCAGTACATCAGTTCATCCCTACAATTTTACAAAAAGATTTTCAGCCATTTCGGCATCTTCTCATTCTCCTTCCATCTTAAAAACTTAGCTCTTACATCACTGACTTCAGAAATCTTCTTATTCCCTTTCATATTAAAAGGAAAGGCTGGAGGCTTTGCAAATCTTATCTGAGCACTAAAGAGTTAAAGTTTAACACAACTACAAGAGTTGGGCCAGGCTCAGGCCGTGCTGGGGAGGGCGGCTGAGGTGTTAATCAGCCTTTCTGGGGCTGGGCTGCAGCCCCACACTGCTCATGGCCACCCGGGCAGCCCCGGCCCGTCCGGCAGCAGCAAGAGTCGGCCTCCCCCCACGCCAGAGCCGCAGGCCCGTGGAGGAGGAAGCCGTGAAGGTCTCATCACACAACTTTTTCTCCCCCCGGCCATCGGGTCCCCCTCGTTGGCAAAAGGGCCCCAAGCGGCCTCCCGAGCCTCCCCCCCGCATGGGGGAGGGGGAAGCTCGGGTTGATGTTACCTGCTCAGCCACTGGAAGACAAAGAGGCTCAGTTCCGGATTACCTTCCCCAAAATGTGTGTGCACGGAGCGAACTAACTTTCTCTAATTGGCTGTTGCAGGTATCCCAACCCCCACAGAGGAAATTCCCTTAGGAAGAATCTTTTCTGAGTTTCTTCTTCCTAAGTCAACCTATCACAGGAGCCCATATTAGGGAAGATCCTGCTGCTTTCTGCCACTTTTAGGGGGTTATAAACAGCTTTGGGGGATTTCCCGGTTAGTTTAAGGGCAGATGTGACCTCCTTTTTGGGAGAATCCTGATGATTTCCACCAATTTTGGGGGTTCTAAACGCCTTGTGGTGGACTCACTCCCGTGGGTTCTGGTGCCGCCCGCCCACGCTTCCAACTGGTCCGGACTGGTGCTCCCAGTGCCGCGTGGGGCGGGGCCGCGGGGACCCCCCCAGGGCACAGCGCGGCTGCTTTGGGGCTGGCGGCACCGCCCGGCGCTGGGCATGGGGCGTGTCGGGGGAGCTGGGGCCCTACTGGTGCTACTGGTGCTGCTGGGAGCTCACCTGTCTGGGGCCAGCGGGACTCGGGTGAACGTGTGTGCTCCCCCCGGGGACCCCCAGCCCGGTGTCACTCTGCCCCCGAACGGCTGCTCCCAGTATTCCCAATAAAGCTTCCCAGTTTGCCTGGTCCTGTTTATTGGGAGCCAGTGGGAAGGACTTGGAGGGACCCCGCAGGGGGAGCCATGATTGGGGGGGTCGCAGAACTGGCCCCAGCATGGATCAGGAATGGGGACCCCCAAGGAATGGTCGTGTCCCCCCTTCTCACCCTGCTCTAGGGGGCCTTGGGAAGACCCTGAACCCCAACACGGCACCGCCCCAACCCCAAAGGTGCCAGGACCCCAATAAACAAACAGGGGAATTAGGGGAGGGGGTGCATGGGGGGTGCCCAGGCTGGCCCAAGAGCCCAGCGCTGCCCCAGCCCGACCTGCCCTGGCTCCATCCCAGCTCCTACCACAGGATGTGATGGTGTTGGGAAAACAGGGGGATGAAGGGTGGGTGCTGGGCCCAGGGGGAGCAGGAAAAGGGATGGAGGCAGAGGAGGGCTGAGGAAGGACTGGGAGAAGGCCTGGAGAGGAGGCAGGACTAGAAAGGAGGAGGAGTGGGACATCTCTCAATGCAATTTGGCGGTCCCAGGGCCCTGACCAATTCTTTAGGGGTACCAGCCGCCTCTTTTCCCATGCTCTTCCAGTCCTTTTCCACTGTCCCCCAGTCAACCACCCCTGACCTCATGCTTCTTTTTGAAAGAGGTTTCCAGGTCCCTCCTGCTCACTCTCGGGGTCCTATCCCTCTTTTCCTCAATACGGGCAGCTCCTCAAAGATTCTTTCTAGTGAAATCCCAGTTTTGGGATTTTCGGTGCTCAGTTTTGGGACAGCTCTGTCTGGCTTTCCCCTCCCGGTTGTGGCCTCTCACCTGCCCCTGACACCCTGGGGGGGCTGGGATTTCCCTGCTGGGGACAAGGACGTTCATTCCCTTCCAGGAGCCCAATGCCCGGCTGGGGCTCCAGGGCAGGGGGTCCTTGAGCAGCTGCCCCAGAACCTCCGCCAGGGTCTCCCAGCGCAGCCGGAGCCGCTCGGCCTGGGGTCCCCAAAGGCCTCAGCGAGCCCCAAGTCCCTGCCAGGAACCCTCAACTCCCTCCAAGCCAGCATCCCCCACAGCCCCTGCAAGTTCCCCCCATGGCACCGGCCATGGCCATGTCCCACCATGTCCTCACCCATGGCTGTGTCCCCACCATGTTTCCATCCCTGTCACTGTCCCCCACATCTCCATCCATGCCTGTGTCCCCCCATGTCCCCACGAATGGCCACGTCCCCCTCCATGTCCATGTGTCCCCATGTCACTCTCCATGTCTGTGTCCCACCCTGTCAATGTCCCCCCGTGTCCCCACCCATGTCTCAGTTCAGTGTCTTTATTTTTACCCCGTGTTGGATGTTTTAAAGGGATGAAGAGAAATGAAAAGCAAATCAAGGCCAAAATAAAAGAATTTCTGTGTCTGTGCGAGCTGAGGATCCACGTGCTTGGGAGGGAGGGAGGGAAGAACATTTTTGGAGGAGTTTCCACCCCACTGTCTCCAAAATCTTGGTCTTTGCCCCAGTCCATCACCATTTGGCTGCAGAAGACACCCTAGAGTAATAGGAAATCAAAATCCTGGAATCACTGAGGTTAAATGTAGTAGTTTTGGTTTATTAATTTGAATTTTTTTGTTGTGAGAGAGGATTAAGAAGTAGACAAAAAACAGCTTTTACTTTAAATGGTATAAAGAGAAATTTTATTACTAGAAACTATATGAAAAAAAAACCTTAGAAGAAAACTTTAGTCTACTGCTTTTTCTTCCATACATTTTTTTTAATACTAAAAACGTACAAAAACAACTCAGTCTACCATCTCTAAAATAATTTTTTACTCATTTACTTGAAAGAGGAGACTTTTTTTCAGTCTATGGAGATTCCTCCACAAGAAAACGGATTCTTTTTGTTTTGATGTTACAGTGATTAGCTTCCCAGGAGAATGGAAATCTGATTACTATCTAAAAATCCTTTATACAGACTAACAGTTTTTCTCATAACTTTTATTGAGGACTATATTAACTTCTGATGCACAGTTTAAGGATTATAACAGTTGAAAAAAACCTTACTTTATTTTTTAAAATAGAGTTTTTTCCTTTTTCTTTTTTTTGGGGGGAGAGCAGGGGTTTTCTATTACTAAAACCTAGGAGATTACTGCAATTTTTACATTTGTTTACTTTAATATTAATGCTTTTCTTTATATGTACAGTTAGAACAGTCATATTCACTTCAAAATATTTTTACATGTTTTAGAGGAAACAAGAGTTTTTTCTCCATAGTTTAAAAAAAAGAGAAATGTTAGTTCACGACTTTTCTCCTTTCTTTATTTCGAATTTAACGTTTCTTTTTGTTTGATTTCGGTGTTTTTATATTCTTTCTGTGTGTATCACTATTAGGGTGGTTTTTTTTGTTTGTTTGTTTCCTTGGTTTTTTTTGTTTGTTTGTTTTCTTTTGATTTGTTGGGTTTATTTTTGTTTGTTTTTTGGGTTTTTCTGTTTGTTTCGGTTTTGTGGTTTTGGGTTTTTTTCGATCATCCAACACCGATCCTCCCATGGGGGATGGAGCTGGAGCAGAGCACGAAGCTCTTCCCACACTTGGGGCACTCACAGGGCTTCCCTTAGTGGAGCCTCCGCTGGTGTCGGGTCAAGTGAGAGCTCCTGGAGAAGCTCTTCCCACACTCAGGACACTCGTAGGGCCTCTCCCCAGTGTGGATGCGCCGGTGGACAGTGAGTTTGTCGTTGCGTTTGAATCCCTTCCCGCAGTCGGGGCAGCGGAAGGGCCTCTCCACTGTGTGAATCCGCTCATGTCTGAGGACATGGGAGCTGGTCTGAAACCTCTTCCCACACTTGGGACACTCGTAGGGCCTCTCCCCGGTGTGGATGCGCTGGTGGCTTCTCAGGGCAGAGCTCCACCCAAAGCTCTTCCCACATTCCAAGCAGGTGTAGGGCCGTTCCCCTGTGTGGATCACCTGGTGCTTCATCAGAGTTGAAATAGTCCTGAAGCTCTTCCTGCATTTCCCACACTCATAGGGCTTTTCCCCTGTGTGGATCTTCTGGTGCTGCATCAGACCAGAGATCATGCTGAAGCTCTTCCCACATTCCCCACACTCGTAGGGCTTCTCCCCAGTGTGGATCCTCTGGTGTCGGATCAGCCTGCACCTGTAGTTGAAACCCTTCCCACATTCCAAGCACTTGTGGGGCTTCTCCCCTCCATGAGGCTTCTCCACCAGCTCTGAGCTCTGCCTGGATCTCCGGCCGCCTTCCCGGCTCAGGGAGGGTCTTTCCTCCTCGCAGCTCCCTGGGCTGGGTTTGCAGCCCCTCTTCCTGTGGGATCCCTGGGACTTTTCCTCCTCCTCCATCCACCCACGCCTTGGGAATGACAAATCCTGGTTTGGAGGAAAACACAAGAGAGCACCTTGGGCTGTCAAAGTGCAACACAGGAAGACATTGGGCATCTTGTGTCTATAAGAACCTCCAAAACACAACGATTCAGCACAAAAATTATCCAAACATCAAGACACAGATAAAAAACTCCCCAGAAAATAAGTTTCAGGCAAAATTCCTTCCAAAAGATAAGGATTGAGCCCCTGCAAAAAAATAAAGCACCAACATTTAGGCCAATAAAGCTGACAAACACCAAGATTCACTCGTGAAAATCATGGATGGTCCTCTTCTGTCACCTGCTGCATGCTGGGGGAGGAACGCTGCTGGGGTTGGGGCAGAGGCTGCAGATACAGGGAGGAGTGGAACATTGTGCTGCTTCCCATTTCTGCTCCTCCTCTGGTGTCCCTATTCTTCCGCACACTCCTCTTCCTCCCATTATTCCTCTTTCTCATGCACAATCCCACCTGCTCCTCCCACAGGCATCATTTGACCATTTTGTTCTTCAACCCTGCTTCTCCTTCCCTTCTCCTGCTGCCCCCAGGCCCAGCACCCACTGCCGGCTCCCTCTTCCCCCCAAACCCACAGCATCCCAGCGCAGGGGCAGCGATGGAGCTGGGGCAGCTCGGGCTGGGGCAGCGCTGGGCTCTCGGCCGCTCCCGCCCGCACTCGCTCCCCACTGCAGCCGCTGCCGCCACCACAGCGCGGGGGGGCCCGGCCTTGGCGCTCCCCCCCTCCCACCTCCCCAAATTCCCCTGCCGGGGGGCGCTGGGGCCAGGAGACAGACGAGTGACAGATCAGGGGGGCTGGGAAGAGTCGGCAGCCAGAGAGCACTGAAAATCTCAGCAGTGACTACAGTGGCATCTTCGGGGACTAAACATGGCAGGGCACCCATGCAGGGTAGAAAGGGAAAGCCAGGAAGGGCTCCTGGCCAAAGGGATGATGATTCCAAAATATCTCTGTAGGGGCCCTGGAGAGCATGTTGAGGGAGTTTGCAAATTCTCCCAGAGGTAATCACGGACAGGGACATTCACGGGGGCAATCAGGGAAGTCCAGAAGAGATTGGTACAACATGAGTGTGGATGCTGTTGGTTTTCTGGGAAAGGACTGGGTGAAAGACAGTGTGCAGGAATATGGTTCAGGAAAGAAGAAGCAGGAGCAATCTATGTGGGGAAAAAAAAAAATGAAGGATGGTAAAGAGAAGGAAGAGAAAAATACTGAGGATGGGGATGTTTTTCAGCAGGCTCTCATCCTCAAAAGTTTCCAGCTGCTGCAGATCCTTTGTATCCCCGGTTGCCAGGACAGGCACACAAGGAGGTCAGGATTGCAGGGGGTTTCTCTGTGCTGGGCAGCGGCAGGAGCGGGCGCAGAGGGGCGGCACCGGGAGCACGGGCTGGGGGCCTGTGGGGAGCTGCGGGGCCGGGCCGGGGCTGTGGGGCAGCCGGGGCTCAGCGCCGGGCGCTGCCTGAGCCCAGCACCCCCCGGCAATTGCAGGCCCGGCAGTGGCCCCCGGCCCCCAGGAGGCTGCGGGACGCCCCGGCCGCTGCCCGGCCCCGTGGAGCTGCCGGCCCTGCCCGCCGGGGGGGCCGCGTTTGGACACTGCGGCAGGACAGGCACCGGCTCTGGGATACGGGCTGGCCACGGCAGCCACAGCACAAGGAGCAGCACGAAGGAACAGCTGGGAAATGGGCATTGGACGTGCAAGCATCCAGATTAGCTTTTAAGCATTTTCCTTGGGTCAGTGCAGAAAGGAATGATTTAGCAGAAAGCTCAGCAGCTGTCAGAGGATGAGCACCCCCAGGCACTGAGGGGGCTGCAGGAGGGGCAGAAGAAGCCCCTGGAGCACTTGGTCACAAAGGCACAGCAGGGGAATGCAAGAAGGGAGGAGGAAAAGGCCAAGGGGAAGGCAAAGGCCATGGCAGAGTTTCTACAGCCCCTGAGGGATGAACCCCAGGGCCCAAGGGGGCCCCAGCACCCAGGGGCTCTCACATCCTTACACCATCTTCAACCAGGTGCCCTCCTCACACTGACACCATTCAGTCCTTGATGGCAAAGATGCTTTCTGGGGATGCCCACTCACACAGGATGGTAAACTGGATTTTGCCTTTGAGTGGGAACAAGAGGTAGAAGGGAAAATGGAAACGACATGGACGGTCCTTCTGCAGGGATGCACGGAAGCACCAGCCTTATTGGGGCAAACCTTGCAGAAAATATCACAAGAATTTACCCCACCCCCAGGGACTGGGTTAATGCAGGATGTGGATGACTTGCTGCAATCAGGAGGACAAGAAGTGGCAGAAGAAGCCTGTGTGAAATGGCTGAATGTTCAGGCTAAAAAGCATCTTTGAGTATTTGAAATAAAAGAGGAAATGATGGAGAAAAGGGTTAAAGATTTGGGACATATTTTTGACTGAGGGTTTGTGGTGTATTGACCGAGAGAGGGACCAGGGAATCTCAGAAGTAATCCAGGACTAAAAAGCAGGTGCAAGAATTCTGAGGATTAGTAGGGAATTGGAGAACCTGGATTGAAGATTCTCTGCTCTAGCTCAACAATCTATGACTTTTTAAACTCAAATATCCTCAGTGTTGTGGTATGGACAGGAGAAAAGGAAAAAAACCTGAGAAAATGAAAAATAACAAAATGATTGGACCACCAGCTATGTCTCCTCAATACCGAGAAAAAGAAATTTGAATTCTATGTGTGCTATAAGTGTACATTATATTATTGAGTTTTTGCAAATATTAAAATGGATGCCATATGATGGAAAATACTACTATATGAACAAAGTTTCTCTTAGTTCTGCAATTAACAAAACTTAGAAATGCAAATAAATATATATAAATAAACAAAAGTTATAAATAGTTGTGTGATAAATATATTTTTCTTGCAGGATAATGTAATAATCTTATGTTCATGTAACAACCTTGGAGAATGGTAATAAAGATAATCTGGAAATTCTTCACATTCTTGGAATTATGGGACACCAAAACCAGGAAAGGAAAAAACAATGATTTACAGGTTGGAGGGGAATGATTCAGAATAATGCATGAAGGTCTATGAATATGCAACATGTTGCTGCATTTAGGAAGTGTTTTCTGAGTCAGTGTGTGCCCTTGGCTGAAGGCCAAGCATCCGGCCATTATAACCTTTGGCCAGAGCCAGGGCAGATATTCAATTATCTCCCTTGGAATTGATCTTTGCAATTCCTTACCCTGGGAATTCTCCACCTAGTGCGGGCTGGAGATAAGGGATGTATATTTCAAGCAGTCTGTGGCCAGAATCCTGTCTCTTGTGAAATCTCTGCCACAGGAAGCTGGGCTGGCACAGAGCCTGCCTTGGCACTTTGCTGTTCACAGCATCCACCCAGGACTCTGCCTCTCAATTACACTCACACACTGGGCTGCCTGCGATTCCACTGTTGGAAAGTATACCAAATTTAATTTTTTTTTATATTCCATTTTACTAGTCAGACTCGGTTTGCCTTTCTCTCAGGAAAGAAATTTTAAAAGGTTTTTTTTAAGGGATGTTGCACCACTCAAGAGAGATGAGTTTAACATCTCAACAGACTGGGAATAGCCCAAAAGATTCCCACAAAGATAACAACATTCAACGAAACATCAACGAAACATCAGCAAACATCAAGGAACACCCACCCCAGACACTGCCCCTGGCCCAGATGCCGACACCTAGTCTGGAAAAGGCTGAGAAGGAAATCCAGGAATGTGGATCTAATTAACATCAGAAGAGGAGAAATCCATTTGCAATAGGAAACCAAATCCTAAGAACTACACAACCTGGAAGCAATAAACACTAAACCAATGGATTTCAATGGGTTCAGACTCTAAAACGTTTAGGAAAAATCTAGTAAAACTCACGTGTAATCGAATGATTTTCTCTGCACACCCGGGCTATGTGTGGATGAAATTATTTCTGTTGCTCATCTTGACCAGAATCAAGTAATGCCTTGACTCTAACACTAAAGACATTATTGAAGATTTTGTTTTTCCTGCAGTTTCAGTGACAAGATTACAGCATTATAAAGTTTTTTCATATTAATCCTACTTTTATTTTATCAGTTAGATTTGGACCAGGAGTGTGACAAGCAATTTTTACTCCTAGGAGAAGAAGCAGAAAAGACTTGATTGCACTAGAATATATTTCTATATATTTGTGGCTGGCTCTTAATGATGGCAGAATTTCGGAATGGATTTTTCAAAGCTCACCTTTAAAGTTGCATTTTGAAAACCTAGAAAAGTATTAATGGTGAGGCTTTAACGCATAAACAGTTAGTACAAAAACGTTTAAATAAAAAAAAAGGAAAAGAAAAAATAAGCAGATTGTGGGGGCGCACATATGAATCACCTAATGGCTGCTCTGGGAGAAAATCATAGGTTCCAGGCAGCCAGGAGAGGAGCTTTAGAAATGCAAATTAACACTGCTAGGGCAATGTGTGCACAATATACCAAACTCTTCATGCCTGGGGGAGGAATTGGGCTGATTCCCTCTGTCTCTCACCCCAAGCTCTGTCTCCCTGCACAGATGGAATCTGCACAACTAAAGGCAGAGCCCATAGTGAGGATATCTGACTGCAACAGAAATTGGTTAAGCTGCAAAGGGAAACAGCAAACGGAGGATTTTGAGCAACCTTCATGAAAAATAGTGTGTGTGGGGGGGAATCATCCAGAGAAACCAGATCGGGATCCAAGTATTTGATGATTTAATAAGATAAAAGTGGTCAATTGATGCAGCCCTGCCTGGAGGGAGCACCCAAATATGGGAAAAAGGCAAATGGCCACCAGAACAAATACTACAACACCATGGACCAGCCCCTGGGAACGATAATGAATTCATGTCAGGACAGAAAATCCATCCATAATTTGAGTGGCATAATTAGGTTAAAAACTGTCCTCAAAATAATAACCAACCAGACAGCTCCAGCTCCTGACCTTCCTGCAAACAATCCACTGAAATGAGGAACGACACATTTCACCATGGGATGGGATCAGATTATCTATTAACAGAAAGAGGCAGAGTTTGTGGAAAATTAAATCATTCAAATTGCTGTTTGCAAATAGTTGATAACCGAAAAGTGGTGAAACAGATAACAAAGGAAATAAGAAAGTAGCTCATGTACCAGCCCAAACAGGGAAAGGATGGGAATGGGACACGTTTTCGTGGTTCCCTGGCAGACCATGGCTTAAACGAATGCTGCTCCTCCTCTGACGTGCTGCAGCAACTCTCAGCTTTTTACCATGCACGACACCTTGCGCCAAACAGGATGCAGGAAAAGAGATTGAGTCAATGGAAATTAAAAGTTTGTAAGCGCTATTCTTGAGAAAAGGAGGGATTGAAAGCAGTAAGATTAATATCGTAGTAGGAGTGCATATTAAGGGGGACATGCAGTAGGCGGATCGGGAAGTCAGAACCTTCCAAGTATCTCAGCCAGTGGGGAAAGGGAGAGGGAGACGCAGCCGGGAAAATGAGGATAAAAAGGAGGCTGCATTTTAGACACCGCATGGCAAATGCCGCATGGCCTCTCTCTTTGGTCATCAATAAAGTCACTTTTACAGGACTCCTCTGTCTCCTGCGGGCACACAAACCTCTGGCCACGGGAATTTTCCCGCACAGCCCCGGGCACAGGGCAGACACCTCTGTGCCACCCACAGCAACCGGGACGAGCCAGCGCTGCTCCGGCACCGGCTCCTGCCGAGGCCCCAGCGGGAAGGAGACCGCGGGCAGCCGCTCCCGCAGCGCCCTCAGCCCAGCGCCAACACGGGCCGGCACCGGCACAACCAACCCGCCAGAGCCCCCTGCCGCCCCCTCGGCCCGCAGCGAGCCCCGAGCCCCCGCACAACCGAGCGCGGCTCCCCCCTGCGCTGGGGCCGCCTCCGAGCTCCGCCGCCGCCGCCTCCCCGGGCTCCGGCCGCTGCCGCCGCTGCCGGGCCCGCACTGACGCTGCCACAATGGCGCCTTTGCTGCTCTGCCCAATCAGCGCGCGACAACCAGGAGTGACATTGGCACAATCAGCCAATGGCAGCGAGGGGCGGGCTCTGCACACGGCCCAGCCTCGGCCCGCGCTCTCAGGGCCCCCCGGGCTGGGTGAGGGCAAAGGCGGAGATGAGGAACAGCCCTGGAACGGGCCCGGGCCCGAGCCGCCATTGGCCTGAAAACACAAACAAAGTTCTCCGCAGCTCCCGGCACGCCTTTCCCAGCCCTGCGTGTTCGCTGCCTCCGGCTCAGCGGGAAGCCCTGGAGCCTCACTTCTCCTCCCCCTAATTATGAGCGTCAGTGCATGGCTTTGATTTCCCCCACAAAATGGGAAAACTGCCCCAAATCCCTATGGATGAGTGGAGGGGAGAGATTGCTGGCAAAACTCCCGAAACTCAGAGCAGGATAATGAGAAGTAAATGAAGACCCTTCAAACCAGCTTTCCCTCATCCCTCCCTCCTTCCAGCTGCACCTCCTACCTCGGCAGTGCAGCTTGTGATAAACGACGGTCACTTTTTTAAACTTTATGAGGTTTATTAAATCTTAGCATGAAAATACAAGAGACTGAGAAAGGAGAAAAATCAGCGATGGCAGCACAGGACTAAACCCCACGTGCTCCCCTACAGAATGGATGTTCTGCCTTTTATGGCCCTGGGCCCTCCCAAAGTCTTGTCGCTGAACTCCTTCTCTGCCGTCCATTGCTGGAGACTCCTTTCTTACATCTGCACTGGAGGTCAGGTGTAGGAACAAGCCGGCCCTCCCCAAATGCCCCGACTGCCTGAGCCATGTCGTGACAACAATGCAAGGGGGAGGGGAAAGAGGACTATGGGAGGATATATTACAATAACATCACTATACATCCACAAAACTTATCTTTAACATACACACACTGTTCATCCTTTAATTGTGAGAGCCAACCACCACATTGCTCATCTGTAACAACAGCGACTGCACTGGCCCCCCTAGATCAGAGGGGGATGGAGACAGCTCCAGTCCCCCCGAATGGGTGGGGACAGAAACAACCCCTGCCCCACCTGGGTATTGCATAAGCCTAATAGATATGTACAAAATGTTATACATATTCAAACATTTTAAAGTAGTTCCTCTCCCATCCCACCTTTATCAAGCATGTACAGTTGTCTCAGTCCTGATCATTTGTTACTTTTCAACACATTCAACAGGTTTTGATTCCTTCATTGGTTAAATTTTAACATTACAACCACTCTTCATCAACATTGGTATCACAACGCAACATTCACATTAAAAGATCTCTAATCTTTAGCAAAACTTCTTTTTCAAAAGTCAACCTTATATAACACATAGTATTCACTCTAACAATTGCTAATGCTAACACTGTAATATATTTATCACAGCAGCCTTGAGCTTAGAGCCAGGCTTGGGCTAGGGAGTGTGACTGGGGCTGCCATTGAGCTTAGGACTAAGAATGGTGTTGGCCTTAGGGCAGGAACTGGGGCTGAGTTTGGGAATTCAAGCTGAAGCTGGCATTGGAGTGTGGACTGGCAATCAAAGCTACACTTAGGGCTTGAGACTGCCATTGGGGTTGGGCTTAGAGTTGCAATTGGGGCTGGCTTTGGGCATAGGGCTAAACATGGCATTTGGTTTAGGGCTGAGCATTTGGTAGGGGCTGGATTTGGGGCTGGGCTTTGCGGTTAGGGCTTGGGTTTATATTAGAGCTGGAATTGGGGTTAAGGCTAAATGTGCCATTTGCCTTAGGCCTGGCCTTGAGATTGGCTCTGGGGCTGCACGAATCTGGCACTGGGATGAGATTAAATCCAGGAGAGTGAGTGTGTCTCAACATGGAGTGAGATTGAGATCAGGATCAGGGTGAGCTTTGGGACCGAGCGCACGCCCAGACGGACAGGGGAGATGTCACTGCAGGATGTCCCTGGCATCGTCACAGCCCTGCTCAGGCACCACCAAAAGGCAGCAGGAGCTGGCTGGTCCAACATCCAGGTGCTCCCAGCACCGAGAATATCCCTCTGTCCAGTCCCTTCGGCTGTCCTGGACAGGCTCCCTCCGGGCTCTTTGTCACCTCCTCGATGGCAGAGCATGGGATATTGAGTGGCTTCTAGGACCCTGCAGAGTCCTTGAGGAGGGCAAGCCTTGCTTAGCCACAACCAAATTCTCTCCCTGTCATACACAGCATTCCCATCCTGCATCCAATCCCATCCCTGTGCCACTTTCTGGGAAGAAAGGAAGCCCAGTCAAATCCAGAACAGTGGGAACATTCAGACAGTTCTTGAGAAAATCCTCATTTATTTAACACTAATGCTCCTAAGAAATCAGATCTTGATCTGTAAAAACATTCCTGGTAGTCCAGCTTTGCTTTCAAGGACCTGTAATTGTCTGTCGGGAATGCGGCTTTTGTTGTGAGAACCAGTGATTGGCGGGAAGAATGGGACTAAGAGCAAGGAAGGAATTCACTAGGGGAAAAAGAAATGGAAATATGTCAACAGATAGACCCTTAAATAGCCCCCCGGGAAGAAAATTAGCCGGGTGGAAATATGACTCCATCACCAAAGAACTTAAGATGATACAGAGTTGTGTAATAGAACAGACTAAGAGAGTAATTAAGTCCAACTATGTTTACTGGTCGTGGGATGAGTCACATGAGCAAAGGATATGTCAGGTTTTAAACATCCATGTAAAAGCTAAAGAACAGCTCTTGTACAGATCTGGGAGAGGGGATTTCTCACTGAACAACCTTTCTATCTCTGGCCTCTCTATCCTGAATCTCAAGGGAAAGTTACTCTGCACCCCATTCCCTACAAACAGAAAATCCTGGATTTGGGAAAAACACTGGCTTGGGGTGTGCTTTATTTTCCTCCTCTCTTTTGCTACCTCCTGACTTTTCTCTCTCTCTGTGAACACTAATTTTCCTGGACACTTTCCCTCTGATAATTTAACTGCTTACCATATCAAGTGTAACAGTTGTTCTTCCCCCAAATTAAACACAAGAAGGTGTTACTTCCCTTTCAGGTTAAAATAAGAGCCTGAATGCAGTGATTTCCAAGTGAATAAATTACCTTTCTCTCTTTCAGTCTGAAATGAGCTACTGCCACCTGCACTTGCCCTTCCCTTCCTCTCCTGAACCACTGAACAGCCCCACTGGGATGGCAGGAGCTGGGCCTGGGAACTGCTGCCTTTGGAGTTGCATCTCCTCCTCCTGTGGCCGCTGCTCAGAGCCCAGAAGTGCTCTGAGAACTTGAAGTTGTGGCAGCTGGGTTAGAGCCTACATGGGAGGAGGAGAAGGTTCACCAGAGCCCTTCTCCTGCCGTGCCAGCTCCAGGGCAAGGAGTGCAATGGAAGCCAGCCAATGTCCAAAGCCCATCTGCTCTGCCAGTTCCTGTGGGAATGAGCTGCTGCAGAGGGGAAGATTTGGGTGGGAATGTGGTTCTCTAAGAAGGCCATAACTAAATGCTTGCATGGGGATTTTGGCTTCTGGAGCAGTGGGGTAGGGCTGTGGTTGGTTCCTACCCCTCCATCCCATGATGATGTAAGGGGTGAGGGATGCCATGTGTGCTGTGCACTGGCAGTGATCCTCAAGAAATCCTTCTAATCCTCTCCTTCGAGCTAGTCAAGCTCCTGGAAATGACAGGACAGAAAAAAAATTTTAAAAGTGCTCAGTTTTGTGCCCTCCTACCCTTGTGGGGTGAGGGACAGGAGGCAGAGGTCCAGCTTGGTCTCTCTTTGACCTTTCCTTTGACACAACACTGTCTGCTCCCACCACAAAGGCACAGAGGGTGCTCTTTGCCCCCACCAGTGGGAAGTGGCTCTGCTGACCCCACTAAGAGTGCTAGAAGATGAGTCTGTGAACGAAACAGTTGAATATTGCCTAGAGGGGGGTAGCAGGCAGTAGATGTGCCACCATTCTCTTTCCAGGAACCCCACTGGGAGTACTTGAACTATCGACGATGAGAGAGAGAGAGACGGGGACACTGAATGGTGATCAAAATCCAATTTTTACTGAGCACTACATGTGCTTATATACCATTTACAGGAAGGCTGGTAATAATTTCCTGCAATCACATAGACAAACTTTACATAGACAAACTCTCACATAGACAAACTTTACATTTGGGCTTAGTAAAATCTTATTTCCCATAACCCAGTCTTGATCCAGTCCTCTTGTGTCGGAGAAGGGAGACGCGGACACCATATGGTCATCAGCAAAGTCTCGTTTATTGATACGCAGAGTGGTGCTTAAGTACAGTGCTTAATTAGCTCATGCATAGTGCAAAATCTGAGCTCATCATTGGTTTAGATGTGCGGCTTAGCTAAGCACTTCGGCATTCATGTTTTTCTTAATTCTGCGTGCCTTCCCTATCTCAAGGACACTGTATCCCTGAGACTGAGGCCTGCTTTGCTAGCTTCACTAAGTTGATCTGACTATGGCCTTTTTCTTCCAGCTATTCCTGCACCAGGCTCTCTACACTTCCCCCGTTTTCTTTTTAAGCTAAAAGAGTGGCATGCCAAGCTTTGCTAATAGTCTTTTGAATAAAATTTTGTAAGCAAGTTATCAAGCAAGGTAGCAATAAAGCTAAGCACAAGAATATACCTAACACTATAATAGCATGCTTAATAACGGTTCGAATCCATTCCCCAAGACCTAGGCTTTTTAACCACTCGTCAATGCCCCAACCATCTTCTTCTTTTAGGTTGTGTAATTTCTGCTGCATGTTTTGTATCTTTTTGTGGATGGACTCAGAGTGGTTAGATAAATTCATGCAGCACGTTCCCTTGAACTCCTTGTAACCATACTGGCAACCTTACTAGGCAGGTTTTAAAAAGGATTTTGTACTCCCTCTAGACTTAAGCAGATTGATTCTTGCTTTGTTATGTTAGCGAATGTTACCCATACGTTCTCCCGAGGCGCATGCTGCATTGAAAAAGATTTTGTGCGAGCAAAGTTAGCAAGCATAAGCAGTGTAATGATCATCATTTTGATTTCTTTGGCGGCCTATTCTTTTTACGCCCTGTATTGCTCCCTGTTATCTGCAGTTGTTTCACCTCTTCTATACTTTGATTTAATACCTCCTCTGGGTCTGTACCGGGCTTAATTGGTCCTACCCGAGGCCAAGGTAGGTGTGGGACTTTATGTCTGCATCTTGCAGCGATAATGTGCGAATTTGCATAGATGTGCTGCCTCTTAATCCAGTTGGTAAGTTCCCACCGGGCCCAAGCTAACAGGAGCTGTTCTGGTGTCTCGTATAGGTTTCGTACCTGGGCATATGGCACTCCTGCTTCTTTTTCTAGGGCCCGACCCCAATTTGAATTTCTTAGGTCGTCACTTTGACACCTCCAGCACCACAAATTAAACACTGTTCTCTGTTCCACCCACGAGCAGTCCCCACAGCCCCCGCACTTTAGGGCTACCCAGGCTTCACACCATGACCCCCCACACGCACAACAAGGACGGCTGTTGAGAGGCTGTTCTTCCTGGTGGACGTGGCTCTCAATCCAATCAGCCCAATTCGGTGGTGGCTGCCTTAGCGCCTCACGGGCAGCGTTGTTATACTGTGCTAGCCTCCGCAAATAGGGCTGTGAGGTCACCGTCAACTTCTGCTGAATCCGCTCCTGGTCGGCTGGAGCCAGCCGCCTCCTCAGGAATCTTTCCACCAGTTCGGTCATTTAGAACGGGCTTCACCCACCTAGCAGGGACCCAAAGTGTTCCTGTGGGGGTAGAAACACAAACATAGCCTCTCCCCCAATATACCACTTCCGCTGGGCCATTCCATATTCCTGTCTTTGGATCCCGGTACTTTACCCATGCCTTCATGCGCTCTCTTCTGTTACCTTCCCTTTTCCCTCTATGCCTGATTGCAGGCGGCTCAGATTCATCCCCAAACACACACAAGTAATTCATTACATAAAGAGCTTTAGCTAGTCTTTCTTGCGGATCGTCTATGGATTTGTGTTTGAGTAGATATAGCTTGAGTGTACCATTGGCCCTTTCTACTATGGCCTGTCCCGTGGGTGAGTGTGGTACTCCTGTAATATGTCTGATTCCCCAGAGTCTCATAAACTGACTTACTTTCCCACTGACATATGCAGGTCCGTTGTCGGTCTTTACCTCTCTAGGTGTTCCCATAACTGCAAAGCAACTTGTCAGGTGTCTAATTACATGGATTGCTTTTTCCCCTGTCTGTGCTGTGGCCCAGATATACTTACTATAAGTGTCTATGGTAACGTGCACATACTTGAGTCTACCAAACTCTGCCACATGTGTGATGTCCATTTGCCAAATTTCATTACTCTCCAGACCCCGAGGATTTACCCCACACCCAAGACCTACCCCACTATTGTGATGACTGCAGGTGGGGCAGGCTCTCACTATTGCCTTAGCCTCTTGTATGCCTATTTTGAACTCACGTACCAATCCTTTAGCATTTTGGTGAAATCGTGTGTGTGACTCCCTTGCTTCAATCCCCCTGTCATCAGCTACATTCATAACCAGTCTATCCGCCCTGGCGTTGCCTTCTCCCAAGCCTACGTCCCACTTATGACTCCTGATGTGTATTATACAATAAGGCTTGAACCTTGCTCCTACTGCTCGCTTTAGCTGCAGCAAGAGTTCATAGAGTCTCTTGTTTTGCACCTCTTTCACAGAGGCGTCCTCAATTCTCTGTGCTACTCCTGCTACATAAAATGAGTCAGTGACCACATTCAAAGGCCCTTGCAGTTCACTTAGTGCCCACACAACGGCAAGCAATTCCAATGTTTGTAAGCTGTCCTCTGGGGCTGCATCTATGGTTTTATTCCTCCACCGAGGGCCTTCTTTCCAGGTGATCGCTGCTCTTCTTGTCTTTTTCCCGGCATCCGTGAAGGCTGTGGTGGCGCCCGCTATCGGCTGCTCCGATCGTAGTGGCTTCGCTATCCAGTCCCAATTTCCTAGCCACTGAAGGTGACGTGGCATCAGCGGTCCGGTGTGGATGGCTGCTCCGACTTCCAGCAAGGCCGTTTGTAGATCTCCTGAATTGAGGAGATACCAATCTAAGTCCTCCTTTTTCATGGGTAGATAAATTGTTGTTGGGCTCGTTCCGGTGATTTCCATGATCCTTACGCGACCCTTACGAATTAAGGTGGCTACTTGTTCGATTTTTGTGCTGATTGTCCTTTTTGCTTGTAAAGGTGGAGTTATCCATTCTAGTACCCGTGTCTCCCGCGTTTTCTTTTGTAGCTGTGTGAGTGCACCGAGTAGGTGGTTGGCAGTACTCCAGATGGTAAGATCGATGGGCGAGGAGATATCTC
Source organism: Sturnus vulgaris (assembly GCF_052056855.1). Classification (NCBI taxonomy): domain Eukaryota; kingdom Metazoa; phylum Chordata; class Aves; order Passeriformes; family Sturnidae; genus Sturnus; species Sturnus vulgaris. The sequence continues at coordinate 14,835,366 of NW_028276170.1, forward strand.
GGCGGGAGACAAACTCCTCATCGATGCAGCATATAATACCCTTGAGGGCTTCATGTTGTTGCGGGGTTACGGTTACGGGTGCGGTTGGGTCAGTTCCTTTAAGTAGTGGCCTGAGGGAGTCTAGCAAGGAGTTGGGTATCCCAACAATCGGCTTGAGCCATTGCAGATCTCCTAGTAGTCGCTGTGCCTCATTTAGAGTGGTGATCTTTGTTGCAAGCTGGAGCTTCTGTGGCCGTACGATTTGGCCTGTGATAGACCACCCCAAGTACTTCCATGGTGTGGATCGCTGTATTTTTTCTTGAGCTATTATGAGGGATGCCTTTGCTAGGGCGTTTTGAATTTCTTGCATTTGAGTGTCTGTAAATGCTGATTCTTGAGCAAAGAGGATATCATCCATATAATGATAAATAATTGTGTTGGGCCACTGTATCCTTAATGGTTGTAATGCGGCATCAACATACAGTTGGCACAGGGTAGGCGAGTTCTTCATTCCTTGTGGAAGAACAGTCCATTCATACCGTTTATCAGGTTCTTCTCTGTTTATTGCTGGTAGGGTGAACGCAAATCTTTTAGTATCTTGAGGGTGTAAGGCTATAGTGAAGAAGCAGTCCTTTAGATCAATGATCAGAAGAGGCCAATGCTGTGGGAGCATTGCTGGGTTGGGGAGGCCTGGCTGTAATGCCCCCATCGCCTCCATCTGATTATTTACTGCTCTTAAATCGTGCAGAAGACGATATTTTCCTGACTTCTTTTTGATCACAAAAATTGACGTGTTCCATGGGCTTGTCGAGAGTTTCAAATGTCCTTGTTGGAATTGTTCCTTTACGAGTTGATGTGCTTGTATTAGACTTTCCCTTTTTAGAGGCCATTGCTTAACCATTACCGGTTCATTGGTAGTCCAGGTGATTGGGATCGGGAAAGTCCAAGCAATGGCAATTACCCCAAAGGGTGCTCGTTGGATAAAACGACCCCCATCTGAGCCAAAATGTCCCTTCCAATCAAGCAATGTACCGATGGTGGTAACGCAACTACGGACAACACAGTCACCAAATCTTGCCCATCTATAGTGACCCTTACTGGAGGTGTTTTTCTAGCGAGGGTGAATCCTCCGACGCCTGTGACGGTATCCGTAGTTTGCACTGATGGCCAGTTGTGGGGCCATTTTTCTGGAGAGACAATGCTGGTATCTGCCCCAGTGTCTAGGAGTCCCATCATTTCTATTGTCTCTCCTGCATAGGTTAGTTTCACCTTCTTTTTGGGTCTGGTATGGAGATCCATTGTGAGCATAGCAATACCTGATGATCCGAATCCTTGGTCTCCACGTGGGGTTTGTCTTTGTGGTTGAACACCCCGGCTCAACTGTGGAAGTGGAATAAATTGAGCAACACGCTGGCCCTTTTCAATCGTAATAGGAGGAAAAGGAGTATATACCATTATTTGTATTTCCCCGGTGTAGTCTGCATTAATGACGCCTGGAAGCACAAACAGCCCTACAATGGAGCTCGACGAGCGTCCCACTATTAGTCCTCCATGAGTTTGTCCTTTGATATTTATCGGGCCATAAACTCCAGTTGGGACTTTGACGGGGCGAGCTGTCATCAAAGATGTTTTTACTGCGGCTGCCAGGTCGAGTCCCAGGCTCCCTGTTGTGGCTGGTTGTAGACAGGAGATGGCGCTGGTGTCACGGCGGCTACTTGTGACCGGGGCCAATATGGCGGCGGCCGCCGGGGGCTGATCGGCAGCGCCCGTCGGGCCGCGCCGCATCCACCCGCATCTGTAGCAGCGCGCCGAGGGAGGCCGGTGGTCGCTCGATGTGGCCGGGGCCGCCGTAGAAGCACGGAGCGGAGCAAGAGCGGCTAACACCTGTGACTGTGTGGACTCGGCTTGTTTCTGCAGTCCCAAGCCTAATTCTTTTAGTGCATTAACCAAGAAAACCTGCGCCCCTCTCATATACTCTGGGACTCCTGCCTTTTCAATAGCAGCAGCAGCCTTATCTACAAAGTCCCCAAAGGATTTATTTCTTCCCTGTTTTATCCCCATATACATGGGTATGCCTGAGCTATCTTTGACCTGATCGATGGCACCCCTTACTAGACGCATGGCTTCCCTAACCTTGTCGGGTCCCGAAATCATTTGAGCCTCTGTCCTGCGGTATTGACCCAATCCCATTAGTTCGTCTATGGTAATTCTAGCTAACGGATCTCCCGGGCCCCTCTGTGTTGCAACTGACTCCTGAACAAGGGCTTGCCAGTGGGCGTTAAATAGTAACTGCTGATGTTGCGTGAAAATCAGTTTCACTATACTTCTCATATCATTTGGCAACAGCAGGTATGTATCGAACAAGAAATCTAGCATCTGCTTAGCTGGCTCACTCCGGAAACCAAACTGACTCACTGTCTGTCTTAGCTGGGCTAGCAGCTTCCAGTCGGGAGGCGAATATGCTCCCACTTGGACGGCTTGTCCTTGTTGGTTTATTCCCTGTGTATACGTGACGGGGAAAACCCAGGTTTTCGCTGCGTCAACAGCGCTCTCGTCCCCAGTCTCCAAGCCGTGTCTGGCTAGCATACTCCACGCCTCCCCCTGCCGTCTTGCCATCTCCTCCCACAGGTCGCTTTCCGCCCTAGGGACCGGAGCTGGCTCCATGGCGGGCTTAGGGACGCTAGGCTTAGACCGGCAAGGGGATTTTTCGCCGCCGGTCTGGGGCCCTTCGTCCTCGGAAGGCAGGGTTACTCCGCCTTCTGCAATTGTCTCCGCCGCCGCGGCGGAATCCTCCTCAAGCTCTTCTAAGGGAGGTGCAGAGGGCCAAGCGCAGCTAGCCATGTCTGTCATTCCTGCTGTCTCCCCAGAGATAGGTATTTCTACTCTGGTCGTGCTGGGTGCTCGGGGCTCGTTATCGCCATACTGAGCGTTCCTCTTATATGCCTCTACTGCCTCCCGAGCCGCCCTTCTCTCCGCCTGCTGCTTCAGTAGTGCGTTATGAACTACCCGCCAGATCTTTCCCAGCTTTTTTGCTGTTTTATCATCCTCTAATACCGCCTCCCACAGTGCATCCCCTAACTTACGCCACTCATTTAAATCATGCACGGTGTGAGGATTAGAGAATAAACCTTTAGCATAACCCCAGACTAACAACCCCGGTATGTCCTTCCTGGGATTAATCTCTTTTAACCCTAGCTTATCTATATGTACTATAAATAAATTATATGCTGCTTGCCTGTCCATTTTTTGTCGTCAGCGCTGTTGCAACTCTCCGGCTTCGGCAGCACGTATGGCCCAGGACCACCTTTATGGCTCCTGGGGGTGTCTTCCCTACGTCGTTTGACACCGACCCGGTTGCAGCAGGCCCCAACTCTACTTCACCGACCGTGGCGCGTTCTCCCCCGTTTTCTTTTTCAGCGACGGAGGCACGTCGGGGTTCACCATTTGTCGGAGAAGGGAGACGCGGACACCATATGGTCATCAGCAAAGTCTCGTTTATTGATACGCAGAGTGGTGCTTAAGTACAGTGCTTAATTAGCTCATGCATAGTGCAAAATCTTAGCTCATCATTGGTTTAGATGTGCGGCTTAGCTAAGCACTTCGGCATTCATGTTTTTCTCAATTCTGCGTGCCTTCCTTATCTCAAGGACACTGTATCCCTGAGACTGAGGCCCACTTTGCTAGCTTCACTAAGTTGATCTGACTATGGCCTTTTTCTTCCAGCTATTCCTGCACCAGGCTCTCTACAATGATCATCTCCTCATGCTGCTGGAGGGGGACAGGCCCTGGGTGTCATCACCGGTTCCAGACCTGAAAGGCAAAGCCCAAGTCGTGACACCCGTGTCCACTGGGACACGAGAGGGACCTTGTTCCAACCCCTCTCTTTGCAGGGACCTGCAGCAGGAGAAGGGATTTGGAGCCCCGGATACACCTGGGACTGAACTTGGCTCCTGACATCCATGGGGCTCCCAGAGCCTCTCACCCTGGAATATCCCAAAACCTCCCAGAGCCCTTGCTGCTCCCACAGGGACACTGGGTGTCCCCAGAGCCCCCCAGTGCAAGGAAAGCCTTGGGGACAGCTCTGTCCACCGAACCCCAGCACATGGATCAGGGACGGCCCCCTCCATGTCCCTCTGACTTTCCCAAGCTCTGCCCACCCCACAGGGCTCAAGAATCTGCCCTGGTCCCCGAGGATCTTTTGTGGGGCTGGAGAACCCCCAAGATTTCTCACCAGGGTATCCAGAGGGGCAGCCGGGCATCACTCCTGCAGAAGCTCCACCTGCTCAGCCACGAGGGGCTGGGGAGAAAGGGGGGGTTAGAGCCACACTGGGGGATACTGGGGCTGGTTGGGAAATACTGGGGCAGGCTGGGGTGTAGTGGGGCACAGTGGGGTGTGCTGGGGTGCACTGGGGGTGATGACGAGGACAGGGGAAGCTCTGGGCCCAGCAGAACTGCGGGTACCCACCTCAGACCTCTTCACTCGTTGGACGCCATTCTTCTTCTGCAGAGAGATGGGGAGATGTCACTGGTCACTGGGGTGTCCCCAGTCCCAGCAAGGCACGGGGGACCCAACTGGCCCCCAGTTCCCACCCTGGTGCCCCAATTCCAGGACTTACCGCAATGCATCCACCTGCAGCTCCTCCTATGACTACCTGCAGATGGAGAGCAAAGGTTTAGTCTGGAATGGTCCTTGTGGGACTCAGCGGGTCACAGGTGTCCCCACGCCCCGTGGCTGCCCCCAGTCTGAGGGGGAAAATCCCTTCTGCTCCCCCCAGTCCCACTCCAGGCAGTTTCACCCGATCCCTGTTCCTGCAGGGACCACGGTGGGGATTGAGACGAGGAGAGCGAGGGGAACTTGGGGCCTCCAAGGAGGAGGGGATGGAGTGGGATGTGAGGGCCCCAAAGACACTGAACTGGGGGAGTTGGGAGCCTCACGGGATAGGGCTGGGGGAGTTGAAGGGGTGGGAATGGGGGAATGCAGGTGGGGAGGCAGGAATTCCAGTGGGGGGACATGGGGGCTGAAGTGGGAGGTGGCTGGGGCAGGGGAAAGCAGGGGCAGAGGACCAAAATTGTTGGGTTTGGGAGGGGCTTTGGGAGTCCAGGAGGGGGATTTGGGGATACTGTCATGGAGAATGAGAAAGGGAAGGGAGTGGAGGGAAAGAGGAGAGGAAGTGGACTGGGCATGGGGATCTTTGGGGTGCCTGGGGTGCACTGAGATGGGTGGGAATACAATGGGGACCCTGGGGAAGGGGCAGCCTTGGGAAGCTCTGGGATGTACAGGCACGCACTGGGGTGCACTGGGATGGCCTGGAGGGTCATGGCCATGAGAGGGGAGGCTCTGGTTCAGCAGAAAAACTCGGGGTACTCACCTTGCCAAAAGCAATGGCACCACCTCGCTGTGGAGAGAGCATGAGATGTCACAGGGGTGTCCCCAGTCCTAGTAAAGATTGGGGGTGACCAAACTTCCCCCCAGTTCCCACACTGGTGAACCCAGCTCCAGGACTTACCCCAGCACATAGAGCTCCACCACTGCCATCAAAGGTGGCCTGGGCAAAGAGAGCAAAAGGTTGGTCAGGATTGGCCCTTGAGGGGCTGGGGGGACACAGGAGTCCCCAGCCCCCCACCTCCCACCCATGGCTGTCCTCTGCTCTGAGCAGGGGGTGCCAGGGGATTTGGGAACATCACTGCAGGGTGGAAGGCAATGAACTGAGGGCAAAGATTGGAAAGAAGATCCTGGGAATCATCTGGGGGCTTGAGGGGACGAGGGGGCGAAGGGGAGGGGAGGCATTTCCCAGTTTGTGCCAGCTCAGCCTGGCTTGGGACTGGAACAGTTCATCCCAGTTTGGCCGAGTTCAGCCTAGTCTGTACTTAAATGAGTTTGGACCACTTGGTCCCACTTCAGCCTAGTTTGGGATTGGCCTTTGTTCTTGTGTGGGCAACAGAGGAGATGCTGGGGAGATGCCCGAGGGGATCAAGAGGATGGGATGGGATGGGATGGGATGGGATGGGATGGGATGGGATGGGATGGGATGGGATGGGATGGGATGGGGAGGCCCAAAAGGACGGGATTTAGGGATAGCAGCACAGGAAAGCTCTGGGGCCCTCGCAGGGAGGAGCCGGGTCCGAGCATCCGTGGGGAAGCCGGGCTCTGGCAGCGGGAGTTGAATTGCGGCAAGGGGAAGGACAGAGGCAATGGTGGCGAGGAGAAAGCGGCACGGCCCGGGGCCGGGGAGCCCGGCGGAGCCCCTGCATTGGGAAGAGCCCTCAGACCTGAGCCCAGCCCGTGCCTTTGGAGCCTCACCTCGCTCTGTGCCGGCAGGCACAGCAGGATGGAGAAGAGCAGGGCCACGCTGAGCACAGCCACCTTCATCTTCATCTCGCCCTGGGCAGCGCTGGCTGAGGCTGCAGCAGGGCAGGAGCACCTTTATCCCTGCCGGGACTCCTCCCTGCGCCCTCCCTGACAGCCCCCAGGCCAAAGCCCGGCTTGGCACAGCCCCCAGCCCTGGCCACAAGCCCAGCCCTGGCACAGAGTCCATCCCGGCTGTGGCACGGATCCAGCCCCGCTCCCCGCATCCCTGCAGCTTCCTGCACGGGGCAGCTGCCCCTGGAGGGGACCGGGCACCCGGGGGGCCACGGGGGGCAGGCAGGGATCCAAAGGCAGCTGGGGACCCTGTGGGGACACCCCCACTCCAACACAATCCATCCTCCAACAGCCCCCAGCCCCACACCCCCCATCTCCCGCTACCCCTCCCCTCCCAGAGCGTTCCTTGCAGGACACCCCGGAGCTGAGCCCAGCCCCAAACCTGGAGTGTCAGAGCAGGATTGTCCCTGTTCCCACTGCAGCCCCTGGGCTCATTGGGGCTGCACTGACCCCTCTTCCTGGGGCAGCAGCACCCCGGGATCAGGGAGAAGGGGCAGGGGGAGCACAGCGGGGTCAGTGGCCATGGCAGCAGCTGGGGGACCGGGATCTCCAGTCCCTGCAGGTGCCCTGGGGAGCACTGGGCAATGGTGGCACTGGGACACCGGGGCTGGCCTTGTGGCAGTGCTGGGCTGGTGGCAGTGTGGAGCCCAGCTGGGGATTCCTTGCTGGGGATATGGGCATTGACAGCGGGGTTGGGAATGGGGCAGCAGTCCTTCTGCACTCCTTCTTCCCAATTGCCATCCACTTCCAAACACCTCCAGCAGCCCATGGGACAGGAAAAGAGTGCTCTGGTTTTGTGTTCTGCCTACGATGGTGTGTGGAGAAACATTTTCAAGACCCAAGCTGGGCATCACAGGCTGGTGGTGAAAACTTGATTTGTGTTCTGAAGTCAGTAGAAGGTTTGCCTGAGCCATAGAGAATCCCAGGGATCCCTGGTTTTGTTTCCAGGATGATCCTGTCCCAGCTCAGAGGCCCCTGTCAGGGTCACCCCGAGGACACAGATCAGTGACAGTCCCTTCCAGGGCTGCCACGAGCTGCCAGTGCCTCCATTCTCCACTGACATTCCGGGACATTTCCAGGACATGTTCCCTCCTCACGGGACACTGACCTCACAGAAGGGACCTGTTGTGGCACAGGTCAGAAAATCCTTCAGGCACCTGACTTGACTGTTTGCATTGGATTTTCCTGCAGAGCCAGCAGTGACCTGGAAGATTTTCCTTTTCCCTGTTGGTGCTTTGTGCCTCCTTTGTTGGAGAACGGAGGAGCATTGATCCTGGAGGGGCCCAATGGAGGTGAAACTGCTCAGGAGATGAATTTCCAGCCCCTGGACACCTAAGGGGCCATTCCAGATGACCCCAGCATTGGATTGATGGGCTCCTTTTTCCAGATCAGCACTTCAGGGCTCAGGGCTGACAGTGTCTCCCAGTACCAAATTCATGGAAAACACCAAGCTGTGTGGCCCTGTGGATCTGCTGCTGGGCAGGAAGGCTCTGCAGAAGGATCTGGGCAGGCTGGATCGATGGGTGAGGCCAAAAGTGCGAGGGTCAATAAGGCCAAGTGTGGGGTCCCACACTGGGGTCACAACAACCCCATGGAATGCTCCAGGCTGGGGTAGACAGGCTGGAAAACTGGAAAAGGTCCTGGGAGTGCTGGTGGCAGTGTGTGAACATGAGCACAGGTGTGCCCAGGTGGGCAGAGGCAAAGGGCACCTGCGCTGTCCCAGCCATGGGGCAGCAGCAGGACCAGGGCAGTGACAATCCCTGTGCTGGCACTGCTGGGGACCCTTGAGGGCTGGGTCCAGGGCTGGCTCCTCATGGCCACAGAGACATTGAGGGGCTGGAGCGTGTCCAGGGAAGGGAACGGAGCTGTGGAAGGTGCTGGAGCACCAGAAGTGTCTGATGGAGCCGGGGGGACTCAGCCTGGAGAAAAGGAGGCTCAGAGGGAACCTTCTCACTCTGCACAACTCCCTGACAGGAGGGGACTGCCAGGTGAGGGTCGGGCTCTGCTCCCAGGGAACAGGGACAGGATGGGAGGAAACAGCCTGCAGCTGTGCCAGCTGGACATCAGGAGGAATTCCTTCATGGAAAGGGTGGTCAGGCCTTGAAAGGGGCTGCCAGGGGAGGTGATGGAGTCCCCATCCCAGAGGTGTCCAAGGAAAGCCTGCAAGTGGCACTCAGGGCTCTGGTGGGGATTGGTCACAGGGTGGCTTTGGTGGTCTTGGAGGGCTCTTCCAGCCACAGTGATCCTAGGATTCTGGGATTGTCCTGGAGAAATGCTTTTTGGCTTTTTTTCCCATTCCAAGTTCTCTACTCGAGCTTCCAGTCTCCAGGGAGGTTCCCCATCTCACTTCCTCGTGTCCAACCCCCTGATCCACAGACAGAACCATGGGGTGACCCACGGGCTGTGGCACCAGCACCACCCCCTTGAGCAGAAATTCTTCATAGCTGAGACAGTAGGAGCAGGAAAAACATCCTTCCTTAAAAGCTGGAATAAATGTTGGGACATTTTCTCCACAGCTGAGACACATCCCAAAGGAGGCAGGGCCATGCCCAGTTCCTGGAGCTGGGTGGCCTGTCCAGCTCATTGTCCCCACGCTCTTGGTGAACAACATCAGTCAGTGCACTTTGCACAAACTCTCTCTGCATGGACAGCACGTACAGGATTCCATCCAGGTATTGGGATGGCTGCTTGTTCTCCAGGTTCCTGTAAATTGCCTCCCCCACAGGTGATTCCCTCAGATCCTGGGTACCTGCCTCATCAGGGGCTCACAAGATCTTGCTCAAAGAGATTCCTGTCCTTCCCAGTGAGCAGGAGCTGCTTCTGGAGGCTGAGGATTGCTGCCCCATTCCCAACCCCACTGTCAATGCCCATATCCCCAGCAAGGAATCCCCTCGAATTCCTAACTCTTGGCCCCGGTATCTGGCATTGGAGTAACCAGCTGATGGTTTGCTCTCCCAGAGAGTGGCTGAAATCTTTTTGCATCTCTCCCAAGTCAGCCTCTGTTTCCATGGATCCTTCCTGGCTCCAGGGCAGCCAGTGCAGCCAAGGGCCATGGTCTGGTGTTTGTGTGTCTGGAGATCCAGGGCTGCCCTGTTCCCCTCCCTGGATGTGGAGCAGGGGCAGGATGGGCCCAGCTGTGTCACACAGAGCTGGTGCTGGGGTTCCTTCCCTTGGCTTGAACCTCAGGACACTCCCTCCCTCCTGAACTCGCTCAGGCTGAAGTCTCAGACTGTTGGAGGTGACAACCTTCAGAGGGACCTGCCTGTGTTTGCCCACCTTGTCAGCCACGACTGCACTGCTTTGGGACGGGGCAAATCCCTGGGGGTCTCCCTAAAGAGCTGGTGAACCTTAGGAAAACCTGGGAAGCTCTTCTTGGGAAGCACCACCAGGAGGACTGTAGCTTCACAAGGATGTTCAGGACACTGAGGAATTGTTGGAATCAGGGAGAGCACACCTATGACAGAGGCACAGGTGGGGCAGGTGCTATTCTTGTGTGTCCTCTGCTGAAAACATCTTGGAGGACAAAAGGCAAAAAAAGTGAAATTGGGAATTGTCTCCATCCCCAAAGCAGAGGGATGGCCCAGCACAGAGCTCCAATGCCTGACAAAGATCAAGGCCAGGATTTTACAGCACTACCCAGAAAGCCCCCACAGAGCACAGTGACTGCAGCCCAAACCCACCTGTCAGGATTCCAGCAGGGACAGGAGCATGGCACAGCTGGGAAAACTGATGGGGAGACCTGGAAAGGCTTTGCTATGGCCAGCAACTGCTCACCAGCCAGTTATCCCAGCCAAACCAGTACAACAGCACTGAGACCCCCTGTTCCTGTCCTGTGTCCCCGCCTCTCCCCCACACCACAGCTACTGAGGGAGTCTGGCAAGTGGAGGGCTCTGGGAAATTTGGAAGGGAGATGTAAATATGGGGAGAACAGGCTCCTCTTTTATCCCGTGACCACCACAACACCTCCCTGTGGTCCCAGCCTGGGGAGAATGGCCAGAAAAGCAAAAACTGATTTGAAACCTGACTGTGGAAGAAATCCCAAGGACAGGATGACAGGAAAATCAGAAATTTCCCAGGTTGCTCACAGTCCTGCACAGGGAGAGGAAGGAACCAGTCCAGGACAGATCAACTAAACCTCAGACCCCCTGGTCACTTCTCTAACCCATCTCTCCATCATACACCAAACTGGGAATTTGGGAATTTTCCATGTTCTAGTGAGCTGCTGATCTGGAAACAGGAACACGTAGGTGCACATTTCATGAGCCCACAGCTGGGAACATCTGGAATGGCCCCTTAGGTGTCCAGGGACTGGAAATGTCCCTGGGCCCCTCCAGGATCAATGCTCCTCCGTTCTCCAACAAAGGAGGCACAAAGCATCAATAGGCAAAAGGAAAATCTTCCAGGTCACTGCTGGCTCTGCAGGAAAATCCAATGCAAACAGTCAAGTCAGGTGCCTGAAGGATTTTCTGACCTGTGCCACAACAGGTCCCTTCTGTGAGGTCAGTGTCCCGTGAGGAGGGAACATGTCCTGGAAATGTCCCGGAATGTCAGTGGAGAATGGAGGCACTGGCAGCTCGTGGCAGCCCTGGCAGGGACTGTCACTGATCTGTGTCCTCGGGGTGACCCTGACAGGGGCCTCTGAGCTGGGACAGCAGCACAGGACCCTGGGCTGGGAAGGTCAGCCCCAGCTCAGGGCCAGCGCTGGGAGCAGGGCAGGACAGGGCAGGGCCATCCCTGGGGCCAGGGGAGCTGCGGGAGCTGTGTCCCAGTGCCAGCCCGGTCTGGAGCCACAGCCCTGCTGGGCACAGAGCCCCTGGGAGCCGATGGCTGGGCCAGCTCAGCACAGCGGGGTTGGGCTGATCCAGCAGGACACGGTGGCCGTGGCTGTGCCAGGGGCTCTGCCCGGGGATCTTCCCCTGGGGGCCTGGAGCAGTCTGGGGCTGCAGGGACAGGAATGGGCTGGAGCCGGGCACTGCCACCAGCCCAGCACTGCCACAAGGCCAGCCCCGGTGTCCCAGTGCCACCATTGCCCGGTGCTCCCCAGGGCACCTGCAGGGACTGGAGATCCCGGTCCCCCAGCTGCTGCCATGGCCACTGACCCCGCTGTGCTCCCCCTGCCCCTTCTCCCTGATCCCGGGGTGCTGCTGCCCCAGGAAGAGGGGTCAGTGCAGCCCCAATGAGCCCAGGGGCTGCAGTGGGAACAGGGACAATCCTGCTCTGACACTCCAGGTTTGGGGCTGGGCTCAGCTCCGGGGTGTCCTGCAAGGAACGCTCTGGGAGGGGAGGGGTCCCGGGAGATGGGGGGTGTGGGGCTGGGGGCTGTTGGAGGATGGATTGTGTTGGAGTGGGGGTGTCCCCACAGGGTCCCCAGCTGCCTTTGGATCCCTGCCTGCCCCCCGTGGCCCCCCGGGTGCCCGGTCCCCTCCAGGGGCAGCTGCCCCGTGCAGGAAGCTGCAGGGATGCGGGGAGCGGGGCTGGATCCGTGCCACAGCCGGGATGGACTCTGTGCCAGGGCTGGGCTTGTGGCCAGGGCTGGGGGCTGTGCCAAGCCGGGCTTTGGCCTGGGGGCTGTCAGGGAGGGCGCAGGGAGGAGTCCCGGCAGGGATAAAGGTGCTCCTGCCCTGCTGCAGCCTCAGCCAGCGCTGCCCAGGGCGAGAGGAAGATGAAGGTGGCTGTGCTCAGCGTGGCCCTGCTCTTCTCCATCCTGCTGTGCCCCCCGGCACAGAGCGAGGTGAGGCTCCAAAGGCACGGGCTGGGCTCAGGTCTGAGGGCTCTTCCCAATGCAGGGGCTCCGCCGGGCTCCCCGGCCCCGGGCCGTGCCGCTTTCTCCTCGCCACCATTGCCTCTGTCCTTCCCCTTGCCGCAATTCAACTCCCGCTGCCAGAGCCCGGCTTCCCCACGGATGCTCGGACCCGGCTCCTCCCTGCGAGGGCCCCAGAGCTTTCCTGTGCTGCTATCCCCAAATCCCGTCCTTTTGGGCCTCTCCATCCCATCCCATCCCATCCCATCCCATCCCATCCCATCCCATCCCATCCCATCCCATCCCATCCCATCCCATCTCATCCCATCCCATCCCATCCCATCCTCTTGATCCCCTCGGGCATCTCCCCAGCATCTCCTCTGTTGCCCACACAAGAACAAAGGCCAATCCCAAACTAGGCTGAAGTGGGACCAAGAGGTCCAAACTCATTTAAGTACAGACTAGGCTGAACTCGGCCTAACTGGGATGAACTGTTCCAGTCCCAAGCCAGGCTGAGCTGGCACAAACTGGGAAATGCCTCCCCTCCCCTTCGCCCCCTCGTCCCCTCAAGCCCCCAGATGATTCCCAGGGTCTTCTCTCCAGTCTTTGCCCTCAGTTCATTGCCTTCCACCCTGCAGTGATGTTCCCAAATCCCCTGGCACCCCCTGCTCAGAGCAGAGGACAGCCATGGGTGGGAGGTGGGGGGCTGGGGACTCCTGTGTCCCCCCAGCCCCTCAAGGGCCAATCCTGACCAACCTTTTGCTCTCCTTGCCCAGGCCACCTCTGATGGCAGTGGTGGAGCTCTATGTGCTGGGGTAAGTCCTGGAGCTGGGTTCACCAGTGTGGGAACTGGGGGGAAGTTTGGTCACCCCCAATCTTTACTAGGACTGGGGACACCCCAGTGACATCTCATGCTCTCTCCACAGCGAGTTGGTGGCATTGCTTTTGGCAAGGTGAGTACCCCGAGTTTTTCTGCTGAACCAGGCCCTCCCCTCTCATGGCCATGACCCTCCAGGCCATCCCAGTGCACCCCAGTGCGTGCCTGTACATCCCAGAGCTTCCCAAGGCTGCCCCTTCCCCAGGGTCCCCATTGTATTCCCACCCATCTCAGTGCACCCCAGGCACCCCAAAGATCCCCATGCCCACTCCACTTCCTCTCCTCTTTCCCTCCACTCCCTTCCCTTTCTCATTCTCCATGACAGTATCCCCAAATCCCCCTCCTGGACTCCCAAAGCCCCTCCCAAACCCAACAATTTTGGTTCTCTGCCCCTGCTTTCCCCTGCCCCAGCCACCTCCCACTTCAGCCCCCATGTCCCCCCACTGGAATTCCTGCCTCCCCACCTGCATTCCCCCATTCCCATCCCTTCAACTCCCCCAGCCCCATCCCCTGGGTCCCCAAGTTCCCCCAGTTCAGTGTCTTTGGGGCCCTCACATCCCACTCCATCCCCTCCTCCTTGGAGGCCCCAAATTCCCCTCGCTCTCCTCGTCTCCATCCCCACCGTGGTCCCTGCAGGAACAGGGATCGGGTGAAACTGCCTGGAGTGGGACTGGGGGAGCAGAAGGGATTTTCCCACTCAGACTGGGGGCAGCCACGGGGCGTGGGGACACCTGTGACCCGCTGAGTCCCACAGGGGCCATTCCAGACTAAACCTTTGCTCTCCATCTGCAGGTAGTCATAGGAGGAGCTGCAGGTGGATGCATTGTGGTAAGTCCTGGAATTGGGGCACCAGTGTGGGAACTGGGGGCCAGTTGGGTCCCCCCGTGCCCTGCTGGGACTGGGGACACCCCAGTGACCAGTGACATCTCCCCATCTCTCTGCAGAAGAAGAACGGCGTCCAACGAGTGAAGAGGTCTGAGGTGGGTACCCGCAGTTCTGCTGGGCCCAGAGCTTCCCCTCTCCTGGTCATCACCCCCCAGTGCACCCCGGAACACCCCACTGTGCCCCAGTGCACCCCAGCCTGCCCCAGTATCTCCCAACCAGCCCCAGTATCCCCCAGTGTGGCTCTAACCCCCACTTTCTCCCCAGCCCCTCGTGGCTGAGCAGGTGGAGCTTCTGCGGGAGTGATGCCCGGCTGCCCCTCTGGATGCCCTGGTGAGAAATCTTGGGGGTTCTCCAGCCCCACAAAAGATCCTCGGGGACCAGGGCAGAGCCTTGAGCCCTGTGGGGTGGGCAGAGCTTGGGAAAGTCATAGGGACATGGAGGGGGCTGTCCCTGATCCATGTGCTGGGGTTCGGTGGACAGAGCTGTCCCCAAGGCTTTCCTTGCACTGGGGGGCTCTAGGGACACCCAGTGTCCCTGTGGGAGCAGCAAGGGCTCTGGGAGGGTTTGGGATATTCCAGGGTGAGAGGCTCTGGGAGCCCCATGGATGTCAGGAGCCAAGTCCAGTCCCAGGTGTATCCGGGGCTCCAAATCCCTTCTCCTGCTGCAGGTCCCTGCAAAGAGAGGGGTGGGAACAAGGTCCCTCCCGTGTCCCAGTGGACACAGGTGTCACGACTTGGGCTTTGCCCTTCAGGTCTGGAACTGGTGATGACACCCAGGGCCTGTCCCCCTCCAGCAGCATGAGGAGATGATCATCTCTGGATAATCCCCCTGATCCCCTGGGAGCCCTGGGAATTTCCCTGGAATGATCAATAAACCCCTTCAGCAAAACAACTCTGTGTATGCACGTGTGCCTGTTCTCATGTCTGGGTGTGTGTTCCCCTGTCCATGTGTGTGTTCCCACATCCCTGTGTGTTCCTGTCTCCATGTGTGTTCCCATGTCCATGTTCTGTGTCCCTGTGTGTTCTGTGGCCCTTGCTCAACCCTGCGAGTCTCCAGTCCCTCCCCCACCATGACCAGAGTGACTCCAGGGGCTCCCAGGGGTCTCTCTCTCCCTCCCCACCACTGTGTGCCCTGGGCAGGGCAGGCTGGGACACCCTGGAATGTCCCCCTGGAGCTGGGAGGGACGAGGGGCACCCAGAGCAGCCTCTGGAGCCCCCAGGGTTTGGGGCACAGAGGGAAACAGGTTCTGCCCAGGGCTCTGGGAGCCCCATCCCCAGGGAGCACAGGTTGGGCTCGGGGCAGGAGAGGATCATGGCCAGGAGCCTGGAGCCTGGCTCCCCTGCTCCGTCTGGGAGTGACAGAGCTTCCCTGGCCAAGGATCAGCACTCGTGGCTTCATGGCTCTTGGCAATGAGGGGGTTAAGGTCACCTGAAGAATCTTGGGCTGTTCAGATCCCATCCTTGAGGTGCCTCTGCCCAAATTCAGGGGCAAATGGGACCAAAGTCAATAGTCTGGAATTTACTGAACAATAAAATGCCAGGGAGAGAAAGGAGGAAGGGCAGGAAGAGAGGGAGAAGGGAGGGAGAGAGATCAATCAGAAGGTCAGCACCACCCATGGATCCAGCAGTGTCCTGTTGGTCCTTCTTCCCCTGGAGCTTTTGGGTGGTGGGGGGTCCTGAGGTCATTCTGAACTTCTCCCTGTTTATCCATTTTAGCAAACTCAGGAATCAGTGCTCATGGGCTACACCCCTCTCTAATGCCATTGGTTTAACGATTCCCTGGCCTTGGGTGCTGATTATTCCAGGCTCAGGCTGACTCTTCTGTTCAGCTGGAGGTTTCTGGGCTTGGTGGTGGCCATGGATCAGTGGTCACCATCTGCCCCTCTGGAATTCCCTTTGACCCAGTCAGAGCTGATTCCAGCACCAGTGCTGGGTTGGATTTCCTTGTCCACCACCAGGGTCCATTCTGATCCCCCAGCTTTGTTTACCTCCCCCAAGGTCCAAGATGGCCTGAGGACAATTGTCCCACCTTGATCTTACCTTAGGGAGCTCCATTCTGTGCTTGTCTCTTGGCAAAATCCCCCTGTGGGGACAGTGTTTGGGATGGCAACTGCTGCTCCTTAGTCCCAACACCAGTGGAGCCTCCCCAGCCCCCAGGAGTCCTGCCTGGGTGTCCCCAAGGTCTCCCCTAAGTGTTCCAGCCCAGTGACCCCCTGGTGACCCCCTCCAGCCCCACTTCATGCAGCTCCCAGAGCACAGCGAGGTCTTTGAGGCTCTGGACTGTGACATCTTTGAGGCTCCAGAGCCAATGGCGCTGCCAGTGCTGGTCCCCATCGAGATGTGAAATGCCCTCAATAAGGAGCAGGGGTGGCCTTCATCATCACCATCATCTTCATCACCACAACCACCCACATCATCAGCCTTATCCTCTGCAACATCATCTTCATCACCCACACTGCCATCATCATCTCCCAATACTACCAACCTCCATCATCATCACCACAACACCAACAGCCCCATCTTCATCATCACCATCATCTTCATCACCACAACCACCCACATCATCAGTCTTATCCTCTGCAACATCATCATCTTCATCTTCATCACCCACACCTCCATCATCATCACCACAATACCAACAGCCCCATCTTCATCATCACCTTCATCTTCATCACCCACACCCTTGACACCATCACCCTGACACTGCTCACACCATGTCCCCACAGCCCCCTGTCCCAGCATTCCCAATCCCCCTGTTCCCATGGGCCCATGTCCCACCTGAACCCTGCCCTCTGCTCATGGGTCACCTCCATGGTCACCTTCACGGTCCAAGGTCACCTCCAGCTCTTCCCTGTCCCCACTCTCTCACTTCCTGTGTCCCTTCGACCATCTCCAGGTGCTCTTGACCATCTCCATGCCCCCACTACCATCTCCCTGTCCCCTCCTCATGTCCCACCACCACATCCTGTTCACCTTGAACATCTCCATATCCCCCCTCATGTCCTCCCCATGTCCCCACCACCTTTCCACATTTCACTGCTCATCTCTGTCCCCAGTTCCATCTTCCTGTCTCCTCCAGCTCCTCCCTGTCCCCTCCAAATGTGCCACCACCATGTCCAGGTCACCTCCACGATCTCCAGGTCTCCTTGACCATCTCCTCCTGGCTACCATCCCCCTCCCCATGACCCCACCACCATGTCCATATCCTCTCCATGTCCCCAACTCCATGTCTGGGTCCTCTCTTGTCCCTGCCCCCACTGTCATCTCCATGTCCCCTCTGCTGTCCCCTCCACCATGGCTCGCCCACCTCGATCTCTTCCCTGTCTCCCCCTCGCAATGTCCCTCTGTTCCCCTCTTCCCCCATCTCCATCTTCTGCCCTCAGCCCAACCTTGTCCAACCCCTCGGCCCCAGCCCCGCCCAGAGGAACACCCCTGGCACTGTCACCACACCCCTAGCACTGTCACCACACCCCTGGCACTGTCACCACACCCCTGGCACTGTCAACATACCCCTGGCACTGCCACCCCACACCCCTGACATTGTCACCATCACACCCCTGGCACTGTCACCACACCCCTGGCACTGTCACCACCACATCCCTGGCAGTGCCACCACACCCTTGGCACTGTCACAACCACACCAGCTGGCACTGTCACCGCACCCTTGGCACTCTCAACACCACACCCCTGGCACTGCCACCATCACACCCCTGGCACTGTCACCACCCCGTCTCCCCCTCCCACGCCTTGTTTTCCCTTTCACATCCCAGTGTTCCTATCACAGCTACTGCGGGAACACTCCTGTCACTGTCACCTCCTGTCACCCCCATGAGTCCGTCACCCCCGATGCCTCTGTAACCCCCCCACGTGACACTGATGGGATGTGGCAGGGTCTGAATTAGGGGGGGGCAGGTTGGGGGAATCACCTGATGTCATCTGGTGTCACCCCAAGTGCCCCCCCCGTCCGTGGGGCGCCACCCAAGTGTCCCCAATGCCCTCGCCACGCTCATTTGCTGTCAATAAAGGGAATTTCCCCTCCCCCATCCCAAACCGCCTGCGGGTTTTTTGGGGGGTGGGGACCCCCAGGGCAGCCAATCACAGCCCAGGGTCGGGCATTGGGGCGAGGCGGGCCACGCCCCCCCAGGTAAGAACCCCCGAGCCCCAATTCGGGCTTCAGTCGCCTTCAACCCTGGACAGGTCAGTGGGGCGCCCCTCCCCCACCTGGGAGTCTCGGGAAGGGGAGGGGGGAGGGGTGGGTGATGTGGCCACTCCGGACCGGACTTTGGACCCCCCTGAGCTGGGGGGAAGGGGCAGGAGGGGGGAGAGGGACCCACATTTTGGGTGCCCATGGAGGGGCGGGTCCCACATTTGATCTCCTTCCTGGACTCCCAGATCCATCCCAGGACCCCAATAACTCCCAACATCCCCCCTGCACCCAAAAATATTTTTCAATATCCCCTTAGGACCCAAATATCCCCTCCAAGACCCTCCTAGGACCCTCAACCTCCCCCCAGGAGCCGCCCAAAATCCCCTTCCCAGGACGCAATAACCTCCCGACAAGCCCTTCCCAGGACCCCAATATCTCTTCAAGGACCCTCCTGGGACCCTCAACCCCTGCAGCAACCCCTCAAAATTCCCCAAATCCTGCAAAGACCAACCCAAATTTCCCCCTCAACGCCTCAAAACCCCTCCAAACCCCCTCAACGCCCAAATATCTCCCTGAAAATCCTTCCTGGATCCCAATACCCTCTCACGGACCTTCCTAGGACGCCAACAACCCATCCCCAAGACCCCAAATCCTTCCCCACGACCCCAAATCCCTCTCCATGACCCCAAATCCCTCCCCAAGATCCCAAATCCCTCCCCACGACCCCAAATCCCACTCCCGCAGCCCCCAAGCAGCGCCTCTGTCTCTCTGCCCAGGCTCCCCCGGACCATGTCCCGCTCGCCCCCGGCCCGCTCGCCGCCCCCCGCCCGGGGCTGGGCCCCCCCGCCCCCCCCGCACCGCCTGCGCTCCCTGGCGCGCTCCTGGCTGGACGAGGACGCGCCCTGGCCGGACGCGGCGGTGGCGACCGTGGGGGACAGCGCGACCCGAGCGCAGCTGCTCAGCAAGGCCGGGGGGCACTCGGGGGGTGTCCTGGCCGGGGCCCCCTTGGCCGAGGCCGTTTTCGGGGTGTCGGGGTGCCGGGTCACCTGGAGGGTGCCCGAGGGGGCGGCGCTGCCCCCCGGGCGGGTGTTGGTGGCCGAGGTGGAGGGTCCGGCCGCGGGGGTGCTGGCAGCGGAGAGGGTCGCCCTCAATATTTTGGGGCGCTGCAGCGGGGTGGCCTCGATGGCCGCGAGGGCTGTGGGGGTGGCCCGGGCACAGGGCTGGGCGGGGGTCGTGGGGGGCACCCGAAAAACCACGCCCGGGTTCCGCTTGGCGGAGAAATACGCGCTGGGGGTGGGGGGCGCTGACCCCCACCGGGCAGGTTTGGGGGGACTCCTCCTCCTCAAGGACAATCACCGAGCGCTGGCGGCGGCAGCGGGGGGGCTCGAGCAGGTGGGGACGCCGAACCTGGGGGGACAATTGGGAGGGGGCTTGAATTGGGGGTTTCTGGGTGTGGGGGGACTCCAGAATTTGGGCGGTAATGGCGGCAGGATCCCTGGATTTTGGGGAAACCTGGAGACTGGAGGAGCAGCACCCCAGTTTGGGGGGGAGATTGGAGGGGGACCCTTGAATTGGTGGGTTCTGGGTGGTCGGTGTGACATCCCCAATTCTGGGGGGTGTGGGGAATATGAGGTCTGGAGGTAATGGGGGGTTTTGGTGGAGGGGGCTCGATTTTGGGGGAGTGATGGCTTGGGGTACCCCGAATTTCGTGGGTGGTGGGGAAGCACCAATATTTAAAGGGGGTACCAATTTTGGGACAGACTCTTGGATTGGGGTATTGTGGGTGTGGAGTGATGTGGGAGGACCCCTGAATTGAGGGGGATGGGTGCAGGGGTCCCAATTTGGGAGGGAAATTGGGGGGTCACCCCTGAATTGGGGGAAGATCATGCGTTGAGTAACTCTCAACCTTGAATTGGGGGACTCTGGGGGAGAGGACCCAAATTTGGGGATCAATGTGGGGGGAGGGCAGTGGGGAGATCCCAATTTTAAGTGAATGACTGGGGAGAGCCCCCATTTTACCCTGCCCCACACTGGGGCGTCCCTCTGGGGTTCTCCCTGACCCCCCTCTTCCCCAGATGATTTTGGGGGTGCGCCGGGCCGGGGGCTTCACCCGCCGGTTGGGGGTCGAGTGCTCGAGTGCGGACGAGGCGCTGGCGGCTGCTGGGGCTGGAGCTGACATCGTCCTGCTGGACAACCTGAGCCCCCAGGTGAGCCCCCAAATCGGAGGGGGCCAATAGTGGTGGGACCCCAAGTGTGGGCTGGACCCCAAAAATGGGGGGTTAGATTCTAAAAATGGGGAGAAACCCCAAAAATGGGCACAGATCTCCCTAAAAAGTTGGTAATGCCATAGGTTTGACCTCTGCCCCCACCAGGTGAGCTTCCAAAATCTGGCAAGGGCCCCCAAGAATGGGAGGACCCTCCAGGTGTGAGCCTGGACCCAAAAATGAGGGTCAAGATCCTTTAAAAAGAGAGGCTGACCAGTGAAATGGGTTGAACCCAAAAAAGTGGGGATTAACCACATAGATCCTGGCTCTGTTATCCCCAGCTGAGCCCCCAAAATCGAGGGGAGTGGAAAAAATGGGGGACATTCCAGGGTAAGGCTACACCAGTAAAATGGGGATCTGCTGTAAATGTGGGGCAGCCCTAATGATATGAGCGGGAATCCCAATTTCGGGGGAGTCAGAGGGTTGGATAATCCCAATTTGGGGGGGTTTGGGTGAAGGGACCCTTGACTTGGGGAGTTTAGGTGGGGGGATTGTAATTTGGAGGTCAGTGGGTGAGCAAATGCCTGGATTGGAGGCGTTGGATAGGAGGCCACAATTTTGGGGGGTTCTGGGTGGGGAGACAGCCATTTGGATTGGAGAGCCCAAATTTGGGGTTGTTCTGGAGGTCAGTGGTGGGTGGTGCCCCCAGTTGGGCAGATGTTGGGTGGGAATCTATTTTTATTGAGTTTTTATTGGGTTTAATCAGGATAACCCTTGATTTGGAGGGGTTGGAGGTGGACACCCCAATTTTGGAGCTCAGTGGGTAGAACAATCCCTGAATTGGGGGTTTCCTGTGGGGGAGGTCCCACATTGGGCAGATTTGGGCCAATTTGGGGGGGGGGGGGGATTCTGCACTGTGTAGCATCCAGTATACATCCATATGTCCAGTGTACCCCCAAATTTTGGGGAGGGGGTGCTCCCTGCTAACAGGGTGTCCCCCCAGGAGCTGCACTCGGCTGCGGCGCAGGTCAAGGCTGCACATCCCGGAGTGACGGTGGAGGCCAGCGGGGGCATCGTTTTGGAGACCCTCCCCCAGTTTTTGGGGCCCCACATCGACGTGGTGTCCATGGGGTGTCTGACCCACAGTGCCCCCGCCCTGGACTTTGCGCTGCGGGTGCTGGAACCCTAAAATCCATCCCCCTGACCCTGAAAACCCTGCCTAGGACCCCAAAAATCCATCCTAGGACCCTAAAAACCTACTCTGGAACCCCAAAACCCAACCTGAGATGCCCAAATCCATCCTGGGGAGGGTGAAACTCACTGTGAAACTCCAAAATCCACCCTGGGAATCCTCAAACCCCAAAGGCCTTCCACTAAGGGGTCTGTGAATCTGGCGCTGGGACCCTCAAAATCCATCTTGCACCCCAAAATCTATCTTGGAACTGCATAAATCAACTCTGGGACCCCAAAGTTCCACCCTGAGACCCTCCAGAACCCACTCTGGGACCTCCAAATCCCCCCCTGAGACCCCACAAAGCCCACCCTGAGGATCCCAAATCTCCATCCTGGGCTACTCCCACTCACCTCCCCCCTCTAAGGTGGACCCAAAATTCCACCCTGAGGTCTCCCCATCCCCCTTTCATCTTTGTACCCCCAAATAAATCCCTACCTCACCTCCCCCACTTGTCCCCCCAGTTTTTTCAGGGGTCCAAACTCCAGGTGGGGGGAGGATCCAGACCCAGTTTGAGGATTCCAGACCCCAGTTTGAGAGGCCCAGGTGCCAGGGTGGAGAGCTGAGACCTCAGTTTGAGGATCCCAGATCACGCTGGAGGGCTGCAGATCCCAGATTAAGGGTACCAGATCTCAGTTTAAGACTCCCAGACCCAGTTTAAAGAACCCAGATTACAGTTTGAGGGTCCCTGACCCCAGTTTAGGAGTCCAGGACCTGAACCCCCCATCTGAGGGACCCAAACCCCAGTTTAGGGGTATCAGATCTCAGTGTGAGGGTCCCAGACCCACCAGCAGCACACCTGGCAGCACCATAACACTGGGAATTAGGATCAGAGGAGAAGTCCTGCTGTAAATCACAAAATCAGGGTCTAATTCCTGGCCTGATCCCACCCACCCCATCACACCTGTGTGCCCACCTGCCCGCAGGTACCTTTGGGATGTCTTAAAAGAAATTTAAAAAGCAATTACTTAAAACTTAAAAAAACTAACTTTATTTACAAAACTATAGTTGGCTTGGCAGCCATAATCCTTAGGACAAAGTGATCTCCAGGCTCAAGGACGCCTGTGTGACCCTTCAGACTTAAAGTGCTGCCCCAGTCTGGGGCTGGGGTTGGATCCAGCCACACCCAGAGCCTTCTCTGAGAAGAACCCTGGGAAGTCAAGGAGTCCTTTCTGCACCTTGTGAATCAGCAGGAGGGTGTCCCTGATCAGTCGAGCCTGAATGTCCCACTCTGGGCACAACAGGCCCCCAGCTCAGCAGTGCCAGCACCACAGAGCTCGCAGGGACTGTCCCGGTGTCCGCTGCTCCTTCGGCTCCTCAGGATCGAGCTGCTCTGAGCTGCCAGACAACGCGTGAGTTCACACCCATCTTTCTGCAAGGCCTGAAGTTCTGTGACCAAAACAGAGCCGAGATGAGTTCCCGTGTTTGTAGAGACCCCCCACTCTCCCAGCCCTCACTCCCCACTCCCCACTGAAATCCAGAGCAGGCAGCTCCTCGCTCTGGTCCTGGGGATGTCACACGATGGTCCCTGGGCACAGAGCTCTGTCAGCCCCTGCTGTTCCCCAGCACGATCCCAAACAACCAGGGACCACCAGCAGCCTGGATGTGGCACTGGGCAGGGGCTGGGGGGGACAGGGGCTGCCCAAAGAGGGACCCCGGGTTGGGGCTCATGAACCTGATGGTCCAGTCTTGCACACATTGCTGAGGGTCCCTCAGGTACTGCAGGCTCTGATGAAGGTGCTGCTCAGCCCTGCTGCTGTCCTTTTCCATCTGGAGGGACCACAAAGATGTGGCATTGTCACACATCTTCCAGGTGGCTGGAGCAGCCCCTCCTGGCAGCAGCCCCATTACCAAGAGCCCTCCTCCCTCCCACTGGGTGCAGGAAGGAGAGATGGGACTGGAGGAGACCCCTGGGGCTCTGTTCTTGAGCCAGGAACAAGGATGCAGCTCCAGGCTGTGGGGTCTCTTCCCCAGGCCCAGCTGCAGAGCCCACGGCCCAGCACAGTCCCTGGGGCACATCCTCACCAAGCAGTCAGCCATCCTCCACGTCTGCCCTGTCTTCACCACGTGCTTCAGCTCCTTCCACTTGAGGAGCTCCGTGATAGCAAGGACGGCATTCCTGGAGGCCTGTGGAACAGCAGGAACTGGGAGATGGCTCCAGGGCCTGGGAAAGTTGACCTGGGCTGACTCTGCCTTTAGGGAGCTGCCAAAACATCCGGGAATGGCCCCCAGGTACAGGGATTGAGGCCCAAATGCCTGCTCTCCAACACCTTTGGGGACACACCTGTCCACACCTCGGTGTCCTGGCCCGATGCTGAGCCCTGCTGGAGTGGGCAGGGCAGGTGCTGGCAATGCCAACTTGGCTCTGCAGGGACCCTTCCCTGGGCTGTGCTTGGGGAATGCTGCCCAAGGCCTGGAGCCCCAGGGGGGGTCAGCCACCCCTCTCCGTGTCAGTGCTCAGCCTTGGCAGCAGTGCCTGGCCCACCCTGGGGGCCTCGTCATTCATGGGGAGGATGAGCAGGGCCAGGACACTGCACGCAGTTCTTCATCCACTTCTTCCCCTTCCCCAGCCCTGCCCTCAGCAGCCTCTGAAGGAGCGCATGCAGCGCTCCCACACCCAGCTTTCCTCCTGGAAGGAACGAGGAAAGGGGAGCTTCAGGAGCAGCAGCTCCCTGCCCATAGTGATGTGAAAAACGAGGTTCACTTTCCTGGTAAATTTTACAAGGTTTAATAAAACAAATAAGAGACTAAGACAATAAAGCAAAGGGTTAATGTGGCTGGGTGCTGGGCATTCAGCCAAGGCCACACACTCAGAAAACACTTCCTTAAATGCATCAACATGGTGCATATTTACAGACCTTCATGCATTATTCAAAATCACCCCCCCCAACCTGCAAATCAACTTTTTTTGTAGCCATCCTGTCTTATAAATAAATAAAATAAATAAATAAATAAATTCCTTCCCTGGAGTTCTGGTTATCTTCATCCAGATAGGATAATCTAATGTCTTGGTTTAATTTGAATTTTTGAATTTCCTGGCCAACGCACCAAATAATGTTATAGTCTTGAGTTGCCAATTTAAATATACTCATTTTCTGCTGTGAGACAGAACCAGGAGCAAAAGAGCAAGTCAGGCCTAAAACTTAAAAGGGTATAAAAAACTTTATTAACTACATAAATAAAAAGAAAGAAAAGCAAATTCAGAATAAGATCTTCAGACCACTCTTTCCTCCTGTTGGGGATTGAATTGTTCCCTTTTCTTTCTGTGGAATTTTTCCCATTGTTATGCTGAGTACTTGTGGCTACACCTTAGTAGCAACAGTTTTCTCTTGCAGGGGGGTGGGGAGATGGGGGGAGACCGAGAAGGAAAAGTTGGGAGAGGGATCTGGGGGGCACTCTCTCTCTCTCACTTCACCCGTGGAGTGGAAGGAGGACGCCCCGTGCTCGGATCTGGCATCTCCCCTGCCATCCCAGCGCTGAGATCCACGCTCCCTGCCGTTGGACATCGCTCTGCTGCTCTCCCACCTCACCCTGCTACCTCCGGACACTCTGCTGAGCACCACGACCAACACCGTGAGGGGGAGTCACTCCCCCATCCCTCTCACCCCTGGGCTGCTGCCGCCATCACTCCAGCCCCTCTTCAACTGCGCGGGACCTGCCCTGCCCCCAGCACCGGTAACTGAGCACAGGGAGAGAGGGCTTTGGCCAAAGGGACTGGAACTGAGCTATACTGTTCTCTTCTGTTGTCAATTTTTATAGCTGTTGTTGTTTCTGCTATTTTGCCTTGTTAGATCTCAGTAAAGAACTGTTATTTCTATCCCCATATCTTCTGCCTGACAGGCTCTGATTTGAAACTAAAATAATTAGAAGGGAGGGGGTTGCACTCTGCATCTCAGGAAAGGGGTTCTCGCCTTTCCTTAGAAAAATACCTGTCTTTCAAAGCAAGACAAGATGACATTGGCCCGATGCCAGGCACCCACCAGAGCCACTCTGACCCTGCCCCTCCAGCTGCAAGGGAAGAGAAAGTTGAACCAGGAGCTCCAGGATCAGATTAAGACAAGACAAGCAAACACACCAAACACAGCCTGGGCACAGCGAGGGAATTTATTACCAACCAAATCATAGCAACAGAAGGAAAAGAGAGAGAAATCTCTCCAAGCACTTCCCCCCACCCAATGGGGATCACCAGCTCACCAGGGCTCTGCCCAACGAGGGTCATGGGGGATCATCCAACACCGATCCTCCCATGGGGGATGGAGCTGGAGCAGAGCACGAAGCTCTTCCCACACTCAGGGCACTCACAGGGCTTCCCTTAGTGGTGACTCCGTTGGTGTCAGGTCAAGTGAGAGCTCTGTGAGAAGCTCTTCCCACACTCAGGACACTCGTGGGGCCTCTCCCCAGTGTGGATGCGCCGGTGGACAATGAGGTTGCCATTTTGCTTGAATCCCTTCCTGCAGTCGGGGCAGCGGAAGGGCCTCTCCTCTGTGTGAATCCGCTCATGTAGGAGAAGATTGGAGCTGGTCTGAAACCTCTTCCCACACTTGGGACACTCATAGGGCCTCTCCCCAGTGTGGATGCGCTGGTGTTTTTTCAGGTCAGAGCTCCATCCAAAGTTCTTCCCACATTCCAAGCAGGAGTAGGGCCGTTCCCCTGTGTGGACCACCTGGTGCCGGAGCAGGTCAGAGATCTCACTGAAGCCCTTCCCACATTTCCCACAGTCGTAGGGCTTCTCCCCAGTGTGGATCCTCTGGTGTTGGATCAGCTTGGAGCTCTGGCTGAAACCCTTCCCACATTCCCCACACTTGTAGGGCCGTTCCCCAGTGTGGATCCTTTGGTGTTCGATCAGCCTGCACCTGTAGCTGAAACCCTTCCCACATTCCAAGCACTTGTGGGGCTTCTCCCCTCCAGGAGGCTTCTCCACCAGCTCTGAGCTCTGCCTGGATCTCCGGCCGCCTTCCCGGCTCAGGGAGGGTCTTTCCTCCTCGCAGCTCCCTGGGCTGGGTTTGCAGCCCCTCCTCGTGAGAGATCTCCGGGGCTTTTCTGCCTCCTCCATCCCCACAATGAAAATTGAGCAATGAAAATTCCTGAGCAATGAAAATTCCTGGTTTAGGGGGAAATAACAAGAAAAGAGCTCCATAAACTGGGTGTTCCTCCTTGCCCAAGTTCATCTCTGGAAGTCATTAAGCATCTTGTGTCTCTAATAACCTCCCAAACACCAAGATTCCCACCCAAAACCCTCAAAACATTAAGACACGGATTAAAAACTCCCCAAATATAAATATTCAGCCAAATTCCCCTCCAAAATTATGCTGGGTTGAAAGCAAAACTAGTGAGAGACTCCAAGTCAAAAATACAATTTTTTAGGAAAAAAGATTGGAGAAATAAAATACATGCAATAGTACAAAGGAAAACAACTGACAGAATCAGAATACAACCTGACTCCCCACTAGTTAGGGTGGTGGTAGCAGTCCCGATGAAGTGGTCTTGTTGAAGTAGTGATGCTGTAGAAAGGTCTGGTAGCTCTTGTCCTCTGGAAACCAGTGGGGAAGGGCTGCCTTGGTGTTCCAAATCTCAGATTTTATCTAGGTAGGAAAGGCTTGGCTCCTCCCCCTGGCTGGAGCATCTCCCAATGGGATGATGGAATTTTATCAGTCATGCAGTGGCACTCAATGGCCCATTAACAGAAGATATCTTGCTGGAGGAAGGATGGGTTGTGGAAAAGATAAAGAACACTGCCCCCCCTGGTTTTAACAGATGGCCCATTAGCAGAGGATATCTCCCACAGAGATAAGGATCACTGCTCCACCTGTTTTTTTCCACCACTCTTTGTTCTTTTGTTTCTTCTTGGGACTTCTGACTGGTTACTTCATGTTTGCTGCTGATTTCTTCTCCCTTTTGCAGATGAAAATGATAAAAGTGTCTTTGACCAGCCTTGCTGGATATTGTGAAGAGGAACAGTCATCTGCTGCAAGTGGAAGTGTCACAGGTGGAGCAGAGTTCTGTGAGTGCTGTATCAAACCAGACCTCGTCAGACCTGCCAGAACAACTGCTCCATGCTGCCCTTCACTGCTCTGCCTGTTCCCCACTGTTTCATGCCAGAGTAATTTAACTGCTGTTAATTGGGTGTGTGTTTCACTCGAGCCAGTGCAGCAGAACCAGCAGAAAGCAGCCCCAGAATGAATGGGGCTCTGCAGAGGAGCCCCAGACTATTCATCAGCCTGCCCGCAGAACTGGCTCCAACTCTGAACCCTTGTGACCACACTCTGAAGAAGACACACTTCTGATATTTCTGAGGCACTTATGACTGAGGCACTGCATGTGCTTGTGCAGGTAACAATCCCAAAGTTCTTTCTGTCAGGAAAATTAATCCACAAATACCAGAGGTTTATGTCCAAAAAGGAGACAGAGGAGTCCTTTTTGCTTTATTCGAATAAAGGGAGAGGCCATGGGACATTCCCCTGGGATCTCTCAAATTTTTGGAGGACGCAGCCTCCTTTTATCCTATTTTCCCAGCCGCATTTCCCTCTCTCTTTCCCCATTGGCTGAGGTACTTGAGAGGCACAGACTTCCCGGAACGCCTGATACCTGAAATTCCCCTCTAATGTATAACCCTCCCTTTTCATTTTTAATTCTTATAGAATTCATAGTTTTCCCCCCGTTGCTTCTTTCATCTTTCGATATCCAATTTCATTTATCAGCAGCCCTACAGTTTGTTTGTAAAGGCAAATATCTTTTTCCATTCATCAATCAGTGGAATCCATCCCATTGTTTCTTTTATCTCTCAGTGCTAGCCTTATCTACAGGCAGATCCACAGCTCATTTGGAAAGACAAATTCAACATTCCTCTCAATCCCTCCTCTTTTATTTTTTAGTAATTGTCTTTACAAACTTTAGCTCTCATTGACTTAATTTTTTTTTGTTTCTGAGTCTTTTTTGGTTTTGTAATTATTTGGAGTGACATCAATTTCTGTCCTTTTGTAACCATCTCTGGATCAGTAGGCGTGGCTATTACCTGCATCCCTTTGATCACATGTTGAATAAGTTGTACTAAGCAAGGGATCATGCATGGCAAAAAGATTAGAGTTGCTACAGCACATAAGAGGAAAAAAAGTAGTTGTTTAACCCATAGTCCACCAGGTAGCCAAGAAAACATGTCCCATTCCCATCCTTTCCATGTTTGGACTGGCACATGAGCTAATTTTCTTATTCCTTTTGCTATTTGTTTCACCACCTTTCCATTGTCATCTATTTGCAAACAGCAGTTTGAGTCATTAAATTTGCCACACACTCCCCCTTCTTCTGCTAATAAATAGTCTAATACCATCCAGTGCTGAAATATTGCAGTTCTCATCTGAATAGACTGGTCAGCAAGAAGGTCAAGAGCTGTAGCTGTCTGGTTACTTACTATTTCAAAGACAGCTTGTAACCTAATTATCCGGTTTAGATTATAAATGGGTTCTCTGGCACCTGATATGAATTCATTAGGATTCCAAGTGGCTGGTCCGTAGTGTTGTATGATTCGTTCAGGTGGCCATTCATCTTCACCCCATCTTTGGGTGCTCCCTCCAGCCAGGGATACATCAATTGACCGCTTTTCTCTAATTAGATCATCATGTACCTTGATTCCTAAGTGATTTCCCTGAACCTGTGGTAGCAGAAAGAGCAGTGTCTGATATACCCCACACAACATATTCCTGACCAGTTTGGGGGTAACCTGCAATGTGCATGTTGGCCACAAATCCAGTAATGCCCCTTTAAAGCCCAGGTCCCATTGACAAAGGGACCTTCCCAATTTTCATGGTCAATTGAAGAGTCAAAATACAGCTTACTCCCTGGGCCCAGTGGTCCCCCAACAATGGTTGCCCCACCATAAGAATCACAGTAGTTGCATTTCCAAGCTCCCACATGAGGTTTCCACCTGCAGTTACATCCCAGATCTGTTTTGTTAGATTTGGACCAGAACCTATTAAAAAGGGTTCGAGTTCCATTTCGATGTTGCCATTTCCACTGGTAGTCACGGATAACATGTGTCCTACTTGTGGAATTATCTCGGGGGCAGCTTAAAAATAAGGGATCAAAAAACTTATCCTTCCCCACTGCTTTACAGCCTTTTAAATCTTTCTGGTAATTATGGTAGGAGCACTTTACCCAGCTACCATTTGTGAGCTTAACATGTGTTTGATTCCATCTGCCTTGAAATCTGGAACAATCATAAGGAAGGCAGTTGGGGGTCCAACAATCTAAACCCAAAGATAAAGTCCAGTCACAAACACTTTTTCCCATGTATATGCTTCTTGTCCTAAGTGCCTCTTTCAGAAGAATGAAGCAGCCATGGACTTCCTTCTTCATCCCAAACTCCTGTTCCATTACGGACCTCACTCAGGGTGCTAATCCACCATTTAGGTTCAACTGGGCTGGCCACCCATGGCCCGTTTTCAGATTCTCCTGGCCCTCCACAGACCCAACAATTGCTAAGGTTAAAGGTTTTTGCTACTTCTTCTCCTAAGGTCAAAAAATTATTTTCCCATTCTTGGCCCCAACC
Organism: Sturnus vulgaris; assembly: GCF_052056855.1. Taxonomy (NCBI): domain Eukaryota; kingdom Metazoa; phylum Chordata; class Aves; order Passeriformes; family Sturnidae; genus Sturnus; species Sturnus vulgaris. Next base: position 14,865,391 of record NW_028276170.1, read on the forward strand.
TAACTGATAATATAAAGGGAACATTATTAAGAGAAACATTCTGATTGTGTAATCTAATTTCCTAACTTCATTTTTACTTTCACGTTGTCTTCCACACCACCTGTGGCGAGTGAAGGCACAGAAAGAGCTTAACATAAAGAAAACAATGACAGCAAGGGTTGGCCCCCAGTGCCTGGAGATCTGAGAGGAGGGATGCCCACACAGACTATTTCAGCAGGCACTCTGTGGGTGGGCACATGAGGCTTCCCCCGATGTCGACGCCCTGGCTGCTGCTCCAGTCCCCTCCTGCCGAGTGTCAGTCGCGGCTTCCCGTCCTTCTCCTCCAGCTGAGATGTCCAAATCTCTGGGGCTGCAGAGACCTTGGCCCGAGTGTGATGGGTCCAGCCGTGTTCAGCTGTCTTGACGGCTGTGTCTGTGCTCAGCAACACCTGGAAAGGTCCACGCCACTTGGCCACCAGTGGTGCTTCTTCCCACTCCTTAACCAGGACCCAGTGTCCCGGTTGGATGTTGTGAACAGCAAAGTCCAAAGGCAGGGTCTGTGCCAGCTGAGCTTCCTGTCAAAGAGATTTCACAAGAGACAGTATCCGAGCCACATATTGTTTCAAATACACATCACTTATCTCTATCCCCCCACTAGGCTGAGAATTACAAGGGGAAGGAATTCCAAACATCAATTCAAAGGGAGATAATTGAATATCTCCCCTGGGTCTGGCTCTTATCCTTGCTAAAGCCAGGGGCAGGAGCCGTACCCATGGCATTTTACTTTCTATCACCAGCTTCAGGAGGTTTTTCTTTATTTCTCCATTCATCCTCTCAACCTGGCCTGAACTTTGTGGATGCCAGGGTGTATGGAGGTTCCACTGTATCCCTAAAGCAGTCATAACTCCTTGAAGAATTTTTCCTGTAAAATGAGTTCCCCTATCTGAATCTATTGCTTCCACTATCCCATATCTTGGAATTATTTGTTCCAAAAATATTTTAACAACTGATCCTGTAGTTGCTGACACAGTTGGAAATGCTTCTGGCCACCCGGATAATTGACATACTATTACCAGAAGATATTTAAATCTTGCCACTCGAGGCATTTCAGTAAAATTTACCTGGCATCTCTGGAAGGGACGTACTGCCCAACGCCTCCCTCCCCTGGCCAGTTTCTTTATAACTTTGTTGTCGGTTTTAGCACAAGTCAAACAGCCTTCAGTGGCTCGCTTTGCCAGGCTAAAGAGACCAACAGCAGCGTTCATTTTGAGGAAGGCTTCTGCCAGTCCTCGGGAGCCCCAATGACTCCCTTCATGAAGTTCTTTTAACAATTGTAAGGCTCGAGATTTTGGTATCCACTGCTTACCTCCCTTGTAAACCAATTATTTTCTCTTTTCTCTGCCCCACTCTTTTTAATTATCTCAAGTTCCTCTGGTGGAAAAGAGAGTTTCTCTGGCAGCGGTGCAGTTACTGGGAGCAAAGGCAGGGTCTTAGAGACTTCTGGCAACAATGCAGCTTTGCGAGCTTCTTCATCAGCCAGTCGGTTTCCTATTGCCTCCTCCGACCATCCTGCCTGATGCCCCTTAATGTGGATTATCGCCACTCTTTTTGGTAAATTCACTGCCTCCAATAGGCGAGAGATTAAGTTTTCGTGAGCTAATGTCTTTCCTCTGCAGCTTAATAAACCTCTTTCTTCCCATAGTTTTCCAAATGCATGTATTACCCCATATGCATATTTAGAATCAGTAAAGATATTTACTGTCTTGTCCTGGTATAATTCACAGGCTCTCACAAGCCCGTACAGCTCTGCTGTCTGAGCTGACCAGGTGTGTGGTAACCTCCCCCCTTCCTTTAATTGCTTCCCATTTACGATAGAGTATCCTGTAAATCGTTTCCCTTCTACCACCTTGGAGGACCCATCAATGAACACATTCTCTCCCTCAGGCCAGGGAATATCCCGTAGATCTTCCCTAGCCCGTGTCTGGAGGTCTATAACCTGGATACCATCATGGATTTCTTCCTGGCCCCCCTTTTCTCCAGGGCCATTTAAATAAGAGGCTGGATTAAAAATTTCCCCACCTATACATTCTAAATCCTCCTGTTCCATTAAACAAGATTCTTACTGTAATAATCGAGCACTCGTCATCCACTTAGAGGCTCTCTCAGTTAACAAAGCTTTAATCTGATGTGGGACTTTAACAATGAGATCCCCTCCCCTTGTCAGCTTTCGGGCCTCAGCCACCATCAGAGCTGTGGCTGCACAGTTCTGCAGACAATGGGGCCGCCTCTGGCCACCGGGTCTAACAACTTAGAAAAACAGGCAACAGGCCTCCGTGTTCCCCCATGCTCTTGCACCAAAATTCCTTTAGCATGACCCTGTTTGACATCCACATATAGTTGAATTTTTTTTTTTTTCTGCATCTGGAAGAGCTAAGACTGGGGCATTAATCAATTTGTCCCTGGGGCTGCCCATACTTCCTGATTTATTTCAGCATAAGCCTTCTCAGACATTTTACACAAAGATATCACAGTTTCGGACTCCGTGTCACTTTTTTACAATGCTAATTTGCATTCCCATTCTAGCCATCAAATCTCTTCCCAGTAAATTACAATCACAATTAGGAACAAACAAGAATTCATGCAGTTCAAATCTGTCCCCCACATTCATTAACAGTGGTTGAATAAAATGCACTCGCTCATCCTTCCCGCTTACTCCTTGAATAACCAAGGATCTTTTTGACAGTTTTCCCCCCTTAGGTATAAAATTTAAGGTGGACGGAGAAGCCCCTGTGTCTACCAGAAAACACACCTCCTCTCGATCCGGACCCACCTTAAAAGTTATCAAGGGCTCTTGAGTGGTGGGTCCTTGGTATAATAGGAGCCCCTGACACCCCTAACAATCCATTTCCATTATCCTCTGGACTTCCTCCTCCTCAGGGTCCAGTTGTTTCTGCGGACACTCGTTTTTCCAATGCCCTTCTGCCCTGCAGACAGCACACTGGGTCTTCCCCAGCCGCTGTTTGGGTCGGCTGTCCCCTGCCGAGGAGGGAATCCCTCTGCCACTTCCTTGTGGCCGACCCCGTCCCCTCTGTCCCTGGGGACCCCTTGGACCCTGTGGTTTATTCCTCTGGGGCTGCAAAAACTCTGCCATCATCCTTGCTTTAGCTTCTGCCTTTTCCTCATCCCTTCTTACATATATCTGCTGTGTTTTTCTAACCAATTCCTCTAGAGACTTATTTTGTCACTCTTCATCTTTTTGTACTCCTTTCCTTATATCAGGCCAGGCTTTAGTAACAAATTGTACCTTAAGCAATGTGTTGAAGGCTGGCCCTTCAGGATCCATCCCCCTGTGCTTCCTTAAGGCATCCCTAATCCTCTCCAACCAATGAGGGCTTTCCTGTTTCTCCTGTTCCAACTACAGAGCCTTAGCTATGTTGTTAGTTCTGGGAGCCGCAGACTTGATTGCCCTGATCAAATAAGCACGGCAATCACGGTGAGCCAGACTGGCCTGGTTATTTGGGTCCCACTGGGGGTCTGCCTGGGGGATGGCATCACCCACCGTAGGTGCATTGGGTCCAGCCCCCCCTGCTGCTTGTGGATGTTCATCCTCCCACAGCTGCCGAGCTTTCTGCAAAATCATTCGTTTCTCTGATGACCCAAACAAAATTCCCAAAAGAAAATCCCAATCCTTTCACGTATAATCCGCATTTCCCAAATATTTCTCTATCTTTTCCCCCACCCCTATGGCAACATATAAATATATTTTTTTTCAACCCTCTTATATCCTGGGTAGTGAGTGGTACAATTACAAACCCAAATCCTCCCCCTTGACCCCCCAAAGGAACTTGACAGAGTGGCATCTGGTGTACCCCTGTCTCTTGGGGGGCTTCTGATGCCCTAAACTGAGTTCCTCTTCTAGTTCTGGGGGGTGATACAACATGCTGCTCCCCTCCCCCTACACCATCACCCTTCTCAGGTGAGGCTGTAGGAATAACATTTCCCTGATCCCCTTGCTCTGAAAGTTGAGGATACAGACGACCTGCAGCTGACCCTGGGTCAGCTAGCAACACTGGAGGACAAGACGGGGGAAGGAGCTGAAAAACATCCCAATCCTCACCACTTTCCTCTTCCTCCTCTTTTTTCTTAACACATAAATTTCTCTTGTTTCTTGTCTGACCCATATTAATCCACATTCCCTTTCAATCCATCCTTTCCAATTCTCCTCTAAGTACCTTCACAAAATTCAACACAAATGAATTTTCTCTGTTCCATAAGGTGGCCATATAAGTCCCCTTGCCAACTTATACTCTGGCCACACAAAATAACAATATTTTGCCATCATTTCCATAGTTACTTCTGGGTGAATATACAATCTCTCCCAAGACCTCAGCATTCTCCCCAAGGGACTCTCCGGGGGTATTATGGGATCGTCATCCCTTTTGCCGGGGCCCCTTCGCGGCTTCACCTTTCCAACCCTCTCTGGGTGCCCCGTTTTACCTGTGCTACCCTCCATGGGTGCCCTCCCAGGTTTGCTCCTTTGTTTTCAGTGGTCCTTCCCTGCGGACTCTTCACGGACCCCCCTGGTCCGCCACTCGTCTGTCTCCTGGACAGTCTCGGGAACCCAATCGATCGCCCGGTACCGGCCGGCACCAAGGGGAGCTGATCACCCAAACTGGGTGAGGCGCCTTCAGCTCCACTCGCTGCCCCGGACGGTGGAAAGATCCCGGACGAGCCCCCAAAATTGTCAGGAAAATTAATCCACAAACACCAGAGGTTTATGTCCAAAAAGGAGACAGAGGAGTCCTTTTTGCTTTATTCGAATAAAGGGAGAGGCCATGGGACATTCCCCTGGGATCTCTCAAATTTTTGGAGGACGCAGCCTCCTTTTTATCCTATATTCCCGGCCACATTTCCCTCTCTCTTTCCCCATTGGCTGAGGTACTTGAGAGGCACAGACTTCCCGGAACGCCTGATACCTGAAATTCCCCTCTAATGTATAACCCTCCCTTTTCCTTTTTATTTTTTATATAATTCATAGTTTCCCCTCCCCCCTTGCTTCTTTCATCTTTTGATATCCAATTTGATTTATCAGCAGCCTTACAGTTTGTTTGTAAAGGCAAACATCTTTTTCCATTCATCAATCAGTGGAATCCATCCCATTGTTTCTTTTATCTCTCAGTGTTTAACCTTATCTACAGGCAGATCCAGAGCTCATTTGTAAAGACTAATTCAACATTCCTCTCAGCCCAGAGGAGAATCTAGCACAAAATATTCTCCCTGTGTACTGCACGACAAAAAATATTCAGGGGAAAATACAGTGGCATCTGAGGCTTGTGGAACTCCCAGAATACTGAGCCTGCAGAGGAGGCAAACAGCCCTGGCAGTGCCTGAGGGGACTTCTCCTCACAGACTCCTCTCAAAGTGTGTCACTTCAGCAGGGGAAGGCTTTCAAACCTTTGCCTTTCCTTCCACCTGTGCTGAAATTTAAGGCTCCTCCTGAGAAAATACTGACCTACAAATAGTTCTCCATTCCTCAGCAAAGCTACTCAGGTGCTCAACCGAAGAAATTGCAAAATTAAAGGTGGTCAGAAATTTAATATCAAGGCCTATTTGCAGAGAAACCCCATCATATGGGAGCAAATATTTATTAGCATCAGTTCACCCAAAAGAAACCCAACCCTGTATTAAGCAGCGTTTTAAACGAACTTGAATTCGTTTTCCTCACATATCTGCTGGACTGGTTTGCTCCTTTTTTATCCTTGAGAGAATATTAGAACCATTTGCTCTTGACAGGATTCCTCTGGTGGTCCCCAGCCTTGGCTCCTCACCACGCCTTGCCTGGGCTGTTAACGCAGCCTGTCAGCACCACCTGACTTTGGCAGCCTGTTCAGGCCTCGGGCACGGCTGGTGCCACGGTCCCCTCTGGTGCCACGGTCCCCTCTGGTGCCACGGTCCCCTCTGGCTCCTGGCATATCCCTGCTGCCAGAGGAGCCCTGCTTGTGCTGCTGCCTGCGTTCAACAAAGCTCGTCCTGCTCCCCTGGCAAAGAGAGACCAAAATCACTGCTTTGGGCAGCTCGTTTGAACGAGTTGAACACTTACTCATCTCGAACACAGACCTCTTAACATCCACACACCAACATCAGGAAGTCACTTCATCTACAGAGATGAGGAAGCCTGAGCGAACAGAAGGTCGGCATTCAAGCACATTGGGTTTTTAATTTAGTGGAAGCACTCACTCGTTCACAAGCCTTACTTGTCAAACTGGATTGTGCGATGCTATTGTCTTGCTTGTGTCAGAGAGAAAGCAGGGAGAAATTAGCTAAGAAATAAGAACCACACTTGGGGCTCGGGCTTGTCAGACAAAGGGAGCAGGGCGGCACCTGCCCGCTTTGCCCGAGTCCCTGCTCCTGCCGGACAAAGGCGGACGCGGCTCCGTGCGGGGCGAGCCGGGCGCTCCGTGCCGGGGCCGGGGCCGAGCGCTCGGGCGAGCGGCGCTCAGGATGCTCGGGCAGCGCCGCGGGCCGGGCGGGCGCGATGGAGCCGCCTGAGGGCTGGGACCCCTCCGGGCGGCCGGCCCGGCGCACGCAGTGGCTGCTCAGAGCCCTCGCCCACCGCTACGGGGGGGAGCGCGGCGTGGAGAGCGAGATGGTCGTGCTGGCCAGCGGCCCGGAGCAGTCCCTGCACGAGATCTTCCAGCAGCGGGACTGCGCCGGGCCGGGCCGCATCCCCGGCGAGGAGTCCCGCACGCTGTGCCGGGCGCTGGCGCCGGAGGAGGCGGCGGAGCCCGAGGAGTGCGCGGGGCTGTGGGACGGGCTCTGGGCCGAGCTCACCTTCCGCCAGCTCCACGCGCGGCTCTGCGGCCACTTCAGCACCCGCGCGGGGCCGCGGCTGCCGCTGGGCCGGGAGGGCGAGCACATCGAGAGCCACATCCGCCCGCGCAGCCCCCGCCGAGCCCGAGCGGCGGCCGCCGGGGCCCTGCTCCCGAGAGCGCTGCGAGGAGATGGTGGCGCTGGAGCGGGCCGAGGAGCGCATGGCCGAGCTGCAGCAGGAGAAGGGCAGCCTGCGGCAGCTGCTGGAGGACGTGCGGGCCGCCCTGCAGAGCAGCGATGCGCGGTGCCCGGCGCTGCGGCTGAGTCCGGGCCGGCTTCTGCACCGCGCTCCCGGCGGCGGCTCGGGTGGCCCCGAGCGCTTCAGGAGAGATGCTGCTCTCGCAAAGTCAGTGTTTAGAACCCCTCCACCTCCGCACTGAGACCGAAGTTGCTCGTTCATCCTCGGCATTAACTTTCCAGTAAAGTTTAGTTACAAGGGAGGCTTTTAGGAGAAATGTATGGCATCGGTGTGCCATTAAATATGTTTGTGATGAGCACTGTTCAAAGCGTAGGGGAGTTCAGCTTAACAAACCCACGTGTACAATGCTGCTGCTGCTTCTCCTGCACAGCCAGGATGTGCTGATAGCAGATGCTGGGTATGCACTGCTGCAGGGTTTTTCCTGAAGTAAGAAAGAACTTTGGGATTCTTCCCTGCACAAGCACGTGCAGTGCCTCAGTCATAAGTGCCCCAGAAATATCAGAAGTGTGTCTTCTTCAGAGTGTGGTCACAAGGGTTCAGAGTTGGAGCCAGTTCTGCGGGCAGGCTGATGAATAGTCTGGGGCTCCTCTGCAGAGCCCCATTCATTCTGGGGCTGCTTTCTGCTGGTTCTGCTGCACTGGCTCGACTGAAACACACACCCAATTAACAGCAGTTAAATTACTCTGGCATGAAACAGTGGGGAACAGGCAGAGCAGTGAAGGGCAGCATGGACCAGTTGTTCTGGCAGGTCTGACGAGGTCTGGTTTGATACAGCACTCACAGAACTCTGCTCCACCTGTGACACTTCCACTTGGAGTAGATGACTCTTCCTCTTTACAATATCCAGCAAGGCAGGTCAAAGATACTTTTACCATTTTCATCTTCAAAAGGGAGAAGAAATCAGCAGCAAACATTAAGTAACCAGTCGGAGGTCCTGGGAAGAAACAAAAGAACAAAGAGTGGTGGATAAAAACAGATGGAGCAGTGATCCTTATCACTGTGGGAGATATCCTCTGCTAATGGGCCATCTGTTAAAACCAGGTGGGGCAGTGTTCTTTATCTTTTCCACAACCCATCCTTCCTCCAGCAAGATATCTTCTGTTAATGGGCCATTGAGTGCCACTGCATGACTGATAAAATTCCATCATCCCATTGGGAGATGCTCCAGCCAGGGGGAGGAGCCAAGCCTTTCCTACCTAGATAAAATCTGAGATTTGGAACACCAAGGCAGCCCTTCCCCACTGGTTTCCAGAGGACAAGAGCTACCAGAACTTTCTACAGCATCACTACTACAACAAAACCACTTCATCGGGACTGCTACCACCACCCTAACTAGTGGAGTGTCAGGTTGTATTCTGATTCTGTCAGTTGTTTTCTTTTGTACTATTGCATGTATTTTTTTTCTCTTATCTTTTTTCCTATAGAATTGTATTTCTGACTGATTCTCTCATTGGTTTTGCTTTCAAACCAGCACATGTCTGGAGGGGATTTTGGCTGAAGCTTGTTATTTGGGGAGTTTTTGATCCGTGTGTTAAAGTTTGGAGGATTTTGGGCAGGAATCTTGGTGTTTGGGAGGTTATTACAGACACAAGATGCTCAATGACTACCAGAGATGAACTTGGGCAAGGAGGAACACCCAGTTTATGGAGCTCTCTTCTTGTTATTTCCCCCTAAACCAGGAATTTTCATTCCTCAGGTGTGCAGGGATGGAGGAGGCAGAAAAGCCCCGGAGATCTCTCACGAGGAGGGGCTGCAAACCCAGCCCAGGGAGCTGCGAGGAGGAAAGACCCTCCCTGAGCCGGGAAGGCGGCCGGAGATCCAGGCAGAGCTCAGAGCTGGTGGAGAAGCCTCCTGGAGGGGAGAAGCCCCACAAGTGCTTGGAATGTGGGAAGGGTTTCAGCTACAGGTCCCAGCTGATCCTACACCAGAGGATCCACACTGGGGAGAAGCCCTACCAGTGTGGGGAATGTGGGAAGGGCTTCAGCAACAGCTCCAACCTGATCCAGCACCAGGTGATCCACACAGGGGAACGGCCCTACACCTGCTCGGAATGTGGGAAGAGCTTTGCATGGAGCTCTGACCTGAGAAAACACCAGCGCATCCACACTGGGGAGAGGCCCTACGAGTGTCCCAAGTGTGGGAAGAGGTTTCACACCAGCTCCAATCTCCTCCTACATGAGCGGATTCACACAGAGGAGAGGCCCTTCCGCTGCCCCGACTGCGGGAAGGGATTCAACCGCAACTCCACCCTCACTGTCCACCGGCGCATCCACACTGGGGAGAGGCCCTACGAGTGTCCTGAGTGTGGGAAGAGCTTCTCACAGAGCTCTCACTTGACCCGACACCAACGGAGTCACCACTAAGGGAAGCCCTGTGAGTGCCCCGAGTGTGGGAAGAGCTTTGTGCTCTGCTCCAGCTCCATCTCCCATGGGAGGATCGGTGTTGGATGATCCCCAGTGACCCCCGTTGGGCAGAGCCCTGGTGATCTTTGGTCCTGGTGATCCGTGTTGGGAAGACACCTGGCTGAGGGGTTTCTGCATCATCCTGTCTCCCTGTGGGCACCTGGATGAACACAGGGGCAGGAACGTCCATCAGGGCCCAAACTGACATTGGGAATTCTTTGAGGAGAGCAGATTTGTTGACTTTCAAGCTCAGAAAATATTCTGTGTTCAATCCTATCTCCTGATGGTATCCAGGAATATCCAGGAATATCCAGGAATGGTCTTGGAGATCTTTTCCAACCTCACTAATTCCCGGATTTTCATTTCCTATTGCCCAAGGTTGTCTTCCGCAGCCACATGGTAATGAACTGAGGCAAAGACCAAGATTTTGGAGACAGTGGGGTGGAAAGACCTCCAAAAAATGTTTTTCCCTCCCACTCAAGCACATTGGTCCTCAGCTCACACAGACACTGAAATCTTTTTCTTTTAGCCTCGATTTGCTTTTCATTTCTCTTCATCCTTTTAAAACAATCAACACGGGTGAAAATAAAGACACTGAACTGAGACATGGGTGGGGATATGGAGGGACAAAGACATGGTGGGGCACAGACATGGAGAGTTGAATCATGGTTTTAAAGAGTTAAGATTTTTGCTAAGGGTAGAAGGAGTTTCCATGGCCAAGATGTACGTTAGGTAGGTAATTACTTGATGCTTAGGAAAGAGCTAATTGGTATAATTATCTGCTATTATGAACTTAGGTATAGAAGAACCTAAATAATAAATAAAATAATAAACCATTAATCATGAAGCACGAGGCCTTGGATTGTGCCACAGGATCACAGAGACCTGATGAAGACTCTCCTGACTTCATCCTTTGAGACCACTGACCCATTTCGAGACCACCGACCCAATTCAAGAGAAGAACTGCGCATGCTTGAATGACGAATGGGCTCATTTTAATATGGGATGGGGATGGGAGGTGCTGGGGTTATGCACATGTATTGTATGTAAGGTCTTGGGCAATAAATAGAGGGCAAAGAACCTTGTTCGGGGCGGTCACGCCTTTGGGAGGTGACTCCCGTGCCGGTGAATAAACACACCACTTTGTCACTTTAATTAGTTACAGTGCCTTTGTCCGTGATTATACCGGTTTTTAACGATTCAGGGGGACAAACTGTGGTCACGTGGGGACACTGCAGGGTCATCTTAGTGACCCAAAACAGGACAGGTGACTTCAGGGTGGCCCCGATGTCCCCAAGGCAAAGGCACCAAGGTCCCCAGTGTCCCTCGGGGTGACAGTGCCGCCCCCATGTCCCCACCCTGTCCCTGCATCCCGGGCTGCCTCCAGCTTTCACATCACTTCCTTGTGTCCCTCCACCGAGGTTCCCAAGGCCACCACGATGTCCCCGAGGGCCTGGGCAGCTCTGGGGAACCCCTGTTGCCATGTCCCACATGTGTCACCATCATGTCCCTGTTAACAGCGTCTACCAAGTACCCCAGGTGCCATGTCACCGTGTCCGGCTGCCCCTGGACATCTGCAGTGTCCTTGCTGGTGGCCGCAGTGGCCTCGGCGCTGGCCCTGGCAGTCGCCACCCCCTGGGCACAGTCACGCAGGTGCTGGGCCATGGCCCAGTGCTCACAGGCGATGGTGGCCAGGTGTCACCACGATGTCACCGAGGCCTGCAGGGTCACCTGGCAGGACACGGCCACTGTGCCCAGAGCCAGCAGCAGGTGACTGTCTTTGGTCACCCCCAGGGCAGAGTGTGCCAAGTCCAGAGACACTGCGGGGACATGGGGACACCGCACAGGTGGCACCGGGGACACGGCAGCAGGGCAACCAGCACAGTGGCACCTGAGCAGTGGCACCAAGAACACCCCAGAGCCACCAGCCCAGGGCTGCCCCAGTGTCAGCATCCCAGTGCCACCCGTTCAGTCTCAGTGTCACCAGCCCAGTGTCCCCAGTTCAATCCCAGTGTCCCCAGTTCAACCCCAGCGCCACCAGAGCTGCCCCAGTGTCCCCAGTCCTGTCCCAGTGTCACCAGCTCAGTGTTCCCAGTTCCTTCCCAGCCCAGTGTCACTGCCCCATTGCCACCATACCAATTTCACCATCCCAGTGCTCCCAGTTCCCTCCCAGTGTCTCCAGTCCATCCCAGTGTCCAGTGTCTCCAGTCCATCTCAGTGTCCCCCATCCTGTCACAGTGTCCCTGTCCCAGTGCTCCTAGTTGTGTCCCAGTGTCACCATCCCAGTGCTCCCAGTTCAATCTGTGTCTCCAGTTCCCTCCCAGTGCCACCACCCTATTCTCCCCATACCAAAGTCACCATCTCAATGTCACCAAAATAGTTCCCTCCCAGTGCTCCCAGTGCCAGCCCAGTGTCCCCCATCCTGTCCCAGTGCTCTTGTCCCAGTGCTCCCAGTTGTGTCCCAGTGCCACCAGTTCCCTCTCAGTGTCACCATCCCAGTGCTCCCAGTCCCATCCCAGTGCTACCCCCCCATTGTCACCATACCAGTGTCACCAACCCAGTGCCACCAGTTCTGTCACCACCCAAGTGCCACCAGCCTGGTGTCACTAACCCAGTTCCAGCCCAGTGTCCCCAGTCCTATCGCAGTGCCACCAGTCCTGTCCCAGTACCACATCCCCAGTGTCCCCATACCAATGTCATCACCAGCCCAGTGTCCCCAGTGCCATCCCAGTGTCCCCCATCCTGTCCCAGTGTTCTTGTCCCAGTGCTCCCAGTTGTGTCCCTGTGCCAGCCCAGTGCCACCCTGTCATTGACCCATACCAGTGTCACCAGCCCAGTGCCACCGGTCCTGTCCCAGTGCCACTAGCCCAGTGCTCCCAGTGCCAGCCCAGTGCTCCCAGTGCCAGCTCAGTGTCACCAACCCAGTGTCCCCAGTTCCATCCCAGTGCCACCAGTTCTGTCCCAGTGTCACTAATCCAGTGTCACTGGTCCTGTCCCAGTGTCCCCAGTGCCATCTCAGCATCACCAGTGCCACCCATGGCACCACCCCAGTGTCCCCAGTTCAGTCTCAGTGTCCTCAGTCCTGTCCCAGTGCCACCAGCCCAATGCTCCCAGTTCCATTCCAGTGTCCCTGTCCCATCCCAGTATCCCCCATCCTGTTCCAGTGTCCCTGTCCCCGTGCTCCCAGTTGTGTCACAGTGCCACCAGTTCCATCCCAGTCCCATCCCATTGTCACCAACTCATTGTCCCCAAAACAATGTCACCATCTCAATGTCACCAAACCAGTTCCCTCCCAGTGCTCCCAGTGCCAGCCCAGTGTCCCCATCCTGGGACAGGGTGGGTCTCTACTGGTCCATACTGGTCTGTACAGGTCTGTACTGGCCCATACTGGTCTATACTGATTTATACTGGTTTATACTGGTTTATACTCCTACAAAGCACCATCAGCCCCACGGCCGGCCCATGCCCAGCCTAGAGCCCAGCTCACCCAAACTGGTCTGTACTGCTCTATACTGGTCTATACTGGTTTATACTGGTCCACACTGGTTTTTACTCACACACAGCAGCACACAGCACCATCAGCCCCATGGCCAGCCTGTGCCCAGCCCATAGCCAGCTCTGGCACTGCTGTGCCCCTTCCTCCTCCTGCTCCAGCATCATCATCACTGCTGCCTCAGCCAGGACCGCTTGGAGCCCCGCAGCTCCTGCTCGTCCTCATCCCCCAACATCCCCCCAGCCACCGCAGGGGCCACCTCAGCCTTCCTGGCCTCCTTTAGCTCTTCCAGGGCCACTTGGGCCTGATACAGCGTGACCTTGGCTTCAGCCAGTGCCGCGGGGATGGTGCTTGGTGTCCTCAAGGCCTTGGCCAGGGCCACCAGGGCCACCAGGGCCACCAGGGCTCGGTGCCACATGGTATCCGCCTGGGCCAGCTCGGGGGGCAGGGCAGGGGGGGACAGCTGGGGACAGGAAAGGGGGGGTTAGGGGTGGGGGAGGGGAGTTCTGGGGAGGGTTTGGGTGGTCCCAAGTGAGAATTCTCAAGGATTTGGGGTTTCCCGGATGCAGCTTGTGATAAATGTGATTCGTGCTAATTAAATTGTAACTATATTAACAAAATTATATTTAGATCAATAGAAGACAATTGTTACAGAGTGAGGGGGGAGATGGGTGAGACAGGGCAAAGGACATCTTCCAAATGTTGGGAGTCGAAGAAGGAGTTTGGAAGAAAGTCAAACAAGAATAGTAGAAGGACGTAGGTCTGACAAGCAGCATCTAGAAACAGAAAGTTTTGACCTTGAAATGGGCCAAAATGGGATGATTCCAAGCATGGGACTCAATTACAGTCTTCTTATGGAAAACATCTGCTCAGTCACACAGGGCGCCTGCGCTACCTGCAGGTCACACCTCGGTCATTGAGGAAGACGATGAGCCTTCATCGGAAATAAGATCCTCAAAAGGGTGAGAGACCCCCTAACCCATTAGTAGAGCACGTGCCGTACACACAGTGACGCACATTTTAGGAATAGAAACTAGGAGGAGTTTTCTAGAAAATTCTGTAGCCTACAGTATATAAGTGGGATTGTTAGCCTGGATGCTTTGGTACGTGAGGAATGGGAGCCACTCCCCGTATCCCCGGTCGGAGGGGGGCCCCTCCCCGGTCGGTTTTGCTTATGCTTTATACGAACCTCAATTATACTAAATTACTTACTGCCAAATTTTGTATATTCTTAAATATATGCACTTTGAATGTTTCATCTCCAATACTTTAATTGTCATCTCCAATACTTTGATTGTATTCATTTTGTTACTATTAAAAACTTACTATTAAATTTAATCTTGTTGCTTGATAAATTGGAAAAAATAGAACATCATTCATAACAAAGACTCCCCCCAAATCCATGGGACCCCTCCCTCCCCCCCACTCCCCACCCCCTTCTCAGCACTCCCCGGGCCCTCCCCATTGATCGAACGCCCCCATGGCCCCCCCAGCCCCTCACCCTCGCATTGGGCCCCCCCGGGGCCGAGGCAGAGCCCTCCCTGAGGGACACCCCTCATCCCCGGCCTGCAGCCGCCCATGGAGCCGCTGACCACAACTCCCTGCCTGCGTCCATCCGGCCAATTCCTCTGGCCCCGCACAGCCCAGCCTGCAAAGCCAGGCCTGGCACTGTGGGGCTCGGGGGGGTCTGTCCTGGGCCACTGGGCCTCACAGGGCTCTGGGCACAGCAGCGGTGTCACACACTGAAATGTTATGGGGAATGGCTTAAACGCTGCCAGGAAGGAGATTTGCACATTATGGCTAAACTGAATAAAGAGGCTGAGACCAGCCCAGCCCAGCCCTCCTTCACCTGACTGCAGCTTTGGCCTGGGACTTGAGCGGCCTAACAGCACCTGAGGTACCATCAAGGTGACACCATTGATCAATTGCCTCTGGTCTAGGGACAAGGACACGAGACTGAGGCAGGAGAATGTATCCAAAGCAAGGCAAAGCCAGCAGCTGTCCTGAAAATCATCTTGGGCCAGGCTGGGGCTGGGGGAGGCCGTAGCCCACAGGCTCATCTGCTGAGGCCACGTTTGCACACACTGCCCACAGCCAGCCAGGGAGGAGGAGAGTTCTGGGGCTGTGGAGGAACCTCTGCCCACAGGCACTGAACACCCATCCTCCCTCACACAAACTGGCTCCGCTGGAAAATCCCCAGCCCGGGAAGGCCACATCCACGGCACATTGCCGTGAGGGGCAGCTGAGGAGGTGCCAGAATCCATCCAAGAGCCCCAAAGCGCTGCCCAGACTCACTGCTGAGGCCTTGCAGCAGAGCACTGCTCCTGATGCAAAGGGATGCAGCAGAGCCAGAGGCTGCTGCCAGAGCCTGTGTCAGACTTGTCCCTGCCAGGGGAGGAACCTGGGCCTTCCCACCTGCCCCAAGTGTGTATGGACCCCCTAAACTCCGTGTTTGTGGGGGACACTGAGCACCAAGAAGACAGAGATGTAGAGCATCCACAGTATGCCACTGGGATCCATCTCCAAGGGGTCTGTGGATGCCCTCCATCAGAGAGCCTAATTCCATTGGGATCCACAGAGTGGTGAAGTGCTACATATAAACTATGTACATGGCCTATCTTGTTCTAACTGAAAAATGTAAGCAATATTCTTAACTCTAACTCTATTATGTCTGAAGCGAGGTTCTTGGAGCCTCGGAGGAAACACTAGCATGTCTTTCAACCTTCACTAGAACATGTACTACTTCTCTGGCGTCTAAGACCTTTTACTCACTAAAAGCACTTAAAACTTATTCCATTTACTTACTTATTGGTCCCTCGTGCTACAACCTAAATCTTCACCTCTGCTTTATGTGTGAGAGGCTTAACATATTTCAATCCATCTAAAGACTTTAATTCAATCCCTGCACTCTGATCTCTCTCTGAAGGATTCAGAGAAATTCTTGACTTAATGACTCTAACACATCCCCACACTGATTTTAGAGGAGTCGTGTGTCCCACATGCAGCCCCGCTGTCATTCTGCCCAAGCACAGCTGCTCCAGTGTTCCCAGTAAAGCTTCCCAGTTCACCCGGTCCCGTTTATTGGGGGGAGAGACCTGGGGGGACTCCAGTCCTTACAAACAGAAAATCCTGGATTTGGGTGAAACACTGGCTTGGGGTGTGCTTTCTTTTCCTCCTCCCTTTTGCCAATTCCTGCTGTTTTCTGTCTCTCTGTGAATGCTAATTTTTGCTGTACATTTTCCCTCAGATAATTGAACTGCTTACCATATCAAGTGTAACAGTTGTTCTTCACCCAAATTTAACACGAGCAGGTGCTACTTCTCTTTCAGGTAAAGATCAGAGCTTGAATGCAGTGATTTCAAAGTGAATAAATTACCTTTCCCTCTTTCAGTCTGAAATGAGCTACTGCCACCTGCACTTGCCCTTCCCTTCCTCTCCTGAACCACCGAACAGCCCCACTGGGATGGCAGGAGCTGGGCCTGGGAACTGCTGCCTTTGGAGTTGCATCTCCTCCTCCCGTGGCCGCTGCTCAGAGCCCAGAAGTGCTCTGAGAACTTGAAGTTGTGGCAGCTGGGTTAGAGCCTACATGGGAGGAGGAGAAGGTTCACCAGAGCCCTTCTCCTGCCGTGCCAGCTCCAGGGCAAGGAGTGCAATGGAAGCCAGCCAATGTCCAAAGCCCATCTGCTCTGCCAGTTCCTGTGGGAATGAGCTGCTGCAGAGGGGAAGATTTGGGTGGGAATGTGGTTCTCTAAGAAGGCCATAACTAAATGCTTGCATGGGGGTTTTGGCTTCTGGAGCAGTGGGGTAAGGCTGTTGTTGGTTCCTACCCCTCCATCCCATGATGATGTAAGGGGTGAGGGATGCCATGTGTGCTGTGCACTGGCAGTGATCCTCAAGAAATCCTTCTAATCCTCTCCTTCGAGCTAGTCAAGCTCCTGGAAATGACAGGACAGAAAAAAAAAAAAAAAAGGTGCTCAGTTTTGTGCCCTTCTTCCCTTGTGGGTTGAGGGACAGGAGGCAGAGGTCCAGCTTGGTCTCTCTCTGACCTTTCCTTTGAGACAACACTGTCTGCTCCCACCACAAAGGCACAGAGGGTGCTCTTTGCCCCCACCAGTGGGAAGTGGCTCTGCTGACCCCACTAAGAGTGCTGGAAGATGAGTCTGTGAACGGAACAGTTGAATATTGCCTAGAGGGGGGTAGCAGGCAGTAGATGTTGCCACCATTCTCTTTCCAGGAACCCACTGGGAGTACTTGAACTATCGACGATGAGAGAGAGACAGGGACACTGAATGGTGATCAAAATCCAATTTTTACTGAGCACTACATGTGCTTATATACCATTTACAGGAAGGCTGGTAATATTTTACTGCAATCACATAGACAAACCTTACATAGACAAACTTTACATTTGGACTTAGTAAAATCTTATTTCCCATAACCCAGACTTGATCCAGTCCTCTTGCAGTCAGGTCTCTGTTTGCTCTTGCCAGGCATCCTCGTTGCCAGGCTGCATTTGCTGATTAAATCTGCAGTACTATCAGACTCATTTGCATTACCCATATCCACATCTCCCCCGTTTCTTTTAACTAAAAATACACTCTTAAGCGATTTGTCTATTAAATTCTTAACACACTGTAAAATACAAGGAATAACTACTACAATGCATAATATGATGCCTAATACATACAAACCTATTTGAACTAAATTCCTGACCCAGCCAGTGAGTCCGCAGTGCCCTAAGAGCCAGTTCAGCCAGTCGTACCCATGATCTACCCGAAGTTTATTGACACCTTCTTTGAGGGCTTGAATGCTGGCATAGATGGGCTGGGAGTGGTCAGAAAGGTTAAGGCAACACATCCCATCGAATTCCTCAGCCACAGGCGGCGGCGGAGCTCGGAGGCGGCCCCAGCGCAGGTGGGAGCCGCGCTCGGTTGTGCGGGGGCTCGGGGCTCGCTGCGGGCCGAGGGGGCGGCAGGGGGCTCTGGCGGGTTGGTTGTGCCGGTGCCGGCCCGTGTTGGCGCTGGGCTGAGGGCGCTGCGGGAGCGGCTGCCCGCGGTCTCCTTCCCGCTGGGGCCTCGGCAGGAGCCGGTGCCGGAGCAGCGCTGGCTCGTCCCGGTTGCTGTGGGTGGCACAGAGGTGTCTGCCCTGTGCCCGGGGCTGTGCGGGAAAATTCCCGTGGCCAGAGGTTTGTGTGCCCGCAGGAGACAGAGGAGTCCTGTAAAAGTGACTTTATTGATGAACAAAGGGAGACGCCATGCGGCATTTGCCATGCGGTCTCTAAAGCGCCGCCTCCTTTTTATCCTCATTTTCCTGTCTGCATCTCCCTCTCCCATTCCCCTCTGGCTGACGTTTTCGGAAAGTTCAGACTTCCCGATCCACCTACTGCATGTCCCTCTTAATATGCACTCCTACTACGATATTAATCTTACTGCTTTCAATCCCTCCTTCTCTCATTTTCTCAAGAGTAGCGCTTACAAACTTTTAATTTCCATTGACTCAATCTCTTTTCCTGCGTCCTCTTTGGCGCAAGGTGTCTTGCGTGGTAAAAAGCTGAGAGTTGCTGCAGCACGTCAGAGGAGGAGCAGCATACGTTTAAGCCATGGTCTACCAGGGAACCACGAAAACGTGTCCCATTCCCATCCTTTCCCTGTTTGCACTGGTACATGAGCTACTTTCTTATTTCCTTTGTTATCTGTTTCACCAGTTTTCGGTTATCAACTATTTGTAAACAGCAATTTGAATGATTTAATTTTCCACAAACTCCTCCTCTTTCTGTTGATAGATAATCTGATCCAATCCCATGGTGAAATGTCTCGTTCCTCATTTCAGTGGATTGGTCGTCAGGAAGGTCAGGAGCTGGAGCTGTCTGGTTGGTTATTATTTTGAGGACACTTTTTAACCTAATTCTGCCACTCAAATTACGGATGGCTTTTCTGTCTTCTGATAAGAATCCGTTAGGGATCCCAGGGGCTGGTCCCTGGTGTTGTAGGATTTGTTCTGGTGGCCGTTCATCTTTTTCCCATTTTTGGGTGCTCCTTCCAGCCGGGGAAGAATCAATTGACCCCTTTTCTCTGATTAAATCATCAAATGTTTGGATTCCCAACTGATTTCTCTGGACTAGCAAAAACACCTCAGTGCTCTGGGGAGAGGGATAATTTCCCCCCCACACTTTTTTTATTAAAGTTTTCCCAACATTCTCCGTTTGCTGTTTCCCTTTGCAGCTTAACCAATTTCTGTTGCAGTCAGATATCCTCACTATGGGCTCTGCCTTTAGTTGTGCAAATTCCATCTGTGCAAGCAGGCAGAGCTGGGGGTGAGGGGCAGATGGACTCAGGGAAATTCCTCCCCCAGGCAAGAAGGCCCTTGGGCATTGTCCACACTTTGCTTCAGGTAATTTGCATTTCTAAAGCTCCCCTCACGGCTGCCTGGAACCGATTCTTCTCTTCCAGAGCTGCGGTTTGCTGATTCACATGTGCACCCCTACATCCTGCTTGTTTTGTTTTGTTTTGCTTTTTTTTTTAAACGATTTTGTATTAACTGGTTATGCATTAAAGTCTCACCATTAATACTCTTCTAGTTTTGCCAAATGCAACCTAAAGATGCGCATCCAAAAATCCATTCCGACATTCTGCCATCATTAAGAGCCTCCTGTAAATATGTACAAAAATATTCCAATGCAATCAAGTTTTTTCTGCTTTTCCTGGGAGTAAAAACTGTCACAACCCTGGCCCAATCCTAACTGATAATATAAATGTAGGATTATTATGAAATGTTTTTCTAATGGAGTAATCTTGTCAGTTAAACTGCAGGAAAAACAAAACTCTCCAATAATATCTTTGGTGTTAGAGAGTCAAGGTTTTACTTGATTCTGGTCGGGGTGTGCAACAGAAATCATTTCATCCACACATAGCCCGGATGTGCCAAGAAAATCATACCATGACACGTGAGTTTTACTAGATTTTCATAAAGTTTTTACAGCCGGAACCCATAGAAATCCACTCGTCTATTCCTCATTGCTTCAAAGTTGTGTGGTTCTTAGTATTTTGTTTCTTAGCAGACCCGGATTTCTCCTCTTGTGATGTTAATTAGGTCCGAACTCCTGGATTTCCTTCTCAGCCTTTTCCAGACCAGGTGTCTCCATCTGTGCTCGATGCCGGGGGCAGTGTCTGGGTGGGTGTTCTTTGATATTTGCTGATGTTTCGTTGAGGTTTTGTTGATGGGCATTCTCTTTGTGGATATCTTTTGGGCTTTTCCCAGTCTGTTGACATATTAAACTCATCCTTATTGACTGGTGTAACACCCCTTAAAAAGTTCTTTAAAATTTCTTTCCCCTCTTTTCCCAGTGCAAAGGCAAAACAAGCCTGAGTTGAGAAATAACTTTTAAAAATTTAAACTAGGTATATTTTCCAACAATGGAATCCCGGCAAGGCCAGTGTGTGAGTGTAACTGAGAGGCAGAGTGGAATTCTGCCATTGTCTTCCCCAGCAGCTGTGGCAGTGCAGGCACTCTTTTGGTTATCAAAGCTTTAATTTGATGCAAGACTTGACCAACAGGACATCCTCCTTCCAGCAGTTTTTGGGCCTCAGGTCCCATTAAAGCTGTGGCTGCACAATTCTGCAGACAATGAGGCCACTCTGGCCACTGGGTTAAATATTTTAGCATGAGAATTCCTTTGGCATGGCCCTGTTTAGCATTCTCATACAATTCAAATTCTTTTTCCCTTTGTGGTAGGGCCAGGGCAGGAGGCTCAGTTAATCTGCTTTTTAACACTTGAAAATTCTGCTTTCCTCCTGGTGTCCATCCCTCCAGTTTCTTGACTGGCAAGACAGGAATGTCTTAGGAATAAATACCTGTCTCCAAAAGCCCTGCCTTTAGCAGGGACTCAGTAAGAGGCTCTAAGCCCTTGCTTCCCTCCCTTGGAATAGGGTATTGCTTTCAGACTCCAGTTGTCCTTGTTGCTTCAAAGTACTTTGGAGAGGCTCCATATCTAATTTCCCTATTTTCCTGGAGCTGCCCACACTTCTGGTTTCACTTCAGCATAGGCCTTGCCAGACATTTGACACAAAGGCACAACAAGCCTCTGTATCACCTTTTCCAATATCAATTTGCATTCCCAATTTAGCCATCAAATCCCTTCCCAGTAAATTACAATCACAATTAGGAGGAAATAAAAATTCCTAAATTACAAACCCATCCCCCACAGCTGCTAACAGCGGTTGAATAAAACACACCAGCTCACCTTTCCCATTTATCCCCTGAATAATTTTTGGCGTTTTGTCACCTTAAATCTAAGATTGGGAGTGGATGGAGAGGTCTCTGTGTCCATCAGGAAAGGCCTCCTCTCGATCCAGATCCACCCTGAATGTTCTCAAGGGCCCCAATGCTCTGTGTCCCTGGTGTAATGGGAGCTGTGACACCCCTGACAATGTATGTCCATCAAGGGCTGGACTTGCTCCTCCTGAGGGTGCTCCTGTATCTGCTTCCAGTGTCCTTCTGCCCTGCACATGGAACCCGGATTCCTTCCCAGGGACTGTTTGGGTCGGCTCTCCCCTGCCGAGGAGGGCAATGCCTGTGCCAGGTCCTTGTGGCCGACCCCATCCCCTGGGTGCTGGGGGCCCCTTGTGCCCTGGGGTTCATCCCTGAGGGGCTGTAGAAACTCTGCCATGGCCTTTGCCTTCCCCTTGGCCTTTTCCTCATCCCTTCTTGCATTCCCCTGCTGTGCCTTTGTGACCAAGTGCTCCAGGGGCTTCTTCTGCCCCTCCTGCAGCCCCCTCAGTGCCTGGGGGTGCTCATCCTCTGACAGCTGCTGAGCTTTCTGCTAAATCATTCCTTTCTGCACTGACCCAAGGAAAATGCTGAAAAGCTGATCTCGATCCCCATTTCCCAGCTGTTCCTTTGTGCTGCTGCTCCTTGTGCTGTGGCTGCCGTGGCCAGCCCGTATCCCAGAGCCGGTGCCTGTCCTGCCGCAGTGTCCAAACGCGGCCCCCCCGGCGGGCAGGGCCGGCAGCTCCACGGGGCCGGGCAGCGGCCGGGGCGTCCCGCAGCCTCCTGGGGGCCGGGGGCCACTGCCGGGCCTGCAATTGCCGGGGGGTGCTGGGCTCAGGCAGCGCCCGGCGCTGAGCCCCGGCTGCCCCACAGCCCCGGCCCGGCCCCGCAGCTCCCCACAGGCCCCCAGCCCGTGCTCCCGGTGCCGCCCCTCTGCGCCCGCTCCTGCCGCTGCCCAGCACAGAGAAACCCCCTGCAATCCTGACCTCCTTGTGTGCCTGTCTTGGCAACCGGGGATATAAAAGATGTCAGTCAGCTGGCAACTTTCCTGCTTCTTGCCTGAACCATATTCCTGCACAATCCCCTTCACCCAGTCCCTTCCCAGCACACCAACACCATCCATCCCCTGTTGTCTAAATCCCTTCTGGACTTCTCTTAATGCCTCCCTGGGTGTCCCTATCCTTGATGACCTCTGGGAGAATGTGCAAACTCCCTCCACATACCCTCAAGGGACCCTTCAGAGATATTTTGGGATCATCATCCCTTTTGCCGGGATCCCTTCGTGGCTTTCCCTTTCTACCCTCCATGGGTGCCCTGCCATGTTCAGTCCCCGAAGATGCCACTGTAGTCACTGCTGAGATTTTCAGTGCTCTCTGGCTGCCGACTCTTCCCAGCCCCCCTGGGATCTGTCACTCGTCTGTCTCCTGGCCCCAGCGCCCCCCGGCAGGGGAATTTGGGGAGGTGGGAGGGGGGGAGCGCCAAGGCCGGGCCCCCCCGCGCTGTGGTGGCGGCAGCGGCTGCAGTGGGGAGCGAGTGCGGGCGGGAGCGGCCGAGAGCCCAGCGCTGCCCCAGCCCGAGCTGCCCCAGCTCCATCGCTGCCCCTGCGCTGGGATGCTGTGGGTTTGGGGGGAAGAGGGAGCCGGCAGTGGGTGCTGGGCCTGGGGTCAGCAGGAGAAGGGAAGGAGAAGCAAGGTTGAAAAACAAAATGGTCAAATAATGCGTATGGGAGGAGCAGGTGGGATTGTGCATGAGAAGGAGGAATAGTAGGAGGAAGAGAAATGTGAGGAAAAGCAGGGACACAGGAGAAGGAGGAGCAGAAAAGAGAAGCAACAGAAGTTTCCATCCCTCCCTCTATCTACAGCCTCACCCCTGCAGCCCCAAGTTCAGTGCCCCCCTCCAAATGCAGCAGGTGACCAGAGAGGGGGATCTATGATTTTCTGAAGGGTCAATCTTGGTGTTTGAAAGCTTTATTGGGGTAAAAGTTGGTGCTTTATTTCTTTTGCGGGGACTGAATCTTTGTATTTCAAGGGGATTTTGGCTGAATCTTGCTTTGTGGGGCGTTTTTGATGTGTATCTTGAGGTTTGGAGGATTTTGGGGCTGAATCTTGGTGTTTCAGAGGTTCTTACAGACACAATATGGCCAATAATTTTCTGGGATGAACTTGGGCAAGGGGGAACCGCCAGCTCAAGGCACTCCCCTCTTGTTTTTTCCCCAAACCAGGATTTTTCATTCCCAAGGCACTGGCAGATGGAGGAGGAGGAAAAGCCCCGGAGATCTCTCAGGAGGAAGGGCTGCAAACCCAGCCCAGGGAGCTGCGAGGAGGAAAGACCCTCCCTGAGCCGGGAAGGCGGCCGGAGATCCAGGCAGAGCTCAGAGCTGGTGGAGAAGTCTCCTGGAGGGGAGAAGCCCCACAAGTGCTTGGAATGTGGGAAGGGTTTCAAGTGGAGCTCCGAGCTAATCCAACACCAGATGATCCACACTGGGGAAAAGCCCTACGAGTGTGGGAAATGCAGGAAGAGCTTCAGGACTATTTATCATCTGACGCATCACCAGGTGATCCACACTGGGGAACGGCCCTACACCTGCTTGGAATGTGGGAAGAGCTTTGGGTGGAGCTCTGCCCTGAGAAAACACCAGCACATCCACACTGGAGAGAGGCCCTACGAGTGTCCCAAGTGCGGGAAGAGGTTTCAGACCAGCTCCAATCTCCTCCTACATGAGCGGATTCACACAGAGGAGAGGCCCTTCCGCTGCCATGACTGCGGGAAGGGATTCAACCGCAACTCCAACCTCATCAGGCACCGGCGCATCCACACTGGGGAGAGGCCCTACGAGTGTCCTGAGTGTGGGAAGAGCTTCTCCAGGAGCTCAACCTTGACCCGACACCAACGGAGGCTCCACTAAGGGAAGCCCTGTGAGTGCCCTGAGTGTGGGAAGAGCTTTGTCCTCTGCTCCAGCTCCATCCCCCATGGGAGGATTGGTGTTGGATGATCCAAAAAAAACCCCAAAAACACAAAAACCAAAGAAAAACAAACAAACAAAAACAACCACAACAAAAAAACCCAAAAAAACAAAAAAAAACAAAAAACAAAAAAACCACACACACACACAAAAAAAAACAAAACCAAAAAAAACCAAACCCACCAAAATAGTGATACACGTAGAAACAATATAAAAGCACCGAAATCAAACAAAAAGGAAAGTCAAATCCGAAATAAAGAAAGGAGAAAAGTCATGCACTAACATTTCTCTCTTTTTAAACTATGGAGAAAAAGCTCTTGTTTCCTTTAAAACATGTAAAAATATTTTAATATTTTTGAATTGAGTATGATTTAGCTGTACATATAATCAAAATCATTAATATTAAAGCAAACAGATGTTAAAATTGCAGTAGTCTCCTAGGTTTAAATAATAAGAAAACCCCTGGTGTTCCCGCCAACAAAAAGAAAAAGGAAAAAACTTCTGTTCTCAAAAGTAAATAAGCTTTTGTTTAAAGTGTTATAATCCTTAAACTGTGCCTCATAAGTTAATATAGTCCTCAATAAAAGTTATGAGAAAAACTGTTAGTCTGAATAAAGGCTTTTTAGATAGTAATCAGATTTCCATTCTCCTGGGAAGCTAATCACTGTAACATCAAAACAAGAAGAATCCGTTTTCTTGTGAAAAAATCTCCATAGACTGAATAAAAGTCTCCTCTTTCATGTAAATTAGTAAAAAACTGTTTTAAAGATGTTAAACTAACTGAGTTGTTTTTGTACGTGTTTAGTGTTAAAAAAATGTATGGAAGAAAAAAGTAGTCTCAAGTTTTATTCTAAGGGATTTTTCTTATAGTTTCTAGTAATAAAATTTATCGTTATACCATTTAAAGTAAAGCCTGCTTTTTGTCTTCCTCCTAATCCTACCTCACAAAAAAAAAATTCAAATTAATAAACCAAAACTACTACATTTAACCTCAGTGATTCCAGGATTTTGATTTCCTATTGTCCAAGGGTGTCCTTCGCAGCCAAATGGTGATGGACTGGGGCAAAGGCCAAGATTTTGGAGACAGCTGGGGGGAAACTCCTCCAAAAAATGTTCTTCCCTCCCTCCCAAGCACGTTAATCCTCAGCTCGCAGAGACATGGAAATAGTTTTCTTTTGGCCTGGATTTGATTTTCATTTCTCTTCATCCCTTTAAAACATCCAACCCTGGGATAAAAATAAAGACACTGAACTGAGACATGGGTGGGGACATGGGGGGACAATGACATGGGGGGACACAGACCTGGAGAGTGACATGGGGACACATGGACATGGAGGGGGACGTGGCCATTCCTGGGGACATGGGGGGACACGGGCATGGATGGAGATGTGGGGGACAGTGACAGGGATGGAAACATGGTGGGGACACAGCCATGGGTGAGGACATGGTGGGACATGGCCAGTGACATGTGGGGACACGGCCACGGCCGGTGCCATGGGGGGAACTTGCAGGGGCTGTGGGGGATGCTGGCTTGGAGGGAGTTGAGGGTTCCTGGCAGGGACTTGGGGCTCGCTGAGGCCTTTGGGGACCCCAGGCCGAGCGGCTCCGGCTGCGCTGGGAGACCCTGGCGGAGGTTCTGGGGCAGCTGCTCAAGGACCCCCTGCCCTGGAGCCCCAGCCGGGCATTGGGCTCCTGGAAGGGAATGAACGTCCTTGTCCCCAGCACGACAGATTTCTTATTTCTTGCAGGTGCAAATGGTTCTCTTACCAGAATAGCTTGTTGTGTTCATTGTTTTCATGCTTAAGATTGTTTTCACCTGGGAACAAGCAAGTTACTTAGCTGCACATAGAAGTGACAGGCTAGCTATTAATTAGCAGAGAGCAAGACCTGATTTTATGAAGCCTTTCTTTTATAGTTTGTCTATCTGACTGCAACATCTCACCCTTTTTCTTTAATTCAAAGATGGCTCATATGTTCTGATGTTAAAATAGCTCTCTCTCGTGAGGGTGTTATCTCATTAAGGTTATCACTGGTTATCTGTTAGATATGGGATAAGATACATAAAAGACCGATTACAATCAACAAAACTTAGCAAATTCAATCATGTCATTGACACAGGGTTTCACAGCATGAGAAAACAAAAGAATTATGTCCAATGTCTCCTAGGCAAATGGGAATAAATGACCATTGTTTTAAAGTCCAAATAGTCCATTAGCTGGAAATGTTGATCTTTGACATCACTGAATGTGCTCTTGGATCCTGAAACAGGGAATAACTGAAGAAGGTTAGTAGGAACACTATACCATGATGATGACACAAGGCTTTTGTTGGCAATTTGCCTGTAAATTTCCAGACACAGCGATGTCTTGGCACTCCTGCTTCTGGTTTTGTTCTGGCCACGAAGGCTGCATGGTGATTAGGTTCTTTTTCTTCTCACTGGGCTTCATTTTCTTGGACGCATTTGATGTTTGGCTGAATGAACAGGTGACTACTTTGAACTTGTTGATGATAAGACCACATGCATACCTTCTCCTTAAGTTAATGAATTGATTTGACTTTGTCATTGTACATTCAATTGAAGAGCCTTACAAAAAAATTTTACTTTTTTTTGGCGTAAATATTGCAAAAAAATTGTGTAATTATATAAATTTAGGAGCTAATTCCCCCTTCCGTGTTTTAAAAACAGCATTCATGACTTGCCATGAACATGAAGGCAAGTTCAAAACAAAACAAAGCATGTAGTAAAACCAAAAACTTACAGTAACTGGGAATAATTCTGATACAACAATCCAAACCATTTCCGATAACTGATATAATTAAAAACACTTGTGAAATTAGATTATTACCAAACATTAAAACATTGTACCATCATCCCAGTGTCTGCAACAGCAGATAAACCTCAAATCAGTGAAGAACTGGATAAGCGTCTGTTGGGGGTTGTTTTTTCCTTTCCTCTCTGCCTGTGGAATTTTTTTCCCATTGACATGCTAAGAAGCACTGATGGTTGGGTCCCAGCACCAGGGAGAGCCTCCCTGGTTTTTTGGGAGTTTCTCTCGGAGGGTGGGGGGAGGGAAAGGGAGAACACGGTGAGATTGGAAGCAGGTAAAGGAGGGTGGGGGCAGTTGCTGGCTCTCGCTCGCTTTTGGCTCTCGGAGCAGAAAGGTCATTGCTACCCCCCCACCATCCCAACGCCGGGAGCTGCCTCTCTGTTTTGGACCCCGCAGCCCTGCTTGGACGCCCTCCTGCTTCAGCTTGCTGTTTTCCCAGCATCCTGCCTCTCCTCCATCCCTTCCCATCTGGGACACAGCTGCCATCACCCCCAGCCCCTGCAGGTGCCGGGATCGTCACATCTGCCCCGTCCACCGGGAATCTGCCAGCGCTCACTGCCAGCGGTGACGGTGACTGCAGCACAGGGGAAAAGAGCCTGAGGCCCAGAAGGACTGGAACTGGGTTCCTGTTCTGCTTGTTCTTGATTCCAGAGTTGTTGTTCTGTTTGCCTTCTTAGATACACTAGTAAAGAACTGTCATTCCTGTCCCCATATCTTGGCCTGAGAGCCCCTTAATTTCAAAATTATACTCATTCAGAGGGAGGGATTTACTTCCTCCATTTCAAGGGATGGCCCTGCTTTCCCTAGCACACACCTGTCTTTTATTCAAATCAGGAGTGATTTTGGCACCCAACGGTAAAACCTGTGGACATTGAGTGGAAAAGCTGGAAAGGCAATAACAGTTCTTGAGTGACCTGATTTTGTGTTTTAGGTGGCACCATGTTGTCCAGCTTACCCTGGTTTGGGCTGCACGTGGTCACTGCTACATCTCTCCCATTTGCAGGCCCTTATTTGAACATGGGTCCTATCACTAAGGCTACTGTGACTATTATCCAGTTCATTTTGTGGGTTGATAAGGTGAGGAATTCATGGGTTTTTAACTTCCTCTGGAAGATGGCAACGTGGGTTCAGAGCTATTGCACTCTTAACTGTGTGTTTTTCGGGTTACTTCAATAATGGTACTTACTGTGAGGAAAATAGCATGGGAAATTTTCTCCCTTCCCTTCATCCAGTCCACTGTTTAGGTCCACCCCACCCGTTTTCAAAGGCTTCAAAGGCTTCAAATCTTCTCTAAATGCTAATGCATTTACAGTGGCTGGTGTTGCTGATATGCCTGTTAAACCTGTTCTATTTAACATTCAGAGATAAGGGGAGATTGATTTGGATAACAACCCTGATACCTACCCCAGGAAATTGGGATGCTGCTGCAGAGCCTGACCCTGCCCCACAGCCCACTTCAGAAATGAAACACCCGGATTGGGTGGGTGTTTTAGTGAAGGAGATGTGTGAGATGGGCCAGATGCTGAAGGAGTACCTTGCCCCAGCTGGTGAGAAACCCTCCCCCTGCCTTAAAGAGGGAGAGTCTGATGGTGCAGCAGTGGAACCCACAGACATTACATCTGTTCAGGTTCCAGCTGAACTGCAAGGGCACTCACAGAGAGCAATAGTCACCCCTGTGGAAACAAAGAAGTCTAAGATGAAAACAAGGCACCTAGATAATAAGGATAAGAAAGGAGGGCCCTCACAACCAGCAGGGGAGCCAGAGGTTGAGATCATCCCCAAGTCCCTGTCATACAAAAGTCTCCATACTCTGCAAAAAGACATTGAGTGACGAGGCCGTGAGGCTTTTACCACCTGGTTACTGCAGGTGTGAGACCTTATGGGTACAGGTGTGCAACTGGATGGTCCTGAGGCAAGGAATTTGGGACCCTTGACCCAGGACTCAGGTGTGGATCAGGTATTTGTAAGGGAGCCAGGCCTCCTTTCCCTCTGGGAGTGCCTTTTAATGAGTGTGAGAGAGAGGTTTGTCCACAGAGAGAGAATGCAGGAGCACCACCATAGAAGGTGCTGGAAGACCCTTGAGGAAGGGATCCAACAGCTGAGAGAAGTGGCAGTGCTGGAGGTGCTCTTTGGGAGGGATGGACAGCATGACAATGACCCTGACAAGGTCAGGTGCACAGGGCAGATGTTGTGCAATCTGGCAAACCCGGGGCCATCTCAATACACCACCTTCATTGCAACAATTAATGCTGGTAATAACAGAGACAGTGGGTTCTGTTGCCAACAAGCAACAAGCTTAGAAATTTTGAGAGTGTAATCAAGGCCCAATGCAGGCTCATGTCTCTGCTGTAATTGTGAGCCTCCAAGAGGAGATGAGGGAGATGAGGGAGGAGGTGAGGAAGAACAGTTCCCAAGCAACACCAGTGCTGTCATATCACGAGTTCCTGGAACACATTTTCAAGCCCTTCCAGCTGTTTCTGTCTTGCATCACAAAATTTGACATGTGTTTTGACCTTTTAAAGGACTTGTTGCATGCATTAACATCCAAGGGGTTGCTTTCATCGTGCCCCATCCATCCCACACGGCAGCTCTTGCCATGGCCTGGAGGAAGCAGGAGACAGCGAGGATCAGCTGGAAGGCGCTGGCCACGAATGTCCCTCCCGCAGGCCCCTGGAAGGTCTCTGTGCTCTGCCCACGCCGCCCCTCGTGCGCGCAGGGAGCAGAGCCCTCCCAGCCGGGACAGGATTCCTAATGGTTGCTGGTGTTTTTTTCTAGGGAGACTTCCTGCTCAATGCAGGCTTCCCCTCAGGATGCCTGATGGTCTCTGGTGGTTCCTTGTGGGGACAGCTCCTGCTCAATGCAGGCTTCCCCTTGGGATCCCTCATGGCAGCTGTTGCTGAGGTTGCTGCATGGTTGCAGGCCTGAGCTGTCGCCTGTCCCCAGCCCCTGCCCGCTGAGGGCCTGCTCTTCCAGCCTGCTGGGCATGGGGCTGGCTGCTTTGGAGTTGGGATTCACCTTTTCCTCCTCCATGTGCAACTGTCTGGAGCACAGAGATCCCAGGAGCTGCTTCCTCCTGAGCCAGTGGCACTCCTGGCACTGGGCAGCGCAGGGCCCTGTGCCCCGTATATACCCCTGCAGGGCGGGGCTGTGCCATGTCACCAGGACAACAGAATGGCCAACAGCACCCAGGAACCCGATAGAACGGCCCTGTGTCACAAAGGGCCCAGCCCAGCACCCCTTCAGCAGCCCAAGCCCCTGGAAGTGGCATGGAGCAGCAGCCAGACTGGAGGGCTTCGAGCCCCTTGTTCTGATCCACTGATGAAAATGATCAGAAATGGCTCTGCCTCAATTGGGGTGCAAATGAGGGCATGTGCCAAAGTCAATAGTATGGATTTTATTGTAGAGTAAACAAGTGGCAGAGAGAATGAAAAAAAAAGAGAAAAATAGAAATGGAATAGGGGTTGGGGAGAGAAAGAGAGTGACAGATCCAGATTAAGTAGAAAACCTCACCACTCTGTGGATCCCAATGGAATTCTGCTCTCTGATGGAGGGCATCCACAGATCTCTTGGAGATGGATCCCAGTGGCATACTGTGGATGCTCTACATCTCCATTTTCTTGGTGCTGAGAGTCCCTCACAAACTCGGAGTTTAGGGGGTCGATACACACTAATCCATGATAAATGTGAGAGGAATGTTGAATTTGTCTTTACAAATGAGTTGTGGATCAGCCTATAGATAAGGCTAGCACTGAGATAAAAGAAACAATGGGATGGATTCCACTGATTGATGAATGGAAAAAGATATTTGCCTTTACAAACAAACTGTAGGGCTGCTGATAAATGAAATTGGATATCGAAAGATGAAAGAAGCAACGGGGGGGAAACTATGAATTCTATAAGAATTAAAAATTAAAAGGTAGGGTTGTACATTAGAGGGGAATTTCAGGTATCAGGCGTTCCGGGAAGTCTGTGCCTCTCAAGTACCTCAGCCAATGGGGAAAGAGAGAGGGAAATGCGGCCGGGAAAATAGGATAAAAAGGAGGCTGCGTCCTCCAAAAATTTGAGAGATCGCAGGGGAATGTCCCATGGACTCTCCCTTTATTTGAATAAAGTCTACTTTTTGGACATAAACCTCTGGTGTTTGTTGATTAATTTTCCTGACAGAAAGAACTTGGGGATTCTTACCTGCACAAGCACGTGCAGTGTCTCAGTCATAAGTGCCTCAGAAATAGCAGAAGTGTGTCTTCTTCAGAGTGTGGTCACAAGGGTTCAGAGTTGGAGCCAGTTCTGCGGGCAGGCTGATGAATAGTCTGGGGCTCCTCTGCAGAGCCCCATTCATTCTGGGGCTGCTTTCTGCTGGTTCTGCTGGACTGGCTCGAGTGAAACACACACCCAATTAACAGCAGTTAAATTACTCTGGCATGAAACAGTGGGGAACAGGCAGAGCAGTGAAGGGCAGCATGGACCAGTTGTTCTGGCAGGTCTGACGAGGTCTGGTTTGATACAGCACTCACAGAACTCTGCTCCACCTGTGACACTTCCACTTGCAGTAGATGACTGTTCCTCTTCACAATATCCAGCAAGGCAGGTCAAAGACACTTTTACCATTTTCATCTTCAAAAGGGAGAGGAAATCAGCAGCAAACATGAAGTAACCAGTCAGAGGTCCCAGGAAGGAACAAAAGAACAAAGAGTGGTGGAAAAAACAGGTGGAGCAGTGATCCTTATCTGTGTGGGAGATATCCTCTGCTAATGGGCCATCTGTTAAAACCAGGTGGTTTTTCTTCTGTTAATGGGCCATTGAGTGCCACTGCATGACTGATAAAATTCCATCATTCCATTGGGAGATGCTCCAGCCGGGGGGAGGACCCAAGCCTTTCCTACCTAGATAAAATCTGAGATTTGGAACACCAAGGCAGCCCTCACCCACTGGTTTCCAGAGGACAAGAGCTACCAGACCTTTCTACAGCATCACTACTTCAACAAGACCACTTCATCTGGACTGCTACCACCACCCTAACTAGCGGGGTGTCAGGTTGTATTCTGATTCTGTCAGTTGTTTTCTTTTGTACTATTGCATGTATTTTATTTCTCTTCTCTTTTTTCCTATGAAATTGTATTTCTGACTTGGAATCTCTCACTGGTTTTGATTTCAAACCAGCAGAAGTTTGGAGTGGATTTTGGCTGAATCTTCATATTTGGGGCAGTTTTGATCTGTGTCTTAAAGTTTGGAGGATTTTGGGTGGGAATCTTGGTGTTTGGGAGGTTATTACAGATACAAGATGCTCAATGACTTCCAGAGATGAACTTGGTCAAGGAGGAACACCTAGTTTATGGAGCTCTCTCCTTGTTATTTCCCCCTAAACCAGGAATTTTCATTCCCCAGGTGTGTGAGGATGGAGGAGGCAGAAAAGCCCCGTAGATCCCTCTCGAGGAGGGGCTGCAAACCCAGCCCAGGGAGCTGTGAGGAGGAAAGACCCTCCCTGAGCCGGGAAGGCGGCCGGAGATCCAGGCAGAGGTCAGAGCTGGTGGAGAAGCCTCCTGGAGGGGAGAAGCCCCACAAGTGCTTGGAATGTGGGAAGGGTTTCAGCTACAGGTCCCAGCTGATCCTACACCAGAGGATCCACACTGGGGAGAAGCCCTACATTTGTGGGGAATGTGGGAAGAGTTTCAACTACAGCACCAGCCTGATCCAGCACCAGGTGATCCACACAGGGGAACGGCCCTACACCTGCTTGGAATGTGGAAAGAGCTTTGGGTGGAGGTGCGACTTGAGACAACACCAGCACATCCACACCGGGGAAAGGCCCTACGAGTGTCCCAAGTGTGGGAAGAGGTTTCAGAAAAGCTCCAATCTCCTCAGACATAAGCGTATTCACACAGAGGAGAGGCCCTTCCGCTGCCCCGACTGCGGGAAGGGATTCAAACGCAACAACAAACTCACTGTCCACCGGCGCATCCACACTGGGGAGAGGCCCTACGAGTGTCCTGAGTGTGGGAAGAGCTTCTCACACAGCTCTAACTTGACCCAACACCAACGGAGTCACCACTAAGGGAAGCCCTGTGAGTGCCCCGAGTGTGGGAAGAGCTTCGTGCTCTGCTCCAGCTCCATCCCCCATGGGAGGATCGGTGTTGGATGATCTCCAGTGACCCCCGTTGGGAAGAGCCCTGGTGATCTTTGGTCCTGGTTATCCCCGTTGGGTGAGGGGGAAGGGGTTTGAGAGATTTCTGTCTCTTTTCCTTCTATTGCTATGATTTGGTTGGTAATAAATTCCCTTGCTGTGCCTAGGCTGTGTCTGTGACATCCGTTTTGCTGTTTGGTGTGTTTGCTCGTCCTGTCTTAATCTGCTCCTGGAGCTACTGGTTAAATTTTCTCTTCCCTTGCAGATGGAGGGGCAGGGTCACAGTGGCTCTGGTGGGTGTCTGACATTGGGCCAATGTCATCTTGTCTTGCTTTGAAAGACAGGTATTTTCTAAGGAAAGGCGAGAACCCCTTTCCTGAGATGCAGAGTGCAACCCCCTCCCTTCTAATTATTTTAGTTTCAAATCAGAGCCTGTCAGGCAGAAGATATGGGGATAGAAATAACAGTTCTTTACTGAGATCTAACAAGGCAAAATAGCAGAAACAACAACAGCTATAAAAACTGACAACAGAACAGAACAGTATAGCTCAGTTCCAGTCCCTTTGGCCAAAGCCCTCTCTCCCTGTGCTCAGTTACCGGTGCTGGGGGCAGGGCAGGTTCCGCGCAGCTCAAGAGGGGCTGGAGTGATGGCGGCAGCAGCCCAGGGTGAGAGGGATGGGGGAGTGACTCCCCCTTCACGGTGTCGGTCGTGGTGCTCAGCAGAGTGTCTGGAGGTATCAGGGTGAGGTGGGAGAGCAGCAGAGCGATGTCCAAAGGCAGGGAGCGTGGATCTCAGTGCTGGGATGGCAGGGGAGATGCCAGATCCGAGCACGGGGCATCCTCCTCTCACTCCACGGGCGAAGCGAGTGAGCAGAGTCCCCCCCCAGACCCCTCTCCCACCTTTTCCTTTTCCGGTCTCTCCCCCCCCCCCCCGCAGGAGAAAACTATTGCTACTAAGGTATAGCCACAAATACTTAGCATAACAATGGGAAAAATTCCACAGAGAGAAAAGGGAACAATTCAACCCCAAACAGGAGGAAAGAGTGGTCTGAAGATCTTATTCTGAATTTGCTTTTCTTTCTTTTTATTTATGTAGTTAATAAAGTTTTTTATACCCTTTTAAGTTTTAGGCCTGACTTGCTCTTTTGCTCCTGGTTCTGTCTCACAACAGAGAATGAGTATATTTAAATTGGCAAGTCAAAACTATAACATTATTTGGTGCATTGGCCGGGAAATTCAAAAATTCAAATTAAACCAAGACATTAGATTATCCTGTCTGGATGAAGATAACCATAACTCCAGGAAAGGAATTTATTGATGGGGAGTAGGACAGGATGGCTACAAAAAAAGTTGACTTGTGGGTTGCATTGATGATTTTGAATAATGAAGGTCTATGAATGTGCAACACGTTGATGCATTTAAGGAAGTGTTTTCTGAGTGTGTGCCCTTGGCTGAATGCCCAGCACCCAGCCACATTAACCCTTTGCTTTACTGTCTTAGTCTCCTATTTGTTTACTTTTTTATTAAACCTTTAAAAATTTACCAGGAAAGTGATCCTCGTTTTTCACATCACTATGGGCAGGGAGCTGCTGCTCCTGAAGCTCCCCTTTCCTCGTTCCTTCCAGGAGGAAAGCTGGGTGTGGGAGCGCTGCATGCGCTCCTTCAGAGGCTGCTGAGGGCAGGGCTGGGGAAGGGGAAGAAGTGGATGAAGAACTGCGTGCAGTGTCCTGGCCCTGCTCATCCTCCCCATGAATGACGAGGCCCCCAGGGTGGGCCAGGCACTGCTGCCAAGGCTGAGCACTGACACGGAGAGGGGTGGCTGACCCCCCCTGGGGCTCCAGGCCTTGGGCAGCATTCCCCAAGCACAGCCCAGGGAAGGGTCCCTGCAGAGCCAAGTTGGCATTGCCAGCACCTGCCCTGCCCACTCCAGCAGGGCTCAGCACCAGGCCAGGACACCGAGGTGTGGACAGGTGTGTGTCCAAAGGTGTTGGAGAGCAGGCATTTGGGCCTCAATCCCTGTACCTGGGGGCCATTCCCGGATGTTTTGGCAGTTCCCTAAAGGCAGAGTCACCCCAGGTCAACTTTCCCAGGCCCTGGAGCCATCTCCCAGTTCCTGCTGTCCCACAGGCCTCCAGGAATGCCGTCCTTGCTATCGCAGAGCTCCTCAAGTGGAAGGAGCTGAAGCACGTGGTGAAGACAGGGCAGACCTGGAGGATGGCTGACTGCTTGGTGAGGATGTGCCCCAGGGACTGTGCTGGGCCGTGGGCTCTGCAGCTGGGCCTGGGGAAGAGACCCCACAGCCTGGAGCTGCATCCTTGTTCCTGGCTCAAGAACAGAGCCCCAGGGGCTCTCCTCCAGTCCCATCTCCCCTTCCTGCACCAAGTGGGAGGGAGGAGGGCTCTTGGTAATGGGGCTGCTGCCAGGAGGGGCTGCTCCAGCCACCTGAAAGATGTGTGACAATGCCACATCTTTATGGTCCCTGCAGATGGAAAAGGACAGCAGCAGGGCTGAGCAGCACTTTCATCAGAGCCTGCAGTACCTGAGGGACCCTCAGGAATGTGTGCAAGACTGGACCATCAGGTTCATGAGCCCCAGCCCGGGGTCCCTCTTTGGGCAGCCCCTGTCCCCCCCAGCCCCTGCCCAGTGCCACATCCAGGCTGCTGGTGGTCCCTGGTTGTTTGGGATCGTGCTGGGGAACAGCAGGGGCTGACAGAGCTCTGTGCCCAGGGACCATCGTGTGACATCCCCAGGACCAGAGCGAGGAGCTGCCTGCTCTGGATTTCAGTGGGAAGTGGGGAGTGAGGGCTGGGAGAGTGGGGGGTCTCTACAAACACGGGAACTCATCTCGGCTCTGTTTTGGTCACAGAACTTCAGGCCTTGCAGAAAGATGGGTGTGAACTCACGCGTTGTCTGGCAGCTCAGAGCAGCTCGATCCTGAGGAGCCGAAGGAGCAGCGGACACCGGGACAGTCCCTGCGAGCTCTGTGGTGCTGGCACTGCTGAGCTGGGGGCCTGTTGTGCCCAGAGTGGGACATTCAGGCACGACTGATCAGGGACACCCTCCTGCTGATTCACAAGGTGCAGAAAGGACTCCTTGACTTCCCAGGGTTCTTCTCAGAGAAGGCTCTGGGTGTGGCTGGATCCAACCCCAGCCCCAGACTGGGGCAGCACTTTAAGTCTGAAGGGTCACACAGGAGTCCTTGAGCCTGGAGATCACTTTGTCCTAAGGATTATGGCTGGCAAGCCAACTATAGTTTTGTAAATAAATTAGTTTTTTTAAGTTTTAAGTAATTGCTTTTTAAATTTCTTTTAAGACATCCCAAAGGTACCTGAGGGCAGGTGGGCACACAGGTGTGATGGGGTGGGTGGGATCAGGCCAGGAATTAGACCCTGATTTTGTGATTTACAGCAGGACTTCTCCTCTGATCCTAATTCCCAGTGTTATGGTGCTGCCAGGTGTGCTGCTGGTGGGTCTTGGACCCTCACACTGAGATCTGATACCCCTAAACTGGGGTTTGGGTCCCTCAGATGGGGGGTTCAGGTCCTGGACTCCTAAACTGGGGTCAGGGACCCTCAAACTGTAATCTGGGTTCTTTAAACTGGGTCTGGGAGTCTTAAACTGAGATCTGGTACCCCCAAACCGGGATCTGCAGCCCTCCAGCGTGATCTGGGATCCTCACACTGAGGTCTCAGCTCTCCACCCTGGCACCTGGGCCTCTCAAACTGGGGTCTGGAATCCTCAAACTGAGTCTGGACCCTCCCCCTACCTGGAGTTTGGACCCCTGAAAAAACCGGGGGGACAAGTGGGGGAGGTGAGGTAGGGGTTTATTTGGGGGTACAAAGATTAAAGGGGGATGGGTGGAATTTTGGGTCCACCTTAGAGGGGGGAGGTGAGTGGGAGTAGCCCAGGATGGAGATTTGGGATCCTCAGGGTGGGCTTTGTGGGGTCTCAGGGGGGATTTGGGGGTCCCAGGATAGGTTCTGGAGGGCCTCAGGGTGGAATTTTGGCGTCCCAGAGTTGATTTAGGGGTTCCAAGATAGATTTTGGGGTGCAAGATGGATTTTGTGGGTCCCAGTGCCAGATTTCACAGACCCCTTAATGGAAGGCCTTTGGGGTTTGAGGATTCCCAGGGTGGATTTTGGAGTTTCACAGTGAGTTTCAGCCTCCCCAGGATGGATTTGGGCATCTCAGGTTGAGTTTTGGGGTTTCAGAGTAGGTTTTTAGGGTCCTAGGATGGATTTTGGGGGTCCTAGGCTGGGTTTTAAGGGTCGGGGGGATGGATTTTAAGGTTCCAGCACCCGCAGCGCAAAGTCCAGGGCGGGGGCACTGTGGGTCAGACACCCCATGGACACCACGTCGATGTGGGGCCCCAAAAACTGGGGGAGGGTCTCCAAAACGATGCCCCCGCTGGCCTCCACCGTCACTCCGGGATGTGCAGCCTTGACCTGCGCCGCAGCCAAGTGCAGCTCCTGGGGGGACACCCTGTTAGCAGGGAGCACCCCCTCCCCAAAATTTGGGGGTACACTGGACATATGGATGTATACTGGATGCTACACAGTGCAGAATCCCCCCCCCCCCCCCAAATTGGCCCAAATCTGCCCAATTTGGGCCTCCCCCACAGGAAACCCCCAATTCAGGGATTATTCCACCCACTGAGCTCCAAAATTGGGGTGTCCACCCCCAACCCCTCCAAATCAAGGGTTATCCTGATTAAACCCAATAAAAACTCAATAAAAAGAGATTTCCACCCAACATCTGCCCAACTGGGGGCACCACCCACCACTGACCTCCAGAACAACCCCAAATTTGGGCTCTCCAATCCAAATGGCTGTCCCCCCACCCAGAACCACCCAAAATTGTGGCCTCCTATTCAACACCTCCAATCCAGGCATTTGCCCACCCACTGACCCCCAAATTACAGTCCCCCCACCTAAACTCCCCAAGTCAAGGGTCCCTTCACCCAAAACCTCACAAACTGGGATTATCCAATCCTCTGACTCCCCCGAAATTTGGATTATCCCTCGTATATTTGGGGCTGCCCCACATTTACAGCAGATTCCCATTTTACTGGTGTAGCCTCACCCCGGAATGTCCCCTGTGTCCCATTTTTTGGGTTTATCCCCATTTTTAGAATCCAAACTCCCATTTTTGGGGTCCAACCACTCTTGGCCCCCCTCCGATTTGGGGGCTCACCTGGGGTCTCAGGTTGTCCAGCAGGACGATGTCAGCCCCAGCCCCAGCAGCCGCCAGCGCCTCGTCCGCACTCGAGCACTCGACCCCCAACCGGCGGGTGAAGCCCCCGGCCCGGCGCACCCCCAAAATCATCTGGGGAAGAGGGGGGTCAGGGAGAACCCCAGAGTGACGCCCCAGTATGGGGCAGGGTAAAATGGGGGCTCCCCCCAGTCATTCGCTTAAAATTGGGGTCTCCCCACTGCCCTCCCCAAATTTGGGGTTCTCTCCCCCAGAGTTCCCCAATTCAAGGTTGTCTGCTGCCCCCAAAGTTGGGCTTCTCCCAACTACAAACACCAAAATTCAGAGTTACTCAACGCATGATCTTCCCCAAATTCAGGGGTGACCCCTCAGTTTCCTTCCCAAATTGGGAGCCCCCCGCACCCATCCCCCCCAATTCAGGGGTCCTCCCACATCAGTCCACACCCACAATACCCCAATCCAAGAGTCTGTCCCAAAATTGGTACCCCCTTTAAATATTGGTGCTTCCCCACCACCCTCGAAATTCGGGGTACCCCAAGCCATCACTCCCCCAAAATCGAGCCCCCTCCACCAAAACCCCCCATTACCTCCAGACCTCATATTCCCCACACCCCCAAAATTGGGGATGTCACACCGACCACCCAGAACCCACCAATTCAAGGGTCCCCCTCCAATCTCCCCCCCAAACTGGGGTGCTGCTCCTCCAGTCTCCGAGTTTCCCCAAAATCCAGGGATCCTGCCGCCATTACCGCCCAAATTCTGGAGTCCCCCCACACCCAGAAACCCCCAATCCAAGCCCCCCCAATTGTCCCCCAAAGTTCGGCGTCCCCACCTGCTCGAGCCCCCCCGCTGCCGCCGCCAGCGCTCGGTGATTGTCCTTGAGGAGGAGGAGTCCCCCCAAACCTGCCCGGTGGGGGTCAGCGCCCCCCACCCCCAGCGCGTATTTCTCCGCCAAGCGGAACCCGGGCGTGGTTTTTCGGGTGCCCCCCACGACCCCCGCCCAGCCCTGGGCCCGGGCCACCCCCACAGCCCTCGCGGCCATCGAGGCCACCCCGCTGCAGCGCCCCAAAATATTGAGGGCGACCCTCTCCGCTGCCAGCACCCCCGCGGCCGGACCCTCCACCTCAGCCACCAACACCCGCCCGGGGGGCAGCGCCGCCCCCTCAGGCACCCTCCAGGTGACCCGGCACCCCGACACCCCGAAAACGGCCTCGGCGAAGGGGGCCCCGGCCAGGACACCCCCCGAGTGCCCCCCGGCCTTGCTGAGCAGCTGCGCTCGGGTCGCGCTGTCCCCCACGGTCGCCACCGCCGCGTCCGGCCAGGGCGCGTCCTCGTCCAGCCAGGAGCGCGCCAGGGAGCGCAGGCGGTGCGGGGGGGGCGGGGGGGCCCAGCCCCGGGCGGGGGGCGGCGAGCGGGCGGGGGGCGAGCGGGCCATGGTCCAGGGGAGCCTGGGCAGAGAGACAGAGGCGCTGCTTGGGGGCTGCGGGAGTGGGATTTGGGGTCGTGGGGAG
This sequence comes from Sturnus vulgaris, assembly GCF_052056855.1. Classification (NCBI taxonomy): domain Eukaryota; kingdom Metazoa; phylum Chordata; class Aves; order Passeriformes; family Sturnidae; genus Sturnus; species Sturnus vulgaris. The sequence continues at coordinate 14,905,232 of NW_028276170.1, forward strand.
GAATTTGGGATCGTGGAGAGGGATTTGGGGTCATGGAGAGGGATTAGGGGTCGTGGAGAGGGATTTGGGGTCGTGGGGAGGGATTTGGGATCTTGGGGAGGGGCTGTTGGCGTCCTAGGAGGGTCCCCGAGAGGGTCTTGGGATGCAGGAAGGATTTTCAGGGAGATACTTGGGTCTGGAGAGGTTTTGAGGTGTTGAGGGGGAAATTTGGGTTGGTCTTTGGGAACCCCAGAGTGACACCCAATCCCTCAGAAGAGTATGGGGCAGGGTAAAATGGGGGTTCCCCCTGTCTTTGAATTAAAATTGGGGTCCCTGACACTGACTGATCCCCACAAATCGGGGCCTTCTCCCCAGAGCCCCCCAATTCAAGGGTGTCTTCTGAGAGGGTATTGGGATCCAGGAAGGATTTTCAGGGAGATATTTGGGCGTTGAGGGAGTTTAGAGGGGTTTTGAGGCGTTGAGGGGGAAATTTGGGTTGGTCTTTGCAGGATTTGGGGAATTTTGAGCAGTTGCTGCAGGGGTTGAGGGTCCCAGGAGGGTCCTTGAAGAGATATTGGGGTCCTGGGAAGGGCTTGTCGGGAGGTTATTGCGTTCTGGGAAGGGATTTTGGGCGGCTCCTGGGGGGAGGTTGAGGGTCCTAGGAGGGTCTTGGAGGGGATATTGGGGTCCTAAGGGGTTTTGGAAAATATTTTTGGGTGCAGGGGGGATGTTGGGAGTTATTGGGGTCCTGGGATGGATCTGGGAGTCCAGGAAGGAGATCAAATGTGGGTCCCGCCCCTCCATAGGCACCCAAAATGTGGGTCCCTCTCCCCCCTCCTGCCCCTTCCCCCCAGCTCAGGGGTGTCCAAAGTCCGGTCCGGAGTGGCCACATCACCCACCCCTCCCCCCTCCCCTTCCCGAGACTCCCAGGTGGGGGAGGGGCGCCCCACTGACCTGTCCAGGGTTGGAGGTGACTGAAGCCCGAATTGGGGCTCGGGGGTTCTTACCTGGGGGGGCGTGGCCCGCCTCGCCCCAATGCCCGACCCTGGGCTGTGATTGGCTGCCCTGGGGGTCCCCACCCCCCAAAAACCCGCAGGCGGTTTAGGATGGGGAGGGGAAATTCCCTTTATTGACAGCAAATGAGCGTGGCGAGGGCATTGGGGACACTTGGGTGGCGCCCCACGGACGGGGGGTGGCACTTGGGGTGACACCAGATGACATCAGGTGATTCCTCCAACCTGCCCCCCCCTAATTCAGACCCTGCCACATCCCATCAGTGTCACATGGGGGGGGCTACAGAGGCATCGGGGGTGACGGACACATGGGGGTGACAGGAGGTGACAGTGACAGGGGTGTTCCTGCAGTAGCTGTGAGAGGGAACACTGGGATGTGAAAGGGAAAACAAGGCGTGGGAGGGGGAGACGGGGTGGTGACAGTGCCAGGGGTGTGATGGTGACAGTGCCAGGGGTGTGATGGTGGCAGTGCCAGGGGTGTGGTGTTGAGAGTGCCAAGGGTGTGGTGACAGTGCCAGCTGGTGTGGTTCTGACAGTGCCAAGGGTGTGGTGGCACTACCAGGGATGTGGTGGTGACAGTGCCGGGGGTGTGGTGGTGACTGTGTCACGGGTATGGTGACAGTGCCAGGGGTGTGGTGACAGTACCAGGGGTGTTCCTCTGGGTGGGGCTGGGGCCGAGGGGTTGGACAAGGTTGGGCTGAGGGCAGAAGATGGAGATGGGGGAAGAGGGGAACAGAGGGACATTGCGAGGGGGAGACAGGGAAGAGATCGAGGTGGCAGAGCCATGGTGGAGGGGACAGCAGAGGGGACATGGAGATGACAGTGGGGGCAGGGACAAGAGAGGACCCAGACATGGAGTTGGGGACATGGAGAGGACATGGACATGGTGGTGGGGTCATGGGGAGGGGGATGGTAGCCAGGAGGAGATGGTCAAGGAGACCTGGAGATCGTGGAGGTGACCTGGGCGTGGTGGTGGCACATGTGGAGGAGATGGGGAGGAGGTGGAAGAGACAGGAAGATGGAACTGGGGACAGAGATGAGCAGTGAAATGTGGAGAGGTGGTGGGGACATGGGGAGGACATGAGGGGGATATGGAGATGTTCAAGGTGAACGGGATGTGGTGGTGGGACATGAGGAGGGGACAGGGAGATGGTAGTGGGGGCATGGAGATGGTCAAGAGCACCTGGAGATGGTCGAAGGGACACAGGAAGTGAGAGAGTGGGGACAGGGAAGAGCTGGAGGTGACCTTGGACCGTGAAGGTGACCATGGAGGTGACCCATGAGCAGAGGGCAGGGTTCAGGTGGGACATGGGCCCATGGGAATAGGGGGTTGGGAATGCTGGGACAGGGGGCTGTGGGGACATGGTGTGAGCAGTGTCAGGGTGATGGTATCAAGGGTGTGGGTGATGAAGATGAAGGTGATGATGAAGATGGGGCTGTTGGTGTTGTGGTGATGATGATGGAGGCTGATGGTATTGGGAGATGATGATGGCGGTGTGGGTGATGAAGACGAAGATGATGATGTTGCAGAGGATAAGGCTGATGATGTGGGTGGTTGTGGTGATGAAGATGATGGTGATGATGAAGTCCCCCCCTGCTCCTTATTGAGGGCATTTCACATCTCGATGGGGACCAGCACTGGCAGCTCCATCGGCTCTGGAGCCTCAAAGATGTCACAGTCCAGACCCTCAAAGACCTCGCTGTGCTCTGGGAGCTGCATGAAGTGGGGCTGGAGGGGGTCACCAGGGGGTCACTGGGCTGGAACACTTAGGGGACACCTCGGGGACACCCAGGCAGGACTCCTGGGGGCTGGGGAGGCTCCACTGGTGTTGGGACTAAGGAGCAGCAGTTGCCCATCCCAAACACTGTCCCCACAGGGGGATTTTGCCAAGAGACAAGCACAGAATGGAGCACCCTAAGGTAAGATCAAGGTGGGACAATTGTCCTCAGGCCAGCTTGGACCTTGGGGGAGGTAAACAAAGCTGGGGGATCAGAATGGACCCTGGTGGTGGACAAGGAAATCCAACCCAGCACTGGTGCTGGAATCAGCTGTGACTCTCAGGTTGGAGCTCCACTGAAAGCTCTTCCCACATTCCAAGCAGGTGTAGGGCCGTTCTCCTGTGTGGATCACCTCGTGCTGCATTAGACCAGAGATGTCTCTGAAGCTCTTCCCACATTCCCCACACTCATAGGGCTTTTCCCCAGTGTGGATCATCTGGTGCTGGATCAGCCTGGAGCTGTAGCTGAAACCCTTCCCACATTCCAAGCATTTGTGGGGTTTCTCCTCTCCAAGAGTCTTCTCCACCAGCCCTGAGCTCTGCCTGGATCTCCGGCCGCCCTCTCGGCTCAGGGAGGGTCTTTCCTCCTCACAGCTCCCTGGGCTGGGTTTGCACCCCCTCCTCCTGAGGGATCCCAGGAAATTTTCCTCCTCCGCCATCTGCCCACCCCATGGGAATGAAGAATCCTGGTTTGGGGAAAAAACAAGAGGGGACTGCCTTGAGCTAGCGGTTCTTCCAACCGATGTGCAGCTGAGGAAGACACTGGGTGTCTTGTGTTTGTAAGAACCTCCGAAACACCAAGATTCATCCCAAAAATCCTCCAAACATCACGACACAGATCATAAACTCCCAAAAAAGCAAGATTCAGCCAAAACCCCCTGCAAAATTGTCCTAGGGTGATGTTATGGTGTTTGTATCTCCAGTCGTGTGTCCTGATTGCGTTTGGTATTATGTCCTGTGCTTCCAGGACTGACTCTGAGAGTGAAGCTTTGTTTTGTCTTGTTATCAGCCGGCTCACCTCCCCCATGGTCTATGTTTAGGAGAGGTTTTAGCTCGGCTTGCTTGCCTCCTTGCTCTCTTCTGCCTCTTTTTCTTTCCTTCGCTTTGCCCTTGCTTTTTCCTTATTAGTTAGTTCAGCTAGGCAGTCCAACTTTTTCCCTGGACCGTTTTCTCTTCCACCCCGTCCCCTCCCTCTCCTGGATACCATCTGAACCTGTTCCGGACGGGGACCTGGGACACCCCAAGAAACACCGGGAGTCTACACTCTGTCACCTGCAGCAGTCATTCCCCAGCGCCGGAGACTGATAACTGAGCGACCACTCGCCAGAGAGACTGAACTTGTCATCCCTTCAGAACGGTGAAAGAGTTTTTTTGTCAGCTGGTGTTGTCTTTTTTTTCCCTGTGCTGGGGAGTGTCTTGCTTGTTAAATAAACAGGTTTTTTCTCCCATTCTTCTCCAAGGAAATTCTTCCCGAACCCGGTGGGGGGGGGGGGAGGAGTCGTGGGGTTTGCTGTCTGGGGGCTCCTCCTGGAGGTTTTCCCCCAAATTTGGCCAAAACCAGGACACCCTTCTACCTCTTGTTCCTACTCAAAGGCAAAATCCAGTTTACCATCCTGTGTGAGTGGGCATCCCCAGAAAGCATCTTTGCCATCAAGGACTGAATGGTGGCAGTGTGAGGAGGGCACCTGGTTGAAGATGGTGTAAGGATGTGAGAGCCCCTGGGTGCTGGGGCCCCCTTGGGCCCTGGGGTTCATCCCTCAGGGGCTGTAGAAACTCTGCCATGGCCTTTGCCTTCCCCTTGGCCTTTTCCTCCTCCCTTCTTGCATTCCCCTGCTGTGCCTTTGTGACCAAGTGCTCCAGGGGCTTCTTCTGCCCCTCCTGCAGCCCCCTCAGTGCCTGGGGGTGCTCATCCTCTGACAGCTGCTGAGCTTTCTGCTAAATCATTCCTTTCTGCACTGACCCAAGGAAAATGCTGAAAAGCTGATCTCGATCCCCATTTCCCAGCTGTTCCTTTGTGCTGCTGCTCCTTGTGCTGTGGCTGCCGTGGCCAGCCCGTATCCCAGAGCCGGTGCCTGTCCTGCCGCAGTGTCCAAACGCGGCCCCCCCGGCGGGCAGGGCCGGCAGCTCCACGGGGCCGGGCAGCGGCCGGGGCGTCCCGCAGCCTCCTGGGGGCCGGGGGCCACTGCCGGGCCTGCAATTGCCGGGGGGTGCTGGGCTCAGGCAGCGCCCGGCGCTGAGCCCCGGCTGCCCCACAGCCCCGGCCCGGCCCCGCAGCTCCCCACAGGCCCCCAGCCCGTGCTCCCGGTGCCGCCCCTCTGCGCCCGCTCCTGCCGCTGCCCAGCACAGAGAAACCCCCTGCAATCCTGACCTCCTTGTGTGCCTGTCCTGGCAACCGGGGATACAAAGGATCTGCAGCAGCTGGCGACTTCTGAGGATAAGACCCTGCTGAAAAACATCCCCATCCTCAGTATTCTTCTCTTCTTCGTCTTTGTCATCATCCTTTTTCTTCCCACATAGATTGCTCCTGCTTCTTCTTGCCTGAACCATATTCCTGCACACTCCCCTTCACCCAATCCCTTCCCAGCACACCGACAGCATCCATCCCCTGTTGTCTAAATCCCTTCTGGACTTCCCTTATTGCCCCCCTGGGTGTCCATGTCCTTGATTACCTCTGGGAGAATGTGCAAACTCCCTCCACATGCTCCCAAGGAGGCCTTCAGAGATATTTTGGCATCATCATCCCTTCTTCCGGGATTCCTTCGTGGCTTTCCCTTTCTACCCTCCATGGGTGCTCTGCCATGTTTAGTCCCCGAAGATCTCACTGTAGTCCCTGATGAGATTTTCAGTGCTCTCTGGCTGCCGACTCTTCCCAGTCCCCCCGATCTGTCACTCGTCTGTCTCCTGGTCACTCTCGGGTACCCAATCCATGCCCGGTGCCGCCGCCACCCAAGGGAGCCGATCACCCAAACTGGGTGAGGCACCTTCAGCTCCACTCACTGCTCCCGCCCCGGACGGGGGAAGGAATTCGTGCCGAGCCCCAAGGTGTGTGGAAAAATTCACATCACCAGAGGTTTCTGTCTGCTAGGAAGACAGAGGAGTCTTGTAAAAGTAATTTAATTCATAAAAAATGGAAGAGAGCACTGGCCATTTCCCATGGGGCTTCTGAAATTGTTGGAGGACACAGCCTCCTTTTCATCCTTATTTTACCAGCCTCATCTCCCTCTCCCTTTCCATATTGGCTGAAGTACTTAAGGGGTAGAGACTTCCCAAGGCACTCACTGCATCCACCTCTTTATATGCACCACACATAGCTAACGATGTCCAGGACTCTATTAAGTGTTTGTTCTTCCTCTGGGAGTTCATGAATTGAGCAGGACCTTGGCTGAGCAGCAGTCTGTGTGGTCAATTAATAACATTTTCTGACCCTGATGGCTTCTGCTGTCCCTTCCTTATGTCCACGTCGCCGGCCCTGTGTCCAAGCGGATTCGCAGCATGTGTTTGTAGAGACCCTTTGCTGTTGTTCCTTGCATGGGGGTCCCCCGTTTTGGGGCCATCCCCCCTGGAGCAGGGTGTCCCGGCTTGGTGCAGCCCCGCCCCTCGGGCAGCGCTGAGCCAATGAGAGCGCGCGGCGGTGATGACGCAGCAGTGTCCAGGCAGAGCCGCAGCTCCCAGCGTTGCCCACCTGGAGCCACCTGCGCCCGGCCCGGGCCCCAGCGCCCCCCTGGAGGGGAATTTGGGGAGGTGGGAGGGGGGGAGCGCCAAGGCCGGGCCCCCCCGCGCTGTGGTGGCGGCAGCGGCTGCAGTGGGGAGCGAGTGCGGGCGGGAGCGGCCGAGAGCCCAGCGCTGCCCCAGCTCCATCGCTGCCCCTGCGCTGGGATGCTGTGGGTTTGGGGGGAAGAGGGAGCCGGCAGTGGGTGCTGGGCCTGGGGGCAGCAAAAGAAGGGAAGGAGAAGCAGGGTTGAAGAACCAAATGGTCAAATACTGCACATGGGAGGAGCAGGTGGGATTGTGCAGGAGAAAGAAGAATAATGGGCGGGAGTGTGAGGAAGAGTAGGTACACCGCAGGAGGGTCAGAAATGAGAAGCAGGACAATGTTCCACTCCTCCCTGTATTTGTAGCTTCTCCCCCAGCCCCAGGAGCCTTGCTCCCCCCGCATGCAGCAGGTGACCGAAAAGGATGATCCATTATTTTCACAGGGGTGAATCTTGCTGTTTGTGAGCTTTATAGGGCTAAATGTTGGTGCTTTGTTTTTTTGCAGGGGCTGAATCTTTATATTTTGGAGGGGATTTGGGCTGAAACTAACTTTTTGGGGAGTGTTTGATCTATGTCTTGATGTTTGGATAATTTTTGTGCTGAATCGTGGTGTTTTGGAGGTTCTTATAGACACAAGATGCCAAATGACTTCCTGAGATGAACTTTGGAAGGAGGAACCCCCAGCCCAAGGTGCTCTTTTTTTTTTCCCCCTCAAACTAGGATTTGTCATTCCCATTGCGTGGGTAGATGGAGGAGGAAAAGCCCCAGAGATCCCTCTTGAGGAGGGGCTGCACACCCAGCCCAGGGAGCTGCGAGGAGGAAAGACCCTCCCTGAGCCGGGAAGGCGGCCGGAGATCCAGGCAGAGCTCAGAGCTGGTGGAGAAGCCTCCTGGAGGGGAGAAGCCCCACAAGTGCTTGGAATGTGGGAAGGGTTTCAGGTGGAGCTCCCATCTGATCCTGCACCAGGTGATCCACACTGGGGAAAAGCCCTATGAGTGTGGGAAATGTGGGAAAAGCTTCAGGGATAGCAACTACCTTATGCAGCACCAAGTGATCCACACAGGGGAACGGCCCTACACCTGCTTGGAATGTGGGAAGAGCTTTGGGTGGAGCACTGGCCTGAGAAAACACCAGCGCATCCACACTGGAGAGAGGCCCTACGAGTGTCCCAAGTGTGGGAAGACGTTTCAGAGAAGCTCCAGTCTCCTGGAACATGAGCGGATTCACACCGAGGAGAGGCCCTTCCGCTGCCCCGACTGCGGGAAGGGATTCAAGCACAACTCCACCCTCACTGCCCACCGGCGCATCCACACTGGGGAGAGGCCCTACGAGTGTCCTGAGTGTGGGAAGAGCTTCTCACACAGCTCAACCATGACCGAACACCAACGGAGGCTCCACTAAGGGAAGCCCTGTGAGTGTCCCGAGTGTGGAAAGAGCTTCGTGCTCTGCTCCTGCTCCATCTCCCATGGGAGGATCGGTGTTGGATGATCCCCAGTGACCCCCATTGGGCAGAGCCCTGGTGATCCGTGATCCTGGTTATCCCCGTTGCGTGGGGGGAATTGGTTGGAGAGATTTCTCTCCCTTCTCCTTGTCCCGCTGTGATTTGGTTGGTAATGAATTCCCTCGCTGTGCCCAGGCTGGCTCTGTTGTTCCCGTGCCGGTGCTCGGGGCAGGATCTCTCCTGTTCCTTCTCTCAACTCCCGGGCCTCTCCTCAGCCAATCAGAGAATGCGATGAAGAAGATTCAGCCAATCAGAGAGAGCAGCTGTGATGACTCACCGGTTGCCGGGCAGACCCGCAGCACCCAGTGTTCCCCACCTGGGCCCCACCCTCCCCCCAATCACGATCCCCCCGCGGGGTCCCCCCAAATCCTTTCCCAGTCCCGCCCCACAATAAACGGGAACAGCCGCGTGTGGGCAGAGTGACAACGGGGCTGGTGAGGACACAAGATCTCCCCCAAAATCAGCACGGGGACGAAGCAGGGGGTCCTGGCTGGGCCTGAGGCCACGGGGTGGGGCTGCAGCCACTGCTGGTTCAGGAGCTCTGTGGGCCGAGAAAAGGGGGTAGCACCTGACTGGGGGCCCGAGGGGGAGCACACACGCTCCAAGGGAGGGGGCACACGACCCGTGGGACCCCCTCTCACCTTCTTGCACAGGTAGAAGCCGAGTCCCAGCGCCAGGAAGACAAAGCCCAACATGAAGCCCCTGATCCCCATCAGCTTTTTGCGGCGGGCAGTGTCTGGCAGCATCTCTGGGGGTCCACAAGGGTTAGGATCTCACAAAACCTCTCACAGACACCCCAAGCCCCTCCAAGCACCCTGTCAATTGTCCCGAGCCCACCCAGGACCCCTTAAAACCTCCTCCCCATCTCTTCCCAACCTCCCCAGCACTCACCAAAGCCCCTCCTATCCCTCTCAGGATCCCATAACCTCCTCTCACTTTCTCCCCACTGCCCCCGGACCCCCAGACCCTTTCCCAGTCCCACCAGGACTCACAAAGACCTGTCCCAGTCTCTTCCCAGCACAACCAACCTCATTCCAACCCCTGCTTTCCAATCCCTGATCTTTTTCCAACCCCTCCAGACTCACTCAAATCCCTCCTTGTTACACCCAGCACCCCCAAACTCCCTCCCAGTTACTCCCAGCACACCCCAATCCCCCTCGCATCTCCCCCAGTGCCTCCCCTACTACCCCTGCACTTTGGGGTTCGGGCCGTGCCCCAGTGCCGGCTCAGGGGGTGCTGCACCTGGAGCTGGAGCTGACCCCGTGCCGGGGGGGTTTCCAGCAGCACCAGGAGCTGGTAGAAATCCAGTCCCTATTGGGGACCAGGTCGGTGGCCAGCACGTGGCCCGAGAGCTCCTGGTGGCCCTGGAACCAGCTCAGCTGGATGTCGGCAGGGTAGAAATCCATCATGGAGGAGAGCAGGCAGCTGGGTCTGGGCTGTGAGCTCAAGGGCAAGAGTGAGATGGGCACTGGGAGAGAGTGGGGACACACTGGGATCAGCTGGGGGGACCTGGGAGAGATGGGAGAGGGCTGGTGTGGAACTGAGAGGGATTGAGAATGAAATTGGAGAGAGTGGAGGAAAACTGGGACAGAGTGGAGTGGATTTGGGCAATGGGAGAAAGAGTGGAGGTTTGGGATTTGACTGAAAAGCTTTTGGAAAGGACAGGGAGGGCACTGGGAGAGAGCAGAGAGATTTGGGGGAGCACTGGGATACACTGGGAGAGAGGGTGGAGGTCTGGGAGTGGACTGGGAATGCAATGGCTGTGGACTCAGAGGAATTGGGAGGGACTGTGAGGACACTGGAAGAGATGGGGTGGACCGGGAGAGCCATCAGATTCACTTGGGGTGTGGGGGCAGGAGACCACAGGGATGGGTATCTTAGTTTCAGAGACAGTTTTAAAGAGGACATTAGTTTTGTCTCCTCTATAGGGTTCCAATAATACCTTTCCACCAATAGGTAATAATTAGTAGATGAAAGTGAAAAAAAAACTCCAACAGTTACTAACAAACAGTAAGTCCACAAGGCAAAGGGGGAAAAAAAGTAGATGATTTCTAAATATTAAATTGTCAGACCTTACTCCACGCACATACCTGGGACAAAAGACCCAAAATTCCCCGCTCACCACACTCGGTACAGGTGGCGCCGACTTCTTCCCCAGGGGAAAAACCAACCAGGGGCTGTCCCGAAGGAGAGGAAAGCCCGGGGCTCGCCTGCCCTTGAACTCCTCCCCAGCCGGGCTCCGCGGGCACGGTCCCGGCAGGCGAAGCAGCGGGGCTGAAGCCTCGGGCTGTTTTCTCTCCCGGCTCGGCCCGGCTCGCAGCGGCTTTGGGCTGCAGCGGCGCCGCTCCGCTCCTGCCGGCGCGGAGCCCCCGGGCTGCGACACAGCAGCTGCTCAGTTCGCCTCCAGGCACGGCAAGGCTGCCCCTGCAGCCTCTCCGAGCCAAGAAAAGGGGAAAAATCCTTTGTTTGCTTGGGGCAAAAACGCTTCTCAGCCAAACAGAAACCCACGGTGCACAGAGAGAGCCGCGGAAAACCCGAGCAGCGAGGCTTCAAAACGCCCGCGGAATGAACAAGGAGCCTCTCCCCGCCCCGGCCCCGCACACATCCCCTCCCGGGCTGCCGGGGTTTAGATACAATAACCATTCTTTGGGCACAAAGCAGAGGATCATGGAATTACCATCACAGTAACTCACTGCAAGAGAATCGTGTATAAAATAATCACATGTAAATATCTATCTGTAAAAGCATGTACTGAACTCTGGATACAGCAATGTGCTCTAGGACAGGAGTCTAGAGGCTGAACGGACACCAGGGGAGATGGGGAATGTACGGACACAGCAAACCCTCCAAGGGCTTCAACCTCATTCCCAGCTTTTCCGTGTTTCAAGGGCTTTGACTGCTGGAATTGAATGAACGGAGATGTCACCGCGAAAAGCAGAGCAGTCTGGAACCAGACACTGCTGCTGGAGTCAAAGTCTGGACTTGTCACATCTCAGATTTGAAAATATATTGAATAAAAAACTCCCTTAACCACAACATTTCCCAGCACATCCCTCCTCGCACATTACAAAATACACGGAATCATTTCTATAGGGTAAAAAATAAAGTAAAATATACATTGAAATGTTCCCTGATGAAAAGTAACGTTGAGAAAATACAGAATAATGAAGAGTGTCTAGAAAAGCCGGCTGTGATTTCTCAGGTATTTGGCTCAGTGTCAGCTCCGAGCCGGGCTCTGTCTCCCAGGTGCCCAAGTGCCCGGGCCAGCTCTGAGCAGCCTCTCCCGGCTCTCCAGCCCGGCTTTGCCCCGGCTCTGCCCCGGGCAGGCACTCGGTGTTTCCGTGGTGCCCCTGCCCCGCTCAGCTCCCCGTGCCCTGCAAAGGCGCCGAGGCTGCGCTCGGTGCCCCTGGGTGTCACTGAGCGAGGCACTGACGAGCCCCGGTGCCCGGGCACAGCCCTGAGGGACACCCCTCGTCCCCGGCCTCCCGCGGGACACGGAGCCACTGCCCACAAGGCCCTGGCACGTCCGGCCCGGCCAATTCCTCCTGCCCCGGCCAGCCCGGGCTGCAGCCCCAGGGCTCTGCAGGCCGGGGCTGGGGCTGCCGGCTCCCACCGTGGCCAAAGCCTCCCAGGGCTCTGGCCACGCCAGGGGCTACAAGGCCACGAGGCCGGGGCTGCTCCGGGCCGCTTCCAGGCTGTCCCTCTGCTCTTGGCTGCCGGGGGTGGCCCTTTGTGACACGGGCGTGTGTCAGGGCCCTCGGTGATGCGGGACATTGTGGTGCTGTCATGAATGAGAGCGTTTGAGATCGCTTAAAAATCGGTGACAAGGGCATGAACAAAAGTCAGATTTAATACTGAGTGACAAAATACAAAAAGTTTAATGGCAAGATTTACTCTACTGCCTACAGAACAAGTGAGGCACAACAAGAGAAAACAAGCAACAACAAAACCAAACAAAATCCAGGCAACCAAAACAGAAATGAACTGAGAACTCTCTAGGGGAGTGTGGGTGGGTGTGTGCTGTGTTTAGGTGCATGGAACAAAAGAGAGTGCAGGCAAGGATTAAAAGGAACAGCCTAAAAACTAATCTACACTAAGCAGCACTTTAACTTCTCTCTTAATTTGTCACTTAACTTATACCTTAGCCCCAGCAATCCAACAGAGGTACAACAATGAACTAATACCTGACTTAGCTTATAACTTAACATTAACAATTCAACAAAGCACTAACACTTAACAGCATTTAACCTAACTTATAGCTATAACTTCTATGTTGTACTTAGTAATTTAATGGAAGAACAACACTTAGCTTATGACTTACATTTAAAAACTTAGCAAAACATTTAACACTTACAGCATTAAAGTAAGTTCATAACTATAACTGAACCTTGCTTACAGGCCTAACTTAGATATCCACAGTACTTCCACATCTAGGAAAGCTGTATTTCTCCCAGATGTGCTATAGCATATTTGCAGGGGCACACACACAGACAGGAACAGTCAGTGCAAGCAATTCCCCTCAGAGCTCAGTGAAATCCTTCCTTCAGATGTTTTTGCATCTCCCACTGGCCGAAGGATGGGGCCTTGAGCAGTGAGGGTATGGGCCCAGGACACGTCGTGTTTCAGCGATCCTCCAGGCACAGCAAAGCCGAGGGTTTGCTGGCTCTGAGAGGCCCCTCAGAGGGAGACTGCTGGTCACACAACACGGTGGCTAAGGAGAGCTGAAAGGTCTCCTTTTGGATTTCTGCTGATAGGGTCACAAGAGAGTGGGCTCCAGTCATAACCATGTTTCATCCCAGCCTCAGTCTGGGTGGGCACTTTCTCTAGGAGTGGGGGAATGCATCACCACACTGGGATCCCAGGGGTGCCCATGGCCTGGGTGATGCTGGCTTGATGCCAGGCACCCACCAAAGCCACTCTGACCCTGCCCCTCCAGCTGCAAAGGAAGATAGAGTTTAACCAGGAGCTCCAGGATCAGATTAAGACAGGATAAGCAAAGACACGAAAGAGCAAAATGGGCAACACAGACACAGCGTGGGCACAGCAAGGGAATTTATTCCCAATCAAATCATAGCAACAGAAGGAAAAGAGAGAGAAATCTCTCCAACAACTTCCCCTCACACAATGGGGATCATCAGGACCACGGACCACCAGGGCTCTGCCCAACAGGGGATGGAGCTGGAGCAGACCAAGAAGCTCTTCCCACACTCGGGGCACTCACACGGCTTCCATTAGTGGTGACTCCGTTGGTGTTGGGTCAAGGCTGAGCTGTGTGAGAAGCTCTTCCCACACTCAGGACACTCGTAGGGCCTCTCCCCAGTGTGGATGCGCCGGTGGACAGTGAGGGTGGAGTTGTGCTTGAATCCCTTCCCGCAGTCGGGGCAGCGGAAGGGCCTCTCCTCTGTGTGAACCCGCTCATGTAGGAGGAGATTGGAGCTGGTCTGAAACCTCTTCCCACACTTGGGACACTCGTAGGGCCTCTCCCCGGTGTGGATGCACTGGTGTTGTCTCAGGTTGGAGCTCCACCCAAAGCTCTTCCCACATTCCAAGCAGGTGTAGGGCCGTTCCCTTGTGTGGATCACCTGGTGCTCCATCAGGTGAGAAATCGTTGTGAAGCTCTTCCCACATTTCCCACACTCGTAGGGCTTTTCCCCAGTGTGGATCCTTTGGTGCCGGATCAGATGGGACCTGTCTCTGAAGCTCTTCCCACATTGTCCACACTCATAGGGCTTTTCCCCAGTGTGGACCACCTGGTGTCGGATCAGATGGGAGCTCCACCTGAAACCCTTCCCACATTCCAAGCACTTGTGGGGCTTCTCCCCTCCAGGAGACTTCTTCACCAGCTCTGAGCTCTGCCTGGATCTCCGGCCGCCTTCCCGGCTCAGGGACGGTCTTTCCTCCTCGCAGCTCCCTGGGCTGGGTTTGCAGCCCCTCCTCCTGAGAGATCTCTGGGGCTTTTCTGCCTCCTCCATCTGCGCACACCTGGGGAATGAAAATTCCTGGTTTAGGGGGAAATAACAAGAAGACAGCTCCATAAACTGTGTGCTCCTCCTTGACCAAGTTCATCACTGGAAGTCATTCAGCATCTTGTGTCTGTAATAACCTCCCAAACACCAAGATTCCTGCCCAAAATCCTCCAAACTTTAACACACAGATTAAAAAATATCCAAATATCAAGATTCAGCCAAAATACCCTCCAAAATTGTGCTGGTTTGAAAGCAAAACCAGTGAGAGACTCCAAGTCAGAAATACAATTTTATAGGAAAAAAGAGAAGAGAATTAAAATACATGCAACAGTAGAAAAGAAAACAACTGACAGAATCAGAATACAACCTGACATCCCACTAGTTAGGGTGGTGGTAGCAGTCCCGATGAAGTGGTCTTGTTGTAGTAGTGATGCTGTAGAAAGGTCTGGTAGCTCTTGTCCTCTGGAAACCAGTGGGTAAGGGCTGCCTTGGTGTTCCAAATCTCAGATTTTATCTAGGTAGGAAAGGCTTGGCTCCTCCCCCTGGCTGGAGCATCTCCCAATGGGATGATGGAATTTTATCAGTCATGCAGTGGGACTCAATGGCCCATTAACAGAAGATATCTTCCTGGAGGAAGGATGGGTTGTGGAAAAGATAAAGAACACTGCCCCACCTGGTTTTAACAGATGGCCCATTAGCAGAGGATATTTCCCACAGAGATAAGGATCCCTGCTCCACCTGTTTTTTTCCATCACTCTTTGTTCTTTTGTTTCTTCCTGGGACCTCTGACTGGTTACTTCATGTTTGCTGCTGATTTCCTCTCCCTTTTGAAGATGAAAATTGTAAAAGTGTCTTTGACCTGCCTTGCTGGATATTGTGAAGAGGAACAGTCATCTACTGCAAGTGGAGCAGAGTTCTGTGAGTGCTGTATCAAACCAGACCTCGTCAGACCTGCCAGAACAACTGGTCCATGCTGCCCTTCACTGCTCTGCCTGTTCCCCACTGTTTCATGCCAGAGTAATTTAACTGCTGTTAATTGGGTGTGTGTTTCACTCGAGCCAGTCCAGCAGAACCAGCAGAAAGCAGCCCCAGAATGAATGGGGCTCTGCAGAGGAGCCCCAGACTATTCATCAGCCTGCCCGCAGAACTGGCTCCAACTCTGAACCCTTGTGACCACACTCTGAAGAAGACACACTTCTGATATTTCTGAGGCACTTATGACTGAGGCACTGCACGTGCTTGTGCAGGGAAGAATCCCAAAGTTCTTTCTTACTTCAGGAAAAACCCTGCAGCAGTGCATACCCAGCATCTGCTATCAGCACATCCTGGCTGCACGTGCAGGAGAAGCAGCAGCAGCATTGTACACGTGGGTTTGTTAAGCTGAACTCCCCTACACTTTGAACAGTGCTCATCACAAACATATTTAATGGCACACCGGTGCCATACATTTCTCCTAAAAGCCTCCCTTGTAACTAAACTTTGCTGGAAAGTTACTGCCGAGGATGAACGAGCAACTTCGGTCTCAGTCCGGAGGTGGAGGGGTTCTAAACACTGACTTTCCGAGAGCAGCATCTCTCCTGAAGCGCTCGGGGCCACCCGAGGCGCCGCCGGGAGCGCGGTGCAGAAGGCGGCCCGGACTCAGCCGCAGCGCCGGGCACCGCGCATCGCTGCTCTGCAGGGCGGCCCGCATGTCCTCCAGCAGCTGCCGCAGGCTGCCCTTCTCCTGCTGCAGCTCGGCCATGCGCTCCTCGGCCCGCTCCAGCGCCACCATCTCCTCGCAGCGCTCTCGGGAGCAGGGCCCCGGCGGCCGCCGCTCGGGCTCGGCGGGGGCTGCGCGGGCGGATGTGGCTCTTCTGTGTTCAATCCTCTCTTCTGGTGGTGCCCTGCTGGGCAGGGTGGAGGAAGAACCCCCGGCCCGTGGCTGGAATTGAGTGCAGCGGGCGCCGGAGAACAGCCATGAAACCAGAAACTCATCACGGCTCCTCTGACTAAACCCTACAGTCCTCACCCAGCCCCCAGCGTGGCCTTGAAAGACTCTTTATCCTAAATAACTCCGACTGCCCCACCTGGAAAAAGTCACAAAACCCTCTGCTGCCCGGGCAAGGTATTAACTCTTTGAATGCCGAGAATAAAACTTTACAGATACTTTATTCTCGTGCCTAAATAAAAAATAAAATAAATTAAAAAACCCAAAATAGTAATACACGCAGAAAAAATATAAAAACATAAAAATCAAACAAAAAGAAAAGTCAAACACCAAATAAAGAAAGGAGAAAACTTGTGAACTAAAATTTATCTTTTTTTAAAATATGGAGAATAAAACTCTTGTTTCCTCTATAACACATAAAAATATTACAAAGTGAATATGACTGTTCTAACTGTCAATATAATCAAAGGCTGTAATATTAAACTAAACACGTTAAAATTGCTGTAATCTCCTAAGTTTAAATGATGAAAATCTACCTTGTGTTCCCCAGAAAAAAAAAAAAAAGAAAAAAAACCCCTCTGTTCTCAAAAATAAAGTAAGTTTTTGTTTAATCTGTTATAATCCTTAAAGACTGCATCATAAATTAATATAGTCCGTAATAAAAGTTGTGAGAAAAACTGTTAGTCTGAAAAAAGGGTTTTTAGATAGTAATCAGATTTCCATTACCTTAATCACTGTAACATCCAAACCACAAGAAAATTGTTTGTTATGAAGAAACCTCCATAGACTGAAAAAAAGTCTCCTCTTTGAATTAAATTAGTAAAAAACTATTTTAAAGATGGTAAACTACCTGAATTGCTTTTGTATGTTTTCAGTATTAAAAAAAAATGTGTGGAAGAAAAAAAAGTTGTCTCAAGTTTTATTCTAAGTTTATATTTCTTATAGTTTCTAGTAATAAATTTTCTCTTTATACCACTTAATGTTAAACCTGTTTTTTGTCTACTTCTTA
Organism: Sturnus vulgaris; assembly: GCF_052056855.1. NCBI lineage: Eukaryota > Metazoa > Chordata > Aves > Passeriformes > Sturnidae > Sturnus > Sturnus vulgaris. Next base: position 14,922,158 of record NW_028276170.1, read on the forward strand.
ATCCTCTCTCACCACAAAAAAAGTTTCAAATGAATAAACCAAAACCACTACATCAAACATCAGTGATTCCAGGATTTTGATTTCTATTACCCAAGGGTATCTTCTGCAGCCAAATGCTGATGAACTGGGGCAAAGACCAAGATTTTGGAGACAGTGGGGTGGAAACTCCTCCAAAAATGTTCTTCCCTCCCTCCCAAGCACGTGGATCCTCAGCTCACACAGACACAGAAATTCTTTTCTTTTGGCCTTGATTTGCTTTTCATTTCTCTTCATCCCTTTAAAGCATCCAACACTGGGGTAAAAATAAAGACACTGAACTGAGACATGGGTGGGGACATGGGGGGACAATGACATGGTGGGACACAGACATGGAGAGTGACATGGGGACACATGGACATGGACGGTGATGTGGCCATTCGTGGGGACATGGGGGGACACAGGCATGGATGGAGATGTGGGGGACAGTGACAGGGATGGAAACATGGTGGGGACACAGCCATGGGTGAGGACATGGTGGGACATGGCCAGTGACATGTGGGGACACGGCCACGGCCGGTGCCATGGGGGGAACTTGCAGGGGCTGTGGGGGATGCTGGCTTGGAGGGAGTTGAGGGTTCCTGGCAGGGACTTGGGGCTCGCTGAGGCCTTTGGGGACCCCAGGCCGAGCGGCTCCGGCTGCGCTGGGAGACCCTGGCGGAGGTTCTGGGGCAGCTGCTCAAGGACCCCCTGCCCTGGAGCCCCAGCCGGGCATTGGGCTCCTGGAAGGGAATGAACGTCCTTGTCCCCAGCACGACAGATTTCTTATTTCTTGCAGGTGCAAATGGTTCTCTTACCAGAATAGCTTGTTGTGTTAATTGTTTTCATGCTTAAGATTGTTTTCACATGGGAACAAGCAAGTAACTTAGCTGCACATAGAAGAAGTGACAGGCTAGCTATTAATTAGCAGAGAGCAAGACCTGATTTTATGAAGCCTTTTATAATTTGTCTACCTGACTGCAACATCTCACCCTTTTTCATTAATTCAAAGAAGGTTCATATGTTCTGATGATAAAATAGCTCTCTCTTGTGAGGGTGTTATCTCATTAAGATTATCACTGGTTATCTGTTAGATATGGGATAAGATACACAAAAGACAGATTACAATCAACAAAACTTAGCAAATTCTGTCATGTCATTGACACAGGGTTTCACAGCATGACAAAACAAAAGAATAATGTCCAGTGTGTCCTAGGCAAATGGAAATAAATGGGCATTGTTTTAAAGTCCAAATAGTCCATTAGCTGGAAATGTTGATCTTGGACATCACTGAATGTGCTCTTGGATCCTGGAACAGGGAATAACTGAAGAAGGTTAGTAGGAACACTATACCATGATGATGACACAAGGCTTTTGTTGACAATTTGCCTGTAAATTTCCAGACACAGCCATGTCTTGGCAGTCCTACTTCTGGTTTTGTTCTGGCCACGAAGGCTGCATGGTGATTAGGTTCTTTTTCTTCTCACTGGGCCTCATTTTCTTGGAGGCAACTGATGTTTGGCTGAATGAACAGGTGACTACTTTGAACTTGTTGATGATAAAAACACATGCATACCTTCTCCTTAAGTTAATGAATTAATTAGACTTTGTCATTGTACCTTCAATTGAAGAGCCTTATATAAAAATATTTTACTTTTTTTTGTATAATTATTGCAAAAAAAATTTTTATAAATATATAAATATTTAGGAGCTAATTCTCCCTTCCTTGTTTTAAAAACAGCATGCATGATTCTTGCCATGAACATGAAGGGAAGTTCAAGACAAAACAATACATGTAGTAAAACCAAAAACTTAAAGTAATTGGGAATAATTCTGATACAACAATCCAAAACATTTCTGATAACAGATATAAATAATAACACTTGTGAAATTAGATGATTAACAAGCATTAAAACATGGTACCATCATCCCAGTGTCTGCAACAGCTGATAAACCTCAAATCGCTGAGGAACTGGATAAGCATCTGTTGGGGGTTGTTTTTTCCTTTCCTCCCTGCCTGTGGAATTTTTTTCCCATTGACATGCTAAGAAGCACTGATGGTTAGGTCCCAGCACCAGGGAGAGCCTCCCTGGTTTTTTGGGGAATTTCTCTCGGAGGGTGGGGGGAGGGAAAGGGGAAACACGGTGAGATTGGAAGCAGGTAAAGGAGGGTGGGGAGCAGTTGCTGGCTCTCGCTCGCTTTTGGCTCTCGGAGCAGAAAGATCATTGCTACCCCCCCACCATCCCAACGCCGGGAGCTGCCTCTCTGTTTTGGACCCCGCAGCCCTGCTTGGACGCCCTCCTGCTTCAGCTTGCTGTTTTCCCAGCATCCTGCCTCTCCTCCATCCCTTCCCATCTGGGACACAGCTGCCATCACCCCCAGCCCCCTGCAGGTGCCGGGATCGTCACATCTGCCCCGTCCACCGGGAATCTGCCAGCGCTCACTGCCAACGGTAACGGTGACTGCAGCACAGGGGAAAAGAGCCTGAGGCCCACATGGACTGGAACTGGGTTCCTGTTCTGCTTCTTGTTAATTCCAGAGTTGTTCTTCTGTTTGCCTTCTTAGATATACTAGTAAAGAACTGTCATTCCATATCTTGGCCTGAGAGTCCCTTAATTTCAAAATTATACTCATTCAGAGGGAGGGATTTGCTTTCTCCATTTCAAGGGAAGGCCCTGCTTTCCCTAGCACACACCTGTCTTTTATTCAAACCAGGATAGATTTTGGCACCCAACAGTGGAACCTGTGGGCATTGAGTGGAAAGGCTGGAAAAGCAATAACAGTTCTTGAGTGACCTGATTTTGTGTTTTAGGTGGCACCATATGGTTTGTGCTGCACGTGGTCACTGCTACATCTCTCCCATTTGCAGCCCTTTATCTAAAAATGGGTCCTATAACAAAGGCTACTGTGGCCATTATCCAGTTCATTTTGTGGGTTGATAAGATGAGGAATTCATGGATTTTTAAGTCTCTCTGGAAGGTAAGTACATGGATTCAGAGCTATTGAACTCTAACTGTGTGTTTTTGGGGTTACTTCAATAATGGTACTTACTGTGAGGAAGTGACAGCAGGGGAAATTTTCTCCCTTCCCTTCATCCAGTTCACCATTTAGGTCCACCCCACTAGTTTTCAAAGGTTTCAAAGGCTTCAAATCTTCTCTAAATACTAATGCCTTTACAGTGGCTGGTGTTGCTGATAAGACTGTTAAACCTGTTCTATTTAACATTCAGAGATAAGGGGAGATTGATTTGGATAACAACCCTGATACCTACCCCAGGAAATTGGGATGCTGCTGCAGAGCCTGACCCTGCCCCACAGCCCACTTCAGAAATTAAACACCCGGATTGGGTGGGTGTTTTAGTGAAGGAGATGTGTGAGATGAGCCAGATGCTGAAGGAGTACCTTGCCCCAGCTGGTGAGAAACCCTCCCCCTGCCTTAAAGAGGGAGAGTCTGATGGTGCAGCAGTGGAACCCACAGACATTACATCTGTCCAAGGCTCCAACTGTACTGCAAGGGCACTCACAGAGAGCAATAGTCACCCCTGTGGAAACAAAGAAGTCTAAGATGAAAACAAGGTACCTAGATAATAAGGATAAGAAAGGAGGGCCCTCACAACCAGCAGGGGAGCCAGAGGTTGAGATCATCCCCAAGTCCCTGTCGTACAAAAGTCTCCATACTCTGCAAAAAGACATTGAGTGACGAGGCCGTGAGGCTTTTACCACCTGGTTACTGCAGGTGTGAGACCTTATGGGTACAGGTGTGCAACTGGATGGTACTGAGGCAAGGAATTTGGGATCCTTGACCCAGGACTCAGGTGTGGACCAGGTATTTGTAAGGGAGCCAGGGCCCCTTTCCCTCTGGGAGTGGCTTTTAATGAGTGTGAGAGAGAGGTTTGTCCACAGAGAGAGAATGCAGGAGCACCACCATAGAAGGTGCTGGAAGACCCTTGAGGAAGGGATCCAAGAGCTGAGAGAAGTGGCAGTGCTGGAGGTGCTCTTTGGGAGGGATGGACAGCATGACAATGACCCTGACAAGGTCAGGTGCACAGGGCAGATGTTGTGGAATCTGGCAGACCTGGGGCCATCTCAATACACCACCTTCATTGCAACAATTAATGCTGATAATAACAGAGACAGTGGGTTCTGTTGCCAACAAGCAACAAGCTTAGAAATTTTGAGAGTATAATCAATGGCCCAGTGCAGGCTCATGTCTCTGCTGTAATTGTGAGCCTCCAAGAGGAGATGAGGGAGATGAGGGAGGAGGGGAGGAAGAACAGTTCCCAAGCAACACCAGTGCTGTCATATCACGAGTTCCTGGAACACATTTTCAAGCCCTTCCAGCTGTTTCTGTCTTGCATCACAAAATTGGCAGGTGTTTTGCCCTTTAAAAAGTCCTTTAAAAGTCCTTTAAAAAGGACTTGTTGCATGCATTAACATCCAAGAGGTCGCTTTCAAAGGCCGACAAAAACCCCATGAACAAACAGCAACCAACCAAACAACATATTAAAAAGAAGTACTTTATTTTTAGCTCTTGCTTTTAATATTTTCCAAGTTGGCCTCCTCTTCCACTGCAGTGTTCTTTGAACAGAAAAACTTCCTTGCCAGATGATGTGACTTAACAAGGCAAACAGAACTTACACACAATTGATATATTAAAGCTAAACATTCAGAGTCCCATTTCACAATCATCATCATTTATTTTCTGTTCATTTTGTATTCAGAAGGGTGAGAACTGTATCTCAGATCCTCTGGCTAGTTTGGTGCCATAGCCACTGATTAACTGTCCTTTCTAATTATCTGTACTTTCTAATTATCTGATTTTTATTTTTTTTTTTGATTTTTGGGGATTTTTATATGGGTTTTGATTTTTTCTTGGTGGTTGTTTTGTTTGCCTGTTTTGTTGGGTCACAGTTTTGGTTTTGTTATTTGGTTGGGGTTTTTTCCAGTTACCAGTAGGAATCAGCTTGTGATTTGGATTGTAAAGTTTTGAAGACAAGTGTTGCACATAAAGGTTGTTTTTGTTTTTAAAGTCATCTCACACACAGCTCTGCAAGGCCCTGTGACTTTGAGGACTGTGGGCTCTCAGACAGCAAATTGTGCATGAATAGGAAACTTGTAGTTCCTATCTGCATTACACACAGCAAAATGTAAAGTGTTTGGAATGGAATCAATTCTAACCTTTTTTTTTTTTTTTTTTTTTTTTGGCTGCCATGCCATAAATTGTGTCAGATTCATCAATGAACTCGGTTCTTCCAGGATGGAGTGTGCAAGGATAATCCCTTAGCTCCTGTGTGGAGCTGGTGTGCACCAGGCCAGACACAGCACTGTCACCCATAGCCAGCCTCTGTCTGCACAGAGAGCAGGGAGCTGCAGCTCTGAGGAACTCAGGGCTTGGTGAGCAAACACACCAAACCCCTCATTTAGATCAGTTCCTTTACTGGACTATTTGTTGCTATGTATTTAGTATATATTTATTTATAGTATATGCTGCTGGTATATTTTTAGATCCCCTCCCAAAGCTGAAAAAAAAGAACCCTGGCAGTTTGCTTTAGCTGTGAAGTCAAGAGACTCATTTCAACAGGTTCCAGCTTTGCTCCTTGTTTGAATTCAAAGCAAGCAAAAACCTCTTCTGTTGGTCACATCAAACCAGCATAAGTCTGTGAAAGACAGAAGAGTGTAAAAATTAGTTCATTTTCTAGTACTTACAGTCTTCTAATTCAGCCATTGGATAATTATACCATAATTCACTATATCAAATAACTGGAAAAACAGTAGAAAATAAATTTTTTAAAAGCTTAGTTTAAAAAAAGTGGAATAATTTCATAAACAAAACCATGTAGTAAAAATACAGTAATTTAAACTTCTCAAAGCCCTTTGATAATGGAGCCCTGCACCCCAGTCATGTGCAGTGCAGCCTCAGCTGTCCCTTTGAGCCCAGAGCTGCCAAGGGTCAGGGCTGGGATGAGCCTTCACCCAAAAGTGAATCCAAAATCAGTCCAGAACAGGGCTCACACACAGAGCAAAGTCTCAAGACCAAAGCCAAACCTCCATCAGGTTGGATTTGTTTAAACACTGAATTGTAGAAAATTTGCTCATCCTGTAACATCATTGTTACCATGAAACTTTACATGAGCTGCTAAATAACCACATTCCCATCCTGAAATGCATTCCCAAATATTGTTGTGAACTTGCTCTGCCTCTGCCGCTGCTCCTGGGGCTGCTCTTGGCCACGCAGCCTCAGTGGGAGCCAGCACTGGCTGCAGCCCCAGCGGGCTCCCCAGGACAAGGCCCAGCAATTAAGAGGCCAATTAAAGCACTGGGCAGCACCAGAACCCTTATCAGAGTTATTTGGACAACAGGGACTTGCCACAGCTCCACAGCAGCATGACCATGAGCCAGGCTACCAATGCAATGAGCAGAGTTTTAATAAAACTGCAGAGAAAAATCAGCAACTTACCGTCCTATCTGATAGAGCTTCCGAATGCCAAAATAGCAGCAGAGCAGGACAAGTGGCACAGTGAACATTGTCACTACTGTGCCGATCATGCAGGACCTGCGCACATCCTGGGGGCAGACAATTCTTGGAAGGCGCTCTGGATCCTGAGCATCTATTCCTGTTTCAGGGATAACATCTGTGGGAGCAATGGGGAGCGTGAGCCCGTGCTGGGCTCCACTGCTGAGCTGGCAGCTCGCTGCATACGGCCAGGACGTTCTCTGTTTGCCCCAGAGCTGGGGCCTGCAGGCACCTTGGCACCCCTTGGCACAGGCTGTGCCACCCAACAAAGCCCAGGAGGCCGGGAGGAGAGCCCGGGGCCAGCGCAGCTGCTTGGGCAGTCGCTGCTTCCAGGGAGCCGCGCCCAACCCATCCCTGAGCAGCCACTGCCAGCCCCGACCCTCCCTGCCCCGTGACAGCTCCCCCAGCCCAAGGGGACAGAGCCAGGCCCTGTCAGGACACACTGGAGCCCTGCTCTCCCCCTCTGCTCTTTCCCCACCATGGTCACCCCTTGCAGCACCTCCCAGGTTTCGGGCGGTGTCTCCCACGGAGGGATCCCAGCAGGATTGCTCAGCCTGGCTGAGCCTGGCACAGCAATCACCTTCTGTGGCTCTGCCTGGCATCTCCTCCCTTTGTGTACCAGGGGGTGGCACGGAGCCATTGCTTCCTCCAGGAAGCGCTGCCTTCACCAAGGCCTTTTGGTCCACCTCTGGAGAAAGGAAGAGGCGCAGCTGGATCAGATGGAACCATTCCCCATTGGGGAGGGGGCATCTTCAGTAAGTAATATTTGTCAAAGACATGGATAAGGATCAGGAAAAGGCCCAGGCTCTTGGGGTTGCCACGGGCCCCTCCCTCCTCCAAACAGCCACCCCTCCTGATCTACCCTGAGACCAGGAAATTTCAGGGATCTCAGGATGTGCATGGCCTGTGGGGCACTTTGGGCTCCCTGTCAGATGATGCCAAATGCCTTCCTGCAGAGGCTGGGGAGAAGCTGCAGCCAGGCCAGGCTGGGAAACAGCCCTGCAGGCTGTGACAGCAGCAGTGGGACAGCGAGGCTGCCATGGATCCCTTCCTGCTGTGCCGGGCACGGCGTGTCCAGATGTGCAGAGAAAGCCCCCGGCTGCTGAGTGTCAGGAGAAGGCTGAGGGAAATGCACCCACCACGGCGTCTCTGCAGATCACTCAGCATCTGGTCCAGCAGTTTGGCTGCCTCCAGGGATTTCTTGTTTCCTGTTTCTTGGGCCTTGCCTGTTGGTAGATCTTAGAGCAAAGTAATTCAACTTCATGTGGATGGATTCCACAAAAGCAGTGCTCAGCTTGTGGGGTCAGCAGGTACACACTACTCACTCCTGCTATGGGAATTGGATTTGGACACAGCATCCAGCCCTGGAGCTGCCAAAGTGCTCCGTGCAGACACACCTGTAACTCAACAGCCACACAAGCTTCTGTCACCTGGTTTCTGCCAGGTTGTCAATGATTGTGCTGTGAGGGGAAGTTAAGAACTTACCTGCAGAAGCTCCCAAGAGTTCCAAATCTTCCATCCAACTTCCTTGAGAAGCCTTCCCAGGAACCTCACCTAGAAGGGAGCACACATCAGAAGCATTTCCATGGTGTGCTGGGATCCCCTTCTTCCTTAGGGAACTGGGCAGTGCAAGGAAGGGAAATGCAACCACCACGGCGTCTCTCCAGATCACTTAGCATCTGGTCCAGATGTTTGGCTGCCTCCAGAGATTTCTGGTCTCCTGTGTCTTGCCTCTTGGCTTTTGGAAGACTTTAGAGCAAAATAGTTGCACTTCAAGTGTATGCATAGGGTGAGGCTGTGGGAGCCAGATGTGAATGGACATGGCCAAAGCTGCAGAGGGGCCTGGGGGGCTCTGCGGTAGCTCTGGTCACTCTGCACACTCTCTCCATGCCCTGTTCAACATCCCTGGAGGGGATATCAGGGCAGCCCACGGCCACTCTGGCTCTCTCCCTCCCACTGAGGAAAACCTCCCTAAAGCCCTATGGAAAACCATCCCCAAAGCTTCCTGGGGAGAAGGGAGCGCTGTCCCAGGAAAGGGGAGCCAGGCCCCCAGCTCACCTGCTCCCTGTGCTCTCCACGGAGCTGCCTGGGCAGCCCTGGCAGGCAGGGCTAGTGCCAGGAGGAGCAGGAGGAAGAGGCGCAGAGCCAGGGCCATGGTGGCTTGCCCTGTGCCAGTCCCGCAGCTCTTGCTGCCCCCGCTGTCCTGACACCGCTGTCCCAATGTCAGCACCACTGCCGCCGCCGCCGCTGCTGCCGCAGCAGTTGTGCTCAAGGCCTGACTGCTCGGTGCCTCTGGTGCTGTGCAACCACGGGGCTCTGGCACCTCTGGGACCTCACAGCCTGCTGTGACCTCATGTCCAGCGTGGAATTTTGTGGGGAGTGGGATCTATGTTCTTTGGGAGGGAGCTCATCCTGCCCAGCAGCTCTGTCCAAGGGCTGTGACACAGTCCCAGCCCAGCTGATCTCACAGCCTGGGGGATGAAGGGATGGAGAGCAGCTCTGCCGGGAAGGGCTTGTGGGTGCTGCTAGATGAGAGGGTGGACATGAGCCAGCAATGACACATCCAAAGGAGTGAATGTTGAAGGAGGTGATTCCACCCCTCTGGTCTGATGAGACCCCACCTGGAGTACTGCATCCAGCTCTGGGTCCCAACACAGGAAGGACATGGTCCCGTTGGAGCTAGTCCAGAGGAGGCACAAAATGATCTGAGGGCTGGAGCCTCTCTGCTTTGGAAACAGGCTGGGAAGCTGGGGGTGTTCATGCTGGAAGAGAGAAGGCTCCAGGGAGACCTGATTGCTGCCTTTCAGTACGTTAAGGGGGCTTGTAAAAAAGATGGGACAGAATTTTTAGTGGGGTCTGCCTTCTCCGGGCAGGCCTTGGCAGCACCGCAGCCCTTCATGGCCTCCCACTGTCCCGTGCCCTCCACGCCTCCCCCAGGCCTGCCTGGCTGCTGAAGGAGCTCCAGAGGAGCCCCATCAAGAGGCACCTCAGAGCCCTCAGCAATCCAGCCAGCAACACACGGGCAGGACACAGATGGCGCTTCCAGGCTGGCAGAGGGGTGCTGGCCATCTCCAGGGACCGGTCTCTCAGGGATCCCCGCCGCAGCTCCGGCCTCTGCCCGCCCGCTCTGTCGGAAGCCTTAAGGCTTCCACAGAACCACCAAAGGCCAAGAGCCTTTTGGCCACTTTCCCTTCCACACCGCACGCTCGGCCAACTTGGCGAGCACAAGCACCCTTTTTGCCCTCTTCCCCATTGGCCTGAAGACTCTGGGCACCAAAAGAAAGCTCCTGGACCTCTGTGTATGACAACAGCAATTTACTAATCCTACAGTGGCGTGAAAGAACGTCCTTGAAGTGCAGAGGTGTTCCCTGCAGGATCAGGTGGCCCCAGCAGACGCAGCCTCCCAGATCAGTTCTCCACACTGCTCACGCAGGACAACCAGCCCCTGCGACACAGGGAAGGCCGTGACTTCCAGAGGCGGCGGAATCCATCTCGCATCTGCTGGAGTCGGGAGGAGGGAATGCTCTGTACAGCTCTGTTGATGTACAGAGTCTGAAGAGCCAGGCATGAGATGGCAGGGCTGGTGTCATCTGTCATGTCCTGAAGGGCTGGAAGAGAGAGGAACAGAGCCACAGTCAGAGCCTGCATCTGCAGGGACCTGGGGACACCGTCCTGCCCCATCCCTCCCACACGGCAGCTCTTGCCATAGCCTGAAGGAAGCAGGAGACAGCGAGGATCAGCTGGAAGGCGCTGGCCACGAATGTCCCTCCCGCAGGCCCCTGGAAGGTCTCTGTGCTCTGCCCACGCCGCCCCTCGTGCGCGCAGGGAGCAGAGCCCTCCCAGCCGGGGCAGGGAACGCAGCTGCCAGCGCCAGCCCCCGCTGACAGCCCGCTGGCCTCACTCACCCCTGCACAGGAGCTGCAACTCTCGCTGCTGCTCTCTCAGGAACCGCCCGGCCATCCCTGCCAACACAGAGCCTGTCACGGCCCCAGCCGCACAGCTGCCCCGCAGCGGCGCTGCCAGCCCTGCGGCCACAGCAGCGCCTTCCCCTGCAGGGCTCAGGCCCGGCCCTCGCCGCATCCTGACGCCCAAGGACACGGCTGCGAGAGGGCGGCAGCGGCGCCGAGGGCAGGCGGGGCTCCAGAGCCCCGGCCCGGATGGCGCTGCCGGGGCAGCAGGCGGGGCTGGGGCCGAGCTGCGGCGGGGCGGGGAGGGAGCCGGGCTTGTGGCTCACCAAGAAACCTGAGGGCCGCCGCTCGCAGGGGCTCCTGTGGGCTCCGCAGGTACGGCAGCGCCTGGCGCAGCAGCTCGGCCGCTCGGCTCCTGTCCTGTGCCAGCTGGAGAGAGCGGCAGGGCACGGAGGGAAGGGTTGGCGCGGGCTCTGTCCCTTGGCCCCGGCCTGCCCTGCCCGCACAGCCCTGAGCGGGGCAGAGGGCCCGGCAAGGCGCGGGCTTGATGGAGCTCGGGGCTCCATCAGCTCCGGCCCTGGGGCCAGAGGAGCCTGGAGAAGAGCCCGCGTGGGCAGCCCAGGGAAGGGAGCAGCGTTCTTACCAAGCACTCGCCAAACCTCCACATCTGATCCGCCATCAGCAGCTGCTCAAGATCTCTCCTCTTCAGGAAGCTTAGCGCAGAAAGCAGCGTTTCACAAGAGGCCTGCAGAGCAGCAGAGACCAAGAGATGGCACCGCAGCCCAGGGCACAGGACCTGCCTCCCTGTGCCAAGGCCAGGAGGAGGCTGGAGCCCATGAGGTGCCCGGGTGCAGGGAGACAGCTGAGCCCCCTGCCAGGAGGACAGCAGCGCCCAGGAGACCTCACCTCTGCCACACGCATGTTCTCATCGTGGCAGTTGAAGAAGAGTGGCAGCAGGCTCTTGCTCACAAGCATCTTGAGGGGTTTTTTACCCTTGGCCGCTACCAACCTCATCACCTATTGGAAGAGGCGAATGGAGAGCAGCTGCACATGGCGGTTGTCCTGTTGGAAAGGAAGCAAAAGCCCTCCTCATCAGCTGCTCCAGACCCCTCTGTGCACAGGCCCAAAAATCCACGGGGCCCCACACTTGGGGGCAGCACCCAGTGGCCGTGGCTGGGGGCACAGAGCCTTACGTTGTCCAGCAGTGGCCAGAGCGCGCCAGCCAGCCGCAGGGCGATGGGGCTGGGTATTGCGAGGTGTCTGTGCGAGAGCAGAAAGCTGAGCACCGCGACGGTCATCTCAACGATGTCTTCATCTGCATCCCGCAACAGGTCCGCAAGGCTTTCTGTCAGGCTGTACATTTTAATGCTCTGCACGGAAGACAAGGCAGGGCAAGCCCATGCTGCTGCTGCTGCTGCCGTGGAGCCCAGGGGCCGAAGGCCTGTCCTGAAGCACTCGGGCAGCTGAACAGCAACGCAGGAGAGCTGGGAGCAGCTGCCACAGCTCCCAAAGCCCAGCCAAGCCCAAGGGGCTGCTTTCTGCAGCCCCACGCTGCCAGCACAGCTTCAGCCGCTGCTGTCTTCTCACCATCGAGGGGTCCTTGCTGAGCTGCACGAGGCCTCTGAGCACCAGGCGACGCATCTCCCTGGACGTGCTCTGCAGGCGCCTTGCCATGATCTCCAGGAGGCTGTCACCCCATTCTTTGATGTCCAGGAGGTCCAGGACCTGAAAGGCACAAAGCAGTGACCGGGGTGCCCAGCTGGCAGGAGCTCAGAACTGCACAGGGCTGAGCCAAGGCAGCAGCACAGGGCACGGGCACCGTCCCAGGCAGCTGCGGCTGTGAGAGGGCAGAGAGGTGGGAGGCAGCTCAGCTGTGCTGCCCATGGGGCTCACCTCCACAAGGAACGCCATGGCAGGCAGCTGCCAGTCTGAAATGTCTTGGCTGAGGAGCTCCAAGAGGCAGGAGATGAAGCCGTAACACCAGATCATGGAGACACAGCGCATCTCCCTGGTGGGGGGAAAAGGCATCATTGCCCCTGAGCCGGGAGGGCAAAGCTCTCCCAGGAGTGACCCACGGAGCTCTGGTCTTTTCCCAAGCACCCCGTGGATGCTTTGGGAGGCGGCTGTTCCCGGGCACCCTCCTGTGCCAGCCTTTTCCAGTCTGCTCGTCCGTCTCTTTGTGACAAAGCCCTCTCACCCATGCCCATGGGAACTGTGTGGGGCACCCTGGGCACAAGTGCCGGGGGCAGCAGGGAGAAGGGGGTCTCACCTGGCCAGGAGTCCCACTGCATAGTGGTGGGTGTCAGTACAGAGCAGCGTGTCCCAGCCAGCCTTGCCTTCCATGGCTACCACAACACGCTCACACTGCACTCGGCAGAGCAGGACCTTCAGGGTCTGCACTGCAAACCTGTGTGCAGAGCAAAGCCCAGGTCATGCTGGCAGCCCTGGCTCCTGCCTTGGAAGGGATGGGGAGACTGGGAGGACTGGGATGGAGCACCTTTGGGGGTTGGTGGCAAGGCCCAGTTGCTCCTGGCACCCCTTCCAGAAGGTATCAACCTCCTCTGGCGTATCCAGTGCGCTGATGTAAACTTGGAAGAGCAGACACAGAAAGAGACGGGGAAAATACTCCAACACTATAGGTGGGCACCAGGTCAGGTTGAAGACCCTCCACAGTGTCACGGTTGCCTGCAAAAAATGAACCACCCAGAGACAACACTCAGTGCCAAGACATCCGTGTGGCAGGGCCCGAGCATGCCAGGGAGAGGCCGGGGGAGACACCGCGGGGTCACCCAGCCTGGTGCCCCTGAACCTTGCCCCTAAGGCAGGTTTCAGCGCAGTGCCTGAGGCAGAGAGATGCAGCTGGGGGGAGGACAGAGAGCTAGCTGCTGGAGAGGTGGCCTAGGGACAAGCAAAGGTCAGTTGCAGGAACTCACAGCCAGGGCAAAGACTCCTGTGCTGTCCCCATCGGAGGTGTACACACTGTCCACTGGCCAGGCGTTCAGCACATTGAGGAGTATCTGCAGCGCCGGCTCCGCAGTCCCAGTGGAGGACATGATCACTCCCCACATGGCCGTAGCAGCTCTGTGGGGTCAGAGCTCTGTGTCAGGGGGGTCTGGGCCACAGCACTGTGGCCTGGGCTGCTGCAGGGGCCCGCGCTGGCCGTCAGCCCTGCCTCTGCCCACCGGCCCTCGCTGGCAGCACCCAGCCAGCCCACGGGGGTGCAGGCATCTTGAGGGGCAGGGAGGGAGCGTGGCAGCACGCTCAGGGTCTGACATGGCAGCACTGGCAAACGGAGGCGCCTGAGGCTCCTGGAACTGTCCCCCTGTCTGGCAGTCACCAGGGACAGGCTCTACAGGGTAACGGGCCGGGGAACCCTAAACCCTCAAGGCAGGTGGGGCTGCCGTACCTGTCACCTGATGGGGCCCAGCGCAAGAGAGTCATCAGCACATCGCAGGGGTATTCCCTGGTCAGCTCCAGAAGGGCCTTGTCCAGCCTGTGCCCAGCAGACTCGTTGGCCGTGAGCCACTTGTGGATGTACCTCACCATGGCTGGCACCTGCAGAAGGCCCGGGGAGACTTGGACACCTGCCCGAGCAGCAGGTTCCCCAGCTTCCCTTGAGAAGTGCTGCCCTTCCCACCCTATTGGGCTGGGCCTCAAAGACTGAAGGAACCCAGCAGAGCTGGCTTGAGGCACCACACAATTCCTGGGGTGATCAAGCCCTGGCCACAGGCTGCTTACTTGCTTTGGATTGGAGACACCCTTCTCCACAAGCAAATCCAGCATGGCAGCCCCGGTCTCAGCAGTGAAGAGGGGAAAGTTTGCCAAGAGCCCAGTGCCCACACCGGTGGTCTCTTCCCGCCAAATGCACATGATGAATTCATAGATCATCTGCAGGAGAAGGGCAGGAAGAGAGGGAGAATCCATGGAGTGCTCCAAGCACGGTGCTGGGCTGAGCAGTGACAGCAGGCCCAGCCCAGGTGGGGATGGCTGCAGTACCTGCGCTGTTCTGCGGAAGCGGCCACGGGCAGGGTCCTGCTCTTGTGTCGGGTCCATGGCGGCACCTGGCAAAGAGCGAGCGCAGCCAGGGCTGAGGGGCTGTGGGAGAGGCCGGAGAACACAGGCCAGCCCTGCATTCCCAGGCAGGGACAGCCCTGGGATGCTCCAGGGATGGGGTGTGGCTGCCAGGGGGTTCAGCCCCAGCCCCTCTTCTGTCCTATCCATGGTCATGTTGGGATGGGATGGGATGGGATGGGATGGGATGGGATGGGATGGGATGGGATGGGATGGGGCTAAGCTGGCTGCAGGCACCAGCCCTGTGGCCCAGCTCTGCTACTCACCCTCCTGCAGCAGCTGGATCTGCTCCAGCTCTTCAGTCTGCTGTGCTGAGGGAGCTGCAGCCTCCTCCTCCTCCTTCACCCAGGCCAGCTTGGGCACTCTGGGTGGTGTCTGCTCCATGTCACTGTTTGGAGTTGGGACTGCTTGCAGGAGAGATGTCTTGGAAAAGCTCCAGATGAGCAAGTGCTGCAGTTGTGCCTTGTAGGCACCTGTAACAGAGAAGCCTTGGGAAGGCTACAGGACACCGTGTCCTGCAGTCTGTCCTCGAGGCCACCTGCAGAGGAAACGCTTTGGAAAATCTCCGGGTCAGTAAGGAACAAGCTGGCTGTGTGGGGGCTCCTCACAGCACCGCTCTCTCCGTCCTGTCCCGACGAGTGCACCGAGCACTGTGGTGTGGCCGTGTGACCACCAGCACCTATGTCACGACGTGTCACAAAGGGTCACCCTTGTACGCTCTGTCCCTTTCCTATTGCACGGTGACCACGGTGCACTGTGTCACAAAGAGCCCTAGGACACACCTCCACATGCCCTGGGGACACCCCCCCCCCCCCCCCCCAAAGTGGCCCAGCTTGCAAGGAAGACGTTCCCCCAAGGTTCGAGGACAGCCCAACAGGAATTTTAGGAATGGCTCAAACAACAAGCAGATGCTCCTCTGCTCTGCCTGCTCAGGGCAGCAGAAGGAGCCCCCACGGTTGCCGATGCAGCTGCAGCAGGAAGGGCATCGGGGCCTTCCACAGCAGCTTGCCAGGGACTCTTTGGGACAAGACCCGGTGCTGGGTGGCCGTCACACACACAGGAGTGTGACACAGACACGGGACGTATGGCCCAGGGCACGAATGCTGCTCTGAGCCCTGGGAGCAGTGAAATCAGCAGGTGTGGCAGAGTCCCTGCCAAAGGAGACCTGCCGCCCCCAAGGCCTGCCAATGCTGGTGCCTGCTCCTGCCACAGAGACCTGTGTCCCCTGGGGACTTCTCTGCCAGAGGACAGCCAAAGCCCACGTGCATTGGTGTGTGTGCTCTTTCTGCAGGCGGCTGTTGGCAGGAGCACCTGGTGGCAACACTTGGTCTCTGTCAGAAGCTGTTACTCCTTCCTGGAATGAATTTTGCTTGGAAGTGATTATCTGCAGTGTCCACGCATCTCCCCAGCCCATCACTGCCTCACACACGAGGTGACCACCAAGCCACTCTCCGGCCATCTGACCCGCAGCTGAGCCCTTCCCAGAGTGCCCGCACCCGCAGGGAGCGCAGGGCTGGATTTGGCCGCCAGAGAGTTGGTGACCCTCGTGAGATCCTCGGTGCATTTAGTTCCTACAGGAGTGTGGGCACCGCTGGGAAATGATCTGCATGCCTTGTTAATTGGATGTTCTTCCACCGCTAGCCTGGGGCAGGATCTCTCCCGGTCCTCCTCTCAACTCCCGGGCCCCTCCTCAGCCAATCAGAGAAGGCACCAAAATAATTGAGCCAATCAGAGCGCGCGGCGCTGATGACTCCTCAGGCAGTCCCAGAGCGCCCAGAGCTCCTCACCTGGACTCCACCCGCGCCCCGCCCCCAGCGCCCCCCGACAGGAGAATTTGGGGAGGGGGGTATCGCGTTTTATCTTCTTTTTTGTTCTTCCAGAGTCCGCATTAAATGCTCGAGTGACTGAATTTCGTGTTCGGACTCAGATATTTATTAATTCTTATCTATATTACAGTGAGTTCTGCAGCACTTCTAGCTAACAGGCTAAAAATGGACACGTATCTCTCTCTACAAGGCCTTTTAAGGGCCAATCTTTCCAATTAAGAACAGACAGCTAAATTCTTTTTACTTTTAACCCACCAACCAATCACGTGTGACCTGCAATGTGGAATTTTTTATCCAATTACAATTATCACCGAGACCCGTGAAGAAGGTGAAAAAGAAAGAAAACTCCACCCTAAATCATCCATCTTGTTTTATATGTATTGATATATTCTAAAACCACAAATATTAAATTTTCCACCATGGGACATTACACACTTCTATTCAAACTACACACCAGTGATCCCAGTTCTATCACACAATTCTGGAAAGCTTCTTCACGGCCTCTAGTAAAAAGCAGTGTTTTCCTGGAAGTCAGTGCCTGTCAGCACAGAAAGCCCAAACCCCTCAGTTTCCAGGGTTCCAGAAGGGGGGAGGTGTCAGACCCTGCCCGGGGCTGGCCATGGGGCGTGTGGGGCAGCTGGGGCCCTACTGGTGCCACTGGGAGCCCCCCGGGCTGGGGGCGCGGAGCTGTCGGGTGAGCGGGAGGGGCGGGAAGGGAAGTGGTGGGAACGGTGGGGAGAGAAAGGGAAATGGGGAGGTGGGACCCCCAAACAGATGTTGGGGAGGGCTGGTGATTGGAGAATGTTGGGAAATGGGGAGGAAAATACAGAGAAGCCTGGAAAAGAGAAACTGGGACTGCGGGAAGAAGGGTCCCATGACGGCTGTGGGGCACTGGGGGTGCAAGGTCGGGGTTGCCCCGGAGCTCTTGACGACTGTGGGCTGCTGGGGGGCTGCTGGGGGGACACCCCCGGACCTGTGTCCTGCACACACAGCGCTGTTCCAGGAGATGGTTTAGTCCGAGTGTCACTTCATTCACGGCACCGACCGGCTGAGGTTCGTGGAGAGGAACATCTCCAAGCGGGAGCAGTTCCTGCACTTGGGCAGCGATGTGGGGCTGCACGTGGGGACACCTCCTTTGGGGACAAGGCTGCCAGGCACTGGAACAGCGACCCGCAATGGATGGAGTACAGACGGGCTGCGGTGGACAGGCACTGCCGGCACAACTACGAGTTGTCCAGCCCGTTCCTCGTGGAGCGCAGAGGTGAGCGTGGGGCAGAGCGTGTCCCCTCGGGCCCTGCCCTGGGAATGACCCTGGAGCCCCTCAAAACCTCCCTGGGAATCACCCGAGACACGTCAGCCCTTCTGTGCCCATCCCCGGGGCCTCCTGCACCAGCACGGGAACAACAGAGCCAGCCTGGGCACAGCGAGGGAATTTATTACCAACCAAATCACAGCAGCACAAAGAGAAGGGAAAGAAATCTCTCCAGCCACTTCCACCACCAAACGGGGATAACCAGGACCACGATTCACCAGGGCTCTGCCCAATGGGGGTCACTGGGGAATCATCCAACACAAATCTTCCCATGGGGGATGGAGCTGGAACAGAGCACGAAGCTCTTCCCACACTCGGGGCACTCACAGGGCTTCCCTTAGTGGTGCCTCTGTTGGTGTTTGGTCAAGTGAGAGCTCTGTGAGAAGCTCTTCCCACACTCAGGACACTCGTAGGGCCTCTCCCCAGTGTGGATGCGCCTGTGCCTGATGAGGGTGGAGTTGAGATTGAATCTCTTCCCGCAGTCGGGGCAGCGGAAGGGCCTCTCCTCTGTGTGAATCCGCTCATGTTTGAGGCGATTGGAGCTGGTGTGAAACCTCTTCCCACACTTGGGACACTCGTAGGGCCTCTCCCCAGTGTGGATGCGCTGGTGGTATTTCAGGGCAGAGCTCCACCCAAAGCTCTTCCCACATTCCAAGCAGGTGTAGGGCCGTTCCTCTGTGTGGATCACCTGGTGCTTCATCAGATAAGAAATAGTGCTGAAACTCTTCCCGCATTTCCCACACTCGTAGGGCTTTTCCCCAGTGTGGATCCTCTGGTGCCGGATCAGCTCAGACCTCCAGCTGAAACCCTTTCCACATTCTGAGCACTTTTGGGGCTTCTCCCCTCCATGAGGCTTCTCCACCAGCTCTGAGCTCTGCCTCGATCTCCGGCCGCCTTCCCGGCTCAGGGAGGGTCTTTCCTCCTTGCAGCTCCCTGTGCTGGGTTTGCAGCCCCTCCTTGTGAGAGATCTCCGAGGCTTTTCTTCCTCCTCCATCCACCCACGCCTTTGGAATGACAAATCCTGGTTTGGGGGAAAACACAAGAGAGCACCTTGGGGTGGGGGTTCCTCCTTCCAAAGTTCATCTCAGGAAGTCATTGGTCATCTTGTGTCTATAAGAACCTCCAAAACACAATGATTCAGCAAAAAAACTATCCAAACATCAAGACACAGATCAAAACCTCCCCAAAAAGCAAGTTTCAGCCCAAATCTCCTCTAAAATATAAAGATTCAGCCCCTGCAAAAACAAAAGCACCAACATTTAGCCCTATAGAACTCACAAACACCAAGTTTCACCCCTGTGAAAATCATGGATCATCATCTTCAGTCACTTGCTGCAGGTGGGGGGAGCAACGCTCCTGGGGCTGGGGCAGAGGCAGCAGATACAGGGAGGAGTGGAACATTGTGCTGCTTCCCATTTCTGCTCCTCCTCTGGTGTCCCTACTCTTCCTCACACTCCTCTTCCTCCCATTAGTCCTCTTTCTCCTGCACAATCCCACCTGCTCCTCCCACGTGCAGCATTTGACCAATTTGTTCAACCCTGCTTCTCCTTCCCTTCTCCTGCTGCCCCCAGGCCCAGCACCCACTGCCGGCTCCCTCTTCCCCCCAAACCCACAGCATCCCAGCGCAGGGGCAGCGATGGAGCTGGGGCAGCTCGGGCTGGGGCAGCGCTGGGCTCTCGGCCGCTCCCGCCCGCACTCGCTCCCCACTGCAGCCGCTGCCGCCACCACAGCGCGGGGGGGCCCGGCCTTGGCGCTCCCACCTCCCCAAATTCCCCTGCCGGGGGGCGCTGGGGCCAGGAGACAGACGAGTGACAGATCAGGGGGGCTGGGAAGAGTCGGCAGCCAGAGAGCACTGAAAATCTCAGCAGTGACTACAGTGGCATCTTCGGGGACTAAACATGGCAGGGCACCCGTGGAGGGTAGAAAGGGAAAGCCAGGAAGGGCTCCTGACCAAAGGTTTGATGATCCCAAAATATCTCTCAAGGGGCCCTTGGGAGCATGTTGAGAGAGTTTGCACATTCTCCCAGAGGTCATCAAGGTCAGGGACACCCAGGGAGGCATTAAGAGAAGTCCAGAAGGGATTTAGACAACAGGGGATGAATGCTATTGGTGTGCTAGAAAGGGACTGGGTGAAGGGCAGTGTGCAGGAATATGGTTCCGGCAAGAAGAAGGAAAGTTGCCAGCTGACTCACATCTTTTCTATCCCCGGTTGCCAGGACAGGCACACAAGGAGGTCAGGATTGCAGGGGGTTTCTCTGTGCTGGGCAGCGGCAGGAGCGGGCGCAGAGGGGCGGCACCGGGAGCACGGGCTGGGGGCCTGTGGGGAGCTGCGGGGCCGGGCCGGGGCTGTGGGGCAGCCGGGGCTCAGCGCCGGGCGCTGCCTGAGCCCAGCACCCCCCGGCAATTGCAGGCCCGGCAGTGGCCCCCGGCCCCCAGGAGGCTGCGGGACGCCCCGGCCGCTGCCCGGCCCCGTGGAGCTGCCGGCCCTGCCCGCCGGGGGGGCCGCGTTTGGACACTGCGGCAGGACAGGCACCGGCTCTGGGATACGGGCTGGCCACGGCAGCCACAGCACAAGGAGCAGCAGGACAAAGGAACAGCTGGGAAATGGGCATTGGACGTGCAAGCATCCAGATTCGCTTTTAAGCATTTTCCTTGGGTCACTGCAGAAAGGAATGATTTAGCAGAAAGCTCAGCAGCTGTCAGAGGATGAGCACCCCCAGGCACTGAGGGGGCTGCAGGAGGGGCAGAAGAAGCCCCTGGAGCACTTGGTCACAAAGACACAGCAGGGGAATGCAAGAAGGGATGAGGAAAAGGCCAAGGGGAAGGCAAAGGCCATGGCAGAGTTTCTACAGCCCCTGAGGGATGAACCCCAGGGCCCAAGGGGGCCCCAGCACCCAGGGGCTCTCACATCCTTACACCATCTTCAACCAGGTGCCCTCCTCACACTGACACCATTCAGTCCTTGATGGCAAAGATGCTTTCTGGGGATGCCCACTTACACAGGGTGGTAAACTGGATTTTGCCTTTGAGTGGGAACAAGAGGTAGAAGGGAAAATGGAAAAGACATGGACGGTCCTTCAGCAGGGATGCACGGAAGCACCAGCCTTATTGGGGCAAGCCTTGCAGAAAATATCACAGGAATTTACCCCACCCCAGGGATTGGGTTAATGCAGGATGTGGATGACTTGCTGCAATCAGGAGGACAAGAAGTGGTAGAAGAAGCCTCTGTGAAATGGCTGAATGTTCAGGCTAAAAAGCATCTTTGAGTATTTGAAAAAACAGCGCAAATGGTGGAGAAAAAAGTAAAAGATTTGGGACATATTTTGACTCAAGGTTTGTGGTGTATTGACCCAGGGAGGGACCAGGGAATCTCAGAAGCAATATTACCCAGCACTAAAAAGCAGCTGGGACAATTCTGAGGATTAACAGGAATTTGCAGAACCTGCACTGAGGATTCTCTGTTCCAGCCCGAATATTGTACGACTTTTTAACCCCAGACAGCCCTAGTATTATGGTATGGACATAAGAAAAAGAACAAAACTTGAGAAAATGAAAAAACAAAGTTATTGACGCCCCTGCCATGGCTCTACCAGAGTCAGAAAAGAAATTGGAATGGGATGTGGATGTTAAACCGGGCCATGCCAAAGGAATTTGGACTTCCCGGCTGCAGGAGCAGCATGGGAGGGCACCACTGACCCTGCACTGAAGGCAACGCAGCAGCAGCCAGGGCTCCACATCGGGCCAAGCCCCTGGGCCTGCCCACAGATCCTCTGCTGAAATCCTCTGCCTGGGCACCCTCCTTTGGCATCTCCACACACTGGGGCCAATCCTTGCTGCCACTGCTGGAGCTTCGCTGCTTTCTGTGCCTGCACTGCCACAGCTGCTGGGGAAGACAACGGCACAATTCCACTCTGCCCCTCAGTTACACTCACACACTGGGCTGCCGGGGATTCCATGGTCGGAAAATATAACGAGTGTAATTTTAAAAATCTATTTCTATACTCAGGCTTCATGTGCCTTTGCATTGGGGAAACAAATTTTAAAGAGATTTCTAAGGAATATTCCTCCACTCAACAGAGATGAGTTTAACATCTCAATAGACTGGGAATAGCCCAAAAGATACTCACAAAGATAACGACCATTAAGGCCATCAGCAAACATAAAGGAACACCCACCCCAGACACTGCCCCTGGCATAGTTGGAGATGCCTGGTCTGCAAAAGGCTGAGAAGGAAATCCAGGAGTGCGGACTTAATATAGAGGGGAAGAAATCCGGGGCGATAGGAAATTGAATACTTAAAATTGTACAACTTGGAAGCAATGAACACAAAACCAATGGATTTCTATAGGTTTTTTGACTGTAAAAAGTTAAGGGAAAATCGAGTAAAACTCACATATCATGGAATGATTTTCTCTGCACACCCGGGCTATGTATGGCTGAAATTATTTCTGTTGCACATCCTGGCCAGAATCAAGTAATGCCTTGATTCTCTAACAGTAGAAATGGTGTTGAAGAGTTTTGGGTCCTCCCGCAGTTTTGGTGACAAGATTACACCATTAGAATGTTTTTTCTTAATAATCCTACTTTTATATTTTCAGTTAAGATTGGGCCAAGGGTGTGAGAACATTTTAGTGTTAGGGGAATAAGCAGAAAAAATCTTTATTCCTTTGGGGATTTTTTGTGTATGTTTATGAGTGGCTGTTAGTGATGGCAAAATTTTGGTATGGAATTTGTAATGTTCACTGTTCACATTTAGACTGCATTTGGCAAAACCAGAAGCCCTGTAATATTTAATAGAATATTGTTTTAAAAAGAGACCAAAGAAGAAAAGCAGTGGGAGGGGGGAGGGGAGAGAGGAAGGAGAGAATATGTGAGTCACCTGATGGGCTGTGATGAAAAGAAGATTCATTCCAGGCAGAGCCAGGAGAGGAACTTTAGAAATGCAAACGAACTCTGCTGAGACAAAGTGCAGACAATTTACCAAACTCTTCATGCCTGGGGGAGGAATTTGGCTGATTCCCTCTGTCCCTCACCCCCAGCTCTGCCTGCTCGCACAGATGGAATTTGCACAACTAAAGGCAGAGCCCATAGTGAGGATATCTGACTGCAACAGAAATTGGTTAAGCTGCAAAGGGAAAACAGCAAACGGAGAATGTTGGGAAAACTTTATGAAAAAAAGCGGAGGGGGGAGGGGTAATCATCCCTCTCCACAGAGCACTGAGCTATTTTTGCTAATCTAGAGAAATCATTGGGGATCCAAGTATCTGATGATTTCGTAAGATAAAAGTGTTCAATTGACGCAGCCCTGGATGGAGGGAGCACCCAAAAAAGGGAAAAAGATGAACGGCCACCAGAACAAATCCTACAACACCATGGACCAACCCCTGGGAACCCTAATGAATTTATATCAGGAGACAGAAAATCCATCCATAATTTGAGTGGCATAATTAGCTTAAAAACTGTCCTTGAAATAAAAAGCAGACAGCTCCAGCTCCTGACCTTCCTGCTAAGCAATCCACTGAAATGAGGAACGAGAGATTTCACCTTGGGATTGGATCAGATTATCTATTAACAGAAAGAGGAGGAGTTTGTGGAAAATTAAATGACTCAAACTTCTCTTTGCAAATGTATGATAACTGAAAAGTGGTTAAACAGGTAACAAAGGAAATAAGAAAGTAGCTCATGTACCAGTCCAAAGAGGGAAAGGAAGGGAATGGGACACGTTTCCGTGGTTCCCTGGCAGACCATGGCTTAAACGAATGCTGCTCCTCCTCTGACGTGCTGCAGCAACTCTCAGCTTTTTACCATGCACGACACCTTGCGCCAAAGAGGGCGCAGGAAAAGAGATTGAGTCAATGGAAATTGAAAGTTTGTAAGCGCTATTCTTGAGAAAATGAGAGAAGGAGGGATTGAAAGCAGTAAGATTAATATCGTAGTAGGAGTGCATATTAACGAGGACATGCAGTAGGCGGATCGGGAAGTCTGAACCTTGCAAAAACGTCAGCCAGAGGGGAATGGGAGAGGGAGATGCAACGGGAAAATGAGGATAAAAAGGAGGCTGCGTTTTAGAGACCGCATGGCAAATGCTGCATGGCTTTTCCTTTTGTTCACGAAGAAAGTCACTTTTACAGGACTCCTCCGTCTCCTTTGGATACACAAACCTCTGGCCACGGGAATTTTCCCGCACAGCCCCGGGCACAGGGCAGACACCTCTGTGCCACCCACAGCAACCGGGACGAGCCAGCGCTGCTCCGGCACCGGCTCCTGCCGAGGCCCCAGCGGGAAGGAGACCGCGGGCAGCCGCTCCCGCAGCGCCCTCAGCCCAGCGCCAACACGGGCCGGCACCGGCACAACCAACCCGCCAGAGCCCCCTGCCGCCCCCTCGGCCCGCAGCGAGCCCCGAGCCCCCGCACAACCGAGCGCGGCTCCCACCTGCGCTGGGGCCGCCTCCGAGCTCCGCCGCCGCCTGTGGCTGAGGAATTCGATGGGATGTGTTGCCTTAACCTTTCTGACCACTCCCAGACCATCTATGCCATTGGCCTGGAAACACAAACAAAGTTCTCCGCAGCTCCCGGCACGCCTTTCCCAGCCTCGCGTGTTCGCTGCCTCCGGCTCAGCGGGAAGCCCTGGAGCCTCACTACCACTACCCCTAATTAGGAGCGTCTGTGCATGGCTTTAATTTCCCCCAAAATGGGAAAACTGCCCCAAACCCCAGGGGATGAGTGGACGGGAGAGATTTCTGGCAGAAAACTCCAAAACCTTAGAGCACGATAATGAGAAGTAAATGGAGACCCTTCAAACCAGCTTTCCACACGCCTCCCTCCTTCCAGCTGCACCTCCTACCCTGTCAGTGCAGGGTGTGAGAAACGGCGCTTGCTCTTTTAAAACTTTCAGCAATTTCTTAAACCTTAGAAAAATACAGAAAAAGACTGAATTAGGAGAAAAATCAGCACTGGGAGCACAGGACTAAACCCCCACGTGCTCCCCTACAGAATGGATGTTCTGCCTTTTGTGCCCCTGGGCCCTCCCAAAGTCTTGTCGCTGAACTCCTTCTCTGCCATCCATTGCTGGAGACTCCTTTCTTACATCTGCACTGGAGGTCAGGTGTAGGAACAAGCCGGCCCTCCCCAAATGCCCCGACTGCCTGAGCCATGTCGTGACAACAATGCAAGGGGGAGGGGAAAGAGGACTATGGGAGGATATATTACAATAACATCGTTATACATCCACAAAACTTATCTTAACATACACACACTGTTCATCCTTTAATTGTGAGAGCCAACCACCACATTGCTCATCTGTAACAACAGCGACTGCACTGGCCCCCCTAGATCAGAGGGGGATGGAGCCAGTGCCAGTCCACCCGAATCAGTGAGGGCAGAGACTACCCCCTGCCCACCTGGGTATTGCATCAGTCCAATACATATTTACAAAAGGCTATACATATTCAAACACTTAAACAGAGTTTCTCCTCTGTCCTACCTTTTTCAAGCATGTGCAGTTTTCCCAGTCCTCATCATTTGTTACTTTTCAATACATTCAACAGGTGTGAATTCCTTCACTGGTTAAATGTTAACATTATAACAACTCTTCACCTACATTCACAACACAACATTCGCATTAAAAGATCTCTAAACTTTAGGAAAACTTCTTTTACAGAAGTCAACCTTAGAAAACACATAGTATTCACTCTAACAATTGCTAAAGCCGACAGTGTAATATATTTATCACAGTGGCCTTGAGTTCAGAGCCAGGCTTGGGCTAGGGAGTGTGACTGGGGCTGCCATTGGGCTTAGGTCCAAGAATGGTGTTGGCCTTAGGGCAGGAACTGGGGCTGAGTTTGGGAATTCAAGCTAAAGCTGGCATTGGAGTGTGGGCTGGCACTCAAAGCTGCACTAGGGCTTGAGACTGCCATTGGTGTTGGGCTTAGAGTTGCAATTGGGGCTGGCTTTGGGCTTAGGGCTAAACGTGGCATTTGGTTTAGGGCTGAGCATTTGGTAGGGGCTGGAATTGGGGCTGGGCTTTGCGGTTAGGGCTTGGGTTTATATTAGAGCTGGAATTGGGGTTAAGGCTAAATGTGCCATTTGCCTTAGGCCTGGCCTTGAGATTGGCTCTGAGGCTGCACGAGTCTGGCACTGGGATGAGATTAAATCCAGGAGAGTGAGTGTGTCTCAACATGGAGTGAGATTGAGAGCAGGATCAGGGTGAGCTTTGGGACCGAGCACACGCCCAGACGGACAGGGGAGATGTCACTGCAGGATGTCCCTGGCATTGTCACAGCCCTGCTCAGGCACCACCAAAAGGCAGCAGGGGCTGGCTGGTCCAACATCCAGGTGCTCCCAACACCGAGAATATCCCTCTGTCCAGTCCCTTTGGCTGTCCTGGACAGGCTCCCTCCGGGCTCTTTGTCACCTCCTCGATGGCAGAGCATGGGATATTGAGTGGCTTCTAGGACCCTGCAGAGTCCTTGAGGAGGGCAAGCCTTGCTTAGCCACAACCAAATTCTCTCCCTGTCATACACAGCATTCCCATCCTGCATCCAATCCCATCCCTGTGCCACTTTCTGGTAAAAAAGGAAGCCCAGTCAAATCCAAAACTGTGGGAACATTCTGACAGGTCTCCAAGAAAATCCTCATTTATTTAACACTAATGCTCCTAAGAAGATCAGATCTTGATCTGTAAACACATTCCTGGTACTCGGAAGCCATCTGAGCAGTAGAGTGGGGGAACTTCCTGCAGATGGAAAAACCTCCTTGGTTTCATGTGAATCCTTCCTGCTGCAAAGCGTGGGGGGTTCCCCACTGGAACAGGGACAGCGTTCTGGGAACTGACTGTAGGCTGAACACAAGTGGCTCCAGGACACTTCCTGCCGGGACACTTGCCTCTGGGAACAGCTTCTTGGAGTCAGATGGGCTCCCCTTTTTACTTCCAGGCATTTTCTGCCCATCTGCATCCTCAGGGATGAGGCTGTTTGTCTCATAGCCGTGGCTCTGAGGGAGCAGGGACGCCTGTCCAGAGGGCTGCCTCCCTCTGCACTCTGGCTGCTCTCACCCAGGCTCTGGCAGGGGTGAAGGCTCTTGCAGAAATATCCCAAGGCTGGAGATCTTCCTCACCCTGCTCCTCCACTGCTGATACCACAGAGTTCCCTGCACATAGGAACATCACCTTTTCTTCTGCAGGAACCTGTTCAGCACAACACCCAAGGGTCTTCTCCTGTGGCACTGCCACAGCATCCTTAAAGCCGTGGACTAGCAAGTGACAGCTCCTGGAAATTGCTGCTGTGTGTCTGGCTGCAGGAAACCCCTTCCAGAATGCTCTTGGTCTCCAGTTTTGCTTTCTGGACTTTCCTGGCCAATCTGCATTGATTGCCAGCGAAAATCGCGAGGGTGCGGCGTGAGCAGCGGCCGAAAGCGCTGAGCGGGGCCATCAAACCCAGCCCAGCAACTCCCGGCGTTCGCCAGCCCAGAGGTGGCGCGGACAGCGCGGCCGAGGGTGGAGAACCAGCCCGGCTGTGCGGGAGGGCTCTCACAAAGCGCGGAGCTCGCCAAGCCAGTCCAAGTTGCTCTCGGCGCTGCCCAAGGCCTCGAGTCAGGCCCTTCTCCGGGCCCCCCGGCATAAAGCCGCCGCCGCGCCGAGCGGGGATCGGAGCGGGCGGAGCCGCGGAGCACCGGGCTGGGGGGCGGCGGCGCCGCTCAAGAGCGGGGCTGACCCGGGGGGCACCGAACCGGGCCGGGTTCCCTGCGGGATCCGCCGGCACGAAAAAACAACACGGGGCCGCAAGAGCCCACGGCGGGGAGGGGCTTTGGGGCAGCTGCCCCACGCTAAGAAGCCAAAAGGCAGCGGGAAGGGGGAGGGTGCCGGGCTGTGCCGGTTCCCCGGGAATACCCGCGGGCATAAAGCCGTAGGAGCGGGGCGCCGAGCCGAGGAGGAGAGGAACGGCGGAACCCACCCGGTGCTATGGGGGTCCCTGCATCGTAGGCAAATTGGTTTTACTTTCCAAGACGAACCTAAAGCCTTCTTTTTCTACTCCTTTCTTTTTATTTCCTGTCTTTTCCCTTCTTTTTCCTTGTAGCTGACTGGGAAGGCAAGATTTCTTGCGAGGACTTATAACTGTCTATCAGGAAGTTGGGCTTTTGTTGTGAGAACCGGTGATTTTTGGGAAGAATGGGACTAAGAGCAAGGAAGGAATCCCCAGGGGGAAGAAGAAATGGAAATATATCAACAGATATACCCTTAAATAGCTCCCTGGGAAGAAAAATACCCGTTGAAAATATGACTACAACGCCAAAGAACTTAAGATGATACAGTATTGTAGAATAGAATAGACTAAAAGAGAAATTAAGTCCGACTATGTTTACTGGCCATGAGATGAGTCAAGTAAGGAATAGATGTGTCAGGTTTAGAACATCCATGTAAAAGCTAGGAGCAAGCCCGGTACAGATATGGAAGAGGGGATTTCTCACTGAACAACCTTTCTAGCTCTCGCCTCTCAGTCCTGAATTTCAAGGGAAAGCTACTCTACACTCCATTCCATACAAACAGAAAATCCTGGATTTGGAAAAAACACTGGCCTAGAGTGTGCCTTGTTTTCCTCCTTCCCTTTTCCCAACTCCTGCCTTTTTTTCTCTCTCTCTGTGAATGCAAATTTTTGCTGTACACTTTCCCTCAGATAATTTAACTGCTTACCATATCAAGTGTAACACTTGTTCTTCACCCAAATTTAACACGAGCAGGTGCTACTTCTCTTTCAGTTTAGGATCAGAGCTTGAATGCAGGGATTTCCAAGTGAATAAATTACCTTTCTCTCTTTCAGTCCGAAATGAGCTACTGCCACCTGCACTTGCCCTTCCCTGCCTCTCCTGAACCACTGAACAGTCCCACTGGGAAGGCAGGAGCTGGGCCTGGGAACTGCTGCCTTTGGAGTTGCATCTCCTCCTCCCGTGGCCGCTGCTCAGAGCCCAGAAGTGCTCTGAGAACTTGAAGTTGTGGCAGCTGGGTTAGAGCCTACATGGGAGGAGGAGAAGGTTCACCAGAGCCCTTCTCCTGCCGTGCCAGCTCCAGGGCAAGGAGCGCAATGGAAGCCAGCCAATGTCCAAAGCCCATCTGCTCTGCCAGTTCCTGTGGGAATGAGCTGCTGCAGAGGGGAAGATTTGGGTGGGAATGTGGTTCTCTAAGAAGGCCATAACTAAATGCTTGCATGGGGATTTTGGCTTCTGGAGCAGTGGGGCAGGGCTGTTGTTGGTTCCTACCCCTTCATCCCATGGTGATGTAAGGGGTGAGGGATGCCATGTGTGCTGTGCACTGGCAGTGATCCTCAAGAAATCCTTCTAATCCTCTCCTTCAAAGTAGTCAAGCTCCTGGAAATAACAGGACAGAAAAAAAAATAAAAAGGTGCTCAGTTTTTTGCCCTTCTTCCCTTGTGGGGTGAGGGGCAGGAGGCAGAGGTCCAGCTTGGTCTCTCTTTGAACTTTCCTTTGAGACAACACTGTCTGCTCCCACCACAAAGGCACAGAGGGTGCTCTTTGCCC
This sequence comes from Sturnus vulgaris, assembly GCF_052056855.1. NCBI lineage: Eukaryota > Metazoa > Chordata > Aves > Passeriformes > Sturnidae > Sturnus > Sturnus vulgaris. The sequence goes on from NW_028276170.1 coordinate 14,951,331, forward strand.
CCACCAGTGGGAAGTGGCTCTGCTGACCCCACTAAGAGTGCTGGAAGATGAGTCTGTGAACGAAACAGTTGAATATTGCCTAGAGGGGGGTAGCAGGCAGTAGATGTGCCACCATTCTCTTTCCAGGAGCCCACGGGGAGTACTTGAACTATCGACGATGAGAGAGAGAAACAGGGACACTGAATGGTGATCAAAATCCAATTTTTACTGAGCACTACATGTGCTTATATACCATTTACAGGAAGGCTGGTAATATTTTCCTGCAATCACATAGACAAACCTTACATAGACAAACTCTCACATAGACAAACTTTACATTTGGACTTAGTAAAATCTTATTTCCCATAACGCAGACTTGATCCAGTCCTCTTGCACTCAGATCTCTGTTTGCTCTTGCCAGGCATCCTCGTTGTCAGGCTGCATTTGCTGATTAAATCTGCAGTACTATCAGTCTCATTTGCATCATTACCCATATCCACACCTCCCCCGTTTCTTTTAACTAAAAATACACTCTTAAGCGATTTGTCGATTAAATTCTTAACACACTGTAAAATACAAGGAATAACTACTACAATGCATAATATGATGCCTAATACATACAAATCTATTTTAACTAAATTCCTAACCCAGCCAGTGAGTCCCCAGTGCCCTAAGAGCCAGTTCAGCCAGTCGTACCCATTATCTACCCGAAGTTTATTGACACTTTCTTTGAGGGCTTGAATGCTGGCATAGATGGGCTGGGAGTGGTCAGAAAGGTTAAGGCAACACATCCCATCGAATTCCTCAGCCACAGGCGGCGGCGGAGCTCGGAGGCGGCCCCAGCGCAGGTGGGAGCCGCGCTCGGTTGTGCGGGGGCTCGGGGCTCGCTGCGGGCCGAGGGGGCGGCAGGGGGCTCTGGCGGGTTGGTTGTGCCGGTGCCGGCCCGTGTTGGCGCTGGGCTGAGGGCGCTGCGGGAGCGGCTGCCCGCGGTCTCCTTCCCGCTGGGGCCTCGGCAGGAGCCGGTGCCGGAGCAGCGCTGGCTCGTCCCGGTTGCTGTGGGTGGCACAGAGGTGTCTGCCCTGTGCCCGGGGCTGTGCGGGAAAATTCCCGTGGCCAGAGGTTTGTGTGCCCAAAGGAGACAGAGGAGTCCTGTAAAAGTGACTTTATTGATGATCAAAGAGAGAGGCCATGCGGCATTTGCCATGCGGTCTCTAAAGCGCCGCCTCCTTTTTATCCTCATTTTCCCGGCTGCGTCTCCCTGTCCCTTTCCCCGCTGGCTGAGGTACTTGGAAGGTTCCCGATCCGCCTACTGCATGTCCTCGTTAATATGCACCCCCTACTACGATATTAATCTTACTGCTTTCAATCCCTCCTTTTCTTATTTTCTCAAGAATTGCCTTTTCAAACTTTTAATTTCCATTGACTCAGTCTCTTTTCCTGCATCCTCTTTGGCGCAAGGTGTCGTGCATGGTAAAAAGCTGAGAGTTGCTGCAGCACGTCAGAGGAGCAGCAGCATTCGTTTAAGCCATGGTCTGCCAGGGAACCACGGAAACGTGTCCCATTCCCTTCCTTTCCCTCTTTGGACTGGTACATGAGCTACTTTCTTATTTCCTTTGTTACCTGTTTAACCACTTTTCAGTTATCATACATTTGCAAAGAGAAGTTTGAGTCATTTAATTTTCCACAAACTCCTCCTCTTTCTGTTAATAGATAATCTGATCCAATCCCAAGGTGAAATCTCTCGTTCCTCATTTCAGTGGATTGCTTAGCAGGAAGGTCAGGAGCTGGAGGTGTCTGCTTTTTATTTCAAGGACAGTTTTTAAGCTAATTATGCCACTCAAATTATGGATGGATTTTCTGTCTCCTGATATAAATTCATTAGGGTTCCCAGGGGTTGGTCCATGGTGTTGTAGGATTTGTTCTGGTGGCCGTTCATCTTTTTCCCTTTTTTGGGTGCTCCCTCCATCCAGGGCTGCGTCAATTGACCACTTTTATCTTACGAAATCATCAGATACTTGGATCCCCAATGATTTCTCTGGATTAGCAAAAATAGCTCAGTGCTCTGTGGAGAGGGATGATTACCCCTCCCCCCTCCGCTTTTTTTCATAAAGTTTTCCCAACATTCTCCGTTTGCTGTTTTCCCTTTGCAGCTTAACCAATTTCTGTTGCAGTCAGATATCCTCACTATGGGCTCTGCCTTTAGTTGTGCAAATTCCATCTGTGCTAGCCGGCAGAGCTTGGGGTGAGGAGTAGAGGGAATCAGCCAAATTCCTCCCCCAGGCATGAAGAGTTTGGTAAATTGTCTGCGCTTTGTCTCAGCAGAGTTCGTTTGCATTTCTAAAGTTCCTCTCCTGGCTCTGCCTGGAATGAATCTTCTTTTCATCACAGCCCATCAGGTGACTCACATATTCTCTCCTTCCTCTCTCCCCTCCCCCCTCCCGCTGCTTTTCTTCTTTGGTCTCTTTTTAAAACAATATTCTATTAAATATTACAGGGCTTCTGGTTTTGCCATATGCAGCCTAAAGGTGAACAGTGAACATTACAAATTCCATACCAAAATTTTGCCATCACTAACAGCCACTCATAAACATACACAAAAAATCCCCAAAGGAATAAAGATTTTTTCTGCTTATTCCCCTAACACTAAAATGTGGTTCTCACACCCTTGGCCCAATCTTAACTGAAAATATAAAAGTAGGATTATTAAGTAAAAACATTCTAATGGTGTAATCTTGTCACCAAAACTGCGGGAGGACCCAAAACTCTTCAACACCATTTCTACTGTTAGAGAATCAAGGCATTACTTGATTCTGGCCAGGATGTGCAACAGAAATAATTTCAGCCATACATAGCCCGGGTGTGCAGAGAAAATCATTCCATGATATGTGAGTTTTACTCGATTTTCCCTTAACTTTTTACAGTCAAAAAACCTATAGAAATCCATTGGTTTTGTGTTCATTGCTTCCAAGTTGTACAATTTTAAGTATTCAATTTCCTATCGCCCCGGATTTCTTCCCCTCTATATTAATTAAGTCCGCACTCCTGGATTTCCTTCTCAGCCTTTTGCAGACCAGGCATCTCCAACTATGCCAGGGGCAGTGTCTGGGGTGGGTGTTCCTTGATGTTTGCTGATGGCCTTAATGGTCGTTATCTTTGTGAGTATCTTTTGGGCTATTCCCAGTCTATTGAGATGTTAAACTCATCTCTGTTGAGTGCAGGAATATTCCTTAGAAATCTCTTTAAAATTTGTTTCCCCAATGCAAAGGCACATGAAGCCTGAGTAGAGAAAAGAGATGTTTTAATAATTTTAGCTTGCTATATTTTCCGACCATGGAATCCCCGGCAGCCCAGTGTGTGAGTGTAACTGAGGGGCAGAGTGGAATTGTGCCGTTGTCTTCCCCAGCAGCTGTGGCAGTGCAGGCACAGAAAGCAGCGAAGCTCCAGCAGTGGCAGCAAGGATTGGCCCCAGTGTGTGGAGATGCCAAAGGAGGGTGCCCAGGCAGAGGATTTCAGCAGAGGATCTGTGGGCAGGCCCAGGGGCTTGGCCCGATGTGGAGCCCTGGCTGCTGCTGCGTTGCCTTCAGTGCAGGGTCAGTGGTGCCCTCCCATGCTGCTCCTGCAGCCGGGAATTCCAAATTCCTTTGGCATGGCCCTGTTTAACATCCACATCCCATTCCAATTTCTTTTCTGACTCTGGTAGAGCCATGGCAGGGGCGTCAATAACTTTGTTTTTTCATTTTCTCAAGTTTTGTTCTTTTTCTTATGTCCATACCATAATACTAGGGCTGTCTGTGGTTAAAAAGTCGTACAATATTCGGGCTGGAACAGAGAATCCTCAGTGCAGGTTCTGCAAATCCCTGTTAATCCTCAGAATTGTCCCAGCTGCTTTTTAGTGCTGGGTAATATTGCTTCTGAGATTCCCTGGTCCCTCCCTGGGTTAATACACCACAAACCTTGAGTCAAAATATGTCCCAAATCTTTTACTTTTTTCTCCACCATTTGCGCTGTTTTTTCAAATACTCAAAGATGTTTTTTAGCCTGAGCATTCAGCCATTTCACAGAGGCTTCTTCTACCACTTCTTGTCCTCCTGATTGCAGCAAGTCATCCACATCCTGCATTAACCCAATCCCTGGGGTGGGGTAAATTCCTGTGATATTTTCTGCAAGGCTTGCCCCAATAAGGCTGGTGCTTCCGTGCATCCCTGCTGAAGGACCGTCCATGTCTTTTCCATTTTCCCTTCTACCTCTTGTTCCCACTCAAAGGCAAAATCCAGTTTACCACCCTGTGTAAGTGGGCATCCCCAGAAAGCATCTTTGCCATCAAGGACTGAATGGTGTCAGTGTGAGGAGGGCACCTGGTTGAAGATGGTGTAAGGATGTGAGAGCCCCTGGGTGCTGGGGCCCCCTTGGGCCCTGGGGTTCATCCCTGAGGGGCTGTAGAAACTCTGCCATGGCCTTTGCCTTCCCCTTGGCCTTTTCCTCCTCCCTTCTTGCATTCCCCTGCTGTGTCTTTGTGACCAAGTGCTCCAGGGGCTTCTTCTGCCCCTCCTGCAGCCCCCTCAGTGCCTGGGGGTGCTCATCCTCTGACAGCTGCTGAGCTTTCTGCTAAATCATTCCTTTCTGCAGTGACCCAAGGAAAATGCTTAAAAGCTAATCTGGATGCTTGCACGTCCAATCCCCATTTCCCAGCTGTTCCTTTGTCCTGCTGCTCCTTGTGCTGTGGCTGCCGTGGCCAGCCCGTATCCCAGAGCCGGTGCCTGTCCTGCCGCAGTGTCCAAACGCGGCCCCCCCGGCGGGCAGGGCCGGCAGCTCCACGGGGCCGGGCAGCGGCCGGGGCGTCCCGCAGCCTCCTGGGGGCCGGGGGCCACTGCCGGGCCTGCAATTGCCGGGGGGTGCTGGGCTCAGGCAGCGCCCGGCGCTGAGCCCCGGCTGCCCCACAGCCCCGGCCCGGCCCCGCAGCTCCCCACAGGCCCCCAGCCCGTGCTCCCGGTGCCGCCCCTCTGCGCCCGCTCCTGCCGCTGCCCAGCACAGAGAAACCCCCTGCAATCCTGACCTCCTTGTGTGCCTGTCCTGGCAACCGGGGATAGAAAAGATGTGAGTCAGCTGGCAACTTTCCTTCTTCTTGCCGGAACCATATTCCTGCACACTGCCCTTCACCCAATCCCTTTCTAGCACACCAATAGCATTCATCCCCTGTTGTCTAAATCCCTTCTGGACTTCTCTTAATGCCTCCCTGGGTGTCCCTGACCTTGATGACCTCTGGGAGAATGTGCAAACTCTCTCAACATGCTCCCAACGGCCCCTTGAGAGATATTTTGGGATCATCAAACCTTTGGTCAGGAGCCCTTCCTGGCTTTCACTTTCTACCCTCCATGGGTGCCCTGCCATGTTTAGTCCCCGAAGATGCCACTGTAGTCACTGCTGAGATTTTCAGTGCTCTCTGGCTGCCGACTGTTCCCAGCCCCCCTGATCTGTCACTCGTCTGTCTCCTGGCCCCAGCGCCCCCCGGCAGGGGAATTTGGGGAGGTGGGAGGGGGGGAGCGCCAAGGCCGGGCCCCCCCGCGCTGTGGTGGCGGCAGCGGCTGCAGTGGGGAGCGAGTGCGGGCGGGAGCGGCCGAGAGCCCAGCGCTGCCCCAGCCCGAGCTGCCCCAGCTCCATCGCTGCCCCTGCGCTGGGATGCTGTGGGTTTGGGGGGAAGAGGGAGCCGGCAGTGGGTGCTGGGCCTGGGGGCAGCAGGAGAAGGGAAGGAGAAGCAGGGTTGAAAAACGAAATGGTCAAAGGATGCACGTGGGAGAAGAAGGTGGGATTGTGCAGGAGAAAGATGAATAATGGGAGGAAGAGGAGTGTGAGGAAGAGTAGGGACACCAGAGGAGGAGCAGAAATGGGAAGCAGCACAATGTTCCACTCCTCCCTGTATCTGCTGCCTCTGCCCCAGCCCCAGGAGCGTTTCTCCCCCCACATGCAGGAGGTGACAGAAGAGGACCATCCATGATTTTCACACGAGTGAATCTTGGTGTTGGTCAGCTTTATTGGGCTAAATGTTGGTGCTTTGTTTTTTTGCAGGGGCTCAATCTTTATATTTTGGAAGGAATTTTGGCTGAAACTTACTTTCTGGGGAGTTTTTGATCTGTGTCTTGATGTCTGGATAATTTTTGTGCTGAATTATTGTGTTTTGGAGGTTCTTACAGACACAAGATGCCCAATGTCTTCCTGTGTTGCACTTTGAAAGCCCAAGGTGCTCTCTTATGTTTTCCTCCAAACCAGGATTTGTCATTCCAAAGGCGTATGTGGATGGAGGAGGAGGGAAAGTCCCAGGGATCCCACAGGAAGAGGGGCTGCAAACCCAGCCCAGGGAGCTGCGAGGAGGAAAGACCCTCCCTGAGCCGGGAAGGCAGCCAAAGATCCAGGCAAATCTCAGAGCTGATGGAGAAGCCTCATGGAGGGGAGAAGCCCCACAAGTGCTTGGAATGTGGGAAGGGTTTCAGCTACAGGTGCAGGCTGATCGAACACCAGAGGATCCACACTGGGGAGAAGCCCTACGAGTGTGGGGCATGTGGAAAGAGCTTCAGCATGATCTCTGGTCTGATGCAGCACCAGAAGATCCACACAGGGGAAAAGCCCTATGAGTGTGGGAAATGCAGGAAGAGCTTCAGGACTATTTCAAGTCTGATGCAGCACCAGGTGATCCACACAGGGGAACGGCCCTACACCTGCTTGGAATGTGGGAAGAGCTTTGGGTGGAGCACTGCCCTGAGATACCACCAGCGCATCCACAGTGGGGAGAGGCCCTACGAGTGTCCCAAGTGTGGGAAGAGCTTCTCACAGAGCTATAACTTGACCCGACACCAACGGAGGCTCCACTAAGGGAAGCCCTGTGAGTGCCCCGAGTGTGGGAAGAGCTTCGTGCTCTGCTCCAGCTCCATCCCCCATGGGAGGATTGGTGTTGGATGATCCCCAGTGACCCCCGTTGGGCAGAGCCCTGGTGATCCGTGGTCCTGGTGATTCGTGGTTTACGAAGGCCAGAAAGGTTGTCAAACAACAGTCACATCTGCTCCCATGTCAATCAAACCTGTGATAATTATAGTCTCTTGATGATGTTCCTTAGCAGTGACAATGCACCATTGTTGCACATGATGATCTGTCATTGTCTTAAGTTCAATATACCAGAGGTGCTCCTGTAAATCCCAAGTCCTCCTGTGCCACAACTCCATTCCACTACTATTGGAACACAACTCACGAAAGGAATAAATTGAACAATACAAATTCCTTTTCTATTAATGTCATATTCGTCTTCAGAAAAACAACACAATAAAAACAAAAATTTGATGTAGCAGGCAAACAGAATATTTAGCCAGTTATAAGAAGAAAAGTGTAACTAACCTATACCACAGCTTAAATGTGTCCCAAAAAATCAGAATCAGTAAAACCTAAATGAACAATTAATACCTTGAATAATACTACTAGGTCATCCTACTAAAAGAGCACTTAAACTCTCCCCTGTAGGACCATAGGTACCAAAGGGCACCTTACATATTTGTTTTGTCAAAATAGTCACTGTGTCTGCAGTGAATATATCAATTCCTACAGAGCCTCACAATGCAGTTTATTGCCTGGATTTATCTTAGGCTTTACTTTTTCATAATTACGTGGACCCTGCTGAAGCAATAGCATGGTCTCTAGCCAATTATTTACATGAAATTTGTCTCAAATTTTCGTCATCTACTTGTTTCTCAACAGCTGCAGCAATCTTTTTGACAAACTGCAATACCTTGCTGTATAGTAACATATCTCTGTTTCGGAGATGCCGTTTCCATCGTTTTAATGAAAGCACTCAAGCCTCACTGTTGAGCCTGTACCAAGACCAAAGGATCCCACCTGGCCTGTAAGGCCGGGTTAGTAAAAGATTTCTCTAAAGCCTTTCGCCCAGCTGTCTCCAGGTGTTCTGAAATACACTATATTGTACAGGTTGAAATAAAATCATAGCAAAATACATAAATAAATTATCTTACTAAATTTATAAAGCAAAAAGCAAGCAAACAAGCAAAATCAACACAATATCATCTACCCATGCTTTGGAATGCCATATACCAATTATAGCTAAGCTTCAAATAACTGTGGTAGATAAAATTCAAGGTTACAAAACTAAAATAATTGTCCTTCTATCTGAGCTTGAAAATTAATTGCTCTTCTCCTAGCATGCAAATAAAACATTTGCAAAAAAATTCCCAGAACTGAAAAGACATAAACATTATCCACGCATAAATATCTTTAAGTATATAAGTTTCTAAATCATAACCTAGCACAATCCCAGTATCGCTTTAGGGTAACTCTATATAGTCAATTTTATCAACATTTCTGTTAAAAAGAGTAGCTCTTACCATGTTACATATACACAGATAACTTAAAAATAACTCTAGTAAGTCCTATTAAAATCACAAATCACTAAAAGAACAAAGTTAACTTTAACAAACACATTTCAATGTGTCTTTTAGACAGTCTGATAACAGTGCATCACAGCTTCAGCAAACAGAGCTGGTCAGCTGCTCTCCAACAGGCGCTGGGGGGGAACGAGGGGGGAAGGGAGGGGGGGTAAGGAGGGGAGGGGGGCACTGAGCCAGGGGAAACCGAGTGGGGCAGGGCTCGGGGGGAGGCAAAAGAGCTCTGACGAGCCGTCGGGGCCTCCCAATCCAGGGGACCAACACAGTTCTATGTTTTGGGTTTTTTTTCTTTCTTCATCCAGTAAACACCAGAAACCGGATCTTTTCTAGCTGTACCAGCATCTTGCTTTCTGTCAGATTGTGAAGAGTCCTTCTCATTATAGTCTTATCTCTCACTGTTCATAGGCAGAGGAAAAAGAAGCTATTTTTTTGCAGCAATAAATGTCAAAGTAGATACCATGTAGTTAGCGATTCTGGGATCATCCCATCTCCTCCTGCCGCTCTTCTCCCATTTACATATCATATCCCACAATTTTTTTTCAATGTCTTTCCAAGCACTAAAGGCAGTGCTTATCGGTATTTAAAGTCATGCGACACCCACAATAACATACTAGGGCACAGTCGCTGATTTCAATGCCTCTTTCCAATGAGGCTTTCCCTGTCGACAGGACAACACTCTCTTCATGTGATACATTACTTCCCATTTTTTCCAGCAGCTCACCTGTACTCCAAATGCCAAAGTACCATAAGGTCCTGAACCGCTGCTGGTCCCGCCCCCCTGCAGGCACCCTGGAAGGTTTTGTTGCCTTTGCCTTGGGAATTGGAGATCTCAGCTGCTGTTCCCCCTCTTCTGACTGCCATCTGAATTTTATCAGTAAAATTGCAATTGTCTCTTTCAATCAGTGCTAACCATGGTGCTTTTGTGATGGGGAACTCAGTATTTTTGTCACAGGCATCATGATTACCAGATGCTGAAATGCTCACAAGTTCCTGAGCACTAAGTTGAGGAGAATTAAAGCCACACAGGCCACATTCACAGCACTCACATTCACAGCCCTGCTGCTGGTGCTGTTGAAATAGAATCAATTTACAGAGGCCATCACAGATATTGCCTCTGGAGTGGCAAATTAAATGAAAAAATCTACCAGGAGAAGGAAAAAAACAGAACTTTTTTGACCAACTTGATTGCTTCTTCTGAGCAGCAGAAAAGGAAGATGACACCAAGCTGGCTGCACGTGTGGATCTGCTGGAGGGTAGGAGGGCTCTGCACAGGCACCTGGACAAGCTGGATCCAGGGCCCAAATCCAACGATGTGAGGTTTAACAAGACCAAGTTCCAGGTCCTGCACTTTGGCCACAACAACCCTGGCAGTGTTCCAGGCTGGGGACAGAGTGGCTGCACAGCAGCAAGGCAGAAAGGGACCTGGGGACACTGATGGACAGCAGGCTGGGAATGAGCCAGCAGTGTGCCCAGGTGGCCAAGAAGGCCAACGGCACCTGGCCTGGATCAGGAATGGTGTGGCCAGCAGGACCAGGGCAGTGATTCTTCACCTGTACTTGGCACTGGTGAGGCTGCACCTCGAGTGCTGTGTCCAGTTCTGGGCCCCCAACTTTAGGAAGGACATGGAGGGGATGGAGCGTGTCCAGAGAAGGGCAACAAGGGTGCTGAGGGGTCTGGAAAACAAATCCTGTGAGGATCGTCTGAAGGAGCTGGGCATGTTTATCCTGGAGAAAAGGAGGCTCAGGGGAGACCTCATCACACTCTACAACTCCCTGAAAGATGGTTGTAGTCAGGTGGCCGTTGCACTCATTCTCCAGGCAGCAACTGACAGAATGAGAGGACACATCCTTAAGATGTGCCAAGGGAAATATAAATGGGATATTAGGAAAAAGTTTTTTACAGACGGGTGATAAAATACTGGAATGGTCTACCTGGAGAGATGGTGGACTCACCATCATTGGATGTTCTTTAAAAAGTCTGGATATGGCACTCAGTGCCATGGTTTAGTTGAGGTGTTAAGGCATGTGTTGGACTTGATGATCTTGAAGTTCTCTTCAGACCTAGTGATTCTGTGATTCTGTGAATTCTCTGAGTCTTTCACCTGAACTCTCCGTTCCTGTCCTTTCCCTGGATCTCTGTTGCAGATGGAAGCTGCTGGTGCCATTCTCACCTTTAACCCCTCTTTTGAATGCAGACAGATGTTCCCAGGTGTGTTAACCAAGTGTTGTTCAGTGTTTATGCAAAGTGTTTGTGTTCCTTATGGAACCAAGGAGACCCTTGTGACACTGTGGAACCTCATGGAAACAAAAAGTCATTGTGACATTGGGGCTGGATGGTACTAAGGAGACCACTGAGATCCTGCAGATCCAAGTGACCATGGTGATACTGTGGAAGCTCATGGAACCATGGGCATTGTGACACAGCAGTGCCTCATGGAACTGAGGAGTGAATTGTGACTCTACCAAACCTCATGGAACCAAGGGGCCTTTGTGACACTGGGGAACTTTACTTTAGAGCCTTGTAGAACCAAGGAGACCACAGTGACACTCTGGGGCTCCGTGGAACCAAGGGGTCATGGTGACACTGTGGACTGCAGTGTCACTGCAGGGCCGTATGGTATCATGGAGACCACTGTGACACTACACCGTGTCATGGAAGCAATGTCCACATTGTGACATTGTGGGGCCTCGTGGGACCAAGGAGCAGTTGTGGAACCATGGCCATTTGGGCAACTGTGTCAGCATAGAACCAAGGACTCCATTGTGACAACACAGGACCCCATGGAACTAAGGATTCATGTAACAGTGACCAAAGGTCCATTGTGATACTGCGGGGCCTCATGGAATCCTGGAGGCCACGATGACACTTTGAGGCCTCGTTGAATCAAGGGGCTCTGCAGGGCCTCATGGAACCAAGGAGACCCTTCTGCCATTTGACACTGTGGAGGTCTCATGGAATTATAGAGACCTTTGTGACAATGCAGGGCTTCATGGAATGAAGGGACAATTGTGGCACTATGTGGCCTCACGCAGCCAAGGAGAGCATTGTGACACTACGGAACATAATGGAATTGTTGAAAATGATACAACTTTTATTTTTTTATATATAACTTCAGTCAGGGGTTTGTTCACCTTTGCCCAGTGGGAGGGGAATTGAAGTTTCCCTTCAAAAGACTCTGTTCACCAGGTTTGGGTGAGGCCTGATGAGTTTAACATCTCCAGATTGGGAGTAGCCAGAAGATACACAGGAGGAAAATGAACATTAATGAACATTACCCCCAGTGTGGTTAGAGACACCCAGTCTGGGAAAAGATTGGTGAGAGTATCAAAGAATGAGGACCTAATTCACATCAAAGGCAAATGGATCAATAGCTAATAGGAGATCGAATACTAAGAATTGTGTAATTTAAGATCAATGAATATTAATTTCTTTGGGTTTTGGCTGTATAAATATGTGAAAAGCCTGGTAAAGAACCATGTGTGATGGAATGATTTTCACTGCACAAGGTGGGCATGTGTGGATGGAATGATTTTTATTGCACATGCTGGCCACAATATCCTGGATAGAAGAAAATAATGCCTAAATTCTCTAACACTGAGAAGATGTTGTTGGATACTTTCTGTTTTTCATGCAGTTTCAGTGTCAGTCCCACTGAGGTCCATCACCAACACAGACTCCTCCTGGACTCCGTGGAGAAGAGAATTAGAGACCCTGATTGCACAAAGCTCTCAGAGACTCCAAGGAAAAAGCAAAACCCAAAGTCCTTTGAAAAACCTGCAGTCCCTGGGAGCCCCCCAGGGCCATTCCTGACCAAGGCTCCCCAGGGACTCATCCCAGCAGATCCCTGAGGCCACTGGGATGTGGGGGGATGCTGAGGGCAGGACAAGGGGTGACAGTGCCCAGCCTTGCTGGGGCTGTGCCAGGAGGCCCCAGTGGCTCAGGACAAAGTGTCTCCTCACAGCCCTTGGTGGCACAGACCCTGCTGTGCCCCAGGGCACCAACACTTGGCTTCTCCTGGGCACTTCCAGCCCTGCCAGGGCCCTTGGCCATGTCCAGCACAGCTTGTCCTGTGCTGTCCACAGTTGCTGCTGTGTCCCTGCAGGCTGCACACTCCCATCTCGCTGCCCCTGCCTCTGCCCTGCCATTGCCAGCCCTGCCCTGACCTCTGCCCACCCTCACCCTCTGTGCCTTGGGACACACACACATGCACTGAGCTCATCCTCCTCCTCCTGGCTGCTTCTCCTGCCACAGCACTGCCCTGGGAGGGTTCATTCCTCACAGGAGCTGCTGTGTTTGTACTGGTGCATTTTATAGCTCTGCTTCTGCCTATCTCTCAATTCTGTCTTCAAAGAGGTCTCCAAGGAAAAGATTCATTGAATTGTGGAATAACAGAGGTGGGAAGAACCCCCTGAGCCCCCTTGGCTGGGGTGTGGCTGGGATGGAGTTCCCTTTGCCCAGAGCAGCCCCTGTCCTCTGCTTGGCTCTCGTGGCTAGAGTGGGTTTGGTCCCAGCCCAAGGCTTTGGCTGCTCCTGAGCAGGGCTGGCCCCACATGAGGCATCCCTGCAACCCCCCAGACAATGGGCTCGGGTTGGGCAAGTATTCCTGGGGACATAGGGATGGTACAGCTGGGCTGGACTGACCCAAGGGATCTTCCATTCCATGGGATATCCTGATCAGCAGGGAAATGAGGGGGACAAGAGGGTCTCTGGATTTTCTGTATTAATACATTTGTCTTTCAAAGCAACCACTACATGGGCTGAATTCTTGTGCTGAATTCTTGTCTCTTCATGGTTTTCCTTGCTTGCATTTGACCTTTGCTTTTTAGTCCTCCTAACATTAATCTCTCTTTATGGTGACCTACCATTTTTTCCACCTTATTTTCTCTGTTTTCTGATTAAGGAGGTACAGTGTCTCTGTCACTTGATCCCCTGAGGGATTTAACCACAGCCACCTTGCCCAACTCTGCTCTTATGGGCACACCAAGCAATGTCAGGGCTCTGTCAGGTGCCCAGCCTTGAGCTGGGCTCATGCCCTGCTCACAGCCCCAGGGGTGTCCAGGGACACGAGTCCTTCCCTGGCACTCACACACACAGTTCATTGCAGCAAGGGCAAGGGCTCCCTGGGCCCTGCTGCCACTGCCAGAGCCTGGCAGGGACCTCAGCCCTGTGGGTGCCACCCTGCCCTGCCCCTGCCCGAGGTGCCCCACGGCCAGAGAGATGGACACAGGGAGCTGTGGGCACAGGAGCTTATCCCAGCCCTGCATCCAGGGGTTCCCAGGGGATGTTACTCTCTGGAAACTCCAGGAATAGCTGCAGGTGTTTGTGCTCACTGGGTTTATGTCCCCCCACCACACACAGGATGTTCAGGGCTGTGGAATGTCCCTGCACTGCAAACACAGACTCCTGAGCCCGTCACTTGATGTCCCTCCGTGAAGGGAAGAACAACCTCTGTGCCCTGGGGTGGGAGGCCACTGCTGGAAGCAGTGCTGGCTTTGCAAGGGCACTGCTGGGACAGCCCCACCCTGAACACTGCCACACTTGTGCTGGTCACTCTCCAGGGTGCTGTGTTGGGAACATCCTAGAGAGCAAACTGGGAAGGAGATTGAAGCTTTCAGGCCCTGCACCGGGGAGATACCCTTGCACGATGGAAATGCTGTTGCAGAGCTCAGCTCTGTCCCAGCAGTGCCCACGGCCTGTCCCTGCCTGCAGTCCCTGGACAGTCACACAGCAGGACTGGGACTGAGCTGAGAGAGCCCTGAGGCCTTAAACCAGCACAGGGGCTCTGAAGGGGAGTGTGGAAGTGAAGGAAGGAGAGGTTATGGAGCAGAAGCCCTGAGGCTGCCAGGCAGTGAGGAGCACTGGGGTTCCCTTTTCACCCCAGCTCTGCCCAGAGGCACCCATCCTGCAGCTCCAGAGAAACCAGGGAGAAAAGATGTCAGGGGACCATGGCAATACAGAGATCTTTCTTTTGTTTAAGCACATATGTAGCATAGGTTCTGGGTTATAATCTCTGGGTTTGCTAGAAGGGCAAACCCTGAATTAAAAATTGTATAGTGAAAGAGTTCTGTGCAAATTCTCAATAGTGTAACACTTGTGTGAGCAGCAAAAACTACAGGACACAGAGTGGGCATAAATGTAACACAACAACAGCTATGCAGAAGAAGGATGGTTTATTGCTTCTGAACAGCATTCATGAAAATTTTCCTCAGGCCATCCTTGAGCTCCTGGTTCTTCAGGCTGTAGATGAGGGGGTTCAGGGCTGGAGACACCACCGAGTACAGAACTGACAGTGCCAGATCCAGGGATGGGGAGGACATGGAGGGGGGCTTCAGGTAGGTAAATGTGCCAGTGCTGATAAACAGGGAAAGCACAGCCAGGTGAGGGAGGCAAGTGGAAAAGGCTTTGTGCCGTCCCTGCTCAGAGGGAATCCTCAGCACAGCCCTGAAGATCTGCACATAGGAGAAAACCATGAACACAAAACAGCCAAAATATAAAAGAGCAGTTAGCACAAGAAGCCCAAGTTCCCTGAGGTAGGATTTGGAGCAGGAGAGCTTGAGGATCTGGGGAACCTCACAGAAGAACTGGCCCAGGGCATTGCCCTGGCACAGGGGTAGTGAAAATGTATTGGCCGTGTGCAGCACAGCAATGAGAAAGCCACTGGCCCAGGCAGCTGCTGCCATGTGGGCACAACCTCTGCTGCCCAGGAGGGTCCCGTAGTGCAGGGGTTTGCAGATGGACACGTAGCGGTCGTAGCACATGATGGTCAGGAGGGAATACTCTGCTCCAAAAAAGAAGAAAATGAGAAATACCTGAGCAGCACATCCTGCGTAGGAGATAGTCCTGGTGTCCCAGAGGGAATTGTGCATGGCTTTGGGGACAGTGGTGCAGATGGAGCCCAGGTCAGTGAGGGCCAGGTTGAGCAGGAAGAAGAACATGGGGGTGTGCAGGTGGTGGCCACAGGCTACGGCGCTGATGATGAGGCCGTTGGCCAGGAGGGCAGCCAGGGAGATGGCCAGGAAGAGGCAGAAGTGCAGGAGCTGCAGCTGCCGCGTGTCTGCCAATGGCAGCAGGAGGAAGTGGCTGATGGAGCTGCTGTTGGACATTTCTTCACTATGGGCATGGTGGACTGTTGAAAGAAGGTATTGACAAGCTGGGACAGATTTCCTTGAGTCAATCCTATGATCTTTAGTGAGGAATCCCCTCAAATCTACTTCTCATGTTTTGAGGAACATTCACTAAATTTTTTGATTTTGGGTTTGTACTGCTGTGTTACTGCATCATCTTCAGCATCACTCTCAGCCTGAACACTGGGGATCCCAGAGGGAAAAACAGGGCTCCCTTGTGTCCCAGTGCAGTCAGACCTGCTGGTCCCACACAGGTGCTATTTGCTCATTACACCTGCCTCTGTTTCAGGGTGGTCACACTTAAAACGTGCTTGAAATATAAAGTGGACTTTTTGAAGGTTACAATTTCAAGGTTAATTTCTGTAAAACCTCTCTCTTTCTCTTTGGACCTGGACATTGAGGGATATCCAGGGTGTGCCTGGCTCTCTGCTGCCTGGAGTTGTGCCTACAGGGAACTGTTTCTCTCTGTCCAAGCCTTGTCCCTGCCAGTGCTCCCAGAGCCCAGCCCAGCCCTGGGGGCTCAGCTTTGCCCTGCACACCCCTCCCAGCACAGGGCACTGCCCAGGGCCATCTCCCTGGCAGCAGGGCCTTAAAGGCGGCTCAGATAAAAAGAGATGCTGCAAGCCAAGGTGCTGCTGCTGCTGTCTGTAGGCAGAGGAGGGTGAGGAGGCACTTTGTGAGGGAGACGTGAGGCAGATCTGCTGATCCCCAGTGGCACAGTGCAGGAGTGTCAGTGACACAGACACACCTGACAGGCCCTTTGCCTTCCCTTGAGGAGAAATCTGAGAGCAGCCCTGACCATGCAGCACCATCTCCACAGCAGGAGGAATCTGCCCTGATGGGGGTGGCTCCTTGCACCTCCAACTTCTCCCCACAGTCCATGGGGAGCTGCCAGGCAGGCTGAGAGCTGCCCCTGGCTGGTGGCACATCCCCTGGGCTGTCCAAGAGCCCTGGGGGCTGCAGGAGCTGCTCTGCAGGACAGCCCTGGGCAGCCCTGGCTGCAGCCCCAGCTTCAGCCCCTGCAGCCGTCCCTGGCAGCAGGAGCCGTCCTGGCCTGTCCCTCTGACGGTGCCCAGGGCAGCCCCGCTCTGCAGCACGTCCTCTTCATCCTCCTCCTCCTCCTTTGCATCAAAGGAAGTGAGAGAGTCCTCCTGACACATCCCCCAGGCTGTGGTGTGTGCTGGCTCCAGGAGATCCCTCCAGGAGAACAGGGGACATTGCCCTGCACCCTCACCATGTCCAGGGCTGTGAAGATGTTTCCCCAAGTGCAGTCTCAGTTCAATGTCTTCCCAGTTCTGATTGCCTTGAGCCTGTCTGTGCCTGGCTCCTGTCCCCTCAGTTGCTGCAGGCAGTGCCCTCAGCCCTGCTGGGCTGGGAGAGAAGCTGCTCCTCAGCAGAAATGTCTTTTTGAAGCTTTCCTTGGTTGTCAGTAGCTGCCTCTGTGCCAGGAGCCCAGCCCAGCTCAGCAGCATAGACACAGCACAAGGACTTTAATGACCCTCTCAGGGCTTTGGTGCTGAATCCCTGAAAATCAGTCCCTGAGAGGGAGCTGAAGAAATCTCTCAAGAATTCAAAGTCAGATTCAAACTCCAAAGTTTTTTTTAAGTTTTAATGGGTCCCAATGAGATACACAACTCAGAAAGTGTCCCCAGGTTCCAGTTAGAGCTGGTGGCAGTGATGACAGGTGAGGACAAACAAGGGAAAGGTGTCTGTGATGCTGAGCAGACCTGGATGTGTTTCAGGAATGCAAAGGGCCAAGGGCTGAGCCCCAGCCCCTGGCAAGGCAGATCCTGTCCCTCCCTCATTGCTCAGGGCTCTTCCCGGGCCACTGGGCTCTGGGGATGTGCAATGCCAAGGGCAGCACCATGGGGCGGCCCCTGCCAGGCTGCTGAGCAGGGACAAGGAGGCAATGAGGCCCCAGCACAGCAAGGCTCACTTGTCCCCTGCTGGCCTCAGGCCCAGGGCCAGCCTGCATGGCCCAAGTGCTGCAGGAGTTGGCTGTGTCAGGGCCTTTCAGCTGCTGCCCATCCCTGTGCCCTCTGCAGCCCAGGCTGTCCTACGGTGTCCATGCCCTGCGCCTCTGTCCCTGCAGGCTGTCCTCATCCCCCGGCTGCCCCACCTCGCTGGCCCCTTCCTTTGCTGACAGCTCTGCCTCCTGCCTGCCTCTGCCTGCCCACACAAAGCCTTGGGCTTGATACCAAAAGGTTTAATTGAGTTTTTACTGTGCCTGTGAACTTTTAGCACAGGAACAAAGCATGCAGGGGCTGCTTTCCCAGCAAGTACAGTTGGATGACAGTAAGAAGACAGCTGGCTCTAGGTTGCAGTGATACAAAAAAACGAGGACTCAATCTGGGAAATTTGGGTTGGTGTATGGTAATGGGTAAATTGTAATATGCATTTAGTGCCTGAATATAAGCAATACGCTGTAGATTTACATATAGAACTACATGTCCACATATGGTTAGCAGTTATCCCTCACTAGACTTCAGGCCTGAATAAATGAGACCCTCTAAAAGAGCAAATTAGTTTTAAGGAGTCTTATTCTGATATTTTGGAGATTTGGTGATGGCAAGGTCTCAAAGAACCAAGGACTCTACTGTGACACTGTGCAAACGAATGCAACAAAGGGGCCATTGTGACAAAGTGGAACCCCATGGAACCAAAATCCATTTTGGCACATTAGGGCCACATGGAAATAATTGTCCATTGTGACATTGTGGATCCAAGGAGACCATTGTGATGCTGAGAAATCTCTTGGAACCAAGGGGCCATTCTGACACAGCGAGGCCTTGTGGAGCCATGGACGCATTGTGACACTGCAGAACCTCACAGAACCAAGGTGACCATGTTATGCTACAGAACCGCATGGAACAAAGGATCCATGGTGACACTGCAGAACCAGGGAGATTGTTGTTGGCAGTATGAAATCTCATGGAACCAGAAGTCCATTGTGACACAGCAACACCTCATGGATCCGAGTCCATTGTTAATCTGTGTGGCCTCATGGAGCCATGAGCCATTGTGACACAGCATGGCCACAAGGAGCCAAGGGGCCATTGTGACACTGTGGATCCAAGGAGACCATTGTGACAAGGAACTTAATGGAACCAAGAGTCCATTATTATATTGTGGGGCCCTGTGGAACCAAGGGGACCACAGTGACATTGTGGGGCCTCATGGAACAGTGGAGACCATTCTGACACTTTGAGACCCCCTGGAACCAAGGGCCATTACAGCATGGCAGGGCCTCATGGAATCAAGGGCACTACAGTGAACACTGTGGGTCTCCATGGGATGAAGGGTCCATTCTGACATTGTGGAACCAAGGATACAATTGTGACACTATGGGGCACCATGGAACCAAAGGTCCATTGCGACACAGCAGGGCCTCATGAAACCGTGGAGGCCATTTTTACACATTGAGGCCTTGTGAAACCAAAGGGCCATTGTGGCACTTCAGAGCCTTGTGGAACCAAGGGGACCATAGTGGCACTGTGGGGCTCAATGGAACCAATGGTCTGTGGTGACACTGCAAGACCTTGTGAAATCATGGAGACACTAAAGGCCTCATTGAACTAAGGGGCCATGGTGACATTATGGGGCCCCATGGAAACAAGGAACCATTGTGACACTATGGGGTCTTGCCAGGCCAAGGGGTGATTGTGTCCTTGTGTGGCACCATTGAACCAAGGAGTCCATTCTGACACTACTGGGCCCCATGGAACTAAAGATTCATGTAACAGTGAGGGACCCCATGGAACCAAAGGTCCATTGTGATACTGCAGGGCCTCATGGAATCTTGGAGGCCACGATGACACTTTGAGGCCTCGTTGAATCAAGGGGCTCTTCAGGGCCTCATGGAACCAAGGGTCCATTGTGACACTATGGCACCAAGGAGACCCCTGTCACACTGCAAAGCCTCATGGAAACAAGGGACTATTGTGACACTGTGGAGTCCCATGGAAACAAGAGGCCAGTGTGACACATCTGGGCCTCCTGGAACCAAGGATCCAATATGACACTACCATTGTGATGCTGCAGGGCCCCATGGAAACAAGGGGCCACTATGACACTGTGGGGCCCCATGGATCCAAGGGAACAGGTAACAGGTCTGCTTGGCTTGGCCTGACTGGTCCAACTGCAATTGGCATGTCAAGGGTCTCTTCTCCTGTACTCCTGAAACACTGGGGCTCTGGACTTTCCTTCAAATGGAATAGAACTACTCTTCTCATCCAGGCAGCCATGGCTGAAACAGGATTCCACCTCCAAAATTCTCAATATCCAGGGATTGCTCCTAGACAAAAGCTGCCATTACCAACAAGCCTGGCTGCCCTTGGCTTCCTGAGAACTGGTTCTCACCTGCCTTCAAACCCTGGGGCTCAGTGCTTTCCTTCAGATGGAAAAAAATCATCCCTCCTGCACAGGTACCCATGGCCAAAATTGGTAATTTTCCTCCAAAATTTCTCACATGAGTTTTTTCCCAGACAAAGACTACCAAGTCAGACAGGTCTGGCTGGCCTTGGCCTCTGGTGGTCTCCTCTAATTTGCCCTGTGACACTGCAGCTCCATGCTTTCCTTTCTATAGGAAAGAACCATCCTTCTCCAGGTGCTCATGGCTGAAATTGGGATTCTGCCTCCAAAATTCTATGTAACCAAGAATTGCTCCCAGACAAAAGCTACAAAAGGTGGGTCTCGCTAGTCTTGGCCTCTGGTAGCTACTGCTCATCTACTCCTGAAACACCCAGGCTCTATGCTTTCCTTCCAGTGGAAAAGAACCATCCTTCATCTCCAGGCACCCATGGTTGAAATTGGGATTCCACCTCCTAAAGTCCTATATCCAATGATTATTCCTAGATGAAAGCTGCCATTACAGACAGATCTGGCTGGCCTTGGCATCCTGAGGGCCAGCTCTCACCTGCCTTCCAAACACCAGGGCTGCATGCTTTCCTTTTTATGGAAAAGAACTGGGTGTATCCTCCAGGCATAAATGACTGAAATTGGGATTCCAAAGTCAAAATTCCATATATCCAAGGCTTGTTGGTAGAAAAACCTGCCAGGACAGACAGGGCTGCATGGCTTTGACCTCTGATGACTACAGTTCATCAGCCCCTGGAACACTGGGGCTCCATGGTTTCCTTCCTATGGAGACCATGGTGACACTGTGGAAACTCTGTGGATGCAAGGGACCATTGTGACACTGTGGGGCTTTCTGAAATGAGGAGGGCATTGTGACACTGTGGGGCCTCATGGCATCAAGGACATCACTGTGGCACTGCTGGGTCTCATGGTCCCAAGGGCCCAGTGTGAAGCAGCAGGGCTTTGTGGAACCAAGAGGCCACTGTTGCATTACAGGGCCTTGTACAGCCAAAGGGCCGTTGTGATCCTGCAGGGCACTGTGGATCCATGGAGACCATTGTGGCATTGCAAGGCCCCATGGAATCATGGAGAACATTGTGACACTGTGGGGCCCCATGGAACCAAAGGGCCATTGTGACCCTGAAGGGCCTCACAGAAGCAAGGCACCATTGTGGCACTGCAGAAGCAAGGAGACAATTGTGACACTGAGGGGCCTCATGGAACCAAGGGAACATGGAACAGATCTGGCTGGTTTTGCTTCCAAGGAGCCACCTGACAGGTCCAGCTGATTTTGAAATGCTGAGGTCTGCCTTTCATCAGCCCCAGGAGAACTGGGGCTCTGTGCTTTCCTTCCTATGGAAAAGAACCATCCATATTTCCAGGTGCCCACAGCCAAAATTGATACTCCCCCTGAAAAATTCCCTATATGCAAGGGTTTTCTCAGAGAAAAGCTGCCAGGACAGAGAGCTCTGGCTGGTCTTGGCCTCTGATGGTCACCTCTCATCTTAAGGAAGCCCTGAGGAAAGCATTTGAACAGGTTTCACTATAGGAACATCAATGAGTCCCTCATCCTCTGCAAAACTCAGATGCTCTTCTGATCATATATGTCTTTCTCATTGTGTATTATGTAAAAAAATAATATTTTCAGCTAAAAAATATTATTCTTATCACTCCCCCAGTGTTATTTGACACAAGACACCTCCTCTACATATGGATGCAGGTCACCTGTATAAGCAAACACACTAAAGAATGCAGCGGGAATTATTTGTCTCTGCTCCCATCTGTCCCATCTCTGGAGCTGGAGGTGCAGCCGTGGTGCTCACAGCAGCCCTGGGGCTCTGTGCCCCATGGCCTCCCTGCTGGGCAGCCTCTGCCAGCTCCTGCACAGCCCGTGGCACCTGTGGGCCTGCACTGACAGCCCTGCCCCGGGCTCTGCCAGGCTCTGGGTCAGCACAGAGGCCGGGCAGGGCTGGCCATGGCTGGGAACAGGCCCTGAGCCCCGCAGGAGGATGGAGCTGGGCCACAGCCAAACAGCCCAGGGCAAACCTGGGCTGAGCAGCCAGGGCTGGCAAGAGCTGGGGACAGAGGCTGGCGGTAACAAATGTCCTGGGCCCCCTCCCTGCTCTGTGCATGCCACCAAGGGCACAGAGCAGCCTCCTCTCTGGGCCACTTGCCTGTTTGCAATGCCTTCCACAGGCGCTGGCCCTGCCCCACAAGGCCTGGGCTGAGTCGTGCCCCTGCAGGCTCAGCCAGGCTGACATGGACACTGCTGGTTTCTCTGGCAGGCTCTCTCAGGCCAGCCCAGCTCCCTGCAAGCTGTGCCAGCTGCCCTGAGCTCTGTGCAGCACCAAGGGCCTCTCCCCAGCACAGCCCAGCCGGCTCTGGCCCCACAGCTCTGCTCAGGCCAGGGGGCTCTGGGCAGTGGCCCCACGGCCTCAGCCCCTGCCAAGGGCACAGCAGCAGCTGCAGCTCCGAGAGGACTCAGCCCCAGGCATGGGGAAAGTGCTTGGCCAAGGCAAAAGGAGGCTCCCTGGGTGCCCTGCTCCCCTCTCCCTGAGCTCCTGAGAGCTCTGCAGCCCCTCCTGCCATCCCATCTGCCCAGGCCAGCACAACAGCCCCGGCCTTGGGGCTCTCCAGAGCTGCTCCTGCTCCAGGCCCAGGGCCCATCCCAAAGCTGGGGCAGCCAGAAAGCTGTGCCCATTTCTGTTCATTCCTGCTCTGATGAGGATGGATCCTCAGCCACTTGGAGGTTGCTGATAAATTTTACTATTCCCGAGACTTCTTTCTTGAGCTCTTCAGTTGAGAAATTCAATGAGAAAAGCTCATAAACATTTGTTCAAAACATCCAAACAAGACAAGCCCCTGGGAATAATTCCAGTTTTAAATTCTTCTGTGGTTAATTAGATAGATTTCAGAAGTGTATTCCAAGTGAATATACTATATTGAAAAAAATGCAGGGATAATTGGTTTCTCCTGGGTTTTTTCCCTGTGTATAGATTGATATCAGCAATGTCCAATTGATAGATTGACCCCCACAACCTTCTATCGCAGTCTGAATAGATATGAAAATCAAGACTCTTCATGGCTGACAATCAATAACACTTTGTTACCACCTCCTCCGCACCATTTCCCTCATCCAACCCCTAGGACCCAATGGATCTGGAATGGTGTGGCCAGCAGGAACAGGGCAGTGATTCTTCTCCTGTACTCGGCATTGGTTGGGCAGTACCTTGAGTGCTGTGTCCATTTCTGGGCCCCCAAATTTAGGAAGGACATGGAGGCGCTGGAGTGTCCAGAGAAGGGAACAAGGCTGATGAGGGGTCTGGAACACAAGTCCTGTGAGGAGCAGCTGATGGAGCTGGGGATGTTTATCCTGGAGGAGGCTCAGGGGAGACCTCATCACACTCTACAACTCCCTGACAGGAGGGTGCAGCCAGCGAAGGGTTGGGCTCTGCTCCCAGGGAACAGTGACAGGGCAAGATGACACATCCTTAAGGTGCACCAGGGGAGATTTAGGCTGGACATTAGGAAATACTCTTCACAAAGAGGGTAATTGGGCATTGGAATGGGCTGCCCAGGGAGGTGGATGAGTCACCATCCCTAGAAGTGTTTCAGGAAAGACTGGATGTGGCACTGAGTGCCATGGTCTGGGTGACAAGGTGGTGTTGGGTCACAGGTTGGACTTGATGCTCTCAAAGGTCTTTTCCAGCCTGGGTGATTCTGTGATGACTGTGACACTGCAGGGTCCTGGGGCAGCAAGGGGCCATTGTGCCACTGCAGGGCCTCGTGGAACTGAGAGGACCATAGTGACACTGTGTATGACATGGCACCACAGAGCCAAGGGGCCATTGTGACACTGTGGGGCTACATGGAAACAAGGAGTCCATTGTGACAGTCTGGGTCCTGGTGGAACCATAGAGGCCACTGTGACACTGCAGGGCCCAATGGAATCAAGAGGCCATTGCTCATTGCAAGGACTCTGAGAACTAAGGGAGCAATTGTGACAGTGTGGTGCCCCATGGAACCAAAGTTCCCTCGTGACACTGCAGGATCTTGTGTAACCAGGGCTCCATTGTGACACTGCAGCTCCAAGGAAATCATGATGGCACTCAGAAGCCTCATGGAACCAAGAGGCCACTGTGACACTGCAGGGCCTTGTGGGACCATGCAGAGCATTGTGACAGAGCAGGACCTCGTGTGATGGGGCCATTGTGATACTGCAGGGCCCCATGGAAGTAAGGGACCAGTGTTGCTCCTCCGGGAATAATGGAATGAAGGAAACATTTTTGACACCATGGTGTCCCTTGGAACCAATACACCATTGTGACACTGTGGAAGCAAGAAGAGCATTGCAGCACTGTGAGACCTCATGGGACCAAGGAACCTTTGTGACACTGCAGGGCCTTGGGGGACCAAGGAACAATTATGAAACTGCGGGGTCCAAGGATACAAGGGACGGAGAGAGCAAACCCTCCAAGGTCTTCAACCTCATTCCCAGCTTGTCTGCATTTCAAGGGCTTTGACTGCTGGATTTCAATGAACGGAGATGTCACTGTAAAAAGCTGAGCAGTCTGGAACCAGACACTGCTGCTGGAGTCAAAGTCTGGACTTGTCACATCTCAGAGTTCAAAATATATTGAATAAAAAACTCCATTACCAACAACCTTTCCCAGACCATCCATCCTCACACATAATGAAATACAACAGAATTCTTTCTAAAGAGTAAAAAAAAAAGGTAAAATGAACATTGAAAATGTTCCCGGATAAAAAGTCAAATTGAGAAAATAGAAAATAATGAAGGGTGTCTAGAAAAGCCGGCTGTAATTTCTCAGGTATTGGGCTCAGTGTCAGCTCCGAGCCGGGCTCTGTCTCCCAGGTGCCCAAGTGCCCGGGCCAGCTCTGAGCAGCCTCTCCCGACTCTCCAGCCCGGCTTTGCCCCGGCTCTGCCCCGGGCAGGCACTCGGTGTTTCCGTGGTGCCCCTGCCCCGCTCAGCTCCCCGTGCCCTGCAAAGGCGCCGAGGCTGCGCTCGGTGCCCCTGGGTGTCACTGAGCGAGGCACTGACGAGCCCCGGTGCCCGGGCACAGCCCTGAGGGACACCCCTCGTCCCCGGCCTCCCGCGGGACACGGAGCCACTGCCCACAAGGCCCTGGCACGTCCGGCCCGGCCAATTCCTCCTGCCCCGGCCAGCCCGGGCTGCAGCCCCAGGGCTCTGCAGGCCGGGGCTGGGGCTGCCGGCTCCCACCGTGGCCAAAGCCTCCCAGGGCTCTGGCCACGCCAGGGGCTACAAGGCCACGAGGCCGGGGCTGCTCCGGGCCGCTTCCAGGCTGTCCCTCTGCTCTTGGGTGCCGGGGGTGGCCCTTTGTGACACGGGCGTGTGTCAGGGCCCTCGGTGATGCGGGACATTGTGGTGCTGTCATGAATGAGAGCGTTTGAGATCGCTTAAAAATCGGTGACAAGGGCATGAACAAAAGTCAGATTTAATACTGAGCGACAAAATACAACAAGTTTGATGGCAAGATTCACTAAGCAGCACTTAAACTTCTCCCTTAATTTGTCACTTAACTTATACCTTAGCCCCAGCAATCCAACAGAGGTACAACAATGAACTAGTACCTGACTTAGCTTATAACTTACCGTTAACAATTCAACAGAGCACTAACACTTAACAGCATTTAACCTAACTTATAGCTATAACTTCCATGTTGTACTTAGAAATTTAATGGAAGAACAACACTTAGCTTATGACTTACATTTAAAAACTTAGCAAAACATTTAACAATTACAGCATTTAAGTAAGTTCATAACTATAACTAAGCCTTGCTTACAGGCCTAACTTAGATATCCACACTACTTCCTCATCTAGGAAAGCTGTATTTCTCCCAGATTTGCTATAGTATATGTGCAGGGGCACACACACAGACAGAACAGTCAGTGCAAACAAGGTACCTGTGAAAAATTCCCCCCAGAGCTCAGTGAAATCCTCCCTTCAGATGTTTTTGCATCTCCCACTGGCCGAAGGATGGGGCCTTGAGCAGTGAGGGTATGGGCCCAGGACACGTCGTGTTTCAGCGATCCTCCAGGCACAGCAAAGCCGAGGGTTTGCTGGCTCTGAGAGGCCCCTCAGAGGGAGACTGCTGGTCACAGCCCACGGTGGCCCAGGAGAGCTCAAAGGTCTCCTTTTGGATTTCTGCTGACAGGGTCACAAGAGAGTGGGCTCCAGTCATAACCATGTTTCATCCTTGCCTCAGTTTGGGTGGGCACTTTCTCTAGGAGTGGGGGAATGCATCACCACACTGGGATCTCAGGGGTGCCCATGGCCTGGGTGATGCTGGCCCAATGCCAGGCACCCACCAAAGCCACTCTGACCCTGCCCCTCCAGCTGCAAGGGAAGAGAAAGTTGAACCAGGAGCTCCAGGATCAGATTAAGACAGGACAAGCAAACACAGCAAACAGCAAAACGGCGTCACAGACACAGCGTGGGCACAGCGAGAAAATTTATTCCAAATCAAATCATAGCAACAGAAGGAAAAGAGAGAGAAATCTCTCCAACCCCTTCCCCCCACCCAGCACGGATCACCCAGGCTCTGAACAACGGGCGTCACTGGGGACCATCCAACACCGATCCTCCCATGGGGGATGGAGCTGGAGCAGAGCACGAAGCTCTTCCCACACTCGGGGCACTCACAGGGCTTCCCTTAGTGCTGCCTCCGTTGGTGTTTGGTCAAGTTACAGCTCTGTGAGAAGCTCTTCCCACACTGAGGACACTCGTAGGGCCTCTCCCCAGTGTGGATGCGCCGGTGCCTGATGAGGGTGGAGTTGTGCTTGAATCCCTTCCCGCAGTCGGGGCAGCGGAAGGGCCTCTCCTCTGTGTGAATCCTCTCATGTTTGAGGCAATCGGAGCTGGTGTGAAACCTCTTCCCACACTTGGGACACTCGTAGGGCCTCTCCCCAGTGTGGATGCGCTGATGTCTTCTCAGGCTGGCGCTCCACTGAAAGCTCTTTCCACATTCCAAGCAGGTGTAGGGCCATTCCCCTGTGTGGACCACCTGGTGCTGGATCAGGCTGGAGCTGTAGTTGAAACCCTTCCCACATTCCCCACACTTGTAGGGCTTTTCCCCAGTGTGGATCCTCCGGTGCTGGGTCAGCTGGGACCTGTAGTTGAAACCCTTCCCACATTCCAAGCACTTGTGGGGCTTTTCCCCTCCAGGAGGCTTCTCCATCAGCTCTGAGCTCTGCCTGGATCTCCGGCCGCCTTCCCGGCTCAGGGAGGGTCTTTCCTCCTCGCAGCTCCCTGGGCTGGGTTTGCAGCCCCTCCTCGAGAGGGATCTCTGGGGCTTTTCCTCCTCCTCCATCCCCGCACACCTGAGGAATGAAAATTCCTGGTTTAGGGGGAAATAACAAGAAGAGAGCTCCATAAACTGGGTGTTCCTGCTTGCCCAAGTTCATCTTTGGAAGTCACTGAGCATCTTGTGTCTGTAATAACCTCCCAAACACCAAGATTCCCACCCAAAATCCTCCAAACTTTAACACACGGATCAAAAACTCCCCAAATATAAAGCTTCAGCCAAAATCCCCTCCAGAATTGTGCTGGGTTGAAAGCAAAACTAGTGAGAGACTCCAAGTCAGAAATAAAATTTCATAGGAAAAAAGAGAAGAGAAATAAAATACATGCAATAGTACAAAAGAAAACAACTGACAGAATCAGAATACAACCTGACACCCCGCTAGTTAGGGTGGTGGTAGCAGTCCCGATGAAGTGGTCTTGTTGTAGTAGTGATGCTGTAGAAAGGTCTGGTAGCTCTTGTCCTCTGGAATCCAGTGGGTAAGGGCTGCCTTGGTGTTCCAAATCTCAGATTTTAGGAAAGGCTTGGCTCCTCCCCCTGGCTGGAGCATCTCCCAATGGGATGATGGAATTTTATCAGTCATGCAGTGGCACTCAATGGCCCATTAACAGAAGATATCTCCCTGGAGGAAGGATGGGTTGTGGAGAAGATAAAGAACACTGCCCCACCTGGTTTTAACAGATGGCCCATTAGCAGAGGATATCTCCCACAGAGATAAGGATCACTGCTCCACCTGGTTTTTTGCACCACTCTTTGTTCTTTTGTTTCTTCCTGGGATCTCTGACTGGTTACTTCATGTTTGCTGCTGATTTCCTTTCCCTTTTGAAGATGAAAATGGTAAAAGTGTCTTTGACCTGCCTTGCTGGATATTGTGAAGAGGAACAGTCATCTACTGCAAGTGGAAGTGTCACAGGTGGAGCAGAGTTCTGTGAGTGCTGTATCAAACCAGACCTCGTCAGACCTGCCAGAACAACTGGTCCATGCTGCCCTTCACTGCTCTGCCTGTTCCCCACTGTTTCATGCCAGAGTAATTTAACTGCTGTTAATTGGGTGTGTGTTTCACTTGAGCCAGTCCAGCAGAACCAGCAGAAAGCAGCCCCAGAATGAATGGGGCTCTGCAGAGGAGCCCCAGACTATTCATCAGCCTGCCCGCAGAACTGGCTCCAACTCTGAGCCCTTGTGACCACACTCTGAAGAAGACACACTTCTGATATTTCTGAGGCACTTATGACTGAGGCACTGCATGTGCTTGTGCAGGGAAGTATCCCAAAGTTCTTTCTTACTTCAGGAAAAATCCTGCAGCAGTGCATACCCAGCATCTGCTATCAGCACATCCTGGCTGCACGTGCAGGAGAAGCAGCAGCAGCATTGTACACGTGGTTTTGTTATGCTGAATTCCCCTACACATTGAACAGTGCTCATCACTAATATATTTAATGGCTCACCGATGCCATACATTTCTCCTAAAAGCCTCCCTTGTAACTAAACTTTGCTGGAAAGTTAATGCCGAGGATGAACGAGCAACTCTCATTACAGTCCGGAGGTGGAGGGGTTCTAAACACTGACTTTCCGAGAGCAGCATCTCTCCTGAAGTGCTCGGGGCCACCCGAGGCGCCGCCGGGAGCGCGGTGCAGAAGCCGGCCCGGACTCAGCCGCAGCGCCGGGCACCGCGCATCGCTGCTCTGCAGGGCGGCCCGCACGTCCTCCAGCAGCTGCCGCAGGCTGCCCTTCTCCTGCTGCAGCTCGGCCATGCGCTCCTCGGCCCGCTCCAGCGCCACCATCTCCTCGCAGCGCTCTCGGGAGCAGGGCCCCGGCGGCCGCCGCTCGGGCTCGGCGGGGGCTGCGCGGGCGGATGTGGCTCTCGATGTGCTCGCCCTCCCGGCCCAGCGGCAGCCGCGGCCCCGCGCGGGTGCTGAAGTGGCCGCGGAGCCGCGCGTGGAGCTGGCGGAAGGTGACCTCGGCCCAGAGCCCGTCCCACAGCCCCGCGCACTCCTCGGGCTCCGCCGCCTCGTCCGGCCCCAGCACCCGGCACAGCGTGCGGGACTCCTCGCCGGGGATGCGGCCCGGCCCGGCGCAGTCCCGCTGCTGGAAGATCTCCTGCAGGGACTGCTCCGGGCCGCTGGCCAGCACGACCATCTCGTTCTCCACGCCGCGCTCCAGCCCGTAGCGGTGGGCGAGGGCGCTGAGCAGCCACTGCGTGCGCCGGGCCGGCCGCCCGGAGGGGTCCCAGCCCTCAGGCGGCTCCATCGCGCCCGCCCGGCCCGCGGCGCTGCCCGAGCATCCTGAGCGCCGCCCGCCCGAGCGCTCGGCCCCGGCCCCGGCACGGAGCGCCCGGCTCGCCCCGCACGGAGCCGCGTCCGCCTTTGTCCGGCAGGAGCAGGAACTCGGGCAAAGCGGGCAGGTGCCGCCCTGCTCCCTTTGTCTGCCAAGCCCGAGCCCCAAGTGTGGTTCTTATTTCTTAGTGAATTTCTCCCTGGTTTCTTTCTAACACAAGCAAGACAATTGCATTGCCCAATTCAGTTTGACAAGTAAGGCTTGTGAACGAGTGAGTGCTTCCACTAAATTAAAAACTCGATGTGCTTGAATGCTGACCTTCTGTTCTCTCAGGCTTCCTCACCTCTGTAGATGAGGTGACTTCCTGGTGTTGGTGTGTGGATGTTAAGAGGTCTGTGTTAGAGATGAGTAAGTGTTCAACTCGTTCAAACGAGCTGCCCAAAGCAGTGATTTTGGTCTCTCTTTGCCTGGGGAGCAGAACGGGCATTGTTGAACGCAGGCAGCAGCATGAGCAGGGCTCCTCCAGCGGCAGGGATATGCCAGGAGCCAGAGGGGACCGTGGCACCAGAGGGGACCGTGGCACCAGCCGTGTCCGAGGCCTGAACAGGCTGCCAAAGTCAAGTGGTGCTGACAGGCTGCGTTAACAGCCCAGGCAAGGCGTGGTGAGGAGCCAGGGCTGGGGACCACCAGAGAATCCTGTCAGGAGCAAATGGTTCTAATATTCTCTCAAGGATAAAAAAGGAGCAAACCAGTCCAGCAGATATGTGAGGAAAACGAATTCAAGTTCGTTTAAAACGCTGCTTAATATAGGGTTGGGTTTCTTTTGGGTGAACTGATGCTAATAAATATTTGCTCCCATATGGTGAGGTTTCTCTGGAAATAGGCCTTGATAGGAAATTTCTGACCACCTTTAGTTTTGCTCTTTCCTAAGTTGAGCACCTGAGTAGCTTTGTTGAGGAATGGAGAATTGTTTGTAGGTCAGTATTTTCTCAGGAGGAGCCTTAAATTTTAGCACAGGAGGAAGGAAAGGCAAAGGTTTGAAAGCCTTCCCCTGCTGAAGTGACACACTTTGAGAGGAGTCTGTGAGGAGAAGTCCCCTCAGGCACTGCCAGGGCTGTTTGCCTCCTCTGCAGGCTCAGTATTCTGGGAGTTCCACAAGCCTCAGATGCCACAGTATTTTCCCCTGAATATTTTTTGTCGTGCAGTACACAGGGAGAATATTTTGTGCTAGATTCTCCTCTGGGCTGAGAGGAATGTTGAATTTGTCTTTACAAATGAGCTCTGGATCTGCCTGTAGATAAGGTTAAGCACTGAGAGATAAAAGAAACAATGGGATGGATTCCACTGATTGATGAATGGAAAAAGATATTTGCCTTTACAAACAAACTGTAGGGCTGCTGATAAATGAAATTGGATATCGAAAGATGAAAGAAGCAACGGGGGGGGAAACTATTAATTCTATAAAAATTAAAAATGAAAAGGGAAGGTTATACATTAGAGGGGAATTTCAGGGATTTAGCTTTAAGGGAAGTGTGTGCCTCTCAAGTACTTCAGCCAATGGGGAAAAAGAGAGGGAAATGCAGCCGGGAAAATAGGATAAAAAGGAGGCTGCGTCCTCCAAAAATTTGAGAGGGGAATGTCCCATGGCCTCTCCCTTTATTCGAATAAAGCAAAAAGGACTCCTCTGTCTCCTTTTTGGACATAAACCTCTGGTGTTTGTGGATTAATTTTCCTGACAATTTTGGGGGCTCGTCCGGGATCTTTCCACCGTCCGGGGCAGCGAGTGGAGCTGAAGGCGCCTCACCCAGTTTGGGTGATCAGCTCCCCTTGGTGC
Organism: Sturnus vulgaris; assembly: GCF_052056855.1. Classification (NCBI taxonomy): domain Eukaryota; kingdom Metazoa; phylum Chordata; class Aves; order Passeriformes; family Sturnidae; genus Sturnus; species Sturnus vulgaris. The sequence continues at coordinate 14,982,680 of NW_028276170.1, forward strand.
CGGCCGGTACCGGGCGATCCATTGGGTTCCCGAGACTGTCCAGAAGACAGACGAGTGGCGGACCAGGGGGGTCCGTGAAGAGTCCGCAGGGAAGGACCACTGAAAATCTCACCGGTGAGTAAAATGGGATCTTCGGGGAGCAAACCTGGGAGGGCACCCATGGAGGGTAGCACAGGTAAAACGGGGCACCCAGAGAGGGTTGGAAAGGTGAAGCCAGGAAGGGGCCCCGGAAAATGGGATGACGATCCCATAATACCCCCGGAGAGTCCCTTGGGGAGAATGCTGAGGTCTTGGGACAGATTGTATATTCACCCAGAAGTAACTGTGGAAATGATGGTAAAATATTGTTATTTTGTGTGGCCAGAGTATAAGTTGGCAAGGGGACTTATATGGCCACCTTATGGAACAGATAAAATTCAATTTTGTGAAGGTATTTAGAGGAAAGTGGTGAGGATTGGAATGTTTTTCAGCACCTTCCCCCGTCTTGTCCTCCAGTGTTGCTGGCTGACCCAGAGCCAGCTGCAGGTCATCTGTATCCTCAACTTTCAGAGCAAGGGGATCAGGGAAATGTTATTCCTACATCCTCACCTGAGAAGGATAATGGTGTAGGGGGAGAGGAGCAGCATGTTGTATCACCCCCCAGAACTGGAAGAGGAACTCAGTTTAGGGCATCAGAAGCCCCCCAAGAGACAGGGGTACACCAGATGCCACTCTGTCAAGTTCCTTTGGGGGGTCAAGGGGGAGGATTTGGGTTTGTAATTGTACCACTCACTACCCAGGATATAAGAGGGTTGTAAAAAGAATTACCCCCATATTTGGATGATCCCATAGGGGTGGGGGAAAAGATAGAGGAATATTTGGGAAATGCGGATTATACATGGAAGGATTGGGATTTTCTTTTGGGAATTTTGTTTGAGTCATCAGAGAAATGAATGATTTTGCAGAAAGCTCGGCAGCTGTGGGAGAATGAACACCCACAAGCAGCAAGGGGAGCTGGACCCAATGCACCTACGGTGGGTGATGCCATCCCCCAGGCAGACCCCCAGTGGGACCCAAATAACCAGGCCAGTCTGGCTCACCGTGATTGCCGTGCTTATTTGATCAGGGCAATCAAGTCAGTGGCTCCCAGAACTAACAACATAGCTAAGGCTCTGTCGTTAGAACAGGAGAAACAGGAAAGCCCTCATTGGTTGGAGAGGATTAGGGATGCCTTGAGGAAGCAAGGGGGGATGGATCCTGAAGGGCCAGCCTTCAAAACATTGCTTAAGGTGCAATTTGTTCCTAAGGCCTGGCCTGATATACGGAAAGGAGTACAGAAAGATGAAGAGTGGCAAAATAAGCCTCTAGAGGAATTGGTTAGAAAAACACAGCAGATATATGTAAGAAGGGATGAGGAAAAGACAGAAGCTAAAGCAAAGATGATGGCAGAGTTTTTGCAGCCCCGGAGGAATAAACCACAGGGTCCAAGGGGTCCCCAGGGACAGAGGGGACGGGGTCGGCCACAAGGAAGGGGCAGAGGGATTCCCTCCTCGGCAGGGGACAGCCGACCCAAACAGCGGCTGGGGAAGAACCAGTGTGCTGTCTGCAGGGCAGAAGGGCATTGGAAAAACGAGTGTCCGCAGAAACAACTGGACCCTCAGGAGGAGGAAGTCCAGAGAATAATAGAAATGGATTGTTAGGGGTGTCAGGGGCTCCTATTATACCAAGGACCCACCACTCAGGAGCCCTTGATAACTTTTAAGGTGGGTCCGGATCGAGAGGAGGTGTGTTTTCTGGTAGACACGGGGGCCTCTCCGTCCAACTTAAATTTTATACCTAAGGGGGGGAAATTGTCAAAAAGATCCTTGGTTATTCAAGGAATAAGCGGGAAGGATGAGCGAGTGCATTTTATTCAACCGCTGTTAATAGATGTGGGGGACAGATTTGAAGTGCATGAATTCTTGTTTGTTCCTAATTGTGATTGTAATTTACTGAGAAGAGATTTGATGGCTAGAATGGGAATGTAAATTAGCATTGTAAGAAGTGACACGGAGTCCGAAACTGTGATATCTTTGTGTAAAATGTCTGAGAAGGCTTATGCTGAAATAAATTAGGAAGTATGGGCAGCCCCAGGGGCAAATTGGTTAATGCCCCAGTCTTAGCTCTTCCAGATGCAGAAAAAAAAAAATTTCAACTATATGTGGATGTCAAACAGGGTCATGCTAAAGGAATTTTGGTGCAAGAGCATGGGGGAACACGGAGGCCTGTTGCCTGTTTTTCTAAGTTGTTAGAGCCGGTGGCCAGAGGCGGCCCCATTGTCTGCAGAACTGTGCAGCCACAGCTCTGATGATGGCTGAGGCCCGAAAGCTGACAAGGGGAGGGCATCTCATTGTTAAAGTCCCACATCAGATTAAAGCTTTGTTAACTGAGAGAGCCTCTAAGTGGATGACGAGTGCTCGATTATTACAGTATGAATCTTGTTTAATGGAACAGGAGGATTTAGAATTTAAAAGTGGAGAAGATTTTAATCCAGCCTCTTATTTAAATGGCCCTGGAGAAAAGGGGGGCCAGGAAGAAATCCATGATTGTATCCAGGTTATAGACCTCCAGACACGGGCTAGGGAAGATCTCCGAGATATTCCCTGGCCTGAGGGAGAGAACGTGTTCATTGATGGGTCCTCCAAGGTGGTAGAAGATAAACGATTTACAGGATACTCTATCGTGAATGGGAAGCAATTAAGGGAAGGGGGGAGGTTACCACACACCTGGTCAGCTCAGACAGCAGAGCTGTACGGGCTTGTGAGAGCCTGTGAATTATACCAGGACAAGACAGTAAATATATTTACTGATTCTAAATATGCATATGGGGTAATACATGCATTTGGAAAACTATGGGAAGAAAGAGGTTTATTAAGCTGCAGAGGAAAGACATTAGCTCACGAGAATTTAATCTCTCGCCTATTGGAGGCAGTGAATTTACTAAAAAAGGTGGAGATAATCCACATTAAGGGGCATCAGGCAGGATGGTCGGAGGAGGCAATAGGAAACCGACTGGCTGATGAAGAAGCTCTCAAAGCTGCATTGTTGCCAGAAGTCTCTAAGATCCTGCCTTTGCTCCCAGTAACTGCACCGCTGCCAGAGAAACTCTCTTTTCCACCAGAGGAACTTGAGATAATTAAAAAGAGTGGGGCAGAGGAAAGAGAAAATAATTGGTTTACAAGGGATGGTAAGCAGTGGATACCAAAAGCTCGAGCCTTACAATTGTTAAAACAACTTCATAAAGGGAGTCATTGGGGCTCCCGAGGACTGGCAGAAGCCTTCCTCAAAATGAACGCTGCTGTTGGTCTCTTTAGCCTGGCAAAGCGAGCTATTGAATGTTGTTTGACTTGTGCTAAAACCAACAACAAAGTTACAAAGAAACTGGCCAGGGGAGGGAGGTGTTGGGCAGTACGTCCCTTCCAGAGATGCCAGGTGGATTTTACTGAAATGGCTCGAGTGGCAAGATTTAAATATCTTCTGGTAATAGTATGTCAATTAACCGGGTGGCCAGAAGCATTTCCAACTGTGTCAGCAACTACAGGATCAGTTGTTAAAGTATTTTTGGAACAAATAATTCCAAGATATGGGATGGTGGAAGCAATAGATTCAAATAGGGAAACTCATTTTACAGGAAAAATTCTTCAAGGAGTTATGACTGCTCTAGGGATACAGTGGAACCTCCATACCCCCTGGCACCCACAGAGTTCGGGTCAGGTTGAGAGGATGAATGGAGAAATAAAGAAACATCTCCTGAAGCTGGTGATAGAAACTAAAATGCCGTGGATACGGCTCCTGCCCCTGGCTTTAACAAGAATAAGAGCCAGACCCAGGGGAGATATTCAATTATCTCCCTTTGAATTGATGTTTGGAATTCCTTACCCTTGTAATTCTCAGCCTAGTGGGGGGATAGAGATAAGTGATGTGTATTTGAAACAATATGTGGCTCGGATACTGTCTCTTGTGAAATCTCTTCGACAGGAAGCTCAGCTGGCACAGACCCTGCCTTTGGACTTTGCTGTTCACAACATCCAACCGGGACACTGGGTCCTGGTTAAGGAGTGGGAAGAAGCACCACTGGTGGCCAAGTGGCGTGGACCTGTCCAGGTGTTGCTGAGCACAGACACAGCCGTCAAGACAGCTGAACACGGCTGGACCCATCACACTCGGGCCAAGGTCTCTGCAGCCCCAGAGATTTGGACATCTCAGCTGGAGGAGAAGGACGGGAAGCCGCGACTGACACTCGGCAGGAGGGGACTGGAGCAGCAGCCAGGGCGTCGACATCGGGGGAAGCCTCGTGTGCCCACCCACAGAGTGCCTGCTGAAATAGTCTGTGTGGGCATCCCTCCTCTCAGATCTCCAGGCACTGGGGGCCAACCCTTGCTGTCATTGTTTTCTTTATGTTGAGCTGTTTATGTGCCTTCACTCGCCACAGGTGGTGTGAAAGACAACGTGAAAGTAAAAATTAAGTTAGGAAATTAGATTACACAATCAGAATGTTTCTCTTAATAATGTTCCCTTTATATTATCAGTTAGGTTGGGGCCAAGAATGGGAAAATATTTTTTTGACCTTAGGAGAAGAAGTAGCAAAAACCTTTAACCTTAGCAATTGTTGGGTCTCTGGAGGTCCAGGAGAATCTGAAAACGGGCCATGGGTGGCCAGCCCAGTAAAACCTCAATAGTAGATTAACACCCTGAGTAAAGTCTGTAATGGAACAGGATTTTGGGATGAAGAAGGAAGTCCATGGTGGCTTCATTCTTCTGAAAAAGACACTTATTGCCTAAATAGGCAAATAGATGACAATGGAAAAGTGGTGAAACAAATTGCAAAATGAATTTTAAAAATTAGCTCATGTACCAGTCCAAAGATGAAAAAGATGGGAATGGGACATGTTTTCTTGGCTACCTGGTGGACTATAAGTTAAACAACTGCTTTTTTTCCTCTTATGTGCTGTAGCAACTCTAATCTTGTTGCCAGGCATGTTCCCTTGCTTAGTACAACTTATTCAACATGTGATCAAAAGGATGCAGGTAAGAGCCACGCCCACTAATTCAGACATGGTTCCAAAAGGACAGAAACTGATGTCACTCCAAATAATTACAAAACCAAAAAAGACTCAGGAACAAGAAATTAAATCAATGAGAGCTAAAGTTTGTAAAGACAATTATTAAAAAATAAAAGAGGAGGGGTTGAGAGGAATGTTGAATTAGTCTTTACAAAAGAGCTGTGGATCTGCCTGTAGATAAGGCTAGCACTGAGAGATAAAAGAAACAATGGGATGGATTCCACTGACTGATGAATGGAAAAAGATATTTGCCTTTACAAACAAACTGTAGGGCTGCTGATAAATCAAATTGGATATCGAAAGATGAAAGAAGCAACGGGGGGGAAAACTATGAATTCTGTAAGAATTAAAAATGAAAAGGGAGGGTTATACATTAGAGGGGAATTTCAGGTATCAGGCGTTCCGGGAAGTCTGTGCCTCTCAAGTACCTCAGCCAATGGGGAAAGAGAGAGGGAAATGCGGCCGGGAAAATAGGATAAAAAGGAGGCTGCGTCCTCCAAAAATTGTAGAGATCCCAGGCGAATGTCCCATGGCCTCTCCCTTTATTCGAATAAAGCAAAAAGGACTCCTCTGTCTCCTTTTTGGACATAAACCTCTGGTGTTTGTGGATTAATTTTCCTGACATAGGTGACCCGGGAGAGGGACCTTGCCCCCAATATCTTGGGTGGTCCTGGCAGGGTTTTTTTGAGAGGGGGAGGGATATTTGGAGCTCACCCGAAGTATCTTTGGGTCTTCCTGTTTGTGTATTTTGGGAGGCGGCAGGCGGAGCGATGTTTGCATCTTGCAGGGCTCCAAAGCTGTCCCGAAATCCCCTTTTGGGGGATCGTGCGGGGTCCCTGGGTGGTTTTTTGGGGATGTCTGGGTGGCGGCTGCAGACAGAGCCCCGGCGGTGGGTGGGGGATGGAGGTCCCCGGAGCCCCGTGGCGATCGCCCGGGACTGGCAGGGCGAGGGGAGCAGCCTTGAGGGGGGGAAAGCGAAAAGGGGAGAGCCCCGGGAGTGCCGGAGCCTGAAATGGGGGCCTGGAGAGGGGGGACCCCGAGAGCCGGGAGTGAGGGGAGTCTGGAGAAGAGTTTAGCCTGGAGACGGGGAACCCCTGGGACACCAACGTGGGGACCCCAAAGCCTCCCAGGGCTCTGGCCACGCCAGGGGCTACAAGGCCACGAGGCTGGGGCTGCTCCGGGCCGCTTCCAGGCTGTCCCTCTGCTCTTGGGTGCCGGGGGTGGCCCTTTGTGACACGGGCGTGTGTCAGGGCCCTCGGTGATGCGGGACATTGTGGTGCTGTCATGAATTAGATTGAAATCCATTGAAATCCATTTATCCACTCATAATGAATGAGTATTTAAGATCGTTTGAAAATCGGTGACAAGGGCATGAGCAAAAGTCAGATTTAATATTAAGCAACAAAGTACAATAAGTTTGTTGTCAAGATTCACTCTACTGCCTACAGGACAGGTGAGGCACAACAAGGCAAGAACAACACCAAATAAAATCCATGCAATCAGAACAGAAATTAACTGGGAACTCTCTAGGGGAGTGTGGGTGGGTGTGTGCTGTGTTTAGGTGCATGCAGGGATTAAAAGGAACACGGCCTAAAAACATTTGAACTTCTACCTTAATTTGTAACTTAACTTATACCTTAGGCCTAGCAAATCAACAGACGAACAACACCAAACTTATACCTAACTTAACTTAGAACTTAACATTAACAATTCCACAGAGCAATAACACTTAGTAGCATTTAACCTAACTTACAGCTGTAACTTCCAAGTTGTACTTAGCAACTTAATACAAAAACAACACTTATGACTTACATTTAAGAACTTAGCAAAACACTTAGCATCTAACAGCATTTAAGTATGTTCATAACTATAACTGAACCTTGCTTACAGGCCTAACTTAGATATCCAAGGTACTTCCACATCTAGGAAAGCTGTATTTCTCCCAGATGTGCTATAGCATATGTGCAGGGGCACACACACAGACAGGAACAGTCAGTGCAAGCAATTCCCCCCAGAGCTCAGTGAAATCCTCCCTTCAGATGTTTTTGCATCTCCCACTGGCCGAAGGATGGGGCCTTGAGCAGTGAGGGTATGGGCCCAGGACACGTCGTGTTTCAGTGATCCTCCAGGCACAGCAAAGCCGAGGGTTTGCTGGCTCTGAGAGGCCCCTCAGAGGGAGACTGCTGGTCACAGCCCACGGTGGCCCAGGAGAGCTCAAAGGTCTCCTTTTGGATTTCTGTTGAGAGGGTCACAAGAGAGTGGGCTCCAGTCATAACCATGTTTCATCCCGGCCTCAGTTTGGGTTGGCACGTTCTCTAGGAGTGGGGGAATGCATCCCCACACTGGGATCTCAGGGGTGCCCATGGCCTGAGTGATGCTGGCCTGATGCCATGCACCCACCAAAGCCACTGACCCTGCCTCTCCAGCTGCAACAGTGCGGAGAAAGTTTAACCCAGAGTTCCTGGGATGGTGTAAAAAGGGGAAACATCCCATACCAAACAGCAAGATGTGCATCACAGACCCAGCCTGGGCACAGAGAGGAAATTTATTACCAAGCAAATCACGGCAGGACAAGAAGAAGGGAAAGAAATCTCTCAAACCCCTTCCCCCTCACCAAATGGGGGTCACTGGGAATCATCCAACACAAATCCTCCCATGGAGGATGGAGCTGGAGCAGAGCACGAAGATCTTCCCACACTTGGGGCATTCACAGGGATTCCCTTAGTGGAGACTCCGTTGGTGTTTGGTCAAGTGAGAGCTCTGTGAGAAGCTCTTCCCACACTCAGGACACTCGTAGGGCCTCTCCCCAGTGTGGATGCGCCGGTGCCTGATGAGGGTGGAGTTGTGCTTGAATCCCTTCCCGCAGTTGGGGCAGCGGAAGGGCCTCTCCACTGTGTGAATCCGCTCATGTAAAAGGACATGGGAGCTGCTCTGAAACCTCTTCCCACACTTGGGACACTCGTAGGGCTTCTCCCCGGTGTGGATGCACTGGTGTTTTCTCAGGTTGGAGCTCCACCCAAAGCTCTTCCCACATTCCGAGCAGGTGTAGGGCCGTTCCCCTGTGTGGATCACTTGGTGCTTCATCAGATCAGAAATAGCCCTGAAGTTTTTCCTGCATTTTCCACACTCATAGGGCTTCTCCCCAGTATGGACCCTCTGGTGTCGGATCAGCTGGGAGCTGTAGCTGAAACCCTTCCCACATTCCAAGCACTTGTGGGGCTTCTCTCCTCCAGGAGGCTTCTCCACCAGCTCTGAGCTCTGCCTGGATCTCCGGCCGCCTTCCTGGCTCAGGGAGGGTCTTTCCTCCTCGCAGCTCCCTGGGCTGGGTTTGCAGCCCCTCCTCGTGAGAGATCTCTGGGGCTTTTCTGCCTCCTCCATCCCCGCACACCTGAGGAATGAAAATTCCTGGATTAGGGGGAAATAACAAGAAGAGAGCTCCATAAACTGGGTGTTCCTCCTTGCCCAAGTTCATCTCTGGAAGTCATTGAGGATCTTATGTCTGTAATAACCTCCCAAACACCAAGATTCCCACCCAAAATCCTCCAAACTTTAAGACACAGATCAAAACCTCCCCAAATATCAAGCTTCAGCCAAAATCCCCCCCAAAATTGTGCTGATTCGAAAGCAAAACCAGTGAAAGACTCCAAGTCAGAAATACAGTTTTATAGGAAAAGAGATAAATTCATGCAATAGTACAAAAGAAAACAACTGACAGAATCAGAATACAACCTGACACCCCACTAGTTAGGGTGGTGGTAGCAGTCCCGATGAAGTGGTCTTGTTGTAGTAGTGATGCTGTAGAAAGGTCTGGTAGCTCTTGTCCTCTGGAATCCAGTGGGTAAGGGATGCCTTGGTGCTCCAAATCTCAGATTTTATCTAGGTAGGAAAGGCTTGGCTCCTCCCCCTGGCTGGAGCATCTCCCAATGGGATGATGGAATTTTATCAGTCATGCAGTGGCACTCAATGGCCCATTAACAGAAGATATCTTCCTGGAGGAAGGATGGGTTGTGGAAAAGATAAAGAACACTGCCCCACCTGCTTTTAACAGATGGCCCATTAGCAGAGGATCTCTCCCACAGAGATAAGGATCACTGTTCCACCTGTTTTTTTCCACTACTCTTTGTTCTTTTGTTTATTCCCTGGACCTCTGACCGGTTACTTCATGTTTGCTGCTGATTTCCTCTCCCTTTTGAAGATGAAAATGGTAAAAGTGTCTTTGACCTGCCTTGCTGGATATTGTGAAGAGGAACAGTCATCTACTGCAAGTGGAAGTGTCACAGGTGGAGCAGAGTTCTGTGAGTGCTGTATCAAACCAGACTTCGTCAGACCTGCCAGAACAACTGGTCCATGCTGCCCTTCACTGCTCTGCCTGTTCCCCACTGTTTCATGCCAGAGTAATTTAACTGCTGTTAATTGGGTGTGTGTTTCACTCGAGCCAGTCCAGCAGAACCAGCAGAAAGCAGCCCCAGAATGAATGGGGCTCTGCAGAGGAGCCCCAGACTATTCATCAGCCTGCCCGCAGAACTGGCTCCAACTCTGAAGAAGACACACTTCTGATATTTCTGAGGCACTTATGACTGAGGCACTGCATGTGCTTGTGCAGGGAAGAATCCCAAAGTTCTTTCTTACTTCAGGAAAAACCCTGCAGCAGTGCATACCCAGCATCTGCTATCAGCACATCCTGGCTGCACGTGCAGGAGAAGCAGCAGCAGCATTGTACACGTGGGTTTGTTAAGCTGAACTCCCCTACACTTTGAACAGTGCTCATCACAAATATATTTAATGGCACACCGATGCCATACATTTCTCCTAAAAGCCTCCCTTGTAACTAAACTTTGCTGGAAAGTTAATGCCGAGGATGAACGAGCAACTTCGGTCTCAGTCCGGAGGTGGAGGGGTTCTAAACACTGACTTTCCGAGAGCAGCATCTCTCCTGAAGCGCTCGGGGCCACCCGAGCCGCCGCCGGGAGCGCGGTGCAGAAGGCGGCCCGGACTCAGCCGCAGCGCCGGGCACCGCGCATCGCTGCTCTGCAGGGCGGCCCGCACGTCCTCCAGCAGCTGCCGCAGGCTGCCCTTCTCCTGCTGCAGCTCGGCCATGAGCTCCTCGGCCCGCTCCAGCGCCACCATCTCCTCGCAGCGCTCTCGGGAGCAGGGCCCCGGCGGCCGCCGCTCGGGCTCGGCGGGGGCTGCGCGGGCGGATGTGGCTCTCGATGTGCTCGCCCTCCCGGCCCAGCGGCAGCCGCGGCCCCGCGCGGGTGCTGAAGTGGCCGCGGAGCCGCGCGTGGAGCTGGCGGAAGGTGACCTCGGCCCAGAGCCCGTCCCACAGCCCCGCGCACTCCTCGGGCTCCGCCGCCTCCTCCGGCCCCAGCGCCCGGCACAGCATGCGGGACTCCTCGCCGGGGATGCGGCCCGGCCCGGCGCAGTCCCGCTGCTGGAAGATCTCCTGCAGGGACTGCTCCGGGCCGCTGGCCAGCACGACCATCTCGTTCTCCACGCCGCGCTCCAGCCCCTAGCGGTGGGCGAGGGCGCTGAGCAGCCACTGCGTGCGCCGGGCCGGCCGCCCGGAGGGGTCCCAGCCCTCAGGCGGCTCCATCGCGCCCGCCCGGCCCGCGGCGCTGCCCGAGCATCCTGAGCGCCGCCCGCCCGAGCGCTCGGCCCCGGCCCCGGCACGGAGCGCCCGGCTCGCCCCGCACGGAGCCGCGTCCGCCTTTGTCCGGCAGGAGCAGGGACTCGGGCAAAGCGGGCAGGTGCCGCCCTGCTCCCTTTGTCTGCCAAGCCCGAGCCCCAAGTGTGGTTCTTATTTCTTAGCTAATTTCCCTCTGGTTTCTCTCTAACACAAGCATTACAATAGCATCGCACAATCCAGTTTGACAAGTAAGGCTTGTGAACGAGTGAGCGCTTCCACTAAATTAAAAACCCAATGTGCTTGAATGCCGATCTTCTGTTCGCTCAGGCTCCTCACCTCTGTAGATGAGGTGACTTCCTGGTGTTGGTGTATGGATGTTAAGAGGTCTGTGTTAGAGATGAGCAAGTGTTCAACTCGTTCAAACGACCTGCCCAAAGCAGTGATTTTGGTCTCTCTTTTTGGCTGGGGAGCAGGACCGGGGTTGTTGAACGCAGGCAGCAGCACGAGCAGGGCTCCTCCAGCAGCAGGGACACGCCAGGAGCCAGAGCAGACCGTGGCACCAGAGTCTGAATAAAGGGTTTTTAGATAGTAATCAGATTTCCATTCTTCTGGGAGGCTGATCACTGTAACTGTTTATTGTGAAGAAGTCTCTGTAGACTGAAAAAAGTCTCCTCTTTCAACTAAATTAGTAAAAAGCTATTTTAAAGATGTTAAACTGAGTTCTTTTTATACATTTTCAGTATTAAAAAAAAAAAAGCAAGCGTGTGATAGAAAAAAAAAATTCCAAAGTTTTATTCTGTTTCTTATACTTTATAGTAATAAAATTCCTCTTTATACCATTTAAAGTTAAACCCGTTTTTGTCTACTTCCTAATCCTCTCTCACAACAAAAAAGTTTCAAATTAATAAACCAAAACCAACCTCTATGATTCCAGGATTTTGATTTCCTATTGCCCAGGGTTGTCTTCTGCAGCCAAATGCTGATGGACCGGGGAAAGACCAAGATTTTGGAGACAGTGGGGTGGAAACACCTCCAAGAAATGTTCTTCCACCCAAGCACATGTATCCTCAGCTTGCAGAGACATGGAAATCCTTTTCTTTTGGCCTTGATTTGCTTTTCATTTCTCTTCATCCCTTTAAAACATCCAACACTGGGGTAAAAATAAATTCACTGAACTGAGACATGGGTGGGGACACGGGAGGACCTTCCTTTGGTGCAGTTAAGGCTGTGTCCTCTTGTCCTGTCCCTGTTCCCTAAGAGAAGAGCCCGACCCCCACCAGGCTGCACCCTCCTGTCAGGGAGTTGTAGAGAGTGATGAGGTCTCCCCTGAGCCTCCTCTTCCCCAGGATAAACATTCCCAGCTCCCTCAGCTGCTCCTCACAGGACTTGTGTTCCACAGCTTCTCCCCTGTTGTTCCACAGCCACTGCTCCTGTTCCAGTGCAGCTGCAACCCCTCCAGTGGTGCTGCTCCCACTGCAGTGCTGCTCGTCTGTGACAATGTGAGGACATTGTGACACTGAGCAGAGACATAGTACTGTGGGGCAACTGTGACATTGAGGGGACAGATGGAACCCTGGGGCCATTGTGACACTGCAGGGCCTCTGGGAATTACAGGGCCATTATTACACTAAGGGGACACATGGAGCTCTGGGTCCCTTGTGACACTGAGGACACACATGATACTTTGGGGCCATTGTGACATTGAGGGGACATATGGAACCCTGATGCCATTGTGACATGAGGGGACATGGAGCACTGGGGCCACTGTGCCACTGCAGAGCCTCCTGGAAGCGTGGGGCATTGTGACACTGAGGGGACACATGGAACCATGATGCCATTGTGACACATGGAAACCTGAGGCCATTGTGACATGAGGGGACACACGGAACTGTCAGGCAATTGTGACATGGCAGGGGCTCTTGGACCTGTGGGACCATGGTGACACTGAAGGGACACATGGAACCGTGGGGCCATTGAGAAACTGCAGGACCTCCCAGATCTGTGGGGCCATTGTGACACTGGTGGGCACATGAAAGCCTGGGGCCATTGTGTCACTGAGGAGAAACATGGAATCCTGAGGCCACTGTCATGCTGAGGAAACAAATGGAACCCTGAGGCCATTGTGACAGGAAGGGACACATGGAACCATTGGGCCATTGTGACATTGCAGGGTCTCTTGGAACCATGGGAACATGGTGATACTGAAGGGACACATGGAACCCTGGGCCATTGTAACACTAATGGGACACGTGGAACTTTGGGGATATTGTAACTTTGAGGGGACAACTGGAATTGTGGGGCCATTGTGACACTGAGTGGACACATGGAACTGCGGACATTGTGATGCTGAGGAGACACATGGAACCATGGGACCATTGATATTCAGGGTACACATGGAACAGTGAGACATTGTGACACCTCAGGGCCGCTTGGAACTGTGGGACCATTGTGACACTGAGAGGTCACATGGCAGCTGGCACTATTGTGCCACTGAGGGGACACATGGAACAATGGAGCAATTGTGACACTGCAGGGCCTCCTGGAACCGTGTAGACATTGTGACATTGAGGGGACACGTGGGACTGTGGGGCCATTGTGACACTCAGGGGTCCCATGGAACCGTGGGGCCATGGTGACACTCCAGTGTCTTGTGGAATCCAGAGGCCCCTGTGATTCTGTGGGGCCTCATGGAACCAAGGATCCATTGTGATCCCACAAGGCCTTGTCGTTCTCTGTGACTTCATGGAACTGAGGGGACAAAGTGACACTGTGGAGTCTCTTGAATCCAAGAATCCAATGTGACACTTTCGAGATTTGGGGAAAGAAAGTGACTCTGTGACACTTTGGGGTCTCATGGAATCCAGAGGCCCTTATAGTTCTGCAAGACCTCATGGGACCAAGAATCCTTTGTGACATTTTGGGACTTCAGGGAATGAAAGGGATTCTGTGACACTGTGGGGTCTCATGCAATCCAGAGGCCCCTATGGTTCTGCGGGGATTTTTGGAACCAAGGGGCCATTGTGATGCCTCAGGGCCTTATGGTGTCCAGAGATCATTGTGACATTTTGGGGTCTCCTGGAACAAAGGATCCATTTTGACTTTACAGGGCCTCATGGAGCCAAGGGTGACAACATGAGACCTCACAACAGAAAGGGGGGACCCTCTGTGCTGGTTTTGCACATTTGACATTTGGGGAGGAGGGAAGATGCCACCCCCAGAAATAATTTTTTTTTTTGGACAGGAGCTGCTAAGAGCTTCCTCTATGTCTGACAGAATCTAATCAGTGATTAGTTTTGAGAACTGACAACCTGTCAAACCACTGAAAAAGCTGTGCAGCCAGAGTGGCCACACTGTTCTGGCTGGGCCCGTTGAAAATTCTGGCACAGCTCCCCAGAATTCTCCACTATAAACAGCTCTGGCCACCACCAGCAGGGATCATATGATTATCTGCAGGCCTTGGAACAAGATATTATCTCTTTCACTGTACAGATGGGACTTGCAGACCTTCAATTCTCTCTCGAGTGAGAGAACAGGACAGAGTGAAGACACGTAGAGGAACAACATGTGGACCCCAAGGTTAGAGAAGTAGAATTCAGGTCCCAGATGGGAGGGATTGAGGAGATGCCTGACTCTTGGGCTGAAATCCTCTTGTAAGTCTATGGGAAAGATAAAGTTGATATGTCAGACTCTTTCCCTGTAACTTTTTGAAAAGCACGTGGAGGATGAAGTGTTCAAATTGTAGACATGAGCAAAAGCATCCATGCTGAACGAGCAGATATTGAAGTAGCTTGAACAGAGAGAGATGAGAGTGATGAAGACCCTTTACCCCAGGGAAGAAGAAGAGAAACTCTGTTCCCAGAGATGATCTCAGAGACAGATGAAGAGAACCTTTGCTTCTGAACAGTTCATCGTTAAAAGTGTACCCCATTAGCCAAAGATTGAGCCCTCAAAAACAATTGTGGGGAAAGCTGTAGGCCAAGTGGAGGGACTTTTTTACACAGTGATGAGATTTCCATTCTCCTGGGCAGCTGATTCACTGTGACTTTGAAGCCATGAGAGAATTGTCTCTTTTGGAGAAGTCTCCATAGCATGACAAGAGAGACTCCTCTCCCTAAGTGAACTGGATAAAGACTATTTTAGAGATGGTAAACTGGCTGAATTGTTCCTGCAGGTTGTCAGTGTAAAGAAAAGAGGGTGTGGAGGGAGGAGAAGTGTTCTGAAGGTTTTATTCTGATTCTTGTAATTCTTTTAGTTCTGTTAATAAAGTTCTTTCTTTATACCCTTTAAAGCTTGAGCCACCTTTGCCTTCCTCCTAATCCTATCTCACAGCAGGAAATGAGTAAATAATTCTAGTGGAAGATTTGGCCAGCACTAAACCTGTAGTAGCTAACAGCTGGCCTGGAGGCCTTCCAGTTATAACTAATCCCGACTGTAATTTTATAATGTAAATAATAATATAACTACCGTAATGATATAACTTGAGCAGTCTGGGCTGTTGGGGAGCAGGTCTAGGCCATCTGGGACATGGGCAGCCACTGGCCAGTTAGCCAGGTGGCAACTAATTTAGCCAAGCAGAGCTAACCGTGCAGACTTCAAAGGCTATATAGGGAGAACAGCCCTCAATAAAAGTTGGTTTTTGTTGCACGAACACGGAGTTTTTTGTCTTTGCTCTGTCTCAACTGCAATGAGTGGTGACCCCGGTGTGATAGGCAATAGCCCAGCTGTGGGGATAGTGGTGGAGTTGGAACCCCAGTGGGGGAAGGTGACTGGGAAGAGCTGCCAGCAGTCGAGAGCTGTGGAGGTCCAGACCTTGTAAATAGAAGAACCTGCTGGGGACCCTTGTAATAGAAGATTCTTACAAAAAGAAGAAGCAGATGGAGATACAGGAATGTGATTTTCCAGAGAAGAAAGGGAAGGGGCCCAGAGCCATGGACTGGACACAGCTGCAAGAGCTGCAGCAGAGACACCATGGGCAACATCCACCAGGGAAGTGGCCGGTCAAAATTGGATGTTTCTGCCACTCCTTCCCAGCCTCATCTCAGCCTCCAGCAGAGTCAATTCCTGCAATCACCGCAGCAATGGAAATGGGATCTGTCCCCACATGTCCCAATGGCATTAGGGTACACTGTGCACCAGGATCAACTAACATTCTATATTTCTGTGGCTCTAATGTGCCAGGACATTGGATCCACACCATCCAAAAGACCCGGTTTTCCCGTCCCTCTCTCTGGTTAGAAGCAGGGCCCCTCTAGCCCTGGTTATTATTTCTTTCCTGGGGATACATGCTGGAGGTTCCTTCAAGGGGATCTGACAGATCATCCTCCCTTCTGTAATACCCAACACCTCAGTCATGGGAGGTTGAGGCTACCTTCACTTTATCAGAGCTCCCTCAGTCTGTGTTTCCCCCCGCTGAGCTGACGCACCCGTGCTGCCAGGACAGAAGTGAGTTTCCCATCCCACCTTCTCATGTCTTCCCCATGGCCATGCTGAAAGAAACACAGGTCAGCTCGTGGGGTGTACCCTCTCCCTAGCTGGGGGACATTGGGCTCTGACTTTGGGGCCTGTGACTCGCACTGGTGCTGCACTGATCTTCCTCATCTCTTCCCTCATCTCCTCTTTAAACTTCTCTTTGTGTTCCTTAATCACAGCAGAGACATGAGCCTGCATCGGGCCATTGATCATATTCTCCTAATTTCTAAGTTTGTTGGTGACAGAACCCACTGTTTCTCGGCTGCTGTCAGCACTAACCATTGCAATAAAGGTGGTGTATTGAGATGGCCCCAGGTCTGCCAGATTCCACAACATCTGCCCTGTGCACCTGACCTTGTCAGGGTCATTGTCATGCTGTCCATCCCTCCCAAAGAGCACCTCCAGCACTGCCACTTCTCTCAGCTCTTGGATCCCTTCCTTAAGGGTCTTCCAGCACATTCTATGATGGTGCTCCTGCATTCTCTCTCTGTGGACAAACCTCTCTCTCACATTCATTAAAAGCCACTCCCATAGGGAAAGGGGCCATGTTGGGTGCCAAAAATTTGTCCTGGTTTGAAAAAGGACAGGTGTGTGCTGGAGAAAAGCAGGGCCTTCCCTCGAAATTGAGCTAATAAATCCCTCCCTCTGAATTAGTATACTTTTGGAATTATGGGGCTTTCAGGCAAACATATGGGAATAGGAATAACAGTTCTTTACTAGTATATATACATATATATAACAAGGCAAACAAAACAACAACAACTAAGTAATTAACAACAAATAGAAGACGGGAACCCAGTAACAGTTTTTCTGGTTGTGGACACCTTTCCCCTCTGCTGCAGTTACCGTCCCAGTTTGGCAGTCAGTGCCAGCCGGCTCCCGGTGGGCAGGGGCAGATGCGGTGATCCCGTGTGGCTGCAGGAGTGCTGGGGGTGATGGCGGCTGTGTCCTGGGTGGGAAGGGTGGAGGAAAGATTCTGCTCATGGATCCTTGGAGGCAGTGTCAGTCCCAGTGCTCCAATAGGTTGTGTGGAGGTGGCAGGGTGTCCAAGCAGGAGGGTGCAGGGTCCCACAGCCGAGGAAAGGCAGCTCCCGGCGTTGGGATGGCAGGGCGAGGTTTTCCAGTGGCCATCCTTCTCCGAGCCAAACGAGCGAGAGAGCGAGGAGCTGCACACACCTCTCCTTTACCTGCCCCTGATATCCTGGTGTTCTCCCTCTTCCCCCCCCTATCCCCCCTGCCCACGAGAGAAACTCCAAAAAGGCTCAGGGAGTCTCCCCCTAACACTAGCCATCTTAGCATGTCAATGGGAAAAAATTCCAGAGAGCGAGGCGAGGGAAAAAAAAGTAAATAAAATCAACCCCCAACAGAAACTTAATCCAAACTTTACTGAAACAAGCCCGCATTGGCTGCCTGTCACTGCGGTGTCGCTGTTGCCGTGTCCCTTTACCCAGTCAGCTCTCTGATCATGTGGTGTCTACGCATCTCCCCAGCCCATCACTGCCTCACACACGAGGTGACCACCAAGCCACTCTCCGGCCATCTGACCCGCAGCTGAGCCCTTCCCAGAGTGCCCGCACCCGCAGGGAGCGCAGGGCTGGATTTGGCCGCCAGAGAGTTGGTGACCCTCGTGAGATCCTCGGTGCATTTAGTTCCTACAGGAGTGTGGGCACCGCTGGGAAATGATCTGCATGCCTTGTTAATTGGATGTTCTTCCACCGCTAGCCTGGGGCAGGATCTCTCCCGGTCCTCCTCTCAACTCCCGGGCCTCTCCTCAGCCAATGAGAGAAGGCACCAAAATAATTGAGCCAATCAGAGCGCGCGGCGCTGATGACTCCTCAGGCAGTCCCAGAGCGCCCAGAGCTCCTCACCTGGACTCCACCCGCGCCCCGCCCCCAGTGCCTCTTGCTAGGAGAATTTGGGGAGGGGGGGTATCGTGTATTATCTTCATTTTTATTCTTCCAGAGTCAGGATTAAATGCTCGAGAGACGGAATTTCTTGTTCCTACTCAGATATTTATTAATTCTTATCTATATTACAGTGAGTTCTACAGCACTTCTAGCTAACAGGCTAAAAATGGACACGTATCTCTCTCTCTCTCTACAAGGCCTTTTAAGGGCCAATCTGTCCAATTAAGAACATACACCTAAACTCTTTTTACTATTAACCCAACAACCAATCAGCTGTGACCTGAAATGGGGAATTATCTATCCAATTACAAAAGTACCACCTAGACCCGTGAAGAAGGTGAAGAAGAAAGAATCCGCCACCCTGAAATCTCTATCTTGCTTTATATACATATATATTAATATATTCTAAAACCCCAAGCCCTAAATTTTCCACCATGGGACATTACACACTTCTATTCAAACTACACACCAGTGATCCCAGTTCTATCACACAATTCTGGAAAGCTTCTTCATGGCCTCTGGTAAAAAGCAGTGTTTTCCTGGGGTTCAATGCCTATCAGCAGAGAAAGCCCAAACCCCTCAGTTTCCAGGGTTCCAGCAGGGGGGAGGTGTCAGACCCTGCCCGGCGCTGGCCATGGGGCGTGTGGGGCAGCTGGGGCCCTACTGGTGCCACTGGGAGCCCCCCGGGCTGGGGGCGCGGAGCTCTCTGGTGAGCGGGAGGGGCGGGAAGGGAAGTGGTGGGATGGTGTGAACGATGGGGAGAGAAAGGGAAATGGGGAGGTGGAACCCCCAAACGGATGTTGGGGAGGGCTGCTGACTGGGGAATGTTGGGAAAGGGGGAGGAAAATACAGAGAAGAGTGGAAAAGAGGAACTGTGACTGTGGGAAGAAGGGTCCCATGGCGGCCGTGGGGCACTGGGGGTGCGGAGTTGGGGTTGCCCCGGAGCTCTTGGCTACTGTGGGCTTCTATGGGGCTGCTGGGGGGACACCCCAGACCTGTGTCCTGCACACACAGCGCTGTTCCAGGAGATGGTTCAGTCCGAGTGTCACTTCATTCACGGCACCGACCGGCTGAGGTTCGTGGAGAGGAACATCTCCAACCGGGAGCAGTTCCTGCATTTTGGCAGCGATGTGGGGCTGCACGTGGGGACACCTCCTTTGGGGACAAGGCTGCCAGGCACTGGAACAGCGACCCGCAATGGATGGAGTACAGACGGGCTGCGGTGGACAGGCACTGCCGGCACAACTACGAGTTGTCCAGCCCGTTCCTCGTGGAGCGCAGAGGTGAGCGTGGGGCAGAGCGTGTCCCCTCGGGCCCTGCCCTGGGAATGACCCTGGAGCCCCTCAAAACCTCCCTGGGAATCACCCGAGACACGTCAGCCCTTCTTGTGCCCATCCCCGGGGCCTCCTGCCCCCTCACCCCAAGTGACTCCGGTGACTCTTCCAGTTCATCCCAGTGTCTCCTGCTATCCTCACAGTTCCTCCCCGTGACACCAGAGTATCTCCCATTTCCCCTCAGTCCCCAGCCATTCCATTCCCTGTCCGCTCCCAGAGCAGAAAAATGTCTCCAACCCCTTCCCCCCACCCAGCACGGATCACCAGGGCTCTGCCCAACGGGGGTCACTGGGGATCATCCAACACCGATCCTCCCATGGGGGATGGAGCTGGAGCAGAGCACGAAGCTCTTCCCACACTCGGGGCACTCACTGGGCTTCCCTTAGTGGTGACTCCGTTGGTGTTGGGTCAAGTGAGAGCTCTGTGAGAAGCTCTTCCCACACTCAGGACACTCGTAGGGCCTCTCCCCAGTGTGGATGCGCCGGTGGACAGTGAGGGTGGAGTTGTGCTTGAATCCCTTCCCGCAGTCGGGGCAGCGGAAGGGCCTCTCCTCTGTGTGAATCCGCTCATGTCTGAGGAGATCAGAGCTTCTCTGAAACCTCTTCCCACACTTGGGACACTCGTAGGGCCTCTCCCCGGTGTGGATGCGTCGGTGTTTCTTCAGGTAGGACATCCACCCAAAGCTCATGCCACATTCCAAGCATGTGTAGGGCCGTTCCCCTGTGTGGATCACCTGGTGCCGCATCAGATCAAAAATCGTCCTGAATCCCTTCCCACATTTCCCACACTCGTAGGGCTTTTCCCCATTGTGGATCATCTGGTGCCGGATCAGGTGGGAGCTCCACCTGAAACCCTTCCCACATTCCAAGCACTTGTGGGGCTTCTCCCTTCCAGGAGGCTTCTCCACCAGCTCTGAGCTCTGCCTGCATCTCCAGCCGCCTTCCCGGCTCAGGGAGGGTCTTTGCTCCTCACAGCTCCCTGGGCTGGGTTTGCAGCCCCTCCTTGTGAGAGATCTCTGGGGTTTTTCTGCCTCCATCTACTGACGCCTTAGGAATGAAAAATCCTGGTTTGGGGAAAAAACAAGAGGATAGAGTCTTGGGCTGGGCGCTCCTCCATCCCCAAGTGCAACTCAGGAAGACATTGGGCATCTTGTGTCTGTAAGAATCTCCAAAATACCAAGATACAGCCTAAAAATGCTACAAACATCATGACACAGATCAAAAACCCCCCAAATAGCAAGATGTAGACAAAACTCTGTCCAAAATACTAAGGTTCAGCCCCTGAAAAAAACCAAAGCACCAAAATTTACCCAGCTAAAGCTCAGAAACACCAATATTCACCCCTCTAAAAATTGTGGAACCCCAATGCTGCATGGGGGGGGGGCAACGCTCATGCGACTGGGGGAGAGGCTGCAGATACAGGGAGGGGTGGAACCTTGTGGTGTTTACTGTTCCTACGAATCCTCCTCTGGTGTCCCTGCTCTTCCACACACTCCTCTTCCTCCCATTATTCCTCTTTCTCCTGCACAATCCCACCTGCCCCTCCCACATACATCGTTTGATCCTTTTCTTCTTCAACCCTGCTTCTCCTTCCCTTCTCCTGCTGCCCCCAGGCCCAGCACCCACTGCCGGCTCCCTCTTCCCCCCAAACCCACAGCATCCCAGCGCAGGGGCAGCGATGGAGCTGGGGCAGCTCGGGCTGGGGCAGCGCTGGGCTCTCGGCCGCTCCCGCCCGCACTCGCTCCCCACTGCAGCCGCTGCCGCCACCACAGCGCGGGGGGGCCCGGCCTTGGCGCTCCCCCCCTCCCACCTCCCCAAATTCCCATCCAGGGGGGCGCTGGGGCCCGGGCCGGGCGCAGGTGGCTCCAGGTGGGCAACGCTGGGAGCTGCGGCTCTGCCTGGACACTGCTGCGTCATCACCGCCGCGCGCTCTCATTGGCTCAGCGCTGCCCGAGGGGCGGGGCTGCACCAAGCCGGGACACCCTGCTCCAGGGGGGATGGCCCCAAAACGGGGGACCCCCATGCAAGGAACAACAGCAAAGGGTCTCTACAAACACATGCTGCGAATCCGCTTGGACACAGGGCCGGGGACGTGGACATAAGGAAGGGACAGCAGAAGCCATCGGGGGCAGAAAATGTTATTAATTGATCACACAGACTGCTGCTCAGCCAAGGTCCTGCTCAATTCATGAATTTCCAGAATTAAAACGAAGACTTAACAAAGCCATAAACATCGTTAGCAGGAATATGGTTCAGGCAAGAAGCAGAAGGAGGAATGTATGTGGTAAGAAAATGGATAATGGAAAAGAGGAGAAAGAGAAAAATACTGAGGATGGGGATGTTTTTCAGCAGGCTCTCATCCTCAGAAGTTGCCAGCTGATGCAGATCCTTTGTATCCCCGGTTGCCAGGACAGGCACACAAGGAGGTCAGGATTGCAGGGGGTTTCTCTGTGCTGGGCAGCGGCGGGAGCGGGCGCAGAGGGGCGGCACCGGGAGCACGGGCTGGGGGACTGTGGGGAGCTGCGGGGCCGGGCCGGGGCTGTGGGGCAGCCGGGGCTCAGCGCCGGGCGCTGCCTGAGCCCAGCACCCCCCGGCAATTGCAGGCCCGGCAGTGGCCCCCGGCCCCCAGGAGGCTGCGGGACGCCCCGGCCGCTGCCCGGCCCCGTGGAGCTGCCGGCCCTGCCCGCCGGGGGGGCCGCGTTTGGACACTGCGGCAGGACAGGCACCGGCTCTGGGATACGGGCTGGCCACGGCAGCCACAGCACAAGGAGCAGCACGAAGGAACAGCTGGGAAATGGGCATTGGACATGCAAGGATCCAGATCAGCTTTTAAGCATTTTCCTTGGGTCACTGCAGAAAGGAATGATTTAGCAGAAAGCTCAGCAGCTGTCAGAGGATGAGCACCCCCAGGCACTGAGGGGGCTGCAGGAGGGGCAGAAGAAGCCCCTGGAGCACTTGGTCACAAAGGCACAGCAGGGGAATGCAAGAAGGGAGGAGGAAAAGGCCAAGGGGAAGGCAAAGGCCATGGCAGAGTTTCTACAGCCCCTGAGGGATGAACCCCAGGGCCCAAGGGGGCCCCAGCACCCAGGGGCTCTCACATCCTTACACCATCTTCAACCAGGTGCCCTCCTCACACTGACACCATTCAGTCCTTGATGGCAAAGATGCTTTCTGGGGATGCCCACTTACACAGGATGGTAAACTGGATTTTGCCTTTGAGTGGGAACAAGAGGTAGAAGGGAAAATGGAAACGACATGGACGGTCCTTCTGCAGGGATGCACGGAAGCACCAGCCTTATTGGGGCAAGCCTTGCAGAAAATATCACAAGAATTTACCCCACCCCCAGGGATTGGGTTAATGCAGGATGGGGATGACTTGCTGCAATCAGGAGGACAAGAAGTGGTAGAAGAAGCCTCTGTGAAATGGCTGAATGTTCAGGCTAAAAAACATCTTTGATTATTTGAAAAAACAGCGCAAATGGTGGAGAAAAAAGTAAAAGATTTGGGACATATTTTGACTCAAGGTTTGTGGTGTATTAACCCAGGGAGGGACCAGGGAATCTCAGAAGCAATATTACCCAGCACTAAAAAGCAGCTGGGACAATTCTGAGGATTAATAGGGATTTGCAGAACCTGCATTGAGGATTCTCTGTTCCAGCCCGAATATTGTACGACTTTTTAACCCCAGACAGCCCTAGTATTACGGTATGGACATAAGAAAAAGAACAAAACTTGAGAAAATGAAAAAATAAAGTGATTGACGCCACAGCCATGGCTCTACCAGACTGACAAAAGAAACTGGAATGGGATGTGGATGTTAAACAGGGCCATGCCAAAGGAATTTGGAATTCCCGGCTGCAGGAGCAGCATGGGAGGGCACCACTGACCCTGCACTGAAGGCAACGCAGCAGCAGCCAGGGCTCCACATCGGGCCAAGCCCCTGGGCCTGCCCACAGATCCTCTGCTGAAATCCTCTGCCTGGGCACCCTCCTTTGGCATCTCCACACACTGGGGCCAATCCTTGCTGCCACTGCTGGAGCTTCGCTGCTTTCTGTGCCTGCACTGCCACAGCTGCTGGGGAAGACAACGGCACAATTCCACTCTGCCCCTCAGTTACACTCACACACTGGGCTGCCGGGGATTCCATGGTCGGAAAATATACCAAGTCTAATTTTAAAAATCTATTTCTCTACTCAGGCTCCATGTGCCTTTGCATTGGGGAAACAGATTTTAAAGAGATTTTTAAGGAATGTTCCTCCACTCAACAGAGAGGAGTTTAACATCTCAATAGACTGGGAATAGCCCAAAAGATACTCACAAAGATAACGACCATTAAGGCCCATCAGCAAACATCAAGGAACACCCAGCCCAGACACTGCCCCTGGCATAGCTGGAGATGCCTGGTCTGCAAAAGGATGAGAAGGAAATCCAGGAGTGCGGACCTAATTAATATAGAGGGGAAGAAATTCGGGTCCGATAGGAAATTAAATACTCAGAACTACACAACTTGGAAACAATGAACATAAAACCAATGGATTTCTATAGGTTTTGGACTGTAAAAAGTTAAGGGAAAATCGAGTAAAACTCACATATCATGGAATGATTTTCTCTGCACACCCGGGCTATGTATGGCTGAAATTATTTCCGTTGCACATCCTGGCCTGAATCAAGTAATGCCTTGATTCTCTAACAGTAGAAATGGTGTTGAAGAGTTTTGGGTCCTCCTGCAGTTTTGGTGACAAGATTACACCATTAGAATGTTTTTTCTTAATAATCCTACTTTTATATTTTCAGTTAATATTCGGCCAAGGGTGTATGAACCACATTTTAGTGTTAGGGGAATAAGCAGAAAAAATCTTTATTCCTTTGGGGATTTTTTGTTTATGTTTTTGAGTGGCTGTTAGTGATGGCAAAATTTTGGTATGGAATTTGTAATGTTCACTGTTCACCTTTAGGCTGCATTTGGCAAAACCAGAAGCCCTGTAATATTTAATAGAATATTGTTTTAAAAAGAGAATAAAAAAGAAAAGCAGCGGGAGGGGGGAGGAGAGAGAGGAGGGAGAGAATATGTGAGTCACCTGATGGGGTTTCAAGAGGAGCTTGAATTGGGGAAAAGGGGGTGGGATCCCCAGAGGTAGCAGGAGGGACCTGGAGCTGTCCGCTTTGAAACTACACCCCAAAAATACTGAAAATCAGGGATTCCTCCCAGAAAAAAGCTGCCAGGAGCTGTCCAAAAGGAGTGAAAGTGGGGGCTGGGAACCCGAGATTGAGCAGGAGAGGCCTGGAACCCCCAAAAGCAAGCACGGGGCAGGGGGTTTGATGTTGGAGTGATGATTGGGAATGGGCCAAAGAATGGGGGAAAAGAGGGAGCTGGGACGCCCAAAGATTGGGGGAGGGGGCTGGGAAACCCACATTGAGTCGTGAGGGGTCAGTAGATTTGGGGAATGATGAGAAAGGGGGGGAGAGGGGAGGGAAAGGTGGATTTGGGATGGAAGAAAGGTGGTTCCCTGTCCCTTAGCACTCGATCCCTGGAGCGATTATCTGCGGCTTGGATGGGGGGGCAGATCCGCACTGGAGGGGCCCCCTGCCCATCCCAGTGTGTCCATCTCGCTGCTTCCCTCGAGCTCCCAGCCCGGCCCCGGCTGCCTGCTCTGCTCCCTGATGGATTTCTACCCTGCCCACATCCAGCTGAGCTGGTTCCAGGGCCAGCAGGAGCTCTCGGGCCAAGTGGTGGCCACCGACCTGGTCTCCATTGGGGAGTGGATTTCTACCAGCTCCTGGTGCTGCTGGAAACCCCCCCGGCACGGGGTCAGCTCCAGCTCCAGGTGGAGCACGTCAGCCTGGAGCACCCCCTGAGCCGGCACTGGGGCACGGCCCGGACCCCACAGCGCCGGGAGGGGCTGGCAGGACACGGAGGGGATTGGGGGTCCTGGGCTTAACGTGGACACCCTGCCTGGGAACCTTCTTCCCGCTGTCCCATCTCCCTTTATACCCCCTCTCCCACCCCTTTCCCACCGCTCCCGTTCCCGCCCCGCTCACCCGAGAGAGCTCCTCGCCGGCAGCCGAGAGATGGAGGAGAAGGAGCAGGAGAGGGAGGAGGAGGAGCAGGAGGAAGAGGAGGGGTAGAGGAGGAGCAAGAAGAGGAGGAGGAGCAGCGGGAGGCGGCAGCCCGTGCGTCCATCGCTCTCTGGATCTGCAGCCCCTTCGCGCCCGCAGTATCGGCCCCCCCGTATTGTGTAGGTGACCGGGGAGGGGGACCTCGCCCCCAATATCTTGGGCGGTCCTGGCAGGGTTTTTTTGAGAGGGTGAGGGATATTTGGAGCTCACCCGAAGTATCTTTGGGGCTCCCTGTTTGTTTTTTTCGGGAGGCGGCAGGCGGAGCGATGTTTGCATCTTGCAGGGCTCCAAAGCTGTCCCGAAATCCCCTTTTGGGGGAATCCTGCGGGGTCCCCGGGTGGTTTTTTTGGGGATGTCTGGGTGGCGGCTGCAGACAGAGCCCTGGCGGTGGGTGGGGGATGGAGGTCCCCGGAGCCCCGTGGCGATCGCCCGGGACTGGCAGGGCGAGGGGAGCAGCCTTGAGGGGGGGAAAGCGAAAAGGGGAGAGCCCCGGGAGTGCCGGAGCCTGAAATGGGGGCCTGGAGAGGGGGGACCCCGAGAGCCGGGAGTGAGGGGAGCCTGGAGAAGGGGCAGCCCGGAGAAGGGATGAGCCTGGAGACAGGGAACCCTGGGACACCAAAGTGGGGACCCCAAAGCCTCCCAGGGCTCTGGCCATGCCAGGGGCTACAAGGCCACGAGGCCGGGGCTGCTCCGGGCCGCTTCCAGGCTGTCCCTCTGCTCTTGGGTGCCGGGGGTGGCCCTTTGTGACACGGGCGTGTGTCAGGGCCCTCGGTGATGCGGGACATTGTGGTGCTGTCATGAATGAGATCACTTAAAAAACGGTGACAAGGGCATGAGCTAAAGTCAGATTTAATATTAAGCAACAAAGTACAGTAACTATGTTGGCAAGATTCACTCCACTGCCTACAGGACAGGTGAGGCACAACAAGGCAAGAACAACACCAAATAAAATCCATGCAATCAGAACAGAAATTAACTGGGAACTCTCTAGGGGAGTGTGGGTGGGTGTGTGCTGTGTTTAGGTACATGCAGGGATTAAAAGGAACACGGCTTAAAAATTTTACAACTCTAAACAACACTTTAACTTCTCCCTTAATTTGTCACTTAACTTATACCTTAGCCCCAGCAATCCAACAGAGGTACAACACTGAACTAATACCTAGCTTAACTTATAACTTAACAATTCCACAGAGCAATAACACTTAGTAGCATTTAACCTAACTTACAGCTATAACTTCCAAGTTGTACTTAGCAACTTAATACAAAAACAACCCTGATTACTTACATTTAAGAACTTAGCAAAACACTTAGCATTTAACAGCATTTAAGTATGTTCATAACTATAACTGAACCATGCTTACAGGCCTAACTTAGATATCCAAGGTACTTCCACATCTAGGAAAGCTGTATTTCTCCCAGATTTGCTGTAGCATATGTGCAGGGGCACACACACAGACAGGAACATAGAGTGCAAACAATTCCCCCAGAGCTCAGTGAAATCCTCCCTTCAGATGTTTTTGCATCTCCCACTGGCCGAAGGATGGGGCCTTGAGCAGTGAGGGTATGGGCCCAGGACACGTCGTGTTTCAGCGATCCTCCAGGCACAGCAAAGCCGAGGGTTTGCTGGCTCTGAGAGGCCCCTCAGAGGGAGACTGCTGGTCACAGCCCACGGTGGCCCAGGAGAGCTCAAAGGTCTCCTTTTGGATTTCTGCTGATAGGGTCACAAGAGAGTGGGCTCCAGTCATAACCATGCTTCATCCTGGCCTCAGTTTGGGTCAGCACTTTCTCTAGGAGTGGGGGAATGCATCACCACACTGGGATCTCAGGGGTGCTCATGGCCTGGGTGACGCTGGCCCGATGCCAGGCACCCACCAAAGCCACTCTGATCCTGCTCCTCCAGCTGCAAGGGAAGAGAAAGTTGAACCAGGAGCACCAGGATCAGATTAAGACAGGGAGAGCAAACACACAAAACAGCAAAACGGGTGTAACAGACCCAGCCTGGGCACAGCGAGGGAATTTATTACCAATCAAATCATAGCAACAGAAGGAAAACAGAGAGAAATCTCTCCAACAACTTCCCCCCACCCAATGGGGTTCACCAGAACCACGGATCACCAGGGCTCTGCCCAACGGGGGTCACTGGGGATCATCCAACACCGATCCTCCCATGGGGGATGGAGCTGGAGCAGAGCACAAAGCTCTTCCCACACTCGGGGCACTCACAGGGCTTCCCTCAGTGGTGACTCCGTTGGTGTCGGGTCAAGTTAGAGCTCTGTGAGAAGCTCTTCCCACACTCAGGACACTCGTAGGGCCTCTCCTCAGTGTGGATGCGCCGGTGGACAGTGAGGTTGCCATGTTGCTTGAAGCCCTTCCCGCAGTCGGGGCAGCGGAAGGGCCTCTCCTCTGTGTGAATCCGCTCGTGTAGGAGGAGATTGGAGCTTCTCTGAAACCTCTTCCCACACTTGGGACACTCGTAGGGCCTCTCCCCACTGTGGATGCACTGGTGGTATCTCAGGGAGGACATCCACCCAAAACTCTTCCCACATTCCAAGCAGGTGTAGGGCCGTTCCCCTGTGTGGATCACCTGGTGCTGGATCAGGGTGGAGCTGTTGCTGAAGCTCTTGCTGCATTCCCCACACTCGTAGGGCTTTTCCCCAGTGTGGATCATCTGATGCTGAATCAGCCTGCACTTGTAGCTGAAACCCATCCCACATTCCGAGCACTCGTGGGGCTTCTCCCCTCCAGGAGGCTTCTCCACCAGCTCTGAGCTCTGCCTGGATCTCTGGCCACCTTCTTGGAACAGGGAGGGTCTTTCCTCCTCGCAGCTCCCTGGGCTGGGTTTGCAGCCCCTCCTCATGAGGGATCTATGGGGCTTTTCACCGTCCTCCATCTGCCCACGCCTTGGGAATGAAAAATCCTGGTTTGGGGAAAAAACAGGAAGAGAGCTCCATAAACTCCTTGCCCAAGTTCATCTCCAGAATTCAGGAGGACTGGGCATGTCATGTCTGTAAGAACCTCCCAAACACCAGGATTCAGAACCAAAAACCTCCTGTCTTTGTTTGAAAGATAGGGGTCTGTTAAGAAAGGCAGGAACCTCTCTTTAAAATGGTGAATGTAAACCCCCTCCCTCCAAGTTATTTTAATTTTGAAATTAAGGGGCTCTCAGGGAAAGATATGGGAATAGAAATTACAGTTCTTTACGAGGAAAAATTAAAATGGAACTACAGTATTACAAAGAACAAACCCAAAACACTGACCGAGTCAGAATACAACCTGACACCCCGTCAGTCAGCGTGTTGGTAGCAGTCCCATTAAATGGTGGCTGCAGTCCTCCTGGATGACAGATGTTGTTCAGTTGAGCACTGGTCCTCTAGAAGGGTGCAGTTTTCCTCCAAAGGTTTAGTGATGAAATGGAAATGTCTGGTTTTTCCTCTGGAATTCAATGGAAAAAGGCTGCCTTGGTGTTCCAAATCTCAGATTTTATCTAGCTAGGAAAGGCTTGGCTCCTCCCCCTGGCTGGAGCATCTCCCAGTGGGATGATGGAATTTTATCAGTCATGCAGGGGCACTCAATGGCCCATTAACAGAAGATATCTTCCTGGAGGAAGGATGGGTTGTGGAAAAGATAAAGAACACTGCCCCACATGGTTTTAACAGATGGCCCTTTAGCAGAGGATATCTCCCATGGAGATAAGGATCACTGCCCCACCTGCTTTCCACAGCTCATGAAGAGGTCACAGAATACATCATTTTGGGCATATCTTTCCATTGTAACCTAGCACAGTCCGGGGCTAAGTTTCTGAACTTTAAAATAGATTTTAGGGGTTTAAACACTCTTAAGGCACTTAAAATATATTCTTATTTAAAACTAAAACTTCTTCTTCATATCTATGTGATTAAATAATATTCCTACTGAATTAAAACTAAAACTTAACCTTCTACTTCACGTCTGTGTGGCTTAATATATTTTAATTTCTCTAAAGGCTTTAATACAATCCCTCCATTCTTTTCTCTGAGTGACTCAGAGAGGCTTCTAATTTTACACATTCCAACAGGCTCTGACATTGGAGTGGGGCCCCACAGGGAAGGACTTGGGGAGCTGTCTTGGTTTAATTTTGACGTTTCCCGGCCAATGCACCAAATTAATGTCTTGAGTTTGAGTTGCCAATTTGAATAAACTTATTTTTCTTGTTGTGAGACAGAACCAGGAGCAAAAGAGCAAGGCAGGCCTAAAACTTGAGAGAGTATAAAAGAAAATTTATTAACTACACAAACAAAAAGAGAGGAAAAAAAAAATTCAGAATAAGATTTTTTAGATCACTCCTTCCCTCCCTCTCCCAATCTTCATAACAACAAAACAAACATATAACAAATACTTCGGTCAGTGCCCAATTTAGTCTTTCTCAGTTGACTTTCTGGAGAGAGAAGCTTCTTCTTGTTGAAGTTGTAGGGATTTTTCCCACAAGAAGGAAAAAAAACAGTTCTCTTGTGGTTTTATCTTTCACGATTTGCATCCGCCCGGGAACCTGCAACCGTGACGCTCCTCCCAACTCTACAGCCGTCCCAAAGCTGTAGATGTGGGCCATGTCTGCTCCATGGGGTATTACTTTTAAGAATGAAATGTTCAACCGCAAAGATTCTCTCTGTCTCCTTTTTCTCTGCTCAGGCTTCATTTTCAGAAAACCAAAATCTCCTTCTTTTCTCAGGACAGAAATTCTTAACACAGGTGCTCTTTAGTCAAATCATCTATTAAATGGAACATTTCCATCCCCCATGTCTCTTTCCATGGTTTATAGGAATATTCAGTACATCAGTTCATCCCTACAATTTTACAAAAAGATTTTCAGCCATTTCGGCATCTTCTCATTCTCCTTCCATCTTAAAAACTTAGCTCTTACATCACTGACTTCAGAAATCTTCTTATTCCCTTTCATATTAAAAGGAAAGGCTGGAGGCTTTGCAAATCTTATCTGAGCACTAAAGAGTTAAAGTTTAACACAACTACAAGAGTTGGGCCAGGCTCAGGCCGTGCTGGGGGGGGCAGCTGAGGTGTTAATCAGCCTTTCTGGGGCTGGGCTGCAGCCCCACACTGCTCATGGCCACCCGGGCAGGCCCGGCCCGTCCGGCAGCAGCAAGAATCGGCCTCCCCCCACGCCAGAGCCGCAGGCCCGTGGAGGAGGAAGCTGTGAAGGTCTCATCACACAACTTTTTCTCCCCCCGGCCATCGGGTCCCCCTCGTTGGCAAAAGGGGCCCAAGCGGCCTCCCGAGCCTCCCCCCCGCATGGGGGAGGGGGAAGCTCGGGTTGGTGTTACCTGCTCAGCCACTGGAAGACAAAGAGGCTCAGTTCCGGATTACCTTCCTCAAAATGTGTGTGCACGGAGCGAACTAACTTTCTCTAATTGGCTGTTGCAGGTATCCCAACCCCCACAGAGGAAATTCCCTTAGGAAGAATCTTTTCTGAGTTTCTTCTTCCTAAGTCAACCTATCACAGGAGCCCATATTAGGGAAGATCCTGCTGCTTTCTGCCACTTTTAGGGGGTTATAAACAGCTTTGGGGGATTTCCCGGTTAGTTTATGGGCAGATGTAACCTCCTTTTTGGGAGAATCCTGATGATTTCCACCAATTTTGGGGGTTCTAAACGCCTTGTGGTGGACTCACTTCCGTGGGTTCTGGTGCCGTCCGCCCACGCTTCCAACTGGCCCGGACTGGTGCTCCCAGTGCCGCGTGGGGCGGGGCCGCGGGGACCCCCCCAGGGCACAGCGCGGCTGCTTTGGGGCTGGCGGCACCGCCCGGCGCTGGGCATGGGGCGTGTCGGGGGAGCTGGGGCCCTACTGGTGCTACTGGTGCTGCTGGGAGCTCACCTGTCTGGGGCCAGCGGGACTCGGGTGAACGTGTGTGCTCCCCCCGGGGACCCCCAGCCCGGTGTCACTCTGCTCCCGAACGGCTGCTTCCAGTATTCCTAATAAAGCTTCCCAGTTTGCCTGGTCCTGTTTATTGGGAGCCAGTGGGAAGGACTTGGAGGGACCCCGCAGGGGGAGCCATGATTGGGGGGGGGGGGGGGTCGCAGAACTGGCCCCAGCATGGATCAGGAATGGGGACCCCAAGGAATGGTCGTGTCCCCCCTTCTCACCCTGCTCTAGGGGGCCTTGGGAAGACCCTGAACCCCAACACGGCACCACCCCAACCCCAAAGGTGCCAGGACCCCAATAAACAAACAGGGGAATTTGGGGAGGGGGTGCATGGGGGGGTGCCCAGGCTGGCCCAAGAGCCCAGCGCTGCCCCAGCCCGACCTGCCCTGGCTCCATCCCAGCTCCTACCACAGGATGTGAGGGTGTTGGGAAAACAGGGGGATGAAGGGTGGGTGCTGGGCCCAGGGTGAGCAGGAAAAGGGATGGAGGCAGAGGAGGGCTGAGGAAGGACTGGGAGAAGGACTGGAGAGGAGGCAGGACTAGAAAGGAGGAGGAGTGGGACATCTCTAAATGCAATTTGGCGGTCCCAGGGCCCTGACCTATTCTTTAGGGGTACCAGGCGCCTCTTTTCCCATGCTCTTCCAGTCCTTTTCCACTGTCCCCCAGTCAACCACCCCTGACCTCATGCTTCTTTTTGAAAGAGGTTTCCAGGTCCCTCCTGCTCACTCTCGGGGTCCTATCCCTCTTTTCCTCAATACGGGCAGCTCCTCAAAGATTCTTTCTAGTGAAATCCCAGTTTTGGGATTTTCGGTGCTCAGTTTTGGGACAGCTCTGTCTGGCTTTCCCCTCCCTGTTGTGGCCTCTCACCTGCCCCTGACACCCTGGGGGGCTGGGATTTCCCTGCTGGGGACAAGGACGTTCATTCCCTTCCAGGAGCCCAATGCCCGGCTGGGGCTCCAGGGCAGGGGGTCCTTGAGCAGCTGCCCCAGAACCTCCGCCAGGGTCTCCCAGCGCAGCCGGAGCCGCTCGGCCTGGGGTCCCCAAAGGCCTCAGCGAGCCCCAAGTCCCTGCCAGGAACCCTCAACTCCCTCCAAGCCAGCATCCCCCACAGCCCCTGCAAGTTCCCCCCATGGCACCGGCCGTGGCCGTGTCCCCACATGTCACTGGCCATGTCCCACCATGTCCTCACCCATGGCTGTGTCCCCACCATGTTTCCATCCCTGTCACTGTCCCCCACATCTCCATCCACGCCCGTGTCCCCCCATGTCCCCACGAATGGCCACGTCCCCCTCCATGTCCATGTGTCCCCATGTCACTCTCCATGTCTGTGTACTACCATGTCTTTCTCCCTACCCAAGTCTCAGTTCTGTGTCTTTATTTTTATCCCAAGATTGGATGTTTTAAAGAGATGAAGAGAAATGAAAAGCAAATCCAGCCCAAAATAAAAGGATTTCTGTGTCCATGCTGGCTGAAAATCCAGCAGGGAAGGAGTGAGGGAAAAATACTTTTGGAGGTGTTTCCACCCCACTGTCTCCAAAATGTTGGTCTTTGCCCCAGTTCATCACCATTTTTCTGTGGAAAACACCCTTGGACAATCAAAAAATCAAAAATCAAAATCAAAATCCTGGAATCTCTGAGGATGGAAAAGACCACCAAGATAGGACTGAAAACAGAAGATTTTCTGGGGTTGAACATCAACAAATTCACTCTCCCCAAGGAATTCCCAATGTTGGTTTCCATCCCGATGGACGTTCCTGTCCCTGCATTCATCCAGGGAGACAGGATGATGCACAGACCCCCAGCCAGGTGTCTTCCCAACACGGATCACCAGGACCACGGATCACCAGGGCTCTGCCCAACGGGGGTCACTGGGGATCATCCAACACCGATCCTCCCATGGGGGATGGAGCTGGAGCAGAGCACGAAGCTCTTCCCACACTCGGGGCACTCACAGGGCTTCCCTTAGTGGTGACTCCGCTGGTGTCGGGTCAAGGCTGAACTCCTGGAGAAGCTCTTCCCACACTTGGGACACTCGTAGGGCCTCTCCCCAGTGTGGATGCGCTGGTGTTTTCTCAGGTTGGAGATGTGTCCAAAGCTCATCCCACATTCCAAGCAGGTGTAGGGCCGTTGCCCTGTGTGGATCACCTGGTGCTGCATTAGACCAGAGATGTCTCTGAAGCTCTTCCCACATTCCCCGCACTCATAGGGCTTTTCCCCAGTGTGGATCATCTGGTGCTGGATCAGCCTGGAGCTGTAGCTGAAACCCTTTCCACATTCCAAGCACTTGTGGGGCTTCTCCTCTCCAAGAGTCTTCTCCACCAGCTCTGAGCTCTGCCTGGATCTCCGGCCGCCTTCCCGGCTCAGGGAGGGTCTTTCCTCCTCGCAGCTCCCTGGGCTGGGTTTGCAGCCCCTCCTCCAGAGGGATCGCCGGGAATTTTCCTCCTCCGCCATCTGCCCACCCCATGGGAATGAAAAATCCTGGTTTGGGGAAAAAACAAGAGGGGACTGCCTTGAGCTGGCTGTTCTTCCTTCCGATGTGCAGCTGAGGAAGACACTGGGCGTCTCGTCTTGTGTGTCTAAGAACCTCCGAAACACCAAGATTCATCCCAAAAATCCTCCAAACATCACGACACAGATCATAAACTCCCAAAAAAGCAACATTCAGCCAAAACCCCCTGCAAAATATAAAGATTCAGGCCCAGCAAAAATACAAAACACCACGTTTTAGCCCAATAAAACTCAGAAACACCAAGATTCACCCCTCTGAAAATCATGGATCCCCCTCTCCAGTCACCTGCTGAATGCGGAAGCGGGGGCCAACGCCCTGGGACTGGAGGGACGCTGTAGATAGGGAGGTTTGGAATCCTGTGCTGCTTCCCATTTCTGCTCCTCCTGCGTCCCTGCTCTTCCTCACACTCTTCTTCATCCCATTATTCCTCCTTCTCCCGCACAGTCCCACCTTCTCCTCCCATGTGCAGTATTTGACCATTTCGTTCTTCAACCCTGCTTTTCCTTTCCTTCTCCTGCTGCCCCCAGGCCCAGCACCCACTGCCGGCTCCCTCTTCCCCCCAAACCCACAGCATCCCAGCGCAGGGGCAGCGATGGAGCTGGGGCAGCTCGGGCTGGGGCAGCGCTGGGCTCTCGGCCGCTCCTGCCCGCACTCGCTCCCCACTGCAGCCGCTGCCGCCACCACAGCGCGGGGGGGCCCGGCCTTGGCGCTCCCCCCCTCCCACCTCCCCAAATTCCCCTCCAGGGGGGCGCTGGGGCCCGGGCCGGGCGCAGGTGGCTCCAGGTGGGCAACGCTGGGAGCTGCGGCTCTGCCTGGACACTGCTGCGTCATCACCGCCGCGCGCTCTCATTGGCTCAGCGCTGCCCGAGGGGCGGGGCTGCACCAAGCCGGGACACCCTGCTCCAGGGGGGATGGCCCCAAAACGGGGGACCCCCATGCAAGGAACAACAGCAAAGGGTCTCTACAAACACATGCTGCGAATCCGCTTGGACACAGGGCCAGCGACGTGGACATAAGGAAGTGACAGCAGAAGCCATCAGGATCAGAAAATGTTATTAATTGACCACACAGACTGCTGCTCAGCCAAGGTCCTGCTCAATTCATGAACTCCCAGAGGAAGAACAAACACTTAACAGAGCCATGAATATCGTTAGCTATTCAAAAGTGGGGTGCATATTAACGGGGGGGGGGGGGAATACAGCAGGTGCATTGGAAAGTCTGTACCTCTCAAGAAGTTCAGCCAATGGGAAAAGAAAGAGGGAGATGCAGCTGGGAAAATTAGGATGAAAAGGATGCTCTGTCTACCAACAATTGCAGAGACCCCTTGGGAAATGGCCCATTGACTCTCCCTTTTTTTTTGAATGAAATTACTTTTACAGGACTCCTCTGTCTTCTTTGTGCACAGAATCCTCTGGTGATGTGAATTTTCCCACACACCTTGGGACTCGACCGGAATTCCTTGCCCCGTCCGGGGCGGGGGGGCAGTGAATGGAGCTGAAGGTGCCTCACTCAGTTTGGGTGATCGGCTCCCTTGTGTGGCTGCGGCGCCGGGCATGGATTGGGTACCCGAGAGTGACCAGGAGACAGACGAGTGACAGATCGGGGGGGCTGGGAAGAGTCGCCAGCCAGACAGCACTGAAAATCTCGGCAGTGACTACAGTGGGATCTTCGGGGACTAAACATGGAAGGGCACCCATGGAAGGTAGAAAAGGAAAGCCAGGAAGGGCTCCCGGAAAAAGGGATGATGATCTCAAAATATCTCTGAAGGGTCCCTTGGGAGCATGTTGAGGGAGTTTGCACATTCTCCCAGAGGTAATCAAGGACATGGACACCTAGGGAGTCAATAACGGAAGTCCAGAAGGGATTTAGACAACAGGGGATGGATTGTGTTGGTGTGCTGGGAAGGGATTGGGTGAAGGGGGGTGTGCAGGAATATGGTTCAGCAAGGAAGCAGCAGGAGCAATCTATGTGGGAAGAAAAAGGGTGAAGGGAAAGAGGAGGAAGAGAAAAATACTGAGGATGGGGATGTTTTTCAGCAGGCTCTCATCCTCAAAAGTTGCCAGCTGATGCAGATCCTTTGTATCCCCGGTTGCCAGGACAGGCACACAAGGAGGTCAGGATTGCAGGGGGTTTCTCTGTGCTGGGCAGCGGCGGGAGCGGGCGCAGAGGGGCGGCACCGGGAGCACGGGCTGGGGGACTGTGGGGAGCTGCGGGGCCGGGCCGGGGCTGTGGGGCAGCCGGGGCTCAGCGCCGGGCGCTGCCTGAGCCCAGCACCCCCCGGCAATTGCAGGCCCGGCAGTGGCCCCCGGCCCCCAGGAGGCTGCGGGACGCCCCGGCCGCTGCCCGGCCCCGTGGAGCTGCCGGCCCTGCCCGCCGGGGGGGCCGCGTTTGGACACTGCGGCAGGACAGGCACCGGCTCTGGGATACGGGCTGGCCACGGCAGCCACAGCACAAGGAGCAGCACGAAGGAACAGCTGGGAAATGGGCATTGGACATGCAAGGATCCAGATCAGCTTTTAAGCATTTTCCTTGGGTCACTGCAGAAAGGAATGATTTAGCAGAAAGCTCAGCAGCTGTCAGAGGATGAGCACCCCCAGGCACTGAGGGGGCTGCAGGAGGGGCAGAAGAAGCCCCTGGAGCACTTGGTCACAAAGGCACAGCAGGGGAATGCAAGAAGGGAGGAGGAAAAGGCCAAGGGGAAGGCAAAGGCCATGGCAGAGTTTCTACAGCCCCTGAGGGATGAACCCCAGGGCCCAAGGGGGCCCCAGCACCCAGGGGCTCTCACATCCTTACACCATCTTCAACCAGGTGCCCTCCTCACACTGACACCATTCAGTCCTTGATGGCAAAGATGCTTTCTGGGGATGCCCACTTACACAGGATGGTAAACTGGATTTTGCCTTTGAGTGGGAACAAGAGGTAGAAGGGAAAATGGAAACGACATGGACGGTCCTTCTGCAGGGATGCACGGAAGCACCAGCCTTATTGGGGCAAACCTTGTAGAAAATATCACAAGAATTTACCCCACCCCCAGGGATTGGGTTAATGCAGGATGTGGATGACTTGCTGCAGTCAGGAGGACAAGAAGTGGTAGAAGAAGCCTCTGTGAAATGGCTGAATGTTCAGGCTAAAAAACGTCTTTGAGTATATGAAAAAAAGGAGCAAATGTTGGAGTAAAAGGTAAAATATTTGGGACATATTTTGACTGAAGATTTGTGGTGTATTGACCCGGAGAGGGTCCGGAGACGCTCAGAAGTCATCCAGGACTGAAAAGGAGGTGTAAGAATTCTGAGCATTATTAGGAAATTGCAGGACCTGGATTGAGGATTCTTTCTTCTACCCATAACATTGTATCACTTTCTAAACCCCAATAGCCTCAAGGCTGTGGTATGGCAGGACGAAAGGAAGAAAACGTGAGAAAATGAACAATAACAAAATGATTAGTGCCCCACCTATGGCTCTTCCCGACTCAGAAAATAAATTTGAATCCTAGGTGTCTTATGAGTACATATTAAATTATTGGCTTTTTGAAAATATTAAAATGAATGCTCTATGTTGGAAAACTTTCCTCTATGAACACAGTTTCTTTTAGCTTTGCTATTAACAGAACTTAAAAACAATAGTGATAAATATATTTTTTTGGACTACAACATTTTGATGTAAAAAGCTTTTGTTCATTTAACTAACTCAGAGAATGGTAAAAAAGATAATCAGGAAATTCTTCACATTCTTGGACTCTGGGACACCAGAACCCTAGGGAGGGAAAAAATTAATGATTTACAGGTTGGGGAGAATGATTGTGAATAATGCATGAAGGTCTATGAATATGCAACATGTTGCTGCATTTAGGAAGTGTTTTCTGAGTCAGTGTGTGCCCTTGGCTGAAGGCCAAGCATCCGGCCATTATAACCTTTGGCCAGAGCCAGGGCAGATATTCAATTATCTCCCTTGGAATTGATCTTTGCAATTCCTTACCCTGGGAATTCTCCACCTAGTGCGGGCTGGAGATAAGGGATGGATATTTCAAGCAGTCTGTGGCCAGAATCCTGTCTCTTGTGAAATCTCTGCCACAGGAAGCTGGGCTGGCACAGAGCCTGCCTTGGCACTTTGCTGTTCACAGCATCCACCCAGGACTCTGCCTCTCAATTACACTCACACACTGGGCTGCCTGCGATTCCACTGTTGGAAAGTATACCAAATTTAATTTTTTTTACATTCCATTTTACTAGTCAGGCTCGGTTTGCCTTTCTCTCAGGAAAGAAATTTTAAAAGGTTTTTTTTAAGAGATGTTGCACCACTCAACAGAGATGAGTTTAACATCTCAACAGACTGGGAATAGCCCAAAAGATTCCCAGAAAGATAACAACATTCAACAAAACATCAAGGAAACATCAGCAAACATCAAGGAACACCCACCCCAGACACTGCCCCGGCATAGATGGAGACACCTGGTCTGGAAAAGACTGAGAAGGAAATCCAGGAGTGGGACCTCATTAACATCACAGGAGGAGAAATCCAGGTCCAATAGGAAACCAAACACTAAAAACTACACAACCTGGAAGCAATAAACACTAAACCA
This sequence comes from Sturnus vulgaris, assembly GCF_052056855.1. Taxonomy (NCBI): domain Eukaryota; kingdom Metazoa; phylum Chordata; class Aves; order Passeriformes; family Sturnidae; genus Sturnus; species Sturnus vulgaris. Next base: position 15,021,211 of record NW_028276170.1, read on the forward strand.
ATGGATTTCAATGGGTTCAGACTGTAAAATTTCAGGAAAAATCTAGCAAAATTCACATCTCATGGAATGATTTTCTCTGCACACCTGGGCTATGTGTGGATGAAATTATTTCTGTTAATAATCCTGACCAGAATCAAGAAATGCCTTAACTCTCTAACTCTAAAGATATTGCTGGAGAGTTTTTTATTGTCTCTGCAGTTTCAGTGACAAGATTACACCATGAGAAAAATTTTTCACATTAATCCTACTTTTAGATTGTCAGTTAGGTTTGGGCCAGGGGTGTGACAAGCAATTTTTACTCCTAGGAGAAGAGGCAGAAAAGACTTGATTGCATTGGAATATTTTTCTATATATTTGTGGTGGCTCTTAATGACGGCAGCATTTCAGAATGGATCTTTAGAAGCTCACCTTTAAGTTGCATTTTGCAAACCTAGAAGAGTATTAATGGTGAGGCTTTAACGCATAAACTGTTAAGAAAAAATCGTTAAAAAAATAAAAAAGAAAAATAAAGCAGATTGTGAGGGTGGACGTGTGAATCACCTAAAGGCTGCTCTGGAAGAAAATCCTAGTTCCAGGCAGCCAGGAGAGGAGTTTTAGAAATGAAAATTAACAGTGCTCTGGAAAAGTGTGGACAATGCCCAAGGGCCTTCTTGCCAGGGGGAGGAATTTCCCTGAGTCCATCTGCCCCTCACCCCCAGCTCTGCCTGCTTGCACAGATGGAATTTGCACAACTAAAGGCAGAGCCCATAGTGAGGATATCTGACTGCAACAGAAATTGGTTAAGCTGCAAAGGGAAACAGCAAACGGAGAATATTGAGCAAATTTCATGAAAAAAAGTGTGGGGGGGATCATCCCTCTCCCCAAAGCAATGAGGTGTTTTTGCTAGTCCAGAGAAATCACTTGAGAATCCAAACATTTTATCATTTCATAAGATAAAAGTGGTCAATTGATGCAGCCCTGGATGGAGGGAGCACCCAAAAAAGGGAAAAAGATGAACGGCCACCAGAACAAATGCTACAACACCATGGACCAGCCCCTGGGATCCCTAACGAATTCATATCAGGACACAGAAAACCCTTCCATAATTTGAGTGGCATAATTAGGTTAAAAATTATCCTTGAAATAATAACCAAGCAGACAGCTCCAGCTCCTGACCTTCCTGCTGACCAAGCCGCTGAAATGAGGAACGAGACATTTCACCATGGGATGGAATCAGATTATCTACTTACAGAAGAAGGAGGAGTTTGTGGAAAATTAAATTACGCAAACGGCTGTTTGCAAACAGATGATAACCGAAAAGCGGTTCAACAGATAGCAAAGGAAATATGAAAATATCTCGTATTCCGGAGAAAGGATGGGAATGGGACACGTTTTCGTGGTTCCCTGGCAGACCGTGGCATAAATGAATGCTGCTGCTCCTCTGACGTGCTGCAGCAACTCTCAGCTTTTTACCATGCAAGACACCTTGCGTCAAAAAGGATGCACGAAAAGAGATTGAGTCAATGGAAATTAAAAGTTTGTAAAGGCAATTCTTGAGAAAATAAGAAAATGAGGGATTGAAAGCAGTAAGATTAATATCGTAGTAGGAGTGCATATTAACGAGGACATGCAGTAGGCGGATCGGGAACTCTGAACCTTCCAAGTACCTCAGCCAGTGGGCAAAGGGAGAGGGAGATGCAGCCGGGAAAATGAGGATAAAAAGGAGGCGGCGTTTTAGAGACCCCATGGCAAATGCCGCATGGCCTCTCTCTTTGTTCAGGAATAAAGTCACTTTTACAGGACTCCTCTGTCTCCTGCGGGCACACAAACCTCTGGCCACGGGAATTTTCCCGCACAGTCCCGGGCACAGGGCAGACACCTCTGTGCCACCCACAGCAACCGGGACGAGCCAGCGCTGCTCCGGCACCGGCTCCTGCCGAGGCCCCAGCGGGAAGGAGACCGCGGGCAGCCGCTCCCGCAGCGCCCTCAGCCCAGCGCCAACACGGGCCGGCACCGGCACAACCAACCCGCCAGAGCCCCCTGCCGCCCCCTCGGCCCGCAGCGAGCCCCGAGCCCCCGCACAACCGAGCGCGGCTCCCACCTGCGCTGGGGCCGCCTCCGAGCTCCGCCGCCGCCTCCCCGGGCTCCGGCCGCTGCCGCCGCTGCCGGGCCCGCACAGACGCTGCCACAATGGCGCCTTTGCTGCTCTGCCCAATCAGCGCGCCAGAACCAGGAGTGACATTGGCACAATCAGCCAATGGCAGCGAGGGCCGGGCTCTGCACACGGCCCAGCCTCGGCCCGCGCTCTCAGGGCCCCCCGGGCTGTGGGAGGGCAAAGGCGGAGATGAGGAACAGCCCTGGAACGGGCCCGGGCCCGAGCCGCCATTGGCCTGGAAACACAAAGTTCTCCGCAGCTCCCGGCACGCCTTTCCCAGCCCTGCGTGTTCGCTGGCTCCGGCTCTGCTGGAAGCCCTGGAACCTCATTTCTCCTAGCCCCTAATTAGGAGCATCAGTGCATGGTTTTGATTTCCCGCACAAAAATGGAAAACTGCTCCAAAGCCCTGTGGATGAGTGGGAGAGGGGAGAGATTTCTGGCAGAAAACTCCAAAAACTCAGAGCATGAGAAGTAAATGAAGACCCTTCAAACCAGTTTTCCACTCGCCTCCCTCTTCCAGCTGCACCTCCTACCTCGGCAGTGCAGGGTGGGAGAAACGACGCTCACTTTGTAAAATTTTAAAGGTTTATTAAACCTTAGCAGAAAAAAATACAACAAAAGACTGAATTAGGAGAAAAATCAGCGCTGGTAGCACAGGACTAAAGCAGCAGACCCGGGTGTGATTTGGGGGCCCAGGGGGGTCCCCGAGCCGCCCCTGCCCCGCCCCCCCCGATCTCGGCCAACGGGTGCGAGCGGCGCGGCCCCGCTGCTGAGCACTGACCCCGCCCCGGGGGCCGCCGGGACCCCCCCGAAAAAAACCCACACCTGCACCCCCCCTTCAGTCCCTCCGACCTTCCCAGTCCTGGGGGAAAAGGGGGAAAGGGGAGGACCTGGGGCGGGATCACCCGGAGACCCCCGGGGTGAGGAGCGGGGAGGAATTTTGGGGATCCTCGTGCGACAGATCCTCGTGCAAAGGGCTCAACTCGTGCCACCGTCTCCTCGTGTCTCCCAGACCAGTTTGGGGGGCTCTTTGTGTCACCCAGAGGAATCTGGGGGATCCTAGTGTCACTGAAAGCCCGGCGAGTGTCACCAAGAGCTCCTCGACTGCCACCAGGAGGAACAGGGGGATTCGTCGTGTCACCGAGAGGCCTGCGAGTGACACTGAGAGCCCTGTGTCACCAAGAGCTCCTCAAGTGCCCCCAGCTCTTTGTGCCTTCAGGAGCCCCTTGAGTGCCACCATCTCCTCGTGTCATTCAGAGCCCCTCGTGTCCCCAGCACCGGGGGGAGTCCCTTTGGGCTCGCTCTTTTCCCCCCTCTCCTCCTCCGGTTATCACCAGGGACCCCCCCAATTTATCGGGGCTCCCCCTATTCACTGCCCCCCCGTTCACCAATCCCCCCCAAAGCGCTAAGACCCCTCCCTCACTCACCGCCCCTCCCCCATCCATGGGACCCCCCCCACTCACCGCTCCCCCCCCGTCACCAGGACCCCAAAATCCATGGGACTCCCCCCACACTCATCAAGACTCCCCCCAAATCCATGGGACCCCTCCCTCCCCCCCACTCACCACCCCCTTCTCAGCACTCCCCGGGCCCTCCCCATTGATCGAACGCCCCCATGGCCCCCCCAGCCCCTCGCCCTCGCATTGGGCCCCCCCGGGGCCGAGGCAGAGCCCTCCCTGAGGGACACCCCTCATCCCCGGCCTGCAGCCGCCCATGGAGCCGCTGACCACAACTCCCTGCCTGCGTCCATCCGGCCAATTCCTCTGGCCCCGCACAGCCCAGCCTGCAAAGCCAGCACCTGCTGGGCACCTGCTCCATGACACTTCCAGGGGCTTGGGCTGCTGAAGGGCTGCTGGGCTGGGCCCTTTGTGACACAGGGCCGTTCTATCGGGTTCCTGGGTGCTGTTGGCCATTCTGTTGTCCTGGTGACATGGCACAGCCCCGCCCTGCAGGGGTATATACGGGGCACAGGGCCCTGCGCTGCCCAGGGCCAGGAGTGCTACTGGCTCAGGAGGAAGCAGCTCCTGGGACCTCTGTGCTCCAGACGACGTTACACATGGAGGAGGAAAAGGTGAACCCTGTTATAAATGAGAGACAAAAGTCTCGATATTCAGCAAAATTTAGATTGCTTTATTTGATAAAGAAAGAGCAAGCAGCGCTGGGGAACGTGAGGGGTCACCGCCCACTCCACGCTCCACCCAACCTTGGTTTGCAGCCTCTTCTTATACTGTGGGTTCTCGTTGTACACAAATTCACAAAGCCTTTGGGTGATAATCAGTCACAGATAGCCATCCGGTCCTTGTAGATAACCAGCAGAGAAGTTCTGGAAGTCTGGTCCTTGAGATAGGCAGTATTGATTAGACAAAGGCAGGAAGGGCTATTGGGAAGTCTGATTTTGCAAGCTGGTAGTCGATACAACTTATTTGAAAAACATAACATAATATATTATAATGTAAGATAATACAGCATAATATAACATAACAATGTGATTTTAAACAGAATTATTTAATAATATAATTTCCTTTGTCTAGTGTCCATGCTTCATTTCAGAGCTTAGTATTCTGGTTTATACAAACCACAATGCTTTTGTGATTAACACGAATCTTTTATCAATTGTCACAATTTCCTCCACTTCTCTTTTTTTATCCCATTGATTCGTGTTCTGGTTTCAAATTTTGTCAGTACCTCTTGTACTAGATTTAATTCATGTACTGTCATTAATTTTGTTGCCTTCTCAGGGTCTCTTGGTATTGTAGCAACTTGCATTCCTTGAACCACCGACTGGATTAGTCGAATGAAGCATGGAACAAGACAAGGGATGAACAGTAGTCCTAATAATGCACATGTTGACATAAACCTTAATTTTTTCAACCAAGCTCCCCCCCAACAGGTTATTCCACCAGTTATCATTAAGCATATTGTTTCAGGTTTGTACAGTACATGGGCTATTCGTTTTATTTCTTCTGCAATTTTAGTAATTACTTGACCATTATCATCAATTTCTAATCAGTATTCAGAATTATTAAACTTCCCACACACTCCCCCTCGATATTTCTGTTTGATTTCACTGTAGCAACTGCTCTGGCCCTAATCCTCCCCCGCCCTGCATGGCCATTGTTCAGTCATCTGCATTCCTCTACAGATCCAACAGTGAGTTAAGTTCAGTAGTAATTTCTTTCATTAATTCTACAAATATTTTTTCCCGAAGTGGGTAATTCCCGTTCGCTGAGTTTTTGTTTTATTCTCTCATACAAGTTAAAACTTCCCCCACGGTTTGTCCTTTTTCCCTTGAACATTTTAGTTTTTTTTTTTTTTAATCAATTCCTCCTTGTAGTGATCTTGCACTCCTCCCTGATCTGAATATCCCCACATACCTTCTTTTGTGAAGCAGAGGTGTGTCTCTCCTACTGGGCAACTTTGGTATGCTGATGGAGCCCACCCTCCTTTTCCCAAATTGGTGGCCACTTCTTTCCATAATAGTGCATAATGTGTTTATTACAGCAGGCCGAATTGATGTGTGTGTGGAAGGCAAGGGTGGATACCGTGCATCCCCGTACCCAATTGTCTGGTGACACTTGGAACAAGCATCAGCATTATTTCCTTTTATCATCATTAGCAATGGGATGACTCCCATGACCATTTTCATCCCTCTGCCTCCCTCAAGGCCTACGGGGTTGCTGCCAGTAGCCGAGGTTTGTTTGATCTTCTCGGCAGCAGGGAATATGTCCTGGGCTCTCCCACTTTGTCTTTCTCTTTTGGTAGTGTTTCTTAATTTTGTCCCAAATTTAGCTTTAACATTCCAGTACGAGGTACAGCAGTAACAGCTCGGTATACACAACCCTTCTGACACTTTCTTGTCAATACCGCTGTTCTGGTTTTCCTTCTTTTTTTTTTTTTTTTTTTTTTTTTTTCCTTATTCCTCCCACCAGTTATGATCATCAATTTCGATTTCTCCACGTGCTGATAGGGTATTAATACTGTAATAGTTTCCTTATATTCTTTTTTTATGCACTGGACACATAATGGGAATGGGGGATACCCACCATAGGAATAACACCACAACAACTCAGTACAATATGGACACCTTTTCTTGATGAACAGGCTACAGCCGGGTTTGGGACAGGTGACTTTCAGTCCTGATTAGGAGACCTTCGAGACGAATTGATCCGATATTGACATCAAGTCTTCCGAATTCGCCCTTTGAGGTCTCCAGGCTCAGATGTCACTGCCCAACCTGCAGTAGGAGGGGTTACAGGACCCTTGACTCTACTCACATGTGTCCATCCTTTTCAGCTGTCCTCACAGCTGTTTCAGTCGTTAACAGAACTAAATACGGTCCTTCCCATTTTGGAACTAGATTTTCTTCTTTCCATACTTTAATTAACACATGTTGTCCTGGCTTAATTTTATGTATGGCAAATCCTAGAGAGACAGTTTGAGCTAAAATCCCCTTCTCTCTTAATTCTTCCAAGTTTTTGCTGATTGTTATTATGTAATTCTGAAGAGAAGGGTCCTGAACTAAGGTCGGATCAAGGCGTACTCCTTTAGGGTCAGGCATACCATACAGCATTTCATATGGTGAAATCCCTGTTTTGAATTTGGCATTGTTCGTATATTAGACAGGGCTAGTGGGAGGCACTTTGTCCATGGCATTTTAGTCTCAATCATTAATTTTGACAGCTGTTGTTTCAATGTTTGATTCATCCTTTCAATCCTCCCAGAACTCTGAGGGTGCCAGGGTGTGTGATACTCCCAGCTGATGCCCAGTGCCGGGGTCAGTGACTGCAGCACCTTTGATGTAAAGTGCGTCCCCTGCTCTGAGTCCATTGCTCGAACCAGGCCATACCTTGGGATTATGTGTTCCAACAATATTTTGGCTACCACTTGTGATGTGGCCCTAGCTGCAGGGTATGCCTCTACCCAGTGGGTTAATTGGTCTACTATCACTAGTAAGTATTTCCACCTTCCTATTTTTGGTAATTCTGTAAAATCTACTTGTATTCTTTCAAAGGGTGTGTAAGCAGTTTTCCGTCCTCCTGACGGACCTTGTCACATACCTTTTTTATTAATTTTCTGACAAGTTAAACAACCCTGTACGCTCTGCTTTGCAATATCAAAAATGCCGATGCATCCAAAAAATTTTAAAAATTGGTCTGCTAGTGCTCTGGTTCCCCAATGTGTTTGTTGGTGTAATTGTTCAATAATTTGTCTGGCCTGGGTCTTAGGTAAAATTTCCCTGCCATCTGGTAAAACCCATTTGTTCTCATGCTGTTCTGCCTTTAATTTTTTTTATTGCTTCTTTTTCCTGAGGAGTAAATAGCTTCTGTAATTCCTGGTTGGGGCTGAGATCTTTAACTGTAGTACTTAATACAGAAACCGGTTTTTGCTCCAATGCTGCTTTTTTTGCTTCTTTGTCAGCCAGATTATTCCCCCTTGTATGGTAGCTTGTTCCTTTTTAGTGCCCTCTTACGTGTACCACAGCAATTTCAGTGGGGCCCCTAAGAGCCTCTAGTATTCTAACAATTAATTCTTGATGTATCAACCCCCGTCCTTGAGTGTTAATTAACCCCCTTTCTTCCCAAATTTTACCAAATGTGTGGACTATGCCATAGGCATACTTAGAATCCGTATATATCGTACCTTTTTTACCTTCTAAATAAGACAATGCCCTATAAAGAGCAAATAGTTCACAAGCCTGAGCGGACCCTGCTGCGTTTAAGGGTCCGGATTCAATTAATTTCAATTCTTCTCCTCCTACTATGGCATGTCCTGATTTTTGTTTTCCTTCCACCACTCGAGAAGATCCATCTATAAACAATTTTACTCCATCCTTAAATTCAACTTCTCCTAAATCAGGTCTAATTTTTGTTTGTAATTCTGTAACATCCACACAATCATGTTCTAAATTTTCTCCTGGTTCCCCATATAGGAATTGTGCAGGACTTTGAGCAGTTGTTGCTTTTATCTCCAAATCTGGGGAAGTGATTAGAATAGCTTCATATTTTAATATTCGGGCATCAGTTAACCATTTCTCAGCTTTTTGATTCAGAATTCCCCTTACGTTATGAGGGGTGTGGACCACTAGGGCTGCCCCAAAGGTAATTTTTCGGGCTTCTTCAATTAAAAGTGCTGTGGCCACTGGGGCCTGCAGACAGGTGGGCCAACCCCGACTGACAGGGTCGAGCAGTTTAGAATAAAATCCCACTGGCTTTCGACTGCCTGCCCATTCCTGGGTGAGCACCCCATATGCTGTTTGATCAGAGGTGTTTACAAATAACTGAAATGGTCTCTCCAAGTCTGGGAGACTGAGTACAGGGGCTTGAATTAAAGCAGGTTTGACCTTTTCAAAACTTTTATCATCCTCTTCTGTCCATTTTAGGCGATTAGTGGTAAGTTTTTCATATAGAAATTTTACTTTCTCACTAAATCCCTTTATCCATTGGCGACAATATCCCAGCAATCCCAAAATTTTCCTCACTTCTTTTTTAGTTTTTGGAGGTCCCAGACTTAATATTCCAGAGATTCTATTAGGATCCAATTTCTTTTTCCCTTTACTTAGCCAATGTCCCAAATATTTTACTTCTGGTTCTGTGAACTGTAATTTGGCTTTGGATACCTTCAATCCCTGTTGTCCCAAAAAGTTTAAAAGTTTTATAGTCCCATTTCTAGTAGATTTCTCGTCTTTTCCTGCTATTAATAGATCATCTACATATTGTAACAATATTGTAAGGTCTGGTGACTCAAAAGATTGCATTAATTCTTCTAGGGCTTGTCCAAAGAGATTGGGAGATTCTGTAAAGCCCTGAGGCAATAGTGTCCAACGCAGTTGTTGTTTCCTGCCCTTATCAGGATCTTCCCATTCAAAGGCAAAGCAATCTCTGCTACTTTCCTCTAACGGGCATGCCCAGAAGGCATCTTTTAGATCTATTACACTATACCAAGTGTAGTCAGGGGACAACTGTTTTAAGAGAGTGTAAGGGTTTGCCACTACAGGAAATTTGGTAACAGTTCGCTGATTTATAGCTCTCAAATCCTGTACCAATCTGTAATTCCCGTCTGTCTTTCTGACATGCAGAATAGGAGTATTATGTGGGGACATACATGGTTCCAAAGCCCCTTGTTGCAAAAGGTTTTCTATGAGAGGCTTAAGGCCCCGTCTCCCTTCCAGAGATATTGGATATTGATGAACTCGGATTGGCAAATCGGGATCAGTGATTTTCACTTTGATAGGTTTCATTTTTAACTTCCCTATTTCTCCAGGGGTGTACCACACCTCAGGACATATTTGCTCCTCATCCTTTTGAGTTAAAGCAAAAATTTTAAGCTGACCTTGGGATACTTCAATTTTCAAATCCAATGCTATTGTTAAATCCCTCCCCAATAAATTCTTTTCTGCCTCTGGCAGTAACAGCAGATCTTTTAATTCAATTTTGTTTCGGGTCTCAATTTGCACATTTTTAATAATAGGGACCCGAAATGGTTCACCTTTGCTCCAACCACGAGTGCCGTTTCTCTACTCGGTTTACAGCGTTTTGGTAGGTGTTTAATTGTGGATTTTTCGGCTCCTGTATCTACTAAAAATTCCACCTCCTCCCCCTGGGGACCAATCTTTAAATTTATCAAGGGCTCTTTGGATGGTATGGTCCCTAATACATACAGCCCCTGACACCCCTATTCGTCTTCCTGGAACATTTTTTCATCCCGTATCCGTTCTTTGCAGTTTTTCTTTATAGGACCTTTCTTGTTACAGTAAAAGCAGGTTCGCCTTGGTGAATTATTTCCTGCTTCATTTCCTTGTTTTGGTGGAGGTTTTCGTGGTTTCCCTCCCCCTTTTTGCTGGGTTTCTTTCTGTGTTTCACGAGCTGCAGCTATAAAGATTTTTGCTTTTGCTTTCTGCTTCTCTTCATCCCTCCTTACATAAACTTTTTGTGCTTCTCTTAGCAATTCTTGTAACCCCCGATCTTGCCAATCGTCTAACTTTTCTAATTTCTTTCTAATATCTCCCCATGATTGAGCAACAAATTGGGTTTTGAGGAGTGCCTGACCCACTTGTGTGTCAGGGTCTATCCCGGAGTACATTTGGAGATCTTTCCTCAGCCACTCCAACCACTCAGTCGGGGATTCGTCCTTTTTTTGTTGTTCACTAAAGGCTTTATTAATATTTTGTCCTTTAGGAACTGATTCTCAGATACCTTTAACGAGTATCCATCTTAAGTCCATCATATTCTGGCGATGGACATCATTTTGGTTATCCCAGTTAGGATTATTTAATGGCCATTTCTGGTCTCCCCTAGGTCCAATCTGATGCTCCCGGTCCCATACCCTCATTCCAGCCTGTCTGATCATTTCCCGTTCTTCCGTGGTGAATAGGATACTTAATATAGATTGTAATTCCATCCAAGTATACATACTTGGTCCGAGGAATTGATCTAGTCTCTCTCTGACACTCCTATAGGATCTTCTAATAGTTTCCCATTTCTTTTTTAAAGTTTCTCACTTCCCCTGTGTTGAAGGGAACATTTACAAATCCAATTAATCCAGCCTGTTGTCCTGCTAATGGCACTTCCCTCAGGGGGTAAAGGCGAGCCTTTGTGTCGTTATCTCCCTCCTCTCTGGTGATACCATCTCTCCTGGTATTCCTTTGACTGGAGCGAGTTCTTAGAGCTATGGGAGTACCAGGAGGAGAAGTGGGTGCGTGGGGGGGGTCTCCTGTATTTTCTGTATTATACGGAGGTGGGAGATTATCGAGGGGTTCCCAGGTAACCTTTTTTTTATCTTCATCCTCTTTTTCTTTTAAAGTATATATCAAGGATGGCTTGGACTGTTTTGCCCACAGGGCAGCATACTCACATTCCTCTTTGTTAAATGGTTCTTTATGAGCCACATATGTGTTTAATGCCCGACAAATCCAACCCTCAAATGATCCGAACATGGGCCAGTATAGGTTATCTTTACGGATCATTTCTCTGGTCCATTCCACCATGCAATATTGAATCAATTTTTCTTTACTTTTTCCTCTGTATACCGCCCCTGTGTCCCAACATCTTAATATTACTCCCAAAGGGCTGCCTGGTGCTATTTCTGACAACCTACTTGTCTTGTTTTTATTTTCCCAGTCTCCTTGTGGACCAAATGAACTCGAACCTCTTCGTGGGTCCTTGGGACTCAGAATCTTACTCCCTCTTTGTCCCATTTTTACCTCAAGGGACTGTCTTGAGGTGTTTGTACTCCCCGATGTGTTCCGCCCGAGCCCCTGCCTCTCCTTGGGTCAGGATGGACTGGAACCCGCCTCTACCTGGGCTGGGATGGGAAAAGCAGCTTTTCCCTTCTCCCTCCGTGACTGGTGGGTTGCAATCTGCTTTTCTTTTCCTCCCCCTTCCCCCTGCTTTTCCTGGGTCCTGCCTTTTCCTGGGCTAGGATGGGAAGGACCCAGCCTCTACCTGGGCTAGGACAAGAAAAGCAGTCTCTCCCTTTGTGCTCACTCGCTTCGTCCGGTCACCGGCCAGGTCCCTCGCGGGATGCTGGAAACGCGGATAGAAGGACTCCACTCTCGCTTCGCAGCAAAGGCCACGTCTCATTCAGGCAAGCACACAGTCATCCCCACCAAACCACACAGATACTCACAGTCCGATGCTCCTGTCTGGCTCTTCGTGCACGAGAATTACAGGTGATTTTGCCGCGGTCTTCCGGGGAGATTTTCCTTGCTCAGTCTCTATGGTGCGGGACGTCGATGGGTCCCGAGAATCACTGACGAACCGGGGCCACAGCAGTGGGGCGCCTCCCCGAAATCGCAGTGCCTCTCAGGGCTCCAAGGACGTCCCGGGTATCGGCACCAAATTGTTATAAATGAGAGACAAAAGTCTCGATATTCAGCAAAATTTAGATTGCTTTATTTGATAAGGAAAGAGCAAGCAGCGCTGGGGAACGTGAGGGGTCACCGCCCACTCCACGCTCCACTGAACCTTGGTTTGCAGCCTCTTCTTATACTGTGGGTTCTCATTGTAGTCAACAATTTTTTTGATTTTTGTTGTCATAAGCAGTGGTGGTTGAATAAACATCCTTGTAGATAACCACCAGAAATGTTCTGGGAGTCTGGTTTTTGGGATAGGCAGTATTGATCAGACAAAGGCAGGAAGGGCTTTTTGGGAAGTCTGATTTTGCAAGGTGGTAGCTGATACAACTCATTTGGAAAACATAACATATTATATAATGTAATATAATACAACATAATATAACATAACAAGGTGATTTTAAACAGAATTATTTTATCATATAATTTCCATTATCTAGTGTCCATGCTTCACTTCAGAGCTTAGTATACTGGTTTATACAAACCCCAATGCTTTTGTAATTAACAGGAATCTTTTATCAACTATCACACCAGTCAAATCCAAAACAGTGGGAACATTCTGACAAGTCTCCGAGAAAATCCTAATGTATTTAACACGAATGCTCCGAAGAAGATCAGATCTTAATCTGTAAACACATTCCTGGTAGTCAGAGGCCATCTCACTAGCAGAGGGGAGAAGCTTCCTGCAGATGCAAGAGCCTCCTTGGTTTCATGTGAATTTTTCCCGCTGCAAAGCGTGGGGGGTTCCCCACTGGAACAGGGACAGCGTTCTGGGAACTGACTGTAGGCTGAACACAAGTGGCTCCAGGACACTTCCTGCCGGGACACTTGCCTCTGGGAACAGCTTCTTGGAGATGGCTGGGCTCCCCTTTTTACTTCCAGGCATTTTCTGCCCATCTGCATCCTCAGGGATGAGGCTGTTTGTCTCATAGCCGTGGCTCAGAGGGAGCAGGGACGCCTGTCCAAAGGGCTGCCTCCCTCTGCACTCTGGCAGCTCTCACCCAGGCTCTGGCAGGGGTGAAGGCTCTTGCAGAAATATCCCAAGGCTGGAGATCTTCCTCACCCTGCTCCTCCACTGCTGATACCACAGAGTTCCCTGCACATAGGAACATCACCTTTTCTTCTGCAGGAACCTGTTCCAGCACAACACCAAGGGTCTTCTCCTGTGGCACCACCACAGCATCCTTAAAGCTGTGGACTAGCAAGTGACAGCTCCTGGAAATTGCTGCTGTGTGTCTGGCTGCAGGAAACCCCTTCTAGAATGCCCTTGGTCTCCAGTTTTGCTTTCTGATTTTCCTGGCTGTCCTGGGGTACAATGCAAAAATGTGTATTCTATCACCATCTGTTAAAATGTGGGAGGGGTGGTGATCCTTATCTCTGTGGGAGATATCCTCTGCTGATGTGCCATCTGATAAGATGGGGGGATGATCATCGTTATCTATTCACAACCCATCCTTCCTCCAGAAGATATATTCTGTTAATGGGCCATTAAGTCCTATTGTGTGACTGATAAGATTACATCACCCCATTGGGAGATGCCCCAACCAGGGGCAGGAGCCAAGCCTTTCCTACCTAGATAAAAAAACTGGGGTTTGGGACCCGAGGGCAGACCTTTCTACTGGATCCCAGAGGAAAGTCGGACCTTTTTCCACATCATTGCTGGATCTTCGGAGGAAAACTGCACCTTCTACAGGAGCACTGCTTCAACAGAACCACATCTGTCATCCAGGAGGACTGCAGCCACCATTTATACGGACTGCTACCAACACCCTGACTGACAGGGTGTCAGGTTGTATTTCTGACTGTGTTGGTGGTTGTTTCTTTTATATTATTGCATGTATTTTATTTTTTTTCTCTTTTCTCCTATTAAATTGTATTACTGACTTGGAGTCTCGCACTGGTTTTACTTTCAAACCAACACATTAATTGGCGCCCAACGTGGGGCACGAAGGGTACTGAGGAAAGTCAGTATTACAATTTTGTTTTCACCATGATTCTCAACATGCTTACATGGGTTTTATATCTTGCTCTCTATATTTTTCCACACATGGGGAACTATCTGCCAGCTGTAATGCTCCTGTGTAGACCAGGATATGGTATAAAAATTGCTTTACTGGCCTATTATGTCTACTGCATGATAACCTCTGAGGCAATGAACATAATCCGGAATATATACTCGACTTTGTTTGCTTGTCCTAGTCTAGGTTGCTACATCCGGGGTTTTAACAATCACACCCAGCCCTTGGGGGGAGGGGTAAAGGATGATTTTTTCCAATCTTTCCGGCCTGATACAGTAGTTTTTGGAAATGTTGAGTTCCCGCTGGATGCTAAGGACAGCATAATATTGTTGTTAGTTCTGCTTTGTCTCCTCTGCACAGCCTTTACAGCCTACAACATGCTTAGAAACAGAACACTACATGGCGTATTGATGCGTATTCTTGAGGAAGAGGAAAAAAGAAACAAATCAACTTCGTCCACGACTGCACAGAATGTCACAAAGAGGAGAAGAACCAAACAAAAAGCAACAGTGCCCGTGTCTATGCAGACTGCCACAAAGGAGGAAAAAGCCAAAAGCAAAGCAACAGTGTCCGTGTCTACGCAGACTGCCACAGAGGAGAAAAAAGACAGAAGCACCATCAGCATCTCCACACAAACCATCACTGAGCCAGAACAGCCTAGACCAGTAGCAGTTGCGCCCGTTCAGAAGAAGAAATCAAAGAGCAAATCAGTTCGCATAGTGACTGACGAGGACGTGGCAGGACCTTCGCACCCAGCAGAAGTGACAGAGCCAGAAATCATCACTCGCTCTCTATCCCTGGGTGAGCTGCGTGACCTGCGGAGGGAATTCACCCGCCAGACAAATGAGTCCATCTTGACCTGGCTGCTCCGCATCTGGGACGCTGCAGCCAATGACACCATTCTGGATGGATGTGAGGCCAGGCAACTGGGATCTCTGTCCCGGGATGTGGTCATTGACCAGGGGATTGGGAGAACCCAAGAAACTCTCAGCCTCTGGCGGCGACTGCTGACAAGTGTGAAGGACAGATACCTTTGTAAAGAAGATCTTCAGGTGCACCAAGGAAAATGGAGCACAATAGAACAAGGTATCCGATGCCTGAGGGAATTGGCCGTGCTGGAGATAATTTTCTCAGAAGATGAGAGATTTCCTAAGAGCCCAGACTGTGTCCGGTGCACGTCACAGATGTGGTTGAGATTTGCACGACTTGGACCAGAGATGTATTCCCGTTACCTGGCAACGCTGCAGTGGAGGGAAGGTGAGGACATGGTAGGCGTCTTGGCCAATAAACTAAGGATTTATGAGGACACTGTCACAGCCCCATTTCGTACCCATGTCTCATCCGTGGAAACAAGGCTGGTGGAGCAGGTCCGAAGCCTGATTGAAGAGGGCCATCAGAAACTAAAAAAAGAACTTAAGGAAAACAACTACCAGATCTCTCCTGAACCAACAAGAGTTTCTGCCATTAGGAGCCGGCGTTCCTCAGGCAGGGAGAGAGGACACACTCCACGAGGTAACCTCTGGTTTTTCCTTCAGGAGCATGGAGAAGACATGAGGAAGTGGGATGGAAAACCCACCTCCTCCTTAGCAGCCCGGGTACGTGAGCTGAAAAGAGGGACACCTACCCCAAGAAGTTCATCTAGAGTCAATGCTGCTCCAGTCTCTCGTGTACAGAACTCCAGACAGTATCAGAATGATGATATGACTGATCCTCTTGAAGGAACCTCAAGAACCTATTTACAGGGAGAGAGCAACGTGTACCAGGATCAGGAATAGAGGAGCCCTGCCTCTAGCCAGGTAGAGGAGAGGGATAATCGGATCTATTGGACTGTGTGGATCCGATGGCCTGGCACATCCGACCCACAAAAACATAAGGCTTTGGTTGACACCGGCGCCCAGTGTACTCTGATGCCATCAAAGTATGTAGGAGAAGAATCCATCTCTATTTCTGGGGTAACAGGAGGATCCCAGCAGCTGACTGTAGTGGAGGCCGAAGTGAGTTTAACTGGGAACAGGTGGCAGAAACACCCCATCGTGACTGGCCCAGAGGCCCCATGCATCCTTGGCATAGACTATCTTAGAAATGGATACTTCAAAGACCCAAAAGGATATCGCTGGGCTTTCGGGATAGCTGCTGTAGAGACAGACGGCATTAGAAAACTGAGCACCTTGCCTGGTCTTGCAGATGACCCCTCTGCTGTGGGACTACTGAGAGTTGAAGGGCAACAGGTACCAATCGCCAGAACAACAGTACACCGCCGGCAATACCGTACTGACAGAGACTCAGTGATTCCCATCCATGAAATGGTCCGTAAACTGGAGAGCCAAGGGGTGGTCAGCAAAACCCACTCACCCTTCAACAGCCCCATCTGGCCTGTGCGTAAATCTGAAGGAGAATGGAGATTGACCGTAGACTATCGTGCATTGAATGAGGTGACTCCACCGCTGAGCGCTGCTGTGCCAGACATGCTGGAACTCCAGTACGAGCTGGAGTCCAAGGAAGCAAAGTGGTATGCCACTATCGATATCGCCAATGCATTTTTCTCCATTCCTCTGGCAGCAGAATGCAGGCCTCAGTTTGCTTTCACCTGGAGGGGCGTGCAGTACACCTGGAATCGTCTGCCCCAGGGGTGGAAGCACAGTCCCACCATCTGTCATGGACTGATCCAGGCTGCACTGGAGAAGGGTGAGGCCCCCGAACATCTACAGTATATCGATGACATCATTGTATGGGGCAGCACAGCAGGGGAAGTCTTCGAGAAAGGAGAGAAGATTATCCAGATTCTGCTGAAAGCTGGTTTTGCCATTAAGCGAAGTAAAGTTAAGGGACCAGCTCAGGAAATTCAGTTTCTAGGAGTCAAGTGGCAAGATGGACGTCGTCAGATCCCAACAGAGGTAATTAATAAGATCACTGCTATGTCTCCACCTACCAACAAGAAGGAAACACAAGCCTTCCTAGGTGCCATAGGCTTTTGGAGGATGCACATTCCTGAGTACAGTCAGATCGTGAGCCCTCTTTACCTGGTTACCCGCAAGAAGAACGATTTCCACTGGGGCCCTGAGCAGCAGCAAGCCTTCGCCCAGATCAAGCAGGAGATTGCTCATGCAGTAGCCCTTGGCCCAGTCAGGACGGGACCAGATGTGAAGAACGTGCTCTACTCTGCAGCCGGGAACCATGGTTTGTCTTGGAGCCTGTGGCAGAAGGTGCCCGGTGAGACTCGGGGTCGACCACTGGGATTCTGGAGCAGAAGCTACAAAGGATCTGAAGCCAACTACACTCCCACAGAGAAGGAGATCTTGGCCGCCTATGAAGGAGTTCAAGCTGCCTCAGAGGTGATTGGCACAGAAACACAACTCCTCCTGGCACCCCGACTACCAGTGCTGGGCTGGATGTTCAAGGGAAAGGTGCCTTCCACACATCACGCCACTGACACCACATGGAGCAAGTGGATTGCCCTCATCACTCAGCGCGCCCGTATTGGGAATCCAAATCGCCCTGGGATTCTGGAAATAATTACAAACTGGCCTGAAGGTGAGACTTTTGGATTGTCTTCTGAAGAAGAAGAGGAGCAAGTGGCACGTGCTGAGGAAGCCCCACCATATAATGAGCTACCAGAGACTGAAAGACAATATGCCCTCTTCACTGATGGTTCCTGCCGAATTGTAGGCACTAACCGGAAATGGAAAGCTGCAGTATGGAGCCCCACACGACAAGTTGCACAAGCTACCGAGGGACAAGGTGGATCGAGTCAGGTCGCAGAGCTAAAAGCCATCCAGTTGGCTTTGGATATTGCTGAACGAGAGAAGTGGCCAAGGCTCTATCTCTACACTGACTCATGGATGGTAGCTAATGCTCTGTGGGGTTGGCTGGATCGCTGGAAAAAGGCCAACTGGCAACGCAGAGGGAAACCCATATGGGCAGCTGAGATTTGGCAGGACATTGCTGCCCGAATAGAGAAACTGACCATAAAGGTTCGACACGTGGATGCACATGTACCCAAAAGCCGGGCTAATGAAGAACATCACAACAACGAGCAGGTGGACCGAGCTGCCAAAGTGAAAGTATCACAGGTGGATCTAGACTGGCAGCACAAGGGAGAATCATTCCTAGCTCGTTGGGCCCATGATGCCTCTGGTCATCAGGGGAGAGATGCGACGTACCGATGGGCCCGTGACCGAGGGGTGGACCTTACCATGGACAGCATCTCACAGGTCATCCACGACTGCGAGACCTGTGCCGCAATCAAACAGGCCAAGCGGGTGAAGCCTCTGTGGTACGGTGGACGATGGTCAAAGTACAGGTATGGGGAAGCCTGGCAAATTGACTACATCACCCTTCCCCAAACCCGCCAGGGCAAACGCTACGTACTGACCATGGTAGAAGCAACCACAGGATGGTTAGAGACCTACCCTGTGCCTCATGCCACTGCCCGGAACACCATCTTGGGCCTAGAAAAACAAGTCCTTTGGAGGCATGGTACCCCTGAGAGAATTGAATCAGACAACGGAACCCATTTCAAGAACGGCCTTATCAACACGTGGGCCAAAGAACATGGCATTGAATGGATATATCATATCCCTTACCATGCGCCAGCTGCCGGGAAAGTTGAACGGTGTAATGGACTCCTTAAGACTACTTTGAAAGCACTTGGTGGTGGAACCTTCAGAAATTGGGAAATGAACTTGGCCAAAGCCACCTGGATGGTTAACACCCGAGGGTCCATCAATCGAGCCGGTCCTGCCCACTCTGAACCCCTACACACAGTGGATGGGGACAAGGTCCCAGTGGTACACATGAAAGGTATTTTAGGAAAGACTGTTTGGATTAATCCCACCACAGGCAAAGGCAAACCAATCCGTGGGATTGTTTTTGCTCAAGGACCTGGTTGCACTTGGTGGGTAATGCAGAAAGATGGGGAAACCCGTTGTGTACCGCAAAGAGACCTAATTTTTAGTGAGAACTGTATGTAAGGTTTCATTTTGTATTATATATCTGTAAGAGGGTATTGGTTTGGGTGTGATGTAGATGGTAATAGAATAAGGGGTGGATTATGTCCTGGGGTACAATGCAAAAATGTGTATTCTATCACCATCTGTTAAAATGTGGGAGGGGTGGTGATCCTTATCTCTGTGGGAGATATCCTCTGCTGATGTGCCATCTGATAAGATGGGGGGATGATCATCGTTATCTATTCACAACCCATCCTTCCTCCAGAAGATATATTCTGTTAATGGGCCATTAAGTCCTATTGTGTGACTGATAAGATTACATCACCCCATTGGGAGATGCCCCAACCAGGGGCAGGAGCCAAGCCTTTCCTACCTAGATAAAAAAACTGGGGTTTGGGACCCGAGGGCAGACCTTTCTACTGGATCCCAGAGGAAAGTCGGACCTTTTTCCACATCATTGCTGGATCTTCGGAGGAAAACTGCACCTTCTACAGGAGCACTGCTTCAACAGAACCACATCTGTCATCCAGGAGGACTGCAGCCACCATTTATACGGACTGCTACCAACACCCTGACTGACAGGGTGTCAGGTTGTATTTCTGACTGTGTTGGTGGTTGTTTCTTTTATATTATTGCATGTATTTTATTTTTTTTCTCTTTTCTCCTATTAAATTGTATTACTGACTTGGAGTCTCGCACTGGTTTTACTTTCAAACCAACACACTGGCCAATCTGCATTGATTGCCAGCGAAAATCGCGAGGGTGCGGCGTGAGCAGCGGCCGAAAGCGCTGAGCGGGGCCATCAAACCCAGCCCAGCAACTCCCGGCGTTCGCCAGCCCAGAGGTGGCGCGGACAGCGCGGCCGAGGGTGGAGAACCAGCCCGGCCGTGCGGGAGGGCTCTCACAAAGCGCGGAGCTCGCCAAGCCAGTCCAAGTTGCTCTCGGCGCTGCCCAAGGCCTCGAGTCAGGCCCTTCTCCGGGCCCCCCGGCATAAAGCCGCCGCCGCGCCGAGCGGGGATCGGAGCGGGCGGAGCCGCGGAGCACCGGGCTGGGGGGCGGCGGCGCCGCTCAAGAGCGGGGCTGACCCGGGGGGCACCGAACCGGGCCGGGTTCCCTGCGGGATCCGCCGGCACGAAAAAACAACACGGGGCCGCAAGAGCCCACGGCGGGGAGGGGCTTTGGGGCAGCTGCCCCACGCTAAGAAGCCAAAAGGCAGCGGGAAGGGGGAGGGTGCCGGGCTGTGCCGGTTCCCCGGGAATACCCGCCGGCATAAAGCCGTAGGAGCAGGGCCCCGAACCGAGGAGGAGAGGAACGGCGGAACCCACCCGGTGCTATGGGGGTCCCTGCATCGTAGGCAAATTGGTTTTACTTTCCAAGATGAACCTAAAGCCTTCTTTTTCTACTCCTTTCTTTTTATTTCCTGTCTTTTCCCTTCTTTTTCCTTGTAGCTGACTGGGAAGGCAAGCTTTTCTTGCGAGGACTTATAACTGTCTATCAGGAAGCTGGGCTTTTGTTGTGAGAACCGGTGATTTTTGGGAAGAATGGGACTAAGAGCAAGGAAGGAATCCCCAGGGGGAAGAAGAAATGGAAATATATCAACAGATATACCCTTAAATAGCTCCCTGGGAAGAAAAATACCCGTTGAAAATATGACTACAACGCCAAAGAATTTAAGATGATACAGTACTGTAGAATAGAATAGACTAAAAGAGAAATTAAGTCCGACTATGTATACTGGCCATGAGATGAGTCAAATAAGGAATAGATGTGTCAGGTTTAGAACATCCATGTAAAAGCTAGGAGCAAGCCCGGTACAGATATGGAAGAGGGGATTTCTCACTGAACAACCTTTCTAGCTCTGGCCTCTCAGTCCTGAATTTCAAGGGAAAGCTACTCTACACTCCATTCCATACAAACAGAAAATCCTGGATTTGGAAAAAACACTGGCCTAGAGTGTGCCTTGTTTTCCTCTTTCCCTTTTGCCAACTCCTGCCTTTTTTTCTCTCTCTCTGTGATTGCAAATTTTTGCTGTACACTTTCCCTCAGATAATTTAACTGCTTACCGTATCTAATGTAACAGTTGTTCTCCACCTAAATTTAACACGAGCAGGTGCTACTTCTCTTTCAGGTTAAGATCAGAGCTTGAATGCAGTGATTTCAAAGTGAATAAATTACCTTTCCATCTTTCAGTCCAAAATGAGCTACTGTCACCTGCACTTGCCCTTCCCTTCCTCTCCTGAACCACCGAGCAGCCCCACTGGGATGGCAGGAGCTGGGCCTGGGAACTGCTGCCTTTGGAGTTGCATCTCCTCCTCCCGTGGCTGCTGCTCAGAGCCCAGAAGTGCTCTGAGAACTTGAAGTTCTGGCAGCTGGGTTAGAGCCTACATGGGAGGAGGAGAAGGTTCACCAGAGCCCTTCTCCTGCCGTGCCAGCTCCAGGGCAAGGACTGCAATGGAAGCCAGCCAATGTCCAAAGCCCATCTGCTCTGCCAGTTCCTGTGGGAATGAGCTGCTGCAGAGGGGAAGATTTGGGTGGGAATGTGGTTCTCTAAGAAGGCCATAACTAAGTGCTTGCATGGGGGTTTTGGCTTCTGGAGCAGTGGAGTAGGGCTGTTGTTGGTTCCTACCCCTCCATGCCATGATGATGTAAGGGGTGAGGGATGCCATGTGTGCTGTGCACTGGCAGTGATCCTCAAGAAATCCTTCTAATCCTCTCCTTCGAGCTAGTCAAGCTCCTGGGAAAGACAGGACCAAAAAGAAAAAAGGATTCTCAGTTTTGTGCCCTCCTGCCCTTGTGGGGTGAGGGGCAGGAGGCAGAGGTCCAGCTTGGTCTCTCTCTGACCTTTCCTTTGAGACAACACTGTCTGCTCCCACCACAAAGGCACAGAGGGTGCTCTTTGCCCCCACCAGTGGGAAGTGGCTCTGCTGACCCCACTAAGAGTGCTGGAAGATGAGTCTGTGAATGAAACAATTGAATATTGCCTAGAGGGTGGTAGCAGGCAGTAGATGTGCCACCATTCTCTTTCCAGGACCCCACGGGGAGTACTTGAACTATCGACGATGAGAGAGAGACGGGGACACTGAATGGTGATCAAAATCCAAATTTACTGAGCACTACATGTGCTTATATACCATTTACAGGAAGGCTGGTAATATTTTCCTGCAATCACATAGACAAACCTTACATAGACAAACTCTCACATAGACAAACTTTACATTTGGACTTAGTAAAATCTTATTTCCCATAACCCAGACTTGATCCAGTCCTCTTGCAGTCAGATCTCTGTTTGCTCTTGCCAGGCATCCTCGTTGTCAGGCTGCATTTGCTGATTTAATCTGCAGTACTATCAGTCTCATTTGCATTACCCATATCCACATCTCCCCCTTTCTTTTAACTAAACATATACTCTTAAGTGATTTGTCTATTAAATTCTTAACACACTGTAAAATACAAGGAATAACTACTACAATGCATAATATGATGCCTAATACATACAAACCTATTTTAACTGAATTCCTGACCCAGCCAGTGAGTCCTCAGTGCCCTAAGAGCCAGTTCAGCCAGTCGTACCCATGATCTACCCGAAGTTTATTGACACCTTCTTTCAGGGCTTGAATGCTGGCATAGATGGGCTGGGAGTGGTCAGAAAGGTTAAGGCAACACATCCCATCGAATTCCTCAGCCACAGGCGGCGGCGGAGCTCGGAGGCGGCCCCAGCGCAGGTGGGAGCCGCGCTCGGTTGTGCGGGGGCTCGGGGCTCGCTGCGGGCCGAGGGGGCGGCAGGGGGCTCTGGCGGGTTGGTTGTGCCGGTGCCGGCCCGTGTTGGCGCTGGGCTGAGGGCGCTGCGGGAGCGGCTGCCCGCGGTCTCCTTCCCGCTGGGGCCTCGGCAGGAGCCGGTGCCGGAGCAGCGCTGGCTCGTCCCGGTTGCTGTGGGTGGCACAGAGGTGTCTGCCCTGTGCCCGGGGCTGTGCGGGAAAATTCCCGTGGCCAGAGCTTTGTGTGCCCGAAGGAGACAGAGGAGTCCTGTAAAAGTGACTTTATTGATGAACAAAGAGAGAGGCCATGCGGCATTTGCCATGCGGTCTCTAAAACGCAGCCTCCTTTTTATCCTCATTTTTCCGTCTGCATCTCCCTCTCCCATTCCCCTCTGGCTGACGTTTTCGGAAAGTTCAGACTTCCCGATCCACCTACGGCATGTCCCTCTTAATATGCACTCCTACTACGATATTAATCTTACTGCTTGCAATCCCTCATTTTCTTATTTTCTCAAGAATTGCCTTTACAAACTTTTAATTTCCATTGACTCAATTTCTTTTCCTGCATCCTCTTTGGCGCAAGGCGTCGTGCATGGTAAAAAGCTGAGAGTTGCTGCAGCACGTCAGAGGAGGGGCAGCATTCGTTTAAGCCATGATCTGCCAGGGAACCACGAAAACGTGTCCCATTCCCATCCTCTCCCTCTTTGCACTGGTACATGAGCTACTTTCTTATTTCCTTTGTTATCTGTTTCACCACTTTTCGGTTATCATGTGTTTGCAAACAGCCGTTTGCGTCATTTAATTTTCCACAAACTCCTCCTTCTTCTGTAAGTAGATAATCTGATCCCATCCCATGGTGAAATGTCTCGTTCCTCATTTCAGCGGCTTGGTCAGCAGGAAGGTCAGGAGCTGGAGCTGTCTCCTTGGTTATTATTTCAAGGACACTTTTTAACCTAATTATGTTACTCAAATTATGGATGGGTTTTCTGTGTCCTGATATGAATTCGTTAGGGATCCCAGGGGCTGGTCCATGGTGTTGTAGGATTTGTTCTGGTGGCCGTTCATCTTTTTCCCTTTTTTGGGTGCTCCCTCCTGCCACGGCTGCATCAATTGACCACTTTTAGCTTATGAAATGATAAAATGTTTGGATTCCCAACTCATTTCTCTGGACTAGCAAAAACACCTCATTGCTTTGGGGAGAGGGATGATCCCCCCCACACTTTTTTTCATGAAATTTGCTCAATATTCTCCGTTTGCTGTTTCCCTTTGCAGCTTAACCAGTTTCTGTTGCAGTCAGATATCCTCACTATGGGCTCTGCCTTTAGTTGTGCAAATTCCATCTGTGCAAGCAGGCAGAGCTGGGGGTGAGGGGCAGATGGACTCAGGGAAATTCCTCCCCCTGGCAAGAGGGCCCTTGGGCATTGTCCACACTTTTCCAGAGCAATGTTAATTTGCATTTCTAAAACTCCTCTGCTGGCTGCCTGGAACTAGGATTTTCTTCCAGAGCAGCCTTTAGGTGATTCTCACGTCCACCCTCACAACCTGCTTTATTTTTCTTTATTATTTTTTTTAACGATTTTTTATTAACAGTTTATGCGTTAAAGCCTCACCATTTGTGCTCTTCTAGGTTTGCAAAATGCAACTTAAAGGTGAGCTTCTAAAGATCCATTCTGAAATTCTCCCGTCATTAAGAGCCACCACAAATATATAGAAAAATATTCCAATGCAATCAAGTCTTTTCTGCCTCTTCTCCTAGGAGTAAAATTGCTTGTCACACGCCTGGCCCAAACCTAACTGACAATCTAAAAGTAGGATTAATGTGAAAAATTTTTCTCATGGTGTAATCTTGTCAGTGAAACTGCAGGGACAATAAAAAACTCTCCAACAATATCTTTAGTGTTAGAGAGTTAAGGCATTGCTTGATTCTGGTCAGGATGTGCAACAGAAATAATTTCATCCACACATAGCCCGGGTGTGCAGAGAAAATCATTCCATGAGATGTAAATTTTACTAGATTTTTCCTGAAATTTTACAGTCTGAACCCATTGAAATCCATTGGTTTAGTGTTTATTGCTTCCAGGTTGTGTAGTTCTTAGTATTTGGTTTCCTATTGCACTCAGATTTCTCCTCTTCTGATGTTAATTAGATCCACATTCCTGGATTTCCTTCTCAGCCTTTTCCAGACCAGGTGTCTCCATCTATGCCGGGGGCAGTGTCTGGGGTGGGTATTCCTTGATGTTTGCTGATGTTTCCTTGATGTTTTGTTGAATGTTGTTATCTTTGTGGGAATCTTTTGGGCTATTCCCAGTCTGTTGAGATGTTAAACTCATCTCTGTTGAGTGGTGCAACATCCCTTAAAAAAAACCTTTTAAAATTTCTTTCCTGAGAGAAAGGCAAACCGAGCCTGACTAGTAAAATGAAATGTGAAAAAAATTTAAATTTGGTATACTTTCCAACAGTGGAATCGCAGGCAGCCCAGTGTGTGAGTGTAATTGAGAGGCAGAGTCCTGGGTGGATGCTGTGAACAGCAAAGTGCCAAGGCAGGCTCTGTGCCAGCCCAGCTTCCTGTGGCAGAGATTTCACAAGAGACAGGATTCTGGCCACAGACTGCTTGAAATAGACATCCCTTATCTCCAGCCCACACTAGGTGGAGAATTCCCAGGGTAAGGAATTGCAAAGATCAATTCCAAGGGAGAGAATTGAATATCTGCCCTGGCTCTGGCCAAAGGTTATAATGGCCGGATGCTTGGCCTTCAGCCAAGGGCACACACTGACTCAGAAAACACTTCCTAAATGCAGCAACATGTTGCATATTCATAGACCTTCATGCATTATTCAGAATCATTCTCCCCAACCTGTAAATCACTATTTTTTCCTTTCCTGGAGTTCTGGTGTCCCATAATCCAAGAATGTGAAGAATTTCCTGATTATCTTTTTTACCATTCTCTGAGTTATTTATATAAACAAAAGCTTTTTACAACAAAATGTTGTACTTCAAAAAAATATATTTTCCACTACTATTTCTAAGTTCTGTTAATCGCAGAGCTAAAATAAACTGTGTTCATACAGAAAAGTTTTCCAACATATAGCATCCATTGTAATATTTGCAAAAAGTCAATAATATAATATGTACTTATAACACACCTAGGATTCAATTTTTTTTCTGAATATGGAAGAGCCATAGCTGTGGCACCAATCATTTTGTTACATATCATTTTCATTTTATTTGTTGCTTTTCTTCTGTCCATACCACAACATTGAGGCTATTGGGGTTCAGAAAGTGATACAATGTTATGGGTAGAACAGAGAACTCTCAATTCAGGTCCTGCAATTTCCTATTAATGCTCAGAATTCTTGCACCTCCTTTTCAGTCCTGGATTACTTCTGAGATTCTCCAGACCCTCTCTGGGTCAATACACCACAAACCTTCAGACAAAATATGTCTAACTATTTTCTCCACCATTTCCTCTTTTATTTCAAATACTCAAAGATGCTTTTTAGGCTGAACATTCAGCCATTTCACAGAGGCTTCTTCTGCCACTTCTTGTCCTCCTGATTGCAGCAAGTCATCCACATCCTGCATTAACCCAGTCCCTGGGGGTGGGGTAAATTCTTGTGATATTTTCTGCAAGGCTTGCCCCAATAAGGCTGGTGCTTCCGTGCATCCCTGCAGAAGGACCGTCCATGTCTTTTCCATTTTCCCTTCTACCTCTTGTTCCCACTCAAAGGCAAAATCCAGTTTACCATCCTGTGTCAGTGGGCATCCCCAGAAAGCATCTTTGCCATCAGGGACTGAATGGTGTCAGTGTGAGGAGGGCACCTGGTTGAAGATGGTGTAAGGATGTGAGAGCCCCTGGGTGCTGGGGCCCCCTTGGGCCCTGGGGTTCATCCCTCAGGGGCTGTAGAAACTCTGCCATGGCCTTTGCCTTCCCCTTGGCCTTTTCCTCATCCCTTCTTGCATTCCCCTGCTGTGCCTTTGTGACCAAGTGCTCCAGGGGCTTCTTCTGCCCCTCCTGCAGCCCCCTCAGTGCCTGGGGGTGCTCATCCTCTGACAGCTGCTGAGCTTTCTGCTAAATCATTCCTTTCTGCAGTGACCCAAGGAAAATGCTTAAAAGCTGATCTGGATGCTTGCACGTCCAATGCCCATTTCCCAGCTGTTCCTTTGTCCTGCTGCTCCTTGTGCTGTGGCTGCCGTGGCCAGCCCGTATCCCAGAGCCGGTGCCTGTCCTGCCGCAGTGTCCAAACGCGGCCCCCCCGGCGGGCAGGGCCGGCAGCTCCACGGGGCCGGGCAGCGGCCGGGGCGTCCCGCAGCCTCCTGGGGGCCGGGGGCCACTGCCGGGCCTGCAATTGCCGGGGGGTGCTGGGCTCAGGCAGCGCCCGGCGCTGAGCCCCGGCTGCCCCACAGCCCCGGCCCGGCCCCGCAGCTCCCCACAGGCCCCCAGCCCGTGCTCCCGGTGCCGCCCCTCTGCGCCCGCTCCTGCCGCTGCCCAGCACAGAGAAACCCCCTGCAATCCTGACCTCCTTGTGTGCCTGTCCTGGCAACCGGGGATGGAAAGGATCTGCAGCAGCTGGCTGTGCTGAAAACCATCCCCATCCTCAGAAATTTTCTCTTCCTCCTCTTTACCGTCCTTCATTTTTTTTTTCCCAGATAGAGTGCTCCTGCTGCATCTTGCCTGAACCATATTCCTGCGTACTCCTCTTCACCCAATCCCTTCTCAGCACACCAACACCATCCATCCCCTGTTGTCTAATTCCCTTCTCGACTTCCCTTACTGCCCCCCTGGGTGTCCATGTCCTTGATTACCTCTGGGACAATGTGCAAACTCCCTCCACATGCTGCCAAGGGCCCCTTCAGAGATATTTTGGGATCATCATCCCTTTGGCCAGGAGCCCTTCCTGGTTTTCCCTTTCTACCCTCCATGGGTGCCCTGCCATGTTTAGTCCCCGAAGATCCCACTGCAGTCACTGGTGAGATTTTCAGTGCTCTCTGGCTGCCGACTGTTCCCAGCCCCCCTGATCTGTCACTCGTCTGTCTCCTGGCCCCAGCGCCCCCCGGCAGGGGAATTTGGGGAGGTGGGACGGGGGGAGCGCCAAGGCCGGGCCCCCCCGCGCTGTGGTGGCGGCAGCGGCTGCAGTGGGGAGCGAGTGCGGGCGGGAGCGGCCGAGAGCCCAGCGCTGCCCCAGCCCGAGCTGCCCCAGCTCCATCGCTGCCCCTGCGCTGGGATGCTGTGGGTTTGGGGGGAAGAGGGAGCCGGCAGTGGGTGCTGGGCCTGGGGGCAGCAAAAGAAGGGAAGGAAAAGCAGGGTTGAAGCACAAAATGGTCAAATACTGCACGTGGGAAAAGAAGGTGGGATTGTGCAGGAGGAGGAGGAATAGTAGGAGGAAGACAAGTGTGAGGACATTTGGCGAAAACAGAGGAGGAGGATGAGCAGAAACGGGAAGCAGCACAAGGTTCCACCCTTCCCTGTATGTGCAGCCTCCCCTCCAGCCCTAGGAGTGTTTTTCCCCCCACATGCAGCAGGTGACAAGGGAGAGGGTTCCACGATTTTCACAGGGATGAATCTTAGTGTTTCTGAGCTTTATTGGGCTGTTGGTGATTTAGTTTATTTGCAGGGCCTTAATCTTTCTATTTTGGAGAGGATTTTGGCCCAGTCTTGCTGTTTGGGGGCGTGGGGTTTGAGGTGTATCTTGATCTTTGGAGGATTTTTGGGCTGAATCTTGGTGTTTTGAAGGTTCTTACACACAGACACAAGATGCTTAGTGACTTCCTGAGATGATCTTGGGAAAGGAGAAGCCCCCAGCCCAAGTACCTCTTATCTTGTTCTTTTCCTCAAACTAGGACTTGTCATTCCGAAGGTGTGGGCAGATGGAGGAGGAGGAAAAGCCCCAGAGATCCCTCAGGAGGAGGAGCTGCAAACCCAGCCCAGGGAGCTGCGAGGAGGAAAGACCCTCCCTGAGCCGGGAAGGCGGCCAGAGATCCAGGCAGAGCTCAGAGCTGGTGGAGAAGCCTCCTGGAGGGGAGAAGCCGCACAAGTGCTTGGAATGTGGGAAGGGTTTCAGCTACAGCTCCCACCTGATCCAGCACCAGATGATCCACAATGGGGAAAAGCCCTACGAGTGTGGGAAATGTGGGAAAAGCTTCAGGACGATTTCTGATCTGATGAAGCACCAGGTGATCCACACAGGGGAACGGCCCTACAGCTGCTTGGAATGTGGGAAGAGCTTTGGGTGGATGTCCTACCTGAAGAAACACCGACGCATCCACGCTGGGGAGAGGCCCTACGAGTGTCCCAAGTGTGGGAAGAAGTTTCACACCAGCTCCGATCGCCTCCTACATGAGCGGATTCACACAGAGGAGAGGCCCTTCCGCTGCCCCGACTGCGGGAAGGGATTTAACCGCAACTCCCATCTCATGAGGCACCGGCGCATCCACACTGGGGAGAGGCCCTACGAGTGTCCTGAGTGTGGGAAGAGCTTCTCCAGGAGCTCTCACTTGACCCAACACCAGCGGAGGCTCCACTAAGGGAAGCCCTGTGAGTGCCCCGAGTGTGGGAAGAGCTTCGTGCTCTGCTCCAGCTCCATCCCCCATGGGAGGATTGGTGTTCGATGATCCCCAGTGACCCCCGTTCGGCATAGCCCTGGTGATCCCTGTTGGGTGGGGGGAAGGAGTTGGAGAGAACTTTTCACTCTCCTTGTCTTTGAGCTATTTGGTTGGTAATAAATTTCCTCCCTGTTCCCAGGCTGGGTCTGTGATGCCTGTTCTGCT
The DNA here is from genome assembly GCF_052056855.1 of Sturnus vulgaris. NCBI lineage: Eukaryota > Metazoa > Chordata > Aves > Passeriformes > Sturnidae > Sturnus > Sturnus vulgaris. The sequence continues at coordinate 15,050,683 of NW_028276170.1, forward strand.
GTTTTTGGACGATCTCTCCCTGTCTTAATCTGACCCAGAAATTCTCTGTTAAATTTTCTGTCCCCTGTGCAGCTGGAGGGGCAGGGTCATATTGGCTTTGATGGGTGCCTGGCATCGGGCCAGCGTCACTCAGGCCATGGGTACCCCTGAGATCCCAGTGTGGTGATGCATTCCCCCACTTCTAGAGAAAGTGCCCACCCAGACTGAGGTCAAGATGAAACATTGTTATGACTGGAGCCCACCCTCTTGTGACCCTGTCAGCAGAAATCCAAAAGGAGACCTTTGAGCTCTCCTGGGCCACCGTGGGCTGTGACCAGCAGTCTCCCTCTGAGGGGCCTCTCAGAGCCAGCAAACCCTCGGCTTTGCTGTGCCTGGAGGATCGCTGAAACACGACGTGTCCTGGGCCCATACCCTCACTGCTCAAGGCCCCATCCTTTGGCCAGTGGGAGAGGCAAAAACATCTGAAGGGAGGATTTCACTGAGCTCTGAGGGGAATTTTTCCCAGGTACCTTGCTTGCACTGAGTGTACTGTCTGTGTGTGTGCCCCTGCACATATGCTACAGCAAATCTGGGAGAAATCTTACATTCCTAGATGTGAAAGTACCTTGGATACCTAAGGTCTGTATGCAAGGTTTAGTTATAGTTATGAACTTTCTTAAATACTTCGGTTATTCTATTGCTAGATTGTTAAATGTAAGTCATAAGCTAAGTGGTGTTTTTCTATTAAGTTGCTAAGTACAACTTGGAAGTTATAGCTATAAGTTAGGTTAAATGCTGTTAAGTGTTATTCCTCCGTGGAATTCTTAACGTTAAGTTATAAGTTAAGTTAGGTATTAGTTCAGTGTTGTACCTCTGTTGCATTGCAGGGGCTAAGGTATAAGTTAAGTGACAAATTAAGGGAGAAGTTAAAGTGTTGTTTAGAGTTGTAAAATTTTTAGGCCATGCTCCTTTTAATCCTTGCCCGCACTCTCTTTTGTCCCATGCGCATAAACACAGCACACACCCACCCACACTCCCCTAGGGAGTTCTCAGTTCATTTCTGTTTTGGTTGCCTGGATTTTGTTTGGTTTTGTTGTTGCTTGTTTTCCCTTGTTGTGCCTCAGCTGTCCTGTAGGCAGTAGAGTGAATCTTGCCAACAAACTTGTGCTTTGTCATTTAATATTAAATCTGACTTTTGTTCATGCCCTTGTCACCAATTTTTAAGCGATCTTAAATACTCTCATTAATGATGAATGGATAAATGGATTTCAATGGATTACAATCTCATTCATGACAGCACCACAATGTCCCGCATCACCGAGGGCCCTGACACACGCCCGTGTCACAAAGGGCCACCCCCGGCACCCAAGAGCAGAGGGACAGCCTGGAAGCGGCCCGGAGCAGCCCCGGCCTCGTGGCCTTGTAGCCCCTGGCGTGGCCAGAGCCCTGGGAGGCTTTGGCCACGGTGGGAGCCGGCAGCCCCAGCCCCGGCCTGCAGAGCCCTGGGGCTGCAGCCCGGGCTGGCCGGGGCAGGAGGAATTGGCCGGGCCGGACGTGCCAGGGCCTTGTGGGCAGTGGCTCCGTGTCCCGCGGGAGGCCGGGGACGAGGGGTGTCCCTCAGGGCTGTGCCCGGGCACCGGGGCTCGTCAGTGCCTCGCTCAGTGACACCCAGGGGCACCGAGCGCAGCCTCGGCGCCTTTGCAGGGCACGGGGAGCTGAGCGGGGCAGGGGCACCACGGAAACACCGAGTGCCTGCCCGGGGCAGAGCCGGGGCAAAGCCGGGCTGGAGAGCCGGGAGAGGCTGCTCAGAGCTGGCCCGGGCACTTGGGCACCTGGGAGACAGAGCCCGGCTCGGAGCTGACACTGAGCCCAATACCTGAGAAATCACAGCCGGCTTTTCTAGACACACTTCATTATTTTGTATTTTCTCAATTTGACTTTTTATCCGGGAACATTTTCAATGTTCATTTTACCTTTTTTTTTTACTCTTTAGAAAGAATTCTATTGTATTTCATTATGTGTGAGGATGGATGGTCTGGGAAAGGTTGCAGGTAATGGCGTTTTTTATTCAATATATTTTCAAATCTGAGATGTGACAAGTCCAGACTTTGACTCCAGCAGCAGTATCTGGTTCCAGACTGCTCTGCTTTTCACGGTGACATCTCCGTTCATTCAATTCCAGCAGTCAAAGCCCTTGAAACACGGAAAAGCTGGGAATGAGGTTGAAGACCTTGGAGGGTTTGCTGTGTCCGTACATTCCCCATCTCCCCTGGTGTCCGTTCAGCCTCTCCACTCCTGTCCTAGAGCACATTGCTGTATCCAGAGTTCAGTACGTGCTTTTACAGATAGATATTTACATGTGATTATTTTATACACGATTCTCTTGCAGTGAGTTACTGTGATGGTAATTCCATGATCCTCTGCTTTGTGCCCAAAGAATGGTTATTGTATCTAAACCCCGGCAGCCCGGGAGGGGATGTGTGCGGGGCCGGGGCGGGGAGAGGCTCCTTGTTCATTCCGCGGGCGTTTTGAAGCCTCGCTGCTCGGGTTTTCCGCGGCTCTCTCTGTGCACCGTGGGTTTCTGTTTGCCTGAGAAGCGGTTTTGCCCCAAGCAAACAAAGGATTTTTCCCCTTTTCTTGGCTGGGAGAGGATGCAGGGGCAGCCTTGCCGTGCCTGGAGGCGAACTGAGCAGCTGCTGTGTCGCAGCCCGGGGGCTCCGCGCCGGCAGGAGCGGAGCGGCGCCGCTGCAGCCCAAAGCCGCTGCGAGCCGGGCCGAGCCGGGAGAGAAAACAGCCCGAGGCTTCAGCCCCGCTGCTTCGCCTGCCGGGACCGTGCCCGCGGAGCCCGGCTGGGGAGGAGTTCAAGGGCAGGCGAGCCCCGGGCTTTCATCTCCTTCGGGACAGCCCCTCGTTGGTTTTTCCCCTGCGGGAGAAGCGGCGCCACCTGTACAATGTGTTGTGAGCAGGGATTTCTCTGGCATTTTGGGTCATTTTCCCTGGTGAGTGTGGGGAAAGGTCTGATAATTTAATATCCAGAAGTCTGGGAGGTTTTTTTGCTTTGTAGGCTTATTGTTTGTTAATAAACTGTTGGAGTTTTTTCCACTTTCATGTATTAATATTTATTTCCCATTGGTGGAAAGGGATTATTGGAACCCTGCAGAGAAGACAGCACTCACTCCAGTGTGCTTTTTAAAATCGTCTCTCAAACTAAGATACCCATCCCTGTGGCCTCCTGTCCACTCACCCCAAGGGACTCCAGTGGCTCTCCCAGTCCATCCCAGTCTCTCCCAGTGTCCTCACAGTCCCTCCCAGTGTCACCAGAGTCCTTCCCAATTCCTTTTAGTCCACAGACATTCCATTCCCAGTCCACTCCCAGACCTCCAGCCTCTCTCCCACTGCCATCCCAGTGTGTCCCCAAATCTCTCCCCTCTATCCAAGTGTCCTCTCAAATCCTTTTCAGTCAAATCCCAAACCTCCAGTCTTTCACCCATTGCCCCAATCCACTCCACTCTCTCCCAGTGTTCCCCTACTCTCTCCAATTTCATTCCCAGTCACTCTCAGTGCCACACCAGCCCTCTCCCATCTCTCCCAGTCCCCCCCAGCTGATCCCAGTGTGTCCCCACTCCCTCCCAGTGTGTCCATCTCGCTGCTTCCCTCGAGCTCCCAGCCCCGGCTGCCTGCTCTGCTCCCTGATGGATTTCTACCCTGCCGACATCCAGCTGAGCTGGTTCCAGGGCCAGCAGGAGCTCTCGGGACACGTGGTGGCCACCGACCTGGTCTCCATTGGGGACTGGATTTCTACCAGCTCCTGGTGCTGCTGGAAATTCCCCCCGGCACGGGGTCAGCTCCAGCTCCAGGTGGAGCACGTCAGCCTGGAGCACCCCCTGAGCCGGCACTGGGGCACGGCCCGGACCCCACAGTGTCGGGGGAGTGGGGGAGGCGCTGGGGGAGCTGGGAGAGGGATTGGGCTGTGCTGGGGTAACTGGGAGAGAGTTTGAGATAGCCTAGTTTAAACTGGGATAATGGATTGGGGGTCTAGAATGGCTGAGGAGTTTGAAGGATGTTAGGAGGGTGGGATGGGGTTCCGGGGATCCTGGAGGGCACTGGGAGGGAGTCTGGGGGTGCTGGGTGTAACGGGGAGGGATTTGAGTGAGCGTGGAGGAGCTGGAAAAAGATCAGGAATTGGAAAGCAGGGGATGGAATGAGGTTGGTTGTGCTGGGAAGAGACTGGGAGGGGTCTTGGTGAATCCTGGTGGGGCTGTAAAGGGACTGGTAGAAGGTTTGGGGGTCCTGGGGCAGCGGGGAGCAAATGGGAGGGAGTTATGCCATTTTGAGAGGGACAGGAAGGGCTTTGGTGGATCCCAAGGAAGCTGGGAAGACATTAGGAGAATGTTTTAAGGAGCTCTAGGTGGGCTGGGGGAGACTGGGAGGATTCTTCGAGTGGCTTGGAATGTCCATGAGAGGTTTTGGTTGGTCCTGACCCCTGTGGTCCCCTAGAGATGTCGCCGGACGCTGCCCACAGTAAAGTGCTGATGGGGATGGGGGCTCTGTGTTGGGCTTCGTCTTCGTGGCACTGGGGCTCAGCTACTAAGTGTGCAAGAAGGGGGGGGGAGGTCCCGGGGGTCGTGTTTCCCCTCCCCGAGTGTGTGTGCTCCTCCTAGGGACCGCCAGCCGGGGGTCACCACCTTTTCTCTGCCCACAGAACTCCTGAGCCAGCAGTGTCTACAGCCCCTCCCCGTGGCCTCGGACCCAGCCAGGATACCACGCTCCGTCCCCTCGCTGATTTTGGGAGGGGAGTGTGTCCCCTCCAACCCTGTGTTACTCTGTCCAAGCCGAGCTGCTCCCAGTGCTCCCAATAAAGCTTCCCAGTTATACCCAGTTCCATTGACTTGGGGGCGGGACCTGGGGGGACCCCGCGGGGGGATCGTGACTGGGGGGGAGGGTGGGGTCCAGGTGGGGAACACTGGGTGCTGCGGGTCTGCCCGGCAACCGGTGAGTCATCACAGCTGCTCTCTCTCATTGGCTGAATCTTCTTCATCGCATTCTCTGATTGGATGAGGGCAGGTCCGGGAGTTGAGAGAAGGAACAGGAGAGATCCCGCCCCGAGCACCGGCACGGGAACAACAGAGCCAGCCTGGGCACAGCGAGGGAATTTATTACCAACCAAATCACAGCGGCACAAGGAGAAGGGAAAGAAATCTCTCCAGCCCCTTCCCCCCACCGAACAGGGATCACCAGGGCTCTGCCCAACGGGGGTCACTGGGGATCATCCAACACCGATCCTCCCATGGGGATGGAGCTGGAGCAGAGCACGAAGCTCTTCCCACACTCGGGACACTCACAGGGCTTCCCTTAGTTGTCTCTATGCTGGTGTTGGGTCAAGGCTGATCTCGGTGAGAAGCTCTTCCCACACTCCCCACACACGTAGGGCCTCTCCCCAGTGTGGATCCTGTGGTCCTTGATGCTGTGGGGGGTCTTGCTGAAGCTCTTCCCTCCTTCCAAGCACCAGCAGGGATATTTCCTAGTTTGGATCTCCTGGTGCCACATCAAGTGGGAGCTCTGGGTGGAGCTCATTTCATGTTCTAAGCTCTTGTAGGGTGTCTCAGTTTGAGAGATGGTTTTTAAGAGGACACCCTGGAGTGAGTGTCATCTCCTCTACAGGGTTCCAATAATCCCTTTCCGCCAACACGAAATTAATATTAATACATGAAAGTGGAAAAAACTTCAACAGTTTATTAACAACCAGAAAGCCCACAGGCCAAGGGGGAAAAAAGTAAATAACTGCTAGATATTAAATTGTCAAATCTTATCCCACACAGACACCTGGGACAAAAGACCCAATATTCCAGAGAAATCCCCGCTCACAACACACGGTACAGCCGCCGACTTCTTCCCCAGGGGAAAAACCAACGAGGGGCTGTCCCGAAGGAGATGAAAGCCCGGGGCTCGCCTGCCCTTGAACTCCTCCCCAGCCGGGCTCCGCGGGCACGGTCCCGGCAGGCGAAGCAGCGGGGCTGAAGCCTCGGGCTGTTTTCTCTCCCGGCTCGGCCCGGCTCGCAGCGGCTTTGGGCTGCAGCGGCGCCGCTCCGCTCCTGCCGGCGCGGAGCCCCCGGGCTGCGACACAGCAGCTGCTCAGTTCGCCTCCAGGCACGGCAAGGCTGCCCCTGCATCCTCTCCCAGCCAAGAAAAGGGGAAAAATCCTTTGTTTGCTTGGGGCAAAACCGCTTCTCAGGCAAACAGAAACCCACGGTGCACAGAGAGAGCCGCGGAAAACCCGAGCAGCGAGGCTTCAAAACGCCCGCGGAATGAACAAGGAGCCTCTCCCCGCCCCGGCCCCGCACACATCCCCTCCCGGGCTGCCGGGGTTTAGATACGATAACCATTCTTTGGGCACAAAGCAGAGGATCATGGAATTACCATCACAGTAACTCACTGCAAGAGAATCGTGTATAAAATAATCACATGTAAATATCTATCTGTAAAAGCACGTACTGAACTCTGGATACAGCAATGTGCTCTAGGACAGGAGTGGAGAGGCTGAACGGACACCAGGGGAGATGGGGAATGTACGGACACAGCAAACCCTCCAAGGTCTTCAACCTCATTCCCAGCTTTTCCGTGTTTCAAGGGCTTTGACTGCTGGAATTGAATGAACGGAGATGTCACCGTGAAAAGCAGAGCAGTCTGGAACCAGATACTGCTGCTGGAGTCAAAGTCTGGACTTGTCACATCTCAGATTTGAAAATATATTGAATAAAAAACGCCATTACCTGCAACCTTTCCCAGACCATCCATCCTCACACATAATGAAATACAATAGAATTCTTTCTAAAGAGTAAAAAAAAAAGGTAAAATGAACATTGAAAATGTTCCCGGATAAAAAGTCAAATTGAGAAAATAGAAAATAATGAAGGGTGTCTAGAAAAGCCGGCTGTAATTTCTCAGGTATTGGGCTCAGTGTCAGCTCCGAGCCGGGCTCTGTCTCCCAGGTGCCCAAGTGCCCGGGCCAGCTCTGAGCAGCCTCTCCCGGCTCTCCAGCCCGGCTTTGCCCCGGCTCTGCCCCGGGCAGGCACTCGGTGTTTCCGTGGTGCCCCTGCCCCGCTCAGCTCCCCGTGCCCTGCAAAGGCGCCGAGGCTGCGCTCGGTGCCCCTGGGTGTCACTGAGCGAGGCACTGACGAGCCCCGGTGCCCGGGCACAGCCCTGAGGGACACCCCTCGTCCCCGGCCTCCCGCGGGACACGGAGCCACTGCCCACAAGGCCCTGGCACGTCCGGCCCGGCCAATTCCTCCTGCCCCGGCCAGCCCGGGCTGCAGCCCCAGGGCTCTGCAGGCCGGGGCTGGGGCTGCCGGCTCCCACCGTGGCCAAAGCCTCCCAGGGCTCTGGCCACGCCAGGGGCTACAAGGCCACGAGGCCGGGGCTGCTCCGGGCCGCTTCCAGGCTGTCCCTCTGCTCTTGGGTGCCGGGGGTGGCCCTTTGTGACACGGGCGTGTGTCAGGGCCCTCGGTGATGCGGGACATTGTGGTGCTGTCATGAATGAGATTGTAATCCATTGAAATCCATTTATCCATTCATCATTAATGAGAGTATTTAAGATCGCTTAAAAATTGGTGACAAGGGCATGAACAAAAGTCAGATTTAATATTAAATGACAAAGCACAAGTTTGTTGGCAAGATTCACTCTACTGCCTACAGGACAGCTGAGGCACAACAAGGGAAAACAAGCAACAACAAAACCAAAAAATTCCAGGCAACCAAAACAGAAATGAACTGAGAACTCTCTAGGGGAGTGTGGGTGGGTGTGTGCTGTGTTTAGGTGCATGGGACAAAAGAGAGTGCAGGCAAGGATTAAAACGAACACGGCCTAATAACTAATCAATGCTAAGCAATACTTTAACTTCTCCCTTAACTTATACCTTAGCCCCAGCAATTCAACAGAGGTACAACAACGAAATAATACCTAACTTAACTTATAACTTAACGTTAACAATTCAACAGAGCAGTAACACTTAACAGCATTTAACCTAAGTTATAGTTATAACTTCCATGTTGTACTTAGTAATTTAATGGAAAAACAACAATTAGCTTATGACTTACATTTTAAAACTTAGCAAAACATTTAACACTTACAGCATTTAAGTAAGTTCATAACTATAACTGAACCTTGCTAAGAGGCCTAACTTAGATATCCAAGGTATTTCCACATCTAGGAAAGCTGTATTTCTCCCAGATTTGCTATAGTATATGTGCAGGGGCACACACACAGACAGAACAGTCAGTGGAAACAAGGTACCTGTGAAAAATTCCCCCCAGAGCTCAGTGAAATCCTCCCTTCAGATGTTTTTGCATCTCCCACTGACCAAAGGATGGGGCCTTGAGCAGTGAGGGTATGGGCCCAGGACACGTCGTGTTTCAGCGATCCTCCAGGCACAGCAAAGCCGAGGGTTTGCTGGCTCTGAGAGGCCCCTCAGAGGGAGACTGCTGGTCACAGCACACGGTGGCCCAGGAGAGCTCAAAGGTCTCCTTTTGGATTTCTGCTGGCAGGGTCACAAGAGAGTGGGCTCCAGTCATAACCATGTTTCATCCTGGCCTCAGTTTGGGTCAGCACTTTCTCTAGGAGTGGGGGAATGCATCACCACACTGGGATCTCAGGGGTGCCCATGGCCTGGGTGACGCTGGCCCGATGCCAGGCACCCACCAAAGCCACTCTGATCCTGCTCCTCCAGCTGCAAGGGAAGAGAAAGTTTAACCAGGAACTCCAGGATCAGATTAAGATGGGACGAGCAAACACAACAAACAGCAAAACGGGTGTCACAGACCCAGCCTGGGCACAGCGAGGAAATTTATTCCCAATCAAATCATAGCAATAGAAGGAAAAGAGAGAGAAATCTCTCCAAGCACTTCCCCCACCCAGTGGGGTCACCAGGAACACAGATCACCAGGGCTCTGCCCAACGGGGGTCACTGGGGATCATCCAACACCGATCCTCCCATGGGGGATGGAGCTGGAGCAGAGCACGAAGCTCTTCCCACACTCAGAGCACTCACAGGGCTTCCCTTAGTGGTGACTCCGTTGGTGTCGGGTCAAGTTAGAGCTCTGTGAGAAGCTCTTCCCACACTCAGGACACTCGTAGGGCCTCTCCCCAGTGTGGATGAGACGGTGCCTGATGAGGGTGGAGTTGTGCTTGAATCCCTTCCCGCAGTCGGGGCAGCGGAAGGGCCTCTCCTCTGTGTGAATCCGCTCATGTTGGAGGAGAGTGGAGCTTCTCTGAAACCTCTTCCCACACTTGGGACACTCGTAGGGCCTCTCTCCAGTGTGGATGCGCTGGTGGCTTCTCAGGTGAGAACTCAAGCCAAAGCTCTTCCCACATTCCAAGCAGCTGTAGGGCCGTTCCCCTGTGTGAACCACCTGGTGTCGGATCAGTGTGGAGCTGTCGCTGAATCTCTTCCCACATTCCCCACACTCGTAGGGCTTCTCCCCAGTGTGGGTCCTCTGGTGCCAGATCAGCTTGCAGCTCCACCTGAAACCCTTCCCACATTCCAAGCACTTGTGGGGCTTCTCCCCTCCATGAGGCTTCTCCACCAGCTCTGAGCTCTGCCTGGATCTCCGGCCGCCTTCCCGGCTCAGGGAGGGTCTTTCCTCCTCGCAGCTCCCTGGGCTGGGTTTGCAGCCACTCCTAGTGAGGGATCTCCCAGGCTTTTCCTCCTCCTCCATTAGCCCACACCTTCGGAATGACAGTTCCTGGTTTAAGGAAAAGAACAAGATAAGAGGTACTTGGGCTGGGGGCTTCTCCTTTCCCAAGATCATCTCAGGAAGCCACTGAGCATCTTGTGTCTGTGTGTAAGAACCTCCAAAACACCAAGATTCATCCCTGTGAAAATCGTGGAACCCTCTCCCCTGTCACCTGCTGCATGTGGGGGGAACAACTCTCCTGGGGCTGGAGGGGAGGCTGCACATACAGGGAATGGTGGAACCTTGTGCTGCTTCCCGTTTCTTCTCATCCTCCTCCTCTGTTTTGACCAAATTTCCTCACAATCCTCTTCCTCCTACTATTCCTCCTCCTGAACAATCCCACCTTCTTCTCCCACGTGCAGTATTTGACCATTTTGTTGTTCAACCCTGCTTCTCCTTCCCTTCTCCTGCTGCCCCCAGGCCCAGCACCCACTGCCGGCTCCCTCTTCCCCCCAAACCCACAGCATCCCAGCGCAGGGGCAGCGATGGAGCTGGGGCAGCTCGGGCTGGGGCAGCGCTGGGCTCTCGGCCGCTCCCGCCCGCACTCGCTCCCCACTGCAGCCGCTGCCGCCACCACAGCGCGGGGGGGCCCGGCCTTGGCGCTCCCCCCCTCCCACCTCCCCAAATTCCCCTGCCGGGGGGCGCTGGGGCCAGGAGACAGACGAGTGACAGATCAGGGGGGCTGGGAAGAGTCGGCAGCCAGAGAGCACTGAAAATCTCAGCAGTGACTGCAGTGGGATCTTCGGGGACTAAACATGGCAGGGCACCCATGGAGGGTAGAAAGGGAAAGCCAGGAAGGGATCCCGGGAAAAGGGCTGATGATTCCAAAATATCTCTGAAGCGTCCCTTGGGAACATGTTGAGGGAATTTGCCCATTCTCCCAGAGGTAAACAAGGACATGGACACACAGGGAGGCATTAAGGAAAGTCGAGAAGGGATATAGGCAATAGGGGATGGAAGGTGTCGGTGTGCTAGGAAGGGATTGGGTGAAGGGGAGTGTGCGGGAATATGGTTCAGGCAAGAAGCAGCAGGAGGAATCTATGTGGGGGAGAAAAAGGATGAAGGGAAAGAGGAGGAAGAAAAAAATACTAAGGATGGGGATGTTTTCCAGCAGGCTCTTATCCTCACAAGTTGCCAGCTGCTGCAGATCCTTTGTATCCCCGGTTGCCAGGACAGGCACACAAGGAGGTCAGGATTGCAGGGGGTTTCTCTGTGCTGGGCAGCGGCAGGAGCGGGCGCAGAGGGGCGGCACCGGGAGCACGGGCTGGGGGCCTGTGGGGAGCTGCGGGGCCGGGCCGGGGCTGTGGGGCAGCCGGGGCTCAGCGCCGGGCGCTGCCTGAGCCCAGCACCCCCCGGCAATTGCAGGCCCGGCAGTGGCCCCCGGCCCCCAGGAGGCTGCGGGACGCCCCGGCCGCTGCCCGGCCCCGTGGAGCTGCCGGCCCTGCCCGCCGGGGGGGCCGCGTTTGGACACTGCGGCAGGACAGGCACCGGCTCTGGGATACGGGCTGGCCACGGCAGCCACAGCACAAGGAGCAGCAGGACAAAGGAACAGCTGGGAAATGGCGATTGGACGTGCAAGCATCCAGATTAGCTTTTAAGCATTTTGTTTGGGTCACTGCAGAAAGGAATGATTTAGCAGAAAGCTCAGCAGCTGTCAGAGGATGAGCACCCCCAGGCACTGAGGGGGCTGCAGGAGGGGCAGAAGAAGCCCCTGGAGCACTTGGTCACAAAGGCACAGCAGGGGAATGCAAGAAGGGATGAGGAAAAGGCCAAGGCGAAGGCAAAGGCCATGGCAGAGTTTCTACAGCCCCTGAGGGATGAACCCCAGGGCCCAAGGGGGCCCCAGCACCCAGGGGCTCTCACATCCTTACACCATCTTCAACCAGGTGCCCTCCTCACACTGACACCATTCAGTCCTTGATGGCAAAGATGCTTTCTGGGGATGCCCACTTACACAGGATGGTAAACTGGATTTTGCCTTTGAGTGGGAACAAGAGGTAGAAGGGAAAATGGAAAAGACATGGACGGTCCTTCTGCAGGGATGCACGGAAGCACCAGCCTTATTGGGACAAATCTTGCAGAAAATATCACAAGAATTTACCCCACCCCCAGGGATTGGGTTAATGCAGGATGTGGATGACTTGCTGCAATCAGGAGGACAAGAAGTGGTAGAAGAAGCCTCTGTGAAATGGCTGAATGTTCAGGCTAAAAAGCATCTTTGATTATTTGAAAAAACAGCGCAAATGGTGGAGAAAAAAGTAAAATATTTCGGACATATTTTGACTCAAGGTTTGTGGTGTATTAACCCAGGGAGGGACCAGGGAATCTCAGAAGCAATATTACCCAGCACTAAAATGGAACTGGGACAATTCTGAGGATTAACAGGGATTTGCAGAACCTGCACTGAGGATTCTCTGTTCCAGCAAGAATATTGTACGACTTTTTAACCCCAGACAGCCCTAGTATTATGGTATGGACATAAGAAAAAGAACAAAACTTGAGAAAATGAAAAAACAAAGTGATTGACGCCACAGCCATGGCTCTACCCGAGTCAGAAAAGAAATTGGAATGGGATGTGCATGTTAAACAGGGCCATGCCAAAGGAATTTGGACTTCCCGGCTGCAGGAGCAGCATGGGAGGGCACCACTGACCCTGCACTGAAGGCAACGCAGCAGCAGCCAGGGCTCCACATCGGGCCAAGCCCCTGGGCCTGCCCACAGATCCTCTGCTGAAATCCTCTGCCTGGGCACCCTCCTTTGGCATCTCCACACACTGGGGCCAATCCTTGCTGCCACTGCTGGAGCTTCGCTGCTTTCTGTGCCTGCACTGCCACAGCTGCTGGGGAAGACAACGGCACAATTCCACTCTGCCCCTCAGTTACACTCACACACTGGGCTGCCGGGCATTCCATGGTCAGAAAATATAGCAAGCTAAAATTATTAAAAATCTATTTCTATACTCAGGCTTCATGTGCTTTGCATTGGGGAAACGAATTTTAAAGAGATTTCTAAGGAATGTTCCTCCACTCAACAGAGAGGAGTTTAACATCTCAATAGACTGGGAATAGCCCAAAAGATACTCACAAAGATAACGACCATTAAGGCCATCAGCAAACATCAAGGAACACCCACCCCAGACACTGCCCCTGGCATAGTTGGAGATGCCTGGTCTGCAAAAGGCTGAGAAGGAAATCCAGGAGTGCGGACCTAATTAATATAGAGGGGAAGAAATTCGGGTCCGATAGGAAATTAAATAGTAACAACTACACAACTTGGAAGCAATGAACATTAAACCAATGGATTTCTATGGGTTCAAACTGTAAAAAGTTAAGGGAAAATCTAGTAAAACTCACGTGTCATGGAATGATTTTCTCTGCACACCCGGGCTATTTGTGGATGAAATGATTTCTGCTACACATCCTGGCCAGAATCAAGTAATGCCTTGATTCTCTAACAGTAGAAATGGTGTTGAAGAGTTTTGGGTCCTCCCGCAGTTTTGGTGACAAGATTACATCATTAGAATGTTTTTTCTTAATAATCCTACTTTTATATTTTCCATTAAGATTGGGCCAAGGGTGTGAGAACCTCATTTCAGTGTTAGGGGAATAAGCAGAAAAAATCTTTATTCCTTTGGGGATTTTTTGGGTATGTTTATGAGTGGCTGTTAGTGATGGCAAAATTTTGGTATGGAATTTGTAATGTTCACTGTTCACCTTTAGGCTGCATTTGGCAAAACCAAAAGCCCTGTATAATTTAATAGAATATTGTTTTAAAAAGAGAATAAAAAAGAAAAGCAGCGGGAGGGGGGAGGAGAGAGAGGAGGGAGAGAATATGTGAGTCACCTGATGGGCTTTCAAGAGGTGCTTGAATTGGGGAAAAGGGGGTTGGATCCCCAGAGGTAGCAGGAGGGACCTGGAGCTGTCCTCTTTGAAACTACACCCCAAAAATACTGAAAATCAGGGATTCCTCCCAGGAAAAAGCTGCCAGGAGCTGTCCAAAAGGAGTGAAAGCGGGGCTTGGGAACCCGAGATTGAGCAGGAGAGGCCTGGAACCCCCAAAAGCAAGCACGGGGCAGGGGGTTTGATGTTGGAGTGATGATTGGGAATGGGCCAAAGAATGGGGGAAAAGAGGGAGCTGGGACGCCCAAAGATTGGGGGAGGGGGCTGGGAAACCCACATTGAGTCGTGAGGGGTCAGTAGATTTGGGGAATGATGAGAAAGAGGGGGAGAGGGGAGGGAAAGGTGGAGTTGGGATGGAAGAAAGGTGGTTCCCTGTCCCTTAGCACTCGATCCCTGGAGCGATTATCTGCGGATTGGATGGGGGGGCAGATCCGCACTGGAGGGGCCCCCTGCCCATCCCAGTGTGTCCATCTCGCTGCTTCCCTCGAGCTCCCAGCCCGGCCCCGGCTGCCTGCTCTGCTCCCTGATGGATTTCTACCCTGCCGACATCCAGCTGAGCTGGTTCCAGGGCCAGCAGGAGCTCTCGGGACACGTGGTGGCCACCGACCTGGTCTCCATTGGGGACTGGATTTCTACCAGCTCCTGGTGCTGCTGGAAATTCCCCCCGGCACGGGGTCAGCTCCAGCTCCAGGTGGAGCACGTCAGCCTGGAGCACCCCCTGAGCCGGCACTGGGGCACGGCCCGGACCCCACAGCGCCGGGAGGGGCTGGCAGGACACGGAGGGGATTGGGGGTCCTGGGCTTAACGTGGACACCCTCCCTGGGAACCCTCTTCCCGCTCTCCCATCTCCCTTTATACCCCCTCTCCCATCCCTTTCCCACCAGTCCCTTTCCCGCCCCGCTCACCCGAGAGAGCTCCTCGCCGGCAGCCGAGAGATGGAGGAGAAGGAGCAGGAGAAGGAGGAGGAGGAGCAGGAGGAAGAGGAGAGGTAGAGGAGGAGCAAGAGGAGGAGGAGCAGCGAGAGGCGGCAGCCCGTGCGTCCATCGCTCTCTGGATGTGCAGCCCCTTCGCGCCCGCAGTATCGGCCCCCCCGTATTGTGTAGGTGACCGGGGAGGGGGACCTCGCCCCGAATATCTTGGGCGGTCCTGGCAGGGGTTTTTTGAGAGGGGGAGGGATATTTGGAGCTCACCCGAAGTATCTTTGGGTCTCCCTGTTTCTTTTTTTCGGGAGGCGGCGGGCGGAGCGATGTTTGTATCTTGCAGGGCTCCAAAGCTGTCCCGAAATCCCCTTTTGGGTCCCCGGGTGGTTTTTTTGGGGATGTCTGGGTGGCGGCTGCAGACAGAGCCCCGGCGGTGGGTGGGGGATGGAGGTCCCCGGAGCCCCGTGGCGATCGCCCGGGACTGGCAGGGCGAGGGGAGCAGCCTTGAGGGGGGGAAAGCGAAAAGGGGAGAGCCCCGGGAGTGCCGGAGCCTGAAATGGGGGCCTGGAGAGGGGGGACCCCGAGAGCCGGGAGTGAGGGGAGCCTGGAGAAGGGGCAGCTCGGAGAAGGGATGAGCCTGGAGACGGGGAGCCCCTAGGACACCAAAGTGGGGACCCCAGAGAGGGGGACCCCTGTGAGCCCTGGCAGGCCAGAGCAGGGAGTCAGGGGAGGAGGCACCCCTGGGAGCCCAGAACGCTCGGCATCCCTTAGTGCCACCCAGAGAGGGGCACCCATGGGACCCTCAGCAGCCCAGAGAAGGGAGAACCCCAGAATCCCAAAGTGGGGAGATCAAAGAGGGGGGATCCCTGGGATTCCCGGGAAGCCTGGAGCAGGGGGACACCCTGCAGAGGGGGGAACTCCAAATATATGCAGGATCCAGGGCATTCAGGACAAGGGGGACCCCCAGAACGTCATAGTGGGGACCCCTGTCTTGGGGTGACTGTATGATGCCTGTACCCACAAATCGTCTGTTCTTTTGGTGTTGGATATTGAATTGTGCAGTTTTAAGACTGGTTCCAGGAGTTTAGGGTGGGAAAGAAGAAGTGCAGAGTTTGTTATCAGAGACTGCACAGGCTCCCCCACATTCCTGCTCACAGACTGTGTTGTCTGCAGTGGACAGCCAGAGAGAGCTCTCTTTTTTTGCTTTTGGTTAATTTTTCTGGCTAGCTGAGGCAGAGAATCTCCCTGGACTGTGTGTTTTGGGTTTTTTTCCTTTTTCCTGGAACTGTTTGAACCTGCTCTGGACTGAAAACCCAGAAGGGCACCGGGAGCTCACACCTGTGGCCCACCAGGCCTGGCCTGGGCCGTGGCATTTCCCAGCACAGGAGGGACTGAGAACAGACTGAGTGAGCCGGGCAGCCCAGGGAAAGAAATCTTCTAAATCTGTCATCTCTTGGGAACAGCGAGGGGTTTTGCTGTTTGGTTTTGTTCATTTTTGTGCTGGGAGGTGTACTGCCTGTTGAATAAACAGTATTTTCTCTTTCCACTTCTCTCCGAGGGAATATTTTTTTCCTGAGCCGGCTGGGGGAGGGACGGCTTGAATCTGTTTCATAGAGGGACCCCATTCAGAGGTTTCCTACCAAATTTGCCCTAAATGAGCACAAATACTTTTTTGGCACCCAATGCGTTGCAAGAAAGTGGAAAAGAAAACCTGTTCTGATTGCATTTTGGTTGGAGGGGTGGAGGCCTTTATGTGTCTCGGGTCCCCAGGCTTTTTTGAGGTTTTAATACCTTTCTGGTCCCTAGGCTTATTTTCTTATCTGGAGATGGCTCCAGTAGTGTCATTAACATGCAACTTTTTCAGTAGAGGAGCACGAATTAGAATAGCTGTTGTGCTGGGCTTAGTGATTATGATTTATAGAAAGTTTATAAAGCTACTGGAGTTTGTTCCAAGTATTTATGGTTTATGGTTTCTTCGTCCTACCCTGCATCCCATTTCCAATAGCCTGTTTTGGGAGTTCATTAGTAATTGCATCCAGTTTGTTAGAGGAGGAGCACGGGATGAGGCTTTTTAGCCTTTCCTTCTCCCTTGAATATGTTTAGACATTTGTTGAGAATGTTCAGTTTCCCCTGAATGTCAAGGATACCACTGTCCTGGTATTTCATCTGGTAAGCTTCCTCTGCACAGTCTGCAGCCCCTCTAGAATGAGGGCTGAGATGTCCAGAGGAGCTGATGGGACCCCTGATCCAGGAGTAGGCCCAGGCGTGGAAAATTCTGAGTGGGATGGGGAATGGGAGAGAATGGGCAGAACCCTGAATAAATTTTCTGATCGCCCAGCCTGGGAATTTTCACGTGAACAAATTCAGAACCCAGATGAGGTGGGGAAATATCTGGAAGAGAAGTGCCATGATGATTCTAATGAGAAAAAGATCATTGCAATAAGCTGGGCCCTAGCATATGCTTATTGCACACTGCTAGATACTGTAGGGCAGCAGAGAGAGGCAGGGGGGCAGGGAGATAAATCAGCCAATACCCCAGTCACTCAGGCTGTAGCTAAACCAGACAGTGAGCCTAAGCCACGGGCAGTTGCTGTGGGGAGGAAGCACAGCAGCAAAACTGATCGGCCAGTGGGTGATGATGATCCAGGGGAAGGATCCTCAAAGTGAGCTCCTGGTACAAAATCAGAAGTCAGAGCAACTGAGACAGGATCAGAAGCCAATATTGAGTCCTTATCCCTTAAAGACCTTCATGGCCTGAGAAAGGATCACACCTGATGACCTGATGAATCTATAATTAGCTGGCTGGTCCGTCTTTGGGATGCTGCAGGCGAGGCCACAATTCTGGATGGCACTGAAGCCAGGCATTTGGGATCCCTGTCACATGTTCCCGTTATTGACCAAGGAATGGTGAGGGGGGCTAATCCTCAGAGTCTCTGGGCACGGGTCCTGGGAAGTGTGGCATAAAGATATCTGTGTGCAGATGATCTCTGTATGCAGCAAACCCAGTGGGAGACCATAGAACAAGGGGCTCAACGCTTGAGAGAAATGGCAGTGGCAGAGATTGTTTTTTCAGATGACCTAACAACTAAGAATTCAGACTTGGTACCATGTACATCTGTATGTATGCTCGATATGGAGAAGAAGCTCTGAGCATATGCAGATGCTGTGCATGGCCCAACACATGCCAGAATCTCAGCTGTGGAAACACTTCTACAGAAATGAGAAGATAAGATAGAGGAGAACCACAGGAAACTCAGGGAGGAGATGAAAGAGGGATTTTTCCAAATCTTGGCTGTACAGATCAAAAGTTCAGGCCCCAAACGTAAACGTTCCCCAGATGGGGAGAGAAGACCCTTCTCACGAGCTGAGCTGTGGTCTTTGCTGCGTGATTCTGGAGAAAACATGAAGAAGTGGGATGGAAAATCCACTGTTGCTCTGGTAAAACTGGTGCTTGAATTGCAGGACAGTGAGATGCAGAGAGGGATTTCCACAAAAAAAGGTGTAACTTCACCAAACTTCACCAAAAAGGAAGCAGCTCCAGTTGCCGGTAGTCAAACTGCCAGGTATGATGATGCTGATGACACGTCCAATCCCCTTGAAGGAACCTCCAAGACATAACTCAGGAAAGAAGAATAACCAGGCTTAGAGGGGCCCTGCCTCTAGCCAGGTAGAGGCTGGGGAAATCCAGGTTTTTTGGACTGTGCGAATTCATTGGTCTGGCACATCAGAAACACGAAAATATGAGGCCTTGGTCAACCCTGGTTCACAGTGCACATTAATTCCATCAAGGCATGTGGGGGCAGAATCTGTTTCTATCGCAAATGAGAGCATGTGCCAAAGTCAATAGTGTGGGTTTAAAGAAGAGTAAATGAGAGGCAGAGAGAATGACAAAGAGAGAAAAATAGAAATGGAATAGAGGTGGGGGATGAGAAAGAGAGTGACAGAGACAGATTAAGTAGAAAACCTCACCACTCTGTGGATCCCAGTGGCTTCCTGTGGATGCTCTACATCTCTTCTTGGTGCTCAGGGTCCCCCACAAACACGGAGTTCAGGGTGTCCATACACACTTGGGGCAGGTGGGAAGGCCCAGGTTCCTCCCCTGGCAGGGACAAGTCTGACACAGGCTCTGGCAGCAGCCTCTGGCTCTGCTGCATCCCTTTGCATCAGGAGCAGTGCTCTGCTGCAAGGCCTCAGCAGTGAGTCTGGGCAGCACTTTGGGGCTCTTGGATGGATTCTGGCACCTCCTCAGCTGCCCCTCACGGCAATGTGCTGTGGATGTGGCCTTCCCGGGGTGGGGATTTTCCAGCGGAGCCAGTTTGTGTGAGGGAGGATGGGTGTTCAGTGCCTGTGAGCAGAGGTTCCCCCACAGCCCCAGAACTCTCCTCCTCCCTGGCTGGCTGTGGGCAGTGTGTGCAAACGTGGCCTCAGCAGATGAGCCTGTGGGCTACGGCCTCCCCCAGCCCCAGCCTGGCCCAAGCTGATTTTCAGGACAGCTGCTGGCTTTGCCTTGCTTTGGATACATTCTCCTGCCCCAGTCTCGTGTCCTTGTCCCTAGACCAGAGGCAATTGATCAATGGTGTCACCTTGATGGTACCTCAGGTGCTGTTAGGCCGCTCAAGTCCCAGGCCAAAGCTGCAGTCAGGTGAAGGAGGGCTGGGCTGGGGTGGTCTCAGCCTCTTTATTCAGTAGAGGATTTCTGAGATCCTTCACCACCCAAACTATGGTTTGACTCTAGAAGATGTGTGGATGTGTATTTTAACTTGATAACATTAATACAAATCATTATTATCATCATAACTTTATTATAACTATTTACTACAACTTCTATTATTTAATACTACATCTATTACTTCCTCCTCCTCCTCCTCTTCCTCTTCTCTTTCTTCTTCTTCCCATTCCTCCTCTTTTTCTTCTTTTTCTACTGTCTATACTTATAATGATTATTACATTTATTGCTACCACTATTTCTTCTTCAACTTAGGATTTTTATCATTCTTCTTCCTATTATAATTTTTACTATAACTATTTCTTCTTATGGGCTTCTTCTACTTGTTCTCCTATTTCTACATCTATTTCTTATTCTTATATTCTTATAGTCTTGTTCTTGCTCTTATAGTCTTATTTTTATTACTTTTTGGGTATTTTTCCTTATTCTTAATTCCTATTATTTTTCCTATTCTTATTCTAATTCTTCTTATTATTCTTTTTCTTTCAGTTTCTTTTTTTCTTGTTGTCACTCCTTTTCCAGCCCTCCTGCTGGGGCAGTGGAGCCAGGCAGGGGCAGCGGCAGAGGCGGCGCAGCGCCCGCAGTGCCCGCCGCAGCCGGGATCGATGGTTATTGATGGGTGCAGGCGCTTCCACACGGGCAGGGCAGGCACAGCACGGGCCTGGGGAGCTCGGCTCAGCTGGTCCCGGCTCAACCCAGGCCTGGCGAGGGGCAGCCAAGGGGAACCCGCCTGCTGACAGACCTGCCCATCTGCGCTCTCTCTCTTCTTTGTCCTCACAGAACTCGAGGACTGTGAGTTTTTGAACCTCCAGGTGCTCTCAGGCACCCAACTGTCGGGTTATTTTCTTTCATGTGCCAAGCAGCTAATAGTTACTATCAAGTTGTTTATTGCAGAAGCACATCAGTCTCAAAGGCAAAAACAAAGCAAAGCAATGGCAAAAAGCACATGGCATTAAAAGCAATGGCAAAAGCAATGGCATAAAGCAAGTGGCAATGGCAAAATGCAAGTGGCAAAATGCAATGGCATAAAGCCATGGCACAGAGCACCAGCTCTCCCTAAAGCATGTTCTTTTATAGAGACTTTCCAGCTTGCTAAGACACAAACTCGGACCACTGCTTCTTAACCTATTAGAATTCTAGTTTCTTAGCACGCCAGGCTACATATAAACTATGTACATGGCCTATCTTCTTGTAACTGGAAAATGTAAGCAATATTCTTAACTCTAACTCTATTATGTCTGAAGCGAGGTTCTTGGAGCCTCGAGGGAAACACTAGCATGTCTTTCAACCTTCACTAGAACATGTACTACTTCTCTGGCGTCTAAGACCTTTTACTCACTAAAAGCACTTAAAACTTTTTCCATTTACTTACTTATTGATCCCTCGTGCTACAACCTAAACCTTCACCTCTGCTTTATGTGTGAGAGGTTTAACATATTTCAATCCATCTCAAGACTTTAATTCAATCCCTGCACTCTGATCTCTCTCTGAATGCATCCCCACACTGGGATCTCAGGGGTGCCCATGGCCTGGGTGACGCTGGCCCGATGCCAGGCACCCACCAAAGCCACTCTGACCCTGCCTCTCCAGCTGCAAGGGAAGAGAAAGTTTAACCAGCAGCTCCAGGAGCAGATTAAGACAGGACGAGCAAACACAGGAAACAGCAAAACGGGTGACACAGAACCAACCTGGGCACAGCGAGGGAATTTATTACCAATCAAATCATAGCAACAGAAGGAAAAGTGAGAGAAATCTCTCCAACCCCTTCCCCCTCACCCAACGGGGATCACCAGGACCACGGATCACCAGGGCTCTGCCCAACGGGGGTCACTGGGGATCATCCAACACTGATTCTCCCATGGGGGATGGAGCTGGAGCAAAGCACGAAGCTCTTCCCACACTCGGGGCACTCACAGGCTTCCCTTAGTGGTGACTCCGTTGGTGTCGGGTCAAGTGAGAGCTCTGTGAGAAGCTCTTCCCACACTCAGGACACTCGTAGGGCCTCTCCCCAGTGTGGATGCGCCGGTGCCTGATGAGAGTGGAGTTGCGGTTGAATCCCTTCCTGCAGTCGGGGCAGCGGAAGGGCCTCTCCTCTGTGTGAATCCGCTCATGTAGGAGGAGATTGGAGCTGGTTTGAAACCTCTTCCCACACTTGGGACACTCGTAGGGCCTCTCCCCAGTGTGGATGCGCTGGTGTTGTCTCAGAGCAGAGCTCCACCCAAAGCTCTTCCCACATTCCAAGCAGGTGTAGGGCCGTTCTCCTGTGTGGATCACCTGGTGCCACATCAGGTGAGAAATCCTTGTGAAGCCCTTCCCACATTTCCCACACTCATAGGGCTTCCCCCCAGTGTGGACCACCTGGTGCCGGATCAGATGGGAGCTCCACCTGAAACCCTTCCCACATTCCAAGCACTTGTGGGGCTTCTCCCCTCCAGGAGGCTTCTCCACCAGCTCTGAGCTCTGCCTGGATCTCCGGCCGCCTTCCCGGCTCAGGGAGGGTCTTTCCTCCTCGCAGCTCCCTGGGCTGGGTTTGCAGCCCCTCCTCCTGAGAGATCTCCGGGGCTTTTCTGCCTCCTCCATCCCCGCACACCTGAGGAATGAAAATTACGGGTTTAGGGGGAAATAACAAGAAGAGAGCTCCATAAACTGGGTGTTCCTCCTTGCCCAAGTTCATCTCTGGAAGTCATTTGTCATCTTGTGTCTGTAATAACCTCCCAAACACCAAGATTCCCACTCAAAATCCTCCAGACTTTAAGACACAGATCAAAACCACCCCAAATATATAGATTCAGCAAAAATCCCCCCCAAAATTGTGCTGGGTTGAAAGCAAAACCAGTGAAAGACTCCAAGTCAGAAATACAATTTGATAGGAAAAAAGAGAAGAGAAATAAAATACATGCAATAGTAGAAAAGAAAACAACTGACAGAATCAGAATACAACCTGACTCCCCGCTAGTTAGGGTGGTGGTAGCAGTCCCGATGAAGTGGTCTTGTTGTAGTAGTGATGCTGTAGAAAGGTCTGGTAGCTCTTGTCCTCTGGAATCCAGTGGGTAAGGGCTGCCTTGGTGTTCCAAGTCTCAGATTTTCTCTAGGTAGGAAAGGCTTGGCTCCTCCCCCTGGCTGGAGCATCTCCCAATGGGATGATGGAATTTTATCAGTCATGCAGTGGCACTCAATGGCCCATTAACAGAAGATATCTTCCTGGAGGAAGGATGGGATGTGGAAAAGATAAAGAACACTGCCCCACCTGGTTTTAACAGATGGCCCATTAGCAGAGGATATCTCTCAGAGATAAGGATCACTGCTCTACCTGTTTTTTTCCACCAGTCTTTGTTCTTTTGTTTCTTCCCAGGACCTCTGACTGGTTACTTCATGTTTGCTGCTGATTTCCTCTCCCTTTTGAAGATGAAAATGGTAAAAGTGTCTTTGACCTGCCTTGCTGGATATTGTGAAGAGGAACAGTCATCTGCTGCAAGTGGAAGTGTCACAGGTGGAGCAGAGTTCTGTAAGTGCTGTATCAAACCAGACCTCGTCAGACGTGCCAGAACAACTGGTCCATGCTGCCCTTCACTGCTCTGCCTGTTCCCCACTGTTTCATGCCAGAGTAATTTAACTGCTGTTAACTGGGTGTGTGTTTCACTCGAGGCAGTCCAGCAGAACCAGCAGAAAGCAGCCCCAGAATGAATGGGGCTCTACAGAGGAGCCCCAGACTATTCATCAGCCTGCCCGCAGAACTGGCTCCAACTCTGAACCCTTGTGACCACGCTCTGAAGAAGACACACTTCTGATATTTCTGAGGCACTTATGACTGAGGCACTGCACGTGCTTGTGCAGGTAAGAATCCCCAAGTTCTTTCTGTCAGGAAAATTAATCCACCAACACCACAGGTTTATGTCCAAAATGGAGACAGAGGAGTCCTTTTTGCTTTATTCGAATAAAGGGAGAGACCATGGGACATTCCCCTGGGATCTCTCAAATTTTTTGAGGACGCAGCCTCCTTTTTATCCTGTTTTCCCAGCCACATTTCCCTCTCTCTTTCCCCATTGGCTGAGGTACTTGAGAGGCACAGACTTCCCGGAACGCCTGATACCTGAAATTCCCCTCTAATGTATAACCCTTCCTTTTAATTTTTAATTCTTACAGAATTCATAGTTTTCCCCCGTTGCTTCTTTCATCTTTCAATATCCAATTTCATTTATCAGCAGCCTTACAGTTTGTTTGTAAAGGCAAATATCTTTTTCCATTCATCAATCAATGGAATCCATCCCATTGTTTCTTTTATCTCTCAGTGCTAGCCTTATCTACAAGCAGATCCACAGCTCATTTGTAAAGACTAATTCAACATTCCTCTCAACGTGGTTCTCTAAGAAGGCCATAACTAAATGCTTGCATGGGGATTTTGGCTTCTGGAGCAGTGGGGTAGGGCTGTGGTTGGTTCCTACCCCTCCATCCCATGATGATGTAAGGGGTGAGGGATGCCATGTGTGCTGTGCACTGGCACTGATCCTCAAGAAATCCTTCTAATCCTCTCCTTCGAGCTAGTCAAGCTCCTGGAAAAGATGGGTCCAAAAAAAAAGTGTTCAGTTTTGTGCCCTCCTGCCCTTGTGGGGTGAGGGGCAGGAGGCAGAGGTCCAGCTTGGTTTCTCTTTGACCTTTCCTTTGAGACAACACTGTCTGCTCCCACCACAAAGGCACAGAGGGTGCTCTTTGCCCCCACCAGTGGGAAGTGGCTCTGCTGACCCCACTAAGAGTGCTGGAAGATTAGTCTGTGAACGAAACAGTTGAATATTGCCTAGAGGGGGGTAGCAGGCAGTAGATGTTGCCACCATTCTCTTTCCAGGACCACACTGGGAGTACTAGAACAGAGATCTGTGAGGCTGAGAGGTTGAATATTGCCTGGGAGGGTGGCAAGCACTGGATGTGACTCGACTCATGTGGGCACTGGCCTGGCCTTTCCTGTTTGTGCAGAACAAGCTCACTGTTCACCACGGGTGTTCTGTTGCCAGCACAGATTCTCTGTGTTTGTTTGCACTGGGAGGGAGATTTCTAGGTTGTCTTTTGTTTCTTCATTAAAGGCGAATGATGGTGGGCAGAGCTCTGCAGAGAGTGAGATGAAGAAAGGAACAGGGTTGGTTGCCCCTAAGACCATGAGAGGAGAGGAACAGTCCCCTTGTCCCCCGCTGAGCCTCGCCAGAGGGAAATAACCAAGAAATTGTCCCCAAACACAGGGTTTTGTGCAGCCTTGTGTTACCTGCAGGAATGCATGCAGGACCTGTCTTCGAGTATGTGTGTGCGGGAGGGTTGGGGAAGTAAGCAGAAGTTCTAGGGACATATTTTAACTAATTGTAAGCATCAACGGTGCCACAATGTGCCACCCATATTCCACTCTCCTGTCCCCATCCCCACCGTGTCATGATCCCACAGAGAGACCCACAGGGGGCTCGGGGCCAGGAGGGCTCTAGAAAAGTGCAGTGCACACGTGTGCCAGTGTGCAGAGCTCTGTGTGCACACACAGACACCGAAGTGCACACGTGTGTCAGTGTGCACAGCTGCACACACGGATATTTTCTAGCGTGTCCAGATGTAAGAGTGCCCGTCCTGCTTTGCACAGTGTCCATGTGTGCGGGTGTGCACAGCACTGTTCACATCTGTGCACTGCTGTGTACACGTGTGTGGAGTCTGTGCACAGCTCTGTGCTTGTAGGTGTGCACAGCTCCGCAAGGGTGAGCACGGCTCTGTGTGGGACATCCGTGTGTCAATGACACTGCACGTATTCGTGTGCACGAGCTCTCTAAGGACAACAGGTCTTGTGCTTGTGGGCAGGTGAGCATTAGTGGAGACTGTGCCTAGGTGGGTGTGTGTGTAGCACGGATGTGCTGGGGTGTGTGTGTGTGTGTGTGTGTCTGTGTGTCTGTGTCTGTCTGTCTGTGTCTGTGTGTGTCTATGTGTGTCTGTGTGTCTGTGTGTCACTGCTGGGCTCTGCTGGCTGCAGTGTCCCCTGGCTCTCTGTGTACACTCTGTTCTTGTAGGGAGAGGAATTCACCTCTACATATAAATTTGCCAATAATGTTTATAAGGTTGTGTACAGTGATTTCCATCAAATTTAGTAGTGTTTAAGGTTCCATTGAATCCCTGTAAGATGTGCATGCTTTGCACGGGTGTCTTTGGGAGGGGTGCGTGTTCTCTAAATAGATTTCATAGTCATATCCAGAGCTTTGATTTATACTGACCTTTTAAATTTAACATGTCAAACAAGAGTTTTTCAAATACATCAAGGAACAAGTGGCATCATTATGTGCATCCACTGCTGCTCTCGCCCAGGTCCCCTAGAAACTGCTGCCATCAAGATGAGAGGCCATGCCAGGCACATAACCTCTCTACAATTTAATGCTCCTCAAGCCAGTTCCCTTGTGTCAGCAGTGGTGAGCAACTGCCTTAGGGTGAAGCAGGTGGGGAAGTACTGGGGTGGAAATAGCCATGAAGAATAGAACTGCCTGCTAATATGTATTTGTTCAACAATGATTCCTGAGTCTGTGCTCTCCAGCCCTGGCTGAGTCTCAGACACATTAAGCATTTCAGTTCCTTGTCCAACACTCAACAGAAGCTGCTCTGTAGAAAAATGCTACCTTATGTACATTGTCTTTAGTGTCTGTCTTTTAGAGAAAGACCAGCTTTTAACCCCTCAGTGGGGAGGTCCCTTTCAGGTTCTGTTCACCACTGAATCGGCTGTGCCAACTGCAGAGTGGGAGTGGACTCATGGCAACAGAATTAAAGGCCCAGTAAAAGAACCCAAAGAATAAACTATAACATCCAGACAAGGAGAGATAGAATTGACTCTCAAGCTGAGACTGAGAGATAACCAAAGAAGTATGAAGACGTCCAAAATGTGGGGTCAAGCTTCCACTGGCCAGTTCGAAGATTATTTTATCAAACACTTTGGGGGGAGTTGAACCATATCAGCTATTAATGTAATTGTCCTGTTTTAATGGATGGAAATTACAAGCATCTGTAAAAAAAGTACACAGGGAACCATAGGGGGTGCTGGGGTGGTTTCCTTGGGAACCAACAAGTGGAGTCACACAAGAAATTCAGGGCAAGACCGGGTTGGCCCCTGTGTTCCCCACCGAGAAGATTGTATAGCCCTGCTGTGGGCAGCAACCCTGTAGGCATGGTAAGGTGGGGGCAAAAAGGCCATACCAGACCTCTATCATTCCTCAATTGGTGTGTAACAGGTGAGATACACCTGCTATGGGCAGTAATGCCATCAGCATGGTAGGGGGCCATGCCAGACCCCTGTGATTCCCAATTGTTCATTGCGAATAAGTGGGCCTAAGGAAAACCTGAGATTTTCCTGTTTCCACTGTCCTCACACACCTCAACAGATGCTAGTATGAAAAAACTCAGTTTTGAAAAGTAAGAGCGAATCATCAGAATCGAAAATAAGAGTCCATTGTTTAAGTCAAATAACTTATGAAAAAGAAAAAGGAGATTTGTTATAGATGAGAAACGTGATGGTTGGCTGTCACAATTGAAGGATAAATATTGTGCCTAAGTAAAGATAAGTTTTATGGATGTATAATGACGTTATTGTAATATATCCTCCCATAGTGCTCTTTCCCCTCCCCCTTGTATTGTTGTCGTGACACGGCTTAGGTAGTCGGGGCATTTGGGGAGGGCCATTGTCCTGGATTGGAAAGACAGGTGTGCTAGGGAAAGCAGGGCCTTCCCTTGAAATGAAGAAAATAAATCCTTCCCTCTGAATTAGTATAATTTTGAAATTAAGGGGCTCTCAGGCAAAGATATGGGGATAGGAAATAACAGTTCTTTACTAGTGTATATAACAAGGCAAACAAAACAACAACTATGGAATTAACAACAAACAGAACAGGCACCCAGTAACAGTTCTTTTGGATGTGGACACCTTTTCCCTGTGGTGCAGATGCCGTCCCAGTTGGCAGTCAGTGCCAGCCGGCTCCCGGTGGGCAGGGGCAGACGCGGTGATCCCACGTGGCTGCAGGAGTGCTGGGGGCGATGGCAGCTGTGTCCCAGATGGGAAGGGATGGAGGAGAGACTCTGCTGGCGAATCCTTGGAGCAGTGTCGGTCCCGGTGCTCCAACAGGATGCTGGAGATCCAGACTGAAGCAGGGGAGCGTCTGAGCAGGGGTGAGGGATCCAACACCAGAAGAGGCGTTGGGATGGTGGGGCGAGGTTTTCCAGGGGCCTTCCTGCTCCCAGAGCCATAAGCGAGTGAATTCCAGGAATGGCTCCCCCCATCTTTACCTGCCTCCAATCTCGTGGTTTTCCCCCCCCTTTCCCCTACCTAACTCCCCCTCCACCGACGCCCTCCTCCAAAAGAAAGGGCCAAAAATCCAGGGAAGCTGTCCCTCCCCCATCTCAAGGTCTCAAGGATCTAGCCATCAGTGCTCCTTAGCATGTCAATGGGAAAAAATTCCACAGGCAGAGAGGAAAGGAAAAAACCAACCCCCAACACCCGGCTTGTTCCTACACCTGACCTCCAGTGCAGATGTAAGAAAGGAGTCTCCAGCAATGGACGGCAGAGAAGGAGTTCAGCGACAAGACTTTGGGAGGGCCCAGGGCCATAAAAGGCAGAACATCCATTCTGTAGGTGAGCACGTGGGGGTTTAGTCCAGTGGTCCCAGCGCTGATTTTTCACTTTTCTCAGTCTGTTGTTGTATTTTTATGCTAAGACTTAATAAACCTCAAAAAGTTTAAAAAAGTGAGTGTCATTTGTCCCACCCTGCACTGCCGGGGTAGCAGGTGTAGCTGGAAGGAAGGAGCAGTGAGGGAAAGCTGGTCTGAAGGGTCTTCATTTACTTCTCATTGTCCTGCTTTGAGTTTCTGCAGTTTCTGCCAGAAATCTCTCCCCTCCCCCACTCATCCCCTGGGGTTTGGGGCAGTTTTCCCTTTTTGGGGGAAATCAAAGCCATGCACTGATGCTCCTAATTAGGGGATAGGAGAAGTGAGGCTCCAGGGCTTCCCGCTGAGCCAGAAAACACGCAGGGCTGGGAAAGGCGTGCCGGGAGCTGCGGAGAACTTTGTGTTTCCAGGCCAATGGCGGCTCGGGCCCGGGCCCGTTCCAGGGCTGTTCCTCATCTCCGCCTTTGCCCTCCCACAGCCCGGGGGACCCTGAGAGCGCGGGCCGAGGCTGGGCCGTGTGCAGAGCCCGGCCCTCGCTGCCATTGGCTGATTGTGCCAATGTCACTCCTGGTTGTCGCGCGCTGATTGGGCAGAGCAGCAAAGGCGCCATTGTGGCAGCGTCTGTGCGGGCCCGGCAGTGGCGGCAGCGGCCGGAGCCCGGGGAGGCGGCGGCGGAGCTCGGAGGCGGCCCCAGCGCAGGTGGGAGCCGCGCTCGGTTGTGCGGGGGCTCGGGGCTCGCTGCGGGCCGAGGGGGCGGCAGGGGGCTCTGGCGGGTTGGTTGTGCCGGTGCCGGCCCGTGTTGGCGCTGGGCTGAGGGCGCTGCGGGAGCGGCTGCCCGCGGTCTCCTTCCCGCTGGGGCCTCGGCAGGAGCCGGTGCCGGAGCAGCGCTGGCTCGTCCCGGTTGCTGTGGGTGGCACAGAGGTGTCTGCCCTGTGCCCGGGGCTGTGCGGGAAAATTCCCGTGGCCAGAGGTTTGTGTGCCCGCAGGAGACAGAGGAGTCCTGTAAAAGTGACTTTATTGATGAACAAAGAGAGAGGCCATGCGGCATTTGCCATGCGGTCTCTAAAGCGCCGCCTCCTTTTTATCCTCATTTTCCCGTCTGCATCTCCCTCTCCCATTCCCCTCTGGCTGACGTTTTTGGAAGGTTCAGACTTCCCGATCCGCCTACTGCACGTCCTCGTTAATATGCACTCCTACTACGATATTAATCTTACTGCTTTCAATCCCTCGTTTTCTCGTTTTCTTAAAAATTGTCTTTACAAACTTTTAATTTCCATTGACTCAATCTCTTTTCCTGCATCCTCTTTGGCACAAGGTGTCTTGCATGGTAAAAAGCTGAGAGTTGCTGCAGCACGTCAGAGGAGCAGCAGCATTCGTTTAAGCCATGGTCTGCCAGGGAACCCCGAAAACGTGTCCCATTCCCATCCTTTCTCTGGAATACGAGTTATTTTCTTATTTCCTTTGTTATCTGTTTCACCACTTTTCAGTTATCATCTATTTGTGAACAGCAGTTTGAGTCATGTAATTTTGCGTAAACTCCTCCTCCTTCTGTTAATAGATAATCTGATCCTATCCCATGTGAAATGTCTCCTTCCTTATTTCAATGGATTGGTCGTCAGGAAGGTCAGGAGCTGGAGCTCTGTGGTTGGTTATTATTTAGAGGATGCTTTTTATCCTAATTCTGCCAATCAAATTATGGATGGATTTTCTGTGTCCTGATATGAATTCGTTAGGGTTCCCAGGGGCTGGTCCATGGTGTTGTAGGATTGGCTCTGGTGTCTGTTCATCTTTTTTGCGTTTTTGGGTGCCCCCTCCATCCAGGGCTGCATCAATTGACCACTTTCATCTAATTAAATCACCTCATACTTGGATTTCCAACTCAGTTCCCTGAACTCTGGCACCAAAAACACCCCAGTGCCCCAATACACCCTATATAACCTGGACAGTGACAGCACAGGTTGGAGCAGGGAGAGAGATGATTCCCCCCCACTTTTTTTAGTAAAGCTTTCCCAACATTCTCCGTTTGCTGATTCCCTTTGCAGCTTAACCAATTTCTGTTGCAGTCAGATATCCTCACCGTGGGCTCTGCCTTTAGTTGTGCAAATTCCATCTGTGCAAGCAGGCAGAGCTTGGGGTGAGAGACAGAGGCAATCACCGAAATTCCTCCCCCAGGCATGAAGATCATCCTGGTTCATTGTGCACACATTGCCCTAGCAGTGTTAATTTGCATTTCTAAAGATCCTCTCCTGGCTGTGCCTGGATCCAATGCTTTTATTCCAGAGCAGCCATTAGGTTATCCACAAGTGCACCCCCACAATCTGGTTTTTTTTTTCTTTTCTCTTTTTTTTTTCACAATTTTGTACTAACTGTTTATGTGTTGAAGCCTCACCATTAATACTCTTCTAGTTTTGCAAAATGCAACATAAAGGTGAGCATCGAAAAACCCTTTCTGAAATTTTGCCATCATTAAGAGCCACCCACAAATACACACAAAGAAATTCCAATGCAATCTAGATTTTTCTACTTCTTCTCCTAGGAGTAAAAATTGATTCTCACACGACTGGTCCAAACCCAACTCAGAATATAAAAGTAGGATTACTATGAAAAATTTTTCTAATGGTGTAATCTTGTCACTGAAACTGCAGAAAAACAAAAACTCTCCAACAATATCTTAATGTTAGAGAGTCAAGGCATTACTTGATCCTGGTCAGGATGTGCAACAGAAAAAATTTCATCCACACATAGCCCGGGTATGCAGAGAAAATAATTCCATGAGATGTGCATTTTACTAGATTTTTCCTAAACTTTTTACTGTCCGAACCCATTGAAATCCATTGGTTTAGTGTTCATTGCTTCTAAGTTGTGTAGTTCTTAGTGTTTGGTTTCCTATTGCACACGGATTTCTCATCTTCTGATGTTAATTAGATCCGCATTCCTGGATTTCCTTTTCAGTCTTTTCCAGACCAGGTGTCTCCATCTGGGCCAGGGGCAGTGTCTGGGGTGGGTGTTCCTTGATGTTTGCTGTGTTTCGTTGATGTTTTGTTGAATGTCGTTCTCTTTGTTGGTATCATTTGGGCTATTCCCAGTCTGTTGAGATGTTAAACTCATCTCTGTTGAGTGGTGCAACATCCCTTAAAAAAAAACCTTTTAAAATTTCTTTCCTGAGAGAAAGGCAAACCGAGCCTGACTATTAAAATGGAATATTAAATAAATTTAAATTTGGTATACTTTCCAGCAATGGAATCGCAGGCAGCCCAGTGTGTGAGTGTAATTGAGAGGCAGAGTCCTGGGTGGATGCTGTGAACAGCAAAGTGCCAAGGCAGGCTCTGTGCCAGCCCAGCTTCCTGTGGCAGAGATTTCACAAGAGACAGGATTCTGGCCACAGACTGCTTGAAATAGACATCCCTTATCTCCAGCCCGCACTAGGTGGAGAATTCCCAGGGTAAGGAATTGCAAAGATCAATTCCAAGGGAGATAATTGAATATCTGCCCTGGCTCTGGCCAAAGGTTATAATGGCCGGATGCTTGGCCTTCAGCCAAGGGCACACACTGACTCAGAAAACACTTCCTAAATGCAGCAACATGTTGCATATTCATAGACCTTCATGCATTATTCAGAGTCATTCCCCTCCAACCTGTAAATCATTTTTTCCTTCCCTGGGGTTCTGGTTTCCCATAATCCAGGAATGTGAAGAATTTCCTGATTATCTTTTTTACCATTCTCCAAATTTGTTACATGAACAAAAGATTTTTACATTATACTCCAAGAAAAATATATTTATCACACGAGTATTTATGAGTTTTGTTAATTGCAGAACTAAAAGAAACTATATTCACACGGCAATGTTTTCCAGCATATAGCATTCATTTTAATATTTGCAAAAACTCAATAATATAATGTACACTTATAACACACACAGAATTCAAATTTCTTTTTCTGAGTCTGGAGGAGACATAGCTGGTGGTCCAATAATTTTGTTAATTTTCATTTTCTCAGGTTTTTTTTTTTCCTTTTCTCCTGTCCATACCTCAACATTGAGGATATTTGGGTTTAAGAAGTCATACAATGTTGTGGCTAGAGCAGAGAATCTTCAATCCAGGTCCTGCAATTTCCTATTAATCCTGAGAATTCTTACAGCTGCTTTTTCGTCCTGGATTACTTCTGAGATTCCCTGGTCCCTCTCTGGGTCAATACACCACAAACCTTCAGTCAAAAATATGTCCCAAATCTTTAACCCTTTTCTCCACCATTTCCTCTTTTATTTCAAATAGACAAAAATGCTTTTTAGCCTGAACATTCAGCCATTTCACAGAGGCTTCTTCTGCCACTTCTTGTCGTCCTGATTGCAGCAAGTCATCCACATCCTGCATTAACCCAATCCCTGGGGGTGGGGTAAATTCTTGTGATATTTTCTGCAAGGCTTGCCCCAATAAGGCTGGTGCTTCCGTGCATCCCTGCAGAAGGACCGTCCATGTCTTTTCCGTTTTCCCTTCTACCTCTTGTTCCCAATCAAAGGCAAAATCCAGTTTACCATCCTGTGTGAGTGTGCATCCCCAGAAAGCATCTTTGCCATCAAGGACTGAATGGTGACAGTGTGAGGAGGGCACCTGGTTGAAGATGGTGTAAGGATGTGAGAGCCCCTGGGTGCTGGGGCCCCCTTGGGCCCTGGGGTTCATCCCTCAGGGGCTGTAGAAACTCTGCCATGGCCTTTGCCTTCCCCATGGCCTTTTCCTCATCCCTTCTTGCATTCCCCTGCTGTGCCTTTGTGACCAAGTGCTCCAGGGGCTTCTTCTGCCCTTCCTGCAGCCCCCTCAGTGCCTGGGGGTGCTCATCCTCTGACAGCTGCTGAGCTTTCTGCTAAATCATTCCTTTCTGCAGTGACCCGAACAAAATGCTTAAAAGCTGATCTCGATCCTTGCCCGTCCAATGCCCATTTCCCAGCTGTTCCTTTGTGCTGCTGCTCCTTGTGCTGTGGCTGCCGTGGCCAGCCCGTATCCCAGAGCCGGTGCCTGTCCTGCCGCAGTGTCCAAACGCGGCCCCCCCGGCGGGCAGGGCCGGCAGCTCCACGGGGCCGGGCAGCGGCCGGGGCGTCCCGCAGCCTCCTGGGGGCCGGGGGCCACTGCCGGGCCTGCAATTGCCGGGGGGTGCTGGGCTCAGGCAGCGCCCGGCGCTGAGCCCCGGCTGCCCCACAGCCCCGGCCCGGCCCCGCAGCTCCCCACAGGCCCCCAGCCCGTGCTCCCGGTGCCGCCCCTCTGCGCCCGCTCCTGCCGCTGCCCAGCACAGAGAAACCCCCTGCAATCCTGACCTCCTTGTGTGCCTGTCCTGGCAACCGGGGATACAAAGGATCTGCATCAGCTGGCAACTTTTGAGGATAAGAGCCTGCTGAAAAACATCCCCATCCTCAGTATTTTTCTCTTCCTCCTCTTTTCCATCATTCCTTTTCTTCCCACGTAGATTGCTCCTGCTGCTTCTTGACTGAACCATATTCCTGCACACTGCCCTTCACACAATCCTTTCCCAGCACACCAACAGCATCCATCCCTTGTTATATCAATCTGTTCTGGACTTTCCTGATTGCCCCCCTGAGTGTCCATGTCCGTGATTACCTCTGGGAGAATGTGCAAACTCCCTCAACATGCTCCCAAGGGACCCTTCAGAGATATTTTGGGATCATCATCCCTTTGGCCAGGAGCCCTTCGTGGCTTTCCCTTTCTACCCTCCATGGGTGCCCTGCCATGTTTAGTCCCGGAAGATCCCACTGTAGTCACTGCTGAGATTTTCAGTGCTCTCTGGCTGCCGACTCTTCCCAGCCCCCCTGATCTGTCACTCGTCTGTCTCCTGGCCCCAGCGGCCCCCTAGAGGGGAATTTGGGGAGGTGGGAGGGGGGGAGCGCCAAGGCCGGGTCCCCCCGCGCTGTGGTGGCGGCAGCGGCTGCAGTGGGGAGCGAGTGCGGGCGGGAGCGGCCGAGAGCCCAGCGCTGCCCCAGCCCGAGCTGCCCCAGCTCCATCGCTGCCCCTGCGCTGGGATGCTGTGGGTTTGGGGGGAAGAGGGAGCCGGCAGTGGGTGCTGGGCCTGGGGGCAGCAGGAGAAGGGAAGGAGAAGCAGGGTTGAAGAACAAAATGGTCAAAGGATGCACGTGGGAGGAGCAGGTGGGATTGTGCAGGAGAAAGAGGAATAATGGGAGGAAGAGGAAGGAGTTTGGGGAAGAGTAGGGACACCACAAGAGGGTCAGAAATGGGCAGCAGCACAATGTTCCACTCCTCCCTGTATCTGCTGCCTCTGCCCCAGTCCCTTGCTCCCCCCACATGCAGCAGGTGACTGAAGAGGACAATCCATGATTTTCACAGGGGTGAATCTTGGTGTTTGTGAGTTTTATTGGGCTAAATGTTGGTGCTTTGATTTTTTGCAGAGGCTGAATCTTTATATTTTGGATGTGATTTGGGCTGAAACTTGCTTTTTGGGGAGTTTTGATGTTTGGATAATTTTTGTGCTGAATTATTGTGTTTTGGAGGTTCTTATAGACACAAGATGCCCAATGACTTCCTGAGTTGCACTTTGGCAGGAGAAACCCTCAGCCCATGGTGCTCTCTTGTGTTTTCCTCCAAACCAGGATTTGTCATTCCCAAGTCGTGGATGGATGGAGGAGGAGGACAAGTCCCAGGGATCCCACAGGAAGAGGGGCTGCAAATCCAGCCCGGGGAGCTGCGAGGAGGAAAGACCCTCCCTGAGCCGGGAAGGCGGCCGGAGATCCAGGCAGAGCTCAGAGCTGGTGGAGAAGCCTCGTGGAGGGGAGAAGCCCCACAAGTGCTTGGAATGTGGGAAGGGTTTCAGCTACAGGTGCAGGCTGATCGAACACCAGAGGATCCACACTGGGGAAAAGCCCTACGAGTGTGGGGAATGTGGGAAGAGCTTCAGCATGATCTCTGGTCTGATGCAGCACCAGAAGATCCACACAGGGGAGAAGCCCTACGAGTGTGGGAAATGCAGGAAGAGCTTCAGGACTATTTCAACTCTGATGCAGCACCAGGTGATCCACACAGGGGAACGGCCCTACACCTGCTTGGAATGTGGGAAGAGCTTTGGCTGGAGCTCTGACCTGAAGAAACACCAGCGCATCCACACTGGGGAGAGGCCCTACGAGTGTCCCAAGTGTGGGAAGAGGTTTCAGAGCAGCTCCGATTGCCTCAAACATGAGCGGATTCACACAGAGGAGAGGCCCTTCCGCTGCCCCGACTGCGGGAAGGGATTCAAGCACAACTCCAACCTCATTGTCCACCGGCGCATCCACACTGGGGAGAGGCCCTACGAGTGTCCTGAGTGTGGGAAGAGCTTCTCACAGAGCTCTCACTTGACTCAACACCAACGTAGGCACCACTAAGGGAAGCCCTGTGAGTGCCCCGAGTGTGGGAAGAGCTTCGTGCTCTGCTCCAGCTCCATCCCCCATGGGAGGATCGGTGTTGGATGATCCCCAGTGACCCCCGTTGGGCAGAGCCCTGGTGATCCGTGGTCCTGGTGATCCGTGTTGGGAAGACACGTGGCTGGGGGGGCTCCACATCTTCCTGTCTCCCTGTGTGCACCTGGATGAATGCAGGGACAGGAACGTCCATCAGGATGCAAACCAACCTTGGCAATTCCTTGGGGAGAGTGGATTTGTTGCCATTCAACCCCAGAAAATCTTCTGTGTTCAATCCTATCTTCTGGTGGTGCCCTGCTGGGCAGGGTGGAGGAAGAACTCCCGGCCCGTGGCTGGAATTGAGTGCAGCGGGCGCTGGAGAACAGCCATGAAACCAGAAACTCATCACGGCTCCTCTGACTAAACCCTACAGTCCTCACCCAGCCCCCAGCCTGGCCTTGAAAGACTCTTTATCCTAAATAACTCTGACTGCCCCACCTGGGAAAAACCACAAAAACCTCTGCTGCCCCCTGGGCAAAGTATTAACTCTTTCAATGCCCAGAATGAAGCTTCACAGATGCTTTATTCTGTCTCTCCTTAAAAAAAAACAAACAAAAACCACACAGAAACAATATAAAAACATCAAAATCAAACAAAAAGAAATGTCAAATCCCAAAGAACTATAATTTCTCTTTTTTTATGATATGGCGAAAAACCTCTTGTTTCCTCTATAACACATAAAAATATTACGAACTGAATATGACTATTCTAACTGTAAATATAATCAAAGGCTGTAATATTAAACTAAACACGTTAAAATTGCTGTAATCTCCTAAGTTTAAATAATGAAAATCTCCCTGGTGTTCCACAGAAAAAAAAAAAAAAAGAAAAAAACCCCTCTGTTCTCAAAAATAAAGTAAGTTTTTGTTTAATCTGTTATAATCCTTAAAGACTGCGTCATAAATTAATATAGTCCGTAATAAAAGTTGTGAGAAAACCTGTTAGTCTGAAAAAAGGGTTTTTAGATAGTAATCAGATTTCCATTACCTTAATCACTGTAACATCCAAACAACAAGAAAACTGTTTGTTATGAAGAAACCTCCATAGACTGAAAAAAAGTTTCCTCTTTGAATTAAATTAGTAAAAAACTATTTTAAAGATGGTAAACTACCTGAATAGCTTTTGTATGTTTTCAGTATTAAAAAAAAAACTGTGTGGAAGAAAAAAAAGTTGTCTCAAGTTTTATTCTAAGTTTATATTTCTTATAGTTTCTAGTAATAAATTTTCTCTTTATACCATTTAATGTTAAACCTGTTTTTCGTCTACTTCTTAATCCTCTCTCACCACAAAAAAAGTTTCAAATGAATAAACCAAAACCACTACATCAAACCTCAGTGATTCCAGGATTTTGATTTCCTATTACCCAAGGGTGTCTTCTGCAGCCAAATGGTGATGGACTGGGACAAAGACCAAGATTTTGGAGACAGTGGGGTGGAAACACCTCCAGAAAAGGTTCTTCCCTCCCACCCAAGCACATGGATCCTCAGCCAGCATGGACACAGAAATAATTTTCTTTTGGCCTTGATTTGCTTTTCATTTCTCTTCATCCCTTTAAAACATCCAACACTGGCTAAAAATAAAGACACTGAACTGAGACATGGGTGGGGACAGGGGGACAATGACATGGTGGGGACACAGACATGGAGAGTGACATGGGGACACATGGACATGGAGGGGGATGTGGCCATTCGTGGGGACATGGGGGGACACAGGCATGGATGGAGATGTGGGGGACAGTGACAGGGATGGAAACATGGTGGGGACACAGCCATGGGTGAGGACATGGTGGGACATGGCCAGTGACATGTGGGGACACGGCCACGGCTGGTGCCATGGGGGGAACTTGCAGGGGCTGTGGGGGATGCTGGCTTGGAGGGAGTTGAGGGTTCCTGGCAGGGACTTGGGGTTCGCTGAGGCCTTTGGGGACCCCAGGCCGAGCGGCTCCGGCTGCGCTGGGAGACCCTGGCGGAGGTTCTGGGGCAGCTGCTCAAGGACCCCCTGCCCTGGAGCCCCAGCCGGGCATTGGGCTCCTGGAAGGGAATGAACGTCCTTGTCCCCAGCAGGGAAATCCCAGCACCCCCAGGTTGTCAGGGGCAGGTGAGAGGCCACAACCGGGAGGGGAAAGCCAGACAGAACTGTCCCCTTCCAGAACTGCGCACCAAAAATCCCAAAACTGGGATTCCACTAGAAAGAATCTTTGAGGAGCTGCCCGTATTGAGGAAAAGAGGGATAGGACCCCGAGAGTGAGCAGCAGGGACCTGGAAACCTCTTTCAAAAAGAAGCATGAGGTCAGGGGTGGTTGACTGGGGGACAGTGGAAAAGGGCTGGAAGAGCATGGGAAAAGAGGCGGCTGGTACCCCTAAAGAATTGGCCCTGGGACTGCCAAATTGCGTTGAGAGAGGTCCCACTCCTCCTCCTTTCTAGTCCTGCCTCCTCTCCAGTCCTTCTCCCAGTCCTTCCTCAGCCCTCCTCTGCCTCCATCCCTTTTCCTGCTCTCCCTGGGCCCAGCACCCACCCTTCATCCCCCTGTTTTCCCAATACCATCACATCCTGTGGTAGGAGCTGGGATGGAGCCAGGGCAGGTCGGGCTGGGGCAGCGCTGGGCTCTTGGGACAGCCTGGGCACCCCCCCATGCACCCCCTCCCCAAATTCCCCTGTTTGTTTATTGGGGTCCTGGCACCTTTGGGGTTGGGGCGGTGCCGTGTTGGGGTTCAGGATCTTCCCAAGGCCCCCTAGAGCAGGGTGAGAAGAGGGGGACACGACCATTCCTGGGGGCCCCCATTCCTGATGCATGCTGGGGCCAGTTCTGCGACCCCCCCCAATCATGGCTCCCCCTGCGGGGTCCCTCCAAGTCCTTCCCACTGGCTCCTAATAAACAGGACCAGGCAAACTGGGAAGCTTTATTGGGAATACTGGGAGCAGCTGTTCGGGGGCAGAGTGACACCGGGCTGGGGGTCCCCGGGGGGAGCACACACGTTCACCCGAGTCCCGCTGGCCCCAGACAGGTGAGCTCCCAGCAGCACCAGTAGCACCAGTAGGGCCCCAGCTCCCCCGACACGCCCCATGCCCAGCGCCGGGCGGTGCCGCCAGCCCCAAAGCAGCCGCGCTGTGCCCTGGGGGGGTCCCCGCGGCCCCGCCCCACGCGGCACTGGGAGCACCAGTCCGGACCAGTTCGAAACGTGGGCGGGCGGCACCAGAACCCACGGAAGTGAGTCCACCACAAGGCGTTTAGAACCCCCAAAATTGGCGGAAAGCATCAGGATTCTCCCAAAAAAGGGGTCACATCTGCCCCTAAACTAACCGGGAAATCCCCCAAAGCGTTTATGACCCTCTAAAACTGGTGGAAAGCACCAGGATCTTCCCTAATATCAACTTCTGTGCTAGTTACACCTGGGGAGAAGAAGCTCAAGAGAGAAATTCTCTGTGTGAGAACTCCCTCTGGGAGTTGATGGGACCAATTGGAGGCTGGTTTGGTTATTGACAGCCTGAACAACCAACTGGAGAAAGTTAGTTCGCTCGGTGAGCGCACATTTTGAAGGCGGTAAACCCGGGAAAAAACTCTCATTTATTTCCGGTGGCTGAGCAGGTAACAACGGCCCAGCCCGGGCTCCCTCCCATGTGGGGGGAGCTCGGGAGGCCGCTGGGCCCCGTTTGCAAACCAGGGAACCCGATGGCCGGGGGGAGGAAAGGCTCATTGATGAGACCTTAGCCCGGCTTCCTCCCCTACGAGCCCGCGGCTCTGGGGGGGCCCGGCTCCTGCTGCTGGCTCGGAGCAGCTTTGGAGGGGCCGAGCCCGCCCAGCCCCCGCACGGCCTGGGGGAGGCAGCCGGGCCCTGTCTGGAAGCAGGGGTGGCCATGGGCAGTGTGGGGCTGCAGCAAGCTCCAGAAAAGCTGATTAACATCTCAGCCGCCCCCACACCCAGCGCCGTGACTTCTGTGGGAAACTTTAACTCTTTAGTGCTCAGGTAAGATTTTGCAGACCTCCGGCTTTCCTTTGAATATGAGAGGGGGAAAAGGAGATGCTCCAAAGTCAGTGAAGCAAGAGCTAAGTTTCTTTAGACGGAAGGAGAATGAGGAGATGCTGTGAAGATGGCTGAAAATTACTTTTGTAAGATTTTAGGGATGAACTGATGAATATTCCTATAAACCATGGAGAAAGACACGGGGAGGTTGGAGATGTTCTATTTGATAGATTGTTAATCAAAAGCATCTGTGGTGAGAATCCTTCGTCCCGAGGAGAAAA
Organism: Sturnus vulgaris; assembly: GCF_052056855.1. Lineage (NCBI taxonomy): Eukaryota > Metazoa > Chordata > Aves > Passeriformes > Sturnidae > Sturnus > Sturnus vulgaris. The sequence goes on from NW_028276170.1 coordinate 15,090,291, forward strand.
GGGGATCTCTTTTTCAGGAGATGAAACACGAACAGAGAGAAAGAGTGATAAAGAGAATTTTAGTTTGGAACAGTTAATTCTTAAAACTAAATACCTCATGGGTTTAACATGGCCCATAAGCACAGCTTTGGGAAAGCTGTGAAGATGGGAGGAACTTCACTACTTTGCAAGTTTTTTCCCAGGCAGATGTAAATCGTGAAAGTGAAGCCATGAGAGGACTGTTTTTTTCCCTTCCTGTGGTGAAGTCACTATGGCCTGACAAGAGGAAACTTCTCTCTCCAAAGTGAACTGAAAAGGACTATTTAAGTTGGGAACTGACTGAAGTAGTTTTTTGTATGTTTGTTTTGTTGTTATGAAGGTTGGGAGAGGGAAGGAAGGAGTGCTCTAGAGATCTTATTCTGAATTTGCTTTTCTTTCTCTTTCTTTGTGTAGTTAATAAAGTTTTTTATACCCTTTCTAAGTTTTAGGCCTGCCTTGCTCTTTTGCTCCTGGTTCTGTCTCACAACAGAAAAATTAGTATATTTAAATTGGCAAAACTATAACAATGGAGGAGAGTGTCAGCAGCTGCAGCTAAGGGCTCGTGTCCCATCAGAGTCTCTAACGATGGCACCAACGCTGCTGCCTTGCAACAGCCGACTCTGGAAGGCGAGTGTGCCCTCGAGCAGAGCCGCTGAGGTCAGTCAGGGGGACAGGCTGCAGCTGAAGCTGCCAAGCGTTGCTGTGATTCTGGCAAGTCAAGAGAAAATCATGGTGACCACTTTCCCTTACACCCTTTGCCAAGCCACAAAAAATTGTGCACACAGCATCCCCTCTTTTGGCATCCTGTCTGGTGTGCATGTCTTCCTGAGGAGGTACAAGCCTTCTGGGTGCTGCTGTTCCTGTGCACACTCTGGTCATTTTTCTCTGGTGTCCAGAGCCACGTTGACAGCAGGAGCTCTGCAGGCCAGCTCCAGGAGACATCGTTCTTGCCATGGTGGCAGCAGCTCTGTGGGTCCCGAGCTCAGTGTCAGGGGAGTCTTGGCCACACAGCACAGTGGCCTGGACAGCTCTGGGGACCCGAGCTGATCGCCAGCGCTGCCACTTCCCACTGCTCCTCGCCTGCAGCAGCCAGTGGCCGTGCTCCAGCAGGACCTCCTTGTCCCTCCCTGCCCCTCCTTGTCCCTGGCCAAAGCAGCCTGGGCACCTCGGGGCTGTCCCCACCGTCCTGCTGAGGCCAGGCCTCGAGGGCTTCTGCCACAGGCACCAGAGACGCGTCGGGGAAGCGCCAGAGCAGCCGGCTGGCAGGAAGAAGGTGGCTGTCTGGGGGCTGCTTATGGCCTCTGCCACCCAGTTCCTCAGGGCTTCCCACCAACCCATCCACACAAGTCCTCCTGGCCCATCACAGCCTCCCGCCACCCAGCGCCACACGCATCCCCCTCACGCCTTCCCACTGCCTTCTCCGGGCAGGCCTTGGCAGCACCGCAGCCCTTCATGGCCTCCCACTGTCCCGTGCCCTCCACGCCTCCCCCAGGCCTGCCTGGCTGCTGAAGGAGCTCCAGAGGAGCCGCATCAAGAGGCACCTCAGAGCCCTCAGCAATCCAGCCAGCAACACACGGGCAGGACACAGATGGCGCTTCCAGGCTGGCAGAGGGGTGCTGGCCATCTCCAGGGACCGGTCTCTCAGGGATCCCCGCCGCAGCTCCGGCCTCTGCCCGCCCGCTCTGTCAGAAGCCTTAAGGCTTCCACAGAACCACCAAAGGCCAAGGGCCTTTTGGCCACTTTCCCTTCCACACCGCACGCTTGGCCAACTTGGCGAGCACAAGCACCCTTTTTGCCCTCTTCCCCATTGGCCTGAAGACTCTGGGCACCAAAAGAAAGCTCCTGGACCTCTGTGTATGACAACAGCAATTTACTAATCCTACAGTGGGGTGAAACAAAGTGCTTGCAGAGCAGAGGTGTTCCCTGCAGGCTCAGGTGGTCCCAGCAGATGCAGCCTCCCAGATCAGTTCTCCACGGTGCTCATACAGGACAACCAGCCCCGGCGACACAGGAAAGGCCGTGACTTCCAGAGGCGGCGGAATCCATCTCGCATCTGCTGGAGTCGGGAGGAGGGAATGCTCTGTACAACTCTGTTGATGTACAGAGTCTGAAGAGCCAGGCATGAGATGGCAGGGCTGGTGTCATCTGTCATGTCCTGAAGGGCTGGAAGAGAGAGGAACAGAGCCACAGTCAGAGCCTGCATCTGCAGGGACCTGGGGAGACCCTCCTGCCCCATCCATCCCACACGGCAGCTCTTGCCATGGCCTGGAGGAAGCAGGAGACAGCAAGGATCAGCTGGAAGGCGCTGGCCACGAATGTCCCTCCCGCAGGCCCCTGGAAGGTCTCTGTGCTCTGCCCACGCCGCCCCTCGTGCGCGCAGGGAGCAGAGCCCTCCCAGCCGGGGCAGGGAACGCAGCTGCCAGCGCCAGCCCCCGCTGACAGCCCGCTGGCCTCACTCACCCCTGCACATGAGCTGCAACTCTCGCTGCTGCTCTCTCAGGAACCGCCCGGCCATCCCTGCCAACACAGCCTGTCACGGCCCCAGCCGCACAGCTGCCCCGCAGCGGCGCTGCCAGCCCTGCGGCCACAGCAGCGCCTTCCCCTGCAGGGCTCAGGCCGGGCCCTCGCCGCATCCTGACGCCCAAGGACACGGCTGCGAGAGGGCGGCAGCGGCGCCGAGGGCAGGCGGGGCTCCAGAGCCCCGGCCCGGATGGCGCTGCCGGGGCAGCAGGCGGGGCTGGGGCCGAGCTGCGGCGGGGCGGGGAGGGAGCCGGGCTTGTGGCTCACCAAGAAACCTGACGGCCGCCTCTCGCAGGGGCTCCTGTGGGCTCCGCAGGTACGGCAGCGCCTGGCGCAGCAGCTCGGCCGCTCGGCTCCTGTCCTGTGCCAGCTGGAGAGAGCGGCAGGGCACGGAGGGAAGGGTTGGCGCGGGCTCTGTCCCTTGGCCCCGGCCTGCCCTGCCCGCACAGCCCTGAGCGGGGCAGAGGGCCCGGCAAGGCGCGGGCTTGATGGAGCTCGGGGCTCCATCAGCTCCGGCCCTGGGGCCAGAGGAGCCTGGAGAAGAGCCCGCGTGGGCAGCCCAGGGAAGGGAGCAGCGTTCTTACCAAGCACTCGCCAAACCTCCACATCTGATCCGCCATCAGCAGGTGCTCAAGATCTCTCCTCTTCAGGAAGCTTAGTGCTGAAAGCAGCGTTTCACAAGAGGCCTGCAGAGCAGCAGAGACCCAGAGATGGCACCGCAGCCCAGGGCACAGGAGCTGCCTCCCTGTGCCACGGCCAGGAGGAGGCTGGAGCCCATGAGGTGCCCAGGTGCAGGGAGACAGCTGAGCCCCCTGCCAGGAGGACAGCAGTGCCCAGGAGTCCTCACCTCTGCCACACGCATGTTCTCATCGTGGCAGTTGAAGAAGAGTGGCAGCAGGCTCTTGCTCACAAGCATCTTGAGGGGCTTTTTACCCTTGGCCGCTACCAACCTCATCACCTCTTGGAAGAGGCGAATGGAGAGCAGCTGCACATGGCGGTTGTCCTGTTGGAAAGGAAGCAAAAGCCCTCCACATCAGCTGCTCCAGACCCCTCTGTGCACAGGCCCAAAAATCCATGGGGCCCCACACTTGGGGGCAGCACCCAGTGGCCGTGGCTGGGGGCACAGAGCCTTACGTTGTCCAGCAGTGGCCAGAGCGCGCCAGCCAGCCGCAGGGCGATGGGGCTGGGTATTGCGAGGTGTCTGTGCGAGAGCAGAAAGCTGAGCACCGCGACGGTCATCTCAACGATGTCTTCATCTGCATCCCGCAACAGGTCCACAAGGCTTTCTGTCAGGCTGTACATTCTAATGTTCTGCACGGAAGACAAGGCAGGGCAAGCCCACGCTGCTGCTGCTGCTGCCGTGGAGCCCAGGGGCCGAAGGCCTGTCCTGAAGCACTCGGGCAGCTGAACAGCAACGCAGGAGAGCTGGGAGCAGCTGCCACAGCTCCCAAAGCCCAGCCAAGCCCAAGGGGCTGCTTTCCCCAGCCCCACGCTGCCAGCACAGCTTCAGCCGCTGCTGTCTTCTCACCATCGAGGGGTCCTTGCTGAGCTGCACGAGGCCTCTGAGCACCAGGCGACGCATCTCCCTGGACGTGCTCTGCAGGCGCCTTGCCATGATCTCCAGGACGCTGTCACCCCATTCTTTGATGTCCTGGAGGTCCAGGACCTGAAAGGCACAAAGCAGTGACCGGGGTGCCCAGCTGGCAGGAGCTCAGAACTGCACAGGCCTGAGCCAAGGCAGCAGCACAGGGCACGGGCACCGTCCCAGGCAGCTGCGGCTGTGAGAGGGCAGAGAGGTGGGAGGCAGCTCAGCTGTGCTGCCCATGGGGCTCACCTCCACAAGGAACGCCATGGCGGGCAGCTGCCAGTCTGAAATGTCTTGGCTGAGGAGCTCCAAGAGGCAGGAGATGAAGCTGCAACACCAGATCATGGAGACACAGCGCATCTCCCTGGTGGGGGGAAAAGGCATCATTGCCCCTGAGCCGAGAGGGCAAAGCTCTCCCAGGAGTGACCCACGGAGCTCTGGTCTTTTCCCAAGCCCCCCGTGGGCGCTTTGGGAGGCGGCTGTTCCCGGGCACCCTCCTGTGCCAGCTTTTTCCAGTCTGCTCGTCCGTCTCTTTGTGACAAAGCCCTCTCACCCCTGCCCATGGGAACTGTGTGGGGCACCCTGGGCACAAGTGCCGGGGGCAGCAGGGAGAAGGGGGTCTCACCTGGCCAGGAGTCCCACTGCATAGTGGTGGGTGTCAGTACAGAGCAGCGTGTCCCAGCCAGCCTTGCCTTCCATGGCTACCACAACACGCTCACACTGCACTCGGCAGAGCAGGACCTTCAGGGTCTGCACCGCAAACCTATGTGCAGAGCAAAGCCCTGGTCATGCTGGCAGCCCTGGCTCCTGCCTTGGAAGGGATGGGGAGACTGGGAGGACTGGGATGGAGCACCTTTGGGGGTTGGTGGCAAGGCCCAGTTGCTCCTGGCACCCCTTCCAGAAGGTATCAACCTCCTCTGGCGTATCCAGTGCGCTGATGTAAACTTGGAAGAGCAGACACAGAAAGAGACGGGGAAAATACTCCAGCACTATAGGTGGGCACCAGGTCAGGTTGAAGACCCTCCACAGTGTCACGGTTGCCTGCAAAAAATGAACCACCCAGAGACAACACTCAGTGCCAAGACATCCGTGTGGCAGGGCCCGAGCATGCCAGGGAGAGGCCGAGGGAGACACCTCGGGGTCACCCAGCCTGGTGCCCCTGAACCTTGCCCCTAAGGCAGGTTTCAGCGCAGTGCCTGAGGCAGAGAGATGCAGCTGGGGGGAGGACAGAGAGCTAGCTGCTGGAGAGGTGGCCTAGGGGCAAGCAAAGGTCAGTTGCAGGAACTCACAGCCAGGGCAAAGACTCCTGTGCTGTCCCCATCGGAGGTGTACACACTGTCCACTGGCCAGGCGTTCAGCACATTGAGGAGTATCTGCAGCGCCGGCTCCGCAGTCCCAGTGGAGGACATGATCACTCCCCACATGGCCGTAGCAGCTCTGTGGGGTCAGAGCTCTGTGTCAGGGGGGTCTGGGCCACAGCACTGTGGCCTGGGCTGCTGCAGGGGCCCGCGCTGGCCGTCAGCCCTGCCTCTGCCCACTGGCCCTCGCTGGCAGCACCCAGCCAGCCCACGGGGGTGCAGGCATCTTGAGGGGCAGGGAGGGAGCGTGGCAGCACGCTCAGGGGCTGACATGGCAGCACTGGCAAACGGAGGAGCCAGAGGCTCCTGGAACTGTCCCCCTGTTTGGCAGTCACCAGGGACAGGCTCTACAGGGTAACGGGCCGGGGAACCCTAAACCCTCAAGGCAGGTGGGGCTGCCGTACCTGTCACCCGATGGGGCCCAGCGCAAGAGAGTCATCAGCACATCGCAGGGGTATTCCCTGGTCAGCTCCAGAAGGGCCTTGTCCAGCCTGTGCCCAGCAGACTCGTTGGCCGTGAGCCACTTGTGGATGTACCTCACCATGGCTGGCACCTGCAGAAGGCCCAGGGAGACTTGGACACCTGCCCGAGCAGCAGGTTCCCCAGCTTCCCCTGAGAAGTGCTGCCCTTCCCAGCCTATTGGGCTGGGCCTCAAAGACTGAAGGAACCCAGCAGAGCTGGCTTGAGGCGCCACAGAATTCCTGGCCACAGGCTGCTTACTTGCTTTGGATTGGAGACACACTTCTCCACAAGCAAATCCAGCATGGCAGCCCCGGTCTCAGCAGTGAAGAGGGGAAAGTTTGCCAAGAGCCCAGTGCCCACACCGGTGGTCTCTTCCCGCCAAATGCACATGATGAATTCATAGATCATCTGCAGGAGAAGGGCAGGAAGAGAGGGAGAATCCATGGAGTGCTCCAAGCACGGTGCTGGGCTGAGCAGTGACAGCAGGCCCAGCCCAGGTGGGGATGGCTGCAGTACCTGCACTGTTCTGCGGAAGCGGCCACGGGCAGGGTCCTGCTCTTGTGTCGGGTCCATGGCGGCACCTGGCAAAGAGCGAGCGCAGCCAGGGCTGAGGGGCTGTGGGAGAGGCCGGAGAACACAGGCCAGCCCTGCATTCCCAGGCAGGGACAGCCCTGGGATGCCCCAGAGATGGGGTGTGGCTGCCAGGGGGTTCAGCTCCAGCCCCTCTTCTGTCCTATCCATGGGCATGTTGGGATGGGCTGGGATGGGATGGGATGGGATGGGATGGGATGGGATGGGATGGGATGGGATGGGATGGGGCTAAGCTGGCTGCAGGCACCAGCCCTGTGACCCAGATCTGCTACTCACCCTCCTGCAGCAGCTGGATCTGCTCCAGCTCTTCAGGCTGCTGTGCTGAGGGAGCTGCAGCCTCCCTCCTCCTTCACCCAGGCCAGCTTGGGCACTCTGGGTGGTGTCTGCTCCATGTCAGTGTATGGAGCTGGGACTGCTTGCAGGAGAGATGTCTTGGAAAAGCTCCAGATGAGCAAGTGCTGCAGTTGTGCCTTGTAGGCAGCTGCAACAGAGAAGCCTTGGGAAGGCTACAGGACACCGTGTCCTGCAGTCTGTCCTCGAGGCCACCTGCAGAGGAAACGCTTTGGAAAAGCTCCGGGTCAGTAAGGAACAAGCTGGCTGTGTGGGGGCTCCTCACAGCACCGCTCTCTCCGTCCTGTCCCGACGAGTGCACCGAGCACTGTGGTGTGGCCATGTCACCGCCAGCACCTATGTCACGACGTGTCACAAAGTGTCACCCTTGTACGCTCTGTCCCTTTCCTATTGCACGGTGACCACGGTGCACTGTGTCACAAAGAGCCCTAGGACACACCTCCACGTGCCCTGGGGACACCCCCACCCCCCCCCAAAGTGGCCCAGCTTGCAAGGAAGACGTTCCCCTAAGGTTCGAGGACAGCCCAACAGGAATTTTAGGAATGGCTCAAACAACAAGCAGATGCTCCTCTGCTCTGCCTGCTCAGGGCAGCAGAAGGAGCCCCCACGGTTGCCGAAGCAGCTGCAGCAGGAAGGGCATCGGGGCCTTCCACAGCAGCTGCCAGGGCCTCTCTGGGACAAGACCCGGTGCTGGGTGGCCGTCACACACACAGGAGTGTGACACAGACACGGGACATATGGCCCAGGGCACGAATGCTGCTCTGAGTCCTGGGAGCAGTGAAATCAGCAGGTGTGGCAGAGTCCCTGCCAAAGGAGACCTGCCGCCCCCAAGGCCTGCCAATGCTGGTGCCTGCTCCTGCCACAGAGACCTGTGTCCCCTGGGGACTTCTCTGCCAGAGGACAGCCCAAAGCCCACGTGCGTTGGTGTGTGTGCTCCTTTCTGCAGGCGGCTCTTGGCAGGAGCACCTGGTGGCAACACTTGGTCTCTGTCAGAAGCTGTTACTCCTTCCTGGAATGATTTTTCCTTGGAAGTGATTATGTGCAGTGTCCACGCATCTCCCCAGCCCATCACTGCCTCACACACGAGGTGACCACCAAGCCACTCTCCGGCCATCTGACCCGCAGCTGAGCCCTTCCCAGAGTGCCCGCACCCGCAGGGAGCGCAGGGCTGGATTTGGCCGCCAGAGAGTTGGTGACCCTCGTGAGATCCTCGGTGCATTTAGTTCCTACAGGAGTGTGGGCACCGCTGGGAAATGATCTGCATGCCTTGTTAATTGGATGTTCTTCCACCGCTAGCCTGGGGCAGGATCTCTCCCGGTCCTCCTCTCAACTCCCGGGCCTCTCCTCAGCCAATCAGAGAAGGCACCAAAATAATTGAGCCAATCAGAGCGCGCGGCGCTGATGACTCCTCAGGCAGTCCCAGAGCGCCCAGAGCTCCTCACCTGGACTCCACCCGCGCCCCGCCCCCAGCGCCCCCCGCCAGGAGAATTTGGGGAGGGGGGTATCGCGTTTAATCTTCTTTTATGTTTTTCTAGAGTCAGGATTAAATGCTCGAGAGACGGAATTTCGTGTTTGGACTCAGATATTTTATTCTTATCTATATTACAGTGAGTTCTACAGCACTTCTAGCTAACAGGTCAAAAATGGACACGTATCTCTCTCTACAAGGCCTTTTAAGGGCCAATCTGTCCACTTAAGAACACACAGCTAAATTCTTTTTACTTTTAACCCAACAACCAATCACCTGTGACCTGCACTGTGGAATTTTCTATCCAATTACAAAAGTACCAGCAAGACCCGTGAAGAAGGTGAAAAAGAAAGAAAACTCCACCCTAAAACCTCCATCTTGTTTTATATGTATTAATATAGTCTAAAACCACAAATTCTAAATTTTCCACCATGGGACATTACACACGTCTATTCAAACTACACAGCAGTGATTCCAGTCCTATCACACAATTCTGGAAAGCTTCTTCACAGCCTCAGGTCAAAAGCAGTGTTTTCCTGGGGGGTCAGTGCCTGTCAGCACAGAAAGCCCAAACCCCTCAGTTTCCAGGGTTCCAACAGGGGGAGGTGTCAGACCCTGCCCGGCGCTGGCCATGGGGCGTGTGGCGGGGGCCCGGAGCTCTTGGCTACTGTGGGCTGCTGGGGGGCTGCTGGGGGGCTACCCCAGACCTGTGTCCTGCACACACAGAGCTGTTCCAGGAGATGGTTTAGTCCGAGTGTCACTTCATTCACGGCACCGACCGGCTGAGGTTCGTGGAGAGGAACATCTCCAACCGGGAGCAGCTCCTGCACTTGGGCAGCGATGTGGGGCTGCACGTGGGGACACCTCCTTTGGGGACAAGGCTGCCAGGCACTGGAACAGCGACCCGCAATGGATGGAGTACAGACGGGCTGCGGTGGACAGGCACTGCCGGCACAACTACGAGTTGTCCAGCCCGTTCCTCGTGGAGCGCAGAGGTGAGCGTGGGGCAGAGCGTGTCCCCTCGGGCCCTGCCCTGGGAATGACCCTGGAGCCCCTCAAAACCTCCCTGGGAATCACCCGAGACACGTCAGCCCTTCTTGTTCCCACCCTCGGGCCTCCTGCCCCTCACCCCAAGTGACTCCGGTTGCTCTCCCAGTTCATCCCAGTCTCTCCTGCTGTCCTTACAGTCCGTGTCACCAGAGTATCTCCCATTTCCTCTCAGTTCACAGCCATTCCATTCCCTGTCCACTCCCCGAGCAGAAAAATCTCTCCAACCCCTTCCTCCCACCCAATGGGGATCACCAGGACCACGGATCACCAGGACTCTGGCCAACGAGGGTCACTGGGGATCATCCAACACCGATCCTCCCATGGGGGATGGAGCTGGAGCAGAGCACGAAGCTCTTCCCACACTCGGGGCTCTCACAGGGCTTCCCTTAGTGGAGCCTCCGTTGGTGATGGGTCAAGTTAGAGCTCTGTGAGAAGCTCTTCCCACACTCAGGACACTCGTAGGGCCTCTCCCCAGTGTGGATGCGCCGGTGGTCAGTGAGATGGGAGTTGCGGTTGAATCCCTTCCCGCAGTCGGGGCAGCGGAAGGGCCTCTCCTCTGTGTGAATCCGCTCATGTAGGAGGAGATTGGAGCTTCTCTGAAACCTCTTCCCACACTTGGGACACTCGTAGGGCCTCTCCCCAGTGTGGATGTGCTGGTGTTGTCTCAAGTCGCACCTCCACCCAAAGCTCTTCCCACATTCCAAGCAGGTGTAGGGGCGTTCCCCAGTGTGGCTCACCTTGTGCCGCATCAGGCTGGAGCGCTGGCGGAAGCTCTTCCCGCATTCCCCACATTCATAGGGCTTTTCCCCAGTGTGGACCAGCACATGCTGCATCAGATTAGAGATCGTCATGAATCCCTTCTCACATTCCCCACATCTGTAAGGCCGTTCCCCTGTGTGGATCCTCTGGTGCCGGATCAGCTCGGAGCTCCAGCTGAAACCCTTCCCACATTCCAAGCACTTGTGGGGCTTCTCTCCTCCAGGAGACTTCTCCACCAGCTCTGAGCTCCGCCTGCATCTCCAGCCTCCTTCCTGGCTCGAGGAGGGTCTTTGCTCCTCACAGCTCACTAGGCTGGGTTTGCAGCCCCTCGTCCCACGGGATCTCCGGGGCTTTTCTTCCTCCTTCATCTGTTCACACCTTGGGAACGTAAAATTCTGGTTTGGGGAAAAAAACAAGAGGGGAGTGCCTTGAGTTGCGGGTCCCTCCTTGCCCAAATGTAAACCAGGAAATTATTGGGCATATGATGCCTGCAAGAACCTACAAAATACCAAGATTCAGCCTAAAAATCCTCCAAAACATCATGACACAGATAAGAAACTCCGCATAACAGCAAGATTTACCCAAAACCTCCTCCAAAATATAAGCATTCAGCCCCTGCAAAAAATCCAAAGCACCAACATTTAACCCAGTAATGCCCAGAAACACCAAGATGCACCCCTGTGGAAATCGTGGATCCCCCTCCCCGGTCGCTTGCTGAATGTGGCGAGGGCAATGCTCCTGGGGCTGGGGGTTCCTCCTTTCAAAGTGCAACTCAGGAAGTCATTGGGCATCTTGTGTCTGTAAGAACCTCCAAAACACAACGATTCAGCACAAAAATTATCCAAACATCAAGACACAGATCAAAAACTCCCCAAAAAGCAAGTTTCAGCCCAAATCCCTTCCAAAATATAAAGATTCAGCCCCTGCAAAAAATCAAAGCACCAGCATTTAGCCCAATAAAGCTCACAAACACCAAGATTCAGCCCTGTGAAAATCATGGATGGTCCTCTTCAGTCACCTGCTGCATGTGGGGGGAGCAACGCTCCTGGGGCTGGGGCAGAGGCTGCCGATACAGGGAGGAGTGGAACATTGTGCTGCTTCCCGTTTCTGCTCCTCCTCTGGTATCCCTACTCTTCCTCACACTCCTCTTCCTCCCATTATTCATCTTTCTCCTGCACAATCCCACCTGCTCCTTCCACAGGCATCCTTTGACCATTTTGTTCTTCAACCCTGCTTCTCCTTTCCTTCTCCTGCTGCCCCCAGGCCCAGCACCCACTGCCGGCTCCCTCTTCCCCCCAAACCCACAGCATCCCAGCGCAGGGGCAGCGATGGAGCTGGGGCAGCTCGGGCTGGGGCAGCGCTGGGCTCTCGGCCGCTCCCGCCCGCACTCGCTCCCCACTGCAGCCGCTGCCGCCACCACAGCGCGGGGGGGCCCGGCCTTGGCGCTCCCCCCCTCCCACCTCCCCAAATTCCCCTGCCGGGGGGCGCTGGGGCCAGGAGACAGACGAGTGACAGATCAGGGGGGCTGGGAAGAGTCAGCAGCCAGAGAGCACTGAAAATCTCAGCAGGGACTACAGTGGCATCTTCGGGGACTAAACATGGCAGGGCACCCGTGGAGGGTAGAAAGGGAAAGCCAGGAAGGGCTCCTGGCTAAAGGGATGATGATCCCAAAATATCTCTGAAGGGTCCCAGGGGAGCATCTTGAGGAAGTTTGAACATTCTCCCAGAGGTAATCAAGGACAGGGACACCCAGGGGGGCAATAAGGGAATTCGAGAAGGGATTTAGACAACAGGGGATGGAGGTGTTGGTGTGCTGGGAAGGGATTGGGTGAAGGGGAGTGTGCAGGAATATGGTTCAGGCAAGAAGAAGCAGCAGGAATCTATGTGGGAAGAAAAAGGATGATGACAAAGACAAAGAAGAGAAAAATACTGAGGATGGGGATGTTTTCCAGCAGGATTTTATCCTCTAAAGGTGGCAGCTGCTGCAGATCCTTTGTATCCCCGGTTGCCAGGACAGGCACACAAGGAGGTCAGGATTGCAGGGGGTTTCTCTGTGCTGGGCAGCGGCAGGAGCGGGCGCAGAGGGGCGGCACCGGGAGCACGGGCTGGGGGCCTGTGGGGAGCTGCGGGGCCGGGCCGGGGCTGTGGGGCAGCCGGGGCTCAGCGCCGGGCGCTGCCTGAGCCCAGCACCCCCCGGCAATTGCAGGCCCGGCAGTGGCCCCCGGCCCCCAGGAGGCTGCGGGACGCCCCGGCCGCTGCCCGGCCCCGTGGAGCTGCCGGCCCTGCCCGCCGGGGGGGCCGCGTTTGGACACTGCGGCAGGACAGGCACCGGCTCTGGGATACGGGCTGGCCACGGCAGCCACAGCACAAGGAGCAGCAGGACAAAGGAACAGCTGGGAAATGGGGATTGGACGTGCAAGCATCCAGATTAGCTTTTAAGCATTTTCCTTGGGTCACTGCAGAAAGGAATGATTTAGCAGAAAGCTCAGCAGCTGTCAGAGGATGAGCACCCCCAGGCACTGAGGGGGCTGCAGGAGGGGCAGAAGAAGCCCCTGGAGCACTTGGTCACAAAGGCACAGCAGGGGAATGCAAGAAGGGATGAGGAAAAGGCCAAGGAGAAGGCAAAGGCCATGGCAGAATTCCTACAGCTCCTGTGCCCATGTGGTCACTGTTTTTCCAGGGAAAATGGAAAAGACATGGACGGTCCTTCTGCAGGGATGTACGGAAGCACCAGCCTTATTGGGGCAAGCCTTGCAGAAAATATCACAAGAATTTACCCCACCCCCAGGGATTGGGTTAATGCAGGATGTGGATGACTTGCTGCCATAAGAAGGACAAGAAGTGGTAGAAGAAGCCTCTGTGAATTGGCTGAATGTTCAGGCTAAATAGCATCTTTGATTATTTGAAAAAAAAAGTGCAAATGCTGGAGAAAAAGATTAAATATTTGGGACATACTTTGACTGAAGGTTTGTGGTGTATTAACCCAGGGAGGGACCAGGCAACCTCAGAACTAACACTGCCCAGCACTAAAATGGAGCTGGGACAACGCTGAGGATTAATAGGCAATTGCAGCACCTGCATTGAGGATTCTCTGTTCCAGCCACAATATTGTATGACTTTTTAACCCCGGAGAGCCTTAATATTATGCTCTGGACATAAGGAAAAGTATAAAACTTGAGAAAATGAAAAAAGAAAGTGACTGAACCCCTCCCATGGCTCTACCAGACTCAGAAAAGAAATTGGAATGGGATGTGGATGTTAAATAGGGCCATGCCAAAGGAATTTGGAATTCCCGGCTGCAGGAGCAGCATGGGAGGGCACCACTGACCCTGCACTGAAGGCAACGCAGCAGCAGCCAGGGCTCCACATCGGGCCAAGCCCCTGGGCCTGCCCACAGATCCTCTGCTGAAATCCTCTGCCTGGGCACCCTCCTTTGGCATCTCCACACACTGGGGCCAATCCTTGCTGCCACTGCTGGAGCTTCGCTGCTTTCTGTGCCTGCACTGCCACAGCTGCTGGGGAAGACAACGGCACAATTCCACTCTGCCCCTCAGTTACACTCACACACTGGGCTGACGGGGATTCCATGGTCGGAAAATATAGCAAGTTAAAATTATTAAAAATCTATTTCTCTACTGAGGCTTCATGTGCCTTTGCATTGGGGAAACGAATTTGAAAGAGATTTCTAAGGAATGTTCCTCCACTCAACAGAGAGGAGTTTAACATCTCAATAGACTGGGAATAGCCCAAAAGATACTCACAAAGATAACGACCATTAAGGCCATCAGCAAACATCAAGGAACACCCACCCCAGACACTGCCCCTGGCATAGTTGGAGATGCCTGGTCTGCAAAAGGCTGAGAAGGAAATCCAGGAGTGCGGACTTAATTAATATAGAGGGGAAGAAATTCGGGTCCGATAGGAAATTAAATAGTAACAACTACACAACTTGGAAGCAATGAACATTAAACCAATGGATTTCTATGGGTTCAAACTGTAAAAAGTTAAGGGAAAATCTAGTAAAACTCACGTGTCATGGAATGATTTTCTCTGCACACCCGGGCTATTTGTGGATGAAATTATTTCTGCTACACATCCTGGCCAGAATCAAGCAATTCGTTGATTCTCTAACAGTAGAAATGGTGTTGAAGAGTTTTAGTTCTTCCCGCAGTTTTGGTGACAAGACTACACCATTAAAAGGTTTTTTCTTAATAATCCTACTTTTATAAGATTCATTCCAGGCAGAGTCAGGAGAGCAGCTTTAGAAATGCAAATTAACTCTGCTGAAGAAATGTATGGACAATTTACCAAACTATTCTTGCCTGGGGGAGGAATTTTGCAGATTTCCTCTGTCCCCCACTCCAAGCTCTGCCTGCCTGCACAGATGGAATTTGCACAACTAAAGGCAGAGCCCATAGTGAGGATATCTGACTGCAACAGAAATTGGTTAAGCTGCAAAGGGAAACAGCAAACGCAGAATTTTGTGCAACCTTCATGAAAAAGAGTGTGTGTGTGGGGAATCATCCCTCTCTCCAGAGCACTGGGGTGTTTTTGCTAATCCAGAGAAACCAGTTGGGGATCCAAGTATTTGATGATTTCATAAGATTAACGTGGTCAATTGATGCAGCCCTGGCTGCAGGGAGCACCCCAAAACTGGAAAAAAGATGAACAGACACCAGAACAAATCCTACACCACCATGGACCAGCCCCTAGGAGCCCTAACGAATTCATATCAGGAGACAGAGAAGTCATTTATAATTTCAATAGCTTAATTAGATTACACAATGTCCTCGAAATAACACCCAACCAGACAGCTCCAGCTCCTCACCTTCTTCCCGACCAATCCACTCAGATGAGGAATGCAACGTTTCCCGATGGAATGGAATCAGATGATCTATTATCAGAAAGTGGAGAAGTTTGTGGAAAATTAAATGACTCAAACTGCTGTTTGCAAACAGATCACAAAGGAAAAGTGGTGAAACAGATAACAAAGGAAGTGAGAAAGTAGCTCATATTCCGGTCAAATGTGGAAAGGAAGGGAATGGGACACGTTTTCGTGGTTTCCTGGCAGATCATGGCTTAAACGAATGCTGCTCCTCCTCTGACGTGCTGCAGAAACTCTCATCTTTTTACCATGCACGACACCTTCCGGCAAAGAGGATGCAGGAAAAGAGACTGAGTCGATGGAAATTAAAAGTTAGTAAAGGCAATTCTTGAGAAAATGAGAGAAGGAGGGATTGAAAACAGTAAGATTAATATCGTAGTAGGGGTGCATATTAAGGGGGACATGCAGTAGGTAGATTGGGAAGTCTGAACCCTCCAAGTACCTCAGCCAGTAGGGAATGGGAGAGGGAGGTGCAGACGGGAAAATGAGGATAAAAAGGAGGCTGCGTTTTAGAGACCGCATGGCAAATGCCGCATGGCGTCTCTCTTTGTTCATCAATAAAGTCACTTTTACAGGACTCCTCTGTCTCCTGCGGGCACACAAACCTCTGGCCACGGGAATTTTCCCGCACAGCCCCGGGCACAGGGCAGACACCTCTGTGCCACCCACAGCAACCGGGACGAGCCAGCGCTGCTCCGGCACCGGCTCCTGCCGAGGCCCCAGCGGGAAGGAGACCGCGGGCAGCCGCTCCCGCAGCGCCCTCAGCCCAGCGCCAACACGGGCCGGCACCGGCACAACCAACCCGCCAGAGCCCCCTGCCGCCCCCTCGGCCCGCAGCGAGCCCCGAGCCCCCGCACAACCCAGCGCGGCTCCCACCTGCGCTGGGGCCGCCTCCGAGCTCCGCCGCCGCCGCCTCCCCGGGCTCCGGCCGCTGCCGCCGCTGCCGGGCCCGCACAGACGCTGCCACAATGGCGCCTTTGCTGCTCTGCCCAATCAGCGCGCGACAACCAGGAGTGACATTGGCACAATCAGCCAATGGCAGCGAGGGCCGGGCTCTGCACACGGCCCAGCCTCGGCCCGCGCTCTCAGGGCCCCCCGGGCTGTGGGAGGGCAAAGGCGGAGATGAGGAACAGCCCTGGAACGGGCCCGGGCCCGAGCCGCCATTGGCCTGGAAACACAAACAAAGTTCTCCGCAGCTCCCGGCACGCCTTTCCCAGCCCTGCGTGTTCGCTGCCTCCGGCTCAGCGGGAAGCCCTGGAACCTCACTTCTCCTACCCCCTAATTAGGAGCGTCTGTGCTTGGCTTTAATTTCCCCCAAAAAGGGAAAACTGCCCCACAACCCCTGTGGATGAGTGGGAGAGGGGAGAGATTTCTGTCAGAAAACTCCAAAAACTCAGAGCAGGATGATGAGAAGTAAATGAAGACCCTTCAAACCAGCTTTCCACACGCCTCCCTCTTTCCAGCTGCACCTCCTACCCCGGCAGTGCAGGGTGGGAGAAACGACTCTGACTTTGTAAAATTTTAAAGGTTTATTAAATCTTAGCAAAAAAAATACACCAAAAGACTGAATAACGAGAAAGATCAGCGCTGGGAGCACAGGACTAAAGCAGCAGACCCGGGTCTGATTTGGGGGTTCAGGGGGGTCCCCGGGCCGCCCCCGCCCCCTCCGATCTCGGCCAACGGGTGCGAGCGGCGCGGCCCCGCTGCTGAGCACTGACCCCACCCCGGGGGCCGCCGGGACCCCCCCGAAAAAACCCGCACCTGCACCCCCCCTTCAGTCCCTCCAACCTTCCCAGTCCTGGGGGAAAGGGAAGGACATGGGGCGGGATCACCCGGAGACCCCCGGGGTGAGGAGCAGGAGAGGGGGGGAATTGGGCTCGCGCTGAGTGGGGGGTCCCGCGCGAGGATTTCGGGGGGGTTCGCTCGAGGAATTTTGGGGGTCCTCGTGCAACGGATCCTCGTGCATAGGGCTCCTCTCGTGCCACCGTCTCCTCGTGTCACCCAGACCAGTTTGGGGAGCTCTTTGTGTCACCCAGATGAATTGGGGGGCTCCTCGTGTCACCGAGGGCTCCGCGAGTGACACCGAGAGCCCTGTGTCACCAAGAGCCCCTCAAGTGCCCCCAACTCCTTGTGCCATCAGGAGCTCCTGGAGTGCCACCAGCTCCTCGTATCACCGAGAGCCCCTCGTGCCACCAGGACATCGGGGCAGAGAATTTGGGGAGAGTCTCTGTGCCACCCGGAGCCCCTGAGTGTCACCAGCCCCGTGCCAGGGTCCCCAGTGTCACCGGGGTCTCTCTCTGTGTCACACACCAGGAACCGACCCCCCCTCCGAGCACAAGGACCCCCGAATTTAACCGTCCTCGTGCACCGGGACCCCCTCAGGACCCTCGAGTTTCCTCTCTCCCCTCCTCGTGCACCGGCATCACCGGACCGCCCCCCCTTTCCCGAGGAATCGCCGGAGACCCCCTCCATCAATCACCGGGCACCGGCAACACCAGAGGACCTCCCCCATCAATCAACACCGTCACCGTGCACCGGGACTCCCCCCTCATCGAGCAGTGACACCCCCTCATCGTGCACCGGGACCGCCGGACCCCCCCTCAAACATCGCCAGCCTCGGGCACCGAGATCACCGGAGACCCCTCCATGAGTCACCGGGACCCCCCCCGTCATGCACCAGGACCAGCGGAGACCTCCCCAGGAATCACCGGACACCCCCTCACGAATCACCGGGCACCGGGACGCCCCCTCGGGCACCGGGACTGGACCCCCCCCTCGTGTACCGACCACCCTCCGGTGCACAGGGCCCGGACCCCCCTTTGTGCCCCCCCTGCCCATCCCGGGGATTCCGCCCCTCCCCTTTGACTTCCCCCGGGAACAGGAGCGGGAATGGGGGGGGGCCGTGCGCTGGGGGGGCACCGGGGTGTCCCCAGGACCGGGGGGAGTCCCTTGGGGCTCGCTCCTTTCCCCTCTCTCCTCCTCCGGTTATCACCAGGGACCCCCCCAATTTACCGGGGCTCCCCCTATTCACTGCCCCCCCTTCACCGAACGCCCCAAAGCGCTGGGACCCCCCGGATACTTGGGACCACCCCAGGGCGCCAGGACCCCCCCCTCACTCACCGCCCCTCCCCCATCCATGGGACCCCCCCCCCCCCACTCACCGCTCCCCCCCCCGTCACCAGGACCCCAAAATCCATGGGACTCCCCCCACACTCATCAAGACTCCCCCCAAATCCATGGGACCCCTCCCTCCCCCCCACTCACCACCCCCTTCTCAGCACTCCCCGGGCCCTCCCCATTGATCGAACGCCCCCATGGCCCCCCCAGCCCCTCGCATTGGGCCCCCCCGGGGCCGAGGCAGAGCCCTCCCTGAGGGACACCCCTCATCCCCGGCCTGCAGCCGCCCATGGAGCCGCTGACCACAACTCCCTGCCTGCGTCCATCCGGCCAATTCCTCTGGCCCCGCACAGCCCAGCCTGCAAAGCCAGCACCTGCTGGGCACCTGCTCCATGCCACTTCCAGGGGCTTGGGCTGCTGAAGGGCTGCTGGGCTGGGCCCTTTGTGACACAGGGCCGTTCTATCGGGTTCCTGGGTGCTGTTGGCCATTCTGTTGTCCTGGTGACATGGCACAGCCCCGCCCTGCAGGGGTATATACGGGGCACAGGGCCCTGCGCTGCCCAGGGCCAGGAGTGCCACTGGCTCAGGAGGAAGCAGCTCCTGGGACCTCTGTGCTCCAGACGACGTTACACATGGAGGAGGAAAAGGTGAACCCTGTTATAAATGAGAGACAAAAGTCTCGATATTCAGCAAAATTTAGATTGCTTTATTTGATATAGAAAGAGCAAGCAGCGCTGGGGAATGTGAGGGGTCACCGCCCACTCCACGCTCCACCGAACCTTGGTTTGCAGCCTCTTCTTATACTGTGGGTTCTCGTTGTAATCAATAA
Organism: Sturnus vulgaris; assembly: GCF_052056855.1. NCBI lineage: Eukaryota > Metazoa > Chordata > Aves > Passeriformes > Sturnidae > Sturnus > Sturnus vulgaris. The sequence goes on from NW_028276170.1 coordinate 15,109,284, forward strand.
TTTTTGGTTTTTTGTTGTCATAAGCAGTGGTAGTTGAATAAACATCCTTACACAAATTCACAAAGCCTTTGGGTGATAATCAGTCACAGATAGCCATCTGGTCCTCGTAGATAACCACCAGAGAAGTTCTGGAATTCTGGTCCTTGAGATAAGCAGCATTGATCAGACAAAGGCAGGAAGGGCTATTGGGAAGTCTGATTTTGCAAGCTGGTAGCCGATACAACTTATTTGGAAAACATAACATAATATAATGTAACATAATACAACATACCATAACAAGGTGATTTTAAACAGTGATTTTATCATATAATTTCCTTTATCTAGTGTCCATGCTTCACTTCAGAGTTTAGTATTCTGGTTTATACAAACCCCAATGCTTTTGTGATTAACACGAATCTTTTATCAATTATCACACTGGGAACTCCAAAACTCCTCCTGGACCCTCACCTGGGAAACCCCAAATCCTTGAGAATTTTCACTTGGAACCACCCAAACCCCACCCAAACCCTCCCCAGAACTCCCCAACCCCTCCCCCACCCCCTAACCACCCTTTCCTGTCCCCAGCTGTCCCCCCCTGCCCTCCCCCCCGAGCTGGACTAGGCGGATACCATGTGGCACCGAGTCCTGGTGGCCCTGGTGGCCCTGGTGGCCCTGGTGGCCCTGGCCAAGGCCTTGAGGACACCAAGCACCGTCCCTGCAGCACTGGCTGAAGCCAAGGTCACGCTGTATCAGGCCCAAGTGGCCCTGGAAGAGCTGAAGGACTCCAGAAAGGCCGAGGTGGCCCCGGCAGTGGCCCAGGGGACCCTGGGGGACGAGGACGAGCAGGAGCTGCGGCACCAAGGGGTCCTGGCTGAGGCAGCAGTGATGATGATGCTGGAGCGGGACGAGGAAGGGGCACAGCAGTGCCAGAGCTGGCTATGGGCTGGGCACAGGCTGGCTGTGGGGCTGATGGTGCTGTGCACTGCTGTGTGTGAGTAAAAACCAGTATGGACCAGTATAAACCAGTATAGACCAGTATGGACCAGTATAGAGCAGTTTGGGTGAACTGGGCTCTGGGCCGGGCACAGGCCGGCCATAGGGCTGATGACACTGTGTGTCAGTAAAAACCACTATAAACCAGTATGGACCAGTATAAACCAGTATAGAGCAGTACAGACCAGTACAGACCAGTTTGGGTGAGCTGAGCTCCAGGCTGGGCATGGGCTGGCCATGGGGCTGATGGTGCTGTGTGTGAGTAAAACCCTGTATAAACCAGTATAGACCAGTATAAACCAGTATAGAGCAGTATGGACCAGTATAGAGCAGTATGGGCCAGTACAGACCTGTACAGACCAGTATGGACCAGTAGAGACCTTCCCCTGTCCCATGATGGGGACACTGGGCTGGCACTGGGAGCACTGGGAGGGAACTGGTTTGGTGACATTGAGATGGTGACATTGTTTTGGGGACAATGAGTTGGTGACACTGGGATGGGACTGGGATGGAACTGGTGACACTGGGACACAACTGGGAGCACTGGGACAGGGACACTGGGACAGGATGGAGGATACTGGGATGGGACAGGGACACTGGAATGGGACTGGGAGCAGTGGCCTGGTTACACTGGGACAGGACTGAGGACACTGAGACTGAACTGGGGACACGGGGGTGGTGCCATGGGTGGCACTGGTGACGCTGAGATGGCACTGGGGACACTGGGATGGAACTGGGAACACTGAAAGGGGACGTTGGGATGGGGACATTAGGAAGGGACTGGTGACACTGAGGTGGTGACACTGGGACAGAACTGGTGGCACTGGGATGGAACTGGGAACACTGGGATGGTGACACTGGGACAGGACTGGTGGCACTGGGCTGGTGACACTGGTACGGGTCAATGACGGGGTGGCACTGGGCTGGCACAGGGACACAACTGGGACAACTGGGACAAGAACACTGGGACAGGAAGGGGGACACTGGGATGGCACTGGGGACACTGGGCTGGTGATGACATTGGTATGGGGACACTGGGGATGTGGTACTGGGACAGGACTGGTGGCACTGGGATAGGACTGGGGACACTGGGCTGGAACTGGGTTAGTGACACCAGGCTGGTGGCACTTGGGTGGTGACAGAACTGGTGGCACTGGGTTGGTGACACTGGTATGGTGACAATGGGGGGGTAGCACTGGGATGGGACTGGGAGCACTGGGATGGTGACACTGAGAGGGAACTGGTGGCACTGGGACACAACTGGGAGCACTGGGACAAGAGCACTGGGACAGGATGGGGGACACTGGGCTGGCACTGGGAGCACTGGGAGGGAACTGGTTTGGTGACATTGAGATGGTGACATTGTTTTGGGGACAATGAGTTGGTGACACTGGGAGGGAACTGGAGACACAGATTGAACTGGGAGCACTGGGATGGTGACACTGGGACACAACTGGTGGCATTGGGATGGAACTGGTGACACTGGGACACAACTAGGAGCACTGGGACAGGGACACTGGGACAGGATGGGGGACACTGGGATGGACTGGAGACACTGGGAGGGAACTGGGAGCACTGGGATGGTGAAATTGGTATGGTGGCAATGGGGCAGTGACACTGGGCTGGGAAGGAACTGGGAACAGTGAGCTGGTGACACTGGGACAGGACTGGGGACACTGGGGCAGCTCTGGTGGCGCTGGGGTTGAACTGGGGACACCAGGCTGGTGACACTGAGACTGAACGGGTGGCACTGGGATGGTGACACTGGGGCAGCCCTGGGGACACTGGGCTGGTGGCTCTGGGGTGTTCTTGGTGCCACTGCTCAGGTGCCACTGTGCTGGTTGCCCTGCTGCCGTGTCCCCGGTGCCACCTGTGCGGTGTCCCCATGTCCCCGCAGTGTCCCTGGACTCGGTGTGCGCTCTGCTGGGGGTGACCGAGGACAGTCACCTGCTGCTGGCCCTGGGCACGATGGCCATGTCCTGCCAGGTGACCCTGCAGGCCTCGGTGACATCGCGGTGACACCTGGCCACCACCGCCTGTGAGCACCGGGCCATGGCCCAGCATCTGCGAGACCGCACCCAGCAGGTGGTGACCACCAGGGCCAGTGCCGAGGCCACCGTGGCCACCAGCAAGGTCACCACAATGTCCAGGGGCAGCTGGACACGGTGACATGGCACCTGGGGTACTTGGTGGATGCTGTTAACAGGGACATGATGGTGACACATGTGGGACATGGCAACAGGGGTTCCCCAGAGCTGCCCAGGCCCTCAGGGACATCGTGGTGGCCTTGGGGACCTCGGTGGAGGGACACAAGGAAGTGATGCGAAAGCTGGAGGTGGCCCGGGATGCAGGGACAGGGTGGGGACATGGGGGCAGCACTGTCACCCCAAGGGACACTGGGGACCTTGGTGCCTTTGCCTTGGGGACATCGGGGACACCCTGAGGTCGCCTGTCCTGTTTTGGGTCACTACGATGTCCCTGCAGTGTTCCCACGTGACCGCAGTTTGTCCCCCTGAATTGTTAAAAACCGGAATAATCACGGACAAAGGCGCTGTAACTAATTAAAGTTACAAAGTGGTGTGTTTATTCACCGGCACGGGAGTCACCTCCCAAAGGCGTGACCGCCCCCGAACAAGGTTCTTTGCCCTCTATTTATTGCCCAAGATCTTACATACAATACATGTGCATAACCCCAGCACCTCCCATCCCCACCCCATATTAAAATGAGCCCATTCGTCCTTCACGCGTGCGCAGTTCTTCTCTTGAATTGGGTCGGTGCTCTCGAAATGGGTCAGTGGTCTCAATGGATGAAGTCAGGAGAGTCTTCATCAGGTCTCTGTGACCCTCTGGCACGATCCAAGGCCTCGTGCTTCATGATTAATGGTTTATTATTTTATGTTCTTCTATACCTAAGTTCATAATAGCACATAATTATACCAATTAGCTCTTGCCTAAGCATCAAGTAATTACCTACCTAACTCACATCTTGGCCATGGAAACTCCTTCTACCCTTAGCAAAAATCTTAACTCTTTAAAGCCATGATTCAACTCTCCATGTCTGTGCCCCACCATGTTTTTGTCCCTCCGTATCCACACCCATGTCTCAGTTCAGTGTCTTTATTTTCAACTGTGTTACTTGTTTTAAAAGGATGAAGAGAAATGAAAAGCAAATCGAGGCTAAAAGAAAAGGATTGCCTTGTCTGTGTGACCTGAGGTCCTATGTGCTTGACTGGGAGGGAAAAATAATTTTTGGAGGACTTTGCACCCCACTGTCTCTAAAATCTTGATTTTTGCCTCAGTTCATCACCATTTGGCTGCGGAAGACAACCTTGGGCAATAGGAAATGAAAATCCTGGAATCAGAGAGGTTGGAAAAGACCTCCAAGATTGTTCAGCATTCCTGGATGCCACCAGAAGATAGGACTGAATGCAGAAGATTTTCTGGGGATCAAATTCAACAAATCTGCTCTCCTCAAAGAATTCCCAATGTCAGTTTGAGCCCTGATAGACGTTCCTGCTCCTACATTCATCCAGGTGCCCACAGGGAGACAGGATGATGCAGAGTCCCCCCAGCCAGATGACTTCCCAACACGGATCACCAGGGCTCTGCCCAACGGGGGTCACTGGGGATCATCCAACACCGATCCTCCCATGGGGGATGGAGCTGGAGCAGAGCACGAAGCTCTTCCCACACTCGGGACACTCACAGGGCTTCCCTTAGTGGTGACTCCGTTGGTGTCTGGTAAAGGTTGATCTGTCAGAAAAGCTCTTCCCACACTCAGGACACTCGTAGGGCCTCTCCCCAGTGTGGATGTGCCGGTGGACAGTGAGGGTGGAGTTGCGGTTGAATCCCTTCCCGCAGTCGGGGCAGCGGAAGGGCCTCTCCTCTGTGTGAATCCGCTCATGTAGGAGGAGATTGGAGCTTCTCTGAAACCTCTTCCCACACTTGGGACACTCGTAGGGCCTCTCCCCGGTGTGGATGCGCTGGTGCCTTCTCAGGTGAGAACTATGCCCAAAGCTCTTCCCACATTCCAAGCAGGTGTAGGGCTGTTCCCCTGTGTGGATCACCTGGTGCTGGATCAGATGAGAAATGGTCCTGAAACTCTTCCCACATTTCCCACACTCGTAGGGCTTCTCCCCAGTGTGGATCCTCTGGTGTAGGATCAGCTGGGACCTGTAGTTGAAACTCTTCCCACATTCCAAGCACTTGTGGGGCTTCTCCCCTCCAGGAGGCTTCTCCACCAGCTCTGAGCTCTGCCTGGATCTCCGGCCGCCTTCCCGGCTCAGGGAGGGTCTTTCCTCCTCGCAGCTCCCTGGGCTGGGTTTGCAGCCCCTCCTCGAGAGGGATCTCCGGGGCTTTTCTGCCTCCTCCATTTGCACACACCTGGGGAATGAAAAATCCTGGTTTAGGGGGAAATAACAAGAAGAGAGCTCCATAAACTGGGTGTTCCTCCTTGCCCAAGTTATCTCTGGAAGTCATTGAGCATCTTGTGTCTGTAATAACCTCCCAAACACCAAGATTCCCACCCAAAATCTTCCAGACTTTAAGACACGGATCAAAAACTCCCCAAATATCAAGATTCAGCCAAAATCCCCTCCAAAACTGTGCTGGGTTGAAAGCAAAACTAGTGAGAGACTCTAAGTCAGAAATACAAATTGATAGGAAAAAAAGAGAAGAGAAATAAAATACATGCAATAGTACAAAAGGAAACAACAGACAGAATCAGAATACAACCTGACACCCTGCTAGTTAGGGTGGTGGTAGCAGTCCCAATGAAGTGGTCTTGTTGTAGTAGTGATGCTGTAGAAAGGTCTGGTAGCTCTTGTCCTCTGGAAACCAGTGGGGAAGGGCTGCCTTGGTGTCCAAATCTCAGATTTTATCTAGGTAGGAAAGGATTGGCTCCTCCCCCTGGCTGGAGCATCTCCCAATGGGATGATGGAATTTTATCAGTCATGCAGTGGGAGTCAATGGCCCATTAACAGAAGATATCTTCCTGGAGGAAGGATGGGTTGTGGAAAAGATAAAGAACACTGCCCTACCTGGTTTTACCAGATGGCCCATTAGCAGAGGATATCTCCCACACAGATAAGGATCAGTGCTCCCACTGTTTTTTTCCACCTCTTTTTGTTCTTTTGTTACTTCCCTGGACCTCTGACTGGTTACTTCATGTTTGCTGCTGATTTCTTCTCCCATTTGAAGATGAAAATGGTAAAAGTGTCTTTGACCTGCCTTGCTGGATATTGTGAAGAGGAACAGTCATCTACTGCATGTGGAAGTGTCACAGGTGGAGCAGAGTTCTGTGAGTGCTGTATCAAACCAGACCTCGTCAGACCTGCCAGAACAACTGGTCCATGCTGCCCTTCACTGCTCTGCCTGTTCCACACAGCGCCGGGCGCTGCCTGAGCCCAGCACCCCCCGGCAATTGCAGGCCCGGCAGTGGCCCCCGGCCCCCAGGAGGCTGCGGGACGCCCCGGCCGCTGCCCGGCCCCGTGGAGCTGCCGGCCCTGCCCGCCGGGGGGGCCGCGTTTGGACACTGCGGCAGGACAGGCACCGGCTCTGGGATACGGGCTGGCCACGGCAGCCACAGCACAAGGAGCAGCACGAAGGAACAGCTGGGAAATGGGGATTGGACGTGCAAGCATCCAGATCAGCTTTTAAGCATTTTCCTTGGGTCACTGCAGAAAGGAATGATTTAGCAGAAAGCTCAGCAGCTGTCAGAGGATGAGCACCCCCAGGCACTGAGGGGGCTGCAGGAGGGGCAGAAGAAGCCCCTGGAGCACTTGGTCACAGAGGCACAGCAGGGGAATGCAAGAAGGGAGGAGGAAAAGGCCAAGGGGAAGGCAAAGGCCATGGCAGAGTTTCTACAGCCCCTCAGGGATGAACCCCAGGGCCCAAGGGGTCACTGTTTTCCCAGGGAAAATGGAAAAGACATGGACGGTCCTTCTGCAGGGATGCAGGGAAGCACCAGCCTTATTGGGGCAAGCCTTGCAGAAAATATCACAAGAATTTACCCCATCCCCAGGGATTGGGTTAATGCAGGATGTGGATGACTTGCTGCCATAAGAAGGACAAGAAGTGGTAGAAGAAGCCTCTGTGAATTGGCTGAATGTTCAGGCTAAATAGCATCTTTGATTATTTGAAAAAAAAAGTGCAAATGCTGGAGAAAAAGATTAAATATTTGGGACATACTTTGACTGAAGGTTTGTGGTGTATTGACCCAGGGAGGAACCAGGCAACCTCAGAACTAACACTACCCAGCACTAAAATGGAGCTGGGACAACGCTGAGGATTAATAGGCAATTGCAGCACCTGCATTGAGGATTCTCTGTTCCAGCCACAATACTGTATGACTTTTTAACCCCGGAGAGCCTTAATATTATGCTCTGGACATAAGGAAAAGTACAAAACTTGAGAAAATGAAAAAACAAAGTGACTGAACCCCTGCCATGGCTCTACCAGACTCAGAAAAGAAATTGGAATTGGATGTGGATGTTAAATAGGGCCATGCCAAAGGAATTTGGAATTCCCGGCTGCAGGAGCAGCATGGGAGGGCACCACTGACCCTGCACTGAAGGCAACGCAGCAGCAGCCAGGGCTCCACATCGGGCCAAGCCCCTGGGCCTGCCCACAGATCCTCTGCTGAAATCCTCTGCCTGGGCACCCTCCTTTGGCATCTCCACACACTGGGGCCAATCCTTGCTGCCACTGCTGGAGCTTCGCTGCTTTCTGTGCCTGCACTGCCACAGCTGCTGGGGAAGACAACGGCACAATTCCACTCTGCCCCTCAGTTACACTCACACACTGGGCTGCCGGGGATTCCATGGTCGGAAAATATACCGAGTGTAATTTTAAAAATCTATTTCTCTACTCAGGCTTCATGTGCTTTGCATTGGGGAAACGAATTTGAAAGAGATTTCTAAGGAATGTTCCTCCACTCAACAGAGATGAGTTTAACATCTCAACAGACTGGGAATAGCCCAAAAGATACTCACAAAGATAACGACCATTAAGGCCCATCAGCAAACATCAAGGAACACCCACCCCAGACACTGCCCCTGGCATAGTTGGAGATGCCTGGTCTGCAAAAGGCTGAGAAGGAAATCCAGGAGTGCGGACCTAATTAATATAGAGGGGAAGAAATCCAGGGCCGATAGGAAATTAAATACTCAGAACTACACAACATGGAAGCAATGAACATAAAACCAATGGATTTCTATAGGTTTTGGTCTGTGAAAAGTTAAGGGAAAATCCTGTAAAACTCACATCTCTTGGAATGATTTCCTCTGCACACCCGGGCTATGTATGGCTGAAATTATTTCCGTTGCACATCCTGGCCAGAATCAAGTAATGCCTTGATTCTCTAACAGTAGAAATGGTGTTGAAGAGTTTTGGGTCCTCCTGCAGTTTTGGTGACAAGATTACACCATTAGAATGTTTTTTCTTAATAATCCTACTTTTATATTTTGAGTTAAGATTGGGCCAAGGGTGTGAGAACCACATTTTAGTGTTCAGGGAATAAGCAGAAAAAATCTTTATTCCTTTTGGGATTTTTTGTGTATGTTTATGAGTGGCTGTTAGTGATGGCAACAATTTGGTATGGAATTTGTAATGTTCACTGTTCACCTTTAGGCTGCATTTGGCATAACCAGAAGCCCTGTAATATTTAATAGAATCTTGTTTTAAAAAGAGACCAAAAAAGAAAAGCAGCGGGAGGGGGGAGGGGAGAGAGGAAGGAGAGAATATGTGAGTCACCTGATGGGCTGTGATGAAAAGAAGATTCATTCCAGGCAGAGCCAGGAGAGGAACTTTAGAAATGCAAATTAACTCTGCTGAGACAAAGCGCAGACAATTTACCAAACTCTTCATGCCTGGGGGAGGAATTGGGCTGATTCCCTCTGCCCCTCACCCCAAGCTCTGCCTGCTTGCACAGATGGAATTTGCACAACTAAAGGCAGAGCCCATAGTGAGGATATCTGACTGCAACAGAAATTGGTTAAGCTGCAAAGGGAAACAGCAAACGGAGAATGTTGGGAAAACTTCATGAAAAACACCGGGGGGGAATCATCCCTCTCCTCACTCCAACATGTGCTGTCACTGTCCAGGTTATATAGGGTGTATTGGGGCACTGGGGTGTTTTTGGTGCCACAAGTTCAAGCAAATGAGTTGGAAATCCAAGTGTGTGGTGATTTAATTAATGTGCTCAATTGGTGCAGCCCTGGCTTCAGGGAGCACACCAAATATGGGGAAAAGATGAGCAGACACCAGAACAAATCCTACAGCACCATGGACCAGCCCCTGGGAGCCCTAACGAATTCATATCAGGAGACAGAGAAGTCATTTATCATTTCGATGGCATAATTAGATTACACAATGGCCTCAAAATAACACCCAACCAGACAGCTCCAGCTCCTGATCTTCTTACAGACCAATCTATTCAGATGAGGAATGCAACGTTTCCCGATGGGATGGAATCAGATTATCCACTAACAGAAAGAGGAGGAATTTGTGGAAAATCAAATTACTCAAACTGCTGTTCCCAAACAGATCACAAAGGAAAAGTGGTGAAACACAAAACAAAGAAAGTGAGAAAGTAGCTCATATTCCGGTCCAAATGTGCAAAGGATGGGAATGGGACACGTTTCCGTGGTTCCCTGGCAGACCACGGGTTAAACAAATGTTGTTTGTCCTTTTATGAGCTACAGCAACTCTCATCTTTTTACCATGGGCCGTGGGGGTGTCAGGAAAATTAATCCACAAACACCAGAGGTTTATGTCCAAAAAGGAGACAGAGGAGTCCTTTTTGCTTTATTCGAATAAAGGGAGAGGCCATGGGACATTCCCCTGGCATCTCTCAAATTTTTGGAGGACGCAGCCTCCTTTTTATCCTATTTTCCCGGCCGCATTTCCCTCTCTCCTTCCCCATTGGCTGAGGTACTTGAGAGGCACAGACTTCCCGGAACGCCTGATACCTGAAATTCCCCTCTAATGTATAACCCTCCCTTTTAATTTTTAATTCTTATAGAATTCATAGTTTTCCCCCCGTTGCTTCTTTCATCTTTCAATATCCAATTTCATTTATCAGCAGCCCTACAGTTTGTTTGTAAAGGCAAATATCTCTTTCCATTCATCAATCAGTGGAATCCATCCCATTGTTTCTTTTATCTCTCAGTGCTAGCCTTATTTATAGGCTGATCCACAACTCATTTGTAAAGACAAATTTAACATTCCTCTCAGGGGGACACAGGCATGGACGGAGATGTGGGGGACAGTGACAGGAATGGAAACAGGAAGGGGTGCCCAGCACCCAGGGGACTGGGTTTGAAATGCAGGAATTCCTATGTGTTCCTAAATGTGATTGTAATGTACTGGGAAGGTTATTGATGTCTTAATTTGGAATGCCAATTAATATTGGAAAAGGTGATAGAGAGGCTAGTTCTGTTACACCTTTGTGTCAAATGTCTGGCAAGGCCTAGGCTGAAGTGAGCCCAGAAGTGTGGGCAGCTCCAGAAAAAATAGGGCAAGGGAGATAAGGAGCCTCTCCAAAGTACTTTGAAGCAAATTGTACAAGTGGTGTCTAAAAGCAATACCCTGTTCCAAGGGAGGGAAGGCAGAGCTTTCAGCCTCTTATTGAGTCCCTGCTAAAGGCAGGGCTTTTGAAGCCAGGGATATCTCCCTGTAATGTTCCTATCCTGCCAGTCAAAAAATCAGAGTGAATCGACAGAATGGTGCAGGACCTAAGAATAATAAATGAAATTACTAAACCCAGGCACTCCACAGTCTCAGATCCTTACACCATCTTGAACCAGGTGCCCTCCTCACACTGACACCATTCAGTCCTTGATGGCAAAGATGCTTTCTGGGGATGCCCACTCACACAGGATGGTAAACTGGATTTTGCCTTTGAGTGGGAACAAGAGGTAGAAGGGAAAATGGAAAAGACATGGACGGTCCTTCTGCAGGGATGCACGGAAGCACCAGCCTTATTGGGGCAAGCCTTGCAGAAAATATCACAAGAATTTACCCCAGGCCCAGGGATTGGGTTAATGCAGGATGTGGATGACTCGCTGCAATCAGGAGGACAAGAAGTGGTAGAAGAAGTCTCTGTGAAATGGCTGAATATTCAGGCTAAAAAGCATCTTTGAGTATTTGAAAAGAAAGCAAATGCTGGAGAAAATAGTTAGACATATTTTGTCTGAAGGTTTGTGGTTTATTGACCCAGAGAGGGTCTGGAGAATCTCAGAAGTTATCCAGGACTGAAAAGGAGGTGCAAGAGTTGTGAGCATTAACAGGAAACTGCAGGACCTGAATTGAGAGTTCTCTGTTCTACCCATAACATTGTATCACTTTCTAAAACCCAATAGCCTCAATGTTGTGGTATGGACAGAAGAAAAGCAACAAATAAAATGAAAATGAAATACAACAAAATGATTGGTGCCCCAGCTATAGCTCTTCCATACTCAGAAAAAAAATTGAATCCTAGATGAGTTATAAGTATATATTATATTATTGACTTTTTGCAAATATTACAATGAATGCTATATGTTGGAAAACTTCGCTGTATGAACATAGTTTATTTTAGCTCTGTGATTAACAGAACTTAGAAATAGTTGCAGTAAATATATTTTTTGAAGTACAGCATTTTGACGTAAAAAGCTTTTCTTCATGTAACTAACTCAGAGAATGGTAAAAAAGATAATCAGGAAATTCTTCACATTCTTGGATTATGGGACACCAAGACCCCAGGGAAGGCAAAAATAGTGATTTACAGGTTGGAGGGGAATGATTCTGAATAATGCATGAAGGTCTATGAATATGCAACATGTTGCTGCATTTAGGAAGTGTTTTCTGAGTCAGTGTGTGCCCTTGGCTGAAGGCCAAGCATCCGGCCATTATAACCTTTGGCCAGAGCCAGGGCAGATATTCAATTATCTCCCTTGGAATTGATCTTTGCAATTCCTTACCCTGGGAATTCTCCACCTAGTGCGGGCTGGAGATAAGGGATGTATATTTCAAGCAGTCTGTGGCCAGAATCCTGTCTCTTGTGAAATCTCTGCCACAGGAAGCTGGGCTGGCACAGAGCCTGCCTTGGCACTTTGCTGTTCACAGCATCCACCCAGGACTCTGCCTCTCAATTACACTCACACACTGGGCTGCCTGCGATTCCATTGCTGGAAAGTATACCAAATTTAAATTTATTTAATATTCCATTTTACTAGTCAGGCTCGGTTTGCCTTTCTCTCAGGAAAGAAATTTTAAAAGGTTTTTTTTTAAGGGATCTTGCACCACTCAACAGAGATGAGTTTAACATCTCAACAGACTGGGAATAGCCCAAAAGATACCAACAAAGAGAACGACATTTAACAAAACATCAAGGAAACATCAGCAAACATCAAGGAACACCCACCCCAGACACTGCCCCTGGCCCAGATGGAGACACCTGGTCTGGAAAAGACTGAAAAGGAAATCCAGGAATGCGGATCTAATTAACATCAGAAGAGGAGAAATCCATTTGCAATAGGAAACCAAATACTAAGAACTACACAACTTAGAAGCAATGAACACTGAACCAATGGATTTCAATGGGTTCGGACAGTAAAAAGTTTAGGAAAAATCTAGTAAAATGCACATCTCATGGAATGATTTTCTCTGCATGCCCGGGCTATGTGTGGATGAAATTTTTTCTGTTGCACATCCTGACCAGAATCAAGTAATGCCTTGACTCTCTAACATTAAGATATTGTTGGAGAGTTTTTGTTTTTCTGCAGTTTCAGTGACAAGATTACACCATTAGAAAAATTTTTCATAGTAATCCTACTTTTATATTCTGAGTTGGGTTTGGACCAGTCGTGTGAGAATCAATTTTTACTCCTAGGAGAAGAAGTAGAAAAATCTAGATTGCATTGGAATTTCTTTGTTTGTATTTGTGGGTGGCTCTTAATGATGGCAAAATTTCAGAATGGGTTTTTCGATGTTCACCTTTTGGATGCATTTTGCAAAACTAGAAGAGTATTAATGGTGAGGCTTCAACACATAAACAGTTAGTACAAAATTGTTAAAAAAAAAAGAGAAAAGAAAAAAAAACCAGATTGTGGGGGTGCACTTGTGGATAACCTAATGGCTGCTCTGGAATAAAAGCATTGGATCCAGGCACAGCCAGGAGAGGATCTTTAGAAATGCAAATTAACACTGCTAGGGCAAGGTGTGCACAATGAACCAGGATGATCTTCATGCCTGGGGGAGGAATTTCGGTGATTGCCTCTGTCTCACATGCCAAGCTCTGCCTGCTTCCACAGATGGAATTTGCACAACTAAAGGCAGAGCCCACAGTGAGGATATCTGACTGCAACAGAAATTGGTTAAGCTGCAAAGGGAATCAGCAAACGGAGAATGTTGGGAAAGCTTTACTAAAAAAAGTGGGGGGGAATCATCCCTCTCCCTGCTCCAACCTGTGCTGTCACTGTCCAGGTTATATAGGGTGTATTGGGGCACTGGGGTGTTTTTGGTGCCACGAGTTCAGGGAACTGAGTTGGAAATCCAAGTATGAGCTGATTTAATTAGATGAAAGTGGTCAATTGATGCAGCCCTGGATGGAGGGGGCACCCAAAAACGCAAAAAAGATGAACAGACACCAGAGCCAATCCTACAACACCATGGACCAGCCCCTGGGAACCCTAACGAATTCATATCAGGACACAAAAAATCCATCCATAATTTGATTGGCAGAATTAGGATAAAAAGCATCCTCTAAATAATAACCAACCACAGAGCTCCAGCTCCTGACCTTCCTGACGACCAATCCATTGAAATAAGGAAGGAGACATTTCACATGGGATAGGATCAGATTATCTATTAACAGAGGGAGGAAGAGTTTACGCAAAATTACATTACTCCAACTGCTGTTCGCAAATAGATGAGAACTGAAAAGTGGTGAAACAGATAGCAAAGGAAATATGAAAATATCTCGTATTCCAGAGAAAGGATGGGAATGGGACACGTTTCCGTGGTTCCCTGGCAGACCATGGCTTAAACGAATGCTGCTCCTCCTCTGACGTGCTGCAGCAACTCTCAGCTTTTTACCATGCACGACACCTTGCGCCAAAGAGGACGCAGGAAAAGAGATTGAGTCAAAGGAAATTAAAAGTTAGTAAAGGCAATTCTTGAGAAAATGAGAGAAGGAGGGATTGAAAGCAGTAAGATCAATATCGTAGTAGGAGTGCATATTAAGAGGGACATGCAGTAGGTGGATCGGGAAGTCTGAACCTTCCAAAAACGTCAGCCAGAGGGGAATTGGAGAGGGAGATGCAGACGGGAAAATGAGGATAAAAAGGAGGCGGCGCTTTAGAGACCGCATGGCAAATGCCGCATGGCGTCTCCCTTTGTTCATCAATAAAGTCACTTTTACAGGACTCCTCTGTCTCCTGCGGGCACACAAACCTCTGGCCACGGCAATTTTCCCGCACAGCCCCGAGCACAGGGCAGACACCTCTGTGCCACCCACAGCAACCGGGACGAGCCAGCGCTGCTCCGGCACCGGCTCCTGCCGAGGCCCCAGCGGGAAGGAGACCGCGGGCAGCCGCTCCCGCAGCGCCCTCAGCCCAGCGCCAACTCGGGCCGGCACCGGCACAACCAACCCGCCAGAGCCCCCTGCCGCCCCCGAGGCCCGCAGCGAGCCCCGAGCCCCCGCACAACCGAGCGCGGCTCCCACCTGCGCTGGGGTCGCCTCCGAGGTCCGCCGCCGCCTCCCCGGGCTCCGGCCGCTGCCGCCGCTGCCGGGCCCGCACAGACGCTGCCACAATGGCGCCTTTGCTGCTCTGCCCAATCAGCGCGCCAGAACCAGGAGTGACATTGGCACAATCAGCCAATGGCAGCGAGGGCCGGGCTCTGTACACGGCCCAGCCTCGGCCCGCGCTCTCAGGGCCCCCCGGGCTGTGGGAGGGCAAAGGCGGAGATGAGGAACAGCCCTGGAACGGGCCCGGGCCCGAGCCGCCATTGGCCTGGAAACACAAACAAAGTTCTCCGCAGCTCCCGGCACGCCTTTCCCAGCCTCGCGTGTTCGCTGCCTCCGGCTCAGCGGGAAGCCCTGGAGCCTCACTACCACTACCCCTAATTAGGACCGTCTGTACATGGCTTTAATTTCCCCCAAAATGGGAAAACTGCCCCAAACCCCAGGGGATGAGTGGACGGGAGAGATTTCTGGCAGAAAACTCCAAAAACTCAGAGCAGGATAATGAGAAGTAAATGGAGACCCTTCAAACCAGCTTTCCACACGCCTCCCTCCTTCCAGCTGCACCTCCTACCTCGGCAGTGCAGGGTGGGACAAACATCGCGTGCTCTTTTAAAACTTTCAGCAATTTCTTAAATCTTAGAAAAATACAGCAAAAGACTGAATTCGGAGAAAAATCAGCACTAGGAGCACAGGACTAAACCCCCACGTGCTCCCCTACAGAATGGATGTTCTGCCTTTTATGCCCCTGGGCCCTCCCAAAGTCTTGTCGCTGAACTCCTTCTCTGCCGTCCATTGCTGGAGACTCCTTTCTTACATCTGCACTGGAGGTCAGGTGTAGGAACAAGCCGGCCCTCCCCAAATGCCCCGACTGCCTGAGCCATGTCGTGACAACAATGGAAGGGGGAGGGGAAAGAGGACTATGGGAGGATATATTACAATAACATCATTATACATTCACAAAACTTATCTTAACATACACACACTGTTCATTCTTTAATTGTGAGAGCCAACCACCACATTGCTCATCTGTAACAACAGCGACTGCACTGGCCCCCCTAGATCAGAGGGGGATGGAGCCAGAGCCAGTCCACCTGAATCGGTGAGGGCAGAGACTACCCCCTGCCTACCTGGGTATTGCATCAGCCCAATACATATTTACAAAAGGCTATACATATTCAAACACTTAAACAGAGTTTCTCCCCTGTCCTACCTTTTTCAAGCATGTGCAGTTTTCCCAGTCCTCATCATTTGTTACTTTTCAATACATTCAACAGGTGTGAATTCCTTCACTGGTTAAATCTTAACATTACAACAACTCTTCACCAACATTCACAACACAACATCCGCATTAAAAGATCTCTAAACTTTAGGAAAACTTTTTACAAAAGTCAACCTTATGAAACACATAGTATTCACTCTAACAATTGCTAAAGCCGACAGTGTAATATATTTATCACTGTGGCCTTGAGTTCAGAGCCAGGCTTGGGCTAGGGAGTGTGACTGGGGCTGCCATTGGGCTTAGGTCCAAGAACGGTGTTGGCCTTAGGGCAGGAACTGGGGCTGAGTTTGGGAATTCAAGCTAAAGCTGGCATTGGAGTGTGGGCTGGCACTCAAAGCTGTCCTTAGGACTTGAGACTGCCATTGGGGTTGGGCTTAGAGTTGCAATTGGGGCTGGCTTTGGGCTTAGGGCTAAAAGTGGCATTTGGTTTAGGGCTGAGCATTTGGTAGGGGCTGGAATTGAGGCTGGGCTTTGCAGTTAGGACTTGGGTTTATATTAGAGCTGGAATTGGGGTTAAGGCTAAATGTGCCATTTGCCTTAGGCCTGGCCTTGAGATTGGCTCTGGGGCTGCATGAGTCTGGCACTGGGATGAGGTTAAATCCAGGAGAGTGAGTGTGTCTCAACATGGAGTGAGATTGAGATCAGGATCAGGGTGAGCTTTGGGACCGAGCGCACGCCCAGACGGACAGGGGAGATGTCACTGCAGGATGTCCCTGGCATCGTCACAGCCCTGCTCAGGCACCACCAAAAGGCAGCAGGAGCTGGCTGGTCCAACATCCAGGTGCTTCCAGCACCGACAATATCCCTCTGTCCAGTCCCTTTGGCTGTCCTGGACAGGCTCCCTCCAGGCTCTTTGTCACCTCCTCGATGGCAGAGCATGGGATATTGAGTGGCTTCTAGGACCCTGCAGAGTCCTTGAGGAGGGCAAGCCTTGTTAGCCACAACCAAATTCTCTCCCTGTCATACACAGCATTCCCATCCTGCATCCAATCCCATCATTGTGGCACTTTCTGGGAAGAAAGGAAGCCCAGTCAAATCCAGAACAGTGGGAACATTCTGACAGGTCTCTGAGAAAATCCTAATGTATTTAACACTAATGTTCCTAAGAAATCAGATCTTGATCTGTAAACACATTCCTGGTAGTCAGAGGCCATCTCACTAGTAGAGGGGAGAAGCTTCCTGCAGATGGAAAAACCTCCTTGGTTTCATGTGACTCTTTCCTGCTGCAAAGCGTGGGGGGTTCCCCAGTGAAACGGGGACAGCGTTCTGGGAACTGACTGTAGGCTGAACACAAGTGGCTCCAGGACACTTCCTGCTGGGACACTTGCCTCTGGGAACAGCATCTTGGAGATGGCTGGGCTCCACTTTTTTCTTCCAGGCATTTTCCTGCCCATCTGCATCCTCAGGGATGCGGCTGTTTGTCTCATAGCCGTGGCTCTGAGGGAGCAGGGACGCCTGTCCAAAGGGCTGCCTCCCTCTGCACTCTGGCAGCTCTCACCCAGGCTCTGGCAGGGGTGAAGGCTCTTGCAGAAATATCCCAAGGCTGGAGATCTTCCTCACCCTGCTCCTCCACTGCTGATACCACAGAGTTCCCTGCACATAGGAACATCACCTTTTCTTCTGCAGGAACCTGTTCAGCACAACACCCAAGGGTCTTCTCCTGTGGCACTGCCACAGCATCCTTAAAGCCGTGGACTAGCAAGTGACAGCTCCTGGAAACTGCTGCTGTGTGTCTGGCTGCAGGAAACCCCTTCTAGAATGCCCTTGGTCTCCAGTTTTGCTTTCTGGACTTTCCTGGCCAATCTGCATTGATTGCCAGCGAAAATCGCGAGGGTGCCGCGTGAGCAGCGGCCGAAAGCGCTGAGCGGGGCCATCAAACCCAGCCCAGCAACTCCCGGCGTTCGCCAGCCCAGAGGTGGCGCGGACAGCGCGGCCGAGGGTGGAGAACCAGCCCGGCTGTGCGGGAGGGCTCTCACAAAGCGCGGAGCTCGCCAAGCCAGTCCAAGTTGCTCTCGGCGCTGCCCAAGGCCTCGAGTCAGGCCCTTCTCCGGGCCCCCCGGCATAAAGCCGCCGCCGCGCCGAGCGGGGATCGGAGCGGGCGGAGCCGCGGAGCACCGGGCTGGGGGGCGGCGGCGCCGCTCAAGAGCGGGGCTGACCCGGGGGGCACCGAACCGGGCCGGGTTCCCTGCGGGATCCGCCGGCACGAAAAAACAACACGGGGCCGCAAGAGCCCACGGCGGGGAGGGGCTTTGGGGCAGCTGCCCCACGCTAAGAAGCCAAAAGGCAGCGGGAAGGGGGAGGGTGCCGGGCTGTGCCGGTTCCCCGGGAATACCCGCCGGCATAAAGCCGTAGGAGCGGGGCGCCGAGCCGAGGAGGAGAGGAACGGCGGAACCCACCCGGTGCTATGGGGGTCCCTGCATCGTAGGCAAATTGTTTTTACTTTCCGAGACGAACATAAAGTCTTTTTTTCCCCCTTCTCCTTTCTTTCTTTTTCCTTCCTTTATTTTCCCTTCTTTTTCCTTCTAGCTGATTGGGAAGGCAGGATTTCTTGCGAGGACCTGTAATTGTCTGTCAGGAAGGCGGCTTCTGTTGTGATAATCAGTGATTATCGGGAAGAATGGGACTAAGAGGAATGGGACTTCCTAAGGAAGGAATCCCCGAGGGGGAGAAGAAATGAGAAGATATCAACAGATATACTCTTAAATAGACCCCTGGGAAGAAAACTAGCCCGTTGAAAATATGACTCCAACACCAAAGAATTTAAGATGATACAATATTGTATAATAGAATAGACTAAGAGAGAAACTAAGTCCGACTATGTTTACTGGCCTTGGGATGAGTCTGAGAGGAATGTCGAATTTGTCTTTACAAATGAGCTGTGGATCTGCTGGTGGATAAGGCTAGCACTGAGAGATAAAAGAAACAATGGGATGATTGATGAATGGAAAAAGATATTTGCCTTTACAAACAAACTGTAGGGCTGCTGATAAATGAAATTGGATATCGAAAGATGAAAGAAGCAACGGGGGAAAACTATGAATTCTATCAGAATTAAAAATTGAACGGGAGGGTTATACATTAGAGGGGAATTTCAGGTATCAGGCGTTCCGGGAAGTCTGTGCCTCTCAAGTACCTCAGCCAATGGGGAAAGAGAGAGGGAAATGCGGCCGGGAAAATAGGATAAAAAGGAGGCTGTGTCCTCCAAAAATTTGAGAGATCCCAGGGGAATGTCCCATGGCCACTCCCTTTATTCGAATAAAGCAAAAAGGACTCCTCCGTCTCCTTTTTGGACATAAACCTTTGGTGTTTGTGGATTAATTTTCCTGACAAGTCAAATGAGGAATGGATGCGTCAGGTTTTAAACATCCATGTGAAAGCTAAGGAACAACTCCAGTACAGATCTGGGAGAGGAGATTTCTCACTGAACAACCTTTCTAGCTCTGGCCTCTCAGTCCTGAATCTCAAGGGAAAGCTACTCTGCACCCCATTCCATAAAAACAGAAAATCCTGGACTTGGAAAAAACACTGGCTTAGGGTGTGCGTTGTTTTCCTCCTCCCTTTTGCTACCTCCTGACTTTTTCTCTCTCTCTCTGTGAGCACTAATTTTTATTGTACACTTTCCCTCAGATAATTTAACTGCTTACCGTATCTAATGTAACAGTTGTTCTCCACCTAAATTTAACACGAGCAGGTGCTACTTCTCTTTCAGGTTAAGATCAGAGCCTGAATGCCATGATTTCAAAATGAATAAATTACCTTTCCCTCTTTCAGTCGGAAATGAGCTACTGCCACCTGCACTTGCCCTTCCCTTCATCTCCTGAACCACCGAGCAGCCCCACTGGGATGGCAGGAGCTGGGCCTGGGAACTGCTGCCTTTGGAGTTGCATCTCCTCCTCCCGTGGCCGCTGCTCAGAGCCCAGAAGTGCTCTGAGAACTTGAAGTTGTGGCAGCTGGGTTAGAGCCTACATGGGAGGAGGAGAAGGTTCACCAGAGCCCTTCTCCTGCCGTGCCAGCTCCAGGGCAAGGAGTGCAATGGAAGCCAGCCAATGTCCAAACCCCATCTGCTCTGCCAGTTCCTGTGGGAATGAGCTGCTGCAGAGGGGAAGATTTGGGTGGGAATGTGGTTCTCTAAGAAGGCCATAACGAAATGCTTGCATGGGGATTTTGGCTTCTGGAGCAGTGGGGTAAGGCTATTGTTGGTTCCTACCCCTCCATGCCATGATGATGTAAGGGGTGAGGGCTGCCATGTGTGCTGTGCCCTGGCAGTGATCCTCAAGAAATCCTTCTAATCCTCTCCGTCGAGCTAGTCAAGCTCCTGGAGATGACAAGACAGATAAAAAAGGTGCTCAGTTTTGTGCCCTTCTGCCCTTGTGAGGTGAGGGGCAGGAGGCAGAGGTCCAGCTTGGTCTCTCTCTGACCTTTCCTTTGAGACAACACTGTCTGCTCCCACCACAAAGGCACAGAGGGTGCTCTTTGCCCCCACCAGTGGGAAGTGGCTCTGCTGACCCCACTAAGAGTGCTAGAAGATGAGTCTGTGAACGAAATAGTTGAATATTGCCTAGAGGGGGGTAGCAGGCAGTAGATGTGTCACCATTCTCTTTCCAGGACCCCACTGGGAGTACTTGAACTATCGACGATGAGAGAGAGATGGGGACGCTGAATGGTGATCAAAATCCAATTTTTACTGAGCACTATATGTGCTTATATACCATTTACAGGAAGGCTGGTAATATTTTCCTGCAATCACATAGACAAACCTTACATAGACAAACTCTCACATAGACAAACTTTACATTTGGAGTCAGTAAAATCTTATTTCCCATAACCCAGACTTGATCCAGTCCTCTTGCAGTCAGGTCTCTGTTTGCTCTTGCCAGGCATCCTCGTTGTCAGGCTGCATTTGCTGATTAAATCTGCAGTACTATCAGTCTCATTTGCATTACCCATATCCACACCTCCCCCGTTTCTTTTAACTAAAAATACACTCTTAAGCGATTTGTCTATTAAATTCTTAACACACTGTAAAATACAAGGAATAACTACTACAATGCATAATATGATGCCTAATACATACCAACCTATTTGAACTAAATTCCTAACCCAGCCAGTGAGTCCCCAGTGCCATAAGAGCCAGTTCAGCCAGTCGTACCCATTATCTACCCGAAGTTTATTCACACCTTCTTTCAGGGCTTGAATGCTGGCATAGATGGTCTGGGAGTGGTCAGAAAGGTTAAGGCAACACATCCCATCGAATTCCTCAGCCACAGGCGGCGGCGGAGCTCGGAGGCGACCCCAGCGCAGGTGGGAGCCGCGCTCGGTTGTGCGGGGGCTCGGGGCTCGCTGCGGGCCTCGGGGGCGGCAGGGGGCTCTGGCGGGTTGGTTGTGCCGGTGCCGGCCCGTGTTGGCGCTGGGCTGAGGGCGCTGCGGGAGCGGCTGCCCGCGGTCTCCTTCCCGCTGGGGCCTCGGCAGGAGCCGGTGCCGGAGCAGCGCTGGCTCGTCCCGGTTGCTGTGGGTGGCACAGAGGTGTCTGCCCTGTGCCCGGGGCTGTGCGGGAAAATTCCCGTGGCCAGAGGTTTGTGTGCCCAGAGGAGACAGAGGAGTCCTGTAAAAGTGACTTTATTGATGAACAAAGAGAGAGGCCACGCGGCATTTGCCATGCGGTCTCTAAAGCGCCGCCTCCTTTTTATCCTCATTTTCTGCATCTCCCTCTCCCTTTCCCCACTGGCTGAGATACTTGGAAGGTTCAGACTTCCCGATCCACCTACTGCATGTCCCTCTTAATATTCACCCCTACTACGATATTAATCTTACTGCTTTCAATCCCTCCTTTTCTCATATACTCAAGAATTGCCTTTACAAACTTTTAATTTCCATTGACTCAATCTCTTTTCCCGCATCCTCTTTGGTGCAAGGTGTCGTGCATGGTAAAAAGCCGAGAGTTGCTGCAGCACGTCAGAGGAGCAGCAGCCTTCGTTTAAGCCATGGTCAGCCAGAGAACCACGAAAATTTGTCCCATTCCCATCCTTTCTCCGGAATACGAGATATTTTCATATTTCCTTTGCTATCTGTTTAACCACTTTTCGGTTATCATCTGTTTGCAAACAGCCGTTTGCGTCATTTAATTTTCCACAAACTCCTCCTTCTTCTGTAAGTAGATAATCTGATTCCATCCCATGGTGAAATGTCTCGTTCCTCATTTCAGCGGCTTGGTCAGCAGGAAGGTCAGGAGCTGGAGCTGTCTGCTTGGTTATTATTTCAAGGATAGTTTTAAACCTAATTATGCCACTCAAATTATGAATGGGTTTTCTGTGTCCTGATATGAATTCGTTAGGGATCCCAGGGGCTGGTCCATGGTGTTGTAGCATTTGTTCTGGTGGCCGTTCATCTTTTTCCCTTTTTTGGGTGCTCCCTCCAGCCAGGGCTGCATCAATTGAACACTTTTATCTTATGAAATGATAAAATGTTTGGATTCTCAAGTGATTTCTCTGGACTAGCAAAAACACCTCAGTGCTTTGGGGAGAGGGATGATTCCCCCCACACACACTTTTTTTCATGAAATTTGCTCAATATTCTCCGTTTGCTGTTTCCCTTTGCAGCTTAACCAGTTTCTGTTGCAGTCAGATATCCTCACTATGGGCTCTGCCTTTAGTTGTGCAAATTCCATCTGTGCAAGCAGGCAGAGCTGGGGGTGAGGGGCAGATGGACTCAGGGAAATTCCTCCCGCTGGCAAGAAGGCCCTGGGGCATTGTCCACACTACTCCAGAGCAATGTTAATTTGCATTTCTAAAACTCCTCTCCTGGCTGCCTGGAACTAGGATTTTCTTCCAGAGCAGCCTTTAGGTGATTCACACGTCCACCCTCACAATCTGCTTTATTTTTCTTTTTAATTTTTTTAACGATTTTTTATTAACAGTTTATGCGTTAAAGCCTCACCATTAATACTTTTCTAAGTTTGCAAAATGCGACTTAAAGGTGAGCTTCTAAAGATCCATTCCGATATTCTCCCGTCATTAAGAGCCACCACAAATATATAGAAAAATATTCCAATGCAATCAAGTCTTTTCTGCCTCTTCTCCTAGGAGTAAAAATTGCTTGTCACACCCCTGGCCCAAACCTAACTAACAATATAAAAGTAGGATTATTATGAAAAATTTTTCTCATGGTGTAATCTTGTCACTGAAACTGCAGGGACAATAAAAAACTCTCCAGCAATATCTTTAGTGTTAGAGAGTTAAGGCAGTAGTTGATTCTGGTCAGGATGTGCAACAGAAGTAATTTCATCCACACATAGCCCGGGTGTGCAGAGAAAATCATTCCATGAGATGTGAGTTTTACTAGATTTTCCCTTAACTTTTTACTGTCCGAACCCAGTGAAATCCATTGGTTTAGTGTTCATTGCTTTAAAGTTGTGTAGTTCTTAGTGTTTGGTTTCCTATTGCACACGGATTTCTCATCTTCTGATGTTAATTAGATCCGCATTCCTGGATTTCCTTCTCAGTCTTTTCCAGACCAGGAGTCTCCATCTGGGCCAGGGGCAGTGTCTGGGGTGGGTGTTCCTTGATGTTTGCTGATGTTTCCTTGATGTTGTGTTGAATGTTGTTATCTTTGTGGGAATCTTTTGGGCTATTCCCGGTCTGTTGAGATGTTAAACTCATCTCTCTTGAGTGGTGCCACATCCCTTAAAAAAACCTTTTAAAATTTCTTTCCTGAGAGAAAGGCAAACCCAGCCTGACTAGTAAAATGGAATATAAAAAAAATTTAAATTTGGTATACTTTCCAACAGTGGAATCGCAGGCAGCCCAGTGTGTGAGTGTAATTGAGAGGCAGAGTCCTGGGTGGATGCTGTGAACAGCAAAGTGCCAAGGCAGGCTCTGTGCCAGCCCAGCTTCCTGTGGCAGAGATTTCACAAGAGACAGGATTCTGGCCACAGACTGCTTGAAATATACATCCCTTATCTCCAGCCCGCACTAGGTGGAGAATTCCCAGGGTAAGGAATTGCAAAGATCCATTCCAAGGGAGATAATTGAATATCTGCCCTGGCTCTGGCCAAAGGTTATAATGGCCGGATGCTTGGCCTTCAGCCAAGGGCACACACTGACTCAGAAAACACTTCCTAAATGCAGCAACATGTTGCATATTCATAGACCTTCATGCATTATTCTGAATCATTCTCCTCCGACCTGTAAATCATTATTTTTTCCTTCCTGGGATTCTGGTGTCCCATAATCCAGGAATGTGAAGAATTTCCTGATGATCTTTTTTACCATTCTCTGAGTTAGTTACATGAAGAAAAGCTTTTTACATCAAAATGTTGTAATTACAAAAAATATATTTACCACAACTATTTCTAAGTTCTGTTAATCGCAGAGCTAAAATAAACTATGTTCATACAGCAAAATTTTCCAAGAGATAGCATTCATTTTAATATTTGCAAAAAGACAGTAATATAATATGTACTTATAACACACGTAGAATCCCAATTTCTTTCCTGAGTCTGGAATAGTCATAGCTGCGGCACCAATCATTTTGGTTTTTTTCATTTTCTCAGCTTTTGTTCCCTTTCTTCTGTCCATACCCCAACCTTGAGGCTATTGGGGTTTAGAAAGTGATACAATGTTATGTGTAGAACAGAGAATCCTCAGTCCAGATCCTGCAATTTCCTATTAATGCTCAGAATTCTTGCACCTCCTTTTCAGTCCTGGATTATTTCTGAGACTCCCCAGACCCTCTAGACCCTAGTTCAAGATACCACAAACCTTCAGACAAAATATGTCCCAAATATTTTACTCTTTTCTCTACCATTTGCTCTTTTTTTTTTTTTTTTTCAAATACTGAAAGATTATTTTTAGGCTGAACATTCAGCCATTTCACAGAGGCTTCTTCTACCACTTCCTGTCCTCCTGATTGCAGCAAGTCATCCACATCCTGCATTAACCCAATCCCTGGGGTGGGGTAAATTCTTGTGATATTTTCTGCAAGGCTTGCCCCAATAAGGCTGGTGCTTCCGTGCATCCCTGCAGAAGGACCGTCCATGTCTTTCTCATTTTCCCTTCTACCTCTTGTTCCCACTCAAAGGCAAAATCCAGTTTACCATCCTGTGTGAGTGGGCATCCCCAGAAAGCATCTTTGCCATCAAGTCCTGAATGGTGTCAGTGTGAGGAGGGAACCAGGTTCAAGGTAGTGTAAGGATCTGAGACTCTGGAGTGCCTAAGTTTAATAATCTCATTTATTATTCTTATGTCCTGCACCATTCTTTCAATTCCATCTGATTTTTTGACTGGCAGGATAGGAGCATTATAGGGAGAGATCCCTGGCTTCAAAAGCCCTGCCTTTAGCAGGTACTCAGTAAGAGGCTGTAAGCCTTTCCTTCCCTCCCTTGGAATAGGGTATTGCTTATAGACACCGCTTGTCCTGGTTGCTTCAAAGAGCTTTGGAGAGGCTCCATATCTGATTTTCCCTATTTTCCTGGAGCTGCCCAAACTTCTGAGTTCACTTCAGCTTAGGCTTTGACAGACATTTGACACAAAGGCAAAAGAGAACTTGACTCTGTACCACCTTTTACAATGTTCATTTGCATTCGAATTTTGGCCATCAAATCCGTTCTTAGTACATTATAATCAAAGTTAGGTGCAAATTAAAAATTCTTGCATTTCAAACTCAGTCCCCTGGGTGCTGGGGCCCCCTTGGGCCCTGGGGTTCATCCCTCAGGGGCTGTAGAAACTCTGCCATGGCCTTTGCCTTCCCCTTGGCCTTTTCCTCCTCCCTTCTTGCATTCCCCTGCTGTGCCTTTGTGACCAAGTGCTCCAGGGGCTTCTTCTGCCCCTCCTGCAGCCCCCTCAGTGCCTGGGGGTGCTCATCCTCTGACAGCTGCTGAGCTTTCTGCTAAATCATTCCTTTCTGCAGTGACCCAAGGAAAATGCTTAAAAGCTAATCTGGATGCTTGCACGTCCAATGCCCATTTCCCAGCTGTTCCTTCGTGCTGCTCCTTGTGCTGTGGCTGCCGTGGCCAGCCCGTATCCCAGAGCCGGTGCCTGTCCTGCCGCAGTGTCCAAACGCGGCCCCCCCGGCGGGCAGGGCCGGCAGCTCCACGGGGCCGGGCAGCGGCCGGGGCGTCCCGCAGCCTCCTGGGGGCCGGGGGCCACTGCCGGGCCTGCAATTGCCGGGGGGTGCTGGGCTCAGGCAGCGCCCGGCGCTGAGCCCCGGCTGCCCCACAGCCCCGGCCCGGCCCCGCAGCTCCCCACAGGCCCCCAGCCCGTGCTCCCGGTGCCGCCCCTCTGCGCCCGCTCCTGCCGCTGCCCAGCACAGAGAAACCCCCTGCAATCCTGACCTCCTTGTGTGCCTGTCCTGGCAACCGGGGATACAAAGGATCTGCATCAGCTGGCAACTTCTGAGGATAAGAGCCTGCTGAAAAACATCTCCATCCTCAGCATTTTTCTCTTCCTCCTCTTTACCATCCTTCATTTTTTTCCCCCACATAGATTGCTCCTGCTCCTTCTTGCCTGAACCATATTCCTTCCCTTTCCCCAATCCATTCCCAGCACACCAACACCATCCATCCCTTGTTGTCTAAATCCCTTCTGGACTTCCCTTATTGCCCTTCTGTGTGTCCATGTCCTTGATTACCTCTGGGAGAATGTGCAAACTCCTTCAACATGCTCCCAAGTGACCCTTCAGAGATATTTTGGGATCATCATCCCTCTGGCCAGGAGACCTTCCTGGCTTTCCCCTTCTACGCTCCATGGGTGCCCTGCCATGTTTAGTCCCCGAAGATGCCACTGTAGTCACTGCTGAGATTTTCAGTGCTCTCTGGCTGCCGACTCTTCCCAGCCCTCCTGATCTGTCACTCGTCTGTCTCCTGGCCCCAGCGCCCCCCGGCAGGGGAATTTGGGGAGGTGGGAGGGGGGGAGCGCCAAGGCCGGGCCCCCCCGCGCTGTGGTGGCGGCAGCGGCTGCAGTGGGGAGCGAGTGCGGGCGGGAGCGGCCGAGAGCCCAGCGCTGCCCCAGCCCGAGCTGCCCCAGCTCCATCGCTGCCCCTGCGCTGGGATGCTGTGGGTTTGGGGGGAAGAGGGAGCCGGCAGTGGGTGCTGGGCCTGGGGGCAGCAGGAGGAGGGAAGGAGAAGCAGGGTTGAAGAACAAAATGGTCAAAGGATGCACGTGAGAGGAACAGCTGGGATAGTGCAGAGCAAGGAGCGTTAGTAGGAGGAAGAGGAGTGTGAGCAACAGTAGAGACATAGGAGGAGGAGGAGGAGCAGAAACGGGAAGGAGCACAAGGTTCCACCCCTCCCTGTATCTGCCGCCTCTCGCCCAGCCCCAGGATCCTTGCCCTCTCCACATGCAGTAGGCGACCGGGGAGGGGATCCATGATTTTCACAGCGTTGAGTCTTGGTGTTTCTGAGCTTTATTGGGTTAAATATTGGTGCTTTGTTTTCTTTGCGGGGCCTGAATCTTTATATTTTGGAGGGGCTTTTGACTGAATCTTGGTATTTGGGGGGTTTTTGATCTATGTCATGATATTTGGAGGATCTTTGTGCTGAATCTTGGTGCTTGGAGGTTCTTACAGACACAAGATGCCCAATGTCTTCCTGAGTTTCACTTTGGCAAGGAAGAACCCCCATCCCAAGGCTCTCTCTTCTTGTTTTTTCCCAATAACAGGATTTTTCATTCCCCATGTGTGGGCAGATGGAGGAGGAGGAAAAGCCTGGGAGATCCCTCAGTAGGAGTGGCTGCAAACCCAGCCCAGGTAGCTGCAAGGAGGAAAGACCCTCCCTGAGCCGGGAAGGCGGCCGGAGATCCAGGCAGAGCTCAGAGCTGGTGGAGAAGCCTTCTGGAGGGGAGAAGCCCCACAAGTGTTTGGAATGTGGGAAGGGTTTCAGCTGGAGCTCCCAGCTGATCCGGCACCAATGGATCCACACTGAGGAATGGCCCTATGAGTGTGGGAAATGTGGGAAGGGATTCAGAGACAGCTCCCATCTGATCCGGCACCAGGTGATCCACACAGGGGAACGGCCCTACACCTGCTTGGAATGTGGGAAGAGCTTTGGATGGATGTCCTACCTGAAGAAACACC
Source organism: Sturnus vulgaris (assembly GCF_052056855.1). NCBI lineage: Eukaryota > Metazoa > Chordata > Aves > Passeriformes > Sturnidae > Sturnus > Sturnus vulgaris. The sequence continues at coordinate 15,137,327 of NW_028276170.1, forward strand.
GACGCATCCACGCTGGGGAGAGGCCCTACGAGTGTCCCAAGTGTGGGAAGAGGTTTCAGAGCAGCTCCAATCTCCTCCGACATGAGCAGATTCACACAGAGGAGAGGCCCTTCCGCTGCCCCGACTGCGGGAAGGGATTCAAACAAAACTCCACCCTCACTGTCCACCGGCGCATCCACACTGGGGAGAGGCCCTACGAGTGTCCTGAGTGTGGGAAGAGCTTCTCAAAGAGCTCTAACTTGACTCAACACCGACGGAGGCTCCACTAAGGGAAGCCCTGTGAGTGCCCCGAGTGTGGGAAGAGCTTCGTGCTCTGCTCCAGCTCCGTCCCCCATGGGAGGATCGGTGTTGGATGATCCCCAGTGACCCCCGTTGGGCAGAGCCCTGGTGATCCGTGTTGTGACTGGGGGGGGGGTTCTGCATCATCCTGTCTCCCTGTGTGCTCCTGGATGAACGCGGGGGCGGGAACAACCATTGGGATGCAAACCGACATTGAGAATTCCTTGGGGAGAGTGAAATTGTTCACTTTCAGTCCCAGAAAATCTTCTGTGTTCAATCCTATCTTCTGGTGGTGCCCTGCTGGGCAGGGTGGAGGAAGAACCCCCGGCCCGTGGCTGGAATTGAGTGCAGCGGGCGCCGGAGAACAGCCATGAAACCAGAAACTCATCACGGCTCCTCTGACTAAACCCTACAGTCCTCACCCAGGCCCCAGCGTGGCCTTGAAAGACTCTTTATCCTAAATAACTCTGACTGCCCCACCTGATAAGAATCACAAAACCCTCTGCTGCCTGGGCAAGGTATTAACTCTTTCAGTGCCCAGAATAAAACTTACAGATACTTTATTTTCGCTCCTAAATTGAAAAAAACAACAACAACAACAAAGACAAAATAGTAATACACACAGAAACAATATAAAAACACCAAAAGAAAACAAAAAGAAAAGTCAAATCCTAAATAAAGAAAGGAGAAAAGTCATGAACTAAAATTTCTCTTTTTTTAAACTATGGACAAAATACTTTTGTTTCCCTATAACACATACAAATATTATGAAGTGAATATGACTGTTTGTTGGAGGTTGGGTGTTCCCCTTTTTCTCTCTGTGGAATTTTCCCCATTGTTATGCTAAGAAGCTGTGGCTACCCCCTGGCTCAGCCGGCTGGTTTTCCCTCGAGGGGAGGGGGAGGGAAGAGGGGGAAACACCGCGATGTGCAGGCAGCAGGTAAAGGAGAGGTTTGGGAGTCGCTCTCTCTCTCGCTCGTGGAGTCGGAGGAAAGACGCCGGTGCTGCTGCCGCCACCCCCTCGCCATCCCAGCGCCGGGAGCCGCGTTCTCTGCTGTGGGACACCGCACTGCTCCCTTTCCCGCTTTCGGTCTCCCAGCTCCGAACACCCTGCTGGGCACCGTGACCGACACCGTGAGCAGAGAAGTCTCTGCCCATCCCTCTCCCACCCGGGACGAGGCCGCAGCCATTGCCCCGGTCCTCCCGCAGCTGCGGGGACGGGACCTGCCCACAGCCCCGGTAACTGCAGGGCAAGGAGAGGGTGTCTGCGGCCAAAAAAGGACTAGAACTGAGTTATTGTTCTGTTGGCTGTTAATTTCATAGCTGTTGGTTTTGTTTGTCTTGTTAGATATATTAGTAAAGAACTGTTGTTCCTACCCCCCATATCTTTACCTGAGAGCCCCTTGATTTCAAAATTATAGTCAAGTGAAGGGAGGGGGGTTTATGCTCTCCATTTCAAAGAGAGGCTGCTGTCTCTTTTGGCAAATACCTGTCTTCCAAGCCAAGAGAGATTTGGGCCTGAGGGCATTGAGAGGAGGGTGAAAAAGGAACAACAGTTCTCTTGAGTTACCTAAGTTTTGTGGTAGGTGACACCATGCTGTCCAGCTTACCCTGGTTTGGGCTCCATGTGGTCACTGCTATATCTCTCCCATTTGCAAGCCCTTTTTTGAACATGGGTCTTATCACTGAGGTTATTGTGGCTATTATCCAGTTCATTCTGTGGGTTGATCAGCAGAGAAATTCATGGAGTTTTAACTTTCTCTGGAAGACAGCCACATGGATTCAGAGCTATTGCACTCTGAGTGTGTAGTTTTGGGGTTTACTTCAATAATGGTACTTACTGTGAGGAAGTGACAGCAGGGGAAATTTACTCCCAACCCATCACTCAGTTTTTTAAGTCCTCTCCACCAGATTTGAAGGAGTTCAGATCCACTCTAAATGCTAATGATATCATACAGTGGTTGGTGTTGCTGATATGCCTGTTCTATTTAGCAGTCAGAGACAGGGGAGATTGACTTGGATAACAACCCTGATACCTACCCCAGGAAATTGGGATGCTGCTGCAGAGACTGATCCTGCCCCACAGCCCACTTCAGAAAGGAACCACCCAGAGTGGGTAGGGGAAAGAGATGAGCCAGATGCTGAAGGAGTACCTTTCGCCAGCTGGTGAGAAACCCTCCCCCTGCCTTAAAGAGGGAGAGTCTGATGGTGCAGCAGTGGAACCCACAGACATTACATCTGTCCAGGTTCCAAATGTACCACAAGGGCAGTCACAGCCAGCAGCAGTCACCCCTGTGGAAACAAAGAAGTCTAAGATGGAAACAAAGCACCTAGTTAATAAGGATAAGAAAGGAGGGTCCTCACAACCAGCAGGGGAGCCAGAGGTTGAGATCATCCCCAAGTCCCTGTCATACAAAAGTCTCCATACTCTGCAAAAAGACATTGAGTGACAAGGCCGTGAGGCTTTTACAACCTGATTACTTTGGGTCTGGGACCTTATGGGTACAGGTGTGCGACTGGATGGTACTGAGGCAAGGAATTTGGGACCCTTGACCCAGGACTCAGGTGTGGACCAGGTATTTGTAAGGGAGCCAGGCCTCCTTTCCCTCTGGGAGTGGCTTTTAATGAGTGTGAGACAGAGGTTTGTCCACAGAGAGAGAATGCAGGAGCACCATCATAGAAGGTGCTGGAAGACCCTTGAGGAAGGGATCCAAGAGCTGAGAGAAGTGGCAGTGCTGGAGGTGCTCTTTGGGAGGGATGGACAGCATGACAATGACCCTGACAAGGTCAGGTGCACAGGGCAGATGTTGTGGAATCTGGCAGACCTGGGGCCATCTCAATACACCACCTTCATTGCAACAATTAATGCTGATAATAACAGAGACAGTGGGTTCTGTTGCCAACTAGCAACAAGCTTAGAAATTTTGAGAGTGTAATCAAGGCCCAATGCAGGCTCATGTCTCTGCTGTAATTGTGAGCCTCCAAGAGGAGATGAGGGAGATGAGGGAGGAGGTGAGGAAGAACAGTTCCCAAGCAACACCAGTGCTGTCATATCACGAGTTTCTGGAACATATTTTCAAGCCTTTCCAGCTGTTTCTGTCTTGCATCACAAAATTTGGCATGTGTTTTGACCATTTAAAGGACTTGTTGCATGCATTAACATCCAAGGGGTTGCTTTCATCGTGCCCCATCCCTCCCACACGGCAGCTCCTTTCCATGGCCTGGAGGAAGCAGGAGACAGCGAGGATCAGCTGGAAGGCGCTGGCCACGAATGTCCCTCCCGCAGGCCCCTGGAAGGTCTCTGTGCTCTGCCCACGCCGCCCCTCGTGCGCGCAGGGAGCAGAGCCCTCCCAGCCGGGGCAGGATTCCTAATGGTTGCTGGTGTTTTTTTCTAGGGAGACTTCCTGCTCAATGCAGGCTTCCCCTCAGGATGCCTGATGGTCTCTGGTGGTTTCAGTGGGGACAGCTCCTGCTCAATGCAGGCTTCCCCTTGGGATCCCTCATGGCAGCTGTTGCTGAGGTTGCTGCATGGTTGCAGGCCTGAGCTGCCGCCTGTCCCCAGCCCCTGCCCGCTGAGGGCCTGCTCTTCCAGCCTGCTGGGCATGGGGCTGGCTGCTTTGGAGTTGGGATTCACCTTTTCCTTCTCCATGTGCAACTGGAGCACAGAGATCCCGGGAGCTGCTTCCTCCTGAGCCAGTGGCACTCCTGGCACTGGGCAGCGCAGGGCCCTGTGCCCCGTATATACCCCTGCAGGGCGGGGCTGTGCCATGTCACCAGGACAACAGAATGGCCAACAGCACCCAGGAACCCGATAGAACGGCCCTGTGTCACAAAGGGCCCAGCCCAGCACCCCTTCAGCAGCCCAAGCCCCTGGAAGTGGCATGGAGCAGCAGCCAGACTGGAGGGCTTCGAGCCCCTTGTTCTGATCCACTGATGAAAATGATCAGAAATGGCTCTGCCTCAATTAGGGTGCAAATGAGAGCATGTGCCAAAGTCAATAGTATGGGTTTTACTGAAGAGTAAATGAGAGACAGAGAAAATGACAGAGAGAGAAAAACAGAAATGGAATAGAGGTGGGGGGAGAGAAAGAGAGTGAAAGAGACAGATTAAGTAGAAAACCTCACCACTCTGTGGATCCCAATGGAATTCTGCTCTCTGATGGAGAGCATCCACAGATCTCTTGGAGATGGATCCCAGTGACATACTGTGGATGCTCTACATCTCCATTTTCTTGGTGCTGAGAGTCCCCCACAAACTTGGAGTTTAGGGGGTCCATACACACTAATACATGATAAATGTATATTATAGTTAAAACTTTCACAAAATATTTAAGTAGAGGATTTGTATTGTGCATTATAATATTAATATTTGCAGAAATAAATGTAGTTGTGAAATAATAAATAATACTTTTATTTTTATAACTAACTGACAATATTTAGAATAACTCAAATATATTTGTGAAATGTCTATGTTGATTCAAAGTACTTATAATAAACTTACAGTAGTGGAAATAGCTGAAACCGTCTGCATGTTCAGACATCATTGAAAGAACCATGCAGATAACATTGAGAGAACAGATGTAAGGAGGACTCTGCTGCTGACTGTCAATAACTGTCACTGAAATTACCAAACAGGAGACCCTTGTGAGCAAGTGACACAGGACCCCCTAAACTGCACAGAAGGGGGGACAGGGGTCGAACCAAGCTAAAGAATTGCCAGATGTAAACGAATTCAAAGCAATGTTTGAATATGTATAGTTCTTATAAATATGTATTTGACCAATGCAATGAAGAAGTTGTTATGGTTAACCAGTGTGCCTCTGGCTGTGGCTACGTACCCAGCACTGTTATTGTCCCTTTTGTCTCTTATTAAACTTTTAAAAATTTTAAAGAGTGAGGCTGGTTCCTCACAAAACCCAAGGTGCTCACCACTTTCTTTCCCCCCCAAGCCAGGATCTGTCAGTCCCAAACTTTGTTCAGATGTTGGAGGAGGAGGCTGCGAGGAAAAGGAAGATGCCCTGGGTAGGAGGCAGGTGAAGGGGCAGGTGCCCCTTTCCTCCTCTCCTCTGCTCCATCTCCCAGCCCAGCATCACCCCCGGCTGCAGGACAACCCCGCTGCCGACACCTCCTGCCAGGGACGGATTGGGGGGATCTCCTTCCCCTTCCATCTGCAATGGAGGCAAATCCCATCCTCTCCTTGTCCATCTTCCTCCCTCTCCTCTTTCTGTCCTTCATCCATCCACGTTCCTTTCCCTTCTCCTTCCTCCCTTGCTCCTTCTTGTTCTTTCCTGCCTTTTCCTTTTCCCTTCTCGCTGTCCCTCCCTCTCCTTGTCCTTCCTCGCCCAGACATTGAGCTGCAGACAGAGACCAGGGACAACAAATCCCTGGCACAGACCCTTGTGGAAGAGGCCGTTTTGAGTGGCTTCGTGGCAATGAAATGCAACGGGAAGGAAAAGTCCCAGAGATCTCACACAAGGAGGGGCTGCAAACCGAGCCCAGGGAGCTGTGAGGAGGAAAGACCCTCCCTGTGCCAGGAAGGCAATGGGAGATCCGGACAGATCTTGGAACTGGTGGAGAAGCCTCAGGCCAGGGAGAAGCCCTGGGTGCTTGGAATGTGGGAAGGCTTCAGGCGGAGCTCAGCCTATTCCTGCTGCCTCCAAACACAGCAGTTCCAGATGCAGAGATCCCCCTGCAGACCCTGGAGATCCATGGGGATGCAGAGATCCACCCACAGCCCCTGGAGGAGCCACGCAGGAGCGCGGGGACCCCTGAGAGGAGGCTGTGACCCCGCAGACAGAGGGGCCCCCGCTGGAGCAGCCTGTCCTTGAAGGACTGAGCCCGTGGCAGAGTGACCCACGCTGCAGCAGAGTGAAGGGGGCTGGTACCCATGGGATGGACTCAGGTTGGAGAAGTCCAGGAGAAGTCTCCTGTGGGAGAGACCCCAAGGTGCAGCAGGGGAACGACTCCTGTCCCTGAGCAGAGGGAGAAGCCACTGGGGATGAACTGACCATGGCCCAATTGAAGCGTGGAAAAACACTCAATAACCCACAAAATGAGTTATAAGAGTAGATGTGTATTTATTCAGCGCTGAGGTGCATGGTGGATAGCTCTTCCAAAAACATGCACACCTTTGGCGACCTGGCCTCTCCTTTTATTCTCTACAAACTAGGACTACACAATACACCTAATACATATTCATTGCCTATCCCAGCTTCACATTGAAATTAGTTTCACACCTCTTTGTGACTGAGCATTTGTAGCCTTGGAAAGGTGTTTTAACCCTTTAAGTGCAGTGTGTGATAATTGATAAGAGATTCGTGTTAATCACAAAAGCATTGGGGTTTGTACAAACCAGAATACTAAGCTCTGAAGTGAAGCATGGACACTAGATAAAGGAAATTATATGATAAAATCATTCTGTTTAAAATCACCTTGTTATTTTATGATATGTAGTATTATGTTACATTATAATATGTTATGTTATATTTTCTAAATAAGTTGTATCAGCTACCAGCTTGCAAAATCAGACTTCCCAAAAAGCCCATCCGGCCTTTGTCTAATGAATACTGCCTATCTCAAGGACCAGACTCCCAGAACTCCTCTGGTGGTTATCTACAAGGACCAGATGGCTATCTGTGACTGATTATCACCCAAAGGCTTTGTGTAAGGATGTTTATTCAACCACCACTGCTTATGACAACAAAAAATCCAAAAAATTGTTGACTACAACGAGAAACCACAGTATAAGAAGAGGCTGCAAACCAACGTTGGGTGGAGCGTGGAGTGGGAGGTGACCCCTTGTAAGGGTCTGTCCGAAGTTCCCCTCGACTTTGCCTCCCGACCGTCGCAGGGAGACCTCGAGGACCCCACCCAGGCTGACTCTGGACAATGGTTTACTGGCCAGGCCAAGGTGGATGCTCGTGACTGTGTGCTGGTGTATTGTGTTCACTGGACCGTGCTGTCGTGGCACCAACCAGAGACTGTGTTGTACCAACTGAGGACTGCTTGTCCGTACCTGTCTCCTGCAGCACCACACAATGGTCCATAAATCTTCCCACCTTTTGGCCAGAGGCCACTCGCTTTGGAGAAGGACTATAAAAGAGCGACCCTCTGGAAAAGACCCTTTGAGATCTCTCCACTGATGAAGACCCCTGAGATCTCCCCACGGACGAGGACTCGTCTATCGGATGACCCGTGAGGACGCCCATCTCGTCTGTTGGTAGCTATTTCCCCATCCCTTCCTTTCCTTCCCCTTTCCTTATCCTGTACCTCTCCCCTTTACCGTAACTGAATTGTTGGCATTTGATGAAATGCATTGCTGTTGTTGATTAAACTGATTTTTTGTTGTTGAATAAACTGATTTTGTCCCCTGCATTTTGCCTGTTTGCACCTTTGAGATCAAAAGAACCATCACGACCCCCGCTCTGCATTAATAGCGGATCGTGACATTAAATTGGCGTCACGGACAGGATTTTCTGGCAGACAGAAGGGATGCAAGGTTGTCTGTAGTCTGTATCAGGGGAAGGAAGTCTTACTCCAGCTGCACCTAGCCGGCCACCTTGGATGGGTGAGCCTGTCTAGAAAGCAAGGGGGGTTTTTCTGATTTCCCGCAGACTGCAGACACCTTGGTGTGGAGCATCCCCAGACTCGCTTGAGGGCTCTGTCGTCAGAATTTCACAAAAGATCTACTGGTGCAAAAGGTGGGACACTGTTGTTGTTGTTGTTGTTGCTGTTGTTGTTGTTTTGTTGTTTTTTATGATGTTTGACTACTTGGTGCAGTGAAGAGACAACCTGGTGTTTTGTAACTAAGGAGTACCTCCCAAGTAGTTTGGTCTCTTCACCCACACAGGGAAGCGAAGGGGGGCACACAGCGAAGCTGTTTCATTGTGTGTGGTAACTTAAGCAATAGACCTCCCTGTTGTGGTTTTTACTTATCCCTTCACAAAATGACTGAGAATTCCACTGTAACAAATAAAGCTGCATTCTATGCTCTATTAGCTAAGTATAGCGCCAGACCGTCCCAAGGTGGGGAGGAATGGGCGAACAATAATTGGTTTAATCTGGAGAATGTGATTGATAGAATATATTCTCTGCAACATGAGTCAAAGTTCAAACTGGGCAAAGATAAAACCATACTCTGCTCGGTTTTAGGAGCTTGTCTTACGGCAGCTATAGAAACTCGCTCTGAGCGCAGAAATGAGGAAAGAACAATTATAGACTCTCTACAAAATCTTGTTCAAATTTTGCAAAAACAATTAGATCAAGAAAGGAATGAGAACCATTTGTTGCGAGATGAAAATAATTTGTTAAAAGCTGCCTTAAGAGAAGAATGGGACGAAAATTCAAAGCGTGCTGATTCACCAAAAGGAACACAGGAGAAGGAAGCTATTCACATTAATCCAATGTACTCTCCAAAAGACACAACTTTGATGAAAAATTGTGGGGAACACTGCTGCTCCAACTTGAAACCTGTGATTAAAATAGAATATGATTATATCAGTGATGCACCCCCCGAGCAACCTTCTCCACAGGTTCTGGGCAGTGTACCAGAGCAAACTTCTCCACAAGTTCTGAACAATGCACCAAATCAATCTCCTGCACAGGCTCTGGGAGTTGAGCCAAAGCAGTTCACCTGCACTGGGCTTTCCCAAGGGTCTGAACATTCCCCCACTTCGGCCCACCACACTTTAGCCCAGGAATTAGAAAAGATACCCAAACCTGACAATACAGCTGTCTATCAATACATTGATGATATTCTGGTGGGAGGGGATGAAATAAAAGTAGTGGAGGATACCCAACAAAAAATAATCTCTCATTTGGAAAACCCTGATTTGCAAATTTCCTCAGAGAAAATTCAAAAACCTTCTCAGGAGGTGAAGTTTTTGGGAATTTGGTGGAAAGGAGGTATGACATGTATTCCACCTGATATTCTAACCTCCCTGGATCAAATTAAATTGCCTGAATCCAGGAAAGATATCCAACAGGCTCTAGAATTATTAGTGTTCTGGAGAAAACACATCACAGTCACTATTGAGACCTCTCCCCCTGACGGGGTGGCCCAGAGATCCTCAGTTGGGAAGTGGTATGCCCAGATAAAACATTACTGTAACATCTTCTTAGTGATAGAAAGAGCTGTAAAAAATCTGGCAATACAAGAAACTGAGAGCTTGGCAAATAGCCATGACAAACCTGCCTTGGTAAGTAAAGTAGCCACTCCTTTCTCCCCTGAACAATCAGCAAATTCTTGGTTCACTGATGCTTCTGCCAAACGAGAGGGAAAGGTGGGGAAATACAGGGCAGTAGCCCTCCCCACTTCTGCTGGTGAACAAATTATTACTGAGGGAGAAGGCAGCTCTCAGACCGGTGAGCTGACAGTTGTTTGGAGTGTTTTCCGACTTGAGGTACAGAATATCTCTCTTGTTTACATCTACACTGACTCCTATGCTGTGTTTAAAGGAGGTACAGAGTGGCCTCCTTTTCAGCAGCAAAATGATTGGGAAGTTAACAGAATTCCAGTCCACGCTACGCACTGGATAGTTCCATCATTTTAATCTCCTGCCTTCTGGAGGCAGACTCTGTTTGTGTTTACTTTTCACAGAAGAACACCGAGGGACATGAAGAAGCACCCCCTTAGTGTTGGATGACAAACCAAGGTTTTTCCTCCTTTCATGGTGACACAAGGTGATGATGTCGCAATAACTTGTAAATTAGCAACTGGATCCCTCACTGAACCTGCATACAGTTATGGCATAGGATCTCATGGCCGGGCTTTATATTGCAAAACCCAAAAGCAAGACTGTTGGCTAAACCTAACTGCTGTACAATTTTCCTATAAAATCATGTGTGGAAAAAATGATACAAAATACTGGGGAGAACTTGATGTTAATGTTGTAACACCTACTACCCAACCACCGGTTGTGCTAAGCCCTACAATTTTTCAATTTGGACCTTATGTAATTAGAAAAACAGGCCAACAACAAATATTGTTTAATCCGGCATGGTCTCTCAAACAAATCAAATTATTGATGCAAAATAATGTCTCAGAAGTCCAACCAGTTTGTTCACCCTTTCTACAGACTTCTTTTGAGGGATGGACAACCTGGCTGTGGAAACGAAATCCTGCTAAAAAACGAATGGCAAGAGACATAACCGGTGTTGTGGGAACAGGATTGGGAATTTTGAATAGCATCGATTCGGAAGTACTAATGAATAAATTGGCTACCACAGCTGGAGATGTAACCAAATTACAACGGCCCCTGCAAACAGCCTTAACAGCTTTGGGGACCCAACAATGGTTGTTATCAAACATATTACCAAGTTGGGAAAAGGTAAACATAAATGACCACAAATTGATAATCGATGCACTTGGTGCTACTCAAAATAACATCTCTTTGGCTCTCAGTTGTATCCAGGCCCAGTTGTGGATACAGTCAGTTGCTGCTTTAATTATAAGAGAAGGTGAGGAAGGCACTTTTCCCGCTGAAATCCGAAAAATAGTCTGGGACAGTGCCACTGATTTTGAAAAAGAATTCCAGTCCTGGTGGAACTTAGTAAATTTTACCTATGATCCCAGCACAAACACTGCCACAGCCTTTGTACTGACAATTCGTAATGCTTCAGTGCATTCAATATTCCCCATCATTGCATTAGGGTTGAACCATGATGGAGCTATTCTCTATCCTTTCGAGCATAGGGAATGGGCCTGTCAAATTGGTGGGAGGTGGCAAACTGTCAATTTGGAAACTTGCATTGTCCGGGAACAACAAGGGTTTATCTGTGAAAGTAATGCAATCAGAGCTCAAGATATCTGCTTGGACACAGAACAGAATGTTTGTAACTTTGAAATCCATCCAAATGAGATTCCTGAAACTGTATTAGTATATATAGGCAATGGATGTGCATGCTTTAGAACTGCTTATGATAGTGTTTTTATAGAAAATTTGGTACTGAATACTAAAAATCATTCAAACTTTTGTGTCTGCAACTTTACTAGGATTTCAGGATGTGATTTTTCCTATGTAGCCCCTATTACTTCTCACCATCTTTTGCAGTCAAATTACACACTGATCCACCATCTATTGCCCACTCCAATTGGAATGAACCTCTCTCTGGTGAAGCAATTGTTGCTCCACCAAGATCTGATCGAAATTTTGGAGAAGATCAAGAAAAACGGACAGAAAACTCTAATAGCTGTTCATCACAATGTGGAAAAAATACATTGTGTTTTAGAAAGAGTAAAGACAGATGCTGAACACAGGTGGTGGGATACTCTATTTGGGTGGTCACCTACTGCTACAGGTGTCCTGAACAAATTGTGTCATCCCACCATTATTCTCTTGATTTTAGTTTTAATTGGTTTTGTTTTGTCAGCAATTCTATACATCATGACTTGGAGAATAACGAAACAATTAACACAATTGGCATCTGTGACAGATATACCCAGATCGGCTACTGTTGACATCCCCAGGGTTATTGACACAAGGTTTCAGATAAAATAAAAAATGAATATTTTCTTTTTTTTCTTTTTTATCTTCTAATTTCAATTAGAATTGTTTAATCAAAAACTTTCTTTAAAAATTGATTTATTTCTAATCAAAATTGAAAAAAATGTAAAGAATTGAACAAATTGTTTGAAGTCGTTAGCAATCAACAAAATTGAACATAATTAATCTGTTTTGTTTTCTGAATTTTCTCCTTTTCCTTATCCTGTCCCTTATCTTTTTCCTACTTTCCTGTCTCTGTTTTCCGGGATATGCTACCAACGGGGACGAGTCCTGAAGACACCACAACTGGAGACTTCACTACAACTCTACAAAAGGGCGCTCTTGACGACGATCGTGAGTCACGGGGTGGTGTAAGGGTCACTCCCAAGTTCCCCTCGATTTTGCCTCCCGACCGTCGCAAGGAGACCTCGAGGACCCCACCCAGGCTGACTCTGAACAATGGTTTACTGGCCGGGCCAAGGTGGATGCTCGTGACTGTGTGCTGGTGTATTGTGTTCACTGGACCGTGCTGTCGTGGCACCAACCAGAGGTTGTGTTGCATCAACTGAGGACTGCTTGTCCGTACCTGTCTCCTGCAGCACCACACAATGGTCCATAAATCTTCCCACCTTTTGGCAAGAGGCCACTCACTTTGGAGAAGGACTATAAAAGAGCGACCCTCTGGAAAGGACCCTTTGAGATCTCTCCACTGATGAAGACCCCTGAGATCTCCCCACGGATGAAGACTCGTCTATCGGATGACCTGTGAGGACGCCCGTCTCGTCTGTTGGTAGCTATTCTCCCATCCCTTCCTTTCCTTCCCCTTTCCTAATCCTGTACCTCTCCCCTTTACCGTAACTGAATTGTTGGCATTTGATGAAATGCATTGCTGTTGTTGACTAAACTGATTTTCTGTTGTTGAATAAACTGATTTTGTCCCCTGCATTTTGCCTGTTTGCACCTTTGAGATCAAAAGAACCATCACGACCCCCGCTCTGCATTAATAGCGGATCGTGACAACTGGTGACGCTGAGATGGCACTGCGGACGCTGGGATGGAACTGGGAACACTGGGAGGGGACGTTGGGATGGGGACATTAGGAAGGGACAGGTGACACTGGGGTGGTGACACCGGGATGGCACTGGGGGCACTGGGACAGGACCAGTGACACTGGATTGGTGACACTGGGACAGAACTGGTGGCACTGGGATGGAACTGGGGACACTGGGATGGTGACACTGAGAGCACTGGGCTAGTGGCACTAGAACAGGACTGGTGGCACTGGGCTGGTGACACTGGTATGGGTCAATGACAGGGTGGCACTGGGCTGGCACGGGGACACAACTGGGAGAACTGGGACAAGAACACTGGAACAGGATGGGGGACACTGGGATAGCACTGGGGACACTGGGCTGGTGATGACATTGGTATGGGGACCCTGGGGATGTGGTACTGGGACAGGACTGGTGGCACTGGGATAGGACTGGGGACACTGGGCTGGAACTGGGTTAGTGACACCAGGCTGGTGGCACTTGGGTGGTGACAGAACTGGTGGCACTGGATTGGTGACACTGGTATTGTGACAATGGGGCAGTGGCACTGGGACATAACTGTGAGCACAGAGACAAAAACACTGGAACAGGATGGGGGACACTGGGCTGGCACTGGGAGCACTGGGAGGGAACTGGTTTGGAGACATTGAGATGGTGACATTGGTATGGGGACAATGGGGTGGTGGCACTGGGAAGGAACTGGGGACACTGGGATTGAACTGGGAGCACTGGGATGGTGACACTGGGACACAACTGGTGGCACTGGGACACAACTAGGAGCACTGGGACAGGGACTCTGGGACAGGATGGGGGACATTGGGATGGGACTGGAGACACTGGGAGGAAACTGGGAGCACTGGGATGGTGATATTGGTATGGTGGCAATGGGGCAGTGACACTGGGCTGGCACTAGGACCACTGGGAAGGAACTGGGAGCACTGGGCTGGTGACACTGAGACAGGACTGGGGACACTGGGGTGGGAGTGGCTTGGTGGCACTGGGTTGGTGACACTGGGTTGGTGACAGTGGGATAGAACTGGTGGCACTGGGATGGAACTAGGGACACTGGGCTGGTGGCTCTGGGGTGTCCCTGGTGCCACTGCTCAAGTGCCACTGTGCTGGTTGCCCTGCTGCTGTGTCCCTGGTGCCACCTGTGCGGTGTCCCCATGTCCCCGCAGTGTCCCTGGACTCGGAGCGCTCTGCCCTGGGGGTGGCCAAGGACAGTCACCTGCTGCTGGCCCTGGGCACGGTGGCCGTGTCCTGCCAGGTGATCATGCAGGCCTCCGTGACATCGTGGTGACACCTGGCCACCACCGCCCATGAGCACTGGGCCGTGGCCCAGCGCCTGCGTGACCATGCCCAGTGGGTGGCGATGGCCAGGGCCAGTGCTGAGGCCACTGCGGCCACCAGCAAGGTCACCGCAATGTCCAGGGGTGGCTGGACACGGTGACATGGCACGTGGGGACCTTGGTGAACTTTGTTAACCAGGACATGGTGGTGGCATGTGGGGGACATGGCGACAGGGGTTCCTCAGAGCTGCCCAGGCCCTCGGGGACATCGTGGGGGTCTTGGGGACATCGGTGGAGGGACACAAGGAGGTGATGTGAAAGCTGGAGGCAGCCCGGGATGCAGGGACAGGGTGGGGACACGGGGTTGTACTGTCACCCCGAGGGACACTGGGGACCTTGGTGTCCTTGCCTTGGGGACATCAGGGCCACCCTGCTGTTGCCTGTCCTGTTTTGGGTCACTACGATGTCCCTGCAGTGTCCCCACGTGACCGCAGTTTGTCCCCCTGAATCATTAAAAACCGGAATAATCACGGACAAAGGCGCTGTAACTAATTAAAGTTACAAAGTGGTGTGTTTATTCACCGGCACGGGAGTCACCTCCCAAAGGCGTGACCGCCCCGAACAAGGTTCTTTGCCCTCTATTTATTGCCCAAGATCTTACATACAATACATGTGCATAACCCCAGCACCTCCCATCCCCATCCCATATTAAAATGAGCCCATTCGTCCTTCATGCGTGCGCAGTTCTTCTCTTGAATTGGGTCGGTGGTCTCGAAATGGGTCAGTGGTCTCGATGGATGAAGTCAGGAGAGTCTTCATCAGGTCTCTGTTACCCTCTGGCACTATCCAAGGCCTCGTGCTTCATGATTAATGGTTTATTATTTTATTTATTATTTAGGTTCTTCTATACCTAAGTTCATAATAGCAGATAATTATACCAATTAGCTCTTGCCTAAGCATCAAGTAATTACCTACCTAACTCACATCTTGGCCATGGAAACTCCTTCTACCCTTAGCAAAAATCTTAACTCTTTAAAACCATGATTCAACTCTCCATGTCTGTGCCCCACCATGTCTTTGTCCCTCCATATCCCCACCCATGTCTCAGTTCAGTGTCTTTATTTTCACCCGTGTTGGTTGTTTTAAAAGGATGAAGAGAAATGAAAAGCAAATCGAGGCTAAAAGAAAAAGATTTCAGTGTCTGTGTGAGCTGAGGACCAATGTGCTTGAGTGGGAGGGAAAAACACTTTTTGGAGGACTTTCCATCCCACTGTCTCCAAAATCTTGGTCTTTGCCTCAGTTCATCACCATTTGGCTGCCGAAGACAACCTTGGGCAATAGGAAATGAAAATCCGGGAATTAGTGAGGTTGGAAAAGGTCTCCAAGACCATTCCTGGATATTCCTGGATACCACCAGGAGATAGGATTGAACACAGAATATTTTCTGAGCTTGAAAGTCAACAAATCTGCTCTTCTCAAAGAATTCCCAATGTCAGTTTGGGCCCTGATGGACGTTCCTGCCCCTGTGTTCATCCAGGTGCCCACAGGGAGACAGGATGATGCAGAAACCCCTCAGCCAGGTGTCTTCCCAACACGGATCACCAGGACCAAAGATCACCAGGGCTCTGCCCAACGGGGGTCACTCGGGATCATCCAACACAAATCCTCCCATTGGGGATGGAGCTGGAGCAGAGCACAAAGCTCTTCCCACACTCGGGGCACTCACAGGGCTTCCCTTAGTGGAGACTCCGTTGGTGTCGGGTCAAGTGAGAGATCCTGGAGAAGCTCTTCCCACACTCAGGACACTCGTAGGGCCTCTCCCCAGTGTGGATGCGCCGGTGCCTGATGAGGTTGTCGTTGCGGTTGAATCCCTTCCCGCAGTCGGGGCAGCGGAAGGGCCTCTCCTCTGTGTGAATCCGCTCATGTAGGAGGAGATTGGAGCTGGTGTGAAACCTCTTCCCACACTTGGGACACTCGTAGGGCCTCTCCCCAGTGTGGATGCGCTGGTGTTTTCTCAGGTCAGAGCTCCACCCAAAGCTCTTCCCACATTCCGAGCAGGTGTAGGGCCGTTCCCCTGTGTGGATCACCTGGTGCTGGATCAGGTTGGAGCTGTTGCTGAAGCCCTTCCCACATTCCCCACACTGGTAGGGCTTCTCCCCAGTGTGGATCCTCTGGTGTAGGATCAGCTGGGACCTGTAGTTGAAACCCTTCCCACATTCCAAGCACTTGTGGGGCTTCTCCCCTCCAGGAGGCTTCTCCACCAGCTCTGAGCTCTGCCTGGATCTCCGGCCGCCTTCCCGGCTCAGGGAGGGTCTTTCCTCCTCGCAGCTCCCTGGGCTGGGTTTGCAGCCCCTCCTCGTGAGAGATATCCAGGGCTTTTCTGCCTCCTCCATCCCTGCACACCTGAGGAATGAAAATTCCTGGATTAGGGGGAAATAACAAGAAGAGAGCTCCATAAACTGGGTGTTCCTCCTTGCCCAAGTTCATCTCTGGTAGTCATTGAGCATCTTGTGTCTGTAATAACCTCCCAAACACCAAGATTCCTGCTTCAAATCCTCCAAACTTTAACACACGGATCAAAAACTCCCCAAATAACAAGCTTCAGCCAAAATCCCCTCCAGACATGTGCTGGTTTGAAAGCAAAACCAATGAGAGAATCAGTCAGAAATACAATTCTATAGGAAAAAAGATAAGAGAAAAAAAATACATGCAATAGTACAAAAGAAAACAACTGACAGAATCAGAATACAACCTGACACCCCGCTAGTTAGGGTGGTGGTAGCAGTCCCGATGAAGTGGTCTTGTTGTAGTAGTGATGCTGTAGAAAGGTCTGGTAGCTCTTGTCCTCTGGAAACCAGTGGGTAAGGGCTGCCTTGGTGTTCCCAATCTCAGATTTTATCTAGGTAGGAAAGGCTTGGCTCCTCCCCCTGGCTGGAGCATCTCCCAGTGGGATGATGGAATTTTATCAGTCATGCAGTGGCACTCAATGGCCCATTAACAGAAGATATCTTCCTGGAGGAAGGATGGGTTGTGGAAAAGATAAAGAACACTGCCCCACCTGGTTTTAACAGATGGCCCATTAGCAGAGGATATCTCCCACAGAGATAAGGATCAGTGCTCCATCTGTTTTTATCCACCACTCTTTGTTCTTTTGTTTCTTCCTGGGACCTCTGACTGGTTACTTCATGTTTGCTGCTGATTTCTTCTCCCTTTTGAAGATGAAAATGATAAAAGTGTCTTTGACCTGCCTTGCTGGATATTGTGAAGAGGAACAGTCATCTACTGCAAGTGGAAGTGTCACAGGTGGAGCAGAGTTCTGTGAGTGCTGTATCAAACCAGACCTCGTCAGAGCTGCCAGAACAACTGGTCCATGCTGCCCTTCACTGCTCTGCCTGTTCCCCACTGTTTCATGCCAGAGTAATTTAACTGCTGTTAATTGGGTGTGTGTTTCACTCGAGCCAGTCCAGCAGAACCAGCAGAAAGCAGCCCCAGAATGAATGGGGCTCTGCAGAGGAGCCCCAGACTATTCATCAGCCTGCCCGCAGAACTGGCTCCAACTCTGAACCCTTGTGACCACACTCTGAAGAAGACACACTTCTGATATTTCTGAGGCACTTATGACTGAGGCACTGCACGTGCTTGTGCAGGCAAGAATCCCAAAGTTCTTTCTTACTTCAGGAAAAACCCTGCAGCAGTGCATACCCAGCATCTGCTATCAGCACATCCTGGCTGCATGTGCAGGAGAAGCAGCAGCAGCATTGTACACGTGGGTTTGTTAAGCTGAACTCCCCTACACTTTGAACAGTGCTCATCACAAACATATTTAATGGCACACCGATGCCATACATTTCTCCTAAAAGCCTGCCTTGTAACTAAACTTTGCTGGAAAGTTAATGCCGAGGATGAACGAGCAACTTCGGTCTCAGTACGGAGGTGGAGGTGTTCTAAATACTGACTTTCCGAGAGCAGCATCTCTCCTGAAGCGCTCGGGGCCACCCGAGGCGCCGCCGGGAGCGCGGTGCAGAAGCCGGCCCGGACTCAGTCGCAGCGCCGGGCACCGCGCATCGCTGCTCTGCAGGGCGGCCCGCACGTCCTCCAGCAGCTGCCGCAGGCTGCCCTTCTCCTGCTGCAGCTCGGCCATGCGCTCCTCGGCCCGCTCCAGCACCACCATCTCCTCGCAGCGCTCTCGGGAGCAGGGCCCCGGCGGCCGCCGCTCGGGCTCGGCGGGGGCTGCCCGGGCGGATGTGGCTCTCGATGTGCTCGCCCTCCCTGCCCAGCGGCAGCCGCGGCCCCGCGCGGGTGCTGAAGCGGCCGCAGAGCCGCGCGTGGAGCTGGCGGAAGGTGAGCTCGGCCCAGAGCCCGTCCCACAGCCCCGCGCACTCCTCGGGCTCCGCCGCCTCCTCCGGCCCCAGCGCCCGGCACAGCGTGCGGGACTCCTCGCCGGGGATGCGGCCCGGCCCGGCGCAGTCCCGCTGCTGGAAGATCTCCTGCAGGGACTGCTCCGGGCCGCTGGCCAGCACGACCATCTCGTTCTCCACGCCGCGCTCCAGCCCGTAGCGGTGGGCGAGGGCGCTGAGCAGCCACTGCGTGCGCCGGGCCGGCCGCCCGGAGGGGTCCCAGCCCTCAGGCGGCTCCATCGCGCCCGCCCGGCCCGCGGCGCTGCCCGAGCATCCTGAGCGCCGCCCGCCCGAGCGCTCGGCCCCAGCCCCGGCACGGAGCGCCCGGCTCGCCCCGCAGGGAGCCGCGTCCGCCTTTGTCCGGCAGGAGCAGGGACTCGGGCAAAGCGGGCAGGTGCCGTCCTGCTCCCTTTGTCTGCCAAGCCCGAGCCCCAAGTGTGGTTCTTATTTCTTAGCTGATTTCTCCCTGGTTTCTCTCTAACACAAGCAAGACAATTGCATGGCACAATCCAGTTTGATAAGTAAGGCTTGTGAACGTGTGAGTGCTTCCACTAAATTAAAATCTCGATGTGCTTGAATGCTGACCTTCTGTTCGCTCAGGTTTCCTCACCCCTGTCGATGAGATGACTTCCTGGTGTTGGTGCGTGGATGTTAAGAGGTCTGTGTTAGAGATGAGTAAGTGTTCAACTCGTTCAAACGAGCTGCCCAAAGCAGTGATTTTGGTCTCTCTTTGCCTGGGGAGCAGGACGTGCATTGTTGAACGCAGGCAGCAGCACGAGCAGGGCTCCTCCAGCAGCAGGGACACGCCAGGAGCCAGAGGGGACCGTGGCACGAGAGGGGACCGTGGCACCAGCCGTGCCCGAGGTCTGAACAGGCTGCCAAAGTCAGGTGGTGCTGACAGGCTGCGTTAACAGCCCAGGCAAGGCGTGGTGAGGAGCCAGGGCTGGGGGCCACCCAAGGAGTCCTGTCAAGAGCAAATCGTTCTAATATTCTCTCTAGGACAAAAAAGGAACAAACCAGTCCAGCAGATATGTGAGGAAAACGAATTCAAGTTTGTTTAAAACGCTGCTTAATATAGGGTTGGGTTTCTTTTGGGTGAACTGATGCTAATAAATATTTGCTCCCATATGGTGGGGTTTCTCTGCAAATAGGCCTTGATGGGAAATTTCTGACCACCTTCAGTTTTGCTCTTTCTTCGGTTGAGCACCTGAGTAGCTTTGTTGAGGAATGGAGAATTGTTCATAACCCAGTATTTTCTCAAGAGGAGCCTTACATTTTAGCACAGGAGGAAGGAAAAGCAAAAGTTTGAAAGCCTTCCCCTGCTGAAGTGACACACTTTGAGAGGAGTCTGTGAGGAGAAGTCCCCTCAGGCACTGCCAGGGCTGTTTGCCTCCTCTGCAGGCTCAGTATTCTGGGAGTTCCACAAGCCTCAGCTGCCACTGTATTTTCCCCTGAATATTTTTTGTCGTGCAGTACACAGGGAGAATATTTTGTGCTAGATTCTCCTCTGGGCTGAGAGGAATGTTGAATTTGTCTTTACAAATGAGCTCTGGATCTGCCTGTAGATAAGGCTAGCACTGAGAGATAAAAAAAACAATGGGATGGATTCCACTGATTGATGAATGGAAAAAGATGTTTGCCTTTACAAACAAACTGTAAGGCTGCTGATAAATGAAATTGGATATCGAAAGATGAAAGAAGCAATGGGAGGGAAAACTATGAATTCTATAAGAATTAAAAATGAAAAGGGAGGGTTATACATTAGAGGGGAATTTCAGGTATCAGGCGTTCCGGGAAGTCTGTGCCTCTCAAGTACCTCAGCCAATGGGGAAAGAAAGAGGGAAATGCGGCCGGGAAAATAGGATAAAAAGGAGGCTGCGTCCTGCAAAAATTTGAGAGATCGCAGGGGAATGTCCCATGGCCTCTCCCTTTATTCGAATAAAGCAAAAAGGACTCCTCTGTCTCCTTTTTGGACATAAACCTCTGGTGTTTGTGGATTAATTTTCCTGACACTGGCATCTCCTCCCTTTGTGTACCAGGGGGTGGCACGGAGCCATTGCTTCCTCCAGGAAGCGCTGCCTTCACCAAGGCCTTTTGGTCCACCTCTGGAGAAAGGAAGAGGCGCAGCTGGATCAGATGGAACCGTTCCCCATTGGGGAGGGGGCATCTTCAGTAAGTAATATTTGTCAAAGACATGGATAAGGATCAGGAAAAGGCCCAGGCTCTTGGGGTTGCCACGGGGCCCTCCCTCCTCCAAACAGCCACCCCTCCTGATCTAGCCTGAGACCAGGAAATTTCAGGGATCTCAGGGTGTGCATGGCCTGTGGGACACTTTGGGATCCCTGTCAGATGATGCCAAATGCCTTCCTGCAGAGGCTGGGGAGAAGCTGCAGCCAGGCCAGGCTGGGAAACAGCCCTGCAGGCTGTGACAGCAGCAGTGGGACAGCGAGGCTGCCATGGATCCCTTCCTGCTGTGCCGGGCACGGCGTGTCCAGATGTGCAGAGAAAGCCCCCGGCTGCTGAGTGTCAGGAGAAGGCTGAGGGAAATGCACCCACCACGGTGTCTCTGCAGATCACTCAGCATCTGGTCCAGCAGTTTGGCTGCCTCCAGGGATTTCTTGTTTCCTGTTTCTTGGGCCTTGCCTGTTGGTGGATCTTAGAGCAAAGTAATTCCACTTCATGTGGATGGATTCCACAAAAGCAGTGCTCAGCTTGTGGGGTCAGCAGGTACACACTACTCACTCCTGCTATGGGAATTGGATTTGGACACAGCATCCAGCCCTGGAGCTTGAAAAGTGCTCCCTGCAGACACACCTGTAACTCAACAGCCACAGAAGCTTCTGTCACCTGGTTTCTGCCAGGTTGCTAATGATTATGCTGTGAGGGGAAGTTAAGAACTTACCTGCAGAAGCTCCCAAGAGTTCCAAATCATCTTCCACCCAACTTCCTTGAGAAGCCTTCCCAGGAACCTCAGCTAGAAGGGAGCACAGATCAGAAGCATTTGCATGGTGTGCTGGGATCCCCTTCTGCCTTAGGGAACTGGGCAGTGCAAGGAAGGGAAATGCACCCACCACGGTGTCTCTCCAGATCACTTAGCATCTGGTCCAGATGTTTGGCTGCCTCCAGAGATTTCTGGTCTCCTGTGTCTTGGCTCTTGGCTTTTGGAAGACCTTAGAGCAAAATAGTTGCACTTCATATGTATGCATAGGGTGAGGCTGTGGGAACCAGATGTGAATAGACATGGCCAAAGCTGCAGAGGGGCCTGAGGAGCTCTATGGTAGCTCTGGTCACTCTGCACACTCTCTCCATGCCCTGTTCAACATCCCTGGAGGGGAAACCAGGCCAGCCCAGGGCCCCTGCGGGCTCTCTCCCTCCCACAGAGGAAAACCTCCCTAAAGCCCTATGGAAAACCATCCCCAACGCTCCCTGGGGAGAAGGCAGCGCTGTCCCAGGAAAGGGGAGCCAGGCCCCCAGCTCACCTGCTCCCTGTGCTCTCCACGGAGCTGCCTGGGCAGCCCTGGCAGGCAAGGCCAGTGCCAGGAGGAGCAGGGGGAAGAGGCGCAGAGCCAGGGCCATGGTGCCTTGCCCTGTGCCAGTCCCGCAGCTCTTGCTGCCCCCGCTGTCCTGACACCGCTGTCCCAATGTCAGCACCACTGCCGCCGCCGCCGCTGCTGCCGCAGCAGTTGTGCTCAAGGCCTGACTGCTCGGTGCCTGTGGTGCTGTGCAACCACGGGGCTCTGGCACCTCTGGGACCCCAGAGCCTGCTGTGACCTCAGCCTGCTGTGACCCCAGAGCCTGCTGTGACCTCATGGCCAGGGTGGAATTTTGTGGGGAGTGGGATCTATGTTCTTTGGGAGGGAGCTCATCCTGCCCAGCAGCTCTGTCCAAGGGCTGTGACACAGTCCCAGCCCAGCTGATCTCACAGCCTGGGGGATGAAGGGATGGAGAGCAGCTCTGCCAGGAAGGGCTTGCAGGTGCTGCTAGATGAGAGGCTGGACATGAGCCAGCAATGACACATCCAAAGGAGTGAATGTTGAAGGAGGTGATTTCACCCCTCTGGTCTGATGAGACCACACCTGGAGTACTGCATCCAGCTCTGGGTCCCAACACAGGAAGGACATGGTCCCGTTGGAGCTAGTCCAGAGGAGGGACAAAATGATCTGAGGGCTGGAGCCTGTCTGCTTTGGAAACAGGCTGGGAAGCTGGGGGTGTTCATGCTGGAAGAGAGAAGGCTCCAGGGAGACCTGATTGCTACGTTTCAGTACCTTAAGGGGACTTGTAAAAAAGATGGGACAGAATTTTTAGTGGGGTCTGCCTTCTCCGGGCAGGCCTTGGCAGCACCGCAGCCCTTCATGGCCTCCCACTGTCCCGTGCCCTCCACGCCTCCCCCAGGCCTGCCTGGCTGCTGAAGGAGCTCCAGAGGAGCCGCATCAAGAGGCACCTCAGAGCCCTCAGCAATCCAGCCAGCAACACACGGGCAGGACACAGATGGCGCTTCCAGGCTGGCAGAGGGGTGCTGGCCATCTCCAGGGACCGGTCTCTCAGGGATCCCCGCCGCAGCTCCGGCCTCTGCCCGCCCGCTCTGTCAGAAGCCTTAAGGCTTCCACAGAACCACCAAAGGCCAAGGGCCTTTTGGCCACTTTCCCTTCCACACCGCACGCTTGGCCAACTTGCCGAGCACAAGCACCCTTTTTGCCGTCTTCCCCACTGGCCTGAAGACTCTGGGCACCAAAAGAAAGCTCCTGGATCTCTGTGTATGACAACAGCAATTTACTAATCCTACAGTGGGGTGAAACAAAGTGCTTGCAGAGCAGAGGTGTTCCCTGCAGGCTCAGGTGGCCCCAGCAGACACAGCCTCCCAGATCAGTTCTCCACAGTGCTCACACAGGACAACCAGCCCCTGAGACACAGGGAAGGCCGTGACTTCCAGAGGCGGCGGAATCCATCTCGCATCTGCTGGAGTCTGGAGGAGGGAATGCTCTGTACAACGCTGTTGATGTACAGAGTCTGAAGAGCCAGGCATGAGATGGCAGGGCTGGTGTCATCTGTCATGTCCTGAAGGGCTGGAAGAGAGAGGAACAGAGCCACAGTCAGAGCCTGCATCTGCAGGGACCTGGGGAGACCCTCCTGCCCCATCCATCCCACACGGCAGCTCTTGCCATGGCCTGGAGGAAGCAGGAGACAGCGAGGATCAGCTGGAAGACGCTCGCCACGAATGTCCCTCCCGCAGGCCCCTGGAAGGTCTCTGTGCTCTGCCCACGCCGCCCCTCGTGCGCGCAGGGAGCAGAGCCCTCCCAGCCGGGGCAGGGAACGCAGCTGCCAGCGCCAGCCCCCGCTGACAGCCCGCTGGCCTCACTCACCCCTGCACATGAGCTGCAACTCTCGCTGCTGCTCTCTCAGGAACCGCCCGGCCATCCCTGCCAACACAGAGCCTGTCACGGCCCCAGCCGCACAGCTGCCCCGCAGCGGCGCTGCCAGCCCTGCGGCCACAGCAGCGCCTTCCCCTGCAGGGCTCAGGCCCGGCCCTCGCCGCATCCTGACGCCCAAGGACACGGCTGCGAGAGGGCGGCAGCGGCGCCGAGGGCAGGCGGGGCTCCAGAGCCCCGGCCCGGATGGCGCTGCCGGGGCAGCAGGCGGGGCTGGGGCCGAGCTGCGGCGGGGCGGGGAGGGAGCCGGGCTTGTGGCTCACCAAGAAACCTGACGGCCGCCTCTCGCAGGGGCTCCTGTGGGCTCCGCAGGTACGGCAGCGCCTGGCGCAGCAGCTCGGCCGCTCGGCTCCTGTCCTGTGCCAGCTGGAGAGAGCGGCAGGGCACGGAGGGAAGGGTTGGCGCGGGCTCTGTCCCTTGGCCCCGGCCTGCCCTGCCCGCACAGCCCTGAGCGGGGCAGAGGGCCCGGCAAGGCGCGGGCTTGATGGAGCTCGGGGCTCCATCAGCTCCGGCCCTGGGGCCAGAGGAGCCTGGAGAAGAGCCCGCGTGGGCAGCCCAGGGAAGGGAGCAGCGTTCTTACCAAGCACTCGCCAAACCTCCACATCTGATCTGCCATCAGCAGGTGCTCAAGATCTCTCCTCTTCAGGAAGCTTAGTGCAGAAAGCAGCGTTTCACAAGAGGCCTGCAGAGCAGCAGAGACCCAGAGATGGCACCGCAGTCCAGGGCACAGGAGCTGCCTCCCTGTGCCAAGGCCAGGAGGAGGCTGGAGCCCATGAGGTGCCAGGGTGCAGGGAGACAGCTGAGCCCCCTGCCAGGAGGACAGCAGCGCCCAGGAGTCCTCACCTCTGCCACACGCATGTTCTCATCGTGGCAGTTGAAGAAGAGTGGCAGCAGGCTCTTGCTCACAAGCATCTTGAGGGGCTTTTTACCCTTGGCCGCTACCAACCTCATCACCTCTTGGAAGAGGCGAATGGAGAGCAGCTGCACATGGCGGTTGTCCTGTTGGAAAGGAAGCAAAAGCCCTCCACATCAGCTGCTCCAGGCCCCTCTGTGCACAGGCCCAAAAATTCACGGCGCCCCACACTTGAGGGCAGCTCCCAGTGGCCGTGGCTGGGGGCACAGAGCCTTACGTTGTCCAGCAGTGGCCAGAGCGCGCCAGCCAGCCGCAGGGCGATGGGGCTGGGTATTGCGAGGTGTCTGTGTGAGAGCAGAAAGCTGAGCACCGCGACGGTCATCTCAACGATGTCTTCATCTGCATCCCGCAACAGGTCCACAAGGCTTTCTGTCAGGCTGTACATTCTAATGTTCTGCACGGAAGACAAGGCAGGGCAAGCCCACGCTGCTGCTGCTGCTGCCGTGGAGCCCAGGGGCCGAAGGGCTGTCCTGAAGCACTCGGGCAGCTGAACAGCAAGGCAGGAGAGCTGGGAGCAGCTGCCACAGCTCCCAAAGCCCAGCCAAGCCCAAGGGGCTGCTTTCCCCAGCCCCACGCTGCCAGCACAGCTTCAGCCGCTGCTGTCTTCTCACCATCGAGGGGTCCGTGCTGAGCTGCACGAGGCCTCTGAGCACCAGGCGACGCATCTCCCTGGACGTGCTCTGCAGGCGCCTTGCCATGATCTCCAGGAGGCTGTCACCGCATTCTTTGATGTCCAGGAGGTCCAGGACCTGAAAGGCACAAAGCAGTGACCGGGGTGCCCAGCTGGCAGGAGCTCAGAACTGCACAGGCCTGAGCCAAGGCAGCAGCACAGGGCACGGGCACCGTCCCAGGCAGCTGCGGCTGTGAGAGGGCAGAGAGGTGGGAGGCAGCTCAGCTGTGCTGCCCATGGGGCTCACCTCCACAAGGAACGCCATGGCAGGCAGCTGCCAGTCTGAAATGTCTTGGCTGAGGAGCTCCAAGAGGCAGGAGATGAAGCTGCAACACCAGATCATGGAGACACAGCGCATCTCCCTGGTGGGGGGAAAAGGCATCATTGCCCCTGAGCCGGGAGGGCAAAGCTCTCCCAGGAGTGACCCACGGAGCTCTGGTCTTTTCCCAAGCCCCCCGTGGGCGCTTTGGGAGGCGGCTGTTCCCGGGCACCCTCCTGTGCCAGCCTTTTCCAGTCTGCTCGTCCGTCTCTTTGTGACAAAGCCCTCTCACCCATGCCCATGGGAACTGTGTGGGGCACCGTGGGCACATGTGCCGGGGGCAGCAGGGAGAAGGGGGTCTCACCTGGCCAGGAGTCCCACTGCATAGTGGTGGGTGTCAGTACAGAGCAGCGTGTCCCAGCCAGCCTTGCCTTCCATGGCTACCACAACACGCTCACACTGCACTCGGCAGAGCAGGACCTTCAGGGTCTGCACTGCAAACCTGTGTGCAGAGCAAAGCCCAGGTCATGCTGGCAGCCCTGGCTCCTGCCTTGGAAGGGATGGGGACACTGGGAGGACTGGGATGGAGCACCTTTGGGGGTTGGTGGCAAGGCCCAGTTGCTCCTGGCACCCCTTCCAGAAGGTATCAACCTCCTCTGGCGTATCCAGTGCGCTGATGTAAACTTGGAAGAGCAGACACAGAAAGAGACGGGGAAAATACTCCAACACTATAGGTGGGCACCAGGTCAGGTTGAAGACCCTCCACAGTGTCACGGTTGCCTGCAAAAAATGAACCACCCAGAGACAACACTCAGTGCCAAAACATCCGTGTGGCAGGGCCCGAGCATGCCAGGGAGAGGCCGGGGGAGACACCGCGGGGTCACCCAGCCTGGTGCCCCTGAACCTTGCCCCTAAGGCAGGTTTCAGCGCAGTGCCTGAGGCAGAGAGATGCAGCTGGGGGGAGGACAGAGAGCTAGCTGCTGGAGAGGTGGCCTAGGGGCAAGCCAAGGTCAGTTGCAGGAACTCACAGCCAGGGCAAAGACTCCTGTGCTGTCCCCATCGGAGGTGTACACACTGTCCACTGGCCAGGCGTTCAGCACATTGAGGAGTATCTGCAGCGCCGGCTCCGCAGTCCCAGTGGAGGACATGATCACTCCCCACATGGCCGTAGCAGCTCTGTGGGGTCAGAGCTCTGTGTCAGGGGGGTTTGGGCCACAGCACTGTGGCCTGGGCTGCTGCAGGGGCCCGCGCTGGCCGTCAGCCCTGCCTCTGCCCACTGGCCCTCGCTGGCAGCACCCAGCCAGCCCACGGGGGTGCAGGCATCTTGAGGGGCAGGGAGGGAGCGTGGCAGCACGCTCAGGGGCTGACATGGCAGCACTGGCAAACGGAGGAGCCAGAGGCTCCTGGAACTGTCCCCCTGTCTGGCAGTCACCAGGGACAGGCTCTACAGGGTAACGGGCCGGGGAACCCTAAACCCTCAAGGCAGGTGGGGCTGCCGTACCTGTCTCCCGATGGGGCCCAGCGCAAGAGAGTCATCAGCACATCGCAGGGGTATTCCCTGGTCAGCTCCAGAAGGGCCTTGTCCAGCCTGTGCCCAGCAGACTCATTGGCCATGAGCCACTTGTGGATGTACCTCACCATGGCTGGCACCTGCAGAAGGCCCGGGGAGACTTGGACACCTGCCCGAGCAGCAGGTTCCCCAGCTTCCCTTGAGAAGTGCTGCCCTTCCCACCATATTGGTCTGGGCCTCAAAGACTGAAGGAACCCAGCAGAGCTGGCTTGAGGCGCCACACAATTCCTGGCCACAGGCTGCTTACTTGCTTTGGATTGGAGACACCCTTCTCCACAAGCAAATCCAGCATGGCAGCCCCGGTCTCAGCAGTGAAGAGGGGAAAGTTTGCCAAGAGCCCAGTGCCCACACCAATGGTCTCTTCCCGCCAAATGCACATGATGAATTCATAGATCATCTGCAGGAGAAGGGCAGGAAGAGAGGGAGAATCCATGGAGTGCTCCAAGCACGGTGCTGGGCTGAGCAGTGACAGCAGGCCCAGCCCAGGTGGGGATGGCTGCAGTACCTGCGCTGTTCTGCGGAAGCGGCCACGGGCAGGGTCCTGCTCTTGTGTCGGGTCCATGGCGGCACCTGGCAAAGAGCGAGCGCAGCCAGGGCTGAGGGGCTGTGGGAGAGGCCGGAGAACACAGCCCAGCCCTGCATTCCCAGGCAGGGACAGCCCTGGGATGCTCCAGGGATGGGGTGTGGCTGCCAGGGGGTTCAGCCCCAGCCCCTCTTCTGTCCTATCCATGCGCATGTTGGATGGGATGGGATGGGATGGGATGGGATGGGATGGGATGGGATGGGATGGGATGGGATGGGATGGGATGGGATGGGATGGGATGGGATGGGATGGCATGGCATGGCATGGCATGGCATGGGATGGCATGGGATGGCATGGGATGGCATGGCATGGCATGGGATGGCATGGCATGGCATGGGATGGCATGGGATGGCATGGGATGGCATGGGATGGGGCTAAGCTGGCTGTGGGCACCAGCCCTCTGACCCAGCTCTGCTACTCACCCTCCTGCAGCAGCTGGATCTGTTCCAGCTCTTCAGGCTGCTGTGCTGTGGGAGCTGCAGCCTCCTCCTCCTCCTTCACCCAGGCCAGCTTGGGCACTCTGGGTGGTGTCTGCTCCATGTCGGTGTATGGAGTTGGGACTGCTTGAAGGAGAGAGGTCTTGGAAAAGCTCCAGATGGGCAAGTGCTGCAGTTGTGCCTTGTAGGCAGCTGCAACAGAGAAGCCTTGGGAAGGCTACAGGACACCGTGTCCTGCAGTCTGTCCTCGAGGCCACCTGCAGAGGAAACGGTTTGGAAAAGCTCCGGGTCAGTAGGGAACAAGCTGGCTGTGTGGGGGCTCCTCACAGCACCGCTCTCTCCGTCCTGTCCTGACGTGTGCACCGAGCACTGTGGTGTGGCCGTGTCACCGCCAGCACCTATGTCACGATGTGTCACAAAGGGTCACCCTTGTACGCTCTGTCCCTGTCCTATTGCACGGTGACCACGGTGCACTGTGTCACAAAGAGCCCTAGGACACACCTCCACGTGCCCTGGGGACACCCCCACCCCCAAAGTGGCCCAGCTTGCAAGGAAGACGTTCCCCCAAGGTTCGAGGACAGCCCAACAGGAATTTTAGGAATGGCTCAAACAACAAGCAGATGCTCCTCTGCTCTGCCTGCTCAGGGCAGCAGAAGGAGCCCCCACGGTTGCCGATGCAGCTGCAGCAGGAAGGGCATCGGGGCCTTCCTCAGCAGCTGCCAGGGCCTCTTTGGGACAAGACCCGGTGCCGGGTGGCCGTCACACACACAGGAGTGTGACACAGACACGGGACGTATGGCCCAGGGCACGAATGCTGCTCTGAGCCCTGGGAGCAGTGAAATCAGCAGGTGTGGCAGAGTCCCTGCCAAAGGAAATCTGCCGCCCCCAAGGCCTGCCAATGCTGGTGCCTGCTCCTGCCACAGAGACCTGTGTCCCCTGGGGACTTCTCTGCCAGAGGACAGCCAAAGCCCACGTGCATTGGTGTGTGTGCTCCTTTCTGCAGGCGGCTGTTGGCAGGAGCACCTGGTGGCAACACTTGGTCTCTGTCAGAAGCTGTTACTCCTTCCTGGAATGATTTTTGCTTGGAAGTGATTATGTGCAGTGTCCACGCATCTCCCCAGCCCATCACTGCCTCACACACGAGGTGACCACCAAGCCACTCTCCGGCCATCTGACCCGCAGCTGAGCCCTTCCCAGAGTGCCCGCACCCGCAGGGAGCGCAGGGCTGGATTTGGCCGCCAGAGAGTTGGTGACCCTCGTGAGATCCTCGGTGCATTTAGTTCCTACAGGAGTGTGGGCACCGCTGGGAAATGATCTGCATGCCTTGTTAATTGGATGTTCTTCCACCGCTAGCCTGGGGCAGGATCTCTCCCGGTCCTTCTCTCAACTCCCGGGCCTCTCCTCAGCCAATCAGAGAAGGCACCAAAATAATTGAGCCAATCAGAGCGCGCGGCGCTGATGACTCCTCAGGCAGTCCCAGAGCGCCCAGAGCTCCTCACCTGGACTCCACCCGCGCCCCGCCCCCAGCAACCTCTGCCATGAGAATTTGGGGAGGGGGATATTGCGTTTTATCTTCTTTTTTGGTCTTCCAGAGTCAGGATTAAATGCTGTAGAGACGGAATTTTGTGTTTGGACTCAGATATTTATTAATTCTTATCTATATTACAGTGAGTTCTACAGCACTTCTAGATAACAGGCTAAAACTGGACACGTATCTCTCTCTCTCTCTACAAGGCCTTTTAAGGGCCAATGTGTCCAAATAAGAACAGACAGCTAAATTCTTTTTATTATTAACCCAACAACCAATCACCTGTGATCTGCAATGTGGAATTTTCTATCCAATTACAAAAGTACCACATAGACCCGTGAAGAAGGTGAAAAAGAAAGAAAACTACACCCTAAATCTTCCATCTTGTTTTATATATATTAATATATTCTAAAACCACAAATTCTAAATTTTCCACCATGGGACATTACACACTTCTATTCAAACTACACACCAGTGATCCCAGTTCAATCACACAATTCTGGAAAGCTTCTTCATGGCCTCTGCTAAAAAGCAGTGTTTTCCTGGAGGTCAATGCCTGTCAGCACAGAAAGCCCAAACCCCTCAGTTTCCAGAGTTCCAACAGGGGGAGGTGTCAGACCCTGCCCGGCGCTGGCCATGGGCTGTGTGGCGGGGACCCGGAGCCCTTGGCTACTGTGGGCTGCTGGGGGGCTGCTGGGGGGCACCCCCGGACCTGTGTCCTGCACACACAGCGCTGTTCCAGGAGATGGTTTAGTCCCAGTGTCACTTCATTCACGGCACCGACCGGCTGAGGTTCGTGGAGAGGAACATCTCCAAGCGGGAGCAGTTCCTGCACTTGGGCAGCGATGTGGGGCTGCACGTGGGGACACCTCCTTTGGGGACAAGGCTGCCAGGCACTGGAACAGCGACCCGCAATGGATGGAGTACAGACGGGCTGCGGTGGACAGGCACTGCCGGCACAACTACGAGTTGTCCAGCCCGTTCCTCGTGGAGCGCAGAGGTGAGCGTGGGGCAGAGCGTGTCCCCTCGGGCCCTGCCCTGGGAATGACCCTGGAGCCCCTCAAAACCTCCCTGGGAATCACCCGAGACACGTCAGCCCTTCTTGTGCCCATCCCCGGGGCCTCCTGCCCCTCAACCCAAGTGACTCGGGTGACTCTCCCAGTCCATCCCAGTCCCTCCCAGTGTCCTCACAGTCCCTCCCAGTTTCACCAGAGTCCCTCTCAATTCCTCTCGGTCCCCAACCATTCCATTCCCAGTGCACTCCCAGACCTCCACCCTCTCTCCCAGTGCACTCCCAATCCCTCTAAATCTGTTCCAAGTCCTTTTCAGTCCAATCCCAAACCTCCACTCTTTCTCCCGTTCCCCAATCCACTCCACTCTCTCCCAGTGTTCCCCCACTTTCTCCAGTTTCATCCCCAGTCCCTCTCACTTCCTCAACAGCCCTCTTCCATTTCTCCTAGTCCCCACCCCAGCTGATCCCAGTGTGTCCCCGCTCTCTCCCAGCGCTCCCCAGTGCCCATCTCACTGTGGCCCTCGAGCTCCTAGCCCGGACCCGGCTGCCTGCTCTGCTCTGTGATGGATTTCTGCCTTGCCGAGATCCAGCTGAGATGGTTCCAGGGCCAGCAGAAGCTCCGGGGCATGTGGTGGCCACCAATCTGGTCCCTAATGGGGACTGGATTTCTACCAGCTCCTGGTGCTTCTGGAAACCCCCCCGGCACGGGGTCAGCTCCAGCTACCAGGTGGAGCACGTCAGCCTGGAGCACGGCCCGGACCCCACAGTGTGAGGGGCGTGGGGGAGGCACTGGGGGAGCTGGGAGAGGGATTGGCGTGTGCTGGGAGTAACTGGGAGGGAGTTTGAGATAGCCTGGATTAAAACAGGAGAATGGATCGGCGGTCTAGAATGGCTGAGAATGAGTTTGAAGGATGCTGGGGAGGGTGGGATGGGGTTCTAGGGGTCCTGGAGAGCACTGGGAGGGAGTCTGGGGGTGCTGGGTATAACTGGGAAGGTTTTGAGTGAGCGTGGAGGAGCTGGAAAAAGATCAGGGATTGGAAAGCACGGTTTGGAATGAGGTTGGTTGTGCTGCAAAGAGACTGGGAGGATCTTCGTGAGTTCTACTGTAGCTGGGAAGGGATTGGGAGATGGTGTGGGGGTCCTGGGGCAGTGGGGGGCAAATGGGAGGGAGTTATGGCATTTTGAAAGGGACAGGAGGGGCTTTGGTGGGTCCCAAGGAAGCCAGGAAGAGATTAGAAGAATTAGAAGTTTTAGGGAGCCCTAGGTGGGCTGGGGGAGATTGGGAGGATTCTTGGAGAGGCTTGAAATGTCCGTGAGAGGTTTTGGGTGGCCCTGACACATGTGGTCCCCCAGAGATGCCGCCAGACGCCGCTCACAGCAATGTGCTGACGGAGATTGGTGGCTCCGTGTTGGGCTTCGTCTTCCTGGCGCTGGGGCTCGGCTTCTACCTGTGCAAGAAGGTGAGGGGAGGACCCCGGGTTCATACTCCCCCACCCCCAGAGTAGGTGTGCTCCTCCTGGGGACCTCCAGCCGGGTGTCACCCCCTTTTCTCTGCCCACAGAGTTCCTGAGCCGGCAGCGGCCGCAGCCCCTCCCCATGAACTCACGGAAGGCCAGGACCCCCTGCTCCATCCCCACACTGATTTTGGGAGGGTAGTGGGTCTCCCCCAGCCCTGCTGGAACTCTGCCTAAGCCCAGCTGCTCCCAGTGTTCCCAGTAAAGCTTCCCAGTTACACCCAGTTCATTTAGTGGGGGGTACTAGGAAAGGACTTGAGGGGACCCCGGGGTGGGGATCGTGACTGGGCGGGGAGGGCGGGTCCAGGTGGGGAACACTGGGTGCTGCGGGTCTGCCCAGCAACCGGTGAGTCATCACAGCTGCTCTCTCTGATTGGCTGAATCCTCTCCATCGCATTCTCTGATTGGCTGAGGACAGGCCCGGGAGTGAGAGAAGGAACAGGAGAGATCCCGCCCCGAGCACCGGAACGGTAACAACAGAGCCAGCCTGGGCAGAGCGAGGGAATTTATTACCAACCAAATCACAGCGGGACAAGGAAAAGGGAGAGAAATCTCTCCAACCCCTTCCTTCCACCCAACAGGGATCACCAGGACCACGGATCACCAGGGCTCTGCCCAACGGGGGTCACTGGGGATCATCCAACACCGATCCTCCCATGGGGGATGGAGCTGGAGCAGAGCACGAAGCTCTTCCCACACTCGGGACACTCACAGGGCTTCCCTTAGTGGAGCCTCCGTTGGTGTCGGGTCAAGGTTGAGCTCTGTGAGAAGCTCTTCCCACACTCAGGACACTCGTGGGGCCTCTCCCCAGTGTGGATGCGCCGGTGGACAGTGAGGGTGGAGTTGCGGTTGAATCCCTTCCCACAGTCGGGGCAGCGGAAGGGCCTCTCCTCTGTGTGAATCCGCTCATGGATGAGGCAATCGGAGCTGGTGTGAAACCTCTTCCCACACCTGGGACACTCGTAGGGCCTCTCCCCAGTGTGGATGCGCTGGTGGTATTTCAGGACAGAGATCCACCCAAAGCTCTTCCCACATTCCAAGCAGGTGTACGGCCGTTCCCCGGTGTGGATCACCTGGTGATGCATCAGATAAGAAATAGTCCTGAAGCTCTTCCTGCATTTCCCACACTCATAGGGCTTTTCCCCAGTGTGGATCATCTGGTGTTGGATTAGCTCGGAGCTCCACTTGAAACCCTTCCCACATTCCAAGCACTTGTGGGGCTTCTCCCCTCCAGGAGGCTTCTCCACCAGCTCTGAGCTCTGCCTGGATCTCCGGCCGCCTTCCCGGCTCAGGGAGGGTCTTTCCTCCTCGCAGCTCCCTGGGCTGGGTTTGCAGTCCCTCCTCGTGAGAGATCTCCGGGGCTTTTCCTCCTCCTCCATCTGCCAACGCCTTGGGAATGAAAAATCCTGGTTTGGGGAAAAAACAAGAGGGGAGTGCCTTGAGCTGGCGGTTCCCCTTTGCCCAAGTTCATCCCACAAAATTATTGGCCATATTGTGTCTGTAAGAACCTCTGAAACACCAAGATTCAGCCCCAAAATCCTCCAAACCTCAAGATACACATCAAAAGCGCCCCACAAAGCAAGATTCAGCCAAAATCCCCTTGAAATACAAAGATTCAGTACCCGCAAAAGAAATAAAACACCAACTTTTACCCCAATAAAGCTTTCAAACACCAAGATTCATCCTTCAGAAAATCACAGATCCCCCTTTCTGGTCACCTGCTGCATTTGGAGGGGGGCAATGAACTTGGGGCTGCAGGGGTGAGGCTGTAGATAGAGGGAGGGATGGAAACTTGTGTTGCTTCTCTTTTCTGCTCCTCCTTCTCCTGTGTCCCTGCTTTTCCTCACATTTCACTTCCTCCTACTATTCCTCCTTCTCATGCACAATCCCACCTGCTCCTCCCATATGCATTATTTGACCATTTTGTTCTTCAACCTTGCTTCTCCTTCCCTTCTGCTGCTGCCCCCAGGCCCAGCACCCACTGCCGGCTCCCTCTTCCCCCCAAACCCACAGCATCCCAGCGCAGGGGCAGCGATGGAGCTGGGGCAGCTCGGGCTGGGGCAGCGCTGGGCTCTCGGCCGCTCCCGCCCGCACTCGCTCCCCACTGCAGCCGCTGCCGCCACCACAGCGCGGGGGGGCCCGGCCTTGGCGCTCCCCCCCTCCCACCTCCCCAAATTCCCTTGCCGGGGGGCGCTGGGGCCAGGAGACAGACGAGTGACAGATCAGGGGGGCTGGGAAGAGTCGGCAGCCAGAGAGCACTGAAAATCTCAGCAGGGACTACAGTGGCATCTTCGGGGACTAAACATGGCAGGGCACCCATGGAGGGTAGAAAGGGAAAGCCAGGAAGGGCTCCTGGCCAAAGAGATGATGATCCCAGAATATCTCTGAAGCGGCCCTTGGGAGCATGTTGAGGAAGTTTGCCCATTCTCCCAGAGGTAATCAAGGACAGGGAGACACAGGGGAGCAATAAGGGAAGTCCAGAAGGGATTTAGACAACAGGGGATGGATGGTGTTGGTGTGATGAGAAGTGCAGGGAATATGGTTCAGGCAAGAAGCAGCAGAAAGAATCTATGTGGGAAGAAAAAGAATGATGGAAAAGAGGAGGAAGAGAAAAATACTGAGGATGGGGATGTTTTTCAGCAGGCTCTCATCCTCAGAAGTTGCCAGCTGCTGCAGATCCTTTGTATCCCCGGTTGCCAGGACAGGCACACAAGAGGTCAGGATTGCAGGGGGTTTCTCTGTGCTGGGCAGCGGCAGGAGCGGGCGCAGAGGGGCGGCACCGGGAGCACGGGCTGGGGGCCTGTGGGGAGCTGCGGGGCCGGGCCGGGGCTGTGGGGCAGCCGGGGCTCAGCGCCGGGCGCTGCCTGAGCCCAGCACCCCCCGGCAATTGCAGGCCCGGCAGTGGCCCCCGGCCCCCAGGAGGCTGCGGGACGCCCCGGCCGCTGCCCGGCCCCGTGGAGCTGCCGGCCCTGCCCGCCGGGGGGGCCGCGTTTGGACACTGCGGCAGGACAGGCACCGGCTCTGGGATACGGGCTGGCCACGGCAGCCACAGCACAAGGAGCAGCAGGACAAAGGAACAGCTGGGAAATGGGGATTGGACGTGCAAGGATCGAGATTAGCTTTTAATCATTTCCCTTGGGTCAGTGCAGAAAGGAATGATTTAGCAGAAAGCTCAGCAGCTGTCAGAGGATGAGCACCCCCAGGCACTGAGGGGGCTGCAGGAGGGGCAGAAGAAGCCCCTGGAGCACTTGGTCACAAAGGCACAGCAGAGGAATGCAAGAAGGGATGAGGAAAAGGCCAAGGGGAAGGCAAAGGCCATGGCAGAGTTTCTACAGCCCCTGAGGGATGAACCCCAGGGCCCAAGGGGGCCCCAGCACCCAGGGGCTCTCACATCCTTACACCATCTTAAACCAGGTGCCCTCCTCACACTGACACCATTCAGGACTTGATGGCAAAGATGCTTTCTGGGGATGCCCACTCACACAGGATGGTAAACTGGATTTTGCCTTTGAGTGGGAACAAGAGGTAGAAGGGAAAATGGAAAAGACATGGACGGTCCTTCTGCAGGGATGCACGGAAGCACCAGCCTTATTGGGGCAAGCCTTGCAGAAAATATCACAGGAATTTACCCCACCCCCAGGGACTGGGTTAATGCAGGATGTGGATGACTTGCTGCAATCAGGAGGACAAGAAGTGGCAGAAGAAGCCTCTGTGAAATGGCTGAATGTTCAGGCTAAAAAGCATCTTTGAGTATTTGAAATATAAGAGCAAATGCTGGAGAAAATAGTTAGACATATTTTGTCTGAAGGTTTGTGGTGTATTGACCCAGAGAGGGTCTGGAGAATCTCAGAAGTAATCCAGGACTGAAAAGGAGGTGTAAGAATTGTGAGCATTAATAGGAAATTGCAGGACCTGAATTGAGAATTCTCTGTTCTACCCATAACATTGTATCACTTTCTGAACCCCAATAGCCTCAATGTTGTGGTATGGACAGAAGAAAAGCAACAAATAAAATGAAAATGAAATGTAACAAAATGATTGGTGCCACAGCTATGGCTCTTCCATATTCAGAAAAAAAATTGAATCCTAGGTGTGTTATAAGTACATATTATATTATTGACTTTTTGCAAATATTACAATGGATGCTATATGTTGGAAAACTTTTCTGTATGAACACAGTTTATTTTAGCTCTGCGATTAACAGAACTTAGAAATAGTAGTGGAAAATATATTTTTTTGAAGTACAACATTTTGTTGTAAAAAGCTTTTGTTTATATAAATAACTCAGAGAATGGTAAAAAAGATAATCAGGAAATTCTTCACATTCTTGGATTATGGGACACCAGAACTCCAGGGAAGGCAAAAATAGTGATTTACAGGTTGGGGAGAATGATTCAGAATAATGCATGAAGGTCTATGAATATGCAACATGTTGCTGCATTTAGGAAGTGATTTCTGAGTCAGTGTGTGCCCTTGGCTGAAGGCCAAGCATCCGGCCATTATAACCTTTGGCCAGAGCCAGGGCAGATATTCAATTATCTCCCTTGGAATTGATCTTTGCAATTCCTTACCCTGGGAATTCTCCACCTAGTGCGGGCTGGAGATAAGGGATGGATATTTCAAGCAGTCTGTGGCCAGAATCCTGTCTCTTGTGAAATCTCTGCCACAGGAAGCTGGGCTGGCACAGAGCCTGCCTTGGCACTTTGCTGTTCACAGCATCCACCCAGGACCCTGCCTCTCAATTACACTCACACACTGGGCTGCCTGCGATTCCACTGTTGGAAAGTATACCAAATTTAAATTTTTTTCACATTTCATTTTACTAGTCAGGCTCGGTTTGCCTTTCTCTCAGGAAAGAAATTTTAAAAGGTTTTTTTTAAGGGATGTTGCACCACTCAACAGAGATGAGTTTAACATCTCAACAGACTGGGAATAGCCCAAAAGATTCCCACAAAGATAACAACATTCAACAAAACATCAAGGAAATATCAGCAAACATCAAGGAATACCCACCCCAGACACTGCCCCGGCATAGATGGAGACACCTGGTCTGGAAAAGGCTGAGAAGGAAATCCAGGAATGTGGATCTAATTAACATCAGAAGAGGAGAAATCTGAGTGCAATAGGAAACCAAACACTAAAAACTACACAACCGGGAAGCAATAAACACTAAACCAATGGATTTCAATGGGTTCAGACTGTAAAATTTCAGGAAAAATCTAATAAAATTTACATCTCATGGAATGATTTTCTCTGCACACCCGGGCTATGTGTGGATGAAATTATTTCTGTTGCACATCCTGACCAGAATCAAGCAATGCCTTAACTCTCTAACACTAAAGATATTGCTGAAGAGTTTTTTATTGTCCCTGCAGTTTCAGTGACAAGATTACACCATGAGAAAAATTTTTCACATTAATCCTACTTTTAGATTGTCAGTTAGGTTTGGGCCAGGCGTGTGACAAGCAATTTTACTCCTAGGAGAAGAGGCAGAAAAGACTTGATTGCATTGGAATATTTTTCTATATATTTGTGGTGGCTCTTAATGACGGGAGAATTTCGGAATGGATCTTTAGAAGCTCACCTTTAAGTTGCATTTTGCAAACCTAGAAGAGCACAAATGGTGAGGCTTTAACGCATAAACTGTTAATAAAAAATCGTTAAAAAAATAATAAAGAAAAATAAAGCAGGTTGTGAGGGTGGACGTGAGAATCACCTAAAGGCTGCTCTGGAAGAAAATCCTAGTTCCAGGCAGCCAGCAGAGGAGTTTTAGAAATGCAAATTAACATTGCTCTGGAGAAGTGTGGACAATGCCCAAGGGCCCTCTTGCCAGGGGGAGGAATTTCCCTGAGTCCATCTGCCCCTCACCCCCAGCTCTGCCTGCTTGCACAGATGGAATTTGCACAACTAAAGGCAGAGCCCATAGTGAGGATATCTGACTGCAACAGAAATTGGTTAAGCTGCAAAGGGAAACAGCAAACGGAGAATATTGAGCAAATTTCATGAAAAAAAGTGTGGGGGGGATCATCCCTCTCCCCAAAGCAATGAGGTGTTTTTGCTAGTCCAGAGAAATCACTTGGGAATCCAAACATTTGATGATTTAATCAGAGAAAAGGGGTCAATTGATGCAGCCCTGGCTGGAAGGAGCACCCAAAAAAGGGAAAAAGATGAACGGCCACCAGAACAAATCCTACAACACCATGGACCAGCCCCTGGGATCCCTAACGAATTCATATCAGGACACAGAAAACCCATTCATAATTTGAGTGGCATAATTAGGTTTAAAAGTATCCTTGAAATAATAACCAAGCAGACAGCTCCAGCTCCTGACCTTCCTGCTGACCAAGCCGCTGAAATGAGGAACGAGACATTTCACCATGGGATGGAATCAGATTATCTACTTACAGAAGAAGGAGGAGTTTGTGGAAAATTAAGTGACACAAACGGCTGTTTGCAAACAGATGATAACCGAAAAGTGGTGAAACAGATAACAAAGGAAATAAGAAAATATCTCGTATTCCGGAGAAAGGATGGGAATGGGACAAATTTTCGTGGTTCCCTGGAATACCATGGCTTAAACGAATGCTCTTCTTCCTCTGACGTCTGCAGTAACTCTCATCTTTTTACCATGCACGACACCTTGCACCAAAGAGGATGCAGGAAAAGAAATTGAGTCAATGGAAATTAAAAGTTAGTAAAGGCAATTCTTGAGAATATGAGAGAAGGAAGGATTGAAAGCAGTAAGATTAATATCGTAGTAGGGGTGAATGTTAAGAGGGACATGCAGTAGGTGGATCGGGAAGTCTGAACCTTTCAAGTATCTCAGCCAGAGGGGAATGGGAGAGGGAGATGCAGACGGGAAAATGAGGATAAAAAAGGAGGCTGCGTTTTAGAGACCGCATGGCAAATGCCTCATGGCCTCTCTCTTTGTTCATCAATAAAGTCACTTTTACAGGACTCCTCTGTCTCCTGCGGGCACACAAACCTCTGGCTACGGGAATTTTCCCGCACAGCCCCGGGCACAGGGCAGACACCTCTGTGCCACCCACAGCAACCGGGACGAGCCAGCGCTGCTCCGGCACCGGCTCCTGCCGAGGCCCCAGCGGGAAGGAGACCGCGGGCAGCCGCTCCCGCAGCGCCCTCAGCCCAGCGCCAACACGGGCCGGCACCGGCACAACCAACCCGCCAGAGCCCCCTGCCGCCCCCTCGGCCCGCAGCGAGCCCCGAGCCCCCGCACAACCGAGCGCGGCTCCCACCTGCGCTGGGGCCGCCTCCGAGCTCCGCCGCCGCCTGTGGCTGAGGAATTCGATGGGATGTGTTGCCTTAACCTTTCTGACCACTCCCAGCCCATCTATGCCAGCACTCAAGCCCTCAAAGAAGGTGTGAATAAACTTCGGGTAGATAATGGGTAAGACTGGCTGAACTGGCTCTTAGGGCACTGGGGACTCACTGGCTGGGTTAGGAATTCAGTTAAAATAGGTTTGTATGTATTAGGCATCATATTATGCATTGTAGTAGTTATTCCTTGTATTTTACAGTCTGTTAAGAATTTAATCGACAAATCGCTTAAGAGTGTATTTTTAGTTAAAAGAAACGGGGGAGATGTGGATATGGGTAATGCAAATGAGACTGATAGTACTGCAGATTTAATCAGCAAATGCAGCCTGACAACGAGGATGCCTGGCAAGAGGAAACAGAGACCTGACTGCAAGAGGACTGGATCAAGTCTGGGTTATGGGAAATAAGATTTTACTGAGTCCAAATGTAAAGTTTGTCTATGTGAGAGTTTGTCTATGTAAGGTTTGTCTATGTGATTGCAGTAAAATATTACCAGCCTTCCTGTAAATGGTATATAAGCACATGTAGTGCTCAGTAAAAATTGGATTTTGATCACCATTCAGCGTCCCCGTCTCTCTCTCATCGTCGATAGTTCAAGTACTCCCAGTGGGGTCCTGGAAAGAGAATGGTGGCACATCTACTGCCTGCTACCCCCCTCTAGGCAATATTCAACTGTTTAGTTCACAGACTCATCTTCCAGCACTCTTAGTGGGGTCAGCAGAGCCACTTCCCACTGGTGGGGGCAAAGAGCACCCTCTGTGCCTTTGTGGTGGGAGCAGACAGTGTTGTCTCAAAGGAAAGGTCAGAGAGAGACCAAGCTGGACCTCTGCCTCCTGCCCCTCACCACACAGGGGAAGAAGGGCACAAAACTGAGCACTTTTAAATTTTTTTTTCTGTCCTGTCATTTCCAGGAGCTTGACTAGCTCGAAGGAGAGGATTAGAAGGATTTCTTGAGGATCACTGCCAGTGCACAGCACACATGGCATCCCTCACCCCTTACATCATCATGGCATGGAGGGGTAGGAACCAACAACAGCCTTACCCCACTGCTCCAGAAGCCAAAATCCCCATGCAAGCATTTAGTTATGGCCTTCTTAGAGAACCACATTCCCACCCAAATCTTCCCCTCTGCAGCAGCTCATTCCCACAGGAACTGGCAGAGCAGATGGGGTTTGGACATTGGCTGGCTTCCATTGCACTCCTTGCCCTGGAGCTGGCACGGCAGGAGAAGGGCTCTGGTGAACCTTCTCCTCCTCCCATGTAGGCTCTAACCCAGCTGCCACAACTTCAAGTTCTCAGAGCACTTCTGGGCTCTGAGCAGCGGCCACGGGAGGAGGAGATGCAACTCCAAAGGCAGCAGTTCCCAGGCCCAGCTCCTGCCATCCCAGTGGGGCTGCTCGGTGGTTCAGGAGAGGAAGGGAAGGACAAGTGCAGGTGGCAGTAGCTCATTTCCGACTGAAAGAGGGAAAGGTAATTTATTCACTTGGAAATCACTGCATTCAAGCTCTGATCTTTACCTGAAAGAGAAGTAGCACCTGCTCGTGTTAAATTTGGGTGAAGAACAACTGTTACATTTGATATGGTAAGCAGTTAAATTATCTGAGGGAAAATGTAAAGCAAAAATTAGCATTCACAGAGAGACAGAAAACAGCAGACGTTGACAAAAGGGAGGAGGAAAAGAAAGCACACCCCAAGCCAGTGTTTCACCCAAATCCAGGATTTTCTGTTTGTAAGGAGTGGGGTCCCCCCAGGTCCCTCCCCAGTCCCGCCCCCCAATAAACGGGACCGGGTGAACTGGGAAGCTTTATTGGGAACACTGGAGCAGCTGTGCTTGGGCAGAATGACAGCGGGGCTGGGTGTGGGACACACGACTCCTCTAAAATCAATGTGGGGATGTGTTGGAGTCATTAAGTCAAGAGTTTCTCTGAATCCTTCAGAGAGAAATCGGAGTGCAGGGATTGAATTGAAGTCTTGAGATGGACTGAAATGTGTTAAGCCTCTCACACATAAAGCAGAGGTGAAGGTTTAGGTTGTAGCACGAGGGAACAATAAGTAAGTAAATGGAATATGTTTTAAGTGCTTTTAGTGAGTAAAAGGTCTTAGACGCCAGAGAAGTAGTACATGTTCTAGTGAAGGTTGAAAGACATGCTAGTGTTTCCTCCGAGGCTCCAAGAACCTCGCTTCAGACATAATAGAGTTAGAGTTAAGAATATTGCTTACATTTTTCAGTTAGAACAAGACAGGCCATGTACATAGTTTATATGTAGCACCGCACCACTCTGTGGATCCCAATGGAATTAGGCTCTCTGATGGAGAGCATCTACAGACCCCTTGGAGATGGATCCCAGTAGTGTCCTGTGGATGCTCTACATCTCTGTCTTCTTGGTGCTCAGGGTCCCCCACAAACACGGAGTTCAGGGGGTCCATACACACTTGGGGCAGGTGGGAAGGCCCAGGTTCCTCCCCTGGCAGGGACAAGTCTGACACAGGCTCTGGCAGCAGCCTCTGGCTCTGCTGCATCCCTTTGCATCAGGAGCAGTGCTCTGCTGCAAGGCCTCAGCAGTGAGTCTGGGCAGCGCTTTGGGGCTCTTGGATGGATTCTGGCCCCTCCTCAGCTGCCCCTCACGGCAATGTGCCGTGGATGTGGCCTTCCCGGGCTGGGGATTTTCCAGCGGAGCCAGTTTGTGTGAGGGAGGATGGGTGTTCAGTGCCTGTGGGCAGAGGTTCCCCCACAGCCCCAGAACTCTCCTCCTCCCTGGCTGGCTGTGGGCAGTGTGTGCAAACGTGGCCTCAGCAGATGAGCCTGTGGGCTACGGCCTCCCCCAGCCCCAGCCTGGCCCAAGCTGATTTTCAGGACAGCTGCTGGCTTTGCCTTGCTTTGGATACATTCTCCTGCCTCAGTTTTGTGTCCTTGTCCCTAGACCAGAGGCAATTGATCAATGGTGTCACCCTGATGGTACCTCAGGTGCTGTTAGGCCGCTCAAGTCCCAGGCCAAAGCTGCAGTCAGGTGAAGGAGGGCTGGGCTGGGGTGGTCTCAGCCTCTTTATTCAGTTCAGCCATAATGTGCAAATCTCCTTCCTGGCAGCGTTTAAGCCATTCCCCATAACATTTCAGTGTGTGACAGCGCTCTTGTGCCCAGAGCCCTGTGAGGCCCAGTGGCCCAGGACAGACCCCCCGAGCCCCACAGTGCCAGGCCTGGCTTTGCAGGCTGGGCTGTGCGGGGCCAGAGGAATTGGCCGGATGGACGCAGGCAGGGAGTTGTGGTCAGCGGCTCCATGGGCGGCTGCAGGCCGGGGATGAGGGGTGTCCCTCAGGGAGGGCTCTGCCTCGGCCCCGGGGGGGCCCAATGCGAGGGCGAGGGGCTGGGGGGGCCATGGGGGCGTTCGATCAATGGGGAGGGCCCGGGGAGTGCTGAGAAGGGGGTGGTGAGTGGGGGGGAGGGAGGGGTCCCATGGATTTGGGGAGAGCCTTGATGAGTGTGGGGGGAGTCCCATGGATTTTGGGGTCCTGGTGACGGGGGGGGGAGCGGTGAGTGAGGGGGTCCCATGGATGGGGGAGGGGCGGTGAGTGAGGGGGGGGTCCTGGCGTTCTGGGGTGGTCCCAAGTATCCGGGGGGTCCCAGCGCTTTGGGGCGGTCGGTGAAGGGGAGGCAGTGAATAGGGGGAGCCCCGGTAAATTGGGGGGGTCCCTGGTGATAACCGGAGGAGAGGGGGGAAAGGAGCGAGCCCCAAGGGACTCCCCCCGCTGCTGGGGACACCCCGGTGCCCCCCCAGCGCACGGCCCCCCCCCCATTCCCGCTCCTGTTCCCGGGGAAAGTCAAAGGGGAGGGGCGGAATCCCCGGGTTGCGCAGGGGGGGCACAAAGGGGGGTCCGGGCCCTGTGCACCGGAGGGTGGTCGGTACACGAGGGGGGGGTCCAGTCCCGGTGCCCGAGGGGGCGTCCCGGTGCCCGGTGATTCGTGAGGGGGTGTCCGGTGATTCCTGGGGAGGTCTCCGGTGGTCCTGGTGCATGACGGGGGGGTCCCGGTGACTCATGGAAGGGTCTCCGGTGATCTCGGTGCTCGAGGCTGGCGATGTTTGAGGGGGGGTCCGGCGGTCCCGGTGCACGATGAGGGGGTGTCACTGCTCGATGGGGGGGGGGGAGTCCCGGTGCACGGTGACGGTGCTGATTGATGGGGGAGGTCCTCTGGTGGTCCCGGTGCCCGGTGATTGATGGAGGGGGTCTCCGGCGATTCCTCGGGAAAGGGGGGGCGGTCCGGAGATGCCGGTGCACGAGGAGGGGAGAGAGGAAACTCGAGGGTCCTGAGGGGGTCCCGGTGCACGAGGACGGTTAAATTCGGGGGTCCTGGTGCTCGGAGGGGGGGTCGGTTCCTGGTGTGTGACACAGAGAGAGACCCGGGTGACACTGGGGACCCTGGCACGGGGCTGGTGATACTCAGGGGCTCCGGGTGGCACAAGGAGCTGGGGGCATCTGGTAACACAGGGCTCTCGGTGTGACTCGCAGGGCTCTGGGTGACACGAGGAATCTCCCCGTTCCTCCTGGTGGCACTCGAGGAGCTCTTGGTGACTCTCGCGGGGCTCTCAGTGACACGAAGAGCCCGAAATTCCTCTGGGTGACACAAAGAGCTCCCTAAACTGGTCTGGGTGGCACGAGGAGACGGTGGCACGAGAGGAATCCTTTACACGAGGACCCCCAAAATTCCTCGAGCGAACCCCCCCGAAATCCTCGCGCGGGACCCCCCACTCAC
The DNA here is from genome assembly GCF_052056855.1 of Sturnus vulgaris. NCBI lineage: Eukaryota > Metazoa > Chordata > Aves > Passeriformes > Sturnidae > Sturnus > Sturnus vulgaris. The sequence goes on from NW_028276170.1 coordinate 15,181,824, forward strand.
CGCGAGCCCAACCCCCCCCTCCTCACCCCGGGGGTCTCCGGGTGATTCCGCCCCACGTCTTCCAATTTCTCCCTTTTCCCCCAGGACTGGGAAGGTCGGAGGGACTGAAGGGGGGTGCAGGTGCGGGTTTTTTCCGGGGGGGTCCCGGCGGCCCCCGGGGCGGGGTCAGTGCTCAGCAGCGGGGCCGCGCCGCTCGCACCCGTTGGCCGAGATCGGGGGGGGCGGGGGCGGCCCGGGGACCACGCTGGGCCCCCAAATCAGACCCGGGTCTGCTGCTTTAGTCCTGTGCTCCCAGCGCTGATTTTTCTCCTTATTCAGTCTTTTGATGTATATTTTTTGCTAAGATTTAATAAACCTTTAAAATTTTACAAAGTGAGCGTCGTTTCTCCAACCGTGCACTGCCGGGTTGGAGGTGCAGTTGGAAGGAGAGAGGGTGAGGGAAAGCTGGTTTGAGGGTGTGATCAATGTGATGCGTGCTAATTAAATTGTAACTATATTAGCAAAATTGTATTTAGATCAATAGAAGACCATTGTTACCGAGTGAAAGGGGGGGAGATGGGTGAGACAGGATAAAAGACATCTTCCAGATGTTGGGAGTCGAAGAAGGAGGTTAGAAGAAAGTCAGATAAGAATAGTAGAAGGACGTAGGTCTGATAAGCAGCATCTAGAAATACAGCTTCAACCTTGAAATGGGCAAAAATGGAATGATTCCAAGCATGGGACTTAATTAAAGTCATGTTATGGAAAACATCTGCTCAGTCACACAGAGCACCTGCGCTACCTGCAGGTCACACCTCGGTCACTGATGAAGATGATGAGCCTTCACCGGAAATAAGACCCTCAAAAGGATAAGAGACCCCCTAACCCATTAGTAGAGCATGCGCCGTGCAGTATAGTTACGTAGATTTTAGGAATAGAAACTAGGAGGAGCTTTCTAGAAACTTCCGTAGCCTATAGTATATAAGTGGGATTGTTAGCCCAAATGCTTTGGTACGAGAGGAAGGGCAGGCCCCTCCCCGTACCCCCGGTCGGTTTTGCTTATGCTTTATACGAACCTCAATTATACTAAAACACTTACTCTCAAATTTTATCCATCCCAAATTATACAACTGTAATACTTTACTTGGATGGTATTCAGTTTCAATAATTTTTGTAATCATCTTTAATACTTTTGATTGTATTCATTTATAATTGTTACTATTAAAAATTTGTTGTTACTTTTAATCTTTGTTGTTTGTTTAATTGGAAAAATAGAAAACCATTCATAACAATTTGGTGCCGAAACCCGGGAACTCCAGTCCAAGTGAAGAGTGGCTAGTTTTGGGAAGGAGCTCCCCACCAGTTGTTAAGGTGGTCCCAAGGCTAGACCAGGCTTTCTTGGAGAAGGAGTTCCAAATTAAAATAAAGCATAAGCAAAAGAAGCTAGCTACAAGGAGGCGCGCCAGAAGAAGAAGGCTCCCGTGGGAACGCCGGCAGAAAGGGAAAGGTGCCCGTAAAACGTCTTGTGCACAAGAACCCTGTGCGAAAATGGGCTGTGTGAGTACCATGGGGTTGGGTAAAGGGGGCGGCTGTGTGCTTGTGTGTGAGTGAGGAATGTCTGAAAGGGGAGAGCGAGTGAATACCCCGGGAGGGACTGGGAGGGAAAGTCCCAGCCCGAGAACTCACGAGAAAAGTCTTTGAGAAGGGAGCTGATGCTCGGAGAAGTGATGTAAGAAGGGAGTGAATGAGTCAGGTTCAACTATCTGTTGGGAGGATAATAGATGGAAGTTTTGGTACGTGATTAAGAAAGGATTGTGGAAAATAGTCAGAAAGAGAGGTTGGGGAGAGAATAAAAGGAAAAGAAGGAATTAGGTGTGAAACAAGTGGTTGGCAAAAGAAGTGAGATAGTGTATATTAAGCGAAGGAGTTGAACCGCAGAACAAATGAGAGAGAGCAAGGGAAATGTTGCCGCCAGAGATGGGTCAGAGGAAAAGTAAAATCTCTGACCCAGGGGTTGTGAATTATGAGAATAGTTCACGAGAACCCGGTGTGCCTGGGAACCGAGAGGGGGTTTCCCAGAAGGGGAGCGAGATTCCTCAGGACAGCCCCCTGGGAATCATGTTACAATACTGGGATACAAGTGAATCCCGGAGAGGAAAAAGTAAGCAGAAAATGATACAGTACTGTATGTTTGAGTGGACAAAAGAAAAGATCCGTGCAGACAATTTATACTGGCCAGAGCTTGGATCATGTGAGGATTGGATTTGTCAGGCTTTAAATCTATATGTGAATTCAAAACAACGTTTTAATTAAGAAGAAAGTGAATATGCTGCTTTGTGGCTTCCAAAAAGTGTGTGAGGGGTAAATTTATAGTTCAAAGGCAAGAAAAAGAAGGTTATTCGTTATACCCTTTGCAAACTAAAGGACGGGCAGCAAGAAGGGACTGGCTAAAGCCATGGGACCCGTTAGATCACCTCCCACCCCCATACAGACAGCCTGGCCAGCCTGGCCAGCCCTTGGTCCCCAATGCACCCCTTATTCAAGTCGAGCCAGTAGCACACAGAACTAGAGGCAAAAGGGGACAAGAGGAAGAAAGTGACAAAGAGAGTGAGGAAGCAGGAAGGGAAGATAGATTATACCCTCTTAGAGAGGTTCCAATGGCAAATCTGGCCCCAGGACAGGGACCTATTGGTTACATGAGTGTTCCCCTGAATACTAGGGACGTTAGGAAATTTAAGAAAGAGATGGGCAGGATGCCAGAAGATCATATTGAGGTAGCAAAGAAACTAGATCAGTTATTAGGACTGAATATTTACACCTGAGTGGAATTGCAGTCTATTTTAGAAATCTTGTTTACAGTGGAAGAGAGAAATGATTAGATAGTCAGGAATACAGGCTTAGAATAGAGATCATTAGAAGCCAAACCAAAGAGATCAGAAATGGCCTATGGCAGATCCAAATTGTAATAATCAGGAGGTAGAACATAGGCAAAATATGAGAGATTTCAGGTAAATGATTATCCAAGGTATTCAGGAAGCAATGCCCAGAGGACAAAATATAGGGAAATCTCTGAGTGAGCACCAAGGAAAAGATGAATGCCTGGCAGAATGGTTAAAGAGACTAAAAAAAAAGGATTTGCAGTTATACTCAAGCATAGACCCCGATACACCAGCAGGGCAGGTCCTTTTGAAAACACAATTTGTAGCTAAGTCTTAGCGGGGGACATCAGGAAAAAATTAGAAAACTTGGAAAATTAGCAGGATAGGAGCTTCAGGAGTTGTTAAAGGAAGCACAATAAGCGTATGTTCGGAGAGATGAGGAAAAGAAAATTAAAGCCAGGATTTTAATAACAGCAATCCAAGAAATACAAACAGCCACAAACACAAAGAATTTATCAGGAAAAAAATATTAATTCAAGAAAACTAAGGGGGGGTCAGGAGCTCATTTATTTAATATGAACCAAAATACCAGAAGACCCCTTGATAAAGCTGAAAGTAGATTCTCAAAATGAAGAAATCATATTTTTAGTAGACACAAGCACTTTGTTTTAGTTTAAGGTAAATTTAAAAAGAAACTTTTAAATAGAATTTTTCTGGAAAACAAATTTAAGCAATCTTTTTTTAAATTAGTTAGAGAAAAAAAATATTTCCTCAGAGAGAAGTGGGAAAAATAACTATTTATTTAACAGGCAAAACACTTTTCAGTATAAAAATGAACAATATTAAACAACAAAACTTCTTATTGTTTCAAAAAGATGACAGATTCAAAAGAAGGTTTTTTTGTAAGTTGCAGCTTAACTTACTTAGTCTGGTATCAGTTCCTTCAGTGCTGGGAAATGCCTTGGCCCAGGCCAGGCTAGGTGAGCTACAATGTGAGCTTCCAGTGCTTTCTTGGGTTTTCAGTCCAGAGCAAAATTGAATAATTCAAGAAAAAAAGAAGAAAAACAGACTCCAGGGAATTTTTTACTTTAATTGGTTAAGAAGAAAAAAAAAAACCTAACCAAAAAGCAAAAGAGAGTTCTCTCCCGCTGTCCACTGCAGACAACTAGGTCTGTGAGTAGGAATGCGGGGGAGTCAGTGTAGTTTCTCATAACTAATTCTGCACTTTTTCTCTCCTCTTTCACTCCTGGAATCAGTCTTAAAGCTGCAGAATTCAATATTCAACACCGACTGAACAGACTATTTAAAGATACAAGCATCATAAAATAAAAAGAAACAATTTAGCTGATAATAAAGTAGGGGGGGAGCCCTAGGAAAAAACAGCAGTGTGAGTGTGGCTTTTCGGGAAGCAAAAGCACAGGGTGGGGCACCATGCTTTTCCTTGGCAGAAGTGGAAGCTGTGAAGAAGCTGGGGGTAACCCTGAAAAAAGGATAAATTCTTCTGCCCAATAGTAAAAGAGCGGTGCCAGAGCTTTTGGCCCAACAGATCCCAGACAGCTCACATGGGGGGATTCACTGGGGCACGAGAGCACTTTGTGACCATTTTGTAAAATTTTATTAAAAAACAAATTACTCAAATTGTAATAAATCGAATGAAGCTAAGGAGGGTACTGGGTGCCAAAAGCTACAGTCCATATAGAGTTAGCATAGAACCACTGTACTTTGGGACCAAGGGAGAATGTGATTTTTGTATGTGCAGTGAAAAAAATATTATTTTACTGCTGTTTGAAATACCAGTTTAAAGTTGTTTTAAAAGGTGCATTATCAAAGTCTGGACATCCTGAATTAGCTGCCAGCTGCAACCTCATTGAACCTGAAGGCAGAACAGTGCTGATGGAAAAGAATCAGACACCTCGTTGATCAATGGAAACAGCCCAGGAGGATTGAAAAATTTCTCCAAGAGCCTCCAACAAACATGAACTGATTTATTTGAAGAACTACAACTCCAGAAAAAAAGACTGGTAACACCTGTTATTAAGAGGGTCAAAAACATAATTAACACACTGGGAAAGTACTAACCATGGCTTAAAGCGTTATCCATAAATTTGTGTTATTTGTACCTATTGTTTTAATTTGTAGTAAAGAGTAACTAGAGTGAGAAAAAAAAAAGATAATTGGTTTGTTTAAGTTGTGTATGTAAACAGCTAACTTTAAAAAAAAAAAAAAATTTTTAGTAATTTTTTTGGAATGCTATTGGGACAAGTTATGTGAAAACAAATCTTGTAGTTGGCATATCTCCGGAGCTTTAGTGGATTAGGAAAAATAGCTGATCAATCTAAGGAGAAAGATAAGGCAGTGCTGCAGAACTACGAATACTTCGTGCCATCTTTGGAACAAAAAAAAAAAAAAGTTAAAATAGTTCATACGAACCTTATGAGGCCAAGGGTATCAAAAAGAAACAAATTTCAGGATAAAAACTTTGCTACCGAGAAGATTGACATCTCGGCCCTTGGCTGCAACCCAAGGGGCCTTGAGAAAGTTAAAATTCCTGAGAATTATTTTCATTGTGCTTACTATAATACCCCTGGCAACTGGCTAAAACCATAAGACAGCATGGAGCAAAAAAGAACAGACCATGCAGGAACAAATTACAAGAAGACAAGCAATGCAAGAGCCAGCAGTAAAGAAACAAACTATTCCTGATCCCTGTGGGTCAAGGATAAGATGGAATCAGTTTTTGTGGCACATTCACATGTTACTGCTGCCTGTTATGACTGTACCAGCTTTTTAGAAAATTGTGTGAAAAGTCCAAAATTCTATTGAGTAAGAAGAAATTTAGGATTCAATGAGTGAACTCCTTATCCTAACAATAATCAACTTTGTCCTAGATATAAAATTTTCTTTTGTTTTGAAAAATATAATAATGGAAGTTGAAAAACAAAAAGAAACAAAAAAAAATAGGAAAAGATCAAAAGGAAAGAGTTAAGGAAATTGAATGAGCTGTATAAACAACTAAAACAGCACTATAGCGACTGGGATTTGCCAACTTCAAACAAAAATTTGTTTGTAGATCTAATGCAAGAAATTGCCACAGAATTGGGATTATCTAAATGTTTTGTTTGTGGAGGACTTAGAATGGCTAAAAGATGGCCATGGAGAGGTGAGGGTTTGGCTCCAGAACAAGTTTTAAAATGAAATCATACACAAATTTCTAAGACCCTAAGACGGCCTGAAGGCTGGGTCCTGAGTCATCAAGTCATTGGAACAGTTTATATAACTCAGGAAGGGAGAAAATACACTAAAGTGGTAAGATATACTCCTTGCCTATCTACTTTAGTAGTAAATTCAGACAATAACACAAAGACCTGGCAACCCAAGAGTCCTACTGGATATTGGGGAATAGCAAAAGAAATGAATTGCAAGTGGAATAATCAAACTAATTTGTGCTGGCATAACAGTTCTGGAGCTAAGCCCTACCAATCCATAAAAAACTTGAAATCTTATTGGGAACAACCAGAAAATACAAAAAAGAAAGATGGAAAGCCCCTGATGGAATATATTGGATTTGTAGGCAACAAGCATACAGTGAACTACCCCGAAAATGGGAGGGAACTTGTACCTTAGGGATTATACGACCCTCCTTCTTTGTCATACCAAGGTCTAAGGGCGATGTACTAGGAACACCACTTTATGAAACCTTAGAAAGAAAAAAAAAAGATAATTAAATCTCGACTTTCTGATGGCGGGAGGAAACCAAAAATGGAAAGATGAAGAATGGCCTGCAGAAAGAATTATAGCATACTATGAACCTGCTACTTGGGCTCAGGATGGGTCTTGGGGATATAGAACTCCAATTTACCTATTAAACCGGTTGATAAGGCTCCAGGCCGTAGTAGAAGTCGTCTCAAACCACACAGCAGACGCTTTAAAGTTGTTGGCCAAACAGCATTCACAAATGCGAGCATTTGTATATCAAAACAGAATTGCCCTAGACTACCTGTTGGCAGAAGAAGGAGGAGTTTGTGGGAGGTTTAATGAATCTGAGTGCTGTGTGGAAATGGATGACCACGGGGAAGCCATCACCAAACTTGCTGGCGAAAAAGTGGCACATGTACCAGTTCAAAAATGGAATTCTATCCTGAAAGCTGACTGGTGGAATAATCTTTTTGGGGGTGTGTGGTGGAAAAAATTAGGATTCATGCTATTGTGTTCTGTTTTAGGTCTATTGTTTCTGCCTTGCATGATACCATGTCTAATCAGACTAATACACTCAGTAATTCAAGGAATGCAACTTACAGCCATGCCTATAGATCCAGAATTAACAACAAAAGAAAAATAAACTCCTTAATGGTACTGAAAGCGCAATCTAATCGCACTCAAGGAAAAGAGGTCGAAAAAGAAGTGACTGAATGCAAAGAGAATACCCTGGCACGGGAAATGTTAATCAAATTTGAAAAGGAGTGTGAAAAGCTGGAAACTGCACGAAAAATGTTAGAAAAAATGGAGGCTAGTATGAAGGAACATAGACAATACCAAGTAACAACCTTCTAAAGCACGAATCAAAATGATTTAGAAAAAAAGAAATGGGGGAATTGTGATAAATGTGATTCGTGCTAATTAAATTGTAACTATATTAACAAAATTGTATTTAGATCAATAAAAGACTATTGTTACCGAGTGAAAGGGGGGGAGATGGGTGAGACAGGATAAAAGACATCTTCCAGATGTTGGGAGTCGAAGAAGGAGGTTAGAAGAAAGTCAGATAAGAATAGTAGAAGGACGGAGGTCTGATAAGCAGCATCTAGAAATACAGCTTCAACCTTGAAGCTGTCAAAAATTGAATGATTCCAAGCATGGGACTTAATTAGAGTCATGTTATGGAAAACATCTGCTCAGTCACACAGGGCGCCTGCGCTACCTGCAGGTCACACCTCGGTCACTGATGATGATGATGGGCCTTCACCGGAAATAAGACCCTCAAAAGGATAAGAGACCCCCTAACCCATTAGTAGAGCATGCGCCGTGCAGTATAGTTACGTAGATCTTAGGAATAGAAACTAGGAGGAGCTTCCTAGAAACTTTTGTAGCCTATAGTATATAAGTGGGATTGTTAGCCCAAATGCTTTGGTACGACAGGAAAGGCAGGCCCCTCCCCGTACCCCCGGTGGGTTTTGCTTATGCTTTATACGAACCTCAATTATACTAAAACACTTACTCTCAAATTTTATCCATCCCAAATTATACAACTGTAATACTTTACTTGGATGGTATTTAGTTTCAATAATTTTTGTAATCATCTTTAATACTTCTGATTGTATTCATTTATAATTGTTGTTATTAAAAATTTGTTGTTACTTTTAATCTTTGTTGTTTGTTTAATTGGAAAAATAGAAAACCATTCCTAACAATTTGTAGCCCCGCTTCCTGTGGGATCCCTGGGACTTTTCCTCCTCCTCCATCCATCCACGCCTTGGGAATGACAAATCCTGGTTTGGAGGAAAACACAAGAGAGCACCTTGGGCTGAGGGTTCCTCCTTCCAAAGTGCAACTCAGGAGTCATTGGGCATCTTGTGTCTGTACCTCCAAACCACAATGTTTTAGCACAAAAATTAACCAAACATCAAGACACAGATCAAAAACTCCCCAAAACACCAGTTTCAGCCCAAATCCCTTCCAAAATATAAAGATTCAGCCCCTGAAAAAAATCAAAGCACCAACATTTAGTCCAATAAAGCTCACAAACACCAAGATTCACCCCTGTGAAAATCATGGATGGTCCTCTTCAGTCACCTCCTGCATGAGGGGGGACCAACGCTCCTGGGGTTGGGGGAGAGGCTGCAGATACAGAGAGGGGTGGAACATTGTGCTGCTTCCCATTTCTGACCCTCCTGCGGTGTACCTACTCTTCCACACACTCCTCTTCCTCCCATTATTCCTCTTTATCCTGCACAATCCCACCTTCTCCTCCCACATGCATCATTTGATCACCTTGTTCTTCAACCCTGCTTCTCCTTCTCTTCTCCTGCTGCCCCCAGGCCCAGCACCCACTGCCGGCTCCCTCTTCCCCCCAAACCCACAGCATCCCAGCGCAGGGGCAGCGATGGAGCTGGGGCAGCTCGGGCTGGGGCAGCGCTGGGCTCTCGGCCGCTCCCGCCCGCACTCGCTCCCCACTGCAGCCGCTGCCGCCACCACAGCGCGGGGGGGCCCGGCCTTGGCGCTCCCCCCCTCCCACCTCCCCAAATTCCCCTGCCGGGGGGCGCTGGGGCCCGGGCCGGGCGCAGGTGGCTCCAGGTGGGCAACGCTGGGAGCTGCGGCTCTGCCTGGACACTGCTGCGTCATCAGCGCCGCGCGCTCTCATTGGCTCAGCGCTGCCCGAGGGGCGGGGCTGCACCAAGCCGGGACACCCTGCTCCAGGGGGGATGGCCCCAAAACGGGGGACCCCCATGCAAGGAACAACAGCAAAGGGTCTCTACAAACACAGGCTGCGAATCCGCTTGGACACAGGACCGGGGACGTGGCCATAAGGAAGGGACAGCAGAAGCCATCAGGGTCAGAAAATGTTATTAATTGACCACACAGACTGCTGCTCAGCCAAGGTCCTGCTCAATTCACGAACTCCCAGAAGAAGAACAAAGACTTAACAGAGCCATGAATATCGTTAGCTTTTCAAAAGTGGAATGCATATTAACGGGGGGGGGGGAATTCAGCAGGTGCATTGGGATGTCTGTACCACTCAAGTACTTCAGGCAATATGGAAAGGGAGAGGGAGATGAGGCTGGGAAAATTAGGATGAAAAGGAGGCTGTGTACTCCAAGAATTGCAGAAGCCCGATGGGAAATGGCCAGTGCTCTCTTCCTTTTTTTATGAATTAAATTACGTTTACAAGACTCCTCTGTCTTCCGAAGAGACAGAAACCTCTGGTGATGTGAATTTTTTCAAACACCTTGGGCCCGGTCAGAATTCCTTCCCCCGTCCGGGGCGGGGGCAGTGAGTGGAGCTGAAGGTGCCTCACCCAGTTTGGGTGATCGGCTCCCTTGGGTGGCGGCGGCACCGGGCATGGATTGGGTACCCGAGAGTGACCAGGAGACAGACGAGTGACAGATCAGGGGGGCTGGGAAGAGTCGGCAGCCAGAGAGCACTGAAAATCTCAGCAGTGACTGCAGTGGGATCTTCGGGGACTAAACATGGCAGGGCACCCGTGGAGGGTAGAAAGGGAAAGCCAGGAAGAGCTCCTGGCAAAAGGGAGGATGATCCCAAAATATCTCTGAAGGGTCCCTTGGGAACATGTTGAGGGAGTTTGCACATTCTCCCAGAGGTAATCAAGGACATGGACACCCAGAAGGGCAATAAGGGAAGTCCAGAAGGGATTTAGACAACAGGGGATGGATGGGGTTGGTGTGCTGGGAAGGGATTGGGTGAAGGGGAGTGTGCAGGAATATGGTTCAGGGAAGATGCAGCAGGAGCAATCCATGTGGGAAGAAAATGGATGATGGAAGAGAGGAGGAAGAGAAAAATACTGAGGATGGGGATGTTTTTCAGCAGGGTTTGATTCTCAGAATTTCCCAGCTGCTGCAGATCCTTTGTATCCCCGGTTGCCAGGACAGGCACACAAGGAGGTCAGGATTGCAGGGGGTTTCTCTGTGCTGGGCAGCGGCAGGAGCGGGCGCAGAGGGGCGGCACCGGGAGCACGGGCTGGGGGCCTGTGGGGAGCTGCGGGGCCGGGCCGGGGCTGTGGGGCAGCCGGGGCTCAGCGCCGGGCGCTGCCTGAGCCCAGCACCCCCCGGCAATTGCAGGCCCGGCAGTGGCCCCCGGCCCCCAGGAGGCTGCGGGACGCCCCGGCCGCTGCCCGGCCCCGTGGAGCTGCCGGCCCTGCCCGCCGGGGGGGCCGCGTTTGGACACTGCGGCAGGACAGGCACCGGCTCTGGGATACGGGCTGGCCACGGCAGCCACAGCACAAGGAGCAGCAGCACAAAGGAACAGCTGGGAAATGGGCATTGGACGTGCAAGGATCGAGATCAGCTTTTAAGCATTTTCCTTGGGTCACTGCAGAAAGGAATGATTTAGCAGAAAGCTCAGCAGCTGTCAGAGGATGAGCACCCCCAGGCACTGAGGGGGCTGCAGGAGGGGCAGAAGAAGCCCCTGGAGCACTTGGTCACAAAGGCACAGCAGGGGAATGCAAGAAGGGATGAGGAAAAGGCCAAGGGGAAGGCAAAGGCCATGGCAGAGTTTCTACAGCCCCTCAGGGATGAACCCCAGGGCCCAAGGGGGCTCCAGCACCCAGGGGACTGAGTTTGAAATGCAAGAATTTTCATTTGCACCTAATTGTGATTGTAATGTACTGAGAAGAGATTTGATAGCTAAATTCGAATGCAAATTAACATTGCAAAAGGTGGTACAGAGTCAAGTTCCATTTTGCCTTTGTGTCAAATATCTGGCAAGGCCTAAGCTGATGTGAACTCAGAAGTTTGGGCAGCTCCAGAAAAATAGGGAAAATTAGATATGGAGCCTCTCCAAAGCTCTTTGAAACAACCAGGACAAGCGGTGTCTAAAAGCAGTACCCGGCTCCAAGGGAGGGAAGGAAGGGCTTACAGCCTCGTATTGAGTCCCTGCTAAAGGCAGGGCTTTTGAAGCCAGGGATCTCTCCCTGTAATGCTCCTATCCTGCCGGTCAAGACATCAGATGGAATCGATAGAATGTTGCAGGACCTAAGGAAAATAAATGAGATTATCCAACCCAGGTACCTAATTGTCTCAGATCCTTACACCATCTTCAACCAGGTGCCCTCCTCACACTGACACCATTCAGTCCTTGATGGCAAAGATGCTTTCTGGGGATGCCCACGTACACAGTATGGAAAACTAGTATTTGCCTTTTAGTGGGAATAAGAGATAGAAGGGAAAATGGAAAAGACATGGACGGTCCTTCTGCAGGGATGCACGGAAGCACCAGCCTTATTGGGGCAAGCCTTGCAGAAAATATCACAAGAATTTACCCCACCCCCAGGGATTGGGTTAATGCAGGATGTGGATGACTTGCTGTAATCAGGAGGACAAGAAGTGGCAGAAGAAGCCTCTGTGAAATGGCTGAACGTTCAGGCTGAAAAGCATCTTTGAGTATTTGAAATAAAAGAGGAAATTTTGGAGAAAAGAGTTAAATATTTGGGACATATTTTGACTGAGGGTTTGAGGTGTATTGACCCAGAGAGGGACCAGGGAATCTCAGAAGTAATCCAGGACTAAAAAGCAGGTGCAAGAATTCTGAGGATTAAGAGGAAATTGCAGGACCTGGATTGAAGATTCTCTCCTCTAGCCACAACATTTTATGACTTTTTAAACCCAAATACCCTCAGTGTTGTGCTATGGACAGGAGAAAAGGAAAAAAAACTGAGAAAATGAAAAACAACAAAATGACTGGACCACCAGCTATGTCTCCTCCAGACAGAGAAAAAGAAAAATGAATTCTAGGTGTGTTATAAGTGTACGTTATATTATTGAGACTTTGCAAATATTAAAATGAATGCTATATGCTGGAACACATTCCTGTATGAATATAGTTTCTTTTAGTTCTGCAATTAACAAAACTTATAAACAGTTGTGTGATAAATATATTTTTCTTGGAGTGTAACGTAAAAATCTTTTGTTCATGTAACAAACTTGGAAAATGGTAAAAAAGATAATCAGGAAATTCTTCACATTCCTGGATTATGGGACACCAGAACCCCAGGGAAGGCAAAAACAGTGATTTACAGGTTGGAGGGGAATGATTCAGAATAATGCATGAAGGTCTATGAATATGCAACATGTTGCTGCATTTAGGAAGTGTTTTCTGAGTCAATGTGTGCCCTTGGCTGAAGGCCAAGCATCCGGCCATTATAACCTTTGGCCAGAGCCAGGGCAGATATTCAATTATCTCCCTTGGAATTGATCTTTGCAATTCCTTACCCTGGGAATTCTCCACCTAGTGCGGGCTGGAGATAAGGGATGGATATTTCAAGCAGTCTGTGGCCAGAATCCTGTCTCTTGTGAAATCTCTGCCACAGGAAGCTGGGCTGGCACAGAGCCTGCCTTGGCACTTTGCTGTTCACAGCATCCACCCAGGACTCTGCCTCTCAATTACACTCACACACTGGGCTGCCTGCGATTCCACTGTTGGAAAGTATACCAAATTTAAATTTTTATTATATTCCATTTTACTAGTGAGGCTGGGTTTGTCTTTCTCTCAGGAAAGAAATTTTAAAAGGTTTTTTTTAAGGGATGTTGCACCACTCAACAGAGATGAGTTTAACATCTCAACAGACTGGGAATAGCCCAAAAGATTCCCACAAAGATAACAACATTCAACAAAACATCAAGGAAACATCAGCAAACATCAAGGAACACCCACCCCAGACACTACCCCGGCATAGATGGACACACCTGGTCTGGAAAAGACTGAGAAGGAAATCCAGGAGTGGGACCTCATTAACATCACAGGAGGAGAAATCCAGGTCCAATAGGAAACCAAACACTAAAAACTACACAACCTGGAAGCAATAAACACTAAACCAATGGATTTCAATGTGTTCAGACTGTAAAATTTCAGGAAAAATCTAGGAAAATTCACATCTCATGGAATGATTTTCTCTGCACACCCGGGCTATGTGTGGATGAAATGATTTCTGTTGCACATCCTGACCAGAATCAAGTAATGCCTTAACTCTCTAACACTAAAGATATTGCTGAAGAGTTTTTTATTGTCCCTGCAGTTTCAGTGACAAGATTACACCATGAGAAAAATTTTTCACATTAATCCTACTTTTAGATTGTCAGTTAGGTTTGGGCCAGGGGTGTGACAAGCAATTTTTACTCCTAGGAGAAGAGGCAGAAAAGACTTGATTGCATTGGAATATTTTTCTATATATTTGTGGTGGCTCTTAATGATGGCAGAATTTTGGAATGGATCTTTAGAAGCTCACCTTTAAGTTGCATTTTGCAAACCTAGAAGAGTATTAATGGTGAGGCTTTAATGCATAAAATGTTAAGAAAAAATCGATAGAAAAAAAATAAAAAAGAAAAATAAAGCAGATGTGAGGGTGGACGTGTGAATCACCTAAAGGCTGCTCTGGAAGAAAATCCTAGTTCCAGGCAGCCAGGAGAGGAGTTTTAGAAATGCAAATTAACATTGCTCTGGAGAAGTGTGGACAATGCCCAAGGGCCTTCTTGCCAGGGGGAGGAATTTCCCTGAGTCCATCTGCCCCTCACCCCCAGCTCTGCCTGCTTGCACAGATGGAATTTGCACAACTAAAGGCAGAGCCCATAGTGAGGATATCTGACTGCAACAGAAACTGGTTAAGTTGCAAAGGGAAAACAGCAAACGGAGAATATTGAGCAAATTTTATGAAAAAAAGTGTGTGTGTGGGGATCATCCCTCTCCCCAAAGCAATGAGGTGTTTTTGCTAGTCCAGAGAAATGAGTTGGGAATCCAAACATTTTATCATTTCATAAGATAAAAGTGGTCAATTGATGCAGCCGTGGCAGGAGGGAGCACCCAAAAAAGGGAAAAAGATGAACGGCCACCAGAACAAATGCTACAACACCATGGACCAGCCCCTGGGATCCCGAACGAATTCATATCAGGACACAGAAAATCCATCCATAATTTGAGTGGCATAATTAGGTTTAAAAGTATCCTTGAAATAATAACCAAGCAGACAGCTCCAGCTCCTGACCTTCCTGCTGACCAAGCCGCTGAAATGAGGAACGAGACATTTCACCATGGGATGGAATCAGATTATCTACTTACAGAAGAAGGAGGAGTTTGTGGAAAATTAAATGACGCAAACGGCTGTTTGCAAACAGGTGATAACCGAAAAGTGGTGAAACAGATAACAAAGGAAATATGAAAATATCTCGTATTCTGGAGAAAGGATGGGAATGGGACAAATTTTCGTGGTTCCCTGGCAGACCATGGCTTAAACGAATGCTGCTCCTCCTCTGACGTGCTGCAGCAACTCTCAGCTTTTTACCATGCACGACACCTTGGGCCAAAGAGGATGCAGGAAAAGAGATTGAATCAATGGAAATTAAAAGTTTGAAAAGGGAATTCTTGAGAAAATAAGAAAATGAGGAATTGAAAGCAGTAAGATTAATACCGTGGTAGGAGTGCATATTAAGAGGGACATGCAGTAGGTGGATCGGGAAGTCTGAACCCTCCAAGTACCTCAGCCAGAGGGGAATGGGAGAGGGAGATGCAGACGGGAAAATGAGGATAAAAAGGAGGCTGCATTTTAGACACCGCATGGCAAATGCCGCATGGCCTCTCTCTTTGTTCATCAATAAAGTCACTTTTACAGGACTCCTCTGTCTCCTGCGGGCACACAAACCTCTGGCCACGGGAATTTTCCCGCACAGCCCCGGGCACAGGGCAGACACCTCTGTGCCACCCACAGCAACCGGGACGAGCCAGCGCTGCTCCGGCACCGGCTCCTGCCGAGGCCCCAGCGGGAAGGAGACCGCGGGCAGCCGCTCCCGCAGCGCCCTCAGCCCAGCGCCAACACGGGCCGGCACCGGCACAACCAACCCGCCAGAGCCCCCTGCCGCCCCCGAGGCCCGCAGCGAGCCCCGAGCCCCCGCACAACCGAGCGCGGCTCCCACCTGCGCTGGGGCCGCCTCCGAGCTCCGCCGCCGCCTGTGGCTGAGGAATTCGATGGGATGTGTTGCCTTAACCTTTCTGACCACTCCCAGACCATCTATGCCAGCATTCAAGCCCTCAAAGAAGGTGGGAATAAACTTCGGGTAGATCATGGGTACGACTGGCTGAACTGGTTCTTAGGGCACTGGGGACTCACTGGCTGGGTTAGGAATTTAGTTAAAATAGGTTTGTATGTATTAGGCATCATATTATGCATTGTAGTAGTTATTCCTTGTATTTTACAGTGTGTTAAGAATTTAATCGACAAATCGCTTAAGAGTGTATTTTTAGTTAAAAGAAACGGGGGAGGTGTGGAAATGGGTAATGCAAATGAGACTGATAGTACTGCAGATTTAATCAGCAAATGCAGCCTGACAACGAGGATGCCTGGCAAGAGCAAACAGAGACCTGACTGCAAGAGGACTGGATCAAGTCTGGCTTATGGGAAATAAGATTTTACTAAGTCCCAATGTAAAGTTTGTCTATGTGAGAGTTTGTCTGTGTAAGGTTTGTCTATGTGATTGCAGTAAAATATTACCAGCCTTCCTGTAAATGGTATATAAGCACATGTAGTGCTCATTAAAAATTGGATTTTGATCACCATTCAGTGTCCCCGTCTCTCTCTCATCCTCGATAGTTCAAGTACTCCCAGTGGGATCCTGGAAAGAGAATGGTGGCACATCTACTGCCTGCTACCCCCCTCTAGGCAATATTCAACTGTTTCGTTCACAGACTCATCTTCCAGCACTCTTAGTGGGGTCAGCAGAGCCACTTCCCACTGGTGGGGGCAAAGAGCACCCTCTGTGCCTTTGTGGTGGGAGCAGACAGTGTTGTCTCAAAGGAAAGGTCAAAGAGAGACCAAGCTGGACCTCTGCCTCCTGCCCCTCACGCCACAAGGGAAGAAGGGCACAAAATTGAGCAACTTTTTATTTTTTTTCTGTCCTATCTTTCCCATGGCCTTGACTAGGAGAGGGAAGGATCTCGAAGGAGAGGATTAGAAGGATTTCTTGAGGATCACTGCCAGTGCACAGCACACATGGCATCCCTCACCCCTTACATCATCATGGCATGGAGGGGTAGGAACCAACCACAGCCCTACCCCACTGCTCCAGAAGCCAAAACCCCCATGCAAGCATTTAGTTATGGCCTTCTTAGAGAACCACATTCCCACCCAAATCTTCCCCTCCGCAGCAGCTCATTCCCACGGGAACAGGCAGAGCAGATGGGGTTTGGACATTGGCTGGCTTCCATTGCACTCCTTGCCCTGGAGCTGGCACGGCAGGAGAAGGGCTCTGGTGAACCTTCTCCTCCTCCCATGTAGGCTCTAACCCAGCTGCCAGAACTTCAAGTTCTCAGAGCACTTCTGGGCTCTGAGCAGCAGCCACGGGAGGAGGAGATGCAACTCCAAAGGCAGCAGTTCCCAGGCCCAGCTCCTGCCATCCCAGTGGGGCTGTTCAGTGGTTCAGGAGAGGAAGGGAAGGGCAAGTGCAGGTGGCAGTAGCTCATTTCAGACTGAAAGAGTGAAAAGTAATTTATTCACTTTGAAATCACTGCATTCAAGCTCTGATCTTAACCTGAAAGAGAAGTAGCACCTGCTCCTGTTAAATTTGGGTGAAGAACAACTCTTACACTTGATATGGTAAGCAGTTCAATTATCTGAGGTAAAATGTACAGCAAAAATTAGCATTCACAGAGAGACAGAAAACAGCAGGAGTTGGCAAAAGGGAGGAGGCAAAGAAAGCACACCCCAAGCCAGTGTTTCACCCAAATCCAGGATTTTCTGTTTGTAAGGAGTAGGGTCCCCCCAGGTCCCTCCCCAGTCCCCCCCCCCCCAATAAACAGGAGCGGTGTGAACTGGGAAGCTTTATTGGGAACACTGGAGCAGCTGTGCTTGGGCAGAATGACAGCGGGGCTGGGTGTGGGACACACGACTCCTCTAAAATCAGTGTGGGGATGTGTTGGAGTCACTAAGTCAAGAGTTTCTCTGAATCCTCCAGAGAGAGATCAGAGTGTAGGGATTGAATTAAAGTCTTGATGGACTGAAATATGTTAAGCCTCTCACACATAAAGCAGAGGTGAAGGTTTAGGTTGTAGTACGAGGGAGCAATAAGTAAGTAAATGGAATAAGTTTTAAGTGCTTTCAGTGAGTAAAAGGTCTTAGACGCCAGAGAAGTAGTACATGTTCTAGTGAAGGTTGAAAGACATGCTAGTGTTTCCTTCGAGGCTCCAAGAACCTCGCTTCAGACATAATAGAGTTAGAGTTAAGAATATTGCTTACATTTCTCAGTTAGAACAAGACAGGCCTTGTACATAGTTTATATGTAGCCTGGCGTGCTACGAAACTAGAATTCTAATAGGTTAAGAAGCAGTGGTCTGAGTTTGTGTCTTAGGTAGTTGGAAAGTTGCTATAAAAGAACATGCTTTAGGGAGAGCTGTTGCTCTGTGCCATGGCTTTATGCCATTGCATTTTGCCACTTGCATTTTGCCATTGCCACTTGCTTTATGCCATTGCTTTTGCCATTGCTTTTAATGCCATGTGCTTTTTGCCATTGCTTTGCTTTGTTTTTGCCTTTGAGACTGATGTGCTTCTGCAATAAACAACTTGATAGTAACGATTAGCTGCTTGGCACATGAAATAAAATAACCCGACAGTTGTGTGCCTGAGAGCACCTGGAGGTTCAAAACCTCACAGTCCTCGAGCTCTGTGAGGACAAAGAAGAGAGAGAGCGCAGATGGGCAGGTCTGTCAGCAGGCGGGTTCCCCTTGGCTGCCCCTCGCCAGGCCTGGGTTGAGCCGGGACCAGCTGAGCCGAGCTCCCCAGGCCCGTGCTGTGCCTGCCCTGCCCGTGTGGAAGCGCCTGCAGCCATCAATAACCATCGATCCCGGCTGCGGCGGGCACTGCGGGCGCTGCGCCGCCTCTGCCGCTGCCCCTGCCTGGCTCCACTGCCCCAGCAGGAGGGCTGGAAAAGGGGCAAAAATAAGAAAAAACAAACAGAATGAATAAGAATAATAATTAGAAAATGAATAGGAAAAAGAATAGGAATTAAGAATAAGGACACTAAACCAAAAATTAAGAATAAGAATAAGAATAAGACTATAAGACTATAAGAATAAAAGAATATAAGAATAAGAAGTAGATGTAGAAGGAAGAGAACAGGTAGAAGAAGCCCATAAGAAAAAATAATTATAGTAGAGAAATATAATAGTAAGAAGAATAATAAAAATACTAAGATGAAGAAGAAATAGTGGTAGCAGTAAATGTCATAATCATTATAAGTATAGAGAGGAGGAGGAGAAGAAGAAGAAGAAGAAGAAGAAGAAGAAGAAGAAGAAGAAGAAGAAGAAGAAGAAGAAGAAGAAGAAGAAGAAGAAGGAGAAGAAGAAGAAGAAGAAGAAGAAGGAGAAGAAGAAGGAGAAGAAGAAGAAGAAGAAGAAGAAGAAGGAGGTCTTGCATGCTTGGAATCCCTGTCCGTCCTTGACCCTGGCCAAAGCAGCTTGGGCACCTCGGGGCTGTCCCCACCGTCCTGCTGAGGCCAGGCCTCGAGGGCTTCTGCCACGGGCACCAGAGACGCGTCGGGGAAGCGCCAGAGCAGCCGGCTGGCAGGAAGAAGGTGGCTGTCTGGGGGCTGCTTATGGCCTCTGCCACCCAGTTCCTCAGGGCTTCCCACCAACCCATCCACACAAGTCCTCCTGGCCCATCACAGCCTCCCGCCACCCAGCGCCACACGCATCCCCCTCACGCCTTCCCACTGCCTTCTCCGGGCAGGCCTTGGCAGCACCGCAGCCCTTCATGGCCTCCCACTGTCCCGTGCCCTCCACGCCTCCCCCAGGCCTGCCTG
Organism: Sturnus vulgaris; assembly: GCF_052056855.1. Classification (NCBI taxonomy): domain Eukaryota; kingdom Metazoa; phylum Chordata; class Aves; order Passeriformes; family Sturnidae; genus Sturnus; species Sturnus vulgaris. The sequence continues at coordinate 15,201,190 of NW_028276170.1, forward strand.
GCTGCTGAAGGAGCTCCAGAGGAGCCGCATCAAGAGGCACCTCAGAGCCCTCAGCAATCCAGCCAGCAACACACGGGCAGGACACAGATGGCGCTTCCAGGCTGGCAGAGGGGTGCTGGCCATCTCCAGGGACCGGTCTCTCAGGGATCCCCGCCGCAGCTCCGGCCTCTGCCCGCCCGCTCTGTCAGAAGCCTTAAGGCTTCCACAGAACCACCAAAGGCCAAGGGCCTTTTGGCCACTTTCCCGTCCACACCGCACACTTGGCCAACTTGGCGAGCACAAGCACCCTTTTTGCCCTCTTCCCCATTGGCCTGAAGACTCTGGGCACCAAAAGAAAGCTCCTGGATCTCTGTGTATGACAACAGCAATTTACTAATCCTACAGTGGGCTTAAACAAAGTCCTTGCACAGCAGAGGTGTTCCCTGCAGGCTCAGGTGGCCCCAGCAGACGCAGCCTCCCGGATCAGTTCTCCACAGTGCTCACGCAGGACAACCAGCCCCTGCGACACAGGGAAGGCCGTGACTTCCAGAGCCGGTGGAATCCATCTCGCATTTGCTGGAGTCGGGAGGAGGGAATGCTCTGTACAACTCTGTTGATGTACAGAGTCTGAAGAGCCAGGCATGAGATGGCAGGGCTGGTGTCATCTGTCATGTCCTGAAGGGCTGGAAGAGAGAGGAACAGAGCCACAGTCAGAGCCTGCATCTGCAGGGACCTGGGGAGACCCTCCTGCCATCCATCCCACACGGCAGCTCTTGCCATAGCCTGGAGGAAGCAGGAGACAGCAAGGATCAGCTGGAAGGCGCTGGCCACGAATGTCCCTCCCGCAGGCCCCTGGAAGGTCTCTGTGCTCTGCCCACGCCGCCCCTCGTGCGCGCAGGGAGCAGAGCCCTCCCAGCCGGGGCAGGGAACGCAGCTGCCAGCGCCAGCCCCCGCTGACAGCCCGCTGGCCTCACTCACCCCTGCACATGAGCTGCAACTCTCGCTGCTGCTCTCTCAGGAACCGCCCGGCCATCCCTGCCAACACAGAGCCTGTCACGGCCCCAGCCGCACAGCTGCCCCGCAGCGGCGCTGCCAGCCCTGCGGCCACAGCAGCGCCTTCCCCTGCAGGGCTCAGGCCCGGCCCTCGCCGCATCCTGACGCCCAAGGACACGGCTGCGAGAGGGCGGCAGCGGCGCCGAGGGCAGGCGGGGCTCCAGAGCCCCGGCCCGGATGGCGCTGCCGGGGCAGCAGGCGGGGCTGGGGCCGAGCTGCGGCGGGGCGGGGAGGGAGCCGGGCTTGTGGCTCACCAAGAAACCTGACGGCCGCCTCTCGCAGGGGCTCCTGTGGGCTCCGCAGGTACGGCAGCGCCTGGCGCAGCAGCTCGGCCGCTCGGCTCCTGTCCTGTGCCAGCTGGAGAGAGCGGCAGGGCACGGAGGGAAGGGTTGGCGCGGGCTCTGTCCCTTGGCCCCGGCCTGCCCTGCCCGCACAGCCCTGAGCGGGGCAGAGGGCCCGGCAAGGCGCGAGCTTGATGGAGCTCGGGGCTCCATCAGCTCCGGCCCTGGGGCCAGAGGAGCCTGGAGAAGAGCCCGCGTGGGCAGCCCAGGGAAGGGAGCAGCGTTCTTACCAAGCACTCGCCAAACCTCCACATCTGATCCGCCATCAGCAGGTGCTCAAGATCTCTCCTCTTCAGGAAGGTTAGTGCAGAAAGCAGCGTTTCACAAGAGGCCTGCAGAGCAGCAGAGACCCAGAGATGGCACCGCAGCCCAGGGCACAGGACCTGCCTCCCTGTGCCAAGGCCAGGAGGAGGCTGGAGCCCATGAGGTGCCCGGGTGCAGGGAGACAGCTGAGCCCCCTGCCAGGAGGACAGCAGCGCCCAGGAGTCCTCACCTCTGCCACACGCATGTTCTCATGGTGGCAGTTGAAGAAGAGTGGCAGCAGGCTCTTGCTCACAAGCATCTTGAGGGGCTTTTTACCCTTGGCCGCTACCAACCTCATCACCTCTTGGAAGAGGCGAATGGAGAGCAGCTGCACATGGCGGTTGTCCTGTTGGAAAGGAAGCAAAAGCCCTCCTCATCAGCTGCTCCAGGCCCCTCTGTGCACAGGCCCAAAAATCCACGGGGCCCCACACTTGGGGGCAGCACCCAGTGGCCGTGGCTGGGGGCACAGAGCCTTACGTTGTCCAGCAGTGGCCAGAGCGCGCCAGCCAGCCGCAGGGCGATGGGGCTGGGTATTGCGAGGTGTCTGTGCGAGAGCAGAAAGCTGAGCACCGCGACGGTCATCTCAACGATGTCTTCATCTGCATCCCACAACAGGTCCGCAAGGCTTTCTGTCAGGCTGTACATTCTAATGTTCTGCACGGAAGACAAGGCAGGGCAAGCCCACGCTGCTGCTGCTGTTGCCGTGGAGCCCAGGGGCCGAAGGCCTGTCCTGAAGCACTCGGGCAGCTGAACAGCAACGCAGGAGAGCTGGGAGCAGCTGCCACAGCTCCCAAAGCCCAGCCAAGCCCAAGGGACTGCTTTCCCCAGCCCCACGCTGCCAGCACAGCTTCAGCTGCTGCTGTCTTCTCACCATCGAGGGGTCCTTGCTGAGCTGCACGAGGCCTCTGAGCACCAGGCGACGCATCTCCCTGGACGTGCTCTGCAGGCGCCTTGCCATGATCTCCAGGACGCTGTCACCCCATTCTTTGATGTCCAGGAAGTCCAGGACCTGAAAGGCACAAAGCAGTGACCGTGGTGCCCAGCTGGCAGGAGCTCAGAACTGCACAGGGCTGAGCCAAGGCAGCAGCACAGGGCACGGGCACCGTCCCAGGCAGCTGCAGCTGTGAGAGGGCAGAGAGGTGGGAGGCAGCTCAGCTGTGCTGCCCATGGGGCTCACCTCCACAAGGAACGCCATGGCGGGCAGCTGCCAGTCTGAAATGTCTTGGCTGAGGAGCTCCAAGAGGCAGGAGATGAAGCTACAACACCAGATCATGGAGACACAGCGCATCTCCCTGGTGGGGGGAAAAGGCATCATTGTCCCTGAGCCGGGAGGGCAAAGCTCTCCCAGGAGTGACCCACGGAGCTCTGGTCTTTTCCCAAGCACCCCGTGGGCGCTTTGGGAGGCGGCTGTTCCCGGGCACCCTCCTGTGCCAGCCTTTTCCAGTCTGCTCGTCCGTCTCTTTGTGACAAAGCCCTCTCACCCCTGCCCATGGGAACTGTGTGGGGCACCCTGGGCACAAGTGCCGGGGGCAGCAGGGAGAAGGGGGTCTCACCTGGCCAGGAGTCCCACTGCATAGTGGTGGGTGTCAGTACAGAGCAGCGTGTCCCAGCCAGCCTTGCCTTCCATGGCTACCACAACACGCTCACACTGCACTCGGCAGAGCAGGACCTTCAGGGTCTGCACCGCAAACCTGTGTGCAGAGCAAAGCCCAGGTCATGCTGTCAGCCCTGGCTCCTGCCTTGGAAGGGATGGGGAGACTGGGAGGACTGGGATGGAGCACCTTTGGGGGTTGGTGGCAAGGCCCAGTTGCTCCTGGCACCCCTTCCAGAAGGTATCAACCTCCTCTGGCGTATCCAGTGCGCTGATGTAAACTTGGAAGAGCAGACACAGAAAGAGACGGGGAAAATACTCCAACACTATAGGTGGGCACCAGGTCAGGTTGAAGACCCTCCACAGTGTCACGGTTGCCTGCAAAAAATGAACCACCCAGAGACAACACTCAGTGCCAAGACATCCGTGTGGCAGGGCCCGAGCATGCCAGGGAGAGGCCGGGGAAGACACCTCGGGGTCACCCAGCCTGGTGCCCCTGAACCTTGCCCCTAAGGCAGGTTTCACCCCAGTGCCTGAGGCAGAGAGATGCAGCTGGGGGGAGGACAGAGAGCTAGCTGCTGGAGAGGTGGCCTAGGGGCAAGCCAAGGTCAGTTGCAGGAACTCACAGCCAGGGCAAAGACTCCTGTGCTGTCCCCATCGGAGGTGTACACACTGTCCACTGGCCAGGCGTTCAGCACATTGAGGAGTATCTGCAGCGCCGGCTCCGCAGTCCCAGTGGAGGACATGATCACTCCCCACATGGCCGTAGCAGCTCTGTGGGGTCAGAGCTCTGTGTCAGGGGGGTCTGGGCCACAGCACTGTGGCCTGGGCTGCTGCAGGGGCCCGCGCTGGCCGTCAGCCCTGCCTCTGCCCACCGGCCCTCGCTGGCAGCACCCAGCCAGCCCACGGGGGTGCAGGCATCTTGAGGGGCAGGGAGGGAGCGTGGCAGCACGCTCAGGGGCTGACATGGCAGCACTGGCAAACGGAGGAGCCAGAGGCTCCTGGAACTGTCCCCCTGTCTGGCAGTCACCAGGGACAGGCTCTACAGGGTAAGGGGCCGGGAAACCCTAAACCCTCAAGGCAGGTGGGGCTGCCGTACCTGTCACCCGATGGGGCCCAGCGCAAGAGAGTCATCAGCACATCGCAGGGGTATTCCCTGGTCAGCTCCAGAAGGGCCTTGTCCAGCCTGTGTCCAGCAGACTCATTGGCCGTGAGCCACTTGTGGATGTACCTCACCATGGCTGGCACCTGCAGAAGGCCCGGGGAGACTTGGACACCTGCCCGAGCAGCAGGTTCCCCAGCTTCCCTTGAGAAGTGCTGCCCTTCCCACCCTATTGGGCTGGGCCTCAAAGACTGAAGGAACCCAGCAGAGCTGGCTTGAGGCACCACACAATTCCTGGGGTGATCAAGCCCTGGCCACAGGCTGCTTACTTGCTTTGGATTGGAGACACCCTTCTCCACAAGCAAATCCAGCATGGCAGCCCCGGTCTCAGCAGTGAAGAGGTGAAAGTTTGCCAAGAGCCCAGTGCCCACACCGGTGGTCTCTTCCCACCAAATGCACATGATGAATTCATAGATCATCTGCAGGAGAAGGGCAGGAAGAAAGGGAGAATCCATGGAGTGTTCCAAGCACGGTGCTGGGCTGAGCAGTGACAGCAGGCCCAGCCCAGGTGGGAATGGCTGCAGTACCTGCGCTGTTCTGCGGAAGCGGCCACGGGCAGGGTCCTGCTCTTGTGTCGGGTCCATGGCGGCACCTGGCAAAGAGCGAGCGCAGCCAGGGCTGAGGGGCTGTGGGAGAGGCCGGAGAACACAGGCCAGCCCTGCATTCCCAGGCAGGGACAGCCCTGGGATGCTCCAGAGATGGGGTGTGGCTGCCAGGGGGTTCAGCCCCAGCCCCTCTTCTGTCCTATCCATGGGCATGTTGGGATGGGATGGGATGGGATGGGATGGGATGGGATGGGATGGGATGGGATGGGATGGGATGGGATGGGATGGGATGGGATGGGATGGGATGGCATGGGATGGGATGGGATGGGATGGGGCTAAGCTGGCTGCAGGCACCAGCCCTGTGGCCCAGCTCTGCTACTCACCCGCCTCCAGCAGCTGGATCTGCTCCAGCTCTTCAGTCTGCTGTGCTGAGGGAGCTGCAGCCTCCTCCTCCTCCTTCACCCAGGCCAGCTTGGGCACTCTGGGTGGTGTCTGCTCCATGTCACTGTTTGGAGTTGGGACTGCTTGCAGGAGAGATGTCTCGGAAAAGCTCCAGATGAGCAAGTGCTGCAGTTGTGCCTTGTAGGCACCTGTAACAGAGAAGCCTTGGGAAGGCTACAGGACACCGTGTCCTGCAGTCTGTCCTCGAGGCCACCTGCAGAGGAAACGCTTTGGAAAATCTCCGGGTCAGTAAGGAACAAGCTGGCTGTGTGGGGGCTCCTCACAGCACCGCTCTCTCCGTCCTGTCCCGACGAGTGCACCGAGCACTGTGGTGTGGCCGTGTCACCACCAGCACCTATGTCACGACGTGTCACAAAGGGTCACCCTTGTACGCTCTGTCCCTTTCCTATTGCACGGTGACCACGGTGCACTGTGTCACAAAGAGCCCTAGGACACACCTCCACGTGCCCTGGGGACACCCCCCCCCCCCCCCCCCAAAGTGGCCCAGCTTGCAAGGAAGACGTTCCCCCAAGGTTCGAGGACAGCCCAACAGGAATTTTAGGAATGGCTCAAACAACAAGCAGATGCTCCTCTGCTCTGCCTGCTCAGGGCAGCAGAAGGAGCCCCCACGGTTGCCGATGAAGCTGCAGCAGGAAGGGCATCGGGGCCTTCCACAGCAGCTTGCCAGGGACTCTTTGGGACAAGACCCGGTGCTGGGTGGCCGTCACACACACAGGAGTGTGACACAGACACGGGACGTATGGCCCAGGGCACGAATGCTGCTCTGAGTCCTGGGAGCAGTGAAATCAGCAGGTGTGGCAGAGTCCCTGCCAAAGGAGACCTGCCGCCCCCAAGGCCTGCCAATGCTGGTGCCTGCTCCTGCCACAGAGACCTGTGTCCCCTGGGGACTTCTCTGCCAGAGGACAGCCAAAGCCCACGTGCATTGGTGTGTGTGCTCCTTTCTGCAGGCGGCTGTTGGCAGGAGCACCTGGTGGCAACACTTGGTCTCTGTCAGAAGCTGTTACTCCTTCCTGGAATGATTTTTGCTTGGAAGTGATTATGTGCAGTGTCCACGCATCTCCCCAGCCCATCACTGCCTCACACACGAGGTGACCACCAAGCCACTCTCCGGCCATCTGACCCGCAGCTGAGCCCTTCCCAGAGTGCCCGCACCCGCAGGGAGCGCAGGGCTGGATTTGGCCGCCAGAGAGTTGGTGACCCTCGTGAGATCCTCGGTGCATTTAGTTCCTACAGGAGTGTGGGCACCGCTGGGAAATGATCTGCATGCCTTGTTAATTGGATGTTCTTCCACCGCTAGCCTGGGGCAGGATCTCTCCCGGTCCTCCTCTCAACTCCCGGGCCTCTCCTCAGCCAATCAGAGAAGGCACCAAAATAATTGAGCCAATGAGAGCGCGCGGCGCTGATGACTCCTCAGGCAGTCCCAGAGCGCCCAGAGCTCCTCACCTGGACTCCACCCGCGCCCCGCCCCCAGCGCCCCCCGCCAGGAGAATTTGGGGAGGGGAGTATCGCGTTTTGTCATCTTTTTTATTCTTCCAGAGTCGGGATTAAATGCTCGAGAGACAGAATTTCGTGTTTGGACTCAGATATTTATTAATTCTTATCAATATTCCAGTGAGTTCTACAGCACTTACAGCTAACAGGCTAAAAATGGTGACGTACCTCTCTCTACAAGGCCTTTTAAGGGCCAATGAGTCCAATTAAAAAAAGACACCATAATAGCCCAAGAACCAATCACCCGTGACCTGCAATGTGGAATTTTCTATCTAATTACAAAAGTACCACCTAGACCCATGAAGAAATGAAGAAGAAAGAAACCTCCGCCCTAAAATCTCCATCTTGTTTAATATGTATTACTACATTCTAAAATCACAAATCACTACTTGGCACTGCAAATTTCTATTCAAACCACACACCAGTGATCCCAGTTCTATCACACAATTCTGGAAACCTTCTTCACAGCCTCTGGTAAAAAGCAGTGTTTTCCTGGGGGTCAGTTCCTGCCAGCACAGAAAGCCCAAACCCCTCAGTTTCCAGGGTTCCAACAGGGGGGAGGTGTCAGACCCTGCCCGGCGCTGGCCATGGGGCGTGTGGGGCAGCTGGGGCCCTACTGGTGCCACTGGGAGCCCCCTTGGCTGGGGGCGCGGAGCTCTCGGGTGAGCGGGAGGGGCGGGAAGGGAAGTGGTGGGAACGGTGGGGAGAGAAAGGGAAATGGGGAGGTGGGACCCCCAAACAGATGTTGGGGGGGGGGGCTGGAGACTGGGGAGTGTTGGGAAAGGGGGAGGAAAAGACAGAGAAGGGTGGAAAAGAGGAACTGGGACTGCGGGAAGAAGGGTCCCATGGCAGCCGTGGGGCACTGAGGGTGCAGAGTCGGGGTTGCCCTGCAGCTCTTGGCTACTGTGGGCTGCTGGGGGGCTGCTGGGGGGACACCCCCGGACCTGTGTCCTGCACACACAGCGCTGTTCCAGGAGATGGTTTAGTCCGAGTGTCACTTCATTCACGGCACCGACCGGCTGAGGTTCGTGGAGAGGAACATCTCCAAGCGGGAGCAGTTCCTGCACTTGGGCAGCGATGTGGGGCTGCACGTGGGGACACCTCCTCTGGGGACAAGGCTGCCAGGCACTGGAACAGCGACCCGCAATGGATGGAGTACAGACGGGCTGCGGTGGACAGGCACTGCCGGCACAACTACGAGTTGTCCAGCCCGTTCCTCGTGGAGCGCAGAGGTGAGCGTGGGGCAGAGCGTGTCCCCTCGGGCCCTGCCCTGGGAATGACCCTGGAGCCCCTCAAAACCTCCCTGGGAATCACCCGAGACACATCAGCCCTTCTTGTGCCCATCCCTGGGGCCTCCTGCCCCCTCACCCCAAGTGACTCCAGTGGCTCTTCCAGTCCATCCCAGTCTCTCCTGGTATCCTCATAGTCCTTCCCAGTGTCACCAGAGTCCCTCCAAATTCTTCCAGTTTCATTCCCAGTCCCTCTCAGTGCCACACCAGCCCTCTCCCAGTTCCCCCCAGCTGATCCCAGTGTGTCCTCACTCTCTCCCAGTGTCCCCCCGTGTATCCATCTCACCATGGCACTCGATCTCCCAGCCCGGCCCCGGCTGTCTGCTCTGCTCCGTGATGGATTTCTACCCTGTCGAGATCCAGCTGAGCTGGTTCCAGGTGGCTCCAGCAGGAGCTCTCAGGGCATGTGGTGGCCACCGACCTGGTCCCCAATAGGGACTGGATTTCTACCAGCTCCTGGTGCTGCTGGAAACCCCCCCCGGCACGGGGTCAGCTCCAGCTCCAGGTGGAGCACGTCAGCCTGGAGCACCCCCTGAGCCGGCACTGGGGCACGGCCCGGACCCCACAGCGGGGGGGAGTGAGGGAGGTATTGGGGGGACTGGTAGGGGAATTGAGGTATGCTGGGAGTAACAGGGAGAGAGTTTAAGATAGCCTGGTTTAAACTGGGAGTAAGGCTGGGGGTTCTAGAATGGCTGAGGAGTCTGAAGGATGTTGGGGAGGGTGGGATGGGGTTCCGGGGATCCTGGTGGGCACTGGGAGGGAGTCTGGGGATGCTGGGTGTAACTAGGAGGGATTTGAGTGAGCCTGGAGGGGATGGAAGAAGATCAGGGATGGAAAATCAGAGGCTGGAATGAGGCTGGTTGTGCTGGAAAGAGACTGGGAGGAGATTTTAAGGGGTCCTGCGTGGGCTGGAGGCAATTGGGAGGGTGCTTAGAGGGGTTTCGGGTATCTGTGACAGATTTTGGGGGGGTTCTGACCCTTGTGAACCCCCAGAGATGTTGCCAGACACCATCGACACCAAGGTGCTGATGGGGATTGGGGGCTCCGTGCTGGGCTTCATCTTCCTGGCACTGGAGTTCGGCTTCTACCTGTGCAAGAAGGTGAGAGGGGGTCCTAACGAGTCGTGTGCCCCCTCCCCCAGAGCCTGTGTGCTCCCCCTGGGGAACCCTGGCTCAGTGTTACCCCCTTTTCTCTGCCCACAAAGGTCCTGTCCCAGCAGCCGCTGCAGACCCTGCCCAGGTGGGGAACACTGGGTGCTGCAGGTCTGCCCGGCAAGAGGTGAGTAATCACAGCTGCTCTCTCTGATTGGCTGAATCTTCTTCATCGCATTCTCTGATTGGCTGAGGAGAAGCCCGGGAGTTGAGAGAAGGAACAGGAGAGATCCCGCCCCGAGCACCGGCCAGGGAACAACAGAGCCAGCCTGGGCACAGCGAGGGAATTTATTACCAACCAAATCACAGCGGGACAAGAAGAAGGGAAAGAAATCTCTCCAACCCCTTTCCCCCACCCAACGGGGATAACCAGGGCTCTGCCCAACGGGGGTCACTGGGGATCATCCAACACCGATCCTCCCATGGGGGATGGAGCTGGAGCAGAGCACGAAGCTCTTCCCACACTCGGGGCACTCACAGGGCTTCCCTCAGTGGTGCCTCCGTTGGTGTTGGGTCAAGACTGAGTTGTCTGAGAAGCTCTTCCCACACTTAGGACACTCGTAGGGCCTCTCCCCAGTGTGGATGCGCCAGTGGACAGTGAGGTTGCCATTTTCCTTGAAGCCCTTCCTGCAGTCAGGGCAACGAAGGGCCTCTCCTCTGTGTGAATCCACTCATGTAGGAGGAGATTGGAGCTGGTCTGAAACCTCTTCCCACACTTGGGACACTCGTAGGGCCTCTCCCCAGTGTGGATGCGCTGGTGTCGTCTCAAGCTGGAGCTGTCGCCAAAGCTCTTCCCACATTCCAAGCAGGTGTAGGGTCGTTCTCCAGCATGGATCCTCTGGTGCGGGATCAGGTTGGAGCTATGGCTGAAACCCTTCCCACATTCTCCACACTGGTAGGGCTTTTCCCCAGTGTGGATCCTCTGGTGTTCGATCAGCCTGCACCTGTAGCTGAAACCCTTCCCACATTCCAAGCACTTGTGGGGCTTCTCCCCTCCAGGAGGCTTCTCCACCAGCTCTGAGCTCTGCCTGGATCTCCGGCCGCCTTCCCGGCTCAGGGAGGGTCTTTCCTCCTCGCAGTTCCCTGGGCTGGGTTTGCAGCCCCTCCTCGAGAGGGATCTCCGGGGCTTTTCTGCCTCCTCCATCTGCCAACGCCTTGGGAATGAAATATCCTGGTTTGGGGAAAAGCAAGAGAAGAGGGCCTTAGGCAGGGAGTTCCTCCTTGCCCAAGCTCATCCATGGAAGTCATTGGGCATGTTGTGTCTGTAAGAACCTCCAAAACACCCAGCTTCATCCCAAAAATCCTCCAAACAACACAACACAGTTAAATAATCCCCCAAACATCAAGATTCAGCCCAAATCCCCTCCCAAATATAAAGATTCAGCCCGTGCAAAAAACCAAAGCACCAACTTTTAGCCCAAAAAAGCTCAGAAACACCAAGATTCACCCCTCTGAAAATCATGGATCCCTCTCTCTGCTAACCTGCTGCATGTGGAGGTGCAACACTCCTGGCATTAGGGGAGAGGCTGCAGATAAAGGGAGGAGTGGAACATTGTGCTGTTTACTGTTTCTGCTCCTCCTCCTGTGTCCCCAGTCTTTGTCACACTCCTCCTCCTCCTAGTATTCCTCCACCTTCCGCACACTCCCACCTGCCCCTCCCACATGCATCGTTTGACCATTTTGTTCTCCAACCCTGCATCTTCTTCCCTTCTCCTGCTGCCCCCAGGCCCAGCACCCACTGCCGGCTCCCTCTTCCCCCCAAACCCACAGCATCCCAGCGCAGGGGCATCCATGGAGCTGGGGCAGCTCGGGCTGGGGCAGCGCTGGGCTCTCGGCCGCTCCCGCCCGCACTCGCTCCCCACTGCAGCCGCTGCCGCCACCACAGCGCGGGGGGGCCCGGCCTTGGCGCTCCCCCCCTCCCACCTCCCCAAATTCCCCTGCCGGGGGGCGCTGGGGCCCGGGCCAGGAGACAGACGAGTGACAGATCAGGGGGGCTGGGAAGAGTCGGCAGCCAGAGAGCACTGAAAATCTCAGCAGGGACTACAGTGGGATCTTCGGGGACTAAAGATGGCAGGGCACACATGGAGGGTAGAAGGGGAAAGCCAGGAAGGGCTCCTGGCCAAAGGGATGATGATCCCAAAATATCTCTGAAGGGTCCCTTGGGAGCATGTTGAGGGAGTTTGCACATTCTCCCAGAGGTAATCAAGGACATGGACACCCACGGGGGGCAATAAGGGAAGTTCAGAAGGGATTTAGACAACAGGGGATGGATGGTGTTGGTGTGATGAGAAGGGATTGGGTGAAGGGGAGTGTGCAGGAATATGGTTCAGTCAAGAAGAAGCAGGAGCAATCTATCTGGGAAAAAAAAATGAAGGATGGTAAAGGGGGGGAAGAGAAAAATACTGAGGATGGGGATGTTTTTCAGCAGACTCATCCTCAGAAGTTGCCAGGTGATGCAGATCCTTTGTATCCCCGGTTGCCAGGACAGGCACACAAGGAGGTCAGGATTGCAGGGGGTTTCTCTGTGCTGGGCAGCGGCAGGAGCGGGCGCAGAGGGGCGGCACCGGGAGCACGGGCTGGGGGCCTGTGGGGAGCTGCGGGGCCGGGCCGGGGCTGTGGGGCAGCCGGGGCTCAGCGCCGGGCGCTGCCTGAGCCCAGCACCCCCCGGCAATTGCAGGCCCGGCAGTGGCCCCCGGCCCCCAGGAGGCTGCGGGACGCCCCGGCCGCTGCCCGGCCCCGTGGAGCTGCCGGCCCTGCCCGCCGGGGGGGCCGCGTTTGGACACTGCGGCAGGACAGGCACCGGCTCTGGGATACGGGCTGGCCACGGCAGCCACAGCACAAGGAGCAGCACGAAGGAACAGCTGGGAAATGGGAATTGGACGTGCAAGGATCGAGATCAGCTTTTAAGCATTTTCCTTGGGTCACTGCAGAAAGGAATGATTTAGCAGAAAGCTCAGCAGCTGTCAGAGGATGAGCACCCCCAGGCACTGAGGGGGCTGCAGGAGGGGCAGAAGAAGCCCCTGGAGCAGTTGGTCACAAAGGCACAGCAGGGGAATGCAAGAAGGGAGGAGGAAAAGGCCAAGGGGAAGGCAAAGGCCATGGCAGAGTTTCTACAGCCCCTGAGGGATGAACCCCAGGGTCAAAGGGGCTGTGTTTTTCCAGGGAAAATGGAAAAGACATGGACGGTCCTTCTGCAGGGATGCACGGAAGCACCAGCCTTATTGGGGCAAGCCTTGCAGAAAATATCACAAGAATTTACCCCACCCCCAGGGATTGGGTTAATGCAGGATGTGGATTACTTGCTCCAATCAGGAAGAAAAGAAGCCTCTAGAAATAATATTTGAGTATTTGAAAAAAAAAGAGCAAATGCCAGAGAAAATTTGGGACATATTTTGACTGAAGTTTGGTGGTGTCTTGACCTAGAGAGGGTCTGGGGAATGTCAGAAGTAATCCTGGACTGAAAAGGAGGTACAAGAATTCTGAGCATTAATAGGAATTTGCAGGACCTGGATTGAGGATTCTCTGTTCTACCCATAACATTGTATCACTTTTTAAACCCCAATCACTTCAATGTTGTGGTATGGACATAAGAAAAGGAATAAAATCTGAGAAAATGAAAAATAACAAAATGATTGGTGCCCCACCTATGGCTCTTCAAGACTCAGGAAAGAAATCTGAATCCTACGTGTGTTATAAGTACATATTATATTATTTGCGTTTAGCAAGTATTAAAATGAGTGTTATATGTTGGAAAACATTGCTGCATGAACACAGTTTCTTTTAGTACTGCGATTAAAAGAACTTAGAAATAGTAGTGATAAATATATTTTTTTGGACTACAACATTTTGATGTAAAAAGCTTTTTTTCATGTAACTAACTCAGAGAATGGTAAAAATGATAATCAGGAAATTCTTCACATTCCTGGATTATGGGACACTAAAACCCCAGGGAAGGCAAAAATAATGATTTACAGGTTGGAGGGGAATGATTCTGAATAATGCATGAAGGTCTATGAATATGCAACATGTTGCTGCATTTAGGAAGTGTTTTCTGAGTCAGTGTGTGCCCTTGGCTGAAGGCCAAGCATCCGGCCATTATAACCTTTGGCCAGAGCCAGGGCAGATATTCAATTATCTCCCTTGGAATGGATCTTTGCAATTCCTTACCCTGGGAATTCTCCACCTAGTGCGGGCTGGAGATAAGGGATGGATATTTCAAGCAGTCTGTGGCCAGAATCCTGTCTCTTGTGAAATCTCTGCCACAGGAAGCTGGGCTGGCACAGAGCCTGCCTTGGCACTTTGCTGTTCACAGCATCCACCCAGGACTCTGCCTCTCAATTACACTCACACACTGGGCTGCCTGCGATTCCATTGCTGGAAAGTATACCAAATTTAAATTTATTTAATATTCCATTTTAATAGTCAGGCTCGGTTTGCCCTTGTTCCGGGAAAGAAATTTTAAAAGGTTTTTTTTAAGGGATGTTAGACCACTCAACAGAGATGAGTTTAACATCTCAACAGACTGGGAATAGCCCAAAAGATACCAACAAAGAGAACAACATTCAACAAAACATCAAGGAAACATCAGCAAACATCAAGGAACACCCACCCCAGACACTGCCCCGGCATAGATGGAGACACCTGGTCTGGAAAAGACTGAGAAGGAAATCCAGGACTGGGACCTCATTAACATCACAGAAGGAGAAATCCAGGTCCAATAGGAAACCAAACACTAAGAACTACACAACTTTAAAGCAATGAACATTAAACCAATGGATTTCAATGTGTTCAGACTGTAAAATTTCAGGAAAAATCTAGGAAAATTCACATCTCATGGAATGAATTTCTCTGCACATCCGGGCTATGTGTGGATGAAATTTTTTCTGTTGCACATCCTGACCAGGATCAAGTAATGCCTTAACTCTCTAACACTAAAGATATTGCTGGAGAGTTTTTTATTGTCCCTGCAGTTTCAGTGACAAGATTACACCATGAGAAAAATTTTTCACATTAATCCTACTTTTAGATTGTCAGTTAGGTTTGGGCCAGGGGTGTGACAAGCAATTTTTACTCCTAGGAGAAGAGGCAGAAAAGACTTGATTGCATTGGAATATTTTTCTATATATTTGTGGTGGCTCTTAATGATGGCAGAATTTCAGAATGAATCTTTAGAAGCTCACCTTTAAGTTGCATTTTGCAAACCTAGAAGAGTATTAATGGTGAGGCTTTAACGCATAAACTGTTAATAAAAAATCGTTAAAAAAAATTAAAAAGAAAAATAAAGTAGATTGTGAGGGTGGACGTGTGAATCACCTAAAGGCTGCTCTGGAAGAAAATCCTAGTTCCAGGCAGCCAGGAGAGGAGTTTTAGAAATGCAAATTACCATTGCTCTGGAGAAGTGTGGACAATGCCCAAGGGCCTTCTTGCCAGGGGGAGGAATTTCCCTGAGTCCATCTGCCCCTCACCCCCAGCTCTGCCTGCTTGCACAGATGGAATTTGCACAACTAAAGGCAGAGCCCATAGTGAGGATATCTGACTGCAACAGAAACTGGTTAAGCTGCAAAGGGAAACAGCAAACGGAGAATATTGAGCAAATTTCATGAAAAAAAGTGTGTGTGTGGGGATCATCCCTCTCCCCAAAGCAATGAGGTGTTTTTGCTAGTCCAGAGATATCACTTGAGAATCCAAACATTTTATCATTTCATAAGATAAAAGTGGTCAATTGATGCAGCCGTGGCAGGAGGGAGCACCCAAAAAAGGGAAAAAGATGAACGGCCACCAGAACAAATGCTACAACACCATGGACCAGCCCCTGGGATCCCTAACGAATTCATATCAGGACACAGAAAACCCATCCATAATTTGAGTGGCATAATTAGGTTTAAAAGTATCCTTGAAATAATAACCAAGCAGACAGCTCCGGCTCCTGACCTTCCTGCTGACCAAGCTGCTGAAATGAGGAATGAGACATTTCACCATGGGATGGGATCAGATTATCTACTTACAGAAGAAGGAGGAGTTTGTGGAAAATTAAATGACGCAAACGGCTGTTTGCAAACAGATGATAACCGAAAAGTGGTTAAACAGATAGCAAAGGAAATATGAAAATATCTCGTATTCCGGAGAAAGGTTGGGAATGGGACACGTTTCCGTGGTTCCCTGGCAGACCGTGGCATAAATGAATGCTGCTCCTCTTCTGATGTGCTGCAGTAACTCTCAGCTTTTTACCATGCAAGACAACTTGCGTCAAAAAGGATGCACGAAAAGAGATTGAGTCAATGGAAATTAAAAGTTAGTAAAGGCAATTCTTGAGAAAATAAGAAAATGAGGGATTGAAAGCAGTAAGATTAATATCGTAGTGTGGGTGCATATTAACGAGGACATGCAGTAGGCGGATCGGGAAGTCTGAACCTTCCAAGTACCTCAGCCAGTGGGCAAAGGGAGAGGGAGATGCAGCCGGGAAAATGAGGATAAAAAGGAGGCTGCGTTTTAGAGACCGCATGGCAAATGCCGCATGGCCTCTCTCTTTATTCATCAATAAAGTCACTTTTACAGGACTCCTCTGTCTCCTTTGGGCACACAAACCTCTGGCCACGGGAATTTTCCCGCACAGCCCCGGGCACAGGGCAGACACCTCTGTGCCACCCACAGCAACCGGGACGAGCCAGCGCTGCTCCGGCACCGGCTCCTGCCGAGGCCCCAGCGGGAAGGAGACCGCGGGCAGCCGCTCCCGCAGCGCCCTCAGCCCAGCGCCAACACGGGCCGGCACCGGCACAACCAACCCGCCAGAGCCCCCTGCCGCCCCCTCGGCCCGCAGCGAGCCCCGAGCCCCCGCACAACCGAGCGCGGCTCCCACCTGCGCTGGGGCCGCCTCCGAGCTCCACCGCCGCCTGTGGCTGAGGAATTCGATGGGATGTGTTGCCTTAACCTTTCTGACCACTCCCAGACCATCTATGCCAGCATTCAAGCCCTCAAAGAAGGTGTGAATAAACTTCGGGTAGATAATGGGTACGACTGGCTGAACTGGCTCTTAGGGCACTGGGGACTCACTGGCTGGGTCAGGAATTTAGTTCAAATAGGTTTGTATGTATTAGGCATCATATTATGCATTGTAGTAGTTATTCCTTGTATTTTACGGTGTGTTAAGAATTTAATAGACAAATCGCTTAAGAGTCTATTTTTAGTTAAAAGAAACGAGGGAGGTGTGGATATGGGTAATGCAAATGAGACTGATAGTACTGCAGATTTAATCAGCAAATGCAGCCTGACAACGAGGATGCCTGGCAAGAGCAAACAGAGACCTGACTGCAAGAGGACTGGATCAAGTGTGGGTTATGGGAAATAAGATTTTACTAAGTCCAAATGTAAAGTTTGTCTATGTGAGAGTTTGTCTATGTAAGGTTTGTCTATGTGATTGCAGTAAAATATTACCAGCCTTCCTGTAAATGGTATATAAGCACATGTAGTGCTCAGTAAAAATTGGGCTTTGATCACCGTTCAGCGTCCCCCCGTCTCTCTCTCATCGTCGATAGTTCAAGTACTCCCAGTGGGCTCCTGGAAAGAGAATGGTGGAACATCTACTGCCTGCTACCCCCCTCTAGGCAATATTCAACTGTTTCGTTCACAGACTCATCTTCCAGCACTCTTAGTGGGCTCAGCAGAGCCACTTCCCACTGGTGGGGGCAAAGAGCACCCTCTGTGCCTTTGTGGTGGGAGCAGACAGTGTTGTCTCAAAGGAAAGGTCAAAGAGAGACCAAGCTGGACCTCTGCCTCCTGCCCCTCACCCCACAAGGGCAGGAGGGCACAAAACTGAGAATGCTCTTTTCTTTTCAGTCCTGTCATTTCCAGGAGCTTGACTAGCTCGAAGGAGAGGATTAGAAGGATTTCTTGAGGATCACTGCCAGTGCACAGCACACATGGCATCCCTCACCCCTTACATCATCATGGGATGAAGGGGTAGGAACCAACAACAGCCCTACCCCACTGCTCCAGAAGCCAAAATCCCCATGCAAGCATTTAGTTATGGCCTTCTTAGAGAACCACATTCCCACCCAAATCTTCCCCTCTGCAGCAGCTCATTCCCACAGGAACTGGCAGAGCAGATGGGGTTTGGACATTGGCTGGCTTCCATTGCACTCCTTGCCCTGGAGCTGGCACGGCAGGAGAAGGGCTCTGGTGAACCTTCTCCTCCTCCCATGTAGGCTCTAACCCAGCTGCCACAACTTCAAGTTCTCAGAGCACTTCTGGGCTCTGAGCAGTGGCCACGGGAGGAGGAGATGCAACTCCAAAGGCAGCAGTTCCCAGGCCCAGCTCCTGCCATCCCAGTGGGGCTGTTCGGTGGTTCAGGAGAGGAAGGGAAGGGCAAGTGCAGGTGGCAGTAGCTCATTTCCGACTGAAAGAGGGAAAGGTAATTTATTCACTTTGAAATCACTGCATTCAGGCTCTTATGTTAACCTGAAAGAGAAGTAGCACCTGCTCATGTTAAATGTTGTGGAGAAAAACTATTATATTTTATATGGTAAGCAGTTAAATTATCAGTGGGAAAGTGTATAGCAAAAATTAACAGAGAGAGAGAAGAAGGCAGGAGTTGCCAAAAGGGAGGAGGAAAACAAAGCACACCCCAAGCCAGTGTTTTTCCCGAATCCAGGATTTTCTGTTTGTACAGAGTGTCGTGCAGAGTAGCTTTCACTTGAGATTCAGGACTGAGAGGCCAGAGCTAGAAAGGTTGTTCAGTGAGAAATCTCCTCTCCCAGATCTGTACCGGAGTTGTTCCTCAGCTTTTACATGGATGTTTAAAACCTGACACATCCATTCCTTATTTGACTTATCAGGAAAATTAATCCACAAACACCAAAGGTTTATGTCCAAAAAGGAGACAGAGGAGTCCTTTTTGCTTTATTCAAATAAAGGGAGAGGCCATGGGACATTCCCCTGGGATCTCTCAAATTTTTGGAGGACGCAGCCTCCTTTTTATCCTATTTTCCCGGCCGCATTTCCCTCTCTCTTTCCCCATTGGCTGAGGTACTTGAGAGGCACAGACTTCCCGGAACGCCTGATACCTGAAGTTCCCCTCTAATGTATAACCCTCTCTTTTAATTTTTAATTCTTATAGATTTCATAGGTTTCCCCCATTGCTTCTTTCATCTTTCGATATCCAATTTCATTTATCAGCAGCCCTACAATTTGTTTGTAAAGGCAAATATCTCTTTCCATTCATCAATCAGTGGAATCCATCCCATTGTTTCTTTTATCTCTCAGTGCTAGCCTTATCTACAAGCAGGTCCACAGCTCATTTGTAAAGACAAATTCGACATTCCTCTCAGACTCATCCCTAGGCCAGTAAACATAGTCGGACTTAGTTTCTCTCTTAGCCTATTCTAATATACAATATTGTATCATCTTAAATTCTTTGGTGTTAGAGTAATATTTTCAACGGGCTAGTTTTCTTCCCAGGGGGCTATTTAAGAGTATATCTGTTGATATCTTCTCATTTCTTTTCCTCCTCGGGGATTCCTTCCTTAGGAAGTCCCATTCCTCTTAGTCCCATTCTTCCCGCCAGTCACTGGATCTCACAACAGAAGCCGCCTTCCTGACAGACAATTACAGGCCCTCGCAAGAAATCCTGCCTTCCCAATCAGCTACAAGGAAAAAGAAGGGAAAAGAAAGGAAGGAAAAAGAAAGAAAGGAGAAGGGGGGAAAAAAAGCTTTATGTTCGTCTCAGAAAGTAAAACCAATTTGCCTACGATGCCGGGACCCCCATAGCACCGGGTGGGTTCCGCCGTTCCTCTCATCCTCGGCTCGGTGCATTTAGCCTTAACCTCAATTCCAGCTCTAATCTAAAACCCGGCCATAACTGCAAAGCCCAGCCCCAGTTCCAGCCCCTTTCCAAATGCTTAGCCCTAAACCAAATGCCACCTTTAGCCCTAAGCACAAAGCCAGCCCCAATTGCAACTCTAAGACCAATCCCAATGGCAGTCTCAAGCCCTAAGTGCAGCTTTGAGTGCCAGCCCACACTCCAATGCCAGCTTTAGCTTGAATTCCCAAGCTCAGCCCCAATTCCTGCCCTAAGGCCAACACCATTCTTGGACCTAAGCCCAGTGGCAGCCCCAGCCACACTCCCTAGCCCAAGCCTGGCTCTGAACTCAAGGCCACTGTGATAAATATATTACACTGCTGGCTTTAGCAATTGTTAGAACGAATACTACATTGTTTTTCAAGGTTGACTTTTGTTAAAGAAGTCTTGCTAAAATTTAAGGATATTTTAATGTGAATGTTGTGTTATTATATCAATGTTGGTGAAGAGTTGTTGTAATGTTAACATTTAACCAATGAAGGAATTCAAACCTGTTGAATGTGTTGAAAAGTAACAAATGATTTGGAATAGGACAACTGCAAATGCTTGAAAAAGGTGGGACAGTGGAGGAACTATGTTAAAATGTTTGAATATGTATAACCTTTTGTAAATATGTATTAGGCTGATGCAACACCCAGGTGGGCAGGGGGTAGTCTCTGCCCTCACCGATTCGGGGGGACTGGCACTGGCTCCATCCCCCTCTGATCTAGGGGGGCCAGTGCAGTCGCTGTTGTTACAGATGAGCAATGTGGTGGTTGGCTCTCACAATTAAAGGATGAACAGTGTGTGTAGGTTAAGATAAGTTTTGTGGATGTATAATGATGTTATTGTAATATATCCTCCCATAGTCCTCTTTCCCCTCCCCCTTGCATTGTTGTCACGACATGGCTCAGGCAGTCGGGGCATTTGGGGAGGGCCGGCTTGTTCCTACACCTGACCTCCAGTGCAGATGTAAGAAAGGAGTCTCCAGCAATGGACGGCAGAGAAGGAGTTCAGCGACAAGACTTTGGGAGTGTGATAATTGCTATAAGATTAATGTTAATCACAACAGCATTGGGGTTTATATAAACCAGAATACTAAGCTCTGAAGTGAAGCATGGACACTAGATAAAAGAAATTATATGATAAAATCATTCTGTTTAAAATCACCCTGTTATGTTATATTATGTTGTATTATCTTACATTATAATATGTTATGTTTTCCAAATAAGTTGTATCGGCTACCACCTTGCAAAATCAGACTTCCCAATAGCCCTTCCTGCCTTTGTCTAATCAATACTGCCTATCTCAAGGAGCAGACTTCCAGAACTTCTCTGGTGGTTATCTACAAGGACCGGATGGCTATCTGTGACTGATTATCACCCAAAGGCTTCGTGAATTTGTGTACAACGAGAACCCACAGTATAAGAAGAGGCTGCAAACCAAGGTTGGGTGGAGCGTGGAGTGGGCGGTGACCCCTCACGTTCCCCAGCGCTGCTTGCTCTTTCTATATCAAATAAAGCAATCTAAATTTTGCTGAATATTGAGACTTTTGTCTCTCATTTATAACAATGTGGTGCCGAAACCCGGGACGTCCTTGGAGCCCTGAGAGGCACTGCGATTTCGGGGAGGCGCCCCACTGCTGTGGCATCGGTTCGTCAGTGATTCTCGGGACCCATCGACGTCCCGCACCATAGAGACTGAGCAAGGAAAATCTCCCCGGAAGACCGCGGCAAAATCACCTGGAATTCTCGTGCACGAAGAGCCAGACAGGAGCATCGGACTGTGAGTATCTGTGTGGTTTGGTGGGGATGACTGTGTGCTTGCCTGAATGAGACGTGGCCTTTGCTGCGAAGCGAGAGTGGAGTCCTTCTATCCGCGTTTCCAGCATCCCGCGAGGGACCTGGCCGGTGACCGGACGAAGCGAGTGAGCACAAAGGGAGAGACTGCTTTTCTTGTCCTAGCCCATGTAGAGGCTGGGTCCTTCCCATCCTAGTCCTGGAAGAGGCGGGACCCGGGAAGGGGGGGGGGGGGTGGGGAGGAAAAGAAAAGCAGATGGCAACACACCAGTCACGGAGGGAGAAGGGAAAAGCTGCTTTTCCCATCCCAGCCCAGGTAGAGGCGGGTTCCAGTCCATCCTGACCCAAGGAGAGACAGGGGCTCGGGCGGAACACATCGGGGAGTACAAACACCTCAAGACAGTCCCTTGAGGTAAAAATGGGACAAAGAGGGAGTAAGATTCTGAGTCCCAGGGACCCACGAAGAGGTTCAAGTTCATTTGGTCCACAAGGAGACTGGGAAAATAAAGACAAGACAAGTAGGTTGCCAGAAATACCACCAGGCAGCCCTTTGGGAGTAATATTAAACTGTTGGGACACAGGGGCGGTATACAGAGGAAAAAGTAAAGAAAAATTGATTCAATATTGCATGGTGGAATGGACCAGAGAAATGATCCGTAAAGATAACCTATACTGGCCCATGTTCGGATCATTTGAGGGTTGGATTTGTCGGGCATTAAACACATATGTGGCTTGTAAAGAACCATTTAACAGAGAGGAATGTGAGTATGCTGCCCTGTGGGCAAAACAGTCCAAGCCATCCTTGATATATACTTTAAAAGAAAAAGAGGATGAGGATAAAAAAAAGGTTACCTGGGAACCCCTCGATAATCTCCCACCTCCGTATAATACAGAAAATACAGGAGACCCCCCCACGCACCCACTTCTCCTCCTGGTACTCCCATAGCTCTAAGAGCTCGCTCCAGTCAAAGGAATACCAGGAGAGATGGTATCACCAGAGAGGAGGGAGATAACGACACAAAGGCTCGCCTTTACCCCCTGAGGGAAGTGCCATTAGCAGGACAACAGGCTGGATTAATTGGATTTGTAAATGTTCCCTTGAACACAGGGGAAGTGAGGAACTTTAAAAAAGAAATGGGAAAATTATTAGAAGATCCTATAGGGGTATTAGAGAGACACCAGATCAATTCCTCGGACCAAGTATGTATACTTGGATGGAATTACAATCTATATTAAGTATCCTATTCACCACGGAAGAACGGGAAATGATCAGACAGGCTGGAATGAGGGTATGGGACCGGGAGCATCAGATTGGACCTAGGGGAGACCAGAAATGGCCATTAAATAATCCTAACTGGGATAATCAGAATGATGTCCATCGCCAGAATATGATGGACTTAAGATGGATACTCGTTAAAGGTATCCGAGAATCAGTTCCTAAAGGACAAAATATTAATAAAGCCTTTAGTGAACAAGAAAAAGAGGACGAATCCCCGACTGACTGGTTGGAGCGACTGAGGAAAAATCTCCAAATGTACTCCGGGATAGACCCTGGTACACAAGTGGGTCAGGCACTCCTCAAAACCCAATTTGTTTCTCGACCATGGGGAGATATTAGAAAGAAATTAGAAAAGTTAGATGATTGGCAAGATCGGGGGTTACAAGAATTGCTAAGAGAAGCAGAAAGCAAAAGCAAAAATCTTTATAGCTGCAGTTCGTGAAACACAGAAAGAAACCCAGCAGAAAGGGGGAGGGAAACCACGAAAACCCCCACCGAAACAAGGAAATGAAGCAGGAAAGAATTCACCAAGGCGAACCTGCTTTTACTGCAACAAGAAAGGTCATATAAAGAAAAATTATAAAGAACGGATACGGGATGAAAAAATGTTCCAGGAAGACGAATAGGGGTGTCAGGGGCTGTATGTACTGGGGACCATACCATCTAAAGCGCCCTTGATAAAATTAAAGATTGGTCCCCAGGGGGAGGAGGTGGAATTTTTAGTAGATGCAGGACCCGAAAAATCCACAATTAAACACCTACCAAAAGGGTGTAAACCTAGTAGAGAAACAGCACTCGTGGTTGGAGCAAAAGGTGAACCATTTCGGGTCCCTATTATTAAAAATGTGCAAATTGAGACCCAAACCAAAATTGAATTAAAAGATCTGCTGTTACTGCCAGAGGCAGAAAATAATTTACTGGGGAGGGATTTAATAATAGCATTGGATTTGAAAATGGAAGTATCCCAAGGGCAGCTTAAAATTTTTGCTTTAACCCAAAAGGATGAGAAGCAAATATGTCCTGAGGTGTGGTACACCCCTGGGGAAATAGGGAAGTCAAAAATGAAACCTATCAAAGTGAAAATCACTGATCCTGATTTACCTATCCGAGTTCATCAATATCCAATATCACTGGAAGGGAGACGGGGCCTTAAGCCTCTCATAGAAAACCTTTTGCAACAGGGGGCTTTGGAACCATGTATGTCCCCACATAATACTCCTATTCTGCCTGTCAGAAAGACAGACGGGAATTACAGATTGGTACAGGATTTGAGAGCTATAAATCAGCGAACTGTTACCAAATTTCCCGTAGTAGCAAACCCTTACACACTCTTAAACCAGTTGTCCCCTGACTACACTTGGTATAGTGTGATAGATCTAAAAGATGCCTTCTGGGCATGCCCGTTAGAGGAAAGTAGCAGAGATTGCTTTGCCTTTGAATGGGAAGATCCTGATAAGGGCAGGAAACAACAACTGCGTTTGACAGTATTGCCTCAGGGCTTTACAGAATCCCCTAATCTCTTTGGACAAGCCCTAAAAGAATTAATGCAATCTTTTGAGTCACCAGACCTTACAATATTGTTACAATATGTAGATGATCTATTAATAGCAGGAAAAGACGAGAAATCTACTAGAAATGGAACTATAAAACTTTTAAAGTTTTTGGGACAACAGGGATTGAAGGTATCCAAAGCCAAATTACAGTTCACAGAACCAGAAGTAAAATATTTGGGACATTGGCTAAGTAAAGGGAAAAAGAAATTGGATCCTAATAGAATCTCTGGAATATTAAGTCTGGGACCTCCAAAAACCAAAAAAGAAGTGAGGAAAATTTTGGGATTGCTGGGATATTGTCGTCAATGGATAGAGGGATTTAGTGAGAAAGTAAAATTTCTATATGAAAAACTTACCACTAATCGCCTAAAATGGACAGAAGAGGATGATAAGAGTTTTGAAAAGGTCAAACATGCTTTAATTCAAGCCCCTGTACTCAGTCTCCCAGACTTGGAGAGACCATTTCAGTTATTTGTAAACACCTCTGATCAAACAGCATATGGGGTACTCACCCAGGAATGGGCAGGCAGTCGAAAGCCAGTGGGATTTTATTCTAAACTGCTCGACCCTGTCAGTCGGGGTTGGCCCACATGCCTCCAGGCCCCAGTGGCCACAGCACTTTTAATTGAAGAAGCCCGAAAAATTACCTTTGGGGCACCCCTAGTGGTCCACACCCCTCATAACGTAAGGGGAATTCTGAATCAAAAAGCTGAGAAATGGTTAACTGATGCCCGAATATTAAAATATGAAGCTATTCTAATCACTTCCCCAGATTTGGAGATAAAAGCAACAACTGCTCAAAGTCCTGCACAATTCCTATATGGGGAACCGGGAGAAAATTTAGAACATGATTGTGTGGATGTTATAGAATTACAAACAAAAATTAGACCTGACTTGGGAGAAGTTGAATTTAAGGATGGAGTAAAATTGTTTATAGATGGATCTTCTCGAGTGGTGGAAAGAAAACGAAAATCAGGATATGCCATAGTAGGAGGAGAAGAATTGAAATTAGTAGAATCCGGACCCTTAAACGCAGCATGGTCTGCTCAGGCTTGTGAACTATTTGCTCTTTATTGGGCATTGTCTTATTTAGAAGGTAAAAAAGGAACGATATATATGGATTCTAAGTATGCCTATGGCAGAGTCCACACATTTGGTAAAATTTGGGAAGAAAGGGGGTTAATTAACACTCAAGGACGGGGGTTGATACATCAAGAATTAATTGTTAGAATACTAGAGGCTCTTAGGGGCCCCACTGAAATTGCTGTGGTCCATATAAGAGGGCACCAAAAAGGAACAAGCTACCATACAAGGGGGAATAATCTGGCTGACAAAGAAGCAAAAAAAGCAGCATTGGAGCAAAAACCGGTTTCTGTATTAAGTACTAGAGTTAGAAATCTCAGCCCCAACCAGGAATTACAGAAGCTATTTACTCCTCAGGAAAAAGAAGCAATAAAAAAAATTAAAGGCAGAACAGCATGAGAACAAATGGGTTTTACCAGATGGCAGGGAAATTTTACCTAAGACCCAGGCCAGACAAATTATTGAACAATTACACCAACAAACACATTGGGGAACCAGAGCACTAGCAGACCAATTTTTAAAATTTTTTGGATGCATCGGCATTTTTGATATTGCAAAGCAGAGCATACAGGGTTGTTTAACTTGTCAGAAAATTAATAAAAAAGGTATGTGACAAGGTCCGTCAGGAGGACGGAAAACTGCTTACACACCCTTTGAAAGAATACAAGTAGATTTTACAGAATTCCCAAAAACAGGAAGGTGGAAATATTTACTAGTAATAGTAGACCAATTAACCCACTGGGTAGAGGCATACCCTGCAGCTAGGGCCACATCACAAGTGGTAGCCAAAATATTGTTGGAACACATAATCCCAAGGTATGGCCTGGTTCGAGCAATAGACTCAGAGCAGGGGACGCACTTTACATCAAAGGTGCTGCAGTCACTGACCCCGGCACTGGGCATCAGCTGGGAGTATCACACACCTTGGCACCCTCAGAGTTCTGGCAGGGTTGAAAGGATGAATCAAACATTAAAACAACAGCTGTGAAAATTAATGATTGAGACTAAAATGCCATGGACAAAGTGCCTCCCACTAGCCCTGTCTAATATACGAACAATGCCAAATTCAAAACAGGGATTTCACCATATGAAATGCTGTATGGTATGCCTGACCCTAAAGGAGTACACCTTGATCCGACCTTAGGTCAGGACCCTTCTCTTCAGAATTACATAATAACAATCAGCAAAAACTTGGAAGAATTAAGAGAGAAGGGGATTTTAGCCCAAACTGTCCCTCTAGGATTTGCCATACATAAAATTAAGCCAGGAAAACATGTGTTAATTAAAGTATGGAAAGAAGAAAATCTAGTTCCAAAATGGGAAGGACCGTATTTAGTTCTGTTAACGACTGAAACAGCTGTGAGGACAGCTGAAAAGGATGGACACCTGTGAGTAGAGTCAAGGGTCCTGTAACCCCTCCTACTGCAGGTTGGACAGTGACATCTGAGCCTGGAGACCTCAAAGGGCGAATTCGGAAGACTTGATGTCAATATCGGATCAATTCGTCTCGAAGGTCTCCTAATCAGGACTGAAAGTCACCTGCCCCAAACCCGGGTGTAGCCTGTTCATCAAGAAAAGGTGTCCATATTGTACTGAGTTGTTGTGGTGTCATTCCTATGGTGGGTATCCCCCATTCCCTTTATGTGTCCAGTGTAGAAGAAATGAATATAAGGAAACTATTAAAGTATTAATACCCTATCAGCACAAGAAAAAATCGAAATTGATGATCATAACTGGTGGGAGTTATTTGAGAATGGAATGAGGCAGAAAAAAGAAAGCCAGAGCAGAGGTATTGGCAAAAGAGTGTCAGAAGGGTTGTGTATACCGAGCTGTCACTGCTGTACCTCGTACTGGCATGTTAAAGCTAAAAGTGGGACAAAATTAAGAAACACTACCAAAAGAGAAAGACAAAGTGGGAGAGCCCAGGACATATTCCCTGCTGCCGAGAAGATGAAACAAACCTCGGCTACTGGCAGCAACCCCGTAGGCCTTGAGGGAGGCAGAGGGATGAAAATGGTCATGGGAGTCATCCTATTGCTAATGATGATAAAAGGAAATAATGCTGATGCTTGTTCCAAGTGTCACCAGACAATTGGGTACGGGGATGCACGGTATCCACCCTTGCCTTCCACACACACATCAATTCGGCCTGCTGTAATAAACACATAATGCACTATTATGGAAAAAATTGGGTAGCCACCAATTTGGGAAAAGGAGGGTGGGCTCCATGGGCATACCAAAGTTGCCCAGTAGGAGAGACACACCTCTGCTTCCCAAAAGAAGGTATGTGGGGATATTCAGATCAGGGAGGAGTGCAAGATCACTACAAGGAGGAATTGATTAAAAAAAATATTATAACTAAAATGTTCAAAGGAACAAGGACAAACCGTGGAGAAAGTTTTAACTTGTATGAGAAAATAAAACAACAACTCAGCGAACGGGACTTACCCACCTTGGGAAAAATTTATTTGTAGAATTAATGAAAGAAATTACTACTGAACTTAACTCATTGTTGGATCTGTAGAGGAATGCAGATGACTGAACAATGGCCATGGAGGTGGGGGAGGATTAGGGCCAGAGCAGTTGTTACAGTGAAATCAAACAGAAATATCGAGGGGGAGTGTGTGGGAAGTTTAATAATTCTGAATGCTGCTTAGAAATTTATTATAATAGTGAAGTAATGACTAAAATTGCAGAAGAAATAAAACGAATAGCCCATGTGCCTGTACAAACCTGGAACTCTATGCTTAATAATAGTTGGAATAACCTGTTGGGGGGGAGCTTGGTGGAAGAAATTAGGGTTTATGTTAACATGTGCATTATTAGGACTACTGTTCATCCTTTGTCTTGTTCCACGCTTCATTCGACTAATCCAGTCAGTGGTTCAAGGAATGCAAGTTGCTACAATACCAAGAGAACCTGAGAAGGCAAAAAAATTAATGATAGTAAATGAATTAAATCTAGTACAAGAGGTACTGACAAAATTTGAAGCCAGAACACGAATCAATGGGATAAAAAAACAAAAAAGAAGTGGGGAAATTGTGATAATTGATAAAAGATTCGTGTTAATCACAAAAGCATTGGGGTTTGTATAAACCAGAATACTAAGCTCTGAAGTGAAGCATGGACACTAGATAAAGGAAATTATATGATAAAATCATGCTGTTTAAAATAACCTTGTTATGGTATATTATTTTATGTAATGTTATATTATGTTCTGTTTTCCAAATAAGTTGTATCGGCTACCAGCTTGCAAAATCAGACTTCCCAATAGCCCTTCCTCCCTTTGTCTGATCAATACTGCCTATCTCAAGAACCAGACTTCCAGAACTTCTCTGGTGGTTATCTACAAGGACCAGATGGCTATCTGTGACTGATTATCACCCAAAGGCTTTGTGAAGTTGTGTAAGGATGTTTATTCAACCACCACTGCTGATGACAACAAAAACCCAAAAATTATTGATTACAACGAGAACCCACAGTATAAGAAGAGGCTGCAAACCAAGGTTGGGTGGAGCGTGGAGTGGGCGGTGACCCCTCACGTTCCCCAGTGCTGCTTGCTCTTTCTATATCAAATAAAGCAATCTAAATTTTGCTGAATATCGAGACTTTTGTCTCTCATTTATAACAGGGTTCACCTTTTCCTCCTCCATGTGTAACGTCGTCTGGAGCACAGAGGTCCCAGGAGCTGCTTCCTCCTGAGCCAGTGGCACTCCTGGCACTGGGCAGCGCAGGGCCCTGTGCCCCGTATATACCCCTGCAGGGCGGGGCTGTGCCATGTCACCAGGACAACAGAATGGCCAACAGCACCCAGGAACCCGATAGAACGGCCCTGTGTCACAAAGGGCCCAGCCCAGCACCCCTTCAGCAGCCCAAGCCCCTGGAAGTGGCATGGAGCAGGTGCCCAGCAGGTGCTGGCTTTGCAGGCTGGGCTGTGCGGGGCCAGAGGAATTGGCCGGATGGACGCAGGCAGGGAGTTGTGGTCAGCGGCTCCATGGGCGGCTGCAGGCCGGGGATGAGGGGTGTCCCTCAGGGAGGGCTCTGCCTCGGCCCCGGGGGGGCCCAATGCGAGGGCGAGGGGCTGGGGGGGCCATGGGGGCGTTCGATCAATGGGGAGGGCCCGGGGAGTGCTGAGAAGGGGGTGGTGAGTGGGGGGGAGGGAGGGGTCCCATGGATTTGGGGGGAGTCTTGATGAGTGTGGGGGGAGTCCCATGGATTTTGGGGTCCTGGTGACGGGGGGGGAGCGGTGAGTGGGGGGGGTCCCATAGATGGGGGAGGGGCGGTGAGTGAGGGGGGGTCCTGGCGTTCTGGGGTGGTCCCAAGTATCCGGGGGGGTCCCAGCGCTTTGGGGGGGTCGGTGAACGGGGGGGGCAGTGAATAGGGGGAGCCCCGGTAAATTGGGGGGGTCCCTGGTGATAACGGGAGGAGGAGAGAGGGGAAAGGAGCGAGCCCCAAGGGACGCCCCCCGGTGCTGGGGACACCCCGGTGCCCCCCCAGCGCACGGCCCCCCCCATTCCCGCTCCTGTTCCCGGGGGAAGTCAAAGGGGAGGGGCGGAATCCCCGGGATGGGCAGGGGGGGCACAAAGGGGGGTCCGGGCCCTGTGCACCGGAGGGTGGTCGGTACACGAGGGGGGGGTCCAGTCCCGGTGCCCGAGGGGGCGTCCCGGTGCCCGGTGATTCGTGAGGGGGTGTCCGGTGATTCCTGGAGAGGTCTCCGGTGGTCCTGGTGCATGACGGGGGGGTTCCGGTGACTCATGGAGGGGTCTCCGGTGATCTCGGTGCCCGAGGCTGGCGATGTTTGAGGGGGGTTCGGCGGTCCCGGTGCACGATGAGGGGGTGTCACTGCTCGATGGGGAGGGGGAGTCCCGGTGCACGGTGACGGTGCTGATTGATGGGGGAGGTCCTCTGGTGGTCCCGGTGCCCGGTGATTGATGGAGGGGGTCTCCGGCGATTCCTCGGGAAAGGGGGGGGGGGGGGTCCGGTGATGCCGGTGCACGAGGAGGGGAGAGAGGAAACTCGAGGGTCCTGAGGGGGTCCCGGTGCACGAGGACGGTTAAATTCGGGGGTCCTGGTGCTCGGAGGGGGGGTCGGTTCCTGGTGTGTGACACAGAGAGAGACTCCGGTGACACTGGGGACCCTGGCACGGGGCTGGTGACACGCAGGGGCTCCGGGTGGCACAGAGACTCTCCCCAAATTCTCTGGCACGAGGTCCTGGTGGCACGAGGGGCTCTCGGTGATACGAGGAGCTGGTGGCACTCCAGGGGCTCCTGGTGGCAGAAGGAGTTGGGGGCACTTGACGGGCTCTTGGTGACACAGGGCTCTCAGTGTCACTTGCAGGGCTCTCGGTGATACGAGAAGACCCCTCGTTCCTGCTGGTGGCACTCGAGGAGCTCTTGGTGACACTCGCAGGGCTCTCAATGACACGAGGGGCCCCCAAATTCCTCTCAGTGACACGAGTAGCCCCCAAATTCCTCTGGGTGACACAAAGAGCTCCCCAAACTGGTCTGGGTGACACCAGGAGACGGTGGCACGAGAGGAGCCCTTTGCACGAGGATCCTTCGCACGAAGACCCCCAAAATTCCTCGAGCGAACCCCCCCGAAATCCTCACGCGGGACCCCCCACTCAGCGCGAGCCCAACCCCCCCCCCCCCCCCTCCTGCTCCTCACCCCGGGGGTCTCCGGGTGATCCCGCCCCAGGTCCTCCCCTTTCCCCCTTTTCGCCCAGGACTGGGAAGATCGGAGGGACTGAAGGGGGGATGCAGGTGCGGGTTTTTTCGGGAGGGTCCCGGCGGCCCCCGGGGCGGGGTCAGTGCTCAGCAGCGGGGCCGCGCCGCTCGCACCCGTTGGCCGAGATCGGGGGGGCGGGGGCGGCTCGGGGACCCTGCTGGGCCCCCAAATCACACCCGGGTCTGCTGCTTTAGTCCTGTGCTACCAGCGCTGATTTTTCTCCTAATTCAGTCTTTTGGTGTATTTTTTTTTTTGCTAAGGTTTAATAAACCTTTATAATTTTACAAAGTGAGCGTCGTTTCTCCCACCCTGCACTGCCGAGGTAGGAGGTGCAGCTGGAAGGAGGGAGGCGTGTGGAAAGCTGGATTGAAGGGTCTTCATTTACTTCTCATGCTCCGAGTTTTTGGAGTTTTCTGCCAGAAATCTCTCCCCTCTCCCACTCATCCACAGGGCTTTGGAGCAGATTTCCCTTTTTGTGCGGGAAATCAAAGCCATGCACTGATGCTCCTAATTAGGGGGTAGGAGAAATGAGGTTCCAGGGCTTCCCGCTGAGCCGGAGGCAGCGAACACGCAGGGCTGGGAAAGGCGTGCCGGGAGCTGCGGAGAACTTTGTTTGTGTTTCCAGGCCAATGGCGCCTCCGGCCCGGGCCCGTTCCAGGGCTGTTCCTCATCTCCGCCTTTGCCCTCCCACAGCCCGGGGGGCCCTGAGAGCGCGGGCCGAGGCTGGGCCGTGTGCAGAGCCCGGCCCTCGCTGCCATTGGCTGATTGTGCCAATGTCACTCCTGGTTGTCGCGCGCTGATTGGGCAGAGCAGCAAAGGCGCCATTGTGGCAGCGTCTGTGCGGGCCCGGCAGCGGCGGCAGCGGCCGGAGCCCGGGGAGGCGGCGGCGGAGCTCGGAGGCGGCCCCAGCGCAGGTGGGAGCCGCGCTCGGTTGTGCGGGGGCTCGGGGCTCGCTGCGGGCCTCGGGGGCGGCAGGGGGCTCTGGCGGGTTGGTTGTGCCGGTGCCGGCCCGTGTTGGCGCTGGGCTGAGGGCGCTGCGGGAGCGGCTGCCCGCGGTCTCCTTCCCGCTGGGGCCTCGGCAGGAGCCGGTGCCGGAGCAGCGCTGGCTCGTCCCGGTTGCTGTGGGTGGCACAGAGGTGTCTGCCCTGTGCCCGGGGCTGTGCGGGAAAATTCCCGTGGCCAGAGGTTTGTGTGCCCAAAGGAGACAGAGGAGTCCTGTAAAAGTGACTTTATTCGTGAACAAAGAGAGAGGCCATGCGGCATTTGCCATGCGGTCTCTAAAACGCAGCCTCCTTTTTATCCTCATTTTCCCGTCTGCATCTCCGTCCCCACTGGCTGAGGTACTTGGAAGGTTCAGACTTCCCGATCCGCCTACTGCATGTCCTTCTTAATATGCACCCCCACTACGATATTAATCTTACTGCTTTCAATCCCTCCTTTTCCCATTTTCTCAAGAACAGCGCTTACAAACTTTTATTTTCCATTGACTCAATCTCTTTTCCTGCATCATCTTTGGCGCAAGGTGTCGTGCATGGTAAAAACCTGACGGATGCTGCAGCACGTCAGAGGAGGAGCAGCATTCGTTTAAGCCATGGTCTGCCAAGGAACCACGGAAAAGTGTCCCATTCCCATCCTTTCCCTGTTTGGACTGGTACATGAGCTACTTTCTTATTTCCTTTGTTATCTGTTTCACCACTTTTTGGTTATCATCTATTTGCAAACAGCAATTTGAATGATTTAATTTTCCACAAACTCCGCCTCCTTCTTTTAAGAGATAATCTGATCCCATGCCATGGTGAAATATCTTGTTCCTAATGTCAGTGGATTGGTCGGCGGGAACGTCAGGAGGTGGAGTTGTCTGGTTTGTTTTTATTTCAAGGACAGTTTTTAACCTAATTATGCCACTCAAATTATGGATGGATTCTCTATATCTTGATATGAATTCGTTAGGGTTTCCAAGGGCTACTCCATGGTGTTGTAGGATTTGTTCTGTTGTCTCTTCATCTTTTTCCCTTTTTTGTTTGCTCCCTCCAGCCGGGGAACAATCCATTGACCACTTTTTTCTAATTAAATCATCAAATACTTGGATTCCAAACTGATTTCTCTGGGCAAGCAAACACTGCTCTGATACACCCTTTATAACCTGGACAGTGACAACACAGGTTGGAGTGAGGAGAGGGATGATTCCCCCCCACTTTTTTTAGTAAAGCTTTCCCAACATTCTCCGTTTGCTGTTTCCCTTTGCAGCTTAACCAATTTCTGTTGCAGTCAGATATCCTCACTATGGGCTCTGCCTTTAGTTGTGCAAATTCCATCTGTGCAAGCAGGCAGAGCTTGGGGTGATGGGCAGAGAGAATCAGCCCAATTCCTGCCCCAGGCATGAAGATCATCCTGGTTCATTGTGCACACATTGCCCTATCAGTGTTAATTTGCATTTCTAAAGCTCCTGTCCTGGCTATGCCTGGAACCGATGCTTCTGTTACAGAGCAGCCCTTAGGTGATGCACAGGTGCACCCCCACAATCTGCTTTTGTTTTTCTCTTTTTTTTTAACGATTTTGTATTAGCTGTTTATGCCTTAAAGCCTCATCATTAATACTCTTCTAGTTTTTCAAAATGCAACCTAAAGGTGAGCATCGAAAAACCCATTCCGAAATTCTGCCATCATTAAGAGCCGACCACAGATATGTACAAAATATTCCAATGCAATCAAGTTTTTTCTAGTTCTTCTCTTTAGGAGTAAAAATTGATTCTCACACCTCTAGTCCAAACCTAACTGACAATATAAAAGTAGGATTGTTCTGCAGAATTTTTCTCATGGTGTAATCTTGTCACTGAAACTGCAGGAAAACAAAATCTCTCCCAACAATATCTTTAGTGTTAGAGAGTCAAGGCATTACTTGATTGTGGTCAGGGTGAGCAGCAGAAATCATTTCATCCACACATAGCCCGGATGTGCAGAGAAAATCGTTCAGTGAGATGTGAATTTTGTTAGATTTTTCCTAAAATTTTACAGTCTATACCCATAGAAATAAATTGGTTTAATGTTGATTGCTTCCAAATTGTGTAGCTCTTAGTATTTTGTTTCTTAGCAGACACGGATTTCTGCTCTTGTGATGTTAATTAGTTCTCACTCCTGGATTTCCTTCTGTTTTCCAGACCAGGTGTCTCCATCTATGCCGGGGGCAGTGTCTGGGGTGGGTGTTCCTTGATGTTTGCTGATGTTTCCTTGATGTTTTATTGCTGTTTATGTTTGTGGATATGTTTTGGGCTATTCCCAGTCTGTTGAGATGTTAAACTCATCTCTGTTGAGTGGTGCCACATCCCTTAAAATAACCTTTTAAAATTTCTTTCCTGAGAGAAAGGCAAACCGAGCCTGACTAGTAAAATGAAATGTAAAAAATTTTAAATTTGGTATACTTTCCAGCAATGGAATCGCAGGCAGCCCAGTGTGTGAGTGTAATTGAGAGGCAGAGTCCTGGGTGGATGCTGTGAACAGCAAAGTGCCAAGGCAGGCTCTGTGCCAGCCCAGCTTCCTGTGGCAGAGATTTCACAAGAGACAGGATTCTGGCCACAGACTGCTTGAAATATACATCCCTTATCTCCAGCCCGCACTAGGTGGAGAATTCCCAGGGTAAGGAATTGCAAAGATCAATTCCAAGGGAGAGAATTGAATATCTGCCCTGGCTCTGGCCAAAGGTTATAATGGCCGGATGCTTGGCCTTCAGCCAAGGGCACACACTGACTCAGAAAACACTTCCTAAATGCAGCAACATGTTGCATATTCATAGACCTTCATGCATTATTCAGAATCATTCTCCCCAACCTGTAAATGATTATTTTTTCCCTACCTGGGGTTCTGGTGTCTCAGAGTCCAAGAATGTGAAGAATTTCCTGATTATCTTTTTTACCATTCTCTGAGTTAGTTACATGAACAAAAGCTTTTTACATCAAAATTTTGTAGTCCAAAAAATATATTTATCACTATTATTTATAAGTTCTGTTAATAGCAAAGCTAAAAGAAACTGTGTTCATGCAGCAAAGTTTTCCAACATACAGCATTCATTTTAATATTTGAAAAAGCCAGTAATATAATATGTACTTACAACACACATAGGATTCAAATTTCTTTTCTGAGTATGGAAGAGCCATAGGTGGGGCACCAATCATTTTGTTATTGTTCATTTTCTCAGGTTTTCTTCCTTTCGTCCTGCCATACCACAGCCTTGCGGCTATTGGGGTTTAGAAAGTGATACAATGTTATGGGTAGAAGAAAGAATCCTCAATCCAGGTCCTGCAATTTCCTATTAATGCTCAGAATTCTTGCACTTCCTTTTCAGTCCTGTTTGACTTCTGAGCTTCTCCAGACCCTCTCTGGGTCAATACACCACAAATCTTCAGCCAAAATATGTCCCAAATATTTTACCTTTTTCTCCACCATTTCCTCTTTTTTTTTTTCAAATACTCAAAGATGGTTTTTAGCCTGAATATTCAGCCATTTCACACAGGCTTCTTCTACCACTTCTTGTCTTCCTGATTGCAGCAAGTCATCCACATCCTGCATTAACCCAATCCCTGGGTGTGGGGTAAATTCTTGTGATATTTTCTGCAAGGCTTGCCCCAATAAGGCTGGTGCTTCCGTGCATCCCTGCAGAAGGACCGTCCATGTCTTTCCCATTTTCCCTTCTACCTCTTACTCCCACTAAAAGGCAAATTCTAGTTTACCATCCTGTGTAAGTGGGCATCCCCAGAAAGCATCTTTGCCATCAAGGACTGAATGGTGGCAGTGTGAGGAGGGCACCTGGTTGAAGATGGTGTAAGGATGTGAGAGCCCCTGGGTGCTGGGGCCCCCTTGGGCCCTGGGGTTCATCCCTCAGGGGCTGTAGCAACTCTGCCATGGCCTTTGCCTTCCCC
This sequence comes from Sturnus vulgaris, assembly GCF_052056855.1. Lineage (NCBI taxonomy): Eukaryota > Metazoa > Chordata > Aves > Passeriformes > Sturnidae > Sturnus > Sturnus vulgaris. The sequence goes on from NW_028276170.1 coordinate 15,236,742, forward strand.
TTGGTCTTCTCCTCATCCCTTCTTGCATTCCCCTGCTGTGCCTTTGTGACCAAGTGCTCCAGGGGCTTCTTCTGCCCCTCCTGCAGCCCCCTCAGTGCCTGGGGGTGCTCATCCTCTGACAGCTGCTGAGCTTTCTGCTAAATCATTCCTTTCTGCACTGACCCAAGGAAAACCCTTAAAAGCTAATCTGGATGCTTGCACGTCCAATCCCCATTTCCCAGCTGTTCCTTCGTGCTGCTCCTTGTGCTGTGGCTGCCGTGGCCAGCCCGTATCCCAGAGCCGGTGCCTGTCCTGCCGCAGTGTCCAAACGCGGCCCCCCCGGCGGGCAGGGCCGGCAGCTCCACGGGGCCGGGCAGCGGCCGGGGCGTCCCGCAGCCTCCTGGGGGCCGGGGGCCACTGCCGGGCCTGCAATTGCCGGGGGGTGCTGGGCTCAGGCAGCGCCCGGCGCTGAGCCCCGGCTGCCCCACAGCCCCGGCCCGGCCCCGCAGCTCCCCACAGGCCCCCAGCCCGTGCTCCCGGTGCCGCCCCTCTGCGCCCGCTCCTGCCGCTGCCCAGCACAGAGAAACCCCCTGCAATCCTGACCTCCTTGTGTGCCTGTCCTGGCAACCGGGGATACAAAGGATCTGCAGCAGCTGGCAACTTTTGACGAGAAGAGCCTGCTGAAAAACATCCCCATCCTCAGTATTTTTCTCTTCCTTCTCTTTTCCATCATCTTTATTCTTCCCACATAGATTTCTCCTGCTGCTTCTTTCCTGAACCCTATTCCTGCACACTCTCCTTCACCCAATCCCTTCCCAGCACACCAAAACCATCCATCCCCTGTTGTCTAAATCCCTTCTGGACTTCCCTTATTGCCCTTCTGGGTGTCCCTGTCCTTGATTACCTCTGGGAGAATGTGCCGACTCCCTCAACATGCTCCCAAGGGACCTTTCACAGATATTTTGAGATCATCATCCCTTCTGCCGAGAGCCCTTCCTGGCTTTCCCTTTCTACCCTCCTAGGGTGCCCTGCCATGTTTAGTCCCCGAAGATCTCACTGTAGTCCCTGCTGAGATTTTCAGTGCTCTCTGGCTGCCGACTCTTCCCAGCCCCCCTGATCTGTCACTCGTCTGTCTCCTGGTCACTCTCGGGTACACAGTCTGTAGGAATTACTGCGTTGGGATTGTAGGGACAAACTGAGGCGCTCTGGTCTTGAAGTTTGCAGTTTATTTGGTAGGGCGTGGGTATATATAAGGCCCTGCTAGGAACTGCAGCTGCAGCTCAGAGCAGGAAGGAGAGAGAGGGATAGAGCAAGAGTTAGAGCAGAGAGCGTAAGAGAGTAAGAAAGATGGCAAGAGTAAGTGCATAAGAGTGAGATTTTCCCGTTTACAATACAAGAAATTTTCTTCTATGTTGAATATTCTAGTTTCCACTAACCACTCTTCTAGAAGATAGAAATTGTCTAACATTTGTATGCAACCTATAGGAATGACTATATTACCATGTTTTACTGCTTTTCTTATCTCTAAATTTTATCTGGGACCCTTCGTGCCATGCCTAGGGAGGATGTCTGTTTGCTTTTTGGTATTCGCAGCATCTAACATGATCTAAACAAAGGGGCCTTCAGGCATTCAGTTGCTTTCAGCCACACAGTCAAAAATGGCTATCATTTCTATTTTGCTTATATTTTTCCTATTCTCAAAGTCTTTTGTTAGGCACTCGTATTGATAAGGTTTCCCTAATTCATCCTTCCCAACCCCAGTCCATGCCCGATGCCGCTGCCACCCAAGGGAGCTGATCACCCAAACTGGGTGAGGCACCTTCAGCTCCACACACTGCCCTCCACCCCGGGCGGGGGAAGGAATTCCTGCCGACCCCCAAGGTGTGTGGAAAAATTCACATCACCAGAGGTTTTTGTGCTCAAAGAAGACAGAGGAGTCTTATATGAACGTAGCAGGACCTTGGCTGAGCAGCAGTCTGTGTGGTCAATTAATAACATTTTCTGACCCTGGTGGCTTCTGCTGTCCCTTCCTTATGTCCACGTCCCCGGCCCTGTGTCCAAGCGGATTCGCAGCCTGTGTTTGTAGAGACCCTTTGCTGTTGTTCCTTGCATGGGGGTCCCCCGTTTTGGGGCCATCCCCCCTGGAGCAGGGTGTCCCGGCTTGGTGCAGCCCCGCCCCTCGGGCAGCGCTGAGCCAATGAGAGCGCGCGGCGGTGATGACGCAGCAGTGTCCAGGCAGAGCCGCAGCTCCCAGCGTTGCCCACCTGGAGCCACCTGCGCCCGGCCCGGGCCCCAGCGCCCCCCGGCAGGGGAATTTGGGGAGGTGGGAGGGGGGGAGCGCCAAGGCCGGGCCCCCCCGCGCTGTGGTGGCGGCAGCGGCTGCAGTGGGGAGCGAGTGCGGGCGGGAGCGGCCGAGAGCCCAGCGCTGCCCCAGCCCGAGCTGCCCCAGCTCCATCGCTGCCCCTACGCTGGGATGCTGTGGGTTTGGGGGGAAGAGGGAGCCGGCAGTGGGTGCTGGGCCTGGGGGCAGCAGGAGAAGGGAAGGAGAAGCAGAATTGAAGAACAAAATGGTCAAACGATGTATGTGGGAGGAGCAGGTGGGATTGTGCAGGCGAAAGAGGAATAATGGGAGGAAGAGGTGTGTGTGGAAGAGCAGGGACCCCAGAGGAGGGTCAGAAATGAGAAGCAGCACAATGTTCCACTCCTCCCTGTATCTGCAGCCTCTACCCCAGCCCCAGGAGCCTTGCTCCCGCCACATGCAGCAGGTGACCGAAGAGGGGGATCCATGATTTTCACAGGGGTGAATCTTGGTGTTTGTGACCTTTATTGGGATAAATGTTGGTGCTTTGATTTTTTGCTGGGGCTGAATCTTTATATTTTGGAAGTGATTTGGGCTGAAACTTGCTTTTTGGGGAGATTTTGATCTGTGTCTTGATGTTTGGATAATTTTTGTGCTGAATCATTGGGTTTTGGAGGTTCTTATAGACACAAGATGCCCAATGACTTCCTGAGTTGCACTTTGGAAGGAGGAACTCTCAGCCCAAGGTGCTCTCTTGTGTTTTCCTCCAAACCAGCTTTTTTCATTCCCAAGGCATTGGCAGATGGAGGACGAGGAAACTCCTGAGAGATCCCTCTCGAGAAGGAGCTGCAAACCCAGCCCAGGGAGCTGCGAGGAGGAAAGACCCTCCCTGAGCCGGGAAGGCGGCCGGAGATCCAGGCAGAGCTCAGAGCTGGTGGAGAAGCCTCCTGGAGGGGAGAAGCCCCACAAGTGCTTGGAATGTGGGAAGGGTTTCAGCTACAGCTCCAAACTGATCTGGCACCAGAGGATCCACACTGGGGAAAAGCCCTATGAGTGTGGGAAATGCAGGAAGAGCTTCAGGAGTATTTCTTATCTGATGCAGCACCAGGTGATCCACACAGGGGAACGGCCCTACACCTGCTTGGAATGTCGGGAGAGCTTTGGGTGGAGCTCTGCCCTGAGATACCACCAGCACATCCACACTGGGGAGAGGCCCTACGAGTGTCCCAAGTGTGGGAAGAGGTTTCAGACCAGCTCCAATCTTCTCCTACATGAGCGGATTCACACAGAGGAGAGGCCCTTCCGCTGCCCCGACTGCGGGAAGGGATTCCAGCACAACTCCACCCTCACTGTCCACCGGCGCATCCACACTGGGGAGAGGCCCTACGAGTGTCCTGAGTGTGGGAAGAGCTTCTCACAGAGCTCAACCTTGACCAAACACCAACGGAGACACCACTAAGGGAAGCCCTGTGAGTGTCCCGAGTGTGGGAAGAGCTTCGTGCTCTGCTCCAGCTCCATCCCCCATGGGAGGATCGGTGTTGGATGATCCCCAGTGACCCCCGTTGGGCAGAGCCCTGGTGATTCGTGGTCCTGGTGATCCGTGTTGCGGGGGGGGGGAACCTTTTTTGGGGTCTCTGCATCATCTTGTCTTCCTGTGAGCACCTGGATGTATGCAGGGGCAGGAACGTCCATCCATCCATGGCCTTGAAAGACTCTTTATTGTAAATAACTCCAACCACCCCACCTGGAAAAAAATCATAAAACCCTCTGCTGCCTGGGCAAGGTGTTAACTCTTTCAATGCCCAAAATAAAACGTTACAGATACTTTATTCTCTCTCCTAAATAAGAAAAAAAAATATTTAAGTAACACACAGAAACAGTATAAAAACACCAAAATCAAACATCAAGGAAAGTCAAATATAAAATAAAGGAGAAAAGTAATGAACTAAAATTCCTCTTTTTTTAAGTATGGAGAAAAAAATCTTGTTTCTCTATAATGCATAAAAATATTATGAAGTGAATATGGCTGTTCTAATTGTACATATAAACAAAACCATTAATATTAAAGTAAACAAATGTTAAAATTGCTGTAATCTCATAAGATTAAATAATAAGAAAACCCCTGGTGTTCCCCCCCCCAAAAAAGAAAAAACCCTCTGTTCTCAAAAATAAAGTAAGCTTTTGTTTAAATTGTTATAATCCTTAAAGTATGCCTCATAAATTAATATAGTCCTTAATAAAACTTGTGAGAAAAACTGTTAGTCTGAATAAAGGGTTTTTAGATAGTAATCAGATTTCCATTCTCTTAAACACTAACATCCAAACCACAAGACAACTGTTTGTTATGAAGAAATCTCCATAGACTGAAGAAAAGTCTCCTCTTTGAAGTAAATTAGTAAAAAACTATTTTAAAGATGGTAAACTACCTGAGTTGTTTTTCTGTGTTTTCAGTATTAAAAAAATTCTGTGGAAGAAAAAAAAGTTGTCTCAAGTTTTATTCTAAGTTTATGTTTCTTATAGTTTCTAGTAATAAAATTCCTCTTTCTACCATTTAAAGTTAAACCTGTTTTTTCTACTTCTTAATCCTCTCTCACCACAAAAAAGTTTCAAATTAATAAACAAAAACCACTACATCAAACATCAGTGATTCCAGGATTTTGATTTCTATTACCCAAGGGTGTCTTCTGCAGCCAAATGGTGACAGACTGGGGCAAAGACCAAGATTTTGGAGACAGTGGGGTGGAAACTCCTCCAAAAATGTTCTTCCCTCCCACCCAAGCACGTGAATCCTCAGCCCGCACAGACACAGAAATTCTTTTATTTTGGCCTTGATTTGCTTTTCATTTCTCTTCATCCCTTTAAAAAATCCAACACTGGGGTAAAAATAAAGACACTGAACTGAGACATGGGTGGGGACACGGGAGGACCTTCCTTTGGTGCAGTTAAGGCTGTGTCCTCTTGTCCTCTCCCTGTTCCCTAAGAGAAGAGCCCGACCCCCACCAGGCTGCACCCTCCTGTCAGGGAGTTGTAGAGAGTGATGAGGTCTCCCCTGAGCCTCCTCTTCCCCAGGATAAACATTCCCAGCTCCCTCAGCTGCTCCTCACAGGACTTGTGTTCCACAGCTTCTCCCCTGTTGTTCCACAGCCACTGCTCCTGTTCCAGTGCAGCTGCAACCCCTCCAGTGGTGCTGCTCCCACTCCAGTCTGCTCGTCTGTGACAATGAGGGGACAGGTGGAACTGTGAGGACATTGTGACACTGCAGGGCCTCCTGGAATTGTAGGGCCGTTGTTACGCTAAGGAGACACATGGAACTCTGGGTCCCTTGTGACACTGAGATACACATGACACTTTCAGTCCATGGTTACATTGAGGGGACATATGGAACCCTGATGCCATTCTGACACTGAGGGGACACATGGAACCGTGGGGCCATTGAGAAACTGCAGGACCTCCCGGATCTGTGGGGCCATTGTGACACTGGTGGGCACATGAAAGCCTGGGGCCATTGTGTCACTGAGGAGAAACATGGAATCCTGAGGCCACTGTCATGCTGAGGAAACAAATGGAACCCTGAGGCCATTGTGACAGGAAGGGACACATGGAACCATTGGGCCATTGTGACACGGCAGGGTCTCTTGGAACCGTGGGACCATGGTGATACTGAAGGGACACATGGAACCCTGGGCCATTGTAACACTAATGGGAGATGTGGAACTTTGGGGATATTGTAACTTTGAGGGGACAAATGGAATTGTGGGTCCATTGTGTCACTGAGGGACACATGGAACTGCTGACACTGTGATGCTGAGGGGACACATGGAACCATGGGGCCATTGTGATATTCAGGGTACACATGGAAGGGTGAGACATTGTGACACCTCAGGGCCGCTTGGAACTGTGGGACCATTATGACACTGAGAGGTCACATGGCAGCTGGCACTATTGTGCCACTGAGGGGACACATGGAACAATGGAGCAATTGCAGGGCCTCCTGGAACCGTGTGGACATTGTGACATTGAGGGGACACGTGGGACTGTGGGGCCATTGTGACACTCCAGTGTCTTGTGGAATCCAGAGGCCCCTGTGATTCTGTGGGGCCTCATGGAACCAAGGATCCATTGTGATCCCACAAGACCTTGTCGTTCTCCACAACTTCATGAAACTGAGGGGACACTGTGACACTGTGGGGTCTCTTGAATCCAAGAATCCATTGTGACACTTTCGAGATTTGGGGAAAGAAAGTGACTGTGACACTTTGGGGTCTTGTGGAATCCGGAGGCTCTTATAGTTCTGCAGGGCCTCATGGGACCAAGAATTCTTTGTGATATTTTGGGGATTCAGGGAAAGAAAGGTGTCCTAGGGTGATGTTATGGTGTTTCTATCTCCAATCGTGTGTCCTGATTATGTTTGGTATTATGTCCTGTGCTTCCAGGACTGAGTCTGAGAGTGAAGCTTTGTTTTGTCTTGTTATCAGCCGGCTCACCTCCCCCATGGTCTATGTTTAGGAGAGGTTTTAGCTCTGCTTGCTTGCCTGCTTGCTTGCCTGCTTGCTTGCCTGCTTGCTCACTTCTGCCTCTTTTTCTTTCCTTCGCTTTGCCCTTGCTTTTTTCTTATTAGTTAGTTCAGCTAGGCAGTCCAACCTTTTCCCTGGACTGTTTTCTCTTCCACCCCGTCCCCTCCCTCTCCTGGATACCATCTGAACGGACGGGGACCTGGGAACCCCAAGAAACACCGGGAGGCTACACTTTGTCACCTGCAGCAGTCATCCCCAGCGCCAGAGACTGATAACTGAGCGACCACTCGCCAGAGAGACTGAGTTTGTCATCCCTTCAGAACGGTGAAAGAGTTTTTTTGTCAGCTGGTGTTGTCTTTTTTCCCTGTGCTGGGGAGTGTCTTGCTTGTTAAATAAACAGGTTTTTTCTCCCACTCTTCTCCGAGGAAATTCTTCCCGAACCCGGTGGGGTGGGGGGGAGGAGTCGTGGGGTTTGCTGTCTGGGGGCTCCTTCTGGAGGTTTTCCCCCCAAATTTGCCCAAAACCAGGACAAATAAATTGGCGCCCAACTCGAGGCTCGAGAAAGTGGGAAAAAACCCTGTTCTAATAATAATAATTTGGTTCAAATTCTTTTGTGTTGGTATAGAGCAGTTATTGGCTATGTTGTTGGAATTCATGTCTTTTGGGTTGGAGGCCTGCATGGGTTTTTGGTCCCTAGGGTTTTTTGAAGTCTTAATACCTTTGTGGTCCCTGGGTTTATTTGCTTATCCAGAAATAGCTCCGGTATTGTCCCTAATGCGTAGTTTCTGTAGCAGAGGGGCATTGACCAAAATATCCATCGGGCTGGGCTTGGTTTTAATGGCCTGCAGGAGATTTATAAAGGTGCTGGAATCTGTTCCAGGAATGTATGGTTCTTGGTTGTGGTTGTGTACTCAGTTTGTTAGAGGAGAAGCAGGGGATGAGGCTTTTCAGCCTTTGTTCTCCTTCTTCTCCTCTGAATTTGTTACATCCTTATTAGAGAATGTTCAGTTCCCCCTGAGTGTTAAAGAGACCATCTTTCTGGTGTTTAATATGGTAAGCTTTCTCTATACAGTCTGCAGTTTCTCTAGAATGAGAGCTGAGATTTCTAGAGGGGCTGAGACCCCTGACCCCAGAGTAGAGCCAGGCGTGAGGAATCCTGAATGGTGTGGGAAATGGGAGGATATGGGCCAAATCTTAAAGGAATTTTCTGACCCTACATCCTGGGATTTTCCATGTGAACAAATTCAGAACCCAGCTGAGGTGGCAAAGTACCTGAAAGAGAAGTGCCATGGTAATTCTAAGGAGAAGAAGATCATTGCAGTGAGCTGGGCCCTGGCATATGCTTACCATACCCTGCTAGATACTGTAGGGCAGCAGACAGAGGAAGGGGGACAGGCAGATAAATCAGCCACTATCCCAGTCACTCAGGCTGCAGCCAACACCCCAGGCTCGAGGCCAACAACTACACCAGACAGCCTAAGCTAGCAGCTAAACCTGTCAGTAAGCCTCAACCAATGGCTGTTGCTACCAGCACGAGAAGTGGAAAGTGCACAGACAAGACTGATCGACCAGTGGATGATGATGATGATGATGATGCAGGAGAAGGACCCTCGACGCCTCCTGACATAAAACCAGGAGTCAAAGCAACTGGTACAAGATCAGAGGCCAATATTGAGTCTTTTTCCCTAAAGGACCTCCGTGGCCTAAGAAAGGATTACACCCGGCGACCTGATGAGTCTATAATTAGTTGGTTGGTCCGTCTTTGGGATGCTGCAGGCGAGGCTACAATTCTGGATGGCACTGAAGCCAGGCATTTGGGATCCCTGTCACATGATCCTGTCATCGACCAAGGAATGATGAGAGGGCCTAACCCTCACAGCCTCTGGGCACGGGTCCTGGACAGTGTAGCACAAAGATACCTGTGTGCAGATGATCTTTATATGCAGCAGACCCACTGGAAGACGATAGAACAAGGGATCCAACGCCTGAGAGAAATGGCAGTGGCAGAGATTATCTTCTCAGATGACATAACAACTAGGAATCCGGACTTGGTACCATGTACATCTGTGATGTGGCGAAAACTTGTACGACTTGGGCCCCATGAATATGCTTCTGCTTTAGCAATAATGAAGCGGGACGAGAGGGATGAGACCGTGCTTGATATGGCAAAGAAGCTCCGAGCATATGCAGATGCTGTGCATGGCCCAACACATGCCAGAATTGCAGCTGTGGAAACACGTCTGCAGAAATTAGAAGACAAGATAGAGGAGAATCATAAAAGACTCAGGGAGGAGATTAAAGAGGACCTTCTCCAAATCTCAGCAGTACAAATTAGAGGCCCTGGTATCCAACGCAGACGTTCCCCTGATGGGGAGAGGAGGTACACCCCACGAGCTGAGCTGTGGTTCTTCCTACGTGATTGCGGAGAAAACATGAGGAGATGGGATGGAAAATCTACTGCTGCTCTGGCACAACGGGTGCGTGAATTGAAGGAAGGCAAGACCCAAAGAGGAAGTTCCACCAAAAGGAGAGCAGCTCCAGTTGCCCGTAGCCAAGCTGCCAGGTATGATGATGATGATATATCTGATCCCCTTGAAGGAACCTCTAAGACATATGCCCAAGGAAAGAAGGATAAACAGGCTTAGAGGGGCCCTGCCTCTAGCCAGGGAGAGGCGAGGGAAAATCGTGTCTTCTGGACTGTGTGGATTCGTTGGCCGGGCACATCGGAACCACAAAAGTATAAAGCTTTGGTTGATACTGGTGCCCAATGCACATTAGTCCCATCAAGATATGTGGGGGCAGAATCTGTTTCTATTGCTGGTGTGACAGGTGGATCACAGGACTTTACCTTGGTGGAAGCTGATGTGAGCTTGACTGGACATGAATGGAAAAAACATCCTATTGTGACTGGCCCAGAGGCCCCATGCATTTTGGGCATAGATTACCTCCGAAGGGGGTATTTTAAAGATCCAAAAGGATTCAGGTGGGCATTTGGGATAGCAGCTGTGGTGACAGAGGGCATCCAGCAATTGAACACCTTGTCTGGACTGTCTGAGAATCCAAGTACTGTAGGACTTCTGAAAGGAGAAGAGCAAAAGGTACCAATTGCCACTTCCATAGTGCATCGCCGACAATACAGAACAACTCGAGATGCTGTGGTTCCCATCCATAAAATGATCCGTGAGCTGGAGAGCCAAGGGGTGGTCAGCAAAACCCACTCACCCTTCAACAGCCCCATCTGGCCTGTACGTAAATCTGAAGGAGAATGGAGACTGACCGTAGACTATCGTGCATTGAATGAGGTGACTCCACCACTGAGCGCTGCCGTGCCGGACATGCTGGAACTGCAGTACGAGCTGGAGTCCAAGGCAGCAAAGTGGTATGCCACTATCGATATCGCCAATGCATTTTTCTCCATTCCTCTGGCAGCAGAGTGCAGGCCTCAGTTCGCTTTCACATGGAGGGGAGTGCAGTACACCTGGAATCGACTGCCCCAGGGGTGGAAGCACAGTCCTACTATCTGCCATGGACTGATCCAGACTACACTAGAAAAAGGTGAGGCTCCAGAACATTTACAATATATTGATGATATCATTGTGTGGGGGAACACAGCAGCAGAAGTGTTCAAGAAAGGAGAGAGAATCATCCAAATCCTCCTGGAAGCCGGCTTTGCCATCAAGAAGAGTAAAGTTAAGGGACCTGCTCGAGAGATCCAGTTCCTGGGAGTGAAGTGGCAAGATGGACGGCGTCAGATTCCTACTGATGTCATCAACAAAATCACAGCTATGTCCCCACCAACCAACAAGAAGGAGACACAAGCTTTCTTAGGCGCCATAGGTTTTTGGAGGATGCACATTCCTGAGTACAGTCAGATTGTGAGCCCTCTTTACCTGGTCACCCGCAAGAAGAACGATTTCCATTGGGGCCCTGAGCAGCAACAAGCTTTTGCCCAGATAAAGCAGGAAATTGCTCATGCAGTAGCCCTTGGCCCAGTCAGGACGGGACCAGATGTGAAGAACGTGCTCTACTCTGCAGCCGGGAACCATGGTCTGTCCTGGAGCCTGTGGCAGAAGGTGCCTGGTGAGACTCGAGGCCGACCATTAGGATTTTGGAGTCGGAGCTACAGAGGGTCTGAAGCTAACTACACCCCAACAGAGAAGGAGATCTTGGCTGCCTACGAAGGGGTCCAAGCAGCCTCAGAGGTGGTTGGCACAGAAGCACAACTCCTCCTGGCACCCCGACTGCCAGTGCTGGGGTGGATGTTCAGAGGAAAGGTTCCCTCAACCCACCATGCCACCAGTGCTACATGGAGCAAGTGGATTGCCCTCATTACACAGCGCACCCGGATTGGAAAACTGAATCGCCCTGGGATTTTGGAAGTAATTACAAATTGGCCTGAAGGTGAAAGTTTTGGTGTCACAGATGAGGAACAAGAACCAGTGACACGGGCTGAAGAAGCTCCACCATATAACCAACTGCCAGCAGAGGAAACACGCTATGCTCTATTCACCGACGGTTCCTGCCGCATTGTGGGGATGAATCGGAGGTGGAAAGCAGCCGTATGGAGCCCCACGCGACGGGTAGCAGAGGCCACTGAAGGAGAGGGTGGATCCAGTCAACTTGCTGAACTCAAAGCGGTTCAACTGGCCTTAGACATTGCTGAAAGAGAGAAGTGGCCAAAGCTTTACCTTTATACCGATTCATGGATGGTAGCCAATGCTCTGTGGGGATGGTTGGAGAGATGGAAAGAGGCTAACTGGCAGCGTAGAGGAAAACCAATTTGGGCTGCCGAAGAGTGGAAAGATATCGCTACCCGGTTAGAGAAATTACCTGTGAAGGTTCGCCATGTAGATGCCCATGTTCCCAGAAGTAGGGCTAATGAAGAGCAGAAAAACAATCAGCAGGTAGATCAGGCTGCAAAGATAGGGGTGTCGAAGATAGACCTTGATTGGGAACACAAGGGAGAGTTGTTCCTGGCTCGATGGGCCCATGATGCCTCAGGTCATCAGGGCAGAGATGCCACATATAAGTGGGCACGAGACCGAGGGGTGGATCTAACCATGGACAGTATTTCTCAAGTTATCCATGACTGTGAGACGTGCGCTGCCATCAAGCAAGCCAAGCGGGTGAAGCCCCTCTGGTATGGGGGGCGGTGGTCCAAGTACAAGTATGGAGAGGCCTGGCAGATTGACTACATCACACTGCCTCAAACCCGCCAGGGCAAGCGCTATGTACTGACCATGGTGGAAGCCACCACTGGATGGTTGGAGACCTACCCTGTGTCTCACGCTACAGCCCGTAACACCATCCTGGGCCTGGAAAAGCAGGTCCTTTGGAGGCATGGCACCCCTGAGAGGATTGAGTCAGACAATGGGACTCATTTCAAGAATAGCCTTATCAACACTTGGGCTAGGGAACATGGCATTGAGTGGGTGTACCATATCCCCTACCATGCACCAGCTGCAGGGAAGGTGGAAAGGTACAATGGACTGTTAAAAACCACCTTGAGAGCATTGGGTGGGGGATCATTCAAAAACTGGGAGCAGCATTTAGCAAAGGCCACTTGGTTAGTTAACACCCGGGGTTCCACCAACCGAGCGGGCCCTGCCCAGTCTAAGTCCCTGAATATAGTAGATGGAGACAAAGTCCCAGTGGCACATATCAGAGGTTTGTTGGGGAAGGCAGTTTGGATCAATTCTGCCCCGAGTACAGACAAACCCATTCGTGGGATTGTCTTTGCTCAAGGACCAGGTTGTACATGGTGGGTAATGCAGAGAGATGGAACAACACGATGTGTGCCTCAGGGAGATCTGATTGTGGGGTGAGGCAGCATGAGACAGAAGGAAATGTGTCCGAATAAGTGAAAGATGGAAATTTCTACTTGCTGAAGTTTTTACATGCTGTTTAGTATGTTCACGATATGGAGATAAGGGGTGGAATGTCCTAGGGTGATGTTATGGTGTTTCTATCTCCAATCGTGTGTCCTGATTATGTTTGGTATTATGTCCTGTGCTTCCAGGACTGAGTCTGAGAGTGAAGCTTTGTTTTGTCTTGTTATCAGCCGGCTCACCTCCCCCATGGTCTATGTTTAGGAGAGGTTTTAGCTCTGCTTGCCTGCTTGCTCGCTTCTGCCTTTTTCTTTCCTTCGCTTTGCCCTTGCTTTCTGCTTATTAGTTAGTTCAGCTAGGCAGTCCAACTTTTTCCCTGGACTGTTTTCTCTTCCACCCCGTCCCCTCCCTCTCCTGGATACCATCTGAACGGACGGGGACCTGGGAACCCCAAGAAACACCGGGAGGCTACACTTTGTCACCTGCAGCAGTCATCCCCAGCGCCAGAGACTGATAACTGCGCGACCACTCGCCAGAGAGACTGAACTCGTCATCCCTTCAGAACGGTGAAAGAGTTTTTTTGTCAGCTGGTGTTGTCTTTTTTCCCTGTGCTGGGGAGTGTCTTGCTTGTTAAATAAACAGGTTTTTTCTCCCACTCTTCTCCAAGGAAATTCTTCCCGAACCCGGTGGGGTGGGGGGGGAGGAGTCGTGGGGTTTGCTGTCTGGGGGCTCCTTCTGGAGGTTTTCCCCCAAATTTGCCCAAAACCAGGACAATGGCCAATCTGCATTGATCGCCAGCGAAAATAGCGAGGGTGCGGCGTGAGCAGCGGCGAAAGCGCTGAGCGGGGCCATCAAACCCAGCCCAGCAACTCCCGGCGTTCGACAGCCCAGAGGTGGCGCGGACAGCGCGGCCGAGGGTGGAGAACCAGCCTGGCTGTGCGGGAGGGCTCTCACGTGGGAATGTGGTTCTCTAAGAAGGCCATAACTAAATGCTTGCATGGAGATTTTGGCTTCTGGAGCAGTGGGGTAGGGCTGTTGTTGGTCCCTACCCCTCCATCCCAGGATGATGCAAGGGGTGAGGGATGCCATGTGTGCTGTGCACTGGCAGTGATCCTCAAGAAATCCTATGAATCCTCTCTTTCAAACTAGTCAAGCTCAAGGGAAAGATGGGTCCAAAAAAAAAGTGTTGAGTTTTGTGCCCTCCTGCCCTTGTAGGGTGAGGGGCAGGAGGCAGAGGTCCAGCTTGGTCTCTCTCTGACCTTTCCTTTGAGACAACACTGTCTGCTCCCACCACAAAGGCACAGAGGGTGCTCTTTGCCCCCACCAGTGGGAAGTGGCTCTGCTGACCCCACTAAGAGTGCTGGAAGATGAGTCTGTGAACGAAACAGTTGAATATTGCCTAGAGGGGGGTAGCAGGCAGTAGATGTGCCACCATTCTCTTTCCAGGACCCCACTGGGAGTACTTGAACTATCGGCGATGAGAGAGAGACGGGGACACTGAATGGTGATCAAAATCCAATTTTTACTGAGCACTACATGTGCTTATATACCATTTACAGGAAGACTGGTAATATTTTCCTGCAATCACATAGACAAACCTTACACAGACAAACTCTCACATAGACAAACTTTACATTTGGACTTAGTAAAATCTTATTTCCCATAACCCAGACGTGATCCAGTCCTCTTGCAGTCAGATCTCTGTTTGCTCTTGCCAGGCATCCTCGTTGTCAGGCTGCATTTGCTGATTAAATCTGCAGTACTCTCAGTCTCATTTGCATTACCCATATCCACACCTCCCCCGTTTCTTTTAACTAAAAATAGACTCTTATGCGATTTGTCTATTAAATTCTTAACACACCGTAAAATACAAGGAATAACTACTACAATGCATAATATGATGCCTAATACATACAAACCTATTTGAACTAAATTCCTGACCCAGCCAGTGAGTCCCCAGTGCCCTAAGAGCCAGTTCAGCCAGTCGTACCCATGATCTACCCGAAGTTTATTCACACCTTCTTTCAGGGCTTGAATGCTGGCATAGATGGGCTGGGAGTGGTCAGAAAGGTTAAGGCAACACATCCCATCGAATTCCTCAGCCACAGGCGGCGGCGGAGCTCGGAGGCGGCCCCAGCGCAGGTGGGAGCCGCGCTCGGTTGTGCGGGGGCTCGGGGCTCGCTGCGGGCCTCGGGGGCGGCAGGGGGCTCTGGCGGGTTGGTTGTGCCGGTGCCGGCCCGTGTTGGCGCTGGGCTGAGGGCGCTGCGGGAGCGGCTGCCCGCGGTCTCCTTCCCGCTGGGGCCTCGGCAGGAGCCGGTGCCGGAGCAGCGCTGGCTCGTCCCGGTTGCTGTGGGTGGCACAGAGGTGTCTGCCCTGTGCCCGGGGCTGTGCGGGAAAATTCCCGTGGCCAGAGGTTTGTGTGCCCGCAGGAGACAGAGGAGTCCTGTAAAAGTGACTTTATTGATGGACAAAGAGAGAGGCCATGCGGCATTTGCCATGCGGTCTCTAAAACGCCGCCTCCTTTTTATCCTCATTTTCCCGGCTGCGTCTCCCTGTCCCTTTCCCCTCTGGCTGATGTTTTTGGAAGGTTCAGACTTCCCGATCCGCCTACTGCATGTCCTCGTTAATATTCACTCCTCCTACGATATTAATCTTACTGCTTTCAATCCTTCCTTTTCTTATTTTCTCAAGAATTGCCTTTACAAACTTTTAATTTCCATTGACTCAATCTCTTTTCCTGCATCCTCTTTGGCGCAAGGTGTCGTGCATGGTAAAAAGCTGAGAGTTGCTGCAGCACGTCAGAGGAGCAGCAGCATTCGTTTAAGCCGTGGTCTGCCAGGGAACCACGAAAACGTGTCCCATTCCCATCCTTTCTCCGGAATACGAGATATTTTCATATTTCCTTTGCTATCTGTTTAACCACTTTTCGGTTATCATCTGTTTGCAAACAGCCGTTTGCGTCATTTAATTTTCCACAAACTCCTCCTTCTTCTGTAAGTAGATAATCTGATTCCATCCCATGGTGAAATGTCTCGTTCCTCATTTCAGCGGCTTGGTGAGCAGGAAGGTCAGGAGCTGGAGCTGTCTGCTTGGTTATTATTTCAAGGATACTTTTTAACCTAATTATGCCACTCAAATTATGGATGGATTTTATGTCTCCTGATATGAATTCGTTCGGGATCCCAGGGGCTGGTCCATGGTGTTGTAGCATTTGTTCTGGTGGCCGTTCATCTTTTTCCCTTTTTTGGGTGCTCCCTCCTGCCACGGCTGCATCAATTGACCACTTTTATCTTATGAAATGATAAAATGTTTGGATTCCCAACTGATTTCTCTGGACTAGCAAAAACACCTCATTGCTTTGGGGAGAGGGATGATCCCCCTCCACACACTTTTTTTTCATGAAATTTGCTCAATATTCTCCGTTTGCTGTTTCCCTTTGCAGCTTAACCAGTTTCTGTTGCAGTCAGATATCCTCACTATGGGCTCTGCCTTTAGTTGTGCAAATTCCATCTGTGCAAGCAGGCAGAGCTGGGGGTGAGGGGCAGATGGACTCAGGGAAATTCCTCCCCCTGGCAAGAAGGCCCTTGGGCATTGTCCACACTTCTCCAGAGCAATGTTAATTTGCATTTCTAAAACTCCTCTCCTGGCTGCCTGGAACTAGGATTTTCTTCCAGAGCAGCCTTTAGGTGATTCACACGTCCACCCTCACAACCTGCTTTATTTTTCTTTATTATTTTTTTTAACGATTTTTTATTAACAGTTTATGCGTTAAAGCCTCACCATTAATACTCTTCTAGGTTTGCAAAATGCAACTTAAAGGTGAGCTTCTAAAGATCCATTCCGAAATTCTCCCGTCATTAAGAGCCACCACAAATATATAGAAAAATATTCCAATGCAATCAAGTCTTTTCTGCCTCTTCTCCTAAGAGTAAAAATTGCTTGTCACACCCCTGGCCCAAACCTAACTGACAATCTAAAAGTAGGATTAATGTGAAAAATTTTTCTCATGGTGTAATCTTGTCACTGAAACTGCAGGGACAATAAAAAACTCTCCAGCAATATCTTTAGTGTTAGAGAGTTAAGGCATTGCTTGATTCTGGTCAGGATGTGCAACAGAAATAATTTCATCCACACATAGCCCGGGTGTGCAGAGAAAATCATTCCATGAGATGTAAATTTTACGGGATTTTTCCTGAAATTTTACAGTCTGAACCCATTGAAATCCATTGGTTTAGTGTTTATTGCTTCCAGGTTGTGTAGTTTTTAGTGTTTGGTTTCCTATTGCACTCAGATTTCTCCTCTTCTGATGTTAATTAGATCCACATTCCTGGATTTCCTTCTCAGTCTTTTCCAGACCAGGTGTCTCCATCGGGGCCAGGGGCAGTGTCTGGGGTGGGTGTTCCTTGATGTTTGCTGATGTTTCCTTGATGTTTTGTTGAATGTCGTTCTCTTTGTGGATATGTTTTGGGCTATTCCCAGTCTGTTGAGATGTTAAACTCATCTCTGTTGAGTGGTGCCACATCGCTTAAAAAAACCTTTTAAAATTTCTTTCCTGAGAGAAAGGCAAACCGAGCCTGACTAGTAAAACGGAATGTAAAAAATTTTAAATTTGGTAGACTTTCCAGCAATGGAATCGCAGGCAGCCCAGTGTGTGAGTGTAATTGAGAGGCAGAGTCCTGGGTGGATGCTGTGAACAGCAAAGTGCCAAGGCAGGCTCTGTGCCAGCCCAGCTTCCTGTGGCAGAGATTTCACCAGAGACAGGATTCTGGCCACAGACTGCTTGAAATATACATCCCTTATCTCCAGCCCGCACTAGGTGGAGAATTCCCAGGGTAAGGAATTGCAAAGATCAATTCCAAGGGAGAGAATTGAATATCTGCCCTGGCTCTGGCCAAAGGTTATAATGGCCGGATGCTTGGCCTTCAGCCAAGGGCACACACTGACTCAGAAAACACTTCCTAAATGCAGCAACATGTTGCATATTCATAGACCTTCATGCATTATTCAGAATCATTCTCCTCCGACCTGTAAATCATTTTTTCCTTCCCTGGGGTTCTGGTGTCCCATAATCCAGGAATGTAAAGAACTTCCTGATTATCTTTTTTACCATTCTCTGATTTAGTTACATGAAGAAAAGCTTTTTACATCAAAATGTTGTAATTACAAAAAATATATTTACCACAACTATTTCTAAGTTCTGTTAATCGCAGAGCTAAAATAAACTATGTTCATACAGCAAAGTTTTCCAAGAGATAGCATTCATTTTAATATTTGCAAAAAGACAATAATATAATATGTACTTATAACACACGTAGAATCCCAATTTCTTTCCTGAGTCTGGAATAGTCATAGCTGTGGCACCAATCATTTTGTTAGTTTTCATTTTCTCAGCTTTTGTTCCATTTCTTCTGTCCATACCCCAACCTTGAGGCTATTGGGGTTTAGAAAGTGATACAATGTTATGGGTAGAACAGAGAACTCTCAATTCAGGTCCTGCAGTTTCCTATTAATGCTCAGGATTCTTGCACCTCCTTTTCAGTCCTGGATTACTTCTGAGATTCTCCAGACCCTCTCTGGGTCAATACACCACAAACCTTCAGACAAAATATGTCTAACTATTTTCTCCAGCATTTGCTCTTATATTTCAAATACTCAAAGATGCTTTTTAGCCTGAACATTCAGCCATTTCACAGAGGCTTCTTCTACCACTTCTTGTCCTCCTGATTGCAGCAAGTCATCCACATCCTGCATTAACCCAATCCCTGGGGGTGGGTGGGGTAAATTCTTGTGATATTTTCTGCAAGGCTTGCCCCAATAAGGCTGGTGCTTCCGTGCATCCCTGCAGAAGGACCGTCCATGTCTTTCCCATTTTCCCTTCTATCTCTTGTTCCCCCTCAAAGGCAAAATCCAGTTTACCCTCCTGTGTGAGTGGGCATCCCCAGAAAGCATCTTTGCCATCAAGGACTGAATGGTGGAAGTGTGAGGAGGGCACCTGGATCAAGATGGTGTAAGGATGTGAGAGCCCCTGGGTGCTGGGGCCCCCTTGGGCCCTGGGGTTCATCCCTCAGGGGCTGTAGAAACTCTGCCATGGCCTTTGCCTTCCCCTTGGCCTTTTCCTCCTCCCTTCTTGCATTCCCCTGCTGTGCCTTTGTGACCAAGTGCTCCAGGGGCTTCTTCTGCCCCTCCTGCAGCCCCCTCAGTGCCTGGGGGTGCTCATCCTCTGACAGCTGCTGAGCTTTCTGCTAAATCATTCCTTTCTGCAGTGACCCAAGGAAAATGCTTAAAAGCTAATCTGGATGCTTGCACGTCCAATGCCCATTTCCCAGCTGTTCCTTTGTCCTGCTGCTCCTTGTGCTGTGGCTGCCGTGGCCAGCCCGTATCCCAGAGCCGGTGCCTGTCCTGCCGCAGTGTCCAAACGCGGCCCCCCCGGCGGGCAGGGCCGGCAGCTCCACGGGGCCGGGCAGCGGCCGGGGCGTCCCGCAGCCTCCTGGGGGCCGGGGGCCACTGCCGGGCCTGCAATTGCCGGGGGGTGCTGGGCTCAGGCAGCGCCCGGCGCTGAGCCCCGGCTGCCCCACAGCCCCGGCCCGGCCCCGCAGCTCCCCACAGGCCCCCAGCCCGTGCTCCCGGTGCCGCCCCTCTGCGCCCGCTCCTGCCGCTGCCCAGCACAGAGAAACCCCCTGCAATCCTGACCTCCTTGTGTGCCTGTCCTGGCAACCGGGGATACAAAGGATCTGCAGCAGCTGGCAACTTTTGACGAGAAGAGCCTGCTGAAAAACATCCCCATCCTCAGTATTTTTCTCCTCTGTTCCATCAACCTTTTTCTTCCAACATAGAAATCCTGCTGCTTCTTGAGCCATATTCCTGCACACTACACTTCATCATCCATCCGCGGTTGTCTAAATCCCTTCTGGAATTCCCTTATTGCCCCCCTGGCTGTCCATGTCCTTGGTTACCTCTGGATGAATATGCAAACTCCCTCCACATGCTCCCAAGGGACCCTTCAGAGATATTTTGGGATCATCGTCCCTTTGGCCAGGAGCCCTTCCTGGCTTTCCCTTTCTACCCTCCATGGGTGCCCTGCCATGTTCAGTCCCCGAAGATCCCACTGTAGTCCCTGCTGAGATTTTCAGTGCTCTCTGGCTGCCGACTCTTCCCAGCCCCCCTGATCTGTGACTCGTCTGTCTCCTGGCCCCAGCGCCCCCCGGCAGGGGAATTTGGGGAGGTGGGAGGGGGGGAGCGCCAAGGCCGGGCCCCCCCGCGCTGTGGTGGCGGCAGCGGCTGCAGTGGGGAGCGAGTGCGGGCGGCAGCGGCCGAGAGCCCAGCGCTGCCCCAGCCCGAGCTGCCCCAGCTCCATCGCTGCCCCTGCGCTGGGATGCTGTGGGTTTGGGGGGAAGAGGGAGCCGGCAGTGGGTGCTGGGCCTGGGGGCAGCAGGAGAAGGGAAGGAGAAGCAGGGTTGAAGAACCAAATGGTCAAACGATGCCCGAGGGAGGAGAAGGTGGGATTGTGCAGGAGGTCGAAGAAGAATAGGAGGGAGAGGAATGTGAGGAAGAGCAGGTTCACAGGAGGAGAAGGAGAAGTTGAAACGGGAAGCAGCACAAGATTCCAAACCTCCCTGTATCTACAGCATCCCTCCAGTCCCAGGGCGTTGGTCCCCCCCCAACATTTAGCAGGTGACCGGAGAGGAGGATCCACGATTTTCAGAGGGGTGAACTTTGGTGTTTCTGAGTTTTTTTGGCCTAAAAGCTGATTTTTTGTTTTTTTTGCTGTGCCTGAATCCTTATATTTTGCAGTGAGTTTTGGCTGAGTCTTGATGTTTGGAGAGTTTTTGATCTTTGTCATGATGTTTGGAGATTTTGTGCTGAATCTTGATGTTTTGGAGGTTCTTACAGACACAAGATGCACAGTGACTTCGTGATTTGCACTTTGGCAAGGAGGAACTCCCAGTCCTAGGAGCTGTTTTCTCTTGTTCTCTCCCCAAACCAGGATTTTTCATTCCCAAGGCATTGGCAGATGGAGGACGAGGAAAAGCCCCGGAGATCCCTCAGGAGGAGGGGCTGCAAACCCAGCCCAGGGAGCTGTGAGGAGGAAAGACCCTCCCTGAGCCAGGAAGGCGGCTGGAGATCCAGGCGGAGCTCAGAGCTGGTGGAGAAGCCTCCTGGAGGGGAGAAGCCCCACAAGTGCTTGGAATGTGGGAAGGGTTTCAGGTGGAGCTCCCATCTGATCCGGCACCAGAGGATCCACACTGGGGAACGGCCCTATGAGTGTGGGAAATGCAGGAAGAGCTTCAGGACTATTTCTCATCTGATGCAGCACCAGGTGATCCACGCAGGGGAACGGCCCTACACCTGCTTGGAATGTGGGAAGAACTTTGGGTGGAGTTCCAGTCTGAGAAAACACCAGCGCATCCACACTGGGGAGAGGCCCTACGAGTGTCCCAAGTGTGGGAAGAGGTTTCAGACCAGCTCAAATCTCCTTCTACATGAGCGGATTCACACAGAGGAGAGGCCCTTCCGCTGCCCTGACTGCGGGAAGGGATTCAGACGCAACTCCCACCTCATCAGCCACCGGCGCATCCACACTGGGGAGAGGCCCTACGAGTGTCCTGAGTGTGGGAAGAGCTTCTCCGAGAGCTCTCACTTGACCAAACACCAACGGAGTCACCACTAAGGGAAGCCCTGTGAGTGTCCCAAGTGTGGGAAGAGCTTCGTGCTCTGCTCCAGCTCCATCCCCCATGGGAGGATCGGTGTTGGATGATCCCCAGTGACCCCCGTTGGGCAGAGCCCTGGTGATCCGTGGTCCTGGTGATCCGTGTTGGGCAGACACGTGGCTGGGGGGGCTCTGCATCATCCTGTCTCCCTGTGGGCACCTGGATGAATGCTGGGGCAGGAACGTCCATTGGGACCCAAACTGTCATTGGGAACTCCTTAGGGAGAGTGGATTTGTTGACTTTCAACCCCAGAAAATCTTCTGTGTTCAATCCTATCTTCTGGTGGTGCCCTGCTGGGCAGGGTGGAGGAAGAACCCCCGGCCGTGGCTGGAATTGAGTGCAGCGGGCGCCGGAGAACAGCCATGAAACCAGAAACTCATCACGGCTCCTCTGACTAAACCCTACAGTCCTCACCCAGCCCCCAGCGTGGCCTTGAAAGATTCTTTATCCTAAATAACTCCGACTGCCCCACCTGATAAGAATCACAAAACCCTCTGCTGCCTGGGCAAGGTATTAACTCTTTCAATGCCTAGAATAAAACTTTACAGATACTTTATTCTCGCTCCTAAATTGAAAAAAACAACAACAACAACAAAGACAAAATAGTAATACACACAGAAACAATATAAAACCACCAAAATAAAACAAAAAGAAAAGTCAAATCCTAAATAAAGAAAGGAGAAAAGTCATGAACTAAAATTTCTCGTTTTTTAAACTATGGACAAAATACTTTTGTTTCCCTATAACACATACAAATATTATGAAGTGAATATGACTGTTTGTTGGAGGTTGGGTGTTCCCCTTTTTCTCTCTGTGGAATTTTCCCCATTGTTATGCTAGGAAGCTGTGGCTACCCCCTGGCTCAGACGGCTGGTTTTCCCTCGAGGGGAGGGGGAGGGAAGAGGGGGAAACACCGCGATGTGCAGGCAGCAGGTAAAGGAGAGGTTTGGGAGTCTCTCTCTCGCTCGTGGAGTCGGAGGAAAGACGCCGGTGCTGCTGCCCCACCCCCTCGCCATCCCAGCGCCGGGAGCCGCGTTCTCTGCTGTGGGACACCGCACTGCTCCCTTTCCCGCTTTCGGTCTCCCAGCTCCGGACACCCTGCTGGGCACCGTGACCGACACCGTGAGCAGAGAAGTCTCTGCCCATCCCTCTCCCACCCGGGACGAGGCCGCAGCCATTGCCCCGGTCCTCCCGCAGCTGCGGGGGCGGGACCTGCCCACAGCCCCGGTAACTGCAGGGCAAGGAGAGGGTGTCTGCGGCCAAAAAAGGGCTAGAACTGAGTTATTGTTCTGTTGGCTGTTAATTTCATAGCTGTTGTTTTTGTTTGTCTTGTTAGATATATTAGTAAAGAACTGCTATTCCTACCCCCCATATCTTTGCCTGAGAGCCCCTTGATTTCAAAATTATAGTAAAGTGAAGGGAGTGGGGGTTTATACTCTCCATTTCAAAGAGAGGCTACTGTCTCTTTTGGCAAATACCTGTCTTCCAAACCAAGACAGATTTGGGCCTGAGGGCATTGAGAGGAGGGTGAAAAAGGAATAACAGCTCTCTTGAGTTACCTAAGTTTTGTGGTAGGTGACACCATGCTGTCCAGCTTACCCTGGTTTGGGCTCCATGTGGTCACTGCTATATCTCTCCCATTTGCAAGCCCTTTTTTGAACATGGGTCTTATCACTGAGGTTATTGTGGCTATTATCCAGTTCATTCTGTGGGTTGATCAGCAGAGAAATTAATGGATTTTTAACTTCCTCTGGAAGACAATCACATGGATTCAGAGCTTTCACACTCTGAGTGTGTAGTTTTGGGGTTTACTTCAATAATGGTACTTACTGTGAAGAAGTGTCAGCAGGGAAAATGTATTCCCAACCCATCACCCACTTTTTAAAGTCCTCTCCACCAGATTTGAAGGAGTTCAGATCCACTCTAAATGCTAATGATATCATACAGTGGTTGGTGTTGCTGATATGCCTGTTCTATTTAGCAGTCAGAGACAGGGGACATTGATTTGGATAACAACCCTGATACCTACCCCAGGAAATTGGGATGCTGCCCCAGAGCCTGACCCTGCCCCACAGCCCACTTCAGAAATGAAACACCCAGAGTAGGTAGGGGAAAGAGATGAGCCAGATTCTGAAGGAGTACCTTTCCCCAGCTGGTGAGAAACCCTCCCCCTGCCTTGAGGAGGGAGAGTCTGATGGGGCAGCAGTGGAACCCACAGACATTACATCTGTCCAGGTTCCAACTGTACCACAAGGGCACTCACAGACAGCAGCAGTCACCCCTGTGGAAACAAAGAAGTCTAAGATGGAAACAAAGCACCTAGTTAATAAGGATAAGAAAGGAGGGCCCGCACAACCAGCAGGGGAGCCAGAGGTTGAGATCATCACCAAGTCCCTGTCGTAGAAAAGTCTCCATACTCTGCAAAAAGACATTGAGTGACAAGGCCGTGAGGCTTTTACAACCTGGTTACTGCAGGTGTGAGATCTTATGGGTACAGGTGTGCAACTGGATGGTCCTGAGGCAAGGAATTTGAGACTCTTGACCCAGGACTCAGGTGTGGACCAGGTATTTGTAAGGGAGCCAGGCCTCCTTTCCTTCTGGGAGTGGCTTTTAATGAGTGTGAGAGAGAGGTTTGTCCACAGAGAGAGAATGCAGGAGCACCACCATAGAATGTGCTGGAAGACCCTTGAGGAAGGGATCCAAGAGCTGAGAGAAGTGGCAGTGCTGGAGGTGCTCTTTGGGAGGGATGGACAGCATGACAATGACCCTGACAAGGTCAGGTGCACAGGGCAGATGTTGTGCAATCTGACAGACCTGGGGCCATCTCAATACACCACCTTCATTGCAACAATTAATGCTGATAATAACAGAGACAGTGGGTTCTGTTGCCAACAAGCAACAAGCTTAGAAATTTTGAGAGTATGATCAAGGCCCAATGCAGGCTCATGTCTCTGCTGTAATTGTGAGCCTCCAAGAGGAGATGAGGGAGATGAGGGAGGAGGTGAGGAAGAACAGTTCCCAAGCAACACCAGTTCTGTCGTATCACGAGTTCCTGGAACACATTTTCAAGCCCTTCCAGCTGTTTCTGTCTTGCATCACAAAATTTGGCATGTGTTTTGACCATTTAAAGGACTTGTTGCATGCATTAGCATCCAAGGGGTTGCTTTCATCGTGCCCCATCCATCCCACACGGCAGCTCTTGCCATGGCCTGGAGGTAGCAGGAAACAGCAAGGATCAGCTGGAAGGCGCTGGCCACGAATGTCCCTCCCGCAGGCCCCTGGAAGGTCTCTGTGCTCTGCCCACGCCGCCCCTCGTGCGCGCAGGGAGCAGAGCCCTCCCAGCCGGGACAGGATTCCTAATGGTTGCTGGTGTTTTTTTTAGGGAGACTTCCTGCTCAATGCAGGCTTCCCCTCAGGATGCCTGATGGTCTCTGGTGGTTTCAGTGGGGACAGCTCCTGCTCAATGCAGGCTTCCCCTTGGGATCCCTCATGGCAGCTGTTGCTAAGGTTGCTGCATGGTTGCAGGCCTGAGCTGTCGCCTGTCCCCAGCCACTGCCCGCTGAGGGCCTGCTCTTCCAGCCTGCTGGGCATGGGGCTGGCTGCTTTGGAGTTGGGATTCACCTTTTCCTTCTCCATGTGCAACTGTCTGGAGCACAGAGATCCCGGGAGCTGCTTCCTCCTGAGCCAGTGGCACTCCTGGCGCTGGGCAGCGCAGGGCCCTGTGCCCCGTATATACCCCTGCAGGGCGGGGCTGTGCCATGTCACCAGGACAACAGAATGGCCAACAGCACCCAGGAACCCGATAGAACGGCCCTGTGTCACAAAGGGCCCAGCCCAGCAGCCCTTCAGCAGCCCAAGCCCCTGGAAGTGGCATGGAGCAGGTGCCCAGCAGGTGCTGGCTTTGCAGGCTGGGCTGTGCGGGGCCAGAGGAATTGGCCGGATGGACGCAGGCAGGGAGTTGTGGTCAGCGGCTCCATGGGCGGCTGCAGGCCGGGGATGAGGGGTGTCCCTCAGGGAGGGCTCTGCCTCGGCCCCGGGGGGGCCCAATGCGAGGGTGAGGGGCTGGGGGGGCCATGGGGGCGTTCGATCAATGGGGAGGGCCCGGGGAGTGCTGAGAAGGGGGTGGTGAGTGGGGGGGAGGGAGGGGTCCCATGGATTTGGGGGGAGTCTTGATGAGTGTGGGGGGAGTCCCATGGATTTTGGGGTCCTGGTGACCGGGGGGGAGCGGTGAGTGGGGGGGGTCCCATAGATGGGGGAGGGGCAGTGAGTGGGGGGGATCCTGGCGCGCTGGGGGGGTCCCAAGTATCCGGGGGGTCCC
This sequence comes from Sturnus vulgaris, assembly GCF_052056855.1. NCBI lineage: Eukaryota > Metazoa > Chordata > Aves > Passeriformes > Sturnidae > Sturnus > Sturnus vulgaris. The sequence goes on from NW_028276170.1 coordinate 15,262,388, forward strand.
AGCACTTTGGGGCGGTCGGTGAACGGGGGGGCAGTGAATAGGGGGAGCCCCGGTAAATTGGGGGGGGGGGTCCCTGGTGATAACCGGAGGAGGGGGGGAAAGGAGCGAGCCCCAAGGGACGCCCCCCGGTGCTGGGGACACCCCGGTGTCCCCCCAGCGCACACCCCCCCCATTCCCGCTCCTGTTCCCGGGGGAAGTCAAAGGGGAGGGGCGGAATCCCCGGGATGGGCAGGGGGGGCACAAAGGGGGGTCCGGGCCCTGTGCACCGGAGGGTGGTCGGTACACGAGGGGGGGGGGTTCCAGTCCCGGTGCCCGAGGGGGCGTCCCGGTGCCCGGTCATTCGTGAGGGGGTGTCCGGTGATTCCTGGGGAGGTCTCCGCTGGTCCTGGTGCATGACGGGGGGGTCCCGGTGACTCATGGAGGGGTCTCCGGTGATCTCGGTGCCCGAGGCTGGCGATGTTTGAGGGGGGGTCCGGCGGTCCCGGTGCACGATGAGGGGGTGTCACTGCTCGATGGGTGGGGGGAGTCCCGGTGCACGGTGACGGTGCTGATTGATGGGGGAGGTCCTCTGGTGGTCCCGGTGCCCGGTGATTGATGGAGGGGGTCTCCGGCGATTCCTCGGGAAAGGGGGGGCGGTCCGGTGATGCCGGTGCACGAGGAGGGGAGAGAGGAAACTCGAGGGTCCTGAGGGGGTCCCGGTGCACGAGGACGGTTAAATTCGGGGGTCCTGGTGCTCGTAGGGGGGGTCGGTTCCTGGTGTGTGACACAGAGAGAGACCCCGGTGACACTGGGGACCCTGGCACGGGGCTGGTGACACGCAGGGGCTCCGGGTGGCACAGAGACTCTGCCCAAATTCTCTGGCACGAGGTCCTGGTGGCACGAGGGGCTCTCGGTGATACGAGGAGCTGGTGGCACTCCAGGGGCTCCTGATGGCACAAGGAGCTGGGGGCACTTGAGGGGCTCTTGGTGACACAGGGCTCTCATTGTCACTCGCAGGGCTCTCGGTGATACTAGAAGACCCCTCGTTCCTGCTGGTGGCACTCGAGGAGCTCTTGGTGACAGTCGCAGGGCTCTCAATGACACGAGGGGCCCCCAGATTCCTCTCAGTGACACAAAGAGCTCCCCAAACTGGTCTGGGTGACACAAGGAGACGGTGGCACGAGAGGAGCCCTTTGCAGGAGGATCTGTCGCACGAGGACCCCCAAAATTCCTCGAGCGAACCCCCCCGAAATCCTCGCCCGGGACCCCCCCACTCAGCGCGAGCCCAATCCCCCCCCCCCTCCTCCTGCTCCTCACCCCGGGGGTCTCCGGGTGATCCCGCCCCAGGTCCTCCCCTTTCCCCCTTTTCCCCCAGGACTGGGAAGGTCGGAGGGACTGAAGGGGGGGGTGCAGGTGCGGTTTTTTTCCGGGGGGGTCCCGGCGGCCCCCGGGGCGGGGTCAGTGCTCAGCAGCGGGGCCGCGCCGCTCGCACCCGTTGGCCGAGATCGGGGGGGGCGGGGGCGGCCCGGGGACCCTGCTGGGCCCCCAAATCACACCCGGGTCTGCTGCTTTAGTCCTGTGCTTCCAGCGCTGATTTTTCTCCTAATTCAGTCTTTTGCTGTATTTTTTTGCTAACCTTTAATAAACCTTTAAAATTTTACAAAGTGAGCGTCGTTTCTCCCACCCTTCACTGCTGGGGTAGGAGGTGCAGCTGGAAGGAGAGAGGAGTGGGGGAAAGCTGGTTTGAAGGGTCTTCATTTACTTCTCATTATCCTGCTCTGAGTTTTTGGAGTTTTCTGCCAGAAATCTCTCCCCTCCTCCACTCATCCACAGGGGTTTGGGGAAGTTTTCCCAATTTGGGGGCAATCAAAGCCATGCACTGATGCTCCTAAATAGGGAATAGGAGAAGTGAGGCTCCAGGGCTTCCTGCTGAGTAGGTGCTGTTATAAATGAGAAACTACAGTCTCGATATTCAACAAAATTTAGATTGCGTTATTTGATATAGACAGGTCAAGCAGTGCTGGAGAACGTGAGGAGTCACCGTGCACTCCACGCTCCATCGAACCTTGGTTTGCAGCCTCTTATTGTACGGTCTCTCGTTGTAATCAATAATCTTTGTGTTTTTGCTGTCATCATTTTGCCAGGTAAGTACTGGTGGTCGAATAAATATCCATATTCAAATTCACAAAGTCCCTGGGCATTCGTCAGTCTCACAGAAAACCATCTGGTCTTTGTAGATAAACACCAGGAAAGTCTGGTTTTTGTAGATAGGCAGCACTGATCAAACAAATGTAGGAAGGATTATCGGGAAGTCTGATTTTGCAAGCTGGTAGTGAATAAAACTTATTTGAAAAGCATAATATTCATAACAAGGGGATTTAAAACAGAATGACGTAATAATATATTTTCCTTTACCTAGTGTCCATGCTTCACTTCAGACTTTAGTACTCTGGTTTATACAAGCCCCAATACTTTTATGATTACTAGGAATTTTTTATCACTTATCACAGTGCCAGCGAACACGCAGGGCTGGGAAAGGCGTGCCGGGAGCTGCGGAGAACTTTGTTTGTTTCCAGGCCAATGGCGGCTCGGGCCCGGGCCCGTTCCAGGGCTGTTCCTCATCTCCGCCTTTGCCCTCCCACAGCCCGGGGGGCCCTGAGAGCGCGGGCCGAGGCTGGGCCGTGTGCAGAGCCCGGCCCTCGCTGCCATTGGCTGATTGTGCCAATGTCACTCCTGGTTGTCGCGCGCTGATTGGGCAGAGCAGCAAAGGCGCCATTGTGGCAGCGTCTGTGCGGGCCCGGCAGCGGCGGCAGCGGCCGGAGCCCGGGGAGGCGGCGGCGCGATCCAGAGGGATCCCAGGGGGTGGATCCAGGTGAATTTCCTGGAATTCCCCCTTTTCCCCTCCCCCCCGCGCTCCCTCGGGCACTTTCACTTTCGCATCTCTCGAACTGCGCCACAGCTGCGACCGGGGACAGCTGCGATGGCTCCAGCGCTGGGTCTGGGGCTTCTCTTGGGGCTCCTGGGGGTCCGGAGGGGTGGCGACGAGAGGTGAGTGGGACCCCCCGAAACCGGGACCCCCCCCTGAACCGCAATTCCCGGGCACCGGGAACCCCGTAAACCTCCATTCCCGGGCAGCAGAACCCCTTGAATGCCCATTTTGGGTCCTGTGTCCCCCCTCAGTCCCCTTTCCCAGCACTGGGACCCTCCTGTACCCCCACATCTGGCACCGAGAACTTTCCATACCTCCTTCCCTAGCATTGGGACCTTCCCGTACCCCTTCATTTGGCATGGAGATCCCACTGAACCTGCATTTCTGATCATCGGCTCTTGGGTTTTACTGGATTTTTTTTTCTCTTATATTTACATAAATCTATGTATACAAACAACAGGACGGGAACGCTGGAGCAGTTGTCTCGAAGCTTTATTCCATCACAATCATCAGTTTCATTTTACAGAACCAAGCAAGGGAGATGGAACAGCTTCAGCTGCTAGCCCAGCAGGCGAAGTTCTCTTTGTTACAAAGTCTTTTAACTAGTTTCTGACCAATAGCATTAAAAGTATGAATAGTATTAAAAGGTGACAAGCATTTGCTCAGGCCAATTAATAAAGTTACACGTACATCTTGTTTTGAACACTACTTGCTTGTAATAGCTTAAAACAATGGATAAAGGTTGATTATTAAGCTTACATATTTCTACTATCTTGCTTAACATTTTCCTATCTCTACACAGCTCGCAGCCCTATTGTTTCATGTCCTTGAATCTTCAGCATTCTTGTATTTCTCCATCCTGAGATTTGCTTTCACACAGCTTTCTGAGAGTTTTATACCTTTTTATTTCCCACAACTGGCACCCCCTGAACCTTCATTTTCGGGCACCGGAACCCCCTTGAGCCCCGAATTCCAGGAAGGAAACTCCCCCTTAACATGCATTCCCCAGCACGGAAACCCCCTGAACCCCCATTTTTGGGCACTGAGACCCTCCTGCACTTCCATTTTCAGGCGAACCCCCCTTCCTGGGCACAGAGACCCCCTCGAACGTTCATTTCGGGGCACCGGGACCCCCCTGTACCCACTTCCCCGGTCCTGAAAGCTCCTGGAACCCTCCTGAACCCTCATGCTCGGCAAGGGAACTCGCCTGAACCCCATTTCTGGGCACCAGGACCCACTGCACCCCATTGTCCGGCACTAGGACCCCCTGAACCCACATTCCGCACCAGGATCCTTGTGCGACCCCAAATCCAGGAATTAAACCCTTCCTAACCCTCTATTCTAACGCACCAGGACCACCCTGCACCCCGTTATCCAGCACGGAGATCCCCTTGCAGCCCCTTATCCAGAATCCATAGCCTCCCTGCACCCCCTTTCCCGACCCTCTCCCTCTCGGAGACTCCAGTCCCCTTTTTCCTTTACCTCGGGACCCCCTGGATCCCCATTCCTGCCTTTCCCAGCCCCCACTCTCAACTTTCCTCAACCCCTGCACCCCTTTTCCTGGGCACAGGGACCCTCTGGACCCCCCATTGCCTTCACCCCCCTTTCCTTGACCCCGGGACCCCCTGAACCCCCATTACTGGGCATGGGGACCCCCCTGCACCTCCGTATTCATTACTGGGACCCCCTCCTGGATCCCCGTCACGTGTACTGGGACCCCCTGCACCCCCTTCTCGGGCATCCCGCCCTTCCCAGACCCCAGACCCGCCTTTTTCCTTCTCCTTTGCACCCCCAGATCTCCCAAATTTCCGTGTCTCCCCTGTTCTCCACTCCCGGCGCTTTCTTAAGGGGGGTTTCAGGGAGTCCCAGGTGGTTCTCAGAGAGCTCCAGGGGGGTCGCAGCGGGGATCCAGAGGAGTTCTCTGGGATTCCCCCGTCCCTACTCCCCGCCGCGCTCCCTCGGTCTCGTTCGCTTCCGCGTCCCAACCTGCGAGACCGGGATCTACCCCGGCGACCGGTGACGTCACTTAAATATCGATCTTCCATTGGTGAACAGGATATGGAGGCAGGAATGGGGGGGGGGGGTTGGAGTCAGAGCTGAGGGCGGGGCCGGTGCTGGGGCCGGGGCCGGTACTGGGGGCCGGTACTGGGGGCGGGCCCGCAGCGGAGCAGCGCGATGGCTCCAGCGCTGGGGCTGCTCTTGGGGCTCCTGGGGCTGCTGGGGGACCCGGGGGGCGCGACGAGAGGTGAGTGGGGCCCCCGAAATCGCGATCTCCCTGAACTGCCATTTCCAGACTAAACCCTAAACCTTCATTCCTGGACTCGGGAACCCCCCACATAGCCACATTTTGGGTCTTGTGACTCCCCCCATCCCCTTCCCCGGCACCAGGACCCCCCTGAACCCCCATTCCTGGGCATGGAGACCTCTGTGATCATGCATTTCCTGGAACCGGGAATTCCCTGCGCCCCATTACATAGCACCGGGACCCCCATGATCTCCCAATTCCTGGCGATCAGGATCCCTCTGAACCCCGAATCGCAGCATGGGAGACCTTCTGAGCCCCCATTCCTGGGCACTGGGACATCCCTGAATCTCCGTTTCCGGGCCTGGGACCCCCTGCACCCCCTTTTCGGGCATCTCGCTTTTCCCAGACCCCAGTCCCGCCCTTTTCCTTGACCTTTGGATCCCCCGGACCTCCATTCCTGCCTGTCCCAGCTCCCAGATCCCCTTTCCCTCAACTCCGGGGATCTCTGGACCCCCTTTCCTGGGCACAGAGGCCACCTGGATCCCCCATCCCGCCTCTCCCAGTCTTTGTATCCCCCTTTCCTTGATACTGGGGGTCCCCTGAGCCCCCATTCCTGGACACTGGAATGCACTCCCTTCCCGGCTATCCCAGTTCCTCTTTCATTGATCCATGACCCCCTCAACCCCCCCAAATCTCTGTGTCCCTCCAGTTCTCCACTCCCTGCGTTACCTGGATGTGGCGGTGTCAGAGCCCAGCCCAGGGATCCCCCAGTTCATGTCCATTGGATACCTGGATGGGATCCCCCTCACACGCTACGACAGCGAGAGGGGCCGGATGCAGCCACTGACACAGTGGATAAAGGATGGAGCCGAGCAGGGATTTTGGGATAGGAAGAACCAGATCTGTGAGAGGAGCCAGAACGTGGCTGCTGGGAACCTGCATATACTGCAAGACTGGTACAACCAGAGTGGAGGTGAGTGAGGGGATCTGTGGGGCTGGGATTTATGGGGCTTGGATGTGGATTCACAGGGTACCAATGGGCTGAGATGGGGATCCATCCATTAGGCTGGTATGGGATATCTTGTGATCCATGGGCTGGGATGTGGATCCATGGGGTTGGAATCAGGCTCTGTGGGTCTCCATCAGACTCTGGGGTTGGAATGGGGCTCTATGGGGCTGGGACACAATTCCATGGCTCTCTGTGGGTACAATCCTCCCAGGTCTCCACACTGTACAGCGGCTTTTCGGCTGTGACCTCCTGTCTGACGGGAGTGTCCGTGGATCCTACCGGGATGGCTACAATGGGCAGGATTTCACCTCCTTTGACCTGGGATCCAGGAAATTCGTGGCTGCCGACAGCGCTGCTGAGATCACCAGGAGTCGCTGGGAACGTGAAGGGAACAATGCTGAGAGCTGGACGAATTACCTGGGGCACATCTGCCCAGAACGGCTCCAGAAATACGTCAGATACGGACAGAAGGAGCTGGGCCACAAAGGTGGGAGCAGAATTCCTTTGGGAATGTGGAATTTAGGAGTGAGGAACTTGGGAACATGATAATTCCTGTGGGAATTCCATGGGCAAATCTCACCTCCATCCAATTCCAGTGGGAATTCCAGGGGCAGATCTCAGCCCCATCCCATTCCAGTGGAAATTCCAGGGGCTGATCTTACCCCCATCCCATTCCCATGGAATTCCATGGATGTCTCTCACCGTTATCCCATTCCAGAGCCCCCTGATGTCCATGTGTCTGGAAAAGAGGAACACGGGACGCTGATCTTGTCCTGCCACGCGTACGGATTCTATCCCAGCTCCATTGCAGTCAACTGGATGAAGGGGGATGAAATCTGGGATCAGGAGACGGAGTGGGGCGGGATCGTTCCCAACAGCGATGGCACCTTCCACACCTGGGCCAGGATCGAGGCGTGGCCGGAGGAGCGGGAGCAGTACCGGTGCCGGGTGGAGCATCCCGGAATGTCAGAGCTCGGGATCTACGCTTGGGGTGAGGCTGGGAATGTGGAATGTGGGAATTGGGAATTTGGAATTCCCCATTGGGGATTCCCCTCCCTCTCCTCACCATCCTGCATTTCCCAGACCCAACTTCTGGCGGGAATCTCGTCGTGGTGGTTGCTGTGTCCATCGCTGCCATCATCATCCTCATTGTCCTCATTGGATTCATTGTCTGGAAGCGCCAATCTGGTAAAACACGGGATGGGGGACGGGATCCACCCGGCACCGTTCTGGGAATCCTGTACCACCAACACTGATCCTACTCTTTTTCCACAGGGAGGAGGGACAGGAATGGATACAACATAGCAGCCGGTGAGTACCAGTGGTGGATCCAGCTCTGGATCCCCTCTTTGTGGATCCTAGGATGGATCCTGGGGTTAATCCCAGTGTGTGATCCGTGCTGGAATCTCATGGATCTTCTCTTTCTGCAGGAAAAGATGTGGGAACCAACGGCTTGAATGCAGGTACAGAGTGGGATCAGGGTGAGATTCCAGAGGAGGACTGGGGCAGGATGGACAGATTGGGATCATGGAGGAATTCTGGATCAGAGCAGGATCAGATGGAATTGTGAAGTGGGGTTGGGGCTGGATTCTAAAACGGGAGATGGATGGATGGATGGATGGATGGATGGATGGATGGATGGATGGATGGATGGATGAATGGGGCAGGATCAGGGAGGGATTCCGGAGGGCTACTGGGGCAGGATGGATAGAGCAGGATTGGAGGGGGATCAGGTAGAATTCTGAAGGAGCTCCTGCTCTCCATGGGCTCCAGCCAGGTCCATCCTGCGGGATGCAGACAGGGACAGGGTGACACCATCTTTTCTCATCCCAGCAGGAATCACTGCCTGAGTGATCCATGGAGCTGGATCCAGCCCCTTCCTTCTTCCCAGGAAACCAAGAGCTGCCAGCAGAGCTCATCCTGCTGCTCCCAGACACCCACAGCTTTTGCTAATGGATCCATTTCTGATTTTCCAGTGTTTTGAAGCCAGGAACCACAAATATTCCCAATGCTTTAGTTCTGCTGTGAAATTATCCTGCTTTGGGGCAGTAAATCCTGCTTGGGGCAATAAATCCTGCTTTGAGCAATAAATCCGAGTTCCCTCCTCCAGTGTCCAGCAGTTCCTCTCTGGGAGCCAGGAATGGGGATGGGGACACTGGGGACAAGGATGGGGACACTAGGGGCAGGGCTGGGGATAGGGACAGGAGGGGCAGAGATGGAAACAGCAGGAATGGGAATGGGGACACCAGGAGCAGGTTGGAGACAGCAGGAGCAGGATGGGGACACCAAAATCAAGTTGAGGACAGCAGGAGTGTAATGGGGACACTGGGAACAGTTTGGGCACACCAGGAGCAGAACGGCGACAGCAGGACTAGAACTGGAACGTGCCAGCTACATCCAGCTCCATCCCCCAGGATTCATTTCCTGCTCTGTGTCCCATGTCCAAGGTGTCCCCAGGAGGGTTTGGCTGCGTTGGGCTCCTGGAGGGGCAGTGGGATGGGGGGAGGGGTCAGACCAGGCCTCATTGTCCCCAAAGGTCCTTGAGTGTCCCAAAATCGGGGCTCGGGATCTTGGAGAAGTTCCCTGGCCATGACACGAGCATGAGATGGCCGTGAGATGAGAGTGACCATGACACAACCACAGCCCTGACCAAGAGATGATTTGGACCAAGAGATGACCATGGGTTGGCCATGAAACAACCATGGCCTTGGGGTGACCCTGATGTGGTCGTGGCCATGAGATGACCATGAGGTGACAGTGACATGATCATGAGGTGACCATTACAGTGAGATGACCGTGAGCATAAGATGATGATGATCAGGAAATGACCATGACCATGAGATGGCCGTGACCATGAGAGGACCACAAGATGATGGTGACAATGAGATGACCACGAGATTGCCATGACACCACCACGGCCATGAAATCCTGAAGGCCATGAGATGATCATGACTGTGACCATGACACATCTTGACCAAGAGGTGACCACGAGATGACCACAACACACCATGGCTATGTGGTGATCAAGACCATGAGATGATCATGACACAACCATGGCTGTGAGACAATTGTGACCATGAGGTGACTGTGAGGTGACCATGACCATGAGATGATGGTGACCATAACTATAGGAAATAAGAAAAGCCTTACAGAATAAGTGTGGGAAGATAAGTTGAAAGGATAGTGCAGAAGGCAATCTTTCCCAATGAATTACACCTGTACTGATTACTGAGGAGTGCAAACAGCCTTGCCTGCCCAATGAGGATGGGTGTTTTATAAAAGAGTGGGCTAGCTGGCCACTAGTCACAGTCACACTGGCAGTTGGAGCTTGAGACTGAGGATCTGCTGCAGTTTGGGGTGGAGTCTGCTGGCTGTGCTGTGAGGAGAGAAGGGACATGGGGCTGTGCAAGGGGCAGATGAGATAAGAAGTTGTTGTGACAGGGTTAGGTGGCTGGGTAAGGGACAGGATGAGGTTTAGCCAGTCATGTAGAAGGAAGAAGGAAACTTGCAGAGAGAGGAGGAGTCAGAGCTGTGTGGAGCTGCCTGTGAGGGAAGGAGTCAGAGTTGCCTAAGAGAAGTCCATTGAAATAAGGCATGAAAAGTTTTTAATAAAGGACTGCTGATGATGCCAGTCATGTCCATCTCAACATAATTACTACATCCCCCCACGTCCCCACCCATGTCTCAGTTCAATGTCTTTGTTTTTACCCCAAGAAGAACTTTTATTTTTTTATTTTTACCCCATGAAGAAAAATGAAAAGCAAATCAAGGCCAAAAGAAAGGGATTTCCTTGTCCATGCCAGCTGAGGATCCATGTACTTTGGTGGGAGGGAAGAACCCCACTGTCTCTAAAATCTTGGTCTTTGCTCCAGTTCATCAGTATTTGGCTGCAGAAGACACCCCTGGGCAATAGGAAATAAAAACCGTAGAATCACTGAGGTTGGAAAAGACCCCCGAGACCATTCAGTATTCCTGCATGCCACCAGAAGATAGGACTGAATGCAGAAGATTTTTTTTTGGCTTGAAGTCAACAAATCTGCTCTCCCCAAGGAATTCCCAATGTCAGTTTGGGCCCCAATGGACGTTCCTGCCCCTGCATTCATCCAGGTGTCCACAGGGAGCCAGGATGATGTGGAGCCCCCCCAGCCAGGTGTGTTCCCAACACGGATCACCAGGACCACGGATCACCAGGGTCACTGGGGAATCTCTAACTGATGTCTAGAGAGGCTGGACAGAGTTAAAGGAGTCAAGGAGGTTTTTACTAAAAGGCCTTCAAAGGATTCACCTTGGGCAGTACAAGAGCCCGGCCGTGGCTCTACCCAAGATGGACGAGCGGTCACAGATTTTCACACTTTTATCAGTTTTGGTCGATTTACATCTTGGGGTTAATTGTTCAATTGGAGCTCCAGGTTATGAAGTCCCATTCACCCAGATTGCTCTCCTCAATTCATTGTTGTTCACAATTTTTGGGCCTGAAGCTGCAACGGTGTCCTTGGCTCTCAGGCTGGAAAAGGATTGTTTTGTCTAACTAAGCTGTGAAGAGAACTTGCTAACACTTTATTTGAAGTTCAGAGTCACGCACTAGGGCAGCACAGAATCTGAAAAATATGAAAGTTGAAAATTAAGGCATCTTTTCCCCCCTTTAAAGGCTTAACAAGGCCTTTACCTTGTCAAGTCTCTATTCTAAATATTTGCTAATAATAGGTGTTTAATAATGGATAAGTATCTAAAATATAGTAAATAACAATAAGAAATATTTATCAGCAGATAAATATCTAATAATAGATAAATATCTAACAGTAGAAATGTCTTGCACAGTTGGCTATCATGCAAAGAAGAATAATGATTGTTATGAACATTTCTTTGGGCATAAAAGAGGAATAATTGAAAACATATTTTTATCTGCATCAATCTCTGTTCTTTTAGTAGTTTCCGGAGCAGAACCCTTCTTAACTCTGGAGCAGTGAATCCAGGATCCTTTGCCAGCAACTTTGACTGAGGTGAGGGTGGTTAGCAGGACGTGGAATGGTCCTCTCCACTTGGCTTGCAGAGGATCACTGTCCCACCACTTCACATAGACCCAATCTCCAGGCTGGAAGGGATGTGCAGGTGTGTCCAGTCCTATGGGTCTGGATAGCAGGATGTAATTCTGGAGCTTCTGCAATGTGGAGCCAAAGCCATTAGATATCTCTGTGAATCAAGTTTGCCCTTCATGTGAATTTCACCTGGAACATGTGGAATCTGATATGGCTGCCATACAGTATTTCATAGGGACTGATGTTATCCCTCCACCTCGGTTGGATGTGGATACTCAGTAAAGCTTCAGGCAAGGCTTGAACCAATGTCATGGATGTTTCCTGACAAAGTTTACTAATTTGTGTTTTGAGGGTCCCATGCATACGTTCAATTTCACCACTTGCTTGGGGTCTGTAAGGTGTGTGCAGATCCCAAGTAATTCCCAAAATCTGGCTCCCTTCTTTAACCACTGTTGTGACAAAGTGCTGTTCCCTATCTGATGACATCCCCAAGGGAACCCCAAACCTTGGAATTACATAATTGAGCAAAACTTTCACTCCTTCCTTGGCTGTGTTAGTGCGACAGAGGAAAACTTCTGGCCATCCACTGAAAGTGTCAACTAATACCAGTATGGACCAGTGTCCCTGTTTGCCTGGTAATGCTGCAAAATCCATTTGCCAGTAATCTCCAGGAAGATGCCTGGCCTTTGTTACTCCTAACACAACTCTTTTCCTCATATCAGGGTTGTTTCTACAGCAGATTTCATATTTGCTCACTACTGATTGTACAATGTCAGTAATTCCTTTTCCTATTACCTGTTTTAGATGTTTCAAAAGATTTTCAACACAAAAATGTTGAAATGTTTTCATGTCCTCTCTGGGCTAGCTGCCATCTGTAAAAAGCTCCCGATCTGGATTTTCCAGGGGCACGTCCTTCAGGTCTGGCCAGCTGGAATAGACCTCTTCAATTGTCTGCAAACAGTCCTGATCAGGCACATCGTCAGTTAAGGTGGAGGACAGAAACATGGCAGGCTTAACAACAGAAGTTGTTCCCAAGGTAACACCATCCTGCTCTAATAACAGCGATTGGTATTTAAGCATCCTATTCCCGGCCAGCCAATGTCCCCCCTTTAGTTTGTGTACAGCTGCTGTGGCATGGGGTGCATACACTACAATGTGTCACCCAAGTGAAACACTTAGTCTTAGAGAAATTAGGATTAGTTAAAAGTTAGTTATTTACTAGAGTTTATTAAATGGCGCTGAATAAACATAGGCCTTGCTGAAAATAATTAAGAGTTAGAAGTTAGAAGAAACTGGCCTTCAGATGGTTATCTGAAACTTAAATAATTTATTGACTGTCATTTTATGTTTGCTCAGCTGTGCTTGCAACGGGAACAGATGAAACTAGTAAGTAGTTTCAATTGCAAGCAGAAACTTATTCAAAGTCATGAAGGGAGGGAAAATTGGAGTTCTCCCAGAAGCCATTTGTATTGTCGTCGATAGAAAGGGTCGAGAGTTCAGGGCGAGGAAGACTCGCCTTTCTTCCTCTTTTTAAGACCCCTCCCCACAAAAACTACCCCAGACTTAATTCAAGAAGCCAACCACGCATGCTTAATAGCGATTCAAGCTAATTACCACAGGAAGCGGGGGGATGGGAGAGGCTGGTATTATGAATATGTATTTGTTTGATGCTTTTGTCAATAAATCGACTCTGTGATCACCTGTAATTTTGCAGTGTGTATTGGAGGGTTACCTCAGGCTGCTGTCCAGCACTGAATAAACATACACTTTCTAACTTTAAATTGTTAAAGAGTCTTTTGTCCGTCACAGTTGGGTATCAGTAATAGGCCAATACTCTTATTTTGGTAAATCATTTGGTGACCGCAGCAGGACTCTCTTCTCTCTGGCCGAGGGCCAGCGAGGTTCGGGACCCCTCTTGGGCGCCCACCTGGGATCTTCCTAGGAAGAGAGCTCCTTTTCCTCGCTGGCACCCCGGGGGAAAGAACGAGATCTGCCGGAGATACGGACAAAAAAGGTATGGTTAAAAATTAAAGATAACCACTTTTAAGAAAGGCAAACTGATAAGATGCTGCGAGATGTCAAGCGCGCAGTGAAAAAGCCTGAAGTGGATTTGTTTGTAAGTTTCCGTGGAATTTGGCAGTGGTTTGTGTTCCGGGTGAGATCAGTAACAGCCCCAGGAACTCTTGTCCCGAAGCGGGGCCGGTGGCGGCCGCCGGGAGCGGAGCTCGCCCGGCAGCGTGGGCAGAGCTGGGGCAGGGCAATAACAGCGTTCATGGCAGGGCTGTGGTACGGGAGCTGTGGTGGCTCCAGTTCTATCTGTGGTTTAAAAGCAGCGTGGTGGGCTTTTAGCTTGAGGGATCCGTCACGAGTGGTGGTGTGTGGGTGACTCCATTTTTGGGTTGCAGAATATGGTGATCACAGTCTGTGTGCTCCAGATGCGCGTGTGTTCTTGAGCGTGTGGATGGAACTTGTTTTGTGTGCTTAGACTGTGGGTTAGCGGTGTGCTGTATGCACTTTGGTTTGTGTGGTTTTGGGAGCATGTTCGCAAAGTAGTGTATGTGTTTTGAATTTATGTATGTGTAGGTTGTGGAAGAATTTTGAGATTTGCGGCTGATTAGCAGAAGGGATACACCCGGGAGGGCGGAGGAACCCAAAGCACTTGTATTACACTTGAATCGCGGCGGCTGGGCTGTGTGTGAGCTTTGGCTCTGTGTGTGTGAGTTTTGGCTGTGTGTGTGAGCTTTGGCTGTGTGTGTGAGCTTTGGCTCTGTGTGTGTGTGAGTTTTGGTTGATGCGTGTGAGCTTTGGCTCTGTGTGTGTGCAAGCAGTGAGATTGTGAACGGTGTATTACCGGGTGAGAGCGGCAGTTTTGTGTTTAAGCTGTTTGTTTTGTGTTTAAAGGAAGCGAGCAGTGTGGGTGCGGTTTGAAATTACATCCGGCACAGTCGGGAGTAACCCCGGTACCCGGTACTGCGGGTTTGCAGCTTTGAGCAAGATTTCTCGGTTTCCGTCCAACCCCGAAGTTTTAATTGCGGCTGTTTTAACTGCGAGAAAATATAGTTAGTTGTTTGTGAGGCTTTAAAATCACCAGTGTGTGGGGCACTATTCTGACAATTGTTGTTGGTCCCTAGGTGCGGAGGGGAGAGGCAGCGACGTGAGTTCAGAGCTACCCTCCCCCCGCAGAGGAATTGTGCCTTGGCCGAAGTTTGCCGGATTTTCGGCGTGGCTTTGTGAATATTCAGCCCAAGGTACAACGAGAGAGGTTTGGTTTGCCAGCGAACTGTGATCAGAAATTTGAAGGGGGAGAAAACGAATTTTTGTTTTGAATTTTGCCATTTTGTAAAAGTGTTGTGAGTGAAGTGTTTGGAAGTGTTTGGTTGTGATACATTAATTCCTTTAGAGGTGAATAAAAAGGAACTTTTTTTTTTTAGTTGTGTAGTGCGCGTTGTGAGTATTTTAGAAAGATATCGCCATTTTGTGGTGAAAGGTTTCATTCTTTAGGCAACACAGCCATCTTGTGTCAAAGATTATAATTGCAGAGCTTAAGTGATTTGGTTCGCTGCTTTCACTGTTAACCCTTTTCCTTCAGTTGCTTTTATCTTTTCCCTTTCTCTCCTGCTGGTAAAATTATATGCCTAGGAATAGAAGGTTCAGGGAGGGGGATCCCAGGCCAAAGGAACTTCCCTGTCCAAGGGGGAGCTGTGACTGTAACCCGTGGGTTGTGTTTCGTTGTGTAATTTGTCGACAACTGTGGGTCTGGCAAGTATACAAGTGGAGGATACCTAGAAATGGAATTTGCGATCTTTGTCACAGAAAGGACTAAAAGGCTACCCAGATAGTTATATGGATTTTATTGGTCACTGGTCAGGAGGCACACGGTAGCAATAGAATATTTGAGCTGTTAGAAAACGGGATTTCAGGAACCCCACAGAAACCAGCACAGATCCTTAGGGGTGAGTGTGCTCAGTGTACCTTTGTACCTGATTATCACCAGGTGAAGCTTCGGAGTTGGGACAAGATTAAAAGGCGTTGAGAGAGGAGGAACTCTCAGCATGGGGGCGAGTGAGAGCAGAGAGATTCCTAAAGACAGCCCCTTGGGATGTATTTTGACACGTTGGAAAGAGCTGGTGGGCCATGGTGGTACAGAAACCAAGAGAGAGCTTGTTAAGCTGTGCCCGCAGTGGTGGCCACTTTAAAGACTTGAGGAGGGGTGAAATGGCCACCAGCCAGGACGCTTGACTGTAAAAATTTGTTACAGCTAATGCTTTTACTTAGGCGTGAACAAAAATTGCAGGAGGTTATTATGCTGATGTTTTCCACCCTTTGGAATCACTACAAGTGGCAAAGGGATTGTGGGATTAGGCCACCATCTGACCCTTCAGTGTTGGCTCTGGAAAAAGATAATAAAGCTAACGGGGGAAAATCCAAGCGACGTTGCAGTAAGTGTTCAATAAACCAAAGATGCACACATCCTGACAAGATACATAGTATGGAAGCTCAGGAAAAAGAAACAGAAGAATTGCTTAAAAGACCCTCTAAAAGGCAGGAAAGGGGAGGGGTGATAGAGAAAGTAGATTCAGAGTAGCCATCAACTCCAGCCTCTATCCCCACTTCATCCCCTGCATCACCTTCCCTCGGGAGAACAGGAATTAAAGCAGGATTTCCCCCAATTCCCAAAGCATGAGAGCCAACCTGACTGTACCCACCGTCACCCCCAGTGACAGTGAGGAGGAAGGGCCCTCCCCACAGGGTCCCAC
Source organism: Sturnus vulgaris (assembly GCF_052056855.1). Lineage (NCBI taxonomy): Eukaryota > Metazoa > Chordata > Aves > Passeriformes > Sturnidae > Sturnus > Sturnus vulgaris. Next base: position 15,278,343 of record NW_028276170.1, read on the forward strand.
AGCATCAAGGACCTGAAAACAAATTAGAGAGGCTCCTCTGAGGGAGACAGTAACCTCTGAGGGAACAACAGTGCCAGTTAAAGTTCCCTTTTCTGCATTGGATCTGGATTCCTGGGAAAAGATTGCTAAGAGTTATCAGAGCGATCCAATGGGTGTTGCTAAGAGAATGAAGTTTATGGTTAGACAGCACAGGCCTGGTTGGACTGACCTCCAGCTACTGCTTGATTCTTTAACAGACTCAGAGAAGCAGTTGGCTTTGAAGGTGGCTGAAGATCTGGCTGAGGATGATTGCAGAACAACACAGGAGGACATTAAGGATTTATTTCCCCTTCAGGATCCAGGTTGGAATGCTAATAGATCAGAGGGAGCAGCACAGCTAACAAAATACCAGGAATTAATAGTGAAGGGGCTGGAAAGAGCAATTCCTAGAACCATAAACTGGTCAGCCCTGTATGCTATTAAACAGGGTCCCTTCTGAATTTCTAGACCCGTTGTGAGAGGCAATGCACCGACACACCACCCTGGATCCTGAATCCGCTGACGGAACACAACAGTTAATCACAAAGCAAGAGGCCTTGGATTGTTCCAGGGGGTCACAGAGACCTGATGAAGACTCTCCTGACTTCATCCTTCGAGACCACTGACCCATTTCGAGAGCACCGACCCAATTCAAGAGAAAAACTGCGCACACGTGAAGGACGAATGGGCTCATTTTAATATGGGATGGGGATGGGAGGTGCTGGGGTTATGCACATGTATTGTATGTAAGATCTTGGGCAATAAATAGAGGGCAAAGAACCTTGTTCGGGGCGGTCACGCCTTTGGGAGGTGACTCCCGTGCCGGTGAATAAACACACCACTTTGTAACTTTAATTAGTTAGAGGGTCTCCGTCCGTGATTATTCCGGTTTTTAAGGATTCAGGCCCCGGCTCAGGGGGTATCACAGCCCCCCCGTTCCCCGCTGTGGCGCTTTCCCACCCCCCTTTCGGGTGGCTGCAGCCCCCGCTGCTCAGCGCCGCCGGCTCAGGCTCCCGTTCTCCCCGCGGGGCCCGGAGCTCCCCCCCCGCCGTCTGCTGCCCGACTTGGGAGCTGCCTCTGCACTGCAGCCACAGGCGGCTCTGCGCTCATTTCGTCCCAAATCATTTTCCGGTGATGATTATCCACTTCTTCACTGATTTGAGGCTTATCAGCTGTTGCAGACACTGGGATGATGGTACAATGTTGTAGTGCTTGGTAATCCTGTAATTTCAGATGTGTTATTAATTATATCTGTTATCAGAAATGTTTTATATTGTTGTATCTGAATTATTCCCGATTGCTGTAAGTGTTTGGTTTTACTATATATATTGTTTTGTTTTGATGTTCCCTTCATGTTCAGTGCAAGAGTCACGCATGCTGTTTTTAAAACAAAGAAGGGGAAATTAACTCCTAAGGAAATATGAATAATGCAATATTTATACAAAAAAAAAAAGAAAATATTTTTAGGTAAACCTCATTAATTGAATTTACAAAGACTAATTAAGTCATTAACTTAAGGAGAAGGTATGCATGTGTTTTTATCATCAACAAGTTCAAAGCAGTCACCTGTTCATTCAGCCAAACATCAGTTGCCTCCAAGAAAATGAAGCCCAGTGAGAAGAAAAAGAACCTAATCACCATGCAGCCTTCGTGGCCAGAACAAAACCAGAAGCAGGACTGCCAAGACATGGCTGTGTCTGGAAATTTACAGGCAAATTGCCAACAAAAGCCTTGTGTCAACATCATGGTATAGTGTTCCTACTAACCTTCCTCAGTTATTCCCTGTTCCAGGATCCAAGAGCACTTGGATTCAGTGATGTCAAAGATTAACATTTCCAGCTAATGGACTATTTGGACTTTAAAACAATGGTCATTTATTCCCATTTCCCTAGGAGACACTGGACATTATTCTTTTGTTTTCTCATGCTGTGAAACCCTGTGTCAATGACATGATAGAATTTGCTAAGTTTTGTTGATTGTAATCGGTCTTTTGTGTATCTTATCCCATATCTAAGAGATAACCAGTGATAAACTTAATGAGATACCACCCTCACAAGAGAGAGCTATTTTATCATCAGAACATATGAGCCTTCCTTGAATTAATGAAAAAGGGTGAGATGTTGCAGTCAGGTAGACAAATTATAAAAGGCTTCATAAAATCAGGTCTTGCTCTCTGCTAAATTAATAGCTAGCCTGTCATTTCTATGTGCAGCTAAGTAACTTGCTTGTTCCCAGTTGAAAACAATCTTAAGCATGAAAACAATGAACACAACAAGCTATTCTGGTAAGAGAACCGTTTGCACCTGCAAGAAATAAGAAATCTGTCGTGCTGGGGACAAGGACGTTCATTCCCTTCCAGGAGCCCAATGCCCGGCTGGGGCTCCAGGGCAGGGGGTCCTTGAGCAGCTGCCCCAGAACCTCCGCCAGGGTCTCCCAGCGCAGCCGGAGCCGCTCGGCCTGGGGTCCCCAAAGGCCTCAGCGAGCCCCAAGTCCCTGCCAGGAACCCTCAACTCCCTCCAAGCCAGCATCCCCCACAGCCCCTGCAAGTTCCCCCCATGGCACCGGCCGTGGCCGTGTCCCCACATGTCACTGGCCATGTCCCACCATGTCCTCACCCATGGCTGTGTCCCCACCATGTTTCCATCCCTGTCACTGTCCCCCACATCTCCATCCATGCCCGTGTCCCCCCATGTCCCCACGAATGGCCACGTCCCCCTCCATGTCCATGTATCCCCATGTCACTCTCCATGTCTGTGTCCCACCATGTCATTGTCCCCCCATGTCCCCACCCATGTCTCAGTTCTGTGTCTTTATTTTTACCCCGTGTTGGATGTTTTAAAGGGATGAAGAGAAATGAAAAGCAAATCAAGGCCAAAAGAAAAGGATTCCTGTGTCTGTGCGAGCTGAGGATCCACGTGCTTGGGAGGGAGGGAAGAACATTTTTGGAGGAGTTTCCACCCCACTGTCTCCAAAATCTTGGTCTTTGCCCCAGTCAATCACCATTTGGCTCCAGAAGATACCCTTGGGTAATAGGAAATCAAAATCCTGGAATCACTGAGGTTAAATGTAGTAGTTTTGGTTCATTAATTTGAATTTTTTTGTTGTGAGAGAGGATTAAGAAGTAGACAAAAAACAGGTTTTACTTTAAATGGTATAGAGAGAAATTTTATTACTAGAAACTATAAGAAAAAACCCTTAGAAGAAAACTTTAGGCTACAGCTTTTTCTTCAATACATTTTTTTTAATACTAAACACGTACAAAAACAACTCAGTCTACCATCTCTAAAATAGTTTTTCACTCATTTACTTGAAAGAGGAGACTTTTTTTCAGTCTATGGAGATTTCTTCATAAGAAAACGGATTCTTCTTGTTTTGATATTACAGTGATTAGCTTCCCAGGAGAATGGAAATCTGATTACTATCTAAAAATCCTTTATACAGACTAACAATTTTTCTCATAACTTTTATTGAGGACTATATTAACTTCTGATGCACAGTTTAAAGATTATAACAGTTTAAACAAAACCTTACTTCATTTTTGAGAATAGAGTTTTTTCCTTTTTGTTTTATTGGGGGGGACAGCAGGGGTTTTCTTATTATTTAAACCTAGGAGATTACTGCAATTTTAACATTTGTTTACTTTAATATTAATGCTTTTCTTTATATGTACAGTTGGAACAGTCATATTCACTTCAAAATATTTTTACATGTTTTAGAGGAAACAAGAGTTTTTTCTCCATAGTTTAAAAAAAAGTGAAATGTTAGTTCATGACTTTTCTCCATTCTTTATTTCGAAGCTGACTATTCCTTTTGTTTGATTTCGGTGTTTTTATATTGCTTCTGTGCGTATCACTATTTTGGTGGGTTTTTGGTTTTGGTTTTTTGGGTTTCTTTTGTTGTTTTGTTTGTTTGTTTGGGGGGGTTTTTTGTTTGTTTGTTGTGTTTTTGTGTTTTTTTCTACCATCCAACACCAATCCTCCCATTGGGGATGGAGCTGGAGCAGAGCACGAAGCTCTTCCCACACTCGGGGCACTCACAGGGCTTCCCTTAGTGGAGACTCCGTTGGTGTCGGGTCAAGTTAGAGCTGTCTGAGAAGCTCTTCCCACACTCAGGACACTCGTAGGGCCTCTCCCCAGTGTGGATGCGCCGGTGCCTGATGAGGGTGCAGTTGTGCTTGAATCCCTTCCTGCAGACGGGGCAGCGGAAGGGCCTCTCCTCTGTGTGAATCCGCTCATGTTTGAGGAGATTGGAGCTGGTCTGAAACCTCTTCCCACACTTGGGACACTCGTAGGGCCTCTCCCCACTGTGGATGCGCTGGTGGCTTCTCAGGTGGGAACTCTGCCCAAAGCTCTTCCCACATTGCAAGCAGGTGTAGGGCCGTTCCCCTGTGTGGATCACCTGGTGCTCCATCAGATGAGAAATAGTCCTGAAGCTCTTCCTGCATTTCCCACACTCATAGGGCCGTTCTCCAGTGTGCATCATCTGGTGCCGGATCAGCTGGGACCTGTAGTTGAAACCCTTCCCACATTCCAAGCACTTGTGGGGCTTCTCTCCTCCAGGAGACTTCTCCACCAGCTCTGAGCTCTGCCTGGATATCCGGCCGCCTTCGCGGCTCAGGGAGGGTCTTTCCTCCTCGCAGCTCCCTGGGCTGGGTTTGCAGCCCTCCTCGTGAGGGATCTCTGGGGCTTTTCCTCCTCCTCCTCCATCTACCCACGGCATGGGAATGACAAATCCTAGTTTGAGGGGAAAAAAAAAAAAGAGCACCTTGGGCTGGGGGTTCCTCCTTCCAAAGTTCATCTCAGGAAGTCATTTGGCATCTTGTGTCTATAAGAACCTCCAAAACACCACGATTCAGCACAAAAATTATCCAAACATCAAGACATAGATCAAACACTCCCCAAAAAGTAAGTTTCAGCCCAAATCCCCCCCAAAATATAAAGATTCAGCCCCTGCAAAAAACCAAAGCACCAACATTTAGCCCTATAAAGCTCACAAACAGCAAGATTCACCCCTGTGAAAATCATGGATCATCCTCTTCGGTCACTTGCTGCATATGGGGGGAGCAACGCTCCTGGGGCTGTGGGAGAGGCTACATTTACAGGGAGGGGTGGAACATTGTGCTGCTTCTCATTTCTGACCCTCCTGCGGTGTCCCTACTCTTCCTCACACTCCCGCCCATTATTCTTCTTTCTCCTGCACAATCCCACCTGCTCCTCCCACGTGCAGCGTTTGACCATTTTGTTCTTCAACCCCGCTTCTCCTTTCCTTCTGCTGCTGCCCCCAGGCCCAGCACCCACTGCCGGCTCCCTCTTCCCCCCAAACCCACAGCATCCCAGCGCAGGGGCAGCCATGGAGCTGGGGCAGCTCGGGCTGGGGCAGCGCTGGGCTCTCGGCCGCTCCCGCCCGCACTCGCTCCCCACTGCAGCCGCTGCCGCCACCACAGCGCGGGGGAGCCCGGCCTTGGCGCTCCCCCCCTCCCACCTCCCCAAATTCCCATCCAGGGGGGCGCTGGGGCCCGGGCCGGGCGCAGGTGGCTCCAGGTGGGCAACGCTGGGAGCTGCGGCTCTGCCTGGACACTGCTGCGTCATCACCGCCGCGCGCTCTCATTGGCTCAGCGCTGCCCGAGGGGCGGGGCTGCACCAAGCCGGGACACCCTGCTCCAGGGGGGATGGCCCCAAAACGGGGGACCCCCATGCAAGGAACAACAGCAAAGGGTCTCTACAAACACATGCTGCGAATCCGCTTGGACACACGGCCGGGGCGTGGACATAAGGAAGTGACAGCAGAAGCCATCAGGGTCAGAAAATGTTATTAATTGACCACACAGACTGCTGCTCAGCCAAGGTCCTGCTCAATTCATGAACTCCCAGAGGAAGAACAAACACTTAACAGAGCCATGAATATCGCTAGCTATTCAAAAGTGGGGTGCATATTAACGGGGGGGGGGGGGGGGGGAATACAGCAGGTGCATTGGAAAGTCTGTACCTCTCAAGAAGTTCAGCCAATGGGAAAAGAGAGAGGGAGATGCAGCTGGGAAAATTAGGATGAAAAGGATGCTCTGTCTACTAACAATTGCAGAGACCCCTTGGGAAATGGCCCATTGACTCTCCCTTTTTTTTTGAATGAAATTACTTTTACAGGACTCCTCTGTCTTCTTTGTGCACAGAATCCTCTGGTGATGTGAATTGTCCCACACACCTTGGGACTCGACCGGAATTCCTTGCCCCGTCCGGGGCGGGGGGGCAGTGAATGGAGCTGAAGGTGCCTCACCCAGTTTGGGTGATCGGCTCCCTTGTGTGGCTGCGGCGCCGGGCATGGACTGGGTACCCGAGAATGACCAGGAGACAGACGAGTGACAGATCAGGGGGGCTGGGAAGAGTCGGCAGCCAGAGAGCACTGAAAATCTCAGCAGTGACTACAGTGGGATCTTCGGGGACTAAACATGGAAGGGCACCCATGGAGGGTAGAAAGGGAAAGCCACGAAGGGATCCCGGCAAAAGGGATGATGATTCCAAAATATCTCTGAAGGGTCCCTTGCGAGCATGGTGAGGGAGTTTGCACATTCTCCCAGAGGTAATCAAGGACATGGACACCTAGGGAGTCAATAACGGAAGTCCAGAAGGGATTTAGACAACAGGGAATGGATGGTGTTGGTGTGCTGGGAAGGGATTGGGTGAAGGGGAGTGTGCAGGAATATGGTTCATGAAAGAGGCAGCAGGAAAAATCTATGTGGGAAGAAAATGGATGATGGAAAAGAGGAAGAAGAGAAAAATACTGAGGATGGGGATGTTTTTCAGCAGGCTCTCATCCTCAAGAGTTACCAGCTGCTGCAGATCCTTTGTATCCCCGGTTGCCAGGACAGGCACACAAGGAGGTCAGGATTGCAGGGGGTTTCTCTGTGCTGGGCAGCGGCAGGAGCGGGCGCAGAGGGGCGGCACCGGGAGCACGGGCTGGGGGCCTGTGGGGAGCTGCGGGGCCGGGCCGGGGCTGTGGGGCAGCCGGGGCTCAGCGCCGGGCGCTGCCTGAGCCCAGCACCCCCCGGCAATTGCAGGCCCGGCAGTGGCCCCCGGCCCCCAGGAGGCTGCGGGACGCCCCGGCCGCTGCCCGGCCCCGTGGAGCTGCCGGCCCTGCACGCCGGGGGGGCCGCGTTTGGACACTGCGGCAGGACAGGCACCGGCTCTGGGATACGGGCTGGCCACGGCAGCCACAGCACAAGGAGCAGCAGCACAAAGGAACAGCTGGGAAATGGGCATTGGACGTGCAAGCATCCAGATTAGCTTTTAAGCGTTTTCCTTGGGTCACTGCAGAAAGGAATGATTTAGCAGAAAGCTCAGCAGCTGTCAGAGGATGAGCACCCCCAGGCACTGAGGGGGCTGCAGGAGGGGCAGAAGAAGCCCCTGGAGCACTTGGTCACAAAGGCACAGCAGGGGAATGCAAGAAGGGAGGAGGAAAAGGCCAAGGGGAAGGCAAAGGCCATGGCAGAGTTTCTACAGCCCCTGAGGGATGAACCCCAGGGCCCAAGGGGGGCCCAGCACCCAGGGGCTCTCACATCCTTACATCATCTTGAACCAGGTGCCCTCCTCACACTGACACCATTCAGTCCTTGATGGCAAAGATGCTTTCTGGGGATGCCCACTCACACAGGATGGCAAACTAGAATTTGCCTTTTAGTGGGAGTAAGAGGTAGAAGGGAAAATGGAAAAGACATGGACGGTCCTTCTGCAGGGATGCACGGAAGCACCAGCCTTATTGGGGCAAGCCTTGCAGAAAATATCACAAGAATTTACCCCACCCCCAGGGATTGGGTTAATGCAGGATGTGGATGACTTGCTGCAATCAGGAGGACAAGAAGTGGCAGAAGAAGCCTCTGTGAAATGACTCAATGTTCAGGCTAAAAAGCATCTTTGAGTATTTGAAATAAAAGAGGAAATGGTGGAGAAAATAGTTAGACATATTTTGACTGAAGGTTTGTGGCGTATTGACCCAGAGAGGGTCTGGAGAATCTCAGAAGTAATCCAGGACTGAAAAGGAGGTGCAAGAATTCTGAGCATTAATAGGAAATTGCAGGACCTGGACTGAGAGTTCTCTCTTCTACCCATAACATTGTATCACTTTCTAAAACCCAATAGCTTCAATGCCATGGTATGGACAGAAGAATAGCAACAAATAAAATGAAATATAACAAAATGATTGGTGCCACAGCTATGGCTCTTCCATACTCAGAAAAAAAAATTGAATCCTAGGTGTGTTATAAGTACATGTTATATTATTTACTTTTTTCAAATATTACAATGAGTGCTATATGGTGGAAAACTTTGCTGTATGAACATAGTTTATTTTAGCTCCGCGATTAACAGAACTTAGTTGCGATAAATATATTTTTTTGAAGTACAACATTTTGACGTAAAAAGCTTTTCTTCATGTAACTAACTCAGAGAATGGTAGAAAAAATAATCAGGAAATTCTTCACATTCTTGGACTCTGAGACACCAGAACCCCAGGTAGGGAAAAATAATGATTTACAGGTTGAGGGAGAATGATTCTGAATAATGCATGAAGGTCTATGAATATGCAACATGTTGCTGCATTTAGGAAGTGTTTTCTGAGTCAGTGTGTGCCCTTGGCTGAAGGCCAAGCATCCGGCCATTATAACCTTTGCCCAGAGCCAGGGCAGATATTCAATTCTCTCCCTTGGAATTGATCTTTGCAATTCCTTACCCTGGGAATTCTCCACCTAGTGCAGGGTGGAGATAAGGGATGTATATTTCAAGCAGTCTGTGGCCAGAATCCTGTCTCTTGTGAAATCTCTGCCACAGGAAGCTGGGCTGGCACAGAGCCTGCCTTGGCACTTTGCTGTTCACAGCATCCACCCAGGACTCTGCCTCTCAATTACACTCACACACTGGGCTGCCTGAGATTCCACTGGTGGAAAATATACCAACTCTAAACTTCTATTACATTCTATTTTACTAGTCAGGCTCGGTCTGCCTTGTCCCAGGAAAGAAATTTTAAAAGGTATTTTTATGGACTGTTAGACCACTCAACAGAGATGAGTTTAACATCTCAACAGACTGGGAATAGCCCAAAAGATACCAACAAACAGAACGACATTTAACAAAACATCAAGGAAACATCAGCAAACATCAAGGAACACCCACCCCAGACACTGCCCCTGGCCCAGATGGAGACACCTGGTCTGGAAAAGACTGAGAAGGAAATCCAGGAATGTGGATCTAATTAACATCAGAAGAGAAGAAATCTGAGTGCAATAGGAAACCAAACACTAAGAACTACACAACCTGGAAGCAATGAACACTAAACCAATGGATTTCACTGGGTTCAGACTTTAAAACGTTTAGGAAAAATCTAGTAAAATTCACATCTCATGGAATGATTTTCTCTGCATACCCGGGCTATGTGTGGATGAAATTATTTCTGTTGCACATCCTGACCAGGATCAAGTAATGCCTTGACTCTCTAACATTAAGATATTGTTGGAGAGTTTTTGTTTTTCCTGCAGTTTCAGTGACAAGATTACACCATTAGAAAAATTCTGCATAGCAATCCTACTTTTATATTCTCAGTTGGGTTTGGACCAGGGGTGTGAGAATCACTTTTTACTCCTAGGAGAAGAAGTAGAAAAATCTTGATTGCATTAGAATTTCTTTGTGTGTATTTGTGGGTGGCTCTTAATGATGGCAGAATTTCAGAAAGGGTTTCTTGATGCTCACCTTTATGTTGCATTTTGCAAAACTAGAAGAGTATTAATGGTGAGGCTTTAACACATAAACAGTTAGTAGAAAATTGTTAAAAAAAAAAAGAGAAAAGAAAAAGAAAACAGATTGTGGGGGTGCACTTGTGGATCACCTAATGTCTGCTCAGGAATAAAAGCATTGGATCCAGGCACAGCCAGGTTGGGGCTTTAGAAATGCAAATTAACACTGATAGGGCAATGTGTGCACAATGAACCAGGATCTTCATGCCTGTGCTGTCACTGTCCAGGTTATATAGGGTGTATTGGGGCACTGGGGTGTTTTTGGTGCCACAAGTTCAGGGAAATGAGTTGGAAATCCAAGTATGTGGTGATTTAATTAGAGAAAAGTGGTCAATTGATGCACCCCTGGATGGAGGGAGCACCCAAAAACGCAAAAAAGATGAACAGACACCAGAGCCAATCCTACAACACCATGGACCAGCCCCTGGGAACCCTAACGAATTCAGATCAGGACACACAAAATCCATCCATACTTTGAGTGGCATAATTAGGATAAAAAGCTTCCTCGAAATAATAACCAACCAGACAGCTCCAGCTCCTGACCTTCCTGACGACCAATCCACTGAAATAAGGAAGGAGACATTTCACCATGGGATAGGATCAGATTATCTATTAACAGAAAGAGGAGGTGTTTACGGAAAATTACAAGACTCAAACTGCTGTTCGCGAATAGATGATAACTGAAAAGCGGTGAAACAGATAACAAAGGAAATAAGAAAATAGCTCATATTCTGGAGAAACGATGGGAATGGGACACGTTTTCGTGGTTCCCTGGCAGACCACGGCTTAAACGAATGCTGCTCTTCCTGTGATGTGCTGCAGCAATTCTCAGCTTTTTACCATGCACGACACCTTGCGCCAAAGAGGATGCAGGAAAAGAGATTGAGTCAATGCAAATTAAAAGTTTCTAAAGGCAATTCTTGAGAAAATGAGAAAAGGAGGGATTGAAAGCATTAAGATTAATATCGTAGTAGGGGTGAATATTAAGAGGGACATGCAGTAGGCGGATCGGGAAGTCTGAACCTTCCAAGTACCTCAGCCAGTGGGGAAAGGGAGAGGGAGATGCAGCCGGGAAAATGAGGATAAAAAGGAGGCTGCGTTTCAGAGTCCGCATGGCAAATGCCGCATGGCCTCTCTCTTTGTTCATCAATAAAGTCACTTTTACAGGACTCCTCTGTCTCCTGCGGGCACACAAACCTCTGGCCACGGGAATTTTCCCGCACAGCCCCGGGCACAGGGCAGACACCTCTGTGCCACCCACAGCAACCGGGACGAGCCAGCGCTGCTCCGGCACCGGCTCCTGCCGAGGCCCCAGCGGGAAGGAGACCGCGGGCAGCCGCTCCCGCAGCGCCCTCAGCCCAGCGCCAACACGGGCCGGCACCGGCACAACCAACCCGCCAGAGCCCCCTGCCGCCCCCGAGGCCCGCAGCGAGCCCCGAGCCCCCGCACAACCGAGCGCGGCTCCCACCTGCGCTGGGGCCGCCTCCGAGCTCCGCCGCCGCCGCCTCCCCGGGCTCCGGCCGCTGCCGCCGCTGCCGGGCCCGCACAGACGCTGCCACAATGGCGCCTTTGCTGCTCTGCCCAATCAGCGCGCCAGAACCAGGAGTGACATTGGCACAATCAGCCAATGGCAGCGAGGGCCGGGCTCTGCACACGGCCCAGCCTCGGCCCGCGCTCTCAGGGCCCCCCGGGCTGGGTGAGGGCAAAGGCGGAGATGAGGAACAGCCCTGGAACGGGCCCGGGCCCGAGGCGCCATTGGCCTGGAAACACAAACAAAGTTCTCCGCAGCTCCCGGCACGCCTTTCCCAGCCCTGCGTGTTCGCTGCCTCCGGCTCAGCGCGCAGCCCTGGAGCCTCACTTCTCCTACCCCCTAATTAGGAGCGTCTGTGCTTGGCTTTAATTTCCCCCAAAAAGGGAAAACTGCCCCACAACCCCTGTGGATGAGTGGGAGAGGGGAGAGATTTCTGGCAGAAAACTCCAAAAACTCAGAGCAGGATGATGAGAAGTAAATGAAGACCCTTCAAACCAGCTTTCCACACGCCTCCCTCTTTCCAACTGCACCTCCTACCCCGGCAGTGCAGGGTGGGAGAAACGACTCTGACTTTGTAAAATTTTAAAGGTTTATTAAATCTTAGCAAAAAAAATACACCAAAAGACTGAATAAAGAGAAAAATCAGCGCTGGGAGAACAGGACTAAAGCAGCAGACCCGGGTCTGATTTGGGGGTTCAGGGGGGTCCCCGGGCCGCCCCCGCCCCCTCCGATCTCGGCCAACGGGTGCGAGCGGCGCGGCCCCGCTGCTGAGCACTGACCCCGCCCCGGGGGCCGCCGGGACCCCCCCGAAAAAACCCGCACCTGCACCCCCCCCTTCAGTCCCTCCGACCTTCCCAGTCCTGGGGGAAAGGGAAGGACATGGGGCGGGATCACCCGGAGACCCCCGGGGTGAGGAGCAGGAGAGGGGGGGAATTGGGCTCGCGGTGAGTGGGGGGTCCCGCGTGAGGATTTCGGGGGGGTTCGCTCGAGGAATTTTGGGGGTCCTCGTGCAACGGATCCTCGTGCATAGGGCTCCTCTCGTGCCACCGTCTCCTCGTGTCACCCAGACCAGTTTGGGGAGCTCTTTGTGTCACCCAGATGAATTGGGGGGCTCCTCGTGTCACCGAGGGCTCCGCGAGTGACACCGAGAGCCCTGTGTCACCAAGAGCCCCTCAAGTGCCCCCAACTCCTTGTGCCATCAGGAGCTCCTGGAGTGCCACCAGCTCCTCGTATCACCGAGAGCCCCTCGTGCCACCAGGACCTCGTGCCAGAGAATTTGGGGAGAGTCTCTGTGCCACCCGGAGCCCCTGCGTGTCACCAGCCCCGTGCCAGGGTCCCCAGTGTCACCGGGGTCTCTCTCTGTGTCACACACCAGGAACCGACCCCCCCTCCGAGCACCAGGACCCCCGAATTTAACCGTCCTCGTGCACCGGGACCCCTCAGGACCCTCGAGTTTCCTCTCTCCCCTCCTCGTGCACCGGCATCACCGGACCGCCCCCCCTTTCCCGAGGAATCGCCGGAGACCCCCTCCATCAATCACCGGGCACCGGGACCACCAGAGGACCTCCCCCATCAATCAGCACCGTCACCGTGCACCGGGACCGCTGGATCCCCCCTCAAACATCGCCAGCCCCGGGCACCGAGATCACAGGAGACTGCTCCATGAGTCACGGGACCCCCCCCGTCACGCATGAGGACCACCGGAGACCTCCCCAGGAATCACCGGACACCCCCTCACGAATCACCGGGCACCGGGACGCCCCCTCGGGCACCGGGACTGGACCCCCCCCCCCGTGTACCGACCACCCTCCGGTGCACAGGGCCCGGACCCCCCTTTGTGCCTCCCCTGCCCATCCCGGGGATTCCGCCCCTCCCCTTTGACTTCCCCCGGGAACAGGAGCGGGAATGGGGGGGGCCGTGCGCTGGGGGGGCACCGGGGTGTCCCCAGCACCGGGGGGAGTCCCTTGGGACTTATCCCCCCCTCCTCCGGTTATCACCAGGGACCCCCCCTAATTTACCGGGGCTCCCCCTATTCACTGCCTCCCCTTCACCGACTGCCCCAAAGCGCTGGGACCCCCCCCTCACTCACCTCCCCTCCCCATCCATGGGACCCCCCCCACTCACCGCTCCCCCCCCCCGTCACCAGGACCCCAAAATCCATGGGACTCCCCCCACACTCATCAAGGCTCTCCCCAAATCCATGGGACCCCTCCCTCCCCCCCACTCCCCACCCCCTTCTCAGCACTCCCCGGGCCCTCCCCATTGATCGAACGCCCCCATGGCCCCCCCAGCCCCTCGCCCTCGCATTGGGCCCCCCCGGGGCCGAGGCAGAGCCCTCCCTGAGGGACACCCCTCATCCCCGGCCTGCAGCCGCCCATGGAGCCGCTGACCACAACTCCCTGCCTGCGTCCATTCGGCCAATTCCTCTGGCCCCGCACAGCCCAGCCTGCAAAGCCAGGCCTGGCACTGTGGGGCTCGGGGGGTCTGTCCTGGGCCACTGGGCCTCACAGGGCTCTGGGCACAAGAGCGCTGTCACACACTGAAATGTTATGGGGAATGGCTTAAACGCTGCCAGGAAGGAGATTTGCACATTATGGCTAAACTGAATAAAGAGGCTGAGACCAGCCCAGCCCAGCCCTCCTTCACCTGACTGCAGCTTTGGCCTGGGACTTGAGCGGCCTAACAGCACCTGAGGTACCATCAAGGTGACACCATTGATCAATTGCCTCTGGTCTAGGGACAAGGACACAAAACTGAGGCAGGAGAATGTATCCAAAGAAAGCCAAAGCCAGCAGCTGTCCTGAAAATCAGCTTGGGCCAGGCTGGGGCTGGGGGAGGCCGTAGCCCACAGGCTCATCTGCTGAGGCCACGTTTGCACACACTGCCCACAGCCAGCCAGGGAGGAGGAGAGTTCTGGGGCTGTGGGGGAACCTCTGCCCACAGGCACTGAACACCCATCCTCCCTCACACAAACTGGCTCCGCTGGAAAATCCCCAGCCCGGGAAGGCCACATCCACGGCACATTGCCGTGAGGGGCAGCTGAGGAGGTGCCAGAATCCATCCAAGAGCCCCAAAGCGCTGCCCAGACTCACTGCTGAGGCCTTGCAGCAGAGCACTGCTCCTGATGCAAAGGGATGCAGCAGAGCCAGAGGCTGCTGCCAGAGCCTGTGTCAGACTTGTCCCTGCCAGGGGAGGAACCTGGGCCTTCCCACCTGCCCCAAGTGTGTATGGACCCCCTGAACTCCGTGTTTGTGGGGGACCCTGAGCACCAAGAAGACAGAGATGTAGAGCATCCACAGGACACTACTGGGATCCATCTCCAAGGGGTCTGTGGATGCTCTCCATCAGAGAGCAGAATTCCATTGGGATCCACAGAGTGGTGCGGTGCTACATATAAACTATGTACATGGCCTATCTTGTTCTAACTGAAAAATGTAAGCAATATTCTTAACTCTAACTCTATTATGTCTGAAGCCAGGTTCTTGGAGCCTCGAAGGAAACACTAGCATGTCTTTCAACCTTCACTAGAACATGTACTACTTCTCTGGCGTCTAAGACCTTTTACTCACTAAAAGCACTTAAAACTTATTCCATTTACTTACTTATTGCTCCCTCGTGCTACAACCTAAACCTTCACCTCTGCTTTATGTGTGAGAGGCTTAACACATTTCAGTCCATCTCAAGACTTCAATTCAATCCCTGCACTCTGATTTCTCTCTGAAGGATTCAGAGAAACTCTTGACTTAATGACTCCAACACATCCCCACATTGATTTTAGAGGAGTCGTGTGTCCCACATGCAGCCCCGCTGTCATTCAGGCCAAGCACAGCTGCTCCAGTGTTCCCAGTAAAACTTCCCAGTTCACCCCAGTCCCGTTTATTGGGGGGCGGGACTGGGGAGGGACCTGGGGGGACCCCACTCCTTACAAACAGAAAATCCTGGATTTGGATGAAACACTGGCTTGGGGTGTGCTTTCTTGTCCTCCTCCCTTTTGCCAACTCCTGCTGTTTTCTGTCTCTCTGTGAATGCTAATTTTTGCTGTACATTTTCCCTCAGATAATTGAACTGCTTACTATATCCAATGTAACAGTTGTTCTTCACCCAAATTTAACACGAGCAGGTGCTACTTCTCTTTCAGTTTAGGATCAGAGCTTGAATGCAGTGATTTCCAAGTGAATAAATTACCTTTCCCTCTTTCAGTCGGAAATGAGCTACTGCCACCTGCACTTGCCCTTCCCTTCCTCTCCTGAACCACCGAACAGCCCCACTGGGATGGCAGGAGCTGGGCCTGGGAACTGCTGCCTTTGGAGTTGCATCTCCTCCTCCCGTGGCCGCTGCTCAGAGCCCAGAAGTGCTCTGAGAACTTGAAGTTGTGGCAGCTGGGTTAGAGCCTACATGGGAGGAGGAGAAGGTTCACCAGAGCCCTTCTCCTGCCGTGCCAGCTCCAGGGCAAGGAGTGCAATGGAAGCCAGCCAATGTCCAAAGCCCATCTGCTCTGCCAGTTCCTGTGGGAATGAGCTGCTGCAGAGGGGAAGATTTGGGTGGGAATGTGGTTCTCTAAGAAGGCCATAACTAAATGCTTGCATGGGGATTTTGGCTTCTGGAGCAGTGGGGTAGGGCTGTTGTTGGTTCCTACCCCTTCATCCCATGATGATGTAAGGGGTGAGGGATGCCATGTGTGCTGTGCACTGGCAGTGATCCTCAAGAAATCCTATGAATCCTCTCCTTCGAGCTAGTCAAGCTCCTGGAAATAACAGGACAGAAAAAAAAATAAAAAGGGGCTCAGTTTTGTGCCCTTCTTCCCTTGTGGGGTGAGGGGCAGGAGGCAGAGGTCCAGCTTGGTCTCTCTCTGACCTTTCCTTTGAGACAACACTGTCTGCTCCCACCACAAAGGCACAGAGGGTGCTCTTTGCCCCCAGCAGTGGGGAGTGGCTCTGCTGACCCCACTAAGAGTGCTGGAAGATGAGTCTGTGAACGAAACAGTTGAATATTGCCTAGAGGGGGTAGCAGGCAGTAGATGTGCCACCATTCTCTTTCCCGGTGAAAGAGAGAAGGGGACACTGAATGGTGATCAAAATCCAATTTTTACTGAGCACTACATGTGCTTATATACCATTTACAGGAAGACTGGTAATATTTTCCTGCAATCACATAGACAAACCTTAGACAGACAAACTCTCACATAGACAAACTTTACATTTGGACTCAGTAAAATCTTATTTCCCATAACCCAGACTTGATCCAGTCCTCCTGCAGTCAGATCTCTCTTTGCTCTTGCCAGGCATCCTCGTTGTCAGGCTGCATTTGCTGATTAAATCTGCTGTACTATCAGTCTCATTTGCATTACCCATATCCACATCTCCCCCGTTTCTTTTAACTAAAAATACACTCTTAAGCGATTTGTCGATTAAATTCTTAACACACTGTAAAATACAAGGAATAACTACTACAATGCATAATATGATGCCTAATACATACAAACCTATTTTAACTAAATTCGTAGCCCAGCCAGTGAGTCCCCAGTGCCCTAAGAGCCAGTTCAGCCAGTCGTACCCATGATCTACCCGAAGTTTATTGACACCTTCTTTCAGGGCTTGAATGCTGGCATAGATGGGCTGGGAGTGGTCAGAAAGGTTAAGGCGACACATCCCATCGAATTCCTCAGCCACAGGCGGCGGCGGAGCTCGGAGGCGGCCCCAGCGCAGGTGGGAGCCGCGCTCGGTTGTGCGGGGGCTCGGGGCTCGCTGCGGGCCTCGGGGGCGGCAGGGGGCTCTGGCGGGTTGGTTGTGCCGGTGCCGGCCCGTGTTGGCGCTGGGCTGAGGGCGCTGCGGGAGCGGCTGCCCGCGGTCTCCTTCCCGCTGGGGCCTCGGCAGGAGCCGGTGCCGGAGCAGCGCTGGCTCGTCCCGGTTGCTGTGGGTGGCACAGAGGTGTCTGCCCTGTGCCCGGGGCTGTGCGGGAAAATTCCCGTGGCCAGAGGTTTGTGTGCCCTCAGGAGACAGAGGAGTCCTGTAAAAGTGACTTTATTGATGAACAAAGAGAGAGGCCATGCGGCATTTGCCATGCGGTCTCTAAAACGCCGCCTCCTTTTTTATCCTCATTTTCCCGGCTCCGTCTCCCTCTCCGTTTCCCCACTGGCTGAGGTACTTGGAAGGTTCAGACTTCCCGATCCGCCTACTGCATGTCCCTCTTAATATTCACTCCTACTACGATATTAATCTTACTGCTTTCAATCCTTCCTTTTCTCATATTCTCAAGAATTGCCTTTACTAACTTTCAATTTCCATTGACTCAATCTCTTTTCCTGCATCCTCTTTGGCGCAAGGTGTCGTGCATGGTAAAAAGCTGAGAGTTGCTGCAGCACGTCAGAGGAGGAGCAGCATTCGTTTAAGCCATGGTCTGCCAGAGAACCACGAAAACGTGTCCCATTCCCATCCTTTCTCCGGAATACGAGATATTTTCATATTTCCTTTGCTATCTGTTTAACCACTTTTCGGTTATCATGTGTTTGCAAACAGCCGTTTGCGTCACTTAATTTTCCACAAACTCCTCCTTCTTCTGTAAGTAGATAATCTGATTCCATCCCATGGTGAAATGTCTCGTTCCTCATTTCAGCGGCTTGGTCAGCAGGAAGGTCAGGAGCTGGAGCTGTCTCCTTGGTTATTATTTCAAGGATACTTTTAAACCTAATTATGCCACTCAAATTATGGATGGATTTTCTGTGTCCTGATATGAACTCGTTCGGGATCCCAGGGGCTGGTCCATGGTGTTGTAGCATTTGTTCTGGTGGCCGTTCATCTTTTTCCCTTTTTTGGGTGCTCCCTCCTGCCACGGCTGCATCAATTGAACACTTTTATCTTATGAAATGATAAAATGTTTGGATTCCCAACTCATTTCTCTGGACTAGCAAAAACACCTCATTGCTTTGGGGAGAGGGATGATCCCCCCCCACACTTTTTTTCATGAAATTTGCTCAATATTCTCCGTTTGCTGTTTCCCTTTGCAGCTTAACCAATTTCTGTTGCAGTCAGATATCCTCACTATGGGCTCTGCCTTTAGTTGTGCCAATTCCATCTGTGCAAGCAGGCAGAGCTGGGGGTGAGGGGCAGATGGACTCAGGGAAATTCCTCCCCCTGGCAAGAAGGCCCTTGGGCATTGTCCACACTTTTCCAGAGCAATGTTAATTTGCATTTCTAAAACTCCTCTCCTGGCTGCCTGGAACTAGGATTTTCTTCCAGAGCAGCCTTTAGGTGATTCACACGTCCACCCTCACAATCTGCTTTAGTTTTCTTTTTTATTTTTTTTCTATCGATTTTTTATTAACAGTTTATGCGTTAAAGCCTCACCATTAATACTCTTCTAGGTTTGCAAAATGCAACTTAAAGGTGAGCTTCTAAAGATCCATTCCGAAATTCTCCCGTCATTAAGAGCCACCACAAATATATAGAAAAATATTCCAATGCAATCAAGTCTTTTCTGCCTCTTCTCCTAGGAGTAAAAATTGCTTGTCACACCCCTGGCCCAAACCTAACTGACAATCTAAAAGTAGGATTAATGTGAAAATTTTTTCTCATGGTGTAATCTTGTCACTGAAACTGCAGGGACAATAAAAAACTCTCCAGCAATATCTTTAGTGTTAGAGTCAAGGCATTACTTGATTCTGGTCAGGATGTGCAACAGAAATAATTTCATCCACACATAGCCCGGGTGTGCAGAGAAAATCATTCCATGAGATGTGAATTTTGCTAGATTTTTCCTGAAATTTTACAGTCCGAACCCATTGAAATCCATTGGTTTAGTGTTTATTGCTTCCAGGTTGTGTAGTTCTTAGTTCTTGCTTTCATATTGGACCTGGATTTCTCCTCCTCTGATGTTAATGTGGTCCCACGCCTGGATTTCCTTCTCAGCCTTTTCCAGACCAGGTGTCTCCATCTATGTTGGGGAACTGTCTGGGGTGGGTGTTCTTGATGTTTGCTGATGTTTCCTTGATGTTTTATTGCTGTTTATCTTTGTGGGAATCTTTTGGGCTATTCCCAGTCTGTTGAGATGTTAAACTCATCTCTGTTGAGTGGTGCAACCTCCCTTAAAAAAACCTTTTAAAATTTCTTTCCTGAGAGAAAGGCAAACCGAGCCTGACTAGTAAAATGAAATGTAAAAAATTTTAAATTTGGTAGACTTTCCAGCAATGGAATCGCAGGCAGCCCAGTGTGTGAGTGTAATTGAGAGGCAGAGTCCTGGGTGGATGCTGTGAACAGCAAAGTGCCAAGGCAGGCTCTGTGCCAGCCCAGCTTCCTGTGGCAGAGATTTCACAAGAGACAGGATTCTGGCCACAGACTGCTTGAAATATACATCCCTTATCTCCAGCCCGCACTAGGGGGAGAATTCCCAGGGTAAGGAATTGCAAAGATCAATTCCAAGAGAGATAATTGAATATCTGCCCTGGCTCTGGCCAAAGGTTATAATGGCCGGATGCTTGGCCTTCAGCCAAGGGCACACACTGACTCAGAAAACACTTCCTAAATGCAGCAACATGTTGCATATTCATAGACCTTCATGCATTATTCACAATCATTCTCCCCCAATCTGTAAATCATTATTTTTTCCTTCCCTGGGGTTTTGGTGTCCCATAATCCAGGAATGTGAAGAATTTCCTGATTATCTTTTTTACCATTATCCAAGTTTGTTACATGAACAAGAGATTTTTACATTATACTCCAAGAAAAATATATTTATCACACAACTATTTATAAGTTTTGTTAATTGCAGAACTAAAAGAAGGTATATTCATACAGCAATGTTTTCCAGCATATGGCATTCATTTTAATATTTGCAAAATCTCAATAATATAATGTACACTTACAACACACATAGAATTCAAATTTCTTTTTCTCAGTCTGGAGGAGACATAGCTGGTGGTCCAATCATTTTGTTATTTTTCATTTTCTCAGGTTTTTTTGCTTTTCTCCTGTCCATACCACAATACTGAGGATATTTGGGTTTAAAAAGTCATAGAATGTTGTGGCTAGAGCAGAGAATCTTCAATCCAGGTCCTGCAATTTCCTATTAATCCTCAGAATTCTTGCACCTGTTTTTTCGTCCTGGGTTACTTCTGAGATTCCCTGGTCCCTCTCTGGGTCAATACACCACAAACCCTCAGTCAAAAATAGGTCCCAAATCTTTAACCCTTTTCTCCACCATTTCCTCTTTTATTTCAAATACTCAAAGATGCTTTTTAGCCTGAACATTCAGCCATTTCACAGAGGCTTCTTCTACCACTTCTTGTCCTCCTGACTGCAGCAAGTCATCCACATCCTGCATTAATCCAATCCCTGGGGGTTGGGAAAAATCTTGTGATATTTTCAGCAAGGCTTGCCCCAATAAGGCTGGTGCTTCCGTGCATCCCTGCAGAAGGACCGTCCATGTCTTTCCCATTTTCCCTTCTATCTCTTGTTCCCACTCAAAGGCAAAATCCAGTTTACCATCCTGTGTAAGTGGGCATCCCCAGAAAGCATCTTTGCCATCAAGGACTGAATGGTGTCAGTGTGAGGAGGGCACCTGGTTGAAGATGGTGTAAGGATGTGAGAGCCCCTGGGTGCTGGGGCCCCCTTGGGCCCTGGGGTTCATCCCTCAGGGGCTGTAGAAACTCTGCCATGGCCTTTGCCTTCCCCTTGGCCTTTTCCTCATCCCTTCTTGCATTCCCCTGCTGTGCCTTTGTGACCAAGTGCTCCAGGGGCTTCTTCTGCCCCTCCTGCAGCCCCCTCAGTGCCTGGGGGTGCTCATCCTCTGACAGCTGCTGAGCTTTCTGCTAAATCATTCCTTTCTGCAGTGACCCAAGGAAAATGCTTAAAAGCTGATCTCGATCCTTGCACGTCCAATGCCCATTTCCCAGCTGTTCCTTTGTGCTGCTGCTCCTTGTGCTGTGGCTGCCGTGGCCAGCCCGTATCCCAGAGCCGGTGCCTGTCCTGCCGCAGTGTCCAAACGCGGCCCCCCCGGCGGGCAGGGCCGGCAGCTCCACGGGGCCGGGCAGCGGCCGGGGCGTCCCGCAGCCTCCTGGGGGCCGGGGGCCACTGCCGGGCCTGCAATTGCCGGGGGGTGCTGGGCTCAGGCAGCGCCCGGCGCTGAGCCCCGGCTGCCCCACAGCCCCGGCCCGGCCCCGCAGCTCCCCACAGGCCCCCAGCCCGTGCTCCCGGTGCCGCCCCTCTGCGCCCGCTCCTGCCGCTGCCCAGCACAGAGAAACCCCCTGCAATCCTGACCTCCTTGTGTGCCTGTCCTGGCAACCGGGGATACAAAGGATCTGCAGCAGCTGGCAACTTTTGAGGATGAGAGCCTGCTGAAAAACATCCCAATCCTCAGTATTTTTCTCTTCTTCCTCTTTTCCATCATCCTTTTTCTTCCCACATAGATTGCTCCTGCTGCATCTTGCCTGAACCATATTCCTGCACACTCCCCTTCACCCAATCCCTTCCCAGCACACCAACAGCATCCACCCCCGTGTTGTACCAATCCCTTCTGGACTTCCCTTATTGCCCCCCTGGGTGTCCATGTCCGTGATTACCTCTGGGAGAATGTGCAAACTTCCTCAACATGCTCCCAAGGGACCCTTCAGAGATATTTTGGGATCATCATTCCTTTGGCCAGGAGCCCTTCCTGGCTTTCCCTTTCTACCCTCCATGGGTGCCCTGCCATGTTCAGTCCCCGAAGATCCCACTGTAGTCCCTGATGAGATTTTCAGTGCTCTCTGGCTGCCGACTCTTCCCAGCTCCCCTGATCTGTCACTCGTCTGTCTCCTGGTCACTCTCGGGTGCCCAATCCATGCCCGTTGCTGCCGCCACCCAGGGGAGCCGATCACCCTGGGTGAGGCACCTTCAGTTCCACTCATTGCCCCCGCCCTGGATGGGGGAAGGAATTCCGGCCGAGTCCCAAGATGTGTGGAAAAATTCACATCACCAGAGGTTTCTGTCTACTAGGAAGACAGAGGAGTCCTATAAAAGTAATTTCATTTAGAAAGAAAGGGAGAGGCCATGGGCCATTTCCCATGGCGTCTGCGATTCTTAGAGAACACAGCCTCCTCTTCATCCTAAATTTCCCTTCCTCATATTCCTCTCCATTTCCCCTTTGGCTGAAGTACTTGAGAGGTACAGACTTCCCAATGCACCTACTACATCCCTCCCTTAATATGCACGCCACTTTTGTGTAGCTAACGATGGCCAGGACTCTGTTAAGTGTTTGTTCTTCCTCTGGGAGTTCATGAATTGAGCAGGACCTTGGCTGAGCAGCAGTCTGTGTGGTCAATTAATAACATTTTCTGACCCTGATGGCTTCTGCTGTCACTTCCTTATGTCCACGCCCCGGCCGTGTGTCCAAGCGGATTCGCAGCATGTGTTTGTAGAGACCCTTTGCTGTTGTTCCTTGCATGGGGGTCCCCCGTTTTGGGGCCATCCCCCCTGGAGCAGGGTGTCCCGGCTTGGTGCAGCCCCGCCCCTCGGGCAGCGCTGAGCCAATGAGAGCGCGCGGCGGTGATGACGCAGCAGTGTCCAGGCAGAGCCGCAGCTCCCAGCGTTGCCCACCTGGAGCCACCTGCGCCCGGCCCGGGCCCCAGCGCCCCCCGGCAGGGGAATTTGGGGAGGTGGGAGGGGGGGAGCGCCAAGGCCGGGCCCCCCCGCGCTGTGGTGGCGGCAGCGGCTGCAGTGGGGAGCGAGTGCGGGCGGGAGCGGCCGAGAGCCCAGCGCTGCCCCAGCCCGAGCTGCCCCAGCTCCATCGCTGCCCCTGCGCTGGGATGCTGTGGGTTTGGGGGGAAGAGGGAGCCGGCAGTGGGTGCTGGGCCTGGGGGCAGCAGGAGGAGGGAGGGACAAGCAGAGTTGAAGAACAAAATGATCAAACGATGCATATCGGAGGAGAAGGTGGGATTGTGCATGAGAAGGAAGAATAGGAGGAAGAGAAATGTGAGGAAAAGCATGGACACGGGAGAAGGAGGAGCCGAAAGGAGAAGCAATAGAAGTTTCCATCCCTCCCTGTACCTACAGCCTTCCCCCCTCAACCCCAGGTGCATTGCCCCTCTCCAAATGCAGCAGGTGACCAAAGATCGGGATCTATGATTTTCTGAAGGGTGAATCTTGGTGTTTGAAAGCTTTATTGGGGTAAAACTTGGTGCTTTATTTTTTTTCAGGGGCTGAAACTTTGTATTTTGAGGGGGTTTTGTCTGAATCTTGCTTTTTGGGGTGTTTTTGATGTGTATCTTGAGGTTTGGAGGATTTTTGGACTGAATCTTGGTGCTTTAGCGGTTCTTACAGACACAATATGCCCAATGATTTTCTGAGATGAACTTGGGCAAGGGGGAACCGCCAGCTCAAGGCACTACCCTCTTGTTTTTTCCCCAAACCAGGATTTTTCATTCCCTAGGCGTTGGCAGAGCGAAGAGGAGGAAAAGCCGGGGAGATCCCTCACGAGGAGGGGCTGCAAACCGAGCCCAGGGAGCTGCGAGGAGGAAAGACCCTCTCTGGGCCGGGAAGGCGGCCGGAGATCCAGGCAGAGCTCAGAGCTGATGGAGAAGCCTCCTGGAGGGGAGAAGCCCCACAACTGCTTGGAATGTGGGAAGGGTTTCAGCTACAGGTCCCAGCTGATCCGGCATCAGAGGATCCACACTGGCGAAAAGCCCTGCGAGTGTGGGAAATGTGGGAAAAGCTTCAGGGACAGCAACTACCTGATGCAGCACCAAGTGATTCACACAGAGGAACGGCCCTACACCTGCTTGGAATGTGGGAAGAGTTTTGGATGGAGCTCTGCCCTGAGAAAACACCAGCACATCCACACCGGGGAGAGGCCCTACGAGTGTCCCAAGTGTGGGAAGAGGTTTCAGAGCAGCTCCAATCTCCTCGTCCATGAGCGGACTCACACAGAGGAGAGGCCCTTCCGCTGCCCCCACTGCAAGAAGGGCTTCAAGCACAACTCCCATCTCACTGTCCACCGGCGCATCCACACTGGGGAGAGGCCCCACGAGTGTCCTGAGTGTGGGAAGAGCTTCTCACACAGCTCTCACTTGACCCGACACCAACGGAGTCACCACTAAGGGAAGCCCTGTGAGTGCCCCGAGTGTGGGAAGAGCTTCGTGTTCTGCTCCAGCTCCATCCCCCATGGGAGGATTGGTGTTGGATGATCCCCAGTGACCCCCGTTGGGCAGAGTCCTGGTGGTCTTTGGTTCTGGTGATCCGTGTTGGGAAGACACCTGGCTGGGGGGGTCTGCATCATCCTGTCTCCCTGTGGGCACCTGGATGAACACAGGGGCAGGAACGTCCATCAGGGCCCAAACTGACATTGGGAATTCTTTGAGGAGAGCAGATTTGTTGACTTTCAACCTCAGAAAATATTCTGTGTTCAATCCTATCTCCTGGTGGTATCCAGGAATATCCAGGAACGGTCTTGGAGATCTTTTCCAACCTCACTGATTCCAGGATTTTCATTTCCTATTGCCCAAGGTTGTCTTCCGCAGCCAAATGGTGATGAACTGAGGCAATGACCAAGATTTTGGAGCCAGTGGGGTGGAAAGTCCTCCAAAAAATGTTTTTCCCTCCCACTCAAGCACATTGGTCCTCAGCTCACACAGACAAGGAAATCCTTTTCTTTTAGACTCGATTTGCTTTTCATTTCTCTTCATCCTTTTAAAACAACCAACACGGGTGAAAATAAAGACACTGAACTGAGACATGGGTGTGGATATGGAGGGACAAAGACATGGTGGGGCACAGACATGGAGAGTTGAATCATGGCTTTAAAGAGTTAAGATTTTTGCTAAGGGTAGAAGGAGTTTTCGTGGCCAAGATGTGAGTTAGGTAGGTAATTACTTGATGCTTAGGCAAGAGCTAATTGGTATAATTATCTGCTATTATGAACTTATGTATGGAAGAACATAAAATAATAAACCGTTAATCATGAAGCACGAGGCCTTGGATCATGCCAGAGGTTCACTGAGACCTGATGAAGACTCTCCTGACTTCATCCATCGAGACCACTGACCCATTTCGAGAGCACCAACCCAATTCAAGAGAAGAACTGCGCACGCGTGAAGGACGAATGGGCTCATTTTAATATGGGATGGGGATGGGAGGTGCTGGGGTTATGCACATGTATTGTATGTAAGATCTTGGGCAATAAATAGAGGGCAAAGAACCTTGTTCGGGGCGGTCACGCCTTTGGGAGGTGACTCCTGTGCCGGTGAATAAACACACCACTTTGTAACTTTAATTAGTTACAGCGCCTTTGTCCGTGATTATTCCGGTTTTTAACGATTCAGGGGGACAAACTGCGGTCACGTGGGGACACTGCAGGGACATCGTAGTGACCCAAAACAGGACAGGCGACCTCAGGGTGGCCCTGATGTCCCCAAGGCAAGGCACCAAGGTCCTCAGTGTCCCTCGGGGTGACAGTGTCACTTCCATGTCCCCACCCTGTCCCTGCATCCCGGGCTGCCTCCAGCTTTCGCATCACTTCCTTGTGTCCCTCCACCGAGGTCCCCAAGGCCACCATGATGTCCCTGAGGGCCTGGGCAGCTCTGGGGAACCCCTGGTGCCATGTTCCACATGTGTCACCATCATGTCCCTGTTAACAGGGTCTACCAAGTACCCCAGGTGCCATGTCATCGTGTCCAGCTGCCCCTGGACATTGTGGTGACCTTGCTGGTGGCCACGGTGGCCTCGGCACTGGCCCTGGTGGTCACCACCTGCTGGGTGCGGTCTCGCAGATGCTGGGCCATGGCCCGGTGCTCACAGGCGGTGGTGGCCAGGTGTCACTGCGATGTCACCGAGGCCTGCAGGATCACCTGGCAGGACACAGTCACCGTGCCCAGGGCCAGCAGCAGGTGACTGTCCTTGGCCACCCCCAGGGCAGCGCACGCCAAGTCCAGGGACACTGTGGGGACATGGGGACACTGCACAGGTGGCACTGGGGACACAGCAGCAGGGCAACCAGCACAGTGGCACCTGAGCAGTGGCACCAGAGACACCCCAGAGCCACCAGCCCAGTGTCCCCAGGGCTGCCCCAGTGTCACCCGTTCAGTCTCAGTGTCAGCAGCCCAATGTCACCAACCCAGGGCCATCCCAGTGTCCTCAGCCCTGTCCCAGTGTCATCCGCCCAGTGGCACCAGGGCTACCCATGTATCACCAACCCAGTGTCCCTAGTTCCATCCCAGTGCCACCAGTTCTATCCCACTGTCACCAGCCCAGTGTCACCAACCTAGTGCCACCAAGCCACTCCCATTCCAGTGTCCCCAGGCCTGTCCGAGTGTCACCAGCTCAGTGTTCCCAGTTCTTTCCCAGTGGTCCCAGTGCCAGCCCAGTGTCACTGCCCCATTGCCACCATACCAATTTCACCATCCCAGTGCTTCCAGTCCCTCCCAGTGTCTCCAGTCCCATCCCAGTGTCCCCCATCCTGTCCCAGTGTCCCTGTCCCAGTGCTCCTAGTTGTGTCCCAGTGTCACCAGTTCCATCCCAATGCCACCAGTTGTGTCCCAGTGTCACCATTCAGTGCTCCCAGTTCAATCTGTCTCCAGTTCCCTCCCAGTGCCACCACCCCGTTGTCCCCATACCAATGTCACCATCTCAATGTCACCAAACCAGTTCCCTCCCAGTGCTCCCAGTGCCAGCCCAGTGTCACCATCCCAATGTCACCATCCCAGTGTCCCCCGTGCCAGCCCAGTGCCACCAGACCAATGTCACCAATCCAGTTCCCTCCCAGTGCTCCCAGTGCCATCCCAGTGTCCCCCATCCTGTTCCAGTGTTCTTGTCCCAGTGCTCCCAGTTGTGTCCCAGTGCCACCAGTTCCCTCTCAGTATCACCATCCCAGTGCTCCCAGTCCCATCCCAGTGCCACCCCCCATTGTCACCATACCAGTGTCACCAACCCAGTGCCACCAGTTCTGTCTGTCACCACCCAAGTGCCACCAGCCTGGTGTCACTAACCCAGTTCCAGCCCAGTGTCCCCAGTCCTATCCCAGTGCCACCAGTCCTGTCCCAGTGTTCTTGTCCCAGTGCTCCCAGTTGTGTCCCCGTGCCAGCCCAGTGCCACTCCCTCCTTGACCCATACCAGTGTCACCAGCCCAGTGCCACCAGTCCTGTCCCAGTGTCACTAGCCCAGTGCTCCCAGTGTCAGCTCAGTGTCACCATCCCAGTGTCCCCAGTTCCATCACAGTGCCACCAGTTCTGTCCCAGTGTCACCAATCCAGTGTCACTGGTCCTGTCCCAATGTCCCCAGTGCCATCTCAGCATCACCAGTGCCACCCATGGCACCACCCCAGTGTCCCCAGTTCAATCTCAGTGTCCTCAGTCCTGTCCCAGTGTCACCAGCCCAGTGCTCCCAGTTCCATTCCAGTGTCCCTGTCCCATCCCAATATCCCCCATCCTGTCCCAGTGCACCCAGTTGTGTCCCAGTGCCACCAGTTCCATCCCAGCCCCATCCCAGTGTCACCAACTCATTATCCCCATACCAATGTCACCATCTCAATGTCACCAAACCAGTTCCCTCCCAGTGCTCCCAGTGCCAGCCCAGTGTCCCCATCCCGGGACAGGGGAAGGTCTCTACTGGTCCGTACTGGTCTGTACAGGTCTGTACTGGCCCATACTGCTCTATACTGGTCCATACTGCTCTATACTGGTTTATACTGGTCTATACTGGTTTATACAGGGTTTTACTCACACACAGCACCATCAGCCCTATGGCCAGCCCATGCCCAGCCTGGAGCTCAGCTCACGCAAACTGGTCTCTACTGGTCTGTACTGCTCTATACTGGTCCATACTGGTTTATAGTGGTCTATACTGGATTTTACTGGTCTATAGTGGTCTGTACTGGTTTATACTGGTTTTCACTGACACACAGTCATCAGCCCTATGGCCAGCCTGTGCCTGGCCCAGAGCCCAGTTCACCCAAACTGCTCTATACTGGTCCATACTGGTTTATACTGGTCCATACTGGTTTTTACTCACACACAGCATTGCACAGCACCATCAGCCCCATGGCCAGCCTGTGCCCAGCCCATAGCCAGCTCTGGCACTGCTGGGCCCCTTCCTCCTCCCGCTCCAGCATCATCACCACTGCTGCCTCAGCCAGGACCCCTTGGAGCCACAGCTCCTGCTCGTCCTCGTCCCCCAGGGTCCCCCCAAGGGTTTGGAGTTTCCCAGGTGAGGGTCCAGGGGGAGTTTGGGGTTCCTAGGTACCCAGGTGAGATTTTGGGCGTCCCACCTGAATCTCCCCAGGAATCTAGGGGGTCCCCCCCCTTTTCCCTTTCCCTGGCCCCTCTGAACTCCACAGACTCTGGAACTTTCCACTTCCCCTTTTCCCTCCCTCGGCGCTGGGGGGTCCCAGACTTGCCCCAAACGCCCAGAAATCCCCCCCGACTCCCTCTCCCAGGATAGTAACCCCGCGGGATTTTGGGGTTCCCACCTGTGGCTCCATCCCGGTCTCCATACGGAGGCTCTGCCTGGAGCTGTGTGGGACGAGGGTGTTGAGGCTCGGAGGAGGGAGGGCCCTGATCCTCCCCCGAGGGCTTTGTTTACCCTGCCAGGACCTGGGTGACACTTTCGGAGTGGAGTTTAACCCCCCGGGGCCCAGATCCTCCCCTGAGGGCTCTGATTTACCCTGACAGCACCCCCTTGGAGCCCTGGGGTGGTCCCAAGTATCCGGGGGGGTCCCAACGCTTTGGGGCGGTCGGTGAACGGGGGGGCAGTGAATAGGGGGAGCCCCGGTAAATTGGGGGGGGTCCCTGGTGATAACCGGAGGAGGGGGGGGGGGGGGGAACGGAGCGAGCCCCAAGGGACTCCCCCCGGTGCTGGGGACACCCCGGTGCCCCCCCAGCGGACGGCGTCCCCCCCCCATTCCCGCTCCTGTTCCCGGGGGAAGTCAAAGGGGAGGGGCGGAATCCCCGGGATGGGCAGGGGGGGCACAAAGGGGGGTCCGGGCCCTGTGCACCGGAGGGTGGTCGGTACACGAGGGGGGGTCCAGTCCCGGTGCCCGAAGGGGCTTCCCGGTGCCCGGTGATTCGTGAGGGGGTGTCCGGTGATTCCTGGGGAGGTCTCCGGTGGTCCTGGTGCGTGACGGGGGGGTCCCGGTGACTCATGGAGGGGTCTCCGGTGATCTCGGTGCCCGAGGCTGGCGATGTTTGAGGGGGGGTCCGGCGGTCCCGGTGCACGATGAGGGGGTGTCACTGCTCGATGGTGGGGGGGGGGGGAGTCCCGGTGCACGGTGACGGTGCTGATTGATGGGGGAGGTCCTCTGGTGGTCCCGGTGCCCGGTGATTGATGGAGGGGGTCTCCGGCGATTCCTCGGGAAAGGGGGGGCGGTCCGGTGATGCCGGTGCACGAGGAGGGGAGAGAAGAAACTCGAGGGTCCTGAGGGGGTCCCGGTGCACGAGGACGGTTAAATTCGGGGGTCCTGGTGCTCGGAGGGGGGGTCGGTTCCTGGTGTGTGACACAGAGAGAGACCCCGGTGACACTGGGGACCCTGGCACGGGGCTGGTGACACTCAGGGGCTCCGGGTGGCACAGAGACTCTCCCCAAATTCTCTGGCACGAGGTCCTGGTGGCACGAGGGGCTCTCGGTGACACGAGGAGCTGGTGGCACTCCAGGGGCTCCTGGTGGCACAAGGAGCTGGGGGCACTTGAGGGGCTCTTGGTGACACAGGGCTCTCAGTGTCACTCGCGGAGCTCTCGGTGACACGAGGAATCCCCCGTTCCTCCTGGTGGCACTCGAGGAGCTCTTGGTGACACTCGCGGGGCTCTCAGTGACACGAGGAGCCCCCAGATTCCTCTGGGTGACACAAAGAGCTCCCCAAACTGGTCTGGGTGACACGAGGAGACGGTGGCACGAGAGGAGCCCTATGAACGAGGATCCGGCGCAAGGGGACCCCCAAAATTCCTCGAGCGAACCCCCCCGAAATCCTCACGCGGGACCCCCCACTCACCGCGAGCCCAACCCCCCCCCCCCCTCACCCCGGGGGTCTCCAGGTGATCCCGCCCCAGGTCCTCCCCTTTCCCCCTTTTCCCTCAGGACTGGGAAGGTTGGAGGGACTGAAGGGGGGGTGCAGGTGCGGGTTTTTTCGGGGGGGTCCCGGTGGCCCCCGGGGCGGGGTCAGTGCTCAGCAGCGGGGCCGCGCCGCTCGCACCCGTTGGCCGAGATCGGGGGGGGCGGGGGCGGCCCGGGGACCACCCCAGCCCCCCAAATCACACCCGGGTCTATTGCTTTAGTCCTGTGCTCCGAGCGCTGATTTTTCTCCTTTTTCAGTCTTCTGATAATTGATAAAAGATTCGTATTAGTCACAAAAGCATTGGGGTTTTTATAAACCAGAATACTAAGCTCTGAAGTAAAGCATGGACACTAGATAAAGGAAATTCTATGATAAAATAATTCTGTTTGTTATAATATGTTGTATTATGTTGCATTATGTTATGTTATGTTTTCCAAATCAGTTGTATTGGCTACCAGCTTGCAAAATCGGACATCCCGAAAAGCCCTTCCTGTCTTTGTCTAATCAATACTGCCTATCTCAAGGACCAGACTCTCAGAACTTCTCTGCTGGTTATCTACAAGGACCAGATGGCTATCTGTGACTGATTATCGCCCAAAGGCTTTGTAATTTGTGTAAGGATGTTTATTCTACCACCACTGCTTATGACAACAAAAAACCAAAAATTATTGATTACAACGAGAAACCACAGTATAAGAAGAGGCTGCAAACCAAGGTTGGGTGGAGCGTGGAGTGGGCGGTGACCCCTCACGTTCCCCAGCGCTGCTTGCTCTTTCTATATCAAATAAAGCAATCTAAATTTTGCTGAATATCGAGACTTTTGTCTCTCATTTATAACAAACTTTTGTTGTATTTTTTTTGCTAAGGTTTAATAAACCTTTAAAATTTTACAAAGTGACTGTCGTTTCTCACACCCTGCACTGCCGAGGTAGGAGGTGCAGCTCCAAGGAGGGAGGTGAGTGGAAAACTGGTTTGAAGGGTCTTCATTTACTTCTCATCATCCTGCTCTGAGTTTTTGGAGTTTTCTGCCAGAAATCTCTCCCGTCCACTCATCCACAGCTGTTTGGGGCAGTTTTTCCTTTTTGTGGGGGAAATCAAAACCATGCACTGACGCTCCTAATTAGGGGGTAGGAGAAGTGAGGCTCCAGGGCTTCCCGCTGAGCCGGAGCCAGCGAACACGCAGGGCTGGGAAAGGCGTGCCGGGAGCTGCGGAGAACTTTGTGTTTCCAGGCCAATGGCGGCTCGGGCCCGGCCCGTTCCAGGGCTGTTCCTCATCTCCGCCTTTGCCCTCCCACAGCCCGGGGGGCCCTGAGAGCGCGGGCCGAGGCTGGGCCGTGTGCAGAGCCCGGCCCTCGCTGCCATTGGCTGATTGTGCCAATGTCACTCCTGGTTGTCGCGCGCTGATTGGGCAGAGCAGCAAAGGCGCCATTGTGGCAGCGTCAGTGCGGGCCCGGCAGCGGCGGCAGCGGCCGGAGCCCGGGGAGGCGGCGGCGGAGCTCGGAGGCGGCCCCAGCGCAGGTGGGAGCCGCGCTCGGTTGTGCGGGGGCTCGGGGTTCGCTGCGGGCCTCGGGGGCGGCAGGGGGCTCTGGCGGGTTGGTTGTGCCGGTGCCGGCCCGTGTTGGCGCTGGGCTGAGGGCGCTGCGGGAGCGGCTGCCCGCGGTCTCCTTCCCGCTGGGGCCTCGGCAGGAGCCGGTGCCGGAGCAGCGCTGGCTCGTCCCGGTTGCTGTGGGTGGCACAGAGGTGTCTGCCCTGTGCCCGGGGCTGTGCGGGAAAATTCCCGTGTCCAGAGGTTTGTGTGCCCAAAGTTGAGAGAGGAGTCCTGTAAAAGTGACTTTATTCCTGAATAAAGGGAGACGCCATGCGGCATTGCCCATGCGGTCTCTAAAGCGCATCCTCCTTTTTATCCTCATTTTCCCGTTTGCATCTCCCTCTCCCATTACCCTCTGGCTGAGGTACTTGGAAGGTTCAGATTTCCCGATCCGCCTACTGCATGTCCCTCCTAATATGCAGTCCTACTATGATATTAATCTTACTGCTTTCAATCCTTCCTTCTCTCATTTTCTCAAGAATAGCGCTTACAAACTTTTAATTTCCTCAATTCCTCAATCTCTTTTTCCGCATCCTCTTTGGTGCAAGGTGTCGTGCATGGTGAAAAGCTGAGAGTTGCTGCAGCACGTCAGAGGAGGAGCAGCATTCGTTTCAGCCATGGTCTGCCAGGGAACCACGGAAACGTGTCCCATTCCCATCCTTTCTCCGGAATACGAGCTATTTTCTTATTTCCTTTGTTACCTGTTTCACCACTTTTCGGTTATCATCCATTTGCGAACAGCACTTTGAGTCATTTAATT
This sequence comes from Sturnus vulgaris, assembly GCF_052056855.1. NCBI lineage: Eukaryota > Metazoa > Chordata > Aves > Passeriformes > Sturnidae > Sturnus > Sturnus vulgaris. Next base: position 15,311,017 of record NW_028276170.1, read on the forward strand.
TTCCATAAACTTCCTCCTTCTGTGAATAGATAACCTGATCCCCTCCCATGGTGAAATGTCTCGTTCCTTATTTCAGTGGATTGGTCATCAGGAAGTTCAGGAGCTGGAGCTGTCTGGTTGGTTATTATTTTGAGGACACTATTTAACCTAATTATGCCACTCAAATTACGGATGGATTTTCTGTCTTCTGATATGAATTCGTTAGGGATCCCAGGGGCTGGTCCATGGTGTTGTAGGATTTGTTCTGGTGGCCGTTCGTCTTTTTCCCTTTTTTGGGTGCTCCTTCCAGCCAGGGCTGCATCAATTGACCATTTTTCTCTAATTAAATCATCAAATGTTTGGATTTCCAAGTGATTTTTCTGGACTAGCAAAAACACCTCATTGCTTTGGGGAGAGGGATGATTTCCCCCTCCCACTTTTTTTTCATGAAATTTTCCCAACATTCATCGTTTGCTGTTTCCCTTTGCAGCTTAACCAATTTCTGTTGCAGTCAGATATCCTCACTATGGGCTCTGCCTTTAGTTGTGCAAATTCCATCTGTGCAAGCAGGCAGAGCTGGGGGTGAGGGGCAGAGAGAATCAGCCCAATTCCTCCCCCAGGCAAGAAGATCCTGGGGCATTGTCCACACTTTGCTTCAGGTAATTTGCATTTCTAAATCTCCCCTCCTGGCTGCCTGGAACCGATTCTTCTCTTCCAGAGCTGCCGTTTGGTCATTCACATGTGCACCCCCACATCCTGCTTGTTTTGTTTTGTTTTGCTTTGCTTTTTTTCTAAACGATTCTGTATTAACTGGTTATGCATTAAAGTCTCACCATTAATACTCTTCTAGTTTTGCCGGATGCAACCTAAAGATTCGCATCCAAAAATCCATTCTGACATTCTGCCATCATTAAGAGCCTCCTGTAAATATGTACAAAAATATTCCAATGCAATCAAGTTTTTTCTGCTTTTCCTGGGAGTAAAATCTGTCACAACCCTGGCCCAATCCTAACTGATAATATAAATGTAGGATTATTATGAAATGTTTTTCTAATGGAGTAATCTTGTCAGTTAAACTGCAGGAAAAACAAAACTCTCCAATAATATCTTTAGTGTTAGAGAGTCAAGGTTTTACTTGATTGTGGTCGGGGTGTGCAACAGAAATCATTTCATCCACACATAGCCCGGATGTGCCAAGAAAATCATTCCATGACACGTGAGTTTTACTAGATTTTCATAAAGTTTTTACAGCCGGAACCCATAGAAATCCACTCGTCTATTCCTCATTGCTTCAAAGTTGTGTGGTTCTTAGTATTTTGTTTCTTAGCAGACCCGGATTTCTCCTCTTGTGATGTTAATTAGGTCCGAACTCTTGGATTTCCTTCTCAGCCTTTTCCAGACCAGGAGTCTCCATCTATGCTCTATGCCGGGGGCAGTGTCTGGGGTGGGTGTTCTTTGATATTTGCTGATGTTTCGTTGAGGTTTTGTTGATGGGCATTCTCTTTGTGGGTATCTTTTGGGCTCTTCCCAGTCTGTTGACATGTTAAACTCATCCCTATTGACTGGTGTAACACCCTTTAAAAAGTTCTTTAAAATTTCTTTCCCCAGTGCAAAGGCAAAACAAGCCTGAGTTGAGAAATAACTTTTAAAAATTTAAACAAGGTATATTTTCCAACAGTGGAATCCCGGGCAGGCCAGTGTGTGAGTGTAACTGAGAGGCAGAGTGGAATTCTGCCATTGTCTTCCCCAGCAGCTGTGGGAGTGCAGGCACTCTTTTGATTATCAAAGCTTTAATTTGGTGCAAGACTTGACCTACAGGAGATCCTCCTTCCAGCAGTTTTTGGGCCTCAGGTCCCATTAAAGCTGTGGCTGCACAATTCTGCAGACAATGAGGCCACTCTGGCCACTGGGTTAAATATTTTAGCATGAGAATTCCTTTGGCATGGCCCTGTTTAGCATTCTCATACAATTCAAATTCTTTTTCCCTTTGTGGTAGGGCCAGGGCAGGAGGCTCAGTTAATCTGCTTTTTAACACTTGAAAACTCTGCTTTCCTCCTGGTGTCCATCCCTCCAGTTTCTTGACTGGCAAGATAGGAATGTCTTAGGAAGAAATCCCTGGCTCCAAAAGCCCTGCCTTTAGCAGGGACTCAATAAGAGGCTCTAAGCCCTTCCTTCCCTCCCTTGGAATAGGGTATTGCTTTCAGACTCCACTTGTCCTGGTTACTTCAAAGAGCTTTGGAGAGGCTCCATATCTAATTTCCCTATTTTCCTGGAGCTGCCCACACTTCTGGTTTCACTTCAGCATAGGCCTTGCCAGACATTTGACACAAAGGCAAAACAGAACTGGCCTCTGTATCACCTTTTCCAATATCAATTTGCATTCCCAATTTAGCCATCAATCCCTTCCCAGCAAATTACAATCACAATTAGGAGGAAATAAAAATTCCTAAATTACAAACCCATCCCCCACATCTGCTAACAGCGGTTGAATAAAACACACCAGCTCACCTTTCCCATTTATCCCCTGAGTAATTTTTGGCGATTTGTCGCCTTAAATCTAAGATTGGGAGTGGATGGAGAGGTCTCTGTGTCCATCAGGAAAGGCCTCCTCTCGATCCAGATCCACCCTGAATGTTCTCAAGGGCCCCAATGCTCTGTGTCCCTGGTGTAATGGGAGCTGTGACACCCCTGACAATGTATGTCCATCAAGGGCTGGACTTGCTCCTCCTGAGGGTGCTCCTGTATCTGCTTCCAGTGTCCTTCTGCCCTGCACATGGAACCCTGATTCCTTCCCAGGGACTGTTTGGGTTGGCTCTCCCCTGCAGAGGAGGGCAATGCCTCTGCCAGGTCCTTGTGGCCGACCCCGTCCCCTGGGTGCTGGGGCCCCTTTGGGCCCTGGGGTTTATCCCTCAGGGGCTGTAGAAACTCTGCCATGGCCTTTGCCTTCCCCTTGGCCTTTTCCTCCTCCCTTCTTGCATTCCCCTGCTGTGCCTTTGTGACCAAGTGCTCCAGGGGCTTCTTCTGCCCCTCCTGCAGCCCCCTCAGTGCCTGGGGGTGCTCATCCTCTGACAGCTGCTGAGCTTTCTGCTAAATCATTCCTTTCTGCAGTGGCCCAAACAAAATGCTTAAAAGCTAATCTGGATGCTTGCCCGTGCAATCGCCATTTCCCAGCTGTTCCTTCGTGCTGCTCCTTGTGCTGTGGCTGCCGTGGCCAGCCCGTATCCCAGAGCCGGTGCCTGTCCTGCCGCAGTGTCCAAACGCGGCCCCCCCGGCGGGCAGGGCCGGCAGCTCCACGGGGCCGGGCAGCGGCCGGGGCGTCCCGCAGCCTCCTGGGGGCCGGGGGCCACTGCCGGGCCTGCAATTGCCGGGGGGTGCTGGGCTCAGGCAGCGCCCGGCGCTGAGCCCCGGCTGCCCCACAGCCCCGGCCCGGCCCCGCAGCTCCCCACAGGCCCCCAGCCCGTGCTCCCGGTGCCGCCCCTCTGCGCCCGCTCCTGCCGCTGCCCAGCACAGAGAAACCCCCTGCAATCCTGACCTCCTTGTGTGCCTGTCCTGGCAACCGGGGATGGAAAGGATCTGCATCAGCTGGCAACTTCTGAGGATAAGAGCCTGCTGGAAAACATCCCCATCCTCAGTATTTTTCTCTTCGTCGTCTTTGTCATCATCCTTTTTCTTCCCACATAGATTCCTGCTGCTTCTTCTTTCCTGAACCATATTCCTGCACACTGCCCTTCACCCAGTCTCTTCCCAGCACACCAACACCATCCATCCTTTGCTGTCTAAATCCCTTCTGGACTTCCCTTATTGCCCCCCTGGGTGTCCATGTCCTTGATTACCTCTGGGGGAATGTGCAAACTCCCTCAACATGCTCCCAAGGAACCCTTCAGAGATATTGTGGGATAGTCATCTCTTTTGCCAGGATCCCTTCCTGGCTTTCCATTTGTCCCCGAAGATGCCACTGTAGTCACTGCTGAGATTTTCAGTGCTCTCTGGCTGCCGACTCTTCCCAGCCCCCCTGATCTGTCACTCGTCTGTCTCCTGGTCACTCTCGGGTACCCAATCCATGCCCTGTGCTGCTGCCACCCAAGGGAGCCGATCACCCAAACTTGGTGAGGCACCTTCAGCTCCACTCACTGTCCCCGCCCTGGATGGGGGAAGGAATTCGGGCCGAGCCCCAAGGTGTGTGGAAAAATTCACATCACCAGAGGATTCTGTGCACAAAGAAGACAGAGGACTCTTGTAAAAGTAATTTCATTCACAAATAAAGGAAGAGGCCGTGGGCCATTTCCCATGGGGTCTCTGCAATTGTTAGTAGACACAGCATCCTTTTCATCCTAATTTTCCCAGCTGCATCTCCCTCTCCCTTTTCCCATTGGCTGAAGTACTTGAGAGGTACCGACATGCCAATGCACCTGCTGAATTTCCGCCCCCCCCCCCCCCGTTAATATTCATCCACTTTTGTATAGCTAACGATATTCATTGCTCTGTTAAGTCCTTCTTCTTTTTCTGGGAGTTCATGAATTGAGCAGGACCTTGGCTGAGCAGCAGTCTGTGTGGTCAATTAATAACATTTTCTGACCCTGGTGGCTTCTGCTGTCACTTCCTTATGTCCACGTCCCCGGCCCTGTGTCCAAGCGGATTCGCAGCCTGTGTTTGTAGAGACCCTTTGCTGTTGTTCCTTGCATGGGGGTCCCCCGTTTTGGGGCCATCCCCCCTGGAGCAGGGTGTCCCGGCTTGGTGCAGCCCCGCCCCTCGGGCAGCGCTGAGCCAATGAGAGCGCGCGGCGGTGATGACGCAGCAGTGTCCAGGCAGAGCCGCAGCTCCCAGCGTTGCCCACCTGGAGCCACCTGCGCCCGGCCCGGGCCCCAGCGCCCCCCGGCAGGGGAATTTGGGGAGGTGGGAGGGGGGGAGCGCCAAGGCCGGGCCCTCCCGCGCTGTGGTGGCGTTTTGGAGGTTTTTCCAGGCACAAGATGCCCAGTGACTTCTTGAGATGAACCTGGGCAAGGAGAAACCCCCAGCCTAAGGCCCTCTTCTCTTTTGTTTTCCTCCAAACTAGGATTTTTCATTCCAAAGACCTGGGCAGATGGAGGAGGAGGAAAAACCCCAGAGATCCCACAGGAGGAGGGGCTGCAAACCCAGCCCAGGGAGCTGCGAGGAGGAAAGACCCTCCCTGAGCCGGGATGGCGGCCAGAGATCCAGGCAGAGCTCAGAGCTGGTGGAGAAGCCTCCTGGAGGGGAGAAGCCCCACAAGTGCTTGGAATGTGGGAAGGGTTTCAGCTACAGGTCCCATCTGACCCAGCACCAGAGGATCCACACTGGGGAAAAGCCCTACAAGTGTGGGGAATGTGGGAAGGGTTTCAACTACAGTTCCAGCCTGATGCATCACCAGGTGGTCCACACAGGGGAACGGCCCTACACCTGCTTGGAATGTGGGAAGAGCTTTCAGTGGAGCACCAACCTGAGATACCACCAGCGCATCCACACTGGGGAGAGGCCCTACGAGTGTCCCAAGTGTGGGAAGAGGTTTCAGACCAGCTCCGATTGCCTCAAACATGAGCGGATTCACACAGAAGAGAGGCCCTTCCGCTGCCCCGACTGCGGGAAGGGCTTCAAACGCAACTCCCATCTCACTGTCCACCGGCGCATCCACACTGGGGAGAGGCCCCACGAGTGTCCTGAGTGTGGGAAGAGCTTCTCCAGGAGCTCTCACTTGACCCGACACCAACGGAGGCGCCACTAAGGGAAGCCCTGTGAGTGCCCCGAGTGTGGGAAGAGCTTCGTGCTCTGCTCCAGCTCCATCCCCCATGGGAGGATCGGTGTTGGATGATCCCCTGTGACCCCCGTTGGGCAGAGCCCTGGTGATCCGTGGTCCCGGTGATCCCTGTTGGGTGGAGGGAAGGGGTTGGAGAGATTTCTTTCCCTTCTCCTCGTGTTGCTGTGATTTGGTTGGTAATAAATTCCCTCGCTGTGCCCAGGCTGGCTCTGTTGTTCCCGTGCCGGTGCTCGGGGCGGGATCTCTCCTGTTCCTTCTCTCAACTCCCGGGCCTGTTCTCAGCCAATCAGAGAATGCGATGAAGAAGATTCAGCCAATGAGAGAGAGCAGCTGTGATGACTCACCGCTTGCCGGGCAGACCCGCAGCACCCAGTGTTCCCCACCTGGACCCCACCCTCCCCCCCAGCCACGATCCCCCCGCGGGGTTCCCCCAAGTCCTTTCCCAGTCCCTCCCCCCAGTAAACGGAACTGGGTCTAATTGGGAAGCTTTATTGGGGAGGGGGGACATGACCCCCGGGACCCCCCCACCCCACCTTCTTGTACAGGTAGAAGCCGAGCACCAGGAAGACGAAGCCCAACACGGAGCCTCCGATCCCCATCAGCACCTTGCTGCAGGCGGCGTCTGGCAGCATCTCTGGGGATCCACAGGGGTCAGGACCCTCCAGACCTTCCGCAGCCCCTCTAAGCACCTTCCTAGTCAACTCCTGCCCACCCAGGACACCCTGTAACCTCCTCCCAATCTCTTCCCAGCCTCCTCAGGACCCACCAAAGCCCCTCTATTTCCACTCAGGATCCCATAACTCCCTCCTAGTTAACCTCCCCACTGCTCCAGGATCCCCAAACCCTCTCCCATTCCTTTCCAGGACCTGTCAGAACTCACCAAGGCCTTCCCAGTCTCTTCCCATCACAACCAACCTCATTCCAAGCCTTGCTTTCCAATCCCTGATCTTGTTCCAGCCCCTCCAGGCTCACTCAGATCCCTCCCAGTTCTCCCCAGCTGATCCCAGTGTGTCCCCACTGTCTCCTAATGTCCCCTAGTTTGTCCATCTCACGGTGGCCTTCGAGCTCCCAGCCCAGCCCCAGCTGCCTGCTCTGCTCCGTGGTGGATTTCTACACTGCCAAGATCCAGGTGAGTTTTTTTCCAGGGCCAGCAGGAGCTCTCGGGCCACGTGGTGGCCACCGACCTCAGATGGCCTAGACCTGCTCCCCAACAGCCCAGACTGCTCAAGTTATATCATGACAATAGTTATAGAATGATTTACATTATAAAATTACAATCGGGATTAGTTATAACTGTAAGGCCTCCAGGCCAGCTGTTAGCTACTACAGGTTTAGTGCTGGCCAAATCTTCCACTAGAATTATTTGCTCATTTCCTGCTGTGAGATAAGATTAGGAGGAAGGCAAAGCAGGCTCCAATCTTAAAGGGTATAAAGAAAGAACTTTATTAACAGAACTAAAAGAATTATAAGAATCAGAATAAAACCTTCAGAACATTTCTCCTCCCCCACACCCTCTTTTCTTTACACTGACAACATGCAGGAACAATTCAGCCAGTTTACCATCTCTAAAATACTCTTTTTCCAGTTCACTTAGGGAGAGGAGTCTCTCTTGTGGTGCTATGGAGACTTCTCCACAAGAGACAATTCTCTCGTGGCTTCAAAGTCAGTGCATCAGCTGCCCAGGAGAATGGAAATCTCATCACTTTGTAAAAGTCCCTCCCCTTGACCTACAGCTTTCCCCACAATTGTTTTTGAGGGCTCAATCTTTGGCTAGTGGGGTACACTTTTAAGGATGAGCTGTTCAGAAGCAAAGATTCTCTTCATCTGTCTCTGAGATCATCTTCATCTCTGGGAACAGAGGTTCTCTTCTTCTTCCCTGGGGTAAAGGGTCTTCATCACTCTCATCTCTCTCTGTTCAAGCTACTTCAATATCTGCTTGTTCAGCATGGATGCTTTTGCTCATGCCTACAATTTGAACGCTTCATCCTCCACATGCTTTTCAACAAGTTACAGGGAAATAGAGTCTGATGTATCTTTCCCATAGACTTACAAGAGGATTTCAGCCCAAGAGTGAAGCATCTCCTCAATCCCTCCCATCTGGGACCTGAATTCTGCTTCTCTAACCTTGGGGTCCACATGTTGTTCCTCTACGTGTCTTCACTCTGTCCTGTTCTCTCACTCGAGAGAGAATTGAAGGTCTGCAAGTCTCATCTGTACAGTGAAAGAGATAATATCTTGTTCCAAGGCCTGCAGATAATCATATGATCCCTGCTGGTGGTGGCCAGAGCTGTTTACAGTGGAGAATTCTGAGGGGCTGTGCCAGGATTTTCAAGGGCCCCAGCCAGAACAGTGTGGCCACTCTGCCTGCACAGCTTTTTCAGTGGTTTAACAGGTTGTCAGTTCTCAAAACTAATCACTGATTAGATTTTGTCAGACATGGAGGAAGCTCTTAGCAGCTCCTGTCAAAAAAAATCATTTCTGGGGGTGACTTCTTCCCTCCTCACAAAATGTCAAATGTGCAAAACCAGCACAGAGGGTCCCCCCTTTCTGTTGTGGGGTCTCATGTTGTCACCCTTGGCTCCATGAGGCCCTGTAAAGTCAAAATGGATCCTTCATTCCAGGAGACCCCACAATGTCACAATGATCTCTGGACACCATAAGGCCCTGAGGCATCACAATGGCTCCTTGGTTCCAAAAATCCCCACAGAACCATAGGGACCTCTGGATTCCATGAGACCCCACAGTGTCACAGGATCCCTTTCTTTCCCTGAAGCCCCAAAATATCAAAATGGATTCTTGGTCCCATGAGGCCCCGCAGAACTATAAGGGCCTCTGGATTCCACAAGACTCCAAAGTGTCAGAGTCACTTTATTTCCCCAAATCCTGAAAGTGTCACAATGGCTTCTTGGATTCAAGAGACCCCCACAGTGTCACAGTGTCCCCTCAGTTCCATGAAGTCACAGAGAATGACAAGGCCTTGTGGGATCACAATGGATCCTTGGTTCCATGAGGCCCTGCAGAATCACAGGGGCCTCTGGATTCCACAAGACACTGGAGTGTCACAGTGTCCACACAGTTCCATATGTCTCCTGAGTGTCACAATGGCCCCATTGTTCCACATGTCCCCTCAATGTCGTAATGGCCCCAAGGATCCATGAGTCCCGTCAATGTCACAATTGCCCCATTATTCCATGTGTCCTGTCAGTGGTACAATAGTCCCACAGTTCCAAGAGGCCCTGAGGTGTCACAATGTCTCACAGTTCCATTTGTCCCCTCAATGTCACAATGGCCCCAGAGTTCCATGTGTCCCCTCAAAGTTACAATACCTCCAAAGTTCCATGTGTCCCATTAGTGTCACAATGGCCCAGGGTTCCATGTGTCCCTTCAGGATCACCATGGTCCCAAAGTTCCAAGAGACCCTGCCATGTCACAATGGCCCAATGGTTCCACGTGATCCCTCCTGTCACAATGGCCTCAGGGTTCCATTCGTCTCCTCAGTATGACACTGGCCTCAGGATTCCATGTTTCACCTCAGTGACACAATGGCCCCAGGCTTTCGTGTGTCCACCAGTGTCACAATGGCCCCACAGATCTGGGAGGTCCTGCAGTTTCTCAATGGCCCCAGGGTTCCATGTGTTCCCTCAGTGTCACAATATCTGCACCATTTCACGTGTCCCCTGAGTGTCACTTTGGGCCCAGGATTCCATGTGTGCCCTCAATGTCACAATATCCCCACTGTTCCATGTGTCCCCTCAGTGTCACCATGGTCCCATAGCTCCAAGAGACCCTGCCATTTCACAATGGCCCAACAGTTCCATGTTTCCCCTCACGTCACAATGGCCTCAGGTTTCCATGTGTCACAATGGCATCATGGTTCCATGTTTTCCCTTCAGTGTCACAATGCCCCATGCTTCCAGGAGGCTCTGCTGTGGCATAGTGGCCCCAGGGTTCCACGTCCCCTCATGTCACAATGGCATCAGGGTTCCATATGTCCCCTCAATGTCATAATGGCCCCAAAGTGTTATGTGTGACCTCAGTGTCACAAGGCACCCAGAGCTCCATGTGTCCCCTTAGTGTAACAATGGCCCTATAATTCCAGGAGGCCCTGCAGTGTCACAATGGCCCCAGGGTTCCATCTGTCCCCTCAATGTCACAGTTGCCCCACAGTACTATGTCTCCATTCAGTGTCACAATGTCCTCACATTGTCACAGACGAGCAGCACTGGAGTGGGAGCAGCACCACTGGAGGGGTTGCAGCTGCACTGGAACAGGAGCAGTGGCTGTGGAACAACAGGGGAGAAGCTGTGGAACACAAGTCCTGTGAGGAGCAGCTGAGGGAGCTGGGAATGTTTATCCTGGGGAAGAGGAGGCTCAGGGGAGACCTCATCACTCTCTACAACTCCCTGACAGGAGGGTGCAGCTGGGTGAGGGTCGGGCTCTTCTCTTAGGGAACAGGGACAGGACAAGAGGAAACAGCCTTAACTGCACCAAAGGAAGGTTTATCCTGAACATGAGAAAAAATTTATTCACAGAGTGATTGGGCATTGGAATGGGCTGCCCAGGGAAGTGATGGAGTCACTTGTAAATGGGGTAACTGCACCACCTAATTAGTGCCTTGTCTTCATTTTCTTTTGTTTTTACTCAGAGTCAGGATTAAAAACACGAAGGAGTTGAATTTTCTCGAGTTTGGGTTTGGTTGTTTAAAAAAATCTTATCTAAAGTACAGAGAGTTCGGCAACACTTCTCGCTAACAGCTAAAAGTGAGCAAAATGGAGGCGAGTCGAGCTAGGTACAAGGTCTTTTAAAACTAAACAGTTCAATTAAGAACTAACACCTATATTATTTATACTTTTGACTCAATAACCAACCTCCTCTGACTCAGAGTGCAGCACTAACAGTCTAACCAGAAACAACTACCTGAAACCATGAAGAAGAAGGAAGAAGACAGAAAGGAGACGACACCCCAAATCCTCCATCTTGTCTCATATCTATTACTATATTATAAAACCTTCACATTCCAAACCCTTCACCATGTGAAATCACACACTTCTATTCCAACTGCACACCCGTGACCTTAACTCCATCACTAATGGAAATTTGGAAGCCTTCTCCAAGGCCTCCAGTCAAAAGCAGTGTTCTCCTGGGGTCAGTGCCAGAAAGCACAGAAAGTCCAAAACTCCCAGGTTTCTGTGACCAACAGATCTGGAACATTCCTGACCCCATGGAAGCTCCCGGAGCAGTTCCTGACCCCATGGAAGGACCTGGAGCAGGTCCATACCCCATGGAAGGATCTGGAACATTCCTGATCCCATGGAAGCTCCTGAAACAGTTCTTGACCCCATGGAAGGTCTTGGAGCATTTGATGACCCCATGGGAGCTCCAAGAACCTTCCTTACCCCATGGAAGCTCCCAGAGCAGCTCCTGACCCCATGGGATTTCCTGGAATGCTTCCTGACCCCATGGAAGCTCCTGGAACATTCCTGACCCCACGGAATCTCCCAGAGCCATTCCTGCAGTTCCTGACCCCATGCCAAGGGAATCTCTCCCCGGGGAGCAGTGGCACAAATGAACCCAAGCCTGGACCCCTCACTCTGCTCAGGGTTTATTGATCATTGCAGGGACATTCCCGGGGTTCCCAGGGCTCGGGGCTCCTCCAGGGATGGGATCTCCTCGTGCCACTGGAGGGGGCAGCACTCGGGGTCACCATCGGCTCCATCCTAAAAGCCAGAGGCCAAAGCGTGACCCCCCCGTGCCCCCGGGGACAGCAGAGGGGCCTTGTCCCCTCCCCTCCCCGGCAGGAGCAGGGAATTGGGGCCTGGCTCACCTGGAACAGGACTCGGCTCCTCAGATCCAGGTGAGCCCCAGATCTCCCCCCAGGATGCCCCAAACCCTCCCCGAGCCCCTCCCGGCCCCCCCAGAGCCCCCCAGGCACAAAGACAGCCCTGGGGACATCTCTGGCCATTGTCCCCCGCACACGGAGCAGGGACAGCCCCCTCGGTGTCCCTCTGCTGGCCCCGGGCTCTGCCCACCCCATGGGGCTGCAGGGTCCCCCCAAAGCCCCCCAGGAGCCTTTGGGGGGCTGCAGACCCCCTGAGATTGCTCACCACAGCATCCCGAGGGGCAGCCACCACGGGCTGGGGACAAAGGTGGGGTTAGGGCGGTGCTGGGGGACACTGGGGGGGCACTGGGGCACCCTGGGGTGACCCCAAGGGCCATGGCCGTGCCAGGGGAGGGTCTGGGCCCCACAGAGCTCCGGGTCCTCACCTCAGACCTCTTCACTGGAAAGGCTCTCACTGTTCCCTGCAGAGAGCCCAAGGGACGTCATTGGGGTGTCACCTGAGCCAGTGACGTGTCCCCAATGACAGTGAGCTGTCCCCAAACCCAGCGAGGTGTCCCCAATCCCAGTGAGGTGGCCCCAGTCCCACTGAGGTGTTCCCAGAACCCAGTGAGATGTCCCCAGTCCCAGTCAGGGATGGGAGGGTCCGGGTGAAGGGGGGCCCACAGTGATGGTGAAATAGGGGAATTGGGAACCCCATGGGATTGGGACAGAGGCTGGGCTGGGGCTGGAGGTGTTGGGGGGTGGGGGAGAAGGAGGAGGACGAGGAAGAAGAAAGAAGAAGGAATTTAAATGGGAGGGACACAGCCTGAAACATGGGGTGGGGGAGTGGCAGGAGAAAATGGGGCAGGGAACAAAACCTGAGGGATTTGGGCGGGGCATTGGGAGAGAAGGGATGAGAAAGTGATTTGGGGACATCCCATACGTGGGAATGGGAATGGGCAAGGGGGAAAGAGGGTGGGAAATGGACGGGGAATGAGGCACTGTGGGGTTACTGGGGTAACTAGGATAACGGGGATTGCAGTGGGGCCCTCTTTGGGTTGTACTGGGGTGCACTGGGATTGCAATGGTTCCCTCTCTGGGAACAACTGGAATGCACTGGGGTGGGTGGGAATACAATGGGGTGCCTCTCTGGGAAGCACTGGGATTTACTGGGGAGCACTGGGGTGCAGTGGAGGGAGCCCTGAGGGAGGAGGTCTGGGCCCAGAATTCCCAGTACTCACCTTGCTCTTCCTGGCTGTGGCTTCCCCCTGCGGAGAGACAGGGACACATCAGTGGGGTGTGCCCAGCCCCAGTAAGGGATGGTGTGCAAAACTGGTTCCCAGTTCCCATACTGAGGTGTCCCCAGAACCCAGTGAGATGTCCCCAATCCCAGTGAGGTGTCCCCAACCCACTAAGGATTAGGGTGCACAAACTGGTTCCCAGTTTCCCCAGTGAGTGCCCTTCCATTTCCAGAACTCACCACGATGATGGAACCACCCCCTGTGTCCACGTCCCGGGGGGCCGTGGCAAGGGGAGCTCAGGACTGGGCCTTATGGGGCAGGAGGGAGACAAGGGGGTCCCCAAATCCCCCAGCCCACCGCTGCCCCCGTCCTGAGGAGGAAAATCCCAGAGATCCAAACCCAAAGGATCTCCTGCTCACCAAGAGGAGGGAATCCTGCCCCGGAGCCGGGGTCGTGCTGACAAATCAAACTCCGTCCGAGATACAGAGAGCATCGTCTGCCAGGCCAAGCGTCTGCCCGGGGGCACAGCAGGATGGAGAAGAGCAGGGCCACGCTGAGCACAGCCACCTTCATCTTCCTCTCGCACTGGGCAGCGCTGGCTGAGGCTGCAGCAGGGCAGGAGCACCTTTATCCCTGCCGGGACTCCTCCCTGCGCCCTCCCTGACAGCCCCCAGGCCAAAGTCCGGCTTGGCACAGCCCCCAGCCCTGGCCACAAGCCCAGCCCTGGCACAGAGTCCATCCCGCCTGTGGCACGGATCCAGCCCCGCTCCCCGCATCCCTGCAGCTTCCTGCACGGGGCAGCTGCCCCTGGAGGGGACCGGGCACCCGGGGGGCCGAGGGGGGCAGGCAGGGATCCAAAGGCAGCTGGGGACCCTGTGGGGACACCCCCACTCCAACACAATCCATCCTCCAACAGCCCCCAGCCCCACACCCCCATCTCCCGGTACCCCTCCCCTCCCAGAGCGTTCCTTGCAGGACACCCCGGAGCTGAGCCCAGCCCCAAACCTGGAGTGTCAGAGCAGGATTGTCCCTGTTCCCACTGCAGCCCCTGGGCTCATTGGGGCTGCACTGACCCCTCTTCCTGGGGCAGCAGCACCCCGGGATCAGGGAGAAGGGGCAGGGGGGAGCACAGCGGGGTCAGTGGCCATGGCAGCAGCTGGGGGACCGGGATCTCCAGTCCCTGCAGGTGCCCTGGGGAGCACTGGGCAATGGTGGCACTGGGACACCGGGGCTGGCCTTGTGGCAGTGCTGGGGTGGTGGCAGTGCCCGGCTCCAGCCCATTCCTGTCCCTGCAGCCCCAGACTGCTCCAGGCCCCCAGGGGAAGATCCCCGGGCAGAGCCCCTGGCACAGCCACGGCCACCGTGTCCTGCTGGATCAGCCCAAGCCCGCTGTGCTGAGCTGGCCCAGCCATCGGCTCCCAGGGGCTCTGTGCCCAGCAGGGCTGTGGCTCCAGACCGGGCTGGCACTGGGACACAGCTCCCGAAGCTCCCCTGGCCCCAGGGATGGCCCTGCCCTGTCCTGCCCTGCTCCCAGCGCTGGCCCTGAGCTGGGGCTGACCTTCCCAGCCCAGGGTCCTGCGCTGCTGTCCCAGCTCAGAGGCCCCTGTCAGGGTCACCCCCGAGGACACAGATCAGTGACAGTCCCTGCCAGGGCTGCCACGAGCTGCCAGTGCCTCCATTCTCCACTGACATTCCGTGACATTTCCAGGACATGTTCCCTCCTCACGGGACACTGACCTCACAGAAGGGACCTGTTGTGGCACAGGTCAGAAAATCCTTCAGGCACCTGACTTGACTGTTTGCATTGGATTTTCCTGCAGAGCCAGCAGTGACCTGGAAGATTTTCCTTTTGTTTCATTTTGTTTCATTGTGTTTCCAAACTGGTGGGGGAAAGGTGTTGGAGAGATTTCTCTCCCTTCTCCTTGTCCCGCTGTGATTTGGTTGGTAATAAATTCCCTCGCTGTGCCCAGGCTGGCTCTGTTGTTCCCGTGCCGGTGCTCGGGGCGGGATCTCTCCTGTTCCTTCTCTCACTCCCGGGCCTGTTCTCAGCCAATCAGAGAATGCGATGAAGAAGATTCAGCCAATCAGAGAGAGCAGCTGTGATGACTCACCGCTTGCCGGGAAGACCCGCAGCACCCAGTGTTCCCCACCTGGACCCCACCCTCCCCGCCCAGTCACGATCCCCCCGCGGGGTCCCCCAAGTCCTTTCCCAGTCCCGCCCCACAATAAACGGGACGGGGCGAACTGGGAAACTTTACTGGGAACACTGGGAGCAGCCAGGCTGGGGCAGAGTGAGAGTGGGGCTGGGGGGAACACACGACCCCCCCAAAATCAGCGCGGGGACGGAGCGGGGGGTCCCGGCCGCACCCGAGGCCGTGGGGAGGGGCTGCAGCAGCTGCTGGGTCAGGAGCTCTGTGGGCAGAGAAAAGGGGGTAGCACCTGACTGGGGGCCCCCATGGGGAGCGCACACGCTCCGGGGTCGGAACACGACCCCCAGGACCCTCCCCTCACCCTTCTCGCACAGGTAGAAGCCGAGCCCCAGCTCCAGGAAGACGAAACCCAACACGGAGCCCCCGATCCCCATCAGCACCTTGCTGTGGGCAGTGTCCGGTGGCATCTCTGGGGTCCACAGGCGTCAAGACCTCCCAAAATCTCTCACAGACACCCCAAGCTACTCCAATCACCCTCCCAGTCACCTCTAGCCCACCCAGGACTTCTTGAATCCTCCTCCCAATCTCTTCCCGGCCTCCCCAGGACCCACCAACGCTCCTGCTTTCCATCTCAGCATCCCATAACCCCCTCCCAGTTTCCCCCCACCACCACAGAACCCCCAAACCCTCTCCCAGTCCCTACTTGGTCTCACCAGGACTCACCAGGACTCCTCCCAGTCTCTTCCCATCACAGCCAACCTTATTCCAACCCTTGCTTTCCAGCTCCACATCTTTCTCTATCCGCTCCAGGCTCTCTCAAACCCCACCCTGTTCCCCCCAGCTGACCCCAGTGTGTCCCCACTCTCTCCCAGTTCCCCCCAGTGTGTCCATCTCACTGTGGCCCTCGAGCTCCCAGCCCGGCCCCGGCTGCCTGCTCTGCTCCATGGATTTCTACCCTGCTGAGATCCAGGTGAGGTGGTTCCAGGGCCAGCAGGAGCTCTCAGGGCATGTGGTGGCCACCAGGAACAGGTGCCCAACAGGAGAGGGCTGGTGTGGCACTGGGAGGGACTGGGAATGAAATTGGAGAGAGTGGGGGAACACTGGGAGAGAGTGGATTGGATTGGGGCAATGGGAGAGAGAGTGGAGGTTTGGGATTGGAATGAAAAGGACTTGGAAAGGACTGGGAAGAACTGGGGGGTCATTGGGGGAGAAGGGAGAGATTTGGAAGGGGCACTGGGAGGGCACTGGGAGAGAGGATGGAGGTTTTGGAGTGGATTTAGAAGTACTGGGAGTGGACTGGGAATGGAATGTCTGGGGACTGAGAGGAATTGGGAGAGACTGGGATGGACCGGGAGAGCCACCAGAGTCACTTGGGGTGAGGGGGCAGGAGGCCCCAGGGGTGGGCACAGTTCTCCTACCATAATAGCTTGTTGTGTTCATTGTTTTCATGCTTAAGATTGTTTTCACATGGGAACAAGCAAGTAACTTAGCTGCACATAGAAGAAGTGACAGGCTAGCTGTTAATTTAGCAGAGAGCAAGACCTGATTTTATGAGGCCTTTCTTTTATAATTTGACTACCTGACTGCAACATCTCACCCTTTTTCATTAATTCAAAAAAGGCTCATATGTTCTGATGATAAAATAGCTCTCTCTTGTGAGGGTGTTATCTCATTAAGTTTATCACTGGTTATCTCTTAGATGTGGGATAAGATACATAAAAGACCGATTACAATCAACAAAACTTAGCAAATTCTATCATGTCACTGACACAGGGTTTCACAGCATGAGAAAACAAAATAATAATGTCCAGTGTGTCCTAGGCAAATGGGAATAAATGACCATTGTTTTAAAGTCCAAATAGTCCATTAGCTGGAAATGTTGATCTTTGACATCACTGAATGTGCTCTTGGATCCCGGAACAGGGAATAACTGAAGAAGATTAGTAGGAACACTATACCATGATGATGACACAAGGCTTTTGTTGGCAATTTTCCTGTAAATTTCCAGACACAGCCATGTCTTGGCAGTCCTGCTTCTGGTTTTGTTCTGGCCACGAAGGCTGCATGGTGATTAGGTTCTTTTTCTTCTCACTGGGCTTCATTTTCTTGGAGGCAATTGATGTTTGGCTGAATGAACAGGTGACTACTTTGAACTTGTTGATGATAAAAACACATGCATACCTTCTCCTTAAGTTAATGAATTAATTAGACTTTGTCATTGTACATTCAATTGAAGAGCCTTACATAAAAATATTTTACTTTTTTGGTGCAAATATTGCAAAAAAAATTTATAAATATACAAATTTAGGAGCTAATTCCCCCATCCTTGTTTTAAAAACAGCATTCATGACTCTTGCCATGAACATGAAGGGAAGTTCAAAACAAAACAATACATATAGTAAAACCAAGAACTTACAGTAATTGGGAATAATTCTGCTACAACAATCCAAAACATTTCCGATAACAGATATAATTAAAAACACTTGTGAAATTAGATGATTAACAAACATTAAAACATTGTACCATCATCCCAGTGTCTGCAACAGCTGATAAACCTCAAATCAGTGAAGAACTGGATAAGCGTCTCTTGGGGGTTGGTTTTTCCGTTCCTCTCTGCCTGTGGAATTTTTTTCCCATTGACATGCTAAGAAGCACTGATGGTTAGGTCCTAGCACCAGGGAGAGCCTCCCTGGTTTTTTGGGAATTTCTCCCGGAGGGTGGGTGGAGGGAAAGGGGGAACACGGTGAGATTGGAAGCAGGTAAAGGAGGGTGGGGGGCAGTTGCTGGCTCTCGCTCGCTTTTGGCTCTCGGAGCAGAAAGGTCATTGCTACCCCCCCACCATCCCAACGCCGGGAGCTGCCTCTCTGTTTTGGACCCCGCAGCCCTGCTTGGATGCCCTCCTGCTTCAGCTTGCTGTTTTCCCAGCATCCTGCCTCTCCTCCATCCCTTCCCATCTGGGACACAGCTGCCATCACCCCAGCCCCCTGCAGCCGCACGGGGATCGTCGCACCTGCCCATCAGGAGCCTGCCAGAGCTCACTGCCAGCTGTGACAGCAACTGCACCAAAGGGGAAAGTGCCCGTGGCCCAGAGACTGGAACTGGGCTCCTGTTCTGTTTGTTGTTAATTTCATAGTTGCTGTTATTCCTATTTCCATATCATTGCCTGAGAGCCCCTTAATTTCAAAATTATACAGAGTGTTTATGACCCTCTAAAACTGGTGGAAAGCAGCAGGATCTTCCCTAATATCGACTTCTGTGCTAGTTACACCTGGGGAGAAGAAACTCAAGAGAGAAATTCTCTGTGTGAGAACTCCCTCTGGGAGTTGAAGGGACCAATTGGAGGCTGGTTTGGTTATTGACAGCCTGAACAACCAATTGCACAAAGTTAGTTCGCTCGGTGAGCACACATTTTGAAGGCGCTAACCCGGGAAAAAACTCTCATTTATTTCCGGTGGCTGAGCAGGTAACAACGGCCCAGCCCGGGCTCCCTCCCATGTGGGGGGAGCTCGGGAGGCCGCTGGGCCCCGTTTGCAAACCAGGGAACCCGATGGCCGGGGGGAGGAAAGGCTCATTGATGAGACCTTAGCCCGGCTTCCTCCCCTACGAGCCCGCGGCTCTGGGGGGGCCCGGCTCCTGCTGCTGGCTCGGAGCAGCTTTGGAGGGGCCGAGCCCGCCCAGCCCCCGCACGGCCTGGGGGAGGCAGCCGGGCCCTGTCTGGAAGCAGGGGTGGCCATGGGCAGTGCGGGGCTGCAGCAAGCTCCAGAAAAGCTGATTAACATCTCAGCCGCCCCCACACCCAGCGCCGTGACTTGTGGGTGAAACTTTAACTCTTTAGTGCTCAGGTAAGATTTTGCAGACCTCCGGCTTTCCTTTGAATATGAGAGGGGAAAAAGGAGATGCTCCAAAGTCAGTGAAGCAAGAGCTAAGTTTCTTTAGATGGAAGGAGAATGAGGAGATGTTGTGAAGATGGCTGAAAATCCTTTTGTAAGATTGTAGGGATGAACTGATGTACTGAATATTCCTATAAACCATGGAGAAAGACATGGGGGGTTGGAGATGTTCCATTTGATAGATTGTTAATCAAAATGCATCTGTGTTGAGAATCCTTCACCCCGAGGAGAAAAGGGGATCTCTTTTTCTGGAGATGGAGCATGAAGAGAGAGAAAGAGAGATGAAGAAAATGTTTGGTTTGGAACAGTTAATTCTTAAAAGTAAATACCCCATGAGTATAGCCCATAAGCACAGCTTTGGGAAAGCTGTGAAGATGGGAGGAACTTCACGACTTGGCAAGTTTTTTCCCGGGCAGATGCAAATCGTGAAAGTGAAGCCACGAGAGGACTGTTTTTTTCCCTTCTTGTGGTGAAGTCCCTATGGCCTGACAAGAGGAAACTTCTCTCTCCAAAGTGAACTGAAAAGGGCTATTTAACTTGGGAACTGGCTGAAGTAGTTTTTTGTATGTTTGTTTTGTTGTTATGAAGGTTGGGAGAGGGAAGGAAGGAGTGGTCTGAAGATCTTCTTCTGAATTTGCTTTTCTTTCTCTTTTTTTGTGTAGATAATAAAGTTTTTTATACCCTTTTTAACTTTTAGTCCTGCCTTGCTCTTTTGCTCCTAGTTCTGTCTCACAACAGAAAAATGACTATATTTAAATTGGCAAGTCAAAACTATAACAATGGAGGAGAGTGTCAGCAGCTGCAGCTAAGGGCTCGTGTCCCATCAGAGTCTCTAACGATGGCACCAACGCTGCTGCCTTGGGACAGCCGACTCTGGAAGGCGAGTGTGCCCTCGAGCAGAGCCGCTGAGGTCAGTCAGGGGGACAGGCTGCAGCTGAAGCTGCCAAGCGTTGCTGTGATTCTGGCAAGTCAAAAGAAAACCATGGTGACCACTTTCCCTTACACCCTTTGCCAAGCCACGAAAAATTGTGCCCATAGCATCCCCTCTTTTGGCATCTTGTCTGGTGTGCATGTCTTCCTGAGGAGGTACAAGCCTTCTGGGTGCTGCTGTTCCTGTGCACACTCTGGTGATTTTTCTCTGGTGTCCAGAGCCACGTTGACAGCAGCAGCTCCACAGGCCAGCTCCAGGAGACATCGTTCTTGCCATGGTGGCAGCAGCTCTGTGGGTCCCGAGCTCAGTGTCAGGGGAGTCTTGGCCACACAGCACAGTGGCCTGGACAGCTCTGGGGACCCGGGCTGATCACCAGTGCTGCCACTTCCCACTGCTCCTCGCCTGCAGCAGCCAGTGGCCGTGCTCCAGCAGGGCCTCCTTGTCCCTCCCTGCCCCTCCTTGTCCCTGGCCAAAGCAGCTTGGGCACCTCGGGGCTGTCCCCACCGTCCTGCTGAGGCCAGGCCTCGAGGGCTTCTGCCACGGGCACCAGAGACGCGTTGGGGAAGCGCCAGAGCAGCCGGCTGGCAGGAAGAAGGTGGCTGTCTGGGGGCTGCTTATGGCCTCTGCCACCCAGTTCCTCAGGGCTTCCCACCAACCCATCCACACAAGTCCTCCTGGCCCATCACAGCCTCCCGCCACCCAGCGCCACACGCATCCCCCTCACGCCTTCCCACTGCCTTCTCCGGGCAGGCCTTGGCAGCACCGCAGCCCTTCATGGCCTCCCACTGTCCCGTGCCCTCCACGCCTCCCCCAGGCCTGCCTGGCTGCTGAAGGAGCTCCAGAGGAGCCGCATCAAGAGGCACCTCAGAGCCCTCAGCAATCCAGCCAGCAACACACGGGCAGGACACAGATGGCGCTTCCAGGCTGGCAGAGGGGTGCTGGCCATCTCCAGGGACCGGTCTCTCAGGGATCCCCGCCGCAGCTCCGGCCTCTGCCCGCCCGCTCTGTCGGAAGCCTTAAGGCTTCCACAGAACCACCAAAGGCCAAGGGCCTTTTGGCCACTTTCCCTTCCACACCGCACGCTTGGCCAACTTGCCGAGCACAAGCACCCTTTTTGCCCTCTTCCCCATTGGCCTGAAGACTCTGGGCACCAAAAGAAAGCTCCTGGACCTCTGTGTATGACAACAGCAATTTACTAATCCTACAGTGGGGTGAAATAAAGTCCTTGAAGTGCAGAGGTGTTCCCTGCAGGCTCAGGTGACCCCAGCAGACGCAGCCTCCCGGATCAGTTCTCCACAGTGTTCACACAGGACAACCAGCCCCTGCGACACAGGGAAGGCCGTGACTTCCAGAGCCGGCGGAATCCATCTCGCATCTGCTGGAGTCGGGAGGAGGGAATGCTCTGTACAACTCTGTTGATGTACAGAGTCTGAAGAGCCAGGCATGAGATGGCAGGGCTGGTGTCATCTGTCATGTCCTGAAGGGCTGGAAGAGAGAGGAACAGAGCCACAGTCAGAGCCTGCATCTGCAGGGACCTGGGGAGACCCTCCTGCCCCATCCCTCCCACACGGCAGCTCTTGCCATGGCCTGGAGGAAGCAGGAGACAGCAAGGATCAGCTGGAAGGCGCTGGCCACGAATGTCCCTCCCGCAGGCCCCTGGAAGGTCTCTGTGCTCTGCCCACGCCGCCCCTCGTGCGCGCAGGGAGCAGAGCCCTCCCAGCCGGGGCAGGGAACGCAGCTGCCAGCGCCAGCCCCCGCTGACAGCCCGCTGGCCTCACTCACCCCTGCACATGAGCTGCAACTCTCGCTGCTGCTCTCTCAGGAACCGCCCGGCCATCCCTGCCAACACAGAGCCTGTCACGGCCCCAGCCGCACAGCTGCCCCGCAGCGGCGCTGCCAGCCCTGCGGCCACAGCAGCGCCTTCCCCTGCAGGGCTCAGGCCCGGCCCTCGCCGCATCCTGACGCCCAAGGACACGGCTGCGAGAGGGCGGCAGCGGCGCCGAGGGCAGGCGGGGCTCCAGAGCCCCGGCCCGGATGGCGCTGCCGGGGCAGCAGGCGGGGCTGGGGCCGAGCTGCGGCGGGGCGGGGAGGGAGCCGGGCTTGTGGCTCACCAAGAAACCTGACGGCCGCCTCTCGCAGGGGCTCCTGTGGGCTCCGCAGGTACGGCAGCGCCTGGCGCAGCAGCTCGGCCGCTCGGCTCCTGTCCTGTGCCAGCTGGAGAGAGCGGCAGGGCACGGAGGGAAGGGTTGGCGCGGGCTCTGTCCCTTGGCCCCGGCCTGCCCTGCCCGCACAGCCCTGAGCGGGGCAGAGGGCCCGGCAAGGCGCGGGCTTGATGGAGCTCGGGGCTCCATCAGCTCCTGGCCTGGGGCCAGAGGAGCCTGGAGAAGAGCCCGCGTGGGCAGCCCAGGGAAGGGGGAGCAGCGTTCTTACCAAGCACTCGCCAAACCTCCACATCTGATCCGCCATCAGCAGGTGCTCAAGATCTCTCCTCTTCAGGAAGCTTAGTGCAGAAAGCAGCGTTTCACAAGAGGCCTGCAGAGCAGCAGAGACCCAGAGATGGCACTGCAGCCCAGGGCACAGGACCTGCCTCCCTGTGCCAAGGCCAGGAGTAGGCTGGAGCCCATGAGGTGCCCGGGTGCAGGGAGACAGCTGAGCCCCCTGCCAGGAGGACAGCAGCGCCCAGGAGTCCTCACCTCTGCCACACGCATGTTCTCATCGTGGCAGTTGAAGAAGAGTGGCAGCAGGCTCTTGCTCACAAGCATCTTGAGGGGCTTTTTACCCTTGGCCGCTACCAACCTCATCACCTCTTGGAAGAGGCGAATGGAGAGCAGCTGCACATGGCGGTTGTCCTGTTGGAAAGGAAGCAAAAGCCCTCCACATCAGCTGCTCCAGACCCCTCTGTGCACAGGCCCAAAAATCCACGGGGCTCCACACTTGGGGACAGGACCCAGTGGCCGTGGCTGGGGGCACAGAGCCTTACGTTGTCCAGCAGTGGCCAGAGCGCGCCAGCCAGCCGCAGGGCGATGGGGCTGGGTATTGCGAGGTGTCTGTGCGAGAGCAGAAAGCTGAGCACCGCGACGGTCATCTCAACGATGTCTTCATCTGCATCCCGCAACAGGTCCACAAGGCTTTCTGTCAGGCTGTACATTCTAATGCTCTGCATGGAAGACAAGGCAGGGCAAGCCCACGCTGCTGCTGCTGCTGCCGTGGAGCCCAAGGGCTGAAGGCCTGTCCTGAAGCACTCGGGCAGCTGAACAGCAACGCAGGAGAGCTGGGAGCAGCTGCCACAGCTCCCAAAGCCCAGCCAAGCCCAAGGGGCTGCTTTCCCCAGCCCCACGCTGCCAGCACAGCTTCAGCCGCTGCTGTCTTCTCACCATCGAGGGGTCCTTGCTGAGCTGCACGAGGCCTCTGAGCACCAGGCGACGCATCTCCCTGGACGTGCTCTGCAGGCGCCTTGCCATGATCTCCAGGACGCTGTCACCCCATTCTTTGATGTCCAGGAGGTCCAGGACCTGAAAGGCACAAAGCAGTGACCGGGGTGCCCAGCTGGCAGGAGCTCAGAACTGCACAGGCCTGAGCCAAGGCAGCAGCACAGGGCACGGGCACCGTCCCAGGCAGCTGCGGCTGTGAGAGGGCAGAGAGGTGGGAGGCAGCTCAGCTGTGCTGCCCATGGGGCTCACCTCCACAAGGAACGCCATGGCGGGCAGCTGCCAGTCTGAAATGTCTTGGCTGAGGAGCTCCAAGAGGCAGGAGATGAAGCTGCAACACCAGATCATGGAGACACAGCGCATCTCCCTGGTGGGGGGGAAAAGGCATCATTGCCCCTGAGCCGAGAGGGCAAAGCTCTCCCAGGAGTGACCCACGGAGCTCTGGTCTTTTCCCAAGCCCCCCGTGGGCGCTTTGGGAGGCGGCTGTTCCCGGGCACCCTCCTGTGCCAGCCTTTTCCAGTCTGCTCGTCCGTCTCTTTGTGACAAAGCCCTCTCACCCATGCCCATGGGAACTGTGTGGGGCACCCTGGGCACAAGTGCCGGGGGCAGCAGGGAGAAGGGGGTCTCACCTGGCCAGGAGTCCCACTGCATAGTGGTGGGTGTCAGTACAGAGCAGCGTGTCCCAGCCAGCCTTGCCTTCCATGGCTACCACAACACGCTCACACTGCACTCGGCAGAGCAGGACCTTCAGGGTCTGCACCGCAAACCTGTGTGCAGAGCAAAGCCCAGGTGATGCTGGCAGCCCTGGCTCCTGCCTTGGAAGGGATGGGGACACTGGGAGGACTGGGATGGAGCACCTTTGGGGGTTGGTGGCAAGGCCCAGTTGCTCCTGGCACCCCTTCCAGAAGGTATCAACCTCCTCTGGCGTATCCAGTGCGCTGATGTAAACTTGGAAGAGCAGACACAGAAAGAGACGGGGAAAATACTCCAACACTATAGGTGGGCACCAGGTCAGGTTGAAGACCCTCCACAGTGTCACGGTTGCCTGGAAAGAATGAACCACCCAGAGACAACACTCAGTGCCAAGACATCCGTGTGGCAGGGTCCGAGCATGCCAGGGAGAGGCCGGGGGAGACACCTCGGGGGCACCCAGCCTGGTGCCCCTGAACCTTGCCCCTAAGGCAGGTTTCAGCGCAGTGCCTGAGGCAGAGAGATGCAGCTGGGGGGAGGACAGAGAGCTAGCTGCTGGAGAGGTGGCCTAGGGGCAAGCCAAGGTCAGTTGCAGGAACTCACAGCCAGGGCAAAGACTCCTGTGCTGTCCCCATCGGAGGTGTACACACTGTCCACTGGCCAGGCGTTCAGCACATTGAGGAGTATCTGCAGCGCCGGCTCCGCAGTCCCAGTGGAGGACATGATCACTCCCCACATGGCCGTAGCAGCTCTGTGGGGTCAGAGCTCTGTGTCAGGGGGGTCTGGGCCACAGCACTGTGGCCTGGGCTGCTGCAGGGGCCCGCGCTGGCCGTCAGCCCTGCCTCTGCCCACCGGCCCTCGCTGGCAGCACCCAGCCAGCCCACGGGGGTGCAGGCATCTTGAGGGGCAGGGAGGGAGCGTGGCAGCATGCTCAGGGGCTGACATGGCAGCACTGGCAAACGGAGGAGCCAGAGGCTCCTGGAACTGTCCCCCTGTCTGGCAGTCACCAGGGACAGGCTCTACAGGGTAAGGGGCCGGGGAACCCTAAATCCTTAAGGCAGGTGGGGCTGCCGTACCTGTCACCCGATGGGGCCCAGCGCAAGAGAGTCATCAGCACATCGCAGGGGTATTCCCTGGTCAGCTCCAGAAGGGCCTTGTCCAGCCTGTGCCCAGCAGACTCATTGGCCGTGAGCCACTTGTGGATGTACCTCACCATGGCTGGCACCTGCAGAAGGCCCGGGGAGACTTGGATACCTGCCCGAGCAGCAGGTTCCCCAGCTTCCCCTGCGAAGTGCTGCCCTTCCTACCCTATTGGTCTGGGCCTCAAAGACTGAAGGAACCCAGCAGAGCTGGCTTGAGGCGCCACACAATTCCTGGCCACAGGCTGCTTACTTGCTTTGGATTGGAGACACCCTTCTCCACAAGCAAATCCAGCATGGCAGCCCCGGTCTCAGCAGTGAAGAGGGGAAAGTTTGCCAAGAGCCCAGTGCCCACACCGGTGGTCTCTTCCCACCAAATGCACATGATGAATTCATAGATCATCTGCAGGAGAAGGGCAGGAAGAGAGGGAGAATCCATGGAGTGCTCCAAGCACGGTGCTGGGCTGAGCAGTGACAGCAGGCCCAGCCCAGGTGGGGATGGCTGCAGTACCTGCGCTGTTCTGCGGAAGCGGCCACGGGCAGGGTCCTGCTCTTGTGTCAGGTCCATGGCGGCACCTGGCAAAGAGCGAGCGCAGCCAGGGCTGAGGGGCTGTGGGAGAGGCCGGAGAACACAGGCCAGCCCTGCATTTCCAGGCAGGGACAGCCCTGGGATGCTCCAGGGATGGGGTGTGGCTGCCTGGGCGTTCAGCCCCAGCCCCTCTTCTGTCCTATCCATGGGCATGTTGGGATGGGATGGGATGGGATGGGACGGGACGGGACGGGACGGGACGGGACGGGATGGGATGGGATGGGATGGGATGGGATGGGATGGGGCTAAGCTGGCTGCAGGCACCAGCTCTGTGGCCCAGCTCTGCTACTCACCCTCTTGCAGCAGCTGGATCTGCTCCAGCTCTTCAGGCTGCTGTGCTGAGGGAGCTGCAGCCTCCTCCTCCTCCTTCACCCAGGCCAGCTTGGGCACTCTGGGTGGTGTCTGCTCCATGTCAGTGTATGGAGTTGGGACTGCTTGCAGGAGAGATGTCTTGGAAAAGCTCCAGATGAGCAAGTGCTGCAGTTGTGCCTTGTAGGCACCTGCAACAGAGAAGCCTTGGGAAGGCTACAGGACACCGTGTCCTGCAGTCTGTCCTCGAGGTCACCTGCAGAGGAAAAGCTTTGGAAAAGCTCCGGGTCAGTAGGGAACAAGCTGGCTGTGTGGGGGCTCCTCACAGCACCGCTCTCTCCGTCCTGTCCCGACGAGTGCACCGAGCACTGTGGTGTGGCCGTGTCACCGCCAGCACCTATGTCACGACGTGTCACAAAGGGTCACCCTTGTACGCTCTGTCCCTTTCCTATTGCACGGTGACCACGGTGCACTGTGTCACAAAGAGCCCTAGGACACACCTCCACGTGCCCTGAGGACACCCCCACCCCACCCCCCCCCCCCCCCAAAGTGGCCCAGCTTGCAAGGAAGACGTTCCCCCAAGGTTCGAGGACAGCCCAACAGGAATTTTAGGAATGGCTCAAACAACAAGCAGATGCTCCTCTGCTCTGCCTGCTCAGGGCAGCAGAAGGAGCCCCCACGGTTGCCGATGCAGCTGCAGCAGGAAGGGCATCGGGGCCTTCCACAGCAGCTGCCAGGGCCTCTCTGGGACAAGACCCGGTGCTGGGTGGCCGTCACACACACAGGAGTGTGACACAGACACGGGACGTATGGCCCAGGGCACGAATGCTGCTCTGAGCCCTGGGAGCAGTGAAATCAGCAGGTGTGGCAGAGTCCCTGCCAAAGGAGACCTGCCGCCCCCAAGGCCTGCCAATGCTGGTGCCTGCTCCTGCCACAGAGACCTGTGTCCCCTGGGGACTTCTCTGACAGAGGACAGCCAAAGCCCACGTGCATTGGTGTGTGTGCTCCTTTCTGCAGGCGGCTGTTGGCAGGAGCACCTGGTGGCAACACTTGGTCTCTGTCAGAAGCTGTTACTCCTTCCTGGAATGATTTTTGCTTGGAAGTGATTATGTGCAGTGTCCACGCATCTCCCCAGCCCACCACTGCCTCCCACACGAGGTGACCACCAAGCCACTCTCCGGCCATCTGACCCGCAGCTGAGCCCTTCCCAGAGTGCCCGCACCCGCAGGGAGCGCAGGGCTGGATTTGGCCGCCAGAGAGTTGGTGACCCTCGTGAGATCCTCGGTGCATTTAGTTCCTACAGGAGTGTGGGCACCGCTGGGAAATGATCTGCATGCCTTGTTAATTGGATGTTCTTCCACCGCTAGCCTGGGGCAGGATCTCTCCCGGTCCTCCTCTCAACTCCCGGGCCTCTCCTCAGCCAATCAGAGAAGGCACCAAAATAATTGAGCCAATCAGAGCGCGCGGCGCTGATGACTCCTCAGGCAGTCCCAGAGCGCCCAGAGCTCCTCACCTGGACTCCACCCGCGCCCCGCCCCCAGCGCCCCCCGCCAGGAGAATTTGGGGAGGGGGGTATCGCGTTTTATCTTCTTTTTTGTTGTTCCAGAGTCAGGATTAAATGCTCGAGAGACGGAATTTCGTGTTCGGACTCAGATGTTTATTAATTCTTATCTATATTACAGTGAGTTCTACAGCACTTACAGCTAACAGGCTAAAGATGGCGACGTACCTCTCTCTACAAGGCTTTTTAAGGGCCAATGAGTCCAATTTAAAAAAGAAACCATAATAGCCCAAGAACCAATCACCCGTGACCTGCAATGGGGAATTTTCTATCTAATTACAAAAGTACCACCTAGAGCCATGAAGAGAGTGAAGAAGAAAGAAACCTCCGCCCTAAAATCTCCATCTTATTTAATATATATTACTACATTCTAAAATCACAAATTTTATTTTTCCACTATGTGACACTGCACATTTCTATTACAACAACACACCAGTGATCCCAGTTCTATCAGTCAATTCTGGAAACCTTCTTCACAGCCTCAGGTCAAAAGCAGTGTTTTCCTGGGGGTCAGTGCCTGTCAGCACAGAAAGCCCAAACCCCTCAGTTTCCAGGGTTCCAACAGGGGGAGGTGTCAGACCCTGCCCGGCGCTGGCCATGGGGCGTGTGGGGCAGCTGGGGCCCTACTGGTGCCACTGGGAGCCCCCCGGGCTGGGGGCGCGGAGCTCTCGGGTGAGCGGGAGAGGCGGGAAGGGAAGTGGTGGAACGGTGGGAACGGTGGGGAGACAAAGGGAAATGGGGAGATGGGACCCCCAAACAGATGTTGGGGAGGGCTGCTGACTGGGGAATGTTAGGAAAGGGGGAGGAAAATACAGAGAAGCCTGGAAAAGAGGAACTGTGACTGTGGGAAGAAGGGTCCCATGCCGGCCGTGGGGCACTGGGGGTGCCGAGACGGGGTTGCCCCGGAGCTCTTGGCTACTGTGGGCTGCTGGGGGGCTGCTGGGGGGACACCCCCGGACCTGTGTCCTGCACACACAGCGCTGTTCCAGGAGATGGTTTAGTCCGAGTGTCACTTCATTCACGGCACCGACCGGCTGAGGTTCGTGGAGAGGAACATCTCCAAGCGGGAGCAGTTCCTGCACTTGGGCAGCGATGTGGGGCTGCACGTGGGGACACCTCCTTTGGGGACAAGGCTGCCAGGCACTGGAACAGCGACCCGCAATGGATGGAGTACAGACGGGCTGCGCTGGACAGGCACTGCCGGCACAACTACGAGTTGTCCAGCCCGTTCCTCGTGGAGCGCAGAGGTGAGCGTGGGGCAGAGCGTGTCCCCCCCTCGGGCCCTGCCCTGGGAATGACCCTGGAGCCCCTCAAAACCTGCCTGGGAATCACCCGAGACACGTCAGCCCTTCTTGTTCCCACCCTCGGGCTTCCTGCCCCTCACCCCAAGTGACTCCAGTGGATCTCCCAGTCCATCCCAGTCTCTCCCAGTGTCCTCACAGTCCCTCCCAGTGTCACCAGAGTCCCTCCCAATTCCCCTCAGTCCACAGGTATTCCATTCCCTGTCCACTCCCAGAGCAGAAAAATCTCTCCAACCCCTTCCCCCCACCCAACGGGGATCACCAGGACCACGGATCACCAGGGCTCTGCCCAACGGGGGTCACTGGGGATCATCCAACACTGATCCTCCCATGGGGGATGGAGCTGGAGCAGAGCACGAAGCTCTTCCCACACTCCGGACACTCACAGGGATTCCCTTAGTGCTGCCTCCGTTGGTGTTTGGACAAGTGAGAGCTCTGTGAGAAGCTCTTCCCACACTCAGGACACTCGTAGGGCCTCTCCCCAGTGTGGATGCGTCGGTGGACAGTGAGGTGGGAGTTCCGTTTGAATCCCTTCCCGCAGTCGGGGCAGCGGAAGGGCCTCTCCTCTGTGTGAATCCGCTCATGTAGGAGGACATGGGAGCTTGTGTAAAACCTCTTCCCACATTTGGGACACTCGTAAGACCTCTCCCCAGTGTGGATGCGCTGGTGTCTTCTCAGGTTGGTGCTCGACTGAAAGCTCTTCCCACATTCCAAGCAGGTGAAGGGCCGTTCCCCTGTGTGGACCACCTGGTGCCGGATCAGATGGAAGCTGTCTCTGAATCCATTCCCACATTCCTCACACTCGTAGGGCTTTTCCCCAGTGTGGATCCTCTGGTGCCGGATCAGCTCAGACCTCCGGCTGAAACCCTTCCCACATTCCAAGCACTTGTGGGGCTTCTCCCCTCCAGGAGGCTTCTCCACCAGCTCTGAGCTCTGCCTGGATCTCCGGCCGCCTTCCCGGCTCAGGGAGGGTCTTTCCTCCTCGCAGCTCCCTGGGCTGGGTTTGCAGCCGCTCCTCGTCCTGCTAGATCTCTGGGGCTTTTCTGCTTGCTCCATCCCCGCACACCTGAGGAATGAAAATTCCTGGATTAGGGGGAAATAACAAGAAGAGAGCTCCATAAACTGGGTGTTCCTCCTTGCCCAAGTTCATCTCTGGTAGTCATTGAGCATCTTGTGTCTGTAATAATCTCCCAAACACCAAGATTCCCACCCAAAATCCTCCAGACTTTAAGACACGGAACAAAAACTCCCCAAATAACAAGCTTCAGCCAAAATCCCCTCCAGACATGTGCTGGTTTGAAAGCAAAACCAATGAGAGAATCAGTCAGAAATACAATTCTATAGGAAAAAAGATAAGAGAAAAAAAATACATGCAATAGTACAAAAGAAAACAACTGACAGAATCAGAATACAACCTGACTCCCCGCTAGTTGGGGTGGTGGTAGCAATCCAGATGAAGTGGTCTTGTTGTAGTAGTGATGCTGTAGAAAGGTCTAGTAGCTCTTGTCCTCTGGAAACCAGTGGGTAAGGGCTGCCTTGGTGTTCCAAAGCTCAGATTTTCTCTAGGTAGGAAAGGCTTGGCTCCTCCCCCTGGCTGGAGCATCTCCCAATGGGATGATGGAATTTTATCAGTCATGCAGTGGCACTCAATGGCCCATTAACAGAAGATATCTCCCTGGAGGAAGGATGGGTTGTGGAAAAGATAAAGAACACTGCCCCAGCTGGTTTTAACAGATGGCCCATTAGCAGAGGATATCTCCCACAGAGATAAGGATCACTGCTCCATCTGTTTTTATCCACCACTCTTTGTTCTTTTGTTTCTTCCCAAGACCTCTGACTGGTTACTTCATGTTTGCTGCTGATTTCTTCTCCCTTTTGAGGATGAAAATGGTAAAAGTGTCTTTGACCTGCCTTGCTGGATATTGTGAAGAGGAACAGTCATCTACTGCAAGTGGAAGTGTCACAGGTGGAGCAGAGTTCTGTGAGTGCTGTATCAAACCAGACCTCGTCAGACCTGCCAGAACAACTGGTCCATGCTGCCCTTCACTGCTCTGCCTGTTCCCCACTGTTTCATGCCAGAGTAATTTAACTGCTGTTAATTGGGTGTGTGTTTCACTCAAGCCAGTCCAGCAGAACCAGCAGAAAGCAGCCCCAGAATGAATGGGGCTCTGCAGAGGAGCCCCAGACTATTCATCAGCCTGCCTGCAGAACTGGCTCCAACTCTGAACCCTTGTGACCACACTCTGAAGAAGACACACTTCTGATATTTCTGAGGCACTTATGACTGAGGCACTGCACGTGCTTGTGCAGGGAAGAATCCCAAAGTTCTTTCTTACTTCAGGAAAAACCCTGCAGCAGTGCATACCCAGCATCTGCTATCAGCACATCCTGGCTGCACGCACAGGAGAAGCAGCAGCAGCATTGTACACGTGTGTTTGTTAAGCTGAACTCCCCTACACTTTGAACAGTGCTC
This sequence comes from Sturnus vulgaris, assembly GCF_052056855.1. Classification (NCBI taxonomy): domain Eukaryota; kingdom Metazoa; phylum Chordata; class Aves; order Passeriformes; family Sturnidae; genus Sturnus; species Sturnus vulgaris. Next base: position 15,342,286 of record NW_028276170.1, read on the forward strand.
ATCACAAACATATTTAATGGCTCACCGATGCCATACATTTCTCCTAAAAGCCTGCCTTGTAACTAAACTTTGCTGGAAAGTTAATGCCGAGGATGAACGAGCAACTTCGGTCTCAGTCCGGAGGTGGAGGTGTTCTAAACACTGACTTTGCGAGAGCAGCATCTCTCCTGAAGCGCTCGGGGCCACCCGAGCCGCCGCCGGGAGCGCGGTGCAGAAGGCGGCCCGGACTCAGCCGCAGCGCCGGGCACCGCGCATCGCTGCTCTGCAGGGCGGCCCGCACGTCCTCCAGCAGCTGCCGCAGGCTGCCCTTCTCCTGCTGCAGCTCGGCCATGCGCTCCTCGGCCCGCTCCAGCGCCACCATCTCCTCGCAGCGCTCTCGGGAGCAGGGCCCCGGCGGCCGCCGCTCGGGCTCGGCGGGGGCTGCGCGGGCGGATGTGGCTCTCGATGTGCTCGCCCTCCCGGCCCAGCGGCAGCCGCGGCCCCGCGCGGGTGCTGAAGTGGCCGCAGAGCCGCGCGTGGAGCTGGCGGAAGGTGAGCTCGGCCCAGAGCCCGTCCCACAGCCCCGCGCACTCTTCGGGCTCCGCCGCCTCCTCCGGCCCCAGCGCCCGGCACAGCGTGCGGGACTCCTCGCCGGGGATGCGGCCCGGCCCGGCGCAGTCCCGCTGCTGGAAGATCTCCTGCAGGGACTGCTCCGGGCCGCTGGCCAGCATGACCATCTCGTTCTCCACGCCGCGCTCCAGCCCGTAGCGGTGGGCGAGGGCGCTGAGCAGCCACTGCGTGCGCCGGGCCGGCCGCCCGGAGGGGTCCCAGCCCTCAGGCGGCTCCATCGCGCCCGCCCGGCCCGCGGCGCTGCCCGAGCATCCTGAGCGCCGCCCGCCCGAGCGCTCGGCCCCGGCCCCGGCACGGAGCGCCCGGCTCGCCCCGCACGGAGCCGCGTCCGCCTTTGTCCGGCAGGAGCAGGGACTCGGGCAAAGCGGGCAGGTGCCGCCCTGCTCCCTTTGTCTGCCAAGCCCGAGCCCCAAGTGTGGTTCTTATTTCTTAGCTAATTTCTCCCTGGTTTCTCTCTAACACAAGCATGACAATAGCATCGCACAATCCAGTTTGACAAGTAAGGCGCTTCCACTAAATTAAAAACCCAATGTGTGTAGCCGTGGAATCGGGTTTTAACCCTTTAAGTGCGGCGGAAATAAGATGCACAGCTACATGGTCATCTTTCATGACAGGAAGAAAGAGACAAGTTTATTCAGAAATACACTTGGTTTATAGCATGACTCGTAATTCCCAGAGTAGAGAAAAGGTGATTGGTTCAGAGAGAAGACACCCCATTCCCAGGGCCTGGTCACACATCACAACAGCTGTTCTATCTTTGTTACTAATTCCTTTTTATTTTGACCAAATTATCAGCCTGGGAGAAATTCTCCCTAGCCTTGAGCTGGACCAGCTTATCGGCTGGGAACAGAGCTGAAAAGCTCCAGCCTGGAATATTATTCAGGCTGTAATTTTCTTACTTTCTCAATATGTGTCCCACAAATGTGCTTGAACGTCGACCTTCTGTTCGCTCAGGCTTCCTCACCTCTGTAGATGAGGTGACTTCCAGGTGTTGGTGTGTGGATGTTAAGAGGTCTGTGTTAGAGATGAGTAAGTGTTCAACTCGTTCAAACGAGCTGCCCAAAGCAGTGATTTTGGTCTCTCTTTGCCTGGGGAGCAGGACCGGGGTTGTTGAACGCAGGCAGCAGCACGAGCAGGGCTCCTCCAGCAGCAGGGACACGCCAGGAGCCAGAGGGGACCGTGGCACCAGAGGGGACCGTGGCACCAGCCGTGCCCGAGGTCTGAACAGGCCGCCAAAGTCAGGCGGTGCTGACAGGCTGCGTTAACAGCCCAGGCAAGGCGTGGTGAGGAGCCAGGGCTGGGGGCCACCCAAGGAGCCCTGTCAAGAGCAAATCGTTCTAATATTCTCTCTAGGACAAAAAAGGAACAAACCAGTCCAGTTGATATGTGAGGAAAAAGAATTCAAGTTCGTTTAAAACGCTGCTTAATACAGGGTTGGGTTTCTTTTGAGTGAACTGGTGTTAATAAATATTCGGTCCCATATGATGGGGTTTCTCTGCAAATAGGCCTTGATGGGAAATTACTGAATACCTTTTGTTTTGCTCTTTCTTAAGTTGAGCACCTGAGTAGCTTTGTTGAGGAATGGAGAACTCTTTGTAGCTCAGTATTTTCTCAGGAGGAGCCTTAAATTTTATCACAGGGTGAAGGAAAGGCAAAGGTTTGAAAGCCTTCCTCTGCTGAAGTGACACACTTTGAGAGGAGTCTGTGAGGAGAAGTCCCCTCAGGCACTGCCAGGGCTGTTTGCCTCCTCTGCAGGCTCAGTATTCTGGGAGTTCCACAAGCCTCAGCTGCCACTGTATTTTCCCCTGAATATTTTTTGTCGTGCAGTACACAGGGAGAATATTTTGTGCTAGATTCTCCTCTGGGCTGAGAGGAATGTTGAATTAGTCTTTACAAATGAGCTCTGGATCAGCCTGTAGATAAGGCTAGCACTGAGAGATAAAAGAAACAATGGGATGGATTCCACTGATTGATGAATGGAAAAAGATGTTTGCCTTTACAAACAAACTGTAAGGCTGCTGATAAATCAAGTTGGATATCAAAAGATGAAAGAAGCAAGGGGAGGGGGGAACTATGAATGATATAAAAAATACAAATGAAAAGGGAGGGTTATACATTAGAGGGGAATTTCAGGTATCAGGCGTTCCGGGAAGTCTGTGCCTCTCAAGTACCTCAGCCAATGGGGAAAGAGAGAGGGAAATGCGGCCGGGAAAATAGGATAAAAAGGAGGCTGCGTCCTCCAAAAATTTGAGAGATCCCAGGGGAATGTCCCATGGCCTCTCCCTTTATTCGAATAAAGCAAAAAGGACTCCTCTGTCTCCTTTCTGGACATAAACCTCTGGTGTTTGTGGATTAATTTTCCTGACAATTTTGGGGGCTCGTCCGGGATCTTTCCACCGTCCGGGGCAGCGAGTGGAGCTGAAGGCGCCTCACCCAGTTTGGGTGATCAGCTCCCCTTGGTGCCGGCCGGTACCGGGCGATCCATTGGGTTCCCGAGACTGTCCAGGAGACAGACGAGTGGCGGACCAGGGGGGTCCGTGAAGAGTCCGCAGGGAAAGACCACTGAAAATCTCACCGGTGAGTAAAATGGGATCTTCGGGGAGCAAACCTGGGAGGGCATCCATGGAGGGTAGCACAGGTAAAACGGGGCACCCAGAGAGGGTTGGAAAGGTGAAGCCGGGAAGGGGCCCCGGAAAAAGGGATGACAATCCCATAATATCCCCGGAGAGTCCCTTGGGGTGAATGCTGAGGTCTTGGGAGAGATTGTATATTCACCCAGAAGTAACTATGGAAATTATGGTAAAATATTGTTATTTTGTGTGGCCAGAGTATAAGTTGGCAAGGGGACTTATATGGCTACTTATGGAACAGATAAAATTCATTTGTGTCGAATTTTGTGAAGGTATTTAGAGGAAAGTGGTGAAGATTGGGATGTTTTTCAGCACCTTCCCCCGTCTTGTCCTCCAGTGTTGCCAGCTGACCCAGAGCCAGCTGCAGGTCGTCTGTATCCTCAACTTTCAGAGCAAGGGGAACAGGGAAATATTACTCCCACAGCCCCACCTGAGAAGGGTGATGGTGTAGGGGGAGGGGAGCAGCATGTTGTATCACCCCCCAGAACTAGAATTTGAACTCAGTTTAGGGCATCAGAAGCCCCCCAAGAGACAGGGGTACACCAGATGCCACTCTGTCAAGTTCCTTTGGGGGGTCAAGGGGGAGAATTTGGGTTTGTAATTGTACCACTTACTACCCAGGATATAAGAGGGTTGAAAAAAGAATTGCCCCCATATTTGGATGATCCCATGGGGTGGGGGAAAAGATAGAGGAATATTTGGGAAATGCGGATTATACATGGAAAGATTGGGATTTTCTTTTGGGAATTTTGTTTGGGTCATCAGAGAAACGAATGATTTTGCAGAAAGCTCGGCAGCTGTGGGAGGATGAACATCCACAAGCAGCAGGGGGGGCTGGACCCAATGCACCTACGGTGGGTGATGCCATCCCCCAGGCAGACCCCCAGTGGGACCCAAATAACCAGGCCAGTCTGGCTCACCGTGATTGCCGTGCTTATTTGATCAGGGCAATCAAGTCAGCAGCTCCCAGAACTAACAACATAGCTAAGGCTCTGTCGTTAGAACAGGAGAAACAGGAAAGCCCTCATTGGTTGGAGAGGATTAGGGATGCCTTGAGGAAGCACCGGGGGATGGATCCTGAAGGGCCAGCCTTCAACACATTGCTTGAGGTAAAATTTGTTACTAAGGCCTGACCTGATATAAGGAAAGGAGTACAAAAAGATGAAAAGTGGCAAAATAAGCCTCTAGAGGAATTGGTTAGAAAAACACAGCAGATATATGTAAGAAGGGATGAGGAAAAGGCAGAAGCTAAAGCAAGGATGATGGCAGAGTTTTTGCAGCCCCGGAGGAATAAACCGCAGGGTCCAAGGGGACCCCAGCGACAGAGGGGACGGGGTCGGCCACAAGGAAGGGGCAGAGGGATTCCCTCCTCGGCAGGGGACAGCCGACCCAAACAGGGGCTGGGGAAGAACCAGTGTGCTGTCTGCAGGGCAGAAGGGCATTGGAAAAACGAGTGTCCGCAGAAACAACTGGACCCTCAGGAGCAGGAAGTCCAGAGGATAATGGAAATGGATTGTTAGGGGTGTCAGGGGCTCCTATTATACCAAGGACCCACCACTCAGGAGCCCTTGATAACTTTTAAGGTGGGTCCGGATCGAGAGGAGGTGTGTTTTCTGGTAGACACGGGGGGCCTCTCGGTCCACCTTAAATTTTATACCTAAGGGGGGGAAATTGTCGAAAAGATCCTTGGTTATTCAAGGAGTAAGCGGGAAGGATGAGCGAGTGCATTTTATTCAACCGCTGTTAATAGATGTGGGGGACAGATTTGAACTGCATGAATTCTTGTTTGTTCCTAATTGTGATTGTAATTTACTGAGAAGAGATTTGATGGCTACAATGGGAATGCAAATTAGCATTGTAAAAAAGTGACACGGAGTCCGAAACTGTGATATCTTTGTGTAAAATGTCTGAGAAGGCCTACGCTGAAATAAATCAGGAAGTATGGGCAGCCCCAGGGGCAAATTGGTTAATGCCCCAGTCTTGGCTCTTCCAGATGCAGAAAAAGAATTTCAGCTGTATGTGGATGTCAAACAGGGTCATGCTAAAGGAATTTTGGTGCAAGAGCATGGGGGAACACGGAGGCCTGTTGCCTGTTTTTCTAAGTTGTTAGACCCGGTGGCCAGAGGCGGCCCCATTGTCTGCAGAACTGTGCAGCCACAGCTCTGATGGTGGCTGAGGCCCGAAAGCTGACAAGGGGAGGGCATCTCATTGTTAGAGTCCCACATCAGATTAAAGCTTTGTTAACTGAGAGAGCCTCTAAGTGGATGACGAGTGCTCGATTATTACAGTATGAATCTTGTTTAATGGAACAGGAGGATTTAGAATTTAAAGGTGGGGAAATTTTTAATCCAGCCTCTCATTTAAATGGCCCTGGAGAAAAGGGGGGCCAGGAAGAAATCCATGATTGTATCCAGGTTATAGACCTCCAGACACGGGCTAGGGAAGATCTACGGGATATTCCCTGGCCTGAGGGAGAGAATGTGTTCATTGCTGGGTCCTCCAAGGTGGTAGAAGGGAAACGATTTACAGGATACTCTATCGTGAATGGGAAACAATTCAAGGAAGGGGGGAGGTTACCACACACCTGGTCAGCTCAGACAGCAGAGCTGTACGGGCTTGTGAGAGCCTGTGAATTATACCAGGACAAGACAGTAAATATATTTACTGATTCTAAATATGTATATGGGTTAATACATGCATTTGGAAAACTATGGGAAGAAAGAGGTTTATTAAGCTGCAGAGGAAAGACGTTAGCTCACGAGAACTTAATCTCTTGCCTATTGGAGGCAGTGAATTTACCAAAAAGGGTGGCAATAATCCACATTAAGGGGCATCAGGCAGGATGGTCGGAGGAAGCAATAGGAAACCGACTGGCTGATGAAGAAACTCGAAAAGCTGCATTGTTGCCAGAAGTCTCTAAGCTCCTGCCTTTGCTCCCAGTAACTGCACCACTGCCAGAGAAACTCTCTTTTCCACCAGAGGAACTTGAGATAATTAAAAAGAGTGAGGCAGAAGAAAGAAGAAAATAATTGGTTTACAAGGGATGGTAAGCAGTGGATACCAAAAGCTCTAGCCTTACAATTGTTAAAACAACTTCATGAAGGGAGTCATTGGGGCTCCCGAGGACTGGCAGAAGCCTTCCTCAAAATGAACACTGCTGTTGGTCTCTTTAGCCTGGCAAAGCGAGCTATTGAAGGTTGTTTGACTTGTGCTAAAACCAACAACAAAGTTACAAAGAAACTGGCCAGGGGAGGGAGGCGTTGGGCAGTACGTCCCTTCCAGAGATGCCAGGTGGATTTTACTGAAATGCCTCGAGTGGCAAGATTTAAATATCTTCTGGTAATAGTATGTCAATTAACCGGGTGGCCAGAAGCATTTCCAACTGTGTCAGCAACTACAGGATCAGTTGTTAAAGTATTTTTGGAACAAATAATTCCAAGATCTAGGATGGTGGAAGCAATAGATTCAAATAGGGAAACTCATTTTACAGGAAAAATTCTTCAAGGAGTTATGACTGCTTTAGGGATACGGTGGAACCTCCATACCCCCTGGCATCCACAGAGTTCGGGTCAGGTTGAGAGGATGAATGGAGAAATAAAGAAACACCTCCTGAAGCTGGTGATAGAAAGTAAAATGCCATGGGTACGGCTCCTGCCCCTGGCTTTAGCAAGAATAAGAGCCAGACCCAGGGGAGATATTCAGTTATCTCCCTTTGAATTGATGTTTGGAATTCCTTACCCTTGTAATTCTCAGCCTAGTGCGGGGATAGAGATAAGTGATGTGTATTTGAAACAATATGTGGCTCGGATACTGTCTCTTGTGAAATCTCTTCGACAGGAAGCTCAGCTGGCACAGACCCTGCCTTTGGACTTTGCTGTTCACAACATCCAACCGGGACACTGGGTCCTGGTTAAGGAGTGGTGTGTTGGTTTGAAAGTAAAACCAGTGTGAGACTCCAAGTCAGTAATACAATTTAATAGGAGAAAAGAGAAAAAAATAAAATACATGCAATAATATAAAAGAAACAACCACCAACACAGTCAGAAATACAACCTGACACCCTGTCAGTCAGGGTGTTGGTAGCAGACCGTATAAATGGTGGCTGCAGTCTTCCTGGATGACAGATGTGGTTCTGTTGAAGCAGTGCTCCTGTAGAAGGTGCAGTTTTCCTCCGAAGATCCAGCAATGATGTGGAAAAAGGTCCGACTTTCCTCTGGGATCCAGTAGAAAGGTCTGCCCTCGGGTCCCAAACCCCAGTTTTTTATCTAGGTAGGAAAGGCTTGGCTCCTGCCCCTGGTTGGGGCATCTCCCAATGGGGTGATGTAATCTTATCAGTCACACAATAGGACTTAATGGCCCATTAACAGAATATATCTTCTGGAGGAGGGATGGGTTGTGAATAGATAACGATGATCATCCCCCCATCTTATCAGATGGCACATCAGCAGAGGATATCTCCCACAGAGATAAGGATCACCACCCCTCCCACATTTTAACAGATGGTGATAGAATACACATTTTTGCATTGTACCCCAGGACAAGTGGGAAGAAGCACCACTGGTGGCGAAGTAGCGTGGACCTTTCCAGGTGTTGCTGAGCACAGAAACAGCCGTCAAGACAGCTGAACACGGCTGGACCCATCACACTCGGGCCAAGGTCTCTGCAGCCCCAGAGATTTGGACATCTCAGCTGGAGGAGAAGGACCGGAAGCCGCGACTGACACTCGGCAGGAGGGGACTGGAGCAGCAGCCAGGGCGTCGACATCGGGGGAAGCCTCGTGTGCCCACCCACAGAGTGCCTGCTGAAATAGTCTGTGTGGGCATCCCTCCTCTCAGATCTCCAGGCACTGGGGGCCAACCCTTGCTGTCATTGTTTTCTTTATGTTGAGCTCTTTCTGTGCCTTCACTCGCCACAGGTGGTGTGGAAGACAACGTGAAAGTAAAAATGAAGTTAGGAAATTAGATTACACAATCAGAATGTTTCTCTTAATAATGTTCCCTTTATATTATCAGTTAGGTTGGGGCCAAGAATGGGAAAATAATTTTTTGACCTTAGGAGAAGAAGTAGCAAAAACCTTTAACCTTAGCAATTGTTGGGTCTGTGGAGGTCCAGGAGAATCTGAAAACGGGCCATGGGTGGCCAGCCCAGTAAAACCTCAATAGTAGATTAACACCCTGAGTAAAGTCTGTAATGGAATAGGATTTTGGGATGAAGAAGGAAGTCCATGGCGGCTTCAATTCTTCTGAAAAAGACACTTATTGCCTAAATAGGCAAATAGATGACAATGGAAAAGTGGTGAAACAAATTGCAAAATGAATTTTAAAAATTAGCTCATGTACCAGTCCAAAGATGAAAAAGATGGGAATGGGACATGTTTTCTTGGCTACCTGGTGGACTATAAGTTAAACAACTGCTTTTTTTCCTCTTATGTGCTGTAGCAACTCTAATCTTTTTGCCAGGCATGTTCCCTTGCTTAGTACAACTTATTCAACATGTGATCAAAAGGATGCAGGTAATAGCCACGCCCACTAATTCAGACATGGTTCCAAAAGGACAGAAACTGATGTCCCTCCAAATAATTACAAAACCAAAAAAGATTCAGGAACAAGAAATTAAGTCAATGAGAGCTAAAGTTTGTAAAGACAATTATTAAAAAATAAAAGAGGAGGGATTGAGAGGAATGTTGAATTTGTCTTTACAAAAGAGCTGTGGATCTGCCTGTAGATAAGGCTAGCACTGAGAGATAAAAGAAACAATGGGATGGATTCCACTGATTGATGAATGGAAAGAGATATTTGCCTTTACAAACAAATGTAGGGCTGCTGATAAATGAAATTGGATATCGAAAGATGAAAGAAGCAACGGGGGGAAAACTATGAATTCTCTAAGAATTAAAAATGAAAAGGGAGGGTTATACATTAGAGGGGAATTTCAGGTATCAGGCGTTCCGGGAAGTCTGTGCCTCTCAAGTACCTCAGCCAATGGGGAAAGAGAGAGGGAAATGCGGCCGGGAAAATAGGATAAAAAGGAGGCTGCGTCCTCCAAAAATTTGAGAGATCCCAGGGGAATGTCCCATGGCCTCTCCCTTTATTCGAATAAAGCAAAAAGGACTCCTCTGTCTCCTTTCTGGACATAAACCTCTGGTGTTTGTGGATTAATTTTCCTCACATAGATGACCCGGGAGAGGGACCTTGCCCCCAATATCTTGGGCAGTCCTGGCAGGGGTTTTTTGAAAGGGGGAGGAATATTCGGAGCTCACCCAAAGTATCTTTGGTTATTCCTGTTTGTGTATTTCGGGAGACGGCAGGCGGAGCGATGTTTGCATCTCGCGGGGCTCCAGAGCTGTCCCGAAATCCCCTTTTGGGGGATCCTGTGGGGTCCCCGGGTGGTTTTTTTTGGGATGTCTGGGTGGCGGCTGCAGACAGAGCCCCGGCGGTGGGTGGGGGATGGAGGTCCCCGGAGCCCCGTGGCGATCGCCCGGGACTGGCAGGGCGAGGGGAGCAGCCTTGAGGGGGGGAAAGCGAAAAGGGGAGAGCCCCGGGAGTGCCAGAGCCTGAAATGGGGGCCTGGAGAGGGGGGACCCCGAGAGCCGGGAGTGAGGGGAGCCTGGAGAAGGGATGAGCCTGGAGACGGGGAACCCCTGGGACACCAAAGTGGGGACCCCAAAGCCTCCCAGGGCTCTGGCCACGCCAGGGGCTACAAGGCCACGAGGCCGGGGCTGCTCCGGGCCGCTTCCAGGCTGTCCCTCTGCTCTTGGGTGCCGGGGGTGGCCCTTTGTGACACGGGCGTGTGTCAGGGCCCTCGGTGATGCGGGACATTGTGGTGCTGTCATGAATGAGAGCGTTTGAGATCGCTTAAAAATCGGTGACAAAGACATGAACAAAAGTCAGATTTAATATTAAGCAACAAAGTACAATAGGTTTGTTGGCAAGACTCACTCTACTGCCTACAGGACAGGTGAGGCACAACAAGGCAAGAACAACACCAAATAAAATCCATGCAATCAGAACAGAAATTAACGGGGAACTCCCTAGGGGAGTGTGGGTGGGTGTGTGCTGTGTTTAGGTGCATGCAGGGATTAAAAAGAACATGGCCTAAAAACTTAACAACTTAAAAAAAAAACTTAAAAAAAGAACTTAAACAACTCTTTAACTTCTACCTTAATTTGTAACTTAACTTATACCTTAGGCCTAGCAATTCAACAGACAAACAACACCGAACTTATACCTAACTTAACTGATAACATGAACAATTCCACAGAGCAATAACACTTAACAGCGTTTAACCTAACTTACAGCTATAACTTCCAAGTTGTACTTAGCAACTTAATACAAAAACAACCCTGATTACTTACATTTAAGAACTTAGCAAAACGCTTAGCATTTAACAGCATTTAAGTATGTTCATAACTATAACTGAACCTTGCTTACAGGCATAACTTAGATATCCAAGGTACTTCCACATCTAGGAAAGCTGTGTTTCTCCCAGATTTGCTATAGCATATGTGCAGGGGCACACACACAGACAGGAACAGTCAGTGCAAGCAATTCCCCCCAGAGCTCAGTGAAATCCTCCCTTCAGATGTTTTTGCATCTCCCACTGGCCGAAGGATGGGGCCTTGAGCAGTGAGGGTATGGGCCCAGGACACGTCGTGTTTCAGCGATCCTCCAGGCACAGCAAAGCCGAGGGTTTGCTGGCTCTGAGAGGCCCCTCAGAGGGAGACTGCTGGTCACAGCCCACGGTGGCCCAGGAGAGCTCAAAGGTCTCCTTTTGGATTTCTGTTGAGAGGGTCACAACAGAGTGGGCTCCAGTCATAACCATGTTTCATCCTGGCCGCAGTTTGGGTGGGACTTTATCTAGAAGTGGGGGAATGCATCCCCACACTGGAATCTCAGGGGTGCCCATGGCCTGGGTGACGCTGGCCCGATGCCAGGCACCCACCAAAGCCACTCTGATCCTGCTCCTCCAGCTGCAAGGGAAGAGAAAGTTTAACCAGGAACTCCAGGATCAGATTAAGACAGGGAGAGCAAACACACAAAACAGCAAAATGGGTGTAACAGACCCAGCCTGGACACAGCGAGGGAATTTATTACCAATCAAATCATAGTAACAGAAGGAAAAGAGAGAGAAATCTCTCCAACCCCTTCCCCCCACCCAATGGGGTTCACCAGGACCACGGATCACCAGGGCTCTGCCCAACGGGTGTCACTGGGGATCATCCAACACCAATCGTCCCATGGGGGATGGAGCTGGAGCAGAGCACGAAGCTCTTCCCACACTCGGGACACTCACAGGGCTTCCCTTAGTGGTGACTCCGTTGGTGTCGGGTCAAGTGAGAGCTCTGTGAGAAGCTCTTCCCACACTCAGGACACTCGTAGGGCCTCTCCCCAGTGTGGATGCGCCGGTGGACAGTGAGGTTGCCATGTTGCTTGAAGCCCTTCCCGCAGTCGGGGCAGCGGAAGGGCCTCTCCTCTGTGTGAATCCGCTCGTGTAGGAGGAGATTGGAGCTTCTCTGAAACCTCTTCCCACACTTGGGACACTCGTAGGGCCTCTCCCCACTGTGGATGCGCTGGTGGTATCTCAGGGAGGACATCCACCCAAAACTCTTCCCACATTCCAAGCAGCTGTAGGGCCGTTCCCCCGTGTGGATCACCTGGTGCTGGATCAGGGTGGAGCTGTTGCTGAAGCTCTTGCTGCATTCCCCACACTCGTAGGGCTTTTCCCCAGTGTGGATCATCTGATGCTGGATCAGCCTGCAGTTGTAGCTGAAACCCATCCGACATTCCGAGCACTTGTGGGGCTTCTCCCCTCCAGGAGGCTTCTCCACCAGCTCTGAGCTCCACCTGGATCTCCGGCCACCTTCCCGGCTCAGGGAGGGTCTTTCCTCCTCACAGCTCCCTGGGCTGGGTTTGCAGCCCCTCCTCGTGAGAGATCTCCGGGGCTTTTCTGCCTCCTCCATCCCTGCAAACCTGAGGAATGAAAATTCCTGGTTTAGGGGGAAATAACAAGAAGACAGCTCCATAAATTGGGTGTTCCTCCTTGCCCAAGTCCATCTCTGGAAGTCATTGAGCATCTTGTGTCTCTAATAACCTCCCAAACAACAAGATTCCCAACCAAAATCCCCCAAACTTTAAGACAGGGATCAAAAACAACCCCAAATATCAAGATTCAGCCAAAATCCCCTCCAAAATTGCGCTGGATTGAAAGCAAAACCAGTGAGAGACTCCAAGTCAGAAATACAATTTTATAGGAAAAAAAGAGAAGAGAAATAAAATCCATGCAATAGTACAGAAGAAAACAACTGACAGAATCAGAATACAACCTGACACCCCGCTAGTTAGGGTGGTGGTGGCAGTCCCGATGAAGTGGTCTTGTTGTAGTAGTGATGCTGTAGAAAGGTCTGGTAGCTCTTGTCCTCTGGAAACCAGTGGGTGAGGGCTGCCTTGGTGTTCCAAATCTCAGATTTTATCTAGGTAGGAAAGGCTTGGCTCCTCCCCCTGGCTGGAGCATCTCCCAATGGGATGTTGGAATTTTATCAGTCATGCAGTGGCACTCAATGGCCCATTAACAGAAGATATCTTCCTGGAGGAAGGATGGGTTGTGGAAAAGATCAAGAACACTGCCCCACCTGGTTTTAACAGATGGCCCATTAGCAGAGGATAATCTCCCACAGAGATAAGGATCAGTGCTCCACCTGGTTTTTTCCACTACTCTTTGTTCTTTTGTTTCTTCCTGGGACCTCTGACTGGTTACTTCATGTTTGCTGCTGATTTCTTCTTCCTTTTGAAGATGAAAATGGTAAAAGTGTCTTTGACCTGCCTTGCTGGATATTGTGAAGAGGAACAGTCATCTGCTGCAAGTGGCAGTGTCACAGGTGGAGCAGAGTTCTGTGAGTGCTGTATCAAACCAGACCTCGTCAGACCTGCCAGAACAACTGGTCCATGCTGCCCTTCACTGCTCTGCCTGTTCCCCACTGTTTCATGCCAGAGTAATTTAACTGCTGTTAATTGGGTGTGTGTTTCACTCGAGCCAGTCCAGCAGAACCAGCAGAAAGCAGCCCCAGCATGAATGGGGCTCTGCAGAGGAGCCCCAGACTATTCATCAGCCTGCCCGCAGAACTGGCTCCAACTCTGAACCCTTGTGACCACACTCTGAAGAAGACACACTTCTGATATTTCTGAGGCACTTATGACTGAGGCACTGCATGTGCTTGTGCAGGTAAGAATCCCCAAGTTCTTTCTGTCAGGAAAATTAATCCAGAAACACCAGAGGTTTATGTCCAAAAAGGAGACAGAGGAGTCCGTTTTGCTTTATTCGAATAAAGGGAGAGGCCATGGGATATTCCCCTGGGATCTCTCAAATTTTTGGAGGACGCAGCCTCCTTTTTATCCTATTTTCCCGGCCGCATTTCCCTCTCTCTTTCCCCATTGGCTGAGGTACTTGAGATGCACAGACTTCCCAGAACGCCTGATACCTGAAATTCCCCTCTAATGTATAACCCTCCCTTTTCATTTTTATTTTTTATAGAATTCATAGTTTTCCCCCCCGTTGCTTCTTTCATCTTTCGATATCCAATTTCATTTATCAGCAGCCTTACAGTTTGTTTGGAAAGGCAAATATCTCTTTCCATTCATCAATCAGTGGAATCCATCCCATTGTTTCTTTTATCTCTCAGTGCTAGCCTTATCTACAGGCAGATCCAGAGCTCATTTGTAAAGACAAATTCAACATTCCTCTCAGCCCAGAGGAGAATCTAGCACAAAATATTCTCCCTGTGTACTGCACGACAAAAATATTCAGGGGAAAATACTGTGGCAGCTGAGACTTGTGGAACTCCCAGAATACAGAGGAGGCAAACAACCCTGGATGTGCCTGAGGGGACTTCTCCTCACAGACTCCTCTCAAAGTGTGTCACTTCAGCAGGGGAAGGCTTTCAAACCTTTGCCTTTCCTTCCTCCTGTGATAAAATTTAAGGCTCCTCCTGAGAAAATACTGACCTACAAGTAGTTCTCCATTCCTCAACAAAGCTACTCAGGTGCTCAACTTAAGAAAGAGCAAAACAAAAGGTATTCAGTAATTTCCCATCAAGGCCTATTTGCAGGGAAACCCCATCATATGGGACCGAATATTTATTAACACCAGTTCACTCAAAAGAAACCCAACCCTGTATTAAGCAGCGTTTTAAACGAACTTGAATTCTTTTTCCTCACATATCAACTGGACTGGTTTGTTCCTTTTTTGTCCTAGAGAGAATATTAGAACGATTTGCTCTTGACAGGACTCCTTGGGTGGTCCCCAGCGCTGGCTCCTCACCACGCCTTACCTGGGCTGTTAACGCAGCCTGTCAGCACCACCTGACTTTGGCAGCCTGTTCAGACCTCGGGCACGGCTGGTGCCACGGTCCCCTCTGGTGCCACGGTCCCCTCTGGCTCCTGGCGTGTCCCTGCTGCTGGAGGAGCCCTGCTCGTGCTGCTGCCTGCGTTCAACAACCCCGGTCCTGCTCCCCAGGCAAAGAGAGACCAAAATCACTGCTTTGGGCAGCTCGTTTGAACGAGTTGAACACTTACTCATCTCTAACACAGACCTCTTAACACCCACACACCAACACCTGGAAGTCACCTCATCTACAGAGGTGAGGAAGCCTGAGAGAACAGAAGGTCGACGTTCAAGCACATTTGTGGGACACATATTGAGAAAGTAAGAAAATTACAGCCTGAATAATATTCCAGGCTGGAGCTTTTCAGCTCTGTTCCCAGCCGATAAGCTGGTCCAGCTCAAGGCTAGAGAGAATTTCTCCCAGGCTGATAATTTGGTCAAAATAAAAAGGAATTAGTAACAAAGATAGAACAGCTGTTGTGATGTGTGACCAGGCCCTGGGAATGGGGTGTCTTCTCTCTGAACCAATCACCTTTTCTCTACTCTGGGAATTACGAGTCATGCTATAAACCGAGTGTATTTCTGAATAAACTTGTCTCTTTCTTCCTGTCATGAAAGATGACCATGTAGCTGTGCATCTTATTTCCGCCGCACTTAAAGGGTTAAAACCCGATTCCACGGCTACACACATTGGGTTTTTAATTTAGTGGAAGCGCTCACTCGTTCACAAGCCTTACTTGTCAAACTGGATTGGGCAATGCAATTGTCTTGCTTGTGTCAGAGAGAAAGCAGGGAGAAATTAGCTAAGAAATAAGAACCACACTTGGGGCTCGGGCTTGGCAGACAAAGGGAGCAGGGCGGCACCTGCCCGCTTTGCCCGAGTCTCTGCTCTTGCCGGACAAAGGCGGACGCGGCTCCGTGCGGGGCGAGCCGGGCGCTCCGTGCCGGGGCCGGGGCCGAGCGCTCGGGCGGGCGGCGCTCAGGATGCTCGGGCAGCGCCGCGGGCCGGGCGGGCGCGATGGAGCCGCCTGAGGGCTGGGACCCCTCCGGGCGGCCGGCCCGGCGCACGCAGTGGCTGCTCAGCGCCCTCGCCCACCGCTACGGGCTGGAGCGCGGCGTGGAGAACGAGATGGTCGTGCTGGCCAGAGGCCCGGAGCAGTCCCTGCAGGAGATCTTCCAGCAGCGGGACTGCGCCGGGCCGGGCCGCATCCCCGGCGAGGAGTCCCGCACGCTGTGCCGGGCGCTGGGGCCGGAGGAGGCGGCGGAGCCCGAGGAGTGCGCGGGGCTGTGGGACGGGCTCTGGGCCGAGCTCACCTTCCGCCAGCTCCACGCGCGGCTCTGCGGCCGCTTCAGCACCCGCGCGGGGCCGCGGCTGCCGCTGGGCCGGGAGGGCGAGCACATCGAGAGCCACATCCGCCCGGGCAGCCCCCGCCGAGCCCGAGCGGCGGCCGCCGGGGCCCCGCTCCCGAGAGCGCTGCAAGGAGATGGTGGCGCTGGAGCGGGCCGAGGAGCGCATGGCCGAGCTGCAGCAGGAGAAGGGCAGCCTGCGGCAGCTGCTGGAGGACGTGCGGGCCGCCCTGCAGAGCAGCGATGCGCGGTGCCCGGCGCTGCGGCTGAGTCCGGGCCGGCTTCTGCACCGCGCTCCCGGCGGCGCCTCGGGTGGCCCCGAGCGCTTCAGGAGAGATGCTGCTCTTGGAAAGTCAGTGTTTAGAACCCCTCCACCTCCGGACTGAGACCGAAGTTGCTCGTTCATCCTCGGCATTAACTTTCCAGCAAAGTTTAGTTACAAGGGAGGCTTTTAGGAGAAATGTATGGCACCGGTGTGCCATTAAATATGTTTGTGATGAGCACTGTTCAAAGTGTAGGGGAATACAGCTTAACAAACCCACGTGTACAATGCTGCTGCTGCTTCTCCTGCACGTGCAGCCAGGATGTGCTGACAACTGATGCTGGGTATGCACTGCTGCAGGGTTTTTCCTGAAGTAAGAAAGAACTTTGGGATTCTTCCCTGCACAAGCACGTGCAGTGCCTCAGTCATAAGTGCCTCAGAAATATCAGAAGTGTGTCTTCTTCAGAGTGTGGTCACAAGGGTTCAGAGTTGGAGCCAGTTCTGCGGGCAGGCTGATGAATAGTCTGGGGCTCCTCTGCAGAGCCCCATTCATGCTGGGGCTGCTTTCTGCTGGTTCTGCTGCACTGGCTCGAGTGAAACACACACCCAATTAACAGCAGTTAAATTACTCTGGCATGAAACAGTGGGGAACAGGCAGAGCAGTGAAGGGCAGCATGGACCAGTTGTTCTGGCAGGTCTGACGAGGTCTGGTTTGATACAGCACTCACAGAACTCTGCTCCACCTGTGACACTGCCACTTGCAGCAGATGACTCTTCCTCTTCACAATATCCAGCAAGGCAGGTCAAAGACACTTTTACCATTTTCATCTTCAAAAGGGAGAAGAAATCAGCAGCAAACATTAAGTAACTAGTCGGAGGTCCTGGGAAGAAACAAAAGAACAAAGAGTGGTGGATAAAAACAGATGGAGCACTGATCCTTATCTCTGTGGGAGATATCCTCTGCTAATGGGCCATCTGTTAAAACCAGGTGGGGCAGTGTTCTTTATCTTTTCCACAACCCATCCTTCCTCCAGGAAGATATCTTCTGTTAATGGGCCATTGAGTGCCACTGCATGACTGATAAAATTCCATCATCCCATTGGGAGATGCTCCAGCCAGGGGGAGGAGCCAAGCCTTTCCTACCTAGATAAAATCTGAGATTTGGAACACCAAGGCAGCCCTCACCCACTGGTTTCCAGAGGACAAGAGCTACCAGACCTTTCTACAGCATCACTACTACAACAAGACCACTTCATCGGGACTGCTACCACCACCCTAACTAGCGGGGTGTCAGGTTGTATTCTGATTCTGTCAGTTGTTTTCTTCTGTACTATTGCATGTATTTTTTTTCTCTTATCTTTTTTCCTATAGAATTGTATTTCTGACTGATTCTCTCATTGGTTTTGCTTTCAAACCAGCACATGTCTGGAGGGGATTTTGGCTGAAGCTTGTTATTTGGGGAGTTTTTGATCCGTGTGTTAAAGTTTGGAGGATTTGAAGCAGGAATCTTGGTGTTTGGGAGGTTATTACAGACACAAGATGCTCAATGACTACCAGAGATGAACTTGGGCAAGGAGGAACACCCAGTTTATGGAGCTCTCTTCTTGTTATTTCCCCCTAATCCAGGAATTTTCATTCCTCAGGTGTGCAGGGATGGAGGAGGCAGAAAAGCCCTGGATATCTCTCACGAGGAGGGGCTGCAAACCCAGCCCAGGGAGCTGCGAGGAGGAAAGACCCTCCCTGAGCCGGGAAGGCGGCCGGAGATCCAGGCAGAGCTCAGAGCTGGTGGAGAAGCCTCCTGGAGGGGAGAAGCCCCACAAGTGCTTGGAATGTGGGAAGGGTTTCAACTACAGGTCCCAGCTGATCCTACACCAGAGGATCCACACTGGGGAGAAGCCCTATGAGTGTGGGAAATGCAGGAAGGGTTTTAGCAACAGCTCCAACCTGATCCAGCACCAGGTGATCCACACAGGGGAACGGCCCTACACCTGCTCGGAATGTGGGAAGAGCTTTGGATGGAGCTCTGACCTGAGAAAACACCAGCGCATCCACACTGGGGAGAGGCCCTACGAGTGTCCCAAGTGTGGGAAGAGGTTTCACACCAGCTCCAATCTCCTCCTACATGAGCGGATTCACACAGAGGAGAGGCCCTTCCGCTGCCCCGACTGCAGGAAGGGATTCAACTGCAACGACAACCTCATCAGGCACCGGCGCATCCACACTGGGGAGAGGCCCTACGAGTGTCCTGAGTGTGGGAAGAGCTTCTCCAGGATCTCTCACTTGACCCGACACCAACGGAGTCTCCACTAAGGGAAGCCCTGTGAGTGTCCCGAGTATGGGAAGAGCTTCGTGCTCTGCTCCAGCTCCATCCCCAATGGGAGGATTTGTGTTGGATGATCCCCAGTGACCCCCGTTGGGCAGAGCCCTGGTGATCTTTGGTCCTGGTGATCCGTGTTGGGAAGACACCTGGCTGAGGGGTTTCTGCATCATCCTGTCTCCCTGTGGGCACCTGGATGAACACAGGGGTAGGAACGTCCATCAGGGCCCAAACTGACATTGGGAATTCTTTGAGGAGAGCAGATTTGTTGACTTTCAAGCTCAGAAAATATTCTGTGTTCAATCCTATCTCCTGGTGGTATCCAGGAATATCCAGGAATGGTCTTGGAGACCTTTTCCAACCTCACTAATTCCCGGATTTTCATTTCCTATTGCCCAAGGTTGTCTTCCGCAGCCAAATGGTGATGAACTGAGGCAAAGACCAAGATTTTGGAGACAGTGGGATGGAAAGTCCTCCAAAAAATGTTTTTCCCTCCCACTCAAGCACATTGGTCCTCAGCTCACACAGACACTGAAATCTTTTTCTTTTAGCCTCGATTTGCTTTTCATTTCTCTTCATCCTTTTAAAACAACCAACACGGGTGAAAATAAAGACACTGAACTGAGACATGGGTGGGGATATGGAGGGACAAAGACATGGTGGGGCACAGACATGGAGAGTTGAATCATGGTTTTAAAGAGTTAAGATTTTTGCTAAGGGTAGAAGGAGTTTCCATGGCCAAGATGTAAGTTAGGTAGGTAATTACTTGATGCTTAGGCAAGAGCTAATTGGTATAATTATCTGCTATTATGAACTTAGGTATAGAAGAACCTAAATAATAAATAAAATAATAAACCGTTAATCATGAAGCACGAGGCCTTGGATCGTGCCAGAGGGTCACAGAGACCTGATGAAGACTCTCCTGACTTCATCCATCGAGACCACTGACCCATTTCGAGACCACCGACCCAATTCAAGAGAAGAACTGCGCACGCATGAAGGACGAATGGGCTCATTTTAATATGGGATGGGGATGGGAGGTGCTGGGGTTATGCACATGTATTGTATGTAAGATCTTGGGCAATAAATAGAGGGCAAAGAACCTTGTTCGGGACGGTCACGCCTTTGGGAGGTGACTCCCGTGCCGGTGAATAAACACACCACTTTGTAACTTTAATTAGTTACAGCGCCTTTGTCCGTGATTATTCCGGTTTTTAATGATTCAGGGGGACAAACTGCGGTCCCGTGGGGACACTGCAGGGACATCGTAGTGACCCAAAACAGGACAGGCGACCTCAGGGTGGCCCTGATGTCCCCAAGGCAAGGACACCAAGGTCCCCAGTGTCCCTCGGGGTGACAGTACAACCCCATGTCCCCACCATGTCCCTGCATCCCGGGCTGCCTCCAGCTTTCACATCACCTCCTTGTGTCCCTCCACCGATGTCCCCAAGACCCCCACGATGTCCCCGAGGGCCTGGGCAGCTCTGGGGAACCCCTGTCGCCATGTCCCCCACATGCCACCACCATGTCCTGGTTAACAAAGTTCACCAAGGTCCCCAGGTGTCATGTCACCGTGTCCAGCCACCCCTGGACATTGCGGTGACCTTGCTGGTGGCCGCAGTGGCCTCAGCACTGGCCCTGGCCATCGCCACCCACTGGGCATGGTCACGCAGGCGCTGGGCCATGGCCCAGTGCTCATGGGCGGTGGTGGCCAGGTGTCACCACGATGTCACGGAGGCCTGCAGGATCACCTGGCAGGACACGGCCACCGTGCCCAGGGCCAGAAGCAGGTGACTGTCCTTGGCCACCCCCAGGGCAGAGCGCTCCGAGTCCAGGGACACTGCGGGGACATGGGGATACCGCACAGGTGGCACCAGGGACACAGCAGCAGGGCAACCAGCACAGTGGCACTTGAGCCGTGGCACCAGGGACACCCCAGAGCCACCAGCCCAGTGTCCCTAGTTCCATCCCAGTGCCACCAGTTCTATCCCACTGTCACCAACCCAGTGTCACCAACCCAGTGCCACCAGGCCACTCCCACCCCAGTGTCCCCAGTCCTGTCTCAGTGTCACCAGCCCAGTGCTCCCAGTTCCTTCCCAGTGGTCCTAGTGCCAGCCCAGTGTCACTGCCCCATTGCCACCATACCAATATCACCATCCCAGTGCTCCCAGTTCCCTCCCAGTGTCTCCAGTCCCATCCCAATGTCCCCCATCCTGTCCCAGAGTCCCTGTCCCAGTGCTCCTAGTTGTGTCCCAGTGCCACCAGTTGTGTCCCAGTGTCACCATCCCAGTGCTCCCAGTTCAATCCCAGTGTCCCCAGTTCCTTCCCAGTGCCACCACCCCATTGTCCCCATACCAATGTCACCATCTCAATGTCTCCAAACCAGTTCCCTCCCAGTGCTCCCAGTGCCAGCCCAGTGTCCCCCATCCTGTTCCAGTGTTTTTGTCTCTGTGCTCACAGTTATGTCCCAGTGCCACTGCCCCATTGTCACAATACCAGTGTCACCAACCCAGTGCCACCAGTTCTGTCACCACCCAAGTGCCACCAGCCTGGTGTCACTAACCCAGTTCCAGCCCAGTGTCCCCAGTCCTATCCCAGTGCCACCAGTCCTGTCCCAGTACCACATCCCCAGGGTCCCCATACCAATGTCATCACCAGCCCAGTGTCCCCAGTGCTATCCCAGTGTCCCCCATCCTGTTCCAGTGTTCTTGTCCCAGTTCTCCCAGTTGTGTCCCCGTGCCAGCCCAGTGCCACCCTGTCATTGACCCATACCAGTGTCACCAGCCCAGTGCCACCAGTCCTGTTCTAGTGCCACTAGCCCAGTGCTCTCAGTGTCACCATCCCAGTGTCCCCAGTTCCATCCCAGTGCCACCAGTTCTGTCCCAGTGTCACCAATCCAGTGTCACTGGTCCTGTCCCAGTGCCCCCAGTGCCATCCCGGTGTCACCACCCCAGTGTCACCTGTCCCTTCCTAATGTCCCCATCCCAACGTCCCCTCCCAGTGTTCCCAGTTCCATCCCAGCGTCCGCAGTGCCATCTCAGCGTCACCAGTTGTCACGATCCGCTATTAATGCAGAGCGGGGGTCGTGATGGTTCTTTTGATCTCAAAGGTGCAAACAGGCAAAATGCAGGGGACAAAATCAGTTTATTCAACAACAGAAAATCAGTTTAATCAACAACAGCAATGCATTTCATCAAATGCCAACAATTCAGTTACGGTAAAGGGGAGAGGTACAGGATAAGGAAAGGGGAAGGAAAGGAAGGGATGGGAGAATAGCTACCAACAGACGAGACGGGCGTCCTCGCGGGTCATCCGATAGACGAGTCCTCGTCCGTGGGGAGATCTCAGGGGTCTTCATCAGTGGAGAGATCTCAAAGGGTCCTTTCCAGAGGGTCGCTCTTTTATAGTCCTTCTCCAAAGCGAGTGGCCTCTGGCCAAAAGGTGGGAAGATTTATGGACCATTGTGTGGTGCTGCAGGAGACAGGTACAGACAAGCAGTCCTCAGTTGATGCAACACAGTCTCTGGTTGGTGCCACAACAGCACAGTCCAGTGAACACAATACACCAGCACACAGTCACGAGCATCCACCTGGCCCGGCCAGTAAACCATTGTCCAGAGTCAGCCTGGGTGGGGTCCTCGAGGTCTCCTTGCGACGGTCGGGAGGCAAAATCGAGGGGAACTTGGGAGTGACCCTTACACCACCCCGTGATTCACGATCGTCGTCAAGAGTGCCCTTTTGTAGAGTTGTAGTGAAGTCTCCAGTTGTGGTGTCTTCAGGACTCGTCCCCGTTGGTAGCATATCCCGGAAAACAGAGACAGGAAAGTAGGAAAAAGATAAGGGACAGGATAAGGAAAAGGAGAAAATTCGGAAAACAAAACAGATTAATTATGTTCAATTTTGTTGATTGCTAACGACTTCAAACAATTTGTTCAATTCTTTAAATTTTTTTCAATTTTGATTAGAAATAAATCAATTTTTAAAGAAAGTTTTTGATTAAACAATTCTAATTGAAATTAGAAGATAAAAAAGAAAAAAAAGAAAATATTCATTTTTTATTTTATTTGAAACCTTGTGTCAATAACCCTGGGGATGTCAACAGTAGCCGATCTGGGTATATCTGTCACAGATGCCAATTGTGTTAATCGTTTCGTTATTCTCCAAGTCATGATGTA